>NC_071514.1:39275405-41775405 GCF_027887155.1 Malaclemys terrapin pileata
CAGCCAGGAGAATCAACTTCGAAATGGGGTCAGGCTATACAATTCAGATCCACCATTCAAACACCCCTGAGCTGAGAGGCATTCAGCCCATTGCAACCACTTGGATCTGGTTTCAGATCTCAAACAGCCCTGAGGTTTGGTAAGGGGCCCATCTCTAACTGGAATAAAAACATACTCCGGGAAAGACAAATCTGTGTCTGTTATTACCAGGCATTTTATATGCCGTGCATTGTGTGCATGGGTCTGCTCTGCTATTCTCTGTGTCTCAGTTTTCTGTGTGCCTGAGGGAAGTGGCATTCTCTGAAGTTGATTAGTACAGCAGTGATGGGCGGCCCCAGGGGATAGGCAAGCGGATGAGAGGATGGAGTTAGTCTGTCAGCACCTCATCACTTCTTGTTACACAGGAGCGGAACTATCAAGAGTTCTGATCGTGTATTAACATGCACTCGGGGATGGGGAGGAGATTGGAAATACCACAACCCGTCACCGAGGGCTCCCAGAGAAAGAGGAGCCAGCAGGATTAGCTCACACCTATCCAGGAGCAACAGAGGGTCCTGTGGCACCTTTAAGACTAACAGAAGTATTGGGAGCATAAGCTTTCGTGGGTAAAAACCTCACTTCTTCAGATGCAAGTAATGGAAATTTCCAGAGGCAGGTATAAATCAGTATGGAGATAACGAGGTTAGTTCAATCAGGGCGAGTGAGGTGCTCTGCTAGCAGTTGAGGTGTGAACACCAAGGGAGGAGAAACTGCTTCTGTAGTTGGCTGCCATTCACAGTCTTTGTTTAATCCTGAGCTGATGGTGTCAAATTTGCAAATAAACTGGAGCTCAGCAGTTTCTCTTTGGAGTCTGGTCCTGAAGGTGCCACAGGACCCTCTGTTGCTTTTTACAGATTCAGACTAACACGGCTACCTCTCTGATACTATCCAGGAGGATCAGCTGCTTAGACAATGTATCCCTTTGTGATGGGCAAACCTCAGAAAAGCTCGGAAGCCCACAAAGGTTTGAGCTGCACATCCAGGGCTGCCCTGGAAACGGAGCCAGATTTCTGTTTATTTACTTAACACTAACTTTCCTCTTCCGTATGTTTTATAAACATTAAGGAGTTCATCTACACGTGCCTACAGGAGGAAATGATACCTGACACTAGACACATCCAGTGGAAAGAGACAGGACAAAAATCCAAGGTTTGGAAGCTGAAGCTAAACCCCACGGTCAGGGGTTCCCACTCTCTGTGAGGCAAGAGATCAGTCTAAAGGTTCTGAAAGATCCATTCTGATCTTACAAAAAAAAAATCTATAACTTAATTCCCATGTCTGCCCTGAGCAGCAGCCAGCGTTACAGTCCCAAGGACAGGAAGACAGAGATTAAAGGCCTGGTTTTCAGAAATGTTGAGCACCCAGAATGGCCACTGAATTCAGATGGCATTTTGGCTGCTCAATACCTGTGCCGATCAGCCCATAAGTGACTGGACCAAAGTCAGAGTGCATCCCAGGGGAAGAGGCAAGATTAATAGATTCTAAGACCAGAAGGGACTGTTGTGATCACCTAGTCCCAGAGCTCTTAAATTTCATTGCACCGCAACCCCTTTCTACCAACAAAAATTACTACATGGCCCCAGGAGGGGAGACCAAAGCCTGAGCAAAGGGCTTCAGCCCCAGGTAGTGGGGCTCGGGCTTCAGCCCTGGACCTCAGAAAGTCTAAGCCAGCCCTGGTGACCACATTAAAATGGGGTTGCAACCCACTTTGGGGTCCCGACCCACAGTTTGAGAATCGCTGACCTAGTCTGACCTCCAGATGAGCACCTAGGAGGTTCTGACTCCCAGTCCCCTGCTCAGTCCACCCTTTCCTCCCAGCTCTCCTGGCCTATTTCCACTTCCCATCCGGCCAGCAGCTGAATGTGTAGAGGGAGCAGGGGAGAGACACACACACACAGTGTGGGTGAAGTTGGGGCAAATGCTGGGTCTGGTTGTTATTCAGATTGGCCATCCCTCACTTCTCTGAGCAGGCACCACAGAGCCAGGGTTATTCAGAGGTCTCGCTGCCCTCTGAACTTCGTACAGTTCTGAACTCCAGCTCTAAGCCCCTTATGGAGCAAGGCCTGAAGCTGCTCTTGGGTATTCCAACCTGTGCCTATAAAATCTCTGACATGCTGGAAGTGTGCATCCTTTCTGCTAGGGCACCCACACCTGCCCCCACACAGCATTGCAGGGGACTTTGCCTCTCTCACTCCCTCTGATGGCCACTTTGGAAACAGTGACCACTCCCAGCGAGTGAATTCCCTGATTCCTTCTCTGGGTCTTCTGTGGCTCGTATCTCCTGCCAAGCCACACAACAGTTCAGTCCCGTTCCAGGGGTCAGCTCTAAACAACAGATCCTTCGCCCCTCCTGGGCTTGACTTCAGTTCCCTTACCCTTGTAGGTCCCTAGTTCAAGACTTTTCTCCATCAGCGAGACCTGTCTCCTGCACAATTGCCCCCCTCCCAACTGAATTCCCTCAGTCTGCTTATATGGCTTAACTCTGCCTCCTCTCTCCAGGAGGCAACTAGTTACCTCCTCTCCCCTCCCCCGCCATAACTAATTGGGTCCTTTCCCTTGCCTTGCAGGTGAAGGAGTTTAAGCCTCATGCCACTTGCCCTTTCTCAGGGTAACTCTCTACTACCTGAAGAATGTGATATTCAGTCTGGTAATGAGTTTTCAGCCAAGATTCAAAATCAATATGAGCCCGGCAGAAGAAGCAGAGCTATTGGATAAACCTGTGGAACTCACTGCTGCAAGATATTTTCAAGGAAAATAGCTGACTAAAATTTAAAAGAACTAGACATTATGTTGGATAAGAGTTATAGGATCTGCAGTTATAGGATCCAAGGTTTCATTTGCAAGGGCTCTCTCCACCTTTATAGAAAGGTAGGACTAGAAGAGACCTTGAGATGTCCTCTAGTCCATCCCAACATGCTGAATATACCTAGACCAGCCCTGGCAGGTATTTGTCCAACCTGTTCTTAAAAATCTGCAGTGACAGGGATTCCAAAACTTCCCTTGGAAGCCTGTTCCAGAGCTTCACCATCCTTAAAGTTAGAAAGTTTTTCCTAACATCTAACCTAACTTTCCCTTGCTGCAGATTAAGCAGATGACATCCTGTCCTACCTTCAGTGGACATGGAGAACAATTGATCACCATCCTCTTTATAACAGCCCTGAACATATGTGAAGACTGTTACCAGGTCTTCTCTCAGTCTTCTTTACTCAGACCTGGTCTACAGTATGGGGTTAAGTCGAATTTAGCTGTGTTAGGTCAATTTAAAAATGAATGCATCCACACAACGCACCCAGTTCTGTCCATCTAAAGGGCTCTTAAAATCGACTTCTGTACTCCTCCCCGGCAAGGGGATTAGCACTAAAATTGACTTTGCTGGGTCGAATTTGGGGTAGTGCAGACACAAATCGATGGTATTGGCCTCTGGGAGCTATCCCAGAGTGCTCCATTGTGACCGCTCTGGACATAGGCATGCTCAGCACATTTCATTAGGGTGTGCACCCAGGGAGCCCCACCTTAGCCCTGCCCCCACCCACTCCCTCCTACTTTCTCCTCCCTGATTGCCCCCCTCAGAACCCCCAACCCCCCCTGCTCCTTGTCCCCTGACTACCACCTCCTGGGACCCCTGCCCCTAACTGCCCCCCAGGACCCCACCCCTTACCTGTCCCCTGACTGCCCCAACCCTTATCCGGACCCCCACCCCCAGACAGGCCCCCGGGACTCCCATGCCTATCCAACCGCTCCCCGCCCCCTGACAGGACCCCCAGAACTCCCGACCCATACAACCCCCCTGTTCCCTGCCTGCCCCAACCCCTCTCCACACCCCTGCCTACTGACAGGCCTCCCCCAGAACTCCCGACTCATCCATCCCCCTCCAGCTCCTTGTCCCCTGACCACCCCCTTCAGAGACCCCCTCACCCTAACTGCCCCCCCAGGACCCACCTTTCTCCCTGTTCCCTGACTGCCCTGACCCCTATCCACCCCCCGCCCCCTCCATGCCGCATCCAACCCCCCCCCACTCCCTGACTGCCCCCTCCAGAGACCCCCCCACCCCAACCACCCCCCTGGGATCCCACTCCCCTATCCAACCCACCCTGTCCCCGGACCCCTTACCATGAGGCTCCTAGCAGCATGTTTTGTCCACGCAGAGCCAGACACGCTGTCCCGCGCATGGGTGGCAGGTTTGTAGAAATTTTGGTGGTGCCCAGAACCCGCCCCCTCAACTCTGCCCCCCATCTGCCTAAGGCTCTGGGATGGAGTTTGGGTGGGGGAGGGAGTCTGGGGCGCAGGCTCTGGGATGGAGTTTGGGTGGGGGAGGGAGTCTGGGGCGCAGGCTCTGGGATGGAGTTTGGGTGCTGGGTGCAGACTCCGGGCTGGGGCAGGGGGTGGGTGTGCAGGAGAGGGTGCAGAAGGGGGTGAGGGGTGCAGGCTCTGGGATGGAGTTTGAGAGTGGGAGGGATTCAGAGGAAGGGGGTGCAGGCTCTGGGAGAGAGTTTGGGGGCAGGAGGGGGTGTGTGGGAAGGGGGGGGAGTGCACGCTCTGGGAGGGAGTTTAAGGATAGGAGGGGGTGCAGGGGTGAGGGCTGTGGGACTGAGGGGTTAATGATGCAGGAAGGGGCTCAGTGCTGGGGCAGAGGATTACGGTGTGGGGGGATGAGGGGTTCATGATGCAGGAGGGGGCTCAGGGCTGGGGCAGGGGATTAGGGTGCAGGGGGATGATGGCTGGGGATGAGGGGTTTGGGAGGGGCTCAGGAAGGGGATTAGGGTGCAGGGGGATGAGGGCTGGGGGCATTGGAGAGGCTCAGGGCTAGGGCAGAAGGGCAGGGTAAGGGCAGCCTGCCCTGCCATTAGGGGATGGGGGGCACTAGGACCCTGGGGCAGCAGACAGCAGTTGAGCAGGAATGTGGTGCTGCAGCAGCACAAGCAGACATGGGAGAGGCCCACGCTGTTTTTTTTCAGGCAGGGACACTCCAGGGAGGGGGGGAGGAAGAGAGGCTGGGGGCGGGGCGGGGAAAGACCCAGGAAGGGGCCGGGGCTTGCTGCACTGGGAGAGTGGAACCCTTTGCCCACCCCTGCATTAGGGTGTGCCCGTGCACACCCCATGTGCACGTCTATGGCTCAGGACAGCACTTTGAACTCCAATGCATTAGCCAGGTACACAGGAAAAGCCCCAGGGACTTTTGAATTTCATTTCCTGTTTGGTCAGCGTGACGAATTCAGCAGCACAGGTCCCCCCAGAATCATAGAGCGTAGAATGTTTCTATACTCCCTCTATCATCTCTGTCCCTGAGGTTACTGCAGATTAGAAGGAGAAAAAAAACGCACTCACGATGAAATGTTTTCCGAACTCATACAGTTCTCCTGCACTGATAGGGCATAGCTGAATGCATGGAGGCATTCAGTGGCAGAGTCCAGGAAAGCATTAAGTGAGCATGAAGAGTGGAGGCAGGACACAATGCTGAGGTTAATGGGGGAGTAAACAGACATGATGAAGCGTCTGTTGGAGCTGCAGGAAAGCCAACAAGAACATAGACCCCTGCTTCATCCACTGTATAACTGCCTACCCTCCTCCCCATGTTCCATAGCCTCTTCACTCAGATACCCAAGAACATGTGGGAGGAGACTCTGGGCACCCAGCCACTCCACTCCAGAGGATGGTCCAAGCAACAAAAGGCTGTCATTCAAACAGTTTGCTTATTGTAGCCACACTAAAAATCAATGTGGCCTTGTCCTTCCCTCCTCCCCCACCCCACCCAGGCTACCTTGTCCATTATCTCTTTTTTGTTTTAATTAATAAAGAATGCATGGTTTCAAAACAATAGTTACTTTATTTCGAAGGGGGGAGGGTGGTTGGCTTACAGGGAATTAAAATGAGCAAAGGAGGCAGCTTAGCATCAAGGAGAAACACATACAACTGTCACACTGAAGCCTGGCCAATCATGAAACTGGTTTTCAAAGCCTCTCTGATGCACAGTGCACCTAGCTGTGCTCTTCTAATTGCCCTGGTGTCTAGCTGCTCAAAATCGGACACCAGGCGATTTGTCTCAACCTCCCACCCCGCCATAAACATCTCCCCCTTACTTTCTCAGATATTATGGAGCACACAGCAAATAACAATGGGAATGTTGGTTGCACTGAGGTCTGACCTAGTCAGCAAACAGCGCTAGCGAGTTTTTAAACGTCCAAAGGCACATTCTACCACCATTCTGCACTTGCTCAGCCTATAGTTGAACTGCATGCTTGCTGTGGTATGGCATCTGCACGGGTAACCCAGGAAAAAAGGCGTGAAACGATTGTCTGCCATTGCTCTCACCGAGAAAGGGGTGACTGACAACATGTACCCAAAACCACCCGCCACAATGTTTTTGCCCCATCAAGCATTGGGAGCTTAACCCAGCATTCCAATGGGTGGCAGAGACTGTGGGAACTGTGGGATAGCTGCCCATAATGCACCACTCTAAGTCGATCTTAGCCACGATAGTGAGGACGCACTCCGCCGACTTAATGAACTTAGTGTGGACATATGCAATCGACTGTATAAAATCAATTTCTAAAAATCAACTTCTATAAAATTTACCTAATTTTGTAGTGGAGACATACCCTCAGAGTCTACACTACAAAGATATGTCAGTTTAATTATACCACTCAGAGCTGTTAAAAATTTCACCCTGTCTGATGTAGTTAAGTCAACACCTCTTCTGTCGACCTAGCTCCCACCTCTCGGAGGGGTGGATTTACCACAGTGACAGAAGAACCCCTTCCGTCCCTGTAGCGTCTATGCTACAGGGGTGCAGCTGCAGCGCTACACTGTACTGCTGTAGCATCTCTAGTATATCGAATACATCTGTAGCATATCTATGCCTGTATCTGTAATTTTCACTCCATGCATCTGCAGAAGTGGGTTTTTTACCCACAAAAGCTTATGCCCAAATAAATCTGTTAGTCTTTAAGGTGCCACCAGACTCCTCGTTGTTTTTGTAGCATCTCTACTGTAGACAAAGTCTAAATTTACCCTGTGTTTTAAATCTTCCTCACTGAAGACTTTCTAAACCAGTCATCCTTTTTGTTGCTTTTCTCTGGACTCTCCCATTTGTCCCCATCTTTCCTAACACATGGCACCCAGAATTGGACACAATACTCCAGCTGAGGGCTCCCCAGTGCTAAGCAGAGCAGGACAGTTACTGCCTGTGTCTGACATATGACACTCCTGTTCCTACACCTATGACAGGGCACTCCACTCACTGCAGGTGCAGTGCCTCCTCCTGGCCGTTCTGGGGAATAGCTCCCAGGACAATGCCCCTTCCTGCAGTTGCGTGCCATCACTCCCTCTCTCTCTGGTCTGCAGCCTCTGTCTCACTCCAGGAGTTGCTACATCCTCTTCATGACTTGGGCCTCCAGCCCCCGACCCTACCCTTCAAAGTCTCTGTCACTCCCACAGTCAGTCTTCCCATTCACTGCCCTACCAGGACCACTTTCCCAGTGGCAGATAAGGGAGCCTGGGCTTGCCTGCTACTCTGGGTTCCAGCCCAGAGACCCTACAACATGCAGCTCAGGTCAGTTCAGTCCTCAACCTTGCTGCTTCCTCCCTGGGCTATGTCCTACCCCAGCACTTCCCGCTTTCTGGGGTCTGCTGCCTTTTCTACTTTCTCTTCCCATAGAGCAACCATGGGCTACTTCTCTCTATAGCCCCCAAACACACCTTCCTTCTCCCAAGGAGTGACTGCAGACTAGCCCCCTACCACCTCACAGCTCCCTGGCTTTATAGAAGCCCCGTCCCATCTGTTCCCACACAGGTGAGCTTCCCCTAATTAGGGCTTTCCTCTCAGCCTTCAGCCTGATAGGTTAATTGGCCCATCTGGCTTCCATTAATCCCTTCAGGGAAAGCGTGGGGTGGAAACCCCCTCACAACACCCAATGATATTAACCCTTTTCGCTACTTCATCACATTGTTGGCTCATATTCAGTTTGTGACCCATTATAACCCTCAGATCCATTTCACGTAGTACAGTACTACTGCCTAGCCCTATAAGGGGCTCGGTCCTGAAAATGCTTCTCAGCTCTGCCCAGCAGACATGCGGGCAGATTTTGCACATGTAAAGTAGCATCATCCCCCTGAGGGCGGAATCATAGGTACATAACCAGCAGAATGGACTGTTGGTCCAGCTCCGGGACTGGGTGCTTGGCCCCTGTGTCTGGATTGCTACCTCCCATGGGCTGGGTTTTTCATTTGAACACCCTTCTATTGTGAGTAGCATCACACCTCGGGACCCTGTCTTAGATCAGAGCCTCCTTGTGCTAGGCGCTGTACAGACTTATAGGGACAGATAGTCCCTGCCCCAAACACCTCACAACTGGCATAGACAAGGGAAATACCATTATGCCTGGTTTACAGACAGGGAGCTGAGGTACAGAGAGATGTAGTCACTTGCCCAAGGTCACACAGGAATGTGTGGCAGAGCCATGGATTTAACCTACATCTCCTGAGTTTGTTTATATTGCAGGATTCCATCATGGACCCACTGTGCTAGGTGCTGGCCAAACCCAGCACAAAAAGGCAGTCCCTGCCCCAAAGAGTTTGCGTTGTCTGATTATCAGTGACCAGGATGTGGGCCATCTAACCTAGCGGTTAGAGCTGGAGCCTGCCCTAGTGGTTAAAACCAGGAATGGTGACCGGGAGTCAGAAGCAAAGATCAGAGCTAGAGTCAGGAACTAGGAGAAAGCCGGTGTCAGGAGCCAGGCAAGGGGCCACAGGAGACTGGAGTGTGACAGGAACAAACAGGAGCAGAGCAGGGAACAAGACAGGAGAGATTGCCACCAGGAGCATAAGCATAGAGCAGCTAGTGACCTGCTGCTGAGCTTAAATGCAGACCTGTTGGCTCCTTGCAGCCAATGGGGTGAGTCTGCCGCAGCCCAGCTGGGCTCATTGACCAGCCCATAGTACCTGACGCTGTTGAGCTTCTATCCACTTCCTTCCTCAAGCAGAAGCATCTGGGAGGGAAATGGGGAGAAGCCGGCAGGAATAAGCTAAGCCTGCTTCATTCCCACCCCTCCCAGCCAGGTGAGCAGCTCAGGTGAGGAGGGCTCCATTTCAGCACGTAGAGGAGCGTGAGAATGACATTGCGTGCCTGGGAGACAAAGGTGGCGTGCCCAGCATTCCCGCCCAGTCCCGCTGCACTTCCTCCCCAGGGGCTGGTTAGAAATCAAAGCAGGAAAAAAAAAAAGGGTGGGGAAAGATTAAGAAAGCTGCTGCTCCACTTGCAACGCCCTGGGAGTAGCATTTGCCATGCACAGCCCTCTGTGTGCAAGCGGTGAATAAACAGCCAGGCGATCAGACCGTGCAGGGGTGGAAAAGGCCTGGGCAAAGGATGACAGGAGAAGCTGCCCTTCAGGCTCTCCCACGGCCTCTGCCCTGCATGGCCCCCAGCTGCAGCTGCAGCTGCCCCCGCTGGGCCTGCTCTGTAGATGTATTGTTAAAGGCATTGGGCTGGTACTCTGAGGGCCTGTCTACACTGCACACCGACACCAGGTTCTGACTTAGGTTTGAGCCCAACCCCCCTTCTGTCCACACACAAATCAGCTGCCTCGGATCAGCAAACACTCAGGACCTGGGTCTTAGGTTTCTGCTGGTGGGGGGATCAGAACCTGAGTTGGTGACTCAGGGCCAAGCCCTGTCGCTCTGCAGCATGGATGCAGCTCAAGCCACACACCTGGGTCAGAAGTTCTGCCCAGTATGGACGTGTTAGTATGGCTGTGAGACTCAGGTTTACAGTGCAATGTGGTTGCTCAAGTGCAGGCTTGGAAAACCAAGGTCACTAACCCGGGTCCCCCAGCCCCGGGTTTATAATGTGGTGTAGACGTATCCAGAGGGGCTGGTTCTCTGCTGCCTTGTGCATTTGGACTCGTACAATGTGGGTGTCGATGGTGATCGTGATTGTTTATTTGTATTACCATAGTGTCTGGGAGCCCCAGTCATGGCCTAGGGCCCCATTGTGCCAGGCGCTGTACAAACAGTTCCTGCCCAAAGAACTTACAATTGTTACCAGTCTGACTCACTTTGCAATGCAGCAAATAACCACACCTGGTGCAGGGCAATGGAGATTCCAGCCCAAGAAATATGGGGTCAGTTCTCAGCTCTCCAACAGATTTCCTGTGTGACCTTGAGCCAGCCACTTAGTCCCTCTGGGCCTCCATTCCCCCTCTGTAAAATGCGGATAAGCATGATCCCTTTGCCTACTTAGACTCTAAGTTTGTTGGGGCAGGGACTGCCTGGTACTATGTATCTGTTCAGTGCCTAGTGCAGGGGGCTGTTTGCAGTTGGGGTCTCAACACAGCTCCTCAGAGGTATTTCGGCTCCTATTGATTTCAGTGGAAGTGAGGAGTCTACACATCTTTGAGGAGCTGGCCCTAAAGTAATACAAATCATTGATAAGACCTGCGGACTTTGCTCTTCAGGGCTGTGAAGCCAGCACCCTGCACCGACTGGATATTCACAGGAAGCATTTGTAAAGGGGTTTTTTACTTGCTGGGTGACCTTGGGCAAGCCATGTCACCTCTGTGTGCCTTAGTTCCCCCTCTGTGAGAACACAGCGACATAGGAATCACCACAGCAAATCAGACTGGTGGTCCAACTAGTCCTGCATCCTGCCGGGGACAGACCAGGCCTTGTAGATCTTCATGTGGCTCCTCTTTGGCTCAGAAGGAGACTCAGGAACTTCCCTGGCATTGTCCTCCTCCTTGAGCCTCTCGTAGGGGATGATTTAGACTTAGCAGCGGCCAGCACCAGATGCTCCACAAAACTCCCTAATTGACAACTATGGAATGACCTGCCCATAGGGGAAGTTTCTTCCTGACCCCATCACTCAATGGTTCCCTTATTCCCTGAAGCATGAGGGTTTATATCCCTTCTAATTTAAAAAAAATTGAATTACTTGTTAACCTATCTAGTTACACTTGGGATGTTCTCATTATTCATATAAACATCTAATCTTGTGGCAATGAGTTCCACAGGCTAATTACAGGTTGTGTCAAAAAGAAGGCAAGCTGAATCCTGCCTTGCTCCATGGGGGAGGTGGGTTTAGTTTGTGGGGAGGCGGGGTGTTATGAGGGTTCTGAGACATTTTCTTAGGGATCAGGGAGTGTTGCCCTGTTAAGAGAACTTGGAGACATTTCTATTGAATTGAATGATGATCCTCTATCAGCCAATTCATTTCAAAGCCAGCAGTAAAAGCAATCAGCCTTGGAGAGATAAGGGCTCCTCCTCCTTATCACAATGCCAGTTCCAGTAAAGAAATAATAGAGCTGACAATGTACACCGGGGATTATGGATTGAAAGGTTTAATGAGAAAGATCACTAGGAAAAGACAAAGCCAGAGGGAGGGCATCTCTTATCTAGGAACAGTGACTGAGGCTTTCATGAGAACAATCAATGGATTTGTTTATCTCAAGTCCCTGACTGAGAAGGTGGCAAAGGGCTAAGATCCTGGAATAGAGCAATCAGAGAGCACCCTGGGAAATGGAAATCCTCTTTCTAGCTCTGCGTACTAAGCCACTGGGCTGGTGGAAAGAGCATGGGCCTTGACTGGACCAGTATTAATTACAGTAGTGTCTAGAAACCCACTCACAGATCAAGGTCCAAGTGTACTAGGCACTGTACAGACAAGCAGCAAAGAAGACAGTCCCTGCCCAAAAACGCCAGGTGAAGGACTCCTGAGTCGGGCTTGTACAGAAAGATTCATGCTGGAAGTGAATTGTAAAGAACTGGTGCGACGCTCAGGCAGGTTCAGAACACTTACTGCTGTGATCTGGGGGAGAATTTGCTTACTTATTGGTAGCACCTGCAAGCAAAGCTGGGTGCTGCAAACAACATAGTTAGTTCTTTCCTTTATGTTTTTATCATTTACCACCCAGGCAGAGGACCAGATTCTCTAAAGTGACCAGCACCCACCCTTGGGGCAGAGTTCCAGAGCAGCTCAATTCCCATTGACACAGCAACGTAAGTATCCCTAGGCTGGCTATGGATAATAATGCTCCTTATAAAGTGCTATAGATGTTTATAGCAGAAAATGAAGCATCATTATTAACTAACAATACAAGACTCATCCTTATGCTATAGAACTAGTGGCATTTTTGAATGCAGGGCACCTGTAAGTCATCAAACTATTTTATTCTGTTCTAGATCGGTTCTTATGCCACGTTCATCACTGTAGTTTTTAAGTAGCTTCCCATGGTGCCTTAAGAAACATGACTAAGATCTGTTCTACTCACCGTTCTGTACCACTATAACTATGTCTGTTAGGGGTGTGATTATTAATTGATATAGTTATACCAGTGCAACCCCCAGAGTGGACAGTTATACAGTATACCAGTATAACGTGCCTTATAGATTTCCCCTTCCCATTCAGGAGTAGCTATACTGGCATAAATACCTTATCACCAGTATAACTGCATCCACACTAGGGAGGTTGTACGGCTTTAAGTATAGTTAAAGCAACACAACATAGACAAGGCCTAACACCACTCAGTTACCCATCTCAGCAGGCATTGGAGCCAATGTAAAACCTGGGAAGGACTCCTTAGGAAATGACTCTTTTTCAGATTTTATAAAATCCTGGGCTCAGGTATCTGGAGGGAACCTTCTTCGGGTGTTTTAAGCCAAGTCTTGAGAACTATGGTGGGCATCTGTAGCACCAAAAGCCATCAGTGCCGCACCTCTTACAATCACCACAGCAATCGCAAGGATGGCTGCATTGCCTAGGGTTACCATCCGTCCGTATTTCTCCGGACATATCTGGCTTTTGCGTCTTTAAATAGTCGTCAGGGGGAATTGGTAACAAGGTTAAAAGGTCCCAGATTTTCCCCCCTCCCCTCCCTTCCATGCAGAGTGCGGTGTGGTGATTGGGTGGCTGGGCCTGATTGAGCCGCTCCCATTGGCCTCCAGCAGCCAGAGCCCCTCCCCTGCTCCCCCCCTGCTGCCTGCAGCCTGGTCTAACCACACAAACAGCCCCACCGACAGCATGTGTTGCCTACACGTGGAGCCAGCATCTGACCAGCATGGGCATGGTAAGGGGAGTCCCGGGGGGCGATCAGGGTGAGGGTTGGATGGGCCTGTCTGGGGGTGGGGGTGTGAATATGGGGTGGGGGGCGGCGGGTTATATTATTTTGTGGTGCCCGAACTCCAGCAATATCCAGGGCCGGGGGCCCTGCTCCAGCAATATTTGGAGCTGGGTCTCTCCCCCGGCCCTGCCTGGAACGGGTCCTGGCCTCCACCTGCCACCCCCCCTCCACGCATCCTCCCCCTGCGGGTCCCCCCTCGTCCCTGGCTGAAAGAAAGCAGCGTGCCCCTCTCCCCTGCCTGCTTGTGCTGCCTGCTTCTGGCAGCAACTGCTGTCTGCTGCCCCAGGGTCCTAGTGGCCCCCATCCACAAATGGCAAGGCAGGCTGCCCTTACCCTGCCCTTCCACCCTAGCCCTGAGCCTCTCCACGCCACAAACCCCTCATCCCCAGCCCTCATCCCCCCGCACCCTAATCCTCTGCCCCAGCCCTGAGCCCCCTCCTGCATCATGAACCCCTCATCCTCAGACCCACAGCCCTCACCCCTGCACCCCCTCCTATCCCCAAACTCCATCCCAAACCCCCTCCCCCTTCCCACACACCCCCTCCTGCCCTCAAACTCCCTCCCAAAGCCTGCACCCCCTCCCTTTGCACTGCCTCCCACCCCCAAACTCCATCCCAGAGCCTGCACCCCTCACCCCCTCCTGCACACCCACCCCCTGCCCCAGCCCAGAGCCTGCACCCAGCACCCACACTCTATCCCAGAGCCTGCACCCTGCACCCCTCCTGCACCCTAATCCCCAGCCCAGGATCTGCACCCCAGACCTCCTCCTCCCACCCAACCCCCCTCCCAGAGCCTTAGGCAGGTGGGGGGGGACAGGTTCTCGGCACCACCAAATTTCTACAAATCTGCCACCCATGGGGGCAGTCAGGGGACAAGTAGGGTCCTAGGGGGCAGTTAGGGTGGGAGGTTCTCAGGAGGGGGCAGTCAGGCCACAAGAAGCAGTGGGGATTGGGGGTTCTGAGGGAGGCAGTCAGGGGGTGGGAAATGGGAGGGAGTGGATGGGGGCGGGGCTAGGGCGGGGTTCCCCCACCAGTGTCCTCTTTTTTGATTGTGGAAATATGGTAACCCTAGCATTGCCTGACCTCTGAGGACTAGCTCACGTACATAGTGATGGGAGAATTGGGCCGCTGGGATGAGGGCTGAGTTCTGATGGATCCCTTACAGCAGAAGATCCAGCCACTGGTGAGATCCCAGGGGCATGTTTGGAAAGTACAACAGCACTTCCAAGCAGAAGCCCACATACCCTCTGAAGTTACAGGCCTTTGTAGCTAGGGCTGGTCTATACATCTTGAAAAGGAGCTACCCCTCACCCCCTCCAGCAAACCAGTGAGTGTTTATAGTCTAAGGGCCAAGGGGAGTTAAGCACCATAATACCTTTAAAATACCTTTGAAATCTGGCCCTTAGTGTACCCCACACACCCATTAACAAGCTTGCTGGAAACTGTATTGAGGCAAGGGCTGTGTGATTGGATGGGTCCCAGACAGCAATGAGTCGGGGCAGAAGAGCAGAGGGGAATGCAGCATTTGCTGGACTAGCTAGGGCACCTCACTTGGGAGGAAGACCAAGGGCTTAAGAGTGAGCAGAAGACAAGAGGCCATCCAAGGTGAAAGGAGAAGAGGGAAGGGCATGGGGGGCAGTGCACTCAGCTAGAGGGAGGAGTCTTGGGCAGGGCAAGAGGTGGGTCAGAGTTTTGGTGTCTCCAGACTCCATTTAGCCTTGATCGTGGTGTTATTTGTGGTGGCCCAGAAGTACAAGCCACATGGAAATTCTATCTAATTACTTCTCTGCTTCCATCACCATAGTATCTGAGCACCTAGACACCGGGTCTGCAATGCACGGGAGAGGCCCCAGGCCCATCATGTGCATGTAAATTGCCAGTTCCACACTGCGAACTCCATAGCACAGCTGGGCTCAGGTTCAGTCACCAACCAAAGCACCCAGCTCCTAATTTCAGAGCCTGCTTCTTGTCTGGGTGGTGGGCCCAGTGGAGTTCCTGCTTGGGACGAGGTGGTCCTCACAATGGGACAGAGCAGTAGAAGGCGGGGTCTAGCTCAGGGACTGATGGGCGTAAGGGGGTTACACTGGCTCTTATGCAATCCACGTCATTGGAGACTGAGCTTGTATCTGGGTAACTGGCTCATCTCCTTGTCCCAGTGAGGCTCATTGTTCACTCGCATGCCAACCCCACCAGTGGGCAGAGAACAACCCGGGAACGAGTCTAACCAGGAGAGAGGAGTCATGGTTCAGGGCTCACGCAACACACTCCAGTCCAGAGAGAAACGCCCCATCTCACATCTCCCCAGCCATATCCGCATGCCCTAGCAGTTAGAGCCAGCGAGGGCTCCTTTCACATCCTTCCTTCCATCACTCAACATGCATTGCACAGACAGCTTCCTTGAACAAAGAGGAATGAAGCAACAGGGTGCGGGGAGGGAGTGTGGAAGCCAATAGCCTAGGACCCTAAGGAGATTCCAGACACAGGAGGAAGAATTTACACACCCCCTGCCTTCTCTGCATCACGCAAACCCAGCCTAACCCAAGACAGGGAAATGCTTCATGCTTGGCAAAATCAAAGCCCGGGTGCAGCCTCTATGGCCTTGTCTACACTACCTGGGGTAGATGATGATTGGGCAGTTAAAATAAATGCACAGCTCACACCATTGCTACCATCAGTGGAGCTACCCCATGCCGGAGCAGCGCTGGGGACGTTAATAAAGATGTCAACACAGACAAGTTGGAAAGTGGGGAACCCTAAAGAGACCCAGGATTCTTCTTCAGCCTGTGCCACCAATTGGTGGTGCAACATCGCAACACAAACTCCTCCAGCACGCTGCAGCTGAACTTGCCCATGCATGGGGTCAGCTCAGCAGGCCACGTCGCTTCACTGAGCCCATTCAGAGACTGGTCTTAACCATCCAGTGATGCAGCCTTAACCGTGCAGCATGAAAAACAAAGGACCCTCTGTAACTAAACGTAGTCTTTCAGTTCCCCTGTTAGGTCCCTATCTGGCTGCAAGGTGTTGACTGCCCCCCCAGCTCCCAGGGATCTGAGGTCACTCAATGCCTCTCAGGAGGCACTAAGGAACAGGCCTCATAAGAAACCAAATTTCCTCGGGTTGCAGTTCCCACTGAAGCTGAGACTGGATCGCAGTGCAGAAACCTCCAACTTGGGGGCAAAGAAGACTGAGGAGTGTTGGGATAAAAGGCCTTGTCCGCTGGAGCCAGTGTGCGACTTCACTTCATCTACCTGGCTTAGGTCAGATGCCTTCACTGAACCCAGTGATGGTTGCATTTGCTGATAAGGGAGCCCAGGCATTATCCCTCCTGCCTCTGGCCCCAGAGACACAACTGCAGATAAGAAAGCAGCTGTGTTCTTTGATGGGAATTTTATTGCTGCAGGCGAGATAAGCGTCGTTTTATTGCTGCAGACGAGATAAGCAAAGCAGGGCATGAATTCCTGCTGCTGAAGTGAAACTACTCCTCATTGACAGAAGACTTCTCAGACTCAGGCTTATCGGACACTGCCATTAACCCTCCATGAGATCACCACTGTTGTCCTTCACACACAGGTGCACAGAGCAGAGGCCATGAGCACAAGCTTCTCAGCAGAGGATGCATTTGGGGTTAGACACCAAAAGCTAATCTAGTGCAATAGCCAACACACCAGGGACCTCCAAAGCTAAAAGTATGAGCTGCTACATCTTGGGCTGAAACTCCACAGCTGCCTATCTGGGGGCTGTAACAGACTCATACCCTCTGTGAATCAGCACAGAGGGAAACCTGTAACCCACACTCACCTCTGGGGTACACAAGTATCGAGAAGAGAGAGAGAATGGACATGGCCTAGATGAAGGAGTTGCAAGCAGTTTTAAGATACTTCCCATCCATATTTTGCCCCACAGAAGGTCCATATCTCCCTTGGGCCCCATAGCTAATGGCAGGGGGAAATGTATGGAGCTTAAAGGGTCAGAACCTCTGCTGGTGTGAATCACCATCGCTCCTTTGACTGCAAGGAAGTTCCAGTGGGGCACAGCATGAGAGCCTGAGAACCCCGGGCCATGCATTGTGATTCTGTCCCACCTAACATGCAGGAACAGCCACCGCAGATGCTCAGCAGCTGCATTCAATTGTATCTCCTGCAGGCACCTTCAGAAATCTCCCTCCAGACAGAGCTATGGCCATAAAGCATAAATAACCAAACACCGATCAACAGGCTGGAGCTAATGCTAATACCGCAACATTGGGGCTACTAGTCCTAGACACACTTTACTTTAAGAAAACACAGTATAAACTGCTCTTGTACAATAATTGGAACCTTTCTGTGGTTCGGTGCAGAGCTCCTTCATCTATTGTAACATAATATGCCCCAAACTCTTTTAATAGCTGTTACTCTATAGCCAAAGTCTGCTCGCATTTACACCCTTGCAACCCCAATTAACTTAATGAAGAAGACAAGGAAGACTTTGGCATGGATACAATTAATTTAGGCCCCAATTCAGCAGTGCATTTAAGCATGTGCTTAAGTCTAATTGAAATCAGTGGGACTTAAACACAAGCTTAAATGTGTTGCTCAATTGGGCTTTAATGCAGCAGAACAGGGTTGGGAATACTCCTTTTCTTCTTCATTCTGTTTTGATTGAACAAGTCGAACATAATTTACATTTGAATTGCCAGCATCTAAACCCTGCTAAGCCCTGGGATACACAGTGCAGTCTGAATTGTTTTATCTTTGCAAATTTCAATTATCCCCAATAAATCCTTATGATATTCATGAGGCTGCAGTCGCTCCCTCTAGTGGTCAGATGACAATTCCCGTGTTCTGGTTTTTAAAGCTGTGTGGTAGAGAAAGTTTCTGGCGTATGACTGAAAACTCCAGGTTCAAATTAGGATGGGGGTTCATTTTCATGGAAACTGTCCTTTGTTAATATTATTTTGTCCTCCCTGTGCTGTAGATAAATAAATACTTGCTGCTCAGTTACTTTTCTAAAGAAAACAGATGTATCTGATCAAAAATATCTAATATGGGTAGAAAGCCAAGCCTGAAAAAGGAAAGGCCAGCATATTTCAGAGTTCCTTTTGTAGTAGGAATAGAGCCTGAGACATAAGCCTTTGTAGCAGAGGCCTGGTATACGGCAGGACTTGCTCACAAAATCTGTCAAGAACAGGGCTGATATTGCAGAAATACACATTCCTAAGAAGTGCTAGTTCACAGAATACTCACACAAACACATCCTGATATCAAGTGATACCAGAACATCCCGATAGCCAGGGTGGTACAAAAATATTCCCCCAGGATAACAGGAACACACTTAATCCTCCTAAAAGATATGGTCAGGATAACAGTATGTAATAGATGGAGATATCCCATCTCCTAGAACTGGAAGGGACCTTGAAAGGTCATCAAGTCCAGCCCCCTGCCTTCACTAGCAGGACCAAGTACTGATTTTGCCCCAGATCCCTAAGTGGCCCCCTCAAGGATTGAACTCATAACCCTGGGTTTAGCAGGCCAATGCTCAAACCACTGAGCTATCCCTCCCCCCTTGAACCAATATGTACAAGGTGATAACTAGCCTGGGGGCAGTGACTAACTATGTCAGAGGCAGTACATAACTTGTTTGTATCAGCGTATAAAGATGTATCTCAGAGGGAGGAGGTTTGCCCAGCCGAGGGAGGAATGGAAAGTCCCGCCATTCACTGAGCTGGTCCATTGTCACAGGCATATATGTCTTTGTATCCTTGTAGAGTCTACCAGGTGCTATTACTGTGCTTTGTCGACAATAAACCTGGCCTGGTGCCTTCATACCTCAACAGATCTTGTGGTCATTGGGCGATTCGCTCAAGGTCTTCTGTGCTGGCTGGCTGCGCAGAGCTGGGGCAGCACACATGGATAGGGTGACCAGATGTCCTGTTTTTAAAGGGACAGTCCCATTTTTTGGGACTTTTTCTTATATAGGCACCTATTACCCCCCACCCCCTGCACCGTTTTTTCACCATTGCTATATGGTCACCCTACACATGGAGAACACACACGCCCAGCCGAACATCTAACCACACCTTTCACTGCAATAGCTAAGCTAGAAGGCAGTTTTTCTGGGTAAGTGGCCACTTCAGCTAATATCAGCTAGTCCGATAAAAATACAACCTTGAGCAAAATGCTGGTCCTCCATAATTGATCTGGAACTATGAAGCCAGAGAAAGGGTGGTGGTACGGCCTAGAGCACAGGGCACCGGACTAGGAGTCAGGAGACCTGCATTTCATTCCTGGCTCTGCCACTGACCTGCTGTGTGACCTTGAGCAAGTCACTTCCCCTTGCTGTGCCTGTGTTTGTCATTTAGAGTACCAGCGCTTCAGGACAGGGACGACGAGTCAGATTTTTAGAGATGTGTAGGGACCTAAAGAAACAGATGGCTGCCTTGTAGGACTTTCAAAAGTGCATAGGTGACTAACTCCCACAGGCAGCTATGCACCTCAATGCTTTCGAAAATCCCATTCAGTGCCTATGTGCATCTGTTGGCACCAAGATGGCTTTAAAAATCTGGCCTTGTCTCTTATTATGTGTGTACAGCACCTGGCACAAAGGTGCCCCAGTCCAGGGTTTCTGAATGTAACTGGAATACAAACAGTCATAGTAATCTCTTGCACTAAAGTGCACCAGCAGAGCTGACTCTACCAGCATGCAGAGTGAGAGACGACCTGTGCCTGCAGATAGTGGGGTGGGGGAGGCAGACAACTTCAGTAGTAAAAACAACAAAGAGTCCTTGTGGCACCTTAGAGACTAACAAATTTATTTGGGCATAAGCTTTCGTGGGCTAAAACCCACTTCATCAGATGCATGGAGTGGAAAATACAGTAGCAGGCATATATACATAGTACATGAAAAGATGGGAGTTGCCTTACCAAGTGGGGGATCAGTCTAACGAGACAATTCAGTTAACAGTAGAATACCAAGGGAGGAAAAATCACTTTTATAGTGATAATGATGGTGGCCCATTTCAAACAGTTGATAGGAAGGTGTGAGTAACAGTAGGGGAAAATGAGTATGGGAAAATTAGTTTTTGTAGTGACCCATCCACTCACAGTTTTTATTCAGGCCTAATGTGATGGTGTCTAGTTTGCAAATTAATTCCAATTCTGCGGATTCACGTTGGAGTCTGGTTTTGAAGTTTTTTTGTTGAAGAATTGCCACTTTTAAGTCTGTTATTTGAGTGCCCAGGCAGGTTGAAGTGTTCTCCTACTGGTTTTTGAATGTTATAATTCCTGATGTCAGATTTGTGTCCATTTATTCTTTTGCGCAGAGACTGTCCGGTTTGGCCAATGTACATGGCAGAGGGGCATTGCTGGCACATGATGGCATATATCACATTGGTAGATGTGCAGGTGAATGAGCCCCTGATGATGTGGCTGATGTGGTTAGATCTATGATGGTGTCCCCTGAATAAATATGCGGACAGAGTTGCAAATCGGGGGCGGGGGGGCACATGACCCTGCATGAGCCCCCCTGGGGACTGAAGGCCCAATCAGGCACTCACAGGGACATCTATAAATGCAACTCCCGAGGCATTAGAGGGCCGTCCCACACTTCGTTGCTAGAAGGCCGCATTGTAGCCTGAATGTTTTTCGTTGCATTTTATATATTTATGAAAAACACTTTTGTTATAACCCATGCATGCAAAGAGCCTGATCCCATTCTCATGCCACCATTGACTGGAGTTACTCTTGACTTGTACTCAGGGCCAGCTCCAGGCACCAGCTTGGCAAGCAGGTGCTTGGGGCGGTCACTCCGGAGAGAGGCGGCAGGTCCAGCTATTCGGCGGCAATTCGGCAGACGGTCCCTCACTTCCGCTTGGAGCGAAGGACCTTCCGCCAAATTGCCGCCACAGATCGCAATCGCGGCTTTTTTTTTTTTTTTTTGGCTGCTTGGGGCGGCCAAAACCCTGGAGCTGGCCCTGCTTGTACTGGTGTGAACAAGATCTAAATCAGGCCCTGCAGCTCAAGAATGAAGTCTTGGAGAAAAATGTGCCCGCCTCGTGAAGATGATCCACCAGCTTTATTGCCAGAACAAAGAACTGAACACATATTGCATTTAACATGTCAAACAAATGTAACTGCTTTCCTAATACCAGTCATCACCGTGACCAATTGCTGCGTGTTACATGATTGCATATGGGAAGAGAGATCACCCACGCAACTCCAAAGGGCAGAGGAGGTGGTCGATGCAAAATTGGTGGGGCTAAGGGAAAAGTGTTGTCCTGGACTGTGATTAGGAAGGGAGGTGTTCAGGAGACTGTGTGCTGTCATCCCTACTTTATGGTTCAGGGACTTGGAATACATATGCTAAGCATATCATGAGACTGAACACCTTCCACATGAGATGCCTGCATAAAATTCTGAAAATGAAGTGGGAAGACAAAATACCAAACAAAGGTGCTGGAGCACATAGGACTGACATACTTAGAAACCATATCAAGAAGAGGAGGCTGCAGTGGCTTGGTCATGTCAGGAGAATGGGAGGACAGGAGACCGTATCCCCAAGAATATTTTGTACAGTGAGATTCGGCATGGCTCTAGAAAGTGGGGGTCTCCCTTTATGGCGGTACCATGACATGTGCAAAAATGATATTAAGTCATTCAACATCAATGTAGACAGCTAGGAGGAGCGTGCAGAAGCCTATTCAATCTGGAGGGAACATCTGGCACTGGGTGGAGCTCAACACGAAGTGGCTTTGAGTAAGAGGATGGAAGCAGAGCGAGAAAGAAGAAAGCAGCGTGCTGTAATCTTGGACTCCAACCCAGACAACATCTGGAGCTGTGAAATTTGTACCAAGCTATGTCGCTCTCGAATTGGGCTTGTCAGCCATAAGCGGATTCATCAGACACCTGATTAAACCTCTTACCAGTTTGGCAGGGAGGGTTGTCAATGATGTTCAGGAGACAATCTCTCGAATAAGAGGGGGCCCATGCTAAGGAAAAGTTTGAAACTCCTAGTGACAATAAAGTTTGCTGGATTCTAGCAGCTAGCGAGATGCTTACCCGGGCTCTGCTCTCAAATGCAACTTCCAGTCGGGCAGTGTTGCCTAATGGATAGGGCACTGGACTGGGCCTCAAAAGACCTGGGTTTGCTTCCTGGTTGGGTGATCTTGAGCAAGTCACTATCCAGCTCTCCTTTCCTCAGCTGTAAATTTATGCTGATCTCATTTGCAAAGTGCTTTGGGATCTATGGATGATATGAGCTAGGGCTGACTATTATTTCCTTTCACTTGTTCAAAGATGCAATATAATTTCATCCCCACTTTCTTCTCATGGCACCCATAGCATTTCAAAGGCTCTTTGGAACCTGCAGCAGGGTCATGTGACCTTTTTAGCATACGTGAGACATGGGTCTGAGCAATAGTTACTTGCTAATATCAAAAGGTTCATCTACCATGTGTTCATGGGCTGTCTTACAGCACAGAGCTCATTCGTCGAGGCAGCCTCAGTTTCTGGGGGTCTTTGGAGGAAATCAAACATGTCCAAGAAACCAGAAAGCTAATCCATGTAAACAAAGTTGTTGTATTATCTATATTCAGCTGGGAGTGAGCTGCTGAACTCCTTTTTACCCTCCTTGACAAGCCTAACCTTCTTCTACAATGTAATAGACAAGACTGAACACAAGGGTTAGTCGTCAGTTGTCAAGTCAATTGTCCTAGCTCCAATAAGGTGTTTATTTCAGATGAGGATCTGCCTCCTAAGATGTCCGTGGACCTTAATACTCTACCTGGATGAAGGTCATCATGACATTTGGGACAGGCTTAGGTTCCAGTTTAGCAAAGATCTTAAGCACATGTATAACTTTAAGCACATGGGTGGTCCCGATGCCTTCAACTTTTGGCTGTCTGTTATAAGGAAGCATTAAGGGAATACACCTTAGTAGCATTCGAAGAGGAATTCAGTAGAGAACCCCAGCTATCATGCATCACCCCCGAAAGCAGTTACACCTGTGTGAACAAGCCAGGCTACCCTGGCATGTCTGTTGTGATTCTACAGGTGAGGGTGATGGAGCTAGTTAACAGACGGGTAAGACAAATCAATACAGATTAATCAGATAGAAGCTATATTGGGTCCAATTTATCTTAGCATATGGCCCCTGAGGGTAAAAATTCAAATGGGATCTTTGCTTTCCCCCATCCAGTGTCCAGAGGTGGCTCACTCTGAACTCTGGATTGGGAAGCGCTGCTTAATCTGGAAGTGCTCACACCTCTTGTGCTTCATTGTCAGGCCGTACACAGGCGTGATGTCCGCCTTCTCTCCATCAGAGACGCTGAACTCCAGCTGCTGCAGCAGGGTGGTCAGGAAGAGGAAGACCTCCCATCTGGCAATGGTCTCGCCAATGCACTTCCTCTTCCCCAGGCCAAAGACCAGCACCTTCTCACCATCCACCTTGTTTACTTCAGTCCCTCCAGCATGGAGGAAACGCTCTGGGTCGAACTTAGATGGTTCTTTCCAAAGCTTCCTAGAATAGCAAGAGCAAAGCTCCTGAAACTTCCGTTCTACCGCTGCCTGGAGAGGGGATGCTGGAGAGCAGGGAATTCAGTTTGGATGGGTGTCAGGAACAGCTTCAGAACTGGGCCTAGGACCCACTGCTATCCATGCACCTTTATCACTCAAGAATGCCTTTTCCTTTTAAAATAGCCATCAGAAGGCACCGGGCCAAGTTAACCTCTGCTGTAAGGCCTTGATGTTACTGGTTGGCTTTTGCACTGAAGCCTGAGGGGTTAGATCCCTTATAAACATGTTTTTACTCCTCTCTGAAGTTATGGTTAATGTTCTCATTATCCACTAATGTCTAATCCTTTTCTGAATCCTGCTAAGCCCTTGACCTCACTAGCATCTTGTAGCAATGCTTTCCACAGGTCAGTTGTGTATTCCACAGATTATAAGGCCAGAAGGAACTGTTGTGGTCATCTAGTCTGATGTCCTTTATAACAAAGGCCCTAGAATTTCCCTGAATTTATTCCTGTTTGAACTACAGCAGATCTTACAGCCAAACATCCCATCTTGATTTATAAATTGCCAGTGATGGAGAATCCACCACAACCCTTGGGAAACTGTTCAAATGATTAATTACCCTGACGGTTAAAATTTGCACCTGACTTCTAGTTTCAGCTGCATCTAGTTTCAGCTTCCAGCCATTGGATCTTGTTGTACTTCTGTCTGATAGATTGGAGAGCCCTCTATTATTAAATTTCTGCTCCCCAGGTAGGTACTTGCAGGCTGTGATCAAGTCCTCTGATCAGTTTTAAATTTGCTGCTTTCTGATGCTATTGAATATCCCCTTCCTCCTTTATTATGAGAGGGTAAATAGGAGCACTCTGTACCAATCATTATTTTGTACACTCTACCATGTCCCCTTCCTATACAACTGCCCTCTCAACTAAATAGTTCCAGTTTTCTCAGTCTCTCTCCAGACACAAATCTGTCTAGCCCTCTAACCTTTTCCATTAGCTGTTTCTGGACCTTTTCCATCCCTGCTCTGCCCTTTTGGAGATGGGGTGACCAGACCTGGACACAGTATTCCAGGGGAGAGGGTGTCATTGATGTATAGGCCAATAGTTATTCCATTATGCCAGTCAATTTCCACATGTAGACAAACTTTTGGTGTTTTTCCTGACCCCATTCCTTATGCACCCTGACATACTGGTTGCCTTTTTCACCTCCGCTGCACACTGAGCAGAGGTTTCCATTGAGCTGGCTGCAGTGACTCCCAGGTCTTAGTCCTGTCTCACAAGAGATTTCTTCCTGATCCTTTCATCAGCAAGGACTAGGGTGCAAATTAGGCGTACAGCGGTTCGCCGTTCCCAGCCAATGGGCGCTGCAGGACCCAGCAGATCCAGGTAGAAGCTTGATGGGGACCAGGGCCATCTGCGTGGAGTCTGTGACCTCATCAGCCCACCCAGTGCTCCTTGGCAGCACAGGTCCAATGCTCTACACACTCATCCCTCCCCTGCCTGGCCATCTCTGTGTCTTCCCACAGCAGAAATTCCCAGTCCTGTGGAGAATGGGGAAAGCACAGAAATACAGCCAGAGCCATCTCATCTAGGTTTGGTTTTTTTGATACAATGGGGCAGGGAACATTCCTTCTCGTGTGCTTGGAAAGTGGCTAGTACATCATGGATGACACACACAAACAGCATCATCTTGATTTGTTTGTCCAAGTGCCAACCAGTCATACTCAAGGTACATGGTACAAGGTACATGGTACATGGTAGTGACTAAATGGGGGCTGGTATATTGATATGGACGGATTGCACACTACTACCCTAAGGGACTCTGCATATACTTACTCATCGTGATTGACTTGCCATTGGTTGACAAACACACAGAGGTCCTTCGGGATGTAGTAGCCATTCAGTACTGTGTCTTTCGTTGTGCTGAAGGATGAGAGTGAGATTCTTAAGTTTAAAAAGCTGCCTCTGTGTTCTCATATCAATCAATTCCTGGGCCCGGTTAAGTCAGGATTGGGCCCAGAGGAGATCATTTTCATAAGCGTTATTGTACTTTCTAAGGGCTGGGTTTTGCCTGTCTCACACTGGGAGGACCATCAATGGAGTGACATGCTGAATAAAAGTACTACTCAATGCGTTATGCCCCTACATCTCCTCTGCATCCATAGCACTTACCAGTGAGGAATGGTGAAGGGCATGAAGGAGGAATGTCTGAACATCTCTAAGATAAAGGCTTCTGTGTAAGGCAGCATGGGCCGGTCTGAGAGTCTGGGTCTCCTCTCTCTGCCAATGGTCTGATCTACAGGTTATAAAGAGGAGGAAAAGGATGGTTGGAATCCAGCCTTCTAGAGAGATGCATTTTAACTCTGTGACTGAAAACATACAGTTACCTAATTCTTCCTGAATCTTTTTCTGAATGTCTGGATATGTCACAAGATACATGAGGCTCCAGGACAAAGCTGTTGTCACAGTGTCAAAACCTAGACAGACAGAGAGGAAAGACAGATATTAACTAGCTGAAGACAACTCAAGGGAAAAATACAAGCCCCAGACTTTAGCTTGTCATCAGATTTTCCTTGCTTGCTTCCTAAGTTTTTGTCCAACTCAGAAAGCTGTGATAAGAAAGTTCCTAGTTAAGAGTTTTTACACTTGCTCCACTCTGTGCATAGTGATGCTGATTCGTCACTGTGCTATTTCAGTTTTATACTGGTGTAACTTCAATGAAATCAATGGGGTTTCCCCAGTGTAATTTAGTGATGAATCAGGACCAGTACCAGTAAATAGGGATACAAAACTGTCTTTTGGGAGCTTCATTTTCCTTGAGCGCTGACTTCCTACAAACTCTTCCTCGAACAGTAGGAAGCCTCTTGGGGTCGTTGCTGGTAGGTGTCAGGGTGAAAAAACTAATGTGATCTGTTTTCTGCTACTGAGAGCATCTGGATGGAGTGTTCTTATGGGGGGGACAAAAAAGGGCTAATATTTATCAGAATGCAAAAATAGAAAGTGGTTTCAGATTTGAAAGTCTGAATTGGAATGTTCTTACCGGCTCCAAAGAGGTCATTGACCAGGTTGACAATTTTTTCCTTCGGAAGCTGAATGTTGGCATTGGCTTCCACTTTATTCTCCTGACTTTGCTCAATCAAGGAGTCAGTGATGTCTCGAATGTTGTCCTGAAAGAGAAAAGTCCAGAGGAAGATGGCATGAAATTCCAGACCACTAGGCAGGTAAACTGAGAGGTAACAAAGAGCAATCTACTACGGAAGGGACGCTGTGCTGGAAAGTCCAGTATCCCCATGTCACAGAAGTGCAAGTAAATTCCAGGAATAGGAGGTCAGGAAAATATTTTCTTCCCCTACAGTCAGTAGGTAACATTTCACTGAGCCATAAAAATAAGGAGATGAGAATATACAGCTTGAAAATGCAGGATGTCAGAATGATCCTCTTCTTGGAAAATACAAGACAAACATGCTAAGCAAATTAATTCTCAATATGTGCCTAGGGAGAGAAACTTATTAGTATAGAAACTAGGGTAATTTGTGTCCTAAGATGGTCCTATAATAGATAAGATGAAGATTCATTTGTAAAATTCATAGAGGTAATAAAATGCCATTTTGGCTAGACAGGTTGGCTAAAAAGCAGCATAACCTTTCACCCTGCACCTTTCCAGAGTTTTATTTAGGTGGATGCTGGAACGAACAGGCTAGTGTGTCAGTGCACCATTGCCCTCTATTGATTGACATCAGTACTGCTCAACAGTGTGTCATAGGTACTAGGCTCTGTGTTGCTAACAGCTAATAGATATTCTTCTTTAGCTCAGTTGGTAGGGACCTGTGTATTTGGACAAGGGTATAAATTCTATCCCACTCTTTCTATGAAGTTTTGAATGGCCATCATAGAAACACCGGTGAATGTTTAGATTTGCTACAGGACAGCCTGATGCAAGAGGAAAAGTACTCGCAGAAGCTGAAGGGCACAGTATAGAAGCTCATCTCAGGTGTGAGCAAATTCCCCCCCTAGGCTCTTACCTTCTCAAAGCTTTCGTAGTGCTCTTTGACAATGTCCTGCAGGAGCTTGAGGAACCTCTTGTTGAATTCTATAAATTTCTTCATGGTGCTGTTGGGAAAATACTGGAGCACTGGGATGAAATCCGCTATATTGCCAGAGGCAGCCACATCCCCAAATTGATCTGTCACATTCACTATGCTGAGCAGCTCTTGGTCATCATGGTCGTAACGCTTGCCAAAGCACATGGCACAGATGACATTGGCCACAGAGACCACCACGTACCGATAGGGGTCAAACCTCTTCTTCTCCTCCATCAGTTGCAGGAACTTTCTTATTAGGTAGTCAACTTCTTTGGAGACATGCTCCTCGAGGAGGCAGGTGGACGAAGAGTTGGGGCTGGGTGAGACAGAAAAGGTCTTCAGGGCATTCTGGGCCAACTTCCTGCGAGCTCTCCACACCTCCCCTGAATCAGTGCTGAAGGTCAAGCTCTGGCCATCTCCAATATTGCGAAAGCTGTAGAGATCAGGGCGCCCCATGAAGACCTCCCCTTGCTTCACCAGGGCTTGTTTGATGGTGTCCAACCCACTCAGCACCAGCACAGGTCTGGCGCCGATCTGTATCTGCATCACATCTCCATACTTCTGGCTCATCTGAGTCAAGGTCAGGTGTGGATTGCTCCCCAGCTCCAGCACATTGCCTATCAGGGGGTAACCCCTTGGTCCTGAGAGCCTCTTCAGCCCCTTGGGGATCTGCTGCCAGAAGGATCTGATGACCATGAACGTCAGACAGAAGACAGCCAAGGCAATAAAGATCTCGGTGACTGAGATAATGCCCTGGCTTCCCACCAGTGACATTGCAGCCTTCATCTTCAAGGGCCTAAGAAGCCTGAGAAAATTAAACAAAGGGAGGATGTTGGGTGTCTCACTTCCTCAGGCTGCTAAGGAAATACTAGCCTTATGCCTCAAGTGAGCCAGACTCCACACAGAGCCATGACACACTCAGGCCTCCTTGCATTAGAACTTTGGGGGATTCCTTCTTCATAAACCCTTCCCATAGGTTGGCCATTAGCAGGGATCCAGCCCTTTGACCCTAGAGCCTCTTACCTGCTGGGACATTCCTTCTACACTAGTTCTAGTTCCAAAAGCACAGGACAAGAATCAGGAGATCTGGGTCCAAATCCTGGTTCTGCCACAAACTTCCCGGGGAACCTTGGGCAAGTCACTTCATCCCATTGTGCCTCTGCTTCCCATTGGCAAAATGGGAATAATCATATTTATAACCTCAGGGGTGTTGTGGAGATAAATTTATTAACAAAATGTTTGTGATGCTCTTGGGGATCTGCAGGTAGAAAGAGCTCAAGAACTGCAGAGACTTGAGGTGCCAATTAACATTTCACTTTCTTCTTTGTGGAGTTGATTGGTTTATTGCGGTCCTGCCGTGGAGTGAAGAGAAATTGACAGGCAGTTTGAAATACACAGGACCTGTCAGCATTATCTGAACCCTGGGAGAAGTGGGGGAGAAATCTACTGCTCCATCATTATCCTCTCTGGCCACTGATTGTTAGGAATCGGGACATAGACAATCTGGCCTAAGGGTCAGAGTCAGGAGCTGAGACAATGATCAGAGCGGAAATTAACAGGCAATGATCAGGAGCGGGACACAGGGGCAGGAAACAGAGATGAGGCAAGGAACAGGAGCAAGGCAGGAATTGGGAGCAAGGGCAGGAGCCAAGGACAAGACAGGAGTGGAGCAGGGTTGGATGCAGATTGCAGGAGAGAGGCAAGGAGCAGTGTCCAATGCAGATGCAACAAGGAGTCTGCATAGTTTCTTAGGCAATCCACCCAGCCATAGATGATTCATTCCTCCTGGGGGGGGAGGGGCACAATGTAAAGGGAGGTGTGACGTGAGGCCCTGGTGTCGCCTCCGGGAGGAACTTCCAGCCCCACCTCCCTGGGCCACGGTAGCCATTCCCACTTGCTCCTGCGGGGCTGGGGCCACAGGAGTGGGGAGCATGTGCCTCTGGGCCTGGCTGGGACCAGGGCCAGCCCCAGCCCAGAGAGACTCACAGCACCAGTGTCCCTGGAGCTCACAGCCACCTCAGCAGGGGCGGGGCGGGTCACAGGCAATGCTCCTGCCTCCAGCTGAGCAGAAGCCAGGGAACCTGCTCCCAGCGCCTTCCCCAGCAACCCCTGTGCCCAGCATGGGGACCACCGTGCTCTCCTTACCCCACCAGAGTTACCTGCAGGGGGGCGAGAGGCTCTGTCCTTCCACTGCACCTCCCACTGGCAAGTCTAGGGCTCACTCGGCCACTCTCCCTGGCAACCGGGCCTGGGTGGAGAGTAGAAGGGATGGGCCGCTGCCAAGTCCCCAGCTGGGTTCTCGCAGGCAGCCACCGCACTGGACAGAGCAGTGACCCAGAGCCACCACCTTCAGACAGTGTGATAATTGACTCCATCCCACCCCTTCCACTCCCCGTCTGGGCCCAGCTGCCAGGAACAGGGGCCGAGCATGCCAGGGGACAGGCACAGCAGGAGAAGAACAGAACCCCTCTCCCCCGGCAGGCCGAGCAGAAATCTGGGTGGGGGAAGGAGGGGACACAATTTGACCTCACATGCCCCACCACCACCCACATGTGTCGCTTATACTGCCTGGCTTAAGTAGTGGATGTGAGCCAATCAGGTGATCCAGGGTCTGTCCTGGGAGTCCCTCTAGGACTTCCTGTGGGGCCTGACTTTGCAGGAACAGTAAGGGGCTACTTTGTCTGTTTGTCTCCTGTGGTGGTAATGCAGCACTGTCTGTAAGCCAGGGCCTCCCCGGGCCTAGGTCCTAGACTCTCTACAGCAGAACACTCAGATCCTCCCATTGATTGCCCTTAAAGAGTTGGGGCCAGATCCTCAACTAGAATAAATCAGTTCAGCTTAATTGATTTAATGGAGCTAGCCCAGGATCTGCCCCTAACATTTACCCCCAGTGCTACAGGAGATACAACAGTTATTCCTTAGAGCCAGGGTGCAACTGGTGGCTTTGACATAGCGCTGCACTCCTGAAACTGGTGATCCTGGCCTGGAGTCTCACTAACTGGTCTCTTTATCCCTCTCCCAGCTGGGAGGGGGACACCTGACAGGGGGCTGCTTGCTGAATGAAAACCCAGAGCTCAGTCAGGGGCCCTTGGGTTTTATGCTGCCCCCTGTTACTGTAGTATCTGAAAGCCATAAAGTCACTAGCAGTAGCAAAGTCTCCAGTGGATTTGATGGCGTCTCTGGCACTTCTCTCTTTACAGAGTAAAAACTCTGCTTGGGGTAAGTTGTGGTGTCTATTTTTGGCAGGAGTTTGGCGGCAGAAGGGGATTTCAGAATGCGGGTCACTCCGAGGGCGGAAAGGCATTTTCAGAGAGGAAGGTTTTGCAGCATTTCCTATAGGTAAGGGCAGGCTAAGGTTTGGTCAGGGATGTTTTTAATAAAAGTCCTGGATCGGTCACTGCAATGAACAAAACACGGGAAAGCCCTGCCCTGTCCCTGACTTTACTAGAAACATCCCTGACAAAATGGGGAGGGTCTATCACCTCCCCCTCCCCCCGCAGCGGCTGAGAGCTGCAGGGGCCCCGTTGCCCAGTGGCTGGGAGTCCCCTGCTGATCTGCGGGGCTGGGCGCTGCGGGGAGCCCCCTGCCAGCGCTGAGCAGCTCCGGGGTCCCTCTGCCGCCGCAGTCGTGACTTCCAGTGACTTCCAGTGACTTCCGAGCCTGCGCGGGCGGTAGGGGACCCTCCTGCCGCTGTCCAGCAGTGGCGGGTGGCGGGACCCCCGCAACTGACCGGCCGCCGCCATCCGGGGCGACCCCTAAGCTGCCCAGCCACCATCGCTGGCAGCCCCCACCCCCCAGCTCCCAGCCTGCGGTGGCAGAGGGATCCCGGAACTGCTTAGCGGGGGGGGAGGGAGAGGGAGCCCCCCCGCCGCAGCTAGCAGCCCCCGCAGCTCCCAGCCTCCCCCGCCGGAGGCAGAGGGACCCCGGAGCTGCTCAGAGCTGGCAGGGGGCTCCTCGCAGCTCCCAGCCGTTACAGGGGGGGCTGGGAGCTGGACCCTCTTCCCTCCCCATTCTGTCAGGGATGTTCTTAGTAAAGTCAGGGACAAGGCAGGGCTTCCCTGAATTTTTGTTTATTGCAGTGACCCGTCCATGACTTTTACTAAAAACATCCCTGACAAAATCCTAGCCTTCCCTATAGGTGATCAGACTCCGATTTGCCTGCTCTTCCCTGGAAGTTTTGTTCCATAGCCAGATCCCCCTCAACCAAATGAAGCTACCTCTGAACTCAAGGGACTGCAGGTGCCGGGATCCTGGTGAAATCCACTGAGGAGCCCTTGACAGAGAAGAGGAAACTGGACCTTGGTCTTACCTGGGAAGAAGGATCCAATAAAGAGGGAGAATTGGAACCAAATCCACCTACTGCCTGCCCTGATCTCCTGATATGGCCCACAAGAGACACAGCTGAGATGAAGTATTTGCACTGACACTCATTGATATACACACTCTCTCTAGCTGGGAAAACACACCTCCCTTGATAACTAACAGTCCTCAAAGACACGGTTTTCAAACTTTTTTTCTGGCGACGTAGCTGAAGAAAATTGTTAATGTCCAGGATCCAACAGAGCTGGGGATGGGGGGTTTGGGGTGTGGGAGGGGCTCAGGGCTGGGTCAGAGGGTTGGGGTGAGGGCTGCGGGGTGGGGCTGGGAATGAGTGGTTCAGAGTGTGGGAGGGAGCTGGGGTGTGCGAGGGGGTCAGGGCTCAGGGCTGGGGGTGCAGGCTCTGGGGTGGGGCCAGGGATGAGGGTTTGGGGTGCAGGAAGGGGCCTCTGGGGCACAGTGCGGAACAGGTAGGGAATAGACTACCTTAGCCAGGCAGCACTGCCGATGGGACTTTTAATGGCCCAGTCGGCGGTGCTGACCAGAGCCGCTGCGACCCAGTGTCTTCCATTCCACGACCCAGTACTGAGTCGCAACCCGAAGTTTGAAAACCACTGTTCTAGGAAACCGAGAGCGCTTCGGATACCATCACCCTACTGAAACTGTAACTCTACCCCACCCCTTTTGCAGAGCCAATAGAACCAATATTGAAGGTGGCCACTATACTGTTGAGTTCAAAGGGATCTTAATCCAAGTGTTTCTGTGCCCAAATTGGGCGTGTATTTCACTATCAGAATTAATGCTAATGATTTATTATTTGCATTGCAGGAGCACCCAACAGCTGTCGTCAAGATCACGTTCCTATTGCTCTAGTACAGAAGGACACAGCCCCTGCCTTAAAGAGTTCACTAGTTTGAAACAAGATGTGAAAGTAACCAGATGAGGGAATTGGGGAGGAAGCATTAGTGGAGCAATGAGAAGATCACACCATTACATAGACCAGATAGTTCTTACCTGAGTTATAAACAAGGAGCGTTGGTTGAAAAATGGAGGAGGGAGGGAAATTGCAAATCAAATTAAACAAATAAATCCAAGAAAATGTTCTCCGCTTTTGGTCAACATTTTGAAGCCGTTGAAATTTTTCAGCAAGCTGATTTGTTTGAGCTCTATAATCTCAGGGCTCCATGAATGTCAATGACCCCAAGCCATCTAAAATTGGCTAGTTTCTTGAAGGTGGCCCGGGCTGAGAGGGTGAAGGAGGAAAGGATTGTGACTCAGTTCAGGGAGGATGTTTTGTGCCTGGAAGGAATTGCAATGATATTTGTGGGAAGAGTGGAGAAACGCCTGGGTGACCGATGAGCCAATCCCATGAAAAGTGATGTTTTGTTGTGCAGAGTAGTGCATTGAACCGTATTGACTGATCTAGGATTGATTTCCTGCTGTCTAACTCAGGACTAAAAGTAAAACCTATTTTACCTCGCTTATGGAAAGATCCTGTCGACTCTATTATCAAATGATCTCCTTCCCATTGGTTTTGGATCATCCTCTAGAATTTAATCCAAAATGAGATCTCTGCTAGAGAATTGTATGGGGGGCAGTCCCAAAAACCTATAGAAAAGCTCTCTCTATTAAATTCTGTTGGTTTTTACAAGGATTTTTATTGAACTCTCTTAGATTGCTATAGAATCCTATTAGTTTTTTCCCTGTTAAATTCTATAGGGATTTGCATAAAGACAAGTCTGCTGAGTTCTGAGTAAATTTTCTGTCTTGAAAGAGCCCCAGTTATTTAGGCTATTGCATAATTACAGCCTTCACATACGTTCTTTGAGCTGAACGGTTAGTGTTATTTGGACTCTTGTTATCAGAATACTGGCTAAGCTTTTCCAAAGTGACTAGTGGTTTTGGTGGACTCTGGTTTTGGGTGCCCTGGAGGGCTGGTTTTCAGAGCGTGGGTGCTCAGCACTTTCTGAACATCAGACCCCCTTTTAAGAAGTCTCAAATTGGGCTCCTGTAAAATGGAAGACCCCAAAATTGCTTTGGAATACCTGGGCCAGCGATGCACACATACAACACATCTGAGAGAGACCCACCCTGGACAGCCACTTCCCACCGTCCCCCACAAGCATTTAAACTAACCCTTGTTTTTTAATATATTGCGAAGATAAGGAGCTGTGTGAAGCAGCCTACAGTACCTGTGTGTCCCAAAGGAGGGATGGTGCTTAGGTTGGAATTCCCACCTGTGGCTAGAAGTTCTTTGGTGATGGCGTGAGGAGTCTCTCCCCAATGTGTCTGGAACTCGCTCTTTTGGACAGTGAACTAGGTCTCCTTCCCAGGCAGCTTGATGGATCACTTTCAGACAGCTTTTTATGCACCTCCTCTGAAACCTGGTTGGTCAACCCTCCTCCTGTTGCACTGCAAAAGTATCCTCCAAGCCACTTGCCTTGGAACTCCAGAATGATTAGCTACAAAATAATTAACAGTCTCCTCCTTGTGCTGGACCTGATCCAGAGCCCATCAGAGAAGTCAGCTGGGCATCTTTCCATTGACTTCAGTGAGCTGTGGGACAGACCCTTAGTCTGCATGGGCAGGGGCCACGGCCAGCCTCCAGCTGACCAATGCATATTTCACCCTCAGCAGCAAAGGCTGGATGGCAGAGACTAGGGTGCACGTGGCACTGTGGTCGAGAGGACCAGAACATGCTTCTTTGCCCTGGCAGGATGTCCCCTGTCTCAGGCATATGGCCACCTGCCCATTGCCCAGCCAGGCAGTTCTTTTCAGTAAAGAACTTCATTAAAAGACCATCTTCTTTGGATATGGTTTTTTGAACTGATTCATGAAGAGTTTGCTCTCTCCCAACACAACTCTAGTGGCTGTGGTGCTGGAGGGCAGAGTGAGCATGGTGGGGGCAGCAGCGAGGGGGGGGGTGAGGTCAGGATGGCAGAGACAGAGGACAGGACGGTGCAGAGGGGTTTGTGGTCTACAATCAGGACTGGAGAGTGTAGCGTATCAGGAGCCCATTCAGAGGCAGCCCGTCCCTGCCCCCGGCTCAGTATCAGGTTAAAGATTGCCCAGGTTCGCGTGAGAAGCCATTTGGCTGAATTTCACCACTGTTTCCCCTGCAGCCAAACAGGGTGAGTTTGGGAACAGAGGGGGGGAGAGTTCAAGGGTGACTGGGAGGTGGGGGAGAGAGCAGAGGCATTCATTCCTCTGCAAGCACCTTTGACATATGGCAGGATGTGATATTGCGTGAGAAGGCAGCAGGGGCAGATAAGCAAGAACTGCACTTTGGGAAAGTCCAGGGCAATGTGCAACCAGCAGAAAGACCCTGACTCGTCCATGCCTCTCACGCATGGAGTGAAAACCCACTGCAGACACAGAAGCAGAAGACGCCTACCTGACACATTCCTTATAGGAGAAGAAATTCCCCCAGAGCACAGGGGAGGTGACTTTGCAGCCTCCAGCTCCATAGAGGGGCAGGTTTTCAGCCCCAGTCTCTGGGCTGACTCGCCCACTTTGTCTGATATGGCTACACGGATACAGCCCCCATGTAAATGGGTAGATGTAATGTGGGGACAGAGAGGGGAGATTTCCCTTGCCTGTTAGATATAAGATACTTGTAAACCCTGTGGATAGGTCTCCAAAAACTAGCTTCCACTCCTGGGCTTCTAAAAATTGATTGGGCCATGTGCTGTTTTGGGACCTGGAATCAGCTGGGGAAAGGCCAGCAGAGGGGAGAACGAATATTGATTTTATTTGATGGAGAACTTAGAGGAAACACAGATGTGAGAACTGCAGCCTGTGAGTCAAATTTCTCGGAAGCAGCCTCTGGCTTTGAACATCTCCATATTTTGGGTGCTCAGCTTGAGCCATCTTGCGATTGATTTGTTCAGAGGTAGAGTGTAAGGCAATGGTCCCCAAACTGTAGGAGGAACATTAATGGAGGCACGGTGGTGCCCAGACCAGCCCCCACAGGGGGTGGGGAGGGAATGCCCCCCAGCCCTGCTCTGCCCCCAGCTCTGCTCCTGGCCCCGACCATGGCCCCGCTCCTATCCGTGGCTCCTGGCTTCTGGTTCCCAGACGCGGCTCCCAGTTCCCAGCTCCTGGTTCCTGGCCATGGCCCCGCTCCCAGTTCCTGTCTCCTGACCACACTCTAGCCCTGGCCCCAACTCCTTACCGTGGCTTTGGCCCCACATCCAGCCCTGGCTCCCGACCGCAGTTCCGAGGGACCAGGTAAGGGGGGTGCATGAGCAAAAATGTTTGGGGACCACTGGTGTAAGTGGTTTGGGGCAGGGACTGTCTGTGTTTGTACAGCGCCTAGCACGGGGGCGGAGGGGTCAAAGTCTAGATTGGGACTCCTAGGTGCTACCGCAATACAATGCCGATCCCTGGCAGCTCAAATGACTCCAATTCAGCTCTTTTGGGGGGAAATCTGACCCAAGATGTCTTACAAAATCAGATGGTTGTTTAAGGTTTCTGCTTGGTTATATCTCACTGAGTGAGTTTTTCCAAGTGGTACAGATCAGGCCCCACTCAAGTGCTCCCCATAGCAGACATATGTCCCGCAGGCACCCTGCCACAGTCCTTTCTCCCACACACACACTCCCAAGGGTCCTGCCAAACACTCCTCCCATACTCTCTCAGGCTGAGAATCTCACAGGTGAAAGTCCCCCATTGCAACTCAGAACACTGCTGGCTCTGCCACCGTCCGTCACTTTAGACTCTTCTCCAGACCCCAATGTTCTTTCAAATGAAGGGCTCCTGTGTGTACCCCTATATCCCCTTCAAGAACTCAAAGGCAGCAGTAATGCAAACCACATCCACCCACCACGAGCCTAATTCAAGTCTCATATCCCTCCTGGGTTCATCTCCCGACTCCTGGGACAATGGCCACATGGCCGCTCTCCTGGGCCTTCACCCAGGCACTCCTAGAGATTGGCAGGAAATGCCCTCACTACCACTGTGCAGCCCCTTAGCTGCCTTCAGCCTCTGTTCTCTCCCAGTTCTCTGCTCCTTATACAGGATAGCCGCACCCCCTGGCCCTTTCACTGGCCTGAGTCTCCAACACCCAGGCCTCCCTGTTCCTGGCCTGACTCTCCTTCTCCCTGGCTTCCAAGCCTCCTTATATATCTCCTGACCACAGGCACTGCCCAGCCCCCTAGTCAGGTCTAGCCAGGGCACCCCTGTGCAGTCAGGAACCCAAGTTGATGTTCTGACGTTTGCGCTTAGCCCCAGGGAGGAAAGGAGGCTGAGTAACATGGAGATCGAGGCTCCAACAGATGATCTTCTACAGAGATCACAGGACTATAGTCAAGTATCAGAGGGGTAGCCGTGTTAGACTGGATCTGTAAAAAGCAACAGAGAGTCCTGTGGCACCTTTAAGACTAACAGATGTATTGGAGCATAAGCTTTCATGGGTGAACACCTACTTCGTCAGACACATGTAATAGAAATTTCCAGAGGCAGGTATAAATATGCAGGCAAGAATCAGACTGGAGATAATGAGGTTAGTTCAATCAGGGAGAGTGAGGTCCTCTGCTAGCAGTTGAGGTGTGAACACCAAGGGAGGAGAAACTGCTTTTGTAGTTGGCTAGCCATTCCCAGTCTTTGTTTAATCCTGATCTGATGGTGTCAAATTTGCAGATGAACTGAAGCTCAGCAGTTTCTCTTTGGATCTGGTCCTGAAGTTTTTTTGCTGTAAGATGGCTACCTTTACATCTGCTATTGTGTGGCCAGGGAGGTTGAAGTGTTCTCCTACAGGTTTTTGTATATTGCCATTCCTGATATCTGACTTGTGTCCATTTATCCTTTTATGTAGTGACTGTCCAGATTGGCCAATGTACATAGCAGAGGGGCATTGCTGGCACATGATGGCATATATAACATTGGTGGACGTGCAGGTGAATGAGCCGGTGATGTTGTAGCTGATCTGGTTAGGTCCTGTGATGGTGTTGCTGGTGTAGATATGTGGGCAGAGTGGGCATTGAGGTTTGTTGCTTGGATTGGTTTCTAAGTTAGAGTTGTTATGGTGTGGTGTGTGGTTGCTGGTGAGAATATGCTTAAGGTTGGCAGGTTGTCTGTGGGCGAGGACTGGCCTGCCCCCCAAGGTCTGTGAAAGCAAGGGATCATTGTCCAGGATGGGTTGTAGATCTCCGATAATGCGTTGGAGAGGTTTAAGGTGAGGACTGTAGGTGATGGCCAGTGGAGTTCTGTTGGTTTCTTTCTTGGGGCTGTCTTGTAGAAGGAGGCTTCTGGGTACACATCTGGCTCTGTTGATTTGTTTCCTTATTTCCTTGTGTGGATATTGTAGTTTTGAGCATGCTTAGTGAAGATCTTGTAGGTGTTGGTCTCTGTTTGAAGGGTTAGAGCAGATGCGGTTGTATCTCAGCGCTTGGCTGTAGACAATGGATCGTGTTGTGTGTCCGGAGTGGAAGCTGGAGGCATGAAGGTAGGCATAGCGGTCGGTGGATTTTTAGTATAGGGTGGTGTTAACATGACCATCACTTATTTGTACTGTGGTGTCTAGGAAGTGGACCTCCCATGTAGATTGGTCCAGGCTGAGGTTGATGGTGGGGTGGAAGCTGTTGAAATCGTGGTGGAATTCTTCCAGAGTCTCCTTCCCATGGGTCCAGATGATGAAGATGTCATCAACGTAGCATAGATAGAGAAGGGGCGTGAGTGGACGAGAGCTGAGGAAGCGTTGTTCCAGGTCAGCCATAAAAATGTTGGTATATTGTGGAGCCATGCGGGTGCCCATGGTGGTGCCACTGGTCTGGAGGTATATATTGTCACCAAATTTGAAATAATTGTGCGTGAAGATAAAGTCACAGAGCTCAGCAACAAGTTGTGCTGTGTCATCATCAGGGATACTGATGTTCCTGACAGCTTGTATTCCATCTTTGTGTGGGATGTTTGTGTAGAGAGCCTCCACATCCATGGTGGCTAGGATGGTGTTTTCTGGGAGATCACAAATGTATTGTAGTTTTCTCAGGAAATCAGTGGTGTCACGGAGATAGCTGGGAGTGCTGGTGGCATAGGGTCTGAGCAGAGAGTCTACATATCCAGATAGTCCTTCAGTGAGTGTGCCAATTCCAGAGATGATGGGGCATCCAGGATTTCCAGGTTTGTGGATCTTGGGTAGTAGATAGAATAACCCCGGTCGGGGCTCTAAGGGTATGTTGATTTGTTCCTATGTTAGTGTAGGGAGTGTCCTGAGTAGATGGTGCAGTGGGATCTGAGGAAAGTGGCCTGTACAATTTGATATTGGAGAGTTGTCTGGCAGCCTCCTTCTGGTAGTCAGATCTGTTCATGATAACAACAGCACCTCCTTTATCAGCCTCTTTGATTATAATGTCAGGGTTGTTTCTGAGGCTGTGGATGGCATTGTGTTCTGCATGACTTAGGTTATGAGGCAAGCGATGTTGTTTTTCCACAATTTCTGCCTGTGCACGTCGGCGGAAGCATTCTATGTATAGGTCCAGACTGTCATTTCGACCCTCAGGAGGAGTCCATGTGGAGTTCTTCTTCCTGTGTTGTTGGAGGGGGGGTATCTGTGTATCAGTGCACTGTTCAGTGTTATCTTGAAAGTATTCTTTGAGTCGGAGGCAGCGAAAGTAGGCTTCCAGATCACCGCAGAACTGTATCATGTTTGTGGGGTGCTGGGACAAAAAGAGAGTCCCCAAGATAGGACAGATTCTTCTGCTGGGTTGAGTGTGTAGCTGGATAAATTGACGATATTGCTGGGTGAGTTAGGGGTACCACTGTTGTGGCTCCATGTGGCAGGTAGGATTTTAGACAGCTTACGGTCCTTTTTCCTTTGTAGAGAGGTGAAGTGTGTAATGTAGATCTCCTGTCTTATTTTAGTAAAGTCCATTTGTGTGGCGGGTTGGTTGTTTATGAAAGTCTCCAGGTTGGAGAGCTCTTTTTGGATGTGAAGGAAACAGAGCCCAAGGGCGAAGAATGATTTGGTGCCCATAGGGGCTTAAGGGGTTGCTGCTCAAATGTGTGATGTTCATGCCAGGCCTCAGCAGCAGCACCTAAGGTAACAGGTAACCAGGTCTGCAATGGGAATCAGAGCAGAATTGCCTGAGCAGCCAGTGCGAGGGAAACTTTCACATGGCCCCTCTCTTGTCCATGTCAAGGGCAGAGATGTGTGTGTGTGATGGGGTTTCCCGATTCCACACAGCGACTGAGGGAGGGAAGAAGCAGTGCTGGGCCCCTCAGCTGCTCCAAAGGGGGGCTCTCTGACAATCAAGCAGGGAAGGAGGGTGGAGAGGCTGGTCGAAGAGAGGAAGCCAGTTTGCAGCTTCTGGGGACAAAGCAATCCCCAGGAGAGGGTCTGGACCATGGGTAAGACCCAACCAGGAGAGTAGGTGTCTGCCCCTTTTCCCGTCCCCCACTCCCTGCTGAGGGAGGATGTCAGGGCATAGGAAGAGAGCTGGGGAATGCTTGTTTGATGGACTGAGCTGCTGGAAAGTCTAGGTGTGGGGATAGCAGGCTCTGACCACTCCCCAGACTGAAGAGAGAGCAGGGAGGTAGGAAATGGCCCAGGCTGGTGATCAGCTGCAGTGACCAAGGCACTCCAGGCCTCTCCTGCTTGGGCCCTGGGCTGAGACCCAGTGGAGAGAGAAGGGAGAGGGACCTACCTCCCTTTCCGTACAGGAGAACTCTGGAGCACTGGGAATTGATGGGCCAGAGCCTGCCCCCCAGGCCAGCTGGCCTCTGAGTGAAACCTGCCACAGGGGGTCAAAGCTTCTCAGAGACCTCAGTTCACTTTCTGCCCAGGCCCCAGCTCAGACTCAGGTTAACGATTGCCCTGGTTTGCGTGAGAAGCTGTTTGGCGGAGTTTCCCGACCTGTTCCCTGGCAAAGGGTGTGTGTGGAGGGGCGGAGGAGCAGCAGGAGGTGAGCTGGAGAGATAGGGGAGGTGAAAGGGGCAGTACAGGGAGAGGGCAGAAGAGTTCATTCCTCCAACAACCCTGCCTGAAATGTGGTAGGGCTGGCCAGTGGGTGAGAAGGGAGCAGGGACAGATTAGCAGCAGCTACCCAGAGGGGAAGCCCAGGACAATGTACAGCCTGTAGAAAGCCCTTGACCATCCCCCACCGTCGCTCTTGGTTAGCACTATTAATCTCTCCATGTCTTCAGTGGGCTTCCACCAGGGCTGGATTTCCCTTGCTCAAGCACAGTGAAATTCTGGCCCTCCTGAAGTCAACGGCAAAACTCTAAGGCCTGGATTTCCCATCCCATGCACAGAACAGCAGACGAACATTCTGTCGTTTTCATTTCCCTTAGTGAAGGAATTACAGGAGGCAGGTGGGGCTTGGACTTTTCAGATTCTAATCACATTTTTAAAATCCCATTTGTTCCAAACACCCTCTTGTTTCCATGCAGCTCTGTGTGCCTGGGATCCGCTTCCATCTGTGGGGCCTGCTCCTCCAGTCCCTGCCCCAGATACGAGGGGCTCATGACACATCCAGTGAAATAAGTGAGAATTTGCCTGAGTGAGGGCCGACTAAAAACTGCCTACAGATCTGGCCTAATAATGATAATTAATACCAATGAATACATGAGTTGGCACCTGTGATTTCATGAAGACAAAGGAAGAATTGAAAGGAGAGAAAAGCCAGAGAGAAATTCAATGCACTATTTCAATAGAAATATTTTCATTTGATCTAGCTGCAAAATGTGGCCCTGATCCTGCATTGGGATTTACTAGCACAGCCTGCTGGGATTCCACACAGCAGATCCCCAGGCAGGGGGTGTATTTTTAAGCAAGGTAGATAGATGGCACCAGGCCCACAGGAAGAATGAAAGCAATAAAACAAGGAGAGAGGTGGGAGAATGACAGCCTAGGGGCTGTTACTTCCCAAGAGAGAAAAAGTGAATAACTAGTTAACTGGAGAGTCTGGAAGGGGCACAAGCAAGGAGCTGGAAAGAGGTGTGTATCCCAGTGCCTTTGCCTCTCATGGCCCTAGGGGATTTGCAGGGCCAGCTGTCAGCTCCTTGGGAGGTGAAAGGGCAGCTTCTTAGTGTACCTACCTGGCATTAGAGGAGAGTGTGAGAAATGGCGGAGATGATTTAACTCTCCGGACAAACCTGCAATATCCTCCCGATTATTTATGCTGTTGGAGAGATCTTAAAGGGCCAATGAGCTCTTACGGGCAAACCAAACTAACTGAAAAGCCAAAAATGATCCAAAAATCAGAGACAGAAACTTCAAAAGAGGAGGCAAGGGACAATGGGCCCAGATCTGCAGCCTTTACTCACCGAAGAAGTCCCACGAAGTCCATTGAACTACTCAGATGAGTAAGGACTTCAGGATCAGGGAGAGGGACAGACAGGTAACACTGTATTATGATCAGACTTAGGACAATTCTTGGATTAATTCTTTGTGCATTACACAATAGTGACCTGCTGATGGGAACAATCACAAGGCCTAAAGAGTTAATTAACATATGTACAGTTATATAACCTCATGGCACATGTCACTCTGTAACACCAGACTATGACTTCTTGTCTAGAATAGGAGTTAAAGTCGAGTGCAAACAAGGCAGTGTACAGCTTAATATACGCTAAGATGGTTGAGTTAAACCCTAAGCTTTGACTTGGCCATGGTAGCACATGTTTAAAGCAGTGTCCCTTGTCTACATGAGACTTTTCAAACATGTTAGCTAGCATGTGTTAGCTAGCATATTCTAACAACACAGCTTTTATCCTCATCTAGACAAAAGACATAGGGCCACAGAATTATGCCACATTACACCTGCTGAATAGCTGGCACAGAGTCTGCAGTGCAAAAGTAAAACAATAACAACAACACAAACAAGAAGTAACCATAACATTAAAGTTTGCACAGTTAGAGCCCAATCCTGATCCCACTGAAGTCAATGCAAGTTTGCTCATTTACTTAACTGGGATCAGGATCTTGCCCTTAAAGCAGACAGAGCCAGCAACTATTTTGTTAAGTGTTAATGGTTAACTAAACAACGTTGTGCCTATAAATTACAAATGTACAGTCTTTCATTTTAAAGGCACATGGGACTAGAGTTTGATCTCAGTTAAACCAATCTCAGTCCAGAATATGTTCATTGACTCAAACAAACCTACACCTACGTAAGTGACAGGAGAAACTGGGTCCACAATGTTTTGCAAATCATACTTTATCACAAGAGGTTTTTTCCTATAATCTTAGTCATACATAGATTGATTTACATAAAAAGAAATAATTTATCTTATAGTGATATTGATCTTATTGTGACAAACTCTCTTTCACATTAGTGTGCTGTAATGGAATGTCTCTCAACTTTTCCTGACTACTGTTCCCCTTTCAGGAGTCTGATTTGTCTTGTGTACCCGCAAGTTACACTTCACCAAAAATCTACTTGCTTACAAAATCAGACATAAAAATTCAAAAATGTCACAGCACACTGTTACTGAAAAATTGTTGACTTTCTCATTTTTACCATATAATTACAAAATAAATCAATTGCAATATAAATATTGTACTTACATTTCAGTGGACAGTATCTAGAGCAGTATAAACAAGTCATTGTCTGTATGACATTTTAGTTTGTACTGACTTCGCTAGTGCTTTTTCTGTAGCCTGTTGTAAAACTAGGCAAATCTCTAGATAAGTTGATGTACCCCCTGCAAGACTTCTGCCTACCCCCAGGGGTACTCAAACCTCTGGCTGAGAACCACTGCTGTAGTGCACTCTAAGTGCATTTTACCATCATCTTTTTATAAAAATTATGTGCATTTTCTTTTTTGGTCATAATGCACGCACAGTATTGCACAGAAAGACAAATACAGCACATCTGTATATCTAACACTGTAGGGGGAAATGTATTTTTCATTAATTGAGCAAGGGATGTGTTCACACAATTAGAGATTGTATTGTAATGCACAGGACCAAGGGGACCAAGCTGAAGCTGCATTTCCACATTAACTGCATTTCGAGGAGTTTGTGTGAATAATTGTGCAGCCATTACTTAACATTAACATAGATTTCTTGGCCTGGAATTTCCTTGGTTGATTTGTTTATTCTAAAGGTAGAGAGAAAAGTAAAACGAAAGGAAACAAATGGTCAGATACTAGGGCTGTCAAGGGCTGAAAATACAGCTGAGGCCTCTTAATCATGTCCAAGTGGAGTCCAAGGGGGGAGAGAGGTCTGAAGGGGGGGGCTTCAGGTTGGTGCAGATGGGTATGTATGGAATTGTGTCTGCAGGCAGGCTGTGTGAGACAGGATGTGGGGGGGTATAAACCTCTCTCTCCAGTGAATGTGGATGCATGATTGTAAAGGATCACCAGGCATATGCCCTGCTCTGCCCACCCCATCACAGTCACCCCAACAGCTGTACTCTTCGCTCCTTTGTGTCAGCTGCTGCAGGGAATCTCTGCCAAGCCCAGATAGGCCAGGCTGCTGAGGTTTATGGGGGGAGAGACAAGGATCAGACCTGCATGCCCTGAGCCTTGGTTGAGTGACTATCTCCTCCCCTTGAGGCAGACTTCAAATGGAAACACCGCCCCTTGAAGAGACACTTTTGTTGCACAGCACATTCCATCCTTCTCTGAGGTTCTCCTTTCTTCTGCGGGTCCCCTCTCCCAGGTTATATCACAAAGCTGGGATGGTCTGCTAAGGGTAGTGTGTATGTGCGGGACGGATTGTTCTGTCTGTGAGTGTGTGTGTGTGTGTGTGTGTGTGTGTGTGAGACCAAGCGCAGTGCGTGTTTTACTCCTGGGGGAATTCTGCACCACTGCACATGTGCAGAGTTTATGTCCCCCACAGATTTCTTTGCTTCCCTGCAGAAAAATGACCTTCTGATGGGGAAACAAAGGGAAGCCACAAGAGAGGTCACGCGACCCTCCCCAGCAGTATGTTTTGGGTGCCCAGGGCAGCTGGCAGGGAGATAAATCACTGTGGGGAAGGAGGTGGGACTGGGGAAGACCTGGCTGGTGGCTCCTACCCAGAACCAGGCTCAGCTGCTAGTCCAGGCTGAGCTGGGGAGGACAGGACTTCCTCTTCCCCTGCACGGCATCTGGGGCTGGGTCAGGCCCACCCCCATATTTCTCCCTTGGCTGCAGGAAGTTCTGCAAACTCCCCCGTTCCCACTTCCTGCACCCATCACTCCTCAGCTGTGGGGGGAGGGATCCCTGTACAGGGAGCTGCTCCCCCATCCACTCAATCCCTGTGCATCCAGACCCACTCATACCTAGACCCTCCCATTGAGATCCCCCCCCCGCACCCAGAACCCCCCCTGATGAGCCCCACTCCCGATGCACCTAGACCACCCTGATGAGTTACCCACACCCGGATCCCCATCCCACTGAGTCCCATTCCCCCATCACCTGGATCCCCTACTGAGCTCCCCACACCCAGACCTCCCTGCCAAGCTGTATTTCCCCCACACACACTTTCAGACCCCGCCTCCTCCCCCGCTGAGCCCCAACCACTTTCACCTGGACCCCCCTGCAGAGTCCCATTACCATTGCATCCAAAAACACCCAAGAAGTCCCTTTACATCCAGATCCCCTCCACACCCGGATCCCCCACTGAGCTGCCCGCACCCAGATTGCCCCACACAGAACCCTCTCAGCCCACACCTGGTTCCCCCCACACTAAGCCCCTCCACACTTGGATCCTGCCTTGCTGAGCCTGCCTGCCCACACAGAGGGGCAGGGCTCTGGGGTGTTTCTGGGGCAGGCCTGGTCTTGCACTGTGTCAGGGTTGGATGCAGCCTCACTGCTCAGTTCATGTCTGGGGGTGGGGGAGCTGCACAGTGATCTCCCACCTCTGTGCAGCCAGTGGCCTATGCACCCCAATGCCATGTTGGAGCCTTCATATTTATTTGACAAATACAATTTGCAGATTTTTTTAAATATTGTGCACAGAATTTTAATTTTTTTGATGCAGAATGCTCTCAGGAGTAGTGTGTGTGTGAGGGACCACTCACAGTGTGTGTGTGTCACTGTGTGTGTGTGCGTGTTGGTGTGTGGGGGTGATCGCAGTGTGTGTGTCTGTGTATCACTGTGTATGTGTGTGTGTCAGTGTGATTGTACTGTGTGTGTGTGTATGTTAGTGTGTGTGTCAGCGTGGGGGGAGATTGCAGTGTGTGTGTGTGTGTATCACTGTGTACGTATGTGTCAGTGTGATTGCAATGTGTGTGTGTTACTGTGTGTGTGGGAGATCGCAGTGTGTGTATGTATCACTGTGTACGTGTGTGTGTCAGTGTGATCGCATTGTGTGTGTGTGTGTGTTACTGTGTGTGTATCGGTGTGTGTGGGGGTGACCGCTGTGTGTGTGTTGGTGCAAGGGACCGATCGCAGTGTGTGTGTGTGTGTGTATGTGTTTCCTTCTTCGTCTAACGGCAGGTTTTATTTTAACATCTCTTCCCCCTCCACTACCCAATCTGCCCCGTTTCGTTGCATTGATTATCCGCCTCTTTGATTCAAACCCTCAACGAAACCCACTTCCCTCCCCAGCAGAAACGCGCGGGGAAGGGTTTACTCGTGGAAGACCCGCCCCACGAAACGAAATGTGAAGGTGCTGTTACCAAACTTCCCAACTAGCGACGCCCCAGTTCCCTAGGGGACACGGGACACCTGTGCGCGCTGCACCTGGGCCGGGCATTGCCCCTCTGCTCTGCTCTGGGCTGGCAGCACTTTCTCCTCGCGTTCAGTTACACTCGGGCGGACTCTGGGTGAAGAAACAGGATCAAAAGTGGCCTCGTGCTGGTGACTTTCCAAGCCAAAACATCGTCTCCAGCACACCCGCGGTACCAGCCCTAAAGCCTGCCCGTGGTTCGCCCAACCCCTTGGTGGCTGTTCATTCCGCGGAGACCCCCGCGTGTCCGGGGCTGCTGAGCCCGATCCTGCTGACTGTGCTGAGCCCCCGAGAAGTCAGGGGAAGTGGCGCTCAGCCCCGCACGGGATCGGGCCCTGACGGGCTTTTCCGAAACAGCTCAGAGGACTCTGCTCAGGGATCCAGCGGTCCTTCTCTGGAGCAGGGGGCCGGCTAGTAACCAGGGGGCTAGGGGTCTTTCCCAGCATTAGCGGGTTAATTCCAGAAGAGCAACCAGAGGCAAAATAATGTACAACAACCAGGAGAAATCGTTTCTCCTAACAGATCTGAATTCTTTCCTCTAGACACAGTAGGAACAGGCTTCCCAGGGACTGTTCAAAGCCCATTGAAATCAGCGGCGACTCCCCGTGCAATGGATCAGGGCCCCGGGCCCTAGCCAAACTCCCTCATCGCATCCTTGCCGTTTCCTCAGATGCCTACTCCAGGCTGCTCCACCGCAGAGACAGCTGCATTTCGGTTGGAGGCTACATGTACTTTGTCAATCCGCTTGCGATGAAAGGCACCTTATACATTAAAATATGACCCCTGCTGTATGCAGGAGAGATCTCAGCCTCCTGTGATCCCCTAACACGCAGGGAGCTGAGAGCCTCCAGAACAAAAAGCCATCTGAGCTCAAAAGGACAGTGAGAGAACAATTACTCCTGGTGTACATCTCCTCCACACACAGCGCCCCAAGAAGGGGTGCCAGCAGGAAAGCCAGGGTAACAACAGATGTTAAAATTATTAGTTCCCACTCGGCGCACGTGTACCGTCACTGAACTCAAAGCAAATTGAATGTAATCTGCTATTGTGTCAATATAGAGCAAATTACCCAACTCTAGATTTTTTTTTCTGGACATTTCAGTATAGGTAGATAGGTTTTTTAAAAAAATTCTAAATTCCCCACTGTGGTTGCCAAGACATAGGTTTTGCTGCAGGTGTGTAACTACAAACTCCGCCCCCCACACACACTTCTTTTTGCAAAGGATAAGACTGAGGGAGATTTCGAATGTTACGCTAGACCCGTCTGCCACGTTATTTGGAGAGGTCAGGTAACCGGTGAATTTCAGGAGAAAGAGGGAATCAGTAATATTAGCTACAGCCTGCCAAGAATGATTAAAGTCCTGACACACAGAGCTCTACTCATGCAGCTGAATTTTGAGCGGCAGCACACCCTGCTCTTCCAGTGTCAAGCCACTGCTGAGCACAGACTGGAAACTGGTTAGTGCCAAGTGGATATAGACGTTTCCTTCTTTCAGACAGATCTGCCAATGTAACCGCCCTGAACATGATTCCAATCCTGGTTACCTGAAAAAAGGCGGAGGAAAGGCATTAGGAATCAGACTTTGTTCCACTGTCAGGTACTCTTAGGTAAATTTCATACTCCAGAGCAGCAGTTGTTAAAGCAGCGGTGGGCAAACTTTTTGGCCCAAGGGCCACATCTGGGTATGGAATTTGAATGGTGGCCATACATGCTCACGAAATTGGGTGCTGGGGGTGAGGGTGAGGGCTCCGGCTGGGGGTGAGGGCTCTGGGGTAGAGCCAGAAATGAGTTCAGGGCAGGGTCAGCTCCAGGCTCCAGCGTAGCAAGCAGGTGCCTGGGGTGGCCAATGAAGAGAGGGGCGGCACATCTGGCCGTTTGGCGGCAATTCAGCGGCAGGGCCGTCACTCCCTCTCGGAGCGAAGGACCTGCCGCCAAATTGCCACCGATCGCGAACGCTTTTGTGTGTGTGTGTGCTTGGGGCGACAAAAACGCTAGAGCCGGCCCTGGTTCAGGGTGTGGGAGGGGGCCCCAGGCTGGGTCAGGGGTAGGGGTGGGGGGATGAGGGCTCAGGCTGGGGATGCGGGCTGTGGGGTGTAGGAGGGTGGGACTGAGGAGTTTGGAAGCAATGGCACATCTCCCCCTGGCTCCTATGTGGAGGCATGGCCAGGTGGCTTTGTGCACTGTGCCATCTTCAGGTGCTATCCCTGCAGCTCCCATTGGCCCTGTTTGCTGGCCAATGGGAGCTGCAGGGGTAGTGCTTGGGGCTGGGGCAGCGTGCGAAACCCCCTGGCTGCCCCTACATGTAGGATCCAGAGGGGGGAGGTGTCGCTGCTTCTGGGAGCCGCACGGAGCAAGCCCCCGAACCCACTCCCTGTCAGGAGCTTGAGGGCTGGATTAAAATGTTTGAAGGGCTGGATGTGGCCCCTGGGCCATATTTTGCCCACCCCTGTGTTAAAGGCATATCACCAGAAGTCATTCTCCATTCTGGGACCTGGCTCAGATGACAGAACACCTGTTTTCCAAAAGCCCCTTTACTGATCTCACTGCATACAGTGAAGTGACTGCTATAAGAGACAATCAGCTGAAGGACACTTTAAAGGTCCTCACCTTTATTATATGTTTGATAAGTACAGACACAGCACAGGCAATACTGGTGTAAATCCATATGTACTTCAGTGAAGTGGAGATTTTCACCAAAGTTCAGGATCTGGCCCACAAAGAGGTTAGGGCCAGAATTTTCAACAGCTGGGTCTCGATTTTAGTTGCCTCTGTATTTAGATGCCCAATTCAAGACACCATGGATCTGATTTTCAGAAAAGTGCTGAGTACTCACAACTCCATCAGAAGGCAAAAGGAATGGCAAGAGATCAAAGCCTCTGAGATTCTGAGCCAAAGTGTCTCAGATTGGCAAGGGCAATGCTGAAACAACCAGACAAGTGATCATTTTTTGAAAGGATGTGAGCAGCCCAAGACCAAATAAGAAATTTATCAGAGCCAGGATTCAGCAGTTCCTGATTCCCAGCCTCCTGATCTGACCTCTAGAACATGGTTCTCAACCCATTGAGCACCATCCAAATTGGTGACATCAGAATTATATTTAAAAAATCACATAGGAGGCCTGGGGGGAAGTGTTGTTCTTGGGGTATCCAGGAGTGGGAGTCATCTTGTTACCCCTCCTCCCTCCCCGCCTCCAGTGTGAGGGATGCTTGCTTGTGCTTAACTGGGTATCAAGTCTCTGACATCATCAGCACATTAGCCGTTCAAGAACTCTCCTCTGGGCTATGTCTTGCAGGTTACAATAGGTGCATGCCAGTCCCCAAGTTCCTTTTGAAGCGTCCCCTGTAGTGCTCAGCCCATTATCCACTGAACGCTCACAGGAATACCAGGTCTGCTGACCCAAAAGAACAGTGTTCACACCAGCTTGAATGATTCAATTCAGGATTAGTACCTTGTTTATTATCACAGCACTGAGATATATTTATAATTACAACAACAATACGTTTATTATTAAAGATTCAACATTCAGGTGATCGTGAGTAAGGAAATGGGAAACAAAAGGTTACATACAAAACAAAATCATAACAGCTTTCTAGAGACTAAACTTAATTTACAACATACTCTGCTGTCTAAAGAAGCTTATCTCACCCAAAGTTTTCCACAGCTTCTTCAACCAAGGTTGGTGATGACCCTGTTTACATGAATGTAAATGCACTGCCTGTTTACATCTTAGAGGCAGGATAAGGGGGTGGCTTCTTTGCCTCCTACTATATCTCCCAAATGCATTGTCTGTAGTCAGAGGCTACATGAACCCCCACATGGGTTATTTTTCCTGAGTGCTGCTTTCCTGTTGACTTCACAACTTTTGGTAATTTCCTATGGAAATGGGCATCCATTGTGCTAGCTTATAATGCTTACTTCACATCCAGTGGAGAGACAACTGAATAAACATCTCTTGTCTGACAGAAAACCTGTTTCTCCACCTCTGCTGTGTGTTAGACAATTTAAGACCATATTTTCAGTAGACATACACAACTCCTTACATAGCATCTGTGCATACATTTCACAATGATCAGTGTGACCTGGCTTTCATTTAAGACCTCACCTGACATTCCTTAATGAATCAGAATGTACATACCAGAATCAGAATAGTCTTGTAACCCCTTTACCAGTTGGCATTAAGTGGTTCTTAGTTCAAGGGAAGGGGGCAAGTCCTGCCCCTGGGGTGGGTGTGTGGGGGAGGTTACAGAGCTTGCCCCAAACTCTATCCTGCAGCTGCAGCAGCTTCTGCAGCTCCGGTGCCATGAGGCTGGCTAGGTTTGGCTCCCCACTCCAGGCACTGTGACCTGGTGCACAGGTTTATAGTAAAACTGAGTTTTGGCCCAGATGCCCCTCCATTGGGATGACAGGGATCAGGCCAAATTTGAGTGAGTGGCACTGCAACCCCATACACAAGACTGCAACGCCACTCATACACATTTGGCCATCAAGGGGTCCAGGACAAACCCAAGAGGTGCTGCAACACTGGAGGAAGCAACACCTGGAGTGGGGAGCTGAGCCCAGCCAGCCCTGTAAAACAGGAGCTGCCACTATGGGACATACCGTGTCCTTATTTGGTGCTTATTATGTTAATATGTATAGCATATATCCTGGGGAAGCAATAGTCAGTAAGCCAGATAGTTTTGCACTAAAGCTATTTACTGGGTAGCAACCGGCCTTGGCAGTTTACAAACGGCTCCTGAGCCCCCAAAAGGCTGAGAACTACTGCTCATGGCCATGCTGCCCCTTTTCTTTTCCATTATTTTAACAAAGCCTCTCAAGACCAATACTTTGAGCTTTTATTTCCCCTTCTATATGAAGATTTAAAAGCTCTTCAACAGACCTTAATTAAATACAATTCCCTGCTCCCCCATCCCAGACTATAATCTCCATTTTACAGTGGGGGAAACTAAGGCACAGAGAGATTAGAAGAAGTGGCCAGGGTCACAAAGGAAATATGTGGCAGAGTAGAGAACAGATGCCAGATCTCTTGAATCCCACTGGTTTGCTCTAAGTTCTAGAGTTAACATGGTTCCTCCAAGAGGGGATATCTCAGAGGGGGACTCCTCAGGCAGACGGCCTTTCTAGTATTAAAGAAATAGGCCCCAACCAACCGCGGTCCCTAAACAGAAGAGAAGGAATGGGTCTGTCAGGGCAGGGAGACCTTTGCGTGACTGTTGGAAACAGCAGAAGATTACAGAGCATGCCAATCAGCTGCCTGAGCCTTATAAAATTGCTCCCACCCCCTGCTATAAACAACCTGGCCTTTAATTTGTGGCTGTGGTGCAGCTGAGCTCTACCCAAGAGGTGCCCACAGAAGGTGTTTGGACTGGAGCAAGGGCTTGTAAATAGCCCTTCCCTTGCCCCAACATGTTGTAACTCGCCCTCTGCCTTTGTTAGCTCTGTCCTGGGCCGCTCCCTCTATAACCCAGGCTCGATGGGCTGCGAGATCAGTAGTCCAGCCGCCAAAGTGTAGGTGCTGGCCTCCTTTGGGGGCGTCTGGGCCTCGGCCTGAGTTCTGGACGTGCCTGAGAGGCCACTGCAAAGTGCGCTGTCCCTTTAAGAGCGCTCAGCGCCTGACTGAGTGACCAGGGCGTGAATTACAGGTTTGCCCGGGGAGTGCGGGCATCCCGGCCCCTTCTCACGCGATCCCTCGGAGCCAAGTGGCTGCAGCCAAAGCTGCCGCGGCACCTCCCCCGGAGCCGGCCCGGTGCCCTCTCCTGTCTCCCCTGCTCGGCTCCCACGTGTCTAGCGCTGCTAACTGGATACATTTCAGACACGCGTGGCGCGTGTCCCCATTCACGTTGGGAGAACACGGATCGCACAGCTAGGGGGTCAGCGCTCGCCCCTTGCCTGCCGAGCTCAGCTGAACCCCCCAGGGTGTGAGCGGAGCCCCGGGAGTGTCAGGGTCCGGTGTGTGTGTGGGGGGGAGGTGGAGGGTTCTCGGGGGGGGGAGGGAGGGAGCCAGGGCTTCCCAGCAGGTTGCACATTGGCATCGCCCTTCCTGCAGCGCGGCCTTCTGCCGCTGCCCATCTCCCTTCTCACGCCATGCCCCGTCCTGCCAACGTTTCAGAAAGTGCCTCCAAGTCTGGAGCAGTGACCTCCCTTGTCCTCTGCCCCTCAGCTGCCTTTGGCTTGTCTCCCCCACACGCAGCGCCCCGGTCCTGTTTGTGTCTGCACGGGAAAAGCGGGGAAACGCAGCCAAACGACTTCGCACGCGAACCTGGGCAATCGTTAACCCGAGCGAGGGCAGGGGCAGAAAGCGCTGCTACCTGATAAGCTTTAACCTGCTGCTGTGGTACCTGCGCATCCCTCTGCTTTCCCCTCCACTCCATCCCTCTGCCCTTCAATCCTGTCCCTCTGTCCTTCCGGGCCTCCCCCGCACCCCCTAGCCTCTGGCACCGGAGTCACGGGGGGGCGGGGGTGAGAAAGGGACACAAGCCAGGGGAGGAAGGGCAGCCCCTGGGACTATGCCCGGGGATCTCCCTCACCATTTCCAACTGCTTCTTTTGAGTGCGGTTTCTCTGCGGACGTTATAGACAGAGGGGGTGAAAAAACCCTGGCCCCGCTGAAATCAATGGGGAGTTTTGAAATGGTCTTCAATGGGACGAGCGTTTCACAAGCGGAGATTAGTGCTTTAGAGAGAGTTTTGCTGCCCTGGTTATTTTTGTTTCACAAACACTCGCCTATAGTCCGTAGAAACCAGTGCATATTTAGCCATGGGGGTCTCTTGTCAGTTTCACTCAGTCCTGCAGGCAGGGGGACCCCGAGTTTATGCTATCTGGAGTTACATGTGACAGGGGACATTCCCTTTTCCTGAGGTGCCTGCTCCCACCCCAAATCTAGCAGGGTGAAATGCTGTAAGAAAGATTCCACCAGTGGTACATGTGTGCAGGGCCAGTGCTACCATTAAGGCAAACTAGGCGGTTGCCTAGGGCGCCAAGATTTGGGGGCGCCAAAAAGCGGTGCCCCCATTTTTTTTTACAGCATTCCTGGGCTGGGCTGTGATCCACTGACACATACTCAGACTTCCTCTCTCAGCAGAGCAGCTGCTCCATGCAATTATTGTCATTGCCGGCGGGGGGGCAGCGTGCTCTGGGAGGGGGCGTAGCAGAGGTGAGCTGGAGTGTGGAGTCCTGTGCCAGCTCCCATCCCCCGCCCTGAGGCACACACACCCCCTCCAGCTCAGGGAGCCGTGCCACAGCTCCCCACCCCAGCTCACCTCTGCTCCGCCCCCTCCCCAAGCACGCTGCCCCTGCTCTAATTCTCCTCCCCTCCCAGGCTTGTAGTGCCAAACAGCTGATTGGCCCGCAAGCCTGGGAGGTGGGAAAATTAGAGCGGGGGCCACGTGCTCGGGGAGGGGGCGGAGCAGAGGTGAGCTGGGGTGGGGAGCTGCCGCATGGCTGGGGGGGGAGCTGCCGCGGGGTGGAGCTCCCATGGGGGGGTGCCTCAGGGCAGGGGGGGTGGGGGCGCAAGGTGGAAGTTTCGCCTAGGGCACGAAACTTCCTTGCACCGGCCCTGCACGTGTGTGTGGTTTCTATGACAATGCTGCTGCAGATGTTGTCTGACACTGCCCCAGAATTCTGGATAGGTAACACGATAAACTCTTCCCCCCCCAACCTGACTGAATTCCACCTCTCCCTGTGATAATGTAGTTCTCATGCTGCTCTCCTGTTCTTTTACCCACAGTGCAACTTGAGCAGTAATCTGGCTGTAAATTCGCCACAGCTGCAAATGTGATTTGGCCATTTCCAAGCAAGGGCACATTCTAACACTCCCTGCTAGCAGCAGTATCTCCCCTTGGCAGCAGAGAGGCCTGTCCTGATAAAAACTTTGGGAAGGGATATTTGAAAGGGGGGGGGGGGGAAGTGGGGAGAGAGTAAACAGAGGAACTGTAGGGTCCTGATTCATTCCCCATTGAAGGAGAATTTCTGCCTGAAACCACCCCTCATCCTCAGTCAGATGTCAGCCTGGGCCTCCACCACATTAAGAAACAGAGTTGCCACAGCTCCTTTGCTGCTGGAGAGGTCAATGTCTGTGCATGGAATCCTGGAAGAGCTAACGGCCTAGTTCAGTGGTTCTCAAACTTTTTTTCTGCAGACCACTTGAAAATTGTTGAGGGTCTCGGCAGACCACTTAATGATCTTTCCAAATGTTGTTTGTACCATTAGCTAAGTATTGTAAAGCACTTTGGATAAAAGTGCTATATAAACAAAATTAATAATAATTAACATTTTCTGTTCTACAGCTAAAAGCACACTACTCATATTTTAATATCAGTAGTCTTACCTTTCTAATGCGATGGATGTGCCCTCTCTCCCCTGCTGTGGCAGCCCCCAAGCTGGGGCTGGGAAGGAGGGCTGTCTCTCCCTGGCAGCCATAGCCCTGGAGCTGGGGAAAGTCGCCTCTTTATCTCTGGCTGCTGCAGCCCTACACATCCCAAATTCTCCCCACCCTCTACGCAGCTCCAATAATTAGGTGGGTGGCCCTTTATTGTCTCATGTGCAGCCACCCAGGCACGCACCTTAGAGAGAACTATCCATGGACCACCTGAATGGCGCTCATGGACCACTGGTGGTCCACGGACCACAGTTTGAGAACCTCTGGTCTAGTTCATCTTTTGAGAGTTGGATCCCCCACTTGTTTATTTCCAGGTCTTTCAGAAGAATGCATCACAATAGAGTTAGGAGTCAGCAGTTCTTAATCAACCGGTTAAGTGTTGTGATAGTCATTCGTTGGAACCCCCAGCACTGTAGTAAATAGGTGCAATATGGAATGTTTTTTAAATCCAGGAATGCGCACAATATATGAAAACATTTCTGCACATCAAGTACAATCCCATTGGCCTGGATGATTTGGCCTGTGGAAGATGAGGATGAGATAATAACATAGTTCATGGATGTGGGATCTAATAATATAGTTTCTGGGATGAGGTACAGAGAAACCAGGGCCGGCTCCAGGGTTTTTGCCAAAAGCCGCGATCGCGATCTGCGGCGGTAATTCGGCGGGAGGTCCTTTGCTCCGAGCGGGAGTGAGGGACCGTCCGCCAAATTGCCACCGAATAGCTGGACGTGCCGCCCCTCTCCAGAGAGGCCACCCCAAGCACTTGCTTGCCAAGCTGGTGCCTGGAGCCAGCCCTGAGAGAAACCCAGCACATACATATAATCAGTTCTTCTGTTACTAATTGCTTGTGTGACTTTACAAATGAATGACATAAGAGAAACAGACAAAACCAAACTCAGCTCCAGAAGCCAGTGAACCAGAATGGAAATGGAGCAAAGCAGCTTCTTCTACCTGTTTTACCAGCCTTTATGTTCACTTGCTGGTTTCTTTTCAGGAATGAAGTTAATTTTAAGTCAAAAGGGGGAAAAGACTGAAGAGACCCTGTGCACATTAGAGCTTGCACTGTAACTACCCGAGGTTTGCAACCATGTGCACACAAGATTTTAGGGCCTTCACATTCAATAGGGTTACAATGTGTTCATACATTTTAAGGCCAGAAGGGACAATTATGACCTCCTGTTTGATACAGACCATAGAACATCCTCTAGTGGTTCCTGCTTCTAGGCCAACAACTTGTGGTTGAAGTAAATCATACCAAATTGAGTTAGAACCATGTTAAGACTTGTTAAGACCATGTTTGGGTCCAATGTGTTTGTTTAAAATAATTCCCTGGCCACAATAGATACTTAAATCACCCCAGCTATAACCATGTTTGAAAACCAGATTTAGTACTTTCAGCTGTATTATAACAAATAGATCAGTCTGTTTGGGAAAAATATGAGCCACTTCCGAATCCTGCTTGGATTAACTGACCCAAAAATGCATCCATTTGCTCAGCCAATGCTTACATGGTTTTTAAAGACAGATCTAGGCCTTAGCCCTCAAGTCAATTGCAGCTGTAACTTCTAAATGCTCAATTTGATATGCATCGTACATGTAACAAAAGAATGGATTGTAGATTGCATTTTAGAAAGTACATCTCTCTCCTTTTTTGTTTTGGGGCATTCGTTGTCTTTTACTGTATTCTGCCTCCTGGGATCAAGGTGATCAGATAAGGTTACATGGCTGTGTTCTGCCTGACGTGTGTGTTTGAAACTCAAATTCTACTATGCACTTACTTCCTGCATTTAGTAGTAATATGTCTGTATAGTTACATAAATTGTTGTGTGTCAGTATTCTAAATGTAATGTTATTCAAATATGGGATTCATGGCCAATATATAAGATAGTTATTACACTCCATGGTAGTCATAGTAACCGATGGCAGATGAAGTCACTTGTACAGGCACAAATATCTGTGCGTCTTGTTAGCTAAAAAGATTTGTTGGGGTTGCTGCATTTAGACAGTAAAGCTCTTTGAATCGGAGATCTTGTTTCCATACCTGTTCCAAACTGTTGTCCCTGTACAAATAAATTGTGATTCATGCAGGTGTGAAATGGCTGAGATGAACACACTGGCGCTGAACAAAGATAGGCATCAGTGTGAGAGTTTTCAGGTGGTGATGTCTGCACGTGTAACTTTGTGTAGTTTTTAACTACTCACAAGGCCAGTCAGAGCTATGCTTTGAATTAATGACACTTATTCTGCAGAACGAACCTTCTGCAGGAGGTAAAGTGTTGGAGGACAGGGATTCTCAATCTTTTTCTTTCTGAGGTCCTCCCCCCACCATCAAAACTCCATGGCCCACCTGTGCCACAACTGTTTTTCTGCATATAAAAGCCAGGGCTGGGGTGTGGGGGAGTAGCAAGCAGGACAATTGCCTGGGGTCCCATGCCACAGAGGCCCTATGAAGCTAAGTTGCTTAGGCTTCAGCTTCAGCCCAGGGTGGCAGTGGTGGGGCCCCAGGCTTCAGCACCAGGGCTTAGGCTTTCTGCCTTGGGCCCTAGCAAGTCTAACACCCGCCGTGCTTGGCGGATGCCCTGAAACCTGCTTGCTGCCCCCACCCCACAGGGGCCCCGACTCCTGGTTGAGAACTGCTGCTGGAGGAGACACGGTTTCTGAAGGCCACAGACTGATTAGCCAGGACTGTCAGCTCTCCAGGGTGGGAGAGCACTAGTTTATATGGGTCTTGGGGGGAATGAGATAAACTGCCCCCACACGGCCCTAATTCCACTCCAAAGAAGTATCAGCAGCTCCCTCCTGCTAGCTGCAACTCACAGCTTCTGCCAAGCCCAGACAGAGCTGAGTGGCTCCTGGCTGCCGGGGTTAATGAGGACAAGTTCAAAGAATCAGCCTTGCGTGCCAGGCACCTTCAGCAGAGCCTCACGCACCTGAACACACCCTCACCCTGAGCCAGTCTTCAGCCTGAGACCCTGCGCCTGTCTCTTCAAGAAACAAACGCTTCTGCTGGGCCTTTCTGCCTTACCGACTCTGCAGCCCTGGAGGGCTCCTGCAGTGCCCGGAGAGGGTGCCCGAGCTCGTTCTGCTGCAGCCTGCCTATGTCTCAGCCCTCGCACAGCCAGCGAGCCCCCAGGGGGTGGCGTGGCGGCTATCAGCACTGGCATCAGGTTATATGCTCCTTGCATGCTAAGCGGCAGTTTGGGCGTTGGGTAATTGTTCCCCATCAAGGGTCGAGGCTGGAGTGTGATTTGGCAGGTGCCTGCGTGCGGGAAATTAGCTCAAGGGGTGTTGACAGGATATTGATACACAGGGACTGTAAACACCCCCCCCCCCCTCCGCCGCTGTTTTCTTGTGAGCACCTGGCTCTGCATGCGAACATGCGTTAGCTGTTTACAACCCTCCCCCTTCCCGCCCCCTCCAGCATCCTGCCCCAAAGCCATCCATGGACAAACAGCTGGGGAGAATAAAGAACACACTGTAACAGGGCGCTGTCCCTTTAAGAGTCCTCCCATAGCGTGACTGAGTGACCAGGGCGTTACAGGTTTGTCCGGAGAGTTTAATTATTCGAGGCCCCTTCTCACGCGATCCCCCGGAGCTCAGTGGCTGCATCAGAAGGCTGCCCCCTTGTCCCCTCCCCAGCACAACCCGGGGGGGATAGGGAGCGAGGCAAGGCAGCTCCTCCCTCCCTGCAGGCTACCCGCACCCGTCAGGGGGGCAGGACTCCAGCCCTGCTGCCCAGGGGCCCGATCCTGCTCCCAAGGAAAGTCAAGGGAGTTTTGCAATCGACTTAAAAGGGAGCAGGACTAGGTTCTCAAGGGAGCCAGCCAGGTTACTTTCCATTAGCGCAGCGCATCCGCCACCCTCCAGCCTCTCCCCCTCTGTAACCGGTTTGGTGCCGGGACTTCGGCTGAACCTATTGGAGTGAATACTCCGTGGGCCCGATCCTGCCTCCCGCGGGGTGTTTTTACCCAATGACTTCAGGGGGACCCGGATCGGACCCTGCATTAGCTGACGATATTGCAGACGCGCCTACTGTACGTTGTCTCTCTTTCATTGCCCACTCGATTTAACTGCAAATTAAGAGAGACCTGGCTACTGTGGAAGCAGCACCTGGCTGTGCTGTCATCTCCTCTCCCCCCCCCCACGCGTGATCAGAGCTGCTGTGGCTGCTGGGAGCTTTCCGTGAGGATCGGGGGCTTCCCACAGGTTGCCCATTCGTGCAGTCCCCTGCTCCTGCTAATCTGCCCTTGCTCCCTCCTGCCACGTTGCAAAAGGTGCCTTTGGAACAGTGACCTCCCCTCCCCCTGCTCCACCGCCTCATCCCCCTGCAGCTCCCCCTCCCCTAATGCTCCCCAATCTCTCCCGGCTTGTTTGCCCGGGGAAAGTGGTGAAACGGAGCCAAAGCGCTTCTCACGCGAACCTCACCAATCTTTAACTTCGCCCGGCTCAGGGGCAGAAAGCTGCTGCCTGAACAACGTTAACCCCCTGCGTTGGGCGCACAATCCGGCCCCTCTTTCCCCGGCCCCCAACTCCCCGGAACCCTCGCTCCAGGGCCAGGAAAACTTTGCTCCCCAGTGATCAGGGATGACACCCCTACTCCGCAGCCCTGGGATGAAATGGAGCAGTGCCTGGGGCAAACGAAAGAGGAACAGAGCAGCGGGTCCCCTCCAGGGTGAGATGGAGGGGTGGGGGAAGGTGTGTAAATGGGACTTTCCTTCCATACCCCCGCTATGAAACTTTCCAAGTACGAACCCTACTTCCCAAGGTTACTGTCTTCGCCTGGGCATGTTACAGACGCTATAGAAACACACGGGATGTGGCTCTGCCTCTGCCCCTAATCGGCTCAGTGGCTAATTAGTGGGTATGCCCCAGCCCTCGGGATTTTAGGAATCCTTTGGCCTGGCTATCAGGCCCCCGCTTTTCTAATAATAAAAGGCATTTTCACGTCGGCTTTCTGCTCAACACCCTCCGCGCTCCGCAAAGGCAACGCGGGTCAATTCTCTTTACAGTTGCAATGGTATGAATATTTGGCCCCTTCCGAGAGAAATCAAAGAACAATGAGGTTTCTCCTATTCACTGGGGGCCAATGCCCTGTCGGGAGAATGTCCCTTGGAGCAGAGCAGACGGTCAGTAACTTCAGGAGAGGAGGACACTTCTGGGGCCACTGGCGGGGGAGGACGAGAAGCGAAGCGCTAAGCTGTTTGCGCTAAGGGGAAGGGTGTCTGCACAGAGATCGCCCGAAGAAGAGCTCTGTGTAAACTCCAAAGCTTGTCTCTTTCACCAGAAGTTGATCACAGTGACAGCCGCTGGAATGGCACCCCCGCGCCATGGGGGGCTGGGGGGTTAGGCTAGTGACTCCCCCCCATCCCCCAGGACTGCGCCGGGCAATAGAAGCTGTCGGGCACCGCTGGCGCCAGCCTCTGCCCTGGATACTGATGTGTTGCTGTACAGGGTTGTTGGGGTGGAGGGGTAGGACTGGTTGGGTATTTTGCGCACCAAAGCCACCAGGCGCATTCAGCATTCTCGGAAACACTCTGAGCGGAGCTCCTGAAGCCCTCACGACTCCGGGCACAGAGATGCCCACCTGACCCGACCTCCTCCCCCTCTGCCAATAAAGACTCCCCAGCGCTAATGAGCTCAAGGACGAGCAACAGCCGAGACCCGGGGATTCGGGTTTCCAGAAGCAGGATGGAGGAGTCGCGCTCTTGCATGGACTGAGCCAACCTCCCCTTCTCCCGCGCTTCCTCCAGCAGGCGCAGCGGCCTCAGCGCTGGAGAGCCCCTGCTTCTGGCACTGCACTGACATCTGTCTGTGCTGCTGCTCAGAGCGAATCCCTGGCGCTCTCCAGGGATCCTGTCCATTGCAAACCGCAGCGGTTGTTATGATGGGGATGGAGCTGCTAGTCATTACTTTGCAGTTGGAAGATTTGTGCACACTTTTGTCACGTGACGGGAGGATGCTCGGCCAATCAGGGTGCAAGGAGGCGCATATAAAGCTGGCAGAAAGTGTCACTTCAGTCAAGTTGCTGGGGAGGAGCACCTTGTATCTCCCCACACACACACAAGCCGCAGACCACGGGCATCTCCAAGCTGCACCCAGGAGCACCCGACTCCTTAGAAGAGGTCTCCACGGCAAGCTGGGACGCACAGGTACCGCAGGCTGCTTTCCCCCGTTCCCCGTCTCTGCAGTGCTTCTCTGCAGATCCAGCCGCAGTGTAAACGCGGGGGGGTGGGGGGTGGGCTGATAAATGTGTCTGTCTGGTGGCTTTGCACATATAATGTAGAAAAGTCTTCCCCGCTCCCCCACTAGTGATAGAACTTCTTAGGCGCTCAAATTACCTGGAGTCCTGAGCTATCGTGTGATGCATTATCAGGTCAAGCTAAAAACTGTTTGCAGAAAATCAGAGTGGAACCTAATAGCTGGAATGATACCCTATCCCCCTGAGCATGTAGCTTGCAGATGAAATACCATGGGGTCAGTTATAACTCTGTCTCCCACATTCACAAGCAAGAAGTCATGCAAACAGTCATCTCCAACATCCTGCACGGATATATCTTTGGCAATAATTAAGGGCCAGGTCTTGCTCCTGTCAAAATTATTAGCAAAACTTCCATTCAACAGCAAAAGGATGGAGCCCTAAATCTTCTGCCACTGACTTATTTGTCTGGATGGGAATCTCATCAGTTAAGAGCACTCTAGCCAAGCTGGGTTTGTATGTGTGGGTGTACAATAGGAGTTTTCCAAAGGGTTCCCATATTAAGGCTCTGACCTCTCTTCCTTAAGATTTGGATGAGTAGGCAATATAGGATGCTTGTTGGGGGGGATGACTCAAAACCTAGACATCTTCTATAGAAGGAACAAGAAATGTAGACAAAGGGAAGTAAATAGTGTCTGGCAAAACTGTTCTAAACCCCACAAATTTGCTTTAGATCAATTCAGATGGTCTGATTTAAGTGTCCCCAAAGATAGGACATTTAGAAAGGAGGACATCTTATGAGATACCCTTATTTTCAGATCCACCTCTGCCCACTGTGCCTCGCTTCTGCAGGGAAGCGGTGTCTTCCTTGGGAATTGTCTGGCTTCCTTGTAAGGGTGAAAATCCACCGCTTAATGTTTTCCTAGTCTCTAATAATTTCCTTTCACTAAATAATTAGGAAGACTGTTCCTGTTTTTGCATGAAATAAGCAAATGTCCATTCAGTGATGGGCACAAAAGTCCAGTCTGGGTTTCCTGGTGACTTAAAAAAAGCACCCCCCACCCAGGAGAACTGACCCCTTTTAAAGAGTCTACACATCATCTCCTTGTTCTCAGTGAATGAGCAGACTCTCTTCCTTCAGTGTCAACTAGGAGATGGAAAAATCTGGACTGATTTCCTCACTCACTAGCTTATATCTCTCCCTTCGTGGAAATGAGAGGCACTCCCTCCCCTATGTCAATCTTTAATGGGTGAATAGTGACACTAACAACCATACTGTGCTCTTTGGAACTGATAAGATCTAGTGTGTCAGAAACAAACACATGAAAGGAATCGGTGTCTAATCTGTGCGCTACTATGTACTGGTGCTGTAAATAGAGAGACTGCTGCTCATTCAATAGACCCTTCTGGAGAGAGGCACACACTAGTTATAACGGAGACTCTTGACTAAAGCTGAACTAGGCTTTGCCTTTAGATTGCACTCCCCCCCACACCTCCCGGCATAAAGAAATGTGGTGTGGTCATACTAAGAATTTTACAGAGATCTTGATAGCCCCATCTCTCCCTTCTACATGTGCATATTCCTGGTGATCTTAAACTGAGATCAAACACTAAAGTCCTGCATCCTGTGATACTCTCAGCAAGACTAGAGCCAGCAGACCCAGTGTTAGGGCCAAATTTTAACTTGGGTAACTACCTTCTATACCCCAGAATTTCCCCTTGGTAGCTCCAAGTCATTAAGGCACCTTCTCTTCATTCCCCTAGTAAATGCTGGTATAATGCTGCCACAGCCTTTTAGGGAACCATGATGTTCCACTCCAGAAATGGCAACATTTCAGCAATGAAGTTCTTCTTGGCTATTCTAAGGAAAACCCTGCATGCATTCTTTAGATGAGCTGGGGTGGAATGCTACAGGGCTGGTGACCCCTAGAAAATCAATAGGACTCACTAACCATATGAATAAGATGAGGAGAATTTGGCCCTGTAAGCAGGTCCCCATTCAGTTCCTGGAAACCCTGCCAGGGTGAATTAAACAGCATACATAATCCATCAGAGCATCTGTATTTCTCCCTTGTGTGCCAAGTGTAACACCAACTGAATATAGCAGCAGCTAGGATTCCCCCTCCTGCGCCCTGGTTCAGTCTTGTATACGGCTTGCCTTCTTCTCCCGGCTATCCAGCTGATGATAACTCATCAACTCATCAGGTTCTCTACAGATCCAAGCGATCTCTTCTAACCTTCCAAACCTGCTCAAACTACCTAACTCCCTCCTACTCTACAGCCCGTACGCTGGGTGCTCTATCTAAGGGTTTGTCTACATAGGGATAGAAAACCCACAGGTGGCCTGGCTCAGCTGACTCAGGTTCTCAGGGCTCTGGTTCCAGAGCTAGAAACTTGCTGTGTAGATGTTTGGGTTCAGGCTGGAGTCTGAGCTCTGGGACCCTTCAAGGGTGGATGATCCCAAAGGTCAGTCTCTAGCCCGAGTCTGAATGTCTACACAGCATGTTTTAGCCCCACAAGCCTGAGTCCAAGTCAGCTGACCTGGACCAGCTGCAGCTTTTAGCCCTGTGTAGACATAACCTAGCGACCAGGGAGCTAGCTTACAACAAGCTCTGTTTATAACTGTTTAATGGCACACTGTCATAGGCATGTAGTATGTAAAATGTTTTAGGATCCTTTTAAAGGCTTCTATATAAATGTAAGGTATTATAACTCTTGGGATGAAAGGAGCAAGATCTCTGGTCCTGGGATCATTTAGGAATAAAATCAGTGGCAAGTTTTTTCACTATGGTCATTTAAAGTAATGTGGTTCAAGTAGAAATAGTCTCTGGGAAATAGATGTTGCAATGAAATTTGCAACTGCATCTTGATAAGAACACTGTGTAAATTAGAGTTAAGGCAATGAATATTGTCACTTAGTGCAGAGGTGCTGGAACTTGGGGGGGGGGCAGCAGAACCCTTTGGCTTGAAGTAATTTCCATCATATACAGGGCTTACCGTTTTGTTCAGTGGCTTTCAGCACCCCCCCCACTATAAAAATTGTTTCAATGCCACTGACTTGGTGAAGCTACAAAAGCACTGTCTCTGGGAACCTGACTGTACAACATGTAGCACATAATGTTTAGAAAGCAACACTTACATGTCCTATCCTATCTCCTCTTTGGTAAAGATCAAGGGGATTATTTTGCTGCACGTACATTTATATATCTTGTGGGGGTGTTTAAAAGGCAGTGATGTCCACAAACTCAGTGACTGAATAAACCCCACAACTGCAAAGTGGGAAAATCAATGGGACAACTCACAGAAAAGTATTACTCAGTCTGAGTACAGGGCATCATAATGTAACCCCAAGTAACTTGCGTAAGGTCATAAAGCAAGTGCCCCAACCAAGATTAGAATGAAGGTTTCCTGACTGCTAGCTTTATGAAGTAACCATCAGATAACACTGCCTTATAACCTGAGATGCCTTCTGGACTTTATCTCATACCTTTCTTTTGTTTAATTTTAGGGTTCTTAGGCCCTTGAAGATGAAGGCTGCAATGTCACTGGTGGGAAGCCAGGGCATTATCTCAGTCACCGAGATCCTTATTGCCTTGGCTGTCTTCTGTCTGACGTTCATGGTCATCAGATCCTTCCGGCAGCAGATCCCCAAGGGTCTGAAGAGGCTCTCAGGACCAAGGGGTTACCCCTTGATTGGCAATGTGCTGGAGCTGGGGAGCAATCCACACCTGACCTTGACTCAGATGAGCCAGAAGTATGGAGATGTGATGCAGATACAGATCGGCACCAGACCTGTGCTGGTGCTGAGTGGGTTGGACACCATCAAACAAGCCCTGGTGAAGCAAGGGGAGGTCTTCATGGGGCGCCCTGATCTCTACAGCTTTCGCAATATTGGAGATGGCCAGAGCTTGACCTTCAGCACTGATTCAGGGGAGGTGTGGAGAGCTCGCAGGAAGTTGGCCCAGAATGCCCTGAAGACCTTTTCTGTCTCGCCCAGCCCCAACTCTTCGTCCACCTGCCTCCTCGAGGAGCATGTCTCCAAAGAAGCTGACTACCTAGTAAGAAAGTTTCTGCAACTGATGGAGGAAGAGAAGAGGTTTGACCCCTATCGGTACATGGTGGTCTCTGTGACCAATGTAATCTGTGCCATGTGCTTTGGCAAGCGTTACAACCATGATGACCAGGAGCTGCTCAGTATGGTAAACCTGAGCAATGAATTTGGGGAGGTGGCTGCCTCTGGCAACCCTGCAGATTTCATTCCAGTGCTCCAGTATCTCCCTAGCCGCGCCATGAAAATTTTCAAGGATCTCAATAAGAAGTTTGACTCCTTTGTGCAGAAGATTGTTAAGGAGCACTACAGCAGCTTTGATAAGGTAACAGGCTTGAAGGTGATTCATTTGCATCCGTTTTCCTGCTCTGTCCTTCATTATCTGCTCGTTGTCTTTTCTCTTTTGATTTCTGGCTCACAAACAAATATCAGTTGAAGCAGAGGTTAGAGAAGAGGTAGTGGAGATCATGCAACATCTTCTTCTCTCTAGCCAAATAGCATTTCTCCCACCGAAACCTTACAAATTAAAACCCAATTACTTCTTACAAACAGACTATTTAGAGGCATTGATTGCTATATTTTGCTATTAAATGTTTTCAATTGATTATAACTCTTTTTTTAATCTAAGTTTCATAGCTGCTGTAGGAAGCAATATAGTCCTCTCTATTATCATAACTTGGGACAAATAGCATTATCTGTTAGCTAATAACTGCAGGGGAGAAAAGATTATTTGCATGTCTGAACCTGCAGTGTAATCATGCTTTGGAGTTCACACACCTGTGGCAACGAGGCACTAGACTTTCCTCCCTCCAGCAGTGGACTGTTCTTGTTTAACTGCCTTAGTGTTTTGGAATTTGGTGCCCTTTACAAGCTATGGACTTTCCTATTTCAGGACAATATTCGAGACATCACCGACTCCCTGATTGAGCATTGTCAGGAGAAGAAAGTGGATGAATCTGCCAACATTCAACTCTCTGATCAGAAGATTGTCAACATTGTCAATGACCTTTTTGGAGCTGGTAAAAATACTTGCATTCAAATCCAAAGCAATCCCAGACTTTTCTGTTCCAATTTATCTCCAGGCCTTTGATTCATGCGACTCTCATTCTGAGGCATAAAGGATACTTCCGTTGGCTACTGTTAGGAGCAGAGCAGTTAAATTTTTACAAACTGAAAGCTTAGAAGTTCTTGAATCAAGAGTCTTTGGCAATTCAGTCCCCTGAAGAACTTTGTAGGAACTGTAACCATGAAACAAGTTCTCAAGAGACAGTTGTGTACTGCTGTTTAGTGTTGACAATCCAGAGTTCGGATGATAAAGCTACTAGAGATGGATCTGAACTAAAATTTTGGGTTCAAATACCCTTGAGTTTAAGTTGTGGCACATCCACATTTTTGATTAATCTTACAGAGCTGACCCAAAAAAGTGCACTGATACTAACATTAACAACTTGCAAAATTGGCCAAGAAATGATGAAAATCTAAAGTCATGGGGGTGTAAATTTCCTTTGACTTGTCTTCACAAGATGACTAAATGCTTTTCCTTTGTGTCTGTCCAGGTTTTGACACTGTGACAACTGCGTTGTCCTGGAGTCTCATGTATCTTGTGACATATCCAGAAATTCAGAAGAAGATTCATGAAGAATTAGGTAGGTTCATGTTTTGTTATATACAGTTTCAAGGTCCGTGTCTCAAAGGCTGGGTTCCAAACAACTTCTTCCTCCACTCTAATCTGTAGATCAGACGATTGGCAGAGAGAGGAGACCCAGACTGTCAGACCGGCCCATGCTGCTTTATACAGAAGCTTTTATCTTAGAGATGTTCAGACATTCCTCTTTCCTGCCCTTCACCATTCCTCACTGGTAAGTCCTGTAACTGTCAAGGCTGGTTTGTGCCCTTTTTTTGGTGCTGCTCGGTGAGACTGGTCTTCTGACTCAGCCCCCTTCCTGTGCAGACTAACACCAAATTCTTTACCCTGTTATCACCTTAACCACCTCCCGATATGAAGCCAAGTAAACCATACTCCTCTGTGGGAACAGTGCAAAAGGCACCCTCCCTCCTTAAGATGAATGGGGGGGAAATACTTGGCAGCACATTTGAATTAATTATTCAAACCCTTCCTGTGACTGTACCTATACATGGGAATAACTCCAATCCAGCAACTGATGTGGCTGTATTGATGCAAAGGGTGGCTTTAGTTGGGGTTTGTATCTTTGTAGCTGCACTGGTTGTTGATTGCAAGCTACTGAATCCCAAGTAGAGTTAGTTTCACTTCAAACCCTGCAATTCACCTGATGCAGGGCCATTAAGAGCTATCGCATAGTGTCTTAATGTTTTCTTCTCTTCCTTGGGAGAAACCATGTGACCTGATCACTTCAACAGGCATTTAATTCCTGTGACAGGAACTTTCTTTGCTAGTAACATGAGTTTGGAAGTTCTCCTCCATTTTCCAGAAATGTTCACAATTAACTCTGCAAGTACAAACAAGGATGGGCTATCAACTAACACAAGTCCGAGGAATGCAAATAAGATGTACAAAACAGGACACTTCTCTAGAACTGTCACCTCACTTTGATTCACCTGAAAGGGGCCTTGCAGCTTTTTAAACTTAAGACAACCCCTGTTTCTTTCAGCACAACGAGAGACACAGTACTGAATGGCTACTTCATCCCGAAGGACCTCTGTGTGTTTGTCAACCAGTGGCAAGTCAATCACGATGAGTAAGTTCAGTCAGACCAAATAAGATGGGTTGGTGCTAAAATTGTTCCAATGCCTCTATATCAATAAGCCAAATCTAGATGAGTCCTAAATGACTGTTCTGGATTATTGGGAATATGCTGCAGAAATTATTTCAATAGAAACCCTGTAAACAGGTTGAAGTTTCTGGTTGGGGTGGGGGGGAGAGGAGCGATCTCACTGAGGATTTACTGTATGACTGGTAAACAATGGGTCTTATTCTTTTCACTTACACTAGTAGAATTCCATGGATTCGAATAGAGTTCTGACTTTCAACCTTGTGAGAGGAGAACTGGGACCAATGTGGCTTTTAGATACTAATGTTTGAGCCTTTCCCCATACCCATATGCCACAGTAACTAATATTGTTCATACTGGGCCTGCTAGACTAACCTAGTTTAAGGAAAGCCATGCCTCACCAATCTTACAGTTCTTTCAGGGACTCAACAAACATTTGGATAAGGGTGATCCAGTCGATATTGTAACCTTGGATTTTCAGAGCTTTTGAGAAGGTTCCTCATCAAAGGCACTTAGGGCTACTTAGTTTCCTTGGGATAAGAGGGAAGGTCCTCTCAAGGATCAGAAACTGGTGAAAGGGTAGGAATAATTGGTCAGTTTTCACAGTGGAGAGGTGAACAGCAGGTCACCCAAGAATTTTTACTGGGATTTGTGCTATTCAACATATTATTCTGGAAAAGGGGGCAAAGTGGCAATTTTGCAGACAATACAAAATTATTCAAGATATAGCCAAAGCTGAATGCAAAGAGTTAGAGGTATCTCACAAAACTGGATGAGTGGGCAACAAAATGGCAAATAAAATCCAACGTTGATAAGTGCACAGTAATGCATATGGGAAAATCTCCCCTCCCCCCCAAATTAGATGTTACCACCAAACAAAGATCTAGGTGCCACCACAGATAGTTCTCTGAAAACTTCCATTCAATGCACAGCAATGATCAAAAAGACTAACAGTATGTTAGAGACTATTCAGGAAGGGATAAAAAATAAGATGGAAAATATCATAATGCTGCTGTATAAATCCATGGTGCACTCACTCCTTGAATACTGTGTCCATTTGTGGTTGCCCCATCTCAAAAAGGCTATAGTAGAACTGGAAAAGCTTCAGAGAGGAGCAATAAAGATGACAAAAGGGTATGGAATGACTTCCATACCAGAAAAGACTAAAAAGATTAAGGCAGTTCTGCTTAGAAAAGAGATGGTTAATGGGGGAGGATATGACAGGTCTATAAAATCATGAATGGTGTGGAGAAACTGAATAGGGAAATGTTGTTTATCCTTTTACGCAACACAAAAACAAAGGGTCTCCCAATGAAATGAATAGACAGCAGGTTTAACACCAACAAGTGGATGTACATTTTCACACAACGTACAACTAACCTGTGGAACTCATTCCCATTGGATGTTGTGATGGCCAAAAGTATAACTGAGTTTAAAAAAAAAAACTGGATAGGTTTGTGATGGATAGGTCCATTATGGATGGTCTGATATTCAATTGGTTTTCCCAGGAAAATTTCAAATTATGAAACCTCAAATCATTTAAAAAAAAAATTTTGAGCCCATTAATGACTTGTTTTCCCCTCAGCTGAAACTATATTGCCTTTGGTCACTAACATAATGGGTTAAATTCATCCCTGGTGTAACTACATAAACTTTCAAGTAAGCAACACCAGAGCTGAATTTGGCACAGAGGATTTTGTTGTTGCAGTGCTAAAAGTAAGAGCACGAATGAATAGTAAAAGTGGTGGGATGTGAGGTTGAAAACTATTGCCATGTTTCACACGAGTCTGTTCTGATGCTATTCATGCTGAAATGCCTGCTTTGCTAGTAATCCTTCAGATGATGGTACAACTACCGTCTTCTCTTTCCATTTCAGGAAGCTTTGGAAAGATCCATCTACCTTCAACCCAGAGCGTTTCCTCAATGCTGAAGGGACTGAAGTAAACAGGGCAGAGAGTGAGAAAGTGATGATGTTTGGCTTGGGGAAGAGGAAGTGCATTGGTGAGTCCATTGGCAGGTGGGAGGTCTTCCTCTTCTTGACCACCCTGCTCCAGCAACTGGAGTTCAGCGTATGTGATGGTGAGAAGGCAGACATAACACCTCAGTATGGACTGACCATGAAGCACAAGAGGTGTGAGCACTTCCAGATTAAACAGCGCTTTGAAATGAAGAAATCTGGGTGAGCTGCAGATTCTCATTGCTAGGACACGGAGGGGAAATACAACATCACAATATTTTGGCTTTTGGAAACTACCACCCAGACTGCTTTGAAGGCTGACATGCTCTAGAGCATAAGATAATACAAGCCATGTTGACTTTGCATCTGTACTGACATAGTGGAGGTTCTGACGTAAATGTACTCTATCTGCTGCTGTCTATTGGCATTCAAAGACTGTATTACAAATGACTCAAAAATTGGCAAAGCCTGCCAAGTATACCCTGAGGAGCATGCCCTGTAGTGACATCTGACACTTCAATTAGCCAACTCCATCATTCTTACCTGTAGAAACAACAGAATCGGGCAACATGCTTTGATCATGCAGCTGATCTTGAGAGGTTTTACACTGAGTATCTTGAGTTCTCTGCTGAACTTCCCTTAACATCCCTGAGGTGTAGTCTTTTTATGACAGGCACCCAGGTTTTTTTGTGTGTCTTAGTTTAGAATAAGCGACTTTAGCCTAAGATTATCTCTGATATGTAACCAGCTGGCTATGGCTGTGAAATATATTGAATATAGAATCAGATGTATAACCTGTAAACAAAACACATTTTTGCAGCCATTATTTCTAATCTCATTGGCTCATCTCAGTTGTCTAAAGGTTTTGAGGAGAAACATAACCAGCCTTCTCTTAAATGGCTGGGATGAATAATTTTCAGATTAAGAGTCATTTGTGAAATTTCCAATCTATTTGTGCTGGCTGAAATGCATCTTTTGGCAGAGAGCTAGCTCAATACCCATGCACTACTTAAGTCTTATTTTGAAAGCTTGTGTGAACTTAAGTGTTGCAGAGAGGAATGTCACCTGCTGTGTGGCTGGTCAGCTAAATCACATGGTATCCTTCTCCCTGAAATATTTTAAAGAGGAGAATAGTGAAACATGCTTATCTTGTAAGAAAATTCATAAAACTGTTGGGATTTGTGAGCATTTCCTTTAATACTTGGCAATTGTCTGGATACTTGTAAATAACTCCTAGCAAACAACTTGATACTGTTGAACACAAAAATAATATTAATTCAGCGGTCTTACTAGACCAGATCTATTCATCTAACAAATACCTTTTCAAAGTCACAAGTTAAAATGGGTGAAAACAAAGGACAGACAGTGCGAGGGGAAACCAAAGACATTATTTGCCTTCAAACTGTGTATTGCTGCTCTTAAAACTAGTTTTTAGAGAGAATTGGTAATAGAGTTATATGTTCAGTCTAGTAAAAGGGGAGGAGGGACAGTAAGTGGGACTCTATCTTATACTGACAATCTCTGCTGCATTCCATATGTCCATCCAGAGTAGATGTCTTCATTACAAATAAAGGAAGCTTATGTCCATGCCCACAGCTTGCTTATTTTGTACCTGGCTGAAATGTGATCTGTATGTAATAGTTTCATTTAACTGATAAAATATCTAAGAATTACATGTAGAAAATCTCTGAAATAATCATTAACATGAGATGCTCTTGATTGTTGCCTGAAAGTCTGTGTGCCATAGGTAACTTCAACAAACTCAATCGCATGTTACTGATCTCTTCCTCATTTTCAGGGGCCTGATTTAGGCACTTTTGCATCCAGCTTCTCTGTTCTGATATCAACCAGCTGTTACCTCACTGTAGGAACAGTCCTGCCAATAAAGACAATGAGAATTTTGCAGTCCTCACTGAGACTAGATCAGGCCTTTTCTCTGCATACAGAGAATGTAGCTATATCAGGCCTAATCCAATACTTATTGAGGTCAGTGGGGAATTTTTGACTCTATGTACCATGAGCTATAAAGCCAGTTCAGCTCCTGCTTTCACTGAAAGTCAGGCCTAACCCTACTGAGATCAATACTGTTCCACTCGTATAAAATGGAACAAAGACCATAGTTTATGAATGATTGACTTTCACAGAATGCTTCATCCTTGTGTGTGTTCCCTCTTAGATACTTGTCTACGCTGTCCCAGCCGGTGATGCGTAACAATCCAAGGGATACATCTGCATGGTTCAGGGGATAGAATCTGGTTTGCAACTACTGCTCTGCACTTCCCTTTCTCTATGTATTACTTCCTACTCCCTGCATAGCTTCCTTCTCAAAACAGGCAACTCACAAGAGTGACTGAAACTTGGCCATAAATATAGACTGCACCAGGCCCTAAGGAGTCATAGTATATGAGAGATTTCTCAGAAAACTGCACATACACAGTGGCATCTAACTTGTACATGGACATCCTACTAGAAATGTGTGTACACATACTTTTTGTGGCTATAATTACATATGCCACCTTCTCAAAACCTAGCCCTTGATGCTATGAAAATGTCCATACAGATTGTACTTGTTCAGAGCCATGTGGGTTCTAGGATAACTCAAAGCCACTCAGTTGTTACATGAGACCCTGCTTTAATGAAGCTACCTGTTCCTTAAACAGGTAATACAACACCTTCAGTGTAAATAATGGATGTTACTTGTATTAACCCAAGGAAGAATGGGGACCCTGTGTATACTCAAACACATCCAAGCAGTGACACCAAAAACCACTACTGGACACCCTCAAGCACACTTACTATGCTTTAGTCTATCAACTCCAGAGCAAGTTGAATAGTAAAAAATAGTTGAACACTGTAGTGAAGAAAAGTGCTAAACTGGCCTCTCTTGCTGAAGAGGCAAGCCCTTTTTAGTCAGCAATATTCAAATGACCCCCAGCTAGTCCCAAAACTGTGTACAAACCCCAAAAATCCATGAATTTCAGCACAGTTGATTCCTCAACTGAAAATTCATTCCAAAAGTACATTATTCCAATAAGGTGAAGTTTTCTTCTGGATAGATGGTCTGTTCAAAGTCTATGTATCACCTGAGGTCCCAAATAAGCCCTACTTTGAGAACTGAGGTGGTGCATAAGCCTTGTGCTGGTGCCCTCTGTCCAGGGTGAATTGCACCGCTGTTGAAAATTTTTCCTTTGACTTCCATGGCTGTATGCAGTGTAGTTTTAGTTGGATATTAGAGAGGCAAGGTGGGGGAGGCGATAGCTTTTATTGGACCAACTTAATAAAATGCTTAAGAGTTGAATAAACTATCATGACTGTTACAGTTCCGAGCAACTTCACCTGTATTTCCCTGCAGTGGTCCAGCAAGGGTCTCCACTCTTAGGCCCCTGGTTCCTTAGATATTACCTCTCTTGGGTGGAGACTTGCGACTCTCTCCCTTCTGACCAGGGTATGTCAAGCTGAACAGTTCCCTGCCTTCACTGTATATTTCCCAGCAAAGACAGGCTGCCTAAAACAGGCCTGCTTACTTTCTCTTCAGAGACAGAAACAGCGCGACTGCTGCAAATATAAGTTGCCATCCAACTCTTTCTCAGCAAGCCTACTTTATTCTTAAAGTAAAAAGCATTACAGAGAGCACACTAAAAACAATAAAAGAACTCACATATGTACTAATAAGTAGGGCCCTACCAAATTCACGGCCATGAAAAACATGTAATAGACTGAAATCTGTTTTTTTGTGTGCTTTTACCCTATACTATTTCACAGGGGAGACCAGTATTTCTCATATTGGGGGTCTTGATCCAAAAGGGAGTTGCAGGGCGGTCACAAGGTTATTTTAGGCGTGGTTGCAGTATTACCACTTCTGGTAGCAGCACAGAAATAAGGATGGCAGTATGGTATTGCCACCCTTACTTCTCTGCATGGTACGGTATTGCCACCCTTACTTCTATGCTGCCTTCTGATCTAGGTGGCTGGAGAGTGGCGGCTGTTAGCCGGGCACCCGACTCTAAAGACAGTGCCCCGCTAGTAGCAGTACGGGTGGCAATACCCTACCATGCCCCCCTTATTTCTGCGCTGCTGCCTTCAGAGCTGGGCAGCTGGAGAGTGGCAGCTGCTGACTGAGAGCCCAGCTCTGCAGGCAGCAGCACAGAAGTAAGGGTGGCAATACCATACCCTACCATCCTTATTTCTGTGCTGCTGCTGCCAGCAGCACTGCCTTCAGAGCTAGGCTCTGACCAGCAGTCACCACTCTCCAGCTGCCCTGCTCTGAAGGCAGTGCCGCCACCAGCAGCTGCGTAGAAGTAAGGGTAGCAATACCGCAATCCCCCCTACAATAACCTTTCGACCCCATTCCCAACTTCTGGCAAACAGAGGCTAGGGACACCATCCCTGCCCATCCTGGCTAGTAGCCATTGATGGACCTACCCTCCATGAACTTATCTAGATCTTTTTTGAACCCTGTTATAGTCTTGGCCTTCACAACATCCTCTGGCAAAGAATTCCACAGGTTGACTTTGAGTTGTGTGAAAAAATATTTCCTTTTGTTTGTTTTAAACCTGTTGCCTATTAATTTAATTTGGTGACCCCCTATTTCTTATGTTATGAAAAGGGGTAAATAACACTTCCTTATTTACTTTCTTGAATTACTATGTGCATATTTCTCCAATGGGTGGAGGGGTAGGGTGGTGGCCTCAAAGGCTGATAACAGGGCAAGTTCATTACTTCTCCTCTCCCCAACAAGAAAAGGTACATGCAGTGCCACAACAACACATACACAATAGCCTTTTCAATACAATGTACCCAAAGGTATTAACCCTAATTCAATGAGGTTTAACTTAATTCAGTAAAGCTTATCTTAATTCCATAAGACTTGTTCAGAACTTACAAGATATTGTCAGTCTGTCAAAAAGCCAACATGACATAAAGAATATTTAATCCTGCTTCTTACCTCTGGAGGAACTTTGCTTGAAACTGAAGCTCTGAACAAAGGACTGAACGACCAATCCAAGCTGTGGATGTACTCCAGAGACTTGACTTAAGCCAGCAGTTTATTCCACCACTGCTACAAACCTGAACCAAGAACTTTGCCATTACTGTATGTAATTGATTCCTTTAACCAATTTTAACTTTCACCTTTCTTTTTCTTTCTTTCTTTCTTTCTTTCTTTCTTTCTTTAAATAAACCTTTAGATTTTAGATACTACAGGACTGGCATCAGTGTGATTTTTGGGTAAGATCTAAATTATATATTGACCTGGGTGTGTGGCTGGTCTTTTGGGATCAGAGGAACCTATTATTTGATGAGACTGGTTGTAAAGAACCACTCATCTCTGAATCCAGTGTTTTTGGTGGTGATATAAGAACTGGAATGCCTGAGGAAACTGCCTTTATGTTTTCTTGTTAGTCAGTGTGGTGAAACAGGAGTTTACTTTTGTGGCTGGTTTGGTATATCTTATAAAAGAAAAACCACCAGATCTGGGTTGTGTTTGCCCTATTTCTCAGCAGTTCATCCTGAATTTGGCATCCTCAGTTGTGATCCACTAAGACATGGTTACACCAGCCAACCAGAGGAAAGTTTAGAAGCAGCCAGTCAGGGCCAGGCTGAGCCCTATAAGACGGGCTGCAAGGCAGAGAGGAGCTGAGTCTGTCTCTGGAGCTTGAGGGAGAACGACTGGTTGCCTGTAGAGAGAAGTACCTGGGATAGAGCAGTGCTGGGCAGGGTCAGGCTGGCTCTCAGACTGTGGCCTTGATACAGGGTCCGAGTAGGTGCTGGGACTACGGAGAAGTGGCCCAGGGAAAGCAAGTAGCAGCAGAGGGGAAGGAGAGGCAGTGAGCGCTGCCAGCTATAGGATCCCTGGGTCGGGGCCTAGAGTAGCAGGTGGGCCTGGACCCTCTCCTTGCCCCACTGGCTGCCGAAGGAAGTGGCCAGCCAAAGGACTGCAGTTTGCCGCGAGCGAGGGGCTGGACTAGGGGCCTGTGACATTCCCCTCTGGTGTTATCCGGACTAGTGATCTGCTGGGTCACTCCAATCCTTGACTGTGGGAGCCAGCCTTACCCTACTATGCTGTGAAAACCCCCACTCCTGGGCTGTTCACACACAGCCTCTGGCATGTAAGCTAGGGTAATCAGATGTCCCAATTTTATCGGGACTGCCCCGATATTTGCTTGTTTGTCTCGCGTCCTGACCAATGTTAGGTCGGGACACTGGACAAACAAGCAAACGCTCCGGAGCCCAGAAGAGCTTGCGTCCCCCCTCCCGCCCCAACTCCGCCCCTTCCTCCCCCCATTGGCTCCCTCCCCAAATCCCCGCCTCGCCATTCCTCCTCCCTCCGCAAGCGCTGGAGGGAGGCCCCGGAGATGCAGGGAGCACGGGGCCGGGGTGAGTGAGAGTCCGGCCTGGTCCCAAGTACAGGCAGGACTCAGTCGGGCGGTAGGGAGAGTAGGGGGGCGGCCCGCGGGGCCAGGCGGCGGCTGTTCTCCCCCCTGGGCAGCGGGAATCGGGAGCAGCCATTGCTGCAGCTCCCACTGCCGTGGGCGGAGGAAGCAGCCGATGGCCAAGCTCGGCAGCTGCAGCTCTGGCGCCCGGGCCGGAACCCCCCAAGCCTGGGCCTGTTGCGGGGACCCAGCAGCGCGCACGCTGCGCCCATCCCCTGGCCAGTCGCGTCTGGGCTGCAGCCCAGCTGGTGCAATCCCACAGCGGCCCCGGAGTGGGGGCAGCAGGCCCCAGCCCGCCCGTCCTGCTCGGGTCCCGCAGGCCGCCCCCCTACTCTCCCTACCGCCCGACTGAGTCCTCCCTGCACTCGGGGCCAGGCCGGACTCTCACTCACGGCACCCCGCTCCCCCTGCGTCTCCGGGGCCTCCCTCCAGCACTTGTGGAGGAAGGTGGGGGAGGGGGTTGGGTTTTTGTTTTGTTTTTTGCTGCCACCTTTTTTTTTTTTTTACCCCCCTTCCCCCCCGCGTCCCAATATTTGACCTGGGTGATCTGGTCACCCTAATGTAAGCTACTCCTTGGATTGTGCAACCAAATGGCACTAGCCAATATCTCTGGTCCCAGACACAACCCTAGGAACCTCCATCTTGCAATGTCCAATTATACCTGCTGGACGCTGCAAGCTTATATTAGTTCATCAATTTAACAAAGAAATTGATATGTACCGGGCTTGTTATCCAAAGGGGAGACTCTGACATGCTTCAAACAAAACACACTGCTTCAGGTAGAATAAACAAACAAATTTATTAAATATGAAAGATAGATTTTAAGTGATTATAAGTCAAAGCATAACAGGTTGGATTTGGTCAAATGAAATAAAAGCAAAATGCATTCTAAGCTGATTTTAACACTTCCAGTGCCCTTACAAACTTAGTTGCTTCTCACCACAGGCTGGCTGGTTGCCCTTCAGCCAGGTTCTCCCCTTTGATCAGTGCTTCAGTCGCTTGGTGGTGATGTCTGTAGATGGAGGTGGAAGGGAGAGGAAGAGCATGGCAAATGTCTCTCACTTTTATCATGTTCTTTCTTCCCTCTTGGCTTTGCCCCCCCTTCAGAGTTAGGTAAGCATCACCTCATCGTAGTCCCAAACTGACCAAAGAAATGGGGGTGACTCATTTGAGAGTCCAACAGATCATTTGTTGTTGCCTAGGCCTGTGTCCTTTGTTCCTGTGAGGCTGGGCTGGGTTTGTTTCATACATGCCCTGATGAGGTGTGAACTGCCTCTCTGCTCTTGGAGAGTTTTTGCCTGGGTTTGCTTTAAGCCAAGAGGACACATTCTCAGCTTCATAACTATATACATGAAATTACAACCTACAACATTATTATAACAATGATTACTATAATATTACCATAACAACAATGCTCAGTACATCATGAGCCTTCCGAAGACACCCGACATGACAAACTTTGCATTGAATACCACACAATCATATTATAAGGATGGACATGGGGGTGTAGGGTTTTCCCACAAGGTACAGAATGTCACAGGGCCAAAGTTCGCCCAGCGAGAGGCTGGGTGAAGGACTGCCAGTTCCCCTGGAAGGGGGAGACAATGGAGTTGGGGCACAGCCAGAGACGTTCCCTGAAGAGGACACCGCGGTTCAGGAGTGATGCAGGTCCCCACAGACAACAGAGACAGTGGAGAAGCAGCGACCGAGAACGAGACACCACAAGAGGAGGGCACCCTGCTGATGGACAGAGTTAATTCCAGGCACAACCAGCAGGAGGTGCCATGGTGGTGAGCACAACCCGTTACACAGGGCCAGCATTAGGGGGTGGCAAGCAGAGGCCCAGCAAAGCTAAGATACATGCAGAAGCTGAAGCCCGAGCCCTGCCACCCTGGGCCGAAATCAGATTCATGAAAGGGGTATGGTAGTTTGGAAAGATTGAGAACCACTGTACTACATCATATGCATCATGTGGTCACTTCACCAGATCAGTTGGTGGCTCTGTGGTCATCTCCTTAAGGTGGTAAGTGAAATGACTTGTCTCTTCAAAGAAGCTTTCCTTTCACAATGACCTTTATTGTTCCCACTGTCACCTTCAGCTACTGTAATTATTTTGTTTTTTATATTGTCATAAGCACAGCCTGCAGTTTAAGTTGGCAAGATCAGCAAGATCACAGATGAAACACAGTCTGTTCCCGCCACTGAGTTAGTAGTGAAACAAAATACGGCCATTTTCTTGAGTCATCCTGGGCTTCTGGTGGAAAACAGCTGGGTTCAATAGAGATGGAGGGAAAGTGGGAAACATCATGGTATCTTGAAAGTGGGAATCTGATATAAAGAAGAGATACAGATGCCCAGGTTAGATGTGGGCAAAAGCTAGAGTTGATTTTGCAAGTTCATCAGTTGGATTTTGGCTTTCCAAATCAAAATCCAGACATGATTAAAGTCTGGATCCCATTTAGCCCGAACCCCCAAAATGTGAGATGGGGAAGGAAGTTAAATCCTTCTGATTTTAGCCCATCTTTAGTATTGTTATGAGTGGAATGAGTCCTGTGACCCCAAGCATGGTTGCTGGGCACACTTCGGCATTCTAAGAAGTCACTTTCTGTTTCTTACTGTTGAATGAGAAATGACTGTAATGTACTTTCTCATTTTGCTCTTCTGTCAGTGACTCAGAAACGGCAGCCAGATGAGCTGAAATAATTAGACCCAACCTATGCGTGACAGCTGGCAGATCTGCCCTGTACCGATTCTTACACGGAATTCTGCTACACCTACTTATTACATAAGGTGGGAGGTGCCAGCCATATGTTCTTATTGCCATATTGTTCATAAAGGAAACATCGGGTGGAAGAGAATCCCCTGTAAAGATGAACTGAGAAAAGTCATTGAGTTCATCTTTGACATTAACATTAATGACACTACAGGGCTGGGACAATATAGCAGGTCTTGTGCTCATCAGGACAATAAATACAGCTGGGAAATCAGAATCTATAATCATAGGCAATGATGTAAGCTGTTATAAAAGATGAATCTTTGGACCTATTTGGACCATATGAAAGTAAAGAAAATATGTATTGATCACCTTTCATCATGTTCAAGAAACTGAATTACAATAATAAACATGATGTTCTTGACTCAAAAGCTCAGGGCCCCACGTAGGCACACATCTTTTGCTTAAGGACATCCCAGTCCAGCCAAAGAGAATTCCGAAGGTGGTGAATATGTATTGTATTTCTAATGCATGAGGCACTGAAATTCCCCTAACTGGTAATAGGCCAAGTTACCAAGGAAGATAAATATGTCCTCTTGCTTCATCTAAGCTCCCTAGATCACACCAGTTTGAATGTCACTATGAAGCGATCTATGTCAAATGACAAAGACATGACTAGAGAATGATTCCCTTTAATTGCAAGATGTGGCAATGATAGTAACCCAAAAAGTAATGGTGAGATTCATGAGCTCTAAGGAGCATAAGGGGTAGAGGGCAGTCATTTGTTGAGTGAATAATGGAATATTTGAATTATATATATCTGAGCTCCCTGCTTGAAACATGGTGGCTCTCTAGTACTGCTAATAGTAGTGCGCTATGTAATCCCTAGTTTCAGAGTAGCAGCCGTGTTAGTCTGTATCTGCAAAAAGAACAGGAGTACTTGTAGCACCTTAGAGACTAACACATTTATTAGAGCATAAGCTTTCGTGGACTACAGCCCACTATGCATCCGAAGAAGTGGGCTGTAGTCCACAAAAGCTTATGCTCTAATAAATTTGTTAGTCTCTAAGGTGCCACAAGTACTCCTGTTCTTTTTATGTAATCCCTAGGCCTTGTTCAGCCCTCCAGCTTTCCAAAGTACAGAAGCATTGACCTTGTGCAATTTATCCTGTTGTGGCTCTTTTGATAAGACCAGAAAATGCAATGTCTTGACTGTTCTGCAGGGACATTGCCCTCTCCCGTCCCTCCCTCCCGCCATGACATTTAAGTAAGAGAAGAGGCTTGCTTGTATTCCTTTGCCAGAAACTCTGACTGACCCTCAGAAGAAGCTATGATGCCACTCCCTTTCCCCTTGGTGGATGGCCTGGAAGGCCTCGTCCTCCCTCTGTGCGTGTCAGGCCTGTCTTTCCTCAGTGGAATTTGTATCAATGGGGCCTCCTCCTCTCCCCTCAATGGATGTTGTGGGTAGGGATGAGGAGGAAGCCCCATTGATATGCACCCACCTCCCAGTAGCAGGTGTCGTGAGTGGGGCTGTGTGACTCAGGGACCTCTTGGTGCCAACTGGCAGAGGGAACAGGAGTACATAAGGTTACAGGGATCATCTGGGTCTGGTATCTACGTACTAGTTCATCAAAGGATGTCCCGTACGGTTTCTACAGAAAGCCTGTGTCACACTGATCGTCATAATCATTGAAAAATTTATGTACAGATAATATGTAAGGAGTTAGGTACATATGCTAAAGATTATGCTCTTAAGGTCTGTGAGCTAGGCCTGGTCACCAAAAGGCAATAACATTTCTTTCAGGCAGGAAACACTTGTCTACCTGTCTGCCTATATATAAATTGAATATTGCATACTTCACAATGTATGCCTATTTACAGACTGAGCAAAATGCTAGTTCAAAGATTGCAAAGTCTCCAGGGAAAATTCTCTACAGGGGAAAACAAGCAGCAAGGGCTCCCTTGTTTACAAGTAAAGTCAATGGAACGTTGGAACTATATCCAGAGGTACAGAGGTAAACCGAAAAAAAACAAGGAGTCCAGTGGCACCTTAAAGACTAACAGATTTATTTGGGCATAAGCTTTTGTGGGTAAAAAACCTCACTTCTTCAGATGCATGGAGTGAAAATTACAGATACAGGCATTATATAATGACACATGAAGGGAAGGTAGTTACCTCACAAGTGGAGAACCAGTGTTGACAGGGCCAATTCGATCAGGGTGGATGTAGTTCACTCCCAATAATAGATAAGGAGGTGTCAATTCCAGAAGAGGCAAATCTGCTTTTGTAATGAACCAGTCACTCCCAGTCCCTATTCAAGCCCAAATTAATGGTGTTAAATTTGCAAATGAATTTTAGTTCTGCTGTTTCTCTTTGAAGTCTGTTTCTGAAGGTTTTTGTTCAAGAATAGTTACTTTTAAATCTGTTATAGAATGTCCAGGGAGGTTGAAGTGTTCACCTACTAGCTTTTGTATGTTACCATTGCTGATGTCTGATTTGTATCCATTTATTCTTTTACGTAGGGACTGTCCAGTTTGGCCAATGTACATGGCAGAGGGGCATTGCTGGCACATGATGGCATATAAAACATTAGTAGACGTGCAGGTGAATGAGCCCTTGATGGTGTGGCTGATGTTGTGGGGTCCTCTGATGGTATCACTAGAGTAGATATGGGGACAGAGTAGGCAACAAGGTTTGCTACAGGGATTGGTTCCTGGGTTGGTGTTTCAGTGGTGTGGTGTGTAGTTGCTGGTGAGTATTTGCTTCAGGTTGGGAGGTTGTCTGTAAGCGAGGACTGGCCTGTCTCCCAAGGTCTGCGAGAGTGAGGGATCGTTTTCCAGGATAGGTTGTAGATCATTGATAATGCTCTGGAGAGGTTTTAGCTGGCGGCTGTACGTGATGGCCAGTGGTGTTCTGTTATTTTCCTTGTTGGGCCTGTCCTGTAGTAGGTGATTTTTGGGTACCCATCTCGCTCTGTCAATCTGTTTCCTCACTTCCCCAGGTGAGTATTGTAGTTTTAAGAATGCTCGATAAAGATCTTGTAGGTGTTTGTCTCTGTCTGAGGGATTGGAGCAAATTTGGTTGTATCTTAGGGCTTGGCTGTAGACAATGGATCGTGTGATGTGTCCTGGATGGAAGCTGGAGGCATGTAGTAAGTATAGCGGAGAGTAGGTTTCCGGTATAGGGTGGTGTTTATGTGACCATCACTTATTTGCATTGTAGTGTCCAGGAAGTGGATCTCTTGTGTGGACTGGTCCAGGCTGAGGTTGATGGTGGGGAGGAAATTGTTGAAATTCAGGTGGAATTCTTCGAGGGCCTCCTTTCCGTGGGTCCATATGATGAAGATGTCATCAATGTAGCGCAAGTAGAGGAGGGGCGATAGGGAATGAGAGCTGAGGAAGCGGTGTTCTAAGTCAGCCATAAAAATGTTGGCATACGGTGGGGCCATGCGGGTACCAATAGCAGTGCCACTGACTTGAAGGTATACATTTTCCCCAGATCTGAAATGGTTGTGGGTGAGGACCAAGTCACAAAGCTCAGCAACCAGGCGTGCTGTGGCCTCATCAGGGATACTGTTCCTGACAGCTTGTAGTCCATCCTCAGGTGGAATATTGGTGTAAAGCGCTTCTACATCCATGGTGGCCAGGATGGTGTTTTCAGAGAGATCACCAATGCATTGTAGTTTCCTCAGGAAGTCGGTGGTGTCTCGAAGATAGCTGGGAGTGCTGGTGGCGTAGAGTCTGAGGAGAGAGTCCAAATAGCCAGATAATCCTGCTGTAAGAGTTCCGATGCCTGAGATGATGGGGCGTCCAGGGTTTCCAGGTTTATGGATCTTGGGTAGCAGACACAATACCCCTGGTCGGGGCTCTGGGGATGTGTTTGTGTAGATTTGTTCCTGTGCTGTAGCCGGGAGTTTCTTGAGCAGATGGTGTAGTTTCTTTTGGTATTCCTTAGTGGGATCAGAGGATAGTGGCCTGTAGAATGTGGTGTTGGAGAGTTGCCTGGCAGCCTCTTGTTCATAATCCGACCTGTTCATTATGACTACAGAACCTCCTTTGTCAGCCCCTTTAATTATAATGTCAGAGTTGTTTCTGAGGCTGTGGATGGCGTTGCGTTCTGTATGGCTGAGGTTATGGGGCAAGTGATGCTGTTTGTTCACAATTTCAGCCTGTGCACACCTGCGGAAGCACTCTATGTAGAGGTCCACTCTGTCATTTCGATCGTCAGGAGGAGTCCACGCAGAGTTCTTCTTCTTGTAGTGTCAGTAGGTGGGTTCTTGTGGGTAAGTGCACTATTCAGTGGTGTGTTGAAAATATTCCTTGAGTCGAAGACAACGAAAGTAGGCTTCCAGATCACCGCAGAACTGTATCATGTTCGTGGGGATGGTGGGGCAGAAAGAGAGTCCCCGAGATAGGACAGACTCTTCCACCAGGCTATGTGTGTGGTTGGATAGATTAACAATATTGTTAGGTGAGTTAAGGGTACCACTGTTGTAGCCCCCTGTAGCATGTAGGAGTTTAGATAGTTTATTGTCCTTTTTCCTCTGTAGAGAAGTGAAGCGTGCGAGACGTCCTTCACCTACAGGACAAGCAGCCAGCGTGTTCATCACAGTCAACCTGGTTGTTGAACGCTATCAGAGAAGCTTTGGATAAACTAAATGTCATTATGAAAATGTCATCTTAGTTAAGTTTAGGCTCTAGAAAGTGTGTTATTTTATTTGCTATTTAACCATTTGTTTCCATTCTCCTTGTTTCTTCTTGACTCGCCATTCTTTGTTAAATAAGTGCATGTCTGATTTCACCCTCACCCTAAGTGCTGCGAGTGGAGCCTGAGGTGTAACCGCCAAGCTGGTGTGCGCTGCTCCTGCAGCAGGAGTTGAGCTGTGAATTTGGTGCATTGAGAGTGCAGCGGCCCGTCGCTGTCCTGCAGAAGGGACAGTGGTGCCCACATGCCGGGAGGGGGTCAGGCAGTGCTTAATTTATAATGAAAGTAGTGCCAGGGTTCAAGCAATTAGGTGCTGAGGTGCAAGGAATTTTTTTACATTCATAACTGATGCAGCAAGCCCAGAAGTGCCGGGGCTATGAACTGCCAAGCCCAGAAGTGAGAGGGGCTATGAACTGCCAACCAGAGATGGACCTGGCACAAATTAAGCATGGGGGGAGGGGTTGTGCTGCCTGTGGCCGGGGTGGGGGGCAGGGAGCTGGCTGGCAGGCTCCCTCTGGCTGGGGGCAGGACATGGACAGGGTGGAGAAGGTGGCCCTGCCGAGCCCCATGGAACGCTGTGCCCACACAGGCGTGTTCCAGGCTGCCCGGGGGCAGTGTTTTCCCCAGGAATTGAAATTAGGGGGAGTGTTCGAATTTACAGGCAGGGTCAGGGCTGATGAGGTGTGAGATTGTAAAGGTGAAGGTAGGCTGTATGGCACCACAGTAAAAACTGATAAATGTTTCATGACCATTTTATTAGATTTAACTCATGTTTTAAAATCTTCACACAAATTAAAGTGGGCTACTCAAGCCTTCTATGAAGCACTACATCTACAGCCTTCTTGGTTTCTTGTTATAATTTTGCACAACTCTGTTAATGAACTTCTTGAATGCAATGCGTTCATCTTTGGTGGCTTCTTGTGTGTTCAGTACTTCCATTCCTTCAATTGATATGCTCATTAGTTCATTCACATGATCAGGCAGAAGGCGACTTCTTTCAGATCACAAAATTCTATTCAATGATGAAAAAGAACGCTCAACTGTAGCTGTTGTGACTGGGAGTAGCAAGAGATGAATTCCTACTTCTTTCATCCCAGGAAACAGAACACAAAGATCGGGTCGAGCCACTAGTGATGACAAAAAGGTTGAAGTCAAATCTTCATTCATTTGTCATATGACATTCCACTCTGTGTACAAATTCTCTATTCTGTCCTGAGTGCATGGCAGCCCCATTGCTGGTAGTGCCTCACTCCACTCAACTGTCAGTGTTTTATAGGACAGGGATCTGTAAAAGCTATGTAGAGGTTGAGTACATAAGAACATAAGAATGGCCATAGTGGGTCAGACCAAAAGTCCATCCAGCCCAGTATCCTGTCTACCAACAGTGACAAATGCCAGGTGTCCCAGAGGGAGTGAACCTAACAGGTAATGATCAAGTGATCTCTCTCCTGACATCCATCTCCACCCACTGACAAACAGAGGCTAGGCACACCATTCCTTACCCATCCTGGCTAATAGCCATTAACGGACTTAACCACCATAAATGTATCTAGTTCTCTTTTAAACCCTGTTATAGTCCTAGCCTTCACAACTTCCTCAGGCAAGGAGTTCCATAGGTTGACTGTGTGCTGTGTGAAGAAGAACTTCCTTTTATTTGTTTTAAACCTGTTGCCCATTAATTTCATTTGGTGGCCCCTAGTTCCTATATTATGGTAACAAGTAAATAATTTTTCCTTATTCACTTTCTCCACACCACTCATGATTTTATATACCTCTATCATATCCCCCCTTAGTCTCCTCTTTTCCAAGCTGAAAAGTCCTAGCCTCTTTAATCTCTCCTCATATGGGACCCGTTCCAAATCCCTAATAATTTTAATTGCCCTTCTCTGAACCTTTTCTATTGCCAGTATATCTTTTTTGAGATAAAAACAACAATGAGTCTGGCGGCACCTTAAAGACTAACAGATTTATTTGGGCATAAGCTTTCGTGGGTAAAAACCTCACTTCTTCAGATGCATAGAGTGAAAGTTACAGATGCAGGCATTATATACTGACACATGGAGAGCAGGGAGTTACATTGGCCAAACTGGACAGTCACTACGCAAGAGGATAAATGGACACAAGTCAGATATCAGGAATGGCAATATACAAAAACCTGTAAGAGAACACTTCAGCCTCTGTGGCCACAATATAGCAGATGTAAAAGTAGCCATCTTTCAGCAAAAAAACTTCAGGACCAGACTCCAAAGAGAAACTGCTGAGCTCCAGTTCATTTGCAAATTTGACACCATCAGATCAGGATTAAACAAAGACTGTGAATGGCTATCCAACTACAGAAGCAGTTTCTCCTCCCTTGGTGTTCACACCCCAACTGCTAGCAGAGCACCTCACCCTCCCTGACTGAACTAACCTCGTTATCTCCACACTGATTTATATCTGCCTCTGGAAATTTCCATTACTTGCATCTGAAGAAGTGAGGTTCTTACCCACGAAAGCTTATGCTCCCAATACTTCTGTTAGTCTTAGGGTATGTCTACACTACGGGATTAATCCGAATTTATATAATTCGAATTTGGAAAACAGATTGTATAAAGTCGAATGTATGCAACCACACTAAGCACATTAATTCGGCGGTGTGCGTCCATGTACCGGGGCTAGCGTCGATTTCCGGAGCATTGCACTGTGGGTAGCTATCCCATAGCTATCCCATAGTTCCCGCAGTCTCCTCCGCCCATTGGAATTCTGGGTTGAGATCCCAATGCCTGATGGGGCCAAAAACACTGTCGCGGGTGGTTCTGGGTATATCCTCCCCCCTCTCCAGGAAGCAACAGCAGACAACCGTTTCGCGCCTTTTTCCTGGGTGAACAGTGCAGATGCCATACCACGGCAAGCATGGAGCCCACTCAGCTCAAGACAGCAGTCATGAACATTGTAAATACCTTGCGCCTTATCGTGCAGTTTATGCTGAACAAGAACCTGGAAAACCAGGTGGCGAGGAGCAGGCTACGGCAGCGCGGCGGCGAGAGTGATGAGGATATGGACATGGAATTCTATCGAACCGCGGGACCCGGTCCTTTGGAGATCATGCTGTTAATGGGGCAGGTTATAGCCGTGGAACGCCGATTCTGGGCCCGGGAAACAAGCACAGACTGGTGGGACCGCATAGTGTTGCAGGTGTGGGATGATTCCCAGTGGCTGCGAAACTTTCGCATGCGTAAGGGCACTTTCTTGGAACTTTGTGACTTGCTTTCCCCTGCCCTGAAGCGCCAGAATACCAAGATGAGAGCAGCCCTCACAGTTGAGAAGCGAGTGGCAATAGCCCTGTGGAAGCTTGCAACGCCAGACAGCTACCGGTCAGTCGGGAATCAATTTGGAGTGGGCAAATCTACTGTGGGGGCTGCTGTGATGCAAGTAGCCAAAGAAATCACTGAGGTGCTGCTACGAAAGCTAGTGACTCTGGGAGATGTGCAGGTCATAGTAGATGGCTTTGCTGCAATGGGATTCCCTAACTGTGGTGGGGCGATAGATGGAACCCACATCCCTATCTTGGCACCGGAGCACCAGGGTACCCAGTACATAAACCGCAAGGGGTTCTTTTCAATGGTGCTGCAAGCACTTGTGGATCACAAGGGACGTTTCACCAACATCAACGTGGGCTGGCCGGGAAGGGTTCATGATGCTCGCGTCTTCAGGAACACCACTCTGTTTAAAGGGCTGCAGCAAGGGACTTACTTCCCGGACCAGAAAATAACTGTTGGGGATGTTGAAATGCCAATAGTTATTCTTGGGGACCCAGCCTACCCCTTAATGCCATGGCTCATGAAGCCATACACAGGCAGCCTGGACAGGAGTCAGGAGCTGTTTAACTAAAGGCTGAGCAAGTGCAGAATGGTGGTAGAATGTGCATTTGGCCATTTAAAAGGTCGCTGGCAATCGCTACTGACTCGCTCTGACCTCAGCCAAAGAAATCTCCCCATTGTTATTTCTGCTTGCTGTGTGCTCCACAATCTCTGTGAAAGTAAGGGGGAGACCTTTATGGCAGGGTGGGAGGCTGAGGCAAATCGCCTGGCTGCTGATTACGCGCAGCCAGACACCAGGGCGATTAGAAGAGCACACCAGGAAGCGCTGTGCATCAGAGAAGCTTTGAAAACCAGTTTCATGACTGGCCAGGCTACAGTGTGAAATTTCTGTTTGTTTCTCCTTCATGAAAACCCGCCCCCTTTATTGACTCATTCATTCTCTGTAAGGAACCCACCCTCCCCGTTCCCCCAGCTTTCTTTCAAAGGAAATAAAGTCGCTATCGTTTAAAAATCATGTATTCTTTATTAAGTGATTATAAACATAGGGAGAGAACCAACAAGGTAATCTGGGTGAGGTTTGGGAGGAGGATAGGAGGGAAGTAAAGGACACTGAACAAATTCAATATAATGACAGCCTTTTGGTTGGGCTGTCCACTGGGGTAGAGTGGGAGGGTGCACGGAGCCTCCCCCCCCGCCCACGTTCTTACACGTCTGGGTGAGGAGGATATGGAACATGGTGAGGGGGAAGGGAGGTTATACAGCGGCTGCAGCGGCACTCTGTCATCCTGCTGCAGTTCCTGAAGCTCCACCAGACGCTGGAGCATGTCCGTTTGCTCACGTAGCAGCCCCGGCATTGCAGCCTGCCACCTCTCATCTCGAGCGTCCCTCATGACCTCACGTTCACTGGCATCTTTCCTAAATTTAGATACAGTGTCCTTCCACTCATTCAAATGAGCTCTTTCATTGCAGGTGCATTCCATTATTTCCGTGAACATGTCGTATCGTGTCCTCTTTCTACGCTGCCTTATCTGAGATAGCCTTCGGGACGGAGGAGGGAGGCTTGAAAAATTTGTAGCTGCTGGAGGGAAGGTTGAAAAAAAGGAGAGAAGTTTTTAAAATGATACATTTTACAGAACAATGCTTATATTCTTTCATGGTGAAAAACACTATTCACATTACATAGTACATGTGATTTCAGAACAAGGCCGCATTTTCCATCTTAATATTGAGTGCCTGTGGCTTTGGTGTTAGAGATCACAGACGCAGGTCCGGGCAACAGAATTCAGCTTGCATGCAGCCATGGTAAGCCATTGTCTTTCGGCTTCTGCGCCCTCCTTTCCCACATACCAAGCAAAGCCCATTGACTGCTGCGGTTTTCCTGTTAACCTTCAGCAGCAGAAAACAAATTAACCCCCCCACATCCAATTCTCTGGGATGATCGCTGTACCCCTCCCCCCACCGCGTGGCTGGTAACAGGGAAGATCCCTGCTAGCCAAACGCGAAAAGCTCAGGGCCAACTCCCCCCCGCGCTTGGCTAACTGCAGGGAAGGATTTCTTTTCAGCCACAGGCAAACAGCCCAGTAGGAACAGCCACCTCTGTCCCCTTAATTAAGTTCCCATATTTCAACCAGATTACCATGAGCGATATCACTCTCCTGAGGATTACACAGCAAGATAAAGAACGGATGTTGCTTGAATGCCAGCAAACACCGGGACCATACGCTGCCAGGCTTTGTCAGGCAATGATACCAGATTACTTGCTGCAAGCATGGCATGGTCAAGTGTCCTACCATGGAGGACTGAATAAGGCTGCACTGCCCAGAAACCTTGTGGCAAGGCTTTTGGAGTACCTCCAGGAGAGCTTCATGGAGATGTCCCTGGAGGATTTCCGCTCCATCCTCAGATACGTTAACAGACTTTTCCAGTAGCTGTACTGGCCGCGAATGCATCCCAAGTCCTCAGGGCAAAGTAATCATTAAAAAACGCTTGCTTTTAAAACAAGTTTTATATTTTAAAAGGTAAACTCACCTGAGGTCCCTTCCATGGGGTCATGGTCTTGGATACTGGCTTGGGAGGGTTGGGAGGGTACTTCAGTCAGGCTGAGAAAAAGATCCTGACTGTTGGGGAGAACGGAGTGCTGGGTGCTCTCTGCAAGCTCGTCCTCCTCCTCCTCCTCTTCCCCATCCGCAGAATCCTTAGGTGTAGGTGATGAGACTATCCCCGACCCAGAATCCACGGTCACAGGTGGGGTAGTGGTGGCGGCCCCCCCCAGAATTGCATGCAGCTCGGCGTAGAAGCGGCATGTCCGCAGCTCTGACCCGGAGCAACCGTTTGCCTCCTTTGTTTTTTGATAGGCTTGTCTGAGCTCCTTGACTTTCACGCGGCACTGATCTGAGTCCCTATTTTGGCCTCTCTCCATCATGCCCTTGGAGATTTTTTCAAAAGTTTTGGCATTTCGTCTTTTAGAACCAAGTTCTGCTAGCACTGAATCCTCTCCCCATATAGCGATCAGATCCAGTACCTCCCGTATGGTCCATGCTGGTGCTCTTTTTCGATTATCGGCCTGCATGGTTACCTGTGCTGATGAGCTATCTGTGGTCACCTGTGCTCTCCACGCTGGGCAAACAGGAAATGAAATTCAAATGTTCGCGGGGCTTTTCCTGTCTACCTGGCCAGTGCATCCGAGTTCAGATTGCTGTCCAGAGCGGTCACAATGGTACACTGTGGGATACCATCCCGGAGGCCAATACCATCGAACTGCGGCCACACTAACCCTAATTCAAAATGATAAAATCGATTTTGGCGCTACTCCGCTCGTCGGGGTGGAGTACAGAAATTGATTTAAAGAGCCCTTTATTTCGAATTAAATGGCGTCGTTGTGTGGACGGGTGCAGGGTTAATTCGAATTAACGCTGCTAAATCTGAATTAAAGTCGTAGTATAGACCAGGTCTTTAAGGTGCCACAGGACCCTCTGTTGCTTTTTACAGATTCAGACTAACACGGCTACCCCCTGATACTTTTTTGAGATGAGGAGAACACATCTGTACGCAGTATTCAAGATGTGGGCGTACCATGGATTTATATAAGGGCAATAAGATATTCTCCGTCTTATTTGCTATCCCTTTTTGAATGATTCCTAACATCCTGTTTGCTTTTTTGACCGCCTCTGCACACTATGTGAACATCTTCAGAGAACTATCCATGATGACTCCAAGATCTCTTTCCTGATTAGTTGTAGCTAAATTAGCCCCCAACATATTGTATATATAGTTGGGGTTATTTTTTCCAATGTGCATTACAGTTACTCCTCACTTAAAGTCGTCCTGGTTAACGTTATTTCATTGTTACACTGCTGATCAATTATGGAACATGCTCGTTTAAAGTTGTGCAATGCTCCCTTCTAACGATTAGGGTTACACTTTTCTCTGAGCAAAGCTTGTACTCCACCATGTCTTCCAGAGAAGTTTGCAGCTCCATCAAATGCACAAGCAGCCATCTCTTTGGGGCTCAATTTACAAGCATTTAACTCTTCTAAGATGTGGGTTATCACAGATGCAGCCAATGCGTTTTCTATAACTTGAACATCTAGAAATGCATCTACTGGCCTACCAGTGACATCAAGATAACGTACACAATGACTTAATACTTGATGCCCATTTGCAGTGGTGCATTCATCAGCCATGTATGCAAATTTTCTGAATGCGGTGAGCAAGTTCTTCACTTTTTCAGCTGCTGAGTCTTTCACTGTTGCACTGCATGCTTCTAGCCAGTCAGTTGAGTTTCTTGCAGAAAGATAGTGAGCATTTGCTGGTCTTGTTCGGAACCAGTGTTCAACTTCAGGATGAACAAGTGACAATGCACTTAACGTTGGCCTCCAGTTTGTAGTGTGTGGTATCTCTTGCTTAAATAGAAAGTATGATGCCACAGCCATGTTTGTTCGCATGAACTGTGTTGTGTCTCCAGCATTCTTAACAGCCTCATTAACACTCACCGGTGTTGGCCTTGGTCAGTGGAGACTCAGAGTTCAGAGGTGCTTTCACATGAGTTCACCTCCCAGGTGGGGGCAACAAGGCACCTTGCTCGTTCCTCCAGCTGCTCACGGTTTGCTCTGGCCACTGTTGTTCATTGTGCCACCATTCACTGCATTGCTCTGTTGCCAATGACCCTGCGCCATCACTTTCTGCTGTCACCTGCCATTGTGACCTCTGCGAGTTGGTCTCTTGAGGTTCCACCCAGCTCTCAGTGATTTCAGCTCAGCTCTCAGGCCTTGGCTACACTTGCGAATTACAGCGCTGTAAAGCCGCCCCCAGTGCTGTAACTCACTCCCCCTCCACACTGGCAAGGCATTTGCAGCGCTGCATCTCCGTGACTGCAGCGCTGCATGTACTCCACCTCCCAGAGAGGAATAGCGTGTATTGCGTCGCCGCTGCAGCACCAGTGTGGCCCCCCAATGCGCTGTGACTGGCCTCCAGAAGTATTCGGCAGTATCCCACAATGCTTGTTCTAGTCACTCTGGTCATCAGTTCAAACTCTACTGCCCTGGCCTCAGGTAACCAACCATGTGACCCTCCCTTAAAATTCCACGGGAATTTTAAAAATCCCCTTCCTGTTTGCTCAGCCAGGTGTGGCGTGGAGTGCTATCAGTGAATCTTTCCAGATGACCATGCCTCCACGCGCCAAGCGAGCCCCAGCATGGAGCAATGGCGAGTTGCTGGACCTCATCAGTGTTTGGGGGGAGGAAGCTGTCCAGTCCCAACTGCACTCCAGCCGTAGGAATTATGATACCTTCGGGAAGGTATCAAAGGACATGATGGAAAGGGGCCATGACCGGGACGCCCTGCAGTGCAGGATTAAAGTGAAGGAGCTGCGGAGTGCCTACCGCAAAGCCCCCAACGCAAATGGCCGCTCGGGTGCTCCCTCCGCGGTCTGCCGATTCTACGAAGAGCTGGATGTGATACTTGGGGTTAACCCCACCTCCACTCCGAGCACCACCATGGACACTTCAGAGCCGGTGTGGCGGGAGGGGGAGGAGGAAAATGGGAGTGAGGGTGGTGGGGCGGATGGAGACACCCCAGAATCCCTGGAGCCATGCAGCCAGGAGCTCTTCTCGAGCCAGGAGGAAGGTAGCCAGTCGCAGCGGCTGGTACTTGGTGGAGGACAAACAGAAGAGCAGGTTCCCGGTAAGCAGGTTTTTCTTTTGGGAAGGAATTTTTTCAGTGCAGGCTCTTTGGGAGAGGAGGGTTAGGCATGCATGCCTAGATGCGGAATAGTGCATTGATGTGGTTTATCACATCGCGGTAATTGGCCTCGGTAATCTCTTCGAATGTCTCATCCAGAACGTGTGCAATGTGCTTGCGCAGGTTTATCGGGAGAGCCACCGTGGTCCTTGTCCCAGCCAGGCTAATGTGTCCGCGCCACTGTGCTGCAAGGGGCGGAGGGACCATTGCTGCACACAGGCAAGCTGCATATGGGCCAGGGCGGAAGCCGCATTGCAGTAGAAGACACTCCCTTGCTTCCCAGGTCGCCCTCAGCAGCGAGATATCGTCCAGGACGAACTCCTGTGGAAAATGTTGGGACAGTGTTCAGTGTAGGTGCCCCCTGCAGCTGTTGGCTCTCCCCAAGGCACAGAAACCCAGAGGACAGTACAGCCCTGAAACAATCAGTCCCTCTTATTCACCATTTTGAGGTTCCCGCGGGTTGTGCGCACTCTGTTTGGGATGGGAAAATTATGCTATTCTGTAGACCCTGTGTGTGCCCTCCTTAAGTGCGGGGGAAATCACTACTCTGTCTGCTATAAACAATGCTGCCTCTGTTAAATGTTGCATTTTGCCTATACAGCTGCAACAATCTTGAGACCTCAGCCGTCCCTCTTATCCCCAGCTCAGAGACTGCAAAGACTCAGGAAGAGACCGCGAAAAACCAAAGAAGACATGCTGCAAGAAGTGATGCGGCAATCTATTAAAGAGAATGAAAAAGCACAGAACTGCAGCAGGATCCGCCAGGAAAACGCAGCACAGCGGCGGCAAAGCACGGAGCACCGGCAGCAAAGCATGGATCGGCTCATAAGCATCCCTGAATGCCAAGCAGATGCTATCCAGGAGCTCGTAGCCATATAGAAGGAGCAGTACCACAAACGCAAACGCCCCCCCCCCCAGCCCTTGTCCCAAAATTCTTTCCCTTGTGCCCCACTGTTACCTCCAACCCACTTTCCCCAACTTCCAGGTTCTTCACGTCACCAGCTGCCTCCAACACCAGTATCTTCACCACCCAGCCCTGAAAACCATGACCCTTACCCTTTGCACTCAACCCCCATCACCATGCAGTATAGCTATCCTGAAGTGCAGCACTCACTGCACAGCACACCAGACAGGACATACGCGAATCTGTGATTGTACCATTTCCCACTCCACCCCCTTGCCCTTTCTCATTCCCAAGCAGTTGTGATTCTTTTCAATAAATAAATTTTCTTTTCAATTAATGGATTTTTTTGGCTTTGAAAACATTCTTTATTAATGCATAAAGTAAAAGATTCCTTAGCCCAGGAAATAAACAGGCACTGCAATTCTGCTTAGCAAACACTGATTCCTAAAGATTGGAACTACTGCACTTCACTACCATGCAGGGCACCAGATATCACTGCTGGTTTTCAGCCTCAAATTGCTCCCTCAAGGCATCCCTAATCCTGGCAGCCTCGTGTTGGGCCCCTGTAATAGCCCTGCTTTCTGGCTGTGCAAATTCAGCCTCCAGGTGTTCAACCTCGGAGGTCCATGCCTGAGTGAAGCTTTCACCCTTCCCTTCACAAATATTATGGAGGGTAGAGCACGCGGATATAACCGCGGGGATGCTGTGTTTGGCCAAGTCCAGCTTCCCATACAGAGATTGCCAATGGTCCTTTAAACGGCCAAAGACACACTCCACAGTCATTCGGCACCGGCTCAGCACCTTTCCTGGCCAGCCTATGTTAACGTCAATGAAACGCTCACGGTGATCCACAAGCGCCTGGAGAATCATAGAGAAATACCCCTTCTGATTAACGTACTCGGATGCTAGGTGGGGTGGTGCCAGAATAGGAATGTGCGTCCCATCTATCACCCCTCCACGGTTAGGGAAACCCATTTGTGCAAAGCCATTCACTATGTCCTGCACATTACCCAGAGTCACATTCTGAGTAGGATGCGATTAATGGCCCTGCAAACTTGCATCAACACGATTCCAACAGTTGACTTTCCCACTCCAAACTGGTTTGCGACCGACCGGTAGCTGTCTGGAGTTGCCAGCTTCCAATTTGCAATAGCCACCCGCTTCTCCACTGGCAGGGCAGCTCTCAATCTCGTGTGCTTGCGCCGCAGGGTGGGGGCAAGCTCCTCACACAGTCCCATGAAAGTGGCTTTTCTCATCTGAAAGTTCTGCAGCCACTGCTCGTCATCCCAGACTTCCAGGACGATGTGATCCCACCACTCGGTGCTTGTTTCCCGAGCCCAAAAGCGGCGTTCCACGGTGCTGAGCATGTCCGTGAATGCCACAAGCAATTTCGTGTCATATGCGTTACGCGGCTCGATAGCATCGTCGGACTCCTCACTCTCACTGTCACTTTGGTTCTTAAGGAATAGTTCGAAAGCCAAACATGACAGGCTGGCGAGACTCGTCAGCATACGCCTCAGCAGTTCAGGCTCCATTTCCCGCAGACAGATCGCACTGCACAGAAACCGTTGAAAGATGGCGCCAAAGGTGGACAGAAACAACCCACGGCGCCAGAATGGGAAGAGGTGCTCTGTGGGATAGCTGCCCATAATGCACCGCTCCCAATAGCGCTGCAATTGCCACAAATGTGGCCACGACAATGCGCTGGCAGCTGTCAATGTGGACAGACTGCAGTGCTTTCCCTACTCAGCTGTACGAAGACAGGTTTAACTCACAGCGCTGTACAGCTGCAAGTGTAGCCAAGGCCTCAGTGGGGGAACCTCGCTGCTAGTGCAGACTGGGCCGTCTCTTCCACAAAAACACTGTCCCACAGCAGGTCTATGCACTTAGACCTGATTACACTGGTCTACAATTTTTGAGAAGTCGTCTGCTTCAGAGATAAAATGTGCTATTTATTATGTATTTTGATGTGCTGAATTCAAATATGACAATTAAAACAACTGATTGGCTACTGTTTCTAAGATATTTAAGTTTTTACATTTTATGTCTCTGTATATTGTATAGATAGTAGAGTTTTAATAATAAATTGTAAACCTAGGTCTTTTCATGTGTTTATGGTTGCTTTACATGATAATTTTTCACCTGTCCTGTTTATGTAACACTTTAAAAATCAGCAAAAGGGTTATATAAATAAAGTTTATTATGAAACAAAAGGCAAAAAACTATTATGTACATAGTTTAGTCCTATTCAGTGTCTACTTGGCGCTTCTTGGCTTGTCTCTTGTATTCATTAAATGGAGCATCTCTTGTCACTGTCCAGCAATAGTTTGCAAGCATTGATGGGCTCCATTTGCCCTGATAGCGTTTCTCCATTCTTGCAATGTCCTGGTGAAATCACTCGCCGTGCTCGTCGTTCACTGCTCCGCAGTTCGGTGGAAAAAAATCTAGATGAGAGTACAAAAAATGTATCTTTAGTGACGTGTTGCAACCAAGGCTTTTGTATGCCTTGAAGAGGTTTCCAACCAACAACCTGTAGTTCTCTGCCTTGTTGTTTCACAGAAAATTTATTGCCACTAACTGGAAGGCTTTCCATGCCGTCTTTTCCTTGCCATGCAGTGCATGGTCAAATGCATCATCTCGAAGAAGTTCACGAATCTGAGGACCAACAAAGACACCTTCCTTTATCTTAGCTTCACTTAACCTTGGAAATTTTCCACGGAGGTACTTGAAAGCTGCTTGTGTTTTGTCAATGGCCTTGACAAAGTTGTTCATCAGACCCAGCTTGATATGTAAGGGTGGTAACAAAATCTTCCTTGATTCAACAAGTGGTGGATGCTGAACACTTTTCCTCCCAGGCTCCAATGACTATCGGAGTGGCCAATCTTTCTTGATGTAGTGGGAATCTCTTGCATGACTATCCCATTCACAGAGAAAACAGCAGTACTTTGTGTATCCAGTCTGCAGACCAAGCAAGAGAGCAACAACCTTCAAATCGCCACAAAGCTGCCACTGATGTTGGTCATAGTTTATGCACCTCAAAATTGTTTCATGTTGTCATAGGTTTCCTTCATATGGACTTCCTGACCAACTGGAATTGATAGCAAAACGTTGCCATTATGCAGTAAAAAAGCTTTAAGACTCGTCTTCAATGAATCAATGAACAGTCTCCACTCATCTGGATCGTGAACGATGTTGAGGGCTGCCATCACACCATCGATGTTGTTGCAGGCTACAAGATCACCTTCCATGAAGAAGAATGGGACAAGATCCTTTTGACGGTCACGGAACATGGAAACCCTAACATCACCTGCCAGGAGATTCCACTGCTGTAGTCTGGAGCCCAACAGCTCTGCCTTACTCTTGGGTAGTTCCAAATCCCTGACAAGGTCATTCAGTTCACCTTGTGTTATGAGGTGTGGTTCAGAGGAGGAGGATGGGAGAAAATGTGGGTCCTGTGACATTCATGGTTCAGGACCAGAAGTTTCATCCTCTTCCTCTTCCTCATCTGACTCAAGTGAGAATGATTCTGGTGCATCAGGAACCGGCAGTCCTTCTCCGTGGGGTACTGGGCGTATAGCTGATGGAATGTTTGGATAATGCACAGTCCACTTTTTCTTCTTTGACACACCTTTCCCAACTGGAGGCACCATGCAGAAGTAACAATTGCTGGTATGATCTGTTGGCTCTCTCCAAATCATTGGCACTGCAAAAGGCATAGATTTCCTTTTCCTGTTCAACCACTGGCAAAGATTTGTTGCACAAGTGTTGCAGCATATGTGTGGGGCCCACCTCTTGTCCTGATCTCCAATTTTGCAGCCAAAATAAAGATGATAGGCTTTCTTAACCATAGTGGTTATACTGCGCTTTTGTGACGCAAAAGTCACTTCACCACAAACATAGCAGAAGTTATCTGCACTGTTCACACAAGTACGAGGCATCTCTGCTCACTTTGGCTAGACAGAAATGTGTCCCTTTGCAAAATCAAACACTGACAAATAAGAGAGCACGACACTATGTGATTTCTAGATATAGGGCAATTTGTTCAGCAGAGTGATGTAAGCTTCGTTATGATTGTATCATCAATGACTTCTAGGAATAACATGATGCAATTCATATCATGTATGATGCAATACTAGCCTCAGATTGCATCATTCGTTGTTTTGCCTAAAAAGCAAGTACTGTCCAAACTCAGTCATAGATTTATTCATAGATCCAGTCAAAGATGTATTTTAGTCATTTCTGGTTTAAACTGAGATTCCTTCCCTTTATAACTCACTTATCCTCCGCCATTCCCAAGTCAAGGGTCATATATACTGACCCAATAGCATGTCTTGAAAACTAGAGCCAATCAACAATTTTAAGCATCAATTTCGTTCTCAGTGACCCAGAATTAGTAAAGTTTGACTACATTTATTTCAGAAGCATTTTGGCTGTAGAGCAGTGTTATCAGTGATTTCAGCTGCAGTGATCACTTAACAAAACAAAAGACTATTTATGGAGCCTAATCAGCTCTGTTTTTAAACAGGGGAGAGGGGCAGGTCAAATAGTACTTGTGACTCAGGCAGACCATCAAGCAAAACACCTGTCCCTGGCCCCCTCTTGATGCCCGCAATCAGCACAGGCTAAGTACAGTTCTACTGCCTTTTACTCATACAATAAGAATAACAACATTTCATTATCCCCGCATTTAAGTGATTTGTAACCCAACCCCAGCCAAAATCTATCACTTGGGTAACACAGCTCTGTTTGCTGGATATCTAGGTAGATTAGGCATAAATACAATCTGGTCCTGAAGCTCCTTTCCCCCCAGCACATCACTAGCTGTCAGGGAGAGCTCATTTAGACTTTGCTTACAAATCATCATTTGAAATTATTATGTTGGCCATCATCACCAAAATGAATGCACCGACGTTGTAAAAAACAACAGCTGTATAAGGCAGCTAGTCTATGGTAATACTTTTCAAATCTATTATACTTTTTCAGATATACGTATTTGATCATCCACTTTATATGCTTTTAAAGTGTGTATGAATGTTTCAATTCAAATTTCCAAACAATCATTAAATTGGCAACACAGCATGCAACTAGTTCACAAAACTGTGTGTGTGTGTATATATATATATATATATATATATATATAGGGTTACCATACGTCCGGATTTTCCCGGACATGTCCGGCTTTTGGGGGCTCAAATCCCCGTCCGGGGGGAAATCCCCAAAAGCTGGGCATGTCCGGGAAAATCAGGAGGGAGGGAGGGCTCGGCCGGGGCCTCTTTGGCCGGGCCGGTGGGGGGCCGGGCCGGGGTCGCGGGGCCGGGAGCCAGGGCCGGGGTCGCGGTGCCGGGCCGGGGTTGCAGTGCCGGGCCGGGCTGGGCGCGGGGCCGGGCGGGGAGCAGGGGGCGCGGTGCCGGGAGCCGGTCCGGGCCCGCGGGGCCGGGCCGCCGGGGGGTGCGCCAGGCCGCAGAGCCGGTCCGGGGTCGCGCCGGGCCGCGGAGCCGGGCCGCTGGGGGGTGTGCCGGGCCGGGCCGCTGGGGGGTGCGCCGGGCCGGGCCGCTGGGGGGTGCGCCGGGCCGCGGGGCCGGGCCGCTGGGGGGTGCGCCGGGCTGGGTCGCGGGGGTGCGCCGGGCCGCGGAGCCGGTCCAGGGTCGCGCCGGGCCGCGGAGCCGGGCCGCTGGGGGGTGCGCCGGGCCGGGCCGCTGGGGGGTGCACCGGGCCGGGGGGGTGCGCCGAGCCGGGAGCCGCGGGGTGCGCTGAGCCGGGGAGCCGGTCTGGGGTCGCGGGGCCGGGGGGTGCGCCAGGCCGCGGGGGTGCGGGGGTGCGCTGAGCCGGGGGGCCGGTCCGGGGTCGCCGGGCTGCGGGGGTGCGCCGAGCCGCGGGGGTGCGGGGGTGCGCTGAGCCGCGGAGCTGCGGGGGTGCGCCGAGGTGCGGGGGTGCGCCGAGCCGGGGGGCCGGTTCGGGAGCCGGTCCGGGGTCGTGGGGCCGGGGGGTGCGCCGGGCTGCGGGGGTGCGCTGAGCCGGGGGGCCGGTTCGGGAGCCGGTCCGGGGTCGCGGGGCCAGGGGGTGCGCCGGGCCGCCAGGGGCCGGCCGGCAGTGCTGGGCGGGCCGGGGGTGGTCGGCCGGGGCCGGCCGGCACCCCAGGGCCCGAGCCGACCCAGGCTGGAGCCGCGGGGGGGCCAGCCTAGGCTGCACCTCCTCCCCCCTCCCCTTTACCTGCTTCAGGCTTCCCGCGAATTAAATGTTCGCGGGAAGCAGGGGAGGGGGCGGAGACTTTGGGAGGGGGCGGAGTTGGGGCGGGGGCATGGGCGGGGCTGGGGGCGGGGCCGGGGTCCCCTGGAGTGTCCTCCATTTGGAGGCACAAAATATGGTAACCCTAATATATATATATCCCTGCCCGGGAGTTCTGATTGGGGCTGGGGCTGGAAGCTCCTAGAGCTTCGCTCTAGGACCGCACTACCCCTCCCTGGAAAGGGGGCTCTAAGTGACCCCACAACGCTTCCCCGGCATCAGGCACAAGGAGCATGCGCACCAGAGGCATGCGCCGAGAGGGTTTACACTCGCTCAACCCCGACGGGCGCTCTGCGCAGGCGCATAGCCAGTTAGGCGGGCTCAGTTTGCGCGGCGCTGGGATGCGGGAGGTCGACTTGTCTATGCTCCTGGGGGTGGGTAGAGCGTCACCCTGGCACTGAGGCAAAATTGCAGGGCTCTATGACCGGGAGACGGGCGAGGCGATCCCACCCCCACCCCAAGCCGAGGCGGAAGTGACGGCAGACGCACAGCGCCGTGGAGGAGGTGTTTCCGGCGTGCGTCGGGGTCGGTGTGCAGAGTAGCTCCAAGAGAGGCGGAGAGCGAGCCGTGGGACTCAGGTGGGGGCGGCTCCCCTGTCCCTCAGGGGTGGGCAGCGCGGGGTGGACACGGCCTCGACCTCTGGGGCAGCAGCCGCGCCGCCATCTCGGCAAGGGGAGGGGAGGGCTCCGGGGGAGGAGCTGGGGCTCCAGCAGGGGCGGTCCGTGGGAGGGGCCCCACTGAGATGCATGGAGGAGGGGGCCTCCCTCCTGGGCAGTTCCCCTCCCCTACTTTGCCCCCGTGCACGGGGGTGATTCCCCTCTCCATGTTCAGGGGGACAAGCCCCCTTCTTTAATTAGTTCTCCTTGTGGCTCTTCTCCCTGCCAAGGAGTCGGATAACCTGGTGCATTTCAGCGGGGAGCTGCTTCTGCCTCCCCCTCCCTTTTGCCTCAGCAGCCCCAGAGCTGCTGCTCCGGGGGGGATTTGAGTCCCCTTTCCTGTTTTTGATGAGCCCCCAAGGCGCCTTTATTTCCCCGTGACCCTTTAAAACCTCCTAGCTTGAGTGATCATAGATCCGGGCCCGGGTGCATTGTTTTTCTTCCAAGAGAGAGTGATAAAATCAGGCTTATCTCCTCCTGGATGAAGATGTAACCATCCACCCATGGGATCCTAGTCCTCTATACTCATAACACACACATAATGAGGTAACCTGAAAGCAAACCATCTCCATTAATTAATGAGAAGCACTGTTCTTTAACCTTTGTAACCAAACTGGAGAAGAGTTCGTGTCTTGCTATGCACTTGTATAGTGGCTTGTGCAATGAAGTCCTGCTCCTGATTGGGCTCTCTTGATATTACCACAATAAGAATAATAAATAGAAACTTTCCTGTTTCATCTGTAGGCTGTTCTCCTGAATGTTAGGAGTAACTGTGTATGTGTTCCCTTGATGACCACAAAACTGTGTCTACACTGGCACAAGTTGCCTTTTGTACATCTTTGGGGAAAAAGGCAGGACATTTGGATGTGAGCTTTGGATGAGGCCAAGAGTGTAACAAGATTCAAAAAGGGATTGGGTATTTATAGATATCAGGAATATCCAGAATTATGCTAATTAATTACCATGAATTTTGGAAGGCATATTAAACTGCATGCTTCAGGGTTTATGCCAGTGCCTGACTATTAGGTCTCATCTTGATCTTTATGTGGGGGATAGGTTATTCCCCATCTACCTACTGTGCGGTTTTTATACCTTCTGTAGCATCTGGTACAGATCACTGTGAGAGACAGGATAGTATTGTTCTAAAATAAGGGGGAGGGAGTAGACCAGTGGCTTTCAAACTGCAGGTCGCAACCCAGTACTGGGTTGCAGAATGGAAGACACTGGGTTGTGGCGGCTCTGGTCAGCACTGCCGACTGGACCGTTCGAAGTCCTGTCGGCAGTGCTGCTTGGCTAAGGCAGGCTAGTTCCCACATGTTCTGACACTGTGCTGCGCCCCAGAAGTGGCCAGCAGCAGGTCCGGCTCCTAGGCTCCGTGCACTGCCCCTGCCCCGAGCACCAACTCTGCACTCCCAGTGGGAGCTGGGGGGGGGGGGGGTGTCGGTGCCTACAGGCAAGAGCTGCGCGGAGCCGCTTGCGCGCTTCTGCCTAGGAGCCGGTCCTGCTGTTGTCCACTTCTGGGGCACAGCGCGGTCCGTGGTGCCAGGACAGGCAGGAAGCCTGCCTTAGTACACATCAATTTCTAGAGTGATGGTATGAGCCCCACAAGTACTAGTTTGTAGACCTGGGCTGTGAGTGTTGCTCCCAGATGCAGTGTAGACATGCTCTTAGTGGCTCTTTTTCTTCTGAGGTGTCTGTAGCGCAAAGTGCACAGCAAAGATTATTGATTTTTTTCCCCCATGTGATAATTTAGCATTTTAAATATTTATGTACTAATCTCCTAACATTTTTTTGTCAGCTCAAAGCACTGTATAAACATTATGTAAACTAATATGCCAGACCAACCTGATCTCCTTCTTTGAGAAGATAACAGATTTTTTTAGACAAAGGAAATGCAGTAGATCTGGATTTCAACAAGACATTTGATACAGTTCCACTTGGGAAATTATTAGTTAAATTGAAGAATGTGGGGATTAATATGGCAATTGAAAGATGGAAAGGAACTGGTTAAAGGGGAGACTACAATGGGTCATGCTGAAAGGTGAACTGTCATGCTGGAGGGAGGTTACTAGTGGAGTTCCTCAAGGATCGGTCTTGGGGCTAATCTTATTTAACATTTTTATTAGGGCTGTCGATTAATTGCAGTTAACTCATGCGATTAACTCAAAAAATTAATCAGGATTAATCGCAGTTTTAATCGCACTGTTAAACAATAGAATACCCATTGAAATTTATTAAATGTTTTGGATGCTTTTCTGCATTTTCAAATGTATTGATTTCAGTTACAACACAGAATACAAAGTGAACACTGTTCATTTTATATTATTATATTTGATTACAAATATTTGCACTGTAAAAATGATAAACGAAATAGTATTTTTCAATTCACCTCATAAAAGTACTGTAGTGCAATCTTTTTATCGTGAAAATGCAACTTACAAATGTAGATTTTTGTTGTTGTCACATAATTGCACTCAAAAACAAAACAATGCAAAACTTTAGAGCCTACAAGTCCACTCAGTCCTACTTCTCGTTCAGCCAATCACTAAGACAAGCAAGTTTGTTTACATTTATGGGAGATAATGCTGCCCACTTCTTATTTACAGTGTCACCAGAAAGTGAGATCAGGCATTCGCATGGGACTTTTGTAGTCAGCATTGCAAAGTATCTACGTTCCAGATATGCTAAACATTCATATGCCCCTTCGTGCTTCAGCCACCATTCCAGAGGACATGCTTCCATGCCGATGATGCTCATTAAAAAAATAAGGCATTAATTAAATTTGTGACTGAACTCCTTGGGGAAGGATTGTATGCCTCTGGCTCTATTTTACCCACATTCTGCCATATATTTCATGTTATAGTAGTCTCGGATGATGACTCAGCACATGTTGTTCATTTTAAGAACACATTACCTGCAGATTTGACAAAACGCAAAGACGGCACCAATGTGAAATTTCTAAAGATAGTTACAGTACTCGACCTAAGGTTTAAGAATCTGAAGTGCCTTCCAAAATCTGAGAGGGATGAGGTGTGGAGCATGCTTTCAGAAGTCTTAAAAGAGTAACACTCCAAAGAGGAAACTACAGAACCGAAACAACAAAAAAGAAAATCAACCTTCTGCTGGTGGCATCTGACTCAGATGATGAAAATGAACATGTGTCGGTCCGCACTGTTTTGGATTGTTATCGAGCAGAACCCGTCATCAGCATGGACGCATGTCCTCTGGGATGGTGGTTGAAGCATGAAGGGACATATGAATCTTTAGTGCATCTGGCATGTAAATATCTTGCAATGCTGGCTACAGCAGTGCCATGCGAACACCTATTCTCACTTTCAGGTGATATTGTGAACAAGATGCAGGCAGCATTATCTCCTTCAAATGTAAACAAACTTGTTTATCTGAGCGACTGGCTGAACAAGAAATAGGACTGAGTGGATTTGTTGGCTCTAAAGTTTTACATTGTTTTATTTTTGAATGCAGGATTTTTTTTTACATAATTCTACATTTTGTAAATTGCACTTTCATGATAGAGATTGCTCTATAGTACTTAGGTTAATTGAAAAATACTATTTCTTTTTTTACAGTGCAAATATTTGTAATAATAAATATAAAGTGAGCACTGTACACTGTATTCTGTTAGAATTGAAATCAATATATTTGAAAATGGAAAAAATCCAAAAATGTTTAAATAAATAGTATTCTATTATTGTTTAACAGTGCGATTAATCATGAATAATTTTTTAATCGCTTGACAGCCCTAATTTTTATTAATGATCTTGGAACAAAATGTGGGCGTGCGCTAATAAAATTTACGGGTGACACACAGTTGGGAGGTATTGCCAATACAGAGGAGGACCGGAATATCATACAAGAACACCTGGATGACCTTGAAAACTGGAGTACAGATGCTCCCCGGGTTACGCAAGACCCGACTTACGCAAATCCGCACTTACGGAAAAAGTTCCGTAAGCTAAAAATAGGAGGTGGTGGTGGTGGTTTTTTGGGTTTTTTTGTGTATAATGGTCGGAGATACGTTTCCGACTTACGCAAAATTTGAGTTATGCAAGGCGTTCTGGAACGGAACGCTTGCGTAAGTCGGGGAGCATCTGTAATAGAAATGGGATGAAATTTAATAGTCCAAAGTGCAAGGTCATGCACTTAGGGACTAAGAACAAGAATTTTTGCTATAAGCTGGGGACTTACCAGTTGGAAGCGACAAAGGAGGAGAAAGACCTGAGTGTATTGGTTGATCTCAGGATGACTATGAGTGGCTAATGTGATGCGGGTGTGAAAAAGGCTAATGCAGTCCTAGGATGTACCAGGTGAGGTATTTTCAGTCGAGATAGGGAAGCGTTAGTACCAGTATACCAGGGGTTCTCAAACTGGGGCTCGGGACCTTCAGAGGGTCATGAGATTATTACATGGGGGGTCATGAGCTGTCAGCTTCCAGCCCGAACCCCACTTGCATCCAGCATTTATAATGGTATTAAATATATTTAAAAGTGTTTTTAATTTATAAGGGGGGGGGTCGCACTCAGAAGCTTGCTATGTGAAAGGGGTCACCAGTACAGAAGTTTGAGAACTACTGCAGTATACAAAGCACTGGTGAGACCTCATGTGGAATACTGTGTGGGATTCTGGTCTCCCATGTTTAAGAAGGTGAATTGAAACTGAAACAGGTGCAGAGAAGGGCTACTAGGATGACCCGAGGAATGAAAAACCTACCTTATGAGAGGAGACTCAAAGAGCTTAGCCAAGAGAAGGCTGAGGGGAGATATGACTGCTCTGTATAAATACATCAGAGGGATAAATACCAGGGAGGGAAAGGAATTATTTAAATTAAGCACCAGTATGGACACAAGAACAAATGGATATAAACTGGCCATCAACAAGTTTAGGCTTGAAATTAGACAAAGGTTTCTAATGATCAGAGGAGTGAAGTTTTGGGACAGCCTTCCAAGGGGAGCAGTGGGGGCAAAAAACTTAACTCGCTTCAAGACTGAGCTTGATAAGTTTTTGGGACGGGGTTGGGGGGCCAGGGGGATGGTATGATGGGTCTGCCTCCAATGGCATGTAACTGATCTGCGACTGCTAGCAGCAAATATCTCCAATGGCCAGTGATGGGATGCTTGATAGGGAGGGCTCTAAATTGCTTCAGAGAATTCTTTCCCAGGTGCCTGGTGGGTCTTGCCCAGATGCTCAGGCCTTGGCTACACTTGTAGCTGTACAGCGGTGTGAGTTAAACCTGTCTTCGTACAGCTGAGTAGGGAAAGCGCTGCAGTCTGTCCACATTGACAGCTGTCAGCGCACTGTCGTGGCCACATTTGCTGCAATTTCAGTGCCATTGGGAGCGGTGCATTATGGGCAGCTATCCCACAGAGCACCTCTTCCCATTCTGGCATTGTGGGAAGGGGGCGTGGGTGCGGGAGATTCTGGGTCCTGTCCCAACGCCCCGTGATGCATCGCTTCGCATCCCAGAAATCCCTTTGTTTCCGTCCACCTTTGGTGCCATCTTTCAACGGTTTCTGTGCAGCGCGATCTGTCTGCGGGAAATGGAGCCCGAACTGCTGAGGCATCTGCTGACGAGTCTCGCCAGCATGTCACGTTTGGCTTTCAAACTATTCCTTAAGATCCAAAGTGACAGTGAGAGTGAGGAGTCTGACGATGCTTGTGACATTCACGGACATGCTCAGCACCGTGGAATGCCGCTTTTGGGCTCGGGAAACAAGCACCGAGTGGTGGGATCACATCGTCCTGGAAGTCTGGGATGACGAGCAGTGGCTGCAGAACTTTCAGATGAGAAAAGCCACTTTCATGGGACTGTGTGAGGAGCTTGCCCCCACCCTGCGGCGCAAGCACACGAGATTGAGAGCTGCCCTGCCAGTGGAGAAGCGGGTGGCTATTGCAGTCTAGAAGCTGGCAACTCCAGACAGCTACCGGTCGGTCGCAAACCAGTTTGGAGTGGGAAAGTCGATCGTTGGAATCGTGTTGATGCAAGTTTGCAGGGCCATTAATCGCATCCTACTCAGAAGAACCATGACTCTGGGTAACGTGCAGGACATAGTGGATGGCTTTGCACAAATGGGGTTCCCTAACTGTGGAGGGGCGATAGATGGGACGCACATTCCTATTCTGGCACCACCCCACCTAGCATCCAAGTACGTTAATCGGAAGGGGTATTTCTCTATGGTTCTCCAGGCGCTTGTGGATCACCGTGGGCGTTTCATTGACATTAACACAGGCTGGCCCGGAAAGGTGCATGACGCACGCATCTTTCGGAACACTTGGCTGTTCAGGAAGCTGCAGGCCAGGACTTTTTTCCCAGAGCGGAAGATCACAGTAGGGGAAGTTGAAATGCCTATTGTGATCCTTGGAGACCCCACTTACCTGTTAATGCCGTGGCTCATGAAACCATACACAGGGAGCCTTGACAGCAGCAAGGAACAGTTCAACTACAGGCTGAGCCAGTGCTGAATGACTGTGGAGTGTGCCTTTGGTCGTTTAAAGGGCCATTGGCAATCTCTGTATGGGAAGCTGGACTTAGCCGAACACAGTATCCCCGCGGTTATATCCGCGTGCTGTACCCTCCATAATATTTGTGAAGGGAAGGGTGAAAGCTTCACTCAGGCATGGACCTCCGAGGTTGAACACCTGGAGGCTGAATTTGCACAGCCAGAGAGCAGGGCTATTACAGGGGCCCAACACGAAGCTGCCAGGATTAGGGATGCCTTGAGGGAGCAATTTGAGGCTGAAAACCAGCAGTGATATCTGGTGCCCTGCACGGGAGTGAAGTACAGTAGTTCCAATCTTTAGGAATCAGTGTTTGCTGAGTAGACTTGCAGTGCCTGTTTATTTCCTGGGCTAAGGAATCTTTTACCTTATGCAAAATAATAAAGAATGTTTTCAAAGCCAAAAAATCCATTAATTGAAAAGAAAATTTATTTATTGAAAAGAAACACAACTGCTTGGGAATCAGAAAGGGCAAGGGGGTGAAGTGGGGAATGGTACAATCACAGATTTGCCTATGTCCTGTCTGGTGTGCTGTGCAGTGAGTGCTGCACTTCTAGGATAGCTATACTGCATGGTGATGGGGGTTGAGTGCAGAGGGTAAGGGTCGTGGTTTTCAGGGCTGGGTGGTGAAGATACTGGTGTTGGAGGCAGCTGGTGGCTTGAAGAACCTGGAACCCAGGAAGGGGATTTTTAAAATTCCCGGGGAATGTCAAGGGCGGGTCACATGGTTGGTTACCTGAGGCCAGGGCTGTAGAGTTTGAACTGATGACCAGAGTGGTTAGAACAGCCATTGTGGGATACTACCAAATACTTCTGGAGGCCAGTCACAGCGCATTGGGCGGCCACACTGGTGCCGCCATACACAGTATTCCTCTCGGGAAGGTGGAGTACATGCAGCGCTGTAGCCACGGAGATACAGCGCTGTAAGTGCCTTGCCAGTGTGGACAGGGAGTGAGTTACAGTGCTGGGGGAGGCTTTATTGCGCTGTCAAGTATCAGGGGGTAGCCGTGTTAGTCTGTATCTACAAAAACAACAAAGAGTCTGGTGGCACCTTAAAGACTAACAGATTTATTTGGGCATAAGCTTTCGTGAGTAAAAACCTCACTTCTTCGGATGCATAGAGTGAAAGCTACAGATGCAGGCATTATATACAGACACATGGAGAGCAGGGAGTTACTTCACAAGTGGCGAACCAGTGTTGACAAGGCCAATTCAATCAGGGTGGATGTAGTCCACTCCCAATAATAGATGAGGAGGTGTCAATTCCAGGAGAGGAAAAGCTGCTTCTGTAGTGAGCCAGCCACTCCCAATCCCTATTCAAGCCCAGATTAATGGTGTTGAATTTGCAAATGAATTTTAGTTCTGCTGTTTCTCTTTGAAGTCTGTTTCTGAAGTTTTTTTGTTCAATGACAGTGACTTTTAAATCTGTGATAGAATGACCAGGGAGATTGAAGTGTTCACTTACTGGCTTGTGTATGTTACCATTCCTGATGTCCGATTTGTGTCCATTTATTCTTTTGCGGAGGGACTGTCCGGTTTGGCCAATGTACATGGCAGAGGGGCATTGCTGGCACATGATGGCATATATGACATTAGTGGATGTGCAGGTGAATGAGCCCCTGATGGTGTGGCTGATGTGGTTGGGTCCTCTGATGCTGTTGCCAGAGTAGATATGGGGACAGAGTAGGCAACGAGGTTTGCTACAGGGATAGGTTCCTGGGTTGGTGTTTCTGTGGTGTGGTGTGTAGTTGCTGGTGAGTATTTGCTTCAGGTTGGGGGGTTGTCTGTAAGCAAGGACTGGCCTGCCTCCCAAGGTCTGTGAGAGTGAGGGATCATTTTCCAGGATAGGTTGTAGGTCGTGGATAATGTGCTGGAGAGGTTTTAGCTGGGGGCTGTATGTGATGGCCAGTGGTGTTCTGTTATTGTCCTTGTTGGGCCTGTCCTGTAGTAGGTGATTTCTGGGTACCCGTCTTGCTCTGTCAATCTGTTTCCTCACTTCCCCAGGTGGGTATTGTAGTTTTACGAATGCTTGATAAAGATCTTGTAGGTGTTTGTCTCTGTCTGAGGGGTTGGAGCAAATTCGGTTGTATCTTAGAGGTGCTGTAGTCATAATGAACAGGTCAGATTATGAACAGGAGGCTGCCAGGCAACTCTCCAAGACCACATTCTACAGGCCACTATCCTCTGATCCTACTGAGGAATACCAAAAGAAACTACACCATCTGCTCAAGAAACTCCCAGCTACAGTACGGGAACAAATCTACATGGACACACCCCCAGAACCCCGACCAGGGGTATTCTATCTACTACCCAAGATCCATAAACCCGGAAACCCTGGACGCCCCATCATCTCAGGCATTGGTACTCTGACAGCAGGATTATCTGGCTATTTGGACACTCTCCTCAGACCCTATGCTACCAGCACTCCCAGCTATCTTCGAGACACCACCGACTTCCTGAGGAAACTACAGTGCATTGACGTTCTTCCTGAAAACACCATCCTGGCCACCATGGATGTAGAAGCACTTTATACCAATATTCCACATGAGGATGGACTACAAGCTGTCAGGAACAGTATCCCTGATGAGGCCACAGCAAGCCTGGTGGCTGAGCTTTGTGACTTTGTCCTCACCCACAACCACTTCAGATTTGGGGACAACTTATACCTTCAAGTCAGTGGCACTGCTATGGGTACCCGCATGGCCCCACAGTATGCCAACATTTTTATGGCTGACTTAGAACAACGCTTCCTCAGCTCTCGTCCCCTAGTGCCCCTCCTCTACTTGCGCTACATTGATGACATCTTCATCATATGGACCCACGGAAAGGAGGCCCTTGAAGAATTCCACCTGGACTTCAACAATTTCCACCCCACCATCAACCTCAGCCTGGACCAGTCCACACAAGAGATCCACTTCCTGGACACTACAGTACAAATAAGTGATGGTCACATAAACACCACCCTATACCGGAAACCTACTGACCGCTATACGTACCTACATGCCTCCAGCTTCCATCCAAGACACATCATACGATCCATTGTCTACAGCCAAGCCCTAAGATACAACCGAATTTGCTCCAACCCCTCAGACAGAGACAAACACCTACAAGATCTTTATCAAGCATTCGTAAAACTACAATACCCACCTGGGGAAGTGAGGAAACAGATTGACAGAGCAAGACGGGTACCCAGAAATCACCTACTACAGGACAGGCCCAACAAGGACAATAACAGAACACCACTGGCCATCACATACAGCCCCCAGCTAAAACCTCTCCAGCACATTATCCACGACCTACAACCTATCCTGGAAAATGATCCCTCACTCTCACAGACCTTGGGAGGCAGGCCAGTCCTTGCTTACAGACAACCCCCCAACCTGAAGCAAATACTCACCAGCAACTACACACCACACCACAGAAACACCAACCCAGGAACCTATCCCTGTAGCAAACCTCGTTGCCTACTCTGTCCCCATATCTACTCTGGCAACAGCATCAGAGGACCCAACCACATCAGCCACACCATCAGGGGCTCATTCACCTGCACATCCACTAATGTCATATATGCCATCATGTGCCAGCAATGCCCCTCTGCCATGTACATTGGCCAAACCGGACAGTCCCTCCGCAAAAGAATAAATGGACACAAATCGGACATCAGGAATGGTAACATACACAAGCCAGTAAGTGAACACTTCAATCTCCCTGGTCATTCTATCACAGATTTAAAAGTCACTGTCATTGAACAAAAAAACTTCAGAAACAGACTTCAAAGAGAAACAGCAGAACTAAAATTCATTTGCAAATTCAACACCATTAATCTGGGCTTGAATAGGGATTGGGAGTGGCTGGCTCACTACAGAAGCAGCTTTTCCTCTCCTGGAATTGACACCTCCTCATCTATTATTGGGAGTGGACTACATCCACCCTGATTGAATTGGCCTTGTCAACACTGGTTCGCCACTTGTGAAGTAACTCCCTGCTCTCCATGTGTCTGTATATAATGCCTGCATCTGTAGCTTTCACTCTATGCATCCGAAGAAGTGAGGTTTTTACTCACGAAAGCTTATGCCCAAATAAATCTGTTAGTCTTTAAGGTGCCACCAGACTCTTTGTTGTTTTTATTGCGCTGTAACTCGCAAGTGTAGCCAAGGCCTCAGGGTCCAACGAATCACCATATTTGGGGTTGGGAAGGAATCTTCCCAGGTCAGATTGGCAGAAACCCTGGGGGGGTTTGCCTCTGCAGAATGGGACGGGTCACTTTGCAGGTTTAAACTAATGTAAATGGCAGATTCTGTTACTTGAAGTCTTTAAATCATTATTTGAGGACTTCAGAAACTCAGCCAGAGGTTAGGGATCTCATCTCCACACATGGAAAGGCATGCACAGTCACTTCAGTGTGTTGATTGAAAGTTGTACTTCCCAGAGACTCTAGAATTAAGAATTGAGGGGAGACTGGTGAATCAAGTATTTAAATAAACACACCATATGTATTTATGAGAATGTTTACCCTTTGAAATATACACAGTTACTGTCAAACAAAGTAACTTTTGAACTTTGTTTTATGTTAAACCTTATCAATTAGCTAATTGTGGGATTGATAAAATAGTATTTTATGGGTGAAATCCTGGGTTCAGTGAGGTCAGAATTTTACCCTATATAGCTATAGCGCCATCTTTCTGTTCCACTATCACTACACAAGTGTTTAGAATGGGAAGTTAGGACAGAGGTATGTGACTGAAGTGCCAGAGAGAATGTAGGCTGGCGGATCTAGATACTTGAACTGGAATTTAACAAAAACACCCCATGAAAAGTAGTTAGGGTAGGAATGTGTTAAAGAAAATTACTGGTGTTTTTTAGATTACAGCATTATATGGAATCTGGTTGTGTGAGACTGTTTTATCCAGTATTATTTATGTAGCAACAAAACTGTGCTAGGTACTTTACAGACAAGCCTACAGGCATGGTCTCTGTCAAAGGATCTTACAATCTAAATAGGATCTTAAAGTATATATAGGTATTATCCTTGTCCCACTATGAAAAGACAGGCCACCAAAGTAAGGGCCTAGATGTGGTCTAGGACTGTGGCATGGGGGGATATAGCTGATGCTAATTAGGTTTGTCAGTCTCCTGATTTTTTTTTTTTTCCCCCAGCCAATCCTGTCTTCATTTTATAGTGATCGCCTGTCAGAAATATGGCTACAGACTGGCTTGGAAGCATTGTGTCCATTAACTGTGGAGACAGCCTGGGAGTCTATCAGGGACGAGTGTCGGCTGTGGATCAGATCAGCCAGACCATCTCCCTGACGCGGCCTTTCCATAATGGTGTCAAGTGCCTCGTGCCAGAGGTCACCTTCAGGTAAGTGTCTCCTCTGTCTGCTTCTTCCAGGCAAACTTTACATATGGCTGAAATTGGGACATTTTGCTTCAAAACTCATTACTGCTTATCCTTGGCTGAAAAGTGCCTGTATTGCTTTTGCTAGGCCCTATACAGAAAGCAAGAGATGCTGTCTTTGGGCTTTTTGTTGTCTGGGTTACAGTGTGACACAGATGTAGATCACAATTGGAACACATTGGTAGGAGCAAAGAAAATGCGTGTCTGCACAGAGTCACTGTGTATTACCTGTCCTCCAGCTTACAGTTAGATGAGACATTTGGCAGACTCAGTGGAATTTTTGCCAATGGCAAGTTTAATGTTTGTGTTTGCTAAAGCACGACTGAAGTGAAAGTGGAGCTGTTAATCATTTAAATTAGATCCTTGCCCCAAATAAATCCGTTTTATGGCTCCAACTGCATGTTTATCTTCAGATCTGTCTTATCTTCTGCCACTTTCTTTTCCTCCATCTAGATAGCTCTTGATATCCGTCTGGCAAGAATACTCTTCTCTTTGACACAATAATCTTGTTCTATAATTCGCAAGCCAATTGGTGCAGATTGGCCTTGGAGAGACATACCAACAGCATCCAAAACTAACAAGCCTACTGTTGTGTAGAAAGTATTGCTGTTCTTCTACTAAATTACCTGCCCTCTACCTCTGCCCCCAGCTCCCCTGTTACATCATTGGAGAAGAGTAAAGATTAGTAACCAAAGATTTTTTTCTATTATCAGTGCAAATTGGCAAAGTTAATACACAGATTTAAATGATTTCCGCAAATACACAGATTTAACTATTTTATTACTAAATAAAGATTAAATAGCAACCTTAGGGAGTCTCTCTTCCTTAGGGCTTATCTACGTTACCCGCTGGATCAATGGGCAGCGATCGATCCAGCGGGTGTTGATTTATCGCATCTAGTTTAGACGCGATAAATCGACCACCGAGCGCTCTCCCGTCGACTCCGGTACTCCACCAGGCGGAGAGGCGCAGGTGGAGTCGACGGGAGAGCATCAGCTGTTGATTTACCACAGTGAAGACACCGTGGTAAGTAGATCTAAGTATGTCGACTTCAGCTATGTTATTCACATAACTGAAGTTGCGTAACTTAGATCGATTTACCCTCCTCCCCCCCCCCCCCCCCCAGTGTAGACCAGGCCTTAGAGAGTTGAAACTCAGAGTGGGAGGTGGGCGGAGAATAGAGAAGGAAGAATCCATGTAATGCTGGTAAAGGTATCGAAGTCCATAACATATTCAGTCTTGGAAACAACATTACTTTTATATCCCAGTATAATAGATTCATTCTGAAGTTTGATTATTCTTCATAAATCTAAAGTCTAAGACCATATCTTATAACCACTCTTTCCAGAGTGACTAGTTAACAGCTTGCACCCACTCCTTTTGACTAGGTACAGAGGCAGTGGGATAAAGAGGTATTTGGGGTTCACTTCTTTCCAGGACCAGAAGAGTCAGATGTATTGTCTGAGGAATATAGTCTTTAAGTGTGTGTGTGTGTGTGTGTGTGTGTGTGTGTGTGTGTGTGTGCGTTCGTTCGTTCGTTCGTTCCTAATAGGCATTGTAATCCATGTTAATGTTTTTTTTTCCCTTGGGTTCCAGTGAATTAAGAGAAAAATGTCATTCTGATGCTGCTGCAGACTCTAACATACTAGGGGCTTGATTTCTGTAGAGCTGGGCACCAATATTGAATCCTACTTTCTGTTCTCTTTCCTGTGTTTAGGGCAGGTGATATTACTGAGCTAAAGATTCTGCAGATCCCAAGTCCTGGGGACAGCAAACAGAGTGGGGACCTGCAGCATACTGAACTGGGCATCCCTGGCATTGGGTGCCAAGTGGGTACCAATCAAAACGGCACTGGCAAATTGCTAAAGAAGCCTACCTCTTCCAGCAGTGCCCCACAGGCTATCCCAAGGAGAACGGACATGAAAAATCAGGAAGTTGTCATCTCCCCACAACAGCAGCAGTGCTCTAAGAGCTACATGGACCGACATTTGGAATCCTTGAATCAGTCCAAAGGTTTCCGTCGTAGACACAACTCCTGTGAGTATATTGCCCATTCAGCAGCTTTCCCTTCTCTTTAGCTCTGTCAGTCTAGCCCACTGCTGCATTGACTACTGTTCCCAAATGGGTATTTAATATAGCAATTAAATGGGGCTGGAAAGACTTAAAAAAATTATTTTGTTACTGGTATTCTTGTTTCCACACCATTAATTTCTCCACCCTGTTAAGATATTTGGGAAAGTGCTACAAGCTGTCAAATATTTTTTTACCCCAAAAAGTTTGATAACTATAGATCTTAAAACTGCCAGCCACTTGTCTTAAATCAAGTGTGATTTAGTAATGGCTTTTAGCTATATTAATAACAACATGAGAAACTGATGACAAAATCTATATCCGTAGTTTCTCTGAGTGGACAACTGCTGTTATGGCATCTCTAATTCACAGTCCATTTTGGTCAATTTCACACTCATAGGATTTTAAAAAATTCATGATTTCAGTTATTTAAATCTGAAATGTCACGATGTTGTAATTGTAGGGACCCTGCCCCAAAAAGGAGTTGTTGGGGGTTGTAGGGTTATTGTGGGGCGGGTTACAGTATTGTTACCCTTACCTCTGTGCTGCTGCTGGCAGTGGTGCTGCCTTCAGAGCTGGGCAGCTTGAGAGCAGTGGCTTCTGGCTGGGAAACCAGCTCTGAAGGCAGAGCCACTGCCAGCAGCAGCGCAGAAGTAAGGATGGCATGGTATGGTATTGCCAGCCTTACTTCCGCATTGCTGCCTGCAGAGTTGGGCCTTCAGTCAGCAGCCGCCATTCTCTGGCCACCCACTTCTCAAGGCAGCAGTGCAGAAGTAAGGCTGGCATGGTATGATATTGCCAGCCTTACTTCTGCGTTGTTGCTGGCGGAGCACTGCCTTCAGAGCTGGGCACCTGGCCAACATCTGCCACTTTCTAGCTGCCCAGCTCTGGAGGCAGCACAGAAATAAGGGTGTCAATACCGTGACCCTTCCTAAAATAACCTTGCGATTCCCCTGCAACTCCCTTTTTGGGTCAGAACCCCCAATTTGAGAAACACTGGTCTCCCCCATGAAATCTGTGTAGTATAGGGTAAAAAGCACACACAAGACCAGATTTCATGGTCCGTGACACATTTTTCATGGTCGTGAATGTGGTAGGGCCCTACTGATGGGAGGAGACCATGCACGTCCCACTCAGGACTTGGCTTCACTCTGAGTATTCTGCACTGGGGCATAAAACGCTCTTACACTGGCCCTTGGGTTGTTGGGTTGAAGGGACTGGATGACCTAATCTGTCATTTCCATTTCTAACGTTTTTTCCCTGAAAGTAAGGTTTTATTGCACTTTTTATGAGCATCCAGGATACACTGGCAAAAACCAGGTGCGTAATGTATATTCGACACAAAATAACTTCACATTATAATAGCCTCCAACAGCATAGACAAAAATAGTTTGTTTCCATCAAATCAACGCAGGTAACTGGGAACTCTCTTAAATAAATTCTAGACCCCGTCCATCTTTAACTTCTTTTCAGTGGGCATATTTCTTAGCTGCAGTTTAGAATTCCTAACTGTGTCAGACTAGAGCGCTGCAGTGGGACTGGAATCCAGCAGGTCTCTGAGAACCCGCTGCCATAATAGGGAGATAAAAATTCAACAAACAATGTGGGTGGGAGTGGGTGTTGCGGGATGGGACAGAAACAGATTAAAACAATAGTCCTGCACTGAATTCTATGTCAGACTTTTAAGTTCTCCATGTTTGGATCTCTTTTAATTGCTTTTGCTATGCTGATGATTGTGTGTAATGGTTATCTAATGTAGGTGACTGCGTGTATCTTGGATAGAGATTAGCAAGATCAGGCAGCACATTCTGATTTCAGATTGCTAGATATAGCCTTTTTATGAGATCATCTCTAACTAAGAAGTGCATTAACACACTCATATCCAGGTACAACATTTCTGATTGCAGCATAGGGAAAAGTGTGTGTTATATATGCATAACTGCTTAATTGTGGGTGAATAAATATTTGCTCCAAATCCTCAAAAAAATCACCTCCAAGCTGAGGGAAAACTTGGAAAATTTCAGCCTGAAAAGAAGTAGATTTATTAAGTACGAATAACAGAATAAGTGAATTAGAATGGATGTTCTCAACCAGGGGTATATGTGTCCTCGGGAGTACGCAGATGTCTTCTGGATATACATCAACTCATCTAGGTATTTACCTAGTTTTACAACAGGCTACATAAAAAGCACTAGTGAAGTGAGTACAAACTAAAATTTCATACACACAATGACATGTTTATACTGCTCTATATACTATACACTGAAATGTAAGTACAATATTTATATTCCAATTGATTTATTTTATAATTGTATGGTAAAAATGAGAAAGTAAGCAATTTTTCAGTAACAGTGTGCTATGACACTTTTTTGTATTTTTATGTCTGATTTTGTAAGCAAGTAATTTTTAAGTGAGGTGAAATTTGGGGTATGCAAGACAAATCAGACTCTTGAAAAGGGTACAGTAGTCTGGAAAGGTTGAGAGCCACTGCCTTAAACAATAGTATGTGCTACCCTCACATGCTGCTATAAACCATTAGAAGGAACAATAGAAAGCAGTCATTCTTAGAATAAAAATCTTGGGCCTGCTACATTTAGCAGAGTTCTTAAGCACATGCTTAACTTTAAGCATGTGCACAGCCCTATTGATTTCTGTGGGGCTGCTCACATACTTAAAGGTTAAGCATGTGCTTTGTGAAATCTAGGTCTGAAAGGCTGCTTGTACGGCTATTAGTATTTACACAAAGCAACCAATAGAGTTTAAGTCTGCAGGCATCCTTTGAGCTGGCTTTTATGATGTCATTGTTTGACCATAAAGGCTTATTAACACTTACAGGGGTTGGGGGCAGATATTTCTGTTTTCAAAGTGCAACTGCCCAGAGCAGCCTTCAGAATCTACAGTGGCACAGATGAGAAGAGGCTAAGTATGAAGTTTTATGAACTACATGCTACAGTCCGGGACAACTTCTTATGGAATGGTGGTAGCCTCCTTAGAGTTAAGGTTGAAACTAGCTTCTCCCTATAAATCTGACTTTAAATCTTTTCTCCCAAAGAGCACAAAAAGAAACCAGTGTCTCTAAAACTTTTAAACGCTGCATCTCATCTCAAGCTTTTATTGTAATCTTAGTAGAAGTCAGAAAAGTTAAAAATAATTTTCCTGTCATTCACTTGCAACCACCCAAAAGTAGTTAGAGATTTTTTTATTTTCAAGATGGTTTGGGCTACATCAAATTCATTTTGATTTTTGTTCACATTGTTGACAAATGCCAATATCTGATTTTGGGGGGGAGGGGGGGGCGTGTTCCGTAGGGGGAGCATTTCACTGAAATAGTTATTTTTAAGTGTATATAGAGCAATATTTTAAAAAGTAGACTGACCTCATCCTGGCTTCAGGGACTGCTGCTGTGGTTGCCGAGCTGAGCCAGAGGTGAGAGGTAGGACAGGGATGAGAATTTAGGACAGGGTGGCATGGGGGTGTACCTGGAATAAGTATGGGGAGAAAGGGAGCATCAAAGACATAGAATGGCAAGTTGAAAGCAGGGAAGAGTTATGTAGGGGTACTAAGACACAAGTATTGTGTGTGTGCAAGGATCTGGAAGACGTATGAGGGGGTTTGTGCAGCGGACTATGCAGGTGATGGAGAATTCAGGGGAAGGTAAAGGGGTATGGAAATGAGTGCAAGGTGTTGGAGGGCATGGAAAGCAGGGTCCATATATGTGCAGGGGACTGGGTTGAAGTTATGCTGACTGAGCTATAATTCCCTGGGTCCTCTTTGTTCCCCTTTTTAAATATAGATACTACTGTATGCTCTTCTCCAGTACTCTGGATCTCACCTGTCCTCCAAGAGTTCTTGAAGATAGTAGCTAACGGTTCTGAGTTTGCTTCAGTTGGTTCCTTAAGTACCCTAGGATGAATTTCATCAGGCCCTCCCAACTTGAATACATCTAACATTCTTTAATCTGTTCTTTCCCTGTTGTATCTAGTCACCATTAACCTTTTTATTGAAGACTGAAGCAAAATAGGCATTAAGCACCTCAGCCTTCTTAAGCAGAGGACCTATGCTTTCCTTCATCTTTCCGTTGCTACTAGTGTATTTAAAGAACCTCTTCTTATTGTCTTATATGTTCCTTGCTAGGTGTAACTCATTTTTTGCCTTAGCCTTTCTGATTTTGTCCCTACATGCTTACGCTATTCTTTTGTCCTCCTCCATAGCAATTTCTGTTCCCTTTTGATTTTAAGGTAATTAGAGAGCTCCTAATGGAGCCATATTGACTTCTTACTATTCTTCCTATCTTTCCTTCACATTGGGATAGTTGGCAGTTGTGCCTTTAATATTGTCTCATAGTGAAACTTCCAGCTCTCCTGAACTCCTTTATCCCTTAGATTTTCTTCCTATAGGACCGTACTGTGACTGGTTGGACCCCCTGGGTTGTCACCTGGTGTGCTGGGACGCCACTGAGGCAGACTATTCTGCCAGCCTGGGCCCCCTTTTGGTCTTGCTGGGCTAGGCTCCCCAGCCTTTTCCAGCCAAGCACACAGGCAGGGCCACATCCAGCTGCACAGAGAGAGAGATCTGCTCTGAGAAGGCTCATCTTAAGGGGCTTGCCACAGCACCCAGATGTCTACCCTGCCTTGAAATACAAACCCAAAAGTATATGAAATTCGCCTCTTCCCTCAATGTGGAGGAGGGTGTGCACAACTTCTTGCGCCCCCTCCCCCCCCAGTTAGAAATCACATAAACTGGGTTCTATTGTAAACCAAAAATAAATTTATTAACTATAACAGGTGTATTTTAAGTAGTTAAGGAGGTAGCAGACAAAACAAGGCAGATTAGTAAGAAAATAAAACAGCACGCAAACTAAGCTTAATACATTAAAGCAGTGTTTCTCAAACTGGGGTCGCGACTTGTGTAGGGAAAGCACCTGGCGGGCCGGGCCGGTTTGTTTACCTGCCCCGTCTGCAGGTCTGGCCGATCACAGCTCCCACTGGCCGTGGTTCGCTGCTCCAGGCCAATGGGAGCTGCTGGAAGCGGCGCGGGCTGAGGGACTTACTGGCCGCTGCTTCCAGCAGCCCCGATTGGCCTGTAGCAGCAAACCGTGGCCAGTGGGAGCCACGATCGGCTGGACCTGCCGATAGGGGAGGTAAACAAACCGGCCCAGCACGCCAGGGGCTTTCCCTACACAAGCGGCGACCCCAGTTTGAGAAACACTGCACTAAAGAAACTGGTTACATGTAACTTCTCACCCTAAATGTGGTTCTAATAATCTTCTTCACATGCCAGACACGCTTCCAGCATGGGTCCTTTCTTTCCCCCAGTTCGGTCTTAGTTGTTTCCAGCAGTCATCTTGGGTTGGGGCAGCAGGGGAGAACTGACTACCTGGATTTCCTCAAATAGGATTTACATAAGGCGGGAATCCTTTGTTTCTATTTTGCTCCCTGCCCCCTCCCCCAGCTTCTCCTGGAAAAGTACAGAATTCAAGATGGGTTCCAGTATCAGGTGACATGGTTACATGCCTCTGTAGGGTCCCTGTAGCCATTCTTCACAGGTTGACCAACATGTTCACAGGAAGACTAAGCTCTTTTACAGACCATTGTCTCTTGCTGATGGGACATCAGCACTTGTACCTGAAGTGTTAGCGCCGGCATCACCCAAAGTAACATAGTTGAAATATAGATACATAGTCAATATTACTAGCTTCAGATACAGAAATGATACAGGCATACAAATTGGATAATCGCATTCAGTAAATCATAACCTTTCCAATGATATCTCACATGAGCCATCTTGCATAAAATATATATCAGTTATGTCATATTCATATCATAAGCATATTTTCATAAAGAATATGGAGTATGTCACACTTACCAGCTCTGAGTTTGTGTGCTTTTTTGAAGTCCATTGTCCTTATTCTGATGTTTTTACTCCTTCCTTTCCTTAGAATAATGAAATCTATCATTTCATGATCATTTTAACCCAAATTGCCTTCAGATTCACAACCAATTCCACCCAGTTGATCAGAATCAAGTCTCAAAAGGCTGTCCCCCTAGTTACTTGCTCCACTTTCTGAAACAAAAAGTTGTCCCCAATAAGTTCTTGAAATGTGTGTGTTTTTCCAACAGATGCCTGGATAGGTAAAGTCCCAAATTACTACCAGGTCTTGTGTTTTGGGTATTTGTTGTTTGTTCTAGAAATGCCTCATCCACCTCTTTTTCCTGACATCACCCTGTCTCTCCCCCTTCCCTTTTTTCTTTTTCTTAACCCAGAGACTTCCAACTGGTCTGTCTCTCGCCTTCTTTTGGACTTCAGCACAAGTGTATATTTTCTTGGTGTATAATGCAACACCATCTTTCTTTTTTCCCTGCCTGTCCTTCCTGAACAAGCTGTACTCTCTATAGCAATATTCCAGTCATGAGATTTATCCCACCAAGTCTCTGATGTCAGTTAAGTCATAATTTAGCTTATGTACTAGTACTTTCAGTCAGGGTTGGCAATTTCCCAGGAAAAACTAGTTTAGTTCAGGGTGCTGGTAAATACTGGTTTGAACCAAGAAAGTGGAAAGAATAAAATTATTATTAAAATAGACTAATGAAAATTAGTGATAAATATTTAGCAATTTGGTATTAGTTTTGCAGTAATATGGTCCTTTTAATTTTAATTAAAGGAAATAAAATAAAACAAAAAATAGAAGCTGTATGCTGTTGCCTTGGCTACCTCAAACAGAAACTGAAACTTCTGAACTGGGGAATTCCCCTTCTTTGGTCAGCAATCCAAATTACGTTTGTTTAGCAAACAAAGAAGGGGAATTCCCAGATTCAGAAGTTTGTTTCTGTTTGATGTAAACTGCCAAACAAACTGTCTAGTCCAATACTCCTTTTCGTGATCTGATTGGCTGGAGTTACAACTGCTGCAACTGAACTCAGTGTCTCAAGGCAAAATATTTCAATCTGAGCAAATGTGAAAGACCATTTGATCCAATTCATGGCTATTTTGAGAAGGTTCATGAAGATGGCAAAGAGAGTCTTAGATGCACAAGTTGCAAAGAAAAAGTAAATGGGAAGGCAGACTGTATGAGGAAACATGTTGCAAAATGCTGTGAAAAGAACAGACACACACCAGGATCACTGACTTTGGCTAGACGTATGTGAGCACTAGAATCAGACAGAGGATGAAGGTACTTGCCATTGCCAAGAACGTCAAAAGAAAGCCGCACCCAGGTCAGCCAAAGACGACAAGGAGGAAATGGGAGTTTTTCAACCACAAATGGATGTGTGTGTAACAAAAGCAACTCCAGAATTGAAACAAAATGTAGACTTAAAAATTACAGCTTTTTTTTTTTTTTATGGCTGTAAAATTCCCTTTTCTATTATTGAGCATCCAGTTTTTCAAGCAATGATCATCTTCCTAAGGCCAGACTACAAAGCACCAGTCGAAAGCAGACAGCAGGTGAATAGTTAGTTTCAGTTACTAATGGTTTAAAGGTGGAAGCACTCAACTGATTACATGGAAAAGCAGTTACATTACTTCAGTCAGCTAGTATTAATATGCACAATGATCCAGTGATATCTAACTGGTTTCTGTATCAGTGATTGATACTGGAAGCAGTAAGAAAACTGGGAAGTCCCATGCTACACTGAAAAGAGAAGCCACAATATTTGCAAAGGAACTGTCATTGTGTTAAGAGCTACCTGACAGACAATGAGAAAAAGATGCAAAGTATGAGAAGTGATTTGGAACAAGATGGCAACACTTTGGTTATGTATGGATGTGCATCACATTTGTCGAGGTAGATTTAGCCAGACCTTTCATGAAGTGCTTTGATGAAACATGCTATAGATTTGTAAAGTATTTTCGTAATACTGGTTAAAAGAATGCCAAGTTCTGTTAAGACTCAAGTCATGATGACACATGATGGGAAAAGTCAAATAACATGTCTGGAAACAGAATCGTAGGACTGGACGGGACCTCAAGAGATCATCTATTACAGGCCCCTGCACTTATGGCGGGACTAAGTATTATCAGACCATCCTTGACAGGGACGACTGTTCGCTCATATTTAGCTTGTGATCCCCTATCACCCCTCGATCCTTTTCAGCAGTACTCCTTCCTAGGCAGTCATTTCCCATTTTATGTGTGTGCAACTGATTGTTCCTTCCTAAGCAGAGTACTTTGCATTTGTCCTTATTGAATTTCATTCTGTTTACTTCAGACCATTTCTCTAGTTTGTCCAGATCATTTTGAATTTTAATCCTATCCTCCAAAGTACTTGCAACAATTCCCAGCTTGGTATTGTCCATAAACTTTATAAGTGTACTCTCTATGCCATTATCTAAATCATTGATGAAGATATTGAACAGAACTGGACCCAGAACTGATCCCTGTGGGTCCCCACTTGATATGCCCTTCCAGCTCACTGATAACTACTCTCTGGGAACAGTTTTCCAACCAGTTATGCACCCACCTGATAGTAGCTCCATATAGGTTGTATTTCCTTAGTTTGTTTATGAGAAGGTTGTGCGAGACAGTATCAAAAACCTTAGGCCCTGTCTACACTGGCAAGTTTCTGCACAATAAAGCCGCTTTCTGCACTGTAACTCCCGAGGTGTACACACTGCCAAGTTGCAGTGCTTTAAAAAAACCATCCCAATGAGAGGCATAGAGCTTTCTGTGTTGGAGCTACAGTGCTGCGGTGCCAGTGTAGACACTGTGGCGATTACAGCGCTGTGATTGGCCTCCTGGAGGTGTCCCACAATGCCTGTTCTCACCTCTCTAGTCATTGGTTTGAACTCTACAGCCCTGCCCTCAGGTGACCAACCATCATCCCCACCCTGTAAATTCCTTTGGAAATTTGAAACTCCCCTTCCTGTTTGCTCAGTGATGCGTGCAGTGGTCTCAGTGCATCTTTCCAGGTGGCCATGCCTGCTCCACGCACCAGGCAATCCCCTGCTTGGAGCAATGCCGAGCTGCTGGACCTCATCAGCTTTTGGGGAGAGAAGGCTGTGCAGCCCCAGCTGCGCTCCAGCTGTAGGAATTATGATATCTACGTACAGTTTTCACGATGCGTGATAGAAAGGGGCCATGACCAGGATACATTGCAGTGCAGGGTCAAAGTGAAGGAGCTGTGGAACGTCTACCACAAGGCGCGGGAGACAAACTGCCGCTCCGGTGCTGCGCCCATGAGCGGCTAGTTCTGCAAAGAGCTGGATGCGATAATTGGTGGCAACCCCACCTCCACTGCGAAGACCACTGTGGATACTTCGGTGGCTCGCGTGCCGAGCCAGGAAGAGGAAATCTTGGATGAGGATGTGGAGGGGGACGGGAACCCAGAGGCAGAGGATGACTTGGAGACCAGAGATGCATGCAGCCAGGAGCTATTTTCTACCCCGGAGGAGGCTAGCCAGTCTCAGCTGTCAGAGAATGTCGAAGTGCAAAAAGGAGGGGAGGCCCCTGGTAAGTGGATCTGATTTTGGGAATTGCTGAAGCGAGTTGTTGGGGGCAGGAGGGCTGCAGAAAGAAGGCTTGTCTCCCACCGCATGCCTAGTCTGAGCGGCGGAACAGGCCGTTGATTGACTCCCTCACTTCATGGGAATCTCCCTCAGAAATCTCCAGGAAACTCTTGTGGAGATACTGGGCAATCTGCTCCCACAGGTTCTTTGGCAGAACTGCTTTGTTTCTTGCCCCATTAATGGTAACTTTCCCGCACCACTGTGCCGTCACGGGGGTGGGGCGGGGGAAGGAACCATTGCTGCACAGAGGTGAGCTGCATAGGTGCCAGGGCGGAAGCTGGCAGGCGTGGAGAAGACCCTCCCTTGATTCCCTGCTCACCCTCAGCAGCGAGATATCTTCCATAATGATCACATCCTGTGGAAAGTGTGGGGACAGGAATGATTATCAGGCTCCCCCTACAGTGCTGGCTCTCCCCAAGAGCCACGTGCCCAGTGTATGGCAGGGTCCTGGAAGAATGATTTACTCTACCCCTGCGGCTACTCACCATTTTGGAGGTCTTGTGGCTCATGTGTGCTTGCCTGGGGTCAGCCAGTGAGTGACAGGTGTGTGAGTACTGGCTGTGTTTTAAATCAATGAATCAGTGTTTTCTGTGTTGCAAACAATACTGCTTCTGTAAAATGTTGCATTTAAACTTCACAGAGATGATCTTGGGAGCCCAGCCTCCCTCTTTATCGGCGGCCGAATGGCTGCGCAGAATTAGAAAGCGGCCAAGAAGAACTAAGGAGGACTTTCTGCGTGAAGTTATGATGCACTGAGCTGCTGACACACAGGAATTGAAGGAGTGGCAGGACAACGAGAAGAGGGACCAAAAGGAGAACTCAGCATGCCAGAATGAAGCCACGGAGCATCTCTTAAAGGTTATGGAGCGTCAAGCAGACGATACTAGCTCTTCAAACCGAGCAGCTCCACACCTGCCCCCCCCTTGCAGCCACTGTCGCAAAACTCTTTCCCATGTGCCCCCCCAGACACTGCCAACACACTCTTATCAACCTCCTGGCTCCAGTCTATACCAGCGACATTCCACTCCTCCCCCCTCACAGTCCAGCACTGTGGACTCCCACTACCCACTGCACTCAACACCCATCCCTCTGCAGTTTGGCCCTGCTGAAGTACAGTACCCGCTGCATTGTACTCCAAAGGAGAAGGTTGGATATGATCCCTGGACAGACACAAATCCTTAGCCGTCCTGGGACCCCTCCTCCTTTTGGGACCTTCCCTTCCCCATCCCCCTTACTGCTTAAGGTTTTTTTTGTTTGTTTGTTTGACTCTCTCCTCCAGTTGTTGTCTTTTAATAAAAGAATTTTGTTGGTCTGAAAGCAATCTTTATTATATTAACTGAAAGCAAAAAGAGCCCTGCAAAACAACATACAATTATGTTAAACCCACTTATTGCATTGTCTGCACCAATCACCTCCTAGCATTACAAACAGTGCACGCCCGAGCATAGCAACAAATATTAGTGGCTTTCAGCTTCAAATTGCTGCCTCAAGGCATCCCTGATCCTTATGACCGTGCTCTGTGCCCCTCTAGGAGCCCTGGTCTCTGGCTGTTCACACTCAGCCTCCAGGTGCTGAGCCTCTGAGGTCCAGCCCTGAGTGAAGCTTCACCCTTCCCTTCACAAATATTATGGAGCATATAGCACGCAGCTATAAGCATTGGAATATCGTCATCGGCTAGGTCCAGCTTCCCATAGAAGCAGCGCCAGCGGGCCTTTAAATGGCCAAAAGCACACTCAACAGTCATTCTGCACTTGCTCAGCCTGTCGTTGAACCGCTCCTTGCTGCTATCAAGTTGACTTGTGGCTTCATAAGCCATGGCATTAAGGAGTAGGTGGGGTCTCCCAGAATCACAGTGGGCATTTTGACTTCCCCTATGGTGATCTTCTTGTCCGGGAAGAAAGTCCTTGTTTGCAGCTTCCTAAACAGGCCAGTGTTCCGAAAGATGCGTGCATCATGAACCCTTCCAGGCCAGTCTGCGTTAATGTCTGTGAAACGCCCATGGTGATCCACAAGCGCCTGGAGAACCATTGAAAAATACCCCTTGCGATTATTATACTCAGTGGCTAGGTGGTCTGGTGCCAGAATTGGAATATGCATGCCATCTATCGCCCCTCCGCAGCTAGGGAAGCCCATTTGTGCAAAGCCATCCACAGCCATCAGTAGCAATCTGGAGTAGCCAGCGCCATGCGCTTCTCCAACATCAGAGCCGCTCTCATTCTCATGTCCTTGCGCCGTAGGGCTGGGGCGAGTCCCATGAATGTGGCTTTCCTCATCCGAAAATTTTGCAGCCACTGCTCGTCATCCCAGACGTGCATGACGATGTGATCTCACTACTCAGTGCTCAAAAGCAGCGTTTCATGATGGTCAGCACCTCCGTGAATGCCACAATGTCGTAGCTACTATGCATGGAGAGATCAATGTCGCACTCCTCTTACCTTTGTACTTTAATTCCACTGCCACTCATGACGTGTTTGTCAGAGTGAGCAGCATACAGGTCAACAGTTCGGGATCCATTCCTGCAGCCCGAAGAGGCAGGGCGCGCAGTACACAAACCGTTGAAAGATGGTGCCAAATGTGGACAGAAGCACAGGGATTGCTGGGATGTGAAGTAATGCATCACGGGTCATTGGGACAGGACCCAAGATGCCCTGCGACCCCCTCTGCCTTCCCACAAGTCTTAGTGGCAGAAGAGAAAGAGATGCTCTGTGGGATAGCTGCCCAGAGTACACTGCTCCGAATACCGCTGCAAGTGCCGCAAGTGTGAACACGCTATTGCACAGGCAGCTGACAGTGTGAACACCTAACAGTGGTTTCCCTTCAACGCTCTCTTAGCGGCGCTGTAACTTTGCCAGTGTAGACGTGCCCTTACTAAAGACAAGATATACCACATCTATCGCTTCCCCCCATCCACAAGGCATGTTATCCTGTCAAAGAAAGCTATTAGGTTGGTTTGACAGGATTTGTTCTTGACAAATCTATGCTAACTGTTACTTATCACCTTATTATCTTCTGAGTATTTGCAAATTGCTTAATTATTTGCTCCATTATCTTTCTGGGTATTGAAGTTAAAATGACTGGTCTGTAATTCCTGGATTGTCCTTATTTCCCTTTTTATAGATTGACACTATATTTGCCCTTTTCCAGGTCTCTGGAAACTCTCCCTTCTTCCATGACTTTTCAGAGATAATCACTAATGGCTCAGCTATCTTCTCAGTCATCTCCATGAGTATTCTAGGATGTATTTTATCAGGCCCTAGTGTCTTGGTGATATGTTTAATAATAAGCCACATTATCTCAGGATTGTGAGTGATCATGAGGCAGAACTTGAAGATAGGGTCGTCAGTATAATTGATAATCAAAGGATTTACCAAGGGGGAAATAACTTGATCAGTCAATTGAAATCAGTTGCAGTGGCACTTGACGGACTCCAAAGGAACACATCAACAATTGTAGCATACAAAGTATAGTTGGGTCTACTGATAAATGAAGATGTTGCACCACGTGAAGTAAAAGTACAAAAGAGATTTCCTGAGGCAATTACTCCTGTACACATGTTGGCAAACCTCCTTCATTCAAAATATGCAGGAAAGAAATTTGTCAGCTGAACAAGAAGAAATTGTAAGACAGTGGTTGCTCAGCAAAAATCCTGACTTTCTGCCATATTTACTTGCATTTAAAGTAGAAGAATTGCTGTATCCAAAATCAATGTTTTCATCTGCTATCAAGGAAAAAGCTTTCCTTTAATATAGTGGGAAAAATCTAAAGAATGCTGATATTCCATCTGACTTCATAGAACTGGTAGTACAATTGCATGTGTCTCAAGTTCAGCAAGCATAGAACAAATCTTTTAAACTTTCGATAGATTCAAAACTGAGGAATAGGCTCGGGCTATCTGCTCCATCAAAGTTGGGCTCCATACAGAATGCTGTATGGCCAAATATACCTGGACTTGTAGTCTACAACTCTGCATGTTTCTGATTGTTTAATGCTTCAAACCTACAGCTCTCGATTATTGTCATTTTCACATAATCGGATGTTTTTGACTTTTGTTTATATAATATTGAAAATATGAAGTGAGTCATGACGTGTGACTTCCTTGGAAAAATATCCAACCAATCCCGACATTCACTATTATAACATATATTAATATTATGCTCACTGCAGTTTTACTTTTTATTTGTACAACCCTAAATTAATCTCTTGATCTCTCCGCCTTATGTAACCACAACTTGAATATGTAATTAAAACTAAGTGTAATGTGCGTATGGATTAGTGTAACAGTTTTTAAACTGGAAAATGCCTTAAACTGGGACTAGCTGTTTTTTCCTGAGGTGGTAAAAGGCGTGATATTACATGGTAAAAACCACCTCTGGAAAATACCATGCCATCCTTGCTTCAAGTTCTTCCTGTTTGTTCCCCATAGTCCTTGCATTTGGGTATAGACATTTGTCATCTTAATCCTGTCTAGTTTTTAAATGTTTCATTTGATGGTACTTCCATCATGTCCCTTCCATAGTCTCTTAAATCTCACTTAGTAAGTTTCCTGAATTTTCCTTAATTGTATCCAGCCACTCCAAGCTATATCCCCTTGGGCATCTTTCTGAAAGTCCCTCTTTGAACTTCCCAAATACAGATTTATTCAGCTGTAATCTGAGACCTGCTTTGCTTTGACCTCACTGACTGAAGCTTGTGTGCCAGTTGCACCAGTTTACATCACTTTGCTAGCTTTTTGGTAGCTCTGTAGTTAGCAGAGAGAGCTTTAAACCCCGCCAATTCGTCTTTAAACACAAGAGACAGAAAACAGTTACTCTGAAAAAAACAAAATGTCACATCCTTTTTTACTGATTTGATTTAAAACTGTCTGAAAATCTTTGGAAACCAATGAAAACATAAGGCAGGCTTGAGTTTCAGTCATCTACAGGTGTTAGATCTACAACTTTATTCAGTCGTCTTCTCAGTCCCTCACAGTTTTGGTGGAGAGTCTTGGACTCTCTGTATTAAATGTTTGAGAGTCCAGTGCATGACAACTTGGATTGTAAGCAGATCAAACTCCTAACCTCTCTGAAATGTATAGGTTTGGGGGAGCAGATTAAATGTGTGAATCTGTCAGCAGTGGGATGCAAGAGATGAGATGCTAGCTGCAGGAGGGGGGATTAAGAAGTCCATGGAGGAATGTGCTGAGACATTCTCTGGAGCTTTCTCTCAGAAGGTATAGTGGCTGGGGTTAAAACAGCTGCAACTGACCTTTCGATGACTTTAGCATGCTAAGTCAGGGACATAGTTCTCTCTTTACAGTGCTTGTGTGACAGAAATCAGTAAACAACTAATGGCAGTGTGGGTTACACAACAATGGGTTACGTGCAATGCTGGCACTGTGCTCATTCATGCTAGGGCTGGTAGTAAAAGCTCCCCGAGGGATCTTACAGGAAGGCAGCCAACCCACTGGAGACTTTATACTTGCTTGACTGTTTATAATTGAATGGTAAAGAAGTTCAGGAAGTATTGTTTACCTTTTCTGAAGGAAGTGCTTTTTTTTTGTGCCATGGCAAACTGCCAAGTTGATGCCAAGCCATACATCTTTCACTTTAATAAACTGAACACACAGACACAGGAGGTTGGCTTTTCTGGTGTGTTGGGAGAATGAATGGGCTGGGAGGGGAGGAGTCGTTTTTGTGTGTGCACCCCTCTGATGAGAGTGAGAGAATTGCATGCTCATGAATGAGCTGGATTGAAAACCCCAGACACACTGTCTTCTGTTTATCCACAAAACAGGTATAGCAAAGGCAACAGCAATATATGAACAGCCATCAGTTAGGAATCTCAGGCACTACTGATCTGCATTGGATTCAAGCCAGTGCCCTAGAGGTGAACAGCTCTACATCCTATTAGTCTTCTGAGTTAACCATTTCCCTCACCTCAGCTTTACTTTTTTTCCCTTATGCTCTCTCCTTGTTTTCTTTCTTTTCCCCTAGTCTGTGTGGTTTATTACCTTTTGCCTTATCTAGGTCACAAACTACCCACAGAAAAGGCTCTGTGACTGGAGGTCCTGTAAGGACACAACTCTGATATGCTTTGGCGATCATGAATTATGCAAGTTTTGTTGTGGTGGTGGTAACGGACTCATTACCCAAGAGCTAACTCTGGTGGTCAGCAGTATTTCAGAGCTGGCGACCATCAGTGTGGATTAAAGGGCTGCCCTCCACAATTGTGTGTGTTTAATTTTGAAGGGGCATGATCTTGGCTCCCATTCAATATGTCTGCAGGAGAGCTTGGGGGAGCTTTCCCATCATTGTTCTCTCTACTTCTCTAATGCAGTTTTCTATTCTGTCAGCATTTACACTCCATTCACTTCAGTGCGCTCTGTCCCCTGGAAACACCACATGGGGATGCTTCTATGTCCATGTTTTGTTTTTCAGGGCAACTGAAGAGTAGAATGCCGTTGTTTTCAGAAGAGTCTGGCAATAAGTCTAAAAACACTCATTTGGTAACAGGAGCAGACTGGATTGGAGTAATAGCTGATATTGACGTGAAAGGCAGACTTCTCTTGACACTGTTCAGCGTAGGCTCTGTGGCTTATTGAGCTAGACTCTTCAGGAGTTCTGCAGGGAATCATTTGCCTAGTTTTGGATCTTTGAATGCTTTCCTGGAAGCTCTCTGCAATGTTACTGTATTGATCTAAGCAAAGAGATTGGAAGTGAGATGTAACTGAAACCTTTCCCTCTCCCACAAAACTATACAGATAAATGACTGCTAAAGGGGTTGGCATGCACATTCCGTATGTTGCGGTTCCAGGTGCTACAGTTCTTCTTGCTTGAATTCCTTATTTATTCCTGTTTCCTAATCTTTTGCATTTGCATGTCATCTGCCAATTTTTTTGAATCCTTTATCAGTGTGAAAAATATATCCTTCCTCTCTGTGTGGCTTCTTTAATGTAGAAAAATCTCCTGGTTGATCTCCTTTTCATCTTCTGATTATAGTAAGATGACAGCTTTAAAGGACACTATCAACTTGAAAGTCACACTTGTGTCTGAAAATGAACTACCTACTCTAGTTACAGATAACCTTGGATAGCTATACTGGAAAGAAATTGATGAGAACAATCTCTGTTGTTGTTTTTTTGTACAGGTAACACTGTGTATAATCAATTTCACTGTCCCTAGTGAGCATCTGTATACCATTATGCATCCATGCTATATGTTGTGTTGGTATAATATCATTAAAAGAATCATATCCCTAACCAAAATGTCTATAACTGTACAAGAATTGTGTATACGTCTGGCCTTAGATTTTGCAGGAGCTGTCATATAAGTAATAGTATTATGTAATTAATCCTTTCCCTCTAGTGTGACATAAAAAATGTTACTTACCCAAGGTGAAGAGGACTTTTTTGACGAGTTAATAAACTTCCATTAGTCTCCATCTGGACAGGCAAGTAGATTTTGTGCTTTAGCTGGTAAACTTTCGTGGCAAGTTTTCACAGCTGTATGGCAGTGTCAGGCTAGAAGAAGTCTTGTGGGTGGGACAAACGTGACTTAAGTGCTCTGATTTTATAGAAACCTTTTAACAATCATGCCGTTTCCACAGTCACTTGTTCAGAATAGCTTTTATAATACAAAGGAATAAATACACTTTGTTTAAAAACAAAACAGATTCTTCTCTGACAGTAAAATTCTCTTGCATCATCGCCACCTTTGGATTTTTTAAAGGCAACCTATAATGGAAAAAAATCAGTGCCCTTTTTCCTTGTTTGACTAATGAAGAAAATTCAAGGGTTTCTGCTTGTATTTTTAATTTTAGAAATGCCAGGCCTTGACTTTCCTGTGTTTGCTGGAGAAGTATTGTGTTCATGGGATACTGGAAGCTGAACAATTGTCGAAGAGCCTTTTAGTCAGAATGCTTAAAACTATTTTGTTTAACTCAAACATCTGACATACTTAAGAGGAAAGTTTTGTGAAAGAGTCAACATCCTTTTCAGTGGAGGGCTGGGAAAGCACTCTGTCATCTAGAGTACTTCAGCAAAAACAAGGAACACACTGATTTCTAAAATAAAAAGTAAGCAAGAACCTGTCTCGGGGTATGTGCCTTTTTACATAAACAAAGGGCAAAACCAAATGACGTCTACCACCACTAGCACCCTCCAATAAGTCAGTCTTGTTATTCAGTGAGTTCTGTTTGTTTTCCAGAGAAAATTCTTTAAGATTGCAAAGCCACAGATGCAGCTGTCTGGCGTGTGTCTCGGTAGAACTTTCTCTATCGAGTGAACCTATTGCCAGGGAGGGAAAGAGGATAGTTTGCCTTATGGACATCTATAGTACTGGTAAGAAGTGGAGGCTATTCTGGGGTTAGCCACTGGAGCTTAAACTGTAAACAGGTTGAGGCACTTACATGGATCTCTCCATAGATGTTAACTTGGCCTACTGAGTTTGTGGATTCTATTCATTGCTAGCTTGGCTAAAAATGGCTCGATATTCTTAAGTGCTTCTGAGTAAATATAGCAGTTGACAGTTGTAGTGAATTAATGCACATGTTGAATCAACCTAAAATTTGATGTTCTTCCTATGCTAAACAGGAACCTGTAGTTTTTAATGGAAGTCTTTAGTGCTATGGTAGGGGAGTGGGATTTCTATGAAGGGAGTAGAGCAGGGGTCTCAAACACGCAGCCCACGGGGTTGTTTTCTGCGGCCCGTGAGCTCCTCGCAGTCCCCCCCAGCGTTTACCTACAGCGGGTCCAGCCCGACGCGCACCAGGGGAAGGGCAGGCTCCCTGCCTGCCCTGCCTTCTGCCGCTCCGGGAAGCGGCTGGAACGTGGGGAAGAGGGGGCACAGGGCTCTGTGTGTTGCTCTTGCTTCAGGCAGCACCCCCAGCAGCTCCCATTGGCTGCAGTTCCCCATTCCCGGCCAATGGGAGCTGCTGGGGGTGGTGCCTGAAACAACAGCAAGACACAGACCCCTGTGCCCCATCTCCCCCAGGTTCCAGCCACTTCCCGGAGTGGTGCGAGGACAGGCAGGCAGGCGGCCTGCCCTGCCTCCAGTGCTTGTCAGGCCGGAGCCCGCCCTCCGAAACCCTCCTGCAGCCCAACCCCCTGCTGTACTCCACACCCCTCCTGCACCCCACACCCCAACTCCCTGCCCTGAGCCCCACACCCCTCCTGCCCTCCCTGGGGGCAGGAAGGGGGCAGAGTTGGGGTGGGGATTTCAGGGAAGGGGTTGGAATGGGGACAGGGCCTCATGGAAGGGGTGGAGTGGGTGCGGGGTCAAGAGTGGCGGGGGGAGGTGTCAGTAATGCGGCCCTCGGCCAATGTACTAGTCCTCACGTGGCCCTCGTGGTCATTTGAGTTTGAGACCCCTGGAGTAGAGGATCCAACACACAGCATGCACAGAGACTTTAAGAAAGTTCAAACTTTCTGCAGTTTGACCTTCTCTGGTAGAGTTTGACAAAGTCTCTGATCCTAGGTGAATAATTTGTCTATCCAGACAGAAAGAACTTGCCTAGACAAGTAGCTTTGCAACAGCTCTCTAAAATTCTGCCAGTTCTGTAAATCCTGTTACCTCTGTAATAGAATCATAGTTATTCGTAGCTTGTCTTGTATTTCCCACTAGTTGCAGATAGGAATTGGGGTACAATAGAATAATAGCCAACTTTATAATAGGGTATTCAAGGACTAATATATTGTATATTTTCATAGCACTAATTGCCCTAAAGGTTACAACAGCAGCTTACAAGATGTTGACACATTTGTCGTGGAAAGCAACAACCACCTCAGCAACTAGTGTACTGCACAACAGTATGTAAGGATGAAAACGGGTTGACTGAGGAAAGCAGGACAAAGCCCTCTTCTCTTAAAATGCCTTGGGATCGTTTGTGTCCACACAGACCAGACTGGAATTCCTGTTTTGTTTGGGGTTTTTTTTGTAAGTCTTATCTGAAAGCTCCCCTGCACTCGTGTTCTGTTAAGTTTTTAATGTTGCGGCTGGAGCATGTTTAGACTAATCTGTAAATGAAGGGATTTTAAATTCAGAAACAGTGGAACCATAAATTTCATGACACGATGGAAGAAAATAATTGTGAGAATATGGCAGTTTGGCGAGTGTTCCATGGAGTCTGATTGGTACAAGTATACATTCTGGGGGCTGGACTTCGCCCACAAAGACCAGCACATACAGGTCATATCACCAGTAATTATGGCACTTTGGGGTGCTTGTTCCAATGGGTTGCAATAGTTCTGTGAACTATCATTTCCAAGTGTCACATGAGGTGAATTTTAATTCGTACAAGAGCACATGGTCTCATTCAATCTTGTCAGCTTGGAGGTGGTTTCAGTGCTGGTTACAAATGGGAAGAAATTCCCAAAGCAGGTCAGACAGTCTAAAAGGGAACATTATACTGGAATGAGCTACCACTAGCTTACTCAAATGAACAAGTAACTCCCCTGTGAGCAAGCCAGGTATGATCTGAGTTTGCCACTTCCCTGCAAAGAAAGCACTGTTTTACAGATTAGTTGACCTCTGTAATTCATCAGCACTGGTGATGTCTTTTTGACAACTTGGGAATCCCTTGTCCCTATCAATTGATTATTTTCTGTTTCTATAAGGACACTGAGTGGTTCAAAGGGGCAGTAGCTGTGGCTAATATGATTGTGTTGAGCACCAGTAGCATGCTTAGAATTGTCCAAACATAAGATGTTCCTGTCTCATACAGTTTGCAATGAAGTAGTTTGTTCAATGAATAAGTGTCAGGCCATTGATGATAGGGGCTTAATGCAAATCTTTTTTCAGGTCTGGAACTCTAGCTTCAAATCAGTCTGGTCACAGTGCAGGGGTGCAGTTGAAACTTTTGAGTTGAGGGTCACTGTACTTTCTCTTGCTGGAAACAGTGATAAAAATGAAGGGATGTCTGTTAGTGTGTGGGGCAGCAGGAGATAAAGGGGGAAATGAAATAGCAATCTGAAATACTGTTTGAAGCTTTAGGATAACGTTTTGTCTGCCATTTTGAATATCTTACATACAACATATGGAAAGTCCCACTTTAAATGCTCTTTATGTGACTCTTGCTGCCCATCAGCAGCTCAGTAATACTTCTTGACCCTTAACTTTTTCACTCTGTCCAGGCCAACTTTCCAGTTGAGCCATGTGGAGCCAGAAGCCTTTGATCAGATCGGAGATGAACACCCAAATTCCCCATATTGGTGGCTGCATTGCTTTCAAGGAGGCATGTAGTCACCAGTACAAGGAATTCTGAGGTACTTTTGTGATGGGAAGTCTTGGTGTTGCTCTGTGGGAAATAATTTCTACCCACAAACATAAGGGATAATGGGGAGGCAACCCAGATGAGGCTTAAATGATTTTTAAGGGGCCATATAATAAATGTACGCACTCTACTGTTGCATAGCTTGATTTTTCCTTAGAACTGTGTGAATGGGAGTTTCTGCCTAGTCTCCAGTGGATTTTTGCCTACTGCACAACTTGCCATTGTTGACCGTCTGTTTGTAAGAGGGAGTAGCAGGTCAGCAGGATTTGGAGGTGCACTAAAAGTGCTGTGTAGGAAAGCCGGCACAATGCCTGTCTACCACCACCTGGCAGCATGCACTATTGCAATGATTCAGTATCTTGAACACCCAACTTAGATAATTGTACAAAAGGAGGCATCTGAATGAATGTTTGTGACACTTGTGACTGGGTTTCAACCTGTTTTATTTTTTGTTTAGGGTCATCCAGTAGCCGCCACCCAAACCAGGTGACGCCAAAGAAGAGTGGCCTGAAGAACGGGCAGATGAAGAGTAAAGACGATGAGTGTTTTGGAGATGACATTGAGGAAATCCCAGACACAGATTTTGATTTTGAAGGGAACCTGGCGCTTTTTGATAAGGCAGCAGTGTTTGAAGAGATTGACACTTACGAGAGGAGGAGTGGCACTCGCTCCAGGGGTACCCCCAACGAGAGGCCAGCGCGCTACCGGCATGATGAGAACATCCTGGAATCAGAGCCCGTCGTCTACAGACGGATCGTCGTACCCCAAAATACTAACAAGGAATTCTGCACCGGTATGCTGGTCTGTTTACTTCTGAGGATGCTTATTCCATAGCTTCTCCAGGAGATAACTGGGAAGTGTTTCCACAGGGGGCATCTATCATCTTAATGCAACAAGCATGGTTATTCATTTACAGAGGCTTGGATCCATGCACTTTACCACAGTATTTACAGTATAACCCTCTTTATCTGCCATATTTTAGACATTAAAAGCATTAAGGTAAAAGGGGATAAGCTTACAATAGGGAACAAGGCCAGGATTTGGAGAAAAGGAGTTACAGTAGAACAGAGTTGTGTTGTGAACTATCAGACTAGGTTCACATGACTTGTGATAATTGGAACCAAGGCTTAGCTGTCAGTAGCATGGAGAGCCTGTGTGGATTGATCCCTGGCTCCCAAGAGGGTTTGTCTCAGGATTCAGTACATGTGACCATCTTGGTATCTTGCTTGTGATATGAGGCAGTACAGTTCATGAGCTTCTGATGTTCTGCCTGGATTTGAATAGCATCTGCCAGTAAAGCTGCTAACATGCTTTATTGTTAAAAATTTGAAATCTAGTCAATTTAAAATGCTGAGTTGAAAGTAGTTTCAGGTACTATATGTATTCCTGAATGTCCATGTTCAAATGTTGTAGTTTTACAGTTATTCTCTTTTTTTTTTTAACTACTTTCGCCTGTTGCTGTGTGAAAGGGCCCAGACAAACAGGAAACTGCATGTAGTGCTGTTAGATGCACAAAACACATTCTGATAACTAGGGAGATACATCCCTCCGCCTCTCTTCTCTTCTCTTCTCCCCCCCCCATTCCATTTAAAGTAATCTTGCTGTTACAAGAATGTAAAACTTGATTTTTAAGCGGTGATGTTCCTTTAATGTGAAGTTTTCATCATGTAAAATCCTGTTGACAAACGTATTAATTCCTTAAGTGGCCCAAACAGTGCATCTCAATACTACCTGCAGCACTCCTCCACTTTCCAGTCCTGTGCAGAGGTTAATAGCACTGTTTAGTGCAAAGCATAGTATAAGCAGTCATTGTGCAAGTTTTCCCCAGCTGTGTGAATGCACCCCTGCAATTCCAGTACCAATACCTTCCTAGCAGATAGCAATCTGTCAGACTGAGGGGTTAGTGATGTATGGGTCAGTGAGTTATATTTGATTGCAGTAGTCATGAAATCTAAATATAGAAAATGTTTGTGTTAGGCCAGGGATGGGCAAACTTAACAGCGGGGTTGGGTAGGGGGTGGGGTCCTGGGGATGATTAGGGACGGGGTCTCTGGAGGGGGCGGTCAGGGAACAAGGAACGGGGGGGCCAAAGCAAGTTCGATATAACGCGGTCTCACCTATAACCAAGGACCGCGTTATATTGGGGGAGAGGTGTATTAAATAGTTTCTTTCCCTTTTAGAGTGTACACACTTCAAAAATGTGCCGACAGAGTCTTCTATACCCTTAATTGATGCTTAGCTAAATGATACATAGTTATAAATGTCTTAATCTTATTACCTCCAACCTCCTAATCATTCTTATAGTTCTTCCTCTAGTACATTGGTATTTTTCGGGTAATGTGATTACCAGAATTGAACACAATATTCAGAGCCACCTAGACTATTACTTTCCTGTTGTTTGCCATGCCTTTGGAGGTGTGGCCCAAAATGTCATTGGCCTATCTTTGTTTTGCTACCATGTTCCTCTCCAGATAAACTCTGTCCCCCTGAGTCTGAGTATTTGTTTCTGCTTGCATGTAGGGTCTGTTGTTGGGGCTGGAGAGATTACATGCAATAGCAGTGTTAGGTGGGAGGTGCCCTGGCCTAAATCACTTCTTGCTGCTGGGAATGAGTCTGCCAAATCTTTGTCTGCCTAATATAAACAAGTGGAGGATGGAGGAAATTTTCTCTTTGCCTGATCAAACTGCTGACACATCAGCTAGCCCTCACCTCTAGCATGAAACCAGTTAATCGCAGAACTCGGTTTCAATCAACAAACTTATGTAAAAAAAAAAAAAAAAAAAAAAAGCCTGAAATGAATGTGCTGGACCTTAGCCAAGAAATTGGATCAGAGTTTATTTTGGAGCTGTAATCGAATGTGAAAGTTAAGCAGGGAGTGTGTATAAGAGCCATATAATCTAACGGCCTGAATTTGAAATTGACAAAGATTGGATAAACAGTTATTCTAACATACAGAGTGCCTAGTACAGGAGGTCATTGTTTCTTGTTGTGCGGTTTATTTCCTTCCTTATTTCTACTAAGACGTGTACAAACAGGACTTGTATTTATATTTGTTCTGGTGACATCTTTTAGTTCAACTAATGAGGTAAATTTCCTCATCTTCTCTTAAGAATTGCATCTCTTAGAAGGCTATATCTTCATAACCTAATACTCGAGGGAGAAGTGGGGGCGGGAGGGGGGGAGGAGAAGAGAGCAAAGCCAGAGTATGGAAATGAAATCATCTTCTCAACTTGGCACTCTCCTACCTTGTCAAGTGGTCAGTATATTAAACTAAGTAATAACTGAAAAGGGATCAGAGCAGTAAATTAGTAAACACTGCTCTTTTTGTTGCAGTGTGTGGGGCAGGGGAGAGGCTAAGTGATTCCTGTCTGTATAGTTTCCATAACCTCTTAAAGTCTAGGATGAAAAGGACTCTAAAAATCTAAGGGATGGATCATTCTACAGGGTCCGCTAACTTTCTGATCAGTCTCCAATATGGAATTCTACATTTGTTTGCAAAAAAAGCTGTCACTATACAGTAGGAAAGCAGTCGGACATTGAGTTCCCTGTTTGTGCTTACTAGGGCACATCTACAGTCCCTGGGTTAATGATAGAAAAGTTCCACTTCTTATGTACCAGGTCCTCCCATCTTCCTCCATAAAGGGTAACTTCCTTTGTGTTAGGTGGGAAAGTTTCCTTCCATTAGGGAAATGCTAATAGCTGCATGGTGAAAGCTCTTATAAACTCTTGTGTGTTTGGCTATTGCTAACTCTGGGGAGCATTGGCATAAACTTGATTCTGGAGTTAGCGGGTCAACCCTCTTGATCTTGCTGCAAGAACGGTGGATTCAGTGTCTTTGGCCTCTTCCCCTTTCTCTCGCACACATACAGAGTATCTGTGGGTAATAACTGATTATCTATTTAAATGGTCATGATTTCCTTTTGTTTAACTTGGTAACTTCTTTCTAACGATTAAAGGGTAGCAGCTGTTGGAGTAACAGGAAGGGAGGGAAGGTTCAGAGTGACAGGCCCCTCATTAGTGTCAATGGTACTGAAATCTATTATTTCTGGATATCTGTAACAAAGAGGAACCCGAGTCATCGTCGTTTTCTCTCAGAAAGGCTCTATCTAAACTCATCAGTGAATCTCTAGTTGGGAAAGCAAACTTTCTAGTTATACAGGAAACAGCTACTTTTTAGTCATTTCTTTAATCTAGTCCTGTCTGTCTTGGATACTGATTGCCCTGTGAGAGCTCAGCATTGACTGACACAGTGATTGGTCTGTCTGATGAATGTAATAAGAACACAGTCACAGTTGCTGTGTTGATTGACAAGCAGTTAATGTCCAGCTCTTGCCATGCCTGAAGGGGGAAAGCTCAGCCATTTGGGTGGGAATCCCTGCATGCTCCTGCATCTTACTCCAACACATGGCCCAGGGAAGAACTTGGGAGCCTTTTGAAGTGGTATCATCACTGCAAAGATCAGGGGACTGGACAGCTGTGTGATGCCACTAATTCTTCAAAAGAAACTGTTGGTCTGTCAGTGCATTTTATTGCCCATTAAATAAGTTCATTTATAGCAGGGGTAGGCAACCTATGACGTGTGCCAAAGGCGGCACGTGAGCTGATTTTCAGTGGCACTCACACTGCCCGGGTCCTGGCCACCATCTGGGGGGCTCTGCATTTTAATGTACTTTTAAATGAAGCTTCTTAAATGTTTTAAAAACCTTATTTACTTTACATACAATAGTTTAGTTATATATTATAGACTTATAGAAAGAGACCTTCTAAAACATTAAAATATATTACGGTCACGCAAAACCTTAAATTAGAGTGAATAAATGAAGATTCGGCACACCACTTCTGAAAGGTTGCCGACCCCTGATCTATATAATGGGGGTGGTTAAGCACTGGAATAAATTGCCTAGGGAAGTTGTGGAATCTCCATCATTGGAGATTTTTAAGAGCAGGTTAGACCAAATACCTGTCAGAAATGGTCTGATAATACTTAGTCCTGCCATGAGGCAGGGGACTGGACTAGATGACCTTCGAGGTCCCTTCCAGTCCTATGATTCTGTAATGAACACAAGGCTGGACAAATCCATTTGTAGCAAAGCAACCCAGTGGACTACTAGGAAGTAATGTTTGGTAGCCCAACCATTATTATAGTCAACTGTGTGTTTCAGATAAATAGTCTTAAGATGACCCATGACTCCTAGATCTTTTATTGCCTTTGATTCAAAATCCAGTACCCCGAAGGCTAGATGAAAGTGGCTGATGTTCCATTGTCAGTCCTGGTCTCTCTTCCACAGTTATGCTCACCTATCTTTTTTAAAAGGTTAATTCTATTAACCTGTCTCACTAAAGGACAAGGGGATGCTCTGAATCGAGCAACCTTCACCCAACAGAGAGGAGCTTTTGAGATTGTTAAGGCCCACCTCTCCAAATGCTGTTCTCTTAGGGGCTTGTAATATTTTATTCACTTGTTGTTCCCTGACCATTCATGTTCTGCTGCGTTTCTTCTTCATTTCTGCCCTCTTTGATTAGACAGCAGGTAAAATGAACAGATTGGGTTTTCTTCTTTGTCTCGTAAGTGACCATCTCTGTAGATTTTGGTTAAAGTGATAGTTTTGAAATGCAAAATACCCTGGCAGCTGTTTGCCTCTTGTATCTCGTAAACTGTTGAAGTGAGACCTAAAGGCGGTCAGATTGGCATCTGAGGTCAGAGGAGATGATGATGGACTTCCTGGGTTCTTCCACCTCCGCTCTCAAAACAAAGATGGTCAGTCTTGCAGAAAGAACACCAAGCATGGACATGGGTGTCATTTTGTGATTGTTAGCGTGAAAATCTGATTAGTTCAATTCAAGGGGACTTTTTTGGCATGACAAGCTATACAAATATTGTCAAAGTATAAGAAAAAGACTGACTTTTGGGGTATCTTTTAGAGGCGGCTGTGCTGCGTTTTATTATAACTTGTGCTTTTATAGAGTCAATAGGATTTCTGTGGGGGGGACCAAGAATGATAGTGGTGAAGGGGTAGTATATTTTCTTGTAAGCTCTTCAGAAACGTAGCAGGAGCATTAGAGTTGGGAAGGCAGACTGCAAAACTGGGATCTGTTCCAGAGAAAAACGAACACCGAAGCCAGTACAGTGCTTATCAGTTCTTCGGTCATCACTTATTTGAATCCATCCCTGGGGCTCTGCATGTGAATTACCCCCCAAATACCCCTTTTGTTCCCCATTACACAATACTTAAAAAGAAAAGTTAAGTGTTGACAAAAAAAAAAAAATCTGACTACCAAGAAAGCCTAGATGTCCTATTTAGGAGAGCAAGAGGGAAGCAATTTGCCTGCTTTCTGCTGCTGCTGCTCATCTGGAGAACTGAAGTGCACCACGAAGTTGAAGACCGCTGTCATGTCCCCCCTTAATCTCCTCTTTTCCAAATTAAACATACCCAGTTCCTTCAGCCTTTGCTCATATGGCTTGAATTCCATCCCTTTGATCATCTTTGTCGCTCACTTCTGGATCCTTTCCAGTTTCTCTCTATCCTTTGTATACAGCGGTGGCCAAAAATTGGACACAGTACTCCAACTGAGGCCTAACCAGTGCTGAATAGAGTGGTACTATCACCTCTGTTAATGCAACCCAAAATTGCATTTGCTTTTTTTGCAACAGCATCACATTAGCTATTCTCCAGTCACCTGATAAAGAGGCTGATTTGAATGATAGGTTATATACCACAGTTAGCTCTGCAATTTAATATCTGAGTTCCTTGAGAACTCTTGGGTGAATACCATCTGGTCCTGGTGACTTATTACTGTTTAATTTATCAATTTGCTCCAAAACCTCCTCTATCAACACCTCAATCTGGCAAAGTTCCTCAATTTGCCACCTAAAAAGAATGGCTCAGGTGTGGGAATCTCCCTCACATCCATCTGAGATGGATGCAAAGATTTCCTTTAGCTTCTCTGCAATGGCTTTGTCTTCCCGAGTGTTCCTTTAGCACCTCAATTGTCTAGTGGTCCCACTGATTTGTTTGTCAGGCATCCTGCTTCTGATGTAGTTAAAAAGGTTTTTGCTGTTAATTTTTCTGCAGAATTTAAGCTTTAATTTGTAGAACAATTAAGGTTTTTTTTAGCCTTTGAGGTTCTGAATCCAGTGTAAACCAATGTAGTACTGTCTTCCTGAGTCTAGAGACAGATGTCTTAAGAGCCTCTGTCCATGTTCATAGCTTTACCAGCATCAGAATGAAATACAGACGCTGGTCAGTTTCATGTTTGCTACTCACAATCCTTGTGTCCTACATGAAACTGACAAGAATTATGCAGATTTCGTAAAGCTGCTCCTGCTTAGGAAAGCTGAGCAGCAGCAGAGGTGGAAACTGGAGCTATTCATGGTGGCAGAGGAACTAAAAATAGAAACTCTGGAGAAGGCCTAGAACAAGACAAAACGCTCTCTCCACTGCAGTTGTCAGGAGGCTCTGGAAAGGGACAGAGAATTTCCCTGCGCGCCCCTTACTGCAGCCAAAAGGCTGTGGATTTTGGGGGTGGGGAAGAGACCACTCCTCTTTTGCTTTCCAAGAGCTAGACTCTAGAGGGTATGTGTGAAACTTCATATGGCAGAGCTCTACTAGGTAGCGCCCAGGAACAGCACTCTGGTAGCAATCCCATCACCCTTCTCAGCAGTTGAGTGGTGGGGGATGGGTAGTAGGACTTCTCATCTGGACATTGCTCCTGGACCTTGCTTTTTTAAAGCCACCATCATTTCTTGTATGTACTTCTGATTAGTGAGCTTAGCCCTTTTGGTAGTGGATGTCAGGTTTTTTGCAGCCCTGTGTATCCTCTGCATATGCTGTGTGGTATAGTATTGGTTTGAATGGGTAACTTGTTCATAGGTCTGCCAAGTATGGAGTGTACTTTAGAAATTATTTCTACATTCCTTGGGTTAATGAGGATTTAGTGCTGCTGTGCATGTCATGGAATAGTTAATTATATCTGCCTTTTTCCATGGGCAGCTGTAATATATATATTAATATTAAGGCCTAAGCTGACCTATTTTATTACCTTCATTACTGAACAGTAAAGATCCACCTTCCAACCCAAACATAATTAAGCTTGGCTGGAGTTCAGTTCTGGTTGCAGTAGTGTTATTGTTTGCGGGTTTACACGCTACCTCCTTGATTGCTTTCCTTGGAGTTTGTTTACCTCGTCAGCTTGTTTTAGATAAACCAGCCTGACTGGTTGGACCTTGCGTGAGTGCTAAGAAGGGAAATTTTCTTGGTGCTTGCATGCTCCTGTGAAAGAGCAATTAGGACAAAGTGTGATACTGGCTCAAGCCTTGCTGTTTGCATGCTATGATACTGTGTAAGCTTACCGTACCTTTCTGTCAGCTCCAAGTACTGTCCCTTGCATTAACCCATTAAGGGTATGTCTACACAGCAATAAAACCCCCACAGCACTGAGGCTCAGAGCCCATTTCAGTTGACTCAGGCTCATGGAGCTCAGGCTGGAGAGCTAAAAATTGCAGTGTAGATGCCGGGCTGGAGCCCAGGCTCTGAGAACCTTCCCCCTTGGAGGATCTCAGAGCCTGCGTTCCAGCCCAAGCCTTAATGTATTCACTGCGATTTTTAACCCTGTGAGCCCAAGCCCCACTAGCCTGAGTCAGCTGACCTGGGCCAGCTGCAGCTATGTCACACGTCATGTATTGCAGTGTAGATGTACCCTAAGTGTTCACGGTTGCCCGAGCTATCAGACTGATGGAGCAGGCACACATTGTAACTTTCAGCATCCGGAGAGGGTGCTGCTGATTTACCACCTCTTCTCTAGAGGAAAAACCTTCGGTTGTAATATGCAGGGCTGCCGAGAGCGAGTTCAGGCATCGGTGAAAAGAATTTTTCGGGCCCCCCAGCAAGGGCGGACCGACTAAAAATCTTTACACGGGATTTGTATTAATTCCAGCACTGACTCGATTGCCTTCTTAATCGCAGGAAGATTTTTTGCAAAGGATTTAACACTCTCAACTCTAGCAGACCAGCGTGTGTTTGACATGGAGTGGAGCGAACTACCAATGTTTTCTTTCATAATTTCCCACCTCTGAGGACTGCCACTAAATATATTATATAGCCTTTGTATGACTCCAAAAAATGGTATTACCTCAGGACAACATTCTGCCGCATGAACACTGCATAGATTCAAAGTGTGACAGGCACAAGGAGAAAAAATAGCTAGCGGATTGATTTGTAAAATTCGAGCTTGAGCACCCTTGTACGATCCACTCATATTAGAGCCATTGTCGTAGCCCTGTCCACAACACTCACTTACTGGAATATTGCGTTTTTGAAGCGTCTGTAGAATTCAATCTGCGATGGCTTCCCCGTTTTTTTTATTACAGTTTACAAATTCTATAAATCTTTCTAAAACTTCATATTCGTTTGTTTGTTTACAAGACCATAACACAAAATGAATGTAGTTTGCTCTATATGTGCCGAGTCTGGTTTCGCATCTACAATGATGGAAAAATACTTTGCAATTTCTCTTTCCTTTAAAATGCAGCTAAATACATATTCGGCACAGCATGAAATAAATTCATTTTGGATTTCGGCTGACAAATAATGGACTGGCAATCTTTTTTTCTCAAATTGCGACTGTTTTACTCTTTTCAAATGCTCTGCTAGTAAAGGGTCGTAATGGCTTATGATTTCTAACGTTCCTAAGAAATTGCCATTTCTTGAATCTCCAATTAAGTGGCTACTTCCCCTAAAAGCCAATCCACGTTCTGCAAGAAACAAAACTACATCCAGAAATCGTTGTAATAAGTCTTTCCATACTTGTTTCACTTTGTATTTTTTGTAATAATAATTAATTGTAGTATTCTTATTAAGATTGTTTTGTAAATTTCGCCACTCTACATAACATGTTCAGTGATTATTACTATTTTCGTGTTCAGGTATTCTGTTGTAAAGTTTTTTATAACCTTTAGAAGGTCTCCAGCCAATTTCAATTGTGAATATTGAACGATGAGCTTCTGGATGTTTACAGAATAAACGACAGGGAAAACAAAACAAGGCTTGTTTAGTTTTACTCCACACCAACCAATCTTGAGGAACTACTTCATTATTCCTTAAGCGAAAATTCAATACATAAACAGGAAATTGGTTGCCATCTTTATCAGGTGGTAAATTTTTAGGCTATGGTTCCGGCCCTCTTCGAATGGCATCTTCTATTTCATTGACTGTGAAATTTGATTCTAGAAGGCCAATATCAAAATTTAATAGCTTCTCGTTGTTATTTAGTGCAATTTCAGAAGTTGGTGATATTATTTTTTGTCAGGCAAGATGCGGAACAAGTCTCGGTGATGCTAACATCAGTTTTATCTGCAGAAGTGTATTGTGGTTCCGAAGACAGTATAGTGCTCGAATAACAAGTTGCTATATTACTAGAACCAATTTCATTATTAGAGCTTTTTTATTCACTTCATCGTTTTCTCTTTTTTCAATTCTTTCTACCGAGAAAGACAAAAACATATGCAACATAGTCGGGCCCCTTCCAGACCATCAGGCCCCGGTAATTTGTACCGGCTTTCCCCCATCACCCCCTCGTCGGCCCTGGTAATATGCCAAACAAGGTTGGTGTGAAATGCGGACCTGGAGTCCCAGCCCTCTGGTTAATGAGAATGCTGTGTAAAGTGTAAACAGGGAATCCCAGGACCCTGTACTCCAGTTTAAGAAGATCTGCATTGTTTAAAAGCAATTTGGGAGTCACAAGCCCCAGGTCAGAGAGGGGAGTGTATGTGAAATAACAAGTTTGGAGAGACCCTGAACCTGGGTCACTCAATCCTACCTCAGGCTAGAGAAACAAGATTTGATGAATGAGCAAAGATATGAATGGGAATGAGCTATGGCTGAACCTTGCGTGACTCTGGAGGGAGAGAGGGTGTGTGAACACTGACAGGTGCGTGACTAGTTTGACAGGTTTAAGATCGTTAGTGGCTTAGGACTCTGAACGTTCAGCTTTTTGAAGTTGCTGCTATCAACTGTTTTAAATTACTTCTGATAATACACATGCTTGCATATGTGCTGCATGTAATAAAAGCTTGATTACAGAAAAGTCTTTTAATTAGCTGTTAACATGCAAGGTCAAGTGTTCAAAACTGTTCCACTTCTCTGTAGCAGTAATGGGTCTAGTTTGTTTCAACACATTCCTAGATGCTAAGGCCGGAAAGGACCATTAGATCTAGCCTGACAATACAGGCCATTGAATTTCACTAAGTTACTCCAACATTGAGCCCAATAATTTGTTTGACTAAAGCATAACTTCCTGAAAGGCATCTGGGCTTGAAGATCTTGAGAGATGGAAAATCCACCACTTCCGATCGTTTGTTCCAGTGGTCCATGACTAGGGCTCCTAGGTGCTACAGGAATACAAATGATCACCTGCACTGTTAAAAAATTGTGCCTTGTTTCTAATTTGAATTTGGCTTTAACATCATGCCATTGGTTCCTGTTTTGCTTCTCCACTAGATTAGAGCCTTTTAGTAGCTGGTGTTTTCTCCCTTTATGAAGGTACTTATACACTGTGATCGAGTCACCTCTTGAGCTTCGTTTTGAGCTCGCTCTGTTTAGCTTAAGTCTCTCACTGTAAGGCATCTTCTTCAGCCCTCAAACAGTTTTTTGTGGCTCTCTTTGCACCCTGTTTTTCAACTTTTCAACATCCTGTTTATAATGTGGACATCGGAACTGCACACAATGTTCCAGTCCTGGTCTCACCAGTGCTTCCCTACTCCCCTGTTTGTATATCCACAAATTGTATTTGTCAGTTTTGCCATAGCATCGCACTGGGAGTTCATGTTGAGTTGCTTGGCCATTGTGACTCCTAAATCCTTTTCAGAGTCACTGCTAGGAGACAGTTCCCCATTCTGTAGGTATGGCCTGCATTCCTTGGTCCTTGCAGTTGTGGCTATATTAAAACCATTTTATTTGCATCAGCCCAGCCCACTCAGCAATCCAGATGACTCTGTATGATTGCCCTGTCGTCATTATTTACCACTCCACCAGTCTTTGTGATCTGCAACACCGTACGGGTAGACAAGGGCAAGCAGGGGGTTACATTGATTGAGCTAAGGGGAACCTGAGCTAGCTCTCTTGGTGCAAATTCTGGCTTGCCCTTGTTGGTGCTTGGGAGTTGGCACCAGTGCAGCTACACCATTAGCTGAATTGACGCTGTTCCTGGGTTCATACATAGACTGCGTTTGTAACTGATACATGTGTGAAAATGAATCAGGATTGATGTTTGTGACTATTGCAGAAGTAGGGCAACATTAATGAAAGTACCAGATTTTTTGGCACTTCAGTTAGGCCCTCTGCCTGGCACTTCATGCCATGCCTAAGCTGTAAAAGAGAGCTTCATCTTCTTGTGAGTGATGTACATTTTTTTTTTATCTGTAATGTATCTCCCTCATGCTTCCTGTGCCTCTCACCTGCCAGTCCCACAAAGTGACAACAGACAGAATGTTCAACAATAAATCCCAAAGCCTTCACTCATTTGGAGGCTGCTGATTGTTCCTGAATGCCTCTAGGCACTGCTTATTCAGTTCAGAGCAGTGTATCTGAATTAGCCAAACAGAAGTGAGCCAAGAACTTGCTTGCCTGCCTGCAGTCATTCCCCCTCAAGCTGTGATTATCAAATATCACAAGCTAAGCAGAATTGAGCTGTGCTGGTATGTAGGGAAATCCAGGTACTGCAGGGTGGAATATTGAGGGACGAGTATCATATATCCCTAGAGTTTTTACTGAGCCATTATTCTAACACAGCGCTAGAAGGTGCTGCATTATTTGAGAACTTTTAGTTGAGATGTTAAAGGTCTTGACCTGTGTGGTCAAAGATCCAATGATATTTTGCGAGCACATTCTTTCTACCTGATTCCCCCTGCATTTTGAATTGGATACAGTATTCTAAACTTCCTGTCCTAAGCGGTTATGTATTCCTGTCGTGTGCCGGTTTACAGCTGCTGTGTTCCAACTCAGAGGGGTTTGCCTTTCTGTGGCAGGGAAGTGGATTTTCCAAAATTAGTAAAGTCTGTACAATTCTTGGGATTCATTGCATGAAAGGTGCCCCATTAGTGCAAGTTCATTCTTGCTTAGAGTTGGAGGGTTGTAGAGAATTGGGTAGTCGTAGCTCCAGATACTTAAAATCCAGCTTGTTTTACCTGTTGACTTCTTGGGATCTCACTGTAGAAGTGAGAAAACATCTCTACTCTGCCATCCATCGCAGCAGGATATGTTATTTTCAGCACTTCAGTCCTGCTGATCCAGTCTTTTTTTCCACTCCAGAGTTGGGGCAAGTCCTGGTGTGTTAGAGAATGGTGTTGCCAAACAACACACAAGTGTCGGATAAACACTGAGAAATATATAGTGACCTCTTCATTATTCTTGTGCCCATGTGATCCTGGCAGAAGTTCTGTTCCTCTGGGATTTTGCTGTGTGGAGAACCAGAGCAGATCCTGGAATGATATAGTTCTTGTTGGGACTTGGTGTTCTGTGACCAGATTTCTAGAGCCCTGCATAGATACAAAATTTGTATCCGCATCTGATCTGCAAAAATGGTTCCCATATATCTTCATCCACGGATATCTGCAGATTTGCAGGGCTCTACAGATTTCCCCGGCAGGGTACAGCTGAGGTGACCTTGACAGCTGTCCTCCATTAGCTCAAAGATATTTGTTTTATGTTACTTGTGTTAGGGATAATGAACTTGAACAGATAATGAGGCTGGATTGAGCAAAACTGTGTAGAAGTTGGTGGTCTCATCCTTTTGGAGCTTCAGGATCCTTTAATTTGGCTGGTCATTATTGTCAAGTAAATGTATAATATCTTTCCTCTCCTTGGGGTGCTTCTAGGTCACAGCTTCTGTTCCCTGGCTTCCAGTGCCACTAAAGTCTGTCACAGCCATGTGCACATCCCTTGTAATGAGTTTGGAGGTGGTTTCTTGTGTGCAGTGTGTCATGGAAGCCCCTAGTAAAGAACCCAAGTAATTTAAAGAATAAGAGTGGAGTTTTCAGGCTACAAGATCTTCTCCCCCTAAAGGAGTTATCCATGGGCTGCCCTTTGGATGGATGTCTGCCATATTATTCTAAGCCCAGCTGCTCTGTGGGCTGTCATGATGCTGTATAAGTACTTGAAGGATGGCTCTCATGGGCTTGCAGAAGATGAGAGCTGTTAATAAACAGAACTAAAATAATTGCAGAATGCAATTGAACCATTTTCTCAGCCACACGCTGCATAGGGCTGGTTCTTAGATTGAGATGTGCCATGGTAAAACTATCACAGTCACCAATCAGAAGCCTTTGAGCTGTTTGCTGCCTGATAAAGTCTATGGCTGGATTATTCAAAGGGCTGGCAAGAGGTAGGTCCCCAAATACCATTGCAAAAACTATTGAGAATCCCACTCTATATAGTTACAGGGCTTTAGTTTGCTATCTTTCTCAGTTTAGAGGTATGGATTCCTGGCCAGGAAGCCAGCACCGCCTGCTGAGATCAGTTCAGCCAGAGAAGACATTTGGGGTTTTTTGGAGGTTGCATAAAGTCTGAGACAGGGTGACACAGTATAGTGGGATTGTGGGGGACACCCTTTCATTTCTTCTGGTGGTGATGTGAAGCCGCTAAGATTTAGGGGATTATAGGTGGTGTGAGTAACATGGTGCCCTCGCCAGCTATATGAATAAGAAGTTAAGTTGATGGAGGAAGAAAAATGTTTTGTTTTGAGACTTATGAAGTAGGAAACTGGCTGGCTTTTATACAGTTTGCCCTCACAAATCCATCTAGCTTTTTCAGTTTATCCATGTATTCCACTCGCTGAGGGGGAGATTCCATCCTAGGGCAGTCTCCAGGCTGTGGGGCAGTTTATCCTGGAGAGTCTGGGTTTAGAAACAATGTAACCGCGCTCTCATTAAGGAGGGAAATGCTAGTGCTTGTGGTAGTGGTAATCAGATAGCACTGGGTAAGACATGGAGTAAGCAGAAGTTTGGGGAAACGTCCTTCCCAAAGACTCCTCAATCCAGAATTGCCATGCTCCCCTTGCTGTCCTGTTCTTGAGCAGAGGCTGCTAGTTGGCGAGGACAGGGGTCTACTAAGACGAGGTCACTTTTGCTGTTGAGCTTCCAGGATTAAGTTACTTCCAAAGAAACCTTTTTTTTCAAGTTCTGGGCATGCTTGCAGTAATAACTTGAGCCAGGAGGCCCCTTTCCCAATTAGTAATTGTGGTTTGTCCTCCAAATTTGTTTCTTAGGAGCCTAGAGGAGAATGCTGGCTGTAGTGCAGCAGTCATTCTCACACCCCTTGAAGAAATAGTTCCTGTGGCAGTGTGCCGAATAAGTGCAACACCTAGCTAGTTGAGATTCAAATGGCTGCCTCCTGAAGGGAGCTAGAGCCTGCTGGGAGCACAGCTGCTGATCCACCCTTCAGAGATAAGGGGACCTCCTGTAGAGACAATTAGCCTCTTTGTTATATTCATTTAGGAGCGGTCTGTCATGTAGGGTACATCTTCACTACCCGCTGGATTGGCGGGTAGTAATCGATCTATCGGGGATCGATTTATCGCGTCTCATCTAAATCGATAAATTGATCCCCGAATGTGCTCCCCGTCGACTCCGGAACTCCACCAGAGTGAGGGGCGGAAGTGTCGACGGGGGAGTCGACGGGGGAGCCGTGGCCATCGATCCCGCGCCGTGAGGACCCGAGGTAAATCGATCTAAGATACGTCGACTTCAGCAACGCTATTTTTGTAGCTGAAGTTGCATATCTTAGATCGATCCCCCCTCCCCCTCCCAGTGTAGACCAGCCCTTAGTTCAGAACAGATCTTAACCCTCTGGATGTGTCTGGTTATTCTGTCCTTCCTTCCCCTTCTCTTTGAATTGCAGACTCTGGGCTAGTCGTCCCAAGCGTCTCTTATGAACTGCACAAAAAGGTGCTTTCAGTAGCTGAGAAACATGGGCTGACTCTGGAGCGCAGACTGGAGATGACTGGGGTGTGCGCCAGCCAGATGGCATTGAGTCTGCTCGGAGGACCCAACAGGTAAACAACCAAAAAATCCCTGCTGTGAATCTCCCCATTTGCCTTGTGGATGGAGTTTACGGAAACCAGCTTGTTCATCAAAGATGTGGCCAAAGGAAGTTGTATAAAGTAGTCTCCAGTGAAAATCTTTGTAACTGTCACAGTTCAGGACACTGCACCTGTCCAGCAATGGCACCTGCTCTCAGGCACCTGGCTCCCAGCCAGTGTTTTTTCACACCCGAGTGAGAAAGTTGCAGCGCTGTAAAGTGCCAGTGTAGACAAGCCCAGACAGTTCCACAATAAAACATACACAGCTGCATGTTTAATATAATAGACCCCAATAATGTTAAACTTAATTTTATAAAGTTTCATTTAATTCAGAAAGTTCATTCAGGATATTGCAGGGTATTGTCGATCTATCACAGTAACTACTACATCGTACATACAGGGCCATGCTAATCCAGATGGCCAGATGTGGCTTTGTCTAGATGCTCTCCCTCCTTGTCTGGACACAGAAGCACTATTCTAGCCTGTTATGCAAACCCCACACTGTATTCATGCGTCAGTCCTCAAATGACCATGAAAATGAGACAGTAATCCAGATGACTAAATGCCAACCGAGGGGAGAGCTTTGCCTATAGTCTCACTTTCTTATTGTCCCTCCCACTACATTGTATGTATATAGAGCACCAGGAAACCCTCTTGGAGAGACCATCCTTATTCCAGTACTCTGGATGTATTGATTTACTCATGGCTTCGCCTGGGTTTCTATATCCCAGAATGAGTAATGTCCCTTGGTCAAATACAAAATCAACAGAGGAGGGAATAAAGAATAACTCAATTCCTGGTGGAAACTTTTTCAGAGAAGCTAACTCAGGGAAGACGTAACTCAAGAAAGATGAAAACACTTATAATTTCGGATTAGCTGATCCTTTGCATGAATAACGAAACCCTTCTTTTGGTATTTATTTTAAATGTCATATTTTTAAAGGCAGATGCCAATAAAAACAAAACTCAAGAACTAAGAGGAATGCACCATCTAGTTACAATATCACTTAGGTTTTTTTTTAAACTTGAATCCAGTTTGGGAGTCTTAATCTTTTCCTGGGGCCTAATTTGACAAGAGGTCAGATATGCAGTTGGTCCTGTCTGCATGTGTGTGCGCGCATGCCCCTTGTGTGAGCAAATACCTGCCTTCAGTGTGCAGTCACTAACTAGTCAAGTAGACACATAATTGCAATATACTTTTAAGCCTGATTTACGTGACCCTAATGTTTTAAGGTATTTTCATCCCACTGGAGAGAGAGCCCTAACTCCCGCTTCTGTTATGTAGATAGTGCTGCACCTCAGTCCAAAGTCTCACAAAACATTGTCTGCACAGCAGCAGCGCTTTCCCTAACAACTGATGCTTGCTTCTGCCCTGAGATCATTCATGAGCCTGCCTTGGTGGATAGAAAGTAGACAAATCCACTTAATCTGTTGTTGCACCTGAAACTGGTGGTGCAGGGAGGTAATAGGAGTGCTTTAAAAATATGGTAGTATGAATTGTTTTCTACCTTTTAATGTATCTGATCGGTCTGAGGTGAACCCGAAGTTCATGGTGGCATTACTATGCTTTAAAAAGCTCTTAGTCATTCATTCCTTTCTTGGGTTCAAAACAAGCCCATTGAAGAGGGGCAAAATGGCTCTTTTATTCTCACTGTGTTGCACTGTATGCTACTATAGAACAATGGTCTCACAGCAAAGCCCCACAAAAAGAGCCAAACAAAGGAAAAGGTGAAACCATGGAACTCAAACCTGCTTGAACTGCAACACCTTCTAAGCATCCAGTGGAAGTGCCCCCTTGTTTTGAAACAGAGCCCTTGTGGACAGGGTACTGGTGAGATTAATAGAATAGTGCTGCAAGGTTCCAGAGTTTTGCTGTCTGTTTTACCTTCTGAGGAAACACTGAAGTGGAACAGGTAGGTCATCAGTAATTTCCCAGTGCATGTGTGCTGGACAGAATGAGATGCTGTCACAGCATATATATGTCTTTCCAGAGCAGGAGAACTCTGGGTTCCTCATCTTCAGATCGTTAAACAGCTTAGGGAGATTTCTGGGACCTCCACGCTCTAGATTCTATTGTCATCACTCTCCCATGGAAAGAATGCAGAAGACGCTTGGGTTTTAATGGTTTCCCCATCTCTGTGTTTCAGGTTGAATCCTAAAAATGTTCACCAGCGACCCACAGTGGCTCTGCTGTGTGGCCCCCATGTGAAGGGGGCCCAGGGAATCAGTTGTGGACGGCATCTTTCCAACCATGACGTTCATGTCATTCTCTTCCTACCCAACTTTGTCAAGATGCTGGAATCCATCACTAATGAGCTGAACCTCTTCAGCAAAACCCAAGGCCAGCAGGTGTCCAGTGTCAAAGGTAAGCAGTGTAAGGCTTTGGTGACAGCTGGGACACTGAGCAACTTGAAGAAGCTTGTGCTGAAACAGTCAGGTCCTATTTAGGAGTGCAGCACTGAAGGCCTGCGCTGTCGTAGCATCAACAGTTTTCCTTCGAGTGATTGTGCACAGAAATGTTCCGCTGTAGGTGTGTGTGCATCCAATGCACTCGAGTCTCAATGGAAAGTATATGTGCACAACACATCTTGAAGAACAATGGTTACTGTACAGGTAAGTAACCCATTTTTCTTGGAAGGGAACTTGTCTGTCTAATTGAGCGTGTTTATTCTAACACTGTCGTGTATTCTTAGTCCAGTGGCACCACTTAGTGGTCACCAGTGGCATTCCCTCCTTTTACATACCTATGGATTATTTGTAGGGCTGTCGATTAATCACACTTAACTCACGCAATTAATTCAAAAAAATTAATCGCGATTAATCACACTGTTAAATAACAGAATACCAATTGAAATTTTTTAAATATTTTTGAATGTTTTTCTATATTAACTATATTAATTTTTTTATTACAAATATTTGCACTGTAAAAATGATAGTATTTTTCAATTCACCTCATACAAGTACTGGAGTGCAATCTGTATCGTGAAAGTGTAACTTACAAGTGTAGATTTTTTATTACGTAATTGCACTCAAAAACAATGTAAAACTTTAGAGCCTACAAATCCACTCAGTCCTACTTCTTGTTCAGTCAATCGCTAAGACTAACAAGTTTGTTAACAAGGGAGATACTGCTGCCTGCTTCTTATTTACAATGTCACCTGAAAGTGAGAACAGGCGTTTGCATGGCACTTTTGTAGCCGGCGTTGCAAGGTATTTACATGCCAGGTATGCTAGACATTCGTATGCCCCTTCATGCTTCAGCCACCATTCTGGAGGACATGCTTCCATGCTGATGATGATCATTTAAAAAAAAAAAATGCGTTAATTACATTTGTGACTGAACTCCTTGGGGGAGAATTGTATGTCCCTGCTCTGTTTTACCTGCATTCTGCCATATATTTCATGTTGTAGCAGTCTCGGATGATGACCCAGCACATGTTGTTTGATTTACGAACACTGTCACTGCAGATTTGACAAAACGCAAAGGAGGTACCAATGTGAGATTTCTAAAAATAGCTACAGCACTTGTCCCACCAAAAAAAAAAAAATCGACCTTCTGCTGGTGGCATCTGACACAGATAATGAAAATGAACATGCATCGGTCCACTCAGCTTTGGATTGTTATCGAGCCGAACCCGTCATCAGCATGGATGCATGTCCTCTGGAATGGTGGTTGAAGCATGAAGGGACATATGCATCTGGCATGTAAATATCTTGCGACACTGGTTACAACAGTGCCGTGCAAACGCCTGTTCTCACTTTCAGGTGACATTGTAAACAAGAAGCGGGCACTATTATCTCCTGCAAATTTAACCAGACTTGTTTGTCTGAGCGATTGGCTGAAGTAGGACTGAGTGGACTTGTAGGCTCTAAATTTTACATTGTTTTATTTTTGAATGCAGTTATTTTTTGTATATAATTTGACATTTGTAAGTTCGACTTTCATGATAAAGAGATTGCACTACAGTACTTGTATGAGATGAATTGAAATATACTATATATTTTGTTTTTTACAGTGCAAATATTTGTATTAAAAAATAAATAGAAAGTGAGCACTGTACACAAACTGTGTTGAGATTGAAATCAATATATTTGAAAAGGTAGAAAACATTCAAAAATATTTCAATAAATGGTATTCTATTATTAACAGTGTGATTAATCGTGCAATTACTTTTTTTAAGATGAGACAAAGGTGAATACAATAGACGATGTGGGGGGAATACAAGAAAACGACGAGATAATACTGATCAGCATGACAAGCAGCAGTTGCAGCACACCAGCTGCCTAACCAATGGCACATTCTCCAAAATGCCCGTCCCCTTCCCAGTTTTCTTCTTCTCTGGCTGGTAAACCTCCCCCATGTTTTTTTAATGGATCTCTTTGGATATCGTTAGTGACAATGGCATACCACTGATCCCTGGAGAGCTGTGGTGGCTCAGCTGAGCAAATCATATTTTTTGGGTAGGGTTTACAAAAGCGTTGGCTGTTTTATAAGATTTCCTGGCAGTAGATTCAATTAGAATCCAGGGGACTTTCCCCACCAGATTAAAGCATGTTTAAAGCTTGACAAATGTTAGGCATAAAACTCATTGTGTAGGGCCCTAGTGGCAGGAGGAGAGGAATAGTGGCCAGGCTATACACAACAAGACACTCCGCATTAGAACCTGGTGTTACATTGCAAGTACTACCACATAACCTGACAGAGCTGTTCTGGCAGGTGGTCTCTTCAGGGGGCCAGTTGGTTCATTGAAGTGATGTCCCTCCGGAGGCCTGGATTCAAAACTGATCAATTTCAACCACGTCCATCCCAAAAGTGCCACACTTCAGCATGATGAGCAGAAATTGCCAACCTGCAACTCAAGCCTTTGAGTTCCATTGGCAGACGGTTGTGGGAGAGTCTATATCTAGCTGGCAAAGTCTGTTGTTACTTTGCTGCTTCTGAGTGCTAAAATGGGCCTCCTTTAGGCCTCTTGCTCTGTAGGGAGGTTGGAAGAATTCTGGAGATGCAGGGAGGGAGGTTGGGAGTACAGTTCTTTGTAGGCAGCTGCAGTTTCTGTGGAGGGGAGGTTCTCTCCTACGCTGGTACTGGATGCACATTAAAACATGCATGTTTCTTTCAGATCTCCCAGATACCCCTGTTGACCTGGTGATAAACTGCCTGGATTGTCATGAAAATGCTTTCCTGAGAGATCAGCCTTGGTACAAAGCAGCTGTGGACTGGGCCAACCAGAACCGAGCCCCAGTCCTCAGCATAGACCCTCCTATGAGTGAAATGGAGCAGGGCATTGATGCCAAGTGGTCACTGGCCTTGGGCCTGCCCCTGCCGCTGGGTGAGAGGGCAGGGCGAGTATATCTGTGTGACATCGGCATTCCACAGAAAGTCTTTCAGGAAGTGGGAATAAACTACCACTCACCCTTTGGCTGCAAATTTGTCATCCCGCTGCATTCAACATAGAGCAGACCCTGCAGTGTATCAGCCCTGGAGTGGGAGATGGGGCAGAGTCCTGCCTAGCAAGCTGTATAAAGGATCCTGACAAGTAAACTCTTGACGCCTTAAAGTTCTGGAGTTTGTTTCTTCCAGAAGAAATATGTGTATTAAAAACATAAAAATTAAGGGAGCAAATGTTACTGCAAGATGCTTTCTCTCTCTTGTGCCATTGGATGAAGGAATGTGGAAGAAGCTGGTATCTAACATTGGGAAAGGCAGTGTCTGGTCACCAGCCAGAGGATGGTTAAAGTGGGTGAGAGGGTTTCTTTTCAGATGCAACTGACTGTCAGACAACTTGGAGGTTTACAAGATGATGCTCTGTTTTTTTTAGTACTTCTGGGGGGGGGAAATTTGACCCAGCGGGGGGCCCCTTTCAGGAGCAGAACCCCTCAATGATAATGTAGAAATGTCTGTTACAGTTTTACTGTTTTGATTTTGTTCATTTTCTTTTTTTTATGTTCATGAGAGCAATTATAGTTAAGTCTCTTCCTGGGGCTGCCAAACCCCTGTGGATGAGGCTCCCTGTTTAGAAAGCGGGTGTAAAGCTTTTGTTCCTTGACCGCTTGCTAAGTGAATGCAGCCCGGGTCTGGAAACTGTAGGGGAGTGAGGTGTTTACCATGGTGTCCTTCCACCAGACAGTGCTTTGGGAAAGGCATTTTCCTAAGGTGGGTTTTTATTTCTCCAGCAAGCTGAGTAACCTCAGTGATTTGGAGAAGATGCGAGGGGAACAGGCGCATGTTACTCTCTTTTCTTTAATACCTTGTGTTCAGCACAGGTAGTGCTTGGATATATTATTGTAGAGCCTCAGTGGCCCCCCCGCAGCACACCCTGCACTTGAATACGTCTTGTGAAGCATGGCAATGTTCCATTCCCTTTGGGAGCAACAGCCACGTCAGGGGGAGGATCCTCCCTCCTGAAAAGCATATGTGCTTTGTTCTAATGCACTGTTCCACATGGATCTCAATGGAGTCAGTGGAAATCATAGGGCACTTGCCTCTCCTGGTTATGCAAACTGTAAAGATGAGTCAAATGCTGTTTGTCTTAATATGCAGACAGCCTGGGAGACAGGAGCGCGTGCACAGTGTGTTAGGGGGGGTGTTATGGAAGGCTTATGTTAACTCTTTAGTGGAGGAATCTTCCTCCAGGCCTGCTTGTCAGCTCACTGTAGCACTACTAGCTGTATGGCCTCCTGGGCACAGATGATGGTGGTAGTGCTACAGCAAATGCTATTGTGCTTGGCAAGCTGATTTGTTAGGCTGCCTTCAGAAGCATCTGCAGTATTGCTCCTGCATGCACTAGTGCACTGAAATCTGGTCCCTTATGCCTCAGGCATCACCACTGGTAGTGACCACTGTTGTATCATGTGGCTTTCAGAAAGCTTTGATCTTTCCAGCTACATCACCCTTGAGGGGAAGGTCTGACCTGAACTACTGTAGGTAGTCTCACCCTTTTTACTTTGCTAGCTGGTTTGGGGCTGCAGATTTTTTTCCCTATGTGCTGCAAGGAAAGTATTTGTATTCATTGCACTGCCTAGAGTAAGTGAGTTCCTGAACCTTTGGCTGGCTCTGTAAATCTATCATGCTGGACCCTTTTATTGTCTCTAAAAGTGCCAAACTATCACTGGCTAGTGATGAGAAATATTAAACTTGGACCAAAACAGTGCTCTGCCTGAGAGTTTCTGAGCTTTCCAAATTTCCTTTCTAGCAAAACAGACCTATGTTCCTCTGCTGTGGTTTGAACTTTGCTGGGAGCATAGGCTCTGCTTAAAGTTCTGCCTTCAGCATGGGACTCTACTGGCCTGGTAGGTCTGTGCTGGCACTGACTGACTTCAAAGCTTCTATTGGTGCCTTTCCCCGGGGAGCTAGATCTCCTCTTGCTAAAGTGTAGAGCAGCCTTTGTGTGTGGGTATTCAGCACCTGAACTCATGAAGAAACTGTATGCAGAGCACCCTGTTCAACCAGCTGGGTTATGTGGGGATACAAGTCAGGCACTTGTATGTTTAAAAAAAAAAAAAAAAAAAAGTCCGGTCACTACACATCATAGAAGAGCTGTTAGAAACAAAGCTGAGTGCACCAAGCGAAGTAAAAAAGAGGGTGGCTGGGAAGAGGCTTCCAGTATCAAAAGGAAGAAAGACTGTCTACCTGAGCAGTGCTCCAAGTCACTGAAGAATGGGAAAATACACCACACCCTAATCTGTAGAGCACTATTGAATGTACCCCAGGGGAGATGGCAAGCAGGTATTTCATACCACATGGTGTGGGAATGTTGGGCAGGAGCATTGGAGAATTGCCCTGCTCTTATTCCATGGTACATTAGTATCCAGGCAGTACAGTCAGGACTCTGCTGTATCTGGGCTTGTTAAAGGACTTCCCATGCCAAACAGCACAGAACTCATCTACCTCATGAGGATAAAGGGCCTGTGGTTCAGCACATTTCTCATGCAGAGGGTTAGACTACTAAACTCTGTCCACTGGTTTACACTTAATGGCCTTAGTGCTAACAGATTATCAATGACTGAACTCTTCACTAACATCACTGGGTGTATCTGGCTGTAGCTCTGTGTGTGTTTCTCTGCAAGGCTTAGAGCACCTATGCCTCAGGTAAAACACTAGTTTCAACTTAATGCAATAGCATTTAATGCTAAGGGCTGGTTATTGACAGCAGGGTGAGGGGTTATCCTTGCAGCCAGCTTTAGTTTAAGGTACTGAGGATGTAGCAACTGCCTACACAAGGTGAAAAACTGATTAATCCCTGTACCGGTAACTCTGTCATTGCCTTGTTTTCACCTTCCTTTATAAAAGCAGAGCTATCACCTGTTAGAAAACAGCCTGCTGCTTGTCTCCTCTCCTCTATTTTACAAGCATCTTAAACTTGTCCAGGTTGAAGGTTGGTTATTCAACTCTGTCCTTTGTGAGCAGGGTGCAAGATTGGAAAGGTTAAGAAGCACTTTGAATTTTTTCTTTGAAGCGTGCAGCAGTGGCTGAGGTCCTACCAGCCATATTAAAGAGGTAGTAAAAATTGCTCAGAGGGTTATTTTTTAAATAAAGTACCCAGTGTTATTGCTGCTACAGACACTGGATGCCTCTGGGCAAGTGAAAGTGTGTGGGCACTGAGACTCATCTCAAGCACAACTACAAGGCTTTGGGACAAGTTGTGTGTGTTACTAAACTTAATGCATTCTCCCTTCGAAGTAGCACAAGGGTAAGGGTGCTTGCTTTCTTCTGACAAGCAGAGTTGTATTCTTGCCAGAGGAATGAAATAATTGGCCTTGTCCTAGACCAGATGCATCTTGTTGCACATCCATGTGATCAAGGCTTTGGGATTCTTGGCCCTTTTATTGTGTCACAGCTACTGCAGACACACATGCTTTATGCTGGATGCAATAGACAACAGCAGGAAGGGATACAGCCTCCCCCTGCCCGTTTGTCAGAGCTCTTTGTTAAGATGTAGGCTTCAAGGGATCTGAACACTTCCACCAGTGGGCAAGGACTTGGTGTAGTAAATACTCAGGAGCTGACTTTCCCCAGGGCCAAGGAAAAGCAGCTGCCTATAAATAAGGACTGGACTGGACTTTGCTTTTCTAGAAAGCAGAAATGCAACTTTCACTGCTCAATAGTAACCAACAGTAGATTTAAGTTCTGCATCATTCCCTCACAGCTTGTCAGAAGAAAACATGCACCCTTTTTTCAGCAGCAGTGGAAAAAACCCTGACTTCAGGCACCCAGTGTACAGACTATTGCATCACAACTCCGTGTAATCAAATCCATGCTTCAGTCATATCATCATAACAAACACTGTTGTTCCACAATTCATGCAGCAGCTGGGGTAATACCAGCCTTGAAATAAAGTGCAACTATTCATGTGTGTTCAGTGACTTATGTATATGGGAAAAGTTTGCCCCACCTGCAAGAAAGAGCCCTTTTGCACAATTAAGCCAAGACATTCTACTAGTTACTTTCCTGAATAAGGTGCTTCAGGACTTTAGCCAAGCACAATACAAGCAGTTACAAGTGTTTTGAAAAGGGATTTATATTTCCCTGGCAGTTATTGAAGGGGACTAGCAAATCACCAAAAAGTAACCCCAATCCTCCCCTTCAATACCACAGCCAGCCTTGAGATTAACAGTGCAGTACCTCTGTCCTACAACCTTTTACACACTAGCTAATGGAAAGGACAAAGCAAGGTTAGGCCAGACCGTGCTTGGAAACGAAGGACTGCCTAGAGCCAGTAAAGCAGGAACATCTCACATTCATAACGATGCCGTTTTGTGGAGAAATATAAAACCACTCTTTATTTAAGAGAAAAAATATGGCAGGGTGGGAGCAAAAAAATAGCTGGACACATTCCTACAAGTAAATTATCAAACAATAAGAAACACTTTATTTTAACTTTACAACATATAAATATGAGACATCTGTGCTTTCCATGTAGCTTTCTTCTCCCCCCTCCCATGCCCAGGGTCCATATCACATTGCACCAGTACCTCTGAACTCTGTGCTACAGGAGGGCTGATTGGAGCCTCTACAGCAGAGGTCAGACTGATCCAGGAGTATGTTCATATCGAGCAGGCATCACCACCCACCCATCTGTCATCTGCTCAGGTCACGGTTTGAGACTCGACTACACAACATCCTTTCCTCTGGAGACAGGCCACTAAAGAACGGGTGCAGCAGAGCTTCAGAGAATGTGATCCTCTTGGAAGGATCAAACTCTAACATCCTTCTCATCAAGTCAAACAGCTGCACATGGTCCGGTGAATCATACAGCAAGTAGCTCTGAAACAGAATAGTACAGATTCAGCTGTGGAAAAATGCAGACAAACATCTGGCAAAAAACTAGACACGACCCTCCACACTAGATAGCTGTAGCGGTGTTGCCAACTCTCAAGCTATGACAGGGTGCTACACCATCATACCTTTATTCCTGAGAAAGCCCAGGGAAGTTACAAGAGATTTTGGGCATTCAAAGAAAGTTTCAAAGGTTGTCCCTTTACTTCCTCCACAAGCAGACAAAGCTAGGGGTGGTAAAACCCTCTGGTAGTGGCGAGTGTCTTCCTCCACCGGCTACAGCAGCAGCTCAAAGCAAATGTTGAGGGAAGTGTCACTGCTCCCCTATCAACCGTTCCACATTTTTGGCCTCAGTGCAACTTCTGTTGAGGTGACAGCCACCTCTAGCCTGATGTGGTCCATCTTGAAGCCCCTTCCATCTCCCACATTCCTGCTGCATCCATGTCTATTAGATTAATTTTTATCCAGTAGAGCACCAGGCAAATCTCTGATGGTCTCCACTGGGTGAGAAGTCCCACCTACATACTACTACTCCCTTGTAGGGTGAAATCCCTTGGGAGCCATCATATATGTACCCTTGCATAGAGCCTCCACTCCCATCACCATAGTATCTGAGCATCTCACACTCTGTACTGTATTTATCATCACACCCCTTGGAAGGTAGGGCAGAGCTATCGCTCCCATTGGGCAGAGGAGGAACTGGGGCACAGTGACGCTAAGTGACTTGCCCAAGGTCACATAGGAAGTTGGCAGCTGAGTAGGGAATGGAATCCAGGTGTCCAGAGTCCCAGTCTAGCTCCCTGATTACAGAACCAATCTTCCTCTCCAGCACAGGGCTCCTCTGCCCTGTGATGGGGACACAAGCTGGATCCCAACCTTCCAACAGACAAAGCCAAGGCTGCCATGCCCAGCTGCAGTCCTGCACAGATCCCCTCAGCCTTCCTGCCTGGAACAGTTTGGAAGATCAGATTCCCTGTAAGCTGGGGTTCTCCCCAAGTCCTTTCAGTGAGCAGCAGCCACAGAAGAGGGTTCCCTGTCCTGCCTCAGAAAGGATAAAACTAGCCAGACATGAGACAGAGACATGTCCTCAGCTTCCTTTAAGAATAAAGGCAGAGAAAGAGTAACCAGCACATCTTTCTATAGCGATCTTCACCATCACGGTTCCTATCTCACAGCTGGGGAATTGGAGGCACCCGAAGAGACTTGCTCCAGGCCACAGCAATCCAGTCACAGATCCTGTACAGAACCAAGGCCCCGAGTTTCAGAAGTGCAGAGCATCCACTGAAGCTGGAGTGCTCAGCACCATTAGGGATCAGGCTCCCACTCCTAATCCTATCTGCGGGACTGTGGTGCCGCCATGGAATTCTGAGGCCTTGCCCAGTGTAGGGAGCAGTCCTGAACTGGCTGGAGGAGGAGCTACATGGCCTAACAATTCCATCCCTAATTTCTGATTCTTACCACACCGCACTGACACAAAGTGAAGTCTTTACTAACTGCGACTACAGCTGATCTGGAACAGGATCGGGAGTGATTATAAAGCATTGGGTAATAGGCCCTGTAAAAGCTAATACAGCTTAAAACAATTCTATTGGGACAGACCAGTCACTCTAGTCTCAGCAAGCTTTTGTTTTGGTGCCAAGGTGCTCCCTGCATATATGGAATGAAGCTACCAATCTGTCTCCCATGTCATTTAGATACTGACAGCAGCACCCCCATTTCCATCCAGTATCATCTCACTCCAAGAATGTGCCAGGTGACACAGTGCAAGCTAGGAATCTCAGCATCCATAGCAGAGCTACCTAAGCTTTCTATAGAAATCAGAGCAGCGTCTCATACCCGCAGTGGTTTGCAGTTCTCTTGGACGTATCTTCCATCTGATGTGTTCTCATCCCATACCAGGCCACCCTTGTGGAAGTACTTCTGTTTCCTGTACAATAAAAGGAACTATTCAAGAGTCCTATCTGCAAGAGAAATCTGGGGGTGCACACGTATGGGGTATGCATAGCTTCACTGCAAGGCAAACATCAGTACTAAGACTCAAACTATATTACATAGAGGATGCTGTACCCCTTTTTCAAAGCACTTCAGAAAACTATACGCTGGGTATTCTAGCAGCCTAGCCAGCAATCAAGGTGGTCTTAAAAGTTGAGCCTCATTAAAGCAAAGCTAGATGATTTCTAGCAGCCAATACTTTGGGTTTTAATATAAAGCTCGTATATAGCACTTTTCATCCACGGATTTCAAAGCACTTTACAAAGATAGTAAAGTATCATTCCCATTTCACAGATGGGAAAAACAGGCAGAGAGGGGAAGTGACTTGCCCAAGGGCAAACATTAGGGTCAACAGCAGAGCAGGGAACAGAACCCAGGTCGCCTGACTCCCACTGTAGTGCCTTAGCCACTGGACCATGCTGCCAGAAAATGATAGACGTTTCAGATTTTGATACTGTTTGCATGAAAGTTCACTGTCTTCTCAGCCAGGAACGGTGGCCCTGTCTCAGCAAAAGTATGAAAGAAATCCTAGGCAAGGCCCTCTGAGTGGTATAGAGTAACAGGGTTCCACTATTTCTAGGCTGCTCGGCCATTTTTCCCAGCCCCTGTACGCAACATCATCTTTATTTCAAGTTCAAGTCTTTTCTTGACCCTATGATCTCCACCCAGAGCTACAACCCTAGTGTTAGGATTCTGATGTATGGCTTCTCTGCATCAGAGATGGTATCCCGCCTACTCCTCCATCACCAGAACAATGCAACAGCCAAGTCAGCTGCTCAGAGTTCAGAAGCTGGTTCTCACCGGGTTTTGTGGATCATTGGAGATGGGATTGGCCCAAGGATTTTTTCCATCATTACAAGGTGCTCACGATTCTCATGAGTCTGTGGAGGAAGAGCGACTGGGTTATTTTCTTAGCCTTGAAACAGTCACATAACAAAGACAGGAAGGTCTAAACCCACCCTTCCAAGGACGGGCTAGTAGGACAATCTCCTCATGGTACCCAGAAAAATGTAGGCCCAAATCGACAAAGGTATTTGGGCTCCTAACTTCCACTGAGTTCAATGGAAATTAGGAGCATAAATCCCATTGTCGATTTGGGAACTAAAGCTTACACAGTTCAGTCAAGGGCATAAAGGCCTTGCAAAAGTGTACCTGAAAGAGTGTGAAGCCACGGTAATACTCAAATAGAATGCAGCCAATACTCCAGACATCACACGGCTGTGCCCAGCCCAGCTCTGCAATGAAGAGGAGAGAAAATGACTGAGCTTCCAGTGACAAATGTGGAGCTTAAAACTGGAGAGACCTAAAACTCAGCTGTACGCCCAGTGGATTTCTGTGGCGAGATGACTGCTTAGTCCTCTGCGAGTCAGAGTCCCAGATCAGAGAGATGTGCACTGAAGTGGTTATTCTCTGATTAACTCAACTGCGATACCTCACACGAGCACCCCACATCTCTGCGCTGAGCACTCGCCCAAAATTCTGTGCACATATTTACGGACAACATTTTGCTTATACAAAAGCGTCGTCTTTGTTCCAGGCTTTGGACGTGATGCAGACTGGGTGTGGTGCCTCAGCAGTCCCAATGCCCCATCTGCAGCACCACCCAAACCTTCGCTCCCAAGAGACCCATCACAGCAGCAGGTTTAACTTTTTGTCTAAATATGCCACTGTAGATTGTCCCCTTCTCCATTCCAGAATCAGAGATTTTCCAGTCAGTTCTCTCGCAAAGCCCAATTCTTACCCTAATGTACCCCGTGGCCCACTCACCAGAAACCCATCAGTAAAGATAGAAGCGTAACTCCACTCACCCAGAATCACCTCTGGCGGGCGGTAATGCCGAGTAGCAACAATAGTAGTGTGATGCTCATGGTCAAAGGTGGCACTTCCAAAGTCAGCCACACGGATGTTTGTGTTCCTAATAGATTTCTCCTCACAGCTCTGCAACACAAGAAATATCTATAAGGAACCTGGATATCCATGTCAGCAGTAAAAAGCACAAAATACAGAAACATTGCACTTGTATAGCGCCTTCCATCAGAGATCTCAAAGCTCTTTAACCTAGGTAGCCAAGTGCTCTTCGTTTTACAGATTGGAATGGTCAGGAATAGAATGCAGGCCTCCTGACTTCATCTCCCGTGTCCAAGCCACTGGAGATGATGGCCTCATGCTCAACCAGAGAATGGGAAAAAGGAAAATCTTTTTCTTACAGAAAGAAGCAAGGCATTCAATTGTTTCACCCTCTCGCTCAGAGACACAACCTACCTTGGTCTCATTGTACATGGTGTCGAAATCGGAATTCACAAAGAGGATGTTTTCAGGTTTGAGGTCAGTGTGAGTCAGCTGGTTGTCATGTAAAACTGCGGAGAGGGGTGGGGAGAGAGGAGAGAAAAGTTTAAGAATCAAGCACTGGACCCTCCGTACAGCTATGTCTGTTACATAGGCCCCCTGCAAACACATGCTCCCTTGCCCCAAGGGACCATACTTTGAACCAGAGTGCAATGTGCTGCACCATGGCCCATGTCAACTGTGTATCAAACAGCTTCATTAAGCTACATAGAATTCTCTTATTTGAAGCCAAGTTCTTCATTATATGTCATCACATTTTAACTGTTAAATATACATTTCAGACATCCCATCGCGTCCGCCACATACAGGTAGTAAGTCTCATCTCTGTGAAGCTTACAAGGTTTAGTTTCCCCTCTCTTTCAGGGGAGAACTGAGGTGAATCTAGAAGCCATGTCCTCAATCCACCTCCCTTCACTGTTCTCCAAAAACATCGGAATCGCTCACCTGATTTTAAACTCTTCAAACTGTAAAAAGTGAGACTAGCCAAAACGTTCAGACACTATTAACATGCATGTAAAAACAAACTGACATTTCTCAAAGAAAACACTAGCTGGCGAGTAGAACTCACCTCATTGCTGCAGACAACCGTGGCAAAGGAATCTGGGTAACTTACATCTCAAGGCATGGCAGAGCTGGTATGCCATGTGCCGGATCTGGGGGAGGGGATATGGCTGAAAGTTATTCTCCTTCAGGAATTCAAAAGTGTTCTTGCCCAGAAGCTCAAAGGCGATGCACATGTGGCCATGGAAGTTGAACCAATCGGACATCAGGACACACAAACTGGATAGAATGGATAATAAGGATGTTATTGGCCACACAACACTCTTCTAAGGAAGTAGTATTCCCATCCCTCCCTCTCTCCAAGTGACTAGCACACAAACACTCAGTTTGCACACACAGCACAGCCATGCTTCTCTCTAAGCAACCTGGGACTCACCTGCTCAATCATCCAGAGATGCCAAGGACATAGATATCCTAGTGTAAGCAGCAAAATTCTTACACTGAAGGGAGGGGGGAGGGCAAATGTTTCACTATAAAGAACTGTGTTTAGCTAATATGGAAGGATAAATTAACCCAATTCCCAGATATTTAAATGGTCAATAAGTACATATTCAGGGACCTAGGAATAAAAGTCACAATTCAGACTAAAAAAGCCCTTCTATATTCCCAATCCCAGAGGGTGGACAAGGGAGAAGACAACACCATTTTCTAGGTAGATGGAAAAGACAGGTATTAAGTTTCCATGCTCTTATCTCCGGTTCTCCCCCATGCTACCTTGCACCAACCACTCTCCTGTCTGAGTAGATACATTGACAGCACTAAGCAGCAGCAGCAACTTCTATGCAAGAGATCAAACTTACTATTTGTTGTCCTTGTCTCTCTCTCGAATTTTCTTTAGGACATTAATTTCCAGTCTGGCTGCTTCTCGGTACTTTCCCACATTTCTAATAATTTTCAGTGCCACCTGGGATTTACCTCTGCAGAGGGGAAGATGACACATGAATGGGTCAGACATGGAGTGGCCCAGACCACCTCAACAAATAATTGTCCCTAGACAAAAAACAATTCCCAGTTTCTGAGATTCTTATCCAATTCCTTTTTAGATGGGGAATGAGAAAATGTCTCTATAATAAATCCTGGGGTGTGGTAGGAGACACCGGTCATTTTTCTTCCCCTCCCCAAATCAGTTCTCAGGGCCATTCAGTGGGAGCAAACCAGAGCCGCTCATCACTGTATTAGTAAGTTATGCCCTGTAATTGACTGCAGCATGAAACTGGGAAATGCAGCATGGGAAAAGCCAGGATCAAGGAGAATCCATCACCCCCGCTTCATCTGCATATTCTTCCACCAGAGGCAACTAAAACCACTTTGTGGGAATGGTCCCCAGTCACCCTCCCAAGGCTTGCTGGGGGCTAATGCACTTATCCAAGTGACACCTTACTCTGCAAGTACTACAGGAGTGGGGAGCCCCTCATATATCCCCAGAATGGGAGAGGTGGAAATGATCCCCGATGGCCACACCTCTTTGCTTTCCTCATCCTCCTCACTGGTCTCTGAGGGATTACCTCTGGTGCACCTCCAAAGGATTTAAGGACTGGGATTTCCCTACTCCATATTTTACAGTGCACAAGAGAGGGATTCCACCCCTGCAAACTTCACAAAGGGGAAAAATGCTTTCCTCCCAAAGTCCTGTGCTCTCTTTAGCCCCATTTATGACTAAGCTCTCTGGGGCAAGGACGGTCTTATCTGTTGGGTTTGTATAGCCCCTAGCTCCATGGGGTCCTGGGCAAAGACAATGCAAACTAAAAACATTTTCCCCTACCTCCCAAAAAATTAAGGTGCTGTTCAGGTCACAAGCATATAGTGCCCTGAGTCTATACTACCCTTCAAGAACATTAGAGACCCAGGAAAATGAGAGTTAAGCTTGCACGTTTTGCAATACATCACAGTCTCACACAAATCACCATCACTGGCTTAACTCTGCCCCAGTAGACACAAAAGCCAAAGTTCATACTTTGGGGGAAGGGGGAAATCAAGCATTCCCCATTTCACTAAATGGTCATCAGAAAGTATACATCAAGTGATTGTAATTCTGCAGTAGTTACTAGGCTGTAGCAAGCCTCCCCTGCAGGCATATAAACACATCTTGTTTCCATTGGTCAAGCCAAGCCCTACAACATATGTTGTTCAGAGATGTTTCTAAGTAAACACTTGGCAGTCATATTAATAGCAGAAACAGTGACAGAAAAGGGATGATATCCCTTTGGCAAACCTGGGATGGGCATATAACGGAGTGGAGAGCAAGGCCAGCAAAGTAACAGCTTGTGGGGAATTTGATGATCTGTCCATTCTTGTCTATTAGCAAAAGAAGATGTTGAGTGGAATCCCAGCTGAGGCAAACTAATGTTGAATAACTGCTTCTAACAGAACTGCAGAAAGCCACAGAATACGATGGCCTCATGTTGTAATCAATACGGTCACTTAAGCATCTCTCTTCTCTCCCCTCCCACTTTGCTAGTGACTTTTTTTTTTGGAAAGGACAGGAAGAGCACAGTGGCATCTAGACTAAACAGGCCACGGGCTCAGCGCCAGATGCTGAGTGTGGAAGAGCTGGGGATTGTGTATCAGCATCTAAGAGAAAACTGAAGACCACCTGAAGAGGACAGGACAAATCCACCCCACCTCATCAATGTCTGAACTGACTGGTACATGATAGGTAAGTCACTTGGAAACCAAGGATAGCATACCTGGCATGGTCCACACACTCCACAACTTTGCCAAAAGTGCCTTCACCTAGGCTGCCGACAATCTCATCTAGGAGAGAAAACAAGAGCCGATGTGAGCTTCGAGAACCAGAAGGGCATGAGGTCCTGCAATTTCACAGCATTCACATCTCAAAAAGGTATCTCCCTGCTACACTCTTTAAAACAGAAGTGTCTATTGTCTGCTTCAGGCAATTACTGGTCAGCCCATTTATAAGCAATAAACACTAGAGACCCCTCTAGTACAATAAGAGAGATCTTGTCTAACATGGGGATAGAAAGTAGAGAGGTAAAGTTTTACGAAAGGTGGCTGTACATCGCTCTTGGAGCCAATCGCCGATTCTGCACACCAGGTGACCTTCCTTGTCATCTTCCACGCTCCTGCTGCGTTTACTGCTCTGTTGGCTTCTCTGCACACACCGCCCCCCGAAACGCCATCCGACCAATCGCACACAGCGGGCAGTTCCGATTGGCAGATTGAGTTGTCATTCAAAGGTGGAGACGACGATGCATCGGTGGTTGGATTTTCCAGATCCCCGCATTTCATAAGGCACACAGCATATATAACGATAGGGATATTGCAAGGGACACGTCAAGACACAAACTAACTTCAAAACAGAAAAGTAAAAAACAGCTACAGGTATGTAAAGAACTGTCTCATTAGCTACAGTGTCTGATGCAGCTGCCTCTTAGCGGAAAGTGCCACCCTCTTCTCTGGAAGGGAGCAGCAGCTGGGATGCTCCAGTCACTGGGTTCGTACAAGCATTCCCCCCAGGTTTTGCCACAGAGGAGCAGATTCCTCTATCTGAATAGAGGACACTGCCAGCGGCGCAAGAAGAGCGAATGCTTTGCCAGTCACGTCACTTTCTCCAGTGGCAAGTGTGCCGATGGGTAGAGTACACAAGTCAGGTTGGTCAGGCTGTCCAGTAGAAGCCGATTAGCAGTTCCCCCTTTGTGGAGTCTGTCCCGCTTTCCTTTGTATGTTTATTAATAAACATCTCCAGCTATCCCAGGGACTTGTCCCACCCTTGACCCAATACTACTCAGCCCTTCCCATCCTGATGGAACCAACAACAGAATTGATCCTGCATCTGCAAGCCTGATTGGACCCATATAGGGCCAGTGTTGTCATCCTTCCTTTGAACAGACTTAAAGCTTGAAAGAATTCTAGGAGCAGGAGAGTTAAGTCCCTGGAGAGCCTTATACTTAATAGATCCTGGTCTGCTAAAGGTAAGAGCTCACAATCAAGCCCATCGCTACTAGCTTCTACTGGAAAACCAGCCAAACATTCCTGGAGGTTCCTTCCCACCAGCAGAAACACCCCAACCAAAGCCAACAACTCTTCTGTCCAATGACTGAACTTTTCTATTTAGTCCCTCAATAATAAAAAAAAAAAAAAAAAAAAGTGTAAAATTAGTTACATTCTATCTAGTGAGAGATATGGTAACAGGGCTCTACACTTCCATGTCTGAACTTCCTAATACGTGCTCCGCCATATTCCTTCCCCCGACAAGTCAAGAAGAATGAACTACAGACAAAGTTTAAGAGATCGTATGAAATGGAGAAAAGTTTCAGAGAATATTTGACATAGCTGCTGTGACTTCACAACACGAAGAGTAGAGATCACAACAACCGAAACCTGCACAGTACCACCACACACGCACAGTTGTTATTGGAGCATTTCAATCGTTTAACCTTGGCATTAAAACTCAAATAAAATCGTCTGGAAAAAAAGGAAAGTGATGGGCCATTAAGCGTTCCAAACCATGCAAGTATCCAGTATAGCCACAGGGGTTAGGAATCAATCACTTTGTTTAAACTATATAAAAGCAACAAACTTGAGAACTGTGAATAGTAGTAACGGGTCCTTACTAGGGTATGACAGAGGCGGTAAAGTTAAGACATTTGGATGAGCATCTCACAACACTTCCAAGTCACTCCATTGTCCTGGGATAACTTCTCCTCTCCTCTCCCCCCTCCCACCCCCAACCACAAGTTGATTGTTAATCGTCACTAACTAGGAGAGGGAGGTTGCAGTTCATTCCAGTTAGAGAGAGAACGGTGACATTCTCAAACAAAACTTCAGTCCAAGGAAACTAGTGACAACAGGGCACCTCTCCCGAGTATTGTGGGGAAGTGGTTGATAACCAGAGTGCTAACAGTTCTGAAGAATGGGTTTGACACAGCTGACTTGTCCTAAGGGATACAAGATTCTGCCACAACAAACATATCTACACTGAAGTATCTTATGCTATCACAATGTAGCAATATCCAGTCAGGCAGAAGTTTCAATATGCAGCAGAAGTGGAACCTTCAAGCAAATAAAAGAGGAGGACACACAACCATAGTGGATACTGCAACAGTGCAGGTCTGCATCCAGGCGCTCCCCTTGTAAGTGTGCAGACAAGTGATCCATCTGGCTTCACTGCACTCCCCCTGCCCACCCTGTGCCTTGGGAAGCTAGGCTTTATTTCCAGGTGCTAGGAATGGTCTGTCAAAATTAACAACTATTAATGCTTCCAGTTTAAAGACACAGTGAAGTGAAACATAATCAAGAACAAAACAGAAGAGGGATTAGAGGTACTCACCCAGTGTATTCAGAGCTACAGAAGGTAAAAAGTTAAAACCTGAACAATCCTGAACTCATCTGGATGCTACTCACCGATGAGGCACTGCTACAAGACCTGGTCTTGCGTTTCCGGCAGCGATGCTGGTGCTTCCTCGTTCGGTGGTGCTCTCTGTCCCGCGATCTCCGGCAGTGGTGTGAGCGGGTAGAGTAATAATCCTCTCCGAAAGAAGGGCTTCGGTCTTCAAACCTGTAGTTATCACTCTCCCGTCTGTCTCTATACCTCCTTTGGTAAGGCATCCTCTCGTGGCTGCATTACAAATAAGAACCCACTTACAAACCTGAAAAGGCAGAGCACACTGCACAAACAACAGAGCGCTGCTGCACACAAAGGCAGCCTGACTATGCATGCTCTTGTGCCCTCCACAGGGTAGTGAGGAACAACGGTAGCAGATCTAGTTCTGAACTGAAGCCTGATCTGGGAGTTTGCACCATATCACAGGACTTTTGGCCAAGTATTTCAAACGGAAGGGATGTCAGAAACCATATGGTATTCTCTCCTTTGTGGGAAAAAAGGCTTAATGTGCAAATGTAGATCTGGGAAGGACTAGATACTATCTATGTGCCTTATCACCACAGACAGAGTACTTTCCTCACAACCCCTCCCTTCCCCTATGCAGCAGGGAAGTTTTTTTGTTTTGTGTTTTTAAACAGATGGGGAATTAAGGCCCAGAGAGAGTGATTTTCCCAGGCGGACAGAGAATCCCAGGGTAGCACAATGGGGACTTAACCCCACCATTGCCTTAACCACCACACCATCCTTCCTCTCATTGACAGCCCTAAAGACTAGAGTCCTTCATTTAATTACAGAGCAGGTGCTGAATGCTCAACACAAGCATCCCCCATGTTACTGCACATCTTGACCAGAAAGGATTACCTCTGTGGGCCAAAAGGACCGTTCAGTCTCTATAGTCAGTCCCTAGTCTCAGACAGGATGGATAAAAAAAAAAAAGATTTTTATTTAAAAAATAAATAAAAAAAAATCATTTTTTTTTTAAATTGGATTTTTTTTTATAAAATCCTTTTTGAGGAAAAAAACCCATCTACAGATATCTTAATTAAGATATCTTTGAGTTATAATGTATCTCATCATGGAATAAGGATAATAAATTCTAATTCTATAGTATGAGACAATATATTCATGTAATGTTTAAGAAAAGTTTTGTAAATTAGTTCCAATAGTTCATGGATTACGGACCCAATCTTATGGGGTTCCAGGGGTTTCTGTACAGATTATTTAGGTTAATCTTTCTATCTACCCAATTGGACTCAGTGCTCAGGGGTGGGCAAACTTTTTGGCCTGAGGACCACGTTGGGTTTTGGAAATTCTATGGAGGCCGGTTAGGGGAGGCTGTGCCTCCTCTGCCCCCTATCTGACCTCCCCGCTTCTCACCCCCTGAGCGCCCCCGCCCCCCCCCCCCGGACTCCGACTCCTGCCCCATCCAACCCCCCCTGTCCCGACAGCCCCCAGAACCCCCGCCCCTCCATCTAACCCGTCCTTTCCTTCCTGACTGCCCCCCAGGAGCCTTGCCCCATCCAACCACCTTTTCTCCCTGTCCCCTGATCACCCCCGGAACCCATGCCCCGACCGCCCCCCGCTCCCTCATCCAACCCTCCCCTCCTTCCTGACTGTCCCCCGGGGCCCCCCACCTCCATTTAACCCCCGTTCCCCTCCCTCTGACCGCCCCAACCCCTATCCACACCCCCGCCCCGACCACCACACCCCCCCTCCCCGAACTCCCCTGCCCTCTATCCAACCCCCCCTTACCGTGCTGCCTGGAGCACCGGGTCAGGCAGGGCTCTGCAGTTGCACTGCCCCAGGAGCTTGCAGCCCCGGCACCCAAAGCATTGCAGCAGCGGGGCGAGCTGAGACTGCGGGTAAGGGGAACAGCCGGGGAGGGGCCAGGGGCTACCCTCCCAGGCCAGGAGCTCAGGGGCCAGGCAGGAGGGTCCCGTGGGCCAGATGTGGCCCACGGGCCATAGTTTGCCCACCTCTGGTCTAGAAGATACCATCAGAGATGTTTAGTTTTGCTGTTCTCAAACTGTGGATTTGTCTCTCCAGAGATAACATGCTTGTTAACAGCAAAAATGTTCTTAAATAAATAAATAAATATATAGAAGTGAGAAATAACAGACCTCAACCCTACTTTTCCTCTGAAAATTTGTGTACAGAGTCAATCCCTTACCTCTCTCTAAAGGTGCAAAGTTTCAAAAAGTTCAGTGAATAGGAGATTGTTGGGTGGCAGAATAGTTCTGGACAAGAAGTAGTCTGGAGATAAATGTGAGAAGGGAGGGACAGGCAGTAGAAACAAAAGTGAAACTGTTTGAACAGCATATTCCAGAAGTCTTGAGGTCTTTCTGAGTGTAGCCTTCACTGATTTGAGATCTACCATACCATTCTCTCACTAGAAGGGAAAACCTATAATGGCAGCAGGCCGTAAGAGAGACCCAGTTTGGGAATAAGAACCATTCAAGAAATATATGTTTGCTGATGATGTTTTAAAGAAAGTCACACCAGTGAACTGGTGGAAGTCACTTAAGCAACTTGGATTCATAGACTGTTGAAGTGATAATCTCACTTTTAACAGCAGTAGCTTCTTCTGCTGGTGTAAGAAGAACATTTTCTTCCTTTGGACTAATTCATTCCAAATTGAGAAATCGTTTGGGACCTAAAAAAGCAGGAAAGCTTGTTTTTCTTTTCCAGATTATGAACAAACAGGAAAATGAAGGTGAAGACGACTGAGTTAGCTGCAAATGCCAATATTTTAAGTTTCTCATGTTGACCCAGTCAATTTAATTTTTTAAAAATATATAGTTCATTTAACTATTTTAGTTAAAAACAATTTTAACAAAAACAAATCTGATTTTAAAAAACTTGAATATTTAACTAAATTCAAAAAGTCATATGCTTGTTTTGTTAAAATATTATGTTTGCTATTAAAGAAAAAAAATCCAGAATACATAACGTTGTTGTTTTAGTTAAATAAAACAATTTAAATGTCTGTCTGGTGATGTTCTCCTCCTAATACAGCATGGCAAGAAATATTAATGATTAACCTGTTGAATTGGAGATAGTCCTCCTCCCAGTGACTTCATAAATATCTGCTTCAATTACCTTTGGTAAATGAAATAACCAATCATTCATTTTCTGATATAGCTGTAAAACTAATCTGAAAAGTTTTCAAAATAAATCGCTTTAAAAATATATAGTGCGTACCTTCTAAAAATGAAACCTACATCTCTCTCTGAGTTGTGAAGAATATGTATTAAGCTTATAACAACCAACAAGAATGCACTTTTATGTAGAAATCCATGATTAAATCGAGTATTCCTGGCTAGTGATTTAAATAATGATTTAAATCAAATCCACCCTGGTCTCTGATGATGTGATAACTGGCTCTGTGGATGAGGGGAAAGCAGTGGATGTGTTATTCCTTGACTTTAACAAAGCTTTTGATACGGTCTCCCACAGTATTCTTGCCTGCAAGTTAAAGAAGTATGGGCTGGATGAATGGACTACAAGGTGGACAGAAAGCTGGATAGATCGTTGGGCTCAATGAGTAGTGATCAATGGCTCCATGTCTAGTTGGCAGCCGGTATCAAGCGGAGTGCCCCAAGGGTTGGTCCTGGGGCCGGTTTTGTTCAATATCTTCATTAATGATCTGGAGGATGGTGTGGTCTGCACTCTCAGCAAGTTTGCAGATGACACTAAACTGGGAGGAGTGGCAGATATGCTGGAGGGTAGGGATAAGATAACAGAGGAACCTAGACAAAGAGGATTGGGCCAAAAGAAATCGGATGAGGTTCAACAAGGACAAGGGCAAAGTCCTGCACTTAGGACGGAAGAATCCCATGCATTGCTACAGACTAGGGACTGAATGGCTAGGCAGGAGTTCTGCAGAAAAGAACTTAGGGGTTACAGTGGACGAAAAGCTGGATATAAGTCAACAGTGTGCCCTTGTTGCCAAGAAGGCTAATGGCATTTTGGGCTGTATAAGTAGGGGCATTGCCAGCAGATTGAGGGACGTGATCATTCCCCTCTATTCAACATTGGTGAGGCCTCATCTGGACTACTGTGTCCAGTTTTGGGCCCCACACTACAAGAAGGATGTGGAAAAATTGGAAAGAGTCCAGCAGAGGGCAACAAAAATGACTTATGAGGAGAGGCTGAGGGAACTGGGATTGTTTAGTCTGCAGAAGAAAAGAATGAGGGAGGATTTGATAGCTGCTTTCAACTATCTGAAAGGGGGTTCCAAAGAGGATGGATCTAGACTGTTCTCAGTGGTACCAGATGACAGAACAAGGAGCAATGGTCTCAAGTTGCAGTGGGGGAGGTTTACGTTGGATATTAGGAAAAAAACTTTTTCACTAAAAGGGTGGTGAAGCACTGGAATGGGTTACCTAGGGAAGTGGTGGGATCGCCTTCCTTAGAGGTTTTTAACGTCAGGCTTGACAAAGCCCTGGCTGGGATGATTTAGTTGGGGTTGGTCCTGCTTTGAGCAGGGGGTTGGACTAGATGAACTCCTGATGGCCCTTCCAACCCTAATATTCTATGATTCTATGACTGGTCAATAACACCAAAGTTATACCTAAAGAAGAGCTCTGTGTGGCTCCAAAGCCTCTCTCTCTCTTACCAACAGAAGTTGGTCCAACAAGAGAGATTACCTCACTTACCTTGTCTCTCTAGTCTGGGACTGACCAGCTATAACATTGCATCAAGTTATACAATGTTTAGAGTAAATTTTAGGCCAAGATAGTAACACAAGCAGATTTTTATACTAAGTGCCAAAGGATGCTAGACCTTCTACCTTTATCAGCTACAAACTTCTCTTCCACAATTATTTATAAACTGAAGCCTCAACCTCAGTACCAAGTGCTTCAGTTTTTAAATAGTATAATAATATAATGACGTTACTACTTAAAAAAAAAAAGGGGGGGGTCCACAAATCTGATCGAGCTTCTCCTGACAGACCAGACTGCTGTGATCCAAACAGCGAATCCCCCTGTGATCCGGGGCCAGTAAGGAACTTGCAGGCTAATTGACCCAGATTCAACCTTTAGAAATATACTGATAGATAATATTTGTGTTTGTGTGTGTGTTTACTAGGGCTGTTGATTAATCGCAGTTAACTCTCACAATTAACCACAAAAGAATTAATCATCGTTAATCACACTGAAACAATACCAACTGAAATTTATTATTTTTGGATGTTTTTCTACATTTTCAAATATATTATTTCTATTACAACGCAGAATACAAAATGTAGAGTGCTCACTTTATATTACAAATATTTACTTTAGAGCCTACAAGTCCACTCAGTCCTACTTCTTGTTCAACCAATAGCTAAGACAAATAAGTTTGTTTACATTTACTGGAGATACTACTGATGACTCCTTATTTACAATGTCACCTGAAAGTGAGAACAGGCATTCGCATGACACTTTTGTAGCTGGCGTTGCAAGGTATTTACGTTCCAGATATGCTAAACATTCATATGCCCCTTCATGCTTCCATGCTGATGATGCTCATTAAAAAATAATGCGTTAATTAAATCGGTTACTGAACTCCTTGGGGGAGAACTGTATGTCTTCTGTCCATTTTACCCGCATTCTGCAATATATTTAATGTTATAGCAGTCTCAGATGATGACCCAGCACAAGTTTTTTTTAAAAACACTTTCACAGCAGATTTGACAAAACGTAAAGAAGGTATGAATGTGAGATTTCCAAGGATAGCTACAGCACTCGACCCAAGTTTTAAGAATCTGAAATGCCTTCCAAAATCTGAGAAGGATGAGGTGTGGAGCATGCTTTCTGATGTCTTAAAAGAGCAACACTCTGATGCGGAAACTACAGAACCCAAACCACCAAAAAAGAAAATCAAGCTTCTGCTGGTGGCATCTGACTCAGATGATGAAAATGAACATGTCTCGGTCCGGTCTGCTTTGGATCATTATCGAGCAGAACCCATCATCACCATGGACACATATCTTCTGAAATGGTGGTTGAAACATGAAGGGACAAATGAATCTTTAACACCTCTGGCATGTAAATATCTTGCGATGCTGGCTACAACAGTGCTATAAGAACACTTGTTCTCACTTTCGGGTGATATTGTAAACAAGAAGCAGGCAACATTATCTCCTGCAAATTGTAACCAAAGTTGTTTGTCTGAGCGATTGGCTGAAGTAGGACTGAGTGGACTTGTAGGTTCTAAAGTTTTACATTGTTTATTTTTGAATGCAGTTATTTTTTGTACAAAATTCTACATTTGTACGTTCAACTTTCATTATAAAGAGATTGCACTAAAATACTTGCATTAGATGAATTGAAATGTACTTTTGTTTTTTTACAGTGCAAATATTTGTAATCAAAAATATAAAGTGAGCACTGTACACTTTGTATTCTGTGTTGTAATTGAAATTAATATATGTGGAAAATGTAGAAAACATGCAAAAATATTTATTTAAATGGTATTCTATTATTGTTTAACAGCGCGATTAAATTTTTTAATCGCTTTACAGCCGTAGTGTTTACATATAAGCTATTAGAATGTAATCAAACAGTTTCTGTCTATCACTGGATTCTCTTAATTCAGAAATAAAAAACTGTTACCTACCTTTCATAACTGTTGTTCTTTGAGATGTGTTGCTCATGTCCACTCCAAGTAGGTGTGTGCACGCTGCACGCACAGTCATCGGAAGGTTTTTCCCCTAGCGGTACCCGTTGGGTCAGCTGTGGAGCCCCCTGGAGTGGCGCCTTTATGGTGGTGTATATAGGTCCCTGCCCACCCGCTGCCTCTTCTGTTCCTTCTTGCTGGATACTCCTGGGTGGCTCGTGCAATGGACATGAGAGCACATCTCGAAGAACAATAGTGACAAAAGGTTTTTCCTCTTCAAGTGATTGCTCATGTCAATTCCAAGTAGGTGACTCCCAAGCAGTCCCCCAGAGGAGGGGTCAGAGTTCACCGAGCTGCAGACTGAAAAACTGCTCTACCAAATGCGGCATCGTCTCTAGCCTGCTGAGTGATGGCATAGTGCGACAAAGGTGTGAACCAATGGCCACGTCACCGCCCTGCAGATGTCCTGATTGGGGACCTGAGCCAGAAACGCTGCAGAGGAAGCTTGCGTTCTTGTGGAGCGCATCGTCAACGGTGGAGCCAGAATCTTTGGCAAGTGATGGCATAAACAGTCCAGGATGAAGGGAATCGAGGTCTGCAATCGAGGAGTGTCCTTCTGAAGTGACCAAATTGTAAACCTCTTCCACTTAGCCAGGTAAATAGCAAGAGCGGAAGGCTTTCTGCTGCCGAGAACCTCCCTAACCGAGTCTGAGCATGCAAGCTCCAACAGATTTAGCCATAGAGTTTCCATGCCATGAGATGGAGAGATTCCAGCTTGGGGTGATGGAGGCAGCTATGGTCCTGGGTAATCAAGTCCGGAACGAGGGGCAGCGTTAGAGGTGTGTCCACGGACAGATCCAGCAGCGTGGTGAACTAGTTTTGACGTGACCACACTGGAGCTATCAAAATTAGCTACACTTTGTCCTGTCGGCCCTTGAGGACTTTGTGGATGAGAGGGAATGGTGGGAATGCATACAGCAGGCACCCTTTCAGGGAAAGGAGGAAGGCGTCTGCAAGCGAGCCCTGGCAGTGATTCAGGAAGGAGCAGAACTGCTGACATTTCCTGTTGTGTTGTGTCGCAAACAAGTCTACCTGGGGAGAGCCCCATCTTTGGAAAACACTGATGGGGAAATCCGGGCAAAGAGACCACTTGTGGCTGTGAAAGGACCTGCAGAGGTGGTTGGCCAGTTTGTTCTGTGAACCTGGAAGGTACGAGGCCTCCAATTGTATTGAGTGGGCAATGCAAAATTCCCACAGGTTGAGGGCTTTCTGACCCGCGGGAGAGGAGCAAGCACCGCCCTGTTTGTTTATACAACACATGGCTGTGGTGTTGTCTGTCGATACTGACACACATCTGCCCTGAAGATGGGTTTGAAATATCTGGCAAGCAAGGCACACTGCACACAGCTCCTTGATGCTGATGTGCAGCAAAAGTTCTGCCTAGGACCATAGACCTTGAGTCCTGAGGTCGCCTAAGTGTGCTCTCCATCCCATCACCAATGTATCTGATACTAGTGACAGCATCACTTGAGGTTTGGAGAAGGGTATTCCCGCACATACTGTTTGTGGGTCGAGCCACCACTGGAGGGACTCGAGAACCTGAAGGGTAAGAATGACCAGTATGTCCAGGTGGTCTCGGTTCGGCCTATAGACCAGGGCCAGCCAAGCCTGCAGGGGACGAAGCCGCAGTCTGGCATGCTGTACCACTTACGCACAAGCAGCCATAGGTCCAAGTCATTTTAGGCAATTCCGCACCGTCATGGCTGGGAATCTGCTGAGATTGTTTACGATGGCGCTCATGGTAAGGAAACAAGCTTCCAGAAGAAAAGCCCTGGCCTGGGTGGAGTTTAGGGTGCCGATAAACTATCCTCTGAGTGGGGTTATAGTTGACTTTGCCAACTTTGTTCAGAATGAGGTCAAGCTTGAGGAACATCATGCGCACCAGGCTCATATGGTTCTCCATTTGGGCCCGAGATTGTCCCTTGATTAGCCAGTCGTCCAGGCAGGGAAATACCTGCACCTGCTGCTTCCGTAGGAAGGCCGCCATGACTGCCATGCACGTGGTGAACACCTGAGGGGCCACCAAAAGGCTGAAAGGGAAGACTGAACTGATGGTGGATGTTGTTTACCACAAATTGAAATCTTATGTGGGACAGAATTATGGAGACCTGAAGGACACGTCCTTCAAGTCAAGGGCGGCATACCAGTCCCCCAGATCCAGAGAGGGGATGATGGAAGCCAGGGAGACCATGCAGAACTTCAACTTCTTCATGAATCTGTTGAAGTTTTCCAGGTCTAAAATAGGCCTGCGCCCACCCTTGGCCTTGGGAATTAGGAAATATCATGAGTTCATACCCTTGCCCCTAAACTTCAGAGGGACCTCTACCGCCCCGAGAAGTAAGAACGTTTGCACCTCTTGCACTAGAAGTTGCTCGTGAGAAGGGTCCCTAAAGAGTGACAGGGAGGGAAGGTGGGAGGGAAAAGAATTGGAAAGAATATCCCAATTCTATCACGCTCAGGACCTACCGGTCTGAGGTTATTTGGGCCAAAGCACAGTAGAAATGGGATAGATGGTTCACAAAAGGTGGGGAAGGATCTGGGATGTGGACTGGTGTTGCGCCGCTCAGGCATGCCTTTTAAAAAGCCTTCTTAGAAGCTGGAGACTGCCTCGTTGAGCCCTGTCCCTGATTCGAGAAGGACTGCGGAGGCCTTTGCCTATTACTCCTACCCCGTTTCCTGCTATAGTCCCGTCTCTGCTCAGAGGGGTAGAAGCGAGACAGGGGCTGAGGCTTAAAATGCTTCCTCTGTGGGGCTGGCATGTGGAAGTCCAGTGACTAAGGTTTTCCTAGAGACTTTTAGGCTATGAAGCCTAGAGTCCATCTGCTCTGCGAACAGACCCGAGCCGTCAAAGGGCAAGTCTTGAATGGTCTGCTGTACCTCTGGTGGAAGGCCCGAGACCTGCAACCACCAGCTTCAGTGCATAACAATGGCATTGGACATTGTGCAGGTGGCCAAGTCCGCCGTGTCCAACACACCCTTGAAGGAAGTCCTTGCAAACGCCTTATCCTCCTCAATAACAGCTCCAAAGTCAGAAAGGGAGTCTGTTGGAAGGAGCTCCTTAAACTTGGACAGAGGGAGCAGCTGAGCACCGCTTGCTGGTTAGCAATTCGAAGCAGGAGCCCCCCGATGGAATAGACCTTATGGTCAAAGAAGTCCAACTTCTTTGGATTTTGGCATAGGGCCTTACTGCCCTTGCCCTTCCTTGGCGTTGGCCACATCCACTACCAACATGCCCAGTTGAGGGCAGGTGAAGAGGTATTTTTATCGCTTGGAGGGTACAAAGTATTTCCTTTCCACCCCCTTTGCCATGGGAGGAATGGAGGCAGGAGTTTACCAGAGGATCTTTGTGGTATTATGAATGGTCTTGATCAAGGGAAAGGCCACTCTTGACAACCCTTCTGGCATCAGAATATCCATGGGATGTCTTCTGACACGTCCACTGCCTGAAGACCTAGGTTTTGAGATACTCTTCTAAGCAGCTCTTGATGGGCCCTATTGTCCATGGCCGGCAAAGAGGCAGACGCTATTGCCTTGTCTGGAGAGGAAGATGAAGAAGTCCCCATGGGCACAGGTTCCTCCTGACCCTCCAATTCATGAGGTTCCTCCCCCAGCGATGCTGTCTGCAGGGTGGCTGGCATGGTGCCGGGTTGGGTGTCGGGCTCCGGTCCTTTTGGAGGTTCCCTTACCATTGAGGCAGATGGGGGGCTCTACCTGTCTGAGGCAATGGACAGGGACCTGGAGCTCAGCCCCTGGGTTTGATGGTATGCCCGGGGGGTCCAGAACGGCCATTGCATTGGAGCTTGCCATTGAGGAGGCCAGGGCATCATAGGGACGTGGTGTGCCTCCTCCTGCCAGGAACAATAAGAATGGTGCTGGCTCCGCCTGGAGATATAGGACTCCGGCTACAAGGTTGAGTCCAACCTTAGGGACCACGAGGGTGCCAGAGAGCCGTGCCCCGGTGAGAGGGACTGCTGCCGAAGCATGGCCAGTTTGCCCTTGGAGAGAACTGGCCCCTTGTGCAGTGCCAGTTCCAGAAACTGCTGGGCCATCATCTCTATAAGGTCCCTTGTGGCCTCAAATGCGTCCAGGGTACATGGCATGTCCAACTCACGCATCTGGCTCTCCTGCACCGGGGAGTCCAATGGGACCAGACTCAACCGTTCCGCCTGTTTGACCGGCGTCAACGGTGCCAGTTTCGCTTGAGCAGGAGCTGAGTGTCCCAGCATAGGACACACTGCGCGAGCTCCATCGTGCTCCACTGCTCTGTTGGCAAACGCCCCCTCTCAGTTCCTTGCTTCTTCTGCGGCACCGGCAAGCATGACCGGTGCTGAGAGGCCACTGAAGTGGTCTTCAGTGCCGGAGAGTGTTGGTTCTGCGAGTCTCTGGGTGCCGGGTCCTTTGCCAGCACCACGGCATCCCTTACTGAGGCCGGTGTGCGCCGCCTGAAATGCTGGATTTTAGCACCGACACAGGCTGTGCCAGCTGCGGGCGAAGGGCCGACTCCATAAGAAGAAGTTTAAGTCTGAAGTCCCTCTCCTTTTTTGTTCTTGGGTGGAAGCTCCTGCAGATTTCTATACTCTGATGGGCTTCTCCCAAGCACTTTAAGCAGGAGTCGTGAGGATCTTCCCTGGACATAGGCTTTTGACAAAACCCATGGGGTCTGAAGCCTTGAGACCAAGGCATGCCCTGGTTCCCGAAGGGGAGTGGGGGGGGGGGGAGAAGACCTGGGGGGGGGGTAGAAGCCCCCTACAAAGACTTTACTACTAACTAAACTAAAAACTAACAATACTATGCTAATAAAAACTATTTACAAAACAAAGAAAGTGAATGCTAGGGAATCGTTTGCCCGAGGCAAGAGAGAAAGAGAAGCTCCAACAACCGCCACTGGCAGTAAGAAGGAACTGAAGAGGCAACAGGTTGGCAGGGACCTATATACACCGCCATAAAGGCGCCACTCCAGGGGACTACACAGCCAACCTGATGGGTACTGCTAGGGGGAAAACCTTTTGATGACTGTGGATGCAGCGCGCACACACCTGCTTGGAATTGACATGAGCAATCACTTGAAGATAAAGATATTAACATTTAAATGAACTGTAAATATAGTGATATCACTGTCTCAATTTATCTTTGAAGTATACAGCAAATCACTTGCAAATGGTGGGAGATAAGCAATTGCCTTATGATAATCCATGTAGCTAATTACACTGCTCTACAGCCAAAATGCTTCTGAAATAAATGTAGTCAAACTTTACTAATTCTGGGTCACTGAGAACGAAAATGATGCTTAAAATTGTTGATTGGCTCTAGTTTTCAAGATATGTTATTGGGTCAGTATATACGACCCTTGACTTGGGAATGGCGGAGGATAAGTGAGTTATAAAGGGAAGGGATCTCAATTAAAACCAGAAATGACTAAAATACATCTTTGACTGGATCTATGAATAAATCTATGACTGGGTTTGGACAATACTTGCTTTTTAGGCAAAACAATGAATGATGCAATCTGAAGCAGGTATTGCGTCATAGATGATATGAATTGCATCATGTTATTCCTAGAAGTCATGGATGATGCAATCATAACGAAGCTTACATCACTCTGCTGAACAAATTGCCCTATATCAGCTCTAGAAATCATACAGTGTCGTGCTCTCTTATTTGTCAATGTTTGATTTTGCAAAGGGACACATTTCTGTTTAGCCAAAGTGAGCAGAGATGCCTCGTACTTGTGTGAACAGTGCAGATAACTTCTGCTATGTTTGTGGTGAAGTGACTTTTGCGTCACAAAAGCGCAGTATAACCATTATGGTTAAGAAAGCCTATCACCTTTATTTTGGTTGCAAAATTGGAGATCAGGACAAGAGGTGGGCCCCACACATGCTGCAACACTTGTGCAACAAATCTTCACCAGTGGTTGAACAGGAAAAGGAAATCTATGCCTTTTGCAGTGCCAATGATTTGGAGAGAGCCAACAGATCATACCAGCAATTGTTACTTCTGCATGGTGCCTCCAGTTGGGAAAGGTGTGTCAAAGAAGAAAAAATGGGACTGTGCATTACCCAAACATTCCATCAGCTATACACCCAGTACCCCACGGAGAAGGACTGCCGGTTCCTGATGCACCAGAATCATTCTCACTTGAGTCAGACGAGGAAGAGGATGAAACTTCTGGTCCTGAACCATGAATGTCACAGGACCCACATTTTCTCCCATCCTCCTCCTCTGAACCACATCTCATAACACAAGGTGAACTGAATGACCTTGTCAGGGATTTGGAACTACCCAAGAGTAAGGCAGAGCTGTTGGGCTCCAGACTACAGCAGTGGAATCTCCTGGCAGGTGATGTTAGGGTTTCCATGTTCCGTGACCGTCAAAAGAATCTTGTCCCATTCTTCTTCATGGAAGGTGATCTTGTAGCCTGCAACAACATCGATGGTGTGATGGCAGCCCTCAACATCGTTCACGATCCAGATGAGTGGAGACTGTTCATTGATTCATCGAAGACGAGTCTTAAAGCTGTTTTACTGCATAATGGCAATGTTTTGCCATCAATTCCAGTTGGTCATGCAGTCCATATGAAGGAAACCTATGACAACATGAAACAACTTTTGAGGTGCATAAACTATGACCAACCTCATTGGCAGCTTTGTGGTGATTTTAAGGTTACTGCTCTCTTGCTTGCTCTGCAGACTGGATACACAAAGTACTGCTGTTTTCTCTGCGAATGGGATATTCGTGCAAGAGATTCCCACTACATCAAGAAAGACTGGCCACTACGACAGTCATTGGAGCCTGGGAGGAAGAGTGTTCAGCATCCACCACTTGTTGAATCAAGGAAGATTTTGTTACCACTCTTACACATCAAGCTGGGTCTGATGAACAACTTTGTCAAGGCCATTGACAAAACACAAGCAGCTTTCAAGTACCTCCGTGGAAAATTTCCAAGGTTAATTGAAGCTAAGATAAAGGAAGGTGTCTTTGTTGGTCCTCAGATTCGTGAACTTCTTTGAGATGATGCATTTGACCATGCACTGCATGGCAAGGAAAAGACGGCACGGAAAGCCTCCCAGTTAGTGGCAATAAATTTTCTCGGAAACAACAAGGCAGACAACTACAGGTTGTTGGTAGAAAACCTCCTCAAGGCATACAAAAGCCTTGGTTGCAACATGTCACTAAAGATACATTTTTTGCACTCTCATCTAGATTTTTTTCCACCGAACTGCGGAGCAGTGAGCGACGAGCACGGCGAGCGATTTCACCAGGACATTGCAACAATGGAGAAACGCTATCAGGGCAAATGGAGCCCATCAATGCTTGCAGACTATTGCTGGACAGTGACAAGAGATGCTCCATTTAATGAATACAAGAGACAAGCCAAGAAGTGCCGAGTAGACACTGAATAGGACTAAACTATGTACATAATAGTTTTTTGCCCTTTGTTTCATAATAAATTTTATTTATATAACCCTTTTGCTGATTTTTAAAGCGTTACATAAACAGGACAGGTGAAAAATTATCATGTAAAGCAACCATAAACACATGAAAAGACCTAGGTTTACAATTTATGATTAAAACTCTATCTACACACTATACATAGACATAAAATGTAAAAACTTAAATATCTTAGAAACAGTAGCCAATCAGTTGTTTTAATTGTCATATTTGAATTCAGCACATCAAAATACATAATAAATCGCACATTTTATCTCTGAAGCAGACGACTTCTCAAAAATTGTAGACCAGTGTTACCAGTGAGAAAATAGGTTACTTCAAAAGCCTATTGTTCACCCAAGGATGGGTGCTGTCAAGATGCTGCAAAAAAATCTCTATACATGATTAGTTCAAGATCAAAAGTCTTTCATCTCAGATCTTCTTAAGCTTGATTCAGGGGAAGTTTGAGGCGTAAGAAGGAGATCTCCAGTCTCATCTGGACTGCCCAGATATTCAATATTTGGACACTGAGCTATAATCTGACAAACTGATTTTGGAAACAGAGGGTCCTGTGGCATCTTTAAGACTAACAGAAGTATTGGGAGCATAAGCTTTCGTGAAAGCTTATGCTCCCAATACTTCTGTTAGTCTTAAAGGTGCCACAGGACCCTCTGTTGCTTTTTACAGATTCAGACTAACACGGCTACCCCTCTGATACTTGATTTTGGAAAGGACTCTTTGCAACTCTGAAGCTCACCATCTCTACTATAAAACTGACCTAAACACTCTATTTATAGCTGTATGTATAATGATCTTTTAACCAATACTATCTCTGTTTTCTTTTTAAATAAATTTTAGTTTAGTTGACAAGAATTGGCTGTACGCATGTATTTGGGTAACATCTGAAATAGTCATTAACCTGGTAGGTAATGTGTACCATCTGTTGGGACTGGTAGAACTTTTTATATGATGAACAAGATTTTCAGTAAGCCCTACCATATTTGACTTGGTTGTCTGGGTGGGAGCCTAAGGCTGGGTTGCTTTAAGCCTTAAAGTTTAAGGGAACTGTGTTTTTGGGCCTGGGTAACCAGTACAGCATTATAGAAGCTGTTTTGTTGCTGGCTTGGTAAATCTAAATATCAGAATAACCACCAGTTTTGGGGATTCTCTGCCCCATTCTTTACAGTTTGCCCTAACTGAGCAATCTCAGTGTGGCTCCCCTGGGACCCCAGTCACACCCACATTCCCTTAGCTTGCTGGGGCTGGGCAGAGTTTAGGCCCTGTCCCAGGCTCTAGGATGCAGATCTCATGTCCGATATCCCTCTTGGCAGAGGCAATGCCATGGTCTAAATGCCTGCTACCCGCTACTCCCACAACAAAAGCAAGCCCATCTCTTTCCCTTTCTGGCCCTTGTGTCTGAGTCCTGAGTTATGTCCTCTACCAACACCTGGATTCTTTGTTCTGCTGGTGATTTTGCACACTCCACTTCATCAGCCCCCGGAAGAGAAATTTAGTCAAACTGGTTTTCCTGCTCAGGCAACCTCCTTAGCACACCCATTGTCAGGTTAAAGCACAATCGTGAAAGTTAACAACTCCATTTATTAGGTCTAGGAAAGACATGCTATAGTAGTGTCAGCAAATGTTTGCTTCCATATCCACACAGAGGCATTCCATGATAATTTCATATCAACCAGAATTCATAAGTTGTACATACAGATTCCCCATATGGTCATAGTGGTGTATGATACTAAATGAGAAGTCAGTGTTTACGTAGGAAAGCTTGTAGTTCATAAAGACAAAGATCAGTTTATTGCCCTTTCACATTCAAAGTGAGCATGTCCTATATTTTAAGATTGTCTGAAGTTTACTTTATACATGTATTCTTGATGTGCAGTTAACCACAACTTGATGCCATTCAATCTTTACATAAGAGCAATCAATCAACTCTTTAATCATAATTTTGGGGGCTGCTAATTTTCTTCATTTTTCTCCCTCTTTGCCAACCAAGGGGCCAATTGTTGCCAAGTAGGATAGTGATTTCACTTGATTCATTAGATACTGGACCAAAACCAACTAATTTAACACAGGCTGCCAAACAGATGGCATCAACTTTAGGTCACTACTGACCTTGGTTGAAACTGAAATATAGATCTCAGATTCCTAGACTTTAAGGCCAGAAGAGACCATCACGTTCATCTAGTCCAGGGATCTCAAACCCAAATCACCACAAGGGCCACATGAGGACTAGTACATTGGCCCTAGGGCCGCATCACTGACACCTTTTCATACAAAGATACAAAAGCCCCCCACCTCTGTACCCGGCCCTGCCCCCACTCCACCCCTTCCATGAGGCCCCACCCCTGCCCCGCCTCTTCCCTGCCCCCATTCCAACCCCTTCCCCAAATCCCCGCCCCGCCTCTTCTCCGCCTCCTCCCAAGCGCACTGCGTCCCCTTTCCTCCCTCCTAGAAAGTCCTAAGCACCGCCAAACAGCTGTTTGGCAGCAGGAAGCGCTGGGAGGTAGGCGGAGGAGCAGGGACACGGTGCGCTCGGGGAGGGGGGGGCAGGGTGTGGAGACGGGGGGTGAAGGAAGCTATGGCGGGCTGCAGGAAATAACTCCGTGGGCCGCGTGTTTGAGACCCTTGATCTAGTCTGACCTCCTGCACATTGCAGGCCAATAGGCCCATTACCTCTGGCTGAATTACTCAAGTCTTCAAATCTTGATATAAAGACTTCAAGAACAACAAAACATAAAAATCAACAATGGAAAGGTTAAAGAATTTAAGAGTCAGCTGGATACACTTTTCATTGCCTTTGCACTAGCAAACTGCAGTTGCAAGTTGAACCAGGCAGACTACACCTGTGCAAGCTGCTATGCTGACTAGCTATCCTGTTTCAGATACACAGTGTACCACATCGGCATGCAGCACTAATTGCAAACATTACAGTTTCCATCCCCACAGTTCCCAGCACAGTTCCCTGCAGCAGATGCTTAGTGCCTATGCTGTATCTGTTTGCACTGTGCATTATTTTTGGTTTGTTCCAATGGATACTCTGAACAAGGCTGGAATTGAAGCAGGGTCAAATTAGGAAAGAACACATATAGCTTAACTAAAACACCCTAAAATTTAAAAAAAATTGACTTAACACTTTCACTCTACCCCAAGTAACTAAATATGGTCAGCAATTTCAGAATACAACTTGGTTTGACATTAGAGATTTAATTCACTCCTTAGTATCAGTACTGAGAAACACTGACTCCAGGGCAGAGAGTTCTCTTCCATCAATACTTAAGGTATCTCAGTATTTTAGAAAGGGGTCGTAGTCAGATATGGAGTCAAAGATTTAACAACAGGCTCGGAAGCAAATAAACCCATTTACTTCCATATCAAGGACTTATAATTTTGAAGCTATTAGCCATGATCAGGAAATGCATGTTGTCATCTCCCAATTCTATCCCTGAAATCTGATTAGAATCTAAGACAAGTACATTAGAGAATATGTCACCCAGCCATATATACCCTCCCATTCCAGAATAGGTGCTTAGAGGAGAATCCCAGCCTACGATTAAACCAGCTCTCACCTTCTAGACCGTGATCTCCTTGGAAGATCCCTTTGAGGCTGGTATCGCAATCTTCCTTCATATTCTCTGCTGTGAGACCTCCTCCTCTTCCATTTGTGACTCATGTAGGTCTCCTGCTCAGGGGATTGATATCTCTTGCAGTGATGCATCTAGGGACATAAGAAAGGCACTTCAAGTAAAAACTGTCATTTCCTCTATGGGCAAACATTTCTAGTTTCCTACACCCAGGTCCCTACCAACTTCTACAGAGTTCAGGAGCTCCAACGTTCTCTGGAACTAACTGTTCACATTTTACCAACTTCCTGAAAGCCTCTTACAGCTCACTGCATAGTAAGCGAAAAGCATGACAACGTGCCTGAAGAGTTGGAGGAAAGTCCCATAAAAGCCATCACCAGCACTATTAATAATTATAAGTTATAATTTTAAAAAGGCTTCACAAAGCAAGCAATGCATGTAATCAAACCCAAAAAAACATTACAGGGACACCATCAACATAAAAATCACCTTTTTTCTAAAAAGTTGTATAGCCTCTTTTGTTACAAACACCTAAAATTACTGTAACTGAAAGAGGCTAGGAAAAACTTTTCCCTGTATTTTTTTCAAGTTTATTTGCTTTACAATAAACTGTAATCTGTTTCACAGTTTCCTCTGTATACCAGTTAGTTTACCCTGTTTCACAAAAGCAATAGGGATGAGAACACACTGTTAAATGGGAAAAGTGATTGTAAAACTACAGAAATTGGCAGGGAGACTCAGGAGCAGGTGTAGGACTTAACACTATTTAATATAGTCAGTTTTTAAAAAATTAAAATAAAGTGTCCCTTTAATACAAAAGAGCACTGCTGCTCTGTTAAAAAAGATAAATGACACCTAAATAATCAGACACAAAAGGGATGTGGATGGCTCAGAGTATCTGTAAGTAGATACAGAGCCTTTCAACTTCTTGATCGTAGTTAGAATCCAGTCTATATTAATATGGTGTGAAAAAAAAAAAATCAGTACTTCCTAACAGCTTTTCACTGACATGCAAAATGGTGTTCTTGGGGACTGGAGTCCTTATTTGTAGAAAAAAATAGATTTCAACTGTATCTGTTAGGGAATCTTCCACACACACATATTCGAAAGACAAGTGAGATTTAAGAATGCAGTGGCCAGAGTAGAGATTGATTATCCAGCATCCTCTCTCACTGCTTTGCCCTGCTCCAATGCAAAGCAGCCATAAATCCTGGTTTAAATGGCCTCAGGAGGATTCCCTGGCATAAGGAAAGCCTCTAGTGGCATAAAGCAGTCATAGCAGTTCCTACGTGTCTCAGAAAGAGGCCCAGACAACCTGCACAATGACACCCAGCTCCTCAAAAATCCTTGTTGGTACTTCATGTAAGACAGTAGCCTTAAGGCTACTCTAGCTTGGATCAGCCTGGGTGCCAGCTCCAGGCTCAGGGAGCATCTGAGGACAGCTTGGCCAGATCTTCTTTTAAGAAATTAACTATCAATGTTACACTGGGAACTGGAACAAACTATAAGCCTCTTAAAAAGCCACCATCAGATCAATTTAGGGCCAAATTGTAAGTTATAACATTTTACTGTTTTTTAAAAAAACAAGATCAACCATTTCCATGGTTTGTTTTTTTTGTTTTGTTTTTTTTTTTTGTTTGTTTGTTTTTGTTTTTTTAAGAAAAATTCCAGTGAAACAGCTTATTTGGATTTAAACCCTATGGGTAGATTGATTTAATCAAGATGATTTAAGTCATTTTTAAACTTGTTTTGCATTTGTATTTTGTAGTTATTTTCCTAAAGAAAGGTTCATTCAGATCAACTGGTATTACCATGAAAATGAGCTAATTTGCAACCAAATATAAAATGTAGTGTAAAGGCAATACTATTTTTTGCTATCCAGGAGATGTACCATACCTTTTCACCTTTATTTAAGCAATTATATAGTTTAACATACATTTATTCAGATTCTTAATTTCTACACTTTCCTCCTGATTCTGTATATAATTTTAAAAAAAATCACCATTTAATGCATTAAAATTTGATGCCACATTTTGGGTTTATTTACATTATTTTAATAGATCATAATCATTTTAAGCATTACCATGGGTAATAATTTCTAATGTCATTTTAAACATTTTTAAAAGAAAATGTATTTTAACTCAAATCTGATTTAAATAATTTTTAAAAAATTAAAAATAATTTATTTTTATCCTCTCAGTATCCCTTGCAGTATCACAACTCAAACCCCACAGAACTGGATGAATTCATGAGAGCTAGAAAATAAAATTAAGTCTATTTTTTTGGTAGAGAAATGCAAAATGTAGACAGGATAAATGTGGAAAGCCTGTCAGATTTTGAAAGCCCTCAAATCTGGTTAAAAAAAAAATCAAGTTAAAAACAAAAAACAAAGCAGTCATTCCTGGTTTCTCCCTCATCTTGTATGGATTTTCTAGATCTCTTCTGCTGCCTTATTTCTACTTTATCTCCACCTTCTGTCTGAGACACTAAGTGCCATTCTTTTGAGGTGCAGAGCCCTAACCAGGGGTGTCAGTGGTTCCTCCTACCATATTCTACCATCCCATCAGGGTGATCTCACATCTACCTGAAGAGATCTAGATAAAACTTCTGGACCCATCTACTGTTTCTTCAGACAGTAAAAATGGTGACGAGGGAACAATGCAAAACACTACTTCCCTCAAGGTGAGTGTCAGCCTCGTGATTGAGGGACTAAAGTAGAGCCCAGTGTTCAGCCTCTAAGACCACAGGGGAACATTTCCCCTCCCTTCATCCACTTGACTCCCCAATCTGTGTATCCACTTATTCTGCCAGTCCAGCTAGACACAGAAACAAAACATCTCCCAAACCACTCTGTGACAAAGGGGTTTCCAGTTTCTGCTTTAAGAGAACCCAGTCGGAAGCACAGTGTTCCTCAATGCAGTATAAATATTACTTGGTCATTATCTGAGAGTTGCAAAAAAGGACTTTAGTCTCTTTGCATCCTTCATTTGATCATAGTAATGAAGACTTTTAAATGGACATAGCTGACAATCCAAAATTAAAACCCTCCTATCTCACCCAATACAATTATATTATTTCTACAACATCTTCATCAGCAGACTTTCCAAAACCGGGGCTTAGCTGTGAAAACCCTCGTAAATGCCAAACCCCCTCCCATCTCAAAGGAGCCAGAAGAGGAATTGGCTCCAGACACACACCCTACAGCATAAACAAAGCAGGCCCAGAGGCGGGGGACAGGGAAAAGAGGGCGCCCCCGGACCCTCGGAGGGAGAAGGGGATAGCCCGAGCGGCGGAGGACAGGGAAAGGGGGGGCGCCCGAGCGGCGGAGGACAGGGAAGGGGGCGCCCGGGGACCCTCGGGTTATGGGGGGGGTCAGCCCCAGAGGCGGGGGGCAGGGACAGGGGGCGCCCCGGGACCGGGGAGCAGAGGCGGGGAAGCCCGCGGAGGGAGACGCTCAGACCTGGCGCTGGGGACGCGCGTCTCGGCCCTCAGGCCCGTCCCGTGCCCCATCCGGGTCTCTCCCCCTCCCCCACTCCGAGTTCCCGGATGTTGTGGCCCCGCTCGCGCTCCCCGACTCCGGGGGCTGTCGCGGCCGAGCGCCCCGCACTCACCGTCCCGCACCCCCTCAGAGCTGCGCTCGGCGGGTCCGCTCAGGCCCTGCGCCGCCGCCGCTGCTTCCGCTTCCGGCTAGACCTGCGGCGCGAGCGGGCACCCCGCAGCCACCGCCTCCAAGCACGACACGAGCTGCGCGCGCAGCGCCTTCCTGCTGATAACCCGTTACGCCGGCAAGAGCGGCTCCTCAGAGCCCTACCTACGCTCCTGGCTCCTCTAGCCACCCGCTCTATGCTCTTGGAGGACTCCTGTGCGGAAACCCCCCTTCTTTCCAGGGCACGTGGCGGCCGGGAGGGGGCAGGCAGGGGCTTGGCGTACAACAGGGCACCTATGTAGCGTGTCCGCGCATTTGGTTTCCTCGGATAACAGCCATTAATGAATTGTATTTGTTGCCAGCAGGGCCGGCTTTAGGCCAATTCCACCAATTCCCCTGAATCAGGCCCCGCGCCTAAGAGGGCCCCACGCTGAGTGGGGGGCAAGTGGCAGAGAATCCCTTCCCTGGCTAGAGGCGCCTTTTTAATTTTTATTCACCCGACGGCGCTCTGTATCTTTGGCAGCAGGTCCTTCAGTGCCACTGAAGACCCGTAGCGAGCGAAGGACCCGCCGCCAAAGACTAGGAGCGCGGGGCCCCGTCGAAACTATTTGAAGCAGGCCCCGCACTTCCTAAAGCCGGCTCGGGCTCGGGCCCCGGCGGCTCTGCCTCGGGCCCCGCAACCCCAGCCCGAGTGGGGATAGCCCCGCCCCCAGGAATTGGGCCCCTGGCTGCCAGGGGGTCGCTTGGCACAAGCCCAGCCTCTGCCACGCTCCCCTACAGTCGCACCCCGCCTTCGGGAGCTCTCCACTTGCCTTTAGCCACAACCCTGCTGCGGGTTTTAACTGCACCGCCCAGGAGTGGCACCTCGTAGGGAAAAGATATGTAGCACTTCGGCCCTTCAGGGTTTCACCTTGAGGAGGTGGATCATCTCTCTGTGGAATTTTTAAGAGACCCTCTAGAATTGTGTATCAGGGATGGAATTCTCTCTTAAACGCTGTAGGGTGGTTTAAAATTCCATGCAAAGGATCTCATCTATACTAAAGGGAATCTATTAACCCCCATCTAGCCTATTGAAAAAACAAAACAAGAAATTTCAGTTGCTACACTTGGCCCTGAGTACCCCTGCCAATTTTTGACCTAGATCTTCTCCTCTCAAGGGATTCAAGAAGGAGGATTCTCTCTCCTTGTCCTGTCACGTGGGTCAGGGTTCCCCTTCCCCTATATACAGGCAAGGATGGTGGGTCCCCAGGATTCAAAGCATCTGCAGGCTACTGAGTGTCAGTCACTCTTGACAACTTCTATGTCCCATAACCTCTGCTTTTGCCTAGGGTTACCATACGTCCGGATTTTCCCGGACATGTCCGGCTTTTGGGGGCTCAAATCCCCATCCAGGGGGAAATCCCCAAAAGCCGGACATGTCCGGGAAAATCGGGAGGGACGGAGGGCTCGGCGGTGCTCAGCCGGGGCCTCTGGGGCTGGGGTCGGCGGTGCCGGGCCGGGGCTGGCGGTGCTCGGCAGGAACCGGGGGTGCGGGGCCGGTGCGGTGCCAGGCCGGGGTCACGGGGCCGTGCCGGGAGCCGGGCGCGCGGTGCTGTGCCGGGGGCCAGGCCGGGCCGGGAGCCGGGGTCGCGGGGCCAGGAGCCAGGGGCGCGGTGCCGAGCGGGGGTCGCAGTGCCGGGAGCTGGGGTCGCGGTGCCATGCCGGGAGCCGGGCACGCGGCCGGGCCAGGAGCCGGGGTTGCGTACCGGGCCGGGGGCCGGGCCGGGAGCCGGGGTCGCGGGGCCAGGCCGGGAGCCGGGCCCGCGAAGCCGGGGGCGCGGTGTCGGGCCGGGAGCCGGGCCGGGGGCGCGGTGCCGGGCCGGGAGTCAGGCCCGCGGGGCCGGGGGTGCGGTGCCGAGCTGGGCCGGGCCAGGAGCCGGGGTTGTGGGGCCGGGAGCGCGGTGCCGGGCCGGGGTCGCAGTGCTGGGCCGGGGGCCAGGGTCGCGGGGCCAGGGTCGCAGGGCTGGGCCAGGAGCCGGGGTCGCGGTGCCGGGCCGGGGTCGCGGTGCCGGGCCGGGGTCGCAGTGCTGGTCCGGGGTCGCGGGGCCGGGGTCGCAGGGCCGGGCCGGGAGCCGGGCCCGTGGGGCCAGGGGAGGAGCAGGGGGCGGAGCGTTCAGGGGAGGGGGCAGAGTTGGGGTGGGGCTGAGGGTGGGGAAGGGGCGGGGTTGGGGCGGGGCCGGGTCCCCATAGAGTGTCCTCCTTTTTAAAAACTAAAAGATGGTAACCCTACTTTTGCCAAGACCTTCTCCTAGCAGTTGTTCACCCAGAACTCCCCTGATCCGTGGTGGGATCAGTAAAGAACCCTAAGTGTGTATATTACAGTATCTAATGCTTGAGACAGGAACTTCTTTTCTATAAATTGAAATCAATGAAGGAATGTTATATGCTAGCCCACAGTGCGGATTTGATTTAAGTCAGGAAGACTTGATTTAATCATGGTTTTCTACATAAAAGTGCATTCTTGTTGGTTGTTATAACCTTAATACATATTCTTCACAACTCAGAGAGAGATGTAGGTTTCATTTTTGGAAGGTACACACTATACATTTTTTAACTGATTTATTTTGAAAACTTCAGATTAGTTTTACAGCTATATCAGAAAATGAATGATTGTTTGGTTATTTCATTTACCAAAGGTAATTGAAGCAGATATTTATGAAGTCATTGGGAGATGAACTATCTCCAATTCATCAGATTAATCATTAATATTTGGAGGATTTGCTTGCCATGCTGTATTAGGAGGAGACCATCACCAGACAGACATTTAAATTGTTTTATTTAGCTAAAACAACAACGTTAAGTATTCTGGATTTTTTTCTTCAACAGCAAACATATAATATTTTAACAAAACAAGCATGTTTCTCGCTTCTCACATTTATCTCCAGACTTCTTCTCCCCGTCCAGATCTATTCCGCCCCCAACAATCTTCTATTAATTGAACTTTTAGAAACTTTGCACTTTTAGAGAGAGGTAAGGGATTGACTCTGTGTACACAAATTTTCAGAGGAATAATAGGGTTGAGGTCTGTTATTTCTCACCTCTATATATTATTTATTTATTTAAAAACATTTTTGCTGTTAACAAGCATGTTACCTCCACAGACACAAATCCACAGCTTGAGAACTGCAAAACTAAGCATCTCTGATGGTATCTTCTAGACTGAGCACTGAGTCCCATTGGGGAGATAGAAAGATTAACCTAAATAATCTATACAGAAGACCCTGGAGCCCTATAAGATTGAGTCCCTAATCCATGAACTATTGGAACTCATTTACAAAACTTTTCTTAAACATTACATGAATATATTGTCTCATACTATAGACTGGAATTTATAATCCCTTTTCCATGATGAGATATCTTCAACGTGTAATGTATCTTAATTAAAACTATCTTTAAATAGATTTTTTCCCTCAAAAAGCATTTTATCAAAAAAATCTGATTTAAATTAAAAAAATCCAATTTTTTTGATTTTTTTAAAAAAATAATTTATTTTTATCCACCCTGCTAGCCCAGGGTGGCAATGTTTGGGTCACAAACAGTGCTGGAGAATGATTGCTTTGTTTGCTTTTCCAAGGGAATTGATAAGATTATGGAAATGTTGCTATTGACCTTTTGTTTTGTAAAAGCTTGTGTTTACAAAGAACTAAATTTGGGGTAATTTGTGACCTGACAAGACCCCTCTATGGAAAAATAACTAAATTTGAGTTGGAATTGTCTCTTCCTGGCCTCTAGGTTGGTTGTTGCTCAGTATTGAAAGAGGAGTGTTCCTTCTTTGCTTGCTGCAGGGCATTGGAAAGCATGGAGGTCAGTATCCTAGGAGTATAAGGGCGGAGAAGCTGTCTCTGCAACAACATTGAGAACCACATAGGTCAGTGCCAGTCAGTGTATGTGTGTTTGGTGAAGTGCTGCAATTAGTGAGGGTTGTGTGCATGTTGGAAGTCGGTGGAGAGGAATACAGCACTTGTAGCAGGTTTGGGGGTGTCCTCCTTTGGGGTTTTAACCACACACTATTTGGTACTAGCTGATTATGCAGTCCAGGAGTAGTATTCCTTTTAGTCATGTGCACTTCTATTTGCACACTTCTGCATATATTCTTAACAATTCATTCATGTTAACCATTTTAAATGGCTTCAGAAGTATGTTTATGACTTCCAGATTCTGTTAATTCATCTAGATCCTATTCAAAGGCTCTTAGGGAGAAACAGAGCCAGAATTTGGCTAAGTGCGGAGATAGAAGAGAGACAAGAACTCTTAAATAAATTTGAATTCCAGTTCTGCCCGTAACTCATTGTGTGACGTTGGGCAAGTTGCTTAACCTAAGTGTCCGAATCAGAAACATAAGGATCATTGGCCAAATTAATCCCTGGTGTAATTCTGTATAAGTCAGTTAAATCAATGGCTCTCAACCTTTCCAGACTACTGTACCTCTTTCAGGAGTCTGATTTGGCTTGTGTACCCGCAAGTTTCACCTTACTTAAAAACTACTTGCTTACAAAATCAGACATAAAAATACAAAAGTACTAAGCTTGATAAGCTTATGGAGGGGATGGTAGGATGGGATAGCCTAATTTTGGCAATTAATTGATCTTTTATTATTAGCAGGTAAATATGCCCAATGGTCTGTGATGAGATGTTAGATGGGGTGGGATCTGAGTTACTACAGAGAATTCTTTCCTGGGTGCTGGCTGGTGAGTCTTGCCCACATGCTCAGGGTTTAACCAATCGCCATATTTGGGGTCAGGAAGGAATTTTCCTCCAGGGCAGATTGGCAGAGGCCCTGGAGGTTTTTCGCCTTCCTCTGCAGTGTGAGGCACGGGTCACTTGCTGGAGGATTCTCTGCACCTTGAGGTCTTTAAACCACGGTTTGAGGACTTCAATAACTCAGGCATAAGTTAGAGGTTTGTTACAGGAGTGGGTGGGTAGGTGAGATTCTGTGGCCTGCGCTGTGCAGGAGGTCAGACTAGATGATCATAATGGTCCCTTCTGACCTTAAAGTCTATGAGTCTAAAAGTATCACAGCACACTTTTATTTTAAAATTACTTCCTTTCTCATTTTTGCCATATAATTATAAAATACATCAATTGGAATATAAATATTATACTCACATTTCAGTGTGTACAGCAGTATAAACAAGTCATTGGTTGTATGAAATTGTAGTTTGTGCAGACTTCGCTAGTGCTTTTTATATAGTCTGTTGTAAAACTAGGCAAATCTCTAGATGATTTGATGTATCCCCGGAAGATCTCAGCGTAGCCCCAGGGATACTGCCAGTGTTAGCTGGGCTGTGTTCTCTGTCCTAGCAAGTCTGCAATGAAGGGCTGTTCAGTGAAGACATGTTGTCACTCCCTGGGAGTTGTTCTGCTGAGTTGTCTAAAAACAGTCACAGTTTGCTTTTTCCTGTGATCGGGCTGTTATGGGGAGTGTGTGTGTGTATGTGCATGTGTGGTCATTGAGCCAGATTCATCCCTGGTCCAGGGACAGAGAAGGGCCTAGTGTCTCCCGTATTCAGGACCTCTGAGGGCAGGTTTGGCTCTTGGTGCAGGCTAGGGTAGCTCTGCTCGAACTTGCCTGCTGCACGGTTGCAAAATTGTTGGGGTGCAGCACTGCCCCCCCCACCTGCTATGAAATGCTCCAGTACACTCCCCCCCGCATCCTAAAATGCTCCCTTCACTGGGACCCTCTGCGGTGCATGTAGGTGAACTGCCCACCTCACCTGCTCTAAAATACCCCAGCCCCCACTGACCTCAAAATGCCTCCTGCTCTGGAGCTTCCTGCAGCGTGGGGGAGAAGAAGGGGTGGGAGAGCCACCTCTGCAGCTCCGTCAGACGACCTCCTGTGCCATGAGTATGCCTTGGGCGGGGGCTTACAGCCTCTGTGCTCACTTACCTCTGGTTACTCAGTGTTGCCAACCCTTGTGATCTAATCGTAAGTCTCACTATATTTGGTGTTTTCCTTAAAGCCCCAGCTCCTGGAGTCATGTGAGTATGTGAGACGCTCAGCTTTCGTTTTTATAAAAAGCTTCTCGCCCTCATGGTTGCAGAGAAAAGCTTGAAAAGTCTCAAAGAAAAATGAAAAGAACCCAACATGCTATTTTTTAAAAAATCTCATATTTTTGCGGCCCGACTCATGAGTTTTGAACATGGAGGGTTGGCAGCTTTTATCCCTGGATCCGGCAATCCCTGGCATGGCTGGTTTGGCAGCATTCAGAGAGGGGTTGGATTCCCAGCCCCCTTTTCCCCTTTGAGTGCAAACATGAGTGTCAATGAAAAGCTAATAAAGGGATCAGTGGTTCCTGCTATTAATAGCCGGTGAGTCACGTACGGTATGTAAAAGAGACTTGATGGACGTTTTGGGAGGTAATTGTTGTTGGAAGGCTTATGCAGGCGGTGGGGAATGTGGAGTGCTAGGTAAATGGTGTCTGTAAAGGGATGTATAGAATGAGCGGCAGGTGGAAAGGCAGCGCACCTATAGCTGCAAATGAACTAAGAGGGGATTCAAAGAAAACTGCCACGTAACAGACACAATTTTCTACCTGTTGCATTTTGTTATCGAGAAGAGCAAATTACTCAATGTAGATTTTAAGCTACTTAAATCGAATCTTTAAAATAATTAAAAACCAAATAGGAAGTTGCCATCTTTCCCTGCTTCGCCACTATCCTGTCGTGTGGCCTTGGGCAAGTCACTTTATGTCTCTGTGCCTGTTTTCCCTCTAGTTAGATTGGAAGTTCTTTGGGGCAGTATCTTTTTTTTTACATCTGGGCACTTTTCCAGTCATATGTTCAAGGGTAGATCAGATTTCTTTGTTTTAATAAGACAGTTACTGCAGGAAGGCTGAGCCAGAGAAATGAGGTTTGCATTTTGTTCTGAAAGCAGAGTTTAGTTGTGGAGGAGGGTTTTGCCTGGGGGAGCTGGTTAGTTGCAAATTCACTGGCTGTGGCGACCCTGACCGCCCACTACTACCATGGATGGAGACCCTGAATAGTCTAGCTCCCTCAGGTAGGATCTCAGCTGCGCCACCACGATTCCACTATCCCTGGGGCCCAGGATTGGGGCAGTTCTACTTTCATTCCCAGGGAAGTGCTGAGCATAGAGTGAGAGGGACAGTGGCAGGAGAGGGGCCCAGGGTGTGTGGGGAAGCGTGGGCCTGCTGCGGCTGGTGAGTAACTCTGCCAGGCGCCCCTGCCGCTCCCCCAGCTGACAGCCGCCTACGCTTCACAATCGGAGCCAGTTTATCAGGAGAGGGGGAACAGGCACTTTGAAGCTTGTTGCCATCTCGGTTGCCGTGGCAGCAGCAGTCCTGTGTTTCCTGACATGGGGAGCGGTGGTGAGTACAGCAGCTGAGCTGAACGAAGAGACGCCCAGGAGATTCAATCGTTCGGGGTCCCCGAGGGCCTGTGGGGAGACTCGCGGATGGGTAAGTCACTTACCAGCACTCTGCTTGCACTCTCACCAGCGCCTGTGTTTCTCCTGGCCAGAGCTTGCAGCAGAGGGTGCAGCCACTTCGTATTCACCAGGGCTTGGTCTTTTCCTATCACACACCCTGTGTTGGCAAATGCAAGGTGTTGTGAATAGAGATGGGGTCCAGTTTAGAGCTCTAGGGCCACCTGGGAGCAAAGGTTCCTCCTTCGGACTCTCCCCATGCTGGGAGCTGACGTTGCCAAGGCACTACCGAGCCTTATCTGCCCACTCCTGTTCTACCTCCAAGTCCATGGTCAGAGCCTCCCACCTCCCTCTGCAGCATCGTCGCCTGTGTCACACGTCTACAGGGATGTTTGCTGTGGGGTTGACCAGGTGAGCTCTGTGACTGGTAGGGGAGAGTGGCCTTCAGTCTTGCAAGTGAGGTGGGATATGGGCGTTCCTGGTTTTGAGCTCGTTCGGGGAGTCATCTCCGCGAGAGGAGACGCAGTCATCTGTCTGTGGGTTTATGCTGTGCTCAGCGCTGTGACATCTGAGAGAAAAGGGTTCTTATTGGCCTTCACCTCCAGTGGGGCTACCAGCACAGTCCAGGGGAGAGGATGGGGTTGCAAGCCTCCTCCCGTTCCCTCTCTCCAGTGTCCTGATCTTACAGATCTGCCCTGCTGATTGCAGCCAGAGGATCTGCCCCATAGCACAGTGTGCCGATTCACACGGCACCCTGGGAAATGGAACGGAGGATTCTGGGATGTGCTTGGAGGTGGCGCAGCAGTGAGTGACATTGCAGGGTAAGGTATCCCATAAGAATTCCCTCTTTGGGTATCCACTGATTCTTCCTTTTGCTGCCGTTGGTGACAGGCCTCTGGCACTCCACGCCACAGCTGGATTGCACCTCCTCCGTGTGCCATAGATCTGGATCTGTGAGATTCTCCTTGGAAAGGGCAGTATGTGAAGCAAACATCAGTACCTGAGACTAAGCTGCACTGATGACCCTTCAAAAGAGGGCACCCCCCCTCCCTCATACCACCGGGCCATAAATGTCCCACCAGAAGCAGAGCAGCTTTCCTGGCCTGCCGTCCCGGTACAGCGGTGATGGATGCTTCCAGCATGGCACTGACATGGGGGCCTCAGGCTGGGCTGGCCAGGATCCTGAGAGCTATAAAAGAAGCCCACGGGCATCTCGACCCTGTTCCGTGTCGGAACTGGAGAGGAGCTACACAAACAGCTACCCCTTGTCAGGGGTCCCCTTGCAAGGAGAGGTAATGGGACCAGCCTGACCTTCGTGCTGGGGGACCAGGCATCTCTCTGGGGCTTCACAGGATCCCTGCAAAGGGGTCGTGTTCCACCCCTGGCTTTCTGCTTATCATACCATGTGGCTCCTAAGATAAAGCTGGCTGATGTCCTGCCGGTGATGGGTCTGGGACTGGGTTCCTTGACACACTCAAACTGCTCAGAGGGCAACATGCCAGCAATCCCCCGTGATCTCACCTCTGGCATTACCTCTGCCACACCCCAGAGGCCCTCTCCCTCACAAGCTGAACTGCACTGCCATGACCATTCATGGGGTGGCCAGGTAGCAGGGGTTGTTAGTGACTGCTCCCATGTTTCACTGCCTTTGTTCAGGCAACATGCCTGACATTGATGGGGAGTGATTCCAGTAGGGGACGGGTAGAGTGAAAAGGAGAGAGTGTGAGCGTGTGTATCAAGGGGGGATCAAGATCGAAGTGGCACATCCCTGTCCTCTGCATCAGTCTTCTCTTCCTCACCTCATTCAGAACCCTCTGAACGGGACGCCAGGACCCTGGGAGCCCGGCCACTCAAACAGCGCATGGAGAGAGTCCAGCAGGGGCTTTTTTAGGCCCAAGCACATCGAAAGAGCCAGGTCCATGAGCCCCTTGCGAGGGATCCACTCCATAGATAGTGGGATGTAAGTTCATTTTTAAAAGAGCTTGGGATGGGAGGGATCCTGTGGGAATCGAGTGGAATCATCTGTGGTTGAGGGGTGCGGAAAACTTGCTTGTTGGGAAGATTTGCAAGGAATCTTTCATATATAAGTACAGTTTAGTTGGATGGATGGAAGGACAGAAAGAAATACTTACATAGCAGGTCAGATCCTTTTCTTAAGCAATACATTACAACTGGAACTCCCTGCTGCTGTGTGTTACTGGATCAACTTGTTTAATACATTTAAAAATGGATCAGACACTCACAGCCAGACAAATAGCATCCGCAGTCACACTAGGTAAGACAAAACAAGGGCTGTTCATCCTCATGCTTCAGGCCAGAAATTGATTACCACTTGCAGTCAGGAAGAAATTTCCCTGTTGGATATAGCTCTGCATAACTAGGTGCCTGAAGAGGTTTTCTCCTTCCTTGAAAGCATCCAGCATGCAGAGGATTGGATTAGATTAATCATTGGTGGGTTTCAGGCAGGCAATTGCTATGTTCTTACATCACACATCTGGAACTGTGAATTACTGGGCAGAGCTAGTTTGTGTGCAGTAAGTTGTTTCAATCACATGAGTTTAAATTGAATCAGCTGTGGAATATTGCAGCGTAATTCATACTCTGGAGTGACTGTTTTTGGTTAATTTCCTTTTAAAATAAGAAATATGTCCTTCCCCTGAGAACTATAATGGGAAAAATATGCTTAAGATTGATTGATCCATCAGTTGATCTGTTCATCCCCATACATATCCATCCATCTAGTCATCCAAACTGAGATGGTGGTTTCACTAGCATTCCTATAACTCTGATTTTACCAAACAAAGCCCCTGAGCAAAGAGCAGAGGGGAAGTATAGTCCAGGCCTTTAAATTTCCACTTGCCCTGCAGAAGTGGTGGGTTTTTTTTAGTAGGATCTCAGTGTAATTCAGTGGAATTCACCTGCAGGACACCAGCAGGACTGGGGGAATTTTCAGGTGTCAGAACTGCAATTGGCTGCCTAGGGTACCGCCTCTCAGGAGTCACTGGAATAGCACAGGGACCATAATGATCACTCAGCAATACTTTTGTCCCCTGCTGCTCTTCCCAAGGCACCTGATCCTGATATGGGCTAAGTATCAGCAATTCCCACTAACATCAGTGGGAGTTAAAGGTGCTTGGTAGCTCTCAGAATTAAGCTTTGGCTTTGAAGTTTATGCCCGCTCTAGTCCTGCTCACTCCCACCAGAAAGGGAGGCCATGTTTCTGCTCAGCCATGTGTAGTGGCTGCATTTGGCTCTCATTCCACCTCTCCCTCCCACCATGCCTCCTTTGAAGCAATGCTGCACCTAGCGCAGTGGTTTCTGGGACACATTTGGGAACAGACATCTGGTCTTCCCTGCATTTGCCTGAGGATTCCCTGGAGGAATCAGGTGTTTACTGTGAGCTTTCTCAGCCATTCATTGAAGGGACTGGGGTGAGTATTGAATCTTTAACAAAGAGAGGTTTTCTTCCAGCTGTTTATAGGGCATCTGACTTAAATAGAAGTTATTCCTTCCCCTTTCAGTCATTCAGGTTTCATTTACTTGATACTTGGGATGACATCATCCTACTAGTTCTCCAGTTGTCCATAGAGTCTCCTAGGATATAGAGGTTGGACAAGATATTTTTCCTAAATATGCCCCAGAATCCATTGCACCAGGTAACCTTTAATGGCAAGTGGTATGACTAATGAGTTGTGAACAATGGTTTAAGGATCATTTTTGTCACCATTGGGGTCTCCTGTTAGCTATCCTCATTGCTCTGCCTTCCCAGGCCTTTCAATCAGTCGTTAAAATAAAAAAGGATGGATCTCTTTCTTGGCAGAGTTTTAACCAATGGCATGGAATGTGCCTGGAAACATTCCAGCCCACCACTCAGAAGGAGGCATTCTTTATCTCGTCTCCCGGACTGGGACACAGAAGAATATGGTCCCATGCGGCCATTGGTTCGAAGGGTGTGGAGTGGATTGGAGCTGGACCTGCGGGCATCTTTACCAGAGAATGTGCAGAGGACTGCAGGGCTGGGGCCCTCTCTGCGGGACGCTCCTGGGGTGCTAGAGGGACAGGCAGAAGAGCTGCAGAAACTGGAACTCAACAGGGTGAAGTTTGAGCTGCTTTCCATTAAGCAGAAGGTAAACTGGAGTCTCTCCAAAGCCTGGGGGAGTTTGTGAGGACCTGTCTGATTGGGACACAGGAGCAGCTGCTGCTTTTAGTCCTTCTTCTAGACACTCACCTGATTTTGGGGCTGACCCTGAGACATGCTAAGCACCTGCACCCTTCATTGGTTTCAATAGGAGCTACATGTGCTCAGGACCCCTCAGGCTCAGGCCTGGTGAGTCTAACCAACTCCAAGCTTCTCAGATGCAGCACATTACATCTCAGTGGTCGGGGCAGGCTGCTCACTTGTTTCCATTGGGATGACTTGAGCTGGTGTGCAGGGCCGGCTCCAGGCACCAGCAAAGGAAGCAGGTGCTTGGGGCGGCCAATGGAAAGGGGCAGCATGTCCAGGTCTTCGGCGGTGAGTCCCTCACGCTGCTGAATTGCCGCCGAAGAATGAAGCGGCGTGGCAGAGCTGCTGCCAAAATGCCGCCGATCACGGCTTTTATATATATATTTGGCTTCGCCACTTGGGATGGCAAGGAAGCTGGAGCCGGCCCTGCTGGTGTGTGCCCATCCTTCGGAGGGTGAATGCAGTACAGTGGAGTGGGATGGTGCTGTTCACACTCTCTGTACCTGAGTGCTCAGTGCTTGTGGAGTTCAATGGAAAGGTCCCACTGTCTTCAGTGGGCTTTGCACTAGCTACGTTGTGTCCTGTAGCATGTGCTGTCATTTGAGGAACTAGAAGCTTGTGATCCTGGAGATCAGAGATGCCTGTTTGGGACCCTGGAGCAGCTTCTGGCATATCTCTGTTGGGAATAGTACAGCCTCTGTCATGGAGAACAGACAGTGGCACTCCTCTGGCATTGTCCTCTTCAAGGTTTAGTATAAAATTAAGCTGCTTGCCTTTGAATTCTCTCCTGACCTCGCCTTTCCCACAGCAGATGGAGAGCTCTCTCGCCCAACTAGAGAAGGAAAAGAGCTGGTTGGACCTGTCCCGCTATGAAGACCAGAAACAGAGAGGGGACCTGCAAGAGAAGTAGGTGGATTGGGAGCGGGTGGTAGGAAGGCTTTGGATTGAGACATCTAGGCAAGGAGTACGTAGGATGCAGGCAACTGGGACAGGGTCAGAGGTACTGTACAGAGAGAGACTAGGGTGCAGAGTGGGTCGGCGAAGACGGCAGCTTAAGGAGCTTCTTGTTTAGCATGTGAAATCACTGAGCTAGAATGGAGGTTTTAGGTATACCTAAGGGAGTTATGCACCCAGAGTCAATGGGAGTTGGACACCTACCTGCCTTAGGTGCCCCTGGAAATCCTAGTCTAAATTTTTCTGTCAGCACCATATTACCCTCCCTCGGTGGCCTGTGTTCTCAGTGGGGCAGCTGCCCCAACCCAGGAGACTGGGTGGCTCGGGACTGGAGGTGGAGAGCGCCCCTAGGCATCCATGTCCACTCCAGCCCAGGCCAGTGGTAAGTGAGTGAAAGCTCTTCTCACCTGAGAGCTGTTAGTGGCTTGTGTGTGATGAGTTACTCTATCGAAGGTCTCAGTCCAGTCCTGGTGGCCCAGTGACCACACCAGAAACGCAGCCCCCAGATTTGGCAGTAGCTGTCTCCCTGGCTGGCATGCTTAGCAGAGAGGCCAGGGTTTGAATGAACTCCCCTAAGGTCAGGTTTGGTGTGGGCCCTGCTCTGCCCCTTGTACCTGTTCTGTGGATAAGCAAAGGACTTCAGTCTATAAGTCAGCCTGGCACCTTTCGCCAGCACTGAACTCACCAATGTAACTTACTCTTCTTCCTTAGGGAAAGGGGCTGTGGTGGGGACAGTGGCTGACAGTGATTGGCCCAGAGGTTGGGAGCCAGCATGGGGGTTGGGGCAACCTGGCAGTTTGGGTCTGGGGCATCTCTAGAGGGGGCACAGGGAACAGCTGTTGGACAAGGGGTCCATTTGGAGCGTGGGGGTGAGGACAGCTGTCAGGTAGTGCCCAGGCAGTGGACATGGTGGCTGGAAAGAGGGCGGGGGCGGAGCAGTTGGGAAAGTGACAGAGAGATTGGGATGTGACAAATGGAAGCAGGGTGGAGCTGCTGTCTGTCTGTCTGTCTTTTAGGATCCTTAATTTGGAGATGGAGGTGGTGAAGGCCAAATCCTGCTTGAGCAGAATGAGCTGCCGCGCGGTCTCCCCAAGTCCCAGACAGAGGTTGTCTGCGGTAAGGAAGGGCTGGCAAACACCAGTGGCTATTACCTGAGGCTGGGCCCAAACATTTCAGAGAAGGCATTGCACATAGTAGGGGACAGAGCCCTGGCATCGGGCAGTGGCACATTCAACTTCCCGCAGTAACGATTGCAGCACTGAAACAGGGCAGGGGCACTCGCGATTGCATGCACTCGGATGCAGCACTGGTACAAGGCTGCAGCCCTTGGAATTGCACAGCAGAGGTTGCATGATTTTGGGGCAGTGAGAAGACCAAAAGGTTAATATTATGTGTCCTGATTCCTAAAGTCCGTGTAGGCTTTTTCAGGCCTGCTCTGGAGCCTCACTCCCCTGCACATACTCAGGGTAAATCTTTGGGGGACGAGTGCAGGAGTTGCCATCCCGTGTGCTCTGTGTTGGACTCTGCTGTGTGACTCTCCCTGTTTGCTCCTGGACTCCCAGCCAGCAAACCCACAACAAGGACAGATCTAATTAGAGGACACTCAGGAGCTAAATATAGCACAGGGCTAGGGGAGGAGGGGAGCAGTGACCTTCATGCTCCCTGCTGTTAGTGGCCTGTGAAGTCTGGGCAGACTATGAAAAGCCCTTGCTCCCATGGAGCAGTGGGACTGGCACTGTGATCAGAGCGCAGAGGCTGAGGGCAGGCTGACCCTGGGTATTCCATGGGAAGGCAAAAAGATCTGCTTGCCCTTTTCTTCCCTGCCAGGCCCGCTCTGCACACAGGCTAGGTACAATCCTAATCTCTGAACTCAGGGAAGAGCAGGGACTACTCCCTCTGTGTGTGTGCAGGGAGCAATCTTCTTGAAAGGAGGCAAAGAGGGGCCCCGGTGCTACAGCTCTCCCCCGTCCACGCTGGCTGGCTGGCTACAGAAAGGGGAACACTTTGCAGAGGTGGTGAATCAGGTGAACCCCTCCCCCCCTCCTTGTATCTCAGGGATTGTGCCCCCAGCCCCTCCAGTAATCTTGCCCTGCCAAGTGCAGCTCCACACCACCCCCAAGGCCAGGCAGGGAGTAATTGGCACAGTCTGTCCCTTAAAGTGACAGGCACAACAATAATACTTCCAGCAGACAGACATGCTTGTTCTTTCTCACTTGGGCACAGGCAAGAGCTGGTCGTATTAGCCATTACAGGCAGCACTTGTTAGGGACTGAGCCCTGTTTTGGTTAGCAGATCGCAGTATGGCTAACCCCATGTGTTCCAAAATCATGAGGCTGACTTAATATTCATGTCTTTTTTAAAGAAAACCCAACAGTACCTGGGTTCTTTCCCTTTACCTCCTGACTACAGAGCCTTTGAGTAACACCTGGGTCAAGTATTCCAGCTTTTCTGTGCAACTATGAGTGCCAGAAACATACTTTTTTTTTAACAAAGGAAAGGTGGAAATCTCCTGTAATAACATGAATCCAGCAGCTGGGGCTTTATGAAAAGCACCAGGTATTGCGAGACTCAAGGTCAAATTGTGAGTTGGTCACACTAGGATTGTTCATGAGCCGAACCCACGTTCTGCAAACAAGCATTTACTCAAGCACTTCCAGCCTGGGAGAGGGCGGGAGGAACAGTTCGCAATCTGTTTGCGCTGAGTAGGCAGTGCTAGCTATTTGTGAGGTGTGAATGGTCACCATACTTGAATGGTATTTCTGCTGCCTGATTGGTGGACTGATCCTTTTTCAAATAGCAGAATGATGAATGTTTGTGACATTTGTGCTAATGTTTGTGAAACAATCAGGATTTGTGAATATTTTCACCAATGCCTGGCAGTCCTGCGGATACTTGTGAAACAGTCAGTCGTTCAACCAGAAGGGATGGGTTGAAGGCAGGATTCACTGGGTGAGATTCTTTGGCCGGTGCTGTACAGGAAGTCAGACGAGATGATCATTTATGGTCCCTGCTGGCCTTAAAAATCTCTCTTTTTATGTGATTGCAGCAAACCAAACTGGGTGGCTTTTATTCCCATAAATATCTGCAGATCAAGCTGTTGCTCTGTGCATGCTAGGGGGGTGGTTCGTGACTTTGGTGCCTCATCATAGCTGGCTGATGTATCCATTGTGTTGATTTGCAGGAAAAGGAGGAGCTGAACCGAGAAATGACAGCTCTTCAAGAAACCCTGAGTGGTTACAAGGAGCACATGAAGGTTCTGGAAGCAGAACGGGATGAAATGACCCAGCAGCTGAACTCAGCCAAAGAGGTTAGTTCCTTGGTCCAATGCACACAATCCCCTTGTCACTGTCTAGGGATATGTCTACACTGCAATATAAAACCCGTGGCACTGGGTCTCAGACTCCAGCTCAACTGTCTCACGAGGCTCAAGCTGTGGGTCTAAAAATTGTGGTATAGACATTCGGGCTCGTGTTGGAGCCTGGGTTTGAGACCGTCCCCGTTGTGGGTTTCAGAGCCTGGGCTCTATCCCAAGCCCGAATGTCTACACTGCAATTTTTAGCCCCGCAGCCCGAGCCCCACGAGCCCAAATCAGTTGACCCGGGCTAGCTGTGGCCGTGCCGCAGGCCTTCCATTGCAGAGTAGGTGTACCCAAGGGGGCTGGGAAAGGATTCACTGCACTGTTTAGGCACCAATTTGTATTGAGTCCATGAGCTCCAGAAAATAGACACTATTAGAAATATCACATGTTGGATCTGGGACTGGACCCCTCACTCCTTCCTAGGGTGACCAGATGTCCCGATTTTATAGGGACAGTCCCGATATTTGGGGCTTTGTCTTATATAGGTGCCAATTACCCCCCACCCCCGTCCCGATTTTTCACCCTTGCTATCTGGTCACCCTACTCCTTCCGCTCCAAAAACGCACCTGCTACTGCCTGGACTCAAAGCAATCGCATTTAAATTGTGTCTTGTCAGAAGGCCCGCAATGTACCAACTCACTCCAACACGCCGAGCCTGTACGTTACAATCTATACTCTCACATGCTTCCTGACCTGTCCACACACATCTGTATCTTCACTGCACCCCATACTCCTTAGGGATGGGTGACCCTCAAACCATAAACACTCCAAAATTTGGATGCTCGTTCTCAGTCTACAAATGACGCTGCTCGACAGGCGTAGCTCTATGTTTTTTGCCGCCCCAAGCACGGCAGTCAGGCAGCCTTCTGCGGGTCCGCTGGTCCTGCGGATTCGGCAGCGTTTCTGCGGGCAGGGGCAGCTCTGGCTTTTTTGCTGCCCTAAGCAAAAAAAAAAACCTGTGGCGCGGCCGGAGCGGCAAAGCAGGAAAAAAAAAAAAAAACGGCGGAGCGGCCGGAGCCAGGGTGCAGGGGGACTCCCTGCGCTGCAGACGTGCCCCAGCTAGCGGGGGGGAGGGGAAGGTAGGAGTGGAGAGAGAGAAGGGGGGCAGCCAGGGCTTCAGCAGGGCGCTCGCCACGCGGCCCTGACCGCCGCGCCACCTGCTGGGAGGGCTCCACGCCGCTCTGGTCGGCGGGGAGGGAAGGACGCAGGCTGCCCTGCCAGGCTTGCTACAGACCTGGCACGGGCTGGGACAGACGGAGCACGCAGCCCGCTCCCAGCAGGGCACTCCCCTCCTCCACGCCGCCGCCCCCTACAGGGCGGCCAGATCGTCGAACAAAACAAAACAAAAAACCGCCGTGTTGTCCTAGGATTGGACGGAATGCTGCCCCGTAGAATCTGCTGCCCCAAGCACGAGCTTGCTCGGCTGGTGCCTGGAGCTGGCCCGGTCTGCAGGTGATCTGCCAGTCCTGCGCCTTCGGCCCCGCCACCGAAGTCACAGGACCGGCGGACCTCCCGGAGGCATGCCACCAAAGGCTGCCTGACTGCCGCCCTCACGGTGACCAGCACGCCGCCCCCCGCAGCTTGCTGCCCCAGGCACGAGGTTGCTGCACTGGTGCCTGGAGCCGCCTCTGCTGCTCGAGCAGCTGCCCAACCCAATCACTGCAGAGTTCCTGGAAGCTGTACAAGTAGTTGCTCCCACCCCTACTTGGGTGTCCAGACATTTGCTCCTCCCGTCTTCCAGCTTCTCTCCAGAGGAGAGATGGGGCTTAGTTACCCCAGAAGTTCAGGCATGTAGATTCAGGCCATATCCCTACTTCAGGGATTCCCTTGTTCCGTTTGCTTCCCAGGGGCAACAGCTGGCTTTCAGCCAGACCAATGAGGCCAACCAGAGAGTGACGGACTCGCTCCAGGCGACAACAGCACTGCACAAGGAAATTGGCAGACTCCAAGTGGCTTACAACAGCACCAGCCGGGTATGGGGATGGAGGAAATGTGTGGGTCTGAATAACGAACAGCCTGTGATTGAGCTCCCATTGGTAGCATGTAGAACAAGGTCTCCCCTTGTAGTACTGGCTGATGCACCATGAGAACAAGAAGGACAAGCTGTTCTCTACGTGCACGCCTGTACTGGTGCACACTTGAGTGTGTGAGTACGGGTGTGATGTGTATCTGTGTCTGATGGGGGTGCCGTGCAATGAAGTGTCTAGTGTACATATGTGCTGGGGGCTCCTTACTGGCTGGAAAGTCAGACATGTTTAAGCATTCGTGGGCTCTCTCTCCCTCTTGTGGCTGACCCAAGAAAAGGCTAAACTATCCAGTGCTCCAGGAGTGCACTTGTGGAGCAGAAGGCCCAGATTTCGGTTTCCTGCGCTGCAGTGCTGTGGTCTCGCTGGCAATCAGGATGGCTGCGTTTTCTATTCTGCTCTGTTCTGTGTAGGCTTTTGTTCTGTGCTCATCACTGTAGTATCTGAGCACCTTCCAGTAATGCAATGTGACTACACATCTGTCACGTGCTGGTTATTCACTCATCCTGTCCCCAGAGGGAGAAGCGTGTGGATTGGAGAGTCTTGTTTTGGTAGGGTTCTTATTTATGTATTTGTTTGTTTGGGGGTCTTTTGTTAAACATACCTGTGCTCTGTGTTTATATTAGAGAAGGCAGATCAAAGAAATGTGCCCTGCACTTGGAGCGGAAAGCGGTGAGGTTTGGGATGGTCCTTAGTTCCTGGGGGAATTCATTCCCCCGTCTTGGATCACCCTAGGAGAAGGTTCTGTCTCCTGCTCAGTTGAGCCTGACCCATGTTACTGAAAGTTCCACTGTGCCGGAGGAGCGAACGCAGTCTTTGGCCAGGAACTTTAAAAGGTCTTTTTGATACCCTGGGCACAGGCCACGGAACACTTTGAAGATAAGGACTGAGACCTTCAACTTGCTTTGAAATGCTACAGATTGCCAGGGAAGAGAGCGTGTGCCAGGTGTGATGTGCTTATGGTACTCTGTGTTGCTGAGGCGATATGCTGCAGCATTCTGTACTAGTTGGAGTTTCCTAAGTGCTGAAGGTTTCACGTCCAGGGACATCGCACTGCTGTAGGCCAGCTGAGAGGTGTTGAAGGCATGAGTAACTGAGGCCAGGATGGGGCAGAGTCTCCTAGCCTACCAGAGATGGTAGAATGCATTACTCATGGCAGTTGCAATGTGAGAGCTCAGCGTCAGCAAGGAATCCAAGAGTACTCCTACAATATGCACTGAATTGACCAACTGTGGGCGTGAATCTTCAATCAAAGGAGACTGCTCCATGACTGCAAACTCCTCAAAATACTTTCTTCTGCCCATCAACATCACCTTTGCTTTGCTTGGCTCAGCATCAGCCAGCGGTTCTTCATCCATGAGATGATCTCATCCAAGCACTGGGCCATCTTGGTGGAGGTTGTGTGATCATATGTGGTGAAGGGTGGGTAGAGCTGTGTGTCATCTGCATGTTGCTGGCACTTGAGTACATGTAATTGGGCCAATTCAGTTACTGGCTGCATGCAGCTATTGACAAGGACCGGAGAGAACTGATCCTTGTGGAGGCTCACAAGGGTCTAGTGGTGGAGATGCAGTTTGCCGTCACTACTCTTTGGGTGCATCCCTCCAGGAAGAGCTCAAACCACTTTAGTGTGTTACCCTGGACTCCTGCCAACTCTGTCAGGCTAGACAGCAGCATCTCCTAGTCAGCAGTGTCAAACACTGCAGAGAGGTCCAGGAGAATGAGAATGGATGTCTGGCTTCTATCCATTGACAGGAGGAGATCATCCATCCGTGCCAGTGTGCCACTAAAGCAGTTTCAGTTCTGTGTCCTGGCCTGAATCCAGATTGTGCTGTGTCTAGAACATTAGGTTAAGTTTGATGTGCTCATAGCTGGCTTTTAGCTAGCTTCTCTATGAGCTTCCTCGGGAATGGGGGGTTTGACACTTGGGCGATAGTTAGCTAGAACGGAAGTATCCAGTTGGCTGGACTGTTGAGTGTTAGAAGGAGGACAAAGATTCCTTCCTGAATGAGGCCTTAGCTATTTGGCTCAGGCTATTTGCCCCAGTTGTTTGTGGCTTTCTGTCACATGCCAGGAAGGGTTCACAGATCAGTTACAGTCTCTATAAATATGATTTGTTTTTTCTCATCCTGATGTGTAATGTTCCTGGGCAGGAGAAGGAGCTGCTGTCTTCCAAGGTGGCCAGACTGGAGGAGAGAGTATCTGAGCTCACCATGAAGCTGAAGCCTGCCCTGTCCAACAGGGAGAGGTTCCTAAAGGTATTGAGTGGGCACAGGCAAATGAGAGAGAGAGGACGGGGAGTGGTGTGGAAGAGAGGCAATGACACAAGAGGAGGAATGGAGTGGGAGAAAGGAGAGGAGGGAACTTAGATACCCTGGTGACGAGTTCAGCCTGGGTGGACAGAGAAGAGAGAGAGGAGGAATGGCGAGTGGTCCCTCTGTCTGTATAGGCAGTAACTTTCACCAGTTTCATCTGTGCTGGGGAATCCAGATCAGCCTCGGGTGGAGATGGGCCATTGGGAAAGGTGACTGTGCTACTTGGCTTTCAGGAAAAAGTGGAGCTGCACCAGCAGGTGCAGGATCTCACCCTGCAATTAGAACATGCGCAGCAGAGCCGAGAGGGATTCAACAGCCAAGTGTCAGACCTCCATCTGGAGCTGGTGAATGCCAAGGCCCAGGCCAACCGCCAGGACCAGGAGAAGATCCTGATGAAGGAGGAGCTGGTGACCCTCAGACAGGTGACTCCTTGAGTGACTCTCCGAGCTGGGTGGGGGAGCCGCGAGTGGACTCTGCAGGCATCACCCACCGATCCCGCTCTATGAGCGCTGCTTCCAAACCCCACCCTTCTCGGTGAAATGAGGGCCCTGGGGCCCCAGCCCCTTAAGAGCCAGTAATAAGCTGCTTTACTAAAGTGGGTTTCCAAGATGCTCCCTCCATTCCCATATTCCTAACCACTTGCCCTACCCCACCACCCACTCTAGTCTCAGGTACAGTGTTGGCTTGTGTGTGTGCCCACCACCCCCCTCTGCTGGGGGACTGTAGATCTTCTCCTCTCCAACAGTCCCCTCTACTAGCTGAACTAGCAGTGAGGTGCTTGGAGCCAGATGCCTTCAGCTCCTGTCTCCTTGTCTCCTCATGACATTCTTGTCATCTATCCACTGCAGCTTCGTGCCCAGGCTAGACTTTCCAGGAACTGGGGTGAAGCCCAGAGGCTCTATTTTGTATAATATAAAGTGAGCACTGATGGAAAAGATCTAGAATTTGTAGGGCTGTCAAGTGATTAAAAAAATTAATCGTGATTAATGGTGCAATTAAAAAAATTAATCGTGATCAATGGTGCAATTAAAAAATTCATTGCAATTAATCACACTGTTAAACAATAATAAAATACCATTTATTTAAATATTTTTGGATGTTTTCTACATTTTCAAATATATTGATTTCAGTTACAACACAGAATACAAAGTGTACAGTGCTCACTTTATATTATTATTTTTGATTCCAGATATTTGCACTGTAAATGTGATAAACAAAAGAGATAGTATTTTTCAATTCACCTCATACAAGTACTGTAATGCAATCTCTTTGTCGTGAAAGTGCAACTTACAAATGTAGAATTATGTACAAAAAAATAACTGCATTCAAAAATAAAACATGTAAAACTTAGAGCCTACAAGTCCACTCGGTTCTATTTCTTGTTCATCCAGTCACTCAGACAAACAAGTTTGGTTAAAATTTGCAGGAGATAATGCTGCCCACTTCTTGTTTACAATGTCACCTGAAAGTGAGAACAGGAGTTCGCATGGCCCTGGTGTAGCCGGCTTCACAAGATAATTACATGCCAAATGCACCAAAGATTTATATGTCCCTTCATCTTGAACCACCATTCCAGAGGACATGCGTCCATGCTGATGACGGGTTCTGCTCTATAACGATCCAAAGCAGTGCGGACCGACGCATATTCACTTTCATTATCTGAGTCAGATGCCACCAGCAGATGGTTGATTTTTTTTTTTTTTTTTTTTTTTGGTGGTTTGGGTTCTGTAGTTTCCGCATCAGAGTGTAGCTTCTGAAAGCATTCTCCACACCTCGTCCCTCTCAGATTTTGGAACGCACTTCAGATTCTTAAACCTTGGGTCAAGTGCTCTAGCTATCTTTAGAAATCTCACATTGTCAAATATGCAGTGAAAGTGTTCTTAAAACGAACAACATGTGCTAGGTCATCATCCGAGACTGCTATAATGCAAAATACATGACAGAATGCGGGTAAATCAGAGCAGGAGACATACTATTCTCCCCCAAGGAGTTCAGTCAAAACTTAATTAACGCATTATTTTTTCAACAGCGTCATCAGCCTGGAAGCATGTCCCCTGGAATGGTAGCCGAAGCATGAAAGAGCATATGAATGTTTAGCACAGGGGTCAGCAACCTTTGGCACGCGGCTCGTCAGGGTAAGCACCCTGGCGGGCCGAGCCGGTTTGTTTACTTACCGTGTCTGCAGGTTCGTCCGATCGTGGCTCCCACTGGCCGCGGTTCACCACTCCAGGCCAATGGGGGCGGCGGGAAGCAGCGCGGGCTGAGGGATGTGCAGGACACTGCTTCCCGCTGCCCCCATTGGCCTGGGACGGTGAACCGCGGCCAGTGGGAGCCGCGATCGGCCGAACCTGCGGACGCAGTAGGTAAACAAACCGGCCCGGCCCGCCAGGGTGCTTACCCTGGTGAGCCGCGTGCCAAAGGTTGCCGACCCCTGGTTTAGCACATCTAGCACATAAATATCTTGCAATGCCAGCTACAAAAGTGCCATGCGAACGCCTGTTCTCGCTTTCAGGTGACATTGTAAATAAGAAGCCGGCAGCATTATCTCCTGTAAATGTAAACAAACTTGTTTGTCTTAGCGATTGGCTGAATAAGAAGTAGGACTGAGTGGACTTGTAGGCTCTAAAGTTTTACATTGCTTGTTTTTGAGTGCAGTTCTGTAACAAAAAAAAATCTATATTTGTAAGTTGCACTTTCACAATAAAAAGATGATTGCATTAAGGTACTTGTATGAGGTGAATTGAAAAACACTATTTCTTTTGTTTATCATTTTATAGTGAAAATGTTTGTAATAAAAATAATAATATAAAGTGAGCACTGTACACTTTGTATTCTGTGTTGTAATTTAAATCAATATATTTGAAAATGTAGAAAAACATCCAAAAATATTTTATAACTTTCAGTTGGTATTCTATTAACAGTGCGATTAAAACTGCGATGAATCGTGATTAACTCAAAAAAATTAATCACATGAGTTAACTGCAAATAATTGACAGCCCTAAGAAGTTGTAACTTGAACAGAGCCTTCTCATGGGTGGGACATGCCTGACCTCCTCATATCTCTGAGTGAGCTGATCGGTCTACTTCTGTAGGTCATTTGGTGTCAGTTGGATCTCACGGACCAAGACCCTTGCCATCTCATCATACACAGCTTCTAGATTTCACTTGGTGCTGTCCTGTGCGTGGACATCACTGCAGTGAATTAGGCCAAGTCTCAGCTATGCACATGGGTTCCCACTGCAGGTAAATGAGAAGCTTTCCTCTGAACTGGGTCAGAGCCGCCAGAGACTGGAGACCTCCCTGGGTCAGCTCCACCAGCTGGAGGCTGAGAAGAAGATCCTGACCAATAGGATCCAGGCCCTGGAGACTGAGCGCACGCAGCTGCTGGGTGAACAGGAGGCGCTGAAGTCAGAAATGCAGAGGGATGCTGGAGGCCAGGGGAATGATGTGGCAGCTCTTCAAACGACCTGCGAAGGGCTCAGGTACCTGAATATTGGGAGCGGGAAAGCTGGAGACAAGGGAAGAAAATGCATCTCCTAGTTGAGCTCTTCATGCTGCTTCTCTGCTCCTGTCAGGAGTGGGAGCATTAAGGGTCAGAGGCCAGGATGGGAAGTCTTTCAGTCCAGCAGCTCATCCTGGCTGTTAAATAATCTGTAATCCAATGAACTGGCTTCTCTTTGCTGCAGTCCAGCCAGAGCCGCTGGGTGCTTTCTAGTGCCTTTCACACAGCCTGTATCCCATAGGCTGCCCAGAGCGAAATGATTCCAGGTGGCAGCATGTGGTACAGATGGCAGAAAGGACGGTGGATGGGGAGTTCCATTGACCCCTTGGGTCACTGGGGAGGGGACAGTGGAGAGGTGAGGGAGGTTTCCCACTGGGATTTGGCGATGGAGGTGGGGAGAGGGAGGGAGGGAGGGAGGCTGTTCCTGGCAGCTGCAGAGGGGAAGGCTCTCTCACCAGCTGCGCTGAGCTGATATGGAGGGCCAAGGAGATTGTAGAGGTGGGAGAGGGGAGCAGGTCTGTGTGGAAGACTGGGTAGGAGAAGCCCATGCAGCATCACTGGTGCATTAGCCAGGCCCAGCGCTTTGCAGCACTCGTGCTGTTTTGCAGGGCATCGCAGTCCCTGTTGCAGGCGGAGAAGGAAGCCCTGCAGGCTCGCTACATGGAGCTGGAGGCTGCCCTGCGGCACAAGCAGGAGGAGTTGTGTGGCCAGCTTGCAGAGCAGCAGCAGGTCTCCCAGCACTGGAAGGACAGATGGAACCAGGCGGCTGTGGCCCTAAAAACCAAAGAGGAGGAACTGGAGCAAGCACACGTGGCACGTCAGAGCTTGTCTGCCAAGGTGGGACATGGCCAGCGAGCCCCATGCCAGTTGCTGTCTCTCTGCCCGACTGCCCCACCTGGCAGCTCTGGGATTGTACCATCTTTCCACCCCGCCCCAGCTCTGCACTCAGCCACTCAAGTCTCCTTTCTCATTCTCTCCTCCACGCCCCAGCTAGTGGATCACTGAGTTCAGGAGCTGGGAGCTGCAAGCTCCTTGGTTCTAATCCCATGTCTCCCACTAAGTCAGCATGTGACTTTGGGCAAGTTACCTCCCTTCCATCTGCCTCAGTTTCCCCATCTGTACAACAGGGAGAAGGTCACCTCCCACATAGGGGTGGTGGGGGGTTATATATAGATCCACATACTCTTTGCACCAGTTTAACTACTGTGGTTTTAATTTGATCTAGCTAAACCAGTGCAAGTTTTCTAGTCTAGACAAGACCTTTGAAGTGAGAGGCTCAGAACCCCATGGTCAATACCCCCACCCAGCCCACCACCAAAATCCATTGATTATATGTAAGCTTTGTACTGAGCTTCATCCTGATGTGCCCTGGAATGTAGCTAGCAAGATGGCCAGCCCCTGGATCCCAAGGCAAGGAGCCCCTTTGACATACCTAGTCTGGTTTCTGAAATTTCTGATTTTTTCCAACCAGCTCTAGAAATACCTGAGATTGACAGGAAGGTGGGGGATGGGGTGGTTCCTTTGTCTGTGTTCTGAAGGCTTGTTATGTGCTAACATTGTGTTTGTGGCAGTGGATTTCAAGGCTTGCTTCTTCATTGGGGATTCCTGGCATGTCCCCGGGCTCTCCTGTACCCATTCCGGCAGGGGGTCCTAGCACTATTTAGTCAGGCCTAACTGTCCTTCCCATGTGCCTTTCAGCACACAGAGCTCCTGGAGGACTGTGAGCTGCTCCAGGTGGATGTGGAGGAGCTGGCCGAGCTGAGAGGCGCCATGTGCAGGTAGGGGGTGAATAGTCTCGCTCCCCAGCTGTTTTTTCCATAGGTCCTTTTGTCTGGCTGCTCTGATCCCTGCATTTATCCCCTTTCCTTTCCAACTAGGGCCACCCTGTGGTGTGGTTTCCTCTCTCTTATCAGAAGGTTATTTTTCCATTGTCCCCTCTAGTGTTTTTCAGACACACCATCCTGGGTGCCTTGGCATGGGGGAGCCACCTTAAAAATGAACGGGAGCATGCTTCCCTCCCCACTTGCCTGCAGGCTGTGGCTTCCTCTGGGCTCCACGGACATACAGAGAGAGGCAGGCAGACAACGGCGGGCAGAACTCCTTAGTGACAGGTGTCAGAGTAGCAGCCGTGTTAGTCTGTATCCGCAAAAAGAACAGGAGTACTTGTGGCACCTTAGAGACTAACAAATTTATTAGAGCATAAGCTTTTGTGGACTACAGCCCACTTCTTCGGATGCATCCGAAGAAGTGGGCTGTAGTCCACGAAAGCTTATGCTCTAATAAATTTGTTAGTCTCTAAGGTGCCACAAGTACTCCTGTTCTTCTTACAGAACTCCTTAGGAAACCCTTTTTCTCTGGATCCATTGCAGAGGAATCCTGGACTCCTTTGGGCAAATGCAGGTGCAGTGTAAGCAGGCACAGCTCGCTGGTGTAAATGGAGTTGTGCCCGCTTGCCTGACACTGCGGGTGCATTTGGCCAGTGGAGTTCTCTCCTTGATGTGGCACCAGCACAGACTTGGCGTTTGATTCTGCTCCCATGGACTTCAAAACTGGGGTAACCATAGCCGGGTGAACCACTCCCTGCCTAGGCTCTAGTGCAGACTGTGCCGCTCCCGGATGAACGGCAGAGTCTCCTGCCCACATGACAAGGCCTAGCAAAGGCTTCACCCTGCGTTCCTAGTTCTGCATTAGCAGAGTCACAGCTGCATCGGCCCAGGGACACAGCCGCTGGTGCCGGAAAGTCTCCGGTGAGGCTGGCATGCTGTGTCCCCACGTACACACCTAGGGTCCAGTTTCAGACTTGGGTGCCCAGGTCTGGGATTGGGAGCTCAGCTTGGCACTGAGGTGCTGAAAATGGACATGGGTGTATGTGCCAGCCTGGGACCCAGATACCCAAACTTGGGGGAAAGATGGGGAGGATGGAAAGGTATTGCAAAGCTTGCTGGGTCCCAGCCCAGCTGCCCCACTCTACACAGGGCTGCCTGTGCTATTGGCCCATAATGCTGTCAACTTCCATTCATTAGAGGACAGTGGGGTCCCTACTCCCAGGGGGCTGATCCACCGCTGCCTGGCACTGCAGTGTGGGTGTGCTGCACCATTCTGATTGGGCAGCGTTTGACCCTTTGTTTGCCCTCACTTTGCACAAGTGTGAATGACTCCCCAAGGCTCAGGACAATGGAGATTTGGACCCCTGCAAGCCACTGAACCCAGCTAAGGCCGGGCTCCGAGAGGAGAGCCATGGTGCTCTTGGTGGGACTTTCCAAAGCCCCTAAGTGACTTAGGAGCGCACATCCCAGGCAAAGTCAATGGGATTTGTGTTCCTGAGTCCCATCAGGCATTTTGAAAATCTCATCCCAGTGTAAATTTACAACCCCTTTTATCCCCTAGCCTGAAGGAAGAAAACGGAGACTTAATGAGACAGCTGAGGGAGCAGCAACAGGCCACCCAGCTGCTGCAGCTACAGCAAGAGCTGGCTACAAACACAGTAAGCAAAGAGAGATCTATGTGCCCTTTCCCTCCTCCGGGGAGAACTCCTAGATGCATTGGTTCGAAGGCCAGAAGGGATCATTCTGATCATCCAGTCTGACCCCTGCATAGCCCAGCCCGGAGACCCTCACCTAATAGCCAGTTGTTCTGCTCCTCTCTCCCTTTCATCTCCCCCATCCTGAACACTGTGTCCAATGGTACATCTGGGTGCCCCCGGTGCTGCAGAGACACCAACCAACCCTTGCCTCCCTTTTATTTTCATCTCCCCGATGTACAGTGTCGTACCTCACCGCTTGATCCGGGGACATAAGTCACAGCCGTTATCAGAGCAGGCTGGAATGAGGGAGCAGAGTTCTGGCTGAAGCCCTGGCGCGTCCCAGCACGTCCCGTTTCATACTCCCTCTTTAACATTTGACTCAGTCATAGCAAAACAGGTCAATGGCTCCTCAGGGCAGCTCCACAAGCCAGGGTTCAGCCTCAGTACCATTGCAGGGGATGAAAGAGGTCTTTGGTTAAATACAAGCTGCTGTTCTGGCCAGTTCCAAGCCTGGGGGCAGGTGGGTTCTGAGGATGTGAATGGTTGATAACAAAGATGGAACCAAGCAAAGGACATTATGGACTCACTGTGATAGATCCTAGCTCTCCATGTGCCACCCACCCCCCAAACACACAAAAGGGAGGCAGTTGCTGTGGGGTAGGTGGGGAAGGTGCCAGATGGGGAATAAGGGAAGCCAACACCTCAAGTTACTTGAAAAATGTCTTATATTTGTTCCTTCCAGTCTGTACCAGGATCAGACTCAGAGAGGACTTCAGAACAAGAGGCCCTTTACAAAGAGATCCAGGAAACCCAGTGAGTTCTTGCTTCTCCGGTCATGCTACAGAACTACTAGATTGACTGGCTGGGAAGTCACTGGCAAGTGACGAGAGGGAGATTTCTTGCTTGAAAGATAGTAGGGAACAGCTGTTGTTAATTAAATGGCTCATCCGCCATCCTGTTGGAGGCAGTTACAAGCCAGAACTTCCCGGTTGTATAAAACCATAGGAAGACTCTAACAGTGAGAGATCTTGGGTCCCTCAATGCTCCCCACCAGACCAGAAGTATAGGGTGATGGGCTGTCTAGTCAATGCAGGCATCTGCCTCTTCTCCAGGCTCCTGCAGACCTAATTCATTCCCTGTGCAACTCTGCTGATCATGGAGTTGCTGACTTTGGATCCTGGTGCTCACAGAGTTGACCAGACTTTCTTTTAAGGATCTGGGCCATGGTTTAGGACAGCCTCTTATTAATTGGCACACAAGTAGCAATCTACCCCCAGCTCTAATGTGGCTCTCCTGAACCACAGAATTCAGCAGCAAAATTCCATTGGGTTGCCATTGCCAAACCAAAAAGACTGGGGCTAAGATCCTGTTCAAGACACTGGAGATTTATTGGTTTACTTCTTGGCTTTGTCCAAACCTTTCTCAGATTGGCTTCCAGGGAGCCAAGCCCCATTGTGGAAATCTCTGGTTTCTCTGGAAAATAATTGGGTTCCCTGCATTTGTTTCTTGTTAGCGACAGGATAAAGAGGCTGGAGAATGAAAAAGCTGAGATGAAGTCCGAGATCAGGAAGCTGAAGGTAGGAATGGCTTTGTTCCTATCTCCATGTGCCCGATTTGTGGCAGGGATGCATGATGGTTTCAGTTACAGTCTTGGGAGCCTGGTGGAAATCTTTTCTGCTCCCTAGAAACCCAGGAAAATATCTCCTGCTGGGATCTGGCTCCACTACAGGGATACATTACAATTAGGCCATGCATTCACATGTTATTTCTACCTTCAGTCCATCTGGAGCACCTCTCTTAGTGCTGACTCTCATGATATCCTGGCATGATGGAGACTTTCAGGTGACCCTTTAGTGGACTAGGTCCTCCCCTCCAGGAATGGCATCCTTGTGGATACTCAGGCTCCTATACTCTCTGCAACACCTTCCCTTTAGGGATCGCACTGTCATGTCTTAAGAGCGGGTGGTGGTGCTTTTGCTATAGCACGGAACCCCCTTGGCCTCCATCTTAGTTCATACCTCCCCCACCTTGACTTTCCTTTTCCAAAGGTATTTTGAGTGAGATTCCGCCTTGGCGTGGATTTCTCTACAGTCTGCCAGTCCATAACCTACAGCAAAGTGTTTCCATTTATTATTAAATTGGGGTGCCAAGGAGCCCCAGTCATGGCCCAGGACCCCATTGGGGTAGGCACTGTACAAACACAGAACCAAGAGATGGTCCTGCCCCCAAAGAGCTTATGACCTAAATAATCAGTGATTGAATTGTATATGTAAACGTCTGTATCATAATTCTGCTCCCCAGCCCTCAGAGCACATTGGCAGTGGGGAATGCGGTGGACACAAAAGGGTTAGTTCCCCCATCTGGTCTTTTCCAGCCTTGAGATCTGCCTGGTGTGTTGTAACAATTGCCCGTTATCCAGGGGCCAGCCATGCTGCTGTGATCCGCGTGCACTGGTGTCCCACGAAGCATGGCTTTCAGGGAAGGTGGGCATCGGGAAGGTTCATACACATCATGCTTTCTTCCCCCTCTGGCAGCTGGATGGCGCTTCTGTCCTGCGGATTGAACTGGACGCCTGTAAGCAGGAGCTGGAGCTGGAAAAGAGCCGCAGTCAGGCTCTGAATGGCAAAGTGCAGCTGCTGCAGTCCAGGCGCTGGGACAATGCTACTCCACCACGTGAGGTCAGTACCATTCTAGGTTTCTCCAGAGCAGGGCTGGGTGTTGTACCACATCTGTGCCATGATCCCTATTGAGCTATTTTCTATGGCTTGGTTCTGCAACCTCCGTAATTCTCAAGTGACAGCACGGTGACTCCATAGCGATTTCATTGTACGTTTAAATATCCTGCATTTTAATTGTGCTCCTCAGCCCTTATAGCATCCAGCCCACATGGGGCTGATCCAGCTGTGTCTCTGAACTGGCCTGGAACCTTCGTATCTCGTGACCACTGTTGCTTTTCCACCTGTTCTGTTCAATGTTTGTATTGGAGCAGCACAAAGTGTGTGCACACCTGTGCTTTGAATTTTGGCCTGCACTTTCTGCTTAGCTACCAGTCAGGTGACGGTAACAGGATTCAAACTCAGCCCTTACCGCTGTGACTACAGAAGCCTCGGTCTGTTGAGCTAAAGAGATAACACTGTTCAGACTGTTATAGACGTGCCAACTCATCCTTTCCTGGGAGAGGGCAATGGTACACGTGCTAGGCCCCAATCCTGCAATAGACTCCATAGTCGCAGATCTTCCCACCCCTTCCTACTGCACAGGCCTGTGGTAGCAGATCCTGATGCGAGATCAGGGCTTTAACCACTTCCTGGGAGTGATCGTCTGGTTTAGAAATTGGGCCCTGCAGTGTCCCTGTTCAGTCTGGCTCTAGCTGTGAGCTGGAGATACCCTAAGAACGCATCTGAAGAATTAACAGATATTTAACAATAGTAGCCAAGAAGCCAGGACTTGTGGCTAAAGCACAACCCCAACAGTCAGGACACCTGGGTTCTGTTCTTGGCTCATTCACTGACTTGCTCTGTGACCGTGGGCAAGTTGCGGCACCTCTTTGTGCCTCAGTTTCCTTTTTGGTAAACTGGGGTTAATGATACTGACCAACCCCACTGGGGAGCAGTGGGGCTTTGAGGTCACTGGCTGGGAGGTGATGTTGATGTGTTTCCACTGCAGTGGGAGTCCAGATTCAGCCACCTCTTTGCAGAGGACAAGGTGTGAGTTGTGTGCCAGGGAGCAATAGGTCTGAGCTGCTGTTGCCTAGGTGACATCTCTGTGTGTATTTTCCAGCAGATCAAGTTCCCAGCAGCCTCCAATACCACAACAACATCTGGCTTAGAGATGGATTGTCCTGTGTCCTCTCCAAGAAGGTGAGTGCCACAGCATGGTTTGTGAGTCCATCAGTCCCATCCTGCATGCTGCCCTGACGTACCCATACTCACTATGCCACATATCCAGCAGCAGGTCTGACTGTCTTTGTGCTACCCACCTTACCCACCCCATTCTCCAGGCAGTATGTTATCCATGGCCATCCTGCAGCTTGAAAAGGGGAACGGGAAAAGGGAGACCTGGAAGGAAAGTGAACATGGATCAGACTTTTATCTGCATGTGGGCTCTTAAAGTGATGATCACAGCCCCGGGGGGAGTTGGAGGACACCCTAGACAATGCTGTAGAGCAGAGTGAAGGTCCTTCCAGGGACTCTGCTGAAATGAGGACCATGTCCACTGATGGTGAACGCTTTGTATCTCAGTTCTCAGATTTCCAGTCCTCAAGGAGAGCCGTTGGCCATGGAGAGCCCCCAGGGCTTGATGGCCTCAGGGGGCCTGTCTGAGGTGGAGAGCCTGAAGCAGGAGCTCCAGAGGGAGACTGCATCCCGGCAGGAAAAGGAGGAGCTGATCTGGACTCTGAGAGAGGTGCAGGCTGGATGTGTACTTTACAGCTGTTGTGTGTAGACACATAGGAGGTGATGGAGGGGGAGGGTAGGAATCCCAGAGTGCTCTGCAGAGGACAGGATAGGTATCATGGAGTGTGATACCTTCTCTTTGGTCCCTTCATGCTGATGAGTGCCTCCTAGGGAAGAGTCTGTGGGCCAGATTCTACTGTTACGCCAGGGTGAATCCACGGACAGTGAAGTTGCTCTGAGCTCATACTGGCTAATGGAGAGCACACTCTGTTCCCATGTGGTTAAGGAACTTCTCTGAACTATGGGGTTCAGGGGGTTCTGCAGAGCCCAACGACAGGAAACTAGGAGTGAGGCACTGGGAAGATGATAGTTACACAAAGGAAATACAGAGATCCCCCACTGTGGGGATGTGCCAGGAGGGGGCCAGTCTCAGGGCATGGAGGGGATGAATATGTGCATCCCTGTGGGGGATGCCAAGAGATGAGGACATGTGAAAATGAACCACGCACCTTCCAGGAGAAGAAAGTCCCTGCAGGCAGGCCTGGGAACAGCATGAGGAGGGTGCATAGGAAGAGAACGGGCAGGGAGGCTAAATCTCCTTTCTTTTACTGCTAGGAATTAGAAGAACTGAAACTAAAGCAGCCAGGAGACATCAAGGTGAGAGGATCTACCCTGACATCTTAACACTTAGAGTGACTTGGTACAAGGTACAACTGCAGCCGTGCCAGTGGCGTTCAGTAACTCATCTTGGCAGGGATGGCCTGCAGGCTCTCAGAGCAGCCAGTTCTAGGGGCCTGATGCCCCAGCTGAACGAAGCACTTACGCACGTGCTTGATTTAAAGCCAGCGTAGTCGCACAGATTTACACCAGCTGAGGATCTGGCCCTGGAGCACTTTGTCCTTGGTCTGTTGTTTTCCTTAGTCTGAAATAAACAAGCCCTTGTTTTGCTCTGTGAGTCTGGCAGAAATGTGGTGCTCGGCTTGAGGCTCTTATCTGCTCCTCAATACTGTGGTCTCTGAGCACCTTGTCATCTTCAATATATTGCTCTTCCCAGCCCCCTGTGTGGTAGGGCAGTGCTGTTACCCCGTCGTACAGCTGGGGTGCAGAGAGGCTGAGTGATGTGCCCAGGCTCACGCCAGAAGGTCTATGCTAGAATAAGGAATTGAACCCAGCTCTTTCAAGTCCTAACCACTGGGTGACCCTTCCTCGCCAATGGGGAAGAATGACAGGGTCCTGCGGAATGGCAGGTGTTGAAATAAATGGAAAATATTATGAGATGAATATAGTTGCTGCTAACCCAAGAACATGGTGACACTGGCCATAATAATCACACCCAGTGTAGAACCTCCCTCTGTTTCCCAAACAAGCCAGGAAACATGCAGAAGGCCTTGATAGGGGGCTTGATCCTGGAACAAGCTGCGTCCACTTCTCTCTGTCAGGAATACGCTGCATTTCAAGGGTCTGAGTGTTATTCCATGTGGCACACAGCTTCCTTCCCACAAGAGTCCAGCGTTTAGGCCACCATTGGGTTGAGCATTTTGGACTCTGACCTTCCAAGAGGCAGCATGCAGGCCCAGGAAATCTCATTGTACGATCAAGGCCTTGTAGCTATGCAGTACATTTGGGTGGGTCTCAGACTCAGCCCTGGGAACTTTTGGGAGAGTTCTAAGAGGGTCAAAGGTTTTGCTTGGACATGAATTCCATGGCTGGTCCATGCCTGGCATTGTGCCAGGACCCATGGACAGTTTGTGGGTGAGATACCCACCCTCACCTTCCACTGGCATCACTTCTCCTGGGTGTTGGCATATAATGAGTATTGTTGAGAACTGAGGTTACCCATTGACAATACTCCATAGGCTCACGCTGGCTTTTGTGGTCATCTGTAGCTAACACCTGAAGTTGGTTGCGTCCCACAGGCGGGGCTGGTGTAGGATCTGGTGTGCGGCAATACTTGCTGCGTGACCTTGGCTAGAACAGCCTGTTGAGATCAGAGAATGCGTCTGGTTTTATTTTACATCCATTTCTAAAGTACCCATCACTGTCGTATCTGGAAGCTCTTTCATAAATGTGCTTGGAAATGGAATACCCCCAATGGTGCCTGACTCTCTGCTCCTCCTGCACAGCTTATTGGCAGAGGGGTCCAATGCCAATTTTTCTCTCTCATGCTTCAGGCCTCCCTGGAGGAAGTAGACACAGAGTTAGTGCTGGTCCGAGAAGAGCTGCAGAAGGTTTGGGACATGCTGAAAACACGTGATACGGCACTGGAAGAACGACACCTGGAGTTAGAATCAGCCAGGAACCAGGTACCAAACTTGTCTGAACATCCTGCAGAGACATGCTGGGTTATTATACTATTATTTGTATTCCAGGAGCACTTAGGGGCCCCAGCTGAGCTCAAGGCCCTGTTGTGCTAGGCACTGTACAAACACAGAGGATATGTCTACACCGCAATCAGGAGGTGTGATTGCAGCATACCTGAGCTAGCTTGGATGGAGCCACTCACTAAAAATAGCAGTGTAGCCTTGGCAGTGATGGCACAGGCTGCCTTAGTCCTTAACTGATCAGGATTGTACACAGGCTGCAATTACACCTCGCAATTGCAGTGTAGACACAGCCAGAGTGAGAGACTTCCCCTGATCTAAAGAGCATCCAGTCAAAATAGACAAGCCAGACAATGGATGGGATGGGAAGGGAAGTGACTTGCACATGGTCACTCCGTTGACCAGCCTGGTCTCCCGAGTCCCAGGCCAATTCCCTGTCCATGGAACCAGGCTGCCTCTCCCCTCAGACGGATTCATCTCAAAGTGGTGTGTGTTTCTGTGCCAGTACGTGTCCGTTGGTTGGATCAGCTTCCTTAGTGGTTCCCCAGGGTTCACTGCACATGCCTGGCAGGTGGCTGGATTAGTCCCTGGCTGTTTGTGGAGATCTACCTCAACCCCAGTCTGAGCTGCCTACCCCCTTCTCTTGGACGTTAGCACATTAGATTTACCAGCAAAGAGTCCTACTCTGGTGTCAAGGCGGTGACTCCATGGGATAAGAATACAGCCCAGAACCAGCCATTCTACTGTCTGTGAATAAGGAACACCAGCGGCAATACCACAGGGCTTGTCTGGGCTAGCTCCTCATCTGGGGTAACTCAAATAGCCCTTGCGTAAGTAGCTAGCAGACAGCAGGTGCGGCTGATGATGAAGTAGGTGACTTCACTGAGTAATGCTAACCTGCATCCTCTGTCTATTGCTAGTACACTGAATGCAGCTCAGAGAAGCTGAGACTGGAACAACTCGTCGCCTCTCTGGAGCACCAGCTGGCGGAGAGGTACGGAGCTAGCAGGGATTCAGTCCTAGGGCAGTACTGAGCGGTGGGTGCTCCATATGCCACTCCCGCTAAGGAAACCCCAGGGGAGGCTGCGCTGTCTCCACTGCATGGCACAACTCTCTTGCCGTGTAACTTTAAAAGGTATGGGCCAGAATCATCCCTGGTGTGACTCCAGTGGAGTTGCACCGGGAATGAGCCTGGCCCTGTCTGTGAATGGAACATGGCAGGCTCCCACCGAGACCTGCAACGTGATGAGGTGGTGAGTGCAAATCCAGTAGACCTGTCCCCTCTAATGTGCCTCCAGGTAGACCAAAGCTGTGCTCCACTAGCCTTTGGGACATCCCCAGGGGACACGTCGCCCCCATGTGGAAAGTGGAGATGCACGTGGGAAAGAAATGGTTTATTACTTCTCAAGTGGGCATTTCTGTGCCTCTGCCTGGCTGCTGCAGTCACCTCATTTATAGCAGCGGCAGCAGAGGGGGCCCAATGCCAGGGACGGTGACGTACAGAGAGATCCGGGTCCAGCATTCCAGAAGAGGGGGCCAGTTTGGGTCGAGAGTTTTGGTTCAGACCCATCTCTAGCAAACTGTTGTGTCTGCTGCGTCGAACCCCGCTCCGGCCACCAGAGAGAGGGATTGCGCTAGTTATTAAAGGGAAACGTTTCTCTTGGGCACGTGTCAGAAACTACCTAGATGCCGCAATGTGTGGCAGCCAGCATTGCCTGCCCCACAGTCAGCCCTGGGAACGCCAAGCACCAGGCGTGTGAGAGGCACTCCTGGCTCAGGAGGCCTCTTTAGACCCACAAGCTGAAAGCTGGAGCTGGGCCATATCCCTAAGACGGTCACCAGCTGGGGTCAGCACAGCCAGCTCCCGAGCCATCTCTAGTACAGTGATAACATAGGTAGCTGCAGCTGAGTCATCTATCGGGGCCCAGGCGCCCATCCTGTGCCAGGAGGGTGATTTGTTAAAAAACGGGTTATAAAGCAAGCCCTTCCACTGTGGCATGAAGGCTGCCACAGCCGGGTTCTGGTAGGCTCCCCACATGGAAGCCCTGTGCTAGGAGAGCAACTGAGAGCCAGTGTACCTGTAGAGCTTAACTGCTGCGCTAGGGTGGAGCTGGGCCCCAGGTCTTCCAGAGCAGAAGAGATGGGAACTGGTGGGAGCCCTTGGAACTAGATTGATAGGGCCCCTTTCAGCCAGAAGAGCCAGGCTGAGGGCTGGATGGTGGCCCCATGTTGGGAGTGGGATGGGCCAGGGAGAGGAGGAGGTAGAGTGACCAGATGTCCCGATTTTATAGGGACAGTCCCGATTTTTGGAGCTTTTTCTTACATAGGCACCTATTACCCCCCACCCCCGTCCCGATTTTTCACACTTGCTATCTGGTCACCCTAGGGGGAGGGGCAAACTAGGCCCTGCCCCTTTGGGAGAGGATAGTACCAGCCATGGCACTAGATCCTTGCACTGGCCTGGGTCATGCCGTGCAGTGGGGAAAGCCATGGGAGAGGGGCAGGGATGGGCTTTCCCTGCAAGATGCCCCTCACAAAGTGTCGTCCTGACTTTTCCATCAGGCTCCTCTCTCCACCCTTAGTGTGGGGAGGCTCCCTAGGGATCTGCTAAAAGCCCCTGTGTCTCTCTACTGGCTCCAGGACACTTCAGCTTTCTCTGCTCCTGGGAGAGCTGAACTGCCAGCACTTCCCTCTGCTGGAGACCCCCTCTAGCCTGGGGGGCCTCAGGCTGGACTAACTCTCCTGCATAATCCCTGTAGGTTTCCAAGGGGAGCACCAGCTCCACCCCTGTCTGCCCACCCCTCTCCGCATGCCCTGCCTGGGTTGAGGTACAGGGCAGGGATGCTGCTGCAGGAGTGGCTGATGTTCTCCCGTTGCTCATAGGATCTGTGCATAGGGAGTCTTTCTGTGCACGGATCTCTGGAGCACAATCTGACCCCCCAAGCACAGAATCTCGTGGTGGCAGCGCCCATGCAGCCTCTTCCTCCCTTGCTACCTAAACCGTAGTCTGGCCCTGCATGTGCATGGGCTCATGTTACCCACCTCTGTTTAACAGGGAACAGGTTGGTTACCAGTGGGAGGAGCCCCCGCCTTATAGAATCTCAAGCTCCCTGCTTGGGGCTCCACTCAATGCTCTTGAGCCATGAAGTCATAGGGGACCGTGTGGAGCTGTGACAAGAGCAGCGTGAGTTACATGCGACTGGAGCCTCTCGAGACAGGACAGACCCCCCAGGCCCATGGGTACAGATTTTGCAGCATAAAAGATGGTGCAACAGTGGGTGGCGTGGAGGCTCTTCCAGAGAACAGCAGTTTCACTAAAGGAGGGATTTGTGTCCACAGAGAACAGGCCTTGAGGCACCTTCGACAAGCAAGCGAGATGGAAAAAACCAAGCTGGAGATTCAAGCCTCTTCGTTAGAGCTGAAGGTAATGCCTGAGAAAGCTGTGTCCCCCCTCCATGCAAGGGCACTCCAAGGAAAGACTCATATGATTTTCTGTGGGGGTGTCACTAAATTCACACTGTGATCGTAACACAGATAGGGCCAAATCTTCCTTTCCAGCTCCATCTTACCCCATTCACATTACAGCCTCACACTAGGGCCACATTACAGCCTCACTTTCCAGAGGACTCCACGGCAGGTTGGATTTTTGAGTGCCTGGAGCTGACAGGTGGGGCCAGATTTCCAAAAGAATCCACCCAAGAACACATGGCCCTGATTTTGAACAGCACACTCAAGAAATCTGTTCAGAACCTCAGTCCTCTGGAACATTGTGGCCACTGTGCAAAGCTCTTGGGATGATCATAGAGGACGGGGCTGGAGAAAACCTCTTGTGCTGGAGACTGTCCTTTGTGCAGCAGCACAGGTGTGTCCTAGGCCTATGTCTCCTGTAGTCAGCCCCATTTCCACGACATCCCTGGGCAAGTTAATCCAAATTGTCTAGCTGCCCTAACAGTCTCCGGCTGCTACTACGTGGAGAGGATGGAGGGGAGAGGATACTGGGGTGGGTTGGGGATGGGGGAGGATACTCAGGCAGGCCGGGGAGTGGTTGGGGGGGGGTAGAGGATACCCAGGCGGGCTGGGTAGTGGTTGGGGGGGGAAGGATACTGGGACAGGCTGGGGAGTGGGGAGGATACCAGGACGGGCTAGGGAGTGGTTGTGGGGAGGATACCCAGGTGGGCTGGGGAGTGGGGAGGATACCAGGATTGGCTGGGGAGTGGTGGGGGGGTGGAATGATACCTGGGCAGGCTGGGGAGTGGTTGGGGCAGGGGGGAAGGATACCTGGGCAGGCTGGGGAGTGGTTGGGGCAGGGGGGAAGGATACCTGGGCAGGCTGGGGAGTGGTTGAGGGGGGAGGGTACCAGGATGGGCTGGGGAGTGGTGGTGGGGGGGGAAGAGGATACCCAGGCGGGCGGGGGAGTGGTTGGGGGGGGAAAGGATACCTGGGCAGGTTGGGGAGAGGATACCTGGGCAGGCTGGGGAGTGGTTGGGGGGGAGGGTACCAGGATGGGTTGGGGAGTGGTTGGGGGGAAGGATATCAGGATGGGCTGGGGAGTGGTTGGGGGGGGGGAGAGAGGATACCCAGGCGGGCAGGGGAGTGGTTGGGGGGGAGGATACCTGGGCAGGTGGATACCTGGGCAGGTTGGGGAGAGGATACCTGGGCAGGCTGGGGAGTGGTTGCGGGGGGAGGGTACCAGGATGGGTTGGGGAGTGGTTGGGGGGGAGGATACCAGGACGGGCGGGGGAGTGGTTAGTAGTGTGAAGCAAGAGAGCTAATTAGCACTGACGGTGGGTATGAAGCCATGGAAATGCTCTCTGCACTCACCATCCCTTCCCAACATCTAGTAGGCTGGGGTGAATCACCACTGATGAAGAGCGAGGATGATGTGGGATGTTATCGCAGGGGGGCTGGATGGCTCAGGAGACTGAGGCAGAGCTGTGGAGCCACCGGTTCAAATCCAGCCCCTCTCCTTGGGCTCTTAAAGCTGGTGGCAGGTTGGCAGCCCCCATGAAAGGAGATTGGGGCTTTGGCCTGGTTCCTAGGGGATGGAGGTGTCTGCATTTAAAACCCCACCCCCACTACCAGCATTAGTGCAATCCCTGCTGGCAGTCACAGCACAGAGGACAAGGATCAAATGGGCCACGGAGACCGAACTCCCCACTCCTCCTTGTGGGGCTCCCACTAGGTCACGACAGAGGCACATTTGCAGGGTGATGGAGGAAAGCTGGTGCGGCTGCTGCCTGTGCTATACCTATGGACAGAGGGCATCACTCCTGTTCCAATAGGCTACACTATCCCTTATGGCAGAGGCTCTGGCCAAACCCTGGGCAGTCTGTGGCTGTCTCAGTGATTGGCCCAGCACAGGTCACTTTTAAATGCTCCTGTCTGACCTCCCCTTTGCATCCTGACTAGCTGCCAGAAGTGGAGGTCCTGAGAGACGACGCCCAGCGACGCAACCAGGCATCGGGCCCCCCAGAGGTACAGAACTGGGGCCCCAGGCAGAGCCGTGCCAGCCGCTCCGAGGGGAAGTGCTCCCAGTGTGATGCTTTTCTGGCCCAGCTGAACAAGATGATTCAAAGTAAGGGCTTCTCCCTGTAAGTGAAAGCTGCTCTGACTCCCAGGGGTAAGGAGGCTCAGTTCATCAGCGTTTGCAGAGGGCTTGGAGATCCCTGATGGCAGGTGCTGGAGAATCACTAACCGGACTCTGAGTTCCTTCTTACACGAGTGTGGTGACAGTCACCTGCTGGTCCATTCTTTCTCCCTTCCCTGTCACCCCGAGTCTAATGTCCTCTGCTGGTTTGACTTGCTCAGCTGCTCTCTGCAGGGCAGTGGTAGCACGTTGGTCCCTCCTGTTCTCTCCCTTTGGCACAACAGTTCAGTTTCCAGAGGACTCAAATACTTTGACTGAAGTCTTGGGCTTAATCTAGGGGGAGCTGGGTGAAATTCTCTGGCCTGGCACATGCAGGAGGTCAGACCAGATGATCTGATGGCCCCTCCTGGCTCTTAATTCTATCAGCACCCTGGACCTGAGCATGCTGGTTAACAGCAAGGCTCTTTTTCGGAGGGTGGACGAGGCATTTGCTGGCTGGGGAGTGCTGGACTCCATGTTTGCAGCTGCTGCTATAACATTTTCCTCACCCGTCTCTCCTTCGCTGTTTGCTTTGGCTCCAGGCTGTACAGAGAAAGGGGCTGTGCTGCAGGAGGACCAGACCTTGACCTACCTGTGTGAGCTGCAGGGGCTCCTCAAGGTGAGTGACAGCAGAGGCCCCCTGTGGGACAGCACAGCTCATGCAGGGGTTTTAACATCCCCTGAAGGAACCCCAGTCCATTTCTGGGTCCGTTTCTGTCACGGTTCTGCCGCCAAAGGGCTCCCACAGGAAATGCAGTGTTGCCGGACGATGTTGCAGGGATGTGGAGAGCTGCTCTGTGCACTGTCCCAGTTGTGACCCTCAAATCTGCACCGTGTGTCTCACTGTAACAAGGTAGGGGGGGTCAGGGGAATGGTCAACAACCTCAGTGCCCATCGGTGGCACCCTCTGGGCAGGGAGACCTCAGATATAGACTTGCCTATGACTTTGTGTCCAGGCACCCAGCTGCTCCTTTAGTATTTTTAGTGTGGTCGTGAGGTCCCATTGTGCTAGGCGCTGTACAAACAGAGACTAGAAAACAGTCCCTGCCCTGAAGAGCTCACAAGCTAATAGCTCACTTCACTTTGCTTCTTCACTTCTTTTCCTGTTTACACAGGGGTGGAGGGCCCACAGTTCTCCTTCAGGTCCATGGCACTGGGGCGTAGGTCTTGGAGTTCCAATCCTTTTCTTTCCATCATACCATGAGTCTCCCATGCCCTTTCTTGCCATCCTCTTCCTCCCAGGCTTTCTTTGCTGTTCTTCTCCCATTTCTATCACATGTCCAGCCCACCACAAACACGCAGGCCTATCTATCACTCACAGTCCCAAGTTCATCTTCCCCCTAATTCCTTCCATGTGCACACTGTCTACCCGCCGCCTGCCTGCCATTCTCCTCAGTATATTATTTTCTACTGCCTGTGTCGTCTTTTCTCCCATCTCCGTAAGACACACCGTTTCCAAACCAGAGAGCAGGCAGGAACAGACACACGCAGCAAACACATCTCATTTCAATTTGTGCCTTAATTGCTGATCCCACAGTACTGCTGCCACCCATGCACAGTGCTCTTTTAATTCTCCAGCCCTCTCCCCAGTGGCACTAATGTGAGCAGGGGAATGGTCCCGCTATTGTGGGGAACTTTCCTGGCTTATACACTACCCCGGTGCAATGGGCTAGCGAAAGGATCTGAGTCCTCACTCCCACTCCCTTTATCCAGAGGCCTGCCTGACCTCGGGGGCTCCCCTTCCACTCTCCTGTGTGGCAGAGTCCTCGTAACCCCAACAAGGCTGGGGCCAGGATTCCTGGCAGGCTTCACCCCCACTCTTGTCATGGTCACTTAGGGAAGGGGCTAGGGTGTCCCCACGCTGGGGTGCTCTCTCTGCACTGGACACTTCCCTGACCCACTGATCATTGCCTAGAGTTCAAAGCAAATACAATGTATTAAACAGCAATCAATTAAAAAAAAAAAAAGGAACGAATGGGAAAGGTGAAAGGAAAACCCGTCACCCGGCTCTGTGGCACGGGGACATCACAACCAGCCCTGGCTGGAATGTCAGGGCAGTTCACAGCCTTTTCCTCACACATCCCAGGCCCCTGTCCAGGGCCTGGCTCTAGGGATGCCGCGGGTCGGACACTTGCTCTGGCGGTGGCCACACACCTTCAGGCTCTAGGTGGCAGGTCCTTCTTCCCAGCGTCAACCCCAAAGTTGGGGTTATGATCCCCCTCCAAGTCCGGTCTGCAGGGCTTCTTGGCTGGGGGTGTCTCCCTGCACTGGGCCCTCTGCCCAGCGACCCCTTCGCTCTCCGCAGCTGCTCACCGCACCCAGCCCCAGCCCCACTCTGCCTCGGCACTGCTCAGCTCCCTGGCTGCTCCTCTGGCCCCTCAGGTTCCTGTTCTCTCCTTAGCTCGGCCCCTCTGGCCAGGCAGCTCCAGCTCACACAGAGGACGGGACCCCATGCTCCTGACTCCCTTATTGGCCTGCCTGCCTTGTCAATCAGGCTGACCTAGAGCATTGGCCTCTCTCCATTGCCCCGGGGACTGTCAGTCTCAGGGTCTTGATTTCTCATCAGCCCTTCCCCTTTCTAAAAAGCCCCACTAAGTTCCAGTGTGGGTCCAGCAGTCCCCTTACACTCAAAGTACACAAGTACACAAATTCTTTCTTCCGATTCAACTTCTCTCCTAAAACATCATCCAACAGCTCTTCTTCCACCGTTCCTGCTTACATAACTCCAGTTCCCTTTGTGTTTCCCTTCAGACCATAGGCTTCAAACACAGATGCCCGCTCTGCTACCGTATTTACCAAGCTAAAAGACAAGGCAGACAAAGAGAAATAGACCCATCGTTGCCCTATCTCCCCTCTGGCTGGAGCAAATGCTGCAAATTAGCCTCCACACCCCCTTGAGTTGGTCTTAACCAAACCAACATTTTACTGGCTTTGGTCCAGAAACAGAGAGAAAAGCAGAGAATGAAGCAGCAGGACTGGGTAGTGGTTAGAGCACCAGTCTGGGTTTGGGCGAGACGGGTACAGTTCTGCCTGCCTGTGGGACCATGGGCAAGTCACTTGGGGCCAGATTTCCAGAAGTATCTAGGTGCCCAATGCAGTTAGGTGCCCAGTGGGATTTTCAAAAGACTACTGGCATTGTTAGGTGCCTAAATACCTTTGAAAACCCGCCCTTAATTTATCTAGTCCAGCTTTCTAAAGGGAGTTAGGCACCTAAATACCGTTGAGGATCTGGGCCTTTGAGCCTCTGCTACCCATTTGTATAATAGTGTTGGTAGCTCTGTGCTGCCCCCCAGGGGTGTGTGAGGATAATACACGAAGGCTCAGGTGGCACTCAGCTCCTGTGGTGCGGGGAGCCAGGGCAGTGCCTAAGAGAGCCAGATACAACAACAGCGAAACATACAAACACCATGGACTGCATCACTCAACTGACCCTAAACATGGTAACAAAGCACCGCAGGGCACATCCCCTTATCAGAATGTCACTCAGTCAGGTTGCTGCTGGCCGCCTAGCAAAGCTGCACCCTCTTTGGGACACCCACTCCCCAGCCTCAGCCCAGGTCAGTCTTGCCTACTGCTTAGCCCATGAGGTATCCAGATGTAGCAATGCTCCAGGCTTACAGGCCTTTCTGGGCCTCAGTTCCCCAGGGGTACAACATAGCTAATGCCACTCTTTCTCCTGCACTTTAGCTGGCTGGTCTGTTTGGTCTGTAACATCTTTGGGGCAAGGACCGGCTCTAGTACAGTGCCAGGCACAATGGGGCTCTGATTGCGCATGGGGCCTCTCAGCGGAACCGTGATACAATAGTATCTAAGTTAGTAACACCATGGTGATGGGACAGATCTGAGACCTTCTTGGAGATCTAGAGAAACTGTCCTTTCCAGGAAGACATGGAACAGCCCCTAATGGGCTAAGCTCCAACCACTCATCCGTTCAGAATCCCTGTAGATTGATGGTTCCGCTTCCCCAAACAGTCTCCAAGGTGTCTTTTTGACCCCTTCCGCTCACTGGGGCGAGGAGATGAAACTGAAATAGAACAGATCAAGAGATCAGAGTCCATTCATCGCTCCCAAGTGGGTCTGTTTCTCCACAGGGGCTGAGTCAGTGCACAGCCGGCCAAGTCACAAGGAGCCCCCAGGAAAAGAGCCAAACCTTGGAACAGCAGCATCAGCTGGTGACCGAGCAGGTAACAAGGCATGCATTCGGCTTTGTCTAGAGCTCATCATAGTTTTTATGCTTCTCTGAAGTGGGCAGATGGTCTCTGGGGCCAGGGAGCCATCACAGGCAGGATTCTGCTGTCAGAGCGGCTGTGTGAGCGTGGGTCTGGCATGTGGCTGCATGAACATGTGGGCATGGAGGGGAGGTAGCCAAAAGCCCTGACTGAATTTGCATGGGGCATTTGAGATGACAAGGATGGATGGAGTGTCACAGCTAGCTGGAGCAAGGCACAGGAAGGCAGGGGTAGCTACAAGGAGCTTGGGAAAGTGCGGGGGTATCTCAAGGACCCAGAATGGATGGAAAGTAGAACAGGCTTCCTAGTTACTGTCCAGAGCCTCTTGCACCTAGGGATTTAGGCCGATGCCAGTGAGGGCTGGTAGAGCCCCTGAAATTCACTCTCTGCTGCTCCAACAGCTCAAGGGCTTGTTCAGACAGAGGCAGCAGCTGCAGTCAGGGCACAGGAAGCTGTCAAGAGACCAGAAGGACGAGTGCTCAGTGGAGCAATGGGTGAAGAACTCTCAAGTGGTAAGAACTGCCTGCCCCTGTCCCCGCCCTGCATTAGTCCAGCTCTGTGCAGCCCATCTTCACACCCAGGAGGCAACTGCAGTAAGGCTGGTGCTGGTTTGTGGGTGTTGGGACACAGGCAGCAATTGTGAATGTGGGAGTCGGTTGACTCTGAAGGGCTGTCGGGTACGAGCCACGAACCCAACAGGTACCTGCCATGACCCACTATCGTCTTTGGTCTCATGTGGTTTCTGCAGAATGCAAGAGGAGCCATCAAGCCCCACGGGAAACCTCCACAGGAGCTAAGAGAAAAGCAGCAGCCTGTGTCAGGAGATCTGGGCTTCTCCACCAGCACCGAAGAAGCGCAGAGCCTCAGGCTGCAACTGCAAGAGAAAACGGAAATGGTACGGCCCTGCCCTGCCCCAGGGAACGCACCGCAGCTCGAGGGCAAGCTCGGGACTGAGTGGGGAGTTGTAGATCGGGCTCTCCTGAGGCAGGATCAAGCTGGCCCGAGGCTGGGAATCAGTTTGAGCATCAGTGCAAACTCCTCCTCTGCCATCCACCATTATGGAAGGATCCCCAGGCCCATGTGCTGCAAGAGCCCATCATGCTCTGTGCATCCTACTCCACACCCTTATCCCTCTGCAGCGCATTTTCTGTCTGCCTCTTAAGGAATCTGCCATTTTCATGGCCTCCCATTAAAATATGTACGTGTGCAAGGGGCCACCCAGGCAACGTACCCGCCGCAGGGTTTCTAACAGAGCCGCTCTGTGTTTCCAGATTTCCGCCATGGCCTCTGAGATCCAGGGACTGCAGCAAAAGAACGAACACCTGATGAAAGGTAGGGTGGCGGCACTGCCACGGCACAGGCTGTTCTTAATGGTACGAGGCTGCTGCTTGCAGCTTTACTGCAGGGCAGCGGGAATGGGGTGCTGGGCCAGCGGAGATTGAGGTAGGCTGCTCCTTTAAAAAGTGAAAGCTCAAGGCCTTTCTGCAGACTAGGGCCTGATCCTGAGAGATGCTGAGCGCTCTCAATCCCACCTGGTTTTAATGGGAATTGAGGTCGCTCAGGACCAGATCCTCAATGATGTTTAAAGGCCTAACTCCCATTGAAATCCATGAGAGTTAGGAGCCTAAATATCTTTGAGGATCTGGGCTCCAACGCCTCCATGAAGAGAGACAGTCTCTCTCCAGATTGAGGCCTATGTTAGGAATCACCATGTCTCTGAACAATCCAATGATCCTCCCTGTCTAGGATCTTGCATCTAGTTTCTGGATGCATCAGAGGAAGGCAGGACAGCCTTCAGGGCACACAACGCAAGCGCAATATCATGCTGTGACGGGAAGGCATGTTTGAGCTGGGACATTAATAGCTTTTGATATTTTTACCCTAACGTACGTGACCCCAGCTGCTGCTATTTTATAGACTAGATTTCAGCATTTACCCAGCCCTTTGCCTTAGTAACATCCTGCAGCAGTGAGGTCTGCAGCTTAGCGCATACTCTGCAATTTCAACCTTACCTTTGGCAGCTGTAACTGGTTTGCTTTATAATTCCATTGAGTTCCCCACTCCCTTTCCGGCTCTTTGATTGGAAAAGGTGACTGGGAGTCTCTGCTTGACCATTCATGGTGTTCCATTGGGAGAACACAGTCCATCCTTGCTAGAACCCCATGACTTCAGCGGAATTGCAGCAGGAGTTAGTCCCAGTGATCTAGCACTCCTTGCTGAGGCTGTTGAAAGGAACTGCCACCTAGAGCTTTGCAATGGAATTGATCATCTGATGCCCAGTAACAATCTCCTTCTTCTAACAGCGAAACTGCGGTTTCAGCAGCAAATCCAAGACATCCGCAGCCTCCAGCAGCAGCGACAGGAAAGGAGCGACTCAGACCTGCTGGTTCCTAGGCTCTCCAGCCGGCAGGAGCTGGAGTTGGGGCTGAGCCAACGGAGCGATGGCTCTGCACCTCCGACTGGCGGTGATCCCCATGCTTCTCTGTACCTAGCCAAGCAGGTGGTGCTGCCCGAGGCAGGAGACGAGCTGTGTTGCTTCAGTTCTGAAAGCAGTGGCAGCCAGTCCCACAGGTCCCAGGCAGGGTCAGAACTGCCAGCGCTGCCGCTGAGCAAGCCCCCTGCTGATCCTGTGACTGGGAAGCTGCCTCCCCCGTCCACACTGCCCCTCCCAGCCTCCACCTCAGCATCTGGCAAATCCTCCCCCGAGGCCCGTTCGGCCCCAGTGAGCCCCCGGAGCCAGCCTGGCAGCCAGGAGTCCTCGTACACTCCCAAGGGGGCAGTGCTGCTCTCGCCGAGACCCTTCCGGGCACAACGACTGGGCTCGCCCTTTAAATTCAGAGTGAGCCCGGAGCCCCCAGGGGAGAGCTGTGGCAGCTGAAGCACCCTGTCCGTTGAGATCAGACTAGATGATCACAACGGCCCCCTTCTGGCCTTGGAATCTATGAATCCTGCATGGCTGGGTACACGTGGCTTTGAATGATCTGCTCTGTGCCCTCTCCTTGTCCCCCGAGCTGTTCGCCGTAGAGTCTGGCTGGTAAATGAATGAACATAGCATGTTCTCTTGGAACTGGCTGTTTCCCCCTGGCAGCGGCGAAAGGTGGTCTCCTGAACCCTTGGGTTGGAATTCAGATTGGGGGCATTACAGGGGAGGGGCTGTTCTTGCACTAGCCGGGCAACTAAGTCCAACAGTCCCTAGTTCCCCGCGCACCTGGGCCTCCTGGAGTAGGGAGCCACCAGTGTGGTCTGTAAGCAGCAAATGGTTCGATGTATGCTACAGGTTCTTTCCTTGCCCGAGCATCTGAGCACCTGCCGCTCATGCGTTAAGGGATTTGACTCACTTTTGCCATGCGTAGTTCTTGCTTTCGCTCGTCTTCTCCCCAGGGGGAGAACTGTGTGCAGTGGAGTGTTGGGAAACATACCCCCTGCTCTGTGTTTATATGGGGAAGGGACGGTCAGAGGGGTGCGCCTGGCACCTAGACCATGAGGTGGGGAGGGTTGTGATGGTCCTTGGGTTCATCCCACAGTCTGAGGCTGGCCCCCAAGACAGCTCTGCCTCCTGCATAGCCGAGCTTTACCCTGAAGTTAGGAAGTGCCTTGGTGCCAGAGGAGCAGAGCCCAACCAGGCCCCAGCCCAGACCTTTAGGTGATCTTCTACATAGGCTGGGCCTCTTCTGTTCCCCCTGAGACAGAGAGCTTGCTTCTCCTTTCCTGGAAGCTCAACCTCCTGAGGGAGAGGAGGCCGTAGATAGAGTACCCCAAGCTACACCAGCTGCATTGCTCAGCTGCTGCACTGAGGAACAGGCAGCAGAGCAGGCCCACGCAGCTCACTGCCTCCAGTTCCCTTGTCCCTAGCAGCCCTGCCTTCAGAGTCATCAGGCAATGACCACTGGATGGGCCCACCTTTTGCATTGTAAGCAAGATCTCCCTTACTGCTCACTGCTGTGCTGCCACAGCCCTTCCAAAGAGCTGGAAGAGTTGGTGGAGGGAGCAGGTGCCCCACTGGCAGTGCTTGGGTTTCCCAGGGAAGTGGGTTTCAGTGGTGGGCAGCTGAGGATTGTCAGCATAGTCACAGATGGATTTGATTTTTGTGAAGGCCTGATGCCCTCTGGAGCAGGCCTTGATCCTCTTCCCCAGCTCTCCGTGCTGCCCTGTGCTTGCTGTGAAAACCCCTTGGCAGCGGGCACTGATCGCTATCCCCGCAGCTGATTTCTGGGGTGGGAGCAAATCCCCACCCTCACTATCCTGCTTCCTGTGTGGATAATGTGTCTGTCTTCCATAAAGGACTGAAATGTGCTCTACTGCCTCAGACTGTTCTTCTGCTGCGCCCCCAGGGACGGGAGGCTGGGCATCAAGGCTGGATGGAAGATGGCCGAGAGGCTAATAGCAAGGAAACCTTTCAGGCCGGAGTTCTAGATCTAGGGAACAGAGCCAGATTGTGGTTCAGCCCATTGCTGTGCTAAGGGTGCAGGTAGGCTCCCCAGTGTTTGGCGTATGAGGAGAGGCAGGCTGGCTTCCTTTTCCAGATGGGGACACGCCGCAGCTGAACATCTCAAAGTTAGCGCCCTGTGATTCGCTCGCTGTTAGGGGTTTATCCTGCCACCCATCACCGCCGCATCTCAGCCCCTTCGGTGTCAAATCAACAGCAACTGGAAGAAAATGAAACACCTTGTGCCTCCTCAGCTTCAATATCTTTGCATTCTGCTCTTCTCACAAGGTCGCCAACGTGGGCCTGTCTCAGGCAGACCAGATGTGGCACAAGAACACCATCTCCACCGGCCCGTGAACCATGGCCGTTTGGACCTGCAGTTATGGCAGGGCTGGAACTCCCATCCCACAGCACAGGCCTCGAGAGTTAAAGGTGACTCATGATAATAGAGAGCCTGTGACACACAGGTTCTAAATCCAGTTAGGAGAGAACAGTGCTGCAACTACACAATGGCCGTTCCTCCGTGTGTACATACACACCTACAGTCCATGTACATATACCTCCTCCCAACACAACCAACAATCCAGATTATTTAACGGCACCATTCACTAGCGAGACTTGGGAGTTTAATAAAAACCCAAGGAAACCCTGTTAATATTGTTCTGACATCAATACAGTCGCATGGCAGGAATGACCTCACGGAGGCAGCAATACACTTTCAGAACAAATTCCTTTTATTTGTTTAAAGGGGACAAAGTGGATGGAAAACACAAAGGTCTGAGCCAGCAACCAGATGTGGGGCTGCGGGCCTGGGTCCTGCACTATAGTGACGGCTCCCCTGGGCCTTCCCAGTGATGTCACTTCCTGTCTGGCATCTTGGGAGACCACCTAGCCTCTATGGAATGCTGCAGTGTTTTAAAAATAAATTTCCAGGCTATTACCTTACTTATTACCCTGGGGGGGGTGTGGTATTTTTCATTGACTGGGGATGTGTTAAGTATCTGACTGCTATGGTTGCAGCTTGATTTGATAAGAGGATATGAATGAAGAGATGTTGGGGTGATGGGTTGGCCATTGGAATAGGCATAAAATTACAACTGCATTGGCAGTAACAGCCCAGCAAGCTGCAGCTGCTCTATGCCAAGCTAGCACTACCAGCATTACCTCAGTGTTGTGCCGGAAGGGGGACCATGGCTTAACAAGGGAATCCCTCTGAAGATTCAGTGACATCAGCAGAATCGCAGGAAGCTGGGCTCTCCTGGATCCACCTGCTGGACCTCATCCCTGCAATCTTCCTTTTTTCACATTGTAGCCCTGCTCCTCCAGCAGCAGCTCTGAACTCCAGAACTGTAGGTCCAAGTAAAGCAGGGAGGATTATGCACCAGACGGATGCATCCCAGGGCAGGTCCAAGGTGAGACGTGCAACAGTTTGACACTCCATTATAAAGCAATGAAGTGGGAGAATGGGATGGAATCTGGTATTTTATGCAGGAAATTGGGGATAGCGAAAATGGCCTTCCAGCCCTTCTATGACCTCTTCCCTGCCCATGCTCAGGGCACATGGGTTCCTCCTTCACAGTGATCCCACAGATCAGTGCTCTACACAGTACAGCTAGCTTGGGCTTTCTTACACAGAGATCTAGGAATCAAGGCTGACATTTCATCCATGTGTGGTCCAGCTGTTCCCTACGAGTGGACTGGAACAGACTGGAGGTTGTTCTGACTGCAGCACTGATCATACATGTTACGCTGAGCAGAATTCACATAAATGCAGTAGGGGCCACACCTAGCCCAAAGCAGGTGTAATTCTACTGACTTCACAAGAGCATCAAGCATGGAGTAAGTTGTCATCATAACTACAGTGAAATCAATGGTGTTGCGCCTGGTTATCCTCAGACTGGATGTGGGTCAGGGCCTCCAATGCTGTCTTAAATTTGATCACTGGTTACTGTCTTGGTTTGGGGATTGGGGACAACTAGCTTTGTTGGCGTGCCAGCCTGGAATCCTCCTGAGCAAGTCTGGAGCACATGAAGCTTGCTCCTTCCATCTGTCCATGCTCTTTCCTCTCCTCTCCATGCTCCCACTTCCCTCTGCTCCTTTCCACATCTCATGTTCCTGTGCCCATCTCCTGCCCTCCTCTCGCTGCTGCTGCCAGTGCTCCCTTCCCTGGGCCAATGTCCCAACAGCAGCCAGGAGCTGACGGGGGGGCTCTTTCCCTTTAATTTCAGACACATGCTCTCTATCTAAGATACTTAACAAGGAAAGTCTCGCTTTGCTTCAAGTTCCTTGCTGCTCTCTGTCTTGGTGGCCTCGGGGCCATCCAGGGCAGCACAGGGCAGACTCGCACCACGTAGGAGACGACACTTCTGACATGACAACAGTTCTTCAACCCAGCCACGCAGCCAGCGGGAATTACACGTTCAGGCATCAGCACTGATTTCCCCATCCTGCTCCGACTGACGAGCTCCAATGAGTCACCTGCTGACTGACCTATGTCAAGGGGAGAGACTGAACACATTCGGCTGAATCACATGCCACCGCGCGGATTCCACCTGCCCTCGGCAGCACATCTCCTTCCAGTGGAGCAGCCCTGCCTCTGGGGCGTGGGGCCCAATCAGCACTCGGCCCAGGGTGCAGCTGCGTGTATAGAGACGAGCCTTTGGGGAGGAAGGGGAAAGGCAGCATGAGGCAGGGAGGAGTCAAGGGGAGAAGCAGCCAGAAGGCTCAGCAAACAGCCCCTCCCCTGGAAATGCCATCCCATTCTGACAGCCCCTTGCAGACAGCAACAAGTCCCTGCACCTCCTCCGCCAATACCGCCTGTGCCAACACCCCCCCATAACCCCTTCCAAATGCCACCATGTGCCAACCCCCTACAAGTGCCAGCTGCCTTGACAAACTCCTTAACATTCCACTGAGGAGCCAACCTTCCCACAGCAAAAACATTTCCCCAGGGCACTGAGTCCCTACTGGTACCAATCCCCCTGAAAATGCCCCCGAGCATGAACCCGCCCTAACAAACCAGCTGGCTCCAACAAACCTCCCTGCATATGTCACCACCCACTTGCCAGCCTGCCTCTGCAAATGCCCCACTGTCACCTGCCTGCTCTGGAATCGGTGCCTGCACTGATAAATACTGCACCCCCCCCCCTTATGCCCTGCAGCATGCTAATGCACCATCTGATGCACACAGGTTCCCACTCCCACTCCTGTCCCTCCGACCTGCATGATGGTGAACTCCAGGCACAGCTGCTGCTCCTGGATGTCTCCTGCAGGGACATTGAAGAGGAAGGGCGTGTTCCACACGGGGTTGTAGCCGGCTATGGACTTGGTCTCCTTTGTGTCCATGACTCGCCCGTTGTAGTAAAAGTGAATGACAACGTAGTGGTCTGGGAATGGAATTGGAGAATAAGGAGACTGCCGACAGCACACGGGATCTGCTGTGAACAGACACAGGTTTGCTTGGACGCAGGGAGGCTCATGAGGAGGTAAGTTAGGGGCGGCTGAATAGGTGTGTCCTGTCTCCCAGAAGCTCTGTGTCAGGCCCTGTGGAGCTACCAGGATAGAATGGAGAGAGCTTTGAAGCACTGGACACTCCCATAAGTGCTGGTCAGAGGGCCCCGGGCCTCGGAAGGTCATTTAAACAAGAGAAGGTGTCTGAGCCAGCTACTCTCTTCACAAGCGGCCTACAGCATTGGCCTGGCTAGAGGATTCACAGCCCTTCTACCCCTGCTCCCAGGAAGGCGACGGGATCTGCCACTGCTGGGCTTGGGAAAGTGGGATGCAAAGAAGGGTTAGAACAAAGGAGCAGAGAGGACCTGTGCCTGCCAATAAGGGGGTGGGGGAGAGGGAGGGCAATCGGCTTCAGCAGTGTTACTGAGCATGCCCAGTACAAGCCAAGGAGCAAGTGGGGGGGCATGTGTCCCCTCATGCCCCCCACCCCCATGTGTCACCTCTGCGAGGGAAATTGGAAATCCCACAACTGTGATCCCCCCACCCATTCTGGATCCCTCACTTTAGCCCATATTTCCCCTGTACTGAAAATATCTTCATTCTAACCATGGTCCCAGGGGTGTCACCATGGGCATGCTCCTCATAGGGTTAAGTGTGTGCTGTACGCAACATTGGGTGGGGGGCTGATAGGGCCTATAGCAGAGATGCCCAGACTCCATGGTCCAAGGGGTCTGTAACTGAGAGGGGCATGTGCCATAGCAGATCCTGGGGACTTTTAAATGACACAACTGTATGTTCTACAACAGGAATACTATTACCGGTCCCTCCAAAGTCCTTCCTGCTGCCGAAGCCTATTAAATCTGGTCTGCCCCTTAGCCCTGCACCTCCCTACCTGGTGCCCCTGGCATGCGGGTGAGCCGGCCCAGATTCTCTGCCTTGCGGACCAGCACCTTGATACGATTGGCCAGAGCCTGGTACTGGAGGAGAATGAAGAGCTGGCCCAGGGACGTGGATTGGGAGCACGCAGCGCCGTAGCTCATGTCCTGGGCACTGAGACACTGAAACAACATGGACAGCAGGAGACAATGAAACACCCACCAATCTCACCTCCTCTCCCCAGCCTCCAGGGCACCTAGCAGCCACTGAGACAGAAACAAAGGTCAGCCCCAACCAGGAGCTTCAGGATGGAAAGTCCTTCACGTTCTTACCACAGCCAAAGGATTTCCCACCCACTTACCCCCATCACATATGCCCTCCCGCCCAGCTGCTCTCCTTCCAGCTAAGGCGCACTTCGCTTCACCTTGAGCTAAAGAAGGATCTTTTTGGACCTGTGGCCCTTACAGGATGCATGATCAGACATAAGCTGGTCTGGTATCCCATCTAGCAGAGGGAAGTGGTGATACACCCAGTCCTCACTTGCCCTGTGAGGGGAATTCCACTGAATGACACAGAGGTTCTGTAATGAAAAAGTCCTCCCCTTGCATCCGTATGGGTGGACCTTTCAGTCTCTGGGGCCCTGGAGACCTCAGCCAGCACTATCCCCACTGGGTACTATTAGTTCAGTGACCCAGTCCTGACCTTTTTGAGTTTGGTTTTGGTGGTTGACAGCTCCCGGGTGTAGCTGGAGGCCGCCTCGGGGTTCCAAGTAACCTGGGCACACGGGAACATCACTTCCCCAACGAAAGAGTCCCTGAAGCTGCGAAACTCCTTCACATAGACAGCGAAGCGCAGGGTGAAGCCCCTCAGCTCCTCCGGGTGGTAGCGGCCGAACTGGAACTGCTCTCGGAACTCGGGGTTGAGGCTCTTCCTGCGCACAGCCGTGCACTGGGGCTCGATGAACTTGGGGAGCAGGTACACCTTGACATAGGAGTCCCGGCTGCTTCGAAAGCCCTTGGGCAGGTGGGACACGCTGATCACCGTCACAGTGAGCGTGGCCTCGGGCTGGGAGTAGAACAGGATGAAGTGGAGCTGGGGCTGCTGCTTGGGGCCGGCACTGGAGAGGCTCCTCGGCATGGTGGACGACTGGCGGACGCTGGGTCCCAGATAAGGACGAGTCAGCAGGCTGCTCTCGTCAGTCTCTCCAGAGATGGTGGACCAGCGCTCCCAGCCCGGCTCTGTCTTGGAGAACACGCCAAGCTTCTGGGAGAAAGGGATGCTGGGTAAAGAGGCCCTCCCATGCAACATGCTCTGTGGCAGGCTGCCAGCGCCAGGAGAACCCAGCGAGTCATTCCCTGCACATTCCAGCATCTCTCCCTCTAGCTCCACGTACTGTTGCTGGATGGGCACGGTGGTGGTCTGGGAAGGCAGAGCAGGCCCCAGCTCCACCAGAGTGTTGGTTGGTGCCTGCTCTTTCCTGCTGCTCTGGTTGTGCCTCTCACTTCGACGCCAGCACACGGCACAGCCCAGGAGAAGGCAGAAGCACAGAAGAGCCAGCCCCACTCCGAGGAGCACCTGCAAATGCACTGAATGGAGCAGAGAAGAATTACAGCATGAATATATGAAGGGGGCTGCAGGTAGCAAAGCTTCTGTGTGACCAGAAGGCATTTGGCAGAAGGTGCCTGGCCAGTGGGTGGGAAATGTGATTAAGATGTAGCAGTTTGCACTTGTGTTCTACGGCGATGGGCCTATTACAAATGCCACAGCTAGACTGATTAGGCAGGTACCTCCTTCAGCTCATCAGAAATCAGCAGTTCACATCACTACTCCAAGGACGAAGTGATCAGAATTGTCCCTTATAATAATAATAATACCCGGCTATTTCCAAAGGAGGTCAGTATCAGGATCCCCATTTTACAGATTGGTAAACTGAGACACAGGGTGATGAAGAGCCCAAGGTCACCCAGCAAGCCAGTGTCAGAGCCAGGTATAGAACCTAGGTCCCAGTCCAACTCTCTATGATCTTAAGATCTATGAACCAATAGCTTGATGACAACTGAATCTTGGCAAACACCAGCAATTGCACAGCAGTCAAAATCCAGATACACCCTCACACCCCAGGAACAGTCAGAGCCAGTGGTCCAATTCTGTGCTGTTACTAAACCAAACCTGTCAGCCCCTCTCTCATCACCGCACAGGACATGCTGGAAAGATTACTGTGTAATGGCGAGTGATAAGAGAAAGGAGCAGGGTCAGAGAGCTGTGCTGGGGGTGTCAGCATCTGCAGTGCTCCATTCTCTCTGAGCACCATTCCCGAGCAGAGCTGGAATTATTACATCAGATCAACACATCCGTCGCAAGGCTAAAATAAACCCAGCGTCACCCTAAACAAGATAATGGCCATGGAAAAAAACCTCCTCTTATCAGCCCCACAGCCGAATTGACGCACTGTTTATGTAAGACACATGATTGACGCCAGTCAAACACCCAGAGGGAAAAAAAAAACCAGAATCCTCTCTTCAGCCTCCTTTCCAAGTCAGTGGGTCTGGGGCTTTGATGACAGCCGTGGGGTGACCCCACATGTGCTAGAGGAAGGGCAAACAGCCTGGAAGTGGAGGTGCCCTGACGCAGACAGCAGCTGGTTCTGGGTGGCAGTGGCATGCAGCACTGCTAACACTGCATGCATGGTAGGATCATAATGGTAAATTCAGTCTTGACATTCTCCCCTGACTCACAGAGGATTCTCAAGGTTCCCTCAGTGCCCCAGCGATTTCCCATCCTGCACTCACCCCCATGATGCTGTCCACGCCAGCCTAGGAGAGCTAGATGCGGCTCCCCTCACTACCCATCCACACCTGTCTTACTGTAAGTCAGCCGGTGGAACTGCGACATGAGACACCTCCTCCCACGCCCAGTAATTGAGCATGATGGCCCCAACATCCTCCCTATTGCTGCGTGGCCAAAAGTGAAGGAACATGCTGACATCTCGACCTCAAAGCCTGGTGTGGGAAGCAAGTTGCGGTACCACTTGAGCGCCTGAGCTAATCCACCTTGGATGCCATGGTAGATCTGGATCAGTAGGTTCAACAGGGCAACCCGGGTGTCAAAAGTCACCAAGCTTCCAATCCCATATGTGGAGTAACCAGGACAGGGGACAATCTGCCCTAAATATTTAAGGCAGTTCCCATGCTCTTGACTTCCAGCCAGTTACCGAACAGGGATGGAAACTTAGATCTTTTTAGTCCTTTAGTTCTAGTACATTATTTGTTTCTTTAACAGCACTAAACGAGACTGAAATTTTGAATCAGAGAACAAAATGGATGCTAGGATTGATTTATGGAGCTGGATGATCTCTTGGGCGTGGGGATGGAGTAACGTAAGGTTAAGGCAAAGCGAAAGATGCCTGCATGAAGAATAAGGACACCGCTGCCCTCCCGGTCTGCGAAGACTGGGTGTCCGTTCAGGCCTTGGGGAGGAGACCAAACATAGTCCAACCAGGCCATCCTCTCATTCCCCTTCCCAGCAATGGACTCAGGCTGAGAACTATCAAGGGGGTTTGTGTAGCATCCCAGGATGCCTAGAGCAAGGCCTATAGTTTCAAACTTGAGTGGCTAAAATTTGATTCAGAAAAAAAAGGCCTGATCTGAAGAAGTGCCATGTACCCAGAGCCCTTGTAAACTTTAGTGGGAGCTGCAGGTGTGCTACGCCGCTGAAAATCAGCCCAGACTTGTATCTAAGAGCCTATGTATGGATTTAGGAGCCCTACCTTTAGGCTCCCAAGTTGTAAAATTTTGGCCAGAGTCCATCAGAGATTCTATTCAGCTCAGTCGACAATGTTCCCTGGGCTCAGTGCCAACAAGCCCTGGTCTGAGTGACAGAGGTGTCAGTCCATGGCGTTCCATCTGCAGCATGACTCAGGCCTGGTCTACACTACGGGTTTAGGTCGACTTTAGCAGCGTTAAACCGAATTAAGCCTGGACACGTCCACACAACGAGGCCCTTTCTTTCGAATTAAAGGGCCCTTTAAACCGGTTTCTTTACACCACCTCCGACGAGGGGATTAGCGATAAAACCGGCCTTTGCGGGTCGGAATTGGGGTAGTGTGGACGGAATTTGATGTTATTGGCCTCCGGGAGCTATCCCACAGTGCTTCATTGTGACCGCTCTGGACAGCGCTCTCAACTCAGATGCACTGACCAGGTAGACAGGAAAAGACCCGCGAAGGTTTGAATTTCATTTCCTGTTTGCCCAGCGTGGAGAGCACAGGTGACCACGCAGAGCTCATCAGCACAGGTAACCGTCATGGAGTCCTCCCAGGATCGCAAAAGAGCTCCAGCATGGACCGAACGGGAGGTACGAGATCTGCTCGCCATATGGGGAGATGAAGCAGTGATAGCTGAACTCCGTAGCAGTAAAAGAAATGGAAAAGTATTAGAAAAGATCTCCAAGGCCATGAAGGACCGAGGCCATAACAGGGACACACAGCAGTGCCGCGTGAAAATTAAGGAGCTAAGGCAAGCCTACCACAAAGTCAGAGAAGCAAACGGAAGGTCCGGGGCAGAGCCGCAAACTTGCCGCTACTACGCGGAGCTGCATGCGATCCTAGGGGGTGCAGCCACCACTACCCCAACCGTGTGCTATGACTCTCTCACTGGAGAAACACACAGGGAAGACGGTTCGGGGAACGAGGAAGATGACGATGGAGGTACTGTAGGTAGCTCACAGCAGCAAGGAAGTGGAGAAACCGGTTTCCCCAACAGCCAGGATATGTTTGTGACCCTGGACCTGGAACCAGTAACCCCCGAACTCACCCAAGACCCTCAGGGCACACAGGAGACCTCTGGTGAGTGTAACTTTGTAAATATTTGTAAACATTACAAAAAAAAAGCAAGCAAGTCTGTTAACGTGTATGGGGATGGAGCGGAAATCCTCCAGGGACATCTCCAGAAAGCTCTCCTGGTTGAAATGGGGTGATTTTATTAAGGGGGACATTCAGAGGCGCCCGTTCCTGCTCTTCTGACCAGAAATGTTCCCCGCTGTTAACCACGCGGTGGGGGGGAGGGGTGAAGTGATCATCCCAGAAAATCGTGTGTGTGTGGGGGGGGGGGGGGTGGTTTACTTGTGTTTGTGCCGCATGTTAACCGGGAAACCGCAGCCCCCTCCTTTTACATTGAAACCCCATTTTAAATGGACAACCCAATTCATCCTTGATATGGGAAATGCGCTGCTGTTTGCAACCTTTCCCGCATGTTAAGAAGGTTAAAAAAGCCAAAACACTGTGGCCTACGATGGCTGCCTGCAAGCCGAAATATGCGACCTTGTAATGAAAGAGTGTACCCATTGTTCCCTAAAATGTGTCTTTTTTAACCACCTCTCCCTTCTCCTCCACCAGCTGCAAATGTTTCTCCTTCGCAGAGGCTCGTGAACATTAGAAAGAGAAAACGTAAGACGAGGGACGAGATGTTCACGGAGCTGCAGATGTCCGCCCAGGCTGATAGAGCACAGCAGAATGCGTGGAGGCAGTCAATGACGGAGATGAGAAAAGCCCAATATGAACGAGAGGAGAGGTGGCGGGCTGAATCGCGGGAAGAACAGAGCAAGTGGCGGGCTGAAGACGATAGGTGGCGTCAGCTTGCAGACAGACGGCAAGAGGCAATGCTCCGTCTGCTGGAGCATCAAAGTGATATGCTCGAGCGTATGGTTGAGTTGCAGGAAAGGCAGCAGGAGCAGAGACCGCCGCTACAGCCCCTGTGTAACCAACAGCCCTCCTCCCCAAGTTCCATAGCCTCCTCACCCAGACGCCCAAGAACACGGTGGGGGGGCCTCCGTCCACCCAGTCACTCCACCCCAGATGATCGCCAAAGCATCAGAAGGCTGGCCTTCAATAAGAGTTAAAGTTTTAAAATGCAGTGTGTCCTTTTCCATCCCTCCTCCCCCAGCCATCCCAGGCTACCTTGGCAATTATCCCCCTACCTCTGTAAGGAACTAATAAAGAATGCATGAATGTGAAAAAACAATGACTTTATTGCCTCTGCAAGGGGGAGGGGAGGGTGGGGTGGGGTGGTTGGTTTACAGGGAAGTAGAGTGAACCGGGTCGGGGGGGCGGGGGTTGGAGGGTTCATCAAGGAGAAACAAACAGAAGTTTCACACAGTAGCCTGGCCAGTCACAAAACTCGTTTTCAAAGCTTCTCTGATGCGCACCGCGCCCTGCTGTGCTCCTCTAACCGCCCTGGTGTCTGGCTGCGCGTAATCAGCGGCCAGGCGAGTTGCCTCAACCTCCCACCCCGCCATAAAGGTCTCCCCCTTACTCTCACAGATATTGTGGAGCGCACAGCAAGCAGCAATAACAATAGGGATATTCTTTTCGCTGAGGTCTGAGCGAGTCAGTAAGCTGCGCCAGCGCGCTTTTAAACGTCCAAATGCACATTCCACCACCATTCGGCACTTGCTCAGCCTGTAGTTGAACAGGTCCTGACTCCTGTCCAGGCTGCCTGTGTACGGCTTCATGAGCCATGGCATTAAGGGGCTGGGTCCCCAAGGATCACGATAGGCATTTCAACATCCCCAATGGTCACTTTCTGGTCCGGGAAGAAAGTCCCTTCCTCCAGCTTTCGAAACAGAGCAGAGTTCCTGAAGACGCGAGCATCATATACCTTTCCCGGCCATCCCACGTTGATGTTGGTGAAACGTCCCTTGTGATCCACCAGGGCTTGCAGCAGCATTGAAAAGTACCCCTTGCGGTTTACGTAGTCGGTGGCTTGGTGCTCCGGTGACAAGATAGGGATATGGGTTCCGTCTATGGCCCCGCCACAGTTTGGGAATCCCATTTCAGCAAAACCATCCACTATTGACTGCACGTTGCCCAGAGTCACTACCCTTGCTATCACCAGGTCTTTCATTGCCCTGGCAAATTGGATCACAGCAGCCCCCACCGTAGATTTGCCCACTCCAAATTGATTCCCGACTGACCGGTAGCTGTCTGGCGTTGCAAGCTTCCACAGGGCTATCGCCACTCGCTTCTCAACTGTGAGGGCTGCTCTCATCTTGGTATTCTGGCGCTTCAGGGCAGGGGAAAGCAAGTCACAAAGTTCCATGAAAGTGGCCTTACGCATGCGAAAGTTTCGCAGCCACTGGGAATCGTCCCATACCTGCAGCACGATGCGATCCCACCAGTCTGTGCTTGTTTCCCGGGCCCAGAATCGGCGTTCCACGGTATCAACCTGCCCCAGTGACACCATGATTTCCACATTGCTGGGGCCTGTGCCTTGTGAGAGGTCTATGGCCATGTCAATTTCCTCATCACTCTCGTCGCCGTGCTGCAATCGCCTCCTCGCCTGGTCCGGGTTTCGCCTTGGCATGTTCTGGCTCTGCATATACTCCAGGACAATGCGCGTGGTGTTCATAGTGCTCATAATTGCCGCGGTGATCTGAGCGGGCTCCATGATCCCAGTGCTAGCTATGGCGCCTGGTCAGAAAAAAAGGCGCGAAAGTAGTATCTGATGGACCAGGAGAAGGAGGGCGGGAGGGAGGGAGGGAGGGAGGGCCGAGTGACGACATGGCGTACAGGTACAGGAACAGGGAGAAACACAAACAACTGTCACACAGAATGGTCCCCCCAAAGATTAAACTGGAAACCCTGGGCTTAGCAGGCTGTTGATTTCACGGAGGAAGGGGAAGCAAATGAACACAGAACAAATCTATTTTTTACATCTTAAGGTGGCAGCCGACGCTGCAGCATGAGTGACAGCCATACCAGTACGATGATGATGGGTACCAATCATAATATACCATCATCTGCCAAAAGGCAAGGGGCTGCTGCTGTGTAGCAATGCAGCCCCACGTCTGCCAGCCCCACGTCCGCCAGCACCCAGCATCGCCCTCGGCCTCTTCTGGGTGCTTAGCTGACAATATTGGGCAATTGGCAGAAAATAGTATATTATGACTGGTAACCGTCATCATCGAGACAGTAGCATGTCTGCCCAGGTGGCCATGATTGACAGCCACTCCAGTACGACGACGACGAGTACCAGTCATAATATACCATCGCCTGGAAGGGGCTGGTGCAATGCAGCCCTACGGCTGCCAGCCCCACGGCTATCACTCATGCTACACCGTCTACCGCCAAAAGGCAGTTAGCAGCTGCTGCTGTGTAGCAATGCAGTCCCACGTCTGCCGGCACCCAGAGGACATATGGTGACGGTGAGCTCAGCTGTGCTGAGCGGGCTCCATGTTGTCTGCACAGGTAACCCAGGTAACCCAGGTAAAAAGGCGCGAATCTATTGTCTGCCGTTGCTGTGACGGGGGAGGGAGGGGCCTGACGACATGTACCCAGAACCGCCCGCGACACTGTTTTGCATCATCCGGGCATTGGGATCTCAACCCAGAATTCCAAGGGGCGGCGGAGACTGCGGGAACTGTGGGATAGCTGTGGGATAGCTACCCATAGTGCAATGCTCCGGAAGTCGACGCTAGCCTCGTACTGTGGACGCGGTCTGCCGACTAGAGCACCTAGAGCATTTTATTGTGTGGACATACACAATCGGCTGTATACAACCGATTTCAATAAAACCGGCTTCTATAAATTCGAACTAATTTCGTAGTGTAGACATACCCTCAGAGAAGCTGCATTATGGCTGGTTTGCATCTCAGCAGCCTGCAGGAGCAGGGGCGAGGGGGAAGAACTTGGGCATCACAGTGCAATGGGGCAGGATGGGGAGCAGAAACCAAGATTGTGAAGGTGCGCACACAGTTCCTTCCTAGCGCTTAGCAGTGCTGCACGACGGAGTTCCCATCTCACCTTGGGGAGTTCAGAGTCCCTACTTTATAAACCAGCCATAATGCAGAGAGCTTGGAAAGCCCCTGGAGTGGAGGTAACTGACAGTGCCGGGGAATCCCAGCCCATCCAAATCAGCCACGGTAGAGCTCAATGGACCCTTGTGCTAGGTGTTTGGGTTGTGCCATGATGATGACCTGCGGATACAACCACTTTGCCATTTGGCCAGGTTCCCAAGCTCCTTTCCAGTATCCAATCACTGGGCCATCTCCCTGCTCCTTTTAGACTGCAAGCTCTCTGGGGCAAGGCCCGCCTGCCATCCCTGTCTCGAGCACATGCTGGGCCTCTGTAGAGCTAGACATGGGCACTCTATAAATAACTGATGAAGTCACCAGCCTGGAGGAGCCCCTTCCCCAGGGCCTGTCCCCAGAGCATGCCCAGGAATGTGATTTCACATTTTAAAATGCTTTTGCGATTAATGCCCAGCTGCAAAGGTCTGCTGGTTCATTAGCGAGATCGACCGATGACTTTCCTCTCACTACTGGGAGGGTGGAAGCAGATAAGGGAGTGAGAAGGAAGGGATAAAAACGGGATTGTCCAAATACCTCTGTCCTGCTCTAGGTGACAAGGAATAAAGGTCCACTCCCCCATACAAACAGATCTAACAGGCTGGAGAGCTATGTGGCAAGAGACAAGATACAAAATCCACGTACCCAGGGAAGGGAAGAGACCAACCTTGCTGATGTTTGTTGAGCAGGACTTGGATGAACAGCCAGAGGAAGAGGATAGCCACCACCCCTTCTATCATTCCTTTGCAGAAGAAGAAGAAGATGGACTGGCAAAGGGTGAGAGCTGGGTGTTCGGGATCCACGTACGCCATCCTACTGGCTGCAGAGAGAGCAGGAGCGGAGCAGGAGCTCTAGCTGGTTGTGGGAGCTGTGGTACCAGCCTGCAGCAGAGCCATCAGGCAGAGAGTAGATCCCAAAGGCTAAGGGAGAAGCTCGTAGACTGGGTTCCCATTCAGGGGAATTGTTTTCCTCCTGCTGAAGATTTCTGCCCTGGTAAAGCATCCTCAGGGCCTTGGCTGGGAGGAAGACACAGTCCAGCCTGCCTGTGTGCTAAACAAGAGCTAGAGCAGCAGAGTTCACCAGCAGAGCCTATGCTTTGCCAGCTCCTGGTGGGACCCAGCAGGCAGACAGTGTGAAAACGCAGCCCCAATCAGCCAGCAGGCTGCCAGCTATCCAGCAGCCCCAGAGACCACCTGCCAGTGCAGATGTCAGTGGCCCTCTTTAAATAGTTCCAGGGACAGATGCAGAAGGCAGGGAGTCATCTCAGTTGCTGTTAATAATCTGTATGGCTTCTGCTCCAGTCAGTCCAATCCAGAGCCCTCCTCCCTGCCAAGGCCCTGCCACGTCACATCAGCAGTGACAGGCTAGCCAAGCAGAACACAGCTGCCTTTCAGTTTGAATTACTGGTACAACATGAGCAGCCAGAGGATCGGTGCCCTGTCGTGCTAGGTGCTGCACATAAACAGACAGAGCAGGGTTCAGCCCCTGCCCCGGAGACCTTCTGAGCCAATTTAAGGCACGTGACGGGGGGGGGGGGAAGGAGGGAGCATGCACTGCGAGGAATAGGAAGGACAGTGAGGGCAAGAGACATTGGCGTGATATGAGGTCACATTAGTTACATTCATGTTTGTACTACATGTAACTTGTTACATACATGTAACTAGTCTATGACTTACTGCTGCCATCTTCGAATCCCCCATTCCCTCCACTCCCCCACACTCGTCACATCTGTACATGTTACACTCACGCACCTTTGTTTATTAATGGTATCAGTATTCTGACTGGCCCGGCCGTTCCCTGTTAGTAATTTACCAGACTTCACAACCTGGACTCCATCCTCTCAGCTGCTCACTTCAGGAGCCCTGCAGAGTGTCAGCTCCGTCCTTTCTTGCTCTATTATTTCTGAGATACTTTCCTGCAAATCCTACCTACTTCTGAGACTTACTGATCCAGCTTTTCCTCTCTCTGTCATCACATGCCCCACACCCATCCTGGACCTTCTATAGATCCCAGATGGGACCACTGTGATCCTCTAGTCTGACCTCCTGCATAACAAAGTTTACAGGACATTCCAGGATTAATTCCAGTTGGAACCAGAGTAGATCTTTTAGAAAAACATCCAGCCTTGATTTAAAAATTGCCAGCGATGGAGAATCCACCACAGCCCTTAGTACGTTGTTCCAATGGATAGTTACCCTCACTGTTAAAAATGTGCATCTTATTTCCAATCTGAATTTGTCTAGCTTCAACTTCCAGCCATTAGATTTGTTGTGCTTTTGTCTGCTAGATTGAAGAGCCCTTTATTAAAGTTTTGTTCCCCATGTAGGTACTTATAAACTGTGATCAAGTCACCTCTTAACCTTCTCTTGGTTATAGCTTGAGCTCCTTGACTGTATCACTATAAGGCAGATTTTCCAATCTTTTAATCATTCTCGTGGTTCTTCTCCGAACCTTCCCCAATTTATTAACTCCCTTCTTGAATTGTGGACACCAGAACTGGACAAAGTATTCCAACAGTGGATCTTTCCTATGGATCTGCATCCCTCTCCCCCGACCCAATATCCCAGTCTTAACCCTATCTCTTTCTTAACCATGCACACACACTGTTCCCAGATCCCCACTACGCTATCCGTATCCCTGACCTCAAACAGATCAACCCAGACCTCCACTGGTTCTGCATTTGCTCTCCCTCCCTACACAAATGCCAAAAACCCTTCTGTCTTCACCCTTGAGACACATTATTTTTGAGCTGAGAGCAAATGGATTCCACCCTATCAAATATCTCACTGGAACAGTTACATACCTTATCAGACTAAAGTTCAGAAGTGTCCAAGACAAGGTTGCATGTGGAATCTTAACTCTGCCCCCTTGGGCATATATATTCTTGCAGTAGCATTAAATCATGTGATCGTGCAGGTCTTAAACAACACAATACAGTACAACAGTTTTCACAACACATGCTGTGTCTTGCAAAATTTTAATTCCTTTCATTGTCGTAATGGGCCAGCATACTTTTATTGTTTAATTCTTTTTTACATATATCCTTATAGTCTCTATTTTAACAACTTTGTCAGCACCCATCTGCTGTACATTTTATTTTCAACAATTAATTATGACGCTAACTTAGCTGTGAATTTAATTAGCCTATCTATATTCCAGCAAGATGGCAGTATTATGCTAGCTAGGTACTTACACAGACCCATAACTGATGGAGCTCAGAATATCTGTGCTACGATGTTTAATCTATGGTATTCTGGGTATGTATGATTTTGTATGTATTCTTCATATAGGTGAATTTCATGGACTCCGAGTGCACACACAGAATACTTCACAGCACTACAACATGCTACACTTGTGGATCTAACGAATCAGGAAAAATTAGGTATAACACATGACCATGTAATTGAAAGGTGGTGTCATAGAAGCATAGGCACAAGGGGGCAGAGTTAAGGTTACACATGCATTACCTCAATCATTTCCTGATTTTTAAATCCTTACCTGTGCAACCTTAATGTTCTATTAACAAGTTTGTTTGGTTTTTCTAATAGAGTTTCCTAGGTGTTTTTTTCTTGAACTAAAATGCACAGGATGATCTTCAGACTCCAGGACTTCAGAGCTGCATTGCAATGCATTTCAGATAGCACAGATAAATTCCATAACCAGGAACTCTGGCTACATGCCCCCTCTGATACAGCTCCCACTGCAACTCCCATTGACTTCACTGATGCAGAATCAGGTCCCTTCGGTTCTATGAATTTGGCTAAGACTCCAGGTCAATGCATTTCTCAAGCGCCACCAAAGCAGAGGCCTCTCTGATTCAGGGTAGGGTTTCCAGGGGTCTGGTTTTCGACTGGAACCCCTGGTCAAAAAGGGACCCTGGCGGCTCCAGTCAGCACTGCTGACCGAGCCGTTAAAAGTCCAGTCAGTGGCGCAGCAGGACTGCCCTGACTCTGCACAGGTCCCCGGAAGGGGCCGATATGTCTGGTCTCCAGGTGCAGGGGCAGCCAGGGAAGCTCCACGCGCTGCCCCCGCCCCAAGCGCCAGCTCCACAGCTCCTATTGGCCGGGAACTGTAAAGTGCCGCCTGGCCACGCCTCCGTCTAGGGGCCGGACATGCCATCTGCCTCAGGGAGCAGCATGGAGCTAGGGCAGGCAGGGAGCCTGCCTTAGCCCTGCTGCGCTGCCGACTGAGCAGCCTGAGGTAAGTGCCGCCTGGCCAGAGCCCGCACCCCGAACCCCCTGCCCCAGGTTGGAACACCCTCTCGCACACTAACTCCCTCCCATACGCCGCACCCCAACCCCCTGCCCCAGGTCGGAACCCCCACCCTCACTCCAAACCCCTCTGCCCCAGCCCAGAGCCCCCTGCTGCACCTCAAATCCCTCATCTCTGGCCCCAGCCCAGAGCCTGCACCCCAGCCAGAGTTCCGCACCCTGAACTCCTCATTTCTGGCTCTACCCTGGAGCCCTCACCCCCTCCCACAGCCCCATCCCCTGCCCCAGCCCAGTGACAGTGAGTGAGGGTGGGGGAGAGTGAGCAACAGAGGGAGGGAGGGTGGAGTGAGTGGTGGGGTAGGGCCTCAGAGAAAGGGCAGGGCGTTGGGGCAAGAGTCGGGGCCAGGGTGTTCGGTTTTGTGCAATTAGAAAGTTGGCAACCCTAATTCAGAGCCCTTCTTCAGCAACTATGAACCTTACGAGTCTGGCTAGAACCCTCCATCAGACCCACTTCTCCTACCAATTTGTAGCAGATTAGCCATTTCACAGCAAAGCTACCTGTCAGTTAGCTGCACATGTGTGGGGATGTATCATCCCTACACCAACCTAATGAAAAGTTCCATGAGGAGGTAAGGGTCACGATGGGACACTTGCCAGGTAAACAAATCATGGCCTTATGTAAGTACCCTGGTGGTCTAGGATTATATAAAATGATCATGGCCTTATGTAAGACCCCCTGGTGGTCTAGGATTATATAAGATGATCATGGCCTTATGTAAGGCCCCCTGGTGGTCTAGTATTATATAAGATGAGGTAAACAAATCATGGCCTTATGTAAGGAACAGTTGAACCAATCGGTGTGGGGCTATACATGTGATAAACACATGATTCTCCTTCTTGTCCAATCCGTAGATGTGTTATTATAGCCTAATTGTGTTATGTAATGTTGAGAAAAACTATAAAAGAAAGCTTGCAATAAACAGGATTCAGATTCAGCCTGCAACCACATTGGTCGTGTGCTTTATCCGCTCCGCCTGGGACGCCACAAATGGTGACCCCGACGTGATTCGGCTTGGACATCAAGGCAGCTAGGACTTTGCCCAGAGTAAGCTAGCAGAAATCATACTAGACACAGCCGCCAGTGGAGCAGGGATCAATGTTCTCAGACAGTAGACCCAACAGGTGTTGTCTCAGAAGCTGAGCAAAGAAAAAGCAGATCCAACCAAAAAAAAAGGATCTGAGTGGTCAGACTCTATGCCATCTCTCATGAAAAAACTGGAACAATTGAATTTAGATATTGAAGAGGCTCTCAGTGCTGGCTCTTCTCCTTCCCGCACTCCTTCTTCCAAAAAGCGCAAACAGCCATGCCCTGTTAAGGTGGAGACAGGGCTTCTTCAGAAATAAAGGGAATCTGTGGGAATAAGAGGGCAGGGTACCAAGATTTAAATGGTTTGCCAAGCTCAGTGTCAACTGGAGCACGACCAAAAACTGAACATGGTTTGAGGAAAGGCGGAGATGGCAGCCGCAGCAGGAGGTACCGGAGGATACCGGCTCCTGGTCGTCCGAGAGAGACGTTTGTGAGCTCACAGCCAACTGAAGCGTTCGGTAAGAAAAGGCGGAGGTGGCAGCCGCAGCAGGAGGTACCGGAGAATACCGGCTCCTGGTCGTCCGAGAGAGACGTTCGTGAGCTCACAGCCGACTGAAGCGTTCGGTAAGAAAAGGCGGAGATGGTAGCCGCGGCAGGAGGTACCGGAGGATACCGGCTCCTGGTCGTCCGAGAGAGACGTTCGTGAGCTCACAGCCGACTGAAGCGTTCGGTGAGAAAAGGCGGAGGTGGCAGCCGCAGCAGGAGGTACCGGAGGATACCGGCTCCTGGTCGTCCGAGAGAGACGTTCGTGAGCTCACAGCCGACTGAAGCGTTCGGTGAGAAAAGGCGGAGGTGGCAGCCGCGGCAGGAGGTACTGGAAGATACCGGCTCCTGGTCGTCCGAGAGAGACGTTCGTGAGCTCACAGCCGACGGAAGCGTTCGGTGAGGAAAGGCGGAGATGGCAGCCGCGGCAGGAGGTACCGGAGGATACCGGCTCCTGGTCGTCCGAGAGAGACGTTCGTGAGCTCACAGCCGACTGAAGCGTTCGGTGAGAAAAGGCGGAGGTGGCAGCCGCGACAGGAGGTACCGGAGGATACCGGCTCCTGGTCGTCCGAGAGAGACGTTCGTGAGCTCACAGCCGACTGAAGCGTTCGGTGACAAAAGGCGGAGGTGGCAGCCGAGGCAGGAGGTACCGGAGGATACCGGCTCCTGGTCGTCCGAGAGAGACGTTCGTGAGCTCACAGCCGACTGAAGCGTTCGGTGAGAAAAGGCGGAGGTGGCAGCCGCGGCAGGAGGTACCGGAGGATACCGGCTCCTGGTCGTCCGAGAGAGACGTTCGTGAGCTCACAGCCGACTGAAGCGTTCGGTGAGAAAAGGCGGAGGTGGCAGCCGCGGCAGGAGGTACCGGAGGATACCGGCTCCTGGTCGTCCGAGAGAGACGTTCGTGAGCTCACAGGTGAGCGGCTGCTTTTAATAAAATGGGCTCTGCTTTGTCTGCAGGGGAGGAGATGGTGCATGATTTTTTATTACGCATCGCTAAAAAGCGGGGAGAGAAGCTTCCCTCTGACGCGTTGTCCCGTTTGTTGAAATGGGGGCAGAAACGCGGGAATGTACAAAGAGGGCCTTCAGCTACAGGACATGCTGAATCAGTTGTCCCATTTGGCCGGTGAGAGCCATCCCCCGCAGTCCCACACATTGCGAGCCCTGAACCAGCCCGGCTTTCCTGTCACCAGTGATGTTTGTACCCCAGAGTTCCGGGCGGAGTTCCCGGGGCAGGGTGAGCAGTTGCGGAATAGGTTGGAAAGAATGGCGGAGCCAGGCTTATCTAACTTTGAAAGGACATATAGGAAAAAACCACCGGATAAGATCCCTCCGGCAGATGATATTGCTACCCGAACACCATGCCGCCACACAGAAGCCAAACAACGTCCCCGCAACACCGGACCTGCACTTGTTGTTTGCTACAACCTAGACACCTAATAATGCTGTACTTCTGTTTGTTCGGACTCCTTATTATAGGAGCAGGGGTCTTTGTATGTCCAAACTCTGTACCTTTTGTTAACCCACGACAAAATGTTTGAATCACCTGGGCGAACCAAACTGGCCAAAAAGCCCTTTTTGCTTGTTCATGGCCACCCCATCGGATCCCCAATGGTTTTCGTATTTATGTAATATTATGTTTTTTAATAGTTCTCTATATATTTCCCAGTTGTTAAATGTCACCTGTCGTCAGTTTTATAGGTTCAAAAAAAGTAGTCAGGTGGCTAGTAATTGTCCTAATGTTAGTTGAACCCTCCTATAGGCCTTATTTAAGAAAAAGGGGGGAGGTGTGGGGATGTATCATCCCTACACCAACCTAATGAAAAGTTCCATGAGGAGGTAAGGGTCACGATGGGACACTTGCCAGGTAAACAAATCATGGCCTTATGTAAGTACCCTGGTGGTCTAGGATTATATAAAATGATCATGGCCTTATGTAAGACCCCCTGGTGGTCTAGGATTATATAAGATGATCATGGCCTTATGTAAGACCCCCTGGTGGTCTAGGATTGTATAAGATGATCATGGCCTTATGTAAGACCCCCTGGTGGTCTAGGATTATATAAGATGATCATGGCCTTATGTAAGGCCCCCTGGTGGTCTAGTATTATATAAGATGAGGTAAACAAATCATGGCCTTATGTAAGGAACAGTTGAACCAATCGGTGTGGGGCTATACATGTGATAAACACATGATTCTCCTTCTTGTCCAATCCGTAGATGTGTTATTATAGCCTAATTGTGTTATGTAATGTTGAGAAAAACTATAAAAGAAAGCTTGCAATAAACAGGATTCAGATTCAGCCTGCAACCACATTGGTCGTGTGCTTTATCCGCTCCGCCTGGGACGCCACACACATGGACAGCAAACTGAAGTTTTACCAATGGGACACTGATGCAGAGCGATTAGGTGACTCAGCCAAAGTCACACAGCGAGTCAGGGACAAGAACCAGGACTAGGACTCAGGAGCGCCTGGTTCCCAGGCTCCAGCTATAACCTCAAGATCAAGGGCAGATCACGTACAGCGCTGAAAGCGCGCGGAGTGCTGTGTACCTGCTATCTGAAGCAGTGCTAACACAGTTAAGCAGAGCTGGTGATACCCCATAGACCTGCACTGCTTTATTTTTGTTTCACTGAGAATTGACGATAATGCCCTGGATACTGATTAACATGCTTTGTTCATTATTAATTCTTGTCCCACCTGCCCTGATAGGGGGAACTGGGACTGCTCCAGTAAATGGGCTGGGAGGTTTGCCTCATTTGCCTGTGGTCTCTCCAGCTGTCTCAGTAGCTGTGTCCTCAGCTAAATCACTGTTTTCAAAGCACTGAAGAATCACAGTGATATCCCTATGTCACCTCCATCAGAGCAAGACGGGTGGCAGCAGCAATCCGCTCATGGCACAACAGCCTATCACCTCAGGACACCACTAACCTCTGTGAGACAGATACCAAAAGGTCCTGCACTTAAAGCACAGACAAAAGAATTATGCCTCTGACTTTATCTTGCCCTGGAGGTTGGAACGAATGGCTCCAGAAATCGCAGTCACTGGAAACAAATGCACAATGGGTGCTAATAGATTCCAAGTATTCTGGGCCAGATCCCTAGCTGGTATAAACTGGCAGAGGCTGCTGCTGATTTACACTAGCTGAGGATCTGGCCCTCTCTTTCTACAATGCTAGGTCACAGAGCCAAAGCCTTTGTAATCAGCCTTGATCCTTGCTCTTCATAGTGCCTCTTTCCTCTGTTTTACTCCCTCACAGGTCGCTAGATGGCAGAGACAGAAAATATTGGGACCAATATTTATTTGGGCTACAGAGTTGTAGCTATAATAAACATTTGACATTCTTCATCTGACACTGCCAATATAACTTCCTTGTCTCTTTGCCCAAAGTCAGCTTGGAGGCCCTCCCAGTGTCCCATCCTGTTCAAGTTTAACACAGCAGGAAGCACTGTCTGATAGTTAAAGCCATGCAGTGAGTGTCAGGATGCAGGGTTCTATTCCCAGGTCTGCCCCAAATCACTCTGAGAGTCACTTTCTTTCTCTATGCCTCAGTGTCCTTCCCTTGGGGATAATGTCTGCCTACCGCAGGGGTGCGTAAAGGGGCTTAATTTTTAGTGATGTGATTGAGACCCTCAGATGGAAGGCCACACAATAAAGCAGCAACCACGTTTGCCAAATCACACTGTAGATAACTAGCCAAGGCAGGGGATGGGCCCAGCTACACTCTAACTGTGATTCAAGCCGTCATCTTTCAACCCAGACATAACATGTTTCCACAGGGCAATAGCTGCAATCCTGAATGGTATTAGAACCTTGATCATTCAATTTCTTAGAGTACTTTGAGGGTGCAATTAAAGTCCTTTCTGTAGCTCAAAATGGAGCCACATTCAATAAATGGCCAAGCCTAATGCCTAGATAGCACTTCTAGTCTGTAGATCTCAAAGCATTAGCCCTATTTTACAGATAGGGAAACCGAGGCATTAAATAGAACTCAGGTGGCCTGACTCCCTGCCCCATGCTCTGTGCACTGTACCATGCTGGGCACAGCCCTCCAGCAAACCTGCTCTAATGAGACCCAAAGGCTGGCTTTATACCACACATCACAAGTGAGAAAAAATATCCCTGTCTGCATGTGAGGGAATCATGTCTAGCTCCTGTCCTGCTAGTAGCAATAGTTTATCTTTCCACATAAGGATCTCAAAGCACACATGAATGAACTGGGCCTCCCTGAGGCAGGAATTACCCACGAAAACTGCGCTAGCCAGACACCTTCTTTAAACATAGTTGCTGGCAGGACAAGTCTGTACCTCTGCCTGATCCCCCCCACAATCCCAGCTCCGGGGCATGAGGCTCCAAGCCCTAAGGAATGGGTGCTGGTTGTGTCTTTCTGGGGCACCATCCTGGAACTGATCTTCCCAAACGCTGCTGGGAACTCTGGCCTAGATCCTCAGAAATATTCAGGCTCCTAATTCCAATTGATTTCAGTGGGAGTTAGGAGCCTAAATATAGGGTTACCATATTTTGAGCCTCCAAAAGGAGGACACTCCACAGGCCCCAGCCCCGCCCACGCCCCAAATCCGCCCCTTCCCCAAAGTCCCCACCCCAACTCCACCCCCTCCCCTGCTTCCCGTGAACATTTGATTCGCAGGAAGCCTGAAGCAGGTAAGGAGGTTGTGGGGGAAGGAGGCGCGGCCTAGTCTGGCCCCCCCGGAGTCTCCAGCCTGGGTCGGCTCGGGCCCTGGGGTGCCGGCCCGGGGCCCCCGGCCGAGCACCCCCGGCCCGCCCAGCACTGCCGGTCCCCGGTCCGGCCGCCGGTCCCCGGCCGAGCACCCCCGGCCCGCCCAGCACTGCCAGCCCCTGGCACCGCACCGCCGGCCCGCCCAGCACTGCCGGTCCCCGGCCCAGCCCCCGGCCGAGCACCCCCAGCCCGCCCAGCACTGCCGGTCCCCGGCCCCCGAGCCCCTGGCCCGGCACCGCACCGCCGGCCCGGCCCCCGAGCCCCCGGCCCAGCACTGCCGGCGGCCCCGCATGTCCCGATTTTCCCGGACATGTCCGGCTTTTTGGGATTTCCCCCCGGACGGGGATTTGGAGCCCAAAAAGCCGGACATGTCCGGGAAAATCCGGACGTATGGTAACCCTACTAAATACCTTTGAGGATCTGGGCCTCTCTTCTCTCTAGTGCAAACTGCTAGAAAGCAAAGCATTCCCCTCCCCCACTACTCCTGCCACCCCCTAGAGCTCGCTCTGCTCTGCTCTGCGGCAATGAGATAAAACAAAGCTGAAAGAGGCTGAGAGCTGAGCAAGCAGGATTAGAGGAGGTGGCAGAAAGCCGGCTCATTTAGGAAGGACTTTGCTTGCTGGCATCAGCCCCCTCCCTGACATGATCTCTGGGCCCACAGCATGGATGCGATCAGCAAAAGCAGCATTTCCTGAGAGGGGTCGAATTAGACCACACAGATTGTTCATCTCTTTATTTGCAATAAGAACAGGAGTACTTGTGGCACCTTAGAGACTAACAAATTTATTAGAGCATAAGCTTTCGTGGGCTACAACCCACTTCTTCGGATGCATATAGAGTGAAACATATATTGAGGAGAAATATATACACACATACAGAGAGCATGAACAGGTGGGAGTTGTCTTACCAACTCTGAGAGGCCAATTAAGTAAGAGAAAAAACTTTTGAAGTGATAATCAAGGTAGCTCAGTACAGACAGTTTGATAAGAAGCAAGTGTGAGAATACTTACAAGGGGAGATAGATTCAATGTTTGTAATGGCTCAGCCATTCCCAGTCCTTATTTAATCCTGAAAAAAGAAGAACAGGAGTACTTGTGGCACCTTAGAGACTAACAAATTTATTAGAGCATAAGCTTTCGTGGACTACAGCCCACTTCTTCGGATGCATATAGAATGGAACATATAATGAGGAGATATATATACACACATACAGAGAGCATAAACAGGTGGGAGTTGTCTTACTAACTCTGAGAGGCCAATTAATTAAGAGAAAAAAAAAAAAAAAAACTTTTGAAGTGATAATCAAGCTAGCCGAGTACAGACAGTGTGATAAGAAGTGTGAGAGTACTTACAAGGGGAGATAGTCAACGTTTGTAATGGCTCAGCCATTCCCAGTCCTTATTCAAACCGGAGTTAATTGTGTCTAGTTTGCATATCAATTCTAGCTCTGCAGTCTAAAGAGAGACTGCAGAGCTAGAATTGATATGCAAACTAGACACAATTAACTCCGGTTTGAATAAGGACTGGGAATGGCTGAGCCATTACAAACGTTGACTATCTCCCCTTGTAAGTACTCTCACACTTCTTATCACACTGTCTGTACTCGGCTAGCTTGATTATCACTTCAAAAGTGTTTTTTTTTTTTTTTTTTTTTTTTTTTTTTTTTTTTTTCTCTTAATTAATTGGCCTCTCAGAGTTAGTAAGACAACTCCCACCTGTTTATGCTCTCTGTATGTGTGTATATATATCTCCTCATTATATGTTCCATTCTATATGCATCCGAAGAAGTGGGCTGTAGTCCACGAAAGCTTATGCTCTAATAAATTTGTTAGTCTCTAAGGTGCCACAAGTACTCCTGTTCTTCTTTTTGCGGATACAGACTAACACGGCTGTTACTCTGAAACTTGTCATTTAATCCTGAGTTGATTGTGTCTAGTTTGCATATCAATTCCAGCTCAGCAGTCTCTCTTTGGAGTCTGTTTTTGAAGTTTTTCTGTTGTAATATAGCCACCCGCAGGTCTGTCATAGAATGACCAGACAGGTTAAAGTGTTCTCCCACTGGTTTTTGAGTATTATGATTCCTGATGTCAGATTTGTGTCCATTAATTCTTTTGCGTAGAGACTGTCCGGTTTGGCCAATGTACATGGCAGAGGGGCATTGCTGGCACATGATGGCATATATCACATTGGTAGATGTGCAGGTGAACGAGCCCCTGATGGTATGGCTGATGTGATTAGGCCCTATGATGATGTCACTTGAATAGATATGTGGACAGAGTTGACATCGGGCTTTGTTACAAGGATAGGTTCCTGGGTCAGTGTTTTTGTTCAGTGATGTGTGGTTACTGGTGAGTATTTGCTTTAGGTTGGGGGGTTGTCTGTAAGTGAGGACAGGTCTGTCTCCCAAGATCTGAGAGAGTAAAGGATCATCTTTCAGGATAGGTTGTAGATCTCTGATGATGCGCTGGAGAGGTTTTAGTTGGGGGCTGAAGGTGACAGCTAGTGGTGTTCTATTATTTTCTTTGTTGGCCCTGTCTTGTAGGAGGCGACTTCTGGGTACTCGTCTGGCTCTGTCAATCTGTTTTTTCACTTCAGCAGGTGGGTATTGTAGTTTTAAGAATGCTTGATAGAGAGCCCCAACTAAAACCTCTCCAGCGCATCATCAGAGATCTACAAGCTATCCTGAAAGATGATCCTTTACTCTCACAGATCTTGGGAGACAGACCTGTCCTCGCTTACAGACAACCCCCCAACCTAAAGCAAATACTCATCAGTAACCACACATCACTGAACAAAAACACTGACCCAGGAACCTATCCTTGTAACAAAGCCCGATGTCAACTCTGTCCACATATCTATTAAAGTGACATCATCATAGGGCCTAATCACATCAGCCATACCATCAGGGGCTCGTTCACCTGCACATCTACCAATGTGATATATGCCATCATGTGCCAGCAATGCCCCTCTGCCATGTACATTGGCCAAACCGGACAGTCTCTACGCAAAAGAATTAATGGACACAAATCTGACATCAGGAATCATAATACTCAAAAACCAGTGGGAGAACACTTTAACCCGTCTGGTCATTCTATGACAGACCTGCGGGTGGCTATCTTAAAACAGAAAAACTTCAAAAACAGACTCCAACGAGAGACTGCTGAGCTGGAATTGATATGCAAACTAGACACAATCAACTCAGGATTAAATAAGGACTGGGAATGGCTGAGCCATTACAAACATTGAATCTATCTCCCCTTGTAAGTATTCTCACACTTGCTTCTTATCAAACTGTCTGTACTGAGCTACCTTGATTATCACTTCAAAAGTTTTTTTCTCTTACTTAATTGGCCTCTCAGAGTTGGTAAGACAACTCCCACCTGTTCACGCTCTCTGTATGTGTGTATATATTTCTCCTCAATATATGTTTCACTCTATATGCATCCGAAGAAGTGGGTTGTAGCCCACGAAAGCTTATGCTCTAATAAATTTGTTAGTCTCTAAGGTGCCACAAGTACTCCTGTTCTTTTTGAGGATACAGACTAACACAGCTGCTACCCTGAAACCTTTATTTGCAATGGAGTTATCAGTACTGGTCTGTCCCTCTTCTTGGGCTTGGATTTGAACCACTCTGCAGAGGATTTTGGGGGAGGCTTTAACTGTGAATACTATTGCAGAGAGCTGCAAGCCTAAGCATGTCGCAATGTGTTCTGTAGAAATGAACACAACGCTGGGAGTCAGGAACTCTAGTCATGGCTCTGCCCAGGCTTGTGACACTTTGGACAATCATGAGAGTTTTGTGCCTCAGTTTCCCCCTCTGTAGAATCAGGATAGCACTTACCATATGGGAAGTTCTGCTGAATGATGAAAGGAAAATCAGAAGGAAGGAAACTGCACCCCTCATTGCTTAAAAGCACCCCCACTTTCATCTGTACGTACCTGGTCAGGAGATCGCACCCCATCCCATCAGACATACACCTGGCCACCATTATCCATGCATTGGTGGCTGACACTCACTTCTGGAAATGTGGCCACGCACCCTGGAAAATACAACACCCAGTGGCCCATGCAGATAGCAAGGTCAACTTTGGGGTTCCTCTTTCTGCGCAGACTCCCTTTTGTTGGATACAGAGCCCTTTGTCTTGACCGTCCAAGCCCTCCCTGAGATCAGCTCTTGGAAACTGCCTCTCCATTCGTGGCCACAGACCTCCCACAAAGCAACATTCCAGCAGAGCAACCAATCCAAAAAGGGTAGGCTTGTGCGTGCACAAGACAGATCTGTCCCAGGAGCTGGACCTAGACTATGAAACTCACTCCTGCAAGCAGGAAGAGTGACCATGGACTCAATGTCTTTTCTCACACATGCCCCCAGCCCCCACCCCGAACTCACTTAAAGTGCCCTGAACATGAGGACCGACCTGGCAGCATGCAGGTGGGAAAGTGTCCGATTATTACAGACCTTATTGGCCATTGCGAGAGAAGCTGCAGAGGAGAAAGGATGGCAATGAACTAGTTAATTCAAGATGGGACTGGCACTCAGCTGAATCCATCTGGCATAAGCTTTCCACCTATTTGTTTTTGTCCTGCAGGGCATAATAATGACATCATCATGACGCTGAATCCCATTGTTTGCTTCTTCACTCAATCCTGGATTAATAGCCCTGGAAACTGAAGTTCTCTAGGTTTATACCAGGCATCAGCTGTGCAAGATTCCCCCACAATGGTCTGTCAACATGCCTCAACCCTGAAAGGGGACATCTGCCGCCAGGATCCAGTGAATCTCCCTGATTCTTGGCTGAGATGGCTAACAAGGGAGACAGTGCTAATTGTGGTGCATTTCGAGAAGTGGACACCACTGGGCTGATCATCAGATGATGACAGTAAACAGAGCTCTGTATATAATGTGATCACTTGGCTATGCAAATTCCATGCATGCATGGCTGCCCGCCTTTCTGAAGCTGCTACGGAATTTTCCTCCAGAATCCAAGTCTCATTTAAAGAAGAGAGTAACTATGGGTAAAGTTTTGACCTAAGTGATTTAGGAGGCCAAATTCCATTGAAAGCCAATGAGAGTTAGGCTCCTAAGTGTCCACATCACCTTTGAAAATTAACCTTCAGCTCCTAACACACCTAGGAGTTTTAAAACATTTTATATGAAAAAGCCATCAGAACATAAACTAATGCAGCAATATCTGCCGGAGTTTGCAGACAGCCTGAAACAAAAGCTCTGAAAAAGGTGTGAGCTGCACCATTCAACTCAGTAGCTTGATCACCAATTTTGTAAGGCACCCGAGTCCCCATTTAGTAAACTTAATTGGGCTGCCTGGGGAAGGCCAGCTGCAGTGGAGCCATCAACTGAGAGAGGCCAGAGAAAGTCCAAACTACAGGAAAAATGGTGGATACAGTAAGTGCACTAAACACCTCAATCCAAAACCCCACTGAAGTCAATGGAAAGACTCCCACGGACTTTTATAAACTTTGAATTAGGCCCTAAGTGAGGAGCTAAGCGGAGTCTGATTCTGGACAGAGCATTGTTAGAGGCTGAGATTGGTCTAAGACCGACACAGGGGATCGTAATATGGGGGAGGGGGAGCAGCATCTTATACTATGGGACTGTGCTGAGTCAGGGTTTTAACATGCAGGCCTTTTCATCTGCACTGAGCTATCTTTAGCTCCTTTGTTATTTGTGAGCAGACCAAGCAGCTTTTGAAGACTGGGTTCCTGCTTGGCTGAACAGTGAATGGCCTGTTTTAAGAAGGCGAAGGGGGTGGAGGTGGGATCAGTGATGTGCAAGGTATTGTATTGCAGTGGTGACCACAGAAGTTAATACCCAGAGCTTTCAAGCTCTGGGAATGTGAGTCAGGAGAGCCAGAATGTGCCAGGTGTGGATTCCCTTGCTGTTTGTGCTGTATATCAGTGCTGATCACTGGAGATAATGGGAAAAGGTGCATCAGTGGCAATCTCCTCCCATTCTAATAGCTTTCCAGCTATACTAAATTCAGCCCTTGCATAAGTAAGTACAATTCTTTCCAGGGCTGATTCTGGTCCCCAGAGGATATTAGGGTACATGGGGAAATTGACCGGAATAGCTATTGCCAAGCAAACTATTCCAGAATAGCTCTCTGTATAGACAAGCCCTCCAACCTGTCTGCCCAAAGCTAACGAGATGGAGAGGAAGAGGAACTGAATACACCAAGTGGATCAGGTACAGGATTGCATACATCACATGTGTAACATTGCACATTGTAACACACCGTGTGCATCGACAGGCAGAAAGTGACATCCTGCACTGAGTGCAGTAAAGTGAAGTGTCTCGGAGATGCTTATGTGCATTAAAACTTTACCCAACAATGAATCAAAGAGTTGAGCACAGTGTGTAAAACAAGCCAAGGAAATGGCCAGTTAAACTGCAAGTTTCAGAGTAACTGCAGAGGGATGTGCCAGATAGCCCAGATTCCACTGAGTTGTTGTTAAAAGATGCAGACGGAAGAGTGCAGCAGGACTATGAAATGCCTTTTTGCACCTCTACACACTAGGGGATCTGGGGGGGAAGGAGATTAAAAACCACACAGAGTACAGTGCGACCCTGAGAAAGGACTATAAAAATGGTCCCTTTCTACTCAGCAAATCTGCTCTCTTCATGTAACCAGAAAATAAACTTCTGCTCCTTTTTCCTCCCATTAGCCCTGCAGAGCCAGGAAGCCTATAAAGAAGGGAGCTGGATTCTATCCCAGCTCCTGTATCATCATAAATTTGTTAAGCAAGGCCCAGTTGCAGAACTGATGTTGTTAGCGATGCGTGAGCCAGAAAACAACCCAACTTAGATGCAGAGCTTTTATGGTCAGGAGGAACCATTCTGATACTCTAGTCTGACCTTCTGCATAGCACAGGCCAGAGACCCTCGCCCAATCGTTAACACATCAAGCCCATTATTCAATGTTTAGACCCCCGTTTGCGAGTAAACAAAGCACTATTGACCTGAAATTAACAAGAGACACTAAACATAGAAGCCCATGATGCCATTAGTCTTTTTTTTCCTCTAAAAGAACCACCGCAAACAAACAAACATTTAAAAGCAGCAGTCAAAGAACTGATAGGACATTCCAGAGCCCTGTGACAGGCCAGGTGGCACAAGGATGAAGTTAGTGATAGACCAAGCTGCCATTGTTGAAGTTCACCGTGGTTTCTTTAGCTCAGTCTGATCCTGCACTGTCCTTACCATGGATTCCAAGTTGAGGTTTTACCTGACTGAGGAGGCCAGGGCCCCAAAGAAGCAGGTTATAACTTGTGTCCACCGACAGTAGGGTTAAAACATGTTACACTTCAGTCATCCAGTCTAACTTCCTACATCATCCCCACCTCTCCCTTATCTCCCGTCCTTGACGCTTGGCCATGCTGCTGCTTTAACCCTTTGTCCCACTGCTTGCAGTGTCTAGATGGGAGGGCACCAGACCTGTGTTCTGTTCCCAGCTCTGACACTGACTCGCTTTGTGCCCTCAGATAAATCCCTTAGGTGCCTTTGAAAATCCCAGCCTAAGGGAGTTGGGCACTTAATTCTCCTTGGAGCCTTTGAAAATCCCAGCTTTAACCCCTCTGTGCCTCAATATCCCCATCTGTAAAACAGGGAGAGCGAAGTCCAGCCCAGCTTTGTAATGTGCATTGAGTTCTACAGCAGAAAAGCAGCTAAAGACTATTACTAATGGCTCTATTAAACAACACTGACTTTTGTTCCACCTCCAGCTCCCAACCCTAGCCCTGGCATCTTGAGTTACTGTAATACCCCTTCCTTTCTATTGTAACCTTGAAACTATTGATTTGGATTAAAAACATGCCAGACACTAGTTGGCACATTGTCAATCCTAGAGATGGTAAAATTGCAATCCTCTTCCCTCCGCCACTTTGTCTCTTCTGAAGAGCTAAACCAAGCTGTCTCGTGCCTGTATCCTGTCACCTGTATAGCACTTATACTGCCCTTTTTTTCTAGGCTCTTTTCTTACACAGTAGGGCCCAGACCACAAAAATCCATAGGCCTGTGTAACGCAGCACTATCACGCCATACACATTACACACAAACAACAAACTATCTCAGAAAAACATGACTGAGACTGCTTGACGCCCTCAAAAATTAGTAAATGCAGAATTAAAGTTGCCTGTGCCATCTTAATTCTGCACCTCCCCTTGTGCATTATAATAATCTATAATATATATGATCACACGCTATTTTTTCCAGCCCCTTTCAGTACCCAGAATGGATGGTGCTAATTGAATGAGCAACTTTCCAATATTTTGTTTTATCCTTACTGCACCTGTGTGGCACCAGGCCTTATTTACTGTCCACTATTTATTGCACGCTGCTCTGAAGGTAGAATTATTAATTTCCTCATGGGCTTTTCTATGGCACTCATTGGTATAGTACCCGAGTGCTTCACAAACATCAATTAATTTAGCCTCACAACACCCCTGTGAGGTGAGGGATGGTTGTTATGGGGAATGGAGGCCCAGAGAGATTAAAGTCAGAAGTTTCCACTAATTTTGGGTGCCCGATTTGAGACACCTAGGCCCTGATTTTTAGAGTCCTTAACTTTCTATAGCACTTTATATGTTCACCATACAGCTCCCATTGACTTCAGCTGTGGCCAAGAGTGCCCAGCACTTCTGAAAATCAGACCCCAGGGTAGCACGTGAAGTACCCAGAGAATGAGGAATACACGAGTGACCACCACCTGTGAAGTATGGTTTAAATGACTTGCCCAAGAATCACACAGGAACTCTGTGCCAGAGGCAGGGACAGAATCCAGCTTTCCAAGGCAGCATTCAACTCCCTTAACCATAAGACCATCTTTTTTCTTCCTGCAGCCCCCTGCCTCATTCACTATGCCCCTGCCGACTTCTGCAACAGACAAGACAGGTTCTTGTGATCAACAGCCTCCTTCACTACATAACCCTGATGCACAGGTCCCGAGCAGGTCCCCATCCTGTGCACTGAATGAGGCAGGGGCCCTGTGGAAAAAACAGTATGTGGTCATACAATTAAAGACTGCATGATAATGCACATGCATAAGGGGGCTGGATTAAGATTGCATAGACAACCTTAATTTTGGCATTTCCTAATTTGTCAGTGCTTTACTTTTCAGCCTTAATAGTGTTCTTTTGACATAGTAAATTACACCCACGCAAAATCCTGCTTTTATAAAAAAAAAAAACAAAGCAAAACACCTTATTTTTCCCTAGCCTCATCATTGGAAATGGCAGACCCATTTTAACTGAAATCTCCCACAGAAAATCAGCCAGACACCCAGCATGAAAAATTTCAGCCCAAATGGTGATCCTTTAGCAAAATAATAAGCAACTCAAAACAGGGGTTTATAATGGAAAATGTCAAGTATCCTTAATAATATGCAGCAGCCCCATCCATAATCCCTGAAGACAACACAGCAGCTTCACACTACAATATCCTAGTTCTTTAATCCTGTCCCCTCAGGGATGCCTCTGATTCTGCTTTCTAGATGGCTATCCACACCCCAGCTATAGATGCCAACAATAAGCGCCTCTTCTAAGATACTAGGACTCCTCTACGTTGGTTAGCTAGGGTTCCAATGGACTCCTCTCCGATCCCTGTTGCCGCACCAGCACAACGGCTCCTACTTCGGATTCAAGCACAGGCAATCATCCCTGCTCATATGTGGAGGCTGCTGCCAGCCAAACGCCAGCCCTTTGCACAGAAGGGCAGTTGTTCACTCTCGCTTCCCAAGTCCGCCTTACCTGCTTCATCGCTCTGGCTTTTGAAGTGAGCAGTGAGAACTGACGAGTCCTGAGGTGATCCCAGCAAGGCTGACATGAGGAAGTGTGTATGCAGTGGTGTTGTCACCGCGTCGGTCCCAGGATATTGGAGAGACAAGTGGGGGGCGGGTGGGGAGAGGTAATCTCTTTTATTGGACCAGTTTCTGTTGGCGAGCGAGTCAAAGCTTTTGAAGTTTGAAAGGAACAAAATGAAGCCACCAAAGGACACTCCTGTGCGGGGCAGGGACGGGGGGAAAGGAGGGGGAGGTCTCTGCTTTCAGTCGCTCATTGCCTGGAGAGGACGGGATGGCAGAAAGCAGGTGAGTCTGGCAGCGGCGGAGAGCTCTGGCAATCTGCGCTTGTCTGATATAGAGGCCAGGAACTGCTCCAGGCTGGCAGAGCTGAGCAAACAGATGGAAAATTCCACCTGTTTACTCCCCTCCGATCCCAGGGGAGGACAGGCTGCTCCGTCCTAAGAGCAGCAGGGGAGATGCAGGGATAGCCTCCAGCACAGGAGAGAGGAAAACTGGCCTGAAGCACTTTGTTGCGGGGTGCTTCAGAGCCCATCTGAACTCTGCCAAGATTCTAGGCGGGAGGGGACAGGAGGGCGAAGCTTGTTGGGATGAAGACAGGAGAGCCATTCTGCGCTGAGGTAGGGCAGAGCATCCAATGACACCTTGGGCTCCTGTTGAAATGGGTACTGGTGGAACAAGGAATCCATCTCCCCAACAATCCTCATGTCCTTACTAGTTACCAAGCTGCAAATGCTTCCCCAGCCTCATCCACAGGCAGGCTGAGCCCTTCAGCCATCAGGTGGGTTTACCACAACTGGACTGGAACTCGGGAGAGATCCAGGTTCAAGTCTTGGCTCTGACACAAATTTCCTGTGTGATCTCAGGCGAGTCACTTAGTATCTCTGTGCCACAGTTCCCCAGCTGTAAAATGGGGTGAATGCTTCTTTTCTCCCACAGTTTGGTGATACTACAGGCCTTGACAGAGACACTTGGGTTTGACAGTCACTATGATGGGCCCAGTATCAGAACCTGCATAGATAATTTTATTTCAAGGATGCAGAGTTTGAGCTCAATGTGCACCTGCCCTAACGCTGGTGTGGGAGGAGTGACCTTTACACAGCATTTTCCATTCATAGATCCCAAAGCGCTCGACCACCTTCTGTTGACAGTCACTTCACCTGCCACTTGGAGCAGCAGGGAGCAGACATCTAACAGCAACACTGTGGAACAGCTCAGGTCAGAAAGCGAATGCCACTGCCACAGCCAAATACTCACAGAGCCTCTTTTCTCTTGAACTATGTCCATCCTGCCTTAATTAAGTGGGGAGGAAAAGGAGCAGATCTGGGGAAAACGAGGAACAGGGCAGTCGCCTGACACTGCACCTCTCCACTTCTCCAACCATCCAAATCAGGAGATTTAGCTTGGGTGCAGCAAGATGCTGCCCTGGAATGAGACTGTCCTGAAAGACATGAGAGAGGAGTATTATACGTATGCTCAGAGGGGTTTCTGGTGTGCACAGGGCACTGCTTCAAGTGGTCAGCAGCCTGCCTTGTCTCACATATTGATGTGTGTACGGGGTGTGTATAGAGTTACAGATGTGTGCTGAAGACACATTCTTAAAATGTGTTTGGGAGCAGTGCGGAAACTCAGTCCCCCCTAGACAAGGGAATGTGAATTTATTTACCTGTCTGACTGGCTTCACTGCAGGCAGAGGACAATGAAAGTACATTTACATCTAAGGTAAACAAAGCCATCAAGCTAAACAATTGCGGGAGAAAACCCTACAACAATCACATCAGCAGATAAAATCTGCACCCTAGGAAGCCTTCCTGGCTCTTGAGGCAGAGACAACAGACTTGAGTAATATAAGGGGAGCAAAATGACATTTTAGTTCCCCATGAATGTGGGGACAGAGGGAACAGCCCTCTTCGAGCCTGTGAAAGTTGGATCCCCTAGTCCAGGGGTTGGCAACCTTTCAGAAGTGGTGTGCCGAGTCTTCATTTATTCACTCTGATTTAAGGTTTCGCGTGCCAGTAATACATTTTAACGTTTTTAGAAGGTCTCTTTCTATAAGTCTATAATATAGAACTAAACTATTGTTGTATGTAAAGTAAATACGTTTTTTAAAATGTTTAAGAAGCTTCATTTAAAATTAAATTAAAATGCAGTGCCCCCCGGACCGGTGGCCAGGACCTGGGCAGTGGGAGTGCCACTGAAAATCAGCTCGCATGCCGCCTTCGGCACACGTGCCATAGGTTGCCTACCCCTGCTCTAGTCTGAAGCGCCAGGGATGTTGGTAACTTCGTGTAAGAAAACTGCTTAGTTAATGATTGTAACTTGCTAAAATAAAGTGTTAGTTACTAGAAAGTGTGTTTTGTTTTGTCTGTAATCAGACCTGCATCTTTTACTCTTGCTTAGTATCACTTAAATCTCTGTTCTTTGTTAATAAAAAACTTTTTCTTAGTTTTTCTACAAATCGTCTCACTGCTGTTATACTGAAGTGAAGTGTGCATCTCCAGCAGGTGTGTGCACTGTCTTTTTGGAGGCAGCGAACTTCATAATTTGTGTGAGTGTCCGGCAAATGGGACTGGATACTGCAGGGAGATATCTCTGGGGAACTCGGGTTCACAGATTGTTACCTGCAAGGCAAGGTTCAGACTGGCAGAGTCTTGACAAGCTGGCAGGTCAGAGAACTGACATGCAGCTAAGCAGCAGCAAAGCTCTCACTCTTGGCTAAGGTAGAAGGGTACCACAGTAGCTCACAGTTCTGGGTGTCCTAAGTAGGATGTCTCATCACCCTTCTCCTTATTTCCCATATTCAGTAACACTTGTCCAACAAGGAAGCACAGCAATGCCCATATTTCAACAGCAGGTTGCTGACATTGCATCCATCTAGTGGTAACACATGAGAACTGAAAGCAATTGGAACTTCTGCTAGACCCAGATGCTCAGAGTCTGGAGGGAGATCCAGGAAAGAGTTACCTGCCTATTCTCACTAAGTGCAGCAACGTGGTTCACATGGCAGGAAGTGTCTTGGAGCATGCTTGCTCCAAGACGGATTCTGTATCTAAAGTTCCCAAGGAGGGGGAGGGAGCTTGGAGAGTGGTCTAAGAGGATTGTAATTAGGAGTAATGAGATGAAACTGAGCAAGGGGGAATTTGAGCTGGATGGTAGGAAATATTTCCCAGCTCTAATATTTATTTGCCTGTAGAATAGTGTCCCGAGGGGAAATGGAAACCTAGTGCTAGACGTTTAAAAGTGCACTAGAAAAAGCACTCCAGATAGGGCTTCCTCCTGCAGTGTTCTGAGTGCCCTCAACTCCTATTGGCTTAAATGCAAGGAGCTCATTGCTTTGCAGGACTGGGCTTCTTGTGAAAGGAAGAAGGTGGGTAGGGGAGATCAGATGGCACCCAAGAGGTATTTTCCTTTTCTGGTTTCTATTGGGGAAGTTATATATTTGTGCCAGAATGAGCCAACTTCCAGAGCAAGGCCATCACTGATGACAGGCAAACTCTGATGTGAAGGAATCGGAACCAGTTTCCATCCAACTGCCAAACTGGTTCAACAACTGGAAGAACAACTCTGCGGTCTCCTGTGTAACCAGAAAATAGTTGGAGTATTAAAAGTTCTTATAACCACTGAATAGTACAGTCGGAGGGATTTGGAAACTAGTTCCTGCCACCTACATGTGTCACAAATTGACACTTTTCTGGCTTACTGCCCCCCAGGAGATTCCAGGGCCAATCTAAGAATAACTTGCAGATCATCCAAGGATCCCTAAGCACTTGACAAATCTAAGCCTCCCAACCCTGCCATAGAAGTAGAGTAGGATACTCAGAAATTGCAGAATTCTGCAGCACACTAAAGCCCAGTTCTGAAACAGGCAACATCCCATTCTGTGGCCCAGCAACATGCTACTTAAGTCATCTCGTAAAATTCCACTCAGAAGTGAGTGTGAGCGAAACACATACAGTATAAAGCTACCCCAATACATTAAAAACTAACAAAACAAGTTTTTGTTCATTAATCTATTGGGATAATTTTGTGTTAGTTTTCAATATACTGGGGTAGCTTAAAAATATTGCTCAATTCATTCTCAAGTGCCCTATCATGGCACTGGCTAGGCTGCATCCTCTTTCAATCCACATACTCCACTGTCAGCAGCAGAGACCAAAACCAGACCCATCATTCCTGATAAGCATGTGAGTCTGAGACATGAGGACCATCATAAAGAGGATCTCCCAAAGGATTGGATAGAAACATGTATGTATGATAAGCTCCAAACCTGAACTGGAATGAGATAAAAGAACCCGTCACAAAACCTGGGGACTATCACACACAGAAAATGAAAAAGAACTTGGCAGATCGGTTCAGGGATCAGCTTTGACACTTATAGATCTGTATGTGGAGTTGTTATTGCTTGTAGTTTACTTCTATTTTAGTCTTTAGGGATACTTCCCCCACAGTAACAGGTGCAGAGGGATAATATGATTTTCATCAGTGTACATCTAGGACCTGGAATCCACCCAGGATTAAATTCCTACCACTTTATGTTAAAAAAAACAACCAAATTTGTTTTAACTCTCTAATATTCTCTAAAACTGGATAGAAAAGGGCTAAGAACCCTGATACACAGCTTTGGCATATACTGCTGTAGGTATTTAGGGGTGGGTGGGTGGTTGTGTGCAGGTGTCCATCTTTCTCTCTCTGAGAAGAGACCATCTCACACTGAGATGGAGTGTGTCTACTGATTAGAGCTGGGAATCGAGTGGCAGGACTCAAGTTCTATTCCTGGCTTTACCACTCTGTATATGTGTGGCTTATGGCATGTCACCTTGTCTATGCATAATCGTTTAGCCATCTGTAAAATGCAGATAATACTCATTTGGCTCAAGGCTCCAACGCTTAATGTCTGCCAAGTGCTTGGAGATCCTCTGATGAAAGGTGTTATAGAAGTACAAACTGATACTGGTATCAGGCCCCTTACCATGCACAGATCTATAATGGGAGGCTGTTAGCTGCAAGGTTATAGGCATGGTGGCCCATAAAACTACTGCACCTTCCATTTGTGTTTAAAAAGTCTGCTCGAGTCCAGAAACCTGGAGTGGCAAGTTTGATTCCCAGCCCAGTCAATGGAACAAAACACATTTGCAGGGTCATCATATGAAGAGGTAGAAGTTTATTGGAATATAAACATTCAGATAACATGTAAGATAGAAAAACCCAACAACAACATATACAGACACTTGTTGGAAGCAGACGTCTGAGGTATTTATTCACTGCCTAGGCTATCACACTTTTTTTTAAATAGGTAACAAAACTAGTAGCAAGGCTGCTGCTGTTCAGTTAAAATGTCTTCTGGTTTGAATCCATTTGGAGATCATACACAGCAACGAAAGGACTGTGTGACACATTCACATTTGTTCCAGGAGCCGATTGCTAACAGCTCCGCCTGTGCAGTTTGAGGCTTATTTCTGAGCTGGACTCCGTCCTTTCGATCTTCATGCACTACCAGAACATGCTGGTATAAAATGTAAGAGGACAGGAGGTGGCTCTCTATGCGGACCTGGTTTGGAAACCAGACAGCACATCTGCACCCACTTCATTCTGAAAACGGAGCGCTTGGCTGCTGCTGGCCCACTGTGCCTTTGCCTCCAGCTGGGCCCTTTCGGCCGCTTGTTGCGAGACCCTAGTTGCTCTGGAGTTTCAAGATGATTAGACACACTGCAAAACGGAACACGTCATACCAGGAACAGTCCTTCCTGCAATATCAAAACCCCTGAGTGCCATACAATCTTCAACATTCTGAGTTAAATGGATTGGAGCTGAGGAGACACGACCCACTCCCAGCCCTCCACCCTGTAACTGCTGCTGGTTTCTATACCCCTGTCCCTAAAACCTGGCAGCTCAGCAGGAATATCTGGATCTAAGCAAAATGTGCATCAAGCCAAGTGCTAGTATCAAGCTCAGGCTAGGGAAAGGGTTAGTATTCACAGTCTGAATGGCTGATCCTTGTAGTCAGCTAATGAAAGAGAATAGTTTATTGTTGCAGCTTATTTTACTGAGGTATCTGTTACACGTCCCAACTTTATTCTTTCCCTGAATTTGATAAAAACCAATCTGTTAGTCCCTGCCTATTTCCAGACTAGCTGTGTAAAGCTTATAAACATTAATACTCTAGTAGTGTCAAAGCAGTTTATCGGTTCAGTGATTCGAGTGGCTTTCTGTGCAAGAAAACACAACGGTAGCACATGATACGCAAGCAAAACACCCAATATTAACCTCTGCTCCCCAGGACAAGAGAAGAAAGCATACGGAAAAGCAGGTATCCCCTAGCCCTATCCTTGGGAAATAATCCCCAGCCCCACCCCCCAAAAAGAAACAGGACAATATAAAGATCCCCCAACTCTGGAAAAAATCTCAGAGTTTGAGACAATGAAATGCCCTGGAGGTCTGTAAGATTCACAAATGCGTCGGGGCAAAAGTCTGGTCCCCACAAATGCATGGGTGCATACAGCTTCCACTGAAGACAATAGGAGAGAGGATGCCCCAAGGCAGAATGCCTACTAATGAGACCAGCTAAGCCATATAATATAAACTAATACACACAGGCAGGGGAGCGTCCTACAACGGGGGGTCCAAACTGTGGGCCTCCTGAGGCCTAAAACACCACCACTCATACTGGAGCATCAAGCTGAGGAAAAAGCTTGTCCATTGCAGGGTTTTATTGCTGATGAACTCAACCAGCAAGTGATTTCTGTTCACCATCAAGTCTGACTGAGTGTAAGGGACGGGTGTACTTAGCTTTAAATTGAAATTATCCAAAGCACATTAATTAAATTTGTACATGCAAATCAGATCCGGCCCTTGGGCTTCTAAAAGTCTCCAGCCTGGCCTTTACCGTTCAGAGTCTGATCACCTGTTCTATGGTACATTCTCTTTCAGTGAGTGGTAATGGATTATATCACAAAGAAGCAGAGCATTCTGGGACCAAGGGGATTGGCCGGTGCCCACAAAGGCACTGCTGCTGCTGCTGCTTCTGGGGAACAGGGCTCCCTTTCTGTAATATGTTACACAGTAGATATAAAGATGGAGCATCACAGTTCTCTTGGAATATTTCACCAGGAGAGAAATTACCATTTCACCAGCCAGTTAGGACACCTTCCCTCTAGGAGCCGCCCGCAGTGATTGTTACACTGGGGTTATTTATTTGTTAGCTACCTATCACTGGGAAAATACTATTTTAAACAATTTGTGATAAAGTTACCTCCAGTTTTTTTATAATGGGCCTGATCCAAAGTCTACTGAAGTCAGTGGAAAAGCTCTCTATTAGCTTGAGTGGGCTTTGGCTCAGGCCCAGCATGCATCCCCCACTCTGAGGTTAAATGCTGTTGACATCAGAAGGTGCTTTGTTCACAGTTCGGAGCTTGCTCCAGCCACCTGACCCCAGACTGGCTCCCAAAGTGGTACCTTACAATTTCAGTACCGAGAACCTCGGATCAGTTTATAAGCTCTTACTTAAAAGCACTTTAGGACTAAGGGGAGGCGTCCGAGACACTTATGGGCTGGAGAGGGGGGAAAATGTGCAATGGCTTAATGTCCAGCTGTGCAGGCAAGCTGACTTGAGGTAAGTTATCCTAGTATTATAGTCCATCAAACCTCTTAATGCACAGTTTGGTCTTGCCTCGAGGTGTTGGGTGTTCTAACAACATCACTAAGCTGTTCAGTTGCCCCTAGGCTGGATTCTCATCTCAAACTAGTTTTACACTGGCTTCAATTGAGTTAACTCCTAATTTACACCTGCATAAGTAGGAGGAGAATCAGGCCCCTTACCTTCAGAGGGCTGTAATACCAATCTGATAAGATTTTTCTGTCGTATCTCCACAGGCAAGAGCCAATTGAGTGATAACATGGCTGGGTGACTGTTTGGCCATCCCCCAACACTGATTGCTTGCATGTGTAGAGCAGAGAAGCCCTTAGATTCTGTAGACACTGGGAGCAAAACTGGGCTAGCTATGTTTTGCATGGCTGTTGCTAACAGGGACTGTTGCCTTAGAACTATGATTGAAAACCGTCCAATAGATTGCTGAGGGGGATCGGTCTGCAGCAGGATTCTCTGAAAAATCACTGTTCAAAGAAACAGTGCTACACCCTGCAAGCAATAACCTTTCACACACATGGTGGGAGCTAGCACGTCTCGCTGAGCGTTTCAGTGGAAACATGACAGCCCACAGACCATGCTACAACAAACTAATTTCTAGCCAGCTGATCATCTTGCCTGTGAAGAGAGTTACAATGTGGTTTAGACTTGTGTTACCAAACTGTATTTCAACCCCCTAAATATGGGGATGGTTGCAGAGTTTGGTAACATAGGTCTTTACAACATAAGTAAAAGCAGAACCTAGAACACCTTCCAGTATTTAGGTCCTGTCTGCTCCATGAAAAGCTACCACAATCACCATTTGGGTACAATACGATAGCACACAACATGGTTTGGTCTCATTGCATAAACAGGACTCAGGTGTATTTTTATCTGTGTGACCAAATCCTACCGGTACAATCCAAAGCTGCAGCACAATTCAGGTTTTGGTCCTGCCCACACTAGAAGAGTGAACTGTACTTTAACATGTCAGGAACTGCCGTGCTGTAAGAGGTCTAGCAAAATCTGTAGTGTAGACAGGCTTGTTATCTTCAAAGCTGTTCTAATAAAACTTGCTAAAGATAAGCCCAGTACTAGATCACAGAGTTCTGTAACACACATTGGGACCACTTGTCCCCCTTGGGGACACTCCACTGTTCATACTGAGGGAAAATCCTGGAACTCAAGCCAGCCTGAGAAATAAATCTGCCCTCTTAGTCCTTCTCTACCTGCATCTGTCCTCCTCTATCGCCCTGTCCGCATGCCCAGCTCCTGGGTCAATGCTGCTGGAACTGTCTCCAGGCTATGCTAAGGACAGGGAAGCCACCTGCTCCTTCACTCAGCTTTGTTGTCTTTGGTGCTACAATAAAAAATAAAAATTAAAAACAAAGTCAGCAAAACACATATAAAAACAAGCTTTAAGATATGCCAATACTTCCTGAAGAGGTAACACAATAACAAGTCCATATCTGAGGTATTTCATCTGCTCAAAAGAACCTGACTCAGGCCTGCACGATGGAAGAGACATCACCAGAGCGGTAGCGGGAGGGCTCAGATCCACAGGCTGTGAGAACATCGCCCGGGCAGTCCTATGTGCTGCAGGAGAGGAGAGGACAGCACGGGTGCCTGTGTGTGGGGAGTGCAGCAGCAAAGAGCTGTATCTATGGAAGTGAGCCAAGGAACTAACTTGGCTGACAAAGGAGGAATGATGGCCTAAAGCAGCCCTAGCTCCACCCACTGGGAATTTACTGGGAATGGGGGGAGATTTTCTTCCCCCTCTCCGCAACCAGAGACCTGTGTCCTCATTCAACTGGGATGCACCCATGTGGAGCTGTCCCAGGTCCAGCTCTTCTATCCCTTTTGCCCAGGTGAGCTTCATGAATGATGGCTGTGATTCGGACGATGCTGCAAGATACCTGGTAAGAGCCCAACTGAGAAAAGTGTGTATTATATGAATAGACACACACACACACAGCTCAGCAGATTGTCAGCGTCACCTCGTATCTCCTTTGGGTGACAGTGGCCCGTAGCCGACATGTGGGGACAGAATGGAGAGGCTAATGAAACATACAGGAGAGGAAGCGCTGCAGGAAATCAACATTTGGTGCAAACCCAGTTCTATCGAGGGCCAAGGGGCTAGAACTAGGAGCAAACATCAAGCAAAAGAAAAGTCAGGATGACTATAAGGATAAAGGCTTCAGTGGTGAGTTTATTTAGCCTGTCCAACGCTCCCCCAAGGGAAGCAGTGCAAGGGTCATTGCTTGGGGCATTCAAAACTAGGCTGGGCAAAGACCTGGAAAAAACAGTAGAGTCCAGGCTTGCACTGGCCACGGGGGACGACTAGCTGGACTAAAAGACCTTCTCCATCTCTGTGTATCAAAAACAGAGGTGGGAGAGTCCTCTGTGTGCTGCCAGGACCCTAGAGAGGTAGTTGCCAAAGGAGGAAGAAGTCATGCAAGTCTCCTGTGAATCCAGCATTAGTGACCATTTGCCCTTCAGCCTAGTCTAACACAAAGGAGACAGCATCAGGAGGCTGAACACAGTGGAGACAGAATGGGCAACTAGATGAGACTTGCTCGCTATCTACCTGCACGACTGCTCTGCAAGTGACCACAAGAGGGAACAAATACAAGGGGAAAAGGGACCAAAGTCCCTCTGGGGGTAGGATTGTCAATACACTGTGTTACAATAGGGAAGTCCACGCAACTGTTGATTAGAGAACAGGAACCCTTCCCCCACCCCAATTACTACCTCCTTGCTCCTTCCACCTGCCATGATGATGTCTCAGTCATCTGCAAACCCACAGCCCCTAGAGACAATCCCTGATTGAAAAATGCCGCATGTCCCCTTCCCTTCACCCCAACCCCCCAGCAGGAACACAGTCAAACCTGAAAAAATAATAAAAAAGGCTGGACAAACAGGCAATGCAAACGTGCCAGCACAGAAGGTTTCATCGTCTGGCCATTGACCAACCGCAAAGCAGGTTCCTTGAGATGAGGTAATCTGTGCGACTCCTTCCTGGCTTGCTCTCTGCCTTGAACGGAGAGGGCAGAGCTGCCTGAGGCCAATGAGAGAGAGAGCCCACTCCCCCATCCGTCAGAGAGACCAGCTGGTTGAGGGCTCTGCGCTGGGGGTGCCCCTGGATGAGGTCGGGCTAGGAGAGCAGTGGGAACTGCTGCTGCTACTGCAGGTGCTTTGGGTGCTGGATCCTGCAATTAGATGGACGACGGGCTTCTGGGCAAACAGTACTCCTGCAGGACAGAGACAGGTTTGGAACTGGGTTACTGGGACACCAGAACAACATAGTGCTTAAGGTGAAGCAACTGGCTAGCCCAGACTTATGTACACGGCAGGAGAGGAGAAGAGTCTACCAACCCCAGAGATTTTAGAACAGCACTCAGGGAATTCTACCAGTGAGAATTAACCCAACCCAATCAAGCAGGTTCAAGAAGCTGCAGCAACAGTGCAACTGGAAGGAATACAGCAGAACATGTTTAGAACAAAGGCTGATAGAGTGACACTTCGCTAGAAAATCCCCAACAGCTTCGGTGCCATTTTCAATGCACTTTCATTCCACTAGAACTGAGTTCCACTGAGCTACTCCACTGGCAACGCAGCACTCTGCACCCACCTAGGGAAGTGTTAAATGTGGCCTTCAGAGGGGATCACCACCAACTGAGCAGGAGTGAGGGATGTAAAGAGAAATTGACACTCCTCAGAATGGGGTGAAGAGAAGCTAGTCTTGTTAAAGCCGCTCCTCAGCACGAGGAGAGAGAGATTCCAAAAGTTCCCCTTCACCCAGGGCTGGCGGTATCTCCTATAGCAGCAAGAGATGAAAAGCGGCCCTGGTACCACACTCAGGGTGAAGGTAGGGAGGGATGTCTTGCCAGATAGTTCTTTCTCCCATTACAGTGAAATGCTGCTTGAACAGAAGTTCTGCAATCAAAACTACTTCACTATAAGGGTGTGTCTACACTGCAATCGGGAGATGCAGTTGCAGCACATGTAGACAGACCTGAACTAGCTTTGATCTAGCTAGCTCAAGCAACAATATAGTGGAAGTGTGGCTGCATGGGCTAACCCCGTCCACCCAGAACCCTGAGTATGCACTTGAGCAGCCATGGCCTCGGCTGCCATGGCTTCACTGCTATTGTTACTCAAGCTTGCTTTGACCTCGCTAGACCCAATCTAGCTCAGGTATGTCTACACGTGCTGCAATCACATCTCCTGATGGAAGTGCAGACGTACCCTCAGACAGAGTCCCACTGTACACAGAGATCACATCCAAAAACTGGACAAAGTGATTAGAATATCTCTTTAGACAGCACAGGCAAGGATGGAATTGCCAAGCAGTAGCAGTTAGAAGGATCTCGAATAAATAAAAAAAAAAACCCCAATGACAAAAGAAGGGGCCATCTTGACAGAGTGGTGCAGAGGAGGACTGTGGAAAAGCAGCTCCTGTGTCAACTCAAGGGTCTCTCAAAGTAACAAAAGTTTTTTATGTTTGGTAAATTTATATCCGTTAAGAGTATCCTGCATTCAAACAAGAGCTGCTTTCCCCTGCTGCACCACCGCTCTGGGCAGCTGTTGCTTTCTCACCAGCATAGATTGTGCCATTAATCTCCACAGACATGTTAATACTCCCAATGCCGCTGGGTGACAAATGCAATGCTGCTGCTGCCGCCGCCGTGGCATCTGGTTTATCTTCTGTTGGGGAAAAGACAATTGAGAGTTAGGTTGTGCTGGATCTCCACTGCACTACCCATGGACAATCTAGTACTTAGAGGGTCCTTCTTTCACCTCTCCTTTGCAGTGAAAACTGAACCAAGCCCTCCCTTCCCCCCAGTCCCACTACTCCGACTCATGAACTGGTGGCCTGCTTTGTGGGGGGAAGGACTCTGAAGTTTGGAAATACGTCGCTCCTGCCTGCAGGCCGTGAAGTACTCTGGACAGTGTACAATCAGCTTCTATTAAATGATGGGATTTAGGATTTAAAGAAAAGCAAAATGCAAGCAAGTGTTATGTAAGATTCCCCTGTACAGCTCTGTCAGTACACCCCCTCATGCCCAGAGTAGCGAGTCAGAGGGTGCTGAATAGAGAAAAAGGCTTTTGTAAATGTGCAGAACTGTTTGACATTTGACAATATTGAACTTGTTTCGCTTGTGACCACTGCCAGATTTAAATCCTGGCCCTTCGGAGGTAACTGGTTAGAAACCCACTGAATATTTGATACATGGGTAGCATGTAGCTTTATTCAGCTTCATTCTGAAACCTCCACTGCTCTCTCGACTCTAGCCTGAGCCTGAACATCTACACTGCAGTTGTATAGCCCCGCAGCTCAAGCCTGAGACAGCTTGCACAGGCCAGCTGTGGGTGTGTGCCAGTGTTTTATTGCAGTGTAGACATACCCTCAGTTAGCAACGGCTAGGCTGCAGTACCACTGCCTGCCAGCTGAGGGAGCAAAATCTTCTGAAATACCAGACTCATGAGAGGAATAAGAAACGGAAATAGATATTGGTCACCTTTATGAACATGTGAAACCTCCTCCTCCTTGATGAACATATCTGGGGACCCCTTTTTAAGCTGCTGCACTGGGAACTAGATACACTACAATTTTGTGGATCTGTGAAAAGACATGGGATTGTTCCCCCATCATCCTGCTTTGTGGGACATTTGCTGGCCCTAAAATCCTGTTCAGAGTTTGTGAAACGGCAGCATCACATTGCAACGACTTCTCACAATGAGGTGCTGGCTTTGGTGCAGTGTGCAAATGCCACGTAAGGACAGAAGAGGTTTTCCTGCGGCTGAAATGTACAAGGGTGACAGCTCAGACTGAAATCTTCTATGTAAATCTTACACATTTTTCCAATTCCCATCTGATGTTGCATTCCTTCTGGGATATCATGGCTACTGTCCCAGCAAGGTATGCTATTGGCATAACTAGCATTTAACCCAAGAGTGGTTATTAAGATAATAGTAACAATCCCTAGCTCTTCTATAATGTTTTTCATCAGTAGATTTCAAATCACTTTACAAAGGAGGTATAATTTTTTCCATTTTACAGATGGGGAAACTGAGGCAAAGAAAGGGAAAGTAAATTTGTCCAAGGTCATCCAGTGGCAGAGCCAGGAAAAGAACCCATGGATCTTGAGTCCTGTCCAGTGGTCTATCTACTAGGCCACATTACCTCCATCAGTGTGTTTTTAGGTTTAGAGGCTACAACTGCATCTTAATGCCAGAAGCGTGGGAGGAGAGATAAGGGAAGGACATTAGCAAAGTGGAGGTGATTTAAGACATGCCACAAAGTTTGCCTTTCCTCTCATAAACTTCCTTAAAAAGGAATAGTGTAAGTGTGAAATTTAAGTAGGTCCATAGTCTTAGGGAAGCAAAATCTTGGTCCAACTGAAGCTAGTGACAACGCTTCCATCAGCTTCAGTAGGACCAAGATCTGACCCTATGCCACAGGTATTTCTCTCAACCAGAGCTTCACACTGTAGCACTGCTCCTGTTGAGTAAAGTGCAATGGCCTCCAGAACAACTCTTTCCCTTCCCCCACTCAATGTCAAACCTTTATAGCCTAGTGTCTGGGTCTGAAGGTGCAATTAGATGGGGTTTGAGCTCTTTAATTTAAATGGATCAAAACGTTTGAAGAAGAGAAAACAGCTGTTGGACTGAAATCTTCTGAGACACTGCTGGCTACACTCCCCATCTAACTGCAGCCCCCAGGGCAGATAGGTGGAAGTGCTGTGCTGTTTAATCAGCTTTGGAAGTCACATTAAAATTACATTGATTCTGACAAGTGACCTTTAAGGATGGAATCTCCACGTTGCCACTGAAAATACTGAGCGTTTCCCCTGGCCAGGAGTGCTGCTTACACTCAAACCTCTAACTCAGCCTTCGGGGCCTGGAGGCTATGATTTGGGGCAGTCACCTCCCACCAGAATGCCAGGGGCTTTTCAATGGAGGCTGGGAGCAGGGCAGTGGCACAGTAATCTGTACTAAGGAGAAGCAGGGTCCTTTCTCCTTGGAAGCAGTTACTGGCAATACCATCACTAGCCCCAACCTTATCTGAGATGTCACGTGACCCTTTACAAAAACCCAGACTCAACTCTGGATAATAAGTAGGGCCCTCAAGCAAACAAATGCAGATCTCCATCCAGCTTGCTCCCCATCTATGACCTGGGCTTCCTAGGCTCTGTATACCCATGACATCCTAGCTGCCTTCTGCAATCTGTATATGAAAAGCTGTTGCCTCTAGTGACAGGGAAGCTAGGAGGTGGTGCCATACTTTAGTCTCCAAGCCAGGAGCAGCAAAGGGAAGTTAGGGAATTCATGCCCTGCTGCAGCACATTGGCACTAGGATCAGAACAGACCAAGGCAAGGCACTCTGGCTGATGGGCTGGGTGGGCGCACCCAAAAGAATGGGATAGGTTGCAGAAGTGCAAGGGTGCCACTGCCTAAAGTCCTGCACTGGGGTGAAGCCCACATACCCAAGGTTTAAAGGAAGACTTCCCCTCTTTGGGGTGCTCACTCCAGCATACAAAACCCCCTCATTTAGCATGGGAGCCTCCTCACCCCTGCCATTGATTTTGATCTTCATGGGGATCTGCCGCGCCATGCTGAACAGGTTGCGCTGAAGTGCCTGCTGGACAAGCCGCTGCTCCTCCTCCGTCATCCGCGAGAGTTTCTTCTCCGGCGGCTCTCCAGCCTCCAGCCTCTCCCTCAGCTGTTCCAGAGTGGCTGTCCTTGCTGCTACAGTTGCCTGCTGGTTAGCCAAGGTCACTGGCATGGCAATGCGATTTGGCATGGACACAGTCAGGGGGATACCATCGCCTAGAGAAGCAGTCAGTCAGTCAAGCTCTGCACAGAGCTTCCCCGTGTAAGCAGTCAGCTTTTAAAACCCACTGTGGAAGGGGGACAATGCTGCTCTGAGGAACCAAACACTACTAGTCCATTTCATGGCAGCCTGTGGTCTGTTCCCACTGTATGAGGCCATTTCTATCAACATCAGCTCACACTTCCAGGGCCCTGAAATTCCCAAATGGAACTGCTACTCCTCAAACAGAATCACCTTCCTTGCTCTCTTTGCTGGAGCAATCTCAACTCCACTTGGTGTAGTCTGCCTAGCCTAGATCCTCAAAGGTATTTAGGCTCCTAATAGCCACTGAAACCAATGAACGTCAGGAGCCTGAATCCTTTGAGGATCTGGGCCTCTGAAACGCCTTCAGAAACTGGCACTAAAGTGAGCAGATGAGACACCCCCTCCCCTTTCTTTTTTCCTCTGAAATTTACCAGGATATTTCCAATGCGCTCCTAAGCTGGGGTGGCTGCTTATTTTCACAACCTCTTATAGCATCACTCCCTCTTCCTAACAGGACTTAGCATTTATATCACAGTTTTCACCTTCACACAACTAACAAAGATTAGCTAATTAATCCCCACCACACTGCTGGGAATTACCCACCATTTTATAGATGGGGAACTAGGAATGCAGACAGGTTAAGTGACTTGCCTAAAGCAGCAGAGGAAGTCAGAGCTGGAGCTGGGTCTAGAGCCCCAGTAACTCCTGGTTGATCCCAGTCCTGTCCTCATTCCTCTATCCTTCCCTCTCTCATTCTGCTCTGCAGTCCTGGGTGATTAATCAGTATCAATGATAATGTTGTCACTACTGACACAGCGTATACGTAAACTAGTTAACCTGGAGCTTGACGGCTCTATATCCCTGAACCATCCAAGTCCTCTCACTGTCCCCAAACTTTCTTTGACACAAGTTTGGCCAGATATTGAAATTGAATTTCACCCACTGCCTACTCCCCCCCCCTACCCCCAACATTCTCTGTCCTGCACAGAGGTAAATAGCAGACCTTTCCTGAGAGCTGCCACTGGAGAGAGACGGGAGTTGCTGGTTCCACTGCCTGGGGCCAGGCCAATGATCGGGAAGCGGATCTTTGGAGGAGACAGGAGGGAAGGAGGCACCGTGGCGGTGGGTGAATAACTGAACAAGGAGGAGCTGTAGCTGGGCCGTCTGCCTTCCCGCCTGTTGCCATCGATTGCAGCCTGCAGCTCGGCAGGAGAGCTTAGGGACTTCTTCTCACATTCGTAGGCATATAAGTACTTCATATACCTGGAAGAAACACATGGAGAGGGAAGATCAAAGCAAGTGTACTCAGCAGCGTCTGAAAAAAGTAGATTATGGGAATTCTCATGGTACTAAGCATTGCTCAGGAGTGCTTGCAGGACTGGGCCCTTTGAAGACCTAACTCTGCCAACCAATATTCATTTTTGCTTTGTGGTCTTTTGCTTAGTGTGCAGCCAGCTGTGTAGTTCGGGTGTCAAGTGTTGTTTTCATACAGATGACTTTCATGGACTCATAATCCAGCCTTTGCAGAGGACAGCACCGTACTACATGATGCTACATGTGTAACTCTAAGGAATTAGAAAGAAAACATGTGACATAACATTGTCTTTAAGAAATTATGCATGATCATACAATTAAAGACCATAATTTGAATGCTTATGCACAAGGAGAAGAGTTAAGGGATCAACTCTAACTTTCAAATTGCTTGACTCGAGTGATAAGCTGTACAACCATAATGTTCTCTTGGGTTTGCCCCCCGTCTTGGAATTTCTTAGGTGGGTTTTGGGGGTTTGTTATAAATAAATTATGTAGAAAAGAAAAATAAAACAGAGCAGGCGCCTCACTCTCTGAGACAGCAAAGCTCTTCTGATTGTAAGAAAATTGACATAAGCAATGTGAATTCCCTTATCTGAACTTATGTGACTAGATCACTAGTGCACCCTTGTCTCAAGCAACTGAGGAGGGAGATGCTTTCCTGAATGCATAAGGGAGGTTCACAGGAGAAATTCTCCTTTCTCTGAGCCCAAAGAACTGCCAAGCTCCCAAGGTGCATCAGAGTAGGGCTCCCACCTAGACACCTCATCTAGTGCACATTAGGGGTCCGTAGTCCTTTTGCGGCTTCAAGGTTCAGAAGGATAGGGGCCAAACCTCCCATGCAGCCCTTGCCAGAAGCAAGTTTATTATGGTATCACCCTGGGACTCTAGTCACGGACCTAGTTATAGATTTAAGGGATGACTTGATTACAGTCTCTAAATACCTACACTGGGAACAAATATTTCACAGCAGGCTCTTCAGGCTAGCAGAACACAATCTAATGGCTGGGAGATGAAGCTGCACAAATTCAGGAAATAAGATGTACTTTTTTAGCAGCGAGAGTCATTAACCATTGGAACAACTTACCAAAGGCTATGGTAGATTCTCCATCACTGACAATTTTAAAATCATGACCTAAAAGCTCAGCTCTAGGAATTATTTGGGGCAGTTCTCCAGCCTGTGTTATACATGGAGTCAGACCAGATGATTACAGTGATCCCTTCTGGCCTTGGAATCTATGAATCAAGACCTGCTGTGCAAAACACTGGACAAATGCGCTACCAGTATAATTTTTCACTATGCTCCTAAATTAGCTGCACAGGGTCCAGCAGCACCTTCTTTCTCTGTGTGCTTTATGAACGTGGTGAAAAATCCCATATTAACTGTACTAGGCATGCGATTTTAAAACCTGGGCACAACTAAATTTGACTGAACACTCACAAGTACTTATCTTCACTGAGAACTGTTTTCATGCCACATTTCAACTTTCTAGCCCCAGCTGTTTTGACTGTTTGAAAAAATGTAATAAAACCCCCAAACTCTCCTTGTATTCAAAAGCGGCTGAACACTTTTTGTCCAAACTTTAAAAAAAAAAAAAATCACTTTGGGAAGAGGCCCCGCCTTGAAAAGTGTAGTGAAAAGGCACATTCCAAGAACTCCCAAGCTATGGAGAAGCAGTTTAAAATGAAAAGAGGTTCATAATCTCCTGCTCCAGTGACAAGACCACCACACAGCTCTTATACAGCACTTTTCATGAGTAGATCTCAAAGCACTCTCCAAAGAGGGTCAATATCATTATTTTCATTTTACAGATGGGGAATTTATTTTTTATCCTTCTATAGAGCCTTTTCCAGGGCTCTCAAAGCACTTTAGGAACATTAGTGAAATATGTGAGTATCTCCATTTTACAGAATGAGAAACTGAGGGATGGACGGGTCACTCCAAGGTCACATAATGAGTTAGGGACAGAGCTGGGAATTCCCGGAGTCCTGATTTCCAGTGCTCTGCTCTAGTCACTGGACAACACTGCCTCGTAACCTGAACAAAATGTTAGGAGGCACCTCTACCTGCCTCCATTTTGCCAGTTCTATTCCTCTCTCCCTAGGTTTATTGCTAACATATCTATTCTATATTAAGTATTTATGGGGCAGGGAGCAATTACCACAGTATCTAGGTGCTAAAACACACGTTGAAAACTCAGAAGACTATTTGATTATTATTATTAATCACATTTATTACAGTAGTATCTTAGGCCAACCACAAATGGGCCCTCATTGTGCTAGGCACTGCACAAACACAAAGCAGTAGATGCTCCATGCCCCACAGCTTACAATCTACACAGATCAGACACAGGGTGGGGAAAGGGGTAACCATGTGATTGCAACAAATGGCATGGTAGTTCCATGATTACTAGTTTTGGAGGGATGGGGATTGGATTTAGTTTAGCTGAAGAGAAAGACTCATAGACTCATAGACTTTGAGGTCAGAAGGGACCATTATGATCATCTGGTCTGACCCCCTGCATGCTGCAGGCCATAAAACCGTCCCTACCCCTTCCCTGGACTCTGCTGTTGAAGTCCCCAATCCTGACAAGTGAAGAGAGAGGGATCACTGAAGAGAAATGGGGTGAGAGAGTAGAGCCGGAGGAAAGAAGGTAAGAGGGGTGGGTGTGGAGCGAAGCTGAGGTGAAGAGACTGTGGGGAACGAGGAGGAGGAAGGTCGAAACAAACAGCCAATCATGTCCATTCTTGCCATAGTAGGGGACAATTTGCTTATTTCCTTCCCCTCATCCCCCCTGTCTTCCTTTCTCCTCTCTACTCTTCCCTCTCACCCCACTTCCTCCTGTTGTGTGCTCCCAGCAGGAGGGCTCTATACTTACTGGGTCCGAAGTGTAAACGCTGCACTGGTGATGGAGGTGGGCAGGTTAAGGCCTTTGGTGATCTCCCGCCATATCTTCTTATTTATGATTTCCACCAGCCCTCCCTTCTCAGTCACCAGTTTGTAGAGCATATAGAGATCCAGGATCTGCTTCGCCATGATGGGGATCCGATTGATGGGAGTTCCTGCAATATCACAACAGGACAGCAGGGAGGGGATCGTGGAGACAGAAAATGAGGACAAGAAAACAGTCAGACAGGTTGGAGCTATTGATCTTCCTGCTAATGAGAAATGAAGGCAATCTTGTTTGTAACCTGACCAGAGCGCGCTGCGTAGGCAAGAAAATGAGAGCGTCTTAGCTACACACCAAATCCTGTTCATGGAAAATCCTTTCCTGCTGGCAAAAGCAATTACCAGACAAATAAAAATATCTGGCTAGGCAGCAACTTGTGGAATAGGCAAACTCAGGGGAGGGGAAGAAGTGGGGAGCTTTTAAATTCAGGACCAGAGATGTGAAAGACAGCAGAGGAGCAGCACTATGTGAGCTTCCCAGTGCACTACTAGACACAATTTGTTTCATTCATGCTCATGAGGGAACTGAAGAACCCATGAAACAGCTCCTGGCAAAGAACAAGACCTGCTTATGCATCAGGATTCTCTGAGTGGTTGTCAAAATGTTCTCTTCCTCTTTTACATTTTCTGTACTTCAGATAAGAGAGCAGAGATGGAAGGGAATGATGATATTTTGGCTAAGATATACTCTCCCCCTATCCACACACCCCTTTTGCAATTGCTTCTGCTCATGCTCTTAGTACAATAATTTTGGTCTTACTCCTGTTTCCCCTCCCTTGAGTGATCCTAACCCCCTTCTCCCATTTTAAGCTCTTCTCTTATATTCCTTATTTGGTGCTGACACTCTCCCTGGCAGAGGGAAGCTGGATTACAGCTGCCTCCAGAGTCCATCAGAACTGTTCCTGCATAAGCCAGAGAGGGTCAGTGGATGATCCCTCCCTCTAAGGGGTAGGATACTGTTGCCACACTGCTTCTAGCCCCCCCCCCCCCCCCAGTACAAGCATGGGGAAGCTGAATTCTGATACTCTGTGTTACTATGTCACTGCTGCCCCCTCTCTTTTTGGGGGGAGAGGGGTGGTTAGGGAGTGAGAGGGGTTTGGACGCTTACTCCAGCACTCTTTGTCTCCTTCACCTCCAACCACAATTTGGCTCTATGATGCATTATGAGCACATTTGCAAATGTTCAGTCCCCCCACAACTTGTGTTTAAAAAGAGACATTGTTGCCCAGTTGATTTAGTCCCAACATCTAGGCTTTCTAAAATTAAGTTTAACAGAAATTGAAGATCAACTGAAATTTGATTTGTTTTTTTAATTCCATTTCAGTGGGTTTTCTAGGTGACATTGCAGACCTTCTCTTGCTGTATTTGCAACCCAAATACAGTAGCAAGAAACTAGTGCATGAGAGCCAGAAAGTGAAACTAACTAATCCATTTTCATTGTCCAAACTGAGTAAACAATTAGCATACAGAGTGAAATGTACATTAGATTTCAGACACTGGCTATGTCTTTCCTGCAGTCTGACACGGAGTTGGGAAATCAGGAGTTAATCTTATTTTAGCCTTATATGATACAGCACGACCACACTGCAGATGATCAGCAGCCTAGCTCCACATGCCTCCTGTTATGCCACACACCTGCACAAGTGCAGTGTATCCAGTCGTGAGAGGCATATAGATATCGGAGTGTGTATCCCATAGATCACAGTCCCACAACTCACTGCACCACTCTAGGCTTCCTTTCGCAGAGTGCTGTGGGACAAACGTCTGTTCGGTTTTAGTAAACTCACAGGTTAACACAGGTATGAAAATCTGATTTTTAACCTGCCAGTCCCCCTTTCCCATAACTTAAAAGTAAGAAGCTGGGATTTCAAAGTTGAGACTAATGAAATCTAGCCAACTAGAAAGAAAAATGTAGGCATGGCAAATATTTAATTACATAGGAAATGCCATGCTGGATCAAAGCAATGGTCTATCTAATTTCACTGTCCTGTATAGGACAGAGGTCAGTACCAAATCTTTACAGGAAGGCATAAGAAACCCAGTAATGGACAATTGTGAAATAATTAGCCCACAGGGAGATTTCTTCCATCACCCAACAGTGGCATATGGTATATGCCATAGAGCAAAAGACTATATAGCCCTTATAAATGGTTTTTATTCTGCTTTGCGTAACAGAGTCCATCTAAACTCCATTGACATTCTGAGTGCCCTAAGCATGTCATCCTTTTTTAGAATCCTATTATGCTTTTTCCCCTCAATACCTGCTGGCACCAAGTTTCACCAGTTAATTATATGCTATATAAAATACATCCTTTTGTTAGTTTTAAACTTGCTACCTTTCAGTTGTACTGAGTTTTCTCCTTGTTTTTGTATTATGGGAGAAGGTAAATTGGAACCCTGGACTGACCATTCACTATTCTGTATACATCGATCATATCCCTATTTATTTGTCTTCTCTCCTCTGTGGCAAGAGTCACTCTTACCACAGGGAAGGCACCTGTAAAGCAATAATGCCAGACCTGTTATCTATCAGTGGTATCTTATCTGCCGCTTTCATTTTGCATCCTATAGTTCCCTCCAGGACCAAGACTAGAATCATTCCCAAAAAATGGAAATGTGTTTGGTCCCCATTCACCCTAACTAGCCAGTCAGAGTTTAAACCAAGGGCTGGTCTACACTTGAAAGTTGTGACAGTATAAATGCGTTGGTTAGGGTGTGATTTTTTTTTTTTTTACTAGTATAGTTCTACCAATACAACTTCTAGGGTAGATGCAATTATACCAGCATAAATATGCCCTATACCAAGATAACTTATTCTCCTTCCCATACAGCAAGCACCTTTATACTACTAGAACTGTGCCCACATAGAAGGGTTATACCACTTTAACTATAACAGGATGAGTAAAGTGGTACAATTTTCTAGTGTAGACAAGGCCTAAGTCAGCTTGAACGGTGTTAAGATTTGTAAAGAAGTTCACTTAACACGGTTAAAGGTTCCGTGTAGACAGAGACAGCATTTCCGTACAGAAAACTCTGTAGGAGAAGTCTGGCAACAGCATGTGCTCCATCTTCTCGCCACAGCCCTCGTTTAATAGAGCTGGTGACTTATGTGGATGACTTATTCGCTTATTTTCCTTGTAGGACTTGCAGACACTGAACTGGGAACTTTCCACTTCTCTGCAGGGCAGGGTGTGTAAATAAAAATCTCATTTATCCCTCTTTCATCCCACCCCACAAACAGGAAGAGAGTTTGTTTTTAACCCCTTTACTGCTGGATACATACTTCTGACCAGGTGGCCACTTTTAATGGAATGCCAGAGTGTTCCAACAAAGCAGATAATTACAAAAGTTGCATTGATGATACTACGGTCCTTATCAGAGCCCAGTTCTTTGGTCAGCAATGACAGGGGAGGGCAGAACTGGAGCACTCCTCCCTCTTCTCTCCTCCTCCCCCGAGGCCATCTTGTGCTGCTCAAAACCACCCACTCTTCCCCAATCCAATTTAGAGAATGGTATTAGCTCGCTCACAAGGGACTTTCATCCAGCTATGCTTGGACAGTGGCCAGATGGGACAGCTGGAACGTGAAAGAAAGGGCCACTACTAAGGTTCCTCAGGAAAACACTGGGCTGGTAAGGGGAAATACTGAGATATTACAGATTTTTTTTAAAAACTGAGCTTTAGCCAAAACCACAATTTTTCGCCCCCTCTAGCTCCTCTCAACCCATGATCTCAAAATACTTTACATACATTAATGAATTAACTCACCTACCTCACAGAGGGACTGTGAAAATATTATCCCCATTTTACAGATGGGGAAACTGAACCCAAATCTGACTTCCCGTACCCAGCTGTAACCACCAGGAAATACTCCCTTCCTCTGGATAACTTTTAAAACAGGACCCTTATAGAAAAATCTAGGAGTCCCGTGGCACTTTAAAGATATGCCTGTATCTGTAATTTTCACTCCATGCATCTGAAGAAGTGGGGTTTTTACCCACAAACGTTTATGCCCAAATAAATCTGTTAGTCTTTACGGTGCCACTGGACTCCTCTTTTTTGTGTGGCTATAGACTAACACGGCTACCCCTCTGATACTTAGGACCCTTATAGGAAAATCCTACAGAACTTCATAAGAATCTATAAAAAATGACTCCAAAACCCCACAGCATGAGATTTTTAATGTATTTTTTTTAACCATCCTGCAGAGTTTTACAAGAGAGAGGCACTTTCTGTTACCTTCTGTAGGAAAGCTAAAACCACAGCATAGCGGGAAGTGGTCATTTTCTATGAAATGCTACAGGACTTTCCATAAAAGGAGAACGTTGAGTAACATTCTCTTAACTTGCATGAGCTAGGGAATGCAACAGGGGTTGTGTTTTGGGTTCCCGTAAACTCTGGGTGCTCTCCATTGGTTTAGTCAGCCAGAGCTCAGCACATTTCACAGGAGCTGATTGCAAAACGCAGACAGTAAGTGAGGAAAGGCTGCTCTTTGAGCCCCCTCCCCCAGTCCTTTCAGAGGAAGGGAAAGGTGATAAAGTCTTTATTGGAAACCTCCAGCTCTGAACAGGAAAGGCTGAAAAACGAGCAGCATCATGGGACAGGAGGAGGCTGAAGCAGAGCGGATCCTTTCACAGTCGGCTGCAAGCCTTGTCAGGGCCCATGATGGATTACTGTCATCTGGCAGCATCAGGATTAATGATCCGGAGGTCAGAGGGGAGAATTCCAGAGGGAAAGGTCACTGACCTGGGGCACAGCATAAGACTTGTTGCTGTTTGATGGCAAACTCATTTTACTGTACTTTCCAGCCGGTCTTCCTCTATTCTACTAGCTCACAGAAACGCCTTCTGCAGCCGCTACACTGGCTGTGGGGCCTCCTTTAAATCAGAGAAGGGGTGGTGGGGCTCCTCTCCACACAGTTGTTGCGGGAATGACTACCTTTTCCTCCCTTGAAGTGAACCCACTACACAACCCCAGGCCACCTCACCTCTGATACTAAGTAATCAGAATCAGTCTGGGCCCTAGGCACTATAATAAACAACAGGGTGAGGCGTTTGCATCCCATGGAAAAGGGTTGCTGCTCAACTGAGATGATGGGATTCTGAGGAACACAGATGTCTACATACTGCAGTCGTGGCCACAGGCCCCAATGAAAATGGGGGCTCTGCTGTGCTAAATGCTGTACAAGCAATCAGGCAGATTGTCTCTGTCCTCTAATATGACAAAGGATCAAGGGCAGGAAAATGGGAGTCAAGATTTTTACATGGCACAATATTTTGTATATACATAATATTTTAAAAGCAAGGTTAGATTGGTTTTCCCTGACTACCCCACAACCTAGCCATTACTTGTAGGGATCACTGCAGAGGTGGGCCTTGAGAAATTATTTACAGGAGAAGATAGCTCTTCTAGATCAATCCAGCAAGGGCGCTCCCGGAGCAAGCTCGTAGAAAGCATGAAAACGTGGGTGGGAGAAGTAAACAAGCTGGGGGCTGAGTCTGGCATCTCTGGAGATGGATGGACAAATAGGGAGGGGCAAAGCTATCCTCAATTTCAAAATCCTCCCTAAGACACCTGAACTTGATGAGATGAAAAAAGGAGAAGCCACTGAACAGCCCCATGGCAGGTGGATTTTGTGAAGGGGAGGAAAGTTGTAACTACTGTCGGGGTTTCTTGAGAAAAATCATGACTGTAGTTATGACTGAGCCACCCTTGCAGCCCCTTCTTCCCAACCATACCATTCCCTTCTCTGAAAGCCTTCTCTTACCTTCAAGAGAATGTAACTGAATAAATACACAGAAGCTTAAAGGTTTTATTCTGGCGGTTTTGAATGTCTCCCTTGTTTAAGAAGCATATGGAGCTGAGTTACTGGCTTGTTCTTTCCTAATCTTGGAGAGGTGTGTGGGGGGTGAGGAAGAAGAGAACCTTGGAAGTATTCTTTTAACAGGTATTCTTACAACTGGTGGCCAGGAGTCTACAAGGTCCAATGGAAAGAGCATAGGTGAGGGAGTCAGGAGATCTGGGTTCTTTGCTCTCCTGCCTTCTTCCTGTAGGACTTTGGCCAATCACTTTACTGATTTGTGCCTCAATCTTCCCATCTGTAAATTGGGGATAATGTAATTTATCCACGTTTCAAGACCTACATTTTGGAGCAAAATATTCCAAACCTCCCCCCCCCCCATTACACATGCCTGAAGATGGCTAGTCTTTGTGGTATTTTAGCCTGGGACTCGACCAGAGCAGCAACCCATCCTTCTTCTCCTCTTTATCCTGTGCCAACACTTCTCTGAGAGATCGTTTCTCAGCCAGGTTTGGGAGTTCTAAGCTGGTTTGATTTTAAAGTCTTCCTTTCTAGAGAGAAACACACTAGATAAGGATGCCACCATGCAATATTATCTTGCAGAATGTCTTTCGTACAAACTGTAACAAAATGCTTCATAGAGTTAGAAACGAATAGGTAAAGAGAAGACAGTTTTCAACAACTTGCATACAGATAGAAGATGAGGGAAGAGATGCTATTCTAGACTTCTGAATCTGCAGGGGAGCAGACACTTACACCAACTGTGCATGAAGGGGTAAGACAAAAGTACCAGATGATCAGTGGGAATGGAGAAGGAAGACTGTGAGGCCTGTGAGACAGGCTGGAGCAAGCCTGTTGAGATATTAAAAAATGAGAAAAGCAGGAACTGAACCTCGAAATGAAATGAAAACTAAATTAGTGGGGGAGGGAGGGGGAACGTGGCTGTACTTTCTACATGTGCACTATCCCTCTGTTATTCCTCTTCTCTCTAAATGGAGTCCATTGATTAAATTAGTAAGCAATATGCAATTAACATTAGAAGTCCCCATTCCAGGGTCCTGCTCTGCTTGGAATCATCTCCAAGCACAAAATCCAGGGTTTTAAGCAGGGCTAGTTGTGTTGAACCAGAGACCCTGCATACAGCAGTCATTCAAACTGTTCCCAGTTCCTCCACATGAAAGGTTCCGTTGTCACCTCTGTTGTGTAAGCTGCCCTAGGTCTCACTAGATGTTAAAATGAGAAAAGCAGCTATGGGGAAATGAGAATAAAGGACCTCTCTCTGCCAGCGCCATCACTGATCTAATCTCTCCCCAGATTTGCTGCATTTCCACAGCGGGCATTCTCACCTCCCAATGGGAATGTCACCACCTGATCTGCAAGCCTGTGGATCATCAGAAACTCCTATCAAAGCAGGAGCTGGGACTGAGGGTAATTAATCATGTTCTATTTGACAGGAGGCCCAGTTCTTATCTGGACCCCTAGAAATGCCATCAGTCTCTGCTTCCCTCCTCAATAAGTGAGACTGACAGTTAGCGGCCCCTTATCAGATTTCAGCTGCTGAGCCGGAGGCGGCCTAACTGGCATGTGCACACACTTTCCCAATGACCACAATCCTATTATATTGATCAAGCCTCCAACCATTTTAACTTTCCGGGGAAGGGGGCTACTACATCCCAGTGCCAAGTGCACTCCCATCCTAGTCGAGGTCCCATGGAAACCTGCTGCTCCTCACATTAACATCAAATAAAGTCCCACTGTTCAACTGCTACTGACACAGCTGGGTCCAATATATGTGCTATTCCCCATTTCTCTGCCAGATGTTGGGCAGCTTTGCAACTGGTGGGGTTTCCACCCCTACAACCTTTGGACTAGCAAGCAAAGGTGGGAGATGAACTCCTCTTCCCCAGTCAAAGTGGACACATGAATACGTTTGGAAGAAATGAAAAGGAATGAAGGGAGCAGAGCAGACATACAGCCACAACTAGGATTAGCTGGGCAACATAAGGCCAGCTGCTTATGGGTTGTGGCAGAGGGTCTGGAATGCATGCCAAACAGTTCGGCCTTTTTGTATTTGCCTATGTACCTGTAAGGCCCACATCACCACAGTAGCCAAATGGCTAGGTTTTGAGTTGCTTGAGCACAGCAAGAGTCATTAATCACTTGATTAGAAACAGGCTGCCAAGTTAGCTAGGAAGCCAGAGAGTCCAGAGCATCCACAATGACTAGGAAGTACCAATATAAAGAAGATCTTTGGGAGGAGAGGATTTGGAACACTAATATCCAGGCTATGGGACAATAGATTAACTCCTCACAAGCCAAAATCTAATTCCTCATGGCCAGGCGGGAGGTGAACTTTACATCCTCAATTCTGCATTCCAGGGAGAACCTTAATAGGGAGTCCTCAAATTGGTTATTTTAAGACAGAGGTGGGCAAACTACGACCCGCGAGCCGGACCGTCCTGCCCGGCCCCCAAGCTCCTGGCCCCTCCCCTGCTATCCCTCTCCCCCACAGCCTCAGCTTGCTCGCTCCGCTGCCAGTGCAATGCTCTGAGTGGCGGGGCTGAGAGCTCCTGAGGCAGCGCAGCTGCAGAGCCTGGCCTGACCCGATGCTCTGTGCTGCGTGGTGGTGGCGATGTGGTGCTCCAGGCAGCACAGTAAGGGGGCAGGGCTATGGATAAGGGTTGGAGTGTTCGGGAGGGAACAGGAAGGAGGGGGGTTGGATGGGGTGGCAGGGGGCAGTCAGGGGCAGGGGTTCCGGGGGCAGTCAGGGGACAGGGAGAAGGGGTGGTTGGATGGGGCAAGGGTCCCGGGGGCGGGGGGCAATCAGGAAAGAGAGGAGGGGTTGGATGGGGCGGCAGGGGTCCAGGGGTGGTCAGGGGACAGGGAGCGGGGTATGTGTGGATGGGGCAGGAATCCCGGGGGGGGGGGGGGGGGGGGGGAGGAAGAACAGATAGGAGGTGGGGGTCGGGCCACGACCCTCTCCCCTAACCAGCCCTCCATACAATTTACGAAACCTGATGCGGCCCTCAGGCCAAAAAGTTTGCCCGCCCCTGTTTTAAGAGAAGACTGATGTCAGATTGGCATGTTATATGGAGGGATACAAAGCCAACTATGAGGAAACACATTCACACCCATTTGGTATCATTCCAATTAAGAGGAGTTATTCTCCCCACTTCAATCAGTAAATATTTAAAGTTCTTAACACTTAGTTACCTTAACTCTGCCTAAGTTTAAAGCAAAGTCTTCTGGAGTCCAGAATCAAACTTCCACTCTGATTTCCTATTAATTATAGGTAGACCTGGTAGTACTACTATGCTAACGTGCAAAACTTCCTGTAGTATGACCCCGTTTTCACTTGCTTATAACTTTGCCACTTTTTAACCATTTGGGCTGAAATTATCCATGCTGAGTGTTTGCCACAAGCTATTTTTTTTTTTTTTTTTTTTTTTAAAGTTTCAGGCTGTTCCCAGATCAGCGAAAAATACATTTTGACAGTATTAAAATCTAACGCCTCCAAAACAGGGACTTGTCCGAGTTTGGCAGCTAAAATCTCCAAGGAGCAGGACTTTCCCAGCAAGTGCCCCTCCCAGTTGCCAGGGTCCACTGTGATGCCGGGCACAGATGTATATGAACACATATGCACAAGGGGGCTGAATTAAGGTTGAATGGGTGATTTTCATTCTGGAATTTCCTAACTTGAGTGACTAACTCTGCAGCCTTAATGAGAGGAATGATGGTGCAGCGGCTAGGATGTTCGCTTGGGACAAGAGAGATCCAGGTTCAATTTTCTGCTTTGCTACAAACTCCTTGTGTGATTTGGGAGTTAAACTAGATGATCCTTGCGGTCCCTTCTAGCCCTATGATTCTATTAATATCATATACAGCATGACCCTTCCCTCCTTAAGTGCTCAAGCCCCCTACAAAAGAATGCAATATAAATAAAAGCATATACAACTCCTCCTAACACACAAACAAGTAATCAAGAATGGGGAGAATAGTGAGTAAATGATGTGTCCTGCTTCACACCTATCCATCGTTTTACACAGGAACCCAGTTACCACAGTTCTCAGCTCCTTAAATCAGATCAATTGGCCAAAATAAGTAGCCAATTCAGTGAATGAAATAAATCCTGGAGTGAGCTTTATACAATTCAGGGTCTAGGTAGCACAGAACAGAGGTTTGTTAATTTAATTCAGAACATCCAAGTGTTTTATTCTTTATTTGCTCACACATCATCTCTCCTGAGAGCAATGACTGGGAACTCTTCTTTCTGGGGTAGCATGCTGAGGGAGATTTCTCCACTGTGGAACCTCTGCTTTGGTGCTAGGAGACACATCTGCTTTAAAATCACTTACCCGGTCTGCTTAACATTGACAAACAGGAGTGGAGAATTTACACCCAATTTAGAGAATTACATTATTTTATTCAAAAACCAAGATATCCCTGCAAGAGCAAAAGAAACTTGTGAAGTTGAGAAAGGGCAGAGGGAGGGGGCATATCCTGGACATGTGTATGATAAGCACCAGTGTTCCCTATAGATTCTTTTATCTATCAGTAAATGCTTTTGTCAATACCACGTATTTGCCATGAGTATTTCCATATCTAAAATGTGCAGATAAAGCACATGACAGAAGGAAAAAATTAAAACCACATGCTCAGGCTTACAAAGTCCCTCCTATGTATACGCACATCAAAAACAGAATGGCCAAGCCACCTGGGAAAACCAAGGTCACACAGTAACCTTGACCAGAATTAGCAGAGTTGTACAATCAGAGAGGGTTTATGAGATCATCACAAAGGCAGTATTTTAAATGAACAAAACAGCCTTCTCCGATGTGCTAATACATGCAATCTCTTAGGCTGTCTCAGAGTGTTACACCACAATATTCAGTTAGTTCTCTTCCACACACAGTCATTTCTCCAGAGTAACTTCTTGCAAAACACTAGTAATAATCCCAGTAGGATATTTCCATTATACAAGAACACCTCCAAGAAGTTTTGATGGCAATATGTTGAAAATGGGGAGGGGGGGGGAAAGAGGAGTGTCGTGAGGAAGACCATCACTATGTACCTAATGCAAAGTCTGTGAATCAGTATGACCAACTGGGGTGGGTGTCATAGCACTTACCTACACTAAACGTGGACACACCCAGTGTAAGGCGTGAACTAGGAGGGTTCTGAAAAAGGTAAAATATACTTCAGAGTGCTATTAGAGTATATTTCATTGGTCAGTGAAACAAAATCCTATGAGATCAATCATGCAGTGAAAGTAGACCCTGAAGATGCTAAAGATTTCATACAAGAGCACATGCAGGAAGTGCAAAGCAAAGGCCCACAGAAATAACTCTTTTATTGGACCAACTTCTGTTGGTGGAAGAGACAAGCTTCTGAGCCACACAGAGCTCCTCTTCAGGACCCAAAGAAGAGCTCTGTGTGGCTCAAAGGTTTGCTTCTCTCACCAACAGAAGTTTGGTCCAATAAAAGATATTACCTCCCCCACCTTGTCTCTCTCATGTCCTGGGACTGACTCAGCTATAACGACACTACATACATATATTTCTTTTGCCAGCCTTTTCTATGCCTCCATCTCCTCCCCTCTTAAGTAAAAGAGGAGTTGTTGTAGGTGGTGCAGTGTTGTAGGTGTTTGCAGTTCTCTGGAGAACTGTTTTTCCGATTCATTTTAAGTTGCAAGTGTGTTTCAGAGGGATTTCTAAAACCTACCGCTTTGTGGATGTTTATCTATGCCACAATACTGCTACACAGGTTGCTAGGATTATCATTCTCTGCTAAGGACTGAGACGCACTAGCAAAACTATGTGAGGAGACTTGCTCAGTGCCTGTCAGTGCCATGCCTAGTTGTATCAGAACATTCACATCCCTAGAATTCTCTCCTTTTGCAGCAGAGCTGGAAGTCATGCTCTTCCTAACCTTTCTCCCTCCCACAGTGAAGGGAGGTGGAAGACGCAGTCTAGAAGGGGAGAGGGTAAGAGCAGTGCAGCAACCTAAAGCAAGGTAAAGATAAGGGCTTGTCTGCACTGGACGTTCGTGCACGGCAGGTCAGTGTCTGACTTTACAGTGTTCGCTTGCTGCACAGTAATGTCCCACATGGACATTTTGAAACACAAATGTATCGAAGAGCACTATGGAACTTTTAGTGTGCTGTAGCAGTGTCCATAAAGGATGTTACTGTGCAGTATGCTAGTGCACTGTAGATTTACACCAGGCTTGCCATGCACTAACGTCTCATGCAGACAAGTCCCAAGTCAGTAGACTGGTCACATTGTTGAGCCAGTTCAAAGTTTGTTCTGCACAACAGTAACCCTGATTGTATGAACCCTCCTTTCCCCCCCGGTCACAGCTATGGAGAGTACAATTCACTTAAATACATACCAAAACCAAAATCTCCCAACAAAGGAAGAGTTACAGCTTTCCCCTCATTTCCCTCTTCCATCATTACTGCCACTGAAGGGCCATTTTATCACTTGCAGCTGGAGAATTCTGCGACAACCTGCTGTGCTCTGATGAGACCTGCACATTTGATCTGCATTAAGCCCGTTTCATGGCTTCACATTCTAGGTACATTCCAAGCAGCGGCACCAAGGGACAAGTCTTTTCATGCTCAGAGCTCTTCAGTAGCTCCTGTGAAATCTGCTATTTGTTTTTCACATCAGGCCTCCAGTATCAACGTGTTAGCAGTCTGCTGTCATCCCCCCCCACCAACACCAAACAAGGGCCAGCATCATCCAGTGTCTCTGTAATAGGGCAGGAAAATCCCCATCATTATACCAATGATACTAACAAAAAGAGCTACATTCACTCCCACTTGGATTTGAGGTATAAACTAACTGGACACGAACACACACCGACAGACGGGGACACACACACGAACGGACACAGAAACATAGCACTTTGTTCTCAGCTCCCAGATGCATTAAAGCCTCATTTTATCAGTTTCTTTCTGGTGGACTCTTTCTGAACAAGGTGTTTATATTTAATGAGAAAGAAGACTATTGGTGTTAGGTGGGAGTGCAGAGGGAAAAGAGACAAGTAATAATAATCTGTGTCCACTCTGCTGTGAGAGTGACTAAATGTTGGGAGCATGCCAGAGTCCATCAGTGTGTGTACAAATATGTGCATGTTTGCCTGATATGCTCCTCCTGCTGCTGCTAGCAGTACTGAAGGCATCACAGGAAAATACCAGGGTGACAACCCACTGTTAGCAGGACACCAATCTCAGAAACTGAACTCCAGAGTCTCTCGACTAACTTTTTAGGGGGTTGCCAGAGAGCAATGGCTCCCAGGCAAATACCACTCCAGCCATATGACTCGCAATCTAGCTTGTTCTGCATAGCAGCAGTAAATGGATGTCAAGTCGTAGGAGTTATCAGAAAGATTGGAAACAGCACTCTAGAATTTAACTCCCACTATGGGTCGTGCTCTTAACATGTCCTCTTAAATATCCTTCTGGAAAACAAGAGGTGCAAGAAAACAAAACACTGGCAATGTACAGCTGATTCAAAGCTATACTCCTACAACAGCCAGCTGGTGACTGGCTCAGCCTCTGCGCTGGGAGCATGTTGCTGGTTAATAATTAAACGGTAATTGGAAGGAGGTATTGAGGTAGTGAGCAGATTTCTCACTGTAACAAGAGGTTTTCATGGCTGCCAATCACACTCTTCTAGGACTATATTCTTGTTTCTTCACTTAGACTGAAACATGCATATAACAGTCGTAAATACAAACTAATTAGGACTTCTTAAACCTTTGCCCACCGAGGACCCAGAATCAGTGAAACAGGGCTCAAGCTTTTAAAATGCCACAGGAATAAATCCCCACACTGTTGGATGTGGAAGCCCTAGCAACGTCAGAAAGGGTGTGGCATGTTACAGCCAAGCTGTGGAAGACAGATGAGGTACAAACCATGCAGCAGATGTGCCCGCAATTAGCCGGAAATGTGATTGCAATGGGGGCCACCCTTTCCCCCATCCTCATCATGTTTATTCAAGCCTTTGAGATTTTCAAGAAAGGAACGTGCCCCAGAAATACCATGGTGAAATGGTCAGACCAAGTGGAGGTGAGGCCCAAACTCCAGTGCAAGGCTGTTAAAGGGCAATTGGCTGCTCTTCAGCTTCAGAAGACAGATGTTTCCCACAATTCTTTACCAGATTTCCTGAGAAACAACCTGGGTAGTGGCCATTGCTATAAGAGCCCTAAGGTAAGTGAGATGGTTTCCTGGTTCTAGCGCACTGTCAGTTATAGAACATTATACTACGACAGGAGTAAGCGAAGAGCAAGGTATTTCCCTCTTACATGTTAAATGCTCACTATGCCAGTTCCTAGAACCCAGCAGATTGAGACAATGAAAGGACCAGAATGTGGTGTAGCACTTTTCATTTACAGAACTTCTTCGCTGCCAGCCCATAGTCCTTTCGGCATGTCTAAAGAGGCCATTATCTTCCTGTTCCAATGACAGATCTGCCTAAAACAGAACAGTCAAATTGACCAAGTGATGGCACAGTCCTCTAGCAAAGGAATGTTACTTCAACTTTCTTTGTGCTGCAAAAGAGATATTAAAAGAGGGTCAGACTGCCAATTTTTTACTAACCCCTGTGGGGGAAAAACACATTTGAAAGGAAAATTCATTTCATTCTCAGATTTGTGATGGTTTGCCACATATGACTGGACAACAAAATGACAGATGAAATTCAATGTTGAGAAGTGCAAAGAAATGCACATTGGTAAACATAATCTCAAGTATACATACAAAATAATTGGGTCTAAATGAGCTGTTACCACTGAAAAAGAATCTTGGAGTCATCATGGATAATTCTCTGAAAACATCTGCTGAATGTGCAGCAGCATTCAAAAAAGCGAACAGAATGTTAAGAACCATTAGGAAGTGATAAAGAGAAAATATTATAATGCCTCTATATAAATCTATGGTACACCCAGACCTTGAATACCATGTGCAATTCTGGTTGCCCCATCTAAAAGAAAAGAAAAAAAAGATATTTGAATTGTAAAAAGGTACAAAGAAGGGCAACTAAAATGATTTAGTGGTATGGAAGAGCTTCCATATGAGGAGAGATTAAAAAGACAGACTATTCTCTTGAAGAGACTACTAAGGGGAGATATGATAGAGGTCTATAAAATAAAAAATGGTGAGGAGTTGAATAGGGAAGTGTTATATACCCCTTCACATCACTGTGATCCCTGGTTTGTGTGTTAAGTTGATAGGCAGCAGGTTTAAGACAAACAGAAGGAAGTATTTCTTCACTCAACGCAGAGTTAACCTGTGAAATTCATTGCCAGAGGATGTTGTGGAGACCAAAAGTATAACTGGTTTCAAAAAATAATTTGGTAAGTTTATGGAAGAGTCTTTGATGGACCTATTAGCCAAGATGGTCAGGGTCACAACCCCATGCTCTGAGTGTCTCTAAATCTCTGACTTGCAGAAGCTGAGACTGCTTGACAGAGGATAGATCACTCAATAATGCCCTGTTCTGTAATTCCCACTGAAGCATCTGGCACCAGCCACTATCTGAAGACAGGATACTGGGATAGATGGACCCAATGTCTGACCCAGGATGGCCATTCTTATGTTCTTGTATCAGTAGGCATTTATTAATCATTCCTTTTCAACTGGTAGAACTATACTTAGAAAGATACCTATAAAATATTCGAGCTGAGCAACTCCACCCCCCTACTTCTGTCATGAGAAAAACCTCAAGATACAGTGGTTGACAGCAAGAAGAGCATGACAGTTTCCTCTAAACTGTGTTCCTGGGCTCAGCTGAGCAGAATGATATGAAATAGAAATCCAGGTCTAAGGAATGCAGTGTGGTAACAGGAAAAGAGTGCTTTGTATCTCTTTTCCAAGCCCCCATATTGCGGATTCTAGGCATTAGCACGAGCACCTACTTTATATGCAGATCCTGTCTAACAGAGTGGGTGTTCACACACATCTTCCATGATGTATAGCATGAAAATAAGACACCAGGGGCTTCTTGTGGGTGATCAGTGTCAACACAGCAGCTTATTCTGGGGCAGGGTGTAGATTTGTGTGAATGTTTCAAAAATTGGTTTGTTGCAGGATAAGAAGCAGAAATCAATTATTCCAAAATGGATCCTAGAGTGTGCTTTTTTTAGGCAAGTGAAAGTGAGGGTAGGGAAACTGGTCATATCCTTATAATCCAAGATTCAAGGACAGGACAGTTCTTTACACAGCCCCTTTACTCTCAAAACAAGTATCTCAGGTCATACTACAGTTCTCCCACCTGATCAATGAGCTCAAGTGGCAGTTTCATTCTTTTGAGACAGCTCCCAGGGCACTGTCCCATTTTATATTATCCAAATAAAGCAAAGGGCTCACTCACCTCTCTTTTGCATAAAGATGAAGAGGTCATCCAGGAACGCCTTCCGTTCAGGGTCACTATCCAGTTCGTACAGCTGATGAAATCAAGAAAAATAATGGTATAACCGATGCTAGGGCAGACAGAGAGGGTAAGACCACCATATATTGTACTGTGCCTCATGTGATGGTGGGACAACATGCCACCACAGAGGTAGAGGCAAATCAGTGGTCTCCTCCACTGACCAGGCTGAAGTGTAGCAAGCTGAGCTGAGCCTCTATAGTGTAGACCAGCCTTCACAGCACACTAGCTCCTCCAATTCACACCTTAAAGGCATTATGGAGGTGCAACTTCTGACCTTGTTATTCCCTCCCTTTGAGTTTTCCACTTATGTGACAATCCCTGAAATGCCTTGAAGGGAGAGGTGAAAGAAAAGATATAGATCTTTCAAATCGTGCTAACAAGTAATGCCTGGTGGGAGATGCTCCTCTGAAATAAGTACTCTCATTCACCTCAGCAATCAGCCTAGAACTAATGTTCTGAAGACATATTTTGGCAAAATGCTCTCAAGATCCAGTGTTTCTGATTAAATATTTCTCAAAAGTTTCATATAAGGTATATTCAGAAAACAAATTCTACTTAGCATCACCCTCTGATATTTCAGAAAAGGTGAAGGCAGGAGAATCATGCAACTGTTCCATAGCAAATCCAATTTTCACCTATGGCGGACACTGGGGGGGATATACCGTGACTGGTTGAAAGAGAGACAGTGCCAGAACTGCTAGCAGAAAGGCCCAAAGAACAAAAACTCCTGCATGTGGAGGAGAAATGAAGTCCATGTAGTGGTGGAAATCATTTCTTCTGCTGGGCATAGCTGCTCTGTTAGGGAAGGATATCAATGGAAAAGCAAAGCCCCAATGGATAAACATATCTGTCTTTCTTTCTCTCAAGACATGGAGTTAGCTATTCAAAGTCTGTCTATTCTACAAGAAAATGGGTTTATTGGGTCATTTCCTCTATTGCCTACCTCTTCTCACACACTAAGCTATTGGGAAGGAAACGCATCACTGGATTTGCACAGCAATTAGGTACACTCCTTTAAAAAGGGCTAGTTTAAATTAAACACATTGTTTATTTGTCTGACAGGACACACACTGCTGCCAGAGTTCAAAATTGCTAATCAGTTTCAAGAAGCTGAATCCTGTACTGCCAGCCGAAGAGGGTTGCTGATCAAAAGTGTTAAATATCATAACTGACAGCTGCCTTTCAGCCATCAAAGGCAATAACATGGCCTAACCCTACTGGTCCCCAGACACAGAGGTTGCTAAGTGAATTTCAGTGTACACAGTCCCTCCTAAACATTCCCACAAGCTGCAGCAGAACAGTCTGGGATTAGCAATCCCTCGACAAAACAGAGGGGAGGAACATGCTGAAAGTTCTCCCCCCAACCCCAGCTCCACAAACAGTGACATCCAATAATCAGACAGACTTACCTTGGCAAAATCTCGAGAGATTTCTCTTCCTCGGCCTCCGTCAGCTTCTTCGCTCCAAGTCAGACTTCCATTCTAAGGGAACAGAAACAAGAGGATGAGTGGACCATGGGGAAGAGGGTCCTTGCTATGGGTGGCAATTCCAGATGAAGAGTACATGAACGGAGGAGGGCACTTCTGGTGTAGGGAGCACAGGGATGGAGAGAAGTATTTAAGCAGAGAATTGTGTCGTATTTTAATTAAGCTTCCAAGTAAATGTGGCCACAAAAGCTGGCTGGAAAATAGAAATCCCTTCCCACAAAAATGTGCATGCTTTTTTAAAATAAAATTTATTCTTAACTGTATGAAAAGTCAAAAATGCTAAATTTTTTACAGGAAGGAACTTCCAGAGAAATCCCATTTTGGGAGACTCAAGGCAGAATTTCAGTTTGCCAGCTATCTGCCTGGAAGACTCTTGTCAATTTTACTTTCTGACTGCATGCCAGAAGCTGGGTACTCCTGGTCCCCTCCAGCCCAGCTGCTGGAAAATTCCTGACCAGCTCTAATGGCACATTATTCCACCTGTTAAACATCGGTGATCTAACATTTGAAGTGGGGGATCTCTTCATTCACTGTAGCCAGGTTCACTTCGTTATTCAAAGCCAAACAAGGAGCAAGTTCAAGAATGAAGCTTCTTGCTGTAGAACCATCCTTACACAGGTGCATTTTACTTATGGTCTATAGAGCCCATATTGAAAGCAGCAGGTGCCAAGCACCCATACTTGTCAACCTGATCATGATGAGTCTCATCCTTTGTCACCCATCTGACCGGCACTACCTTACTTCAGGCTGGGAAAACATGCAGCCTGGCTTTCTCCGACGTTCTGACATAAGCAGGTCTAAGGATAGGTCAAGGGGATGGGAAATAGGGTATAATAAGGTTGGGACCCTCTGTACCAATCATGGTATGCACGAGCCTAGGGAACTGTTGTACTCAGATCTCCTACATGGAGACAGAAAGTTCAACTCTGTTGGATTAAGGCTTGCACTTCTCATTAGGCATTATAGGGACACCACTTGGGTCTATCTTGCTTGGCAAATCACTACAGAGAAACAGTTAGCAGAACTGGAAAATAGCAAAGGCAGCATCTGGCTATTTCACAGTTGTGGTAACAGAAGGTGATACAGCATATTGTGTAGCCATCTTTAAACCACAAACACCAGAGAATAATAGTAGCCACTGGTACAGACAGCCACCCAATCAAGTGCTCTGGTAAATTATAAGTGGCACCTGCCATTCTGGTTACAAATGCACTGCACCTTATCAACTCGAAAGACACTGAATATGTGAAGAGATTTCAGAACAAAAAAACATTTTAATTAGAGTTGCTTTAACATCTGAAATCTTGGAGTCATCTGGTAGGGACATATACATTGAATTACAAAGATGAATAGCACTTGTCAAAGACAGGCAAAGCTACATTTTCCCTTTAAAAACAGCAGTGGGCTGCGCTAATGCCCACTGATTTAGTTTGAGCCAGTAATTCCTGCTGGAAAGTCAATTATCCAGTGAGCCCCATCAGCTGAAAGATATTTAATTGGGGATTATTGCCACTTCTGTTATGTCAGCTGTTTATTCCAGCAGGTCAATTCCCATCCCTTTCTAGGAAGAGGTCTGAAGACAGGTTTTGTTCACAGGAGGATTCATCTGGGTGTCCTTGGCTAACAGAGATTAAAAACACATATTTTTGCTAATTATGATCACATCCAGCTGCTCCTAACATCCTGCTGATGAGAAGCCAGAAAACTAAGAGCAACTAAAAACCTGGATGAATAGTGAGAATAAAACACACATGCCAAGATCATCAAAAGTGTCTAGTGATTTTGAGTGCCCAAGTTGACATAACTTAAGGGAATCTGTTTTTCAGACAGTGTTAAGCATCCACCTTCTGAAAGCAGACCCCCATTTAAAGTTGGGTATATAAGAGTGAAAGCACCCAAATTCACTATAGGCACATTTAAAATACTTGGCCAAACCTGCTGTACTAATTTTTCTTTTTTAAATCCAGGAGGGGAGAGGGCAAGAGAACATGTATAAATTTCCCCAGGCAGAGAGGAAGTGTGAAAAGCAGATTAAACCACAAATATATTTTATATGTGGCACACATTAGCCAACAACTCTCCACTGACAACAGTTTACAACTGAGGGGGAGAACCACTGTGGGAAAACTGCATGGAGCATTAAAAACATTTGTTATTTTAAAGAAAAATCTACTTCTCATTAGTTTTAGAATTTTGAAGCTTAAATTCTATCAGAGACATCACCAAGGATATAAAAAACACAAAGTAGTAGTATTTATGTGCCCCTTAAAAGCTAGATCTCAAAGCACTTCAAAGGTGAGAAAGCATCACTACTTCTATGTCTTTTAGTGAAAAGGAGATAACGGCCAGCTGAACTCTGTCATTGCAATGCTTAACTGAGTGGCTGGATGAGATGGGCAACATTTGGCATAGCAAGCAGCAGAGAGACAAAGGTACTGAAGCTCCCAGATAATGAGACCTGGGGAAATAAAAGTACATGGGACTCAGGGCACAAGGCATGCTTCTTTTATGATGAGCTAGACCAAATTCTTATAACTCTCCCTTCCATGCAATCAGGGCTGCTTCTGGGTAGCAATGGAGTATAATCCAGTGCAAAGGTAAGGGACAAGGAGACTGGAGTTAGTGAATTTCAGGCTAGTATAGAGTACCAGATAGACTTTATTCTCCAGTATTGTCAATTTATCCATAGAACAAGCCCACAGCATGGGCAACAGCAGACAAATTTTCCCCTGCCCATATACCTTGACTGTGATCTGAAGGGACTACCTTCATGACCAACCATTCTGTGGCCTCCCTGCCAAGACTACCAACAACAATACCAAGCAGTGACAATTGCAATGCCAGTTTTGTGAGGTCAGAAACCAGTTATTGGGAAACAGACCATGATCCATCAACTGATTTCACATAAGCCACCAACAGCCATCAGAATTTCACAGCATTCCACTGCTAGTGACTTGAGCTCAAAAGGAAGAAAACAAATAGCTATCCAGTTACAGATGAGAATGCTGCACAATTACTGACATAAATAAATGATCCTACATATTACATAAAGGCTTGCATGGAGGATATAGCTCTGCATAAGCTTCAGTATCTCGAACTTTCACTCCTTGGAAAACAATTACTCTATGCTGGGAAACCCTTCTCTCCATTAACAGCAGGAGCTTGAGAAATCAATATTCCTTCCACCAGGCATCAAAAGGGGGTTTTATAGGTCAGGAGTTGATGCTTTCTGCTTCCTTCCAGTACTATTTAAAATTAATATCAAGGAATATGCTACTGTTTTCTCCCTCATTTTGTAGCAAGGGAATTTACTTGATGTTTGAGAAATAATCATTTCCATAGTTACCAATTGGGAAGTCACAAACAAGAATTCACCTGATGTTTCTGACTTCTGGAAAAAACAAAAACAAAAAAAATCTAACCCCCCTCCCCCACCCCACCCCCCATGGCTTGGCTCAGCTCTCTGATGACATGTATCAGTAGAAGAAAGGCAGAGAATTTTGTAAGTAGTTCCTGCCGCAAGAAAGAACTTTCAGCCTGCAGGCTGTCCCCAGAAGCTGCCTGCTCCATTCCCCTTGCCCCCATCCCCAAACACACCTCTAAAGCTCATCAGCTATCAAAATGTTCTGCTCCTCCCCAGAGAGGACAGGCCTGACTTTAGAAGCAATTAGAACATGGGCTATTTTAGGATTACTTCCGAACCACCTGGAATATCTTATTAAAGCAGAGCTCAGATGTCAAAAGCAGTTTCAGTTACCACCTACAAAAGCCAGAGTTAACCCTTTCCTCAAAAACAAGTTACTGGAATAGGTCACTGACAATTACAAACAACTTGTTTTTCATTCCAGCCTCTTCAAGCCCCAAACCTCCAAATTATTCACCTAAAAACTCCCATGATTGAGCTGTTTAGAACTCAAGAGTACACCTCTACCTCGATATAACGCTGTCCTCGGGAGACAAAAAAATCTTACCGCGTTATAGGTGAAACCGCGTTATATCGAACTTGCTTTGATCCATTGGAGTGCGCAGCCCCCCGGAGCACTGCTTTACCGCATTATATCCAAATTCCTGTTATATCGGGTCGTGTTATATCGGGGTAGAGGTGTACTAATATTCCAACCCTCTATACAGTGGCCAGAGTCTTAATTTCCCCAAGAACCAAAATCCTGTGTCCAACTCAAAGGGCCCAGGACCTAAAGGTTCACCACTAAAAGTCAAAATATCTGCACCTCAGGCATGAGACTCGCCTCATGGAAAAACTCTCAAAGTTTTAATATACCTTTGTTATTTAAATATTTTAATGAGACTTAGCTGAGGTCTGATAAGGTTTATGAGACTATGAAGTAGGACTTCAATCCCATTGTGTATTTATTCTGGGTGAACCTGCTGAAGTTTAGTATTCACAAAAAGTAAGGAGGCATTAGCACATTGGCTTGGAGAGTCACCTGCCAATGTACCTCAAACTTGATCTGTTTCCTCTATCACTACTATTTCAGTCCTAGTGTTTCTAGACAGACTTCAAACATTGTGGTGGTTTCCCAGTGACAAATATCTACCTAGACACTAAGCTAAATGTTACTGTGAAAAACCCTTTTCTACCCTGTCCCACTAGCTTAACAGCAAACACTGAGTTAATGGGAAATGTACAAAGGGGTGATTTCAGGATTATCAGAGAATCAGCAGAAATTCCTTTTGTGGGTGGGGCTGAGCCCTAGGAAGTGAAACAGATGCCAGTATAAAGAAAACTGTTGTACTACAAAACACGGATAAGATCAGGATTACTGCCCTGAGCTGCAAACTCTCAGGCACTGTAAGAACCAAGTTATAATCATCACATACACACCTTCCGTTGTCTGGTAAAACTTTGTAGGAGCTGAAAAATCCTGTCCACTCTTACTAGCAAGACAGCACAATTCAACATCTATGGCTTTCAAGGTGCTTCTTATTCTAGTGATCTCAAGATTAAGTGGTGGAAATAAAAGAAAGGTCTGAAATGCATGAATTCGGAATTAGACAGTTACACCTTTTAATAAAGATTCCTTTACAACTCTCTCCCAGCTGTGCAGCTGCTGCAATTGCCTGATTCCCAGTGGAACAGGAAACCAATGGAAGACAAGAACTTCACAGTATTTGGGTATTGCTGAATTGGGCCCTTGAACAAAGTAAACCAAAGTCTAGGCGATGCAATTTCACAATGCTGATTGTATTTAATTTTCAAAGAAATCTGTGCTTTGTTGTGTGGCTGGGGAGAAGAGATTCGCACTGGCATACAGCAAAGCCATTCCCCATGTTCACCTTGAAGGTACCCAAGCCTTTCCCAGACATGATCACCTAGGCCAGTGTTTCCCAAACTTGGGACGCCGCTTGTGTAGGGAAAGCCCCTGGCGGGCCGGGCCGATTTGTTTACCTGCCGCATCCGCAGGTCTGGCCGATCGCGGCTCCCACTGGCCACGGTTCGCTGCTCCAGGCCAACGGGAGCTGCTGGAAGTGGCGCAGGCCAAGGGACGTACTGGCCGCCGCTTCCAGCAGCTCCCGTTGGCCTGGAGCAGCGAACCGTGGCCAGTGGGAGCCGCAATCGGCCAGACCTGCGGATGCGGCAGGTAAACAAATCGGCCCGGCCCGCCAGGGGCTTTCCCTACACAAGCGGCGTCCCAAGTTTGGGAAACACTGACCTAGGCTATGTCTACACTACTGCTGTAAGTCAACCTGCGCTATGCAACTCCAGCTACGTTATTCACATAGCTGGAGTTAATGTACCTTAGGCGAGTTACTGCGGGGTCTACACTGTGGGGGTGGGGGGAGGGGGTCGACGGGAGAAACTCCCGTCAACTTACCTTACTCGTCTCATCGGGGGTAGAGTACAGGGGTTGACTGGAGAGCGATCTGCTGTTGATCTGGCGAGTCTTGACTAGACCCGCTAAATCGACTGCCGGTGGATCAATCTCAGAGCGTCGATCCCAGCTGTAGTATAGATGTACCCCTAGTCTAACTAGTACACCTGTAAAGTAGCACTGGAACAACAAGCTACAGGCATTGTTAGAGGCAAACACTTGAGCCAAATTTGGAATTTATAATCCCATGCAGATGGAGTTGCATGGGATATAAACCAGCCCCAAATCTGCTCCCTGGAAATTGGATCAGAACATTCCAATTAAAAAATTAAACCCTTTTGCCTTACAGCTCAAAGATAACAGGGCCAATAGAACCACGAAGACCAAGACACACTGACTTCTCCTAGATAATTTTAAAAGGATATCAGGTGAGCACAACTGTACAAAAGTAAATTTATGCATGCAATTATGCTTGTATATTGGGTATATCATTTTGTTATCTAACAGGCCATGAATATGCACAAATACCTGATTTTGTGCATGAATATCAGGTACTAGTGCACATAGATTTATCCAAATATGTGCATGCAATTGTACACACCCAATCTTGAAAACCTGGCCACAGAGTAAATTTCAATTATTTTTCTGTCTTCTTCTATTCTATAATTTAGGACAAAAATAGCATCTTTGTTTCTGAGACGTTTATCTGCTCCGGCTGCTTATTTCCCATTTTAAGTTACAACTTCAATGGTGACCTCAGATGTGGTGCAACATCAGTCATCTGCACAGCTAAGAGCGGATAAGGAATTCAGATGGGGAATAAATGAATTCAAAAGAAGAAAAAGCAGGTAAATTCTTAAGAATCAAATAATTTGTTTTCATGCAAGCGTTCTTTGCAATAAAGAGGAACTAAATGAACATGCCATACACACAGTTGCTAGTAGAGAAAATTGTTTTCCATTACATGACAGCTTTTTAAAGGTGACCCACAGGTGGAATTAGAAATCCATATTAAGAAGTGTGCACTGAGGGCTCCAAATAAGGTGCAGGGCATTTAGCATATAAAACAATTTGTTTATTCCCATGATTTCCAATCCCTTTAGATTACCAGGTATCCCCTCTGAATAGTACCCCGGCATCAATTATATTTAAAGCAACACAGCACCCATGGAACTTCTGCCACCCTTTCCCAGAGCCAGTTTATAGTGATCACTCTAAGTGGGCTTCTCTTTGCAAACACATAATATCTTTCTAAAAGTTTCGGTTAAGATTTTGAAAAGTTACTAGTGGTTTTGGGTACACAACCTGAGACACCTGATTTTTAAGAAGTACTGAGCACCAACCCTCTGAAAATCAGGCCCTTTTAAAGTGTTATGAGGCACCCAAGGTCAGTAGGCACTTGAAAATCTTGGCCTTATTATTTATAGCCCATGAAGGGATATAAGTACTAATGTATACACTTTGATATCTACAATCCAAGTGGTATAGCAATGGTATAGCGTGATGCTGAGCATACCAGCCTGAGTTCGAAGGGGATTCTCTGGGACCTGAACTGGAAAGGCAGCAGCAGAACTGAACTGGCTGCAATCTGCGCAGCAGTGAGGCTCTTCCCAGTAACCAAAGAAACTGCCAAGCTATGCTTAAAATTAGACAAACTCACATCCAACCGTCTGCTAAAAGCAACATTTTCACCCGCAGAATTAAAATCTCATTTCTTTTCAGATGAAGATGGGCAGCCCACATCTTCCTTTCTACAGGAGCAGTGGGAAACCTCGGCTGTCGGAGAGCTGATGGCTTTACACAGGACTTGAGCAGTGCTAGAAGAGACTGAGCCTACCGCATCCCTCTGCCCTTCTTTTGGAACTGCAACCCCTTGACAAGCAGCTAACACTCCCTCCTTGTTTTGTGCTGACAGGATTCCCATCGCCCGTGTCAGAAGCTGAGCCAGCTCTTTTGTCTGCTGGCTTGTTCTACAATTATTTACTTGGCTGTCCAAAGCTGAATAAGTCTCTAAAAGTAGCCAGACATCAATGCTGGTATTCATCTTTCTACCGCCCTACTATTAGGTCCCTTCCAGAGGATCTCAGTCTTATGCTATGAAGTCAAAAATTTTCAGAAGACCCCATTTTAAAAAGAAAATCACTATCAAGAGAAGCAATACAAATGACTTTCCAATCCATAATTAATGGCAAAAAACTAGCTAAATATAACCAACAAATATCATGAGATTGTCATAAAGTTTACCCCAAAAATCTCATCTAGCCTAAAATGGTCATATCCTGCTGGTGAATGTCCCTCCAGGCTCAACATCTGTACAGTATTAAAACAGAAGATAACATTTTCAAAATGCATAAGTGACTTATGCTTAAGTACCATTGACAGTCAATAGGAGTTAGGCACTTCTGAAAATTGTACCCATTATCTGCTACTTTGTTGTTCAGTTAAAAATACCTCTGCTAAAATTTGTACACACTTTAAAAACATTTGGGCTCCACAACCTAAAAAATTATTATCCCTGCTTGCTGCAGTCACAGCATCATTTAATCAGCTCCTCTTCCCAATGTTGTGCCAACATCACTAATGATGCTGGTGCATAAACAAGCAAGCAAAACAAATCTCAGCTTGAACTTACATCTTAAAAAATAGGGCGTGAAGAAAGACATTTGTAAATGGTAGAGGATGAAATGATGACATATTTAATATTCTGAAGCTTCTAAAAAGGCCAGCACAAATCATTTTAAAAGCTGCATGTTAGTTAAATAAAAAGACAGATACATGTGTTTTTAAGGTATTTTACCTCACCAGGAAAACAAAACAAAACAAAATCATTTAAATAGCAGAAGAAAAATGTCTGCCTGCTCTTTCTTGCATTCAGAAATCACCACACAAGCTACTTGCTACTGACTTGATCCTATTTCATTTGAAGCCAGTGGTAAAACTACCTGTACCTTAAGTGTGACTAGCATCAGACAGAACCTATCATCTTGCAGTTAAATTGTCACTCTCCTATATGGAGACTCCAACTGAGAGCACAAACAATCAACCTTTGATACTTACCCTACCCAAAGCAAGCATGATTCACCAACAGTATTTTACACAACCATAGTGATTTTCATCTGTGCGTGTCAAAGTGCTTTACAAACACTGGGCCACATTCATGCATGCAGCAGAGATCCATGCAACACTACAGTCAGGAAGGCCACAGAGGTGGGGAGTAAAGTTAGTTGTAAACCCCCTTTTACACTTCTTAGATTCTAGAACAAACTTGGCAGGTCCAAAACTACATGAGGTTGCAACAGACCCTAAGGCTACATCTACACTACCGGGGGGGGGGGGGGGGGGGGGGTTGATTTAAGATACGCAAATTCGACATATCCCAGCCGACTTACCCCGCTGTGAGGACAGCGGCAAAATCGACCTCTGCGGCTTCCCGTCGACGGCGCTTACACCCACCTCCGCTGGTGGAGTAAGAGCGCCGATTCGGGGATCGATTGTCGCGTCCCAATGGGACGCGATAAATCGATCCCCGAGAGGTCGATTTCTACCCGCCGATTCAGGCGGGTAGTGTAGACCCAGCCTAAGGGTCACATGGCAGCTGAGGACAGCTGAAGTACAACAGCAATGAGAGCTTGCAAGAATGTAAGCCAGGGTGGAGCTGTAACAATATCTTTATACCACCTGGGGAATCTTATGCCGGAGGTATTACCTGAGCACCAGAGCTGGCAAGTTGGTAGCCCTTATGGTTTGTCAGAGTGGCATAAAGGGGCTGCTATAGGGCTGTGAATCAAGCCTATTAACTTACAAAGCTCCATAATTTCTTGCAAGATACGGAAGTATTATACCGAAGCACAAAGCAAGTCATGAGGCACTGGCCAAGCCAGAAACAAAAACAGTCTTCTGAGTCAACATAGAAATACAAGCCTCTACCTCAACATGATCAGCAGCTACTACAAAGGAGCCTACAATTCCAGGTTTTCATTTTTTAAGGCCACTACAATATACCACCAAGAAGCCTTGCTGTGCTGTTAGCTCCCTGACTGCTATGTCATATCAAGAGACTGGAAAAAGGGAACTAGTCTTCCCTTCAACCACTATACTCCAGTTTAGAAAGCCTAGCAAGTTCTGAAGCAATTTCTCCAAAGACCTAGTCACCTAAATGACATATCCACCTAGTTTCCTGAGAACAGTCTGAATAACTCCTCACTCAAATTAGCCCCTCTTGAGCAACAAGCACTTTGGAGTATCAGCTGGCATGCAGCCAGATCCTACAGTTGTTTAGTTAGTGTGCTCACCAGCATGGAGAGTCAGGAATCCCATTTACCACTGACCTGGCAACTTTCACGGAATCCTGCCAAGTGCATCAACATGGAAGCTAGCAAATCAGGATATGAGCTTGATGCAGAAATTACTGGGTGATACTCCATGAGCTGTGTCATGTTATGCCGGTCAAATAAGAATCTTTCCCCACTGAAAAAACCCATGATGATGTAAAGCCCTCTTGTCTCTGACCCACAGTATCTAGGGGACAGGCTTTGAACTGTCAGTGCTCATAGCAAACATTCAGAAGTCTATGATTTATCATAGGTCATCACTAAGGAGCTCCCATCTTCCCACTTATTCACAGGATTTCCAAGGGAGAAACTCTCTGTCTATAGCCAAATAAACTTTCACAGCAGAGTTAATTCAACCCACCTTAACAGCACTTAATGGAACCCTTACCCAAGCTCACCCACACTATAGCTTGTAGCAAAGAGCAGCTAATCCAACCCCCACACCTAAACCTTAGAACCAATCTCAACCCACCGACGGGCTGTTCCTATACCTAACAGAGCTAATCTTAACTCTATAAAGCACCCTAGCACTACACTAAGGAAATGCCCATATATGATGAAGCACACAGTAAAGTGAAGAGTTCTTAGCTGTACTGGCATATAGCTTCAAGCACTGGTAATTATTGATACAAACCCAATATTAACATCCTGCTGTAACTATTCAATAAGCAAGTCAGTCACTTTCCATCCACTCATGAAATACAAAATGGCTGTGCTGCTCAGATGATCAGGAATGGGATATGGACTTTCTCCCCACAAGGACACAGGTTCAAATTCTGGCCAACTTCATAGCAACTGGAAATCTTTACTACCTGAGGGCTCACGGACGGTCAATGTGAAATAAATTAAGTCAGTTACAAGCAGACAGGTGCCTATATCAAAATTAATCACAACAACTGGTACTAACTAGCCCCATGCTAACAGTCTCAGCAGAAAGGTGACAGAATGAATGAGCCACGAAGACCAAACTCCTTTTTCACCTCTAGCAGTGACCCTTGTTGATCAGGGTTGACACATGTAGATAAGGGGCTTTAATTTACCTCTTCCATGTACAGTTAGAGAGCTGCACCCCCAGAGCTGTCAAATATAGCCCCTTTTACAAGTACTAAATTCACTTTTGAAAGAAAGAGCCTTTGTTCATAGAGAAGAGATGTCAGAACTGACCTGCTTGAGCTGCTCATCCATTCTCCAGGTCTGCCGCCCAGATGGGGAACCAGAATATGATTGTTTAGTAGTGTCTTTACCCTGTCCGTCCTTTTCCTGCTGTCCCCGCTGAAGTTCCGGGGCTGGAAGAGGATTCGAAGTAGAAGCCACTCTTTGGTTGTGATGGGAAACTTTCTGAGAATGAAAATACTTCAAAGTAGAACAGGCATCTTTCCCAGTCATTTCAGTGTCCTCCTCAAGATCTCCATCTTCCAAACCCTCTTCTTCTTCATCCTCTTCTTCATCATCTTCCGGCTCTGAGGTCACACTGCTGTGATCAAAAGCTCGGGTGGCCCCAACTACAGGTGGAACTTTAGCCAAAGGACCAAGTGCTTGGCTGCCCGAAACCCTGCCAGATGTGGCTGCTAGAACAGCCTGCTGTGCTGCCAGCTGCTGAGTATAAAGCAGCTGGGCTTCTCTCATCTGCCTCTGCTGTCTCTCTCTGGAATCCATCTGCAGAGGACCTTGCTGCTGTTGCTGCTGCTGCTTCTGCAGCTGCTCAACGACAGCCTCTAGCTTCATCCCGCAGTTAGCATGGCTGTGAAAAGACAGCTTTTCTATCCAGCAGGGCTCAAGCCCTGACCTTCAGAGATCAATAGAACCTAAAAGATAGATAAATATTTGTATGAATATAACACACTTTCATCTTCTTCCCTGTCCGAGGATAAGCAGGCTGCAAAGCCAGTCCTCTTTCCTGTCCAGGAGACCATGAAATAGTAAACCTAGAGTTTTGCAGCCTCAGGCTCAAACTTGCACTCCATTTTCAGTGTGTTTAATTGTATTTTCAAACTGAACACACGACAACATAACCTCAGTTTTACAAACTGCAAACTGCTTACCTGAATTGCTTTTACAAACTGCAAACTGTCCCCTGCCCTAAGAGCATATTCTTCACTGACCCCTCTCCCGCAAGTTTTACTAGTTACCTTTAAAGCATTTGATTTTAAAATTTAGATTTCAATCTTACTCCATACACTATCTGAAGGAATTGCACATCATAATAATTTCACTAAGTGCATGCTCTTTAAGTAAATGTATTTATAATCCTGTACCAAATACTATTGTCTTTGCAGGTTATTTCATGCCCTCATGATTTTAAAGAAGTTCCACATGCTCCCTGAGATCTTAGTAAAAACAGGGCTCTTTTAGCAGTTGTTACTCTTCTGAGTAATTTGGATGCCATGAAAGTAAAGATCATCCTACCCCAAATAGCTAGTCACTGGGAAACCTTTACCCCACCTTCTCCACATACAACTCTGCCAATACACCTAACATCCCAAGCTGGGACACTCTCTGTTATTCTAATTAGAGGATGCACAGGGCTTTGTTAGCACTCCATTTTGATCTACAACATCCCTTGCTCTTCCAGTATTAGGCACCTCTTGAACAGAGACTAGCAGACCTGACTAGAACCAGGTATACAGTTGAGACATAATACGCAAATCCTGGGAGGACAATTGTGCTCCTACTTTTCAAAGGCTAAAGGAGAATGTGCATTTCCAGGCATTATGACAGAACTCAGAAATGTAAGTAGATCTAACTGCTAAGTAGCTGCCCTTCAAGACTTACCAGTAAATCAGAACTCAGTCAATAAAGTACAAGAAACAAAGGAAAGGCAGCCAGCAAACAAACTAAGGAAATCCTCCTTCCACCCACATAACAGCACTGTGGTATGCAATCTAACCAACACCAGGTCCTTAAAAAGGAGGATAGTTTGCTAATGCTCTATGGTTAAACGCAAGAAAACACATTTCTGTAGGTAAATCAAATACACTAATTGATGCAATTTCCACACAGTTCCAAAATAAGAGAAAAGACCTCAAATGACCCTAGATTCTCCTTAAAGAGATTCAACAATATCTTCTGCAAACACTATACAATACAATTGATTTTAAATTGTGCAAGTTACAATACCAGAGACATTTTTCTCAGCAAATCATTTCCTGTATTAAGCAACTATTGTCATAAATAAAATCATTCCAATGACAGGTCTATCAGCATTCTTAACTATCATGCTCCAATGTATCCTTTAGCTTAAAAGTGAAGCAACACACAATTCAAATGTCAGTAACAATCATACATCATCTGGCATGCGATTAGGGCATCACACATTCCTCAGGCACAATACACACCCTGGCATTGGTGTTATAATACATACACATCTCCCTTGTACAATAACAATGAACTGGAATGTGGATTCTAACATTAAACACAAACCAGATTGTGTATTACTGTGCCTAAGGCATGTGTATACAACTCTCACAACACATCTTATTGTGTAGCGCTGCACCTGAGGCATGTTAGGATGTCAACTATCATATCTCAGATGTAGCAATACACAACAGGGTGTGCAGTTAATACATGCCTCATGTGCAATACAATAAGAAGTGACTGGTATGTGATTAACTTCAGGTAAACACACCTCAGATGCAGAAACACAGCCTTGGTATGCGGTTCCAATGTGTCTCACACAGCTCTGATACAATAATGCATGAAAGGTTATACCAAGATTCATACATTTCTCCTGGATTAGACATGAATGTGAAACCCAAGGGCTCCAGGGGAGTTGGATTAGATGACCTCCTGAGGTCTCTTCCAACCCTAATCTTCTATGATTCCAGAACAAAAGATATAGTAACCACACCCTAATTAGGTATTAATGTGATTGTAAAAAGATAGTCAACATTTCTGAGTGTTTTAAGTAAATAAAGATACTTACAACAAAGAGTACAAGATCAGGATACAATTTTTTTTTTTAATTCTCCATCTGGGTTGCTATTACTACTTTAGATAATTAAAAATAGTTTTAACATCTGATTTTCTTTTCAGCATTAGTATTTGCTTAACTTTTTGAATTACAACCAACTCTGGTCAGTGAAACTACTCAGTTTAACTTTCACGTTCTCGTGCAGTAACCCAGCCTCATGTGGATTTCCATCCTAGAAGAGCAGTTAAAGAAAAAGTCTTCCCATCTGAATTTTTAAACCTTCCTTCTTTGTTTTAACAAAATCTAATTATTGTAATTAAACCACACTGGTAATGTGCTTCTGGCAGTTTTGGGTGGGGCTATAAAAAGGACATTTTGAAACAGAAAAAACGCTGAAAAGTATACAATTCAAGCTCCTCTGAAAAGAAATGAGAGGCTTTAAAAAGGAGTAGTAAACAAAACTGTGAACGCTCCTTATATTTTCAGGCAGGCTCCACTATGGAATGTTTCTGCTCCCCCAAGCTTTTATTATCCCCTCTATATCTAGTTCTCACACCAGGCCACTGTAACCTACTTCCCTAAACCAGCCCCCTAACTAATCGCTTTCACCCATAACCTGTCACCCAACCAACTCCTCCCACCATAGTCACGCTAACCAATCCCATACCCTGTCTCTCAAATCCCAAAAACCAATCCCATACCCAAACCCCTCTCCCCAGTAAGCAACCCCACACAAATCCCACTAACCCAGAGCCAGTCATTCCAACCAACCCGCTCCTCCTCAACACTCATAACCCCCTCCTCACAGAGATCCCCAGTAGTTCCCTCAGCCTCCCTAGAACCAATCACATATCCTGCCCCACAAAACCAACTCTGACATAGCCCCCATAACCACCCCTTTCCCTCCCAAACAGCCTCTTTAAACCACCTATAACTAGCCCCCATAACCCCTTTCTCCTCCAAACCAGCTTCTCCAAAACCTTCATAACCAGCCCTTCAACAACAACCCCATAGCCTACCCTCACACCCAGCCCCCACCCCTACTTCCACCACACACCCAGCCCCCACAGCCTGCCCGCACACCCAGCCCCCACCCCTACCTGGACCACACACCCAGCCCCCGGCCCCACCTCTACCACACACCCAGCCCCCACCCCTACCTCTACCACACACCCAGCCCCCACCCCTACCTCTACCACACACCCAGCCCCACCTCTACCTCACACCCAGCCCCCACCCCCACCTCTACCACACACCCAGCCCCCACAGCCTGCCCGCACACCCAGCCCCCACCCCTACCTGGACCACACACCCAGCCCTGCCACCAGCGGGATCAGAGGGGCCATTACCTCCTCCAGAGCGAGGGGAGCGGGTCGCTGCAGGCCCGCGCGCAGCCACTCGACTCTGACCGTCACCCCTCCCCCGCCCCCCTTAGCAAGACCGGAAACGGAGCTGGGAGGGGGCGGGGCGCATAGCGGAAGCTACGCCACTCGCCTCCCCTCCCCCCGCAGAGAGAACGCTGACCGGAAGTAGCTGTCAGGAGGCGGAATCAGCTAGCGGAAAGTGTTCGGGAAAGGAGCGGAACTGGGACGAGTAGGCGGGCCGTTATCGCCAGCAGCCAATGGGCGCGCGGGGCCGGGGCCGGGTTTCCGGTTCCGGTGGTGATAAAGCGGTGCTGGGCGCGGACACTACTGACTGCCGCAGGGAAGAAGCTGAGCAGTGCCGGAGCGTGTGTGGGCAGCCGCTGCAGGTACCGGGGTGGTGGGGAAGGGCGTGGCGGATCTCCGCCGTTGAGGTGGCTGGCCGTGTCCAGCCTTCTGGGTGCTATGGGCTGGATGTGGCAAGCGGCGCCCCTCCCCCCCGACACGAGCTGCAATCAGCCCAGCTCAATGGGCGCAAACCCCTCGTGTGAACACGCTTAAACCACTTCGGTTATGACGTAACATGGTACTACTCGTGGGGGGGGAGGAAGGCTGAGAATGAGCCTCGGGATTCCCCAGACTCGCCCGGCTCAGCTATTGTCTGGAGTGCAAAAGCTGCGCCAGTTTAACTAGCTCAGATTTAAACTCCCCTGCCTAGGCTGCTGCTAGTGCCTAGTGTACAATCACTTAACCTGGCTGAGTGCCTGGCCGGGAGTCGAGCCAGGTCATGTGAGCGGCTGGGATCTCCCTCAGGTGAGACATCCCCATACAGACCTGCAGCCTTGCTCCCAGGCTCTCGTGTTACTTTCTAAACACGGATCCTTATCCTCTTGCCTCCGTGTAATCTAAGTAGGGCTCATAGGAAGGGTAGCCAGATATTGACAAACCCTTCTCTGTCCCCCTCACTGTTTATCTCAGATTAAATCAAAATGGCTGATGAAGAAATCGCCGCCCTTGTTGTTGACAATGGCTCTGGGATGTGCAAAGCTGGCTTTGCTGGGGATGATGCTCCTCGAGCTGTGTTCCCCTCCATCGTGGGACGCCCCAGGCACCAGGGTGTCATGGTGGGCATGGGGCAGAAAGACAGCTATGTGGGCGATGAGGCCCAGAGCAAGAGAGGTATCCTCACCCTGAAGTATCCCATTGAGCATGGCATTGTCACCAACTGGGATGACATGGAGAAGATCTGGCATCATACCTTCTACAATGAGCTGCGGGTTGCCCCCGAGGAGCACCCTGTCCTGCTCACTGAAGCCCCCCTGAATCCCAAGGCCAACCGAGAGAAGATGACGCAGATCATGTTTGAGACCTTCAACACTCCAGCTATGTATGTGGCCATCCAGGCTGTGCTGTCCCTGTATGCCTCTGGGCGTACCACTGGTATTGTCATGGACTCTGGGGATGGGGTCACCCACACAGTGCCAATCTACGAGGGCTACGCCCTGCCCCATGCCATCCTGCGTCTGGACTTGGCTGGCCGTGACCTGACTGACTACCTCATGAAGATCCTGACCGAGAGAGGCTACAGCTTCACCACCACGGCCGAAAGGGAAATTGTGCGCGACATCAAGGAGAAGCTCTGCTACGTCGCTTTGGACTTCGAGCAGGAGATGGCCACAGCCGCTTCATCTTCCTCCCTGGAGAAGAGCTATGAGCTGCCTGATGGCCAAGTGATCACTATCGGGAATGAAAGGTTCCGGTGCCCAGAGGCCATCTTCCAGCCCTCTTTCCTGGGGATGGAGTCCTGTGGCATTCACGAGACCACTTTCAACTCCATCATGAAGTGTGACGTTGATATCCGAAAGGATCTCTATGCTAACACGGTGCTGTCTGGCGGTACCACCATGTATCCTGGCATTGCTGACCGAATGCAGAAGGAGATCACGGCCCTGGCACCCAGCACGATGAAAATCAAGATCATTGCCCCACCGGAGCGTAAATATTCTGTCTGGATTGGTGGCTCCATCCTGGCTTCTCTCTCCACCTTCCAGCAAATGTGGATCAGCAAGCAGGAATACGATGAGTCTGGCCCATCCATTGTCCATCGTAAATGCTTCTAAAGAGGGTCCCAGCAGATGTGCTCAGCCTCTGCTGATGGGGTTACACACAGTATAATTGTCAGGGCAAATGTATTTACCAAATTGAGTAGTTACTTGTAAACTTTGCCCTTGAAAAGCCTTTCATGTTGGACCAATATTGTTTGATTTACTCCCCTCCCCTTATGTTTAACTTGACTATACCTTTGATGTACTGTGCAGTAACTATATCCTGTGCATCATAAGCTCTGTTACAGGTTGCACGTGACCAAGGTTACAGTTAACTGTATTAGTGACGAGAGAGCGCTACCTGTTAGGCTTTAGTTTTCCTGTGGCTGACTAGTGACCCTTTACTCCCCCACCCCACCCCCCAGCTATAAATTCCCTGGGGCTGGAGACTAGACTAAGGGTGGTTGACTTGTCATTACATCAAAGTTACATTGTAAACTCAGAAGTAGATTTGTAACTAACCCTAAAGGTGATAACTGTAATGTCACTGACAGCTCCTTGTATAAGGCAAACTAATAAACTTCCGTGGTTTAAAAAGTTGTCATAATTGTATGCCTGGACTCACACGTGGTCTGGCCTCCAGGCTGAATGAACCTGGTCATCTCACTTTTTAATAAAACCATCATATATTGGCTATATCATAATTCTAACTCTTGCATGCCAAATCGGTGATATACAGAAGGCTGATGCCTCAGTAGGAACAGTTGTGCTGGACACATGTACACTCTCGCACTCCAAAGTAGAGAGAATAAAGTCTTTAAATATTGAATTTGTGGTAATGTGGTATTGGAGCTATCAACCTTGTACTCAGTTTGTAGATGGGGGTTCTTTTACGCATTGTTTTCTGACACTGAAAGACAAAGTAAGGAGAAGGGGGAACAAAAGTGCTGATATCTCGATGCAAAGGAAGCTAACACTTTCAAATGGTATTGCAAGTAGGGAGATGTCAACTGCATTATATTATACTGGTTTTGCTTGTAAAGTCACATTTCCTTGTGTGTGTGTGGTTTTTTTTTAAGGAGTAGAACTTTGCTGTTGTATAAAGAATACTTTCCTCTTAAGATTCCCTGTAGCTGAATGGCATTGGGGTGGAGTGTTTTACTGCCTCCATTGTTGTCTAGCTGAAGATGGCTTTCTACAGGGTTAACACACCAGCAAAAGCATGCAAAGTTGCAGTAGTTGTCCTGGGAAGAGTGACTTGCAATGAAGGTATAGAATTTTCCTATGTATAGTAAAATGAGACCTTAACCATGGTTCTAAAAACTACTGCTTTGACCTTCTTTTGGAGTTGTCTTGGGGTTGGGGAAGAGAAGATACTAGAACTTAATACTTGCAGTTTCCTTCAAATTCTCTCAGTAGCCTACTATAGCATGGCAAAGTGTGAATTTCTAAACAGTTTAGCAACTGCCCCTATATAAAGAACAGGAGTACTTGTGGCACTTTAGAGATTAACAAACTTATTAGAGCATAAATTTTCATGGGCTACAGCCTACTTCTTTGGCTGCATCGAATGGAACATCTATAGAGAGGGGTGTGGGGTGTGTGTATATACACACACACACACACACACACAAGTTTTTTCTTGTACTTAATTGGCCTCTCAGAGTTGGTAAGACAACTCCCACTTGCTCATGGTGTGTGTGTGTGTATCTCCTTAATGTATGTTCACTTCTATGCATCCGAAGAAGTGGGCTGTAGTCCATGAAAGCTTATGCTCTAATAAATTTGTTAGTCTCTAAGGTGCCACAAGTACTCCTGTTCTTTTTGCAGATACAGACTAACACAGCTGCTACTCTGAAACCTGCCCCTATATAGGAGATCAAGACTGACTCTTCAATCTCCCCCAGTCCTCATATCATGCAGTTTTCTTTTAAAATGGTCTTGTTCTGTGGGTAGGTAGGGGGAAAATACTGTCCTCAAACATCAAAATCTGAGAGCTGACCAACTGATTATTACCTCTCAGCTTCAGGCTGCCTCAAAATGACCTCAACTCTTGTTATTCCAACACAGTGCAACTAATACACAATTTACTTGCTAGTTTAACCCCCAACTTCCTTCTAGCAGTACAGATTCCCAGCTTTCTCCCTTTTGTATATGTGTGCGCCTCTTGGTTTGGCTTTCCCCATTGATACAGTCAGTTCTGCCTGAATTTCTAGTCCCCTTGGTTCCTCAGTCACTTCTCTTAGCTAGCTCTTCCTTTTTCTCAGGGACTAGAGCCTTGGATGGGACCCCACTCCAGCTAGGGTCAGCCTCTTACAATGCAGAAACCCAACCTAAAGTGCCACTTTGGACCACGGTGGTCTGGCTCAAGTGACTTCCTATACAGCAGAGCACTATAGCTGAGGCAGGTTCAAGGCAATGTTCTAAGCAGGTTCTCTGGTTAGTTGTGGAAGTCTGTAACCATCAAGATGTGATGTATAGTGCACTCCATGATATCAAAATTCATTGCATGCTCCAAGGATGGGAGAACCATGCTTTCTTACATCACTATCTCCTCTTGCTGAGATGTAGGCTCAGAATATTTCCCCAGCTGCATCCCCTCTCCCTCCTGAGGATTGATGGGGAGGGATGGGGACCATACAGACCTCTAGCTCTGTACTTGCTAACCTTCTTCCCAGGCTACACCCAGCTGCTGAGATACAGGGGAGAGGATCAAGAACTTGTAGCCCTACATCTCCAACTTTGAATGGTGCAACTGGACCACTTGAAAACATGGCAATCTCAGAGAAGAAATTCCCACACCCATCCATGGCCTCTGCACTTGTTACAGCTAATCTGTGCTTAACCTACTCCACTGTTAGAGGAAACCACTTTTCCTAAATTTTGGGACCTTTTGGAACTGGGGAATGGAGGTAAGAAAGTCCCATTGAAAATGGTGATTTTTATCCCAAAGGGCTGAGGAGTGTCTTCAGTTGCTCTGAAAATATGCTTTTCTTAGACCCCACCCCTTAGGGCTAGGGAGTAATTGCTCTCCATCCTCTAGGACTAGCCTCTACTACCTCTGAAGACCTAGGATTACAGGCAGCACCTTACTCTTGCATGACCTTAATTAATATTGGAAATACCCATCACATTTGTTTAAAAAAAGTTAGATACATTTATAATTTTTTAGGACGTTTTACAGAGTTGACATCTGAAACCAGACTTACCAGCAGTTTTTCATTAACACATCTTAAAAGAGAGGGGGGAGGGGATTAAAATTCTTCCTTTCTAATATGGGACTCAACTGTTACCTGTTCTAATTACAATAAATAATACTCATTACTTCTAAACCAGGGGGTGGAAAACTTGTAACACAAGCAAATATGCATTTAAGGAAGTGACATATTTTAACACCAGTGTTTTTAGAGACTTAACTTATTTGTGGGTCTTTTCTATTCTAAAGAGATCACTGAAAGATGACTACAACGGCACACGGTGGACAGAAATAAATTTTATTAGAGAATATTTTAAAAATAACGATACAGAAAATTTGAAGTGTCAGTTATTGGTCATTGGGGGTAACATACAGAGTATAGGGGTATGTTGGTGTTTTGGGGCTGGGCAGCACACATAGTATATACAGACTGCAATGTCCCCAATGAGGGGTGGGTAACCGGTGGGCGGGATCAGGAAACAGTCGATAAGCGGTGAGGGTCTATCACCCATACGGGAAGTAGAGACAGTCATGGGTATAAGTAAGCGGGCTGGGTAATGGGGATGGGGTGACCCTCACGTGGCGGGATTCAGCTAGGTTTGGTGGGTTCAGGGCTCAGGGGATAGGGTCCAGCAGGGGGTGTGTGTGGGTGCACGAGGTCTCCCCGGCTCTATTGTATTGCAATATTATCTTAGACTGGGATCCTACATGCTAGGTGCAATATAGACAGAAGAAACAGATGGTCCGTAGCCTCAGAGAGCTTGCAATCTAATCCAAATATCACACTATACTATATCTGGATTTTTAATAAGGCTTTGGGGACAGTCCCACATGACGTTCTCATAAGCAAACTAGGGAAATGTGGTCTAGATTGTTACGGGGGGGAGGCAGCAAGGCTAAGTGGTAGTACTGATGAAAAGGATCTGGAGATTATAGTGGATCAAAAATGAATACGAGTCAACAATGTAATGCAGCTGTGAAAAAGACTAATGTCATTCTGGGGTCTATGAACAGGAGTGTCATACATAAGAGACAGGAGGCAATTGTTCCACACTGGTGAGGCCTCGGCTGGAGTATTGTGTCCGATTCTGGGCACTGCATTCTAGGAAAGATGTGGACAAATTGGAGAGAGTCCTGAGGAGAGCAACAAAAGTGATAAAAGGTTTAGAAAACCTGACATATGAGGAAATGTTGAAAGACTGGACATGTTTAGTCTTGAGAATAGAACACTGAGGGAGGACCTGATAATAGTCTTCAAATATGTTAAGGGCTGTTACAAAGAGGACTGGGATCAATTGATCTCTGTGTCCACTGAACATAGGACAAGAAGTAATGAGCTTAATCTGCAGCAAAAGGGATTTAGGTTAGATATTAGGAAAAACTTTCTGACTATAAGAGTATTTAAGTTCTAGAACAGACTTCCAAGGGAGGTTGTAGAGTAGCAGCCGTGTTAGTCTGTATCCGCAAAAAGAAGAACAGGAGTACTTGTGGCACCTTAGAGACTAACAAATTTATTAGAGCATAAGCTTTCGTGGACTACAGCATCCGAAGAAGTGGGCTGTAGTCCACGAAAGCTTATGCTCTAATAAATTTGTTAGTCTCTAAGGTGCCACAAGTACTCCTGTTCTTCTTTTTTTAAGGGAGGTTGTGGAATTCTCATTGCTGGAGGTTTTTAAAAACAGGTTGGACAAACACCTGTCCGGGCTGGTCTAGGTTTACTTGGTCCTGCCTCAGCACCGGGGGACAGACTTGATGATTTCTTGAGCTCCCTTCCAGACTGATATTTCTGTGATTCTAATTTGACACAACATTCCCCTTTCCCTCATTCCCATGCTGAGGAACCCCATGCGCCCCTCGGGTGCTACCTGCTGGGGTCTTACTTCCCGTACTGGAGACTTCTAGACATCACAGAGACTTCTAGAGACTCACCACCCAGCTGAGCATGACCCTCCTGCCAGATACTACCTGTCCCCATGTGACTTCCTCCTTGGAGACACCCACATGTCCTTCTCAATGGGACACCCTGTCCATCCCCTATTCCATGGGTGCCAGTACCTCCAGGATCACAGGCCCAAAATAGCATCTGGCCAGCAGAGGTGTTTTGGGTCCTGGATGCTTCTAATGTTTCCCCTGCTGAGACACGCAGCCCTGCTGTCATAGGACAGATCACAGGCTGATGGACATTACCCCTGATGTCATGACCCAGCTATCTCCAAAGGTCACTGTCCTTCCTGGTCCCCAAGATGCCCTGTCTGCCTGACCCACTCCTCAGTACCTGCCACCCTCGGACTATGACCACTCAGCAGATTCCTTACATTGTGATGCCTTGCGGGAGATGGGTCAGAACCCAACCCCAGTCTCCCAGGCTGGCAGGGGCTGTGTGCACCATTGGGCTAGAAGCCGAATGAAGCAAAGCCATTGGCACAGAGACAAAGCAGCCCTGTTTCCTGGCCTGTGCTGGATGTCAGCAAAACATGAAGAAACAAATGAGGTTGGGAAAGATTCCGTTCCGTTCTCATTCACAGTGCTGGAAGCAGAGCTCTGCAGCCATTCTAACCTGGCCTCCTCCTCCTCTGCCTGATCCTGTCCTCCACTGCATCCCTGTGTAAGGGAACTGTTGCCTCCTTACTAACACTCAGTGGGGGTGTTGTGGTTGGCTAGCTCCCAGCACAAAAAGTGGAAGGGTCGGTGGCAAATCAGGAGCCTAAGACTGACAGTCCCCAGGAACAATGGTGAGAGGCCAATGCTCCAGATCAGCCTGATTGACAGGGCAGGCAAGCTAATCAGGGAGTCAGGAGGCCGGGGGGTCCCGTCCTCCGTGTGAGCTGGAATGGCCTAAGTCAGACAGGGTGGGGCCGAGCTAAGGAGAGAGCAGGGGCCCGAGCTAAGTTGCTGGAAGCAGAGCTGCAGCCCCAAAGCCAGAGCACAGCCCAGAGAGAGCAGACCTGCCCTGGGAGCAGAGCTGCAGCAACCAGAGCCAGAGGGGCCAGACAAGCAGCCAGGAGGCAGGTCAGAGCTGGGAGCAGAGTCACAGAAGCAGCCTGCAGAGCAGACCTGTCCTGGGGGCAGAGCTGTAGCAACCAGAGCCAGAGGGGCCGGAGAAGCAGCCCAGGGAGCTGGAGGCAGAGCAGCAGCTGTGCTGAGGCAGAGTGGAGCTGGGGCTGGGGCTGGAGCAGTCCGGAGAGCAGCTGGGGAGAGTGAGGGGGACCCTGGGCAGTGGGCCCAGCACAGGGAGACGCCTCAGCCAAGAGGCCCTGCAGGCCAGACTTGGAGGGGGATCATAACCCTGTCAGGGCGGGGACAACGCTGGGAAGAAGGGTCCTGCCACCTAGAGCCTGAGAGCGTGTGGCCACCGCTGGAGCTAGTGTCCAACCCGCAGCGTCTCTGCAGCACAGCCAGGGCCTGAGAAGGAGCCTGGGACCTACAAGGAACAGACTGTGACCTGCCCTGACCTTCCAGAGACACTGTTTGTGATGTTCCCTGCCACAGAGCGGGATGATGTTTTCTCCTTTAACTTTTCCCATTTTTCCTTATTCTTTTTTTAAATTAATTGTTAATTAAACAACTTGTATTTGCTTTAAATTGTATGAAATGATCAGTGGGTCAGGGAGGTGCCCAGTGCAAAGAGAGTACCCTGGAGTGGGGACACCCTAGCCCCTGTCCTGGGTGACCACAGCAGGGTTGGGGGTCAAGACCCCCAGGAATCCTGGGCCCAGCCTTGTCGGGGTTTATGAGGACTCTGCCAGACAGGAGAGTGGAAGGGGAGCCCTCAAGGGCAGGGAGGCCTCTGGGTAAAGGAAGTGGGAGTGAGGACTCGGATTCTTTCGCCAGCCCACTTCACTGGGGTAGTGCAGAAGCCAGGAAAGTTCCCCACAATAGCGGGACCATTCCCCCGCTTACACCTGTCCCATGGCAGGTACCTTCACTAGCCCCTCCCTTGCTCCATGGCAGGTACCATCCTCACACTACAGCTGGAGCTTGCATCAGCTCCAGCCCATGACAGGAACACCCCTCCCCCCCAGCACCTACCCTCTGCAGATAGCCATCCACAATCCCTGCTCCATGAGAGGTGAGTGCCTCTTAAATTCAGGCCCCCAGGAGTTTCCTCCCCCAAATACCCTCATCTAGCACCAGCATTATAAGGAAGACAAAGGGCTCTGCCTTCCCCATTTCTCACTCTCAGTGGGTCTGTACCTCTTCATGACACGCACGGCTGTTTTTAAAACAAAAACTACCCTGCTTATAAGTTTGGTCCACATCCTCAGTGGTATTTACACTTCTAACTTCCATTGATTTCAGTGGGAGTTAGGATCCTAAATACCTTTGTGGACCTGGGTCTTTGCTGCCAGCTGGCCCAAGGGATGTTATTAACATGGTCAGTTTCACACTGTAGCCAGATCCTTGGTTTCCCACTAGTGATGGGAGGCTAGGAGCAGATTTATGCCTTATGCAGTGTTAATAAGGGCTTATCTATACTATCATTCTCACCTCCTTGGGGGCTCAGTTACCACATGGCCATCAGCCACCAGAGGTAAAACATGGTTCAATCTTATAATGTAGGTGAGATCAACCCACCTTCCCTAGATAGCAACATGATTTGAAAAGATGGTTGAAACACAGCGTGGGCCCGTCTATGCTTCAAGGCTGATCAAGCTCCCCAAGCGACTGTATAGATGGTTCCTAAAGGTATCCTTCTGGACTGCAGCACCGCGAGCTCTTGTGTTTGTAGTCTGACATTTGGACCTGATCCTGCAAGGGATCCCAAAACACCCCCACAAAGGCCCCCTGACTCGTGGATGTAGGGTGCAAGGCTCCAAGCTAGTGGATTCAATTCTGGGATCAGGGTCTGGGTTGGCAGGTAAGCTATGACTTTGTACAGCTTGGCAAGCAAGTTGGCCTCATGCGGTCTCCATTTGAACATTTTATTAGCAGAAGGGTAGGAAGATGACTTACTGGCTACCATCTTTTATAAACTTGCAGCAAAGCAAGTCTCTGTAATTCCTCAAAAGATGCTGCATTCAGGGCCTGATCCAAAGCCTGCTGTAGTCAATAGAGAAACCCACATGGACTGCATTAGGCTCAGGTTCCAAGTCCCCACCTCACCACTTGATTTATAGTTTAATGCTCCCAATCATTTTCTTGGAACAACTGTAAGCAGCCTCTTGGTTACCTGTCAAGTATATGGCATTTAAGAGTGTTCTCCCCATAGCAAGTGCCTAGAAACTATTCCTGTGCTATACCTGGGAACACAGTAGGATCCATCAGCAAAAGGAGCAAACCCCTCCTCTCCTCCCCCCCAAAAAGAGAGCTGTTCACCTTGAGAGACTGAAAGGAGTATTTCCTCTTTCATGAGGATAGAAAAAGCTAGAGAGGTTGCAGTCCTCACACCTGGTAGCAGAATGCAAGGCATGTTAGTGTGGAGCAGGAGTTTAGCAATGGGGCAGGACTGGCTAAAGACCAGGTTGTGGGGAATCAGGAGGGAGGTCTGGGGGTAGTCATATTAGGAGGGGAAGTAACAGGAGCACAAGCCACCCCACGGCAGTAGCTATGGGCGTAAGAACAGGTGAGAGAAAGTAAGCACACTGCCAGATGTCTGAATTCAGATAGCATTAACAGTGTTGCCTCACAGCCTGCACCTCCTATATTTTGTGCCTTTATTGCCTCTGTAGGGGCTGGGCCCCATTGTCCTGCACCCTCACAATGTCAAAGCCCCACACGTCTCAGTTCATATTATTCCCAACCTATTTTGTCATAAGCCCCCAGGGTTCCTCATTATACAGGATACCAGCTGTGTGCAGAGGGTAGATGGGCTGCAACCTGGATTTTGACTGGCTAGAGATCAGCACACTACTCACCCATGTCTTTTATACTGTACACCACAATGGTGGGTAAATATATAATCTGCCCTAGATCACAGGCATGCCCATTGTTGCCACAGCAAAGTAACTTTGCCATATTGGTATCTGAAAGGGATCAGGACATGGAAATATTTCTAAGTATTGTACATCTTGGACTTTAGTATAAAGTCTGATAAACCAGGAACCACCAGGCCAGCACTTTCAGGTGTTCAGTACTGTGTGTGACTCTTCCCAGGCTACTTGGCCTTTGCTTATGCTAGCTAGACATTCTGGATGGGAATGCATGTAGGCAATGAAATATGTGGATGAGGTAAATAGCTGCTGGCAGCCTCAAGGAATGTGATTCAAACCAGGGCACATACAGAAAAAGCAAAAATCAAGGATATACAATGACTTTTATGAGATCAAAACACGTGGTAGTTTTACCCTTTGGAGTGATTTTGTTTGGAAAGGAAGAGGTAGGCAAGTTTTACCACCAACCATTAGGACCAGATCAAGAAGGTATCCTATTTAAAGGATACCACCACTTCATCTTGAGTTCATCCTGAAGTCAGTTTAGCTTCACACTTGTGTTTTCAAAGTGAACAGAAACAGAAGCCTGCCAAAAATCTGAATTAAGGGCCACTTCTGCAAAAAGGCTGTCCAGCTGAATACAAAAAACTGTTCCTCCTACAAGACTAGGGTGGAGTGTGTTTATTCTTTTGGAGACAGTATTGAAGGCAGGACGGGGCAGTTCTGTTTAAGATAGTTATAGTGTTTGGTTTGGTCTGACTGATCTTAGAAGTGTATGACAGTTTTTACTAGAGTTGAGCCTATGCTTTGAGTACTCATGGTCCAAAGGCAGTCCAGAAGATATTTTTAAACATCAGGAATGATATGTCCTGTCTTCCAGGCAGGACATGTTGGATACCTGAGTGGATGTTATTGTGGGTTCTTGTATCTTAGTTGAAGCAGCAGGATGATGGACCTTCAAACCAAAAAGTAAATTTCCAAAAAACTAAAAAAAAAATTCTTACAGTATTAAAAGCAGTTTAAGCAGCCTAAAAACCCACCCCAACTTCACACATTAGGTGAATTTCCACTATTTCTCCAGTCAATTCTCAGGGGCAGAAATTCTGTCCTCTTCTACAGCAGAAAACCCACTTAACATTCAGGCCTTCATACAGTGTATCCCTCCCCACCCCCTGGTCCATTTCTCTTGCCCATCTTTAACAGATGTTTTACACACCATTTTCCCCTCACTGAACAAAGTTAGTGGTACCCAGCAACAGCTAACCATGCTTTTCTAATAGAGTAGAGGGCTCTTCATGACCCAGCTGTAAATGCAGATCAAAATTTCTTACCTAGTGAACACCAAGCTAATCTCTGTACACCAAAATAGAAGCAAGACATGTTCGGCAGGTTTTAGAAGTCCCCATGGCATTTTCTGGGCACTCATCACCATGCTAGGGGTGATGAGATTAATCTGGTAGGCTGCAGCATAGTCTTGCAATTTAATTATGTAAACTACTAAGGAACAGGCATTTCTATTAATACACTTGAAAGAATAATCAGCTTTTCCATGCTGATCAATCCAGTTACCCTGAAGCAATTGTACAACACATTTTAAATTTTAAGCCACAGAATTTTATTAGTTTGTCTTACACAAGGAACTGTCAGTGACAATACAATTATCACCTTTAGGGTTAGTTACAAATCTACTTCTGAGATGCCATTACATCAAAGTTACATTGTAAAGTCAACCACCCTTACTCTAGTCTCCAGCCCCAGGGAATTTATAGCTAAGGGGGGGGGGGGGGGGGGGAGTTAAGAGTCACTAGTCAGCCACAGGAAAACTAAAGCCTAACAGGTAGCGCTCTCTCGCGCGCGAATAATACAGTTAACTGTAACCTTGGTCACGTGCAACCTGTAACAGAGCTTATGATGCACAGGGTATAGTTACTGCACAGTACATCAAAGGAATAGTCAAGTTAAACATAAGGGGAGGTGAGTAAATCAAATATTGGTCCAACATGAAAAGCTTTTCAAGGGCAAAGTTTACAAGTAACTACTCAATTTGGTAAATACATTTGCCCTGACAATTATACTGTGTGTAACCCCATCAGCAGAGGCTGAGCACATCTGCTGGGACCCTCTTTAGAAGCATTTACGATGGACAATGGATGGGCCAGACTCATCGTATTCCTGCTTGCTGATCCACATTTGCTGGAAGGTGGAGAGAGAAGCCAGGATGGAGCCACCAATCCAGACAGAATATTTACGCTCCGGTGGGGCAATGATCTTGATTTTCATCGTGCTGGGTGCCAGGGCCGTGATCTCCTTCTGCATTCGGTCAGCGATGCCAGGATACATGGTGCTTCCTCCAGACAGCACCGTGTTAGCATAGAGGTCCTTTCGGATATCTACATCACACTTCATGATGGAGTTGAAAGTGGTCTCGTGAATGCCACAGGACTCCATCCCCAGGAAGGAGGGCTGTAAGATGGCCTCTGGGCACCGGAACCTTTCATTCCCGATAGTGATCACTTGGCCATCAGGCAGCTCATAGCTCTTCTCCAGGGAGGAAGATGAAGCAGCTGTGGCCATCTCCTGCTCGAAGTCCAAAGCGACGTAGCAGAGCTTCTCCTTGATGTCGCGCACAATTTCCCTTTCGGCCGTGGTGGTGAAGCTGTAGCCTCTCTCGGTCAGGATCTTCATGAGGTAGTCAGTCAGGTCACGGCCAGCCAAGTCCAGACGCAGGATGGCATGGGGCAGGGCGTAGCCCTCGTAGATTGGCACTGTGTGGGTGACCCCATCCCCAGAGTCCATGACAATACCAGTGGTACGCCCAGAGGCATACAGGGACAGCACAGCCTGGATGGCCACATACATAGCTGGAGTGTTGAAGGTCTCAAACATGATCTGCGTCATCTTCTCTCGGTTGGCCTTGGGATTCAGGGGGGCTTCAGTGAGCAGGACAGGGTGCTCCTCGGGGGCAACCCGCAGCTCATTGTAGAAGGTATGATGCCAGATCTTCTCCATATCATCCCAGTTGGTGACAATGCCATGCTCAATGGGATACTTCAGGGTGAGGATACCTCTCTTGCTCTGGGCCTCATCACCCACATAGCTGTCTTTCTGCCCCATACCAACCATGACACCCTGGTGCCTGGGGCGTCCCACGATGGAGGGGAACACGGCTCGAGGAGCATCATCCCCAGCAAAGCCAGCTTTGCACATCCCGGAGCCATTGTCAACAACGAGGGCGGCAATTTCTTCATCGGCCATTTTGAGTTAATCTGGGGGGAGGAGCACAGAGCCCGTTAGGTGCATGGAAGTTTTCAAGGAAATGCTATTGGCTACCTTCCCCATGCGCCCTACGGCAGGGGAACGCGGTTGTTGTCTGGATCGGGATGTGGGTGCGGCAGGGCTCAGCCTAGGAAGCTCCCCCCACCATAGGCTAGGCCCGCCCCGCCCGGCCCCGCCCGCGGACTCAGCGGCTCCGACTAGAGACCAGAGCGAGCGAGACCCCAGCCCAGAGCGGCCATCACACCGCTTCCCGCCAGCCCCGCCCTGTCCTCGGGGCACAGAGACCCTCCCCTCCCCCACCATCCGGTACCTAAAGCAGCTCAGTCACGTCCGGAAACTGCTGCAGCCTCTGTCTCCTTCCGCACCCACCACGCGCGCCGCTTTATCCCCACCGGAAATGGAAACCCGCCTCCGGCCCCGCACGCCCATTGGTTGCCGCGATGATAATCCGCCCCTTACCACCTTCCCATCTACCTATCAGAACGTCGCTGGCCGAACCAGTCTTGTTCCCAGCAGGCCTTGCGGCAGGGAGGCCGAACAGCATGCTGGGAGCTGTAGGCGCTCGGGGAGCTAAGCCCGGTCTGGTCTCGCCTCGTAAACCACAATTCCCAGCATGCGGCATGTGAAGCCGCCGGCACTTCCTGTTTCCGGTGATGGTGCTCAGGTGAGTGTAAACAACATCAGATGGGGTTGTGGAGCTGTTCGCCGTGGCCCCTGCGGGGGCTGGTCTTGCCTCGACTCCCGCCTCGGGGCAGGGTTGGATCAGTATCGATCCAGCCCCACCGGGGCTGTGGCCTACCCTAGGGCCCCCTCTCCAGGGGGCTGGGCACTAGGGTTCGGCCTGGTGTGGCTCCGTCTCCCGCTAGGATTGTGGGCTGGGTTTGGGGTCCGATAGCGACCCCGGCACTCGGATCTGGACATCAGGGCAAGGCTTAACATAGACCTCACCCCTAACCCGGGCTGGGGGCCTACAACCAGGGCCGGATTAACTTTTTGTGGGCCCGGTGCCAAACCTATTTGTGGGCCCCCATGGGGCAAGGTGCAGGGGGGCAGGATGGTCAGTCTCCAGAGTGAAGGGCGGGCTGGGGGCAATGAGGCACAGCGCCCAGCAGGAGGGTACTGTTTACAAACCTGCAGCTGCCAGACGCAAACTGGACTGCCCAGCCCTGTGCTACCAGCATGCCCGTTCCCCTTGAGGGCAGGCCTGCACCACAGCACCCCTCTACCCAGTGCCTCACCCTTATGCCCAGCGCCCCCTCACCCAGAGACCACCACCACAGACCTCTATGCCCAGCCCCCACCCCTCCCAGAGACCTCCCCCATGGGCCTTCCACCACAACTACACAACACCCTGAACACCACACTGCTCGCCCAGCGCCCCCAGCCCATGGACCTCCGCACATCCCACCACCCTCCTCACATTCCCACCATCACAGCTGCACAGCACCCCATAGTCCTGAGGGGATTCTGCACCAAAAAAATTAAAAATTCTGTGAACAATATTTTAAAATTCTGCAAGTTTTTATTTGTCAATAAATAAATGTGGAGGCTGCAACATGGCAGTGGGGAGCACTGGCCACTGGTTGCATGGAGGTGGGAGATTACCCTGCAGCCTCCCCCAACCCCACCCCGGGACAAGGACTTGGCAGCGAGGCTGCACCCGACCCTGATACAGTGCAAGGGCCCGGCCTGCCCCAGAAATACCCTGGGGCCCTGCCCCCCTGTGCCAGGCACACCAGGTGTGGGTGAGCAGGCTCAGCCCGGCAGCAGGATCCAAGTGCAGAGGGACATAGTGTGGGAGGATTCAGGTGGGGGTAAGAGAGTTGTCTGTGGGGCAATCTGGGTGCCTGGTGGCTCAGTGGGAGATCTGGATGCACCGAAGCTCATTGGGAGGTTCCAGGTGCAGGGGAAATGGGACTCTTCAGGGGATCCAGGTGAAGGTGTTTGGGTCTCAGCGGGGGGGGGGGGGTCTAGGTGCAGGGGAGGTGGGGTTCATTTGGGTGGGGGTCCAGGTGCAGGTGGTTGGGGCTCAGTGGGGAGGGTGTCTTGGGGGCTCAACAGGGTGGTACAGATGCAGGGGAGGTGGGGCTTGTCAGGGTGAGGGTTTGATGGGCTGGCTTAACAGGGGAGCCCCAGTTTCTGCCAAGGGGATGCCGCATGCTGGGCTCCAGCTTCCCCACCTGTCCCTGCTTCCCTCATCCCCTTCTCTTCCCCATCCCATGCCCCTCCCCCACTGTTCCATCTCTTCCCCATCCCACCCCCTTCTTTCCCCCCTGCCCTCGCTTCCCCCATCCCCTTCTCTTCCCCATCCCATGCCCCTTCCCATCCCATCCCACCCCACCCCCTTCATCCCCACAGCCTGTTTCCCCCATCTCCCGCTTCCCCCCATCCCCTTCTCTCCCCCATCCCATGCGCCTTCCCCACTGCCCCATCTCCTCCTGCTCTCTCCCATCCCATAACCCTTCCCCACCGCTCCATCTCCCCACTGCCCCTTTCCTCCTGTCCCCGCTTCCCCCATCCCCTTCTCTTCTCCCCATCCCATGCCCCTTCCCCACCACTCCATCTCCTCCCTACCCCACCCCCTGCATCCCCACTGCCTCTTTCTCCCAGTCCACACTTACCCCCACCCCTGCTTCTCCTGCCCCCTTCTCTTCCGCATCCCATGCCCCTTCCCCTCCTTCTCCTCCCCATCCCACCCCCTTTCTTCCTCCCTGCCCCCACTTCCCCATCCCCTTCTCTTCCCCCATCCCCACTGCCTCTTTCCTCTGCCCCCGCTTCCCCATCCCCTCCTTCTCCTTCCCATCCCACCCCCTTCCTTCCCCCACTGCCTGTTTCCCCCAGCCCCTCCTTCTCTTCCCCATCCCATGCCCATTCCCCACTGCTCCATCTCCTCCCCAGGCTGGACCCCCAGCACTCACCGGCGGAGTGGAGCAGGTTGGGGTCGGATCACTCCACTTCCTGCCGCCCGGTGATTGTAGGGTGGGCCCAACCCCTACACAAGTCCCCCGGGACGTGTAGCTCAGGGGAGAGGGCTTGTGGGGGAAGGGGTGGAGTGGGAGCAGGGCTGGGGCAGAGCAGGGGTGGGAACAGGTGGGGGGCGGGGACCATGGGAAAGAGGCGGAGCAGGGGTAGGGGTTTTGGGGAAGAGGCGGGGTGGGATCAGCTTTCCTGGCCAGCTCAGCCAGCCGGGGGGATCGGGCTGGCCAGGGCCCCTTCTGCTTGTGGGCCCGGCCCCATGGCACCACTGGTGCCAATGTAAACCCGGTACTGCCTAGAACCTGTCCACTCGCCGAGCTGGGCTCTGTGGTAAGGCCTGGTAGGGGAGCCCCTCCCTGCTCTATCAGGGTTTGGGACCAGGACATAGTCCCCCCCGCCCCTTCAGTGTTGGGGACTAGGGCAGGGACTTAATGTAGATATCCCCACCCAGAGCTGGGGACAGGGTATAGCCTAGTGTAGATCCATTCCGTCTCATGTTGGTTTGTTTTGTTCCATTCACAGCCTCTCCTGGAGTTCAGAACTGGGTTTCTGAGGCTCAGTTCCTCTCAGTGACACAGTTACAATGTCTTTGTCAGAGTGGCATATTGCGGTGAAGCTGGCAGATCAGCCGTTGGCCCCCAAATCCATCCTGCGGCTACCAGAGACTGAGTTGGGAGAGTGTCCTTTGGGTGGGTGCAGCATCTCCTACTTGAAGCAGCTTATCACTGGAAAGCTGCAGGAGTCAGTCCCAGACCCAGAACTCATTGGTGAGTTGCTGCTTTTACTGCAAGGTTGGGCCTAGTCAGGCCTGGGATCATGCCAAATTTCAACTGCGTAATTACATACAGCAGTTTCAGTTCGGTATAGTTTCTTTGCTTCCAGTGTTGCTGTGTATAATGTTAGTTATTATGGAGACATTAGCCATCCCTATTTTCCAGATTTGCTTTTAACAAATCCTTCTAACAAGGCAGGCTAGTAGACACCTATCTCTGCTATGACATATACTTTGTGTCTGACAGCAGTAGAACTCTGTGGGGTTGGGGTAATTCTTTTAAACCGTGTAGTTCTGTGAGAGGATGCACAACTAGGCTTGTATCCTAAGCTTCAAGGTCCCCTTGAATTTAAATGTGCAAGTGTTTATGCGGCTGAATATTTAGGAGTTGCCACTTCAATTGGTACATCATGTGGCAGGCTGATAGCATGTCTGGAAATGTACTTATCCCATAAAGGCCATGCAATAGGGCTTCCTACAGGAACACCCTCTGTTACAGAGCTGTGCTTTCTCTCTTTCAGATCTGATCTACTGTGGCCGCAAGCTGAAGGATGACCAAACACTTGATTTTTATGGCATCCAGTCAGGCTCAACTGTTCATGTCCTGCGGAAGTCGTGGCCCGAGCCGGATCAGAAACCAGGTGAGAGAGAGGATGCCTGGGATGACCCTCTGGAACTCTTAAACATGTGTATGTGTGGTGCTTATCTCTTGTGGTTGAGATGGGGACACGTACGCCTGCTTGCCTGTCATTTTCAGGGACAGAGGTATACTGGAAGGTGGTGAATTCCTTGGGATTGATCTGGTGTTTTCTCTGAAACCTCCAATCTCAAAGGAAGGGGAGCTCTCTGTCTGTTTCACGCTGACATGGGAACTGTGGAAAGAGCCCCATGATACATGGAGAAAGAACCTCCTAGCTGAGTTCCAGTCAATTACACTGGTTCTGTTGAGGACCAAAATCAGATTCCCCACTCATTTTGATCCATCTTTATTCTGCCTTTGAAGTGTTCTGTGGTCAGCATCAGAGCAGGTAAATTAAAGCAGTGGCACTGGGATTGCAGAGTGGGGAGTGCTAGAGCAAAGCTCTTTAGATTCTTCCCCCGCACATACACTGTTCCATCAGACTGGGTTTGGCTTTCTTGGCTATGAGGAAACGGATGACATAAAGGGCAGGCAGAATGAAACTGACCAATAAAAGCTCTTGATTCTTCTTGCCATCCCTTTCTGAATGTCTCTGCCAGAGCCTGTGGATAAAGTGGCTGCAGTGCGAGAGTTCCGGGTTCTGCACACCGCCCTGCATAGCAGTCCTGCATACAGAGACGCAGTGAGTGTGGTTTATTCTTCACCCCTAAGTGTGCGTCATCCCCCATGTGTGACTGAACAAAGGAGAGGGATGGAGAGCCCCAACAGCAGTTGAATTGGGCTACCCCAGTTTTAGACTGGCCTCATTATGTGGCATTGGTGATCTGTTTTGATTTCTTTGGTAGGTCTTCAAGATGCTGGGGAACAAGGAATCACTGGATCAGATCATTGTAGCTACCCCTGGTCTCAGCAGCGACCCTGTTGCTCTGGGTGAGTTCAGATGTGGCCAGACAGTGTAAAGGACATAGTAAATAGACATGGTCCATGGAACCTATTAATTCCTCGCATTGGGGGAGGGAGCGTCAGGCTCCAGGAAGAGCAGGAAAAGGCAGTGTCTGCAGAGACTCTCCACCTTTGAGACAGAGAGGTCTGAATCTGTCCAGGAGTCAGATTTTACTATTGTGCTATCAGTTGTTGGACTGGCCCCTAAGGAAGCCGGAGGGAGGGAAGTGTATAATGAATGCATCTACTTTGCACCTGCCCCTTCCAAGTGCCACAAAGGATTAATTAAATCTGATCCAGGCTTGCCTGGCCTAGTGAGCTAGCAGCATCTCTGCATGGCCATGTGCAGATTCCAGTAGGATTTTGGGTTATTGCTTCTTATGGCTCTGAGCCAACAAGAGCAGATAGCTCTGAAGAGCGGAAGTATTGTATGATGCTCAGCAGCAACCATTGTTGACTCAAAACATGGTCCTTGTGCTTGGGAGCTGATGGTCACGATGCAGAGCCTTGTAGGGAAGAGGTGGAAGCCTTACAAGAGAATAATAGTGGAGAGATACCATCTGGAGTACACATTGCTCCACTGCCCCAGGAGTAAAGCTGCTCCAGAAACTGAGTGACTTTTGCTTGTGTTTTGGGTCACATTTGACAGATGCTCCTTTTGTTTCCTGTCCCTGATTCAATACATTTCCTGGTCTCTTACAGGTGTCTTGCAGGACAAAGATCTTTTCTCAGTCTTCGCTGACCCAAACATGCTGGACACGTAAGTTTTGAATGGCCATCCTGTGTCCAAGCCATCACGTAGCTACGCAATGCCTGTTTGTACAATTGCACAATCTATTTTTCTTTAAGTGGGAGGAGAGGGTTACTCCAGTTCTCAACTTCTGGTGTGGACATGCCATTCCATTGGCATAGGCAGGGTCGAAGGCTTTCCCGTCCCTTCTTCCTGCTTCCAACCCCTCTCTCTTAGTAATAGTAGTCTGAGAAAAGACTGAGCTGGGGTGTTTGTCACTGAGCTGCCCATGCTGCACTTTAGGGGGTGGGATGGTTCAAGAGATTTGTACTTCAGTGCAGGATCTTTTACCTCTGCTTTCTGAGTGCAAATCCAGGCTTGGTTGGTTGTGGCTGAAAATTGCTACCATCTGATTGTTGCTCAGAGCCCTGTGCGAGCTGAGGTGGGGAATCTCGTTTTTGGTCCCAGTGGGCAGCCTGCATCCGAAATAGGGTTGCCAACTTTCTAATCGCACAAAACCAAACACCCTTCCCCCGCCCCTTCCTCGAGACCATGCCCCTTCCTTTCCCTTTCTCCAAGGCCCTGCCCCTGCTCACTCCATCCCCCCTCTCTCCATCACTCGCTTTCCCCCGCCCTCACTCACTTTCTCTAGGCTGGGGCAGCGGGTTGGGGTGTGGGAGGGGTACAGGCTCTGAGGGTTCCGGCTGGGGGGTACAGGCTCTGAGGGCTCCGGCGGGGGGGCGTACAGGCTCTGAGGTGGGGCTGGGAATGAGGAGTTTGGGGTGCAGGAGTGGGCTCTGGGCTGGGGCCGAGGGGTTTGGAGAGCAGGAGGGAGCTATGGGCTTGGTAGGGGGTTGGGAGAGGGCTGGGGTAGGTGAGGGATGCTGGTTCTGGCTGGATGGCGCTTACCTTGGGTGCCTCCCGGAAGCGACTGGCATGTCTCTTCTGCTCCTAGGCTCAGGGGCAGCCAGGTGGCTCCTGCGCTGCCCCTGCCTGCATGCACCACTCCCGCAGCTCCCATTGGCTGTGATTCCCAGCCCGCGGGAGCTGCGGAGTTGGAGCTTGGGGTGGGGGCAGCATGCAGAGACCCACTGCCCGCCACTGCACCTCGGAGCCAGACATGCCGCCCGCTTCCGGGAGCCACACGAAGCCAGGGCAAGTAGGAAGACTGCCTTAGCCCTGCTGCACCGCCAATTGGACTTTTAGCGGCCTATTAAAATCTCCCGGATTGCTTTCAATAGTCACTAGGAGATTGATGCTGATTCCAGTAGACTCCTGCCCAGTCTGGGAGGGTTGGCAATCCTAATCAGAAACTCATTGCCAAAATGGGATCTAACTGGTCCCTCTTGTTGGCCAACTCAGCAGAGTGTGTAGGAATCAGTGGGTCAAGGGGAGGGAGCTTCCTTCACCTAGAGATCATGCTTCTGTATCATGAGATACATCAGCCAGAGGAGCTGGCACTACTGTGGCCCATGCAGTACATGTTCAGTGGATGAAGAGAGGACTCCAGCCTTTGGGGATGTCAAACCTGCCATCTTTCACTAGCACCAAATCCACTTAAACAAAACAAATAATAAAAAAAAAATTTGGAACATGACTCCTGGGCTGGTGGCAGGATTATTACTAGACCAGGTAGGCTGGAGGGGTTACATCATCTGGCTGCCAGAGCCGGGATCGGAGATGATGGTGAAGGATAGCCCACTGGGAAGCCTGAAATTGCTGCTCTGGGCGCTGTGGTGGCCTCCCTTCCCTTCCTCTGGTGCCACCGCCAGGTTTCTTGTTTTGTCTCTGCCCAGGCTAATCCCAGCTCACCCTGCTCTGGTGAACGCCATCATCCTAGTTCTGCACTCCGTGGCGGGCAGCACGCCCCTCCCAACTCCGGAGACCTCACGCAGCATGCCTTCCAGCTCCTACAGGGACATGCCTGGTCAGTTTGCCTGTGTGAAGCATCCAGCTATGTGCACATGGGGTAGATGAACTGCAGGATCTACAGACTAATCCAGGCAGTAACTGACCCTGAGCCTTCCAGGGGCAGGTGGAGCAGGAGGCCTGGTTTATTGAGTTAGTAATGTGCATCTGTTCTGGGACGTAATCTTTAGGGCAGAGAGAGAGGGATTTTCCTTCTCCTCTGACATATGCAGCGTTAAGTAGAACTCACTGAATCCTCCAATTAGAGTGCAATAAAAAAGTTGCTGGGTGTGTTAGGCCTGCGACTATGAACCCTTCAGCTGCTGAAGGTCTTCTCCATCCCACTTAGGATCTGACCCTCTTCACCACTTGGGTGGGAATCCTCCAAGGAAAACCTAGGATGCTGGTGATTCATAGGTGGCACTCTTTCCTCTGAATCAGAACTAAACCAGTGTCCCACATAGTGGTCCTGGCCCTGTGCTGCTGAAGGCTGTGCCTTTTCCAATAAGACATAAAACACTTGTGAATATTAAAGATCCCATAGTTGGTTTGCGTGAGAAGAGGTGTTAGTTCCATTGTCCTGGCTGTATTCTAATTTGGGTAACTATGCTGCCTCCCTAAATTTCCTCTGTACTTTCACTAGAAAGTATTTTTCACTTCCCCATGTAGTGCACATTAATGTCACTGCATTCCACCCCAGAGGTGACTGCATTTTAATGGTGAGTGGGCATCCCTTATAAAACGCAGTCCATGAAGTGTCTTTCCCTGGGAGGCTGAGTGTTGTCTATCAGCTGGTTTGACTTCTCTGAAGGCATGGGAGATCTAACAGTCTCTGCTGGGAGGGTAAGTGGGAGCTGAGATTTTGTGTTGTCTGTGGTTTGAGAGCTTTTCTCCACTTGAATGTGTTCTCTTCTCTGGGGCAGGTGGCTTTTTGTTTGAAGGTCTCTCTGACGACGAAGATGATTTTCATCAGGTAATGTTAGTGGGGCAGGCGAGGGGTCTGGGTTTGGGGGATGGTTGCATTTAGAGGCACAGTAAAATCAGAGAATCTGGAGCTGCACCCTGGGCAGGGTGGTCTTGCAGTCAAAGCACTGGATTAGGGTTTGAGAGACCCAGGTTCAGCCCTTGGCTCTGCCACAGCCTCCTGTGTGACCTTGAGCAAGTTGCTTCTTCTCCCAATGCCTCAGTTTCCCCATCTGTATTATTTAGGGCAGAGGTGGGCAAAGTACGGCCTGGCCCTTGAGCTCCCAGCCGGGGAGGCTCGCCCCCGGCCCCTCCCCTGCTGTCTCCCCACAACAGTACTTAGTTAGGCTCATGTAGTAAGAAATAAATAGGTCCAGCTCAGGGAATGGTGCTTCCCTGAATGCCAGCACCAAATACCATAGGAGGTGTGCAGCACCTTGCCTGGATGTGAAGAGTGGGTGATGCATGTACTTCTTCAGGGCAGCACTGCAGGTTTCTTTGCAGAGGAACAAGGTCTTGGTGGGGATGATTGTTTGATTATTCAGCAATGGGTGGGGAGGGACATCCTGCTTGACAGGGATCATTAAGCTGAGGTGATGTCCCAACCCATGGTCCGTTTACAGAACCACTGATAATGGCTAGTCAATCATTCCCTCCGTATAATACATCCAGTAACTGCAAGTGTCGGATCAAAGCCAACTCCCCTGACCCCCAACCCAGTGTTTTCTCTTTGTCTCCCTTCAGTTTGCCAGCACTGAGCTATGATCAATAGATGGCCCAGACTGGCGGTGGCCCCAGCCACCTCTGAACTCTGGGTCTCTGTCACATTGTTTGTTTGAAGTTACTGACACCGCTGCAGTATGATGGTCCATTGCTGCATCTTTTCAGGGCTTCCAGTGTCTCTATAACAGCTGTGATTAATACTGGGGGTTCTTAGCTGGTGACTCTGAAGGTTAACGTTGAAAGGCAGGGGAGTTGGCAGGCCGAGCTGTGCAATGTTAGTTCTAAAGGTGGCTCTGATGGTGACTTCCTTGGAATCCTGAGCGCACCTTGAGTATCTTTGTGACATAGAGGCTAACTCATGGGTTTTCTCTCGTCCCGGCAGAGCACAAGGTCCACGCCTTCCAGCAGCACTTCTGGGTCCCGCCCAGCATCACTCGGCTACACTGGGGCTGCCGGACCCCGGCCAATCACACAGAGTGAACTGGCAACTGCGTTGGCCCTGGCCAGCACGCCTGAGAGCAGCTCACACACTCCTACCCCTGGCACCCAGGTAGGGTAACAGCACAGCATCAGGGAATCCCTCTCTCAGATCACAAACTGCAGCGAGATACTGACTGCTGAGAGCCAGTCCCAGCTAACGGCCCTGGGACCTGACACTGGGCTAGCCCATTATGGCAGGAGTCTCCTCTGTACAGACTCCGGGCGGGAGAATGTTTGGAGTTGAGGAGACCCTTATGGAGGAGGCATTTCCCTGAAGATTGCTGTGTGGGCCAGTTAACATTACAGCTGTGTGTGGATCCCATTAGCATGGTCTCCTGTCTTCCAGGGTCACTCATCGGGCACCTCTCCGATGTCCTCCAGTGTCCAATCAGGAACTCCCATCACCAACGACCTCTTCAGCCAGGCCCTGCAGCATGCCCTGCAGGCATCTGGGCAGCCCGCCATGCAGGTCAGTAACTCAGTCTTGTCATTTCAGGGTTCTGTGACCCACCTCTCCACTCTGATTCCAGGAGCTATTGCAGGACAGGAAAGTCTTTCTCTTGAAGTCTCGCGTTGCAGGCCACTCAGTATCCAAAGGTGGCTCAGTGGCTGGCCGGAGCTCCCAGCAGGAGGTGCTGTAGGGAATGATGCAGAAGCACTGGAGGTGGAGGGTTTGGGGCAGGACCGTGGGGTTGCTCCCAGCAGGAGGTGCTTAGATCCCAAGATGACAGAGGTGTAGAAATGCAGGAGGGAAAAGCTGCGGCTTTGGAGGCTGTGGAGGAGGGTAGGGAATAACTGTCGTTTCTCAGGTACTGAGTGATTCCCCTTAGCTGTCTCTCCTCTCTTTACAGAGCCAGTGGCAGCCACAGCTGCAGCAGCTGCGGGACATGGGCATACATGACGACGACCTGAGCCTCCGAGCCCTCCAGGCCACCGGAGGGGACATTCAGGCTGCCCTGGAGCTGATATTTGCAGGCGGGGCGCCCTAACTCCCTGTGAGCGAGGGCAGAGTGGCATGTTTCAGAGATGCTGCTAGGTTAGGACGATTGTGAAGTTCCTCTCTCCGATCCCCACCTCAGCCCTGAAACACTTGGACAGAACTGAGCGTCTCTCTTGCCCTGGGCAGTGTAGGGGACTCTCCCCTGCCTTGTCGGGATGCAGTTGATGGCAGAGTAGATGATGCACTACGCTGGGATGGGAACTCTGACTCAGAACTCAGAGAGGTTCTTCCTACTGCACTCCCCTGGGCTATAGCCACCACAGGCAAGATCACTGGATTTCTGTACAGCCACAGGAAAAGAGCAACAGCCCCCTGAACCAGGAGATACTGCAAAGCCACAGCTGCTCCCACGAGGCATCTGCCAGCTCCCTCTCCTGCTTGTACTTCCATTCCTGCCACCCTAGAACGCCTCGGTCTCTTTTAGTTCATCAGTGTTTGAGTCTAATAAAGCTGAACCTCTCCACTTGTCTGTCATTGGAATTGTGAGCCGGTAGATTTCAGAGCTAGCCTGAGTGGTTGTTGGGTGGGAGGCCTCCAAGAATAAGCTAGGCTGCTGGAGGAAGTACTGCCGATAATTCAGCTGGGGGTGCTCTTCCCCTGGAGTCCATGCTGAGCCAATGTCCCTGGGTGATGTCAGAGGTGCTGTCTCTTGACTGATACGTTCCAAGATGATCATTTGTGTGCATTAAAACGGGGGGAGGGGGGTCCTCATAACAACATGTAGCAGTTACATCCCACTTCTCATCTGCAAAGCCCTTTGCAATCACTGATTGATCCTCACATAATCCCTGGGAAGTAGGCGAAAGCAGGGAAGGACAGGAACTGGCTAAAATCCAGGAGGAATAATTCCATTCTGCCCACTGAAAGTTCTCTCCTCGCTTTCCAGGGATATGCTCTTCCTACTCGTTTTCTGCTCTTAACTTGGTGCTGGTGTCATTATAGTGGCTGCCATATTCCACCCCACCAAAACATGCAAGGGACATGCAAGCGGTTGCAAGTGCAAAGAGAAAGATGCCACAGCTGCTGAGCACCCTGCATTACCAGCCATTTCTGGAAACGTGGGCCTTTGTGTTAAGTGAATACAAGCTTTTGGCCTCGTCAGCAGGAGGGGTTGTACAGGCAGCCGTATTGAGGAGAGTATCAGAGGGGTAGCCGTGTTAGTCTGGATCTGTAAAATCTGTTAAGTCTTAAAGGTGCCACAGGACTCTCTGTTGCTTTTTACAGATCCAGACTAACACGGCTACCCCTCTGATACTGGACACCATGCAAGGCACTGCATTTAGCCGTATGGAATGGAAATCTATCAACCTATCTGTTAGTCTTAAAGGTGCCACAGGACTCTCTGTTGCTTTGTATTAAGGAGAGACTCAGTACCCTACAGCATGGGATTCCCTCTTCAGCTGAGACCTGCCCCCACCAGCTGTGGGGAACCAGTTTGGAATTTGAAGAACAGGAGTACTTGTGGCACCTGAGAGACTAACACATTTATTTGAGCAGAAGCTTTCGTGGGCTAAAGCCCACTTCATCAATCACATTCACAAAAATGTGATTGGATTATTCCCAGCAGGTGGTGCAGTAGCACACAGCCACCACAGGGTGGCAGTAAAGGCACATCACATCGGAGGTGCACTTCAGACAAGCCAGTAATCAGAGGATCTCAAAGGCTTTTACCACGCTCCTGCAGGGAGGAAAATATCCCTGTTCTCATAGGAGAGAATCTGGGTACAGAAAAGCCCAGGCCAGTGTTTTCAGGAATGGCCCCTGGTTTTAGTTGCCCAACTGGAGAACAGTTTGGAGCCGACTTTCATAGTCAATTCATTGAATTTCACAGTAAGTGAAGTCAATGGCCATTGTGGATGCTTTGGAACCCTGAAAATCAGGCCCTAGGTATCTCAAGGTGGTCCCCCAAAATAAGTAGACACTTGAACATATGGGCTTCACTGATGTGTACCCATGGGGAGTCCCTGGTAGAGCTCAGGTCTCCTGCCTCCTAGGCCCCTGCTGAGACCTTAATGTGTGCCTATTTCACTTTTTAAAAGTGCTCTGCAAATATTAACATGGTTTTGTCCATCACACAAAGGCAAATGCTGGATTACTTGGCACAGTGCAATCTGTTGCCCACTGCTTTTAATCCATTTTAGTTTATTAGATGTCTCAGGAGGTAGGGGTTGCATCACTTCCCTTGAAATGCAACCTAGGAGATCTCAGCATTGGCCATCGGATTGGGATATACAAATACTTGATTTATCCTGTCTGATTACTGCCCTAACTGGGTGAAATTCTACTGGCCTCTCTTAGACAGGAAGTCAGAGTGGATGATCATAATGGTCCTTGCTAGCCTTAAAATCTATTAATCTAATTCCTCTCTGTGGCTTTTAATCCCTCATATGGGTGTAGATAGCATCCTACCTCCCTTACCCTCCATGGAGGGTATCTTGATTTTGTTTTGAAAGAATGGTAGAATATAAGGACGGCCAAAGATTCATCTAGCCCAGTATCCTGTCTTCTGACAGTGGCCAATGCCAGGTGCTTCAGAGGAAATGAACAGAACAGGCAATCATCAAGTGATCAGTGTTCCCAAGTCAGTTTCTCATTACTGGTTTGTGTTTCTTTTCTCTGAACTCCCTCTCATTTGTTGACGTCATCTTGGTCCTGAGAACGGCATATGATTGTTCCAGATATGGTATCACCAGTGTCACCAAGAGGGACTCGGCCCCAACTTCCTTTCTCTACAATGTTGTGGCTGCACGTGAGCTACACAGAATCCCAGTGGCTGCAAAAATCACAAGCATGTCTGTAATTTGCTGTCTACCCACCCTCCTCAGTAATTGACCATAGCTACTTTCCAGCTAGCTCTCTCCCTGTTCATGCTAGTTTGGGTTGAAATTTTTCTGCTCTTATTAAAGGTGCATGTGCCCAAGTCAGATCTTCCCATTGTACTAATCTCTAAGATCCTATAATTTCTTGCTCTTCCTGGATGATGCAGTCACCTGCTTTACTTCCTGTTATGTACATCTGTGTTAAGGGGGCTGAACAGTATATTTTTACATATGTTGCTGCCTACGTTTCCTCCTACGTTGAGGTTTGGCACATGATCTCCAATGGGCTGAGTTATTTGCTAGTCAAATGTTCGTAGACCTACCTGCCCCAGCATGGGCTGGCTTGCTCATAGGATTTTTGAAACGTGTTCATTTGATCATACAATTTCAGTTGGTGCTAGCAGCTCTTCAGTTAACTCTGTGGTATGGGGCTACCTCAGGGTCTCTTGCTGTAAGCATGTTTCACCAGGGACTTCTCATTTTTGGCATCAAAGTGAATTTGACTGGTTACGTTTCTGACTGCCCCCATCAACATCACGCTGCGGGAGGGTAGGGAGAGCAAGGTGGCCCTCGGGTGTGTTATCAGTTGGTAGCAGCTGTTTCCATCTTTATCTCTGAATATCCTTTTCTCCACCACTGCATACTGGGGCCGCCTGTCACTGACCTTGTCTTTCTTGGAAGGGCAGGTCTGAGTGCCTGTTCTTGGGCAGCTGCCCTGGATCATGGCCCAGCCGATTTCCTGGTTGCCAGACCCACTCTGTGATGTTGTCTGGCTATTATCCACCCTCCCCACCACATTTCACCTTGCTGGTTAGGAACATCCCACGGCATGGCTGGCCTCCCTGGCCAAGGACACGTCATTCGGTGACAAGAAGGGGATTTGGAGAAGGTGACATTGCAAACGGAGCAGAATGGAGATGTGAATGTCCTTGCTTCGCTGTCACAGTAGCTTCCTTCCACCACCCGCCCCCATCAATTTATGCCTCCACCTATCCACAGCCTAGGGTGACCAGATGTCCCAATTTTATAGGGACAGTCCTGATTTTGGGGTCTTTTTCTTATATAGGCTCCTATTACCCCCCATCCCCTGTTCCGATTTTTCACATTTGCTGTCTAGTCACCCTACCCCAGCCTCATCCGCTTCCTGCATGATGCTGGGACCTCACCAGAGGCAGTGCAGGAGCAACCAGCCTCATCTTGATGCCCACACCATGAATGCTGCCTGCGGTTTTGGCCGCCCCATCTCAAAAAAGAGAGATTGGAATTAGAAAAAGTACAGAGAAGGGCATCAAAAGTTATTAGGGGGATGGAACAGCTTCCAGAGGAGGAGAGATTAAAAAGACAGAGACTGTTCAGCTCGGAAAAGAGACAACTAAGGGGGGGAATGTGATAGAGCTCTATGGACTCATGCTTGGTGTGGAGAAGGTGAACAAGGAAGTGTTATTTACCCCTTCACATAACACAAGAATCAGGGATCACCCTATGAAATTAATAGGTGACAGCTTTAAAACAAACAGAAGGAAGTACTTGTTCACACAATGCACAGTCAACCTGCAGAACTCATTGCCAGGGGATGTTTGGAAGGCCAAAAGTCTAATGGGGCTCAAAAAAGAATTAGATCAGTTCCTGGAAAATAGGTCCATCAATGGCTCTTAGCCAAGATGGGCAGGGATGCAACCCCTGTGATAGGGCATACTCCCCCCCCCCCCCAATAGCCCCGAGAGAGCTGATTTAGGTCATGTGTGCCCAATCAGCCAGTTAGGCTGCAAATGGGAGGAGACTGAAGCTGGAGGAAGCTAATTAGATGAAGGCTCGCCTGTGAGGGAACAGGTGGGGCTTCTGCAAAGCCAGGAGACTGGCAAGCAGCAGGGAGGAAGCCTGCAGTCGTCCTCCTGGGGTAAGGGAGAAGAAGCCTGGTAGGAAGGTGTGTGGCCTGCGTGAGAGCAGTAAGGTGATGGCGATGCAGACCGTAACTATTCACTAGAGGGCCCTGGAGTGGAACCCGGAGTACAGGGCAGGTCTGGGTTCCAGCTCCAACCACTGCAGAGTGGCACTGTTTGGGGGCCATGAACAGGAAGACTGCCTGGGCCCTGTTGGAGTGCAGGGCCGGCTCCAGCTTTTTTGCCACCCCAAGCAGCAAAGAAAAGAAGAAAAAAAAAAAGAAAAGCCCAATTGAGCGGAGCGATTAAGCTGCTGCTGAAGAGGAAGCGAGACACTGAAGGACCCACCATCCAATTGCCACCGCAGACCCAGACATGCCGCCCCAACAAGGGACGGACTGCCGCCCCTTTCTATTGACCACCCCAGGCACCTGCTTCCTTCGCTGGTGCCTGGAGCCAGGCCTGTTGGAGTGCCAGGGTCAGGGTCCATGAGGACTGCCTGATGCCACGTGGACAGAAGAGGCTTTGAAAGCCTACCCCGGAAGGGGAACCATTTAGTGATCTGGCTGGAGGGCTACATCACAGAGGGGCTGCAGCGGCTACTGGAGCGAGACAGGGGCTGCAAACAGAGAGAGAGAGGCAAAAGGACAGGATGCAACTGCAGGAAGAGGCATCGACCTTGCGAGCTATTTCCCAAAGCAGCCAAGTGGAGATGCCATCCCAGTGCTGAGTAGAGCACCCCCCACCCATCACACCCAATGCTCTGGGTGTCCCTAAACCTTTTACTGCTAGAAACAGGGACTGGATAATGGGATGGATCACTCGATAAATTGCCTGGTCTGTTCAATCCCTCTGAAGCACTTGGCACCGGCCATTGTCAGAAGACCAGATACTGGGCTAGATGGACCATCAGTCTGATGTAGAGTGGCCACTCCTGTGTTCTCCTGATCAGTCACAAGAAAGTCATGTTTCCGGCAGCATGCAGAAACCACGATGCTTCTGCTTTTTGTGGCTTATTGGAGTGAATCTGAAATCCAACGTTTCAGTCCCCTAAGACCTGATTTCTGATGTAAAACAGGAAGGTCCCCTATTAGCAAGAGGCTGAGATGTTTCCCCCCCCCATGGTCTCCTGAGAGAGCCCTGGTTCCTCCCCTTCTACTGCAGCCTGCCATAGAAGGGGTTTGGCTGCACTGCTGAGACACTGGAGCCATTTGGAGTCGTTGTCCCCGTCCTCCTCCCCCCCGCCCCTGCTCTGCATTTCCCTACTGGCATCAGGACTTGAGTGCAAACACGTGGATCACTTTATCATGACATGCCTTGAGCACTAGTCAGGATTCCTGCTCCCTTCCGCCTGCAGGGGGATTGGATGGGTCAGCTGGCAAAGGCAGATGTGGGGCCAGCAGCAGTGATCTCTCTCCCAGAGAGTTCTCCATGCAGGTGTTCTGCCAGGAGTCGGGGGAAACAAAGGGATTTAGCTGAGCCTCTGTCTATGCCACATAGACTGCGATGGTGGTTCCCAGCCCTAGTTTCTTGATCTTGGCCAGGTCCTACAGCAGGGATAGTCAATTTTTTTTTCCCCAAGGTCCAAATTTCTTGGTCAAGGTCCATACTTCAGAGAACATAATAAAACAACATCAATAATGATAATAAGCAAATAAAGATTTTGGGGTCCATTCAAAAGTGTCTGGTGGTCTGGATTTGGCCCACAGTCTACCTATTGACTACCCCTGTCGTACAGTGATTGAGGCTCTACCTGAGCCGGACAGGCTGCAGTGCTGTTGAGAGCTGCTTACATGGAGGTTAAGTAATGTCCCCACTGGTGCATGTGTACCTGCAAAGGCGCTTTGTTGTGTTCTCTGGCGGCTAGCTAGGAACAGAGCCTCTGCAAGGCTGCCCCCTCAAGGTGGCTCTGCTCACAGGAGAGGCAAGGCTGGCAGGGGGGAGCTACTCCTGGAGGGGAAGGAATCGGGGCACAGACCAGTCACCAAGGCCATTAGGGCAGTGAGGGGCTGGGCGTGGGGCCCTTCTCCAGCGGTCACAGCACTCCAACAGAGCTGGCCTTGAGGGTCTACAAAGCTGCCCTGAGCAGCCCCAGGAGGCCACGGCAGGGGGATTGTTGCTGGATCCCCTTCGTCTGGAGAAATGAGCGCTTTAATCAATGCTGGTTTCTGGCATCAAATACCTCATAAATATCACATGCAACAGGGCCGAGGGACTTCCCGGTCCCTCCCACCAGGCCCCAGGTCATGATGTCTCCTGTCCCCTTGTCATCTCTGATGTTACCTGACTGTCCCATCCCAGAATCTTCTCCACTGCCATGGGCTGGAATTGCATCATTTAGGCTAGTTGCTCTGGTCGGCAGCAGGAGCAGCAGTGGGATGGAGTCTCTCCAGGACCTCCTCTCCAGATCTGCAGCAGGGACCATTTCTGAAGGTCAGCACGAATCAGCAAAGATGGGGAGGGGAATGGGGAGAAATGCTTTTGGGACCCGGGGTGGGAGATTTTCCTCTTTAGGGTGGCCCTTGTCCCCAAATATAATAAGAATATGGGCAAGGGTTGGGGCGATCCCCAAGGAGAGACCCTGGATGGGGGTGGGTAGCACCCACCAGGAAGGGCTGTGGTGGGGGCATCCCTCACAAACCCAACCTGGGTATGGGTGGGGTAATCACCCCCTAGGAGGTACCCAGCTGGTGGCTGACAGCAGCCCCTGTGGATCCAGGCTGTGGGCAGGGCAGGCTTGTCAGTTGCCAAATCATCCCAGGGGTCTCCCATCCACAGTGAGCTAATGCAGCCTCCCCAGCTGGGCTCTGCCTGGTGCCCTTGTCCCTCCTGGCTCAGTCTGAGACCCCCTGGCAGTGAGACCCGGGCACTGTTTGCAGCTCCCTGAGGCAGGACGGGGTCTGTCCCCCAGGGCTGGGCTGGTGCTTTTGTGAACTAAAGTTCGGTTGATGGAATTGTTTTATTATAAGTCTGTAATACTAAATTGTGCTTTGGATTTGTTTTGTTAGAATGTTGTGGATGCTAGATTAGTAATAGTAGGATTATTTTATTTAGCCTTATTTTTCTACAGTAGAGGCCTGCTTTTAATATTGTTTTGCTATTCTGTGTGAATGTGCTGTTCCTTGTGTGAATGAGATCTGTGTGGTATGTAAGCAAATAAGAGAGAAGACGCCAGTCTAATTGCCAGATGGGGCTAATTGCAAAAAAAGGGAGGAAAGAGAAGTTGCCAGTATCACCTTGTCCTGATGGCTGAAGAAGTGCAGATTAACAACCCTGAAGTACAAAGGCATCCGCCCTAAATCAAGAACAAAGCACAAGATAAGGAGATGGAGAATGAACTGAAAACAACCAGTTTTGATGATAAATTATTATAGCATGACACAGCAGGATCCATAGACTAACATAAGAATCAACTCCTACAAGAGAGGGGTGAGAGCCAGGAGGCGTTGGGTTCATTCTGCAAAAACAATGGAACATCGGTACGCACGGCCGACAGAGGCCCAGCTCCCACTCGTGCTCCGTCTAGCTGGCCACTAGACTGACTCGAGCAATGATAAGGATTGTAACTATAGCACCAGCTGCAGAACCTTTTGGGAGTGTGTGTGTAAGAATGTGAGCATATGCGGATTTTAATATCTATTGACATTTTGAATAAACGCGGTGTATTGCCTTGTCCCTTGAAAAAGATTCCGTGAGTTTCTATAAGCATAACACTTTCTAAGAGCCTAGCACAGGCCATTAGCACGGGGATTCTGGGGTGCCCTAGCCCCAACGGCAGGTTGAGGGGGGCTGGTCCTGGTCCCCTGCTGCACAATGGGATGGGGGCAGGGAATCCATGCCCGGGGTACTGAGGGCTTGGGATGGCTGGCCTGCCACACTGAACCCCACTGGAAAAGTAGGATGGGTCCAGTCCCTGGGGATCATGGGGGGGGATTGGCTGCCTCCAAAGAGCCAGCTGTGACCCTGTGATGCCCAGATCAGGGGTAGGGCAGGCAGTCCAGTAGCAAGACAAAGAGCCAGAATGGGAAGGGGCCATTTAAGGTGTCTCCTCCCTTAAAATGTCAGGAGAGGAGGAATAAAGCAAGGGACCTCCCTTCCTCACTGCAGAGCCATTGGGAGGGGAGCGGAGAAGGGGGACCAGCCCATGTCTGCATCTCCCAGCTCCTCTGAGCTGAGTGGGGCTGTGTATAAGGGGGCCACGCGGAGAGCAATGGGCTTGGCTGGAAACCACTGGGGGTGGAGACAGTGGGCGGAGGCGAGTGCTGCTCTGAGCAATGGGTTTCCAGCCTGGGGCAGGAGCACAGGATCAGCTATCGCCAGCTGGATCAAGGGTCCCTTGGGCTGGGATCCTGCCCCCAGCCGAGCCCCCTACGCCGGGGTGAGGGGAGCTCATGATGCAGCTGGAGATCCCTATAGGAGTCGCCTGATACCTAATCCTCTTGGCCACAGTGCAAGTACAGAGGGGCCTGTTACTGCGGGGAGAGGTTCCTCTGCCCCTTTAAACTCAGTGTGTCAGTGTCTGAGCCCCTGAAGCCGCAGCAATGGGGGAGACGGCAGCCTCAGAGTGGCTGAGTCAGGATCTGCCTTTTTCCCTCCCTAGCCCTGCCAGAGACTGGGCTGCAGGTAGGAACCCCCTGCAGCCAGCACGTGGCCCAGAGTCAGCTCCCTGCAGAATTGGTACAGGGGGCCGAGTGGCTGCCTAGCTGTAGCACTATATGTTGTGGGTTGTTAACTATTGTTGACTGTGTGATGTTGCACTCCATATGTTTTATGAAAATATGCTTATGAATGTGAATATGATGTACTTTCTTAATTGGAACATCTCTGAGGATGAGATATTACCTGTAATCAGTTTCTTAACAAATTAGGCTTAGACTTGTGTGTTTTTGCTTTATTTTGCTTGATGACTTACTTTGTTCTGTCTGTTATTACTTGAAACCACTTAAATCCTACTTTTTATACTTAATAAAATCACTTCTGTTTATTAATTAACCCAGAGTAAATGATTAATACCTGGGGGAGCAAACAGTTGTGCACATCTCTCTATCAGTGTTATGGAGGGCGAACAATTTATGAGTTTACCCTGTCTAAGCTTTATACAGAGTAAAACTGATTTATTCTGTGTTTGGATCCCATTGGGAACTGGGTTCTGGAGAGGTAACCTGCTGAGCAGTTTTTGGTTAAAGTCTGCAGCTTTGGGGGCATGGACCAGACCTGGGTCTGTGTTGCAGCAGGTTAGTGTGTCTGGCTCAACAAGGCAGGGCTCTGGAGTCCCAAGCTGTCAGGGAAGACTACTTATTATTATTAACTTGTTATTGTTATGGCCAGTTATTAACTGTTTATTATATTTGGCTGGTTTTATTGACTATTATTAGCTATTTATTTGTTACAATTAGCTATTAAGTCTATTATTAGCACTTACTATTTATTAATGATCTAGCAGGGCAGGAATGGGGTGGTGATGGTTTGAATGCTCTGTTTGCTGCCTGGCCTCACTGCAGAGTCCCTGGGTGTCTCGACCAGCATGGAAGAGCAGCCCCCCAGAGGGGCCGATGCTAAGGAGTACATGTCTCTCTGCGTCTCTGCCAGTATGAGAGGGGAGCAAGTGTGCTGGGCTGGCTGCACAGCGAGTGTCCAGCAATGACACAGTGACCCATGGTGTGGGATTGCTGCTCACACATGGGCCTCCAGTATGTGCTAATTCACTGTGGGTTTGGGTGTGTGCGTGCAGAGCCTTTCATTATTATCGTCACATCAGCACTTTAATGGTCCTTCCGAGGAAATGGATGAGTTAACAGCTGTGCCAAACGTCCTGACTTTGACAACTCTGCTGTGCCTGTCCATAGCTGAGAGCATGAGAACGCTTCCAGTAGCAATGTGTGGGTCTTGTGGGCAGAGCTACCAGCCAAGAGCACATGACTTCTAATCCCAGCTTTTCCACTCACTGGTGTGAATACTTCTGGGCTCGCCACCACCTTTTTTATTAACCACAAAGCAATCCTGCAACTTTGGGAGCAGAGAGCTATCATTTGCCCATCTGACAGCTGATCTAACAGAGAGACTGCTCATGATCACTTCTGGCAGAAGAACTCAGATCTCCAAATTGGCAGACCAGACCCTCGCCTCAGCTGCTTTGCCACTCTGCCTTGTTGAATATGCCAAATTATGTACTTGCTATGCGGTCACTAACCCCTAGACCATACTTTGCTCCTAGAATCAGCAATAGAACCCACATATCCTGATTCTCAATATGCCACTGCTGTCTCACCAAAAGTTGTGTGACCCACTGGCAAAGGGTATGTTGTGGGCCAAGTTACAGACTGGGCCACGCTAAGAAACAGCTCTAATACTAGTTCCTCTTCAAACCACTGTCATTTGAGTTCTTCCAGTGTATCTGAAGATCATGGGTTTATATCCTGTTGATGGTCGGGGGGGAGGAAGAAAGTACATTAAAGACTGTATCCTAGGAAAGTAGGAATCACCAGGCCACACTGGATGACACCCCTGCTCCATTCTAATCCAGCATTCTGTCTCTGAATGGGTAAGACTCCTCCAGCTGGCTGGTGTGGATAATCTACCCCACACACAGGTGTCATCCTGGTCTCTTAGGCCCAGATTCTCAAAGGTATTTAGGCTCCCAACTCCCCTTGATTTCAAGGGGAGTTAGACCTCTCATTCATTATCTGAGAGGATCTGGGACTTTATGCATATGGACAAAGGGGCTGAATTTAGGACACATGGGTAATCTTAGTTCTGATGTTCCTGAATGTATTGAATCTACCCAAGTTTTTAAAAGCTGAAGTTCATGCAAAATATATATATATGCAAAATCGACCACTAAGTAATTTGCATAAAACATCACTCATCAAGCTGTGTGGAACTTGGTAAATATGGGTGTGATAAGGTTGGGACTCACCACCTGGTGCCTCCTGCAGGTTGTCTCTGGGAATTAGCTCTGTCCAGTGGAGCGCCCCCTCCTGGTGGTGTCCCATCCATCATCTCGCTCTCGGTTGGCATCTGAGTCTGCATCACTCCCCGCTCGGCAGCATCCTCTTGAAGCCACTGCCCTCCGGCAGTGCCCCCTAGTCCATCCTCACCCCCTTCCGCGGGGGGGTGTGTGTGTGTGTGTGTGTGTTCAGCAGTCCTTGCACTGGCCTCAACCTCCAAAGTCTAGCTCCTTGTCTCAAGGGCTGGTTGCAGTTTGTCTCAGCCACCCTACTGCACAGCCAGGTGCAGTACAAGGGGGAAGAGGGGGATCCAGGCCCGCCCACTACTCTGGGTCCCGACCCAGGGACCCTCTAGTGGCAGCCTCCCTGCCCTCCTTCTCTCCCCTTGTCCCAGGGCCACTTCCCCTCTGGCCCCTCACACCCTCTAGGCCCTTTCTCTCAGGGCCGCAGTCTGGCAGGTTTTGCGCCACAGCCATACTGTGCTCCCCCTGAGCCTGCCCAGCACTGCTCTATCCAAGGTGCTAGTCTCCTGCTCTGGAGACAGACTGCTTGCTGCTCTTCTGGGCAGCCCTTATATAGGGCCTAGCCTAGCCCTGATTGGCTGGCTCTAATGTCAGCCCTGATTGGCTCTCAGTAAGCCCTTTCCTGATTGGCTGCCAGCCTGCGCAGCCGCTCTGGCCTACCCTAGCCCCCTCTCACATGGGGGTGGGGCACTCGCCTCGCCACAATGGGGTTATCAACACAGGGTACCTGATCAGCATAGCTAGTATGGAATAGCTTCCCATGTGAATGCTCAAGCACTTTGATTCCAGAATAATTACTCCATTTTGGAACAGTATGAATTATTCCAGAATAAAGTCACTTTTATTCTGGAATATAGTGGCCACATGGGGGCTATTCTGGATTAGTTATTGTGAAATAGCTTATTCCACAAAAGCTATTCCGGTCAATTTCTCCATGTAGATGAGCCCTATGGAGTGTTAGTCAGATCTCAGTAACAGAACCCCCAGACATTAGTCAGGATCGTGTCCCAATGATGTGCTGGGTGCTGCTCAAACACATAATATGACAGTGCCTGATGCAGTGAAGAAGAGGCAGCAGGGAGTTGGCCATGTCTGTCTTACACCTGGGAAAGCTGGGGAGGCTGAGCCTGAGAGTAGGTCTACGCTTATGGGGGTGTGTACAGTACAGACACTGGATGTCCAGCTAGCAGTGGTATAAATAGTAATGTAGATGGTGAGGCATGGCTTACATGAGTAGAGTGCCCTACAAGCCTGAACCCTAGGGTATATACCCTACATGGCTCTCCACACTCTGTTGTATTAATTTAGATGGAATATAGGGGCTAAAGGCATTCACACAACCCGGTCACTGAGCAACATTAAACAAGGTCTGTGGTTTGGTATTCAGAGACCATGCCTGCTTAGTGCCATGGCAAGCACACCATTCAACATCTTTCAACCTCTTACTAAAGATACAGTAAAGATGGGAAAACGGTTACAGCCTTTGCAATGTAAAGTATTAAATAAGGCTTTCATTTCAACATCATCCCTTGTTCCCTTTCCCGTTAGCTGGAGAAGGGTTTAAAAGGAAAAACCCCTTGTGTGACAATTTCTTAGATGGTATCAAAGATGGTAATAACTGTCCTTTTTGGAGAAAAGACAAGAAGTTAGGTAAGCTGAGCTGGCGTTGTTAAGGTCCGATCCCGTTTCATCCCAGGTAGTGATGGGGATTCAGGTAGAAATGGTAGGGGCAGGGCCCGTGCTACCATTAAGGCGAACTAGGCAGTTGCCTAGGGCGCTAAGATTTGGCGGGCTCCAAAAAGTGGTGCCCTAAATTTTTTTTTTACAGCGTTCCTCCCCGACCGCGCAGTCGCCGCTCCACTTCTCCCACCTCCCAGGCTTGCAGCGCCAATCAGCTGTTTGGCGCCGCAAGCCTGGGAGGAGAATTAGAGCAGGGGCGGTGTGCTCGGGGAGGAGGCGGAGCAGAGGTGAGCTGGGGTGGGAAGGTGCCACATGGCTTCCCGGGCCGGGGGCGTGGGGAGCTGCCGCGGGGAAGCCTCAGGACGGGGGGGAGCTGCCGCAGGGCTCCCCACCCCAGCTCACCTCTGCTACGCCTCCTCCCCGAGCACGCCATCGCTGCTCCACTTCTCCCACCTCCCAGGCTTGCGGTGCCAATCAGCTGTTTGGCGCCACAAGCCTGGGAGGGGAGGAGAATTAGAGCGGGGGCGGCGTGCTCGGGGAGGAGGTGGAGCAGAGGTGAGCTGGGGTGGAGAGCTGCCACGGGGGAGGGCGCCTCAGGGCGGGGGGGGAGCTGCCATAGGGGGGGCGCCTCAGAGTGGGGGGTGCGGGGAGCTGCCGCAGGGCTAGTGGGGGAGGGAGCACAAGGTGGAAGTTTTGCCTAGGGCGCGAAACTTCCTTGCACCGGCCCTGGGTAGGGGTGGTGATGTCATCTGGCTGCTTCTCTCTGGCCCGTTCTGGTCAGGACATCTCTCAGGGTCAGGATGATGAAGGCCTGGGTTCAGGAGCGGCAGAAGGTCCCTAAAAGTGTTGGGGGGGGCACACTGCTGCTTCCCCATGAGGCCTTGCCCCCCGTCACTCCTCTCTGTCCTGTTTGCCCCCTGTTGCTTGCCCTTATGGCTGGTAAAAAGGGGGGGGGCCTGTGGCCCTATGGCCCCCCCATTCCAGCACCCCTGCCTGGGGTCCCCGGAGATGGTGAGGGTGGCAGCCATGATGGTGGAGCTCACTCCAGTAGTCTCTGTCTGTTCTTCCCCGCTCTTTGTCTTGTTCTTTCGTAGGCGCCCCAAACAATCTTTCTTTTAAAAGGGAGCAATGGGTGGAAGAGCCCATCCCCTCATTGTTTTGTCCACCAATTAGACCTAATATCTGACACACCAATTTTAGTTAATTCTAGCTCCACATCATCTGTTTTTAACAAACATAACTTGAACAGTCCTTGGATTATATCAACATGGCCTCTTTGGTTTAGACTAATCCAGTTTCTGTCTGGTTTTCTTGCACCTGTTTCCATCCACATTTGTTAGTGTAGATTATTGCGACCTTTTATGAATTTACACTCACTTTTTACAGTTAAACTCACAATTAGGGTAAATTTGTACACCCAATTGTCACAGCAATGCCCAGGCCGTGTCTCTGATGTCTACACTGCTATTTTTAGAAGTGTAGTGTCCCCCTGCCTTCCCCATGGCAGAGCCTTTCCCCGACACAGTGAAAGACTCCAGCAGGGAAAGGCTCTGGTAGTGGGGAATACCAGAGCCTTTCCCTTCTGCTTCCCCCCTGCCGGAGCCTTTCACTGCCACATGTAGCTATATGCCACTGTGAGTGTGGACACAGCCTGCCTTTCACTGGGGTGTATAGCTACATGTACCTTACATGCTGCTGCAAGTGTAGGCAAGGTCTGAGTCTGTCCAGAGGGTTCTGAGAAGTGGCCAGTAGCATTGGGCTAATAGTGGCCAATTTTATATGCTGCTTGGTGATTTACAGCTGGAAAAGCCTGAAACACAGAGTATTAGTGCAAGCCCCCTTGCCCGGGTGTGTGAATAAGGTAGTGAAAGCTGCAGGGCCTGGGCAAAGAGGCTGTAGAATCAGGAGCCCTGACTACCAGATTGGTATCTGACTCACTTTCCTATGAAAGCACTCAGTGACCTCATGGTTGATCCTGATGCTGAATTGTGGGCTCAGCTTTGTCCCGGGAGTGAAGCAATTCTGGGCCACAGGGATTTCTTTAGAAGAGGGTTTGGCTGAACGAGGCCAAGGAGGGTCACTCAGGAGTTTTTCCTGGGATAGTCTAAAGATTGGAGTGTGATCCTACAGCAAGGTCAGTAATATGGCATTGCTGCCCAAATGCTCTAGGCCCTATGAATAGGACTACCTAGGTGTAGGACTCCACCCCTTCCCCTGAGGTGGGGAAACCTCTTCCATTGGGGTTGGAGGGAATTATTGCACTTCTGTGACCAAGTCACGCACAAACAGAAGCTATTTTAGGTTGACAGCACAGGCCTTGCCTGTTCTGGGTGTGTGAAATGATAGGTGTGGATTTCAAGGTATGGAGGAAACTCAATAATAAAAACAATGTGGGTTTATGGAAAATAGGCCTTGTCAAACCAACCTGATTTCATTCTTTGAGATTTCAAGTTCGGATGATAAAGATGTGACAGATAATGAAACCACCCTGTAATAATTGCTGAATACTGTGTGCTGACCTGGTTTGGGGAATGGTTAGTATATGGCTATGTTATTTTAGCTTAACAAGGGGGTTGTAAGGAAAAACAAGCACAAAGAGAAGAACTGATCAAGCTGAGCCACCCCTGGGTAAATACTGAAGGGTTGTTAAGAAACAATGGCCAAACATAGTAAGTTTGAAGATTCTACCTCCTTGCTCCAGCCAACTGGCTTTGGACAAGCAGGGCCAAAGGTAGGGAACTAGAAGATCAGAAGGACTGTAGTAGTTTGAAAAGAGACTCTCTTGGGGTGGGGCAGGGGGCTGTTCAGGCAGTTGTTCAGGGGAATCAGACTGCATACTGGCCCCTGCTGGGGGTCTGAAGAAGTTAGGCCTGCCTAGGTTACCATCAGGGGATGGCGAGACTCTAGGTAAAATAGACATGAGCAGTCTGTGTCAGTGTGGGTGGCTATGCCTAGTGGCCAGAGTCAGGAACGGAGCAGGTCTAGGGCAGGACTGGGAACAAGGGAGACACAGGAGTTATCCCACTTGTGGCTGTAAACTTTGAGAAGCTGCTTGTGTGTTGCTGCTGCTGGGTGTAAGAGTAGGCTGGTGATGCCAATCAGGGTGTCCAGCTGTAGTTCACTAGCTGGTTCCAGGTTCAGCTGTAGACCCTGATTCCAGACAAACTGTTGTTTTACAGTCAGTCTGGAAATACTTTGTGCCTGTCGTTACAATAAATAATATTTTGGTTTAAGAAGGCGGTCTGGTCACTACATGCACCACTGGTCACAGGCTCCTGAAGGGAAGAACTACAGGTGTTGAACCTAGACAGGTGTTGAACCTAGACCTGTAGGATAAGCACAGTGGATACGCAGGGTTCTGTATCCCAGGACCTGGCCTAAGAGTAGGAGAACTGTGTAATTCCACCCCAGAAGAGCTAAAGGCATGGCCTGTGACAGACACGAGGCTGCTCTCAGAGAGACCGGAAAGGGGGACAGAAATGCAGCTATTCCTACAACTGTGACATACAGGACCTGCATAGATGTAATATACTTTTGTAAGGCTTTGATTTAGCACTGCATGACAGTGATTAAAAAACTAGCTCTGTACATCTTCCAGCTACTGGATGGTGTTATACCTTTCTCTACTAGATTGAAGAGCCTATTATTAAACATTTGTTCCCCATGTAGGTACTTATAGACTGTGATCAAGTCAACCCTTAACCTTCTCTTTGTTACACTAAATAGATTGACCTCTTAGAGTCTATCATTATCACACAGGTTTTCCAATCCTTTAATCATTCTCGTGGCTCTTCTCTGAACCTTCCCCATTTTATCAACATCCTTCTTGAATTGTGGACACCAGAACTGGACCCAGGATTCCAGAAGGAGTGACTTGAATACAGTCTAGAAGTACCTACATGGGAAACAAACATTTATTAATGGGCTTTTCAGTCTAGCACAGAAAGGTCTAATACAATCCAGTAGCCGGAAGTTGAAGCTAGACAAATTCAGACTAGAAATAGGGTGTAATTTTTTAACAGTGAGAGTCATTAACCATTGGAAGAATTTGGTCAAGGTTGTGGTGGATTCTCCATCACTGACATTTTTTAATATCAAGATTGTTTATTAAAATACCCACTCTGCTCCAGGAACTATGATGGGGCAGGTCTCTGGCCTGTGCTATACAGGAGGTCAGACTAGATGATCACAGGGGTCCCTTCTGGCCTTGAAATCTCTGAACATCAATAAAGTACACATTAAATGGACTAAAAACTGGCTAACTGATGGATCTTAATGGGAAATCATCCTCAAATAGGGGTGTTTCTCGTAGGGTTGTGCAGGGATTGGTTTTAGGTCTGACACTAGTCAATATTTTTATCAGTGATCTGGAAGTAAATATAAAATCACTGCTGGTAAAATGTGCGAATGACCCAAAGGTGGACGGAATGGTAAATAGTGATGAGGACAGGGCAGTCACTGGATCGCTTGGTAAACTGGGCACATTCAAATAAGATGCATTTTAATACAGCCAAAGGCAAGATTGTATGTCTAGGAACAAATAACATAAGTCATATGTACAGTAGAGAGGACTGTATCCTGGAAAACAATCTCTCTGAGAAGGATTGAGGGGTCGGCGTGAACAAATAGCTCAACATGAGTCTCCAGTGCGATGCTGTGACACAAAAGGCTAAGGTGATCCTGGGATGAATACCTGAGAGAAGAGAGGTGATTTTACCTCTGTCTATGGCATTGGTGAGACCAACACTGAATGCTGTTCTGGTGTCCACATTTTTAAAAGGATGTTAAATTATAGGCCAGGGTGCAGCAGAGAGCAACAGACATGATATGAGGACTGGAGAAAATGTCTTGCAAGGAGAGACTTATGGAGCTCAATCTATTTAGCTTTTCAAAATGAAGATCAAGAGGTGACTTGATCATGATGTACAAGGACCTTTTTAGCAGGAGAAAATACCAGGTCCTAAAGGCCTCTTTAATTTATGGAAAAAGGCAAAACAGAACCCAGACGTTAAAGCCAGACACATTCAAATTACTAGTAAGACATACATATTTAATAGTGGTGGTGATTATTATTGGTTGTATTCCTGGAGCACCTAGGAGACCTAGTCATGGACCATTGGAACAAACTACCAAAGAACGATGGATTCTCCATCTCTTGAGGTCTTCGGATCAAGCCTGGAAGCCTTTCTGGAAGAGATGCTTTAGTCAAACACAAATGATAGGGCTCACTGCAGGTGTAGCTTGGAGGGAGTTCTCTGGCCTGTGGTATGCAGGCGCGCAGACGAAACAATCTAATGGCCCCTTCTGGCCTTAAACAGCAATGATTCTATTAAATCTGGCTAACAATCATCTCAGCAAGGGCGCTGCAAGGATCCATCAACGGGTCACCTGCTCTGTCTCCCATCACTGCCGCTGAAATTCTAGGGTCTTATGCTGTGCCTACCACTGTGGTGTCTGGGCGTGGTCCGGCTCATTGTCCCACAGCATAACGAATGATACTTTACTTGCCCAGCTGAGCAGTGCTGAGCACTTTATAAATATTAAGCTTCACCCAGTCCCTGCTAGGTAGATAGCTGGATGGTCTAGTGGCTAGCATGCTGAGATTAGGACTCAGGAGTCCTGGGTTCAGTTCCTAATTGAGACCCTTTAATCTCCGTGGGCCTCCCCATCCATAAAATATGGATTTTGCTTCTTCATCTTATGGGGGTGTTGGGAGGATAAAATCCATTAACAACTACAAGGTGCTCAGATGTTACAATAGTTAGGGCCATATAAGAGCCTAGAGAGAGAAGCAAGTTCTGTTATCTGCTGCTTATCCCTTTGAAGCATCTGGCATTGGCCACTGTTGGAAGACAGGATCCTGGACTAGATGAACCGTTGGTCTGACCCAGGATGGCCATTCTTATGTATAGTTTGGGAAACTGAGGCAGAGGGAGGTTAAGGTCCCTTGGGCCCATGGCAGGGGTCAGAGTAGGAGACAGAGGTGACATCTTCACAGTCCTGTGCTCTAGTTGCTAGGCTGCAATTCCTCCGTCAGAAGACAAGGCCGTTTCCATCTCTGGCATGCCCTTGGCATTAGTCAGGGGAAGATTGCTGAACACGATGCCAGATTACGCCCAAGCTGTTTGTTTGTTTGCTCCCATTTTAATTGTGTTGTGTCTAATTAGGGTCTGAATCAAGGAGGGAGGTATGTGTTTGATTGCGGCTTCCTTGAGATTTACTCCGGATATTGTCTTTTTGTGTGCTGTTCTGGCTAAGTGTTTTTTAATGATATAGGAGCCTCAATATCTAATAGGTGTATTAACGCCTTGGAGTCTAGCACAGGAGTTCTCAGGACAAAATTTTTGGTGGCCTCAGAATGCGGCCACCAACTCTTGCTGGTGGCTGCTCTCACACTTTTTCCTAAAATACTTAATTAGCTTTAGGAAAACCAAATAAATATGCACATATACATATACACATCCACATCATTGTAATTTATTTATTGCTAGCTAGTAAGTCTGTTGTGAAAAGTGATATTAACAAATATACAAGTATCCCTTTTCACAGCAGACTTACTCAGCACTAGCAAGCCTGGGGCTAAATTAAGCCCTGAATGGAGGGTCGGGGGAGACAGTGAGGGCCAGGGGAGATTGGTTTAGGGGCTGGAGGAGGTAGCGGGGGGCTGGAGCCTGAAGCCCTGCTGCCAGAGCCTGAAGCCTCGCGGCTGGAGGATGGGGCCCAGGGACGGAGCCTGAAGCCATGTGGCCTGGGGCCTGTCATCGTTCAGCCAGAGCCCAGGGGTGGAGCCCAAAGGCCCATGTCCAGAGTCTGCTGCCCCGCTACCCCTGAGAAGGGGGGGAACTCACTGGCTGCCTGCTCCTACATGTAAGGGGACTGTTGTCCCCTTGCTAAAACTCAGTTGGGTTTTTTGGTTGGCTAGCTCCCAGTACCAAAAGAAAGGGGAAGAGTCGATGGGAAATCAGGAGCCTGAGACTGACAGTCTCCAGGAACAGTGGGGAGAGACCAATGCTCCAGGATAGCCTGATTGACAGGGCGGGCAGGCTAATCAGGGAGTCAGCAGACCGGGGGGGTCCTGTCCTCCGTGTGAGCTGAAATGGCCTCAGTCAGAGAGAGTGGGGCCAAGCTAAGGAGAAAGCAGGGGCCTGAGCTAAGCTGGGGAACAGAGCCATGCCAGACCCAGAGGGACCAGAAAAGCAACCCAGGAATAGGGTGACCAGATGACAAAACTGAAATATCAGGGGGGCCGGCGGAAGAAAAAAAAAAAAGCAGCCGGAGCGCCCCCGCCCCGCCCCAGCTTGCCTCCTCTCCACCTCCCCCTGTAGGGGAAGGTGCCCAGCTGGTGCAATCCCGCGGGCGGCCCCAGAGTGGGGGCAGCAGGCCCCAGCCCCTCAGTCCCACTCAGGTCCCGCAGGGGAACGAACGGGGCTGCCGCTGCCTCCGCCCCGGGGCGGGGTTTCCCTACAGCCCGCCCTGCGGGGCGGCGCAATCCCATCATCCCAAGTGTGCTCGGGCTCGGCCTGCGCCCAGCTGTCCCGCAGAGCACCGCAGGCGGCCCCGGAGTCAGAGCAGCAGGCCCCAGTCCCCCAGTCTCGCTCAGGTCCCGCAGGGGAACGAACGGGGCTGCCGCTGCCTCCACGTGGCAGGAGGTGAAGCCTCGTCGGAGTTCCTGCGCGGGCAGCTGCTGCCCCCCCACCCCACACATGGGTGCGTACAGGGAGCCGGTTCCCCAGGCCGGACCTGGGGCTGCTCCTGCAGGTACCGCCCCGCCCTCCTGCCTGCCCTCGGGGCCAGGCCGGACTCACTCACCCCATGATCCCCTGCGTCCCCCGGGCCTCCCTCCAGCGCTTGCGCTGCCATACAGCTGATCGGCACAAGCCTGGGAGGGAGGAGGAATGGCGTGCTTGGGGAAGAGGCGGGGATTTGGGGAGGGATCCAATGGAGCAGTGAGGGGGCGGGGCTGGGGGCAGGGCCAGGGTGGGGATTTGGAGAGGGATCCAATGGGGGAAGGAGGGGATGGAGTCGGGGCGGGGGGGACGCGAGCCCCTCCGGGCTCCTCCTGTGTGAGGGAGCGGACGGCAAAATTGCTTGTTTGTCCCGTGTCCCGACCGAATATTGGTCGGGACATCGGTCGGGACATGGGACAAACAAGCAAATATTGGGACAGTCCCGATAAAATTGGGACGTCTGGTTACCCTACCCAGGAAGCAGATCAGTGCTGGGAACAGAGTCACAGAAGCAGCCACAGAGCAGACCTGTCCTGGGGGCAGAGCTGTAGCAACCAGAGCCAGAGGGGCCGGAGAAGCAGCCCAGGGGGCTGGAGGCAGAGAAGCAGCAGTGCTGAGGCAGAGTGGAGCTGGAGCTGGAGCTGGAGCTGGAGCTGGGGCTGGAGCTGGGGCTGGAGCAGTCCGGAGCTGGGTGTGGTGAGCAGCAGTGAAGCACGAGGGGCACCTTGGGCAGTGGGCCCACCGCAGGGAGACCCCCCCAGCCAAGAGGCCCTGCAAGCCAGACTTGGAGGGGGATCGTAACCCCAATGGGGTGGGGGCGATGCTGGGAAGAAGGGTCCTGCCACCTAGAGCCTGAGAGCTTGTGGCCACCGCCAGAGCAGGTGTCCGACCTACAGCATCCCTGCAGCACAGCCAGGGCCTGAGAAGGAGGCCTGGGACTGATGAGGAACAGGCTGTGAACTGCCCTGACATTCCAGCCAGGGCTGGTTGTGATGTCCCCGTGCCACAGAGCCGGGTGACGGGTTTTCCTTTCACCTTTCCCATTCTCTCCTTATTTTTTTTAATTGATTGCTGTTTTATAAATTGTATTTGCTTTGAACTGTATGTAATGATCAGTGGGTCAGGGAAGAATCCAGTGCAGAGAAAGCACCACGGAGTGGGGACACCCTAGCCCCAGCCCTAAGTGACCATGACAAGGTTGGGGGTCGAGCCCCCCAGGACTCCTGGGCCCAGCCTTGTTGGGGTTACAAGGACTCTGCCACACAGGAGAGTGGAAGGGGAGCCCCCGAGGTCAGGCAGGCCTCTGGATAAAGGGAGTGGAAGCGAGGACTCAGATCCTTTCGCTAGCCCATTTCATCGGGGTAGTGTATAAGCCAGGAAAGTTCCCCACAATAGTGGGACCATTCCCCCGCTTACATACAGTGTTGTGCCCCACGTGACACCAGAGCGGGGCAGGGCCCAACCCCTGCTGCTGGCTCCAGCAACCAACACGAAGGCAGTGCATCCAGGAGCAACAGTGAGGGGGATGGGGCGCTATTTTGCCCTCCCCCACCCCATCACAGCACAGGAGGCTGTGGCTTCAAGAAGAACCCCTGGTGGCCTCATGCGGCCACGGTGGCTGCATTTGAGAAACGCTGGTCTAGCATGTGTGTGTCTTGGTTTGCCACTCCTCATTCATCCGTCTGTCTCCTGTTGTCTATCATATCTGTCATCACCTGTCTATCAAACCTTTATCTGTCTGTCATTAATCCATCTATCTGCCGTCCATCATCTCTCTGTTGTCATCCATCTGTCTGTCCTTGGTCTGGTTTTCTGGTGTCATCCGTCCATCAATCAGTCTGAGCTAGAGTACTTTTGATCATTCACCTGGATGGCAGGCTGTGTTTGAAGGGTCAATACTAGCTACATGAATAATACTAAGACATTCGAAAAATCACCCTCCGCCCATGGAGTCAAAGAGACCATAAACAATCATTGACATGACAGTGCATGAGAGGAACAGAAGACAGGAAAAGAGAAGCAGCATCCGCAATTATCCACGAATGCCCTTTATTAACTTCTTGAGCCACAGACAAAAGGAGTGCTTCTAATAAGATCCTAGACAAAATGTAAAACAGTTTGACTAGAAAAACCAGCTCGCTCCTGGCCTAACAAAAGAAACAAAGCCCAGGTTGCTTTAACCAGATTGCTTACACATTCTTCCCTCCCCCCCCCCCCGCCTAGGTTGCCTGTGAGTTTTATTTATTTTAGGGAGGAATTTATGTTAATAACCCTGCAGAACACATTAGAACACACCAGTGTGTGTGATTAGATTTTGCCTACCTAAAATTCCTCCCATTTCAGTTGGCTACAGTACTGTTCATGGCCTGGCCTAAACTTCTGTGCTACTGGTCAGCTGCCATATCTTACTCCAAAGGTGCCTGCATTTCAATGGCGTGCAAAGTGATTCCTCAACATTAGCACTCGTCTGTTATGTATACGGAGGCTGCTCTAAGTTGTGCTAGGGGCCGAACTGGTCCCAGAATTACAGGCAATAGTGGAAAGGTGGCCAACAACCACTTGCGCTTCTTGCCCCCACACAGAAGTCAGGTTCTGCACCAAGCACAGATCATCTGCATCTCGAGACAGCCTAATATAAGCTCCATGGCTCAGATCCTCAAAGGTATTAAGGCACGTAACTCCTGTGTGAATCAATGGGCATTAGGCACCTAAATACCTTTGGTGTATCCAGGCCCATCTGATAATATAAAAATTGAGAATTAACAGCCAGATTCTGGTCTCCCCTCCACTGTTGTAAATCTGGATTAAAGTCCCAGTTTAAATACAGCCCTATTTGTCCAGGCCAGCTTCTGATCTCAGTTACTCTGGTGTAAATCCGCAGTAACTCGTATTGATTTCAGTACAGTCCTTGTCGCTAGTGTAAATGACAGCAGAATCTCTCCCTAGTTGTCTAGACAAGGAGGCTGGATGGAGGCTGGAATAACTAAGGTGGCCTTTTGACAGTGCTCGTTCACCTCCTTTTGTCAGTGCCGGCTGTGTTGCTGCTATATTCTGCTCTAGCGCCTCCTCCAGGCCACCTGCCTCTGGCCTCAAGTCTTCTGTGGCTCAGCCCTCCAGCCAAGTCACCTAATTTCAGACCCCTTCCTGGGTACCATGAACAAGTGCAAACAAAACTGCATAATTCTTCTGCCCCCTTGGGCTACTGAAGTCTTCTCTGCTTACAAACCCTATCTCTGGGCTCTCTCCCACAGGAGCCTGCTCTGCTCACTGTGAGTCTCCCTCTGTGGGAGATTCCCACTTTCTTTTCAGTCTCTCCCTAGATCTTGCCCCCTCTTTTCCAGGGCCCACCTTACCCTGTGGCCTTCCTTAGTCTGCCTGCCCCAGGCCCACGTGAGGCCAGGAACTCCCTACCTCCTCTCTCTAGGGTCTTCTCTCCATCCCTGAGTTCCCTCAGTCTGCTTACAAGGCCAGGAGGCAATTAGTTAATCAGCCACCCCGCAGGTGTGGCATGTGACTAATTGGGGTTTTATCCCTTACCTTGCAGGTGTTGGGGACTAAGCCCCATCCCAGGCCCCTTGGTGCTGAACATTCCCCTTGTGTCAGTATCTGTGTCACTTACGGGAATGGCCAGTAGACATTCCTGTCTCAACACACACTAGCTGACCTCCCATAAGGTGAGCATTGCTGTGAGGAGGGATTGCTGGGCTGGACTGTTCTGAACTCTCGGGTATAACTCTGTGACCCTGACCTGTGACATAAATCCCTGGGACCACAGAGGCTGTTATTTCCTCTGTGGGGAAGACATGGAAGTGACTTGTTCCATTAGGAGCCTGCACATCATTTCCCACAGGGGAGCCAGATCATGACTCAGGATCTCATTACTCACTGAAACCCTGGCTTATTTCCCAGTGGTTTGGTGAAATTCACAGATAAGGTCTCAGACTTTGGAGCTAGATCCAGCCTCCATGAGGACAGGCCTTTCGTGCCTCATATTTCACAGCTCCAGTTATAAAGAAGACATGCTGCATGGGTGACCAACCATTTATATATTCCAGATACACATCTGGCCATCTTTCGCCTGATGGGGAGAACTGGAACCTTGCCAGCTGCCTGGAAGGATGGTATTGTGATCTCACTTTATAAGGGCAAGGGACCGCGCAGTGAATGTAAGAGCTACAGGCCAATCACCTTGTTGTCCATGGCAGGGAAGATGTTTGTGCATGTTCTGCTGGTGCATTTGGAGCCCCTGCTACATCAGAAACATCACCCCCATCAGTCAGATTTTATGAGGAACACGACCACATTAGACGCCATTTTGTCCCTCTGCTTGTTGTTGGAGATACATTGCGAGTTCAAGAAGCCCCTGCACGTGGTGTCAGTTGATTTTAAGGCTGTGTTTGATTCAGTTGACTGAGTCGATTTATGGATGGCCTTAAAGGGCGTACATGTCCCAATCACTCTTCTGGACTTGATTAGTGAGCTGCACAGAACCACTGCCCATGGACATCTTGGGAATGGGAGGTTGGCAGGCACCTTTTAAATCAGTGTCTGGGGTCAGGCAGGGCTGTGTCTTGGCCCCTGTGCTCTTTTGTCAGGCAGTGGATTTCATAATGCAGCATTCTGTCAGGTCAATAGACATTCAGATCAGTGATCTCTTGCTCTCAGACCTAGTCTACGCTGATGACATTGTTCTCCTGGTACAGAGCCCAGACAGGTTTCACGAGGCACTCCAGCAAATGGAGGAGGAGTCAGCTAAGGTCGGTCATGGTAACAGACAAAGCTGCAAAACCTAGGATCAGGTCCACCAGTGACTTCAATCTTTGAATAATGAAACTGTCAAAGCCTTTTCCAGCTTTTGCTATTTGGGTTCTATACTCACCAGTTCCTCAAACTCTCACCCGGAGGTTCTTCACCGGATTGGCATCACAGTGTCCGCCATGGGTTGTTTACAACAAATATGGAACTAATATCATCTCAGTACAACAACCATGTTCAGGATCTATTCGAGCTATATTCTCCCCGTACTGCTGTATGGCTGTGAAACATGGACACTATGTCGCTGAGACCGGGCAAAGCCGGAGGCTTTCCACACAAAAAGCCAACGTTGTATATTGGGCACAAAGTGGAATGACTTCATTAGTAACACAGACGTTTACAGTCGCTCTGGTCTACAGACTACTGGGGCAATTGTCCGCAGATGGCATTCCAGCAAACACCATTCTCTGAGTGGCTTGTAACGTCCGGGATAAAATTCCACCAATTGAGGGGTGGATGCGGCCCAGAAGCAGATCCCCTATTACGTGGGTGGATCAAGTCTGTTCCGACATTGGACTCTTGGCCCATCAAGCCCTTGCAGCTGCACAAGAACGGATAGAATGACTAACAATTGTTATGGCCAACGGTTTGACTAACTGTTGAAGAAGAACACACACACACACACACACACAATTAGAAACATGCATGATCAACCATTTATATATCCCAGATATGCACGCACACACATGTAATCAAAAACACTGGCGATAAACCCCTTATATATCCCAGGTACACATGCACACACGTGCACCACACGTCATCAGAAACATGGGTGATCGTTTATATATCCCAGATATACCCCCTCCTCCCCCCACACACACACATGGTCAGAAACACTGGAAAAAGGAAACATTAGTTAGACTGTAAGGCCCAGCTGCTCAATGTATTTCACTTCAGTGGAAGATAGGAACCTAAATACCTTTCAGGATCTGGGCCTAAGCACTTTGGGGCCATCTTTTCATGATATGTGTGTACAGCACTTAGCATGGTGGGGTCCTGATCCCTCCTTGGGGCCCTAGGTGCTAGCGCAATGCAACTAAGGCCTGGTCTACACTAGGAGGTTATGTTGAATTTAGCAGCGTTAAATCGAATTAACCCTGCACCCGTCCACACAACGAAGCTATTTAGTTCGACATAGAGGTCTCTTTAATTCGATTTCTGTACTCCTCCCCGACAAGGGGAGTAGCGCTAAATTCGACATGGCCATGTCGAATTAGGGTAGGTGTGGATGGAATTCGATGGTAATAGCTCCGGGAGCTATCCCACAGTGCACCACTCTGTTGACACTCTGGACAGCAGTCCGAGCTTGGATGCTCTGACCAGCCACACAGGAAAAGCCCCTGGAAAATTTGAATTCCTTTTCCTGTCTGGCCAGTTTGAATCTCATTTCCTGTTTGGACATCGTGGCAAGCTCAGCAGCACTGGCAACGATGCAGAGCTCTCCAGCAGAGGTGACCATGCAATCTCAGAATAGAAAGAGGGCCCCAGCATGGACTGATCAGGAAGTCTTGGATCTGATCGCTGTGTGGGGCAATGAGTCCGTGCTTTCGGAGCAGCGATTGAAAAAACGGAATGCGAAGATCTACGAGAAGATCTCAAAAGCCATGACAGAGAGAGGATACAGCTGGGATGCAACGCAGTGCCGCGTGAAAATCAAGGAGCTGAGATAAGGGTACCAGAAAACCAAAGAGTCAAACGGACGCTCCGGATCCCAGCCCCAGACATGCCGTTTCTACGAGGCACTGCATTCCATTCTTAGGTGCGGCCGCCACCACTACCCCACCACTGACCATGGACTCTGAGGATGGGATATTGTTGACGGCCGCTTCCTCGGAGATGTTAGCAGACGGGGAAGATGAGGAAGGAGATGAGGAGGACGAGGCAGTCGACAGCGCTTACAACGCTGATTTCCCCGACAGCCAGGATCTCTTCATCACCCTCACGGAGATCCCCTACCAACCCTCCCCAGGCGTTAACCCGGACCCTGAATCAGGGGAAGGATCAGTCGGTAAGTGTTTTAAACATGTAAACATTTATTTTGAACAGAACAAGAATATTAACAATGGGTTTTTCATGATTAGTTTCCCCTAGGCGCTTAATGTTTTAGTGCTTGGCAGTGCAACTACTGCAAAATAATCTAACAATGTCCGGTTTATCATGATTAGTTTGCCCTAGGCGCTCTACTTTTTAGTCCTTTCCAGTGCAGCTACTGGAAAATAAGGTCTATATGTCCGGGGATAGAGCTGAAATCCTCATGGGACATCTCCATGAAGCTCTCCTGGAGGTAATTGGAAAGTCTTTGCATGAGGTTCCTGGGGAGAGCGGCCTTATTGCGTCCTTCGTGGTAGGAAACTTTTCCACGCCAGGCTATCATCAAGTACTCTGGGATCATTGCCTCGCAGAGCATGGCGGCATACGGCCCTGGTTTTTGCTGACTTTCACGCAGCATGCGGTCTTTCTCTGTGTCAGAAATCCTCATCAGAGTGATGTCGCGCATGGTGACCTGCTTTGAATTAGGGGAATGTTAGTATTGGGACTGATTGCCTGTTCCTTTACATAACTGTAACCGGCGGTTTACAGCCACGCGGTGGAGGCGGGAGAAGGGCAGCATACAGGGATCTTTCCCGGGGACAGCCGTGAGGGGGTGGGACAGGGGCAGAGTTCATGCTTGCCGGATTGCCGCCAGCAGGAACTGGCCAACGCTAGGAGCATTGCTTTGAACCTGATATATAATTTAAGTTTTAAGCAGCCAAAAGTCTTTGGCTTACCATGTCAGCCTGCTACCCGCTGTCCTGCCCTGCTTGTCTGATCTCCACTGCAAGACCCCAGGCACTGAATGCGAAGGCCGAAAATTCAACCTTGTCCTGAGTGCGCATGAGATAGGTGCTGTGCATGGTCTTGTTCACAGAGAAAGACTATGTTCATTGTTCACAAAAATGTATCTTTGTGAGGAATTCACTCCCTTTTTCCCATCCCACAGCTGCGACTGTCTCCCGACCTACCCCGGCATCCCCCTCCCAGAGGCTGGCGCAGATTAGGCGGAGAAAGAAAAGGACACGGGACGACATGTTCTCAGAACTTATGGGCTGCTCCCGAGCAGAGGCGGCCCAGCAGACCCAGTGGAGGGAGAACATGTCGCAATACCAGCGATCACACAGCGAACGGGAGGAGAGGTGGCGGCAGGAAGACCAGCAGGCGACTCAAACGCTGCTTGCACTTATGAGGGAGCAAACGGACACGCTCCGGCGCCTTGTGGATGTTCTGCAGGACCGGAGGCAGGAGGACAGAGCCCCGCTGCAGTCTATCTCTAACCGCACCACCCCCCCCGCCACAAAGTCCCATCCCCCCCCTCACCCAAAGTCCCAAGAAGGAGGGGCGGCAGGGGCCGTGAAAACTGTCACTCCACCCCTGCAGACTGCTCAAGTACCAGAAGGCTCTCATTCCCAAAAATTTGGTAAGTCCTTTCATTCCCGCCTCAACCAAGCCCCCGTCCCAGTTTCATCCCCTAACTGTGTAGTTGCTAATAAAAAATATGTTTCTGTTAATTACTGTTTCCGTCATGTTCCTTTAGAGGAGTGTGTGTTTGAAGGGGGGGAAGGGGGTTGGTAATTGGAGAGGACAGTCACCTTTACCAGGGTACAGACACAGGGGCAGTTTCAGCAGAAGGTCACATACACATTGCAGTCACTAGGCACCCTGGTCAGTCTGGGAGGTAAGTATCAGGGGGTAGCCGTGTTAGTCTGTATCTACAAAAACAAGTCTGGGAGGTGGTTTTCATGTTCTGTATGTGTGGGGACTATGTCACTTTGTGGCGGGGGAGGGCAGTTAGAGATCTTATGCAGCGGTCCTTAGCCTGGATCACAGAGCCACGCTGCAGGGGATCTGTAACCATCCTCCCCCGCCACAAAGTCACATAGCCCTTACACACAGAGTCCCAAAAAGGAGGGGTGGCAGGCTCGGTTGAAACAACCAGTCCACCACTGCGGACCGCTCTAGGAGCAGGAGCCTGTCATTCCTCGAGTTTAGAAGCGTTCTTTCCATCACTACGCCCGCTCCCCACCACAGTCTGCGTCCCAGTTTCAACACTTTACCGCGAAATCCGTAATAAAGAAAACAGTGTTCATTAACAAAGTTCCATTCATTTTATTTTTAAACGTGTGTTGGAAGGGGGGGGGAACGGGGTGAACGGGGTATGTAACTGGAGAGGATAGTCATCATTAACTGGGTAAAGAAACAGGGGCAGGTTCAGCTTCTCTTTAAACAAACGTAATAGTCACAGGTTACCCTGCTCACTGAGGAACCTAGCTTTCAAAGCCTCCAGGATGCACAGCGCATCCCGCTGGGCTCTTCTAATCGCACGGCTGTCGGGCTGGGCATAATCAGCAGCCAGGCTATTTGCCTCAGCCTCCCACCCCGCCATAAAGGTCTCCCCCTTGCTCTCACAGAGATTGTGGAGCACACAGCAAGCTGCAATAACAATGGGGATATTGGTTTCGCTGAGATCAGAGCGAGGCAGTAAGCTTCTCCATCTCCCCTGGAGACGTCCAAAAGCGCACTCCACCACCATTCTGCACTTGCTCAGACGGTAGTTGAAGAGTTCTTTTTCACTGTCCAGGGCGCCTGTATAGGGCTTCATGAGCCAGGGCATTAGTGCGTAGGCTGGGTCCCCGAGGATCACTATAGGCATCTCCACATCCCCAACAGTTATTTTGTGGTCCGGGAAGTAAATGCCTTCCGGCAGCCGTCTAAACAGACCAGAGTTCCTGAAAACACGAGCATCATGAACCTTGCCCGGCCATCCGACGTTGATGTTTGTAAAACGTCCCCTATGGTCCACCAGTGCTTGCAGCACCATTGAAAAGTAGCCCTTTCTGTTAATGTACTGGCTGGCCTGGTGGTCCGGTCCCAGGATAGGGATGTGAGTTCCATCTATAGCCCTACCGCAGTTTGGGAATCCCATCGCGGCGAAGCCATCTATGATGACCTGCATGTTTCCCAGGGTCACTACCTTTGACAGCAGTAGCTCAACGATTGCGTTGGCTATTGCATCACAGCAACCTCCATGGTAGATTTGCCCACGCCAAAGTGGTTCGCCACTGACCGGTAGCTGTCTGGCGTTGCAAGCTTCCAGAGGGCTATGGCCACTCGCTTCTGGACAGTCAGGGCTGCTCGCATCCGGGTGTCCTTGCGCTTCAGGGCAGGGGACAGCAATTCACAAAGTTCCAAGAAAGTTCCCTTACGCATCCTGAAGTTTCGCAGCCACTGTGATTCATCCCAGACCTGCAGCACTATGCAGTCCCACCAGTCCGTGCTTGTTTCCCGGGCCCAGAATCGCCGTTCCACAGCATCAACATGACCCATTGCCACCATGATGTTCATGGCGCGGGGTCCCGTGCTTTGTGAGAGGTCTGTGCCCCCCTCAGATTTAATGTCCTCACCGCGCTGCTGTAGCCTCCTCGCCCGATTTCTCAGCATCTGACTCTGAAAAAGGGGGATGATAAGGTGCGAGGTGTTGACAACGGCCATAGCTGCAGCGATGATCGCAGCGGGCTCCATGCTCGCAGTGCTGTGGCGTCCGTGCTGTCACTCACCAGAAAAGTGCACGAACTGATTGCCCGCCGGCGCTTTCAGTGAGGGAGGGCAGAAGTGACGGTTGAACGATGACAGTTACCCAAAACCACCCTCGACACATTTTTTGCCCCAGCAGGCATTGGAGGCTTGACCCAGAATTCCAATGGGCAGCGGGGACTGCGGGAACTGTGGGATAGCTGCCCACAGTGCACCGCTTCCAATGTCAACGCTTGCCCCGTTAGTGTGGACTCACAAAGTCGAATTACTGTCCTTAGTGTGGATACACACATTCGACTTTGTAATATCGGTTCCACAAATTTGATTTAAGTAGAATTGAACTACTCTCGTAGTGTAGACATACCCTAATAAACAGCTATAATACTTGAGCATCCCATAGGGCTTTCTGAGATGTTGGCGTCTGTTACTTGTGCCAGCGGTCTGGCTCTGCTGAGGACTAGCGTATCTGATTGAAAAGGGGAGCGTTGGAAAGACGGGGTTGTCTGATGGTTTGGGTATGTGCCTGCAATTTGGGAGACATGGGGTCAAATCCCTCCTGTACCCCAGACTGATTGTGGGCAAGTCACTTAGGGTATATCTACTCTAGAGCTGGGAGGTGCAGTTTCCAGGTTGGGTAGGTATAGCCACACTGGCTATGATCAAGCTAGTGCACTTAAAAAGAGCAACCCAGGTGGTCGTACATGCAACTTTCCCATGTACAATCCTAGGTGTGTATTTGAGTGACTAGCCTGTGCCACGGCTATGCTGCTATTTTTTGTGCACTACCTTAATCAAGACTCATGCTTATACATCTGCCTGATCTGGAAATTACACCTCCAGCTGCTGTATGGATGTACCCTTAGGCCCTGATCTCAACGGTATTTAGGCACCTAACTCCCCTTGAAATCAGAGGTAGGCGCCTACGTACCTTTAAAGATCTGGGTTTTAGCTACTGTAGTGATCGGGCCAGAGCAGTGGTTGATGAACTCATTCCAGGGATGCATTCTCACGGGGCACCGAGCAGGATCTCCTGTTCTCATGGAGTCACAGCACCTTTCATTTTTACTGACCATTAATTTGTCTCCCCTTTGCCATGGCGAGGGGAAAAGTCCACGAAGCTCCATTTCCTTCTGATCACTTTAGCCTCCTAGGAGTTCAAATGTCTTTCTGCCAGTCCCGGAACAAACAATATCCCTCCTCAGCTGTGATAAGGGTTTAATTCTCTTCCATTCCCCTTTCACTTTATTTCATATCGCTGCTTCTTCATGTACCTAGCAAAGCCCATGCGGAAGGAAAGCTGCCTGATAACTGTGGCAGTCTTTCTGCTGGGAGAGGTCCTTTCTCCTCTGCTACCATGTGCTGCTCCTTCCCAAAGGGATCACACAGACAAGCAGAAATATCAAGAGGACAAAACCCTAGAACTTCCTGGTATATATCCTGGTCTCTTGTAATAGGATTTTACTGTGCAAACCCATGGTTCTCCAAGACTTCATGGTTGTCACTTATGCTCATGTCATGTGTCAGCACAAATAGAATTCAGATCCTCCTGCTTCCAAAGCACAGGCTCCTAAAACCTGTTTATCTAAAGGAGCATCTCCATTAGTGGTTAGCGGTACTGAGCTTTGACACACCGTTGAGCAGTGCTGACTCTGTGTAGTAGATACCAGTGAAACAAATGCTTGTGCGTGCACACCCTCTGCTTCAGTACAATCCAACTAGCACATGAGAAGGCCCAAGAGCTGCCAGTGTCTGCCACCTGCCAACAAAGGACATCGATCTTGTGGGACATGCCAGCCTCCTCCTCACAGATGTCCTCTGCTCAGTGCATCAGAAGAGGCAACATCTACCCTCCCCCCTCCAAGTACCATAGGGAAAATTCCTCCCTGGCATTCCTCTCAAGCAGCCATGGCCCAAAGTTAGGGCACCATTTGAGACCCACCTCACTTGGCAGGCTTGCAGGAGGGACAAGGTGGCTGGGTGATGTTCCCATTTTGTGGGATCTCATGAATAAGGGTACGTTGCATGGATCTGCAGTGTTGTTTCTGTCCGTGATGGTGAAGATTTGTCCGTGTTTCAATCACACACAATTAGTTAGTTTCCCTTGAAGCTTCATCCCTAGCCTTAGTTTAGCAGCATTGGCTGAAAAAGAAGGACAGCTCGGAGGACTTCATCACTTCAGATACAGATTCTGGAGTAGCAAGATGCAGCAAGTGATCTGTTAGATCTCTGCTTTTTGCTGTCAATTCAGCAAGTAAAGGATTAATTTGCTCTATCTCTTGCACAAGGGTCAATTAAAACATCAGGTGCATGGCCTGCTCTGTTTCTGTTGGATAGACTTGCTGGGGACAAATGATGAATCACCATTGCAACTAGTGTTCTAGCTTGCACCAGTTTTTCTTTGATTAGTCTGTGTAGCGGGGTGGCTACCCTCCCTGCTCCTAAAATAGAAGGGTTTAAAAGCAGCCCTGGAGAGGGCTGTGCCTGGGGATGGCTGACTGGGGAAGCAGCCACAGCTGGGCCACATCCCATCAGGACACAGCTGGCCTGTATAAAAAGGCTGTGAGCCAGAGGCCAAACAGTCTCTCTCTCTGCTGTAGGGAGCTTAACCAAGTGCCTAGAGTGGAGCAGGGCTGGGGAAAGGCCAAGGGAGCTGGGGAGCTCTGGCCTAGGAAAGCTGCAGGCTGCAGGCCTAGGGTAAGGCCAAGGCCAACAGGGCACTTGGGTTGCAGGAGGCAGCCCATGGGTAGGCAATGCAGAGGCAGCAGGTCCAGACCCCCCTTGCCTGTGATGAGTGGCTGATACACTGCAGTCTGCCCCAGTGAATAGGGGCTAAGTGGTGACTGGCAGTAGCCAAGACTGAGATGAGGTGGGGATAGGGGGTGGGGGTTCCCCTGGGAGGGGAGACCCTGAGATTGGGGCCAGTGGTAAGGTGGATCACTGGCCTGCAGAGGGCATTCTGATGGCTGGACAGCTATTTCCTGAGACGACCAGCAGGAGGTGCTGCAGGCTTGAGTCCTGCTTGTTTACAGTCTGGAAAAAGGCCGGATGGAGACTGTTAATGAGAAGAATGCTGGTTTTCTAATGGTGAGGTAGCTGTTTGGGATTTGATCATTGCTAGTTCTTTGGAATCATCCTTCTGTGATTAAATACAAATACATGTTTATTAAGGAAAATCCATGCTTCGTCATTCTTTAATGTACATCAGGGAGGTTCCGATCTGGGTCTGATTTTGCATCTGAATATTGCAATTCAGGCAAAACTGCATAGAATCCGCCACTGAGCTGTCTGATACTTGCCTGAAATTGACTTTCAAAGCTGCAGGAATTTTTAAGGGAAGGGCTGGCACCTGATCCATGAATAACAATTTGAAATCTTCCTAATTTCTAGTTTACCTCAGCTCTTGCTCGATAAAATGGGAAATCCGGCATCTGGCTCAGCTAGTTATGGTTTGAGCATCTGATGAGAAATGAAAACACTTCAGAAAGATTGCATTGCTCTGCTTCCTGCATTCAATTAATTAATTTTGTGTTTTCATAACAGCAGAGCTCTGACATTCAGATCAGGATCCAGGTTCCATTCAAAGTTCTCTGGTCTGACCGAGCTGTGCTGGGCACAGAATTGGAGTGAGTCTGAGTAAAGGTAATTTAAACCAACTTTAAATTCCCTGGTCCAGGCTAACTCTGTAAGCTGATCTGGTCCATGGTGTCCAAAAATGCCCAATACTATACCTGTCTGCCTATGGATCCAGTGGCCATTCTGCCAGTCGGGGACTGCTGGAGCCCAGGGTGTCATAATTCAGGATCCCCTTCTCCAACACATTTCAACTTTGGTAGAAAAATGCTACCTTGTCCCCAGATCTAACCTGCCAGTTCCGAGGCTAACAACATTTTAAATGCATCCGAAGAAATGGGCTGTAGCCCACAAAAGCTTATGCTCTAATAAATTTGTTAGTCTCTAAGGTGCCACAAGTACTCCTGAACATTTTAAAGGTTTCAGAGTGGTAGCTGTGTTAGTCTGTATCAGCAAAAAGAACGAGTACTTGTGGCACCTTAGAGACTAACAAATGTATTTGGGCATAATTAAAGACCCATTCATCCAAAACTCCTGTTAACCTAATGGGGATTTTGCCTTAGTATTATTCATGTAGCTGGTATTGACCCTTCAAACACAGCCTGAGTGAGGAGTATAGGATAACACCTTAACTCTCTGCTTAGACTATATGCATGCAGTTCAGGAACAGAATCACTCAGCGGGGCCCTCCACTCCTACAGCCAGAGCTTAAACTCTCACAGGAGTGAGGAATATAAAACAAAGGTAAGGCACCTCTACTGCGTACAGAGATCCAGATTACTGATCAGGGATTTATTACCCAGAATAGGCATCATCTCCTCTCAGATCATAGTGCAAATCAGATTTTCAGAGGCACAGAGAGGAACGAGTCCATTTGTGTCTATGAAAATCTCTTTTCCCCACCCCACCCCAGCACATTTTATTGCTGTAAGTTCAAGGGAACCCTAGCACAACCAAATAGCCCAGCCTCGCTGCTCAAATGAATCCTAAAATCTGAACAATAAAGCTTGGATATTACCCCCAGATATAAAATGTAATTATAAAACATGTGAAGATCATTTTTCTCGCGAGGGTTGGCCTGTTTCCCTTCTGCTCACCAGTTATTTTTCTTTGCCTGTATGAATTACATTTTCTTTGCTGTCCTTTGATTGCCAGCTCTGCAGCAGACTGACCTTTAGGGGTAGGGGGCAATAGGGTGACCAGATGACCCAATATTATCAGGACCCACTCAATATTAAGGGCTTTGTCTTATATACACAACTATTACCCAAATCTGCCCCCCCCCCCCCCCCGGTCGGGGAAAAAACCTGTCCTGATGTTCACACTTGTTATCTGGTCTCCCTAGGGGAAAATCTTCTTTATTAGATGGGAAAGGTAACTAATAATAAGTGTAGGCCCTAGTTTGTGATTTTTTTTTTTTATTATTTTGTATAGTAACCATTTGTTTCCACCATTTTCTCGTTTCTAGTAGAATCTCTATTTCCTACTTAAATCGGCCATCTTTCGTTTATTACAAGTGCTGTGCGTTATACGGGAGCAGTGATTTAAAGTAAAACTGGGAGCAGAGGATCTGGGATTTCTGTGAGTAGTCCATGTCAGGGGCTGGATATCAGAGGAGGATGATTCAGAGGGCCTCGGGGACTGGGGTGCACCTCTTGTTAACTGTAAGGCAAAGACAGGGCTGGTGGAGAGTGCTCGAATGGCTGAAAGGCTGCTAATGTTAGCTAACGCCCAACTACCACACTCATGACTCAAGAACCATCACACAGGGAAATGTATGAAAACAGCCACCTAGAAATAAAAGGAACCGTCTGGAGGAAGCATTTTGACAGTGACTGGCTGGAGGGTTGGGCTGACGTTCAAGTTATTTATAAAATGATTGTCTCTTCCGTATATCCAGAATAAACTCAGAAATTAAAATAGATTTAATGAAGAGTGTTTTTTCCTGTTATACCAAGTGCAACTGACTTGAATAGTCCTGAAACAAGATCCCTTGGGAGGGTTTGGAGATAAATTCTGTAGTCCAGAGCCAAATTTAATGCCAGGATAAAAACACTTGGATATCAAATGCATGGATGCAGCTAATGCAAAGGATAAATTGTGTTTATTTTTATTATAAACTGAGAGAGAATCCTAGCTCATCATTGACTAAAAATTGTCATGGCCAGAGTTAAATGTATCAAGAATGCTGAGGATTGGTGCAAAGTTAACCAATTAGATAGCATATGTAAATAAATACCTTCCAACTGGTAGTTCAGGGGACCATAATGGTATCTTCTGGACTGCTAACTCAATCTCCCTTTTAGAATATTAGTTTAAAGGAAACGCCATTTTTCTTAGAAAATGCTTTGCTCTGTTAATTGAATTTACCATGATTTACCCATTTGACCAATAAATCACAATACTGACCAAGATCTTCATATTTTTAATATAATTTATACAATGCTAATCACATTCAGATAGTCCTGACTTTTGCAATATTGTAAAAATAATACACTAATTGGATAAACACACAGCACAAAACCAGAGCTAAGATAGTTCAGGACATACATTATTTCCTTTATAGTTTATCTTTTGTGTGTACAGCCCAAATTTTAGGTACAAAAATTTTTTTAGTCTCATATTATCAACAGCTACTGGGGCTAGAAAGGGAATGACATTTATATATACCACACTGCTGATTTATAAATGATGGACCTGACTTTCATGTACTTCCACACTGCCTTGATAATGTAAAGGGGCCTTAAAGTGGGCATGAATTACCTTTACACTCACTTTAAGGCTCACACTGCCAGAGGGGTAAATTAAAATTGGGCCCAATGTGCAGAGGGATCAATGAACCCAGTACAAAAATGCCACCACTTCTGGGGTGGAACATAACAGCTGTTTATAAGTGAACAGCAACATAGCACAACAGGGGAGCGATAGCTCAGTGGTTTGAGCATTGGCCTGCTAAACCCAGGGTTGTGAGTTCAATCCTTGAGGGGGCCACTTAGGGATCTGGGGCAAAATCAGTACTTGGTCCTGCTAGTGAAGGCAGGGGGCTGGACTCAATGACCTTTCAAGGTCCCTTCCAGTTCTAGGAGATGGGATATCTCCATTTATTATTATTATAGGATTGGAGGGGAAGAAAGATGTATCAAATTGGAAGTACAGGAGGGATTTTAATGTCATCATCTCTTTTTCCAATGTCAAGGTTAAGTAGGGCAATATGCCACTGGTTTCTTGGTTTGGGTAAGTACCTAGACTGCCAGTTGGCTCAAATCTAAGCCTGTTTTAGAGACCGGGAAACTGAGCCACAGAGAGGCAAAGTGACTTGCCCAAGGTCACCCAGCAGACCAGTGGCAGAGCCAGGAATACAATCCAGTTCTGAGGCCTAGACTAGTGCTCTACCCCCTAGGCTATGCTGTCTCTCATCTGGCAGACCATTGCCAACTTTTGTGATTCTTACCGTGAGCCTGGCGATAGTTGGAGTTAAAAGCTCTACACACTAGAGTTAGGGGAATACACCAGAATCTCAGCTTTCATTTTTTTAAAAGTAAGTTTCTATCCTTCATGGTGGCAGAAGAAAGCTTGTAAAGGTGGCCCTCAAAGGCTAGAAAGCCAAGAAAAAAATCACCCCCAATGTATTCTATTTAGAAGCTCATGATTTTTAGGCACGCATGGTTTTTGAATGCTTGAGGTTGCAATGCTGCAGAAGCAAGCAGGGGGCAGCAGTATCTCTCTAACCCTGAACATTTGCCCCATCTGTCTCCACAGGCACAAAGTGACCCCTCCCTGGCACCTCCAGCTTGCAGAGCACCACATTCCCCAAGAACAGCTTGTATGGAGCTGAAGGGGATTGACCATTGGATCTGCTGTGGGGCAGTCGCTACTCCCTGTTTCATCTACAAGGAGCAGATGTTCTGGATTCAGTCAATGATAACATCATACTCTCCTCCCCCCCCCCCCGCCTCCCTTCATAAAGGGTTTGGATGGTGAGTCAGGGCTTATCTTCCCTTGGAAATGGAGTGAAATAGCTAGTCTGGAATTCTTATTCCACAAAAATTATAGACCAGAAATCCTACCATAACTCTTCATATGGACTCTTATTCCAGAGTAGCTGATTTGGTAAATTTCCAAGCTTTGATAAACTCTTATCCCTAGCTGGGGTAACTGTTTCCCATCCTTGCCCCCACCCCATGTTTCCTGCTTGCACTCTGATTGGCTAGAGTGAGTAACCACTCTAGACACACCCATTTTCAAAGGTTTGCCCTGAAGTGTGTGCTCTACTGTTCTTACAGAAGTAAGCTGCTGAGCGATTTGCAGAGCTGTGGAAATGGGTCTGAACTCCTATGCTGCCTATCTCTTTGCTCTGTGGACCAGCCACCTGTTTCTCCTGACAGTTGGGCACTCGAGGGTGAATCCTAGAATTATTACAGCTCCAAAAGGTAAGTCCCAGAGAGCAACTGCCTGACAGATCCTTGTACTCCCTGATAGGCAGATCTGACAACCTTGAAATGTATAAATAGTGTGTGCCATTTACAAGAGATATGCGGAGAATAGCCTTGTTGGTGTAACAATCTCTATCTTCTCTCTGTATAAAGTCACTGGTGGGATTAGTCTTGATTCATTTTTGCCTCTTCAAGGAAGATTGATGCTGTCGTACATGAAAAGATATTAACTGGCAACTTTCTCATGTGTTAAGATCTTTCTCCTCCTTGATCAGTTTCTTAATTTTTAATTTATTTCTTGAGGAGACCTTTACATTTTTTTTAATTTCATCCCCTTTCCAAACTGCACAAATATAATTAAGGCTGCTGATATGCCCAGTTCCTGGAGAGAGACTGTAACAGCTCTCTCTGGAATTGCACAGATACTGAGAAGCTGAAATGCCAAACACTTGTCTTGTAAAACAGTTAGCTTCCTATTCATTAGAGTTACTTAACCCGCTGTCTCTGCGCCAATTTGGCTCTACGCTAAACATTTAGTATTGCATTCTCCTTGAGCAGAGACGGAGGGGCACAGCTATTAGAAGGGAGGTGAAGTTACAGATGAGGAAGCATATACAGTGTATTTGTGGAGCACATGTAAATGTATAGAACAGAATAGCCTTTACTGATGGTTTCTTTCCCCTTCCCCCCCCCCGCCTCAAACACCTTGATTAACGCCATGTACAAAGACATTAACAGAAGGCACTGCAGTGTCCCTGATGTATACGCTATTTGTCTGAACCGAGCAGACAGCTGTACTGAAAATTTCTTGTCAGTCTGTGACCCAACAGCTTCCCTGTATAGTCTCCTGGAGCCTCTTTGTTGAGGGCATGTTTGTACCCAGCGGTGGCCTAGCTTATTATGAACCCTCTGTTATTCTTCAGCCATGTGCAGTTTGTGAGTAGGGCGGCTCAGAAGCAGCTGTTCGGGGCATTCGGAGAGCGAGGGGAATATTAAGGCCCCTGAATGATATTCACAGCATGTGGGGGAGTCAGACAAAGGCGATCCAGGGGAAAGGTGCCGCTATTATCTCTTTGTCTGGCAAATAATGCAGACAAATGGTACAAGGAGGAGATGGGAACACAGAATCCGTGGCTGGGAAATGAGTGAGCTTTAGGGAGGAGGAAAATTTCCATTGAATTTTCCCATTAGGGAAAAAAGTCAGATCACCAGCCTCTTGGCGAAACATGAGGGGTAAACACCTCTTTCCAAGGGAGCGTATGCCAGTGGAAAGAGCAGGCGGAAGCGATCGGGTTTCTATGGCACCTGTTTCTCTTTGGCCGTGTTCCCCTGCTGCTTGTTACGCAGTTGATTTACCCTCTCGGAGCCTTTGCAATGTACGTGTGCCGCAAGCTGGGCTTCCCGGCACGCGATGCAGGGAGACACTGTTGCTAAGGGGCGCATTTGATAATTAGTGCTGGGGAAACTTGATGGCAAATATATGCTTTGAGATGGCTCCTGCCGCAGGGCTTAGACAGAGCGCGTCCCTATTGCTTTAAGCTGGACCGCAAGCCGGGGCGCAGGGTTGGAGGCTGCGGCACGTGGCTCGGCCTTGCTCCGGTTGGGGCCACACCACGCGGCTCGGCCCCGCTCTGGTGCTCCGGCCGGGGCGCTGGGTCTGGGGCCGGACCACACAGCTCAGCCTAGCTCCGGCACTAGAGTCGGGGCTGCACCACGCGGCTCGACTCGACTCCACTCCGGCTGGGTCTGGGTCTGGGTCTGGACCATGCGGCTCGGCCTCGCTGTGGCACTCCGGCCAGGGCGTAGTGTCGGGGCCGCACCACTTGGCTCCCAGAAGCAGCCGCATGGTCCTGCTCAGGCGCTAGCAGGGTCGGGGGCCGATCCACGCATAGGAGCTGGAGAAGGGACATGCCACTGCTTCTGGGAGCTGCTTGAGGTAAGCGCCACTCGGACCCTGCACCCCGGAGCCTCTCCCCACGTCCCAACCCCCTGCCCCAGCCCTGGTTTTCCTCCTGCTCTCCAAACCCCTCAATCCCAGCCTGGAGCCCCCTCCTACACCCCAAACTCCTCATCCCCAGCCCCACCCCAGAGTCCCCACCCCCAGCCAGAATCTGCACCCCTGCCCCAGCCCTGATCCCCCTCCGAACTCCTCAGTCCCAGCCCAGAGCACCCTCCTACACCCCAAACACCTCATCCCCAGCCCCACTCCAGAGTCTGCACCCCAGCCCCAAATTTGTGAGCATTCATGGCTCACCATTGCAACTTCTATTCCCCAATGTGGCCCTCGGGCCAAAAAGTTTGCCCACCCCTGCTTTATTGGTTCCTGACCAGGATTTCTCTGAACAGCTGGGAATCCAGTGACAATATCTAATTTAAGAAATCTGCAGTTTGCTGTGTAAGTCTGGCTCCCTGTCACCCACATCTTTCTTACCCAGTAGTGCTGGGGGTGCAGATTGGATAGTGGAGAGGATTGACTAGGGAGTCTGGTGCCTTTTGTCATGAGTTAAAATCCAGCCCAGGTGGGTAGTGACCCAAAGCTGTTACTCCTCTGGGGGAGTCTGGCCTGGGGGAAAGGAGGCTGGGAAATAATTTTTGTTGATCCCTACCCTGACCCCACCTGCATTCCAGACACTTCAATGATAAGACAGTTCCAGCTCCAAACAGCTTACCTTGTGTCTGGGAAGTGCCTGGCCCGCTTCAGACCTAACTCGGATCAGTATCCCCAAACCCACAGCCACAACTGGGACTCAACAAAAATGACCAAGGATTTTATGGGTGTGTCTACACTGCAGGTGTGAGTGAGCTTCCCAGCCTGAGTAGACTTGTGCTAGCCACGCAAGCCCAGCAGACCCCCAAGCCTTGCGCTCGGGTGGCTAATGCATGTCTCTGCAGGAGCCGCAGTGTCCACACAGCTAGATTTGCTCCTGACATCTGGAGGGGCTGGAGAGCAAAGAACACATTCACTGCTGCTGTAAGTGGCTGGAGCTGCACTGATTCCAATGGAACCGAGCCCGTTAACACCAGCAGAGAACTGGGATCCTGACTGCATTCACTCCGAGAGCTTGGCCCCTCCGGGTTGGGATGGAGGCACATTGTCAGGAGGCCAGCACTTCCATTGCAGTTGCCCTTGCTTTATGGCTAAAGGACTGTGAAGTGCTCTGGGGTCCTGTGATTCTCTATGTATATCCCATCATTGATGGCTCTAACCTCCACCAGCTGGGGCTGGCATAGCAATGGGGACAGCTCTTGGATGAGAGAAACGCTTTGGCTGCTGCAAATCAGTCACTCTGTGGACTCTCATCATGAGTCTGGCGCTATTTGGCACTTTTCCTTAAAACCTCCACTCCTGCAGGCCACTGACTGAGGGTCTCAGCTTTCGTTTAAACTTTCTAGCCCTCCTGGTTTTGGCGCAAAGCCTCAGAATATGGCCCCAGACCAGGCTCAAAAGGCAAGGGAAAACCGGTCCTGACACTTCCTACTGTTTCAACTCTTGAGATTTTTATGCTAATCTCATGATTTTTTTCAGGGACCTGATTCTTGGTGGAGGAGTGGGGGGAATAGTGTATAAAGTCAGCTTGGAGGAAAGTGCCTTGAGCTAAACTGTAATCCAGGGTTTATTTTACCTTCCCTGACTGGGTTAGCTGCTCACTGGCTTCCTGTCCCTTTTCCAGAGTGATCACCCCGTTTCAGGGTGGAAATGGGCCCCTTTCTTGCCAAAGGTGGCTTTGAGATTCCAAACATGGCATGATTTTGGTGTGAAAAAAGCTGTTTTGTCCAATATCATGGAAAATGGTGGGCCGCGAAACTGCCTGAAATGGAGCAGCCAGAATAACAGTGCAAAATCGGGCTGCAAATTTATCACCAGTTTTAGCACAATCCTGTTGCTGTAGTGCTCATAGCGCACCCAGAAATTATTTGTAAAAACAACATAAATACTCTGGCTGGAAGTTGGCAATGTAGCATTTCTTAGAATTCAGAATAACGAGCAAGAATCCAAAACCAGAGAGCATGAAAACAGGCTGCTCCCCAAGGCAGAGAGGCATAACTCTCAGCTCACCTTGCTTTAAGATGGCCTTTTCCAATACTGACTCTGATCATGTACTTTCAGACAGCCCCTTAGCCTGCAAGGCTGGCCAGACCCCCCTTTCCCCCCCTTTCTCTGCCACTCTTAAAGCAATAGCTTGCAATTCTAACACATTCCTCAATACACACAGTTTCAGGGCATGAACTGCTCACCAGCTGAGGTGGGGAAGCAATTCCCTCTACCATGGGATAGTCTTATTCAGTAAGACCTGTTGGAAAGAGAGATGGGACTTAGTGTAGGAACTGTATGATGGCTCCGATGCTATTTAAAGGGATATCTAGTGGGCTTGGCTGTCTCTAGTGCAGATTAGCCACCAGATCCTGACATAGGATCAGTATGTATGTAGCTAGGTCATGTCTGTTTGCAAACATGGTATTGGGACACAATTGGGTGTTTCCTCATTCTCAGTTGTGGTCTCGAGGGGGACTGAGTCCAGAACCTGTTCCAAATGCCAAAGCTTGGACTCATTTCTAATTGCAAGGATTTTACACCTTCCTCCAAAGCATCTGGCATTAGCCATTGTCAGAGCAGAAGCTAGACAGGGTGGCCCGTGGGTCTATTCTGGTGCATTGCACTTCCTCTAGTGCAGATGAAGGAAGAAAGGAAGCTATGGAGTTCTGTAGCTTTGCAAAATAGCCCCTCAATGCTCAGAGTTGCAGAGAACTCGGGCACTCCTCCCTTTGCCAATGCAGAAGGGAGTGTGTTCAGGCTGGTAACTTGTGTTCTCTTTCTTTGCTTGCACAGTTAGAACTAAATGCTGGCCCGCTGGGTTGTGCTTTGGAAAAGGGACATTTGGATCATCCCATGCTGAGCCCTGGCTTGTCAGATCAGACACGGCTTTACAGTGTGGTAGGGCTGCAAAGTAAGAGACCAAGAGGAAAAACAGAGCTGGCCCAATATGCTACGTTATAGAAGCAGTAGTTAGGCTTTTCTGTAATGGAAGGCCAAACTCTGTGATACTGTTCTGCCACTAGGTGGCGCTGTGTGTAAAATACCCCTTACTAAAGCTAACCTCAGCCATACTTGGCAGGGCAATGTAGGATGCGATGAGCCCATCTGGTGTGTATCTCGCTCAGAAAGAAGCTCCATGAGCAGTCCACAGCTGGCACTGCACTGTGACCCTACCCACATCTAGCCAGGACCCCCACTCCAAGTCAGCAATCAGGGCAGGGTGGGTGTGGCCGGTGGCATCTGTTTATGACCCCATAGCTTCCCCCCTTTCTAATATGGGCATAGTTTGGGGGCATTGCCCCCCCCAAACTGCAAGCCTTGGACAGGCGTGGAGCAATGCTGAGATCAGCTCCCCTGCTGCGAAGCGCTGCTCCGTGCCCGCCCGAGGCTTGCGGTTGGGGGCAGGGGCAGTGTTTCCCCCTTCCTCCGAACTCTGCCCATGTTAAAAAGTGGGGGGGGCATAGCCCCCTGGCCCACCGGTCTGGTGCTGTTGGATTCCATCCCAGGTGATGTTTAATTTCTGCTTGGCTTCTTGATGGCGTAGGTGAAAGGCCGTCGTGTGTCTCCCCGGTCAGGCTGGCGTAAAGTTGGTTCTAACTGTAATAAGCTGAAAGATTGCTCTGGGCACGTGTCAGTCTGTTCTTGACAGTGGCCAAGTCCTTCTCCTAAGACGTGCTGCATAGATCATTGGCATATGTGAAGCTCCTCGTATTGATCTGCATGGGCTGCTCGTTGGCATATAGGTTGAAGAGGAGTGGTGCTAGCACACTGCCCTGTGGGAGGCCATTCCCTTGTCTCCAGTGGCTCAGTTTCTTACATAGTTCTACGTGAAAAGTCTTTTTTTCCAGGAGAGATCGGATGAACCACCCTGCATGGTGGTCAGGTGTCGCGTCATAGACTCTGGCAAGCAGGTTTTGTTGGCTGACTGTATCGTATACCACTGGTAGGTCTACAAACACAGCGCCTGTTACCATCCCTCTGTCCAATCCATCTTCTATATGCTGAGTGCTATGTAGTCAGTACAAGACTTTCTCAGTCTCAGTCCAGCTTGTTATGCTATTGGATGCTGCTCGATGTGAGGCAGATGAGAATAAGGCATTTGTGAAGTTTATAATGGTGGCATATGCATGGGGGGGGAAGGTGACCCCCGGGTTGAGACTCTGTCCATTGGTGTCCTCGCTGAAGATGGAATCTGACAGCCCTTCTTCTCCTTAACCAGCCTGCTCATCCACTGCTGGTGCCTTCAAACCCCAGTCCTCAGATCCTTTGCAAGGGCTGCAGCAGGGCCTGACGGGAGGGGTGTCCCTGAGACCCGAAAGCTGTGTGTGACTGACCAGACAGAAGCACTCTGGGAGGTGGGGAGGGCTGGAGTGTGTGTGTGTGTGGTGGGGGGGGTGCTCCACCCCTAGAGGAGGGGGTCAGCACTGGTGTGTCAGGAGTAGGTGCCCACAGCAGTGTCTGTACTGTGCCAGCATCTGCTTCTGTAGGGAGTTGCCTTCTTGGCCCGTGGCTGTTGTATTCACCCTTCCTCGTGTGAAGGGAGCTGGATCAGCCACATGGGAGAGGATGAGGAGCAGGGAGCCTGGTACCAAACGCTTCCCCTGCAGCTGATGGGCTATGCCAATCCAGCTGGCGCCACTTGGCACGTGATCCTTGTGTGGGTGTAATGTGTGGTCAGTGCCACTTCATCCTGATCTTTTCTACTTGCCCAGAAATCCCTTAGCCTGGCCCCCCAGACTGTGTGTGCCATAGGTTTGTGGGGAACCTTTCCATTCTCACTGGGGCTGATTCACAGAAAAGAAAGTGAGACAGCAGAGGAAGAATCAAAGCAAGGAAGCTACATGGTGTTTCCACTGCTGAAGGCAGCTTTGTTTTTCCATGACTGAAGCCCTGTTTTCCCCCAGGAGAAAAGGCACCTGGGATGGAGCTACTAGCATCAGCGTTTCCAGCAGAAAGCATCTTTCCCAGTGGTGCAGATTTGCTCTCTGGTCATCTTCTCTGGGGGTGATGTTGGCGTAATTAAGTCTCAGTGCAAAACATTTTAAAACCAAACAGAGCAAGTGGTTTCTCTCCCCTCCTGCTATAGGAATGTGAAGAAAACAAATAGGTTTGGAATAAACCATTAAAGTTCAGGCTGCTTTACTTGGCATACAGGATTTAGAAATCAGTGTCCATTTCAAAATGCATCCTGTACATTCAACTAGCCATGGCTCCATACGCTACCTAGCGCAAGGTCAGTCTTGTTAGTAGCTAGACCTCTGTGACTGGCCTCTGTTCACTTCATGGCTCAGCAGGACTAGGACACAGATCCTCCTGCTCCAAAAGCACCAGCTCACCTGGGTGACAGAAGAATCTCCAATAGCAGTAGGAACATAGAGATTTCCTGACTGGATCAGACCCATGGTCCATGAGCCCAGTATCGCACTGCTGATAGTGGCAGCACCAGACGCTTCAGAAGAAGGTGCAAGAGTCGCACAGTAGCAGATGTGAATAATCTGCCCCCACGTTAGGGCTCATTTTGATCTCTAATGCGTTGGGAATGACTGAAGCCCTGAAGTTTAATACTCCTTCCAAAATTATTATTGTCCATAATTACAATGGCTCTGGGTTTTCTTGCTATCCATATAAATCACTCCAGTCCCTTTTGGAATGTTGTTAAGTTCTTGGCCTCAACAACTTCCTGTGGCAGTGAGTTCCACAGTCTAATTATGCATGGTGGGAATAAAAATGATAGTTCCTAGCTCTCATCTAGCATTTGAGATCTGTGGATCTCATAGCGCTTTACAGAGGTCTGTATCATTATCCCCAGTAAGCATTTCCTTAACCTAAGGGAATACTGAATGACTCACAGTGTGAGAATAGGAAGTCATGACGGTTTGCCAGCTTGTATGATAATTTAATTTCGGTGACACACCCCTGGTTTAAGTTTCAGCTAATACTATATCCAGCAGTGTTATCACTATGACTTGGCACAGGCGGGGAAGGAAAGAATGTAAATAGATAATAAATGACTACTGTGCCTCAGCGGTGAGGGTGGGTCATTGGTGGAGCAATCTAGACAAAAGACTGAATTCCCTGGAGTCTGAATTGCCTTCCGTAGTCCTAGTGAAGGGATGGGGCCCACCAAGCAGTCAGGTCCAGATCCCCAAGGGTAGTTGTCTTAACTCCCATTGAAATCAATGAGAGTTAGGTACTGAAATAACCTATTGTTGCAGTGATGGGGAGCCAGGGGAAGTACCTAGAATGGTGTGCAGGGAGCCCATAAAGATGTGCGTGGTGCCCGCTGCTAATCAAGCAGAAGGTCCCTCTGCAGGAGGTTGAACTTCTCCAAACTGTTCTTTGTCACTCACAGGCTTTTTGGAGAACAAAATCTCTTCTCCTAACTGAGCTTCTTCCTCATGCCAAATTTCCCCCAAATTGCTTTTTCTTTGTAAAGTGCAAGAGGCTGGGTGGAAAGCAGTGGGGGTGGGGGAATGCAAAGGACTTTCTTTATCCCCAGATCAGGTGCAGGGAGAAAGTAGCTCACTTTTATCTCCCTCTGCTCCACCCATGTGCCTGGGTGCTGACCAGGAGTGAGAGGGGAACACAGGATCTAGGGTCCCTTCAGACTCAGGTCTACAAAGGGGACAAGTGGTTGGGGAGGGATGGTTCTGTGATGTGGACCCCTGTCCCACCAGGGGCAGAGACTGAGATTCAGCCGCTCACCTGAGATAGGTGCAGTCAGTTGGCAACATCCTACAGACCTGGGTGGGAGAGGAGCCTCCACCTTGGAGATAGAAGGTTCCATGATCTTTGAGTACTTCAGAAAAGAAGGGCTGAGCTCTTGAAATGTATGTATTCTGCCTTAGTATAATTCTTCATGCAGCCGGTACCCTCGATGGTCTCTTTGTCCGAGGCTCTCCAAGTGCTTGATAGGCATTTATTTATGCTCAGCCCTACGGAGGGCTCTAAGCCTTTCATATTCACCTTGATGCGGATGGGGAAACTGAGGCAAAGTGACTTGCCCAAGGTCATGCTGTGAGTCAATGTCAGAGCTGGAAATCGACCCGGGGAAGCGTTCTCCCTCCTGTGACCACACCTGGACGCATGCAGCATCCAGGGGCAGGCACTGAATTAATGCAGCCTGCTTTAAGCAATCTTTCCCCTGCTCCATCTGCTGGGTTAGGCTATCTCTGCTGCACCTGCTGGAGGCGCATTGCAGAATTGCACCCTAGGAGTCTGGGCTGTTTAAAGCTCATTTGTTCTCTGGTTGTCAAGCCAGGTTCCACCCTCCCCACTGTACGATTCCATTTAAAAATGCACACGAGAGGGATCGAGGCTTACCCTGCTGCCACTGGGTCTCTGTGGCTGACTCTAGAATTCGAGCTGGGGTGATGCTACAGTCTCCAATAGCACAGAGCACCCAGCCCATGACAGGTGCTGCCAGCACCGTGGGGATAGAGGTGGGAATAACAATGTGCCGCTCTTGTCTGCTCGCCCTCTACCTCCAGCAAAGAGGCAGTGACCTTGAATGGGACCAGCTGCATCCCCTCTGGCATTTGTTCCAAGTGTAAGAGAGCAGCTGTTTGGCAAAGAGAGGCTCACTTGGGAGTTTTCAGGGGACGCTGGCGGTGTGCGGGCGGGTAGATGAGACTAAAATGCTGCGCGCGAACAAGGAACACCTTTTCCCTCTGTCACCTCCCTGGTGTCTGGCTTGTCAGTTTAGATTGTAACCCAATGTCCTAGTGATTAAACCATAGATGACCAGTGCCTGCTGACAGTGGGGGGCCACTACCCCAGAACAGCTTGAGTCATGCCTGACCCCCCATTCCGGGAAAGCAGCGGCATCTCCGAGCAGCTCCCAGCTGTTCCTCCCCTCCTGCCTCTCCCTGCCCCGCACAGCTTGCTTGGCAGGGAGGGGGTCGGCCTCATCATGTGACCAAGCAATGGGGGGGGGCGAAGACATGTGACCCCACATTCCTTCTTTCTAACTCTAAGGTGGTTAAGCTCTGGAACAGGTTTCTAAGGGAGGTTATGAAATCCCCGTCAGCGGAGGTTTTTAAGAATAGGTCGGACAACCTCCTGTCAAGACTGGTCTAGGTTTACTTGACCCTGCCTCAGAGCAGGGAACTATTACTCTGCAATGTGCCTGGCAGGCTGCCATCTTCTCCTCACAACCTCTGGCTGAACTTTGGCTCCCCTGCTCACACTGCAGAGAGGTTCAGAAATCAGTGGTCTAGAATAAAAATAAGTCTGTCCTTAGCATCAACTCTTCAAATGTGGGTGAGGCCAAGGTCCTCTTGGCTCTTCCATTCCAGGTAGTTTACTGGAGTCTGGCGTGAGACCTTCAAAGCTGAGGTCCTGTCTGGTCTGCGTGGGTACAATTCCCCCACCCCAGCCCTTTTTGGAGGAACAAGGTGTGATGTTGTGCAGTCTATATGGTTTTATAAAAACATAAGTGAATATAATGTAACTGGAATTTGCTTCATGCAAAAGATCTCTTGTAAGGTATCATTACAAATCTTATAATCTGAGTGTGATCACCCTATTTGTATAAATGTACCACTCTTGTATCTGAAACTAGAAATATGAAATATAACTCTGAGGGCCTATTGTAATTATGCAAAGTATGGGCCATTAATGGTTTTGAATCTTGATGACTCCCATTGTCTGCAGATGGCTGTGTTTACCTGTGAGTCTTCATTACCCATTTGCAAGCACACACACATACAGGAAGTCTTGCAATGACGTGATCATGTCACCTGAACTGGAATCCATCTTTAACCTGGTGCTTTTCCAGTGGGGGATGGAAACCCAGAGGGACAAAGGGTTCCTGCCTTATGCAAAAGATATAGATAGATATAGATATATATATAAAAAAATAAAGGGGTGGAAGAGAACAGAGGAGAAGAGGAGCCATCATGAAGAATCCCCTAGCTATCACCTGAGCTGGAACAAGAGCTGTACCAGGGGAAAGAATTGTGCCCAGGCCTGGAAGGTGTCCAGTCTGAGGAAAAAACTTACTAAAGCATCTCTGAGGGTGAGATTATCGGTATTCAGTTTGATTAGACATAGATTTGCGCATTTTATTTTATTTTGCCTGGTGACTTACTTTGTTCTGTCTGTTACTACTTGGAACCACTTAAATCCTACTTTCTGTATTTAATAAAATCACTTTCTACTTAGTAATTAACTCAGAGTATGTATTAATACCTGGGGGAGCAAACAACTGTGCATATTTCTCTATCAGTGTTATAGAGGGCAAACAATTTGAGTTTACCCTGTATAAGTTTTATACAGGGTAAAACGGATTTATTTGGGTTTGGCCCCCATTGGGAGTTGGGCATCTGAGTGCTAGAGACAAGCACACTTCTGTGAGCTGTTTTCAGGTAAACTTGCAGCTTTGGGGCAAGTTATTCAGACCCTCGGTCTGTGTTGGGGCAGACGGGAGTGTCTGGCTCAGCAAGACAGGGTGCTGGAGTCCTGAGCTGGCAGGGAAAACAGGAATAGAAGTAGTCTTGGTGCATTGGGTGGCAGATCCCAAGGGGGTTTCTGTGATCCAACCTGTCACACAAGGATCATTGGGTATATCAGACAGTAAAATGCTGCATGCTCATGAGAAACCCCTTTTACCCTTTTCATCTCCCTTGTGCCTGGCGTGTCTGTTTAGACCAATGGTTTTCTCACTGTCTGTCTCTGGTTGCTGCCCTCTGTCCCAGAAGTGACAGTGTTTCAGAGCAGTTGTATATGCAGCCTGGGCTTGCCAAAGGATTCTCAGGTTTAGGTCCCCAAATCTCACTGAAACCCCATGGGATTTGGGTAGATTTGAACCTTTCAGCCGTAGTCCATGAAGTGCTTTGGGGATGAAAAGCGCTAAGTAAATCCTAGCATGATTGAAAGGTAGGACTGGAAAGGACACCAAGTCTAGCTCCCTGCACTGAGGCAGGGCCACGTAAACCTAGACCAGCCCTGACAAGTGATTGTCCGACCTGTTCTTAAAAACCTCCAATGACATAACCTTCCTTGGGAGCCTGTTCCAGAGTTTAACCACCTTAGGAAAAACTTTCTAACTCCTAATATCTAACCTAAATCTTGCTGCAGATTCAACCCATTACTCCTTGTGCCTCCTTCAGTGGACATGGAGAACAATTGAGCACTGTCCTCTTTATAGCAGCCTGTAACATATCTGAAGATTATCAGGTCTCCCCTCAGTCTCTTTTCCCAGGACTAAACATGCTCTGCTTTTTAAACTTTTCCCTCCTAAGTCAGGTTTTCTAAACCCTTGATCCTTTGTGGCTCTCCATTGTGCTCTCTCAAATGCATCCACATCTTTCCTAAATTCAAATGACTGATTTGTCATGGCAAGGTCACTGATTCCACAGAGAGGCCCTAAGTTAAAATACCATCACCAGGCTGAAGGAGGGGTTGGGCTGGATCCCCCCCACACCTCTGCTGGGGTCCCACCTCTCTAGGTATCACTAACCAACCCCACTACGGAGGGCTCCTCCTTGGGGCTCAGAGATGTATCCTCATCCTAGCCGCACACCCACCCCGGGACGCTTCTGAGAAATGCTCCTGTGGGAGCCTTCAGTTAAAATATTGGCAGCACATTGTTATGTCTCAGACCCTGATCAGCCAATGCTGTTCATATGCCACAAGCTTCACTGCCACCCTCGGATAAAGGAGCAGCCATCTGGTCTGATCCTCTCCCCTCCTGCTCTGCGCCTGTCTGGGAGGATGGGGCGCTGACAGCTTTTAAAAACTGCAGACAGAAGTTGGCAGAAATAAACGTCCCCACAGCCAGTCACCAGCTCCTCTTATATTTAGACTCTCAGACAGGGACAATAAACGCAGATGCCACTGTTATGATTTCTGGGAAGGGCCTCATGATAATCAATGGATCTGAGCAGTGGGGAGCAAGAAGGATAAATCTGAGCCCCCTAGAATGTCTCAGGCCCTGTTGGGACCGTGCCATGGCTGGGAGCAGGAAACAGCTTGAACTATAGCTCTGGGACAGGGAGACGTGTGTGTGAGATATAGATGTCTCCTCCCTCCTACCTTATTGACCCCAGCTTTTTTTCGTATTCAACCAGCAACTACTGGACATACGGTTAGTCTCAGAGGTGCAGAACTCCTGCTCCACTATCTACTAACCCCCTTCAGCAATAGATGAGAAACAAGGTGGCAGCCATGCCCAGCACTTGATACATGTTCATTTTGTGTTTGCGGCTTTACTGATCTATAGTCCCCACATGCTTGGCCACAGCAGAGAGTCAGTATGACCTGGTGCTCGGAGCACATAGCTGGGGTTCAGGCCAGCTGGGGTCTGGTCTCAGCTCTCGCACTGAATCAGTGATGGACCTTGGACAAGTCGCTTTCACCACCCCATGCCTCCGTTTCCCCCTCTGGAAAAGAAGGGTTAACAATTCTTATTCGTTGCTGGAAGGTGCTTTGAGATCTTCTGGTGGCAGGTGTCCTCTGGGGGTATTTAGGCTATACTGATGTAAGCTCTGGGATTTCAGCGTTCCAGTCCCATGGACATTTGCTGGGGGGCTGGGCTCTTCCCTGCTCCTTTGCAAACCCCAGCCTTAATTTGCTCCAATTTAGTTAGAGAGAAATAAGAACAGCAGAGAGGTGCTAAGGAGAGGAAGGATTGTTCAGTAGTTAGAACACTTGCTTGGGTTCAACTCCCTGCTCTGCCACAGCCACCCTGTGTGACCTTCAGCGAGTCACTGAGCCACTCCGTGCCTGTTTCCCCATCTGTACAGTGGGGATAATAGTCGTGCCTGGCCTCTCAGTCCTGGGGGTGTTTGTGACAATACATTACAGATTAGGAAGTACTCTGGTAACTATGGAAGTCAAGAGCAAAAGCAACGATGAACTGAATTTTCAAATGAGATGGCTGTGGAGGGGAAGAGCCCCCCCTCCCTCCCACTCATCTTCACTAGCAAGATTGGGGTGTCCCAGGACTTCACACCTTGGCTTCATGCTTCTGGATAAGAATCCCAGGGAAAGTAGTGTTCTGTGGCTCTAAAGCCCTCGTAAACTGGAGAGGGGATGGAGGACAAACCTATAGTGGGCTTCTGAGCTCTGACAACTCATCTAGAGTTGGGGAATTTTTCAAAATAACCCTAGGAATTATTTCTTCAAATTTTTTTTAAATTATTTTAAAAATGAGACAGATCATGACTGAGTGGGGATTTGGGAATCCTGGGGGGGTCCCCACTGTGGCAGGAACCCTTGTAAATTTCCAGTGAGCGGGGTGTGCAACTGTAAATTGTAACTCCTCTCTCAGATTTACTTTGTAGGGGAAAATAGGGAAACAACAGCAGGAAAGAACCTGCTCTGCACGTCATTGACAGGCACCAGCTGAATTGCTGCGTTTCCTTGTTTAGAGGATGTCTAAAATGGGCTCGTACTTCGAGTTTCCTGTTGAAGTTCAAGGGACAGGTCAGCAGATGGGCTGTGCTGGCAAAGCACTGAGTTAGTGCTGGCCAGAATCCCGAGGCTGCTGCTTCCCCTGCCCGTACCTTAGCTATACTGAGCCCTTCCAATTGAAGTGGGTTGAGTCCGGATGGGACAGCCCTGTCCGCAGCTCCACTCTGTTTATAGATCAGCAATATTCTTACTAAAATGCTGTCTCAAACCATGGAATGCAGTATGTACTTGGTACCTCTGGCCTCGTTCCCGGTGCAGGGGCTTAGCTGTGTGTGACTTGGCACCACGGAAGGGATGTAAGGCTCTGATCCGTCTGTATTGTTGGAAATTTGAGGGTTCCTGCGACAGTGGGGACTCCCACAGAATTCCCAAATCCCTGCTCTGTCGCTAGCTGTCTCTTTTCCTTGGGATTATTTTTATTCTTGTGTTTTAAAATAGTTTTGAGGGTTTTTTTTTATTTTTAAAAAATCCCCAGCACTCGATGAGTTGTGAGAGCTCAGAAGCCCACCATAGGTTTGCCCTCCGTCCCCTCAGGTTTATGAGGGCTTTAGACCCCCCAGGACAGCACTTTCCCCAGGATTCTTATCCAGAAACTTGAAGCCAAGGTGTGAAGTGCCTCCGATTTGTCCTGAAGTGTTTCCTTCCTTCCTGCCCTCATCTTTCATTGAGTGCAGTAAAGAATAAAGCCAGGAACTACAGGACGCAGTAAATGTGCTTGTGAGGGAGCAGAACAGAAAAAGGGATTGAGGCTCAGGTGGGAGCACTCTCCATGCAGGGTCTGACATCCCACAATAGGACTTAAAGTGGCACCCAGTGCACTCACCTCATGACGCTAGGTGAGTCACACCATGGTAAAGCTGCCATGCATTGTGGTGTGGTTTCATCTCCCTGTCTCTGGTGATGGCTGTCTAGACGGAAGCTAAAGGTCCTGGTGCCTTTTCTGTAAGAGCTGGGGCTATATTACTTAAACTGGCATCCCAGGCCACCGTTCTACTCTTCCGTTGAAACTAATTCGCTAAGATCCAGGGCTGCAGGTGAATTCTACTTTCCAGTCTCTAGCATAACAGGGGGCCTCTGGGAACTACTGGAATAGAAATATGGACTAATTAAAAACAAGCAGAGTGCATGCGTCCTGATTATCAAAGGGGACGAGTGCTTGCAACCCCCACTTAAGTTTGCTCGGCAGCTTTGAAAATCAGGCCAGTAATGGCTGATGCCTTTGCAATACACTCGCTGCACCCCATGGAGACGTGTTGCTGTGCATCCCTTGAGCATGGAAGATTGAGTATTACCAGGGTTATTGATGCTCATGCTTCTAAGCTGATTTCCCAGCTGGAGTCAGGAAGGATAGTATAGTATGGCACAATTAGGGGCATCATTAGAGCACTTGGGTCATTGTTGCATATTCTCAAATATCCAGTATTAGCCCCTATCCGACAGGGTACCAGAGTTCAGGGCCCATTGGCTTGTCCTGGTGAGTCATTTCCTGTGTTCTTATAAATGATGCTGCGCTATACATGGCTTAATTCTAAATCTAACTTTCTCCAATCAGAACAATTCTAAGAGCTGGTTGCAAAAATCCCACGGAAACTTTTTTGTTCCGATTTGGCAAATTCGACCCATTCCACAGAGACGGTCTGATGCAGCTCTGACGGAACCCCAGCACACACACCGCCTGCCAGGCAGGTTTCCATCAGTTCCCAGGCTTCCAGGGCCCGTTGCTTGGGGGCAGCCCATCCAGCAGATTTCTTTGGGGTCGAGGACTTGCAGGTTGCACAGCTCCTTCCCTTTTGCGGAGGGTTTCGAAATGTTTTGTTGTAATATAGAGTCGGAATAAACCAGATTTCAAAATACTGAAATCTTCCCCAAAATGGAATTGCCTCTCTGCTCAGCTCTATGGTTACACAGGAGGAGCATGAGATTTGCCATGACTGATGGGCCATCTAGCCCACTAGCCAGTTTGAGGATGGTATATCGATGCCCGCTAGGGAGAATTTTGCAACAACATGCCTTTGATGGAAGAGTCTTCCCAGCCCCAGGCAGTCGCTCCTTAGCTAGCATCCTGAAGCAGAAGCATGAAGGCTGATTTGCTTTTTATACATGAATGATCGGGGGTATGGAACAGCTTCCATATGGGGAGAGATTAAAAAGACTGGGACTTCTCAGCTTGGAAAAGAGACTTAAGTGGGGGTATGATAGAGGTCTATAAAATGTTGACTGGTGTAGAGAATGTAACATTTCCTTATTCATTTATTCCTTTGCATAACTCAAGAACTAGGGGTCACCAAACGAATTTAATAGGCAGCAGGTTTAAAACAAAAGGAAGTACTTCTTCACACAGTGCACAGTCAGCCTGTGGAACTCATTGCTAGGGTATGTTGTGAAGGCCAAAACTATAACAGGGTTCCAAAAAGAAGTTCATGGAGAATAGGTCCATCAATGGCTATTAGCCAGGATGGACAGGGATGCAGCCCTCTCCCTACGTATCCTGTTTGTCTTAGATAAGCTTTGGAGGGCAGGTACTGTGTCTCCCTCTAGGGCCCTGATCCTGCAATTGCATCCACGTAGGCCCATCCATGCAGAACTTGTTGAGTTCAGTGGGGTTTCCCACAGACCCTGGGCTCTGCCCTGAGTAGCAGGATCAAGGCCTGCAGCACCTAGCACCTCTGGGCACTGCTGAATAATAATAATTGGGATTTTTGCACAGCTCCCTGTGGATCTGTCCAAGAGCAGCTATTTCTCCTCTCCAGCTGAGCTTTTTCGCGCCTCTTTCCGGTCTCAGGCAGAGCAGGATCTTGCTGTGTGAAATGTCTGTTGGTCATTAGAGGCTTATATCTTCTCTGCATATCCTGCCCAGCACACACTGTCTTTCTGGGTGTTACAGTTTATCATTCAGTGGTGAGCATAGCCTTGAAATGATTCAAGTGCCATCACGGTGCTGCCCTTAGCTGGAGTAATGACACACGGTGCAGGACAAAGGGGACCTGATAAACAATGGCCTTGATGTGCCAGCCTCACCACCTGGGCAGCAGCTGGTGATGTGGGAGAGCACAATCCCTCCTTGTTCATCGGGGAAGGGAGAGCAAATGAACCCCTTAGTTCAGTACCCACAGCCTCTGTGCATGGGGTGTTGACAAATCCCACCTCTTTTGTAGCCTGGGCAGAGACGCGACAGCGTGAGCAAAGAGACACCAGATTCCCTGTATGGAAAGGCAAAGACAGTGCAGTCTAGTGGATGGAGCACTGGGATGTGATGGATGGGGAAGCTGAGGAACAGAGGAGAGAAGCGACAGATAGTAACTTCATGCTCGAATAAGAATAGATCCCTAATGTTATATTATCGACCACCTGACCAGGACAGTGATTGTGGTGATGAAATGCTAAGGGAAACTAGAGAGGCTATCAAAATTAAGAACTTAATAATAGTGGGGGATTTCAATTACCCATATTGACTGGGAACATGTCACCTCAGGACGAAATGCAGAGACAAAATTTCTCGATACTTTAAATGACTGCTTCTTGGAGCAGCAGGTACGGGAACCCACAAGGGGAGAGGCAACTCTAGATTCAGTCCTGAGTGGAGTGCAGGAGCTGGTCCAAGAGGTGGTAATAACAGGACCGCTTGGAAATAGTGACCATAATATAATAACATTTAACATCCCTGTGGTGGGAAGAACATCTCAACAGCCCAACACTGTGGCATTTAATTTCAAAAAGGGAACTATGCAAAAATGAGGGGGTTAGTTAAACAGAAATTAAAAGGTACAGTGACTAAAGTGAAATCCCTGCAAGCTGCATGGATGCTTTTTAAAGACACCATAATAGAGGCCCAACTTCAATGTATACCCCAAATTAAGAAACACAGTAAAAACTAAAGAGCCACCATGGCTTAACAACCATGTAAAAGAAGCAGTGAGAGATAAAGACTTCCTTTAAAAAGTGGAAGTCAAATCCTAGTGAGGCAAATAGAAAGGAGCATAAACACTGCCAAATTAAGTGTAAAAATGTAATAAGAAATGCCAAAGAGGAGTTTGAAGAATGGCTAGCCAAAAACTCAAAAGGTAATAACAATGTTTTTTAGAAGCAGGAAGCCTGCTAAACAACCAGTGGGGCCCCTCGATGATAGAGATAGAAAAGGAGCGCTTAAAGACGATAAAGTCATTGCGGAGAAACTAAACAAATTCTTTGCTTCGGTCTTCACGGCTGAGGATGTTAGGGAGATTCCGAAACCTGAGCCGGTTTTTGTAGGTGACAAATCTGAGGAACTGTCACAGATTGAAGTTTCACTAGAGGAGGTTTTGGAATTAATTGATAAACTTAACATTAACAAGTCACCGGGACCAGATGGCATTCATCCAAGAGTTCTGAAAGAACTCAAATGTGAAATTGCGGAACTATTAACTAGAGTTTGTAACCTGTCCTTTAAATCGGCTTCCGTACCCAACGACTGGAAGATAGCTAATGTGACGCTAATATTTAAAAAGGGCTCTAGAGGTGATCCCGGCAATTACAGACCGGTAAGTCTAACGTCGATACCGGGCAAATTAGTTGAAACAATAGTAAAGAATAAAATTGTCAGACACCTAGAAGAACATAAATTTTTGGGCAAAAGTCAACATGGTTTCTCTAAACGGAAATCGTGTCTTGCTAATCTATTAGAGTTCTTTGAAGGGGTCAACAAACATGTGGACAAGGGGGGATCCAGTGGACATAGTGTACTTAGATTTCCAGAAAGCCTTTGACAAGGTCCCTCACCAAAGGTTCTTACGTAAATTAAGTTGTCATGGGATAAAAGGGAAGGTCCTTTCATGGATTGAGAACTTGTTAAAAGACAGGGAACAAAGGGTAGGAATTAATGGTAAATTCTCAGAATGGAGAGGGGTAACTAGTGGTGTTCCCCAAGGGTCAGTCCTCGGACCAATCCTATTCAACTTATTCATAAATGATCTGGAGAAAGGGGTAAAAAGTGAGGTGGCAAAGTTTTCAGATGATACTAAACTGCTCAACATAATTAAGACCAAAGCGGACTGTGAAGAACTTCAAAAAGATCTAAGTGATTGGGCAACAAAATGGCAAATGAAACTTAATGTGGATAAATGTAAAGTAATGCACATTGGGAAAAATAACCCCAACTATACATACAATATGTTGGGGGCGAATTTAGCTACAACTAATCAGGAAAAAGATCTTTGAGTCATCGTGGATAGTTCGCTGAAGACGTCCACGCAGTGTGCAGAGGCAGTCAAAAAAGCAAACAGGATGTTAAGAATCATTAAAAAGGGGATAGAGAATAAGACGGAGAATATATTATTGCCCTTATATAAATCCATGGTACGCCCACATCTTGAATACTGCGTACAGATGTGGTGGTCTCATCTCAAAAAAGATATACTGGCACTAGAAAAGGTTCAGAGAAGGGCAACTAAAATTATTAGGGGTTTGGAGAGGGTCCCATATGAGGAGAGATCAAAAAGGCTAGGACTCTTCAGCTTGGGGAAAAAGGAGACTAAGGGGGGATATGATAGAGGTATATAAAATCATGAGTGATGTGGAGAAAGTGGATAAGGAAAAGTTATTTACTTATTCCCATAATACAAGAACTAGGGGTCACCAAATGAAATTAATAGGCAGCAGGTTTAAAACAAATACAAGGAAGTTCTTCACACAGCACACAGTCAACTTGTGGAACTCCTTACCTGAGGAGTGAAGGCTAGGACTATAACAACGTTTAAAAGAGAACTGGATAAATTCATGGAGGTTAAGTCCATTAATGGCTATTAGCCACGATGGGTAAGGAATGGTGTCCCTAGACTCTGTTTGTCAGAGGGTGGAGATGGATGGCAGGAGAGAGATCACTTGATCATTACCTGTTAGGTTCACTCCCTCTGGGGCACCTGGCATTGGCCACTGTCAATAGACAGGATACTGGGCTAGATGGACCTTTGATCTGACCCAGTATGGCCGTTCTTATGACCTGCCCAAGGAATAGAGCCCTCTATTCCTTGGGCAAGTCGCTTCTCTCCTCTGTTCCTCACTTTCCCGTATGTAAAATGGGGATAATTATGATGTCCTTTAGCAGAGAACTAGAAGGTGCTCCTACCCAGAGGTCCCTTCCTTGTTTAGGTTCCCCCTGCAATGTATCCTGGTCCACTTGGGGACCAGAGGACCAAGAACTCCACAAATTCCCTTCAGCCTTACCCCATTCACAGCACTTTATCACAAAGTTGAAGGCAAGGAACTCCCAGACCCCAGGGCAATCAGTCCCATAGCTGCAGTGGTCCCTATGCCTTTTCCCTGCTTCTGCTTGGCCATGTGGCTGTGCAGTACCCCAGGGTGAAGGGTTACTGGCTGGAGCGCCGCCAGCTTTTTTGCCACCCTAGGTGGCGACGGTCCCGCCCCCGACAGAGGCAGCGAAGGTCCTGCCCCCAACCGGGGCGACCGGTCGCCACCCCCCAAATGTTAGATCCCTAGGCGATTGCCTAGGTCGCCAAATGGGTTGCACCAGCCCTGGTTACTGGCTCTCTCACCAGGGTATGAACTGGTGCTGGCAGGGAGGTGCAGCCACAGACTGGAGTGTGACAGGTCTCCCAAGTCCAGCCCACTGAGGGTTGGCTCTTTAGCTCAAGAGGACCCCAGGTCAATCCCTGACCAGAGAGATGGAACCCAACCAAAATCCCTCTGGGACCATTTGGACCCCAAACTAGCTCCATGGCCCGTTTCTACCAGGGGTTGGGGGAGCGTGGGAAAGCCTGAGAGGCTGAGAAGAGAAGCAAGAGGAAGACCGGTCCCAGTGGCCTACCACAGAGAAGTGACGGGACTGGGGAGGAGCCATGAGACACAGACAAGCCCTGGGTGTTTTCTGAAGTGAAGAAGCCAGCGACCATACAAACTGGTTTGCTCAACCTGGCCTGAGTGCTAAGTCATTGAGAGTCTAGTCTCATGAGAGTCTAACTGATCGCAACATTTGGGGTCAGGAAGGAATTTCCCCCAGATCAGATTGGCAGAGACCATGGGGTTTTTTTGCCTTCCTCTGCAGCATGGCGGGGCATGGACCACTTGCAGGTTTAAACTCATGTCAATGGTGAATTCTCTAACTTGAAGTCTTTAAACCACAATTTGAGGCCTTCAGTCACTCAGCCAGAGGTTAGGGGTCTATTACAGGAGGGGGTGTGTGAAAATCTGTGGCTGCGATATTCAGGAGCTCAGACTAGATGATCATGATGGTCCCTTAAAGTCTATGAGGGAGACTGACATTAACCCTTCCCACTGCCCTGGCCTAAAAGGAAATTTGGGAGGGGCGATGGTGCGCAGCATCACTGCGCACACAGACCCAGACCAGCGGGGTGGGACCACGGTGGCTTTAAGCCATCCTGCCCCCTCCCTCTCCTGGTCTGTTCCAAGGGCCAAAATTACACCATCCCCTGCTGCCATTGGGCTGTGACACCAGCCTGCCCCCTCCCATGCCCAGTCTCTTCTTCTCCCCCCCCCCCCCCCCCCCCCCCCGCAATCCCCTCTGTATGGGCCTTGCAACCCAGTGCCTGTGTTGGGAGACTTCCCGTGCGCTGCCCCCCCCCACACACACACCCCTCCTCCACCCCCCAACAACCAGATCATGGCCTGTTCTGGTCCCTGGGGAGGGATGAATCCATTCTGTTGTCACCAGGCCGACTCCACAGAAAGGTCAGGTTTACGCCAACCAGTAACTCTGTAAGAACAGCATGGGGCGGGGGGCTTGTCCCTGTTGCCTCTCAGTGACCCCTGATCACACCAGATCAGGTCATGAGTAAAGAGGAGACTTATTATTATTATTATTATTTTTTTTTAACCTGCCAGCTCTACAGACTCCTGGAATCTGAGAACCAAGATGGGCAATATGGGGTCCGCAGGCCAGATCATAGCTGCCATCTGTGCCACCTGTGCAGGTCCATTGCCTTTGGATCACGTCCTGAGTGTGGCTTGTGCTGTCAATTGGGTCTGATTGGAACTTAGCACACAATTGGGTGGATACAGCAGCAGGACCAGGTCCAGCTGAGCACAGATCTCTGGGCCCCCTGGCCAGTGACTGAGGGAGCTGCTTTGAGCAGAGAGCCATGTCCACTCAGACCTTGAGCCAGTCTCCCACTCATCGGGAAACCTGTGACTGAGCACATGAAAACCTCACATGTCTCCCTTCTCCTTTGATCACTGGCTGCTGCTCCTCGCTTGCCACCCTAGCTCACCCCACCCCATAGTCCATAGCTATGCCACTGATGACAGCAGTGAGTTGACATCTCCGTGGGTCACCTGTCTGCAGTGTAACACCAGCAGAACACAGCCTTGTGCCAGAGCAAATACCCTGCTATCATTGTCCATAGACCCACGTGCATGCTGGGGAAGAAGGATGGATCAGTGGTTAGTGCAACACCCTTGCTGTGTGACCTTGGGCCCATCCCTGCGTCTCACTCTTCCTCAATTCTCCATCAATGCAATGGGGATAATAGCACAGCATGTGTTGTGACGTAGCCAATACTACTGCAATGGGAGCCAGATAAGTACCATAAATAGAGCAGCTGACCTCTGTGTGGTTTTACATGGAAACGAGAAGGGATTCCCCCTACTGAGATCTATTTCTCTGAATGAGCCCCTCTGCGCTCCTCTCCTTTGAAGGGGTTTCCAGGATATTGATGGTTCTTTTTATTTTTAAAAAGAGAACAGAAATAGAGGACTGGGGAGTCCTGCTAACCGACCATATCCGAGCCATAATAAGAATTTCCAACCAAGGCTCTTAAAGCACTAATGAATTAACGACTCACTAATACTTGTACTACTGTCCGGTGATATTTGTAGCCAGGCAGTAATACTAAAGCCTTTGCATTTAGGAGCATTGACACCCTCTACACACATTAGCCACTTCCTCCTCCTGAAATCTGGGGGGCAGGTAGCTAATATCCCTCATTTACAGACTCTGATGTACAGAAGTGAGGAGTGATTTGCTCAAACCACCAGTGAGCCATCAGTAGAACTTGGTTACTCTGAATGCCTATGCTCATGAGACCAGCAGACCTAATCCACTAGACCACACTGGCTCTGGCTTTGGAGCATAAACTGGTTACGTTTGGGGAGGTGGGGGTGGGGAGTCAGGAAAGAAATCTCCCTCCCCACCCCCCAAATCTGGCTGGACATTGTACAATTGGCCATGTGCAGTATGAGGGCATGGTGTGAAAGGGGCTCATCTTCCTGCGAAGGAGCAGGTTCTGATCAATGCTGGAGGCAGGATACCAGACTGGATGGACCAGTGATCTGGTCTAGTTGGGCCAATCCTACGTTCCTGTGTGCCAGACACTGTAGTGCCAGGAAGGAGCAGATCAAGGCAACTCCCCACTAAGCTTGGGCCATTTGTACCAGGAGGCCAGTCACCTCCACAGTTCCCCATAAGTAAAAGATAAAGTATGTGCTTATTCCTACTAAGTCATGTGCAAGGACAGCTGACTGAGATTAAAGATCAGCTGTGGTGCCCTTCTGCTTAGCTAAATAACATGAACTGCCCCAGGTGGATGGAAACTAGTCTGTTTTTTGGTTCCCTTGCTGTACAATTGACCATGTTTGCAAGTTCCCTTAGCAGTTGGGAGAAGTGGCATTTGCTCTTTGGATGGGTTGCTTCTTGTTAGTTAATTATGGGAGGTACTTTCCTATGACAGCACCTTCTTTTTTCCTTATGTGCTTCTCCATTACCCCCATTACTGTTCTCTCTCTCTCTCTCTCTCTTTGCCCCATATTCTTCTGTTGTGCTTAGGTCATGGTATCTGCCAGCAATTGATTTAGCTGTTTTCTCTGCAAAGCACAAAGCTCTCCTTTCTTGTATGCATTCTACCACTCGGGGTAGCATCTGAAATGACAATTGCTCCATTGATTCTTCAGCTGGCTGGGGCTTTTGTGTGAACCAGATAAAATGTCATGGAAAATCTCAGAGAGTTGATGGGGAATTTGGAGAGTGGGTGGGGAGCCGCCTTCTTCGTGGCATTGTCTCCTTTGAGGGGTCAGTCTTCTCCCGGGGACTGCGATTTATTTATTTTTCCCCCCTCCACTGAAATGAGATCAAGAATGCACATGGGGTGTTACCAGATACTGAAAATGCCAGTCTGGGGGTGTGCATGGGAAAGCGGAGCATGACTTGGAGAGGGTTTGGGTCTCTTAATCAAAGAACAACCTATCACCTTTCACCCAGAAGGATCCCAGGGTGTTTAGAGACTCCATGAGTGGGGATCAATTCGCCTACCTCTGACATGCAGCCACCTCTGGGAGCGGATCATGGTAGCCGTAGCATGTCAGTAAATTCTCACCAGAGTTAAAATGGAACCCCAATAGGAATACAGAATGCGGCTCATCAAGTTGGAATTTGGCTAGGATATTGGGGGTAGCACCCCTTTTTGCCCCAAAGTGCCACGAGATCTTTAAATGGCCATCCATGGGCAAGCCTTGGGCTTTAAATCTAGTCTATTTATACGGCCCCCATTACTGTGGCATGTGATCTCCTCACAACACCCCTGTGAGGCAGGGCAGAACTACTAGCCCCATTGTGCAGAGGGGGAAACTGAGGCACACCCAAATCCTTAAATGTATTGAGGCTCCTGACTTCCATTGAAATCAATGCCCACACGGGGAATCCCTCAAATGGCAGCACTTCCAGCACCGCACTCCTGGGTGCACTGGGGGTAGTGCCAATTCCGAGAGAAGAGTACCAGTATCTGGGATCTTCTTGGAGTTCTCCTATCCAAGCACCAGACAGGTTCAACCATGTTTAGTAGATGAGTCCAAACAAAGCTGCAAGTCAAGTGCTCTTGGCAAGCCCGTGTATTTTGGGTTCCGCCATCCAACCCTCCCTTTTGAAGCATCTGGCAGAAAGAAAAACTACTACTGCTCTGGTGCCAGCAAAATGATTGTTTTCATTGTAGCTGCTCAAAGGGAAACAAGTCATTAGCTTCTGTATAAGCTTGGGTCTGAGCAGAGCTCTGGAGTATGGTTGAGCTCAACTAAATACAGTCCCCAAAACACCCACGCTGCAAAAAGCCAAATTGAGGTCAGCAGAAATGAAGTGAGCAGCCTTGTGCTGCATAAGGGAAATAGAAGTCTGAAGGCAGCATATATCCCTCTAGGTCAGCTGTTGAACGTAGGACGAAGACGAATGTTACACAAGAGGGAAAAGGTCACTGGACCCCCAAGTAAGAGCTAGAGTATGCTGGTAGCATAAGATGATGTTCCTCTTTTTTTATTTATCCAGGCACGTAGCCTATGTCTTCCCTGCAAAAAGGGGTGTGGATTTTACATGGCCGTAGCTATGGTGATGTAAAACCCTAGAGGAGCCAAGGCACGCGTAGTTATTACCTTGATATAGCCAGTTGAGGTCGCTATTATGGGCACCACACTTTAAGAAAGACGTGGACACACCTTTGCGCAGTATTTGCCCAGCACTGGCCAGGAGTCAGGACTTCTGCATGCTAATCCAGGCTCTGCCACTGAGTCACTGGGTGACCTTGGGCAAGTCACTTCACCTCCCCATGGTTCAGTGTCTGCATCTGTCTTCAGTCTGGTGAAGATTCAGCAGTGAACATGGACCCAACACTTTGAACATGCCCAAGTTGTTGGATCTGCAAAAAAAGGGATCAACCAAGGAGCAACTTGGCCTGCAAAGCCACCCAGGCCACAAGACAGACGGTGCTCGGGCAAGGAGCATTGTGGGATTGCAGAGGGCAAATCCTGGAGGAGACCCCAACCGGGTCATGTCAGCAAGCAGGCTGCATTTGAATGAGCATTGGGTGCAGGCAACCCCATGTACCATTCTCTCCCAAGCTGTGAAGGGATGGTACTTTCTAGCACTATACCAGAGCTGCCCTGACCTCTTCCCACAAACCCTTTTGTGATTGCAATTGACTTGCACAACGCCGCATGCTCGAGGTTTGCTGCATTTTCCATCTGGATGTGGTGGGCATTGAGCTTCCTAGAAGTGACTTGCAGTTGACCAAACTGGCTGACAGTAAGCGGTGATCAGCACAGCCACAGAGAGTTCAGCTAGAGGCTGACGGGGCAGTACAAATGGCTGAGCGGGAAGAATTTAACCCCTCTGGTGAAGATGCAGAATCGGGGCTGGGGCACAGCGATACAGACCGCTGTGGATATACAAGGATCGTGCACCCATTCTCGTGGTTCTGTCCTGCCTCCTGCAAGCTTAACCTGCAGGGTGAGGTGAACCCTCTGTTTGCAGGGAGGAGGGGTAACCTGGCCATCTTGTGTCGCAGCATCATGGCACAGCGTGTAGTGACCCGAAGGTACAACACTGCCTCAGTAGGTGATTGTGTAGGGTCCAGTACAGGGTTTACAATGGGGTAGGGCCCACACTCAAATGGGCAGCGATATGGGGAAGCTCCCACTGCTGGGGTCTGGCACTGACAAGCCACTGCTGGAGTCTTGGCCAACACTACCAGGGAAGTGCTCACTCTGCTCGATTCCTGAGTGGCACTGCTGGGAGGAAGCTCACAATGCTGGAATCCCAGGTGCTGCTGCTTTTGAGGCAGAAGCACAGAGAAGACCATGCAGCCACCAGAACAATCAAGGCGCCCTCTGTTTTGCTGAGTACTGGAGCTGTGCTGGACAGGCAGGCTGCCTGTGCAGTGGCTGAAGGCCCCTGGCAGGAAGCTCGGTCGTGTGCAGCCTGCCCTTTGCCCGCACTGCGCATTGACTCTGTCAATCAAGAGGCACGTGCTGGTGATTGATTTCCTTGCTTGGGGGGCCTTTTCCCCCTTGGCTCATGTGGGATGCAGACTCTCCCCTGCCCCCTTCTCCTGTACTTGAGGCTCAGTGTGCACCGATGATTGATTCTTCTCAGCAGGAAAGAACAGGCTCGCTTGGGCTGAAAGCGAACATCCCGCTGGCGTAAGACCCAACAAGCCAGTCTGTCTCCACAGTGACATCTGGGCCTGGGCTAGCCTCCTGGGCTAGCCTCCTGAGCCAGTTTGAGTCCAGCTAACGTGGGTAATGCTAGCAGTGAAGACAGCGCAGCGTGGGCAACCGAGCCGAGTACATACCTAGGGTCTCCGCCAGGCCGCACTCTCTCTCAGCTGTCTTCACTGAGCAAGGCGGGCTAGCCCATGCACAGCTCTTGTGGTGTGGGCAGACCCTCTTTTGGGCAAAGCACAGGCAGCATCAGTGCAGACTTTCTACATGGCCGCACACATTGGGCTTTGTCTAGGCTGGGATTCTAGCCCCCAACCTAGCTAAAAAGATGCAGGCCCAAGTGTAGACCAGGGCAGCGAGATGGCCAGGGTAAGAGACAGTCAGTACAATGACAGATCTCTGAATAGTTTGGACACAGCAACTTAAGTGTGCCTGGCTGGCTCTTTAATAGAGAAGATGGCGATGTGGCCCCAACCCCCAGTTTAGGAAAAACTAAGATCCTCCTGTCCGCTGCTAGTGGCAGGGCACCGCGGGGAGGAAGCTCACAGCAGAAAGGAGTGACTACATTGCAATAGAGGAAGAAGAGTGGAGAGCAGGGAGATTTCTCACTAGCAAGCAGGACGGTGTACCAGGCCAGCCAAGGAAGACTCTGACCTGTAGCAACCTGCTGCAACTTGCTGGGGGGGGGGCACAAGTCATGCAATGCACTTGTTACGCCTTTGTGTGCTGGCGGGGAATACTGCTTCTGATGGTGGCCAGGGGCTTTATGTTCTTCATCAAGGCTGCCATTTAGCTCCCCACTAAGCCTTGCGGCCAGCCTGCAGTTCGCGATCCAAGTGAGCATGCAGCGATGTGGCTACGGTGGAGGGATCTGACTAGCGCATTCCCCTGTTTTAGACTAGATTATAGACACCCCAATCGGGGACACAGATGCAGCTATGCTGCCCAGGGACATCACCCCCACTTGGAGGCTGAATTTGCAGGCCTCTCTGCTTCGGTTGTGGCTCCAGGCCTGGAGAGTCAGGCACCAAAGGGAGATGTGGGAGGGGAACTCTACTAGAGAACCCAGCTGTGACATGAGACCGCACAAAGCCAGCTGTGACATAGATTCTAGGACTGGAAGGGACCTCGAGAGGTCATCGAGCCCAGTCCCCTGCCCTCATGGCAGGACCAAATACTGTCTAGACCATCCCTGATAGACATTTATCTATCCTACTCTTAAATATCTCCAGAGATGGAGATTCCACAACCTCCCTAGGCAGTTTATTCCAGTGTTTAACCACCCTGACACTTAGGAACTTTTTCCTAATGTCCAACTGCACTTTGACATGAGAATCAACAGGAGAGGCCCTTGCCCCAGGGAGAGGAAGAAGCCCAAAGCTTCCCTCTAAGCCCAGCCCAGCTGGAGCAGAACCTAACGAATCCTAGGGTGGGTGATCATCACAGGCCGACTTGGCAATGAGGATTCCCCGTCCTGTAACCAACGCAGTTGCACCACAGCCTCTCCAGGGAAGGGATCTTCGCAGCAGCTCAGCTGTTGCACTAATGCCCCTTGGCGCACTGCTGCGTCAGCGAAGAATAAATAGCAATCCTCCTCCCCACTGGGACTGGGCTTGCTAAGTTCACTGCACTTTGTAAACTCCAGGCCACCTCCCCAGTAGTGAATTTTATTACCCTCATGAGGCACAGGGAGCAGGAGGGGCTCCCCTGGCCATGGAACAACAGTCTGATTTTTTTCAGAGGTGGTGTTGGCTCAGCAGTGCTGGACAGCATGTGCCTGGCCCAGGGCTGGCTCTGGCTTTTTTGCCACCCCAGGCGGGGGCTCCGCTCTCCCCCCGGCGGCCGGGGGGAGAGCGCCGGGGGGGGAGGGCGGCCGGAGCCCTGGGAGGAGGGTGGCGAGCCCCGGCCGGGGCTCCGCTCTCCCCCCGGCGGCCAGAGCGCAGGGGGCAGGGCGGCCAGAGGGCGGCGGGCCCCAGTCAGGGCTCGCCGCTCTACCCCCGGCGGCCGGGGGGAGGGCGGCAAGCCCGGCCGTGGCCCCGCTCTCCCCAGGGGCCGGAGCGCCGCACCGCCCCCCTCCAGGTGCCGCCCCAAGCACAAGCTTGGTGGGCTGGTGCCTGGAGCCGGCCCTGGCCTGGCCACTGATGGCTTCAGCAATAGAACTCAGCAGTGTCAGGGGCCTGACCTAGCCTGTGCTGCCTCTGGCCTATTAGATCTTGGGTGGGAAAGAGCCATGGCAGCAAAATGGAACAGTGTGGGCTAGTGGTTAGAGCACGGAGCCTGTAAGTCACAGAGCAGGGGCTATTCCTACCTCTGCCACTGGCTTGCTGCGGGGAAGGTCCTGTCACTGCTTGGCCTGCCTGAGTTTCTCTATGCGCAAAGCGGGGTGACGTAGTTTCTAGCTTTGTGAGATTTGGTTAATTTGTTTACCTGGCACTCTGAGGTATGGGGAGCTGCTGTAGGGGGAGCAGTGTATGATTAAGAGCCAAGAACCAACTCTGGCCCTGTGGGAGGACGGACGGGGAGGAGGCTAATCTGCAACGCTGGCACTGGCAGGCAGATTCAAGGCTGGATGCTGGCTGTCTGGCCATGTTGTTCCCATCTGCCTGGGAGGGCTGCAGCCTTGTAATCTCATCTGTTCCTCCCCCGGTTTCTCAGCAGTTGCGTAATCCTCTTTCCTGCTCTACATAGAGAAGGGTCAGATGCACAGCGCACTTAGCAATTAGTGGTGCCTGGGAAGAAGAGCAATAACCTAGCTGCTTTGGAATCAGTGACAAGCCACTCTGATCTGCTGCCCTCCTGCATCAAATATTCCCCACCCCTCCCTTCCATCAGGCCCTGCAAGGTCATCCGGCTCCTCCCTGCCCTTCCTGTGTCTGTCTCCACCTTGCTTCTCTAGCTCTCTTCTTGTTAATGCTGAGCCAGAAGTGAGAGACATCAGCTGGCAGACACCAGTGTGTGGGTGGGAGTGAGGGTGGCTGTTGGTATGGTAGGTAGAGAGACTTGAGCCCCTGCATTTGGACCTGGATTGTTCCCGCCCCTCCCCCCCCCAAATCTGGGAGTGGCTGGATCTGGGGGTTTGGCCTGTGCTAGAGGCCAGTTGCAAAACGTTGTGGTGGGGGGGGGGGGGGGGGGCTGGATTCCGAGTGCCCTCAGAGATCGGGGCAGCCGCTTGCAGGGGTTTGGCTCAGGTGCCTCTGCTGGAGGCTGAACCATGCCAGTGTGATCAGTGCCAGGAGATGGGCACTGCCCACCCTCGCTAGGCAAAAGTGGAGACATGGCTGGTTCTCCTCAGGCCTCTAGCTCCCAGCGGGCACAGCTGAGTTAAAAGCATCTGAGCTGCTGGGGGCTTATCTGACCCAAATTAACCCCTGCCCCACCCCCAACATGAATTGCTCCACAGTACAGTGTCTATACATGCTGCACACCCCATACAGGGCCCCTGCTCATGGCTGCATTAGCGCCCCTCTGTAGCAGAGACTCTGTTTCAATATGCTTTGCGGCTCTGGTACAATGGGGGAGGGCACAGAAAGGCAGGACTAGAAGCCAGGAGCCCCAATTTCCGGCCCCCTGCTCTGCCCCCACCTGGCTCTCCTTGACTTGGGGAAAGCCATTTATTTTTCTTCTCATGGGCCAGATACTTGTCTCATTGTGCCACATGAATAGGTGTTTTTAGGCCGGGGCTGGTAAATGTGTGAGGCTGCTCTAATCACTGGCACACACGCCCTCCAATGTGCGCAGTGTCTGCAGTTTCACGTGCTACGAGGAAGCTGACGAGAGCTCTCCAGCCTTGTGCTGGTGGACAAGTGAGGGCAAGAAGTGATTCCACCCCACAGTGCAGTGTGGCACATGTGGGTGTGCAGTGGGCATTAGGGCCGCCTCCTGAAAGGCACCGAGTACCAGACTAGATAGCCCATCTGCCAAGTGTGGCGTTACTGATGACTACACCTGGTGACGGTCTCTTTGATCTGGGTGTGTCTCTGCAGCTGGGTTTACCATGTGGCAAGAGAGTAACTAGCTGAGAGGCTTAGGTGTGTGTGTGTGTGTGTGTGTGTGTGTGTGTGTGTGTACACACTCCCTGTTCCTCAGTGGGGCAGGGTGGCTGGTCATCTGACAACGATCCTGCTGGATTCATGGACACTCCTGCTGAGTCTCTCTTCTTTGTGTGTTTCCTAGGGGAGAGACGCTTTCCGCTGGAGAAGCACGAGAATCTCCTAACTCTCTACCATGAGGAGGGGAATTCCTCTCTCTTGGTGGGAGCGGAAGGAAAGCTCTACTACTTTGACTTTGAGAGCTCCAGTAACCATAAGGTAAGGAGGCTTTACAGATGTGCATGGCTTAGCCTCCCAAGCTCACTGTGAAGTCATTCAGGCACATTCTCCCCATTGCATAGCTAGGGAAACTGAGGCACAGGGCAGGTTAGTGACTTGCCCAGCCTCCTCCAGCAAGTCAGGGGCAAAGCTGGGAAGAGAAGGCCAGTGTCTCAACACCCAGCCCCGTGCTTTAATCCCTCTGGTTAACCGCCCTGCACAATCTATCTAGGGATCTGACCAGCCAGTGTTTGACCTCTGTATTAGCGATTCTGATATCACATACACTAGCCAGTAACATCACTGATGATGGAGACCAATGGGGTTTGGGCTCTGAATTATACCATGGACTGGGCAGTGGGAGCTTGGGTGATGTCTTCTCCAGTTGTCTCCATGCCCTTCCACTCCCCACAGGCAAGTTAACCCCTGAGGGGTCAGGCACAGACACCACTCCTCTTGCTGTCATACAAATGGGCAGTCTGGTTAACTCTCTGAAAACCCCAGTTCCTCTTACCACTCCCTCCTCTACCCAGCCACTGATGCCTACTCACTTCCCCCAGCAAGAGACCTGAGCCCTTCCTGACATCCCTCTGACAGCATCCTGACCTGAGCCCACTACTAGTTTCCCCCAGCTGTGCCCTCCGCCCACCTGCGGCCCCGCTTCTACCTCCATTTATCCCAAACTGCCAGACCCGGCCCTGAACCGGCCCAGCCTTCCAAGTGCTCCCAACACCGCAGCTTCCACATGGGAACCATTGGGAAAGTGCCGACTATCAGTGTTGACCCAGCCAGGCAGCCACCCCATCTTCCTGGCCAGCTGAGTCCGTGGGTGGCACACAGGTTCACCGAACTTTGCTTGCATTTGTCATTCACTTCCAGACAGTTGTTTAGCAAGGGGAGGAACTAACCCATGCTTATTCCTTTTCTCTAGGAGGACTTCCCGGAACAGGATTCAGGAGCCTGCCAAAAACCAGTAAGTCTGGAGATCTCACCAGGTGGATTTAGCTCTCTGAGAAATATCAGAAGTTTTCCAGATAGCCCAGAGGAGCCCTTATAACTCTCACCTCCGCTCTGTTAGCGCACCTTTTCCATTCAGCGGTAGGACTCTTAAGCCACCCAGCGTAGAAGGAACTTTGATGGACACTTAGAGTAGGGGGACCAGGTAGCAAGTGAGAAAAATCAGGATGGGGAGTGGGGTAATAGGTGACTATATAAGAAAAAGCCCCAAATATTGGGACATCTGGTCACCCTAACTTAGAGGGGTGGAGGATGTAGGCTTAAGTCAGGGGGAACAAGGGTCAGAAGAACTGAGGGTCAGGGTGGGAAATTTTGGCGTGACGGGGGTGAACAGGAGACATGAAGTCACCAAATTCCATTAATATGGGGATTGTATAATTAGGAGATTGAGTCAGTTCTGTGCTATGGGGTGGGGGTGGCTGAGAGTCCCACACTGGAGCTCTGGAGGGTGTTCCAATCCTGCTGTCCCCTTCCTGAGTAAAATTCTCTGGCCTGTGTTGTATCAGGAGGACAGCCGATGATCACAATGGGGAATGGTTCCTCCTGGCTTTAATACCCAGAAAAATCCTGGTATCCCCTCCGGCTTAGCGGTGTTATCAAGGCTCCTAAGGTTGGGCCTGGAGCAGCTGGGATTCACTAAACCATCCACCATGGCTCATGCACCCCTTTTTCTTTTCCAGGAGGAGAAGAAGAACTACCTGACTTTCATTGGCAAGTACCACGACATGCTGTTGATATGTGGGACAAATGCCTGCAAGCCCACCTGCTGGAACTTGGTAAGCCAGGGAGTTTGATGCCAGGGAGTTTGTTGCTCAGCCTGCAGGTGAGCAGGTCTAGAACCTGGTCACCTGAAGCTTAGTCCAGTGTCTTCTCCATTGGACCTGGGGTTCTGTCCCCACTCACCTGCCCTATGACCAGAGTAAATTGCTCTGCCTGTCTGTACCTCAGTTTCCCCATCTGTCAAATGCAGATGATGATCTCGCTCCCCTTCCTTTGCAAAGTGCTTTGAAGCCTATGTGGGGAAAGCCTATATGGAAGCTGAGTTTAATAGTCCATGACAGAACTCACTCTCTGCTCCCACCTGGGAAATCCGGTCTGTGGCAGAGGACAGGCAGGATCGCACATCTCTAGTGAGTAACAGTAAAGGGGAATTTAGGAAAACACCAGCCAAGTCAATGCGCTTGTCTGTAAATGTTCCTTCAAGTTAGCTTTTGATGCCAGAGTTATTCTTGGAGCACGTGACCTGACCCCCCTCGCCCCCCAGCCTTAACTCACAGGAAACACCTTTCCTGAGCTTCCTGGTGCACCAACCCAGTCTAGCTCTGCATGAGACGGCCTACAGCCAGAGCACATGCCAGGTCCAGATGCGGGGGGGCGGGGGGTAGGTAATCTCTTGTCCCAGAGGGGACTTGGAGCAGATGTTGATTGCTTTACTCTGCTGGGAGAATACAACAAGGTGCCAGAACCCCTCCTACCAACAATGACTCTTAATTGTTCCCTCTGCCCTCCCCAGGCCGATCGGAATAAAACTGAAGTGGCTGCGCAGGGCTTGGCCCCTTTTGTGCCTAACCAGAACTCCCTGGTCCTTGTTGATGGTAAGTCCAAATGCTTGTGTCTGTTCTTCGGCCCATAGAACCGCAGGGCTAGGTCCCCAGCTGGTGTAATACTGAAGTCAGTAGAGCCATGCTGATTTCCACCAGTTGGGTGGCTGGCCCAGGGTCTTTAGCTTTGCCTGTTTATGTGATCGTATTCCTGGGGGAGGGGCTTTGGGGGAACGGTGCCGTCTCCATGCCGTGCCAGCGCTGGTCTGTAAATTGGCCTGGTGCTGGTCAGAGGACAGGCCTTAGATCTCCGTGCTGGGGAGAAGTTCAAGGTGGAATGAGCATGAAGTGGGCATTGCCCTCTGACCAAGAACAGGGTGAAGTCGTGGGCCCCCAGTGCAGGGTCAGTCCCATTAAGTCTAGCGTCAGAGCAGCTGAAGAAGCCCAGCAGCGAGGGAGATGGGATCCCCTCAGGAGAGGGTGAGCCACCTCAGGGCTGGGCTAGAGCTTATCTCTGGAGCAGTGTGAGGAGGGAGCCTGGGACTGTCCTGCCAGGGTTGGCCAGAGTCCATGGTGACGGGCAATAACCCTGCAAACCCTCCCCTGTCACTCGTGCCCAAGCTGCTGGGCAGTCTGGCATTGCCAACGCCTCATCCACTTGCCCAAAGAAGGGAGGCCGGTGGGTTCTCTTGCCGTCGCAGGGGACCTGGCCCCATCCTCCTCACCCAGGCAGGCATACAAAGGCTCAGCCCTTGTGATCGGCTTCCAGGCACCAGTTTTCATTCCGTCTCATTTGGGGCCCTTGGTTTTCTCCCATCCCCACATCTACCTCTCAGCACTGAGCATAGGCGGCAGGTTTGTATAATTTTTGGTGGTGCCCAAAATGGTGGTGCTGCCCCCACCCCCACCCCCCGCTCCCACCCTGTAAGCTGCTATATATATTTTATTAAAGAGTGTAAACGTGGACTGGAAGCCGTAAAGCCGTAAGCATTTAAGTGCAATGTTTCTCTTTATTGCACAATATCACTATGAGAAAAATCCATTGTTGATTATTAGTGGTCCTACAAATCAAGAATTTGTTGCTGGGATAAAATGAAGCTACAACGCAGCGGCGCCACGAGATTACAAGGGTCAATTAAAAGTGGAAAGTCAGAAGCAGCACTTGCCTGCCTCAATATACAGTATTCTATTTTGTTGCACCTGTTGTGATGAAGTGGGAATGTTCTTAATGTTTTCTCTGAATACTGTGTGGGTGCCTCAGTTTCCCCTGCAAGGTGCCAACTGAAGGTGTTGGGGACAAAGAGAGCAGGTGGCCTCCTTGTCCGGAAGAGACACAAAGGCCAGAGGTGGGAGTGTCAGTTTGGAGCTGGCTGGGGAAATGGGGAGAGGCCCAGAACTTGGGTCTGGGCTCCCCACCCCTCCAAGATGGACCTGACTGAGGGGTCCTGTTTTCTGTACCTACAAGCTCTGTTTTAGACTATGTTCCTGTCGTCTAATAAACCTTCTGGTTTCCTGGCTGGCTGAGAGTCATGTCTGACTGCAGAGTTGGGGTGCAGGGACCTCTGGCTGCCCCAGGACTCTGCCTGGACAGACTCGCTGCAGGAAGCTTATGCTGAATGCTCCGAGGTCAGACCCAGGAAGGTGTAAGCTTCTTGTCCTGGAGACAGTATGCTAAGGGAGAGGAGGCTCCCCCAGAGTCCTGACTGGCTTTGAAGGAGTGGTTCCAGAGCATCCCAGCATCCCCTTCCACACCGCACAGGCACTAACACTCCCTCCTCTGGCCTTTGTCTCTTTTCCAGGCATTAGGAGGCCATCTGATCTTCGTTCTCCAACACCTTCAGTTGGCACCTTGCAGGAGAGCGGCCCAGGCCATTAGTTGTCCAGAGACAGGGTTTCGGCCATTCTCTGTGCAGACCCCATCACACTGGCTCTCTAAGGCTCTACAACAATCACACCCCCTTATCCTACCATCTAGATCCTTAAGAAATGCATAGGGGAAACTGAGGCACCCACACAGTATTCAGAGAAAACATTAAGAACATTCCCACTTCGTAATATCTGTATACGACTAGTTATATACTTTAAAGGGTGTAAAATAATCAAGTATTGTGCTAAACACAATGATACTCCAAACTGACCACCAACTTTAAGTTGTGTGTTTTTTCCCCTCAGGTGAGGGCTCTGGGGTGGGGCTGGGGATGAGGGGTTCACAGTGCAGGAGGGTGCTCAGGGTTGGGGTGCTGGGGGTGCAGGCTCTGGGGTGGGGCAGGGCTGGGGATGAGGAACTTGGGGTGCAGACAGGCTGCCCCAGGGCTAGAGCCAGAGAGGACTCACCCCCCCACTGGCAGCAGCAAGCTCCAGGGGAGGGACCCCTCCTCGTCCCCTGCAGCACACTCACTCTGCACCACGGTCACTGCACATGCTCCTAGGGCCTCTCTCAGGTCCAGAAAGCCCACTCACCTCCCCTATGGTGGGTACCGGGGCAGGGGGGGTTGCCATCACTTGTGGCCTCCCCTGCTGCTGCCCCTCACCATAGCCTCACTGGGGATGGGGCTGCCCCTTGCCCAACGTGGGGCAGGACTGGGGACTACAGGGTGGTGGCTGTGGGGGGGGGGGGGTAGGGTGTCACAAAATTCACCCAAGCCCCAGCTGCTCAGGTCTAAGAAGCCCCCTCCCCGGTGGCGTAGCCGGGTTCTAACATCAGGGGGAGTGAACACACAAAAAAAGGCGCCACCCGACATATCAAATTACTAATCAGGTAGTAGGGTTTACAATGTTATAACAAGAGATTTTGCTATTACCATTATCCAGTCAACTTGCACACTACTATTTTGAATTGGTGATAATTCACAGAGAGAGAAAGAAGAAAACTGAATTTAGAGAATAATTATTAACCAGATTCCTGATTATTCACTAGCCACTTTGCTCCAGTCCATAGCACAAAGCACCATAAACCCAGTAGAATCTGTCCAAGAGACTATTCCCCTCAAATTGGCATCTGCTACACTTCCCCCCCCCCCATTCCCAGTCACCACTATTCAGGAGATAGCTAAGTGAAAAGGTGGCATGGCTGAAGCATTTAGCAGGCAACTGAAAACTAGTATAGAGTCTGTACAGACCCTGAGAACACTGCTTAATTCTGAGCCCTGGGGCTGCAGCTAGTCAGCAGTGAGACTGAGGAGACATAACTGGCACCTTAAAGCACATTTACCCCTCTTTCCTTCACAAGCTGCACTGAGCACAGTTTCACAGCCCAGGGTGCAGCGGTGGGGTGGGGTGGGGGTAAGTACAGAGGGGGGCAATAACCCAAAGTCGCTCCTTTGCCTCCTGGTCATGCCGCTCCCTCAGCCCCCTCCGCTGAAGAGAGACCACAAGGAAAAAACATCCCGCCCCCCCCCCCCCCCTTTCCTTCCTTCTCCACCGGCACCGGCTGGACTTCAGAGCCCCCTTCCCTGCCGCTGTGCAGGAGTTCTGCGCTGCCACCCCTTCCCCTCCCCAGCAGAGCCCACCCTGTCTTAGGGAGCCATCTCCTCCTCCTCATCCCCAGGGAGCCCGGCAACCAGCCGATGCTGCCTGCAGCCCCAGAGCCAGCGAGCTGGGCTGGGGATGCGGGGGGCGGTGCGGAGCCCAGAGCCAGCCAGCGGCCACACGCAATACCCGGCTCCAGTCTCCGAGTCCAGAGCTCAGTGCTGGCTGCCTGGAAAGTGGAAAGGCGCCACTTTTGGAAAATGTGCACAGAGGGGAGCAGCCGCTCCCCCCAGCTATGCTAGTGGGCGGGGGGGGGAGGGGTGGCGGCAGCAGAGGCCGATGCCCGCTCCAGGCATGTCCAGGGGAGAAACCCAGCTCCAGATATTGGTGGAGCACAGCCCCCAGCCTTGAATATTCCTGGTGCTCGGGAACCATGAGCCCATATAACCTGCCGCCCCTCGCACTGAGCCCTATGCCCAGGGGAGAAGGCAGTGGAGTGGGGAGCTCATCCCCATGCCCCATCCAAGGCTGCTGTGAATGCCGTTCTCCCCTGAAACCTTCCCCTCCTCTTCTGCCCCTGGGAAACCAGAGCTGCTTCCATGGCTTTGTTGAATTGTTTCTTTCCTTTGCTAAGGGGCAACGCTGCTGATTCTGGCCCCCAGGGGACAAGTGTCTGTATCCAAAGCCAGCCCCCCTCCCCACCGCAACTGACAGGGCTTGGCCCAGCGCAGAAGCCATGGTGTGAGTGGGCCTTGGAGAATGAGCTCTTTGCTGATGTAGGCTGAGCTGGCACTACCATGACCCAGGCCAGGCCTGCTCATTGGATCTGAGGGGAATCCGCCCTCCAGGGTTATCAACCCGGCTCCTTTCACCAGTGCTAGATCCCTTGAGGGGAAAAATACTCCCCAGGCGAGTATTGGCAGAACTTTGCAGTATTTGCAGAGTCGGCTGCAAACAATCTTTCCCATCTTGCAGGCGAAGCCATCTATTCCACCATCAGCTTGCACCAGCACAATGGGAAGATACCCCGCTTCCGCCAGGTCCGAGGGACTGGGGAGCTCTACACCAGCGACACAGTGATGCAGAGTGAGTATGGCAGAGAGCCCCTGGGCCTGGGGGTGCCTGCCAGGCTAAGCCCAGCAGGAGGATGATCTTGGGATGTAAGGGTGTCTCCACCTTGTTCTCTTTCCGCAAGCCGTCCTGCATTCTCTGCCCCCTACTGTAGTCCTACCTGCTGCTCTGGGATTGCACTTGCACAGGGTCAGGAAGTGGCTTGGGACAAGTCTTCAAGCGCAGCAGCAGCATGCCAGGGGGTGGGACTGTGGCAGGCAAGGCGGTCTCCTTAGGTAGCCGTGGGGAGGCTGCCGTACGTAGAGCAGAGGAAATCAAAGCATTTCCTGGCCTGCTCTTTTCAGCACTGAACAATAAGGTGTCCTTAGAGTGATAAACAACTTCCACCTGTTATTTGGCCCCAGCCATTGCTAGCAAACAGGGAAACAGCAGCTCCCAGGACCCCTGCTCTAGCTGCACTGGGGAAGTTATCCCTGTAATGATGGGGACTAAAATGCTGTGGGCAGTGGCTGCAGAGGAACCGTTCCTCTAGCCTGAGGTTCGGGGGGGGGAGGTTGGGGAAAACAGAAGTAGCTGTGTAAAAAGAACTGAAAAAACGGACGCAGCATCCTGTATCTGAAGCCGGAAGGAAATGCAGCTGTTTAATTGGCCTGCCAGCTGCAATCACTGCCTGTCCCATGGCAACAGAGCAGAGAGCGTCAGTCGCCCATCTGGCCATAAATGGGTACCTGGTGGAGCCCAAAGGCTGCTGTTCCTATAGCTCCAGCCAGGGGCCTGGTAATGAACCCAAATCTGGAAAGCATCCTCTTCCCCCCACCCCCACCCCTGCTGGTGGATTGGCAAAGGGAAGTCAGGGGTTTCCACCTGGCGAGGGGATTTTATCCCCCTCACAGATGAGGGCCAAAAATGGCAACAAGTCAAGTGCAAACACAGAGCCAGCAGAAGCAAACAAAGCAGATGCTCCCAGGGCATCATGTAATCAGGTTCTTCCGTGCTGGGGGACACGAAGTAATGAGCCTCAGCGCTCCCCTCCAGCTGACTTCATGGAGCCTGGGAGGTGTATTAATAGGGCTCTCGCATCATTACCAGGCTTCCGGACTTCCCCAGTTAAACACAAACAACTGCAAAGCCCGCTGGGCCTCCTTTCCATGCCGTGGCATTTCCCTCACGCACTCAGTTGTCTCCATGGAACGGGTTTCCTTCCATGCTAACCAGCCTAGGGACTCGACTGAGCTGGACTCCAAAGCCTTGATATTTCAAGGAAGCTGCAAAAGGCAAGATCCAGAGCCTTAAACCAGGGTGTTGGAACGGGGTAAGCCCCTGATGAGTGTGTCGGGGTGGTCTCTCTTTGTGTCTGATCTATAGAGGATCTGAGTTGGTTTCAGTTCCTGGCTTTGTAGCATGGCTCTTCAGCTCTAGCTGCAGAAGTAGAAGTTCACTTGTTTAAGTCCTAGAGGTCCCTGGTTCAATCCCTGGCAATGGGTTGTCACAGATGCCCTTGTATTAGGAGAGATTCTTAGGACATGTCTGCTTGTCTGTCCCATTCTCACAGCTCTTCCTCCTCCATTCCAGATCCAACATTTGTAAAAGCCACTGTCATCAAGCAAGATGAGCGCCATGATGACAAGATCTACTATTTCTTTCGAGAAGACAACCCGGACAAGAGTCCCGAGGCCCCGTTAAAAGTCTCCAGAGTGGCCCAGCTGTGCAAGGTACAGAGCAGGCAGGGTGGCACAGGCAGGATGGGTTAGAGAGAGTGAGGGAGCCAATGGCATTGCCTCCATGAGTTCCCCTGCTCCTGGGAGCTGGTGCGGCCACGTGGTGAGGAGGTTGCTGTGGGCATTTCAAAGCAGTGCTGGAGGTGAAGAGAGAACCTGGCTGCCATAAGTCATATTTTGCTTGTAACCATCCCCTGATTTCTGACCTGCCTAGAAGTGAAGTGCTGGAAGGGAGCAAGCTGAAAGGATGGTCTGGTGGTCCAAGGTGCAAACCAGGGCTCAGGACATGGTTCTGCCACAGACTTCCTGCATGACCTTGAAAGTCCCTCAGTCTCTCAGTACCTTTGTTTTCTCCCTCTGCACAATGGGGATACCAGCTCTGCCCTACCCCATGGGGGTATTGTGAGGATAAACACGTTAAAGATAGTGAAGTGCTCACATGCTGTGGTGATGGGGGGGGGGGGGGCATGTAAGTATGATAGATAGATAATGGAGAGCCATTCAAGGGGCTGGGCGTGTACCAGAGATTCCCTTCTGCATCTCCCTCCTCTGGGATGGGCTCTGAGGCTCTGCTGTGTCCCCCAGGGAGACAAAGGGGGCACCAGCTCCCTCTCTGCTTCCAAGTGGACCACCTTCCTGAAGGCCACGCTGGTCTGCGTCGACCCGGCCACCAAGAGCAACTTCGACTTGCTGCAGGATGTCTTCATTGTCCCGTCAGACAAGAACTGGAGGGAAACCAGAGTGTATGGACTCTTCTCCAACTGCTGGTGAGTATCTCGGCCCACGCAGGTCACCGCCTTAGAGCTGAGGGGAGGGGTGTTCAAAGGCACCTCAGGAGCTGGTTGCTAGATAGCTGGTCCACTCACCCCAGCTCCCTCCTAGCTGAGAGGGAACGGCATGAGACAGAAAGCACATGCTCCTCTGCTCCTATTTGCCACCCGTGGCTTTATTCCTCACACCATCAGAGAAGGCAGCTTGTGGGCCCAACCCTGGGAGGTGCTGAGCACCTTCATCCCCATCAAGGCCCCAATCCCTTGCAGGATTGGGGCCCTGTGATGGGGTGTACCAGGCATTCACTGCCCCGTGTTGGGGTCGCCAACACCTTGGTGCACTCTGCCTTCAGAAGGTGTCCTGCTGGGAGGGAAGAGCAGCGAGTTCGGACAACTAGGGGCTGCCTAGAGAGGCCTCCCATGATCAGCTGCAGGCAGAACCAGTGAGAGTTGGTCCACTGGTGCCTAGAAGGGATGGGAGCAGGCAAAGGCCAGCAAGCCAGATAAAAAGGGCTTGCTCCCCCTACTAGGGCCAGTTCTGGGTGAAGGCAGGACGGTTTCCATGTCTTAACCTAACCCAAGTAACTTGGCCCACTCTGGGTCCTAACCTTGATAGTCTTTCCCTTCGCTCCCTGTAGTATTTATGTTATGGGCTATTTTGTTTTTCTGTAATCCTGGGGTGAGCCCTCTCAGCGGGATGCCTAGCCCTTGGGTGTCTGCTTCTCCTTTCCATCCTGTCCGTTTCTCTTGCTTTCTCCCAGTGTGAGTCAAGACTTTCAGGGGCACATCTTCCCAGGGATGCACAGATGGTGAGGCCAAGTGTCAGCTCTGTGACAAACTATTAACTCCAGGGTTAACATGCTCCTGCATGGCGCTTCCTCCAGCAATCCCTGCTCAAGGAATCTTGCTTTGCACTCTCCCCTTGCTGTTTTTCATTGTGGTGCTTAATGCTGCTGATTTGAGACACCACTGAGATGCGCAGGACATTGGAGGGGGGGAGAGAGAAAGAGAAAAGTATTATGGGAGTGGCTAAAGGCTCTTCTCAGAGATCAGGGTCCCATTGGGCTAGGTGCTGAGCAAACACTTCTTGAAAAGCTGGTTTCTCTGTGAGATCCGGGAGAGAGACCCTGGCGATGCTCGCGTTTGCATGTCCTGAAATTGGCAGCACTCTCCCCATTTTTATGAGCATGCAAGGCAATTAAAGCCTTTATTTTCCCTGCCTGCTGGTCCGTCAGGAGAAGGCTGTTGTATTGACAGCAGTGTCATTGGATGCTGAGGTAGTGGCATGCTGAGAAGATGCCAGTGGTATGGCATTTGCTGCCACATCACAATGTGATCCTATTGTGTAATGGGGCCGGCTGCCACCCAAGTGCCCCTTCAGGCTTCACTCTGCAGTTCTACCCCTGCAGGAGCCCTGACCTTCCTCTTCCTCCTCAAAGCAGACTCACTTGCTTTGCTGCCGACTTCCCATGTGATCTTGAGCAAGTTACTTAATTTCTCTGTGCCTCAGTTTCCCATCTGTACAATGGGGATAACAACACTGCCCTTCCTCCCAGGGGGGTTGTGAGGAATCCATTAAAGACTGAGAGGTTCCAGGAACAGGGCCATAAAAGTACCTAAGATAGACATTCTTCCCTTGGGGAAGAGAGAGACTTCAGCATCTCTGTACTAAGCACAGCCCTGGTGCCCCTGCTGTTAATTTCAGTGGGAATTTTGCCTGAATCACGGTTTCAGGTTTAGGATGTCCTGGCTAATATATCCTGGCCCATATGGTTACTAGTCCACTGTCACATGGCTTTGACCTGCTGCTTCATCCCTCCATTCTCATTGGCTGAGATGTATTTGGGATATAGTTAGAAGTGTCCCTATCCATGGTTATGTAATAAACCTTCCCCCCCCACACACACCCCCCAGCTTGGGAGAAACCATGGCTAAGAATTTGAGCAGTAGCAGAATGGCAGCCAGGCCCTCATCCTAGTTTGTTCCGTTGCTTGTAGGGGGTACTCTGCCGTTTGCGTCTACACCATCAGTGACATTGACACGGTGTTCCGGACATCGAAACTCAAAGGCTACACTAAGGATATGCCCCACATCCGTCCTGGGCAGGTGAGTGACAGCGGGCATTCTGGGTGGGTGGTCTGATGCTTAAAGCACCGGGAGGTGGAAGATCTGACTTGTATTCCCAACTCTTCCTTGGGCAAGTCCCCTCATCTCTCTGTGCTGCTTCTGCTTCTCCCCCTGTAAAATGGGGGAAACTGATTAGTTCTAGTCGCATAGTGCCTGGGGGGCCAGTGCGGGCCCAGGAGCCCATGATGCTAGGTGCTGTACCAGGGGTGCCAGAACAAGGAGGGCTAGGGGGCCATGCCCCCGCCCCCACTTTTAAAAGTAGGAGGGCTATGCTCTCACACTTCTGACGTAAGGGCGAGCAACAGGAGGAGGAGGGGGCAGAGAGGAGTGAGTGGGAGGCGAGACCTCGGGGGGGGGGGGGAGGGTAAATGGGCAGTGAAGGGGCAGGGCCTCAGGGGGGTGCTTGGGAGGCCCCCCCCACACACACACACTTTTAGGGCACTTCCTCCAAGATGGTCCCTGCCCCAATGAGCTTACAATCTAATTCCTGGCCAGGTGATAGTGGCACATTTCAGTCCTTAATGTATATAAAGGGGGGTAGCTCAGTGGTTTGAGCATTGGCCTGCTAAACCCAGGGTTGTGAGTTCAATCCTTGAGGGGGCCATTTAGGGAACTGGGGTAAAAATCTGTCTAGGGATTGGTCCTGCTTTGAGCAGGGGGTTGGACTAGATGACCTCCTGAGGTCCCTTCCAACCCTGATATTCTATCATTCTATGATATAACAGGGCTGGATAAGACTATGACCACTGCATGAGAAGATGGGAGTGATTGGCTCTCTGGTGCCTCAGGCTGTTAGCGTGTCCCCATGGGGGTCGGGGGACACTGGGTGTGTGTGACTGACATCTCTGGAGCATTCGGGATTGCAGCCGCTGCAAAAACCACATTCCCTCTCCCCAGTTAGCTAATGCCTCCCTGGTGGGAACCAGGGACGGCCTCTGAAATATAGGCTGCTTGTGCCTCTTGGAGACAAACTTTCCAGCCCAGGGGGTGGGTGGCATGGTAGTTTAAGCCCCTTCTGCACACTCCTGGGTCTGGGCTGTGCCAGGGGCCGAAGTTTAGGCAGCCCACCCTGAGCGGGCTGCAGTGCTGCCTAGAATTGCATTAGAGCTTTGTGCTATGGCCCTGCTTCCTCCAGAGCCTGCTCCCCAGGCATGCCCCTGGCACCAGGCATCAAGGGTGGCCTGTGGCTGCTTTACGCCACAGCTGTGCTGTGGGAATTCTCCCCAGAGGCTTTTCTGCTGAATAGAGAGCACAGGTGCCTGAGCACATCCCTGGTAACCAGCTTCCTCGTCTCGGGGCTCCTTTGGGGAATTAGCAGGGGAGATGGCTCACCCTTGTCTTGGTCTCCCTGTGGATCTGGATAGCCCTGATAATGTGGTGATGGTTTTTCTCTTGGCTCAGTGCCCTTGGGGCAGAAATCATACCCCTCCTGAGACTTTCAAAATAGCTGACCTCCACCCGGAGGTGGAGGAAAAAGTGCAGCCCGTTGCTCCAAGGAATAGCCCCCTATTCCACAACAAGAATCACTACCAGAAAATCGGGGTGCATCGCATCCAGGCGAGAGATGGACACACCTACAACGTCCTCTATTTGGTGACAGGTACTGACCATTTTTCTCCACCTTTTACCCTCCGGACCCAGGCAGGGCAGCCCCTTCCGGAGCACTGGACTGGAACTAATCCATGGCCATCTAGGGACTCTGAATTTGTCCCTGTACTACACCCTATGGCCACTGGGAAATTTCCAGTGACTGCAGAAATAGAACGCATAACAGTCTGCTCCTAAAGCATTAAAGGAGAATCTCCATGAGCTGTTAGCAATATAGGGCATATGCCACACAGGTAAACCGTTCCAATTCCATCCTGTAGCTGGAATCGGTATGGGTGTACACACATACACATCCCTACCTCTAGCCAGTTCTTTACAGCACACCCTGATATAGAAGACCCTGTGCTGGAAGCATCTGTATTTTATAGTTTGTGACTAAGTGCAATGCCCTGGTTTTACTTGTTGAAACAGGGCCCTTTACTAAATAGCAATCACATGCCCCATGCTCAGCTGGTGTAAATGGATGTAGCTTGTTTGACTCCTTCCATAGTTGGCTTCAGTGGAACTAGACTCACTTTATACCAGCTGAGGATCAGGCCCCTGTGGAGGCTCTCCCTGGTACTCTAGATTTGGCAGTTCAGAGCCCCGGTACCTCTGGGCTTGCCACATCCGTTATGAAAGTAAAAAAAAATTGCTTGAGCCCCAGCACCTCTTTGATTACAAATGAAGCGTTGCAAATGCCCATGTTCTGGGTGTTTTCAGCAAGTGTCTGCATGGGGAAGCTGGCAGTGGCTGGCAGGCATATACCCTTACTGCTGCTTATTGTTTGGGGCTTTCAGTACAGAGCTAGGGTTGGTCAGCCTGGCTTAGGGTGACATAAGAACCTTTTCCCCATGCAAAGGCCCAGATCCAAACCCTCTCCCATCTCCCCCTTTGAACACTGGGGCTGTGCCAGGGTGCAGCAGCTCAGAATACCCATCGTGTGTGTGTGTGTGTGTGTGTGTGTCCTCCAAGTGCTGGCCTGCCTTCCCCCACTGAGCCACTTCTGAGCTCCTGCCCTCTTGCTGTCACAATCTGGTCTGCTTCCTCCCTGGGGACAAGGCATGGCAGAGGGGAGAGGTGGGCACTTCCCAGAGGCCAGTGGGGGAGGAGCGGAGGTTCCCAGCAGGGAAGGTGGGGTAGGCTAGGCTGTCTCCCAGTCCTGCCCTATCCTGCCCACCAGCAGAGCATCCACCCGTAGGGCTGATTGGGAATCTTTTTGGTCAAAAACCCCCAATGCTTCCAAACGGAAACTGTTTGCGAAACAGGGTCAGATTTGATGAATCTCCCAACTTGACTAATCTTTGGGGGAAGAAAAAACTTTCACAAGTGTTGAGATGTTTCATTTTGATGTTTGTGATACCAAAAAAAACCCACTCTCCCATCTCCGGTTGTCCTGTTTGATTTAGAAGTTTAAGCTTAGTGGAGCAAAAAAAGGTTTAAGGCCAAGGTTGAAACTGAAACGAAATCTTTCGTTTGACGTGGGCTGAATTTTGGTTTTGGTTTGCGAATGTTTTTGAGATTTCAACTTTTTGTCCCTCTCTGAGATGGGGGAAAAATGTCCAAAGCCTTGAAAATACTGGAGGGATGAGAAAACAGTTTCCCACGCAGCTCAATTAACTAGTGGCTTCCAACCACTTTCCAGTCAGGAGGATGTAAAACACCTCCAGATTCATCCAAATCCCAAGGGTCAAGAAAAGTCTCAGGACACAGAACATGAGCTTTGGCTCCCTAACCCTGAAACATGTGGCTATTTCTATGAACACTCATATCCCCGTATTTCCCTCTTGTGCTTTCTGTTCCCCCAGGATTTCCATAGAAACCTCCAGCCAGCACTCGCTCCCTCTCCCCAGTTTCTACTTGCTGTTCTATCATTTGAGCAGCATGGGAGCTTTCCAAAGGTGGGTGTGTGTGTGTGTGTGTGTGTGGCTGGAAAGTTTTATTGGTTGGTGATTTTTGTTTCACTATGTAAGTGCCCTGATCAGCTCCACGTTGGCAGATGTGGCTGGATCTTTGCCCACCACAGACCCGACTTTCTGATCTAGCCAATGCCCTGAGCCAAATGCAGAGAACTATGTCTGACTCCAGAGTCCTCCCAATTCCCTATTAGAGAGGTTTGCTGCAAACTGTCGTACTCAATAGATCAGAGCCCAGCAGGGTAGAAAGGATGGTGCCTAGCTACTTTTGAAATCTGGGCCTTAGTCTCTCTGTGCCTCAGTTCCCCATCTGTACAATGGGAATAATAGCAGAGCCCTGCCTCATGGGGTGCTGTGAGGATAAATACATAAAGGATTGTGAGGCTCTCAGATACTTGTGCGGCCCCCAATATCCCAGTACCTAAGCTAGGTGAATGGATAGAATGTTTGTGATTCCGCATCATCATATGCTCAGGACTGAGCTGTCCCATCCCCATGCTTCCAGTATCACAGCCTCTCCTGAGCCCTCTCTGCAGCATCGCCTGCTCTTGCTAGTCTCAATGCTCGGGGTTTTCTTTAAAGCCCCAGCTCCTGGAGTCAGGTGATCATTGTTTTAAAGAAGAAACTTTTACATGTGAATTTCAGCTTTCTAGCCCTCCTGGTTGCAGAGAAGAGCTCGAAAGTGGGACCCAGCAGCAGATTTTTTGTTTTTGTTTTGTTGTTTTTTTTAAATGGTGGTGGTGGCAATACCCTTGTGCTTTCCTCCCCACCCCCAACCCCTCTGTCCCTGCCTAGGAGCATCAATGGGCTTGGGCATGAGGACAAGAGACAGAACCAGGGCCGGAAGATCATTAGCTTTGGAGGTGGCGCTCCGTTCCCAGCACCCCTCCCCAATGGCACAGCGACCCCATAGACTGAGCCTGGGATTCCTCCCTCTGGCAACAGTGTCCTCCCAGGTGGTCTGGTTGCTGGCAGTGTTTGGGAGCACTGCCCGGCCCCACTGTGCCCTGGGATGGCCCAGTGCAGCATTGTCCGTTTCAGTGGGCTGTACTCTCCAGGGGCATGCAGGTGCCGTAGGGGCAGGATCAGAGGGTGTGCAACCCTCTGGCCACCTGTGACATAGGACAGGGATATCTGTATCCAAACAGAAAGGGACAGGAGGGTGTGTACTCCTCCTTTTCCCCCAACCTGATGTGATTCATGAGCAGGAGGAAGAGGCCAGACTTGTGGTCTAGTCAAATTCCCCTAGATGGGGAAAGATCTGGGTTGGGTTTATTTTCCTTTCTGTGGTGTTAAAGGGACAGTCACACCTTCCTGCTCTTAGCAGCAGGGCCTCCTCTCCCAGTCTGTGAGAAGTGGCAACGGGGAACCAGCTCCCAGGGGCTGCAGAGTATGGAGCTGAGCGCACTCAGTGACAGGACCAGCCTTTGTTGGCTGTGTTTCCCATGGTGCTTTTGCCCTGCTAAGCCCTTTCTGAAAAGGCTGCCATTGTTTTGCCATCCGTAGCAGCAGCGGGCAGGGCTCTGGAATCAGCCTCTTGCGGGAAGCTCCAATGGGCTGCTGGTTCCTGTGACTAATTCATGCCAAGCTTCGCAAAGAGGGCATTGTCTTCCCATGCAGCCTGAGACGCTGCAGAAAAGGCAGGTTCTGCTTTTAGACCCAGGACCATTGATCTTGACCCTGCTTTTTCTCTCCCCCACTCCCTGTGTAGCCCTGGCACCATCCTCCTACGCTTCCAAGTCTCCCTGCTTTGTGGGCTGACCTGTGCTCTCCTGTCTCTTGCAGACAAAGGGTATATCCACAAAATGGTGGTGATGCCGCACGGCGTCCTGAACATCCTGGAGATCCAGCCCTTTCAACAGCTAGCTCCCATCCTGGCCATGACCCTGGATCATAGAAGGGTGAGTTCCTTCCTCCGTCGCTCTGCATGGCCTCATCCTGGCCCCCCGCAGCGGAGAGATGATGTCTGGATGGCTGCAGCCCACCTGCAGTGATACAAGCAGCAGAATCTAGGCACCAGACTTGGAAACAGCCTGGCTTTCCTATCAGGGCTCGGGTTGTCTGTATCTTGGAGCTGCCTCCAGCTTCCCATAGGATTGAAGGACATTTCTCAAAATCGGGGTTCTCAAACTTTTTTTGCTGGGAGCCCCTCTGACGACTCCTCCCACCCATTCCCCCCCCCCACACACACACACACAAAAGATTGACGACGCACTCCCATACCATGCCACCATTCCTTCTGTGCTGCTGCTGTTGGCGGTGCTGCCTTCAAAGCTGGGTGCCCAGCCAACAGCCACTGCTCTCTGGCCACCCAGCACAGAAGTAAGTGGCACTACCGTGATTTCCCCCCCCCCCCCCACACACACACTATAGGCTTGTGACCCCCTTTTGGGTTGAGACCCCCATTTGAGAAACGCTGCCCTAAGTCCTACCCAGAGTCCTGATGCCACCTGCTAATTGTGGGCGAATCACTCGCGCTCCCAAGGGTCAGGTGCTAGCCGTAAAGGAAGGGAGAGACACACCTTTAAAATACCTGATCTCCAGATGTAACGTTCCCTGGAATTGCTCCTTGCTGGGCAAAGACTGCCTCCCAGACGTCAAATCAAGCCCCTGAGCACTGGGGATTCCAAGCCACTTTCTGGAAGAACAGGGATGTTAATCCCAGGGCCCAGTTTCCAAATCCCAACCTGGGTAGCTGCAATTTCAGCTTCCTCTTGCGGTTCGAGTGGGATGCTATGTTCTTCTTCACTTCCCTGCTTGTTGTGTAGCATCGCCATGCTGTCTATTGTTACACAGCTGCGGCGTTCCATCCCAGAGATGGCTGCATTGCAATGGTAGTGATCCTTGGTTGGGCAGGTATTAGCCCCTTGAGAGCTTTGGGAGCTTTTGGAATGAAGAGTATTCTGTGACTAGAAGGGGTTCAGGAAGGCGCCTGGTGTGAGGAACGGCTGCTGGAGTAATAGCTCTGCCTTGTTTTCCCCGTGCAGGCAAAGCTGTATGTGAGCTCGCCGACCGAGGTGGTCCAGTTGCCCATGGACATGTGCGAGGTATATAACAGGAGCTGCGAGAGCTGCGTCATGGCAAAGGATCCTTACTGCGGATGGGCAGATGGGAAATGCGTCTCCATTAAAACTAACCTGTACGTCTCCCTTTGATGCTGTTTTATTGCTCGTTTCTGGTGTCAGTGCTGGTGACAATAAACACACCCTGACCCTTAACACCCCCTTGCTTTCCCCTGCGCAGGCGTAAAGTCTATCCAGACTGCAATCACCTGGTGGGATCCGCTCAAGCTGCCGACCTCGAATTACAATCTAGCTACCTTTCAGAGTAACAGCCGTGTTAGTCTGTATCCGCAAAAAGAAGAACAGGAGTACTTGTGGCACCTTAGAGACTAACAAATTTATTAGAGCATAAGCTTTCGTGGACTACAGCCCACTTCTTCGGATGCATATAGAATGGAACATATAATGAGGAGATATATATACACACATACAGAGAGCATAAACAGGTGGGAGTTGTCTTACCAACTCTGAGAGGCCAATTAATTAAGAGAAAAAAAAAAAAAATCTAGCTACCTTGGGTCCCGGAAAAGTGAAGCTGCAGTAGTGGAAGCTTGAGCGCTGGCTTGCCCCACAAGGAGCTCCCCAGGGTACTGGGCGGGTTTGGACAGCCTATGAGAGAGCTCGCCCTGCTGCAGCTTCACTGCTCCAGGATTAACGCTAGCTTGTGTCTGCTTGAGCTGCAATCACACCCCTTGACTGCAGCATGGAAGCTGACCTAGCCATGCTAACTTTTCCTCTGGAAAGCACTGTATCCCATTGGCCACGACCCTGGCTAATCCTGAGCCTAGATGGAGCTTTCACTCCCTGCTTTAAATGCACCCGCTTCTGGGGTGGAACGCAGCAGTGCCCAGCAATGAGAGGGGGATGATACCTGCCTACCTCTGGCTCAGCCTGAGAGACCCGTATTCACATGGGGCCAGACAATATAGTGATATCAAAGTTAATGGAGCTGCACCAATTGACCCCAGCTCATGCTCTGGCCCATTGCTCCACAAGCAGTTGAGATCCTTGTGTACATGGAGAACACTTACCTTCCCAGGTGTTACTGGGTGTAGTTTCTCCCATGGAAGAGTGCAAGGGGAGGGGAGAAGTATCACAGCCTGAGCTGTTGAGATCTACCAATGCAAACAGCACTAAGTATTACTAATGGCTTTACCCAGGCTGGCACTTGGCTCTCTAGTGTGGTTATAACCTGCTTTACCTGTCCTCACAGACAAGAAGGTGATTTGGTCACAGTCCTGTGTACACAGGGCGGTCAGCATGGCCTAGCAGCCGCAGCACTGGATTGGGAATTTGGAAACAAAGGTTCTATTCCTGGCTCTGCCTCTGGCTTGCAGGGTGACCTGGGGCAAGTTACTTCCCCTCTCTACCTCAGTTTCCCCATCTGCAAAATAGAGATAATGGTCCTGCTCTCCTTTGATAAAGCATTTTGAGATCTACTGATAAAATGCCCTAGATAAGAGCCAGGGATTAGTGTTGTTTTTGTAATGTAGACAGGCTCTAAAAGACTGGTGCAGAGTGAATGTGTGTGGAGGAGATTATTGGACATGGTACAATGTCTCTCTCTCTCTCTCTCCCTTCACCAGGGAGGTGGGCCAGGAAGGAGGAGGGCCAACTCTGATCCATAGGAGAGAAATCTTCAAAGGCCAGGAAAGAAATCCAATATAAACAACTCAGTGACTTTTATTTCTCTGTTAATGGTTGTTCCCACTTCCCTTCTATTCAGGACAATGCTACAGAATGTGACCCTGGAGTCCACACCGGAAATATGTAGCCGTTCGGCCTTCAGACAGCAGGAAGGTACTTTTAACGATCAGCGCTGCTCTTTGATTTCTAGAGCCACTTGCTCTTGGGAAAAGTCGGGTGGTTGGGGCACGGGTAGGGTATGTAATTAATGTCTTGGGAAGAGGTTTCTAATACACACTTTTACCTTCCTTGGGAGGATGGTACCTTGTAGGTACCTTCGCTGCAGAGTTGACTCAGGCTCTTTCCTGGCTGTTGCCCCAACCCCCGTCCCACTAAACTCTCCGGGTTTAGTGGTGCTTTGCACCCAGGCTAGGTGGCTCGGCAGGGGGTGCAGGCTACTGCTTGGGGGCTGCTTTCGCTGGCGCTGGTAACCTGCCCACTTTGCAGTGAGGATGCACCTGCGAGTTGGTAGTCCTTCACTGCCTTCCCCAAATCCACCTTGTGCCCAGCAGGACAGACTCCCACAACTCACTGGGAAGAATCAGAGAGAGACTTGGCTCACACACACACACACACACACACCCCGCTAACACTGGAGTGAAGACAGACCCTTAGTGGCCAAGAGTAAGCGCTATTATGCGTAAACTGCTCTCCCCTCTGTGGGAAGGGGGACTGAAGCTACTAACCAGCTAGTACCTGCAGTCAGGTGAGAAGGACTGAATCTCACTCCTGTTATGTGCAGGGTTGTGTTAATACCTGTCTGTAGTTAAATAAGGTGATGGATTCACAGCCCCTAGCATTTCATGGCACAAAGCACAGTGCTAAGTGAGGCCACTCAACTTCCTCAGGACTAGAGCTCAGCTCCTCCTGTTCTGAAAGCACAGGCCCCTGCCACTTGAACTAGAGAATCGCTACGAGCAGTATAGAGTCTGAGACACAGGTCTGATCCACTCCTGCCCAGGAAAATGGGGCACAGCCAAACTAACCACTATACAATACCTGAAGTCAAAGGAAGCTGGAGTCAGACCACCCTGTGTACAGCCCCCACGATCCATAGTAACCCTTCATCCCGCTGTTCTCAGCAATGGTTCCTCACAGCTGCTGTAAACCCAGGTTCCACATTCCCTTCCTGCATGCATGTCTCCTGCTCCACTGATAGCAATGGGAACTCTGCAGGCACCCAGCTGGCCCTGACTTATTTCAGGGGGCTGCTGGGGTCGGACAGAGAGGGGCCTTTTTCTCCTTTAAAATCTGCCTGGGTGTGGTCTGGGGCCTTTTAAAGAGGCAGGGGGGAACCTCCAAACCCTGGCCTTGCAAAGCCCATTGAAGTCCATGGAAATGTTCCCCTCAGATCAGGCTTGTGTATTCAGGTTGGGTGGACATGCAGAATAGGTGGGTGGGTTGAGACCTTCTCCCCACCCCACCCCCATGAGTAAGGGGAAACATGTTGGTTTCATGCCGGACCATGTTTTGGAGACAACCGTCTCGCTTCCCCTCTCTTGCCAGTGGACAGCCCGGAGAGCTACCGGAACGTCACTGTGGCGCTCTTCTCCCGCTACTTCCTGCAGTGCCCCACCGAATCCCATGCCGCCACCTACATGTGGCACCACAATAGCAGCCGCATCCAGAACTGCAGCTCTACCCACGGGCCCTGCATCCACTTCATCAAGAACATGACCTATGACCACTACGGGCGCTACACCTGCATCTCGGAGGAGAATGGCTTCTCCCAAACCCTCGTGAAGGAATGGCTGCTGAAGCAGCCTGTGCCCTCCCAGACTTTGAGGCAGAGCAGCCAGGCTGTGGCCGCCTCCCCCTCCTTCTGGCTGGGCTTCCTGCAGATGATGGCTCTTGCCCTGCTGTTCCAGTGAAAGGGTGGGGGTGGTGCCCACACCCCTGGGCCAGGACTCACCATTTGGACTACTATTGATCCTCTTCAATTTCTTACCAGCACCTGAGCAAGGAAGGGATAGCCCCATCCCAGTGGCTGCTCTCTGGACATTCATCTTTGTGTGCCTTGGCCCCCCTCTCAGCTTCGTAAGTGGCATCCCTTCCACTCGAAGCAGATGGATTCCATCCCCCACATGTCTGTGCCCATCGAATCCATCATGGCAGCTTTATGCCGGAAGGTGTTTTAGAGACACTGAATGGAGGGGATGAAACCAGCCCAGATCCCTCTCCTGATTCCATGCAGCACAGGAGCTGAGGCCACCAAAGAGAGGGGGCAGGACGGGACTGAAGCTAATGCCACCAAAGAGTAACGTGGGGCTGATCTGACTGTCTAGCGAGGGAGGGATGTGCACACAAGGGAAGCTAGGCTCAGGGGAGAGGAAGGGGGCAAAATAAAGGAGAGCAGAGTCATGGTTTGGGACAGGAAGATGCACAGGAGGTGACATAGCCGGGGGGGCAGGGAATGGAGGGGGCTGTCAGGGAGGAGGGGTGGAAGAGATGGAAAGATCATTTTAATAAGTGTTCTGCACTAGAAGAGGAAGGGTCTGCATATCGGTCGCCAGGGGATGGGGAAGGATCCTGCCTTGGTGTTTCTCTGCTAAAAGGGAAAGGCAGAGCAATTGATGTAGACCGCAACATAGGCGCTGACTCCGTGGGTGCTCTGGGGCTGGAGCACCCACGGGGAAAAATTAATGGGTGCTCTGCACCCACCAGCAGCCAAGCTCCCCGCCCTGCCACGCGCTCAGGGGAGGAGGTGGCAGCTGCATCCCCGCTCCTCCTCCTACCTCCCAGCTCTTGCTGCCATCGAACATCTGTAGCAAGTTCTGGGAGGGAGGGGGGAGGAGCGGGAATGTGGTGCACTCAGGAGGAGGCAAGGCCAGGACAGGGATCTGGGGAAGGAGTCAAATAGGGGCAGGGAGGGGGCGGAGTTGGGGCAGGGACTTTGGGGAAGGGGTTGGAATGGGGGCAGGAGAGGGAGGGGTAGGGGTGGAGTTGGGGCGGGGCTGGGTGCAGATGGGGGTCTAGCACCCACCGGCGCCAGAAGTCAGCGCTTATAGACAGCAGCAGCCTGTGAGGCAGGGAGAGTGCAGCTAAGCAGGGACAAGATTCAGTCGGGCTGCACCAGGGGGGATGTCAGGTGAGGCGCACACATACAGAGGACGAGCTTTATTTATTCATGCAGTTGTCCTGGGTGCCTGCAGACTCTGGGCAAGTGGTGAGGATCAAGGCTGGGGGGGATCCACCAGAACCGCACATCTTGACGGCTTGTTGGTCTCGTCTAATGCTCTTGTTGCTATGTTTTTGGAAACCATTATCTATTCCACTCCCAACATGCCCAGGCAAGTCTCCAACAGATTCCTCTCCTCTCTAAGGGTATGGCTACACTCCCATTAGACACCTGCTGCTGGCCTATGCCAGCTGACTCCCGCTTTCAGGGCTCGGGCTAAGGGGCTGTTTAATTGTGGTGTAGACCTTGAGATCTTTGACCGTCCCCCTTCACAGGATCCTAGAGCCAAGGCTCCATCTGGAGCCCAAATATCTACACCACACTTACACTGTGCAACTCCAGGGCACTGGAGATTACTCACCAGAAAAGGAGATGTTTCTCTGACCCCTCCCAAGAGTGTGGGAGAAATGCATTTTGTGTGTGTGTGTGTGTGTGTGTGTGTGTAAATATGAGTGTGAGAGCAGATCATTTGTGTGTGTAAATCCAGTAGCTGAGCACCTCTATGTGAATGTTAGTTGATCATCTGGGTGTATAAGTGGCTGGTCACCTGGATGTTACAATCATTTGTGATTGATCTGAGTGTGAACAGGTGCACCTGCAATAGAACTAGAGCTAGACCTGAGCCCTATTAAGTTCTGCACTTCTCTTGAGGTCAGGGGGCAAATAGCTCTGGCGTCTTGTTGAGCCCTGCACAGTGAGAGGAGTTAGCCACGAAGTTGAAAGCTGTGTCTGAACCGCCCCAGAGTAGAAAATAGCCTCAGATCTGGGGGTTGTTTTGCATCCATCTCTATTCAGAGGTTTGGTTCCAAAATTTTTTTTAAACCTTACATTGACTCTACTTGCTTAACCTTTTGTATTCAGTTTATACACTTGACTTGTGATTTACCCTAGCAGAGGATCTGCTCTATGGCTTCCTCTCTTCATGATGTGTGCTGGATGGATGGATGGATGGATGGAGACCAGTCTCCTAATGGAGGGAGAAGACTGGAGTTCCCCCCCCCCCCCGCCCCCCGAGTTGATTGTCTGCTCATTTCCGCTCAACTAGTGAGATAAGGATAAACTGTGAAATAAGCAGAATCCTCCTTGGTCAGTTTCCTGGGTGTTGGCCACCCAGCCATGGAGCATATTTTGCTGCACTACATTTTCTGATATTCGCAAACCCTTTCTTGCATCGTATACACTGGCTCGTTGCATCCTTTCTCAAAGCACTTTAGTATCGTAATGATGTGACTATTAAAAGACCTATTTATTATGTTTCCATGTTAATTTTGCATCATGTTGTAGAAGGTGATTTTTTGTTAACCTCTCCTCCCCACCCAAAAAAGTCTCAATAAAGCTGTGACTTTTAATTAACTAAAGCGTGAGTGTGGTCATGATTACAGCCCCATCTCTTAGCTGGAGGGGTCCTGCCATGTGGAAAGAGAGCTGTTGGGCGGGAAACTGAGGCCCCGATTCAGCAAAGCAGTTAGTCAGCAAATCATCTAGGTATGTGGCTAAGTGTATTCAGGTGTCCCTGGGTTGTAATTCCACTTGTGGGAAGTCTTAATCAACCATCATCGGACCGAGCAGAAACAGATTGGGAGAGGCATTGGGGAATGGGGTGGAGATGACGGGTACTGTGGGTAAGTTCTAATTCTCAGCAGTACGACATTTCTTCCTGTCTGTTGGTTAGCGTGGCTAAGATGACTTTACTGGGAAGCCATGAAGCCAAGGGGATGAAACGCCAGCCTCTTTTGCCATTCAGAGCTGCCCTGCCTAAGTCAAAGCACAGCCACGAAGTCACAGGAACACTAAGGAAGTCGCCACATTGCACCACGTTGCAAGGGGGGCAGCCAGGGACAAAGTGGGGCTGGGAGCTGGGGGAGATGTTAATCTCGTTGCAGATCCGCTAATGGAATTCAGGGGCAGTGATGGAAAAGGGGAAGCGTTCGTTCAAAAGTGAATTACGAGCTGGGGCAAGGTGCCGGCCCCGCAGAGAGAAATGTGCCGCTTATCCACAGAGCACATTTTCCCCACCAGCTCGCTCCACCTGTGCCCTTGGAGTGGTTGGGAGCTGCTCTGATCTCACCCCATTGCTGGGACTGCCAACAAGGGGCAAGTTAGGACACCATTAATTCAGGTTGCAAGATGGAGACATGTCCACTAGGGGCAGTGCTGAGAACAGCACTTTGTCACGTGTGCCACCAAACAGCACTCAGCAAGGAAAAGCCTTTGGGTCACTGGCCTGGATCTGAAGAGGTGATGCAGAGGTGAAAGGCTCTGTACCCCAGAGCCTATCCTGAGCCAGCCAGAACCTCACTGCCGAACTTGATGTTGCTCATTTAGACCCCAAGCCAGCAAGGCTCCTAGGCACAACTTTACGCACACGGGCAATCCAAATCACTGCCTGTGCTGAAAGCTACATCCATGGTACCTGTTGTGCTGGAGATGGGGCAGAGGGCTCAGCGCTTTGCAGGAATGAGCCCCTAGGCAGCAGCTGGAGCATGCCATGCCATCTAGCCATACACCGCTGGCACATCTAATTATAGCTGCTCACTCCCTGCCCTACCTTACAAGTCCACCAGAAACATGATTATAAATGTGTACAACAGAGCCTGTGGGAGGGACCTGTCCACACTAGGATAAAAGTTGCATTTGAAAACCTGTTAGCTAACCTGTTTGAACTCCCACAGGTAGACAGGGTGGGTTGTACGTGAACACATGGTAACTGGTGGAGATGAACACTAGGTTATCCATGCTCCTAGGAAGTGTCTTCAGATCCATAAAAATCTAGCCTTGTAAATAATGAAGAGGCCAGGTCACTGCTACAGAGCAAGCTGGCGGGCTTGGTAAGCTGGACGCAGGCAAACCATGTGTGTTTTTAATACAGATCAATGTAAATAGATGCATCTAGGAACAAAGAATGGTGGCCCTATCTACAGGCTGTGGGGTGAGGGGCTCTCTCCTGGGAAGCAGGGACACTAAAAAAGCCTTAGGAGCAGTGGTTGATAATCAACAACTAATGTGATCCTGGGATACCTGAAGAGGAGTTGGAGCAGAGAGATTAGTTTCATCTCTGTAGTTGGCACTGGTGTGACGGCTCCTGCAATCCTGTGTCCAGATCTGGTGCCCACAATTCAGGAAGGATGTTAATAAATTGGAGAGGGGTCTGAGAAGAGCCATGCCAATGATTAAAGGATTAGGAAACCTGCCTTATAGTGATACTCAAGAAGGTTGGTCTATTATCTTAACAAAGCGAAGGTTAAGGGGTGACTTGATGCAGTCTATAAGTACCTCTTTGAGGATCAAATATTTTATAATTGGCTCTTCCATCTAGCAGACGGTGGCCATATTTCCCTGTGCTGAATTCAGGACATCTGGTAAAATGACTCATATTCAAGCAAGATCAACGGTAATCAATCCAAACCATGCAGTACAAATGTTCAAATTAACATCAAGTTGACTGAGTCCTTGTTAAAAAGAAATACTTGTAGTTGGATTTTTTTTATTTACCTTCTTATTTTTAATGCTTTAGGATTCACTCCACCGCCTCCACAGGGGGAGAGGTGACACACACATGCACTCCTGTACACATCTCTCAGATGGGGTGTGGGGTAACTGACTGTCCTAACCCTCTCTGCCTGGCACTCTCTGTCCTCCATGCCTGGCTGGGCCCCCAGGATGGTCCCACCACTCCTGGTGTCACATCTTCCCAGGGTCACATACCACCCTCCCCCCCGCTTTCTGCCAGGATTCATACCAGACTGGCCAGCAGCCGCCTTTTTGCACTCTGTGGGAGGGGAAGGAAGGGATGGGAGCTACTTCCAGCTTCGGGTGGGGGAGGGATGACCCGGCCCGTGGGTTTGCAGAGCTCATCTCTCTTTTCTGCCCCTCTCCCCATGACTGGAAGCAACTTGTCCCTTCCTGCCCGTACAGTGTCGAAAGGCAGCTAACACCTCCAGGCTGCTGCTGGCCACTGACATAACCCAGCTGCCTCCTGTTCCCCAGCTCCAGCACGGATAGGAAGGGGTTAAGTCCTAAGAATGCATTGTGCACCAGGGGCTTCAGTGAACCTGGTCAGAGAGATGGCTCAGCAGGGGAGGGTGCCTAGAGGAGGGGGCAGGTGAAGAGGGTGCTAAGCCCCTACCCGAGGCCTGCTGTGGAGCCTGTGGGGTTGGGGGACAAACAGGCTGGAAATCGCTTCCCCGCCACTATTTCAGCGCTTAGCTGAGGGGCGGAGACGCTTCCCCGTGCCAGTGCTGTACAGGACTTTGGCATGTGCAGGGCTTGCTCCTCCTATCCAGCACCCCGGGCTGGAGGATCTTGGGCTTTCCTGGGGTGCCTGCCCAGCCAGAGGCAGTGGGGGAAGGAAGGAGCTTGCAGGCCAGGCTGTTAGTGAGCTGAGTGCTTTGAGTGGGGGCTGGTTCTCTGCACAGCACTGGGAGTGGGTTGTGCTCCACCGGGGTACGGAGGAGATATGGAGATATGCAGGGGGTGAAGAGGCACAGCAGGGAAAGGACAGTGAGTTGGGAAGCACATAAAGGGGCGATGGGTGGCCAACAGAGGTGACACGTAACCAGATGCCACCTGGCGCCTGCCTGCGCTCACCAGCCACCGCATCTCCTAGTGCACAGCCAGTGCCGGCTGGAAACGGGACAGGGGGCAGAGCCCTGCTGGCCGAGAGCTGGCACGCAGCAGGGGCTGTGCTGACAGACCAGCAGGGGAAGCGGCCAGCCCCATGTGCTGCAGCTTCACCCTGCCATTAGCCTTGCACACCTACCCCCCATCGTTGGCCACTGGATCCCCCACTCACCACTGGTGGGCGGGTGGCTGGCGAGCAGGGATCCAGCCAGCAGCAGGACCTGCCAGTACTGGTGCGGGGGAGGGGAGAGAGAAAATAGGGGACAATTTGCCCATTTTTAAGAAAAAGTTGGGACACCTCCAGGAGAATTTAAATATGGGGCTGTGCCTTTAAAAATGGGACATCTGGTCACCCTGTCTAGCAGAGAAAGGTCTAACATGAGCTAATGCCTGGAAGTTGAAGCTAGACAAATTCAGGCTCGAAATAAGGTGTACATTTTTAACAGTGAGTCAATAACCATTGGAGCAGCTTACTAAAAGTCACAATGGATTCTCCAACACTGCAATTTTTTAAATCAAGATTGGATGTTTTCCTAAAAGATACACTCTATGCAGGGATTACTGTAGGGAAGTTCTCTGGCCTGTGCTGGGCAGGAGGTCAGACTAGATCAGGGGTTCTCAAACTGGGGGTTGGGATTCCTCAGAGGGTTGCATGTTTATTACATAGGGGGTTGTGAGCTGTCAGCCTCCACCCCAAACCCCGTTTTGCCTCCAGCATTTATAATGCTGTTAAATATATAAAAAAGTGTTTTTAATGTATAAGGGGGGTCGCACTCAGAGGCTTGCTGTGTGAAAGGGGTCACCAGTTCAAAAGTTTGAGAACCACTGGACTAGATTATCACAATGGTTCTTTGTGCCTTAGAATCTATGAAAACCTATGTGAAGTGCTAGGAGTGCAGAGTGGGAGTGTGGGGCCTTGCATAGGTGGCGGGTATTGAAGGGCAGGGGAGGTTAAGTCACCCTTAGCTGAGGTCAAGGTCCTGCCCATGCTCCGCCCCAAGGCTCCACCCTCGCTCACCCTCTCCCCTGAAGCCAGCGGGGGCCGGGGGCCTGGAGCTTGGGGCTCAGGTTGGCGATCAGAGGCTGGGGGGGGTCAGGGGGGCTACTGCCAGTGCTCAGGCTGGCATGGCTGGGGCAAACCAGCTGGGGCCCCTCTGGTGGCAAGGGGCAGGACCTTGGATGGAAGGGGTGGGGCTGGGGGCTAACCTCCTCGAAGGCGGGGTTCACTGGCCACCCATGGGGCCTTGCATGGATTCGATTGCAGGCTTGGGGTTTCTGTGTGTTGGCTGTAGCAGTAATCACTCTGATACTCCATGTGTATTCATTTCAATAAAGAACTGTAGTTTTTAAGCAAAACTAAACTCCTATACCCCGGCTGATCTGCAGTAATTGGGACAACGTCTCTTTAAATGAAACAAAAAACGTGTGCGAAATGAGAAATGGGAAAAATAAGTTGTTGTTAGTCAAATGGAAATGAAAACCAGCAGGGTGAGGGGACGGGATGGAGGTGGAATGTGAGTTAAGCTTCCGCGGGTGTCAGACAATGGACCAAAAACCAAAATCAGCCAAATCACAGCCTGAAATCTTGGCTCCATCTCTTTAAATAAAGGTAGGAATTGGAGGGGGCACAGCTGGCAAAACAAGTTTGTTGGTGGTCAACATTCTGCTCTTGGGCATGACCTCAGCGATCAACTCGCACTGAGCCCTCCGCCGCTGTCAATGGGTGCACGCAGCTGAGGGTAGAATCTGGCCCCTCAGTGGAGGGGGGAGGGATAGCTCAGTGGTTTGAGCACTGGCCTGCTAAACCCAGGGTTGTGAGTTCAATCCTTGAGGGGGCCACTTGGGGATCTGGGCCAAAATCAGTACTTGGTCCTGCTAGTGAAGGCAGGGGGCTGGACTCGATGACCTTTCAAGGTCCCTTCCAGTTCTAGGAGATGGGATATCTCCATTTACAGGTGGTTTGCCATCTAGCATTGTTAGAGACATGTTCCCCAGGTTCTTTGATGTGCAGGAGTGGCTTCTGAATCCAAATACAACACAAGTCTTCGTTGTTATGTGCATTATGGTAACATGGAGAGGCCCCCAACTGAAATCAGGGCCCCATTGCCCTAGGTGCTGAACAGACAGACAGTGAGAGATATCGTGTAAGCCTCAAAAAGCTTACAATCTGGAGAGACAAGACAGACAAAGGGTTAGAGGGGAAACCGAGGCACAGAGTGGCGCCATGACTCACCCAAGAGCCAGTCCAGTGCACTATCCGCTAAAGTGCTCTGCCTCTCCCTAGAGACCACCCACAGCCTGGGATATGGTTCTTCCTCTTTTAGGCAGGTTGTGTGATCTCTCCCATGGTTCTGCGCCATAGGCTCCAGTCCTGGCAATTCACTTCACCGCTAAGTGCCTCAGTTTCCCTGACAATGAAAAGGGCCCATCTTTCCAAAGCACTGGGAGTGCGATGGCAGAAAAGTGCTGACTCCGTGCTAAGTGCCAGCATCCTTTCACCCTGCGAATGGGTGTGAGGGCACGTGCTGGGAAAAGCCTGTGTGAGTGTTTGATTTGTGACTTATGCAGGAGCTCGATGCCAGGATTTAGCCCTGAGTCTTTTTCCCTCTGGCAAGAGCCTGAAACAGCCACGGTCCAGGGTTCTGAGGTGGGACTAGGAGACCACAGTGGGGGGAGGGGTCCACATCATTGTTACCACACGGCTCCGTGTGCCAGGCTGGGTCCCAGCGCAGCAATAAAGCACGGCATCCATAGCAACTTTGGGTGCAGGGGGTGGGGACCAGAGCTGGTGGAGGGGACAGACCCTGCCCTGTGTGGCTGTGGCCCTTGCAGCTGGAGGTGTGAATCCCCGTTCAAGGAGCCATGCCTGCGCTCGCTTTGATTGAGGGAGTGCTGAGTGCGCTATGAATAGCAGCATTGCTGAGGTGATGCATGCAGTGGGCGGGGCTAGCTACCCGTGGATGCACCTGGCGTCGCAGAGGGGTACTCACGCTGAAACCCCTGGGCTGACTTTTGAGTTGGACGGATACTGCGTGTGCAGGTAAACGTCACCCCACAGGAACTTGCGCTGAGGGTGATGCTGCAGAGAGTCACTCACAACATACTGTACCAGGCGTGCCCAGCTGGCATGTCCTTCCTGTGAGACTCCTGCTGGCATACCAGTGTGAGTCACCTCCGGGCTGCTCCCCTCTATCCCCACGTATGGTGTAAGGCAGGAATCATGTTTCCCTGCTGGCCTCACTCAGAAAGCCCCTGACGAACTAACACAAACAGCTCCCCCCATGTGCTATTACAATGGGCTGCAGTTTGGACAGCTTGAGACTTGAGCAACAGGCTGCTTCCTTCTTTGGAGAGAAAGGCACAGGGCTCTGGTACATGCTAGTTCTTCCTGCTCTATTGTGATTTCCAATGCGCACATAGTTCTTGTCCTTGCACAAGAATGGGTGACACCAGCAAAAGCCTCAGCCAAGCTTAGCCAGAGGGGGTCTCTGCTTTCAGCACTCCAGCAAAACGTACTGTGCTGGGGCACTGGGGTGAGGCCAGAGGATTCCAGCCTCACTGCCCCCCCCCCCCCGAGATCCCCGCGTACTTGGGCTGTGTGCCGAGATCCAGGAACCCCTGTGTAGTCCGGCCCGGGAGTATGCTAGGTGTCCACGTCTTACTGGCTGGAGGTGGTGAACACCAAATAATTGGCTCTAAGGCCTGGTCTACACTTAAAAATTAGACCCCCCTAGCTACGTCATTCAGGGTGGTGAAAAATGTCATGCCATGGCACCTTAGGTAGGTCAGTCTAAACCCCAGTGTAGACACAGCTAGGTCGATGGGCGAATTCTTCTGTCAACCTAGCTACCGCCTCGCGGACAGATGGATTAACCATGGTGCCGGAAAAGACCCTGATTCCTGCAATGTAGGAAGCATCTGCACTACAGCAATGGCCGTGATGCTGTGGCAGCTGGAGTGTAGACATGGCTTAATACGCCTGTTCCTAAGAACTGTTGGAAGGCATTGGGCTGGCTCCTCACTGGGGTAAAATGGCACAGCTCTGCAGGGAGCTGAGAGCAGCTGAGGGTCTGGTCTGAAATGTTCCTAACAATGAGCTTCACTTAGTTCTATGGGGCCTTTCAGCTGGATGGGATCTAAACAGGCTCCTGTAACAGGTTAAATCTTTGTACTAGCCAGTGTTTTAACAGTCACAAGAACACAGTTCAGACCCATCTACACCTTGGCTTTACACTGTGTGTCTAGAGCCAAGGGGGCCTTTAGACTGGCCATTCTTAAATGTTTGCATGTAGCTAGTTCTAACTAAGCTCTGCGGTTCACACCTCCCGGAGCTGCAGTGCGTGGTGTGGGGGAGGATTCACACCTTGCCAGTAGGGTCAGTGGAGGCTGGAGATTGCACCTCATGGAGGGCTGAATGCTGTTAGAGGAGGGGGAGCTCACACCTTTGCTGAAGCACTGAGGAAGCCGCCTCGGCTGGGGGTGCAGCTCTGCACATGTCTCTATGCACACTAGATTCTGTATTCGTAGCAGCAGGTGTTGGCTGGGGCCATGCAGTGCAAACTGGCGAGGTGCTGACAGCCCTCAACATGCAATGAAGTGCTGCAGCTCTCCGGATCAAACCTGGGTGCTATGCAGTGAGCTTAACCCCGGGCAACTCTGGTGCAGCAGCCTGGAAATTCTGCATCATCATTGTCATTTACATTACAAACGGGAGGGTTTCTAATTAAGTAACAGTGAATGTAAATAATTCAATCAATGCAGCAACCCCAGCATTATCCCCTTTGCTATTAAAGTCAATGTATTTTACACTGTGTCCACATATTTTTTTTCCACTATGCCAGTGACTCACTGCATTTTAGAAGCTTTCAAGGGGAAGCAGGAGGTTTGGGCATCTGGTTAGGAGCTATTTGGGGGTTTGGTCACCTGGGGAGGTGTGGGAGGCAGTTTAGGATTGTGGGGTGAGCACATTAGCTAAATGTGAGCACATCCTGCTAAAAATCATCAGCCATGAAATCACTATAATTATTATTTGAATGATGAATAGTTTAGGGGAAAGGGAGGTTGATAGGTCTCAGAGTTAACAATGCATTGCTATGAGCTGACAGGCACACCTCTCACAGCTGTTTTTTCAGGCTGCCTGCAGAAGATAACATTGTACCAGTTTACACTCAGTTCATCTGTTCAGGGTAAGAAGCCCAGTCCATTTCTATGGTATGGGGTGGGGTTCTGCTGTGGATTACGTGTGGGGGGCCCACATATCGTCCCAGGTGCCAGACTGCCTGGCTCCTATGCTCCCCTTTCTCTTTTAGCAAGAGACAATTTTCTGCCAGGCTGGGCTAATGGGACAGCAACTCACTGATTCACAGGTTGAGCGCTGTCTTTGCAATGGAGATGGACAGAAAATAGAGAGCCAGCTTCTGACGGGGCCAAAACAGCCCTGGATGGAAGTTAGAGCAGCCCTGGGACCACTCTAGGAAGCTTCCCCAGGGTTACCTAAGAGCCGTGCAGCAGCCCAGAATCCACTGCACTAGTGAGCCTTACAGCTAGTCCCCTTTTGCCCCCAACTTGCTCCCACCTGCCCTGGCACATCCCCTCAGCTAGGGGCTCAGCGTGGAGCTGCCCCCCGGCTCCTTGTGACGCATTTAAGGCCCCATCTGCTGCCAGAATAGGAAGCAGTGTCATCCTCTCCATTCAATAAGAGAAAGAAACCCTAGCTCGGGGGTTCGCAAGTATGGTCACCAGGGTCCTCATGTGAGAAATTTTGTTACAAAAAATCTTTTATTTTTTTAAATTATATAATTAGTAATAACTGTGTAACGTTTGTGGTATTATTAATAGTACATATTATACTTGGTCTTGAAAAGCTTATTTTATTTACTTCCAAATAAGTAAGTGTAAGTGTTAGTGTGGTGGTTTTAACTGTAGGCACTGTGAATTTCTTTGAAACCCGCTGCCCTTCATGGTATGAAATAGGGGTTCTTAGCAGAAATACCACATGTATTTCCTATGCAGACAATACTCCAAAGAGCAGTGGGATTGTTTAAAAAAGCACAAAGCCCCTTCTCTGGGGCATGGCAGGGTTGTTTTTGTCTTTGGAAGCAAAGGAAAAGGCAGATCATGGAAGAGGAAAACCCATACATCACCCCTTTGCGCAGACAATGACTTGATTGTTCCACGGCAGCTATTTTGAGGCTATTTTTAAGTGACACCTTTGTTCACAGCTCAAGGCCAAATACGGCAGTTCCTGTGTGACAGTCACCTCTCCCACCTTGTGGTCTCTGGCTTCCTCTTCCTTGTGGGGAGACAGTGGGGTCTTGTCAGGTTAGGAAACAGGAGGTTTGTGCAGGGCCAACTCCCCCCCACCCCAAGGGCTTTCTTTGTCACCTTGTTACGTTGGAAACTGTGAGAGAGCAGAGGAACCCACTAATTAACCCTCGCATCATAAGGCAGGTGGGCTTGTGGTTTAGCCTACCGTTGGAATCAGGAGTTTTAGGGTCTATTCACTGCTTTGCTACTGACCTGCTCTGACCTCAGTCATGTCACTTCCCTTCTCTGTGCCCCAGGTCCCCGCTGGTCGAATGGGCGTGAGCATGCTGTCCTAGCTCAGCCTGGGTGTGGTGAGGAGCTGTTCGGCGATATTTGCCAAGTGCTTGGCGTTCCTTGCCTGGAGGGCACAGGAAATGTGTGGTGTTACTACAGCCACAGAGGTTTTGTGAGTGCTGATGACCTGGCTACCTGTAGGGTTGAGCACAGGACTGAGATCTTGGGCTTAGCCTGCCTGCAAAGTCCTGCTGCCCCTGGCCCTGACCTGCAGGGCCACAGCCAGTCCAAGGGTCCCGTGTCACTCTCTCCACCTACTGCCAAGGTTGCGATCAGCCCGCACAGCGCCCAGGGAAACTCCTCAGCCCTGCGTGCCTTACTCCAGATGAGAGTGGAAGTTACACCGGCTCCTGGGCTGGTGCAAGGGCTGCAAGTTCTTGTGGTGCCCAGTTCCTCATAGAGAGGGAACCTCCTAACGTCCACTGAAATCAGTAGAAGTTGGGAGCCTCACTACCCTTGAGGCTCTGGGCCTAGGATTCCAGAGACCTTTGTTCAGTTCTCCTAAAAACTCCCTGTGTGGCGAGGGACAAGTCATGTTGCCTCATTGTGCCTCAGTTTCCCCATCTATAGATGGGGCTCAGCCTTCCCTACCTCCCAGGCTGTTGTAAAGATAAACTCATTAATGAAGATGTCGTGGTCAGGCATAGGCACTGAGTTTTTCTTTTGTCCTCCACACCCGCTATGCTGTGAGGCCTCTCCCCCATTCCACCCCTCCCCTAAGGTCACATCCTTGCTCAGCCTCATCCCACCCTCGCTCCACCCCCTTCCCCAAGGCCACACCCTCACTCCGCTTTCCCCCCTCCCCCCACTCCTTCCCTTCCCCCTGAGGTTCCTGCCTGCTCGTTGCTCTCTCCATCCTCCCTCGAGCTCCTCTCCCGTGCCTCCCATCAGCTAATTGGGGGGGCTGCCAAAGTGCTGTGGCTGGTGACTTCTGAGCACCCACTATTTTTTTCCCATGGGTGCTCCAGACCCAGAGCCCCCAGGGAGTCAGTGCCTATGTGCTCAGGTGATGGGGACCAGATAAGAACCTCCGCAGAGCCCTGACAAACAACCCAGCTTTGAACACAGCTGTCGCTATGGATATTACAAAGCATGTAAGAAGGGATAAGCTCCTGCCCCTGGGGACAGAGCGGCACATGGCATAGGAGGTAGGAGCTGGGAAATGCACAAGGTCTCATCCCGCTTATAACCTGCGCAATGTTTCTTGTGACCTCCCTTTCCAGGTTCAGCATTGCTGACATCAGTGATGGACAGGAAGGAGGCTGATCCAGGGATACAGCTAAATATGGGGCTGACCGGAGCTATGAGCCAGCATGACTCCATCCACATCCTGCTCTTAGGAAGGCTCCCTGGAGTACCACATCTGTGACTGGACACTTTCCTGGTGACTAAGAGTGTCGGGCTATTCTGGTATGTCTCTGTGGCTGATACTGCCTGTGACACAGCCAGGAGTGCTGGATGACGCAATCCGAGTCAAAGCCTCTCTCTGGGAATCAAGGCAAGGTGGGAGAGCGAAGGTTCCACTGCTTCCTGGATGTCACAGGGTGAACGAGGGCTTGAGGGTGTGGAGCAGCACACAGACTTTGCACATCCGGTTTGATTCCTGTTTCATAGAGACAGGTGTGGTCGATGAGTCTAGATGTCTAACTGCAGCTCTGGCACGACCTTCTTCTGTGGCCTTTGGGCAATTCAATTCACCACTTTGTGCCTCGATTTTCCCATTTCTAAGTGGGAAAAACCATGCTTCCTTATGCCAAACAGCCATTGTAAAATTCAATTAGGTATTGCCCGTAAAGGGCTTTGAACATGAGATGTGCGTCATCAGACCTGTCCACGTGGGGAAGTTATTCTGGAATGAGGTGGGGTGAGGATTTAAAGCACAATAGCTATTGTGGAATAGCTCCTTGGGTGTACACACTTATTCTGCAGCAGCTATCCTGATCAATTTCCCCATGTAGACAAGTCCTAAGTGTTAGGATCATTGTCTTCTGCTGAGAGGGGATCTGAGTAAGTTGCTTTGGAGATAGTCTCAGATAGTAGGGAAGTTTTGCCGGGATCACTATAAAATCCAAGCCTTCCTAGGGCAGAAGCAGTTAGTTATGCCAGCATGGAAGTGCTATTGGCAGTTGTAAAAGGGCTGTCTGCCCCTTGAGGAGCCAATGGGGCTGGGGAGCAGCCTGCCCTGTTCTGGGGAAGAGCCTGGCAGACAGGTATTGGGAATTGTGTGACCCAGCTGGCCTGTTGGATCCCCCCTGTGGGGGGATAGCTCAGTGGTTTGTGCATTGGCCTGCTAAACCCAGAGTTGTGAGTTCAATCCTTGAGGGGGTCATTTAGGGAACTGGGGTAAAAATCTGTCTAGGGATTGGTCCTGCTTTGAGCTGGGGGTTGGACTAGATGACCTCTTGAGGTCCTTTCCAACCCTGATATTCTATGCATCAAGTGAGTGGGGCTGATGTGATGAGTCCCAGCTAGGGAATATAAATGAGGGTCCTGGCAGTAGACTAGGAGGGGGATGAGACTGGAGTTGCAGCAGCAGCCTGAAAGGCTAAGTAAGGGTGGCAGCCCACTCTGGGAACAGAACTAGTGTTTTTTTGGTTGTTCCATGTTTCTTTCTCTGTGCTGTGCTGGGGTTGTGGCTAGAGACTGGGCTTGTTACCTTATAGTGCTATCGCATATGCTGCTTTGGGGAGTGACATAATCAGTATAGTGGTGATTTTCAAGAAGAGGTTTGTGGGCTACTAATAATTATTATTATTGTGCTTGTTGGTGTACAAACACCACCCAAAAGATGGTGTCAGCCCCCCCAAAACTACCACCTAATGGCTTGCAGGGGGGAACGAAGGAGGTGTAAATGACAATATCTTAGATTCCCTTTGATACACCTCTGCCCTTGACTCATGGTGGCCAGAATGTCCCACCCAGTGCAAAGTGCTTGTTCCCATGTCCCCTTCTGAATGTAGGAGTCAGAGGCCTGCTGGGTCGGAGAGCAGACAGACGCTTGTTCCTGGGAATGGGAGTCACTTACTATAAATGAGATGAGCTCTGAGTTGGCTGGGAAGTCTCTTCCTACATAGCACCCACAAATATTTTCTTTTAAGAAATCAACTTCCTTCTTTCCCTTGTTATTGTTCTTTCGTCCCTTGTTATTGTTCTTTCGTCCCTGTTTGTGTGTCTTCTCTTTTCTCTTCTAGTTCTCCCTTTTTACTATCAAGGTTAGTCAGGCTGTTCAGAATGGCATAACCTGCTTTCGCCCTTTACTCCATTCACGTTTTAACCATATAAGCCTTGAAGGCAGGTGTGATGAAATATGCTCCTACCTCTTTTTATTAATTGCATATGTTGATCTGCATCCGAACATGTGATGTGTGTGCTTGGCTCCTAACAGGATCAGACACAGGGCCGGTGCTACCATTAAGGCAAAGTAGGTGGTTGCCTAGGGCACCAAGATTTGGGGGCGCCAAAAAGCGGTGCCCCCAATTTTTTTTACAGCGTTCCTACGCCCCCTCCCCAAGTGCGCGGTCACCGCTCCACTTCTCCCTCCTCCCAGGTTTGCAGCACCAATCAGCTGTTTGGCGCCGCAAGCCCGGGAGGGGAGAAGAATTAGAGCGGGGGCGGTGTGCTCGGGGAGGAGGCGGAGCAGAGGTGAGCTGGGGTGGGGAGCTGCCGCATGGCTCCCTGGGCGGGGGAAGCTGCCGTGGGGGGGGGGCGCCTCAGGGCAGGGGGGAGGAGCTGCCGCGGGGGGGGGGCACCTCCGGGAGGGGTGGGGGGTGGAGAGCTGCCGCAGGGCTGTGCAGGGGCGCAAGGTGGAAATTTCGCCTAGGGCGTGAAACTTCCTTGCACCGGCCCTGATCAGACACTATCAACAGGCTGTGGGGAAAGACAGCTATCTGGCCGGTGATTATAACCCAGTGAGACTGAATGGGTGTCTCAGAGGGACATTCTCTGGATAAGCCCTCATGGCTGCTCCTGCTGAATGGGGGTGGGATGGGAGTGGGGAGGAGTTTGAATAGGGTGGGTCTAGGAGAACCAGACTGAGACCCCCAGATGAGCAATGGGGGAAGAGTGGCAGGGCACACTGGGAGGGGTGGCTGGGGAGGGGTCCTGGGAGGCTCAGGCTTGCTAGGACACGAGATTTGTGAGCTGGTTCTGGTCCTGTAATGTAAGGGCAAAGCCTGTCTCACTCGTTGTGAAGCATAAGATTAGATGAGGCTAAATGTGCAAGCAGGCTGTTTGTTTTTAAAATCCCTTCCCTCTGCCGCTTTGTTCCAACTGCTAAATAAGAGACTTTCTTTTGCCCTCAAGAAGGCACGGGCACCAGGTTTGTATAATTTTTGGTGGTGCCCAGAATGGGTCCAAGCAGAGCTGTCTCGTCTCTATGGACGGCTCTGAAAATATAAGCCCAAACATTGGTGGAGCGAGGCCTACATTCTTGAATATTGATGGCGCACGGGCACCATGGGCCCATGTAACTTGCCGCCTATGCAACAAGGCCATTCACTATGGCTCAGCTTCTCAGAGGTATTTAGGCTCCTAATGTCTCCTGAAATCAACATAAGTTGGGAGCCTGAATGTCTTTGAGGATCATGGGCTAGAAGATCACTGGTCACAGGAAGGAAACACTCCTGCCTGAAACCCAGTCAAGCCTGCAGAGTGAAAAAAGGCTGGTAGGGGGGGGGGGGGGGGGGGGGAGTGTACCTGGGTCCACGCTGGTCTAAGAGGGGAAGAATTGCCGGACAGGTAAGGGCCAGAGGCTGAGCACCTGGCTGGGTCTCTGAGACCAGAGGAGCAGGTAGTCCAGTAACTGACAGTGGGATTTCAGAAGCGCGTGTGTGCAGTTGGGTGTGTGAAAATGTTTACAAGTCTAACCACACACTGATGTGTAGAGCCTGACGCTGCATCAGTGCAGTTAACAGTCTGCATGGCAAGTCTCCTATCACCACGACTGCTGTCACTCGCCCAGCTGGCCTGTGCCATGTCCATGCAATCGTGCGTGCAGGGACCCAGGTTGCATGTGCAGTCTGGATAATTACATGGACGAATTAGAGACACAGTTGCACATTTGATAGAAATCATAGCGAAACTGATGGGGGGAGGGGGGACACTGATGTGATGGGAAGTGATTCTTCTAGGGCAGATGTGGTTTGGAGCTGTCCCTAGGATCCCATGTTCTGCTGGGCGTTTTACTAATTCCATGGTTAAAATCTTCCTCTACAGAGCAACTTCCCACTGAGCGTAGGAGCTCAAATTTCACCCTGTGAATCATCCTTCGTTATTCACAGTATGAGAATGGCTCAGGCTGCAACACTAGCTCTGAACCGGTGAGATGGGCATGGCCTATCTCGGTTTACAATACAGCTGAGGAGGTGTGGGGTTTTGGGAGAGACGAGGAAAGGGATTGGCTAATGCAGAAGGCATTCACGCCCTGTATGTACTAAGTGAACCACTCTGCCCATCAGTCAGACACTATGCCTGATATTTTTTCATTCTCATAGGAATAATTATCTCCGTACAGGACGTTGCCTGGGGCCCATGGATGTTCCTAGACTCTTAGCATATTGCACATTGATTATGACCGTGTCCCCCATAATGAAGCACAGAGGGTGAAATTCACTCCTGTGCAGGGAGATTGGACGTGGCCCATACATCATTTAAACTCTGGTTTAAGTGGGATTTAATGTGGTGCCAAGGCCTCTTGTTGGCTTGCCACGCAAGGGTTTTCTGCATACGTGATCCAAGGTGGTAAAATGGTGACTGTCAGGATGAAGGAGGTTTCCTAAAATCCTGGTGGAGATTTTAAAGGTACATCTACACTGCGATGCTAAACCCACGGCAGCCAGGCTCAGAGCCCGGCTCAGCTGACGGGCTCACAGTGTTTGGGCTGAGGGGCTACAAATTGCATTGTAGATGCTCAGGCTGGAGCAGGGGCTCTGAGACCTACCCCCCTCATGGGGTTCCAGAGACCAGGCTGAACGTCCTGCAGCCTGAGCCGGGCCAGCCACAGCCGTGCCGTGGGTCTTTTGTCACAGTGTAGACGTACCCTAAATGTCTCACTGAAGCCTAGGTTGCAAAAATCCTTCCCTGCAGTAGGGAGAGTCTTAATTATCCTTCAGTTATGGGAGTGAGTGTCCTCAGGAGTGTGTGAGCTTTGGCAGGTGTGCACAGCTGGCCAGCGTGTGAGCCCTATTTCACATCTGCTCATGACATCAGAGCAAATTTCACTTTGTTCTCTCAGCGACCGTTACGCTCGGCTTTCCCGAGCTGGTGTGTAACGGAGGCTAACCTGCCAGCTAATCAGCCAGTTCTTCTTCGAGTGCTTGCTCATATCCATTCCATTAGGTGTGTGCGCGCCGCGTGCACGATCGTCGGAAGATTTTCTACCCTAGCAACACCGGCGGGTCGGCTGTGGAGCCCCCTAGAGTGGCGCCTTCATGGCGCTGAATATATACCCCAGCCGACCCGGCGCCCCCTCAGTTCCTTCTTACCGCCCCTGACGGTCGTTGGAACTGTGGAGCGCTGCTTAGCTGTTCTCCACTCTCCCTAGCTTAGTTTGTTGTATCACAGTTATAGTTATAGTTCTAGTTCTAGTGTTTATAGTTAAATAGTTAAATAGTTTAAAAGTTGTTCTAGTTGTTCTAAGTAGTTCAGGGGATTAAGGGGGTCGTCTCCCCCTTTCTCCCCCAGCCGCGGGGCCGGGCTCATGCCCAACGCTCCCGGCTTCAAGCAGTGCGCCTCCTGCGCTAAGCCTATGCCCACGAGCGACCCGCACGACTCCTGTCTGAAGTGCCTGGGAGAGTCCCATCAAACAGACAAGTGCAAGATCTGTAAGGCCTTCAGACCAAGGACCAAGAAGGAGCGGGACTTTCGGCTCCGGCAACTCCTGATGGAGGCGGCACTTAGTCCGGACGCTCCATCTACAAGTCAGGCCCCGGCACCTAGCACCTCGGTGCGCAGTGCCCCGGCGGCACCGGCTATGACGACCACGCGAGTGGCGTCAGACAAGCCTCCCCGGCACCGGACCTCGTCGGCACCGCAAGCAGTGCCTCGGCGCCGGTCATTATCCCCGGGGCATAAAAAAGCCCATAAGACGGGGACATCCGTGCCGAAGACGCCGGCTCCCCCAGTGCCGGGGGTAGAGCCGCGTCCGCCGGTGGAGCACCGGAAACAGGTGCCTCCAGCACCGTCGACTCCGGCGCCGAGGCCGTTGAGTCCGGTGCAGATAGCGTCTCCACCGAGACCGGCGGTGATACAGTGCCTCCCGTCGACTCCAGAGACCTTCGCGGCAGCGAGAGACTTAATAGCTCTCACGGAGCCGGCACCGCCTCAACCACTGGCACCGACTGCACCGTTGACTCGCCCGGTCCAGTCGAGGGGGAAACCTGCCTTGATGCGCCCTCCATCGCAAGGGCTGGAACCTTGGCACCGATCCAGGTCCCGAAGCAGGTCCCCACGCCGCTCGCAGTCCCGGCACCGAATATCGCCTCGGCACCGGTCGTACTCGCGGCCAAGATCTTCTTCGCGGCACCGCTCTACGTCTCGGCACCGCTATGATCGTCGGCACCGATCAACGTCGAGACGTAGTTCTCGGCACCGCTACGGTCGACGCTCGATGTCGAGAGGCCGCTCCCGGCACCGGGCATACTCCAGGTCCTCGTCGAGGTCCAGATCCGACTCCCGGCACCGACGAGGTCATCGGCACCGGTCGCGGTCCCGGCACCGATCGCCGGCACCGCGTAGAGATAGATCATCTCCGGACCGGCACCGTGCGGCACCGCAGCCAATCGGAATCGTCTCGACGCTCTCGGCACCGCCGTGGCCATCGAGATCGGAGTCCCACTCCTCGGAGGACCTCTCGAGATCGGCATACCCCCCTCAGGGGTAAGCCGAGGAACAGGACTTGGGCCATTGGCAGGAGATGGCAGAGGACCATTCTCATGGCCCATCTCACTGGTCGTTTTGGACCCCGTGGGCGTACCATCAGGCGCAAGGGGCTCCAATTGCTTCGACCTCTCGCTCCGGTCACTCCATCAGAGGGGCCCCGGAGTCCACCATTTCGCGGCCTCCGCCAGGGGGCATGGAGGCTTCTGTGTCCGCACCACCTGACGCCCTGGACCCAGGCGCAGGTGATGCTCCAGCCCAGGAACAGAGAGACCAGGACCAGCCCTTGGATCCTGTTCCACCGGAGGCATCTTCCTCTTCTTCTCCGGATGAGGCAGTGGCGGGCACATCGTGCACAGGCCCACCTCCAATAGATCTTCGGGCTCACCAGGATCTTCTGCGCAGGATGGCCCGTAATATGGACCTGCAGGCGGAGGAGATAGTGGAGGTGCACGACCCGATCGTGAATATCCTTGGAGCGGATGCCCCATCGAGGGTAGCGTTACCCCTGATCCGCACGATACAAATCAATGCGGATACGATATGGCAAACTCCTGCCTCTATCCCACCCACAGCGAGAGGGGTGGAAAGGAAGTACTTTGTCCCATCTAAGGACTATGGGTACTTGTATACCCACCCCCAACCGTGTTCACTGGTGGTGGAATCAGTGAACGCACGAGAGCGCCACGGCCAGCAGGCTGCAGCGCCTAAATCAAAAGAGGCTAAGCGGCTCGATTTGTTTGGCCGTAAGGTATACTCAGCCGGAGGGCTACAACTTAGAGCGGCAAACCAACAGGCGCTACTGAGCCGCTACAATTTCAACTCCTGGAACTCTATGGGAAAGTTTAAGGAGTTGATTCCCCAAGAGTCCAGGGAAGAGTTTGGGGCCATGGTAGAGGAGGGCAAGAAGGTGGCTCGGACCTCCTTGCAGGCCTCCTTGGACATAGCAGACTCAGCTGCGAGGACCCTGGCTTCGGGTATCGCTATGCGCAGGATCTCCTGGCTTCAGGTTTCGGGTTTGCCTCCGGAGCTGCAGCAAACCCTACAGGATCTGCCCTTTGAGGGACATGGATTGTTCTCGGACAAGACGGACTCTCGCCTGCAGAGCCTCCAGGACTCGAGAACAATCATGCGCTCCCTGGGGATGCATGTTGTGGGCCCTCAGCGCAGACCATTTAGGCCGCAGCCTCAGCGCTTCTACCCCCCCCCCGCCTCGTCAGAGACAAGACTCGGCCCGGAGGCGAGGGCGAGGTGGTAGGAGAAGGTGGACCGGCCCTCAACCCGGTCAGAACCAGGGGCCACCAAGACCACCTTCAGGTCCTAGACAGAACTTTTGAAGGTGCGGTCGAGGACGGCGCCCCAGTCATCCCCCAGGATCCAGCCCCCTCCTTTCAGGATCGTCTCTCCCACTTCCACCGCGCTTGGTCCCTTATAACTTCGGACTGTTGGGTCCTCCGCACGGTGGAGAGGGGATACGCTATCCAGTTTTCTTCTATCCCCCCCTCCCACCCCCCTTCCCCGTCCCTCTTCAGGGACCCTTCTCACGAGCAACTTCTTATACAGGAGGTTTCTACGCTCCTGGCCATGGGGGCCATAGAGGAGGTTCCGATAGAGTTAAGGGGCAGGGGATTTTATTCCCGTTACTTCCTGATCCCCAAGTCCAAAGGAGGTCTGCGGCCCATCTTGGACTTGCGCGGACTCAACAAATTCGTAGTAAAGTTGAAGTTCCGCATGGTCTCTCTGGGGGCCATTATCCCTTCCCTCGATCCTGGAGACTGGTTCGCCGCCCTCGACATGAAAGACGCATACTTTCACATCTCAATTTACCCACCTCACAGACGCTTCCTGCGATTCGTGGTAAACGCGGTGCACTACCAATTTGCAGTCCTTCCCTTCGGCCTATCCTCGGCCCCAAGAGTGTTCACGAAATGTATGGCTGTCGTGGCAGCGTACCTTCGTCGGCAAGGGATACAGGTGTTCCCGTACCTAGACGACTGGCTGGTACGCGGTCGCACCAAGGAGCAAGTTCAAGCTCACGTCCACATAATAGTGCACACATTCAACGAGTTGGGCATCCTACTCAACAAGGACAAATCCACTCTAGAACCTACCCAGAGAATAGAATTCATAGGCGCAGTTCTAGACTCCAGACGTGCACAAGCCATCCTGCCAGACAACCGATTTGGCACCATCACGAGCCTCATTCAAGGGCTCCAGACGTTCCCAACTACCACGGTGAGGTCGTGCCTTACCCTGCTGGGTCACATGGCTTCCTGCACGTACGTAACCAGGCATGCCAGACTTCGGCTTCGCCCACTCCAGACCTGGGTGTCGTCAATATATCGACCACATCGGGACAGCCTGAACCTGGTGGTCACGGTCCCGATCTCGGTCCTGACCTCCCTCACCTGGTGGCTAGATCACAATGTGGTCTGCGAGGGGATGCCATTTCACGCCCCACAACCCTCTCTGCACCTGGTCACAGACGCTTCATCTCTGGGTTGGGGCGCCCATCTCAACGAACACCATACCCAGGGCCTGTGGACTGCACCCCAGCTAGCCCTGCACATCAATGTTCGGGAACTGATGGCGGTGCGCCTGGCGTGCCAGGCATTTCTCAACCTCCTACGTGGCCGATGTGTGTTAGTTCTCATCGACAACACCACGGCCATGTTTTACATCAACAAGCAAGGAGGAGCACGTTCGTCAATTCTATGCCAAGAGGCCATTCGCCTGTGGGACTTCTGCATCGCCCACTCAATCCATCTCACGGCGTCGTTCCTCCCTGGAGTCCAGAACACTCTAGCGGACCGACTCAGCAGGTCCTTCCAGACGCACGAGTGGTCTATCCGTCCGGACATCATACATTCCATCTTCCAAAAGTGGGGGTTTCCCCAGATAGACCTGTTTGCATCTCGAGACAACAGGAAGTGCCACGTGTTCTGCTCCCTACAAGGTCGAGCTCCGGGCTCCCTCTCGGATGCGTTTCTCCTTCCCTGGAAAGACCACCTGTTTTATGCCTTCCCTCCGTTTCCTCTGGTCCACAAGGTACTGCTCAAATTGCGCAGAGACCAGGCACAGGTAATTCTGGTCGCTCCAGCGTGGCCGAGACAACATTGGTACACCACACTGTTGGAACTCTCGGTTCAGACACCGATCCCGCTTCCGTTGTGTCCGGATCTCATCTCTCAGGACCACGGCCGGCTGCGTCACCCCGACCTGCAATCATTCCACCTCACGGCATGCCGCACCTCACCGCTCACTCCACGAGGGCCCAGGCTTCCTCAACGGCTTTCCTGGCACAAGTTCCGATCCAGGACATTTGTAGAGCAGCGGTTTGGTCATCAGTCCACACATTTACAGCTCACTATGCACTAGTGCAGCAGTCCAGAGACGATGCTGCTTTCGGATCAGCGGTTTTGCACACAGCAATGTCTCACTCCGACCCCACCACCTAAGTTGGGCTTGGGAGTCACCTAATGGAATGGATATGAGCAAGCACTCGAAGAAGAAAAGACGGTTACTCACCGTTGTAACTGTTGTTCTTCGAGATGTGTTGCTCATATCCATTCCAAACCCGCCCCCCGTCCCCACTGTCGGAGTAGCCGGCAAGAAGGAACTGAGGGGGCGCCGGGTCGGCTGGGGTATATATTCAGCGCCATGAAGGCGCCACTCTAGGGGGCTCCACAGCCGACCCGCCGGTGTTGCTAGGGTAGAAAATCTTCCGACGATTGTGCACGCGGCGCGCACACACCTAATGGAATGGATATGAGCAACACATCTCGAAGAACAACAGTTACAACGGTGAGTAACCGTCTTTTCTTCTCCCTTTCCCCAGCCCTTTGTCCAGTTTGTTAGTTTACATTGTAAGCACTGTGGGGCACGGACTAAATGCTACTTGGTGTTTATATGGCACCTAGCATAATTGGGTCCTCTTGGTTGGCTCACTAATAAATAATAAAGGACAATAGCACTGTAACAATCCATCTAGTAACTTTATAGGGAGGGAAAACATAAGGCAAGATGTGGCTGGCTGGGGAAACGTGCTTTATATTTATTATTAACAGGTTCTCTTTCAGGATAATTTTCTTTTTATTACTGCTCCCACTAGAACAGGATTTCTCCTGAAAGAGTCATTTCCTGAATGGCTTTTTAATGACCAGCTGCTGTCCTGATCTCAGTGTGAACCCTGCATGATCTCTCCTCCCTAGGGGTTATTAGCTAATGAAACAGCAGAAGCACTGTTTGACCTCGCTGGCTGCAGGCTCTGTTATTCGACATGGTGTGTGAATGGTTCTCTCCACCCCTATGGTCCAAAGTGACTCCTACATTCCTCTAGGCACTGGTGAATCCAGGCCCATTCCTATTTCTGGAGCCGGGGGTGCGATGGGATGGGGAGAGCACTGGGAGGAAGGAGCTGCTGTATCCATAAGCACAGGAAGTATGGATGCAGGGGGTGCTGCAGCACCCCCAGGTTTGCACCTGGGGTCCCAGCTGCCGGCCCTGCACCCCTGCCAGCCAGGGGTTCCTGCTGCCCGGGGGCTTTGCTGCTGGCCCGGGGCCCACCCGGCTGCTGGCCCTGCACTTGGGGGCTCTGCTGATGGCCCCTGGGTCCCGGCTGCTGGCACCGCATGCAGGGTCCCAGCCGCCAGCCCCACGCCTGGACTCTGCACCCACCCCTAGCCATGGCCCCAGCCTCCACTGCCTTAAGCCCTGTCCGCGTTCCCCCCTCACGGAGACATGGCCCTGCTCCCAGCCCCAGCTCTTGGGGGAGGTGAGGGGCACGGACAGGGGTAAGAGGGGTGCATCTCAGCACCCCCACTCCAAAAACTGTTCCAGCGCCACTGGCTGTATCAGGAGGAAGACATGTCATTGGGGGAGGGCGTTAGATAGAAGCCATGGGTGGATGGGGTCACTATAGAGAACCTGGTTTCAAGGAAATGTGCCAGCTACGTCCACAGCGCTTTCCTTTCTGTATTTTGTTCTCAGTCATGGTGTCTGATTCTAATCTCAAAGCATTTCCTGGGTTCCATTGGTCCTTCTCATTGACCAAGTGCAGCCATCTTGGACCTGGTGTTTCTGATGGAGCATGTGGTGCCGTGCAGCAGGGGAACCAAACAAGCGTGACTCTGATCTCCCGTTCCATCCAAATCACCAAAGTTAAAGGGCAAGGGACAGTATGTCAGTGGTGTAACGTGGCCCAGGGTTTGGCCTGTCTCTAGTATATAGAGATCTACTCCCTCATCGCCCCCCCCCCCCATGATCTCCTAGGTAGCTGCCTGTTTATATACTCATGCACCTTCTTCCCCAGCTATAGATTGCTATCAGAATGGAGGCTTCCCCACTTTCAGGCATGGGGTCAACACAGCTGAGATGCTCCTTAAGCTTCACGAATAGGTCTCTCACCTAGAAGTGAAGTTCCGCTTGTACTTCCGTCATCAGCTCAGCACTGATTGAGTTTCACATCCCTCTGCCCTGGAGCAGGATAGCTATCGCTCAGCAGGGGAAGAGGTGCCTCCAGGAATGACCTGATCTGTACAGGTGGAGAAGCTGCTCCCAAGGATCAGGCCACAACTCATCTGGGCGGGGACAGACAGACAGAATGGCATGGGCATGTGGCTTCTGTTCTGGTTATCTTATTGAGTCAGAATGACATGGGCACTGAGTCAGTCGGAACAGAAAGTGTGGCGTTTTGCTTGGGAGGTGATGCGTGAAGGTGTGAATCCCCAGGCTGGCTGAGGAGGGGAGCAGAGTTGACACCTGAGTGCATTTGGGGAGGAAGTGAAACCACCATATCCACCCTCAGAGACCAGAATAGCTCAGGAAATACCCCCGGCCCCCTTCTGAGGTGCCCGCTTGGCTAGAACTGGGGGCTGGACCTGTTCAGCCTGAATGGAGAAGTTGGGGGGCATTTCTGCGCTACTGGAATACACGAGTCAAAGTGGGAAAGAGGCCAAACGGCAGCCCCAGACCCATGACTGTTTTGGAGCAACGCCCCCCTGTTTCACAGCCGGCTCCTGGCAGGGCCGGCTCCACCGGATAATCTTTCCGATAAAACCCTTGTGCTAGTTGTCCTGTAGTAGCTGAGTGTGGCTTATTAACCCTTTCAGTGCCTTACACATTTGGGGCCAGGCTGCACTTTGCCTTGCAGTGGATGCAAGGTGGAGAAGCAGGCACAAGAAGTTGTCCTCTACCCGCTCTGCCCCTGCATGGGGGCTGGGTATGATAGCATGGAATAGCTTGTCAGAGGTACCAGAGCTCTGCTTGACACAGCAGAGGAGGCATAGGTGGATTTAAACTACTTTTATGCTCTCCCAATTTCCAGGGCAGCTAGAGACTGATTCTACCCTGGGCATAATTTAGAGCAGACAACCTCCACCTCACCCCACCACCAGACAATAGTGCCAACTGCTCACCTCCACCCATACCGGACCCCTCCCCAGATGATGGTGCTCACTCCCCCCCCCCCACCACCACCCAAACCAGACCCCTCCCCAGATGATGGTGCCGACTGCCCCCCCCCAGCTGCTTTCTGTCACTCAGGGCTTAAATTTCCACTGGAGCAGTCTGGAGCAGAGCTCTGGTAAATATTTTCAAACCTGTGGGAGCCCTGGAGCTCTTCCCCTCCCCCACGGGGCTGAAGCCCCGAGGCTCCGGGAAATACTCAGGGAGAATTTAAGACCTGGTGTCACTGGGGTGGTGCAAAAAGCTGGAGTATGCTGGTGAATCTGGCCCAGTAGCTCCTTGGTTTGATCTGAGCAGATTGTTCTATTTGGGGAAGCCATGACCTTCATTTTCCCCTGCCTGGCTCGTTGCAGAGCGATGCTGATACAGCTGCAGATTTGTGGGGGCTTGCAGATGCAATTGATTGCTAACCACACAACTTCTTGTGCAATTGCTCTGTGCTGGGATTGAGCTGCCAGGGCACGAGGGGCCCGGTTTAATTTAGCCTGAGTTCCTGTCACATGGGGATCCCAGGGCTGCTCCTGGTATGGGTGATAATGAGGTCAAACCCCAGAGCTTGCAGCTAAACACAAGCTGCTTGTTGAATTCCTGGTGTAAATTTCAAGACAGTCCTCTGCAATGAGCTGGGAACTCTTTCACCCTGGGATTCCCTCAGTGTTCTGCCAACGTGTCTGTGCTCCAGCCTGGAAAGATCCCTCTTCCCTGCTGAGCGGAGAGGAATTCATTCCCCATTTTTGTTTGGTTTTCAGTGCTGCTCCACCAGTTGGCTACCAACTACAGTCACCCACATTGGCTTTACAAGCACTCCCATGCTCATTCTCCTCCCACGCTCCATGCAGTTGGAGTTGCTTCCAGCTGAGATGAGTTTGGCTCGAGCAGGAGAAGGCCTCATTTTGGTTCACCCAGCAGAGCCCTGATTCCAGTCTCAGCTGCTGTAGGTCACGCATGTGGGTTAGGACTTGGACCAGGGGTTGTCTGCCCCAGTGTCTAGCTACAAGCTAGCAAGAAGCAATTTCCTTGCCTGGAGCTTGTCACCAAGTATCAATGTGGAAATAGCATCGAGGCTTTGCCTAAAAATGGGACTGGATGTTTTTGCTCATGCCGGCAGCAGCGCAGGTGCAGCTCCTACAGAAGTCAGTGGGGTTACGCAGGAATAAGGCGTGTCAAGGGCTTTCCCTTCGCCCTTCCCCTGGTTCTTGTCACGCAGCCAGAAAGCAGAAGACCAGATGTCCGAAGAGCAGGCAATGCAATATTTATTGGGATTAATCCAAGAAAGCATACCCACAGCTCTGTATGCTACAGAGCCTTTTCCCCTTTCCTCCTCCTTGGCAGGCCCAAATATACCCGCAGTGCATGCCCCTAGTCCTACCCCTTACAATTTATGGTCATATTATGTTTTGGAGAGTCTTGAGTCTGGGGCCTTCGCTACCATCTCTTTTGTATCCCATGGGAGGGGTAGGGAGTGAGAGTATGTACTGGGCAGAAATACCTTTTCTCTGGCTTGTTATTGTTTCTTATGCCTTCCCCCCACCCCCATCCTCCTTGCCCCTCCTGACTGACCTTGTCTTGAGATAGGAGTCGAGGTAGTCTTCAAGTGTATGCTCGTATACTCCCACCATACCCCGTAACACAAAAGCTCTGTCTCTTTTCACCCCATCTGCTTGTGGGCAGATGTAACACAGTGTGTCTTTGTTCACACATATTAGTAAGAATATACAAATGTCAAAAGTCAAATGGGCAAACAAAACCCAAAAATCTGTCTCAGGCAAATCTGCAGGCCTGACTACTACGTTATCATCACTAGCACTCTGAAGAAGCAGGAGCTGAATTTGGCTCATTGGCTGCAGATAAATATATTTTGTTAGTGCAGCTGAGAATCAGGGCAAACCTGGGCTAAGTGATAGTTGTGTCTGTGGAAGACGCTTTTTCTTCACACCTTCTTGTGTTGTCATTTATACCTGTGGAGTGGAGTGCTGAAATGCTGCTGTTCTGATCTGGGGAGCAGGGGCCTCAGGTGGTTACTAGATGTAGGTTGGGATTGGGGTATCTGGATCAGACAGATGTATAGCAAATCATGAGCAACACCTTGACTGCAGGGAACTGGACTAGCTGACCTCTCAAGGCTCCTTCCAGTCATCTGCTTCTGTGATTGAGAAGAGATGGGCCTGTGGCAGTAATTTGAGATCTGAATATCAAGCCACTGCAAAGTTTGGTGGTGATTGGGTCAGGCCTACTCACTTCTCAAACTACCCGCAGTGGCTGGCTCAGAGCCAACCCCAGAAAACCAGCCAGAGCACCGGGTGGCGAGACCATGAACCAGACAGAGCTAAAATAGCAGCTGAATAGAAAGCTGAAGTGGTTAGGAAAGCAGAAGGGTTTTGTTTTGTACAGCCAGGCAAAGCTGCTGAGCTCCGTGCTTTGCAGCGGCCGTGCCAGCTGCTACTCTGAGCTACGTCGGCGCAGATCTGGAGCAACTCTGCTGACGTCATTGGCGCCTACCTCACGGGGGTATTGGGAGGAATTGTCTGGGAATAAATGCTTTGAACACATAGGGCCAAACCTTTGGCTGGTGTAAATCAGCATTGCTCCATTTAAGGTATGGAGATATGCCGCTGTACGCCAGCACAGGATCTGGCCCATTAAGTGCTATCTGTGTGTAGATGAGTACTATTATTACACCAGTGTAACTGAGCAGGATTTGGCCACTGAAGGCCTTTTCTCACCAGTGCTGCCCGAGGTTCACCTCCACCGGTGGTAGCAATTGCACAATCTCTGGTGCAGACTGTGGCACTAGGCACTGCATCGTGCAGACCTGCTCTGAGCCGAGCGAGACACCAGCATGGCAAAGATGCCAGAGCCATGTCTACGCTAGTGTAGGGTTACCATATTTAAAAAATAAAAAAAGAGGACACTCCACAGGCCCTGGCCCCGCCCCTTCCCCACCCCGGCCCTGCCCCAACTCCGCCCCTTCCCTGCCCCTTTCCCAAAGTCCCCGCCCTAACTCCCCCTCCTCCCTCCCAGCCACGCGAAAAGGGCTGCCCGAGCGCTACCGGCTTCACGGTTTGCCGGGCAGCCTCCAGACCCTGCGCCCCCAGCTGGCGCTTCCCCAGCACAGCTGGAGCCCAGGAGGGGAAGCGCCCAGCCGGGGGCGCAGGGTCTGGAGGCTGCCCAGCAAACCGTGAAGCCGGTAGCGCTCAGGCTTCGGGCAGCCCCCTTGCCTCTGGACCCAGCGCCCCCGGACGGGCACTTCCCCTCCTGGGCTCCGGCTGCTGTGCTCCTCCCCTGACTCTTCGACTCTGTTTAAGAGCCGAGCTACCCGAGTGCTCTGGCTTCGGGCAGCCCCCTTGCCTCTGGACCCCAGCCGCCGGCCGGGCACTTCTCCTCCCCAGCTCCAGCTGCTCTGCTCCTCCCCTGACTCAGACTTCGGCTCTGTTTAACAGCCAAGCTGCCCGAGCCAGCGCTACCGGCTTCGGGCAGCCCCCTTGACTCTGGACCCTGTGCTGCTGGAGCAGAGCAGCTGGAGCCCGGGAAGGGAAGTGCCCGGCCGGCGGATCGGGGTCCGGAGGCGCGGGGCTGCCCGAAGCCGGTAGCGCTGGCTCGGGCAGCTTGGCTCTTAAACAGAGCAGAAGTCTGAGTCAGGGGACCAGCAGAGCAGCCACGGGAGAGGAAGTGCCTGGCCGGTATTTTTCCCGGACATGTTTGGCTTTTTGGCAATTCCCCCTGGACAGGGGTTTGATTGCCGAAAAGCCGACGTCTGGGAAAAAACGGACGTATGGTAACCCTACGCTAGTGTTTCCAACAGAGTTACTACCACAGCAAACAGATCTAATACATGCAAGTCCAACAGGAAGGTGTGGGCGGGTGACTCTGCCAGGAGACAAAACCTCACCCCCTGCCACTACGCTCACTTCAGCAAGGGACCCCGAGACAAGTTCCTGCGAGCCGTGCATCCGAGTGTAGTGCGCAGTCGGTGTAACCACCAGCTTCCCCTCCAAGCTCCTTGCAGGGGCGATATTAGCAGAACAGAAAGCAGGGGCAGCTCAATTTCCTTTTTGTATTTCACCCCCTCAGTCTGGATTGGAGCCAGCATTTGATTAGGGGTGTGGGGCCCTAGAACCAGAGAGATTTAGGGACCCCCCAGTGAGGATCAGTGCATACACTGTCAGTGTGCAAAAACATTGTGACGGTCAAGGGACCGTTGGTGGAGCAGTGGGAGGAAGCCAAAGAGGCTCCAAATATGGAGATGATGGACCTGAGTCTCTATTGATTTGCAGCTTGGGCCAGATCCTCAGGACCGGCCACCTGGCATTGGTGCAGCGTGCAAAGGGGGTGGGAGGGCCCTAAAATGGCTGATTCTCAGGCCTGGCTGAAATAGCCCCTATGAGACCACACTAGGAGCCAGATGGATGAAGTGCAAGGATAATAACCTGGCCATAACCTCCTTTGCTGTGCCCCCTCTGTGGCGGGCTGGAAGGGAGTGATACAGAGCTGGCCATGCCTACCGGAGGATTCCACTCAAGTCTGTACTAAAACACAGCACTATTGCGCAGCAGTTTAGGACAGGAAGGGGAGAAAATGATTGTCTCCAGCTGCCACTGCAAAGGGAAATTAGGTAGGCGGAACCTTGCTACCCAAATTGGAGGTGGTTAGCTCTTTGGGGGCGGGAGCATCTTTGTTCTGTGTTTGTACAGCGCCTAGCACAATGGGGTCGTTTCAGAGCTAGGGCTCCCAGGCCCTCCAGCAATACAAGCAATAACGTGAGACTGACAGCCTGCTGCTTGCGGATTGCTGACGGACACTAGCAGACAGGACCTCGCTTTTTCATTTAATCTGAAATACAGTTACTCCAGCAGCACAGCGCCTGCTAACTCAGTAGCGGGGCACTGGCTCTGAGGGAAAAGCACTCTTCGCTGTGTCATGCAGGGGTTCTGGGGCTATCTCTCAAGCAGAAACTAACAAGGTCTTCCCCTGTTTCACCCTTTGGCTCTGCCATGACGACAGCACAGGGTGGTAGGTCTGGACTCTGCTGACGTGCATGTCGAGGCTGACTCTGAGTAGGACATTTTCTGACAAGGCCCCGCAAGAGAATGATTGTTAGATGGACGCTACAGAAAGGAACGTTACCCACAGATTGTGTCTCTTTCCCACTGGCCCCGCCTTTCTCAGCGATCGCTCTGTCTGATGGTCTTGCAAACGAAACTCTTCCAGCTTCATAATGAAACAACACAGAAAGCAATAACGTGGATCATGAGCCTTTCTCCTCTCTCAGCAAAATGCTTCTGCCGGCCCTGAATCGCTATGGAGACGCGTTGAAAGGATGATGCTGTTGGCATCATCCCAATGCTGCCTCCAGAGGTGGGACGTGTCCTCAGTTATCAGCCCCATTCCTTGCGGTGGGAAGCTGGGAATGACAATGCTCCCAGGGTGAGAGAGGAACAAGGGAGGGGTTTTTCCAGCCTGCGGCCTTCCTTCCCATGGCGCGCCCCTCCATGCACTCCTCATCTAGGACGTCCATCTGCCAGATGTTTTTGCCAGGAGGAGTGCCAGTTGCAAAAAGGAGCTTCCTCTTCTGCTCTCTTTGGAATGTTTTTCATGGCGCATCCTCCCCGAGTTCAGAAGCTGAGGCTGGGCAGAGGTGCCAGGCAGTGAATCAGCAGCTGGTGGAGTGGGACGAGGGGCCCCTGCGGCTGTGCATTCACCAGCTGGCTCCCCCGCCCTCTCCTCCCACACATGTTGCTACCTGGGTTTTCTTCTCCCCAAGGAGAGGTAATAATGGAGGGCTAGGCATGGCATGGGCAGGGGCTGGGTGACCTTGCCTGGTGAAGGGCCGCTCGGCTGGGGCCGGAACCGGCGGTGCGGGGCCGGGGGTGCTTGGCCGAGGGCGGCAGTGCAGGGCTGGGGGCCGGCGGTGTGGGGCTGGGGGCTGGGGCCGGCGGTGCTTGGCTGGGGCCGGGGGCCAGAGCTGGTGGTGCGGTGCCGGGGGTTGGAGCCGGCGGTGCAGGACCAAGTCCGATGGTGCGGGGCCGGGGGTGCTGGGCCGGGGCAGGCGGTGCGGGGCTGGGGGTGCTGGGCTGGGGCAGGCGGTGCGGGGCCAGGGGCCGGCGGTGCAGGGCCGCTCGGCCGGGGCCGCTCTGCCAGGGCCGGAGCTGGCGGTGCAGGGCCGGGGCCAGCGGTGTGGGGCTGTGGGCTGGGGCCGGGGGCCGGAGCCGGTGGTGCTCGGCTCGGGGCTGGGGCTGGGGGCCGGAGCCGACGGTGCGGGGCTGCTCTGCCGGGGCCGGCAGTGCGGGCCGGAGGCCAGGGCCGGCGGTGCAGGGCCGGGACCGGCGGTGCAGGGCCGCTCGGCTGGGGCCGGAACCGGCGGTGTGGGGCCGGGGGTGCTTGGCTCGGGGCTGGGGCCGGCGGTGCTCGGCTCGGGGCTGGGGCCGGGGGCCGGAGCCGGTGGTGCGGGGTTGGGGCCAGCGGTGCATAGCCGGGGGCTGGATCCGGTGGTGCAGGGCCGGGTAGGGCTACCATATTTTGTGCCTCCGAATGGAGGACACTCCACAGGACCCCGGCCCCGCCCACAGCCACGCCCCCGCCCCCACTCCGCCCCCTCCCCAAAGTCTCTGCCCCCTCCCCTGCTTCCCGCGAACATTTAATTCGCGGGAAGCCTGAAGCAGGTAAGGGGGGGTGTGGGGGGAGGAGGCGCGACCCAGGCTGGGTCGGCTCGGGCCCTGGGGTGCCGGCCCCGGCCGACCACCCCCGGCCCGCCCAGCACTGCCGGCCCCCGGCGGCCCGGTGCACCCCCCGGCGGCCCGGCTCCGGCCCGGCTCGGCCTCCCGGCCCCGCGCACCCCCCGGATCCCGGCCCCGCGGCCCAGCGCACCCCCCGGCCCAGCGCACCCCGCGACCCCGGACCGGCTCCTGGCCCCCGGCGGCCCGGCTCCCAGCGCACCCCCCGGCGGCCCGGCTCCCAGCCCCGCGACCCTGGACCGGCTCCCAGCCCCGCGACCCTGGACCGGCTCCCAGCGCACCCCCCGGCGGCCCGGCTCCCAGCGCACCCCCCGGCGGCCCGGCTCCGGCCCGGCTCGGCCTCCCGGCCCCGCGCACCCCCCGGATCCCGGCCCCGCGGCCCAGCGCACCCCCCGGCTCCCAGCGCACCCCCCGGCGGCCCCGCGGCCCAGCGCACCCCCCAGCGGCCTGGCTCCCAGCGCACCCCCCGGCGGCCCGGCTCCCAGCCCCGCGGGCCCGGCCCGGCTCCTGGCCCCGCGGCCCAGCGCACCCCCCGGCGGCCCCGCGGCCCAGCGCACCCCCCGGCGGCCCGGCTCCCAGCGCACCCCCCGGCAGCCCGGCTCCCAGCCCCGCGGGCCCGGCCCCGCACCCAGCCCGGCCCGGCACCGCGCGCCCGGCCCGGCACCATGCCCCCGGCCCCGCACCGGCCCCGGCCAAAGAGGCCCCGCCGAGCCCTCCCTCCCTCCCGATTTTCCCGGACATGCCCGGCTTTTGGGGATTTCCCCCCGGACGGGGATTTGAGCCCCCAAAAGCCGGACATGTCCGGGAAAATCCGGACGTATGGTAACCCTAGGGCCGGGTCCAGCGGTGCGGGGCCGGGGGTGCTCGGCCGGGGCTGGCGGTGCGGGGCCGGGGGTTGGCGGTGCAGGGCTGGGGGCTGGGGCCGGGGGCTGGAGCCAGCGGTGCAGGGCCGGGTGTTGGCGGTGCGGGGCCGCTCTGCCGGGGCCGGCAGTGCGGGGCCGGAGGCCAGGGCCGGCGATGCAGGGCCGGGGCCGGCGGTGCGGGGCTGGGGGTGCTCGGCTGGGGCCGGTAGTGCAGGGCCGGGGGCCGGCGGTGCAGGGCCGCTCGGCCAGGGCCGGAACCGGCGGTGCGGGGCCGGGGGTGCCCGGCCGAGGCCAGCGGTGCAGGGCCGGGGGCCGGCGGTGCGGGGCTAGGGGCCGGGGCCGGCGGTGTTCGGCTGGGGGCTGTGGCCGGGAGCTGGAGCCGGTGGTGCGGGGCCGGGGCCAGCGGTGCATGGCCGGGGGCTGGGTCCGGCGGTGCAGGGCCGGGTCCGGCGGTGCAGGGCCGGGGGTGCTCGGCCGGGGCCAGCGGTGCAGGGCCGGGGGCCGGTGGTGCAGGGCCGGGGGCTGCTCAGCCGGGGCCGGCAGTGCGGGGCCGGGGGCCAGGGCCGGCGGTGCAGGGCCGGGGCCGGTGGTGCGGGGCCGGGGCTGGCGGTGCTCGACTAGGGGCTGGGGCCGGGGGCAGGAGCCGGTGGTGCGGGGCCGGGGCCGGTGGTGCAGGGCCGGGGGTGCTCGGCCGGGGCTGGCGGTGCAGGACTGGGGGCCAGCGGTGCAGGGCCGGGGGCTGCTCAGCCGGGGCCGGCAGTGCGGGGCCGGGGGCCAGGGCCGGCGGTGCAGGGCCGGGGCCGGCGGTGCGGGGCCGGGGCTGGCGGTGCTCGACTAGGGGCTGGGGCCGGGGGCAGGAGCCGGTGGTGCGGGGCCGGGTCCGGCGGTGCAGGGCCGGGGGTGCTCGGCCGGGGCCAGCGGTGCACGGCCGGGGGCTGGGTCCGGCGGTGCAGGGCCGGGTCCGGCGGTGCAGGGCCGGGGGTGCTCGGCCGGGGCCAGCGGTGCAGGGCCGGGGGCCGGTGGTGCAGGGCCGGGGGCCGGTGGTGCTCAGCCGGGGCCGGCAGTGCGGGGCCGGGGGCCAGGGCCGGCGGTGCAGGGCCGGGCCCGGCGGTGCGGGGCCGGGGCTGGCGGTGCTCGACTAGGGGCTGGGGCCGGGGGCAGGAGCCGGTGGTGCGGGGCCGGGGCCGGTGGTGCAGGGCCGGGGGCCGGCGGTGCAGGGCCGGGGGCTGCGGGTGCTCAGCCGGGGCCGGCAGTGCGGGGCCAGGGGCCAGGGCCGGCGGTGCAGGGCCGGGGCCGGCAGTGCGGGGCCGGCGATGCAGGGCCGGGGCTGGCGGTGCTCGACTAGGGGCTGGGGCCGGGGGCAGGAGCCGGTGGTGCGGGGCCGGGGCCGGTGGTGCAGGGCCGGGGCTGGCAGTGCTCAGCCGGGGGCCGGGCCGGTGCTGGCGGTGCTCGGCCAGGGCCGGCGGTGCGGGGCCGAGGGCTGGCGGTGTGGGGCCGGCGGTGCTCGGCCGGGGGCCAGGGGCCGGGGCCGCCGGTGCTTGGCCGGGGGCTGGGGGCCGGCGCCCCAAGGCCCGAGCCGAGCCGGGCAGGAGACGCCAGGGCCAGAGCCTCTTGGCCTGGGCTGTCTGGCTGCCAGAGGGAGCCGCTCGGCCCGGGGTGGGCCAGACTGTGCTGCGCTGTGCCCCGCCCTGCCCCAGCCCCAGCCCCAGCTTACTTGCTGCCTCCCTGTTTCAGGCTTCCCGCAAACATTTGATTCGCGGGAAGCAGGGGAAGGGGAGGAGCAGAAGGCGGAGCGTTCAGGGGAGGGGGCAGAGTTGGGGTGGGGACTTTGGGGAAGGGGCGGGGCGGGGAAGGGGCGGAGTTGGGGCGGGGCCCCGTGGAGTGTCCTCCTTTTTTTAAATTAAAATATGCTAACCCTACCATTGTGGATCTTACATAATCCTTCACTCTCTTGAGTTCAGAGACGTGCCTCTCATTTGATGCTGTAGGAACTGGAAGACTCAACACAATATCTATGATAGACAGCAAAGACTGGGAACCCCTTGGTAAGTCATGGAGAACATGGCAGAATTCGGAAATTGAAGTCATTTTTTTGGGTGGAATGTGCTTCTTGGCAACTTTGACTTCTGCATCCAGATGGCCAAAATCAGTGCCTGTTGACCCATAATGATCTGCAATTATTTTCAGTTTCTCATCATCAAGAAAATATTCCCTCTTTGGGTCACAAGCAGTTAGTGCTGTAAGCTAAAGAAGATGTACAGTTCTTGAGCAAATGCAAAGACATCCTGACACTGCGCAATGCTGGAACATGTGTCTGCAATGACAAGATTAAGCCTGGCAGTGCACATAAATGGCATGTGTTATCCGTTCCTGAATTTGAGCTTGTACTCCTGTTAAATGCCCATCAGCACAGAAGCTCCGTCATAACCGCGGGCAACAATGTAATTAACAGCAAGCTTCAAATGCAGTAGTTCTTCAATCAGTTTTGAAACAGATTCAGCATTTAGATTTGGAGCTCTTTCCTGAATGATTCCTTTTGGATAGTAGCGTAAAAGAAGACACAGCTGTTCTTTTTTTCATGCATCTTTAGTTTCATCAGCAAGGACAGAAAATATTTGGCTTCCTGACCTCTTCAACAATGCTTTCTCTCAGGGCTTCTGCAGCAGAATGGATTAAATCATTCTGGTGCTGGTCCATATCTGCTTCTTTCTCGATTCAAAAGACGGGTCTGAGTGAAAGCAAACAACTCAAGAATTTCAATAAAATGGCCTTGATTGCTAGAGTCATGCATTTCATCATGCCCCTGAAAAGCAATACCCTGTCTTGCACACAGCATGGAGACCTAAGAGTCTTTCAATATACTGGCACTTTTCAGCTATGACAGCCTGATGACTGGAAACAAGTTGATCTGCGACACTTTTTGAACTGCTAACCCTAATTTTCAAGTAGTCTTGCCCTGAAATGAAAGCTGACTTATTCATTCATAAAACCGGTTACTCCAATAACTGGCTAATTAACGGTTAAGATGCTTGTTAAGAGCCATAGCTGTTCAGTCAGCTGCCTTTATAAGTTTCACTATCAATCCAATTCCTGCTTAAATCACTGAGACTTGCACTGTTTAGTACTGTAATTTCTGTTCACCATTTATTACACTTGCCTACAGTGTAACTTCTGTTCACTGTTCGCCATCCATTATACTTGTCTATATTGTAACTTCTGTTCACTGTTTGCCATATTGTAATTCAACCCCCATTTTAAAACGCTTACTCCATTTTGTAAGGGCTTGCTGCAACCTTCATTTTTGCAAACCCTGCTGTAATCTTATTAGTTTAGTTTATATGAGTGAATGAGGTATGTATGGATGATGGAATCAACCTCCAGCCCCAGCCTGTCCTGATTAAATAGAGTTCAAACACCAACGGCTGAAGATGCAGACAAGAGTCCTAACAAAGTGTCGGGGACTCGAACCCAGACGGCACGGTTCGTTGTCTGACCGCAGAGAGATAGGCAACACCAGCAAGGTCCAAACACAAGCTCTTTATGGAAGAATGCCCGTCTCCACTGAGAACCAGCCCTGATTACAATAACTAGGACAGTTCCATCGCGTCATAGTTAAAACAACCCAACCCCCCTTTATTAGTTAGAAAGCTTCTAATATTCATGCATATCTATCTTCTTTGACACTACAAACAATTTGTGATGCCTCAGCAACTTCTTATGAGCTTTGTTGTCATGCACCAGAAACTAGGAGAAAGGAGGGAGTTGAGTACAGATGAAGAACAGAAACAGGGAGTGGAGACTGCAAGTCTCCATATGTCCAAACAAACCGTTCCTAGTACATCTGGTACAAGAATGTGCCCCCGCCCCTTATCTCATTCTTTGAAGCCCAAGCAAGCATGTCTTCATGTTTCACAGAGAGACAGGAATGGCCCTGCAACTACTACAGGGAAGAGCCAGTTCCTGTCTCAGGGATCACTAATGGGTCATCTCCCTGCTCCTCCCAATGTCCACACATGGCTAACACCACATTCCCCCTATCATAATATGGCTTCATCATATTAACATGGTACACCCAGTGGCGGTGTGCCCGGTTAGACAGTTCCACCATATAATTTACTTCGTTTAGTTGCTTGACAACCTTGAAAGGGCCTTCCCATGCGGCCGGTAGTTTATTTTTTCTCACGGGGATGAGGACCATCACCTGATCCCCGATGGTGTAGGCGTGGGCCCGCACTGTGCGATCATACCAAACCTTCTGTTTCCTCTGGGCTCTGGCCAGATTCTCCTTGGCCAGGCCCATGAGCTCAGCAAGCCTTTCTCGGAAGACCAAGACATACGCCACCACTGATTCTCCATCGGGAGTGGCCTTCTCCTCCCATTTATCTCTCATCAGGTCCAGGAGCCCCCTTAACCTTCTTCCATATAACAGTTCAAAAGGCGAAAACCTGGTAGACTCCTGGGGCACCTCCCTGTATGCAAACAGCAACTGAGGTAAATATTTGTCCCAATCCTGCGGGTGCTGGTTCATAAAGGTTTTCAGCATCATCTTTAGAGTTCCATTGAACCTCTCTACCAGCCCATTGGACTGGGGGTGATATGCTGAGGCCCAGGTGTGCCGGACCCCACATTTCTCCCACAAGCACCGGAGCAGGGCTGACATGAAGTTGGATCCTTGGTCTGTCAAGACTTCCTTGGGGAATCCCACTCGGCTGAAAATGGTCAGCAGTGCATCTGCCACGGCGTCTGCTTCGATAGAAGACAAGGCCACTGCCTCTCTCCCAGGGTCGAGCTGCAGACTCCTCCCCCCTGTAATCATTCACCAGGGGGACCCCATTCCTGCAACAGTCCTTCTCTCTCCCAGGGTCAAGCCGCAGACTCCTCCGCCCCTGGAACTGCTCGCCGCAATCCCCAGGGGGACCCCATTACTGCAACAGTCCTTCTCGCTGGTCACACACTCCCAGGGATTAAATGTAGCTCCTTTGGCCGCCCGAAACCACACTCCCAGGGATTAAGTGTAGCTCCTTTGGCACCCTGAAACCGCTCCTCTCTGAGCCTTCAGCCTGCCAGGTCCTCATCAATCCCCTTCCGTTTTACTGCCATCCATGGGTGCAGTAGATCCCACCTTTGCCACCAGTTGTCACTGAGTGTGGGGGAGTCAGGGCCCTGCATCCCCCACTTCCTGCGATTCACTGTGACTCTCAGCCAGCCAGTAAAACAGAAGGTTTATTAGATGACAGGAACACAGTCCAACACAGAGCTTGTTGTTACAGACAACCGGACCCCCTCAGTCAGGTCCATCTTGGGAGGGGGGCAGGGAGCTTAGACCCCAGCCCTGGGGCTCCCTCTGTTTCCCCAGCCAGCTCCAAACTGAAACCCCCTCCAGCAGTCTCACCCAGCCTCCCCCCGGCTCCTCCTCCAGCCTTTGTCCAGTTTCCAGGGCAGAAGGTGTCACCTGGCCCCATCCCCCTCCTGGGCTCAGGTATCATCCCTCAAGTGAAGTCACACCCTGATATCCCATCGCTCCTCCAGCCTTTGTTCAGTTTCCCGGCAGAAGTTGTCACCTGGCCCCATCCCCCTCCTGGGCTCAGGTTACATGCTCAGGTATCATATCTCAAGTGAAGTCACACCCTGATATCCCATCGCTCCTCCAGCCTTTGTTCAGTTTCCCGGCAGAAGTTGTCACCTGGCCCCATCCCCCTCCTGGGCTCAGGTTACATGCTCAGGTATCATATCTCAAGTGAAGTCATACCCTGACATCCCATCACCATGCAGACAGTACCAGCAAAACTCCCCCACAATATCCCCAGGTCAATCCTCCCCACTCCCTACTCTGTCACAGCAAGCCCCAGATTCCTTGAACAAGGCTTGTTCCTTCAACAAAGCAGGTGACGTGAGTAGCTGGAGTAGGACCTGTGACGTTATGAGTGTAATATAATATCTCATTGGAAGGTGACAGGGCCAGAAAGAGTTAATTACCTCACAGACTGACTTGACCCATGGCCCAACTTTAAAGACTGGTTAGAAGATATGTAAATAAATAGAGCTTTGAAATGCAAGCCTGCATTGTTAGAGATAGAAGGGTAGATGTTTGCTCAGATCTTGTGATGTAAGCAAACAATCTTGTCTATTGCTATAGTTTTGATTCAAAGATCAAAAAAGGAGTATGTGATCGGCGTTGGCCCACCTACCCGCTAGGGGGCGGTGGGGAGCTATGAGGTCACTGGCCGGCCTGGGTCACGCCTCCGTCAGCGGGGAATTAGCGGCGGGGCGGCCGCCAGCCAGAGTCAGTAGCGCGCCCCTCAGGCAGGGGAGCGCCGGCAAAGGTCAGTAGCGCGCCCCTCAGGCAGGGGAGCGCCGGCAAAGGTCAGTAGCGCGCCCCTCAGGCAGGGGAGCGCCGGCAAAGGTCAGTAGCGCGCCCCTCAGGCAGGGGAGCGCCGGCAAAGGTCAGTAGCGCGCCCCTCAGGCAGGGGAGCGCCGGCTAAGGTCAGTAGCGCGCCCCTCAGGCAGGGGAGCGCCGGCTAAGGTCAGTAGCGCGCCCCTCAGGCAGGGGTGCGCCGGCTAAGGTCAGTAGCGCGCCCCTCAGGCAGGGGTGCGCCGGCTAAGGTCAGTAGCGCGCCCCTCAGGCAGGGGTGCGCCGGCTAAGGTCAGTAGCGCGCCCCTCAGGCAGGGGTGCGCCGGCTAAGGTCAGTAGCGCGCCCCTCAGGCAGGGGTGCGCCGGCTAAGGTCCCGGCGTGGCTCTGCCGGGTAGGGGAGCGCAGGCCCACCCTACACCACTGCGCTCCAGCCCAGGGCCCTGACAGTGGCAGAACGAGGGTCCCACCACTGGGTCAGCGGGGTCGTCCCGCTACATAGACTCACCACTGTGCAGCTCTGTCCCTGGGCTACTTCCTACCCGATTGCTCGCCCGAATCCCTCTGGTCCCGTGAGTGCGTCAGGGTAGTCCGCTGCTGGCAGCTCCGGCTCCCCCTCAGGCTCAGGCTCCTCCAGCTCCTCTGGGTACTCGGCTGCTGGCAGCTCCCGCTCCCCCTCCGACTCCTCCAGTTCCTCTGGGTACTCGGCAGCGGGCAGTCCTGGCAGCCCCAGTCCGTCCTCCAGGTGAGGTTTCCATGGGTCCAGGGCCTCCCCTGGTGTGGCAGCAGGCTCTGAAGGGAGCAGCCCACGGTCTGTGTCTGCCTCCCCCCCTGGTGCTGCCCTAACTGAGCTAAGGGCCCCGCCCTTTATACTTCCTGTTCCACCCCTCCCCTTCCGGGGGGTGGAGCAAGCTTGGGCTGGCCCCGCCCACTCAGGCTGAGGGAAAGGCCCTTTACCCTCAGGTTCAGAGGGCAGCCACCCTGGCCCCCTACAGAGTAATATTTAGGAAGACACTTGAGTGAAATAGTATTATTGTTTATATGTCTCTTTGAAGGTTGTGGTAACGTGTATCTGAACTGTTTAATGGATAAATTATCCTGTGATAATTGCCATGATGTTTGGGAGAAGGGAAGGTAAGCCTATTGTTTTCTCAGGCCAAAAGGCTGCAGGAGATGTATAAAAACCCTGGGACACAATCATTCGTCATCTCAGATCTGCTTTGGGTTTCAAGAGGGGGAAACCTTAAGCCACAAGGATTGAGATCCCCAGTCACTAACTGGAGTCACCCTGAATATGGACATTGGACTATAAACTATGGACTATTTCTAAAAGGACTTTTGACAACTACAAACTCATCTCTACTATGTACCTGAATTCAAGTCTGTATGTATATTGATCTTTTAACCAACACTCTATCTCTTTTCTTTTAAAATAAATTTTAGTTTAGTTAACAAGAATTGACTATAGCATGTATTTTGGGTAAGATCTAAGTTAAAATTGGACCTGGGTGTGAGGCTGATCCTTTGGGATTGGAAGAACCTTTTCTTTTATATGATGAAATAAGATTTTCAGTAATCATCATCATATCTGACATGTGTGTCTGGATGGAGGCCTGAGGCTGGGTACTTTAAGGGAACTGCATTGTTTGGACTTCTGAGTAACCAGTGAAGCAATACAGAGGCTGTTTGGGGCTGACTTGGTAAATCTAAGTATTGGAATATCTAACAGCTTTTGGGGTTTGTCTGGCCCGTTCTGTTTGCAGTTCACCCTAATTGAGTGACCTCAGATGGCTCCCACAGGCAGCATTGTTACAGGACCCCATGGAGGTGATGGTTTGTGGGCAGGTGGGGTTGGTGGGATGGGCAGCCTGGAAAGGGCAAGTCTTACTCTAAGTGACTCTGCTTCTTCTCCTGGCCTAGCTGGTCTCCAGTGGAAGGCACCAGAGACATCTACAGCTGCGGTGAGACTGGGAACTGTGGATTGCTTGGAGCAGTGGTTCTCAGTCAGAGGTTTGGGGCCCCCTGGGGGCCTGCACATAGGAGCCAACTTTCTCAGCGCCGGTGGTTGCCTGCACCCACCCCTGGCCCCGCACCACCTCCACCCTTGCCCCACCCCCATTCCAACCTCATCCCCAAAGTCCCCGCCCTAAGCACTGAAAAGATTATGGTGCCCCCCATATGTAATTCAAAATAAAAACAATACTATACCGTAAAATAAAATTTTATTTTTCGAAATGACACAAAACTTACATGTATGCTGAAATTAAAATAGCTTCTTTCTAGATTTTCTGATTGCAAAATTCTGAATAAGTTCATCAAAGCTGACTCGACAAAGCATGCCCGCTTCCATACACAGTAGGGAAAGTGAATCAAGTCTGTTCTGACGCATTGTTGTTCTCTGAGGGTTTTTTATTCTTTTCAGCTGAGAAAAAGAGCTTTCTGCGGAGCAGTTAGTAATCATCAATGTTAGAAAAATACGTAATGCGATCTCTACATTTGGAAATACACATTGTAGTCCATCTTTCAATATTGTGTCATGAAGATCAATGTGACTGAATTTCATTTTTCCTGTTTCATTAAACTTTGCGCGCATATAACAGTGGAACTGCCGTACTTCTCCACAGAGATTCATGTTCAAGTCAACAGAGTATGAGTCAACTAGCTTTTGGGAATCTTGTGAATATTGTTCATCAGATAAGTCCATATCGTTTAGAAAAGAAAATCTACTTGATGTTTCTTTGTACACTTCACCTCTCCTCTTCATATGAGCTTCAAATGTATCAATTATAGCGTAGTAAGTAAATATGCAAAATTTGTCTCTAGGATTCAATGCTGTTTCTGTTGCACTGCTATCATTTGCTTGTTTTTTCCTGATGCGCTTGTGGGACTGGGTTTCTTTGTAGTTAGTATCAGGCAAGATATCTTTTGATATGTCTTCAAATCTTTCAAAATCATTCCTCAAAGTGTGTAAGTGGTCTGCTAATGATTGACAGAGGTCTGCACATGTTTTCAAATCCAATTCTTTTTCTTGGAGAGCTTGACTTGTGTGGTAAAAGTGTTGTAAAATGTCATTCCACATGGTCAACATGAATACAAACTCTAGTTCTTGCATCTTGTTTGCAATGTTTTCTGCCTCTCGTATAGTTTCTCCCTTTTGTGATTGGTCTTCAGCTATACTTTCTAATGCATCCACAATCTTTGAGTAGGACTCCAGAATTGCACTTGTTGCCACTGCATGTGCCTCCCAGCGAGTATTAGAAAGAGATTTCAACACACGATCATTGTCCAAATATGTTTTAAGAACTGCCCATTGGTGAGTTGAGGCAGAGAAAAATGTATAAAGTAACTGGACTGTTGAGAAAAACCTTACTGCCACCGGACAACAATCAACAGCACTGCGGCCAACAAAATTGAGAGAGTGTGCGGCACATGGTATGACTATGGCATATTTGTTCTGTTATAAAAGCTTCTTCTGCATTCCTTGATAATGCCCTGACGTTGGCAGCATTGTCATAAGATTGACCTCTGCACTTTGAGAAATCTATTTTGCAAACTTGGCACAGATAATGCAGTACTTGATTTGCCATTTCTTCACCAGTGTGGCTTTTCAAATTGAGGAATGTTATAAATCGTTCAACTGTTTTTCCATCTGTGGGAGACACATATCTTAGTACAATACTTAATTGATCAATATGTGAAAGATCAGGTGTAGAGTCGACAGATAAACGGAAGTACCCAGCAGTACTTATTTCATCCACAATAGCTGAACGAACTTTGTCACTCATTACACCAATGAGTTCATCACATATTGTCTTGTATAAGTATGATGGGTTACCTTTGCCAGCATTCCCATATTTTGAGATATGGCCTGCTAAAAATGGGTCAAACTGAGCCACAAGCTCCAACAATCACAAGAAATTTCCATTCTGCAATGATCCAAATGTGTCATTTGATCCCCGGAAAGGCAGACCACATTCAGCTAATGTTTGAATAACAGCTATAACACGCTGCAAGACATATTGCCAGTATTCACGCTCCCCTTTAATTTGTTCTTCCAATTTTTGTGTCAATCCAAATCCCTGTCTTCGATTTAAATATGTCAACATTGAATCTCTGTGAGTAGTGCTATTTTCATGTTGTTCAATTAAAACAGTATTCTGCCAGTCACTAAATCCATCTGCAGCAAACCGGGATGTTGAAGGTTTATATACAAAAAGTTTGCAAACAAAACAATACACAGACCCTGTTGATGGTGAATACAATAGCCATTCTCGAGTGTATTTCTCACCATTCACTTTCATGCCGAAAAATATTTTTTGTGGACAATATCTTGTTTGTTTGCCATTGGTAAAAGTCTGACATGATTTCTCAAATGGCCCAGTGTGGTGTTGACAGTCATTTGATCCATGATCTATCCAGTAAGCTACATCATCGGTACTGAAATCAACCCACATACCAGGATCTTTTCTCCTATTATTTACAGCATGAGCAGGTTCAGTCTCTGACACATCCACATATTCTGGAATGGTGTTTGTTTCACCAGTAGAAGAAGGGTCAGTCTCTGAAACACCGATGTCTGTGCTACTGAGAGAAGATGTTGCTTCTGATGGATTTGCTTTGAAAAATGATGTCAGCTTTGGAAGATTTTGGAAAATTTCACTAGTTTTTTTTTCTTTTCTTCTGCCAGTTTTCATTTCTGTGCTCCACTCAGTTGGTTACGTTTCATCCCGCCCCTTATCTCAGTTATCTGAACTTAAAAAAAAAAAAATTACACAATGTGCACTATTTTTATGTATATATATAATATATACATAAGAAAAAAAAAAACAAATCAAGTACGTATAACTCAGAAGAATATATCAATAATAAAACATAAATTTATTGCAATACATGACAGCATCTGATTTCCTCACATTTTGATCTATGTTAGTAGACACCCCCCTGGTTTAGGTGGGGATAAGTAATAAAAAGAGAACAGAAAAACGGGGGAAGAGTGTGTAGTGGAGTGTAAGGAAGTCTCACAAAGTTCTGATTTTTCCCATGATGACTACTTTGGTGCTTTTTTTGAAATATCAAATATCAAATTTAAAAAAAAAAAATCTAATTTTTTTTGGTGCCCCCTGCTTTGCTGGTGCCCTAAGCACGTGCTTTGTCTGCCTATTGGGTAATCCTGCCCTGCCCCTCCCTGCCCCTATTGGATCCCTTCCCCAAATCCCCGCCCTGGCCCCGCCTCTTCCCCCAGCGCGCCACGTTCCCCCTCCTCCTCCTCCTCCTTCCCTGCCCCGCGAATCAACTGTGTCACGGCAGAAGTGCTGGGAGGGAGGAGAAGCAGGAAGAGGCAGCGGGCTTGTGGAGGAGGTGGAGGCGAGCTGGAGCAGGGGGGGCGGGGCAGGGCCACGGGGAGTTGCCAGTGGGTGCTGAGCACCCACCAATTTTTTTCCGTGGGTGCTCCAGCCTGCAAGCAGGTTTTGGGGGTCCACCAAGCAGGGCTGACATTAGGCATGCTGGGGCCCAGGGCAGAAAGCCAAAGCCCCACCACATGGGGCTGAAGCCTGGGGCCCTGAGCCCTACCACCTGCGGCTGAAGCCTGAGAAACTTAGCTTCATGGGGTCCCCTGTGGTGTGGGGTCCCAGGCAATTGCCCTGCTTGCTACCCCCTCATGCTGACCCTGGCTTTTATATGCAGAAAACAGTTATTGTGGCACAGATGGGCCATGGAGTTTTTATAGCATGTCAAGGGGCGGGGGGGAGGGGGAGACTCAGAAAGAAAAAGGTTGAGAACCCCTGGCTTGGAGGAGAGTCCAGGAGAGGCAGCCCTCTGGACAGTGGGCCAGGGAGATGCTTCCAGAGAGATGTGGCCCCCAGGTTCTGTGATGCCCACCCAACTTATGTAGGAGGGCAGGATATAACCTTTGACCTGAAGAACAGAGGCTGGCTTGGTCAAACTGACACCCCATTTTAAGGGGTCTTCATCCCAAAGTGAGCGGGGGAGGATGTAGCTAATGAAATATTAATGGACTTTTGGTAACACTCTTGTATCTCGACACAGGTAACTCCTCAGTGAGGGTAGCAGAGGCTCATGTTGTGGTAGGACCCCTATTCATCCTTGATGCCTAGCAAGGGTCCAAGGATCTCCTAGAAGACCAACAGGAAGCAATGCAGGCAGCATCACATGATATCTAGTGACTGACCTGCATGCAGCTTGGAGAGCTTTCTGCATTGTGTTATGAATCTACTTCTCTGTTGGTGGAGGACTGGGAGCTTCCACCCACCTGGGAAAAATCCTGAAGTCTCATCCTGGGGCAGGGTGGGGGGAATTATTCATAACAGTGGGGGTTGAAGAGGGAAGTGGCACAACCAGAGTCAGGGGGTTTTCCACTGAATACCTGCCCCAGCCCATCACAGCTAGGCTGAGAAGAGCCTTGGCAGCTAGGCTGATGCACTAAGTGGTGGTCTATCATCAACAGTTCTGTAGGCGGAGTTATAAAGCAATTGCTGCCCATCATACTAGGCAGCAACACCCCAGGGCCCTCCATGCTGCACAAACACAACTCCCACTGCTCCAGCTGCAGCGTCTGCTAATGCACGAAGCAGAGTGACCTCGCTATTGTGGGATGCGTAAGTGCCAGGGATGCGGCAGAAGTTCTCAGTTCCAGTTCGAACCCTGGCTTTCCTCTTCCAGCAGCCGTAGAGCCTGCGGTGCTGGTGGGGTTAAGCGCGGCAGCTGCTACCCCAGCTTTGGCCTGTCTTACTCTGGGACCTTTTCTTGTAGGCACAAACTGCAGCCAGTCCCTGCATGAGCTGCCAAGTGACTCTGCCATCAATGCAGAGTAAATGAAGAGCACTGAGCAGCCTTGAGGCGGCTGCTGCCTTCCTGAGGGGGATGTTCCCACTAGTGAATGGGCGAGGAAGGAGGTGACCTCTTTAGCTGTATCTCAGACTCTCCCATGAGCCAGGTAGGGTGACCAGATGTCCCGATTTTATAGGGACAGTCCCGATTTTTGGGTCTTTTTCTTATATAGGCTCCTATTACCCACCACCCCCTGTCCCAATTTTTCACACTTGCTGTCTGGTCACCCTAGAGCCAGGTAGGCGGGAGGTCAGACCCATGGGCTCTTTGGAAAACACCTTTATTCCCCTTCAGGAGCCTCCCTGGGAGAGGCAGGGTGCGCAGCAGGGAGCTGCATTTCAGAGTGGGGCTTTGTTTCCCAGGAGCACAATGTTGCTACTGTTGGCGGGGGGGGGGGGGGGGGGGAAGAGGAACCTTGTGTGGCGCTGCCACAGAGCTAGCTGCCTTATGGTAAAGGTGAGGTCAGCTGCACCCCATGTGTTCCTGTTCTGCCCTGGAGCTGCGGCTAGGTGCTGTGCCTTCGCCCTCTGACTCAGCCCTGCTGCTGTCTGTTCCTTGTCGCTGGGGGAAGGTAGGAGTCCCCCAAACCCACTGGCCTTCATGGATTTGCGATCTGAAGGTGTCAGCTTAAATCTGCCTCTAGCTCTCCATTGAAATTACCCTGAGAGCCTCCAGCTAGGAGACACTCCAGCGCCTCTCCCCACATAGGATGACCAGACAGCAAGTGTGAAAAATTGGGATGGGGATGGGGGGTAATAGGAAACTATATAAAGAAAAAGACCCCAAAATCACGAATGTCCTTATAAAATTGGGACATCTGGTCACCTTAATTAGTGCTCACGAATACCATGGAGACCACAGCCCCTGCTTACCTGGGATAACTGTCCGGCTCTGTTCCTGCCCCATTGCCCATCATAGCCCCACCACTTGGGGTGGGAGGCTCAGGGGGTGGGAGCAGAGACTCCCCAGGCCCCAGGCTCAGTCCCCTCCCCAGGCCCCTGGTCCTGGCTAAGTGGATTTGGAAGAGGAGTTAGCAGGGGAGGGTCCCTCCTTTCCCACCCTGATTCTAGTAACCGACATTCCATGCTAAGCCATTTCCAGGAGCCAGGCACAAGTTAATGCTCTCGGGCTGGCATGGCAAGGTCCTGTGCATGGCTCTGCTGCTTGGGGGGCTTGGGTGTGGCATGGCTGAGGCCACCTGCTCGGAACAGGTGGTGTCCAGCTGGTGTTGTCTGTGGTCAAAAGGCCAACTCCAGCCTCCCCCGGTAAGAGTTTGGGCTGGATTTTGGTGCAGCTGGGTATCCTTTGTCCCGGGCGGTCCTGGACCCCCAGGCTCAGCTCCAGGGCTTGTTCCTCTATCACAGGGTGCAGGGAGAGAAGAACAGGCCCCTCCCTTCAACCATCCTTCCAGTGCTGCTCTGTGCCCAGTGGCCATTGGCTAATTACAATAGTGAACAGGTGCGGCCAACTTTCAAGAGCTCAGAACCCAGGTGGGTTCCAGGACTGTAAGAATGGCCCCGGGGGCAGGGCACGGGGTGGGGACTCGGGTGCCAGGACTGTAAGAATGGCCCCGGGGGTAAGGCACGGGGTGGGGACGTGGGTGTCAGCGCTGTAAGAATGACCCCAGGGACAGGGCACAGGGTGGGGACTCAGGAGGCTGGGCTCAATTCCCCTCTTGGCCCCAGGCTTTCTGTGGGACCTTGGGCAAGTCATTTCCCCGATCCTGGGCCTCCATTCCCCACCCCCCACATGGGGATAGCATGTCCCTGCCTGGAGGTGTGTGGGGAGGGGAGTATCCATTAGTGACTGTGAGGCACTGGGTTCCTATGGTGACAAAAGTCAGATAAGCAGGGCCGGACTTTCAGTACAGCTCAGCATCCACCTGCTCTGCTCCTAACCCAGTGAGCTGAGTTCTTCTCAGCTGCGTCCAGAGTGGGGCTGGGGAGTTCTCCAGGGAAAGGTGGCCCATGGAATAGTTTTTCTGCTGCCTCTTGTTCCAAGCCCAGCTCGCTGCCTCGGGACAGCCCTGGCAGACACTGGCTTCCAGAGCAGATGTGCCCTTCCTCCAAGGGGCTCTGCTGTTGGGAGTGGGGGCCCCCGTCCCATCCCTGCCCTGCCCTGCCCTGCCCTGCCCTGCCCCGGGCAAGTCACTTAGTCCCAGATCCTCAAAGATATTTAGACTCCCTACTTCCATTGAATTTAAATCAAGGGAAGGCAGGAGTCAAAGTAGCTTTCAGGATCTGGACCTCAGGGCTGGTCTACATAATGTCATTAGATCAACATTCCCCACATTAGGTCGAATTTATAATGTTCTTGTCTACACTACAGAGCCCTTCCTGCCGACCTAAAGGGCTTTTAAAATCGACACCTGTACTCCACCTCAATGAGAGGAGTAGCGCTAGATTCGACCTTCCCGGGTCGAATGAGGGGTAGCGTAGACACAACACTGTGTATTTTGACTTGTTTGGCCTCCGGGAGGTGTCCCAGAGTGCTCCAATGTGTCCGCTCTGGACAGCACTTTCAACTCCACTGCACTTCAGCCAGGTACACAGGAAAAGCCGCGGGAACTTTTGAATTTCATTTCCTGTTTGAGTAGCATGGAGAGCTCACCAACACAGCTGACCATGCCTGCCCAGCATGGAGCATACAGGGGACACTGGATCTGACTGTTCTGTGGGGAGAAGAGTCTGTGCAGGCAGAGCTCCGAACCAGCAGAAGAAATGCTGACATCTATGCCAAAATCGCACAGGTCATGGGGGAAAAGGCTACACCAGGGACACACGGCAGTGGTGTGTAAAAATAAGATAGCTCAGGCAAGCCTACCAGAAGACAAGGGAAGTGAACAGTCACTCTGGTGCTGAGGTACAGACATGCCGCTTCTATGAGCATCTGCATGCGATTCTAGGTGGGGACCCCACCAGTATCCCAACGCTCTCCGTGGATACCTCCCAGGGAGCCCAAGCAACGAACAACGAGGAGAACATTATTGATGAGGAAGAAGAAGAGGAGGAGAATGCGCAGCAGGCAAGCTGAGGATCCGTTTTCCACAACAGCCAGGACCTTTTCCTAATTCTGGAGCCAATCCCCTCCCAGGACCCACTGGTGCGGGACTGTGTTGGCAAGGAAGGCACCTCTGGTGAGTGCACACTTGTAATCACATTATAGGGGTTAAATGCAATTGTGGTTGATGTTTAATATGAGGTAAACAATTGGGATACAGTGGCGGCCAGTGCAGCCATGCAAAGGGTGCTCCCCATAAAAGCCTGTTTATGTGCCAAGAGTTTCCACACTAAAAAATGTCCCCTGATGTGCCCTGACACAGCCTACCCTTTCTTGTGTGCTCACCATGCCTGCCTGAAAACCGAAATCTGCTGCCCAGCGCTCTGCCATGTGTTTTACCTTACTGGCAGGCTCTTCTTTTATAACACAAAATTTGGCCGAGTACCTCAGGGAATATATTTACTGCTGTGAATTGTTTCATTCATTGCAACAGTTAACCTTTTGTTTTCAATAATATATGCTTTTCCTTGCAGCTGCAACATGTTCTCTGGGTGCTTCCTCCACTCCAGCACAAAGGCTGTCCCAGATTAAAAGGGGAAAGAAGCAGACAAGGGAAGACATGTTCTGTGATTTGATGCGTTCCTCCGAGACTGACAGGGCCCAGCTGAATGCATGGAGGCTTACTCTGTCGGAGAGCATGTGCACCGACCAAGAGGGCAGGAAAACATGCAGGGAACAAGAGCGTAACATGCCAGAGGAGATGTTGCGGCTTATGGGGGAGCAAACAGACATGTTGAGGCGTTTGGTTGAGGTGCAGGAAAGGCAGCTAGACCTTAGAGTCCCACTGCACCCAGTGATGAACTAGCTGCCCTCCTCACCAAGTTCTAGATCCTCCTCTCCCAGATGTCCTAGAATGCAGGGAGGAGGGGAGGGAGAAGCTCCATTATTAGGGTTACCATATTTCAACAAGCAAAAAAGAGGACGGGAGGAGCCCCGCCCTAGCCCCGCCCCTGCCCCTCCCACTTCCCGCCCCCCCAGAACCCCCAACCCTCCCCCCGTTCCTTGTCCCCTGACTGTCCCCTCCTGGGACCCCTGCCCCTAACTGCCCCCCGGGACTCCACTCCCTATCTAAGCCTCCTTGCCTCTTGTCCCCTGACTGCCCCAACCCTTATCCACACCCCCACCCCCAGACAGACCCCTGGGACTCCCACACCCCATCCAACCACTCCCCACTGTGACAGTGTACCCCATAAGGCTTTATGGGGAGGGGGTGCTTATAAATGTACGTATGACATAACTGGAATATGTTTTGTGCTGCCTGTGCCATGTAACATATCTCCGTAAGGGTTATGGTCTACTATATCTATTCATCCTATTTGTACATATATATCATTTTCTACTCGAGGTTAAGAATATGGGCTGTATGCTTGCCTGATTTCTAAGTAAGCTTTGTGAGGCATTTGGTCAGCTTCTTTAGGAAGGAATTTGCCAGGTTAAGTACCTGATCAGGAGACACTTAGGGAACAATGCATCTTGGAATGCTCCAATCCACATGAGAAGTCTTCCTGGAGACATGCAAGATGCCATGTGGACAATGGCGTTGGCCTGCAAAGTCTGAGTCACGCAGGGGCATGTGACTTGCCCCGGTGACTCCAAAACTCCATCTTGGAGCTGGGCTTTGCATAGGAGGGAGGTCTCCACCCACAAGAGAGAGTCTACTTAAACCTGTGGGAGACCCCTCCATTTTGTCTTCAGCTGGCTAAAGAAAGAGCCTCTCCACCCCCCCCCCCCATACTTGAAGGAGACTGAAACAAAGGACAGTAACTACAGGGGGTGTGAGTGATTGCTGGACCCAGGCTAAAAGGAGCTTAGCCTGTAAAAGGGAGCACTCTGGAACTGGGGAGGAAATTATCTGTATTCAGTTTGATTAGGCATAGATCTGCGCATTTTATTTTATTTTGCTTGGTGACTTACTTTGTTCTGTCTGTTACTACTTTGAACCACTTAAATCCTACTGTCTGTATTTAATAAAATCACTTTTTATTTAGTAATTTACTCAGAGTATGTATTAATACCTGGGGGAGCAAACAACTGTGCATATCTCTCTATCAGTGTTATAGAGGGCGAACAATTTATGAGTTTGCCCTGCATAAGCTTTATACAGGGTAAAACGGATTTATCTGGGTTTAGACCCCATTGGGAGTTGGGCATCTGAGTGCTAAAGACAAGCACGCTACTGCGAGCTGTTTTCAGGTAAACTTGCAGCTTTGGGACAAGTGATTCGGACCCTGGGTCTGTGTCTGGAGCCAGACGGGAGTGTCTGGCTCAGCAAGACAGGGTGCTGGAGTCCTGAGCTGGCAGGGAAAACAGAAGCAGGGGTAGTCTTTGCACATCGGGTGGCAGCTCCCAAGGGGGTTTCTGTGATCCAACCCGTCACACCCACCCCCTGACAGCCCCCCCCCAGAACTCCCAACCCATCTAAACCCCTCTGCTCCCTGTCCCCTGACTGCTCCGATCCCTCTCCCCACTCCTGCCCCCTGACAGCTCCCCCCCAGAACTCCCAGCCCCCTACCCCCCGCTCCTTGTCCCCTGACTGCCCCCTCCTGGGACCCCTGCTCCTAACTGCCCTCCAGAACCCCACCCCCTACCTAAGACTCCCTGTTCCTTGTCCCCTAACTGCCCCCTCCTAAGACCCCCCCCCAACTGCCCCCCAGGACCCTACCCCCTACCTGTACCCTGACTGCCCAAAACTTTCTCCACTCCCCTCCAAAAGCCCCCCCCCCGTTTCTTGACTGCCCTCTCCAGAACCTCCCTGTCCCTTCTCCTGCCCCCCCTTACCCTGCTGCTCAGAACAGGGTGTTGGGCTCTGTGCCAGCCGGACACATGGCTGAGCTCCCCTGCACAACACAAAACCCGGTCCCTGGCCCTGCACAGGGTTGCCGGAGCGGGCTGCAGGAGGAGGAGCTGCCGGCCGGCTCAGAATGCAGGGGGGGGGGGTGGGAGGAGGAAGCTGCTCCGGAGTCCAGCCCGGGACTTTCCTGCAGCCCTCCCAGCCGCTCGCTCTGCCGGGGGAGGGGGAAATCCCGGACATTGTGAGTGCTTTACAAATTCCCCCCGGACGCTATTTTTAGCATACAAAAGGAGGACATGTCCGGGTAAATCCGGACGAATGGTAACCCTATCCATTATCCCTTGAACTCAGCTCCAGGGGATGGTTCATGGAGCAGGAGGCTCTCATTCCCACAGCTTTGATTGCTAGACAGTGCAATTGTAATAAGCTATGTGTCCTTGCCCCTCCCTCCCTGTGTTATCAGGCCCTGGTTATCATTGCTATTCATTGCTGTCTCTGTTCAGTATTTGTTAGCATAATAAAAATGCATAAATGGAGGACAAGAGGCTCTTTATTCACTGTGCACACTGTGGTTGGTGGGGGTTTAATTTACAGGGCAGTAGATGCAAAAAAGGGGGCAGGTTGGTAAGGAACAACACACACAACTGTCACATCAGTGTTGGATCATTCATGAAACTGGTTTTCAAAGCCTCTCAGAGACGCAGTGCGCCTCGATGGGCTCTTCTTATTGCCCTGGTGGCTGGCTGCTCATAATTGCAGCCAGGTGATCTGCCTCAACCCCCCACCCCGCCAGAAACTTTTCCCCCTTACTTTCACAGATATTATGGAGTATACAGCAAGCAGCAACAACAATAGGAATATTGCTTTCGCTGAGATCTAACCTAAAAGTAAAAGAGTCAGCACCCCTTTAAACATCCAAAGGCACATTCTACCACCATTCTGCACTTGCTCAGCCTATGGTTGAACTGCTCCTTACTGCTATCCAGACTGCCTGTGTATGGCTTCATGAGCCACGGGAACAAGGGGTAGGCTGGGTCTCCAAGGATAACTATTGGCATTTCAACATCACCAACGGTAATTTTCTGGTCTGGGAAGGAAGTTCCTTCTTGCAGCTTTCTGAAGAGACTGGAGTTCCTAAAGATGCGTGTCATGTTCCTTTCCCAACCATCCCACGCTGATGTCGGTGAAACAGCCCCTGTGATCCACTAGGGACTTGCAACACCATTTAGAAGTAGCCCTTCCGGTTTAGTACTCTTTGGCAAGGTGGTCTGGTGCCAAGATAGGGATGTGTGTTCCGTCTATCGTCCCACCACAGTTAGTGGATGGCTTTGCCGCAATGGGGTTCCCTATGTCCTTCACGTTTCCCAGAGTCACTACCCTTCTTAGCAGAAGTGAATTGATTGCCCTGGCTACCTGGATCACAGCAGCCCACATGGTAGATTTACCCACTCCAAACTGATTCCCGACTGACCAGTAGCAATCTAGTGTTGCAAGCTTCCACAGGGCTATCGCCACTTGCTTCTCAACTGTCAGAGCAGGTCTCATTTTGGTATTTCTGTGCTTCAGGGTTGGGGAAAGCAATTCGCTATGTTCCATGAAAGTGGCCTTACGCATTCGAAAGTTATGCAGCCACTGCTCCTCATCCCATACCTGCATCACAATGCAGTCCCATCAGTCTGTGCTTGTTTCCCTGGCCCAGAAGCGGCATTCCACTGTGTCAACAAGCCCGGCTGCCATTGCCAGTATGTGCGAATTGCTTCGTTCCATGGCTTCCAACATGGCTATTTGCCTGGCATCACATTCTTCCGCGCGGCTGCTCCTGGCTAGACTCTGCAAATACTGCAGGACGATGTGCAAGGTGTTTGTGATGCTCAAAACAACAGCGTACAGATGAGTGAGGTCCATGCTTGCTATGCTATGGCATCTGCGGCCTGAAAATGATTGTTTGCCGTTGCTTTCAAGGAGGGAGGAAGGTAGGAACCAAGTGCATCATGGGAGGCTGACGATATGTACCCAAAACACCTCATGAAAATGTTTTTGTCCCATCAGGCATTGGGAGCCTAACCCCAAATCCCAGTTGGCAGCAGGAACTGTAGGATAGCTGCCCACATTGCTCCGTGAGTCGATGTTACCCATGGTAGTGGGGATGCGCTCCACATTTGGAATGTGCATAGTGGGGACATATACCATCGATTTTGTAAAATCGGAGGCTACAGGTCAAACTCGACCTATTTTCATAGTGTAGACAAGCCCTTAGTCTCTCTGCCTCAATCCCTCTTCTGTGCTATGTATTTCCCTCCCTCTGAGCAGGGGTGCTTGAACAATTTGTATAGTGGGGGTGCTGAGAGCCACTGAACCAAACTGTAACCCCTGTATATAATGGCAACCACTTCAAGCCAGGGGGTGTGGCTGCACCCCCAGCACCAGCATCTATGGGTCTGAGGCTAGGTCTATACTACCCGCCTGAATCGGCGAGTAGAAATCGACCTCTCGGGGATTTCTATCCCCAAGAAATCTATCCCCAAATCGGCGCTCTTACTCCACCAGCCGAGGTGGTAGTAAGCGCCGCCGACAGAAAGCCGCAGAAGTCGATTTTGCCGCCGTCCTCACAACGGGGTAAGTCGGCTGCGATACGTCGAATTCAGCTACGCTATTCATGTAGCTGAATTTGCGTATCTTAAATCGACTCCCCCTGTAGTGTAGATGTACCCTGAGGAATATTGTGAGGACAAATACGTTACAAGCATGAGATGCTCACATCCTGTGCAGCAGGGGGCCGCAGCTACCCTCGCTAGCAGGGTTAACACGCCAATGGACATACAGTTGCTCAGTCACTGATCTCCCTTTCAGGGTAGCCCTGGGGGCAGAGGCAACCTACGGTGTTTGCTGCGCAGCGGGGAACAGAACTCCCGAGAACTAGATCGGAAGGCCTTTGCCGCCCCCTGCTGGAAGCAGAGAAGAGCTGCCGCCGGCTGAGCCTCAGTCTGGGCAATAAGCCAGGGCTGAAGCGTCACTAAATCTGCGGTCAGCTGACTCGGCTCAGAGCGCGGCTGACAGGCTGCAGCGTAGGGAAGTCTGTGGTCAGCTGACTGCGCTCCGAGATCAGCTGACGGGTTCCAGCCCTGCCGTGGTTGAGGGGTCCCCTGCCAGGCGTTGCAGGGACAGCAGGAAACCATGGTGAGCGCAGGCGCTGTGCATGGCTGGGGGGTGTTAGTGCTTTGCTGGGATTTGGGGGCCTGGGGCGATGCAGAGCTGTGTCCCCGGGGCAGCAGGGACTCTGGGTAACAGCTGGAGCCATGCCTGAGGACTCCCCGTTGCTAGCCCAGTGTCACCAGCTTCCTAACACGTGCGGGGGGGGGGGGGGTTGGGTTAAATATTGTGGAGGGTCTGGCTTAAAAACTCCTCCCTCCCTCCAGTGACCTGAGATCAGTGGGGCCCCGGGAAGGAGCTGGAGCAAATAGAAAGAGCTGCCCCTTTGCACAGCAGGTAATTGGCCCGGGGAACCCACAGTGGCAGCCCTTTGAGTTCTAATACCTCTCCTAGTTAAGTGTGCTCAGGATAAATGAATCTCATGCTTCAGGGTGCAGGCCTGTAGCCTGCAGGGGTCAGGAAGGAAACGCTGCCTTCCCTGCCTCACCCCACTCCCCAAAGTGCTGCACTGCAGGATGGGGCAAGTGAAAACTCCTTGTAATGCAACTTTCCTCCGAAGCAGCCGTGATGGGCTGTTGCTGTAGCAGCACCTGTGTTTCTAAAGCAGGGAGTAATACAGGCTTCAGCACTGGATGTGCAGGGGAACAAGTGGGCATGGAAAGGATAATTTCAGAACTATGATAATGTTAAACACCTGGGGGGGGGAAATCAGCTGTCCTGCTCCCCTCGACCCAGATGTCTGCCTCCTGCTCCAAGAGGCTTATGCCTGGTTCTGTAACCTGTGGACCTACATACATGAGACGCCAGAGACTTGTCCCCTTGCTCTCGCTGTGTAACTGCAGCGGGTATAAAACAGCTGCTCCAGGATGCAGGCTTATGGTCTGTACCAGCATTTGCTGGGTTAAACTGCTGAAGCTGCAGCCTAACTGGTAGCTATTAGGAACAGGAAAGGGCCATCTGCCCTGCCCCACCTTCACTCCACCTCTTCATCAGACTGATTCCTCTGGGCATACCCCAGCCCCGTCCATCTCTTTCCTTCTCCGGGGATGAGTGTCTCTCTCTCAGACTCTGGGCCCAGTTCAGCCCGGGGGGAAGTCCATTGAATTCAGGGCACTTGCATCCCCTCGTGCCAGGGCTGAGCTTGGCCAGCTGTGTCCAGTCGTTCTCCCCAGAAGCTTGCTCCAAAGGCTGATGACCTCCGTGCACGGAGCTGCTGTGCCTGAGTTCGCAGGGGCGTTGTACAGTGGGGACCCAGGGCCTGAGGAGGAGAGTTATTTGTACAGCTCCGGATCAACCCAGCGGCCGTCCGACTCTGCAGCAGGCTCAGCCAGAGCAGAGGCCGGAAATGAGGGCAGCCAAGTACCCAGAGAGGAGAGAAATCTAGGGACGGCTCTTCTGGTGCAGTGGGGGCAGGGCAGCAATAACAGTGGGAAATGAGGGTTCCCTTGCTCTGGCAAGAAGAGCCGGGCTGCCCTGCAAAGGACACTCTGCTGCTGACGTCCCCTGGCCCAAAGGCCACCTGGGTCCTAACTGCCCCCGATCTTCTCCTTCCAGAGGTTCCGGTTCTGCGGAGACTTGGACTGTCCTGACTGGGTCTTGGCCGAAATCAGCACCTTGGCCAAAATAGTTAAGTGGAAGCTTTCTCTTTCTCTGTTTTCTTCTGGATCTTACGCCTCCCCCTCCCCCCGAAATGGTATCGGGTGCTGTGAAACCAGACAATCAGCACGAAGCCTTGGCCATCGAGAGGGGTATCTACGGCCTGGGGGAGCAATGGGAATATCTGTGTGATACTCCGAGTCCCAGAGCTCAGATTGGGATGCATCTGGTGAAGGGGAGAGCTCAGGTCCCTGAGCGACCGGTGTGAACTCTGTGCCTGTCTCTGGCTGACTGGGTTTCCCTAAGAGAGCGGGGAGAGGCTCGGGAAGTACGTAGAACAGGCTTTGATTGAGGGCTTGAGCAATACACTCAGTGGAGCACAAGAGTTGGCTGGGGCTTTAGCCTGACCCTTGCATCCAAAACTCAGGGAGTCTCTTTGTGGAATCCAAACCATGATGTTCCCCAAAGTGGCAGAGAAGCGAGTGGTTTAAAAACAACCCAAACCAGTGGCTGTTTGGCTGGGGCAGGGCAAGGTTGAAATGGGTCCCCCTGATGTGGCAGAGAGCATGTGTTTTGAGGGGAGCTCAGACTCCTGCCAGGCAGTGCCCGCCGGGCCCAGCACTGCAGTGGGGTTTTATTTTCTTGCTCTCTCCTTTCCAGTCCTCGGTGAAGCTGAAGCTCATCTGTGGCCAGGTGCTCAAGGACCTGCAGGGAGAGGGGATTGATGTAAGTGAAGGGCGTTCTTCTCCCACGTTCAGCCCCGCTGAGCAGGGATCCAGCGATCGATCGCAGAGACTCAAGTCTCCCCTCCCCCTGGCTGAGTGGCGTGGGCCATGTCGAGCTGGCCGGCCTCAGAGCAGGCAGTGGAGTGGGGGTGGGGCGGATCAGAGTGGGAGTCAGGACACCTGGGTTTTATTCCCAGCTCTGCCACTGATCTTGGGCAGGGTGCCTAATGCCTGTGTCCCTATCTGTAAAATAAGGCCAGTGACACTCCCCCATCGGGGAGGTTTGCTGGTGGAAAGGGCCATACAGCTGCTAAGTACTTACTAGTAAGTATTAGTGTCTGTTTCTCTAAGGGTCCTGTGTGGTCTGCTTCATTTCATCCACCCATTGGCCATGCCATCACTAGGGGAATGGCCGGTGGTTGACAACACGGATTCCCTTGAGGTCTCCCAGCAAGGGGATTTGGCCGCTTGGGGACATGGGGCTGAGCCATTTGTAACACCCATCACAGACAGCAGCTGACCCACTGTTTGGATCGTGGAGGTTCCCTGTAGGACATGCCTGGAGCACTAGTGGCCAGTGGGAACGGCCCATCCTGTACCCCCCCATTGTGAAGGCAGCTTGGGCTAGTGGGAGCCAGGAACCCACGAGTCCTAGTCCCTGATCACCCATGTGGTCTTGGGCAGGTTACTTAGGCTAAATTCAGCAGCTTCTAATAATTTGGGTCCCTCCTTGGGACACCTCGGCCCCGTTACTCAGAAGTGCTGAGCCCCCACCGCTCCTATTGACTCCAAGTGCACCCGAAACCAGGTGCTGCTTGTGGAAGTGTTGGCCTTACCCTGGCTCTGCTTGCCCCATGGGGGATCTGCTCAGCGAGGGCTCAGTGATCATTCTGCACCGTGCCGTGTGCTCCGGGAGCAGGCTCCCCTGGGGCTGATGGACCTGGGTGTTGCTCTTCTCTTGCAGTATGAAAAGATCCTGAAGCTAACATCGGATGCCAAGTTTGGTGAGTGTTGTTCCTTTCCAGAGCCGTTGGGTGTCCGCAGCCTGGGCTCCTCTAGTGCTGTCCATGAGGCCATAACAGTGGATTTGGCTCTTTGCCTCACCCGCCTTCCAAGGAGCTTTGCTGGCTTCATTACTAGAACTGACATTCCTCTGTCTGTGCTTACGGCAGGGAGGCTGTGGCAAGCCGGTGGCTTTGGGATGCTAGGCCAGGCTTTGTCTGACTCCCACCTCCCCTCTGGCCCATTCCACACCCCAGTGCCCTGGCCTGAGAACATTTTACCTGCAACTTTTACGGGCGCCGGGCTCGGCTTTGTTAGCCACATTGCCTGAAAAGCGTCGCTGGCTGGGGTCACGAGTGGAGAGGCACGGCCTGAAGCAGTGAAGGCCTGAAGATAATGCCCAGCCATTGGAAACCAACCGCATGCTCTGCTCGTGAGCAAGCACAGGAGCCCTGCTAATCTCCCAGGGTCCTTGCCCCTGTTCTGTTTGGGGGAGATGCTGCTAATCGGCAGCCTGACGAGTTCCCCCTTCTCACCCCAAACACTGCCCTGGCTTTATATTTTTGGGTGGTTCTGGGCCTTGCATCGGGGGGGGGGGGTGGGGAGGGGTAACACCATTTCCCGAGTGTGTGGAAGTGCCCAGGGCCTGGTGGTTGTGGTGATCACAGTAGCAATCAAAACTTCCCAGGCGCTGCCCAAACAACTGAACAGCCCCCATCCCTGTCCTGCAGAACTTGCTGTCTTACTGTGGCGATGGGGAGGGGAGAGGAGAGGTCCCAGGAACTCAGCCAGGTTAGCGTCACAAAGAGAAGGTTAAGGGGTGACTCGATGGGAGCCTGTAAGTACCTACACGGGGAACAAATAGCTGATAATGGGCTCTTCAGTCCAGCAGACAAACATCTAACATGAGCCAATGGCTGGAAGTTGAAGCTAGACAAACTCAGACTGGAAATAAGGTGTTTTAACAGCGTCATTAACCGATGGAACAACTGCCCAAGTGCTCTCCATCACTGGCAATTTCTAAATCCAGATCTGCTCTGGTTCAAACAGGCATTAATTCAGGGGCGCCCAATGGGCTGTGTTACACAGGTCAGACTGGACAATCGAGGCCAGATGGGACCATGATGTAAGCTGTGAAAAGTCTGGTTTGGTTTTTATGAATGATCTAACCCCAGCTGAGTTGCCGTGCTGTGGCTTGGCCCTGTCTTACTGCCACTGGCCTGGTTATTGTGCGGTGTTAACCTTAGGCTTTGGCTGTACAAATGGTTACTTTCGGCAAGCCAGGGTGTAAATCTGCCATGCGCTAGGTGGCCGGGTGGACCCTGCTCCACACCCCGAGTTCTGCAGCGCGCCTGGAAGCTGCCCTGCTTGGAAACAGTAGGTGAAAGTGCCCTAGGGAGCTGTTAGTCCGCGGCAGCAGGGTCCTCACGGACAGTGCGCAGCTGACTAGGGCAGGGTAGCTTTACACCCCAGCTTGCCATGAGCTACGTGTTCGCTTAGACAGGTCCTTGGCCATTATTAGTATTTGGATCCCTAGCATCAACTGATTCTAGTTAGACTTAATCCCTGCCTGTCCCAGGCTTGTTTAAATCCTAACCTGTTTTGACCCCTGCCGGTTGTATTGACTCCCCCTCCCCAACACACACATAGTCCCCTGCCCATCGCTACTTCTTACCCAGGTTGGTGACAATGAGCCAAGCTCTTTCTGCCTGTTTCCCTGCTGCCCCTCGTGGCCCAGTGCGAGGTGGCGTCTGTCCGTGCCCCCTCTCTAGTCTCTTGCAGATGATGAACTGCAAAGGACAGGCCAAGTCAAGGGCTGTTGGATCCTACGTCAATTGTATGGGTCTGTCAAAGCTGCCTCCCTGCAGGGAAGAACCCTGCTGCCATACAGAGTCCCAAAGGTTTCTCCTCCTCTCGCCAGAGTCCGGGGACGTGAAGGCCACTATTGCCGTGCTCAGCTTCATCCTCTCCAGTGCAGCCAAACATAGCGTAGACAGCGACTCTCTGTCCAGCGAGCTGCAACAGCTGGGGCTGCCCAAAGGTAGGGGAAGTGCCAGGGGATGGGTCCCTCGGAGAGGTCTGTAGCGCACTGGGGAGCCTAGGGGTCAGTAGCAGCAGCCCGGCTGTCTTGTGCGACGTCAGCCAGAGGAGGGCGCTGGGGAGCGGAGTAGAGTCTGTCTACCTCATGCACCAGGCTGTAACCCTGGATAACTGTATCCTTCCACCCTTGCGCCAGCACTGTGAGTTCAGTACGTTGGCTCTCTGGGGGAGGAGGCGATCGCTGCTGGGTTGTGTGTCCCCCGCACTCTCCCATCAGCGAGAAGTTAGAACTCGCTGTGTCAACCAGCAGGAAAGACTTCAGAGCAGTAGCTGGGCCATCTTCTGACTGAAATGCCCTACGGTACCATCGTCCCCCCGTTATCCCATGTGTGCCCCAGTGTCAGCATCCTGCTAGAGTCCCCCTGCTAAACAGGCCAGCTCAGCAGTTTGCAGCCAGGGTCCCTTCTGAGCCTGCTGGAACCAGAGTCGTGTTGTGCAGGGACCGATCTGATGCTCTTTGGTGGGTGGTTTCTTGGTCTCCTTGTTTTGTAGAACATGCCACAGGATTGTGCCGGTCCTACGAGGAGAAACAGAGCCCCCTGCAGGACAGCCTGAGGACACGCAGCCTGAGATGTAAGTGTTCCCCCTCTGACTGTGCAAACCTGACACTGCTTCAGGCAGCGGATGGGAGATGGTCCTTCAGCAGGGGTACAGGCTGGCACCCACTGCCCCCACCCCTCTAGGTGTTCCCCTGTGTCCATGGATGGAAGTTCAGTAGGACTTTCCCAGCCATTCTCCTCTGGGACTTCCTGGGAAGAACTTGCTCCTGAGGGCTGTGGGATAGGATCAGAGTTTGCTGAGGGCAGATGGGTTTTCAGCAGCAACCGAGGGGATGACCAGGAGCTGGGACCAGAACCCTGTTGTCTGACCTCCTTGGGCTGTGACCTTGTCAGCCCGACAGGTTAGGATCTGGTCAGGTTAGTTCACCTCCGGGACAATCCAAATGCAGCGGGGAGTGGTGCAGGTGATGCACTAGGTGGTGCTCTGCTTTCTGTGTTATCTTGGCCATAAAGAGAGACAGAGCTGAGGCGGTGCTAACCACTTGGACTCATGGGAATCTTCGCAACGAGGGGTGTTAGCTGCGTTATCCCAGCCACACCCCATCTCGGAGGGCTCCACTCCACTGACCTAAACTCCCTTGTTATTTCAACTGGGGACATTTCCTTCCTGTAATGTCTTACATTGTCGCTGTGGGCCAGTAAGACAGTTGCTGTGTTGCACACACCAGAGGTGGCTGCGTTTCAGGGGTGGGTGAAGCCGCTTAAATGCTTTTGAAAAATGCTTCCTAAATCCATATCGCCAGCTTGTGCATAGAGAGAGTGTTTTACACTGACAGCGCAAACCTGAGACTGGCTCTGCCTCTATCCTCAGTGAACCGTCTGGACTCTGTGTCCTGGAGGGTGGATCACACGCTCAGCTCCAGTGAGCTCCAGACGGTCAATGAGCCCCTTGTGCACCTGAAGTTCACCGTGCGAGACGGGGACCGAGGCGTGACAGAGCCCTTTGCCATGACCATGTCGGCAGAGAAGTTCCGGGTCTTACTGGCAGGTGAGTAGATGACAGACGGGCAGCTTGGAATCGCTCGCCCTGCCAGCTGGTGCTTCCTCTCCTGTGTCCCCGCTGCTCTCCCTACTGGCTGGGGCAGAGATCGGCTGTCTCCATGTCATGTCATTTCTCTGTTCCTGCTCACAGCGCAGAGGTTATTCTCTGCCCTGCTGTGACTGGTGAATTGGGAACTGGCTGCAGCGCCCCCTGCTGAGATCCAGGTCACTCTGCCCCCATTGGCTGTTTGCGTCTCCTCTTCCACTTTCAGAGCTGAGACAGGCCCACGCCATGATGAAAACTCTCAGCTGAGGAGCCGGGAGGATGGCAGCGAGCGTGGAAGGAGCCGGCTGATTGCTCTGCAGCTCGTCAGAGAGTCTGGTGGGTGCGGTTCCTCCGCTGGGGAAGCCCCTTGCTGCACACAGCCGCAGACACTGCCTGGGCAGAGGTTGGACTGGGCTCTCCTCCCTTCTCAGACCCCTGCAGCTGAAACTGACTATTGCTCTTCCCACTCTTCCTGGCTACTGCCTCCCTGTCCAGCTCTCTTGCTGTGGAGCCTCCTGCCCACCCCTCCTCCATCCTGCCCACAAGCCCTTGTGCTTCCAGGAGCCCCACCCCAGGATCCGTCCCCAGAGCAATGGTGGATGGGAGCTTGGTGGCTTCTGCATCTGCTAACGAGATCTCCACCTTGAGACCAACTTCAGCTCGGAGTTCCCATAACAAAGGCGTCCAAACCCATGGGCCGTGCCACCGTGTAACACACACGCCTCCGGAGAATACCCAGGCCTGCCGGCTGGAGGCTACTTTAACAGTGAAAGACCCTGAAATCCCCTGCCCAGCCCTTTGGTGGTGGTTGTGTTCCTGAACAGCTGCAGGGAGCTGATCTGCCCTTTTGCTTCTGCCTGAATTGTCTCCTGTGACTACTCCAGGGCAGGCGCTTGGTCTCCTCTGGAGACTAGCACGCTGCAGCCCACCAAATGCTGCAGCTAGGCCAGCTCCACATCACCCATTGACTGAACTCCTGCAGCAATCCAGGATGCCTGTGGCTGGGTCGACTCTGCCAGTCGTACATAAGAGGTTGGAAAGTTTCATCAGCCGAAGCACGATGGAGCGTTCTCTAGTCCCTTCTTGCTCCCCCGCATCCCTCCCCTTAAAAGCACTTTGCCTCTGTTCTTTCCACTTCCTTTAAAGGACCCCCTTGCCTGGGGGATAAATGCAGCTTTTCTGTCTTTCCTTCCCCCCATGCTCCTACCACCTTTTCCAGGGCAGCTCAGTGCATGGAATAAAGGATCAGCAGGAACGTGCATCTGTGAATCTCTCCATGCGTTTCCGGTTGGCCTTGGCACATGAAGCCAGTTATTTGTAATGTTTCCTATTTTGCCAGCGGGAACCAATAAAGCCACGAGGAGCGTTTTTAATTTGCATTGCTGCCTCCCTTGGCACCCCTGCACCCTCATTTCTGACATCCTCAGACCGGGAGCAGAGATGTGTCTTTAAATAACTGGAGTAAATCTTTCATATTTGAAAGGGGGGGATTGATGCCACAGACAAAATTCATCATACGGGCAGGTGCTCTATAACCTATTCCCACCCCCTGCAGCTCTGTCAATGTCTCTCCATCCCACATACACCCTTCCTGCTCCTTCAGTCCTGACCTTTGCAGAAACCAGAGCCAGGGTAGGCAAAGTCCGTAAACTATTCACTCACCCCAGCCTTGTCTTGTAACAACCCTGGCTAGTCCAGCCCTTGCCCCAGGCACAGCTCTGGTAACAGCCATTGAGGGACCAGTTGGGTTTTGCTAACTTCATTTAAGCTGTGCTCAGTTTACATTGTCCCCTGCCACTGGTGCCTATTGTGCTAACCCCCTTTCCCGGCTACAGCTCAGGGCTCTGGTTTACAGGAACTTCACAGCTTGGGGATGATGCAGTTGCTCCTTTAGCGCAAAGCCAGCATAGCCCGAAGGCGGTGAAGTGGGAAACCATTTTAACTGCAGACTTTGAACTACATTTGGTAAATTGTTGCTGAACGGCAGCCCTGTATTGTTAAGAACAAGGCCGTGTTCCATTAATTTAAAGGCAATACAATTAAAATGGTACAAGAAATAGTTTAGTTTCTAAGGCCAAATGTGGTATCCGTTTGTAACATTTTCTTCTTGGAGGGAGGGGAGAAAGCCATTTTGTTATTTTTAATCTTCATTTTCTTGTCTTGACTTACACTTCTGCTCCTTCCATCATCTCTTGGTGGTTGGTTTGTCCATCACAAGCAATATGGTCTGGGGAGGTAAACCAGAGTGGCGGGAGCTTTGGATTCTATTCCTGGCATTGCCACTGATTCTGTATTCTCAGGCAAATAACTCTGCCTCTCTGTGCATCAGTTTTCCCATCTGCAATTGTGGGAGACTAGCACTGCCAACCCCAAGTGTTCACATACCCAGGGCCGGCTCCAGGCACCAGCTTCTCAAGCAGGTGCTTGGGGCAGCCGCTCCGGAGAGGGGTGGCACGTCCAGGCATTCGGCGGATGGTCCCTCACTCCGCCTGGGAGTGAAGGACCTCCCGCTGAATTGCCGCCGCAGATCGCGATCACGGCTTTTTTGTTTGTTTGTTTTTGGCTGCTTGGGGCAGCCAAAATCCTGGAACTGGCCCTGCACATATCATGAATCAGTCCCTGAAAACCATGAGATTGGATCAAAAATAGTAAACCTTGGGGTTTTATTTTATTTTATTTTTTTTGTTTTTTGAGCCTTTAGGGTTCCTGTTTTTGATTATTATCTCAGTAAGCGTGAGGGTTAGAAATTTACTTTGTCAGTTTTTTTTTTTTAAATGAAAGCTGTGAATCACATGATTCCAGGAGCTGGAGCTTTAAGAATGTATCATCAGAGCTGGCAACACTGAGTTTGAGGTGGTGTGGCCTCCCTCTGACCCAGAAAGGGAGGAACCACCCTCTGTGTCCAGGTGGGCGGAGCCAGACCCATCTCACCACTCTCATCAGAAGTGGATAGGCAGGACAGGAAGTATATAAGGCGAAGCATCCAGCTCAGTTGGGGGGGGAGACAGATGCATACTGCTCTCTCCAGGTTGCTGACTTTGCTGCACAGCCAAGAAACGCCCTGTTCCTGGAGGAACCTGTGTCCACAGCAGAGCTGTTGGGACTGCTGCTGACCACCTACCCCAGGGGAGATGGAGGACAGCCACTGATCCAGAAGGGAGGGTAGGAAGTAGCCCAGGGGCAGCCAACTCCAGTCTGGCTGTAGTGCTGCCTGAAACATGGCCAGTGTGTTGCAGTGGATTCCCCACTGTGCCAGTGGCGGAACACTCCGCCACTGTTAGGGCCCTGGGCTAGGACCTGGTGGAGTCGGATGGGCCCAGGTCTGCCTACCCACTGCCACCCCACCCCTGGGGTGGCAGCCTCCCCACTGTAGGCCAGGTGGCCAGTGTTAGCCTACCATCCGCCAAAGCTAGGACACTAGACTATTCACTGCTCTGCCCTGCCTTAGGGCTGGAGTCTTAGACCGTTTGGTGCCCTGCCCTGTTTGAGGGCCTGGGCCTCTGTTGCTCTTCCCTGGCCTGAAGGCTGGAGCTTATAGACTCCCTGTTTGCTCTGCCCTGGCATGATGGCTGGTGCCTATAGACTGGCTGGGGTTTCGCCCATTAAGGCGATCATGACACTTATGCCTGCGCTGCTAATTCCCCTGAGACTAGGCAGTGATCCCATGACCTAGTGAGGCGGGGTGGCCTGCCTCTGACCCAGAAGGGGAGGGATGACCGCAGCCCCACTACAGGGACTAATGCTTACTCCCCTTGGAAAAGTGCTTTGAGCTGTTTGGCTGAAAGGTGCTACAGAAATGCAATATAAACTAACTCATCTAGGCCTCTCTGTTCGTCTCAGTGGGATTAGCTCAGCGTGTGGAACAGCAGTCTGTCCCTGTTTTAGCAAAGGAGAAGAGTTGCTGTCAGACTATGTCAGTGGTGGGCGATAGTTTAAAACCAGCCCAGCTTCTGAATGTCCAACATCCGCATTATTTTACACCAAGTAAAAGGGGGAGGGCGTGGGTGTGGCAAGGTCTCTTCTGTTTAGGATTTATGGGGGACCCCACTTGCATCTCCAGATTGTTTTGCAAAGAAAACACCTTTTCCCCTCCCCTTAGTTAATCATGCAGTGCATAGGGGAAACTGAGGCACACACACTATACATACAAAATATTCTGGGAAAAAAAAACCACTTTGTCACACTCATTACATGAACCAAACGTAAAAATTTGGTCATCTGGCTGTTTATTAGTTGCAAGGACTGGCTGTGGTTGGTTTGAAGCATTGGTTGTCTTCTTGTTCTACATCTGCCAGCTGTAGAGTTTGCTGTGCTGATTGTTTGTTTTCTTTTTGAAGAACAAACTATAGATGTCAACAGTTTCTGCTGAACTCTCCACTGTTGGTCTCGATCACGTATGATCTGGGAGATGAATTCTTTTTCTTTACAACAGCTGGAGTTGTCCATCCTATTCCAACACAAACATGGTCACCAGGTTCTATATCCAGCAGTTCTCTAAGTGATGATGTCTGTTGTAAAAGTGCAACATCTTTTAGCCTTTTTATCTGATTTGGTAACTTTCTCCATGTCTGGCCACTTTGGAGACTGGAAAACAACCTAAGACAGTTCATTAGTTCTGAGTTGTCTTCCCATCAGAAATTGTGCTGGACTAGACCCGTTAGGTGTTATTGGTGTTGATCAGTAGCTCAGAAGAACAAGGAATGGATCTTCCTGCTGTAGGATTTTCTCGGCTGTATGTACAGCTCTCTCAGCCTCTCTATTCGCTTGTGGGTAATGTGGGCTGCTAGTAATATGGTCAAAATCATATTTCATTTGGAATTACACCTCTACCCCGATATAACGCTGTCCTTGGGAGACAAAAAATCTCACCGCGTTATATCAAGCACATGCCTGGGGCGGCAAGCCGCGGGCGGTGGCCTGCCGGTCACCATGAGGGCGGCAGTCAGGCTGCCTTCGGCAGCATGCCTTCTGGAGGTCCACCGGTCCCACGGTATCGGCGGCAATTTGGAGGCGGGTACATTGAAGGTGCAGGATCGGCGGACCTCCCACAGGCATGCCGCCGAAGCCTGCCTCACTGCCGTGCTTGGGGCGGCAAAACACATAGAGCTGCCCCTGTTTGGCCCCCCCATTCCTTGTTCCCTGACTGCCCCCCCCAGAGACCCCTGTCCCTAATCACCCTTAGGACCCCACCCTGTACCCAACCCCCCTGCTCCCTGTCCCCTGACTGCTCCGACCCCTATCCACACACCCTGTCCCGACAGGCACTCACCAGGCGCGGCGGGAAGCGGAGCAATGTGGCCCCAGCCCGCTCCACTCCGCCACCTCCTAGCCACGGCGCTCCACTTCCGCCGCCGGTGAGTGCGGGGAGGTTGGAGAAAGGACGTCCCCTGCACTCACCTGCTGCGGGAAGCAGAGCAACGCGGCCCCAGCCTGCTCCGCTTTCCTTGCCCCGGCTCCAGCCGTGTGGCTGGTGGGGAGTGTGTTGGGTAGGGTTACCATATTTCAGCAAGCAAAAAAGAGGACGGGAGGAGCCCCGCCCTAGCCCCGCCCCTGCCCCTCCCACTTCCTGCCCCCCCCAGAACCCCCAACCCTCCCCCCGTTCCTTGTCCCCTGACTGCCCCCTCTTGGGACCCCTGCCCCTAACTGCCCCCCAGGACTCCACCCCCTATCTAAGCCTCCCTGCCTCTTGTCCCCTGACTACCCCAACCCTTATCCACACCCCCACCCCCAGACAGACCCCTGGGACTCCCACGCCCCATCCAACCACTCCCCACCCCCTGACAGCCCCCCCCCAGAACTCCCAACCCATCTAAACCCCTCTGCTCCCTGTCCCCTGACTGCTCCGATCCCTCTCCCCACTCCTGCCCCCTGACAGCTCCCCCCCAGAACTCCCAACCCCCCACACCCGCCCTCCTTGTCCCCTGACTGCCCCCTCCTGGGACCCCTGCTCCTAACTGCCCTCCAGAACCCCACCCCCTACCTAAGACTCCCTGTGCATTGTCCCCTAACTGCCCCCTCCTAAGACACCCCCAGGACCCTACCCCCTACCTGTACCCTGACTGCCCAAAACTTTCTCCACTCCCCCCAAAAAGCCCCCCCATGAACTCCCGACCCCCCCCCCGTTTCTTGACTGCCCCCTCCAGAATCTTCCTGCCCCCTGGCCCCCTTACCCTGCTGCTCAGAACAGGGTGTTGGGCTCTGTGCGAGCCGGACACGTGGCTGCGCTCCCCAGCACAACAAAACCCGGTCCCTGGCCCTGCACAGTGCTGCCGGAGCCGGGCTGCAGGGGAGAGCTGCCGGCTCAGAATGCAGGGCGGAGCTCCTCTACAGCTGCTCCGGAGTCCAGCCCGTGACTTCCCTGCAGCCCTCCCAGCCGCTCGCTCTGCTCTGCCGGGGGAGGGGGGAAATCCCGGACATTTTGAGTGCTTTACAAATTCCCCCCGGACGCTATTTTTAGCACAAAAAGCAGGACATGTCCGGTGTCGGAGAAAAACAGAGTTCTCACTATTTGTTTAGGTACAGCAAGTCAGATGCTTTATTAACTCTCACAATTGCGCAGAGGGAGAGAGCTAAGCAGGTCTCTCTCAGGTAACTAATTACAGCAAGCATTTATACCTTTTGTTACAGACAATAATGAGCAACAGTTGCATTTTGTTTATACATAGGCCATCTTGATATCTCATTTCCTCACTTGTTTTGACTCTTGCCAACATACAATATTTTCTATACCGTATCTACTCCAGGTCATAATGACTTCTTACACAGTTCTTTCTCACCCGCCTCACACAATCCTCGCTTCTACAAATCTCGCGTTATCAGGGTTACAGTTAGCCTGACTCTTGCTAACGAACTGTCATGTATTGCATCCCCTTCCTGTCAGTTCTTTCTCTGCTTCCACACCGGGTAAATCCGGATGAATGGTAACCCTAGTGTTGGGGAAAGGTCCTGCACTCACCTGCGGCAGGAAGTGGATCGCCGCGGCTGGGAGCTGGTGGAGTGGAGTGGGCTGGGGCCGGGCTGCTCTGCTTCTGCCGCTGCTGGTGAGTGCGGGGGGGGGGGGGAGAATCCCTTCCCCCAAGTCCCCTCCCCCGAGCGACATGGCTGGGACGAGGGAAGCGGAGCGGGCTGCTCCCAGTCCCCTGCTAATCTCCCGGGCCACTCTGGGACTGCGGTAGGGTGACCAGACGTCCCGATTTTATCGGGACCGTCCTGATATTTCCTTGTTTGTCCCGCGTCCCGACCGACATGCGGTCGGGACACTGGACAAACAAGGAAATGCCCCGGAGCCTAGAGCCCGGAAGTGCTCGCACCCCCCCCCCGCCCCGACTCCGCCCCCTCCTCCCCCGATTGGCTCCCTCCCCGAATCCCCGCCTCTTCCCCGGGCTCACCATTCCCCCTCCCTCTGCAAGCGCTGGAGGGAGGCCCGGGAGACGCAGGGGAAGCGGGAGACGCAGGGGAAGCGCGGGGCCGGGGTGAGGCCTGGCCCCGAGCAGGCAGGACTCAGTTGGGTGGTTGGGAGAGGAGGGGGGCGGCCCGCGGGGCCAGGCGGCGACTGTTGTTGTCCCCCCCGGGCAGCGGGACTCGGGAGCAGCTGCTGCTTCAGCTCCCACTGCCGCGGGGGAGGAAGCGGCCATGGCGCTCGGCGACTGCGGCGCCTCCGAACCCCCCGAGCCGGGGCCTGCTGCAGGGACCCAGCAGCGCGTACGCTGGGCCCAGCCCCTGGCTGGTTGCGTCTGGGCTGCTGCCCAGCTGGTGCAATCCCGCGGCGGCCCCGGGGCGGAGGCATCGGCCGCCCAGCCCCGTTCGTTCCCCTGCGGGACCCGAGCGGGACGGGGGGGCTGGGGCCTGCTGCCCCACTCCGGGGCTGCCGCGGGATTGCACCAGCTGGGCAGCAGCCCAGACATGACTGGCCAGGGGCTGGGCTGGGCGCAGCGTGCGCGCTGCTGGGTCCCCGCAGCAGGCCCCGGCTCGGGGGGTTCGGGGGCGCCAGAGCCGCAGCCGCGGAGCGCCATGGCCGCTTCCTCCCCCGTGGCAGTGGGAGCTGCAGCAGCGGCTGCTCCCGAGTCCCGCTGGCCGGGGGTGAGAACAGCCACCGCCTGGCCCCGCGGGTCGCCCCCCTCCTCTCCCTACCACCCAACTGAGTCCTGCCTGCTCGGGGCCAGGCCGGACTCTTACTCACCCCGGCCCCGCGCTTCCCCTGCGTCTCCCGGGCCTCCCTCCAGCGCTTGCGGAGGAAGGTTTTTTTTTTTTTTGGCCCCGCCCCCCGCCACGCCCCCCCCACGTCACACCCCCCCCCCCCCCCCCGCGTCCCGATATTTGTCTTGGGTGATCTGGTCACCCTAGACTGCGGGGCCCCCCAAATTGCCCCCCCACAGCTCCTGCATCCTAGACCCTGGGGGGGGGGAGCCCGTGACCACCCCTGAGACCCTCTGCCCCTTATCCAACCCCTTAGCCCCGGCCCAGCACCCTTAACACGCTGCTCAAAGCAGCGTGTCAGAGCTTTACTGCCTTGTATGCGAACCCGCCTTATATCTTATAACTCGCGTTATATCGGGGTAGAGGTATACTTAAATTCTGCTGCAGGGAATTGTGGTCTGTTGACTGTCCGTAGTAGTTCTGGAAGTGAGCAAAAGTGCATTTCAGTGTCTCGATTACACTGCAACATGGTATGTCCTTCATGGGTGAGGTTTAGGATTTCTTCTCTCATTTCATCTGGAATTACAATACAATCGCCTTGAGTCATGTATCCATTTGACTCGCTTAATCGTCCATGTACTGCAAAGCCGTCTCTTCTCGCTTCCGTAGTGTTCTTTAGATACTTGGGCCAGCTGGCCCTCATGTAACTTAGAACTTCTTGTAGTTGCGTGTCAGTCAGGGTTGCCTGTTGTAGCTGATGGTGTCTCTTTTCTGACACTGGTCTGTATGCATTTACATCAGTGGTTCTCCACCAAGGGTAGGCATACCCCTAAGGGTGTGCAGAGGTCTTCCGGGTACATCAACTTATCTAGATATTTGCCTAGTTTTACAACAGGTTGCAGAAAAAGCACCAGTGAAGTCAGTACAAACTAAAATTCATACAGACAATGACTTGTTTATATTGCTCTATCTACTGTACACTGAAATGTAAGTACAATATTTATATTCCAATTGATTTATTTTAGAATTATACAGTAAAAATGAGAAAGGAAGCAATTTCAGTAACAGTGGGCTGTGACACTTTTGTATTTTTATGTCTGATTTTGTAAGCAAGTAGTTTTTAAGTGAGGTGAAACTTGGGGGCACGCAAGACAAATCAGACTCCTGAGAGGGAAACAGTAATCTGGAGAGGTTGAGAGCCACTGATCTACAGTATCCATGTACATCTTTACATCATCTTTGAGCTCATGTGTAGCTGAGTGTGATTGGGCTCATGGCAGACTGCCTGCTACCACCAGATTTTTTCCCCAGAAACGTATTTAGCAGTGGGGTTAAATTGCATTAACTTTCTCAATAGACATGGGGCTGCACTGTGCGGGGGGGGGGGGGCTTGCGGGGGCTACAGTCACCCCAAAATTTGCCTTAGGCATTCCCCATAGTCACCTCTCCCAGCTGCTGGCGGTGGTGCTGCCTTCGGAGCTGAGCGCCCAGCCAGCAGCCACCACTCTCCGGCCGCCCAGCTCTGAAGGGTTAATGGGAGCTGTTTCAGGAGCAGTGATACTTCCTGGGGTTACTATACCTCCAGAAGGTGGGGTGTTTGGCTCTCTCATCTCTGTTGTTCTCAGGAGGCGGATTCTGTGCTCCCTCAGGGAGTCCCTCTTCTTCCTGTAAAACATCCTGTTAGTCAGTGTTCTCCGAGCAGGTCCAAAGGCCAGTGCAGAAGAGAAGGGAAGATTTACCATGGAGTCGAAAACCGTGTTCTCCAAGCCCTTCTCCTGGTCATCAAGTGAAATTCTGACATCCTCCATATCTAGATGTGCTCCCGCTACAACACAAACTTAGGAATTAGCTGGATGGCCCTGCAACAGTGCATCTTGTGAAGGAACGATGCCATGAGCACCATCTGGTTCGCGACCTGGGAGGCAATAGCCATTTGCTTCCCAAGAGTGGGGAAATCCTGAGTTGCTTCCTTGTTTTGGACCCAAGGGAGAGAAGCCCAGAGCTCAAAGATTCAAGGCCAGAAGGGACCATTTTGATCATCTAGTCTGACCTCCTGTATAGCACAGGCCAGAAAACTTCCTGAAAAAATTCCTAGATCAATCTTTTAGAAAAACATCCCATCTTGAGTTAAAAATTGTCAGTGATAGAGAATCCACCATGACCCTTGGTAAGTTGTTCCAATGGTTAATGACTCTCACTGTTAAAATGTAGGCCTTATTTCAGTCTGAATTTGTCTAGCTTCAGCTTCCAGCCGTTGGCTCATGTTAGACCTTTGTCTGCTGGATTGAAGAGCTGATTATTAAATATCAAGGGTCATTGTGCATTCTCCATCACTGGCAATTTTTAAATCAAGACTGGACTTTTTCTAATAGCTTTGCTCTAGGAATTATTTTGAGGAAGTTTTGGCTTGTGTTACCAGGCCCGGCTTTAGCAGGTGCAGGGCCCCATGCCGGGACGCGAATTGTCTCGTGCCCCCCCCCATTCCGCCCCTCCCTGTCCCATTGGATCCCTCCCCAAATCCCCGCCCCCAGCCCTGCCACCTCCCTGCCCCATTGGATCCCTCCCCAAATCCCCGCCCTGGCCCCGCGTCTTCCCCGAGCATGCCGCATTCCTCCTTCTCACTCCTCCCTCCCAGGCTTGCGCTGATCAGCTGTATGGCGGCGCAAGCGCTGGAGGGAGGGGGGAGAAGCAGGACGCGGCTTTTTTTTTTTTTCCCCGCTCCACCAGCAGCCCTGGATGTTGCGGGGCCCTCTTAGGTGCGGAGCCCCATTCCGGGGAATCGGCCGAATCGGCTTAAAGCCGGCCCTGTGTGTTACACAGGAGATCAGACTAGATCAGTGGTCCCCAAACTGTGTGTGTGCCCCGCTAGGGTGTCATGGAGGAATGTTTGGGGGGGTGCACAGTGGGAGCAAGGCCAGCCCCCACAGGGGGGCAGGGAGGGAGCGCCACACTTCCAACCTTGCTCCGCACCCAGACCAGCTCCAACCCTCAACCCTGTTCAGCCCCCAGTCCTGCTCTGCCTTCAGGCCAGATCTCCTCCAGCTCCACTCTACCCCCTGCTCTGCCCCCAGCCCAGTTCTGCCCTCATTCCCTCTCTGCCCTGAGCCCAGCTCCGCCTCTAGCCCCAGCTCCTCCCCCATCCCCAGTTCTACCCCCAGCTCCGCCGCTGAGGAAGCCTTGGCTGTGCAGTATTGGAGGAGGAGCGCAGACAGATTCTGTTACTGGTGTGGGGGCTGACTGGAAAAGTTTGCACACCACTGGACCAGATGATTACAACGGTCCCTTGTGGTCTTGGAATCTATGAAATGGCAAAAGCTAGCAACCCTGCTGACGAATGCATATGTGCACTCACTTACACTTCACCTATGGATTCGTTAATGGCTGGTGACTCTGTCCACTGGGCTGCCCAGAGCCCTGCCAGGCACAATGTGTGTAGCCCCTGACAGGCTGCTAAGCGCCTTTATCCCCACTGCATAGAACAGCATGACAAAGGGACTGTCCCAGGGTCATACGGGGAAAAACAGGAATAGAGCCAGATCTCTGACCTCAGCTCTTTACCTTCTCCTGCAGGCCGTCCCAATGCCACCATGCACAGAAGATGCAGCCTCACCTACCCCACTGCTCAATGACACCTTCTGAATTTGAGTGAATGAGCTTCCAAAGCAGTGGCGTCAATATGGAATGAGACACCAGATAATTCAGAAAATTTGGGTTCTTCCCGAAGTTTATCAGTCCTGTTTGTCCTGAAAAACCTCAAATTCATCCAAAATTCCTTTCAAACGTAGGTGAACCCAGAGAATGGCATATTCTGTACTGTCAACCTAACCCATAAGAGTCCACTAAATTCAAACCAAGCCCTGTCCTCACAATACCACCACCAACCCAGAGCCTCCACATCCTCTGTCCCCTTCCCTGGTGCTGACCTTTCCTATTGCCCCTTCAGCCTGGCCATTTGCTCTGATCCTGACCCTTCCCATTCCCTTCTCTCTCCCATTTTCCTCCCCGTCCCTCTAGCAGAGCTGGAGCCCTGCCCCCCGACCCTCAGCCCTGGTGGCCCCATTCACAATTGGCTCCAGCCCCATGCAGACCCTGTTAGCGACTGACTCACCACAGACACCTGGTCCTTCTTGTGAGGGTTGAATATTCATCACAGCACCAGAGCGATGGTTTTACTTCCTTGCCTTCTGGTACGCCTGCCTCAGGTCTTTTATCTTCGCATGGCACTGATGTGTGTCCAGTTCATAGCCTTTCTCCAACATGCCATGAGAAGTCTGACTGTAGGTATCTAAGTCCCTATGGCTGGAGCAGAGCTGGACTGCACAGCCTCCTCCCCCCACAGTGCCAGCAGATCCAATAACTCAGGCGTACTCCAAGCAGGAGAGCATTTGCTGCATGGAGCCACCATGGTCAGCTGGGAAGATGCAATGTGAACTGTCCACACGGAGCAAACAGGAAGTGGAATTTCAACAATCCCCCTGGTAAAATTGGCTATTGTATGATCTTTCTTTTTTAGAAGGCTAGCTATTCCTCAGTTAGTGAACTCCACCAAGTATTCGTGTTTGGCCCGTGCTCTTACTCCCTCTGTTTGGGTGGCTTCCAGATAATGCTGCACGTGGCTCTGGGGCCAGCTGCCAGCCCAGGACTGACAAAGATACAAGACAAAGTATGTTCCCAGCAGAACTAATCCAATTACAGAACAAACTTCCTGCCTTCATTATTCAGGCTTGCAACATGCTTCTTTCCCTGACACCGCTCATTCATTATGAGGAGCTTAACTGGGGAATAGAAAGTATACAATGACTGAGCCACGTTCCACTCTCTGTAGGTACTCCTACAACTACATTGAGGTGGGCCAAATAAGAACACAGAGAGAATTGTGTTAAAGGAAGACACACAAACCCAGAGGCGGGTTTACCATGAAACAAACAGTGTGGTGGCCCAGGGCCCCCAATGACAGGGGGGCCCCCAAAATGCAGGACAAATCTCATCTGACAACCTGCCCCCGAGTCCCAGGCGGCGGTGCAGCAGGGCTCAGGCAGGCAGGCTGCATTCTATGGCCGGTGGCCCCACACCGCTCCCAGAAGCGGCCAGCTGCTGGCACATCTCTGCGTGCCCCTGGCAGGGGGGAGGTGCCTCTGCATGCTGCCCCCACCCCAGGCAGTGCACAGAGTCCCGCTGTCCCCTTCCCACAAGGGCTAAAGTGGCTCCCTACCCATGCTGCCTGCCTCCCTCTGCGCTGCGCCGCTCCCAGAAGCAGCCGGCATGTCCCTGCGGCCCCTGCGGAGGGTGTCTCCGCGCGTTGCTCCCGCCCTGAGTGTCGACTCCGCAGCTCCCATTGGCCGGGAACTGTGGCCAATGTGAGCTGCGGGGGCGACACCTGCGTGCAGCAGCATGCAGAGACCCCCCTGGCCCGCCCTCACCTAGGAGCCACCACCAGACGGATGTGCCAGTCGCTTTGGGAGCTGTGCCACTCAAGGTAAGCACCGCCCCCGACCCCTCCTGCACCCCAACCTCCTGCCCCTGCACAGAGCCCACACCCAAACTTCCTCCCAGAGCCTGCACCCCTCACTCTCCCACACCCCAGCCCAGAGCCCGCAACCTGCACTCAAACTTCCTCCCGGAGCCTGACCCCCGCATCCCCTCCTGTACCCCAACCTTATGCCCCAGCACAGAGCCCACACCCAAACTTCCTCCCAGAGCCCGCACCCCTCACTCTCCCACACCCCAGCCCAGAGCCCGCAACCTGCACCCAAACTTCCTCCCAGAGCCCAACCCCCGCCCCCTCTCCTGCACCCCAACCCCCTGCCCCAATCAAGGTACCTCACTTTATTTTCATTTACTTCCTATTACTTATAATATAGGAGGAGGATGAAGAAAAAAAGAATGAAAAAGACCTGAAGAAGACCCAAACTGAGGAAGAGCTCTGGGTAAGCTTGAAAGCTTGTTTCTCTCTCACCAACAGAAGTTAGTCCAACAAAAGATTTTTACTTCACCCACCTTCTCCCTCGGGTGATCCTTGTCAGTTTCAGAGCTAACCAGGCCAGATGAGGGGCGATGCATTCTGGTCGTGTTTGTGCCTGTGCGTGGCCTGTGAAATTTGAATAGAGCAGCCAGGCAGTCCCTAGGAGAGAGGGCCAGCCCTGGGCACCCCATCCCAGTTAGTATCCATTGAAGAAGCTAGTTTGAAGAATGGGAGCTGAGGCTCAGAGAAGGGACAAACTGTGTCTGGTTGGCTTGGGGAGGAAGGAGGGAGATGTGGAGATGAGACCTCAAGCCTAGGAAAAGAATGTGAAGTGTGCGGCGTAGCCAAGTCACGCCAGGCCTCCAAACTGTTACTGACTGCAGTGGGGTTTGTTAAAGGAGACAGCTGCTGTCTGGACCACAAATGAAGCATTGCAGCAGGGATGGGGGCTGGCCCAGCACATTAAAGACTAAACCACTGAAGCAAAAAAAAAAAAAAAAAAAAAAAAAAAAACACCCTAAGAAAAGCCCCATTCTCTCTGCTTATTTCCAGCGAGCCCCACTGCGCAGACCTCCATAGAGCATCTGTCTCTAATTAATGCCTAGTCCCTCTGTCTTCAGTCAGGAGAACCATATGTTTCAGGAACAGACAAGAAATGGAGCTGAGCAAGGCTCAGCAGCTTGTGCAGGTTGCAGTGCATTAGGGTCGCAGTCCTTGAAAGGGTCGTAGGGAACTTCCCATGCGCTTATGTGATGGCTGGATCTGCAGAGCAGCGTGTAGGGGGAGAGGAACTAGAAAGAGGAGCTGATTTTTTCTACCTTCCTTTCTGTGTGTGACTCCACATGTGCACAGCGGCAGCTGCATCATGCTACAGGTGCCTGCAACCGGGCCTTTGTGCGCACATCACCTGATGGAATCACTTCTCACTGCTAATGCACTATGCATCCCTGCAGCCTGTTCCGCAGGCCTGTGCCCAGGAGACGGAGACCCTGTCCCTGAGACGAGGTCTTTGCCACTGATCCATGCCAGCATCACTCTATCATAGCAGTATGGCCCATAGCAATGAACTGACTCTGGCTAACTACTAGATCTCTATGTGCAGCCGTTAACATGGGATCATCCATTAGTGGGGGGTTGCTAGTGGGGTCACACAGGGCTCCCGTCTCACTTTAATATCACAGCACTGTGCCGACTTTAGGGTAAGACTACAATGAAGTGTATTAACCAAGAGCAGAGGTTGAAGTGACACTGAGCCGAGAGAATAGGTTCCAAGTGAAACAAAAAGAAAACCTGCTTTCTAATGTCTAAAACTTGAGAGGAGAATGTTCTTTTTCTTGGCTGGGTCCCGAGAGAGAGCCCCAAAAATGAAGCTGTGAACGGGGCCCCACTAACTCTAAACTCACCACTGCTCATCCCTCTGTTAGCATGGTCCAGGCAGACAGGTAAATCCACATTCCTTGGGCTAAGGCAGCCTTGTTTATCAGCTGCCCCCGCGAGCTATATTAGGAACCTATTTCCAGCACACGTACCTACCGCTTTATGCACCATCCGTACATAGTGCACACAATGCTATTCATGGCCAGCGTGTCACCAGTTTTCGTTACCTTACCAGACTCAGTCTGGCTAAATAGTCTGACAGTGTGCTGGGTGTAGGGAGTTTGTCAGCCATGCTGAGATTTACCGGTACCTAGCAGTACGCTCTTTGCCAACTGGAATAAAGGGACTCTTACCAGGCACACACCCAGGGGGTGCAGAAGGGTGATAAAGGCTGCTCCTGGAGCAGAGCAGGAGATGGCTTTGTGTCACATGACTGTCTGGGATGATCTGAATGGGGCATTCAGGGCTGGCTAAAACCAACCATATCAATGGAGCATTTGGAAAGACAATGCGGGGCCCCAATGACTGAACAACTGCCAATGGGAAGTTCCTGAAATGGGGACACGTGAACTCAGCAGAGCTCTGCAGCAGGAAATGGCCCAACAGAAGACAGGAACAAGGATAAGAACTAGCCTTGCACGGGACATCTACAGTGCAAAAAGCCACACCACGGCAGTGAGCGTCAGAGCCCCGGGGGAAGCTATTGACAGAGAGCAAACCCCACTCTCATCTCCCATTTTCCTGTCCCCCAGGAAGGGCGGTTGGTTCTGAAATTTGGAGGAACACTGCTGGGGGAGGTGGGCAGGGGACTAACAGTTCAGCCCCTGGCAAAACGCTGGCAAACTGCAGGACGTAAGGTCTCCTGCTGTTTGCCAGCAGCCTGTGACAATAACCCCTCCACCTGGCAGAGGGAATACAGCCAGGGCCAGCTCCAGGCACCAGCTTACTAAGCAGGTGCTTAGGACAGTCACTCCAGAGAAGGGTGTCACGTCCAGCTGTTCGGTGGCTATTCGGCAGATGGTCCCTCACTCCTGCTCGGAGCGAAGGACCTCCCGCCGAATTGCCGCCGCAGATTGCGATCACGGCTTTTTTTTTTTTTTTTTTTTTTGGCTGCTTGGGGCAGCGTGTTGTCCCAGGTGTGAAGCACTCACCAAAGTGTTCTTGGGAAAGTGTTGTGTTCCCGCCCTGCCCTGTTCAGAGTTCAGGGCTGTGACCAGGGTCCTAGTGGGGGCCAGCTGAGGTCACTCAATTAGGGTGAACTGCAAAGAATGGGGCAGACAATCCCCAAAAAGCTGGTGGATATTCCAATATTTAGAGTCACCAAACCAGCACAAACAGCTTCTTTATTACATCACTCGTTACTCAGAAGTCCAAACAACACAGTTCCCTTAAAGTGATCCAGCCTCAGGCCCCCATCCAGGTACTCACATCAAATATGATGAAAATTTCTGTAAATCTTATTTCATCATATAAAAGAAAAGGTTCTCCCAATCCCGAAGGATCGGACACAGTACCTCCCAGGTTACTGAATGTTTCACATCTTACCCAAATACACGCTACAGCCAATTCTTATTAACTAAACTAAAATGTATTAAAAAACAAAAGCGAGAGAGTCTGGTTAAAAGCTCAATATACGTACAGACAAGAGTTCAGTTCATTGAGGTTCAGATTCATAGTAGGGATGGTGAGCTTCGTAGTTGCAAAGAGTTCCTTTAGAATTCAGTTCATAGTCCAATGTCCAAATCTCGTATTCAGGGCATCCCAGCATAACTGGGACCTCAGTCTTGCGACTCAAACTTCCCCTGATGAAGTCTAAGCAGATCTGAGATGACAGAATCAGGACCCAAGGATCTTTTATACAATTTCATGTCCTCTTTGACAAGTTGGGATTTCCGCAGGGAACAAAAGGGAATTAGGATGACTTTGAAGGACATCCATCACCGGTACTTAGCTATACGAATTAACATATGGCCATTTGCTTTTTCCTCCACCATTCATAGTACATTTCAAAGAGAGATGAATACTGAGATATCCCATGTTTACAATTCATTTAAATGCTATCAGAATACATCATAGACAGGGACTGTTGATTACATCGTGGACCCTATTCATACATATGTAAATACACAAACACAAACATTATCTCCCTACATGTCTTTTGAGGGTTATTTATTCTGGAGGATGTTTAACCCTTTCTAGCCATGCGTCACAAGGGGCTTTGTGTAAAATAGCATCGTTTAGTTTTCCTTAATCTATAGGCCAGATTCTCAATGGCATAAATCAGCGCAGCTCGATAGGCACCTAATTCTAAAGCAGCGAATACACAATGGCAAACATAAACCCTCCCCCCGAAACAAACACTGAACAATTCTAACTCAGAAGCTGTCGCCTAAAATGGTCCTTAAATGTTCTGAGAAATCTCAGAGGAGCGCTGAGATGAAATGACGCGCATGCCAGAGGGAGATGCAAATTAATACCTACTTTCCATTTGGCTTGAGATGCCGCTTAATCCTGTAGCCTCAGCCCCTCATTATACATGGCATGCAGTAGATGAAACAGCTCGAAAAAAACCCAGAAAGAATAAACCAAGCAGAGCTGGGAAAACTTTGGCCTTTTGCATTCAGATGAATCAGAGTTTGGGGTGTGCATGGCAAGTGCTAGTAGGACTAGTCAGTTACATCAAATATAACCGTATCAACTTCCTGTAACCAAAAAGTATGCATAGGACTGTCCCGTCTATGTCATTACAGCCCTCTGGCCTGCATGCACTTGCTCTCAGAATAAATGCTGGACAACGGACCATTTTGGGGAGGAGCATGCTTCATATAACTGCTATGAGTGTACAAGAGATCCCGCCCGTTCTCCCAAAAAATGAACCTTCCATCCCTGTCCCATGTAACATGGCAAAAGACACATGGACTGGTTATTGTTCTAACAGGAAGCAGACCAATTACCTGCAATTGCTGGAGCTGTGTGAATGGCTGCTGTCGGGATAGGCAGTGCTGTCGCAAGATGTTACCCAGAGCTGCTGCCTTTTGTTATCAGACAGGACCTGTACTCTGGGTGAGCACTGCATGCAGGGAACTCAGTACACCTCTACCTCGATATAACGCTGTCCTCAGGAGCCAAAAAAATCTTACCGCATTATAGGTGAAACCACGTTATATCGAACTTGCTTTGATCCACCGGAGTGCGCAACCCCCCGGAGCACTGCTTTACCGCGTTATATCCGAATTCGGGTTATATCGGGTCGCATTATATCGGGGTAGAGGTGTACTTGCAGGCCCCAACTCAGCAACAGATTGGAACGGGTGCTTCATTTTAAGCACATACTTACACTTTGCTGAGCAGGGCCAGTTGTAAGCACATGGCTAATGCTCAGTGCATGCACAAGTGCTTTGCTGAATCAGAGCCTTAATGCTGGCCCATCACTGCCATGCGCAAAGCAGGAGTGAAGTGTGCAGCACTCTGCCTCATCAGTATCCTGCGGTACTCCCCATGTGAATGCCGCTAAGCTGCCGGTATAGCACAGACACTGACTTTTATTTTTCCTGGTGGGTGCTCCATCCCTGCTGCCTCATAGCCTCCGCCCCACTCTGCCCCCTCCCCTGAAGCCCACCTTCATTCCACCTCTTCCCGCCCCTGCTCAGCCCCCTCCCCTAAGGCCCCCCGCCCACCCACACTTGCTGCTCTCCACCCTCCCTCCAGTGCCTTCCACCAGCCGCTGAACAGCTGATCAGCCCTGCTGTACAGCTGTGGCCAGTGGGTGCTGAGCACTTCCTATTTTTTTCCATGAGCGCTTAAGCCATGAAGTACCCACAGAATCGGCACTTATGCTGTACAGCATCTTCCCATCCATCTGCACTCCTGCTGCTAGAGTCAACAGTTCTTGTAATGAATTTAGTTCTCTGTGACAGCTGCCGCTCCGCTCTGCACCTTTTCTTAACTGGCCTCGTCCACATGATTTATTTCAGGCCAGCTGTTATTTGCATTTCTATGTTACTCATTGTTGGGATACATATATTCTATATCTCCATACATGATCCATGTAATGTTATAGGCCTAGTGTGGATGAAATGTGCTTGACGCAAGTTGCGTGTTGACAACTGAAGCAAGAATTTGAGGTTTTAAGCAGTCAAGAGCTGTTTGTGAAAAATAACTTTGTTATGAGAAAGATGGAGAAATACCGGATAAGGAAACAACATTGGCGGCTTTGCCATGACAATGTACCTGTTACAATGTATTTCCTGCAATTATAAACAAGAACTTGGGAAAGAGGAACATCTTGGGCCTGGGACTGTTTCTAAACATCTTGGGTTTTGGCAGTTTGCCCAGAGCTGTCTCTTTGAACTTGCCCAGACAACTGATTAGGTGAGGGAGTGAATTATAAAAGATATCTGATACACTTGCAATTTGGAGTCCTTCGTGGATCCAGAGCCCTGTTTGGATTAAGATGTGGTAATGCTGGTTCCCCGCATCTTGTGATCGGACTGAACATCGACTGGCCAGCGGGACTTCAATTCTGATCTTCAGACTCTGGTGTAGTCTCCTTGGGTTCTGAATGTGGAGTGAGTGGTTTATTTCATAAGCAATAAAGAGTATTTGTGGATTATATACTGTGACAGACCCAGACCTGTGGGGTACAGGAGTCTGGTAGAGGGCAAATATACTGGTCACTGGATGAGTAGTTTTCTGTTCCCTGAGTGACCAGACCTATTGGGATCCAGGAAGTGGGTGGGCGAAGCCCACCCACTGCTAAAGGACCCCCCCCAGCCTAAGGGGGGGTCCACAGGACCTGGAGACCAAAAAATTACGGGGGACAACTAATAAAAGAACAGGGACAGGAGTGAGGTCAAAGGGTCAAATGAAGCGAACCAGACGGGGACACCGAGCAGAGAACCCCGGACAGCGCCCACTGCTCCTCGAAGGCGTCAAGGGAGCCAGTGGATGCCGCCCAGAGGAACTCTGCCCGGATACGTGAAAGAACAGAGGACCTGAAATACGCCCCACAGTCACAGGAAACTCCATCGGCCAACCTCTTCACTCTGGTTTTATAGATGGCCAGGTTCACTAGGGCCAGAAGGAGGTTGACCAGGAGGTCCCGCGACTTTGTGGGGCGACGGATAGGGAGTGCATAAATAAAAAGGTGAGGGGAAAAGTGCAACCAAAACCTTAACAAAATATCCGTGAGGAGCCAGAATAGGGGCTGCAGCCTGGCGCACTCCAGGTAAACATGTGCCAGGGTCTCCCTCACGCCGCAAAAGGGGCAGGTGTCTGGGATAGGGGTAAACTGCGCCAAGTACACGCCCGTGCTCACGGCTCCGTGAAGGAGCCGCCAACTGATGTCCCCGGTGGGCTTCGGGATCACAGCAGAATAAAGGCTGGCCCACCGGGGCTCCTCACCCTCCAGAGGTGGCAGAAGGTCCCGCCACTTCGTATCGGGGCGAGACGCGAGGGTGAGGACATGAAGAACATGGAGCACGAGTGTGTATAGATGTTTCCTTGGCGCGGTCCGGAACGGAACCGGCTGTAGATGGTGCAGCCGGCTCATGGCGAATGGACGGGGAGGGGGCTGGTTGGGTCCACGGGGCAGGGGCCCGATGAAAAAGTCTGGAGGGCTCGGAGTGGAGGGTGGGCGGGGCGTGCCCTCTCGCAGGACCCGGTCGAGATAGTCCCGAGCAGCGGGCAGCAAAGCGGCCCTCACCTCTTGAAGTACACGCCGGGGAGTACAAGGTCTGGAGAGCCCCATGCGCTGAGCGAGCATCAGGGGATCCAGCCAGTCTCCCTGGTCGTAGTCCAGGAGGTCTCCGACTTTGGTGACTTCTGCTAGGACCAACCTCTGGCGCACCATGGGGGACTCCGCCACCTGCACACGAAGCTGGGGGTTGTATAGCAGGGGCTCCATGAGGAGATCTGCCCCCACGGTGGCTGCCACGGACCTGGTCACTGAAAACAGTTTCCAGGTCCGGAGGAGGTCCTGGTAGAAGACCGGCAGCTCGGAGAGGCCTCGCGGAAGACCTCTCGGATGGAGACAAAGGAGCTGCCGGTCATATCGGAGCCCTCGGAAGCGGCGCAGGAAGGCGTGCGCCAATACGCTCCATGCCGGACTACCTGCACCATAAAGGAGCCTCTGCAGGGCCTGGAGGCGGAAGACATGGACCTGAGCGTGCAGACACTTCAGGCCCTGCCCTCCCTCCTCCAGGGGTAGATGGAGAACCCCCGCAGAGACCCAGTGCAGTCCTGACCAAAAGAACTCCAGAATCAACATCCGGAGGGTGGTCAGGAAGCCCGGGGCCGGGACCAGGACCAGGGTGTTGAGCCAGTACCAGAGCATGGACAGGACTAGTTGATTGAGCACCAGTGCTCTCCCTCGAAGGGAGAGACACCGGAGTAGTCCTGTCCATTTCCGGAGCCGCTCCGACACTCTGCCTTCTAAACCTAGCCAGTTCTCCGGTGGAGACGGATGCGTGGCAGAAAGGTAAACGCCGAGATAGAGCAGCGGACCCGCGCTCCACTGGATGGCCTGAAGCACGGGTGGGAGGGAGCTCGCCTGCCACCCGTCCCCTACCACCAGGCCAGAGCTCTTGACCCAGTTAACCCGGGCGGAGGAGGCCGCCGAATAGATGGTCTGGCAAGCCTCCACCCGCACCAAGTCGCCCAGGTCCTGGACCACGAGGAGCACGTCGTCGGCGTATGCCGACAGGACCAGCCGCAGCTCCGGCTCCCGCAGCACCAACCCTGCCAACCTCCTACGGAGGAGACAGAGGAAGGGCTCGATCGCCAGAGCATACTCCTCGCCCGAAGCTGACCGGTTCGGTCAGGGTCCAGTTGAGCCTGACCAAACACTCTGCGGAGGCGTACAGCACCTGGAGAAAACCCACAAACTGGGGCCTGAAGCCAAACGCTCGCAGAGTGCCCAGGAGATACCCGTGGTCCCCCCTGTCGAACGCCTTCTCCTGATCCAGGGACAGGAGGGCGAACAGACCATCCCTACACCCGAGTTCCAAGAGGTCCCGGACCAGATACAAGTTGTCAAAGATGGTGCGGCCCAGGATGGTGTAGGTCTGGTCTGGGTGGATCACGTCCACCAACACGGACCCTAGCCGCAGCAAGATGGCCTTCGCTACGATTTTATAGTCCGTGCTGAGGAGCGAGATGGGACGCCAATTCCGTAAATCACGGAGGTCCCCCTTCTTCGGCAATAAGGTCAGCACGGCTCGCCTGCACAAAAGAGGGAGGACCCCGCCCTGCAAGGACTCGGCCCAGACGGTGACAAGGTCCGGGCCGAGGACGTCCCAAAACACGCAGTAGAACTCCACGGTCAGCCCGTCCATGCCCGGAGATTTATTGGTGGGCATGCGGCGGAGAACTCGGCCAGAGTGAGAGGCAGCTCCAGCCAGTCTCGGTCGCCCGCGCTGACCGTCGGGAGTTCATCCCAGAGCATTCTGCAAGCGTTAGGATCGGTCGGATCCGGGGAGAAAAGGCCTGCGTAGAAGGCCCTGACCCTCCCGCACATTTCCGCTGGATCCGTGAGGGGGGTGCCGTCCTCTGCTAGAAGGCAGGTGACGTGCTTTTTAGCCCCCCTCTTTTTCTCCAGGGCGTAGAAGAAGCGGGAACCGCGATCCATCTCCCGAAGGAGGCAGATGCGGGATCGAACAAAGGCACCTCGGGCCCGATGGTCCTCGAGGGTCCGCAGCTCTTCCTGTTTCTCCCGGCACGCTCCGCAGAGGGATGGATCACCGGGGCTGGCGGCCAGACGCCTCTCCAGCTCTAAAACTCCCGTTCCAACTACCCCATCGCCGCATCCCTCCGTCGGCTGGCGCCCCGGGTGTAATCACGGCAGAAGAGCCGGGCGCGCACCTTCCCCAGGTCCCACCACCGTCACGCCGAGGGAAAGGCACGCCGCTGCCCTCGCCAGGCTAGCCAGAACTCCCGGAAGGACGCCACGAAGCCCACATCCTCCAACAAGCTATTATTAAAGTGCCAATAGGCCGGCCCCGGCCTCTCCGCGCAGAGAGAGGCTGTCACGGTGGCTAGATGGTGATCTGAAAAAGGGGCCGGCCGGACGCTGGAGGAGTGGGCCTGGGAAAGATGGAAGCGTGACATATAGATGCGGTCCAACTGGGAGTGGTAGGACCGATGGACCTCCACCCAGACAAAAGTGAATGTTGAAACGTCATCCGGGTGGTGGTCGCGCCAGACGTCCATCAGGGAGTGATGTTCGACGATCTCCCAGAGGACGTCCGCGGCGGCCTGGTGCTGCTCGGTCCCCGAGCGGTCCCGTTCCTCAAGGGTGGCGTTAAAGTCCCCACCCAGGACCAGGCACTCGCGAGGATCCAAGGTGCCGAGGAAGGCGGACGCCTGCTGATAAAAACACAACCTCTCCAGGCCCAATGTCGGGGCGTAAACGTTGACGAGATTAACTACAAGCCCCTCCATGCGGACCCAGAGGTGCAGCAGGCGGCCTGGCACAGCCTCGGCGACCCCCAGCACCTCGGGCCATAGGTCGGGGGAGAACAGGGTCGCCACTCCAGCCGTACGAACTGTGAGGTGGCTAAAATAGACCCTGTCCCCCCACTCCAGCCGCCAGCTAGCTTCAGTGGCCGGATCCGTATGGGTCTCCTGCAGGAAAAATCACAGAGTACCCCCCTCCCGAAGGAAGGAGAGCACCTGGCTCCTGCGGAGACCCATCCTACAGCCCCGGGTGTTTAATGTTGCAAAGATGATCAGTGCCATGAGGAGGGCTGGGGGGGATCCTCGCTAGCAGAGACACCCATGGCCTCCATCGGGCCGCGCAACAATCCGTGACCTACCCCATAAGCGATTAAGGAGTCACGGAAGAGGTGGACCCGTTGGTAGGCCGCGGCGGCCTGCCTCCCGGTCCTCTTACCCTCCCCCATGAGGGCCCTCGTGGCCCGGAGGATCTGATGGAAATCCCCCCCATCGCTGGAGTGCAAGCTGTACCTTGTTGCGGGAGCCACGGACATCCTCAAGGAAGTCCCGTAGCGCCTCTCTCAGCGTATGGGGGGGTGGGGTTATTGATCTATGGCTATCCCCCAGCGGGGCCCCTGTCACAGTCCCGTGGCCCACCGAGACGGGCAAGCAGGGGGCAGACCCTCGACGTGGCGTCCGATGGGCTGGCGCCACGTGGCCCGCCTCAGACCCTGGCTCAATGGGGGGCGGCGGAGGGAAAATAGCAGCCCCTGGTGGGTCGGGACAGGGAAAAACAAAGGCCGCTCCTTGGGGGTCATCCTCTGGGATATGGAAGGAGACGGCCCCAGGGGCGGCAATAGCATCATGGGAAGTGGAGGGGACAGGGACGGGGTCGGTGACAGGGGCAGGGTCAGAGTCAGGAATAGGGACAGGGGAAGGGGCGATAGTGGGATTGGGGGCCTCAGCAGCCAGGCCACTGGGTGGGGGGGGTGGCACCCCACAAAGGGGCTCAGGGATTTGCAGGGAGGGAGGTGGGCCCTCGGCGATGCCGGACTCGTGCTCCAAGGCAGATGGTAAGGTCACGGCATCCGTAGGTGGAGAATCAACGATGGGGCCCCCACCCGGAAAGGAGGTCGGCTGTCCCTCAGCCACGAGGGAGTCTCCTGGCGACTCGGGTCCCGGTTGCGTGGCACTGGCCGTCGCCTCAAGAGGGTCGGCGGCCGCTAGTGGGGTGCCATCTGCAGCTGGGATGGTGGAAGAGTCCAGGGGTTCCTCGGAGGCGGGAGTGGAAGCAGTGGGTAAGGGGACGGAATACGGGGAAAGGGGGGGCCGAGGCAAGGTCGCTCAGATCGAGGCCCGCTGGCAGAGGGTCGTCCTCCCCCTGGGTAGCCGGGGTCAGACCCAGGGCCTTGATCTCCTCATAAATGGAAGGGAGATCACCTTCCACCACCCCAGGGCTCTCCCCTCCTGCACCCGAAGCGACGCTCGCCTTGGTGCGTGCAGGGGCTTCAGATTGTAAGGGGGCGAGAGGGGCTCCATCAGGGGTTTCCATAGGAAGGGACACCGGAGGAGGGGTAGTGATTTCCTCCGATGCTGCCACGTCTTCCCTAGCCAGCAATGGTGGACAAAACCCACCCGGGGGCAAAGCGGAAGGCTCAGCATCGGTTCCCCCCTTCCTGGTCTTCCGGGGGGCTACCGCATCAGATGGAAGGAGCGGAGCTCGAGCCTTCCGCTTGCCCCGCTTCCCCTGTACTAAGGACCAGCCCTCCATGGCATCATCTGGGGGCTGGCTAACAGGAGTTGGGTCAGGGAGCAAGAGCGAAGGCTTAGGGACTCAGGGAGGCAATGGTGGGGCAGCATGTAGGAGGGAGGATTCTCTCTGGGGCATGCCCTCTTCTATGCCCGGCGATATCCCTACCTCACCCTCCTCCACAGGCCCTGCCAGATTGCAGGCGGCAGAGGTGGGGCCCTCTCGCTCGTCTAGGCGCACTGGGGGAAGATACTCCTTGGGCCAGAGCGGGAGCATTGGTGGGCCGGAAAGGAGGAGGGGCGGCTTTGGGCGCCGGGCAGCTAGGGGTGCCGGTGATGACGGGGACAGCGCCCTGCCGGGGCTCGGGGGTCCCGGATGTCCCTCCGTGCCGGGCCAAAGGGCAGTCCCTCTGGACGTGTCCCATCACCCGGCAGAGGTAGCACCGGGCCTCCCCCGTTGAATAATGTACCTGGTAGCAGGCCCCCTGGTAGGGGACCAAGAAGGACCCCTCGAGCGCCTCACCGTCACGTGCCGCCGGCGGCAGTTGTAACTGTACCTGTCGGCGGAACGAGAGGACGTGACGGAGGGCGGGGTCTTTGCAGCCCAATGGGAGAGGGCTGACCACAGATATCGGCCTCCCCAGGGTAGAGAGGGCGGGTAACAGGGCAGCATTTGGAAGGAAGGGAGGGACAGAAGTCAGGACCAGTCGGGCGCCCAGGTCTTCTAGCGGCTCCAGGGGGACATACACGCCCCCCACCACCAGGCCCTTCTCCACTGCCTCCTGGGCTGCGGCCTCCGATGCTAGGAAGAAGACGACCTTTCCATACATCTTGGAGGCCGCCACAATGGCTGTGGGCCCCACCACCCTTGCCAACGCCCGCACGTAGGTCTCCACGTGGGGCGAGGTGGGTACCAGGAGGCAACGGACACCATGCTTCCTGGTCAAGGTGGGGAAGGGGCCCTGGCCGCTATAGATGGTAGCAGAGGCGGTGGATGGGGGAGAGGACGTAGCGGCAGGCAGGGGGGCCGCCGCCACCTGGGCGTATGCCCTGGGAGCTGGGGGTGGGACACCCATAGAGCTGGTGGAGGGAACAGCAGGGAGGGACGCCGCGGCCTGTTGCGGGGCCGATGCAGTGGGGGCACCCCCTGCCATGGAGGGCCTGGCTTTTTTAGTGGGGCCTTTACCCTTCTTCGTGCCCTGGCCCTTCCTGCCGGCTGGGGGGACTCCCCCAGAGTCAGAGGGGGTGAGGGACGTGGCAGCAGCGGAGGTCACCTCGTTACCCACCGCTGCCGGTGCTCCAGCAGGGATGGTAGTAGGTGGCTCAGCAGCGGCGGTTGAGGTAGAGGCTGGGGGGATGATGGTGGGGCGGGTGGAGGAGGGACAGCAGGGTCTGCTCGAGGGGTCTCACTCTCCTAGTCCCCTGCCATAATGAGGATGGGGGGAGAGCAAACACTGGAGGGGGGGTTAGGGAAAGGGGAAGCAGGTCGACCACTCCTCCCCGCTAGGCTGTAGGCAGGGGAGGAGGGCGCCAGAAAAGGGGGGGGTGGATGGGGAGCTATCAAGGGCTAGGGGTCAGTCACCAACTCAGGGAAGGTTTCCGGCTCCTCTTGTTGCACCAAGGAAGGGAGGAGATAACAGCATTGGGGGGGTGCAGTGAAATAGAATCAAACTAAAACAGGGAGGTGCACAAGCGCATAGGAGGGGACATGGGCGCATGAGGGGAGGGGCTAATCAGGGCAAGGGGACCGCAGGGGGAATGGAGCAACCAGGTGGGAAATGGGGCAGAGAAACCACGGGGCTAGCTTCAGGGGCTGGGGCAGGTCAAACAAAGGCTGCAGAGGGAAAGGGTGGGGTAGACAAACAAACTGGAGCTAGCGAGGGGCTGGGGCAAGGGGGAGGGGCAAAAGGCAGCAAGGGGCAAATGGGTAGGCAGCAGGGGCAAAGCTGGGGGCTTGTTACAGGAGGGAAAGGGTCAGTCCAAAAGGGGGGGCACGTGCACCCACATGTGCTTGCAACAAAAAAGAAAGTCCTTGCAAGCTGGCTGCTGAGTCAGGCCCAATGGTGGCAACAGGGTGTGGCAAGCCTTGGGGTGCAGCTGAAATCCCAGAGGCAGGAGCTCAAGGTAGATGGTAAGTAGCCAGTGGGGGTGATGGAGGGGGCAACGATGATGGTGGTGGTGGGGACGGGGGGGGGGGACACAGATGGACCAGGGGGTGGGCTCCACAACACACCCCCTGTGTCTCCACAAACACAGTCTAGATCCCCACCACAAGAGCACAGTTCAAAAGTTACTTAGTCTGGGAGGGCCCCCTCCACGTTGGTCTGTAGAATTCCTACGCGCTCCCCCACTGGCAGATGGTCCTCTTCTTCTCCTCAGGGCTCCAGCAGCTCTCCAGCAGCGAACACAGCAGCTCCAGGCGGCAGTCTGGTAGCCAGCAGGAAGGACCCTTCTCAGGTGGAGATGGTGGTGGCATCCCCAGCAGCAGGAGCAATGGTTGGGGTTTCTCCCGCCCCTCCTCTGGGGAGTGGGCCAGCAGGCCCCCCCAAGGGGCTGTAGCTAGAGCAGTAGCAACCAAGGGTGTGGGTGGGTCTAGCAGCCAGCCAGCCAGCAAGCAGGTAGCAGAGAAAGAGGAGGAGTAGCCCCCTCCTTCCCTCCAGGGCAGAGGGCTACAGGAGAGTGATCTATGATTCTCAGGTCAGACAGTCAAGTATCAGGGGGTAGCCGTGTTAGTCTGTATCTACAAAAACAACAAAGAGTCTGGTGGCACCTTAAAGACTAACAGATTTATTTGGGCATAAGCTTTCGTGAGTATAAACCTCACTTCTTCGGATGCATAGAGTGAAAGCTACAGATGCAGGCATTATATACAGACACATGGAGAGCAGGGAGTTACTTCACAAGTGGTGAACCAGTGTTGACAAGGCCAATTCAATCAGGGTGGATGTAGTCCACTCCCAATAATAGATGAGGAGGTGTCAATTCCAGGAGAGGAAAAGCTGCTTCTGTAGTGAGCCAGCCACTCCCAATCCCTATTCAAGCCCAGATTAATGGTGTTGAATTTGCAAATGAATTTTAGTTCTGCTGTTTCTCTTTGAAGTCTGTTTCTGAAGTTTTTTTGTTCAATGACAGTGACTTTTAAATCTGTGATAGAATGACCAGGGAGATTGAAGTGTTCACTTACTGGCTTGTGTATGTTACCATTCCTGATGTCCGATTTGTGTCCATTTATTCTTTTGCGGAGGGACTGTCCGGTTTGGCCAATGTACATGGCAGAGGGGCATTGCTGGCACATGATGGCATATATGACATTAGTGGATGTGCAGGTGAATGAGCCCCTGATGGTGTGGCTGATGTGGTTGGGTCCTCTGATGCTGTTGCCAGAGTAGACATGGGGACAGAGTAGGCAACGAGGTTTGCTACAGGGATAGGTTCCTGGGTTGGTGTTTCTGTGGTGTGGTGTGTAGTTGCTGGTGAGTATTTGCTTCAGGTTGGGGGGTTGTCTGTAAGCAAGGACTGGCCTGCCTCCCAAGGTCTGTGAGAGTGAGGGATCATTTTCCAGGATAGGTTGTAGGTCGTGGATAATGCGCTGGAGAGGTTTTAGCTGGGGGCTGTATGTGATGGCCAGTGGTGTTCTGTTATTGTCCTTGTTGGGCCTGTCCTGTAGTAGGTGATTTCTGGGTACCCGTCTTGCTCTGTCAATCTGTTTCCTCACTTCCCCAGGTGGGTATTGTAGTTTTACGAATGCTTGATAAAGATCTTGTAGGTGTTTGTCTCTGTCTGAGGGGTTGGAGCAAATTCGGTTGTATCTTAGGGCTTGGCTGTAGACAATGGATCGTATGATGTGTCTTGGATGGAAGCTGGAGGCATGTAGGTACGTATAGCGGTCAGTAGGTTTCCGGTATAGGGTGGTGTTTATGTGACCATCACTTATTTGTACTGTAGTGTCCAGGAAGTGGATCTCTTGTGTGGACTGGTCCAGGCTGAGGTTGATGGTGGGGTGGAAATTGTTGAAGTCCAGGTGGAATTCTTCAAGGGCCTCCTTTCCGTGGGTCCATATGATGAAGATGTCATCAATGTAGCGCAAGTGGAGGAGGGGCACTAGGGGACGAGAGCTGAGGAAGCGTTGTTCTAAGTCAGCCATAAAAATGTTGGCATACTGTGGGGCCATGCGGGTACCCATAGCAGTGCCACTGACTTGAAGGTATAAGTTGTCCCCAAATCTGAAGTGGTTGTGGGTGAGGACAAAGTCACAAAGCTCAGCCACCAGGCTTGCTGTGGCCTCATCAGGGATACTGTTCCTGACAGCTTGTAGTCCATCCTCATGTGGAATATTGGTATAAAGTGCTTCTACATCCATGGTGGCCAGGATGGTGTTTTCAGGAAGAACGTCAATGCACTGTAGTTTCCTCAGGAAGTCGGTGGTGTCTCGAAGATAGCTGGGAGTGCTGGTAGCATAGGGTCTGAGGAGAGTGTCCAAATAGCCAGATAATCCTGCTGTCAGAGTACCAATGCCTGAGATGATGGGGCGTCCAGGGTTTCCGGGTTTATGGATCTTGGGTAGCAGATAGAATACCCCTGGTCGGGGTTCTGGGGGTGTGTCCATGTAGATTTGTTCCTGTACTGTAGCTGGGAGTTTCTTGAGCAGATGGTGTAGTTTCTTTTGGTATTCCTCAGTAGGATCAGAGGATAGTGGCCTGTAGAATGTGGTCTTGGAGAGTTGCCTGGCAGCCTCCTGTTCATAATCTGACCTGTTCATTATGACTACAACACCTCCTTTGTCAGCCCCTTTGATGATAATGTCAGAGTTGTTTCTGAGGCTGTGGATGGCATTGCGTTCTGTATGGCTGAGGTTATGGGACAAGTGATGTTGTTTGTCCACAATTTCAGCCTGTGCACGTCTGCGGAAACACTCTATGTAGAGGTCCAGTCTGTCATTTCGACCATCAGGAGGAGTCCACGCAGAGTTCCTCTTCTTGTAGTGTTGGTAGGAAGGTTCCTGTGGGTCAGTGCACTGTTCAGTGGTGCGTTGAAAATATTCCTTGAGTCGGAGACGACGAAAGTAGGCTTCCAAATCACCGCAGAACTGTATCATGTTCGTGGGGATGGTGGGACAGAAAGAGAGTCCCCGAGATAGGACAGACTCTTCTGCTGGGCTAAGTGTGTGGTTGGAAAGATTGACAATGTTGTTAGATGAGTTGAGGGTACCATTGTTATAGCCCCCAGTGGCAGGTATTAGTTTAGATAGCTTACAGTCCTTTTTCCTCTGTAGAGAAGTGAAATGTGCATTGTAAATGGCTTGTCTCATTTTTGTAAAGTCCAGCCACGTTGGAGTTTGTGTAGAAGGCTGGTATTGTATGAGAGTCTCCAGTTCTGAGAGCTCATTCTTGATCTTCTCCTGTCTGCTGTACAGGATGCTGATCAGGTGGTTCCTCAGTTTCTTTGAGAGTGTGTGGCACAGTCTCTCACCATACTCAGTGTAGTATGTTGATTGCAATGGATTTTTTACCTTCAGTCCTTTTGGTATGATGTCCATCTGTTTGCATTTGGAGAGGAAGATGATGTCTGTCTGTATCTGTGCAAGTTTTTTGTTGAGGTTGATGGATTTCCACTCCATACGGCTAAATTTAGTGCCTTGCATGTTGTCAAGTATCAGGGGGTAGCCGTGTTAGTCTGTATCTACAAAAACAACAAAGAGTCTGGTGGCACCTTAAAGACTAACAGATTTATTTGGGCATAAGCTTTCGTGAGTATAAACCTCACTTCTTCGGATGCATAGAGTGAAAGCTACAGATGCAGGCATTATATACAGACACATGGAGAGCAGGGAGTTACTTCACAAGTGGTGAACCAGTGTTGACAAGGCCAATTCAATCAGGGTGGATGTAGTCCACTCCCAATAATAGATGAGGAGGTGTCAATTCCAGGAGAGGAAAAGCTGCTTCTGTAGTGAGCCAGCCACTCCCAATCCCTATTCAAGCCCAGATTAATGGTGTTGAATTTGCAAATGAATTTTAGTTCATTCTGCGTGAGTCACTCTGCGTGGACTCCTCCTGATGGTCGAAATGACAGACTGGACCTCTACATAGAGTGTTTCCGCAGACGTGCACAGGCTGAAATTGTGGACAAACAACATCACTTGTCCCATAACCTCAGCCGTACAGAACGCAATGCCATCCACAGCCTCAGAAACAACTCTGACATTATCATCAAAGGGGCTGACAAAGGAGGTGCTGTAGTCATAATGAACAGGTCAGATTATGAACAGGAGGCTGCCAGGCAACTCTCCAAGACCACATTCTACAGGCCACTATCCTCTGATCCTACTGAGGAATACCAAAAGAAACTACACCATCTGCTCAAGAAACTCCCAGCTACAGTACGGGAACAAATCTACATGGACACACCCCCAGAACCCCGACCAGGGGTATTCTATCTGCTACCCAAGATCCATAAACCCGGAAACCCTGGATGCCCCATCATCTCAGGCATTGGTACTCTGACAGCAGGATTATCTGGCTATTTGGACACTCTCCTCAGACCCTATGCTACCAGCACTCCCAGCTATCTTCAAGACACCACCGACTTCCTGAGGAAACTACAGTGCATTGACGTTCTTCCTGAAAACACCATCCTGGCCACCATGGATGTAGAAGCACTTTATACCAATATTCCACATGAGGATGGACTACAAGCTGTCAGGAACAGTATCCCTGATGAGGCCACAGCAAGCCTGGTGGCTGAGCTTTGTGACTTTGTCCTCACCCACAACCACTTCAGATTTGGGGACAACTTATACCTTCAAGTCAGTGGCACTGCTATGGGTACCCGCATGGCCCCACAGTATGCCAACATTTTTATGGCTGACTTAGAACAACGCTTCCTCAGCTCTCGTCCCCTAGTGCCCCTCCTCTACTTGCGCTACATTGATGACATCTTCATCATATGGACCCACGGAAAGGAGGCCCTTGAAGAATTCCACCTGGACTTCAACAATTTCCACCCCACCATCAACCTCAGCCTGGACCAGTCCACACAAGAGATCCACTTCCTGGACACTACAGTACAAATAAGTGATGGTCACATAAACACCACCCTATACCGGAAACCTACTGACCGCTATACGTACCTACATGCCTCCAGCTTCCATCCAAGACACATCATACGATCCATTGTCTACAGCCAAGCCCTAAGATACAACCGAATTTGCTCCAACCCCTCAGACAGAGACAAACACCTACAAGATCTTTATCAAGCATTCGTAAAACTACAATACCCACCTGGGGAAGTGAGGAAACAGATTGACAGAGCAAGACGGGTACCCAGAAATCACCTACTACAGGACAGGCCCAACAAGGACAATAACAGAACACCACTGGCCATCACATACAGCCCCCAGCTAAAACCTCTCCAGCGCATTATCCACGACCTACAACCTATCCTGGAAAATGATCCCTCATTCTCACAGACCTTGGGAGGCAGGCCAGTCCTTGCTTACAGACAACCCCCCAACCTGAAGCAAATACTCACCAGCAACTACACACCACACCACAGAAACACCAACCCAGGAACCTATCCCTGTAGCAAACCTCGTTGCCTACTCTGTCCCCATGTCTACTCTGGCAACAGCATCAGAGGACCCAACCACATCAGCCACACCATCAGGGGCTCATTCACCTGCACATCCACTAATGTCATATATGCCATCATGTGCCAGCAATGCCCCTCTGCCATGTACATTGGCCAAACCGGACAGTCCCTCCGCAAAAGAATAAATGGACACAAATCGGACATCAGGAATGGTAACATACACAAGCCAGTAAGTGAACACTTCAATCTCCCTGGTCATTCTATCACAGATTTAAAAGTCACTGTCATTGAACAAAAAAACTTCAGAAACAGACTTCAAAGAGAAACAGCAGAACTAAAATTCATTTGCAAATTCAACACCATTAATCTGGGCTTGAATAGGGATTGGGAGTGGCTGGCTCACTACAGAAGCAGCTTTTCCTCTCCTGGAATTGACACCTCCTCATCTATTATTGGGAGTGGACTACATCCACCCTGATTGAATTGGCCTTGTCAACACTGGTTCACCACTTGTGAAGTAACTCCCTGCTCTCCATGTGTCTGTATATAATGCCTGCATCTGTAGCTTTCACTCTATGCATCCGAAGAAGTGAGGTTTATACTCACGAAAGCTTATGCCCAAATAAATCTGTTAGTCTTTAAGGTGCCACCAGACTCTTTGTTGTTCAGGTCAGACAGGGTTTCTGTTCCCTGAGTGACCAGAGCAGGGGCTGCACTAGAGTAATCAGGAACCTGCTAGAACCAGTTAAGGCAGACAGGCTAATTAGGACACCTGGAGCCAATTAAGAAGAAGCTGCTAGAATCAATTAAGGCAGGCTAATCAGGGCACCTGGGTTTTAAAAAGGAGCTCACTTCAGTTTGTGGTGTGAGTGTGAGGAGCTGGGAGCAAGAGGTGCAAGGAGCTGAGAGTGAGAGGGTGTGCTGCTGGAGGACTGAGGAGCACAAGTGTTATTAGACACCAGGAGGAAGGTCCTGTGGTGAGAATAGGGAAGGTGTTTGGAGGAGGCCATGGGGAAGTAGCCCAGGGAATTGTAGCTGTCATGCAGCTGTTATAGGAGGCACTATAGACAGCTGCAGTCCACAGGGCCCTGGGCTGGAACCCGGAGTAGAGGGCGGACCTGGGTTCCCCCCAAACCTCCCAATTGACCTGGACTGTGGGTTCTTCCAGAGGGGAAGGCCTCTGGGCTGTTCTCCAACCCACATGGTGAATCTCTGAGGCAAGAAAATCTGCCAATAAGCGCAGGACCCACCAAGATAGAAGAGGAACTTTGTCACAATACCAACACTGTGCCCAATGTCTGCCTGCTCCCCTATTTGGTAGGAAGACTTCTGCTTTGGGTCTAACACCATGATGGTTATTTGTGATCATGGCCTCATTTTTCTGTGCTGTGTTGATAAGATACAAAGATATTTGCCACTTCAGGCTAATTTGAGGAGAGCGAATCAGGGCTGCCACTTTGCTCAGCTGCCATTAACTCAGCCGTAAACTCAAATCTCCTGGAGAGATCGCACTGAAGGTGACACCGTCAGGGCTGGATTAACTTTTTGTGGGCCCAGTGCCAAACATATTTGTGGGCCCCCATTGGGAAATAGGGCATGTGATGGGGGGTGGTCCACAGAGCGAGTGGCCGGTTGGGTGCAACGAGGCACAGCGCAGTGGGAGTGGCCCCACTCAGCCCAGCACAAGGACGCTGTTTACAAACCCACAACTGTTAGATGCACACTGGCGCACCCAACCCTGTGCTGCCAGCATGCTCTTTCCACACTGCCCTCCTGCCCTGTGCTCTGCCCTTTTGCCCAGCACCCCCTTGCCCAGAGACCTCCCCCACAGATCCCTATGCCCAATGCCCCCGGACCTGCTATGCCCAGCACCCTCTGCCCAGAGCCCCCTTCTGCTAACCTCCCACCACAACTGCACAGCACCCTGCACACCATACTCCCAGCCCAGCTCCCCCACCCACAGATCCCCTACTGTCCAGCACCACTTCACAGTCCCACCATCACAGCTGTACAGCACCCATATTCCTGAGGGAATTCTGCATCAAATTCTGTGCATAATATTTTAAAATGCTGCAATTTTTTTTACAATAAATAAATGTGGAAGCTCCACCATGGCAGTGGGGAGCACAGGCCACTGGCTGCATGGAGGTGGGAGAATACCCTGCAGCCTCCCCTGCCCACCTGGGACAGGGACTTGGCAGTGAGACTGAACCTGACCCTGACACGGCACAAGGTCAGGGTTAGGGAAACACCCTAGGACTAGGGTGACCAGACAGCAAGTGTAAAAAATCGTGATGGGGTGGGGGGTAATAGGAGCCTATATAAGAAAAAGACCCAAAAATCGGGACTGTCCCTATAAAATCGGGACATCTGGTCACCCTACCTAGGACCCTGCCCCTTTTGCGCCAGGCACAGCAGCTGTGGGCAGGGAGGCTCAGCTGGCAGCAGGCTCCAAATGCAGAGGGACTTAGTGTGGGGGGATCCAGATGGGGATAAGAGGGTTCTGTGTGGGACAGTCTGGGTGCAGGCAGCTCAGTGCGGGATCTGGATGCACAGGGAGGTTCCAGGTGCAGAGGCAATGGGAGTCTGCAGGGGGGACCAAGCAGTAGCGTAGCTAGCAGGGTGCAGGGGAAGCAGCAAATTTGCCAAAAGTGGCGCCTTTCCAAAGGCGGCCGGAGGAGCGACGGGGGAGCGCAGGCTGGCTGCCTGCAGAGCGGCCGGCAGCCATGGGTGGGGGCAGCGGGCGCATGCACGTGGCTGGAGGAGCAGGGGGGGGCTCAGCATGCAGCCGGAGGAGTGGCAGGGCGCAGGCTGGCCGCCCACAGGGTGGCCAGCAGCCATGGGGGGGCGGCGGGCACGCGCGGCCGGAGGAGTGGGGGGGGGCGTGCAGGCTGTCCGCCCGCAGTGCGGCCAGCAGCCATGGGGGGGTGCTGGGCGTGTGGCCATGGGGGGGGGGAGCGCAGCATGGCAGCTGGAGGAGCAAGGGAGAGGGGTGGTCAACGGTGCGGCCGGAGGAGCCAGCCAAGGGAGGGAGGGGGCGTGGAGTGGCCAGAGGAGGAGCCAAGGGGGGTGTTGCCAGAGGAGGAGCCAAAGGGAGGTGCCTTTTTTAGGTTTGCTCCCCCTCCTCTTAAAAGCTGGCTATGACATTGGAACCAAGGGAAAGTGGTTGGAGCTCAGTGAGGGGTGGAGAGTGTTTGGGTGCAGGGAGGTGGGGTTCATTTGGGTGGGGGTGTAGGTGGTTGTGGCTCAGTGGGGAGGGTGTTTGGGGGGGCTCATTGGGTGGTACAGATGCAGGGGAGGTGGGGCTTGTCAGGGTGAGGGTTTGATGGGCCTGCTTAACAGGGGAGCCCCAGCTTCTGCCAAGGGGATCCGCATGCTGGGCTCCAGCTTCCCCCCCGTCCCCACTTTCCTCATCCCCTTCTCTTCCCCACCCCATGCCCCTTCCCCACTGCTCTATCTCCTCCACAGGCTTGAGGGGCAGGGGAGAAACCACGAGCCAGCGGAGCGGGTTGGGGCCAGATCGCTCCACTTCCTGCCTGGTGATTGCAGGGTGGGCCCGACCCCGCATGCACGGAGTGGCGGACAGTGGAGTGACCTGGCCCCAGCCCGCTCCACTCTGCTCCCCCAGCTCCCAGCCTTGGGCCTGGGGAGCATGGGGGGAACCGCCCCCCAGCACTCACCAGCAGCACAGCTGGTGGAGCGGGCTGGGGCCAGGTCTAGGGTTACCATATTTCAGCAAGCAAAAAAGAGGACGGGAGGAGCCCCGCCCTAGCCCCGCCCCTGCCCCTCCCACTTCCCGCCCCCCCAGAACCCCCAACCCTCCCCCCGTTCCTTGTCCCCTGACTGCCCCCTCCTGGGACCCCTGCCCCTAACTGCCCCCCAGGACTCCACTCCCTATCTAAGCCTCCCTGCCTCTTGTCCCCTGACTGCCCCAACCCTTATCCACACCCCCACCCCCAGACAGACCCCTGGGACTCCCACGCCCCATCCAACCACTCCCCACCCCCTGACAGCCCCCCCCCCAGAACTCCCAACCCATCTAAACCCCTCTGCTCCCTGTCCCCTGACTGCTCCGATCCCTCTCCGCACTCCTGCCCCCTGACAGCCCCCCCGAGAACTCCCAACCCATCTAAACCCCTCTGCTCCCTGTCCCCTGACTGCTCCGATCCCTCTCCCCACTCCTGCCCCCTGACAGCCCCCCCCCAGAACTCCCAGCTCCCCACCCCCCCGCTCCTTGTCCCCTGACTGCCCCCTCCTGGGACCCCTGCTCCTAACTGCCCTCCAGAACCCCACCCCCTACCTAAGACTCCCTGTTCCTTGTCCCCTAACTGCCCCCTCCTAAGACCCCCCCCAACTGCCCCCCAGGACCCTACCCCCTACCTGTACCCTGACTGCCCAAAACTTTCTCCACTCCCCCAAAAAGCCCCCCCCCCGTTTCTTGACTGCCCCCTCCAGAACCTCCCTGGCCCCCTTACCCTGCTGCTCAGAACAGGGTGTTGGGCTCTGTGCGAGCCGAGCCGGACACATGGCTGCGCTCCCCAGCACAACAAAACCCGGTCCCTGGTCCTGCACAGTGCTGCTGGACCGGGCTGCAGGGGAGAGCTGCCGGCTCAGAATGCAGGGCGGATCCGGCTCCTCTCCAGCTGCTCCAGAGTCCAGCCCGGGACTTTCCTGCAGCCCTCCCAGCTGCTCGCTCTGCTCTGCCGGGGGAGGGGGGGAATCCCGGACATTTTGAGTGTTTTACAAATTCCCCCCCGGACGCTATTTTTAGAACAAAAAGGAGGACATGTCCGGGTAAATCCGGACGAATGGTAACCCTAGCCAGGTCGCTCCACTTCAAGCTGCCTGGTGAGTGCAGGATGGGCCCGACCCCTGCTGAAGTCCCCCAGGAGGGTAGCTCAGGGGAGGGGGCTTGGGTGGGAATTGGTGGGGTGGTGGCGGAGCAGGGGCGGGGGCAGCCTTCCTGGCCAGCTCAGCCGGCCAGGGGATCGGGCTGGCCGGGGCCCCTTCTGACTCTGGGCCCAGCACCATGGTAAACCCAGTACTGCCCCTCCCCCTTCCAGGACTGGGACTATAAATTTGCCACTGAAAACTGAGCTGGACTTTCTTAAATGCTGTTGGACTAATGCACTGATGCTCCATTCACCAGCTATCGAGTGCCAGCTGCAGCCTCCTACACAGCTTGGACATGATCTGCTAGACAGGAGTGGTGCAAAGGCCAAGTCAGGCTGGTGGGTAAGCTGGCAACACAAAGGGCTATGCCAACATGACTGGCAGCACAGCACATCTTGTGATGCAGAGTGGCCGCATGCTCTCGTGGTTTAGGCACAGGGGAGGAATCAGGAAATGGGGCTTCTGGTTCTGATTTGGATCTAGTTCAAAATGCGTCCTTTGTATTTAGACCCCCCAAAAAGCTTGTGCCAGCTGCTCAGAGAATGTTTTCCTGGGTTGACCATTGGATGGGGCTACTGGACAAGCAGCCTGGAGAATGTGACCCAAGCCACACCTCCGTGCCACAGATCTGCGGTATCTCAAGAACTGCTGAGCGAGGGCTAAGCCAACAACCACTATGTTAGGCATTCCATAGAGAGGGTTTAATTCATGCTGGCTGGGTTTAGTGACTCACCAGGGCCCTGCACTGGATTTGCCAGAGGACTTGGCCAGGAGTTGCTTCAAAGGGGAATGAGGAAGAGCTGTGCCCTAGAAAAACTAAAGATAAAGGTCAAGAACTTCATCTTTGGGGGATTGACAGGGAAGGCTGATGCTCCTGGGTTTCTGAGGCCGATCACCTTGCCAGTGAGCAACTGGCCAGTCCAGCCTCTGACTACACTGTCTCACACTGAACCAATGTGCTTGTTAGCTAAAAGCACCAAGCCAACAGAATGTCTTTGACTAGCTTCTTCCCTGCAAGAGCTACTTCACTGTGCATGTGCAGAATTCATGCCCCCCTGCAGATTTTTTTTTCTCAGTAGAAAATGCATTGACAGAGAGATGCTGCAGTTACCTTGCACCTACCAGAGACTGCTGTGGCACCCGAACAGAGGGCAGCAGGGCCGGAGCAGCCAACCACCGAGAGGGGTGGGAAGAGGAGAGGCTGCATTCCTCATAGCACCTTGGCCCGGGGCCAGGTGAGGAGGAATGGGATATGGGACAGATGGACAGAGCAGGGCACACGGCGCTGCTGGGGGATCACATAGACGGGGTTCAGAAGGGTGAGTGTGGGAAGACAGCCTGGGGAAGGGGTCACAGGAGCTAGTGGGGTGACAGCATTGAGCCAGGGCAAAATGGGAGTGGGGGTGCAGGGCCCATGGGGAGGGAGGGGTGCTGGGACACATGGGGATGGGGAGGAGGGGTGGCTGAGTGGGGGTGTAGGGACACATGGGGGGTGCAGGGACACATGGGGATAGGGGCAGATGTGCCTGACTGAATGGGAGAGACTAGGGGTCAGCCAGGGTCCTCATGGGGGAAGCACCCCAACTTCTAACAATCCCCCCCCCCAACCCTGTTCCATACGTCTCCCACCCACACTCAGCAACCCTCTAGGTTCACGCCCAGGCTCCTTCCCAGCAAGCAGTTCCCTCTCCCTCAGCTCCTCCATTACCCTGGACTCCCCCATGCCTTTGCTCTGCTTCTGAGGGGTGTGGGAAATCCTGTTCTGTATTGTAGGTTCAATGAATTATTACTCAAAGCTCTGTATTAATAGGCCTTGTATGGAATCTATTTGTCAAAGAATGTTTCCTAAATCTGTTTTGTCGTCTGTATTGTTACAGACATACTTGCTGACAGGTATTTTGAAATAAATTACCAAAATAATTGAAATTGGCATGATTTTACTGTTATTTTGACAAATAAAATATGCAGAATTTTAAAATATTGAGCATAGAATTTTAATTTTTTTGGCGCAGAATTCCCCCAGGAACAATGAGCGGAAGAGGTCACAACACCCCCCCCCCCATTCCCGCCGCCCTTCTCTTTCCCCAAATACACACACAGCCTAACAGATGCCAGGCATGGAAAACATCAGTTCAGCCATTAAAAGTTTGGCAAAGTTACAAGTAACTGCAACCAAGGTCTTATATGGGATGCAGTAGGCAACCGTCCCTCCAGGCATGCTGCCAGCCTGACCTGAGGCCAATGAAAATCCACAAGAACAAAGAATGCCCACAGCTATCACAGTGCCAGGCCTTTGCATTGGAACGACACTAGGGGGCACCCGTTGGCCAGGGTTTAGGGAATGAGCACAGAGCAAATGACTAATCCGTTCTAATGACACAAGGACATTAATAATCATTAGCCTGAATCTGCTCTGATGTGGAGGGTTTGGACCCTGCTGCCTGGAGTTGATGATGCAGCTCAAGATACATCCCTGGTGCTTGGTCAATAAAACTTCTTCCAAATCATGTGAAGTGCAGGAAGCTGTGTCAAAAGGACCCTGGCTCCAGAGATCCTGATGCAGGGATAGGATTTATTTCTGGCCTGCTGCGGGCAGTGCAAGTGGCAGAGTCTGAAAAGCCAGTGCATTGGCAATCAGATTTCTGTGGGATTGATGTCTGCTCCAACTTACTGATCAGTTACCCCTCCAGAAACCCCCTTCCACCATCTCCAACCCATCCCTTACCCCTCTACCCCTGAGATCGTATCCCACATCCAACCCATCCCTTACCCCTCTGCCCCCAGATCCCCATCCCATGTCCAACCCCCAGGGCTGCTGGGGGGGCAAGTGGGGCAATTTGCCCTGGGCCCCACAGGGGCCCCCACGAGAATATAGTATTCTATAGAATTGCAACTTTTTTTTATGGAAGGGGCCCCTGAAATTGTTTTGCCCAAGGCCCCTTGAATCCTCTGGGCAGCCCTGTCCAACCCATCCCTTACCCCTCTGCCCCCAGACCTCCACCCCCATGTCCATCCCATTCCTATCCCTCTGCCCCCAGACTCCTGCCCTCATGTCCAACCCATCCCTTACCCTTCTGTCCCCAGATCCCTGCTCCCACATCCAACCCATCCCTTACCCCTCTGCCCCCCCAGACCCCTGCCCCCATGTCCAACCCATTCCTTACCCCTCTGTCCCCAGACCTCCACCCCATGTCCATCCCATCAGTTACCCCTCTGCCCCTAGACCTCGCCCCCATGTTCAACCCATCCCTTACCCCTCTGCCCTCAGAATCCACCCCCACCTGCAACTCATCTTTTACCCCGCTCTCAGACTCCTGCCCCCACAACCAACCCATGCGTTACCCCTCAGTCTCCCCAGACCCACCCCCGACATCCAATCCACATCTTACCCTTCTGTACCCCCGATCCCTGCCCGCATGTCCAACCCATCCCTTATTCTCTGCCCTCCCAGGCCCTGACCCCACGTTCAACCCATCCCTTATCCCTCTGTCCCCAGACCCCTACCCACGTCCAACCCATCCTTCACCCCTCTGTCCCTCCAGACCCCCGTGCCCATGTCCATCCCATCCCTTACCCCTTTTCCCCCAAACCCTCGTCCTGCATATCCAGCCCATCAGAGTTGGGAGGCTGGGAACAGTTATATTAACAAACATACAAGTATCACAGCAGAATTGCTAGTGCGGTGTTCCTGGCAGCCAGCAGCAGCGCAGAAGGAAGGGTGGCAATGGGGCGCTAAGTCTCCTGTGAAAAGCGAAACTGACAAAGTTTCTTCAGGCCGTCTCAGTATTAAACACTAACTGTTTTAACCAGTAACTTTTCTGCTTATAACAATCATTGGATAAAAATGTGTTTGTCTTAATTTAAAATGGGTGAGAAATGGTTCTGTCATTTTAAACGATCAGGTTATACATTTAAATATAAAAAATGTGGTTTTGATTTATAACGAGGGTCGCACTCAGAGGCTTGCTGCGTGAAAGGGGTCGCCGATCCAATATGTTTGAGCACCACTGCTCTAAGCGCAGCTTGCCACCTGAAATGGGCTGACCCAGACCATTGAACACAACACTGCATTGGATTAAACAGTAAAAGAAGTTTTTTCATAAAAGAAAGGATTTTAAGTGAGTACAAGGAATGAGGCCTAAAAGTCCAAAATGGTGACAAGAAAAATAAAGATTCAACACTTCCCAGTGCCTAACTTAACAAACGTGAAGTCCTTACCACTTCTTTCCAACATTACTATGGACCACACTTTTTAGGCCAGGGCCCCTCCACCAAAGTCCAAGAGCTGTTTCTTTTGTCTTCGGTGCAAAGAGGGAGGTGGACAGGGAGAGTGATCCCTTGGCGTGTTTGCCCCTCACTTTTGTAGTTCAGCCCCCATCATGCAGTTCTATCCAGCTGAGCAGGTGCCATGGCGTCTAGTGAGGAAAGATGCTTCCTGCTGTTTTCTTTCACCTGTGTGCGCCGCGGTACAGATTTTCTTTGTCTCCTTGCTTTACTCTCTCGCTGACTCAGGACTCTGTTTACAATTTATATGCCAGCTGAGGGAACCACACATTCCTTTGTTTGAGACCTGCTTGACAGTTGTGCCTAATCAGGGCTACAAGAGTTTGAACATGTCCCTTTAATATTTTACGGGGGGGAGTTCATAACTTTACATATAGTGTTGCTACATACTTTCACCATGATATTATTGACCAGTGAGTTGTTAGTTTTCAGATGATGATGCACGAAGCATATTTGGTACAATGATGATTACACTAGTGTGCAGGGTGTGAATACAGGAGTGCATTTGGTCACTGTGGTGTATTAGCACAGTCCATTGGTAGGGATGGGAATTTTGGGAGAGAGCTGGTCTCTGGGACCAGTGTCCCCTGGAACTATCTCAGATTTGATTAAGTTTATTCACCTAGAAATTACCTGAGATCTGGATGGCCAGCTGCTTGGCCAGATCCTCTTCCAGCCTACACAGCCCTTCCTGCCTCGTCCCAGTCACAGCACCTCCTCTGCTCAGGGCTGGCTCCAGGCATCAGCTGAGCAAGCAGGTGCTTGGGGCGGCCAAGGGGAAGGGGCGGCACGTCGGGCTCTTCGGCGGCAATTCGGTGGAGGGTCCCTGTCCCTCTCGGAGGGAAGGACCTGCCGCCAAATTGCCGCCGAAGAAGAAAGCGGCGCGGTGGAGCTGCTGCCGATCGCGATCACTATCGCGGCTTTTTTTTTTTTTTCGCCGCTTGGGGTGGCAAAAACCCTGGAGCTGGTCCTGCCTCTGCTTGACCATGACCGTTCCTGCAGCCCTATCTGCCTTGGCCCCCTATCCTGACACCAGTCTAAGAGGGACAGTGCGTCAGGATCCCAGCAGCACAATCTGGGTTCCGCCTGCCATATCTGTTGTCACAGAGTCACAGGGTCTGGTCTATGCCCCAGCCTGTCACCAGTCTCCTGTGAGTGACCCCTCTAGTACGCCAGGCCCTATAGACCCACATGGTTCCACCAGGGCAGGCTGGTGGCCTCCAAGACTGGGCCTTCAGCACCAGCGTTCCCTGCCTCTCCATGGCTCCCTGCAGCGAATCCAGCCAAGCCAGACCGCTGCGGGAGGTCCCCTTCAGGAGGTGATAGACTCTCAGTGTTTACAGCAACACAGGAAGATTTTGCAAAACATGGGAACCATTTATCAGTCACTTGGCTACAGAATCTGATGGGCCTTGGGTTAGCACAGAGAGGCAGAAGTTAAGCCACAGTCCAGCCTGGTCAAACCAGTGCCATGATGGGCCATCCAAGCTGCGATGGACTCCAGGTCTGGCTCGCGCTCGCTGTTCCCCCTTTGTCTGGACACCCTTCTTGGGGGCTGAAATTCCTGGGGTATGGCTGTGCGAGCCCCACTGAGCACTGCTCCCTGCCACTCTGGGATATTTAACTGATGGGAAATGCCACCCTGGTGCATGAAGAGCCAGGCCAGGCACCCCAGGAGCAGCGCCAGGGTTTTTGCCGCCCTAGGCGGCAGCGCTTCTCCTCAGAGCATTCGGCGGCGGGGGTCCTTCCGCTCCGTGTCTTTGGGGCGCTTCGGCAGCGGGTCCCGGAGCGAGTGAAGGACCCGCCGCCGAAGCGCCCCGAAGACGTGAAGCAGAAGGACCCCCGACACCGAATTGTCGCCCCCCAAATCCTGCCGCCCTAGGCGACCGCCTAGGGTCGCCTACTGGAAGCACTGGCCCTGAGGCACCCCATCCTGTTCAGAACACGCACATCCAGAACAGGAACAGACGAGAAACCTCAGCCGTTCCATAATGGCCTTGAGCGGGCATGAGGCAGACATGCTGTGTCCAAGGAGGGTGTATGTCCCAGTCTCCACTGCCATAAAACTCTAGCCACAGCAGTGCAGTGGTTAAGGAATTCAAGGAGCTGGAGAAGCAATTTCCAGCATATTTGTCACTCCTGCTGAGCCCAACCCGCTGCACCACAGAAATCTCCCCATACCCTTCCCTCTGACACCCTGTCTGTAATATGGGGAAAGTGTAAGTGTGGGGGGGGGGGGAGAGCACAAATAGAGACACACTTTTTGGATGAGAGCCCACAGCTGATTGGCCCAATTTTGCATGCACAGCACTTTGCGACCCTGTACACACTGTCCTGGCCTTGCTTGCACAGGTAGGAGCTCGTTGGACCCAGGGTGCTGGCTGGCTGGCTCCCAGTCTGCAGTGTTCTTTGCATGTGAAAATGCAAGGACTGTGCAAACACAAAACTCTGCATGCTCAGACACGCCGGCACGGGTGGGGCTGGGAATCTGCGCCAAAGAGTGGCAGGCTAGAGACACTGAATGAGTAGGTCATGCGAGCAGGAGCTGTTACTGGTGAGCACCGAGGAGTTTAAAGATACTCAGTGGAAACTGACTAATACCCTTGTCCCCACAGCAGCCCCACAGGCCACTCCCCCGATCACCTGCCAAGAGAAGGACCCCTGAGTTCCTTCCTCTTCGCTTCCCCGTCCCTCTCCAGGGAGCCAGAGCCATCATGTACGAGAGAGGAATTTAATAGCCAAAGTACAGCAAGTTCAGAGTTAAGGTTGCCCTGCAGTGGCAGCGCGTGCTGGAAGCTCCCCCGGCGCCCATACTGTGGCCCTGTCCCCACTCAGCCTCTTCCCCTCTGAGGCCCTGCCCAGAGTCCACCCCCCGCTTCACCCCAGGCCACACTCACACTTAGCCCCCTTGCCCTCTCGCCACATCCCTCCTCTCCTCCAACCCCTCCCCCAAGACCCCCCTGCCCGCTGCTTGCTGAGTTGCTCCAACCCCCACCTCTGAGAGCCCCCCGCACCTGCCGCTAACCGCATCCCTCCCCCCCTCCTCTCCTCTGAGCCCCTGAGTGAAGGAGAGGATGGACTCAGCAAGCGGCGGGGGCCTCAGCAGAGGTGTGGAGCAGGGATGGGAATAGGTGGAGCTTGGGGGAGCCATGGGGGAAAGCGTGAGGGGGCCTTGGGGTGGAGCGCAGGTGGGGCCACCACAGCCCAGGTGTCCGTGCTCTTGACACTCTCAAAAGCCATGGGGCGGCAACTGTGCCGCAGGGGAGGCTTAGCCTCCCCTGGCCTATTATACCTGCTATGTTGCCATAGCAATGTGAACCGTGTCCCTTGCATGGCCCTGCTCCTTACCCAACCCTGGGCTCCGTCACTACTCCTAGGTGATGACTCTGTTTGCTAAAGGGGGGTTAACTCTCCAGGCCCGCAGAGCCATGGCAGCAGCTGTCCAGGGAGTGTGGGAAGGCTCAGTCAGCACTCAGTGCACAAAGGGGGAATGCTGGGTGTATGTGTTGCTTAGTCATGAAAGCAGCCAACACCCTTCCTCAGCAGGATCAGCTGGAACATTGTCCTGTCCCCTCCCCCAGGAACAATCCAGGGACTCGCTCAGATTGCAGGGGAGAAACAGGCCAGGCCAAGTGCAGCCCCCCACCCCCCAATTCACTGCACTTCACCAGGGACCAAGAATGCTTTGAATCAGCCCTGGGGCCCAAACTCAGCACTGGGAGCATGAAAAAGACCTGTGCCAGCCCCAGCTGTTGGGGGGTAAGAGCTGCCCAGTCCAAGCAGCGCATCCCTGTGTGCCTACATGCTGCGCCCCGGGCTGGGTATCTTCACGGCCACAGTGCCACCTCTCTATGAAACTTTGTAGTGAAGTTGACGGGACAGCCCAGCCTGTGGGAGTTTGGCTGGGCTCCAGCTCAGCTCCCTTTGACTTCAGAGCCATACAGTCCTGTGAGACCCTTCGGGCTGGATGCAAGCAGCTCACCTCACACCGGTGACCATGAGCAGCTGCAGCGTGATTCTGGGGGCACATGCAGAAAGGCCAAGAGTGTTCTTGGCAGGGCTGGCCATCGAGGCGCTCGGAGAACTTGGACTCAGAGGGCTCCCCACTCATTAGAAGAATCCCCATGATGAAACACATCCCTTTGGTAACCGCAGGGAAGAAGCAGGCAGGCTGGGGCTCGTTGGCTGTCAGGGAGGGTTTGCTACTCATCTGAAGGGTCATGGCAGATGTAGGGCCTTTCTTTGCAGATTGATGCACTAACCAATGTGGACCGCAATGCCCCCCGACCCCGTCCCCAGATGAAGCCGTGGAGCTACAGGGGAAGCCCCAGTGCCCCCAACCCCGTCCCCAGAAGAAGCTGAGGGGCTACAGGGGAAGCCCTCATGCCCGACCCTGCTCTCCAGCAGAAGCACTGGGGATGGCAGGGGAAGCTGTGGCCTTTCACTACCTACTGTGGCCTCAGGGCCGGGGAGCTCTCACGCCGCCGTGCTGCAGCCTGGGACTATGGGCGGGAGGGGTTGGGAAGGAGACAGAGCTTCTATGGTCTTAAGCCCACAGTGGGGGGGCAGAATGGGGAGACACTGTGTGGAACAGGGGCAGAAAGGGTGGTGCTGTGGGAGGGGCCCCCCCACTTGCTCTGGCCCAGGGCCACAGGAAACCGTAATCCTCCTCTGCACGTGGCTGAGGCTGGGAGCTGCCCCAGGGGGGCAGAAGGGCTGCTCTGAGAGTTGTTACACACTGGGGTTCCTGCTGGTCCCCCGGCCCCATAGCAGGCCCTAGCACAAACCCTGCTGCACTTGACCTCTGTACAGCCTCCGAAATGCTATAGCAGCTCCCGTGGCTCAGACTGTGCCTGGCTGGGTGGGCAGAAGCCATTTCCCTGGAACCCCAAGGGATTTTTGCCCCAAAACGTGTGTCTGTCCATGCTCCCTCAAGGAAGTGGGGGGCTGTTATATCAGCCTGCAGGCACCCAGGGTGGAGCCCTAGGCTGACCACCTTGCACTACAAAGACCCATCACCACCTGATGAATGAGTTTACTGTTCCCCCCAGAACCCTCTGGGATTCCTTCTTCCCTGCTCCTTGCTCAGTGTCTGCAGCTCTGGTCAGTTTAGTGTCCCCCCAAATCTCTACCCAGCACTCAGAGCCCTCACACACACACTGTGCCAAGCCCGTGGCGCCCTTCATGTCCATGTACGGCAGCTGGACTGTGCAGAATGATTCATCCACACGCTTTTGTGTTGGGCTCCTCGGCTCTCTGCCATCAGAGCAGCTTCCGTTCCTGGGAGGGTGTGGGGCCTGGGGCGGGGGGGTTGACTCATCCCAGAGGCAGTGGGGTCAGCCTCTCTTCCCTGCAATTGCAGCAAACCCACCCGCTAGCTGCTGCCTTGATTGTAGAGATCATGGGAGTGGTGCCCCTTATGTCACTCCCAAAGCCAGATCCCATCCCATGCATGTACCAGTACCCAATGCAACACTCAGGGCTGAAGCCACAGGGGACACCCAGAGATTCATGGATGGCTTCTGGCCCACTCCTCCTTGTGCCTCCCTGCCCACCCAAATCCAAGATCCTGCCCTCTGGATCAGCAGCGCGAGCTCTGGCCGCAAGCCACCAAGTCATTCTCATGCTCAGGGGTCAGCGTGTTCAGCTAGGACAGGGGTAGGCAACCTATGGCACGTGTGCCGAAGGCGGCACGCAAGCTGATTTTCAGTAGCACTCACACTGCCCAGGTCCTGGCCACCGGTCCGGGGGGCTCTGCATTTTATTTTAATTTTAAATGAAGCTTCTTAAACATTTTAAAAACCTTATTTACTTTACATACAACAATAGTTTAGTTCTATATTATAGACTTATAGAAAGAGACCTTCTAAAAATGTTAAAATGTATTACTGGCACACGAAACCTTAAATCAGAGTGAATAAATGAAGACTCGGCACACCACTTCTGAAAGGTTGCCGACCCCTGAGCTAGGAGGTGGGCGGTAGGAGACCCAGGTTCAAATCTGCTAGTCTTCACCGGGGGGATTATACCTGCGGCTCCACACATGAGGTAAGTGCTCTAACCATGGGGCTAACGGCTCCCAAGGAGGCCACTACCTGGCAGATCATGTCCTTGAGGCCCAAACTATGCAGCAAATTTGCCAACAGTTTGAGGTCAGCCACAGCTGCATTTTTCAGTGACTAATTATTTTTCTGAAAAACTGTTGCCCAGCTGTAGCGTGGCCCCTGCTGGCACACTCCCTGCGCCTCTCCCTGCAGTTTGGGTGCATTCACCAACCCATGCCCTGCCAATGCCACAGCTATGGCAGGGACAGTGCACCCTGGCAGCTGGAATCTGCTGCCCTTTAAGAGCCATCTGATTTTTCACTCTTTATCCCACCCATGGTTTGTTATTGTAAGGTTGCTGATGATCTCTAAGCTGCACATACAGGTTTGTTATTGTAGGGTTGCTGAGGAGCCCTGGGCTGTGCACGCTGGTTTGTTATTGTAGGGTTGCTGATGAGTGCTGAGGTTTTGCCGATTTCATTTTACAAGAAGACTAGAAGCGTGTGCTGAGGGCAAACGCTACGTTAACGAAGGACAATGTGGGAGAATGGGCAGGCTGCCCTTTGAGCTGTCAGTTTCCAGCTGGGAGTTTTGTGAGCACAACGTCCAGCCTCCAGACAGCACCTGAGACCAGCACCTGCCATGCAGCTCCAGGGACTGGCTTGGCCAAAACTCTGTGCTCTGGGGCTGGCTCTAATGGCTCAGCCTCTCTTGAATGGCCTGGCTGGTGACCCTTATGCTGCTGGGACACCTGGCACCAGCTGGCCCCCAGGGAAGGCCAGGACAGTAGCATAGCTCACCCAGTATCAGCTGGTAAATCCAGGTGCTGGTGTCAGGAGCAATATTTGCATATTGGTCTAGGCAATAGCTCGTGTCCCAACAGCGCCATCTGTTGGGGTCCCCTGCACCAACACCGTCAGACTCCCACCAGAGAGCAAAGGGAACCACCAGTCGCCACAGCTGGGATATTCAAAACTTGTGGCTGGCTTGTGCCAGCTGACTCAGGCTCAGGCTAAGGGTCTGGTTCATTGCAGTGTAGACGTTCAGGCCCAGGTTCTAGGATCCTGCGAGGTGGGAGGGTCCCAGAGCTCGGCCTGCAGCCCAAGTGGGAACATCTACATGGCAATTAAACAGCTTCTTAGCCTGGGCCAGCCATGGGTGTCTAACCCCAGGCAGTTCAGCAAAATTTGCAGGGGGGTCCTGCAGCTGCCTGGCCCAGCTGTGTGCGTGTGTGTCAGGAGTGGGGGAGGGGGTCAGCAAATCAGTGACTGACTTGCCCAGATGGTGGAGGGAGTGTCAGTAACTGACTGACTCTGATTGGGGGGAGAATCAGGGACTGACTAGCCTATGTTGGCAGGGGGAGGGGGGAAATCAGGGACTAACTGGCCCATGGTGGTGGTGGTGGTGGTGGGGGGGGGAATCAGAGCTAACTGGCCCAGGTTCGGTGTGTGGGTAAGGGACTGACTGGCCAAGGAGTTTGCATTTCTGTCCCAGTGTCCTGCCTCCTGCCCCATGTGCTGGGCACCCAGACTGGGGCTGTGCAAGGGTCAGTGGGGGCTGCGACCTGCCGCTTGTATTTCTGCTTGTCTTCTCCCATGGCACTGTCACTGGAGCAGGACTCTGCGCATGGGATGTGGAGCAGAACTCCACCACGCAGTGTGTTTGACATGGACACTTACCCTGCTCACCCACTACAGCCCGTTTCCAGGCAGAACAACTGCAGCTGCCTCGCCCCGTGTCCCTACCAGATTTCTGAGCATGGATGAGGTTGGCTGCTTCCTCACGTGGCTGTTGCTATGCTGCCTGTACTCTCTAATGCCCGTACGGCCCCACAATGCATGGTCGCGGGTGGGGGCTCGCGAACATTGACTGGGATTCTCTGCCATTTTCTTTCCTAGATACCAAAGCCAGAAAGCCCAGGGTGACCATCTAGGCATGCCCAGCACAAGCCAGAGACTCTTCCCAGGGATTCCTACATCCCCCTCAAGAGCTAAAAAGAGGCCCAGTCTTCACTGAGCGACCCCACGTGATGGAGACTCCCAGTGTTCCTAGGGGAGCTGCTCCAGTGCTAAATTCCTTTCCCTGTTCAACATTTGGGCCTTGTTTCCCATTCAAGTCCATCCAGCTTCACCTCCCAGCCGCTGGCCCTCACTCTGCCTCTGGCCGCGAGATTAAAGAGCCCTCAGCTGCTAGAAAGCTTCCCCCCGCTCCCCATGTGGGTACATGTCTCTGCTGAGCTAACCAGCTGGCGCTCCATTAGTCCCTCACTGTCCATTCTGGTTTCCCACCACCAGGGCCAGCTCTGGCTTTTTGGCCACCCCAAGCAAAAAAAAAAAAAAAAAAAAAAAAAAAAGGGGGCGGCCAGAACGGCAAAGCAAAAAAAAAAAACCTGCGGCGCGGCCAGAGCGTGGGTGCAGGGACCGGCTGGGGGGGGGGAGAGGGAGCAGGCAGGAGAGAGAGAGAAGGGGGCGGCCAGGGCTACAGCAGGGGTGCTGCCACGCGGCCCCTCCCGCTGCGCCCCCTCCTGCCGCGAGGACTCCGCTCCGGTCGGCGGGGAGGGAAGAGGACTGCCCTGCAGGGCGCTCTGGTTCTCCGCGCCGCCGCCCTACAGGGCAGCTGGAGCGGAACAAGAACAAAAAAACAAACAAAAAACAACGGGGCGGCCAGAACGGCAAAGCAAACAAACAAACAAACCTGCGGCACGGCTGGAGCGCGGGTGCAGGGGGACCGGCTGGGGGGGAGGAGAGGGAGCAGGCAGGAGAGAGAGAGAAGGGGGCGGCCAGGGCTACAGCAGGGGCGCTGCCACGCGGCCCCTCCCGCTGCGCCGCCTCCTGCCGCCTGCCGCGAGGACTCCGCTCCGGTCGGCGGGGAGGGAAGGAAGAGGACTGCCCTGCAGGACGCTCTGGTTCTCCGCGCCGCCGCCCTATAGGGCAGCTGGAGCGAAACAAGAACAACAACAACAAAAAGCGGCCATGCCGCCCTAGGATTGGGCAGAATGCCGCCTCCAACAATCTGCCGCCCCAAGCACCAGCTTGCTCAGCCCTGCCCACCACCTCTCACTCCCATGGCTCCCTCAGCAATTTGTCCCTGTGCTCTTTGAAGTGCCGCATGGAGGTCAGCATCAAAATGTTCTCTTGTTGGGAAATGGTGATTCATCAAAGCCAACTTTCTGTTTCAACCAAACTTTCTCAGGGCCAGAATGGAATTTGTGGGCAAAAACTTTCGAGATGCACCCCAGATGAGTCAACAGCTCTGCCTGATTTGGAGTAAGGCCTTCAACCTGGGGTTCCCATGTCCCAGGCAAGCACTGGGCTGCAGAATCATTTGCTGCCTTTTGCTTGTGGCCAATGACTATAGAGTGATTTACACAGGGAACAGCTTCAACAAGAAAGATTTAGCTCTATAGCCCGGTGGTGCATGGGGTATGGAAGATGCAGGTTTAAATCCCTACTCTGCCTGATTCAGAGGAGTTCACGGGGCTATTGGCCATGCTGGGGTAGTTTGCTGTGACAAATTCTGATGCAGAACAAAACCTCAATGTTTTTTGTGAAGCAGCTGTCTTATTTTCCAAGCAGCGCTTCCCAGTATGGGTCTCCCTAACCCCTTGGTTGGAGGGCACACCAGCTCCCTGCTCTTGTTCGGCATTCCCTTGTTAATGCAGCCAGCTCTCCCATGTGGCGGGAGCTCATGTTCAGCTGTTTGCAACAATGGCTCTTTTCCATTGTCCCTGGTGTCTGGGATCCAGGCCCCCATTCTGCAGGGATGGTGAGCATTCCTAGATGGATGACCTTGCATTTGGCTCTCTTGAGACACATTTGTGTCTAGCTTGCTGGGCTCACTAGAACTGGCCAGTTATTGCTGTTATTTACCACCTAACTAACCTCAGCGTCAGCTGCACCCTTTGTCAGCCATGAGTTGGTGTTTCGATGAAGATATTAAATAGCACTGGACTGAGAACACACCACCAGAAACACCCCAGCTGTCAATTCTCCATTGACCATGTTTGGGGATCTCTCAGCTTACTCCAGGTAACATGGGCTACAATGTTTGGAGCCAGCTGCTTCCGCAGGCAGTTGTGCATGCTCGGTCCCACAAACATTAATTGCTCCTGGACAGTAAGTGCAGAAGGACACAGGCCCTGTGGGAGGCCAGGTGACGAGGGACCAGCTGTCCCTATGGGCTCATGGTGATGGAGGTGGGTGTGCCCCGGTCCCCTGCCTGGTCCTTGCACAGTACCTAGATGAATGCTTGTGTTCAGAAACAATCATCAGCTTTGCTGCTTGCTGTACCAGTGATGAGCAAGCTGCCCATCTTGACTGTGTATCTATCGGAGCCCAGTCCATCAGCCAGACAGCTTCATTGCCATTCACCAGCTTCCTGTGCAGCGAGCCACTAGCCGAGCGGGGTGGGGAGGAAGAGCCTGGAGAGCACTGTGGGGGCTAACTCATTGCCCTGTAGCGGGTGGTTGCAGGATTGGGGTGGGGTGGGCAGAGAACCCCCTGCTCCAGCACAGGGCTCTGGCAGGGGAGGGGTCAGTACCAGACAGCCCCCCCCCCAGATCCCTGCACTGCCCGTGACTTTGCATGCAGTCGAGCTTGCAGTGGTGAGGAGACTGGCATCAATCAGTGCCACAGTCAGGAGACCCCTGATGTGCCCAGCATGGGATCTGCCAGCCCAGGACTGCCCTGCCCATGAGACAGGCCAGAAACCCCCTTGCATCTCCCAGACCCAGAGGCTGCAGTGGAGTGGGGTCCTTCCAGAGTTCACCCCCATCTGTCCCTAGCCACCCCCATCTGTGCCATCTTGATCCTGGCTGGATGTGGGGTGGGAGGCCCATCTTGAGGGGGATCTGGGAGGGCACAGTGCTGCAAAGGATGAGGAGTGGGACCCTTGGGCCAGCAGATGCAAGGAAGTGTCAGTCATTGCAAAGGGTGGGCTCAGCCCCCCAACCTCCAACCCCGAGAACCCGCCAGGGGCTGCATCTGCAGAGGTCAGGCTGATGCGGTCAGGTGCTTCCATAGCAGTTTGGGCCCTATCTCCCCAGGCCAGGCTGGGCACACACCAGGGCAAATCCTGCACCAGATGCACATACCTTTTGGTCTGCCCCATGCTTGGGGGTTGCTCCTCAGCATGGACCTGGCTGGAGCCTGGCTCATCCCAAGCTTGGAGTTTGCTCCTGCTCAAGCCCCACTGAGGACAGGCTGCAAGGTGTCCAGGCCATCTCCTGTCCAGAGTTGGGTCTCCTGGCCAGCAGCCCTTGGCTCCTCTCCATCCCCACAGCTGGAACAGCTGGAGGAGCATGGCCCTCGGTCCTGGGGGGGAGGACCCTCGATGCTACGGGGCCAAGTGTGCACTGATGGTGAGACAGGCCTGAGCACTGGCCCTGTGACCCAGGCCTTGCCACCCTCCAAAGGGAAGGGCCGGGAGACTCCCACTTGGGCAGGTGACGCTGCAGGAATAAATCCCCCCGCCCCTCCTCAGCCCCAAACTGGGGGAACAGACTGCCACGCAATGTCAGGAGGGGCAGGCTGTGTCCCTCAGGGGAGGGGCAGTAACCTTCTCACAGGTGTTCCCTCCCAGCCCAGCTCCCCAGGAAGCCCCATCATTTGAGACCCCATGAGCTGTAGCTGCACAGGTGGACGCGAGCACTGCATCTCACAGGGAGGGTGGCTGGCACCTTTGCATGACTTTATTGGGTGCTGGTACAGCACACTCAGTGTGTACATTTGGCCAAGGAGGGTGGCGGATTGTCCCGGGCCCATGGACCCAGTTCTGCAGTGAGCTGTGCCAGCCGGCCACCTGTCCTGTCCCACAGACCAGTCCTCCTCCAACAACCTCTTCCATGGTGAAACAGTCTCACAGTGGCAGCCCAGCGGGCTCGATCTGGCTCTCAGGAGCAGGCCCAACACCCCCCACCCCTGCTCTTATTCCTGCTGTGGAAAAAAGTGTTAGGAATTCTCTGTGATATCTGAGGGAGATCAAGGCATACACAGCGGGCACATCCCCTCAGCTCCTTCACACTCCCCGTAGGCAGGCCAGCGCTGCCAGGGGCCTCAGCACCTCAGGAAAGGGGCCACTTACCTGCCTTAGCAATAAATTATCTCCCAATTCCCCCCTTGGTCCCTGGGACTCCACCAAAGCCCAGGCCCCTGTTCTTTTCCCAGCCCTGGAAACGGAAACCGTGGGAGCCACCGGGGCCAGGCCTGCAGGCAGGAGGAGACCGGCGAGAGGGTGGTGGACACAGTGATAGTCGGACCTGGCCCTTTCCATGGGGTATGTACACAAGCTGGTCCCAGAGAAGGGGCGCATCCCCTAGGGTTTGGGAAGCGCCATACCGTGTTGGCAAGAAGCCAGAGTGCAGCTAGTGGTCCGGCCACTCCCAGCGCCGGGCCCAGAGCCAGCTGTACCAATGAGTCTGTACTTTGGCCAGCTGTCCAGAGCCCTTCCTTGGCTCTGCCTGGGAGAGCTGCGCGCATGCCAGGCCCAAGCTGGGTGCTCCCTGGGCACCTCCCTGCTGCACAGCAGGCTATAGGGTTCGGATAGCCACTGGGTAGAGCAGGGACATGTGCTCAGCCCCCTTGATGGGCAACTTGTGGCTGGTGTAGTGGTGGATGATCTTGGGCACACTGTCAAACAGGGGGCTGTTCTGGCCCAGCACGTATTTGTTCTCCTGGGTGCGGGAGAGTTTCATGTGCATGAAACCCTGGCTGCTCCTGGGGGGAGAAAGAGACAAAGCCAGGATTAGAGCGGTGCAGTGCCACCCCCCTGCTCTGCCCAGCACCAGCACAGCATGCCATCCACACAGCTCACTAGTACCACCTGGCCCTGCCCCCCAGCGTGGGACCGTAGTGCAAAGGAGTGCCGGGGCACTCAGCATCGGGGGGCTGCCGAGCTCCACTCACCAGGCTGCATCAGCCCTGGCTGGCTGCTACACCTGCAGCCCCCACGCAGCACTAAACTAACGCAGAAAACAAACATCCCAGTTATCGGGAGTTCCTGCCTGCTGGCCCCCTGCAGCAGGGTCCTGGGTCCAAGGGCCACTCCTCATTTGTGCCAGGCCTGTCGAGCAGCCGTCTGAGCCGAGGGTGCCTTAGTACACCAATGACACCAAACAGGACTTTTGGGTTCAGGCAGAATCTGCACAGCCTGGCGCCCAGGCAGCCTCAGCAGGTACTGAGGAGCAGGGCTTCGCCAGGAACACAGAGCTAGCAGCACTTTGGAAAGTAGCCAATTCCCTTGTCTGGATCCCCGGGGGGGATCTAAGCCCTCCCGGCACCTTCCCACAATCCTCTGCTCCCTCCCCGCTGTTGGTGATTGGATTACAGTAGCTCCCAGGGGCCCCATTGAGGACCAGGCCCTGGGCACTGGCCAGACACCACTCCCTGCTGTGAGAAGGGTTCTGCAGGCCCACGGGCAGTTGTATGGCCCAGCGGCAGAACCACTGGGTCCTTACTTGCTGTGGGACAGCATGCTGATGGGCACATGCTCTCTTAGCATTCAGGGAGCTCTCTGCGAGCTCTGTCACCTGCTGCCCTGCTGTCCACGACCCCCTCCCCCAGTAGGAGTGGGGAGCGCGCAGTCTGTCACTGCCAGCCTGAGGCCCGCATGCCAGGAACACCTTGCCCGTTCTGGGCAGGGGCTTCTTCTCTTTGGGCCTCAGCCTGACCCAGAAAGCAGGTCCTGTCACGTCTCCGCTTCTTGCCTAGGCCTGTGCAAAATCCCATTAGCCTCCCTCAGGAGCAGCGAGGGCCCAGCGCCGGCTGAGCCACGTGGGAAGATAATGCCACAGCCGCTGATTCCAAGTGACGGGCTAATGGCCCTGTTGCTATTAATTTGTGTCTCCGAGGAGAGCCACAGCCTGTCTGCAGCGTCTGGAATGCACATTACCGCAAAATATTGATAGCTTACGAGCAGCCTCAGCGGCTAGGCTGAGCCATCTCCAGCTCTGCGCTGCGGCCAGTCCCCTCCCCCATGCCGCCGGCACGCAGCAGCTGCGACTCAACCGGAGGCCGTGCCCGCGATGGATTGATGGCTGCATTAGTGGAATGGGTTTCAAATCCATTTGCAAGCTCAGGAGCTGAGCCATTCCAGGGTGGGGGCTGCGCTGCTGCAGTGACTGAGCTGAGGAGGGTGGCTCCCAGGGAGGGGAGGCAGGAGAGGCCTGAGGTGAAGCCCAGCTCCGTTCCATGCACTGCACCAGCTGGGGCTGCACCAGTCCTGCAGGAAGCACTAATGCCCAGCCCCTACTCTGCCCGCCCGTGGATCATTACAGCACTCCAGGCACTGACTGCCTGTCCACATTCGCTGTGCCTCCAGCTGATGCTGGCTGCTCTCTGCCCAGCTCCAGTCAGCCTGGGGGCTGCTCTGAGCTGTGCCAGCGAGGCATGGCCCCTAGGGACTGTGTGCCAGCTGGGGACTGCCGCAGTCCTTTGTGGGCAGGGGGTGTGAGGAGGGAGGTGGGGAAGCAGAGCCTGCCAGCTGGGGACTCACCCACGCTGCAGGGCAGAGCAGAGCCACTCTCCCTAGCCAGGTTCTTAGACCATGCAAAGCATTATGGGAGCTGTCTGGGCACTACTGGGAAACCCAGCCCCATGCACCTGGCAAGCCACTCTCCTGCAAACCGTTGGTGCTGCGGCGGGGCAGTGGAAGTGCAGCAGGAGCCCTATGTGAACACACCGAGCATACCCAGCAGCAGCCCAGCAGTGCGGTGGAAGGTGCTAAGTCCCAGCCCCCCCTCCTCCCCCAGCTCCGCTCGAGAATTGTGCAAGGGATGCTCAGTTTGCAAAGGGGTATCTTGCCCCTCTCCTGCAACTCACAACAGCTGCAGCTTCCAACCAATGCTGCTCAGAGCCGAGCCTGGACAACAGCAGCCTGAAAGGCGAGTATGGGAACTTTACCCGCGATGGAGCCCAAAGCACAGCAGTAACTGCAGAATCGCTGGTGCTCCCTAGAGGAGCAGGCAGCAGCAATCCCTGCCCTAATAGCTCCTCAGAGCCAGGAGCTGCCCCCCGACCGGGAAACTGACCCCGGCGCAGCAGAGCGACTTGTGCCAGGTCACATGGATGGCTCCAAAGGGCAAGTTCTCAGCCGCCCACCCTCCCTCCAGAGCTGACCTTCCTCTTCCCTCGGAGGCTCCCAGAGGCAGACAACAAAACCCACTTGTAGGGGTGAAACAACTCTCATGTGAGGAGCCCAGCTCCAGCCTGGGTGTATGGGGGAGACCCCTACTAACACCTACTGCAGCTGGAGCTGATGTGTGGATTCCTAGATGTTAAGGCCAGAAGCGACCATTGTAACCAACCAGAGACTGTCCCCAGCGAGCCCTGCATCCAGCCCAGAATGCCTGGCTCAGCAAAGACATAACCCCAACTACCCTCTGCCCATGCCTGGATCCCTGCTGGCAAACACGGCGCAGAGGGTCCCCAGGACATGGGCAGGCAGCGACGCCAACGCCTACCTCTGGCACAGGGTACCTGTGTGTGTGTGTGAACATGGGCTCCGGCTAACCACATGGGTTATTCCAAATGGCTCATACAAACTGCCTGCTTAATTCCTGATGGAGGAGATTGGGGAACAGAAGGCAATGGATTAGGCCTGCAGGCAGCCATCCCACACAGTGACTTCCAGATACCTCCGTGGGGACTGACAAAGGGAGCAAAGAGCAGGGCTACGGCACCGGCTGCTGAGCAGGGGGAGCATTCCTGGTGAGCCCCTGCGTGGGGGCACATGGAGGAACGCCCCAGGGGTCAGGGCTAGAATCCATGGCATTCAATTGGTCACAAGAGCAACTTCCCATCTCTCCCACTGCCAGCAGACCCTCACTAGCCCCACTGCCCCTCACCAGGCTCTGCAGCGACTCACTGGTCAGCTAGGGGCCCACTCAGCCAGCCTGCCACTGACCCCAGAGCCAGAGGGGAGAAGGAAATCCAAGCACTGAATGCCCCAGGGCTCCAGGCAAGAGTCAGGCCAGAGGAGAGGAGTGGTGCAGCCTGGAAAGCAGGCGGCCAGGGAGTCCATAACCTCGATTCTGCCCAGGGCTGAGCACTGGGGTCTCTATACAGCCGTAGACACTCCAGGCAGGAGGAAAGGGATTTCACTGGCCAGGTAGGGAGCCACAGCCAGATGTTGAAGGGTAACACATCCAGGGCACATGCTGGGGACCGCTTCTGATGCTCAGGGCACTGAGCTAGAGGAAGAGGCACCCAGCCCCGCAGTGACGTGCCTGTGTTGACTGGACCACATGGGCGTTCAGGCAGAGATCCCGCTGCAGAGATCCCAAAGGAAGCCTGCTGGGAGGAGCTAGATAGGGCCTGCCCAGCGATAGGGCAGCTGGGTGCCCCAGGTGGCTCGAGATTCAGCAATTCCAAGGCCAGCGAGCACCACTGTGACCATCTTAGCCGAGCCCTCCCCCGAATCCATTCTTGGAGCAGATCTGGGCCCCTCTCTAGGGTAATGTCCCACAATTGGTCACCGTCCAGTCCCAAGCTGTCCAGACAGGCCCAGTGCGAGGAGGAGCTGAAGTAGCAGCAATGCTCCAGGGAAGCCCAAGGGATCGGTGGCACATTACTAGGCCGTTTTCCCACCCCACCAGTGAGAAGAGCCCTGCTGCTGGGTTCAGAACAGGAGCCGCTGGCAGCACGCACAGGGCAGTGAGATGGCTGGAGCCCTGCTCCCCCTCCAATGAACAGCTCTGGGACAAGTGTTAGCAACACAGAGCTGCTCGCTGCCAGCAGGCACGCCACAGCCCTGCTGCTGCCAGTCACACTGACTCACCAATGCAAGCAGACCAGAAAGACACCAGAGTCCTCCTGGCATGTGGGCTCACTGTGGCCAGCTCCGATGCTCCAAGCAGCTGAGCAGGGAGGGAGTGACTTGGAGTTCAACCCCTCTGGGGGGGTCTCCTTCCCCTGCCTGGCCCCTCAACAGCCAGAACAGAACAATGCAGCTTGGCAGAGTGGCTTTATTCTGCACCCCGGCCTGCATGATGGCACCATCCCACAGCATTGGATGGGGCTGGGCAGGGCTGCAGCCTTCCTCATGCTAAACAGCTCCGCTCCCACCCCAATTCACTCCCCCCTTGCAGGACCTGGGGAGCTGCGCTGCCCCATGCAAACACTAGAGGTAGCCCCCTGCATCATTTGATTGGCTTCAGGCTCAGGAGGCCACAACTGGCACTGGCAGGGCTTTCGTGGCTGCCTGTGCTCGGTGCTATTTGCTCATACTCAGGCCCCGTGTCCCTCCATTCAGCAGGAGCTGGGAGTTTCCCCTGACTCGGGGCACTGAGACTGTATCAGAAGCAGGCAATCTCGCAGGAGCTGGCAGCACTAGCCCTGCAGTGTACTGCAATGGCATAGTGCATGGGGCCCAATGCAGGAAGATGGACATTGCATGTGGAGCCCCTCGCCTCACACACGAGGCCCCCTAGCTCTGTCATGCTTCAATCGCCACACTGGCCCCACCTGCCCTGCAGGGCTCATACAGTCATAGATTTGAAGGCCAAAAAGAACCATTGTGATCATCTAGTCTGACCTCCTGTACCACACAGGCCAGAGACCAGCCCCAAAATAATTCCTAGAGCAGAGTTTTGAGAACAGCTAGTCTTGACTGAAAAATTGCCAGTGATGGAAAATCCACCACAACCCTCAATAAGTGGTTCCAGTGGTTAATGACTCTCGCTGTTAAAAATTTACACCTTATTTCCAGTCTGAATTTGTCTAACCAACTTCCAGCCATTGGATGGTGTTAGACCTTTCTCTGCTAGATCGAACTATCCATTATTAAATATTTGTTCCCCACATAGGTACTTATAGACTGTAATCAAGTCACCCCTTAACCTTCTCTTTGTTAAGCTAAACAGATTGAGATCCTTGCATCTATCACTAGAAGGCAGGTTTTCTAATCCTTTAATTATTCTCATGTTTCTTCTCTGAACCCCTCTCCAATTTATCAACATCCTTCTTGAATTGTGGGCATCAGAATGCACGCAGGATGCCAGCAGTGATCACAGCAGTGCCAAATACAGAGGGAAAATAGCTTCTCAACTCTTACTCAAGATTCCCAGGTTTGCACATCCCAGGATCACATTGGATCTTTTGGCCACAGCGTCGCACTGGGAGCTCATGTCCTGCTGATTATCCACCACACCCCCTACGATCTTTTTTCAGAGTCACTGCTTCCAAGAATAGACTCCTCCACCCTGTAAGTATGGCCTGCATTCTTTGTTCCTAGATGTATCCATTTACATTTAGCTGTATTAAAACACATAATTTGCTGATGCCCAGTTTAACAAGCAATGTAGATCACTCTGTATCAGTGACCTGTCCTCTTCATTATTTACCATTCCCCCAATTTTTGTCTGCAAACTTTATCGGTGAGGATTGTGTGTGTTCTTCCAGGTCATTGATAACTATGTTAAACAGCATAGGGCCAAGAACTGATCCCTGTGGTACCCCACTGGAAACACATCTGCTCGATGATAATTCCCCATTTACAGTTACATTTTGAGACCTATCAGTTAGCCAGTTTTTAATCCATTGAACGTGTGCCATGTTAATTTTATATCACTCTAGTTTTTAAATCAAAATGTTATGTGGCAACAAGTCATATGTCTCACAGAAGTCTAAATATATAATGTCAACATTAATATCTTTATCAAGCAAACTTGTAATCTCATCAAAAAAAGACATCAAGTTAATTTGATAGGATCTATTTTCCATAAACCCATATTGATCTGCATTAATTACATTACCCTTCTTTATTTCATTATTAATCGAGTCCCGTATCAGTCGCACCATTATCTTGTCCAGGATCAATTCAGACTCACAGACCTGTAATTACCTGGGTCATCCTGTTTACCCTTTTTAATAATTGACACAACATGAGCTTACTGCCCTATGCTCCAAGACTTATTGCAAATCAACATTAAAGGTTCAGCAACCTCCCGAATCGGCTCTTTTCAAACTCTTGGCTACAAGGTATCTGGACCTACTGATTTAAAAATGTCTTACTTTAGTAGCTGCTGTTTAACATCCTCCAGAGATACTAGTGGAATGGAAAGAGTGTTCTCACCACCACATGATGAGACTATATCATGTTTTTTCCCCAGATACAGAACATAAATATTTATTGAACACTAGGGTTACCATTCGTCCGGATTCCCCCGGACATGTCCGGCTTTTCGAGCTAAAAATAGCGTCGGGGGGAATTTGTAAATGTCTGGACTTCCCCACCCATCCAGAGCATGCGCGGCTAACAGAGCAGCCGGCCTGATGGTGCCACTTATAATAGGCTCTGACAGGCAGAGAGAGCCCCTCCTCCACCTCCCCTGCAGCAGAGATCACTCCCTCCCTCCCTGCATTCGCCTCTGGCAGTCTGGAGCTCCTCCCCCACTGCTGCCCAGCATGCCGGGATGAATGGCTCAGGCCGTTCCTGAGCAAGTTCACAGAGACATTAGGCGAAGGCCAACAACAAGAGGGCCAGGGGGTCAGAGAAGGGGCAGGGAGGTTTTGTAGGGGGCAGTCAAGAGATGGGGGGGGTCGGGAGTTCGGGGGGGGCTTTCTGGGGGTGGGGGTGTGGATAAGGTTTTGGGCAGTCAGGGTACAGGTAGGGGGTAGGGTCCTGGGGGGCAGTTAGGAGCAGGGGTCCCAGGAGGGGGCAGTCAGGGGACAAGGAGTGGGTGGGCAGGGCTGTCAGGTGGCAGGGGTGGGGAGAGGGATCGGAGCAGTCAGGGGACAGGGAGCAGAGGGGTTTAGATGGGTCGGGAGTTCTGGGGGGGGCTGTCAGGGGGTGGGGAGTGGTTGGATGGGGCATGGGAGTCCCAGGGGTCTGTCTGGGGGTGGGGGTGTGGATAAGGGTTGGGGCAGTCAGGGTATAGGTAGGGGGTAGAGTCCTAGGGGGCCAGTTAGGATGGGGGGAGGGTCTCAGGAGGGGGCAGTCAGGGGACAAGAGGCAGGGAGGCTTAGGTAGGGGGTGGAGTCCTGGGGGGCAGTTAGGGGCAGGGGTCCCAGGAGGGGGCAGTCAGGGGACAAGGAGTGGGGGGAGGGTTAGCGGTTCTGAGGGGGGGGAGTGGGAGGGGCAGGGGCGGGGCTAGGGCAGGACAGGGCGGGGCTAGGGCGGGGCTCCTCCCGTCCTCTTTTTTGCTTGCTGAAATATGGTAACCCTATTGAACACCTCAGCCTTTTCTGCATTATTATTGATAATTCTACCATTTCCATTTAGTAATGGACCAGTACCATTGTCAGGATTCTTTTTGTTCCAAATATTGTTTTAAAACAAGCTCTTTCTTATTGTCCTTAACTCTTCTGGCCATAGATTTTTCCTTGTGTCTCTTGGCTTCCCTTATCAATTTTCTATAATTCCTAACTTCTGATTTATATTCATTACTATCAGCTACTCCTTTCTTCTATTTTTTTTATATAGGCAGCTGTAAAAATATTTATTTTTATTTTTTACAGCTGCCTTCACTTTCCCTCTAAACCAGGTTGGTTTTTTAACCAGTTCAGCCTTCTTTCCTCAATTGTGAGATTGTGGCTTTTGGAGCATCTAGTCAGGTGTTTTTAAATGATTCCCAATTATCAGTCATATTTTTCTGATTAAATTCTTCCTCCCAGCTGATTTGGCTCATAATTGTTTTCAGCTCTGTGAAACTGACCCTATTAAAGCACCAAAGTATGTGTGTGTGTGTGTATATATATATATATATATCACTGATCTGGACTTTATTTTGCTTGCACATTATAAACGTGATCAAGTCACGATCATTTACAACTAAGCTACCATTAAGTCTTAGTTCTGTGATCAATTTCTCTTGAATTGTCAAGATGAGGTTTAATACAGAATTCCCCCGTGTTGACTGTAACACTTTCTGTGTTAAGAAATTATCATCTATAATGTTTCGAAATTCCAAGGCTGTTTTATATTGGGACCATGAAAACTCCAGTATTCATCACTCAAATTGAAGTCCCCCATGATCACCAAATGTTATCCCTACACATTGTAGACAGGTGCATAAGGAGCCGGTCCTCCTGGTCTCTAGTGTGATTTGGTGGTCTGCAGCAGACACCAACTAATATCTCATCCTGTGCTTTATCTGTTAGGACATTGATTCATAAGCATTTAAGATCATTTTCTTCCAAATTATCAGTGACTCAGAAACAGATAAAGCCATTTTTGACAGAGTGCCCCTCCCCCTCTCCCCACTTGAGCCGTCTTGTACAGGTTATAACCGTTGATTTTTAACATTCCAATTGTGTGACTCATCCCACCAGGTCTCAGTAGTACCAACTAAAATCAAAGTTATGCTCATAAATGAACAATTCCAATGTCTCTTGTTTGTTTGCTCTTTGGTAGAGCGGTCCAGCGCCGCTCTGTTCTCTCGGCCGTCCACCCGGCAGAACTCTCAGTCCCACTGCTTTCCCTGGCACGAGGCACAGCAGCCAAGGGTCAGGGGAGGCAGGTTGTGGAGCCAGAGCTACTTTGCATGGTGCCATGGGGTTGCGAAAGCACCTGCTGTACTAGATGGGGAGCGAGGCTGGGCAGGGAGCCCTCCCCAAAGGAGCCAGCACTGGGTGCTTCAGATCGCTCTGCCCAGACTCCATCATGGCTGGTGGCACCAGAGACCCCGATCCAAGCAGCAAAGTCATCCCACAGGCAGGGATGCTGGGGTGGACTGATGACAGAGAGTCACTTCTGGAAGCACCCCCCACAGTCTCCTGTGAGGCCAAGGAGTGCAACAGACCATGTGCTGGCCACTCTGCCCTGGGCTGCATGCAAGGGAGGGAACTGAGCACTTCCGAGATGTGTCATAAGAGCGGCCATACTGGGTCAGACCAATGGTCCATCCAGCTCAGTGCCCTGTCTTCTGACAGTGGCCAATGCCAGGTGCCCCAGAGGTAATGAACAGAACAGGTAATCATCAAATGATCCATCCCATTCCCATTCCCAGCATCCAGCAGTCACCTAGTGCATGGTTTTGTATCCCTGATCATCTAGGCTAATAGCCATTGATGGACCTAGCCTCTATGAATTTACTGAATTCTTTTTTGAATCCAGTAATAGTTTTGGCTTTACAACATCCCCTAGCAATGAGGTCCACAGGGTGAGTGTGCATTGTGTGAAGAAGTACTTCCTTTTTTTGTTTTAACCCTGCTGCCTATTAATTTCATTGGGTGACTCCTGGTTTGTGTGTTATGTGAAGGGGTAAATAACACTTCCTCATGCACTTTCTCCATCCCATTCACGGAGTGCGTGCTGCATGTGACAGGCCCAGTCACAAGGGAACTCAGCAAGCCCCCTAAGACAGTGGCTGTGCGGGCAGATCCAGGGAGCTGTTTTGGCCCTAGGCTATCTTGTAGGAGGCACTGCCCAGACCCCAACGCTGTTAGAGTGGAAATAAGGGGTACATTTTTAACAGTGAGAATAATTAACCATCGGAACAACTTACCAAGGGGTGTGGTGGATTCTCCATCACTTTCAACTTTTCAGTCAAGACTGGATGTTTTTCTAAAAGCCACCTGGCATGGCTCCCTCTCCACCCAGCACAGCGCTGAGCTCACTGCCCTAGAGGACAGCTAAAGGGGTGGGGTGTTATAACTGAAAGGCCTGAGGAAGGCGGGGGAGGGATGCCAGGGATGGTTAAAAAAGCTGTCTGTGCGTGCACATCCATGTGTCTATGTGTGTGTGTGCACGCGTGTCCGTGCGTGTTTCCATGTGGAAGTACATGTCAATAATAACAATACACGCTAATTCGTTTGCGCCTCCTGCTTTACTGAGCATGTTGTTCTCCCTACTCTTTACACCCATACCGCCATCTGTTCTGGGGCTTTCTTCACTCCCCAGAACAGCAGCACTCCCAACCAAGAATGCAGTGTCCCGGGGTGTGTGCATGTGTGTAACGAAGTGGGAATGTTCTTAATGTCTTCTCTGAATACCGTGTGCGTGCCTCAGTTTCCCCTATTTGTTACTCAAGTGTTTAGGTGGCGGGATGAGTGTGTATGATCATTGCAGTGACCCCCAGAGGGCAAGTGTGACTGCTGGCTTGCCTGAGACACTAGGTGCCGCTGGTGGTATCCGTGCAGAAAGGCCCATCCTGCAGGCCTGAAGCAGCAACTCTCCTGGGAGCTCACTGAGCCATGTGCTGACAGCACTGCTCTCATGTGCCTCCACATACCCAACCATTCTGAGACAGCGCCGCCCTGGGGACAGCTGACAGCAAAGGGCAAGGACAACATCACGGGAAAGGGAAACAACAGCCTGGCTTCCCCTCCCCTCCCCTCCCGCAGCCCCACGCCTGGTGCTTCCCCGCACAGGGGACAGACACAGTTTGGTACACACAGCAGCAGCCTGGCCAACCACTGGTCCTGCAGTCCCCCATCCCTCCCCGTACCCTGCTCCAGCACTTCCAGTGGGGGAAGGCCCTGCCCGATAGCCTGGCCAAGCACACTCACTTGAGGGAGAGAGAGAAGTCATTCTTGCTGGTCTCGCTGTTGCGCACCAGGTAACTGGCCTCCTTGCACAGCCTCAGCAGGGTCTCAGCATCCGTCCGGCTGATCGTCCCATGGTACCAGCTGTCAGGGGAGAGAGAGGCTGGCTCAGGGGCACTGCCCAGGCATGGAGGGATGCGGTGATGACAGGCAAGCCAAAGCCACAGCAAGGAGCAGGAACAATTTGCTGCAGAACACTGGGGTTCTCTGCGTGGATCTTGCAGCAGCAATATCAGTGAGTGCCCTGGTGGGATCTTATGCATGCTGATGCCCAGGCCCTGTGTAGTGAGCTGCGCAAGGGAGAGGAGAGCTGGGGGGCAGCGGACTGGGAAAGGCTGGGGACAGTGCCGCACAGCTCCAGGAAGGATGGATGGGTGGCTGGCAGCACGACTCTCTAGTCTCACAACAGGCTGAGGGAGGCAGAAGGGAAGGATGCATGGAAGGGGACAGGCTGTGAGGAGGGGTGGAGGGGAGCGCTATGGTTCCCAGGAATAGAGAACATGGAGTGGGGCTGGGCATGAAAGGAAGTGAAGGAGCTATGGAAAGACGTGGGGGGGAAGCAGGGCAGGGTGGTGGGAAGTGGGGCATGGCGGTGGGGGGAGCAGGGCACGGCGGCGGGATGTAGGGCGAAAACGGGGCAGGGCAGCGGGAGGGAGCGGGGCAGGGTGGAGGGATGCAGGATGGGGAGTGGGGCAGGGCGGCGGGGGTCGGGGGGACTAGGGCAGGATGGCGGGAGGGAGCAGGGCAGGATGGCGGGAGGTGGTGGGGGAGCAGAGCAGGGCGGCGGGACACATAGGGGGAGCTGGGCAAGAAGGAAGCAGGACAGGATGGCAGGGGCAGGAAGGAAGTATGGCAGGGCAGCAGGGTGGCAGCACACAGGAGCAGGGCAGGCTTGCGGGAAGCAGGGGGGAAGCAGGTCAGGGTGGCAGGACGCAGAGGAGAGCAGGGCAGGGCGGTGGGAGGAAGCATGGCAGGGTGGCTGGACACAGGGGGCAGGGAAGGTTAGGGAGCATGGCGGGAAGGCCACTGTTAGGGTTCCCTTGTGCTCAGTCATGGTCCCGTGGCCTGGGGAGCTAGGGGCCAGCATGACGGATTAATGGCTTGGCCAGTGCCCAGAGGCCAGGCCCGCAGGAGCAGCAGGGCCGGTTGGGGTGCTGGTGGCGTCCCTGCCCGGTACAGGACTCACCACTGGCTCTCCAGAGGCAGGGTGGGGTTGATCCTCTCCCCGAGGGCCGGGCTGGGCTCTGTCTTGGGGTTCCCACTCACGTGTCTGTTCGCAGTTCGGGTCTTCTCCTCCCTGCTGGGCGACGAGTGGCCATGCCCTGGCCCCTCACAATGGCCTGGGAGAGACAGACGCAGGGTCAAGGGGCAGCTGGCACACCCTGGGTACCGCTCCCCTCCCGCGTCCTGCTGCCCTGCCCAGCTTCTCCCCCACGTCCCACCGCCCTGCTTCCCCACAGTGCCATTCTGGGGCACTGAGCCAGCCTGCCAGTCCTGGCTCACAGGCCCCAGTAGGGACAGCGTTGCTGGGTGTCCCCTGCACACTGAGTGCTGCACCGGGCCTGGGGGCATGAACCCCCACACAGGCCCTGGGGCACATGTATGCCAGTCCCCATAGAGATGTGCTGCAGAGGGTTCTGTCTGGGGAGGAGGCGGCACATGCTGCCATTATCAGCCTCCCTGCAGGCACAGGGGAGACGCAGGCCCTGCACAGTGCACCACCGAGAGGGTGCAGTGCAGCTGTCCCCCGTGCCAGGCCAGCCGTGCCCTTGCTCTAGTTTCACACTGCTGTCTGCAGCAGCACCTGCACCCACATTGCAGTTTGCAAAAAGCCTAAGTTCCAAATGTATTTTCTTTCTTTTTTGTTTTTAATAAAATTTACCTAAGAGGTTTGGGCACATGTTGTTTAATTAGCTGGTGGCAACACCTGATTTCCTTTGTTTTCTTTCTCAGCCCTTCCCTGGAGGAGGGGTGAAAGGGCTTGAGGGAACCCCACAGGAAGGAATTTCCAAGTGCGCCTTCCTGGGTTCTAAAAGGGTTTTTTGGGTGGTGGCAGCATCTACTCATCCAAGGTCAGAGAGAAGCTGTAACCTTGGGAGTTTAATACAAGCCTGGAGTGGCCAGTATTAATTTTTAGAATTCTTGCGGGCCCCCACCTTGTGTACTCGAAGTGCCAGAGTAGGGAATCAGCCTTGACAGCTCCCCCAACACAGTTCAATTACACAGCCCCCTCCAGCTGCACTCACCGCCCACGGCTCATCCTCCCCACAGCCCCCTCTGGCCACACTCACCCCACACAGCCCCCTCAAACCGCGCTCACCCCCCACACCTCCATCCAGCCACGCTCAACGTCACAGCTCAGCCTGTCCCTCCCCTGGCCACCCCCTCCATGGCCCCCTCCGGCCTCGCTCCCCCGCCCGCCACGGTCCCCTCCAGCCATGCTCACCCCCCACGGCCCCCTCCAGCCATGCTCACCCCCCCCCCCCAGCTCATGCCCCCCACAGCCCCATCCAGCAGCGCTCACAGGGCCTGTGTTTTTGCAGCAGTGAAGCTACAAGTGAAAATCACAACCACAGACCAAAGCTGCATTCTCTCTCTCTTTGCTGTTTTTTTCTCTCCCCCTTAGTGTGTGTTTCTCTTGTTCTGTCTTCTAGGAAGCAGGATCAGACTTTAACCACAGCAGCTCCAGCCCAGCTCAACTAACTTCTTCTCCGTCCCCAAAAAGACAGTTATTACCAGCTTTGATACCATCTAAGAGACTGCCAGACACGGGGGTTTCTCGCTAAAAACTCTCTCCAGTGACAGGGAACAAGGGATGCTAAAATAAAAGCCTGATTTAATATTGAGAGGGAGAAGACGGGGAGGTAATACCTTTTACCAGATCAACTTCTGCTGGTGAAAGAGACACGCTTCCAAGGTACACAGAACTCTTCTTCAGAAGTTGGTCCAATCAAAGATATTATCTTTACATTTCAAAGGCTTTAACTGTTTTTCCTTCTTTTTTGTCTCTTTAATAAAAGGATAAAAAGGATTTGTAATGGTGCTTTTGCTGTGCTACGAAGTAGGCTGAGGTCTCTTTATCTCCAAGCCCTGAACTTTGTTTGATGCTGTTTAATGCTGGACAGTGACTGGGTTAATACCTTTGCCCCATATATTCCAGCTAAATCAGTGGTTCCCAACCCACGGGCTGCTTGCGGCCCAATCAGCACACAGCTGCGGCCTATGTGACATCCTTGGGGCCATACAGGTAGTGTATATATATATATATATATATATAGTGAGACTGCGGCCCACATAACACATAGAGAGCTGCGTATGCGGCCCACAATGGTAAACAGGTTGAGAACCACTGATTTAAATCAGTACAACAGGTTCCCCTGGAGACCCTACCAAAACTCATGGGTTTGTATCCTATGCCCATCTGGGAGCCTGTGCCCCACAACTCTCTGGGGAGCACTCATTGCTCCCTCTGCTGCAAGCCAGAGGATGAGTAGGAGGGAGGGGAGGGCAGGGCAGAGCCATGTGCAGTGGGATGGGTATGTCCAAGGGGGTGGGACATGCTCCGAGTCCCCCTCTGCACTGCAATGGCAGTGAGGATCTCAGCTCCAGGCACTCCCAGGAGCCCCTGCTGCCTGCTCCTCACTGGCAGCCAGAGCTGCTGGGAGCGTCCCAGTAGCTTATGGGCCTTGGGTTATGATGTGCTTGGGAGGAGGGAGGACCTGTCCCATGACCTGCTCCCAGCAAGATCATTTTTTCCTCTAGCCTTGCCACATGCAACTTTGCCCCTCCCATAGCCATCCCCAATGCCCCCACAAAGATCATTTCCCAGCCTGTCGCTTTGATCGTGTCATCCTCATCTTTACATCCCTCCATGGGCTGCCCCGTCTCTATCGCATGAAAAATAAGCTACTGGTCTTCACTTTCAAGGCCCTGCACGATCTAACCCACCCACCTGTAGCTCTCACTCTCTAGCAAGATGTCAGCTCCCGCGATGCCGGGCTCCATCGCACCACTTGTTACATTTTCATACAAGCTGCTTGGTGCCCCTCTTTCTTTGGAGTTTGTGATTTACACCCACGTGTTCACACCAATATAATGATTTTTGCACACAGTAGCATTTGAAAACTCATCATTTCCTGGTCAGCGTCACCCCAATAAAACGTGTGTGGCAACATTGTATGTGATGTTCTAAGATTCCCCTGTGTGATCAAAACTCATACAGCAGCAAACTGGTCATGCAGGCCTGTCTTGGCCCAAGGAGTGTGTGTTTGCCTTAATTTGCATTTAAACAGAGGCACCAAGCAGGAAGGGAAAACAAAGGAAGCTCAAAACAGGTGAAAAAGAAACAGCAGGGAACATCCTTCCACACCGACTCTTTGTCTCCTAGTGCCCAGCTGGAAATGTTTTTCAAGAAAGGGACTGAATCTATAAAAAGATGGGGGCTAGCACCCCAAGAGACCCTCCCACTCCCTGCCCATTGCATTCTCTGCACCTGAGAAGACAAAAGGAAACAGCCATTGGACTTGGAAGCAGGTGGTTTCTGACCTAAAGAGTTTGGTCAGTAACCTTGATGGAAGCATGTGGTGAGAAATTTTGCTTGAATTTAATATAGCTTGTTAAGTTAGGGCCTAGGAAGCATTTTACCTTTATTTTTCTTGTAACCATTTCTGATTGTTGTGCCTCATACCTGTCCTCACTTAAAATCTCTCTCTTTGTAGTTAACAAACTTGTTTTACTGTTTTATCTAATCCAGTGTGTTTAAACTGAAGTGTCTGGGTAACTCTATTTAAAATAATAAACTGGTATATTATTCCCTTAAACAGACTTGAAATATGTGTACCGTCCAGCAGAAGACTGGGCAATAAAAGACATACATTTCTGGGGGGAAATCCAGGTCTGGGGGTGTACTGTGTTGCAATTACACACAGACACTCAGGGTGTGGCTTGCACGCTGAAAGGCTGTTTGTGAGTGGCCCAGGTGGAAGCCACTTCAGCAAGGCATTACAAGGCACTCCAGGGTGCAGGGCAGGGGCGACACAGCCTCCCACTAGTCTGGCTGTCAGAGTAGCTCCCCATAAACATCCCCTCCTGAAAACTCTCCTTTGTCATGATGCCTCCAAAAAACTAGACAACAGCCAGGCCATGGTGTGCTGAGCTCACTGCCCATCATGCTGCCTAATACACTGTTTCCTTGTGCTCCCTCATTGGTCTGTTGGTATCCAAAGTAAGATATAAGTGGGAAAAAGGGGGAAATGAAACCCATATCAATTAGAATTCAGCAACGGCAGAAAATTAATAATTGAAGCTAAGGGCATTAGGGAAAAATCCGTGGCTGGCAAGGGTAAGGACAATAAGTTTTTAAACTATATTAGCGACAATGAAATCCTAGCACTGGTACAGGCCCATTGTTAGCTAGATATGGGAACGTTCTTTACAATGAGACAGAAAAGGCAGAAGTGTTCAAGAAATATTGCTGCTCTCTCTATTTGGAAAGAAGCAGAATGACCAAATACTTTCTAGTCCATTAGTAACCAAGGAGGACGTTAGATAATATCTACGTAGTCCTGCCTTGAGTGCAGGGGACTGGATTAGAAGACCTCTTGATGTCCCCTCCAGTTCTATCATTCTACTAGGGATAAACATTATTAAATTAGCAGGTCTGGATCACTTGAACAGCAGAGTTCCAAAACAGCTGATTGAGAGGATCTCTGGCCAACTGATGTTAATTTTTAATAAATTTTGGAATACTGGGGAAATTCCAGAAAACTAGAAGAGTGCTAATGTTGTGCCAATATTAAAAAATGGCAAGCAGGATGAGCCAGGTTACTATGGAATGGTTAATACTGCCAAATGAAAGTTATATATCAAAGAACAATGAGTGCAGGCCATGCCTACAGAATGGGGGACTATATCCTAGAAAGCAGTGATCCTGGAAAGGATTTAGGGGTCATAGTGGACAATAACTGAACGTGAGCTCCAAGTGTGATGCTGTGGTAAAAAGGGCTAATGAGATCCTGGGATGTATAAACAGTGGAGTAATGAGCAGGAGTAGGGCAGTGATTTTTACCTCTGTACACAGCATTAGTGAGACAGACACTGGAATACAGCATCCAGTTCTGGTGCCCACATTTGAAAAAGGATTTTGAAAAACTGGAGAGAGTACAGAAAAGAGCCACAAAAGTAATGAAGGATGGAGAAAATGCTGTTCAAGGAGAGACTTAAAGATCCCAATCTTCTTATCAAAAAGAAGATTGAGAGGTGACTTGATTATGGTGTATAAGTACCTTGCTGGGGAGAAAAGACTGGATACTAAAGGGCTCTAGAATCTAGCAGACAAAGGCAGAACAAGAACCAATGGCTGGAAGCTACCAGACCAATTCAGAGCAGAAATCAGGCACAGATTGCTAACAGCAGAGTGAGTAGCCACTGAAACAAACTAGCACAGGAATGTTGGCATTTGTCTCTTGAGGTCTCCAGATCTGGTCTGGGGCCTCTGGGAGATGGTTTAGCCCAACACAAGTTATGGGGTTCAATAAAGGGGGAAATGTACTGGCTGGTGTTATATAGCAGGTCAGTCTAGCTATCGAATGGTCCCTTCTGGCCTTAAACGCTATGAATCCACAAATCTGTCATCTCCTGTCTTAGTCTGTAACTGTGCGGGCGAGGGACCATTTTTTCCTACTTTCACAGCTTTTCAGGCTGGCGGGGGGGACCTTAGATCATCGAGTCTGATCTGCTGTATAACACACAGCAAGTTACCCCTGCACTGAGCCCAAGAACTATAGTTAGATCAAAACATGTCAGTCCTCAGGAGGCTAAATGGTTGTGAGCCACAGCAGAGAACAGGAGTGCTGAGGCGAAACAGTGTCTGAGGCCCCTGCAATGGTAGGGAATTGGTTAGGTGGGATATGCTCAGATGATGCTACGCCCCAAAGTCCCTGCCAATCTGACCTGGGAGGAAATTCCTTCCTGACCCCAATCTGATCACCCTGAGCATGTGAGCAAGACCCGCTGCCCATGCATCTAAGAAAGTGCCACCTCAGAATGCTGGTCCACCCCATCCTGTGCCCCAGCTCCAGCTGTGGCCAATCTCTGGTGCTTCAGAGGAAAGTGAAATAAAATTCAGAATACGTGGAGCCAATTGTGCATGTGGGGAAAATATTCCTTCCTGACCCCTGGCAGCGACTGGCTGAAACCCTGAAGCATGAGACTGGGTTACAGCACATAGCACAATGGGGTCTTGGCCCGTAACTGGCACTCGTGGGCACTAGGGCAACACAAATCAGAACAACAACTTTTCCCTGCCAGCACACTGCCCCTTGTGGGGGGGGACAGCAGCTGTTCTGCACCCACTGCCCCATGCAGCCCAGAGCCAGCTTTTTGCCTACATTTCTGACAGCCCCACTGGGCATCTGCGAGAGGCAGGAATGAGCTTAGAGCCACCCCAGAAATTGGCCGGTTAGTGGACATTATTTCCTCACAGGATGATTCTCGCTCCCCTCGCCTCCTGAAGGTTCATTATCATTACCCAGCAGCACAGCAGTGTTGCACAGGTGCTCTATTGATCGCCCAGCCATGACAAGATTCCCCTTTGTACTCTCCTGACACACTGGTCCTGGCAGCCCCACCAGTGGCGCAGATCCACAGGGAGCAGGACTGCTCACAGGATCAGCCTCCTCCACCACCACTCGGAGCGGGGTTTGGGAAGCCTGGTCCATCAGTGCCATCCTGCAGCACAGCACGGCAGATTCCCCACACACCCCTGCAGGAACTAACCCCCACTTCCTACCTTTCTTCTGGGGAATTGGACAAACACTGCCCTTGTCCACACTGCCAAGCGCGACCAGGGTTCACTCTGCACCAGCCCGACTAATTCATGGCAGGGCCCTTCAGCCACGCTCAAGCTGTCCTAATCCATCTCCACTGCTATGCCTTCTGTTCCCAGCACAGCTACCAGAACAGTGCATTCTGGGGGATTCGGACAGGGCCCCAGCAGGCCAAGGAAGCAGCTTGGTTTGATCAGTGTCAGTGCGGGCTGCCTGTCTCAGACCAGAGCACTGGGCACGTCCAGGGGCGTTTGGGGCACGTCTTGCTGCAGCAGTAGGTGCTCCCAGCATGCTGGGTTATGAGCACTACAGCCGGCGTTGGACGCTGCCCGGCTTGCGGAGTCCCAGGTAGTGGGACTGTGAGGCTCAGTCCCAGCCCTGATCCTCCCATTGCAGCAGGGCGGCCCACCTGGGGAGGACGGCTCTGGCACCTTTCTGTACCAGACCTTCCTTTGGTCTCTCCCTCCTTCCTGGCACAGGCTCAGCAGCGCCAGGCACAACGGGGTTGCCCCTCATTGGCTGGGGGCATCAGAGTTACCCAGTCAGTAGGACAGCCAGGCCTGTGTGCCCTGAACACGGGCCACAGCCCTAGAGGCCCTCCCCAGCACGTACACACCCAGCTGTCACAATGACCCTGCCCCTCCCCCGGGCGCTGCGTCCCCCTGGCCGTGATCCCGCCCCTCCCCCGGGCGCTGCGTCCCCCTGGCCGTGATCCCGCCCCTCCCCTGGGCGCTGCGTCCCCCTGGCCGTGATCCCGCCCCTCCCCTGGGCGCTTCGTCCCTCTGGCTGTGACCCTCCCCAAGGCGCTGTCTCCCACCCACATACCATCTCCTTTCTGAATCTCATGTTCACTCTGACGCCACTCAGGTCTGGTTCGGGGTCTGGGACTGCACTATGCACCCAGCATTATGGGCACTGTGCATCTGGCTTCCTGGGGGTTGTGGTCTGTGCCAGGCAGCATGGGGCCACACTCTGTGCTGCAGTGTGCGCCCCTGTCAGGCACTGCACCCCCTCCCTCCGCAGCGTGTGGTTGCTGCCAAGCAGTAACTCAACCTCCATATCCAGCTCTTGCTGGCACCATTAAGGACATCCTGCGAATGGGTGTGTGTGGGGGGAACCCACACTGGCTAGAGCTTCCCAGCCACCCCCCTTCCCCCCACCCCCGGTTGTGGGAGCGCATGGCCCTGGGCACCGTTGAGGGCAACCCACCGTTGGTGTCTTCGTGGCTGTGCTGGGGCTGGCCGGGGTGCGCAGGGGCGTGGGCCTCGCTGTCGGGGGGGCTTGCACCGCTGTCAAGCTGTCCCACAGGGGGAGGCCATGGCAAGTCTTTGATCACTTTGATCTCAACTGGACAGAGGAAGCAGAGAGAGAAAGAGCGCGCATGAGCTGGCTGGAGTTGTCCTGGCACCCAGGGTCCGGAGGAGGTGGGCAGGAAATGGTGTGGGGAGAGAGGAGGGTTGGGGGAGGCAGCCACATGGCCATTCTGAGTCCTCACATGCCCTGCCCCACACTTGGCTTCCAGCTCCTCTCTGCAGGCTGGCACTCCCAGGCTGGTCAAGGCTGCAAACCAGTGTGCAGGGCATGCCCAGATGGAGCAGGGTGGAGACACAAGGGGAGTCACGGGAGATACCTGGATCTTCCTGCTGCGCCGAGGGGCCGGGGCCCATGCAGTCGCTAGGGCGGCGCTATACACACCTGAGAGTCCTCAGCAAACTGCCCTGCTGCACCCACAGCCTGGCAGCAGCTGCCCCGTTACAGACCAGGGCAGGGGGGCTGCCCAGGCAAGGGAAGAGCCAGGGACAGATCGTTGGCGTCCCAGCACACCACACATCTGGCTCTCGCAGCACTGTGGCTCCTGGGCGGGAGCGTCTGGCCACCCAGACTCAGTGTCCCTGGCTGAGCCCCCCATCCACCTGGGCTCTTACCAGAGAGCAGGGGACACCCAGACCCTAAATCCCATTCTGGACAGACGCAGCGCCCCCTGCACTGCACCCACCCCTCCCAATCACCTCATCTTCCATGGCAGCCTTGTGGCCTCTTCCAGAGCTCAGCACAGACTCCCACAAGCCCACCCCTCCTCCCACCTGGCTGGCGCCCATCCGCATTCCTACCATGCTCCCTCTGCTAGGGCCCTGCCCCCTCCACAGCTCAGCAGCTCCCAATGCAGCCAGCCCCTGGAGCACTCCTGTCTGCCCCTCCCACCTGCAGCCCAGGCTGGCCACTGGCCCCTAGCTCCGTGCTGGGGAGGCGGGGGGCACCTGACTCCCTGGGCTCCCTCCCCTTGGCCAGTACCACCCAATTCCATCTCAGCACCTCTTGAATCCTATCTCAGAGCATGGCCATGTCCCCCTCTCCTCAATCTCCCGGCTGGCCTCCCCTCTTCCCAGGTTCTTCCTACCCCAACGCTCCCAGATGGCCAAGGGGGATTGTGCTGTGGTGCTCACGGCTGGTGCATGGCTGCTGTGGGCCAGCAGAGTGGGCAGCAGGATTGGCGGCACCCCAGCCCCGAATGGTGCCCCCCCTCCGGGGACAGTGCAGTGGCCCAGGAAATGTGGCCATGCCCATGGGATGGCTCTGGGTTAGTGCCGAGCCCTCAGCTCCTCTGGGGTGCAGAGCCTGGTGCTAAGGGAGTGAGCACAGAGCAAGCATTATCACACACACTGAGCTCAACTGAGCGAGCAGAGCCCCGGGGGATGTGCCACAGCAGCTACTGCATAGTACGGGACCAATCCCCTCCTGCCACCCCAGGCTGCTGTTACAATGTGCCATGCCAGCCCCAAATTGCTCCTCCAGATAATCAGGGACAGCAGCAAGCCAGCCCATGCCCAGGATGCCAGCCCCTGCATAGCCTGGGCACAGGGGAAACTGCCCCACCCCTTCTACTGACATCTCTGCAGGGGGCTTTCCTTGGGGGGTTCTGTCCAGGACACTGGGGCATGGGTGTACAGGCAAGTGGGGCCCAGCTCCCTCCTGCCCCTGGGTTGACAGGACTGCGGGGAGCGGTGGAGGGGACTCGCCCAGCCCCTTGGCTGCAACTGGCATGAGGAGCAAGGGACATAGAGGCCCCATCCAGCTCCACTGCCATGGCTGGCTGGTTGGAAGGGAGAGGCCCCATGTCCCCCACCCCAACACAGTGCACAGGGAGAGGTGCTTGCAAAGCCAGGCAGGAAGCGCCTGATTTGAGGTGTTTGAGTGGGCAGGACAAGCACTAGGTTATATTCTCAATAGGGGGCCAGCCTTCCCCCTCCCTCTACTTGTAGGACTCAACCCCCTGTGCCCCTCTTAACAATACCTATAACAAAGCACCTGCCTGAGGAATGAGATCCTTGCCTTGACAGCATGTTAACTCTGGTGCCTAACAATGGCCACTCAGACACTGCCTGTGGGATGCTTCACTGCTGGCCACATGATGCCAGGATTGATTCATTTAGCACTAGCACCAGCTCGGTGAGTTTGGGCCCTGCCCCACGGACGCATGCTGCCTGATGGAAAGATGGCGAGACAGGGCTTTGAGACCACCCCGGCAGAGCTGGGGAGTAGAAGGGGAGCCCAGAGCTGTGACAGCAGAGGGCTTTGGGCTGGGATTGCTGGGCACCAGCAGAGCAGATTCCCACCCCGAGCAGGAGCCAGGAGCTCCAGGGCAGGGCATGCAGCGAGGCACCTGTTCTGCCCATGCTATGGGGAGTGGGACGGGTGCAGGCCCAGTGCCAAGGGGAGGGCGTCACCCCACTGCCTCACCAAGGCCTGGTGGAAGAGTGGGTGTCTGCCAGGGAGACGGGCTGTGTGGACCCAGAGAGAAGGGGATGGGGTTTTCAGGCAAACCCAGGGAAGCTGGGGAGTTTCCAGCAAAGCTGAGTGCAAGAATCAGTGTGGCTGGTGCTGAGCCCCAACCCTGGCTCATGCCCGATGCCACTGGCACCCCGCGGCAGAGAAGGGTGCCCAGGCCCACGCAGCCTTGGTCCCCATCACTCACTCACACGCCCTGGCACAGCTGCAGCTAAGATAAGAGCCAGACAATTAGTGAGCGCTGCTGGGGGAGCCGGGCGCTAATGCGCTGCATGGATTTCCCCATTAGCCAGCCCAAATGCGATCAATCCCCAGCAGGGAGATAAATGGGGGGGGGGGGGGGAGGAGGGAAGCTGGGACTCCCAAACCAAAGGCCCAGAGACAGCCCAGGGCAGCGGCTCCAGGGCAGGGAAGCCCAGGAGGGGGAGCTGTGGAGGTCCTGCCCTTGGGGCAGTAGCACTATGCAGGGAAGAAGGGAACAATAAGATGGCAGTCAGCAGGGCCCAAGGGATCTGCCACCTGCCCCCGCATTAGGGGCTGAAACTCTGGGGTCCGTGATCAGCCAGGCGGAACATGCAGGAGTTGGTTCCCAGGGAGGCCCAGAGCAGACAGGCAGCTTCACCACGGACACTGCCAAACAGTTTCCGTGCCAGGGCCCAAGTCCAGGATTCCCATGCGAGTGGCACGGATGCCCATGCCCCACCGCTGGAGGGCTCAGAGTCACACCAGGAAGCCTGGACACTGAGTCAGGCAGCAGAAGGCAATGAGTGTGCATGTGAGCCCAGGGGCAGGGCAGGGCAGGCTAGGCTGGAACTGCCCCATGCCACACAGATGGGGAGGCCACGGGAAGCCCCTAGGGATGGGGTTCCTGGAGCATGAGACCCAGGGGAGTACTGGCAGGGTGAGGCCTTTCCAGTGTAGGGCCCCCGCCCCGCCCAGGGCAGCTAAGCCCCATGCCAGGGCCCTACCCCTGCCACCCTCACCTGCAAAGGCCTTGGAGATGCGCTCCTTCTTCCACTCCCAGGGCTGGTCGTACTCCTCGGGTGGGCGCTCATCATCCTGGGGCAGCCGAGACTCCCGGGGCCGGGCACAGGATGGGCGCTCGCTGTCTGGGGGTAGCCCATTGGGCACCGGCTCATAGGGTGTGTCGTACAGGGGCAGCGGCTGGCCAGGGGCCTCGAGGGAGCCCTTCAGGCGGATCTCTGGCAGGAGGGAGAAGGGAGAACACCATGAGCTCCTTTCCAAGCCCTGACCATGTCACTGAAGGGCTGAGTGCCCCGCCCCGCATGGCACAGGGCTCTACTACTGGCTGCAGTCACAGCTTGCCAAGTCCCCTCCACGCTGGGCCAGGGCTGACACCTGCAGTGCCAGGGTTGGGGCTGGAGACACAGACAGAGACCCAGACGGCATGAGAGACATTGGAGACATTTCGCTAAACAAGACCGAGTCTCAGAACCTGCCAGCACATAAGGGAGTTACCTTTGACATGCCTGGGTGCCCTGAATGTCCCTGTGACCCACATCCCAGCCCCTGATCCCAGAGTTCCCATGCCCCAACCTCGCTTCCCATAATCCCCAGCCTGCAAGGCAAAGAACCCTGCACACACCTTCCAGAGAAGCCAGGAACTGTAGAGAGGAATGACTGGCCCTGGAAGAAGAGTCAGGGTTTTTTTCCCATAGATTCTAAGGCCAGAAGGGACCATTGTGATAATCTAGTCTGACCTCCTGTATAGCACAGGCCAGAGACCTGCCCCATCATAGTTCCTAGGGAAGATCTTGTAGAAGAACATCCAGTCTTGATTGAAAAATTGATAATGATAGAGAATCTACCACGACCCTTAGTAAGTAGTTCCAACGGTTAATGATTCTCACTGATAAAAATTTACACCTTATTTTCATTCTGAACTTGTCTAGCTTCAACTTCCAGCCATTGGATGGTGTTAGACCTTTCTCTGCTAGATTGAAGAGCCCACTATTAAATATTTGTTCCCCATGTAGGTACTTACAGACTGTGATCAAGACACCCCTTAACCATCTCTTGGCTAAGCTAATCAGATTGAGCTCCTTCCATCTATCACCACAAGGCAGGTTTCTAATCCTGTAATCATTCTCCCGGCTCTCTAACCCCTCTCTAATTTATCAACATCCTCCTTGAATTGTGGGCACAAGAACTAAACACAGGATCCCAGCAGTGATTTTATGTTTTCTTCCAGGTTATTGATAATGATGATAAATAGTGTAGGGCCAAGGACCAATCCCCTACTAGAAACACACCCAACTGACAATGATTCCCCGGTTACAGTTACATTTTCAGACCTATCAGTTGGCCAGCTTTTAATTAATTCAATGTGTGCCATGTTATTTTATAGCTTTCTAATCCAAAGGTCGTGTGGTGTCAAGTCAAACGCCTTAGGGCAGTCTAAGCATGTTAACGTCAACACCGGCACCTTCATCAACCAAACTAATGATCTTATCAAAAAAAGATATCAAGTTAGTGTGACAGGGATCTATTACCCAGCGAGCAATCCCCTGGGGATGCCCAGCCTTCACTAGTGTCAGTGAATCGGCACCTGGCTCTCCAGGCAGAAGCATGGGACAGCCCTGATGTCACTCTGTGCAGAATGACACGTTCATGTCAGACCATGCCGCCCATCTGTGGCGCTGGGAACAGGGCCAGGGGCACAGCTCGAGCTTCAGGTCTCCCCGCGGCGCAGGGCAAACGCTGGCTACCAGGGGTTTGAAATACACTTGTGGCCCCTGCCCCTTGGCTCTAGTGCTCTCTCTGAGGTCAGAGGTGGCACGTGCACCACTATGGAGCGTGGGCAGCCGCGCGGCGGGCAGGCATAGCCGTGCCAAGCAAAGTGCACCTCTGCTTTCCCCTACCCCATGCCAGGCCCAGGAGCGGCTGCAGATTCAAACAGGGAGGCAATTCTGGACCTGTCAACAACGCTACAAGGTCCCAGACTCCAGAGCAAAGGTCCCCGTGTAGATGCTCCAGGGCATCTGGGGCACAGTGACCAGGGGCAAACAGTGCCAAGCAGGCCCCCAGCCCAGGCTGCTCAGCACAGCGCCAAGGGGCAGAGCTCTGCCAGGGAGGAGGAGAGGGGCCTATGTCCCCAGTGTGCTTGCAGTTGCCAGAGTGAGTTCACCCCAGTGGAACCAGGAGTGTGTCTGGGCTGCAGGAGACAGGCTGGGTAGGGGCAGCAGGCGAGAAAAGGCCTGTGCAGACAGGTGAGAGGGACCAAATGAACACAGAGCAGCTGTCTCCATCTCCAGCCAGCCAGCGCCCCGCATGCAGCTCCCTCCCCCCGTTCGCCACCGAGCACTGCGGGCAAAGGCAACAGTCGAGTTTGCCCCATGTCACCAGGCAGCGCTGACTGACCATGTTAGCCAAAGCACCCCCAATAAAAATCGCTGACAAAGTTGCCCTGATTTATTAAGTTAGTATTAATTTGTCTTATGAATTAAAGTAGTAAATGAGATGGATTTGTTTCAAAATCATGATGCTCTGTTACAAGGCTGCTTGTTAGAAAATTATTCAACAGTCTCTGTGCTGTTTCCTCTAATTGCTTAGTAGACGGATGTATAGTTGTTCTTTGTATGAGTGAGGTATGCAAGGATGTGAGTAAATAAGAGAGGCCAGCTGAGCAAATGGGCCTAATCGCAAGAAGAAGGGAGTGAGAACATAAGACGCGGCGTATTGCCTTATCCCCTTTTAAAAAGATTCTGTGTGCTTCTTATAAGCATAACAACCAGGGCTGCGCGTGGAACGGGGGTCTCCCTCATTGCAGCACAATCCTGGTACATCACAGTGCAGCGTATCAGTCCATGGGGCCCTGGGACGAAGTAGGAATGTTCTTAATGTTTTCTCTGAATACTATGTGTGCCTCAGTTTCCCCTATGTATTACTCAAGTATCTGTGGTGGGATAAGGGTGTGTGATCGTTGCAGAGACCCCGAGAGGGCAGGTGTGATTGCTGACTGGCTGCCTGGGCACAGAGAATGGCCAACACTCTGTAACCCGATAACTGATGGCCGGGCCCGCTCCTCTGCAAGGAGCCAGCCGAAGGTGTTGGAGAACAAAAAGACCAGGTGACCTAGTTGCCCTGGAAAGAGACAAAGGATGGAGGCAGGGAAGCTGGGCATGACTGAGTCTGGGCTGGGGGAAACTGGTCAGTCTCCTGGTTTGGGACGGGGAGGGCCCCCCAAGATGGACTTTACTGAATATTTCTGTGCTAACAAGATCTGTTCTACGCTATGTTCCCGTTGACTAATAAACCTTCTGTTTTACAACACTGGCTGAGAGTCACTGCTGACTGTGACATTGGGGTGCAGGTAGGGTGATCGGGTGTCTGGTTTTTGACCAGAACACCCGGTTGAAAAGGGATCCTGGCGGCTCCAATCAGCACCTCCCACTGGGCTATTAAGAGTCCGGTTGTCGGTGCTGTGGCGCTAAGGCAGGCTAGTCCCTACCTCTGGCTTTGGCTCCGCGCTGCAACCTGGATGCGGCCAGCAGGTCCAGCTCGTAGGTGGGGGAGCCACAAGGCTGTCCCCGCCCCGAGCACTGGCTCTGCACTCCCATTGGCCAGTTCCTGGAGCAGGGAAGGCAGCGAAGCAGTGAACAATCCCAGCAAATGGCAAAGAGGGCAGAAGACCAGAGGAAAGGGATCATGGGGCCAGACAGGCACGAGTGACAGATGGAAGCGGGACCGAGGTGGAGGGCCAGACAGGGGCGAACAGAGATGTGCCAGAAAGGACACTGGACGTGACCCAGACAGACCCGTTTGCTGGAGGACACAGGGCTCTCTGATCTGGCCCCAGCCCCCCAAACAAGCCAGGTGCTACAAAGCACAGTGGGTACCAGGCACCCTGGTCACTCCCACAACCACACGGGGCAGACAGGGCCCCCCGTCCAACGCCGCAAGGACAAATCCTGGACAATGATCCCTCACTTTCACAGACCTTGGGAGGCAGGCCAGTCCTCGCCCACAGACAACCCGCCAACCTTAAGCATATTCTCACCAGCAACCACACACCGCACCATAACAACTCTAACTCAGGAACCAACCCATGCAACAAACCTCGATGCCAACTCTGCGCACATATCTACACCAGCAACACCATCACTGGACCTAACCAGATCAGCTACAACATCACCGGCTCATTCACCTGCATGTCCACCAATGTTATATATGCCATCATGTGCCAGCAATGCCCCTCAGCTACGTATATTGGCCAAACTGGACAGTCACAAGAGGATAAAGGAACACAAGTCAGATATCAGGAATGGCAATATACAAAAACCTGTAGGAGAACACTTCAACCTCCCTGGCCACACAATAGCAGATGTAAAGGTTGCCATCTTACAGCAAAAAAACTTCAGGACCAGACTCCAAAGAGAAACTGCTGAACTCCAGTTCATTTGCAAATTTGACACCATCAGATCAGGATTAAACAAAGACTGTGAATGGCTATCCAACTACAGAAGCAGTTTCTCCCCCCTTGGGGTTCACACCTCAACTGCTAGCAGAGCACCTCATGCTCCCTGATTGAACTAACCTCGTTATCTCCATACTGATTTATACCTGCCTCTGGAAATTTCCATTACTTGCATCTGAAGAAGTGAGGTTCTTACCCACGAAAGCTTATGCTCCCAATATTTCTGTTAGTCTTAGGGCAGGTCTTCACTACAGGGGGGGTCGATTTAAGATACGCAAATTCAGTTATGCGAATAGCGTAGCTGAATTCGACGTATCGCAGCCGACTTACCCCGCCGTAGGGACGGCGGCAAAATCGACCTCTGCGGCTTCCTGTCGATGGCGGTTACTCCCACCTCCGCTGGTGGAGTAAGAGCGTTGATTCGGGGATCGATTGTCGCGTCCTGACGAGATGCGATAAATCGATCCCCGAGAGGTCGATTTCTACCCGCCGATTCAGGCGGGTAGTGTAGACCTAGCCTTAAAGGTGCCACAGGACCCTCTGTTGCTAATTACAACCCAAACACCCCCATGTTGTGGCATGTTGCTGCTCTGAAGACTGCACGCTCCCAGCCATTGGCTGGGCAGAGCAAATTCTCTTCCTCCTTTTTGCCAGAGCATCGGTCACGCCAACAGCGCAGGAGGTATCACGAGAGCACCAGGAGAGTGCTGGTTCTCTGCAAGGCACTGGGCCTTGTTTGGATCTGACCCAGTGAAATAGTTGACTACGCCACTCTTCCAGCCTGCGGCCACAAGGATCCCACTCAAGAGGTGCCCGCTCCGCCTGAACCTCAAGGGCGATCTGCGCAAACAAGACCACTCGAGAAACCCTAGTCGCTGTCTGTATTGGCACGTGGTCCCATTTACTGAAAAACAAGGGCCGATGCTTTGGAAACAGAGAGCGCGAACAGATGGCGCTTCCCTGGAAGAACATATGCTGGGGCGCTTGCCAAGAAGAGAATTCCCCCTCCAGGTCCCATCCTTGAACCCCCGCTGCATCTCGCCGGCGCTAGCACAAAACAATTTCCCCTCCCAGGAGCAGTTCAAATGTTCCCAATCTGTGTGGGGCTAGGAAGCCACCTGACTGCAGTGCAGCGAGAAGGGCTGGAATACACACTGGCACGCAGGCCCAGCATGCTATGAGCACCGTCCATAGGGGGTCACACACTCACTGGCCTCTCCTGAACCCTGCTTTCAAACTATAAGCCTCCCTGACCCTAGTTCCCAGGGGTCTGGCGGCCCGTCTTCTGGCTGTTCAGAAGGAGCAGGAGGGTCCATCCACCTCCAACCCCAGCCAGCAGTGGCCCATGCCTGTGGGACTCAGGGTCAAACTACCATCATTCCTCCTGCTGTACCTCATCCTTCAGTCTCAGCTGAGCACCCGTCCCTCGCCAGTCCGAAGGGGATGCTGCCACTGCCAGCGGAGCAGCACTGGGAGGGACACACCCAGCACCAGTCACACAAGGCAGATCTCTCAGTGGTCTCCAGCTGTGACGAGACACCTCCACCTTCCTTTCAGGCTTCCCGACACCTCTCCCTCGCCAGCAATTCTGCAGCTCTGCAGGTCCCTTCACGGCGCCTTCTCCTGGCCACATGAAGGGCCCTAACCCGGGGAAGCGACCACAGCTGGAACCATGACACCATTAACGTCCATGGGAATGTCCATTGCCCTTTTTCATGGCATGAAGTGGGTGAGTTTCTGAGATCCTGGCATCGGGGGCCAAATGCATGTTATTGACCCTGCCCAGGTGACCAGCTACGCCTAGTAGGACATGGACCAACACCCCTTTCTCTAGATGAACTCGAAACCCTGGAGGGGGAGAAAATAACAGGCATCTGGGTCCCAGCAATGGCCCTGTGTGACACTTGTCAGGGTTACCTCAGATCTGAGATGAACTGCTACCATCTACTCACAGCAGGAGGGAGCCCGTCTATGCCCCCCCAAGGAAACTCTCCCCAGCCAATGGCTGCAGGCAACACAGGCACTTCACTCCAGGCTCTGTGAGCCCCCCTCTTTCTCTCTGCAGGCTAGCAATGTACACCCCCCTGCTCTGTTACACTCGCATGGCCAGTCCCCCTTCTTCTGGGCGCCCGCAAGCTACACCGACCCGCTGCCTCCACAGAAGCAGCGCCCCCCATTTCACCAGCTTCCGCTCAGTTCAACATCTCCTCAGCACGAGGCACTCAGACATCTCTCTAGTGACGTTTGCTTAAGAGATCTCGAAGTGCAGATTCAAAATAAAGGTGAGGAAAAGATCTGGACAAATCAGGCTCCAAGTAAAAGAAAAGCGTAAGACGCAAACTAGCGCCTCCTCTTATTAACAAGTTCCTTTACTGTCTGCTCCAGGATTTCTCACCCCAACCGGTTCTAAACAGCTCGTGTCTGCGAGGAAGCTGGGAGCCAGCGCTCCTGAGATGGCTCTCGCTGGCAAAGTCACCTCAGTGGAGAATGCCTTGTGCTCTTTGTCTCCTCTTACACAGTGACAGACCGGTGTCCTTCGACCCGGGGTCGATGGGGGAGATATTCTACGTTACGTAGCTCTAAAATTGTTGCAGCTTTCGGCAGAGACTCCACCCAGCCCCTTCAGTGACACACTGAAAACACGGCTAGATCCAGGGGTAATATACCCACCTGGGCAGGTCTGTGTCACTCCCCTACACATGTTGGGAACCCCAAGAGCTTACAGCTGCCACCCTCCTGTGCATTGCTTGGGCAGCAGCCCATGTTCCCTGCCAGCAGCACCGATACCTGTTTCACCAACATGAAAGCAGTTGGATACTGACTGGGAGCAACTGGGAGCTGGGGCTTCGTCACGGTAACAGCCATGCTCATCCCCTCAGAGGAGGACCCTTGTGTTGATACCTGGAGCTGCAGCTCTGGGGGTGGGGGAGGGGAGAGAGGACAGCACAGCCATGCAGGGCAGTGGCCTTCTGCAGCCCCTGCTGCTCATCCCAGCTCTGCCCCATGAACTTCCACCCACGCCTGCTGCTCATCCCGGCTCTGCCCCATGAGCCCCCCACCCGCCCCTGCTGCTCATCCCGGCTCTGCCCCATAATCCCCCCACCCGCCCCTGCTGCTCATCCCGGCTCTGCCCCATAATCCCCCCACCCACCTCTGCTGCTCATCCCGGCTCTGCCCCATAATCCCCCCACCCGCACCTGCTGCTCATCCCGGCTCTGCCCCGTGAGCCCCCCCACCCGCCCCTGCTGCTCATCCCAGCTCTGCCCCATAATCCCCCCACCTGCCCTTGCTGCTCATCCCAGCTCTGCCCTGTGAGCCCCCCCCCCCCCCCCCCCACCTCTGCTGCTCATCCCAGTTCTGCCCCATGAGCCTGCCAAGCCCGTACTTGCTTGTCGCCCAGGCCAAGAAACATTGCTCCACCAACTGCAGCTGGTCTAGGAATACATCCAGGAACATCTGCCTAGGTCCATGTGTCTCCCCTGGGGGTAGCTGTCTGGGGTGGCACCGTCATGGTGATCGACAATCCCACCCAACGGCACCCAGCTGCAGGATTGGCAGGGGTTGGTATCCCAGCGCCCAGCAGAGACTCCTGTGTGCTGCTTGCAGCTGTTTGAACATGGCCTGGGCTCCTGGGAACCAGATGAATGATGGGATGCAGCAGGAGGAACAATGGGAGTTTGTCTCAGAGTCTCACACAACGCCGGCAGGCACCCCGCAATGTGTGAAAACTACCCAGAATGCACAGAGCCTGGAAGCAGCACTTTGCCTCTTCCCCTCCCCGACTCCGAGTGCCCTGTGCCTGTACCAAACCAGCACCGCACTGCATGGACACAGCAGTCCCTGTGCGGAGTGGCTGAGCAGGGCATGCCTGGCAGCACGGGCTCTGCCCATCAGGCTAGCTATAGCCGTGGTAGGAAAGTCGTGCGCCAGATCAGGGCAGCTCCCCCTGCAGCGAGGGCCAAAGTCTATGCAATGCCAAGGACCCTTCTCCCCTGCAGCCCAGCACAGGCCCTTGTCCCAGGCTGCATGAAGAGAGGTCAGCAGGGACAGCCTGGAGCCAGCGAAGCTCAGCAGCACCACTCCCGTGGTACAAAACACTCCCCTTACCGGCCATCATCTTCTGGGCCTCGTAGGGCTCCATGTACCCATCGTTTTCTGCCACCTTCTCCTGCCCCGGCTGGCCACTGGCTGCTTGCTTGGCATCGAAGGGATCCGCATAGTCCTCGAGGACAATCACCTGCCAGCAGGGAGAAGACAAGAAGGGTTAGAGACCTGGACCCCGCAACAGCCAGCCCCCCTCTGCCTAGCATGGACACTGCCCAAGGAGTGGGTAAACTCCTCAGGCTGGGTAAACTCTCTACGCCCGCACAGGTCACAGAGAGAGTGGCGAGCCTCAATAAATATGCTCATGGGCCATTGGCCAGAGAGCTGCTGAAATGTCCGAGTCAGTTCCTGGCTGATGGACAGCTGCCCTCTCCTGCTTCGTTCCAGCTGCCTGGCATTTCTCTGCTGAAGGTCGCAACCTGCCCCTGCCTCTCAGGCCCACAGGGTCTCCCACCTGCCATGGGAACCAAGCAGGGTGGGGCAGTGTGTGCGTGCAGTGTAGGATGAGAGTGGTTCATACCAGCTCTGCTGACGGTACATGGGATCAGGCAGCTAGCCGCCGGAGAGGGTCCCTGGGGAGGGGGAGGGACAGGGGCTGGCCTCTAAATGATCAGTGTCCAGCAGAGCTCCCTACAGTGTCTCAGTGCCCACGGGGGGATGGGGGCAGCAGAAAAGCCTTGGAACATCCTGTCCTCTCTCCATCCCTGCAAATCCAGGGAACTTCTACCCAAGGGCTTGGGTCCTTCCCACTGGCTCCACCGCCCCAGTACTAGTGATGTGGGGAGCTCTGCTGAAGAGAGGCCCTAGCTCACACCATTAGCCACGATCCTGGCTCCAGGGAAGTCACTGGCCAAATGCCCAAGATGTCCCTAAGCTCTGCTTGGAGCAGACTGAACCTCTGTCCAGTATGGAGTGAGCTGCTGAATGAAAGGGGATAGGGGGCCTGGGCAGGTCTGCATGGCCTGGAGAATGGCCAGCAAAGTGCTCAGCGCACCAGGGAGCTAACGGGTCATGGATCAGGAACCGCCGAGAGCACAGGCACATTCGTGGGCAGAATACGCCTATCACCCACTGATCTGGGCAAATGGGGCACTCCCACCTGTGTCTGGCTCTGGGCCAGGAGCCAGGCTGGCTCCATGAACCAAGCAGCAGGGCAGATCGGGACACCTTGCAGCCAGACTGCATTCCCAGACGCCAGCCAGAGGCCCCAGCCATGGGAACCATCCAGCTTTTGTCCCCCAGCAATCTGGCTTGGAGACCAAACAGATGAAGGCACTTTTATTAATCAGATGCTCACTGATGACACAACTGTCAATCACACAGCACCAGCACTGGGCTTTCCCAAGCACACTCACTACAGCGCTTATCTGCCTGGGGGTGCGCAAAGCTGGGTTACTGACTGACCTACCACAGGGGCTGCAGCACCAGGAGCTGGGCAAGTTGCTTCCCACCGACTACCCATAGTTATGTGCAAGTCTGGAAAGATACATGTGCACGCACACCTTGCCGCTGCCTCACAACAGACACAACGCACAGTCCTCCTGCACACACTGGGGGGCAGGCAGCTCCACATCAAGAGTACTGCAAACACCAGTTAGGAGAGGTGGCACGTCAACAATGCTCTCGATGGGTATTTTCTAGGGCTCCCTCCAGACCAGCTTTGAATATCCCAGCATTTGCACCACTTTGGGACAAGTAGGTATGAATTGGCTTCATGACAAAGGCAGCAGAGCCCGTGAATGTGTTTTTATTTGCATCCCTGGGTAGCAAGAAGGTGGGAGATGTGGGAGCTCCCAGACCCGGAGTTCTGGATAACACAGACCAGAGAGCCCACAAGGGGTGGGGAGGGTATTCAGAAAGACAGTCCAAGAGTTTTATCTGCAACAGAAGAGATGGCGGGACACCCAGGAACCAAATTACAGGGACAGAGCCAAAGAACCAGACAGACAGAGCCTTGCCAAAGGGCACTCCTAGCAGCACCTGAAGGGCAAGAACAGGTAAGAGATAGGGGAATTACAAGGGGGTTAACTGGGACTAATGGGATGGATTTGAAGCTGCGAACCTTTAGGCTAATTAGCAAGGGGCGCTCTGTGCCAGGAGGCTGCAGACAAACTGCTCTAGGCAAGTAATGGAAGCCCCATGGCGTGGGATCCTTAAATTCAGACAAGCCAGTGTGCTGTGAGGCCGGATTCTGCCCTGGGCTCTGGCCAGTTTAGGCATCGCCTGCTACTTGGAGCAGGCCCCACCGCACTAGCCCCTCAGGCAGCTGTGGAACATGGCAGCTGCCACTTGTGGCCTGCACAACAAAACCAACAGCTGCCAAGCCCAGGCAGAGCTGAGGGCGTGGGGGCCACAAGCCTCGCTCCTAGACGCAGAGATGGGGGAAGACGCTATCTTAGTGTGAGGGAGGGGACAGGAGCCTGAGCCCCAGCATTATTGCTGGCAGGGGCTGAAAGCCCTGGCTGTCCCCTCCCCTCTCCTCAGGGTGAGGCTCTTGCAGAGCTCCACTGAACACTGCACCTGAAGGGAGGGCTGCTGCACGGCACAGAATCCCTGCCTTGGCACATACAGCCTGGGTTGGGGCAGGGGAATCCCAGGCTGAACGAGGGGCTGCAGACATGCCATTCTGCTCCAGCCACTGCAGGCCCCCGTCTCCTTCTCCCCACAGGCTGGCAGAACCCACTGCCCAGCGCACACAAGACAGGATCCCAACCTGCCAAGGTCTGTCTGCAAACTGCTGCACAGAGCAACAGGCCCACTGGGAACTCCCCCCTCCACAGAGGCCTTTGCCAAGAGACAGAACTGGAGGGGGGGGCCTATGGGGTGAAGGGCAGGGCCCAGGTCCAGGCTCTGTGCCCAAAGACCACAGGTGCAGGCACAGCCAAGAAGCGAGTTGAAGCAGCCCTGGATGGGAAGGCACATTCGTCCCCTTAGCCCCTGCACCAGGCTCAGCACCTGCACATGGGGCCTGAGTAGCAGCCACACCCCCTTAGGCTATAGCCTCAGCGGGTATGGCTGAGCCCAGAGCAGAATCCGATATCTGTGGCACATCCAGACTGGCACTGATAATGGTGTTAGGCAACTCAGCTACACCCCTCCGCCAAACTCTAGCCTAGCCAGACTGAAGCCAAGCCCTGACAATGAACTGGGCTGGGCTGTGGAATCACCCCACCACCGCCCAGGAAAGGGTGGAAGCCCCCACCCTTGTCCCCAGCACAGGAGACCTGCAGTGACACACTGCAAGGCCCAGGCCTGCCCAGACCCAGGGAAGGTGCGTGAGGTGGGAGCTGATGGGTCTATTCCAACTCTGGATCTTCAGCCCGCATCCGCCCTGGAAGCCAGCCAGTGCCCCCAGACATGGCACACAATCTCCCCTCCTCAGACACCTGACACTGGGATCTCCCATCATCCCAGGCAGAGGCTGGCTACAGGGGTCACACCAGTCCACGCACAATGCTGCACTGGCTTGCTCCAGGAGGCACATGGCCGCTTTGGGAGACACCCTGGATCTGCCCATAGGACCAGGATTCACGATGGCTCAGGCAAGGCCATGCCCCTCCAGGGGGGTCTAACACAGGGTCCTCAGATGTGGGCTGAGCACAGGCCAGGGCTCTGTGCTCGAAGTCTGGTTTCCTGCAGAGCCTTCCTTCAGTTAGAAGCCCACACTCAGCACTGTCAGGACCCTGCCCCATCCCTTTTGTCCCATGACCGGATGCCTCTGAAGACCCCAACAAAAAGTGACCAGCCCCAGGGCCAAAAGGCCACACACTCCCAAGCCCAGATGGCCCCAACATCAGTCTGAAACCCCGCCCTGTCTCAAACCTGCCTCATCTTCCCACACCATGAATATGACTCGTCCTCCCACTTGAGATGATCGAACCCCATTGCCTCCCACCTCGGGGACCGTGCCGCCATCTTCCCAGCTTCCCTGACTCCTCCATTGTCCCCTGCGAGCTGTGCAGAGTGCAGGGCAGTATCTGACCTGCCTTGCCACCTCCACTGGCCCTCCGAGCATGATGCGCTTCATTTCCACTTCTCATCTTCATCTCCAGGTGCAGCACGCACTGGATCTCCTGTGGTATCGGCTCTGCGCGGTCATCCCAGCCCCACAGCACTCACTGGATCTCCTGCGGTATCAGCACTAAGCAGTCACCCCTGCCCTCTGTGCGCAGTGTCATATTTGTTTCAGCATTTCCACTTCAGATAGTTCTCTCCCTAGGGACCAATGCTGCATTCAGAGGATACATGTGGACGAGGCCCCTGGGTGCCGCAGCGCCATCCCACGGTCACTTGCTGTGTGACACAGGCCTGGGCTAGTCACAGAGTCAAGTGCATTCATTATAATCTGTTTAAAACAAAACCTTTTCCTCCTTCCTGTCCTGTGAACCGAGCAACAATAGCCAGAGCCTAGGAACACAGCAGGAAAGTGAGCAGGGCCCCATGGATGGGAATACCTCCCATGCTGTCCATTCTGAGCCCTGCAGCTCCTACCCTACCCACAAAGGGCCCCCAGCTCACCATGGGATTCACCCGCCCCAGAGCGCACTGGGACATTTGCATTAGTGCAGGAAATGCGTTTTCTGTCAGTGCAGGAATGTGTACATGCACACATATTTGGTCAGTGATGTGGCAAAACACAACAAAAAGGAGGCTGACAATTTATTATTATTATTATTATAAACAATATCTTACATTTCTCTAGTGTTTTCCCTGCCAGACTATCCTAAAGCTCTTTACAGAGAACAGTCAGGAATCATTCTACTCACAGCTATGGTTGCTGCAATGCTGCCATGCCTGGGGAGGAGCACAGCCGCTCTTTAGCAGCACACAACATCTCTGAATAATCGGCCACACGTACATCGGAATGGAAGCTTGCGGCTCAGCCGCATGGCCACAAGTGGTCGGATGGAGCTGCAGCAGGCTCTGGATCTAGAGCATCCGGGACTCACTCTGTCTCTATCCAGAGAAGCAAACTTTGGCAGGAACAGCCCCCATTTTTTGTTGGTGGACTGAGGTGGCGATTTCACTTCAGAACTCTTGCGTGAATACCATCTGGTCCTGGTGACTTATCACTGTTTAATTTATCAATTTGTTCCAAAACCTCCTCTAATGACACCTCAATCTGGGGCAGTTCCTCAGATTTGTCATCTAAAAAGAATGGCTCAGGTGTGGGAATCTCCCTCACATCCTCTGCAGTGAAGACCAACGCGAAGAATCCATTTAGCTTCCCTGCAATGGCCTTGTCTTCCTTTAGCATCTTGATCGTCCAGTGGCCCCAATGATTGTTTCGCAGGCTTTCTGCTTCTGATGTACTTAACATTTTTTGCTGTTAGTTTTTGTCTTTTGCTAGTTGCTCTTCAAATTCTTTTTTGGCTGGCCTAATTATACTTGCCAGTTTATGTTCCTTTCTATTTTCCTCAGTAGAATTTGACTTCCATGTGACAAGTTATGTCCCTTTGGAAGTCACCTGCTGTGCTGAGATACCACTGAGTCTACCTGTTCTGCCAGCATAGGCCCCCTTTAACCTGTCTTGCTGAGCCAGGCTATTAAAGCCTCTTCTAACATACACACAGGCAGGGCCACACCCAGCTGCAGATCAACTCTGGGAAGATTCAGCTTAAGGGACTTGCCCCAGCACTCAGGTGTCCACCTCCCTGGGAGTGCAGACCCAAAAGGTATATTATGAAATTTGCCTCCTTCCTCAATTTTCGCCTCCCCCATACCCCAGTTACAAATTACAGAAACTGGGTTATATTATAAACAGAACAAATTTTATTAACTACAAGGCAAATTTTAAGTGGTAAAAAGGGTAGACAACAAAACAAAGATTACTAAGCAAATGAAACCAAACACACAAACTAAGCTAGTTTCACTAAAGAAATTGGTTACAAATATTATTTCTCACCCAGATATTGTTGCAGGCAGATTACAGAAAGTCCTGAAAAGCTGCTGCACTGGTCTCCCTCGTGAGACCTCATGTATTATTACTCACAAGCTAGACGCCCTTCCAGCTTGGCTTCAGCCCTTCTCCCCTCAGTTCAGTTTTTGCTTCCTGGTCTTTTTCAGTGTCTCTTTGGATGGGGAGGCAGAGAAGAACCACGATGATGTCACTCCCCTGCCTTATATAGCTCTTGTGTAAGGTGGGAACCCCTTGTCTTCTAGTGGAAAACCACTGGCATTCCAAAAGGGGAGGAGGGCTATCCAGTTCCAGGTGACTCGGACCCTGGTCTCAAGCATTCGTAAAACTACAATACCCACCTGGGGAAGTGAGGAAACAGATTGACAGAGCAAGACGGGTACCCAGAAATCACCTACTACAGGACAGGCCCAACAAGGACAATAACAGAACACCACTGGCCATCACATACAGCCCCCAGCTAAAACCTCTCCAGCGCATTATCCACGACCTACAACCTATCCTGGAAAATGATCCCTCACTCTCACAGACCTTGGGAGGCAGGCCAGTCCTTGCTTACAGACAACCCCCCAACCTGAAGCAAATACTCACCAGCAACTACACACCACACCACAGAAACACCAACCCAGGAACCTATCCCTGTAGCAAACCTCGTTGCCTACTCTGTCCCCATATCTACTCTGGCAACAGCATCAGAGGACCCAACCACATCAGCCACACCATCAGGGGCTCATTCACCTGCACATCCACTAATGTCATATATGCCATCATGTGCCAGCAATGCCCCTCTGCCATGTACATTGGCCAAACCGGACAGTCCCTCCGCAAAAGAATAAATGGACACAAATCGGACATCAGGAATGGTAACATACACAAGCCAGTAAGTGAACACTTCAATCTCCCTGGTCATTCTATCACAGATTTAAAAGTCACTGTCATTGAACAAAAAAACTTCAGAAACAGACTTCAAAGAGAAACAGCAGAACTAAAATTCATTTGCAAATTCAACACCATTAATCTGGGCTTGAATAGGGATTGGGAGTGGCTGGCTCACTACAGAAGCAGCTTTTCCTCTCCTGGAATTGACACCTCCTCATCTATTATTGGGAGTGGACTACATCCACCCTGATTGAATTGGCCTTGTCAACACTGGTTCGCCACTTGTGAAGTAACTCCCTGCTCTCCATGTGTCTGTATATAATGCCTGCATCTGTAGCTTTCACTCTATGCATCCGAAGAAGTGAGGTTTTTACTCACGAAAGCTTATGCCCAAATAAATCTGTTAGTCTTTAAGGTGCCACCAGACTCTTTGTTGTTTTTGTAGATACAGACTAACACGGCTACCCCCTGATACTTGACAACATGCAAGGCACTAAATTTAGCCGTATGGAGTGGAAATCCATCAACCTCAACAAAAAACTTGCACAGATACAGACAGACATCATCTTCCTCTCCAAATGCAAACAGATGGACATCATACCAAAAGGACTGAAGGTAAAAAATCCATTGCAATCAACATACTACACTGAGTATGGTGAGAGACTGTGCCACACACTCTCAAAGAAACTGAGGAACCACCTGATCAGCATCCTGTACAGCAGACAGGAGAAGATCAAGAATGAGCTCTCAGAACTGGAGACTCTCATACAATACCAGCCTTCTACACAAACTTCAACGTGGCTGGACTTTACAAAAATGAGACAAGCCATTTACAATGCACATTTCACTTCTCTACAGTGGAAAAAGGACTGTAAGCTATCTAAACTAATACCTGCTACTGGGGGCTATAACAATGGTACCCTCAACTCATCTAACAACATTGTCAATCTTTCCAACCACACACTTAGCCCAGCAGAAGAGTCTGTCCTATCTCGGGGACTCTCTTTCTGTCCCACCATCCCCACGAACATGATACAGTTCTGCGGTGATTTGGAAGCCTACTTTCGTCGTCTCCGACTCAAGGAATATTTTCAACGCACCACTGAACAGTGCACTGACCCACAGGAACCTTCCTACCAACACTACAAGAAGAGGAACTCTGCGTGGACTCCTCCTGATGGTCGAAATGACAGACTGGACCTCTACATAGAGTGTTTCCGCAGACGTGCACAGGCTGAAATTGTGGACAAACAACATCACTTGTCCCATAACCTCAGCCGTACAGAACGCAATGCCATCCACAGCCTCAGAAACAACTCTGACATTATCATCAAAGGGGCTGACAAAGGAGGTGCTGTAGTCATAATGAACAGGTCAGATTATGAACAGGAGGCTGCCAGGCAACTCTCCAAGACCACATTCTACAGGCCACTATCCTCTGATCCTACTGAGGAATACCAAAAGAAACTACACCATCTGCTCAAGAAACTCCCAGCTACAGTACGGGAACAAATCTACATGGACACACCCCCAGAACCCCGACCAGGGGTATTCTATCTGCTACCCAAGATCCATAAACCCGGAAACCCTGGACGCCCCATCATCTCAGGCATTGGTACTCTGACAGCAGGATTATCTGGCTATTTGGACACTCTCCTCAGACCCTATGCTACCAGCACTCCCAGCTATCTTCGAGACACCACCGACTTCCTGAGGAAACTACAGTGCATTGACGTTCTTCCTGAAAACACCATCCTGGCCACCATGGATGTAGAAGCACTTTATACCAATATTCCACATGAGGATGGACTACAAGCTGTCAGGAACAGTATCCCTGATGAGGCCACAGCAAGCCTGGTGGCTGAGCTTTGTGACTTTGTCCTCACCCACAACCACTTCAGATTTGGGGACAACTTATACCTTCAAGTCAGTGGCACTGCTATGGGTACCCGCATGGCCCCACAGTATGCCAACATTTTTATGGCTGACTTAGAACAACGCTTCCTCAGCTCTCGTCCCCTAGTGCCCCTCCTCTACTTGTGCTACATTGATGACATCTTCATCATATGGACCCACGGAAAGGAGGCCCTTGAAGAATTCCACCTGGACTTCAACAATTTCCACCCCACCATCAACCTCAGCCTGGACCAGTCCACACAAGAGATCCACTTCCTGGACACTACAGTACAAATAAGTGATGGTCACATAAACACCACCCTATACCAGAAACCTACTGACCGCTATACGTACCTACATGCCTCCAGCTTCCATCCAAGACACATCATACGATCCATTGTCTACAGCCAAGCCCTAAGATACAACCGAATTTGCTCCAACCCCTCAGACAGAGACAAACACCTACAAGATCTTTATCAAGCATTCGTAAAACTACAATACCCACCTGGGGAAGTGAGGAAACAGATTGACAGAGCAAGACGGGTACCCAGAAATCACCTACTACAGGACAGGCCCAACAAGGACAATAACAGAACACCACTGGCCATCACATACAGCCCCCAGCTAAAACCTCTCCAGCGCATTATCCACGACCTACAACCTATCCTGGAAAATGATCCCTCACTCTCACAGACCTTGGGAGGCAGGCCAGTCCTTGCTTACAGACAACCCCCCAACCTGAAGCAAATACTCACCAGCAACTACACACCACACCACAGAAACACCAACCCAGGAACCTATCCCTGTAGCAAACCTCGTTGCCTACTCTGTCCCCATATCTACTCTGGCAACAGCATCAGAGGACCCAACCACATCAGCCACACCATCAGGGGCTCATTCACCTGCACATCCACTAATGTCATATATGCCATCATGTGCCAGCAATGCCCCTCTGCCATGTACATTGGCCAAACCGGACAGTCCCTCCGCAAAAGAATAAATGGACACAAATCGGACATCAGGAATGGTAACATACACAAGCCAGTAAGTGAACACTTCAATCTCCCTGGTCATTCTATCACAGATTTAAAAGTCACTGTCATTGAACAAAAAAACTTCAGAAACAGACTTCAAAGAGAAACAGCAGAACTAAAATTCATTTGCAAATTCAACACCATTAATCTGGGCTTGAATAGGGATTGGGAGTGGCTGGCTCACTACAGAAGCAGCTTTTCCTCTCCTGGAATTGACACCTCCTCATCTATTATTGGGAGTGGACTACATCCACCCTGATTGAATTGGCCTTGTCAACACTGGTTCGCCACTTGTGAAGTAACTCCCTGCTCTCCATGTGTCTGTATATAATGCCTGCATCTGTAACTTTCACTCTATGCATCCGAAGAAGTGAGGTTTTTACTCACGAAAGCTTATGCCCAAATAAATCTGTTAGTCTTTAAGGTGCCACCAGACTCTTTGTTGTTTTTGTAGATACAGACTAACAGGGCTACCCCCTGATACTTGTCTGCATGGCTGTGGCAGTCATTGCTCCTAGACTGTCTCCAGTGTCCACAGGAAGACTAAGCTTTTTCACAGTCCATTGTCTCTGCTAATGGCCCATTAGCTCTGTCTGGCTTTTCCATTGTTGTACCTGAAGGGCTGGTTGGGGTTGACACCCAAAGTAACACATTTGAAATACAGATACATAGTTGACAGGTTTCCCAGTGGTAGCCCTGTTAGTCTGTATCAGCAAAAACAACCAGGAGTCCTTGAGACTTAGGCCTTGGCTACACTCGCGGATTCACAGCGCTGCCTCGGCAGCTCTGTGAAGCGCGAATGTAGTCACGCCGCCAGCGCGAGAGAGCTCTCGCAGCGCTGCAAGTACTCACCTCTCCGAGGGGAATAGCTTGCAGTGCTGCGAGCGAGCGTGCAGCGCTGCAGGCGCTGATTATACTGGCGCTTTACAGCGCTGCACTCGCTGCGCTCGGGGGGGGGGGGGGGGGATTCACACCCCTGAGTGCAGCAAGTGCAGCGCTGTGAATTGCCAGTGTAGCCAAGGCCTAACAAATTTATTTGGGCATAAGCTTTTGTGGGCTAGAACCCACTTCTTCAGATGCATGGAGTGGAAAATACAGGAGCAGGTATAGCACATGAAAAGATGGAAGTTGCTTTACCACGTGTAAGGTCAGTCTAATGAGACAATTCAGTTAACAGTAGGATATCAAGGGAGGAAAAATAACTTTTGTAGTGGTAATGAGAGTGGCCCATTTCAAACAGTTGACAAGAAGGTGTGAGTAACAGTAGGGGGAAATTAGGTTTAGGTTTTGTAATGATCCAACCACTCCCAATCTTTATTATTCAGACATATGTGATGGTGTCCAGTTTGAAAATTAATTCCAGTTCTGCAGTTTCACGTTGGAATCTGTTTTTGAAGTTTTTTTGTTGAAGAATTGCCACTTTTAGGTCTGTTATTGAGTGCCCAGGGAGACTGAAGTATTCTCCTACTGTTTTTTTAATGTTATAATTCCTGATGTCAGATTTGTGTCCATTTATTCTTTTGCGCAGAGTCTGTCTGGTTTGGCCAATGTACATGGCAGAGGGGCATTGCTGGCACATATCACATTGGTAGATGTGCAGGTGAATGAGCCCCTGATGGTGTGGCTGATGTGGTTAGGTCCTATGATGCTGTCCCTTGAATAGATATGTGGACAAAGTTGGCATGGGGGTTTGTTGCAGGATTTGGTTCCTGGGTTCCACATCCATGCAAACTGGTCTGCAGCAACGCCAGACCTCACCTTGCTTTCAGATCTCAAGCTCCGACCCTGGCCTGACTCTGACCCTGAGTCTTGTCTATTGATCCTGGCTCTAGCAATTACCTGCTTGCTGACTGTCATCTCGTGATGACCTTCGATTTGCGGACACCAGCTCAGCAGTGCCTACTAGGCCAGACTGCTTACACTCCAGTCCATTACACGAGCAAAGCCAGGGAATGGGGCGTGAGCAGGCATCCAGCAGAGGGATGCTTCGTGTCAGCATCAGGGTCACAGCACTTGGGAGCAACAGCAGAGACAGCATGAGAGTAAAGGGGGTTGCAGGAGCCCAGCAGGGCAGGTGCCTGTAGCCTTCAACGCTAGTGGAGGGGCGAGTCAAAGGCAGAGCAATCCTCACACCCGCCACTGCAGGGTGCCTCCTGCCTATGCCCATGTGGCTCTATTTGCCCTGGGCAGTGCCTGCACAAGCCAGGCTGTGAACCCCAGATGCAACAAGGGTCCCTGGGGCTGGGGCAGGGGCACCACAGCAGCTGCTCCACTGGGGAGCCTGAAGCTAGGCCAAGCAGGCAGGGCCAGGCCAGGAGGGAGGGGGCAGGATGAGTGCCTGAGGAGCTGAGGCTTATCTCAAAGCTGCCCCCTTGCCTCAAGGCAAACACCCTGCCTGGCACAGGCTACCCGGGTGCCAGAAGGTGGAAGTGACTGACCCCCGAGCCCTGCAGCACTCCAAGAGCCTGACTGGAAACAAAGCAGTTGGGGCGGTACTTACCATGAAGCCTGACACAGCCTCTCCCCCATGGAGGGAGCTGGACTGACCAGGTGGAGCCACCCAGCAGTCCTCAGGAGCGGAAGGGGCTCCATCTGCCTGGGGGCGGCTGCCTTGGGAGCCACCCCATGCTCAGACACAAGCACTTCCCAGCCTCCTTTGTGCCTGGCCCATCACCGGCTCCCCCAGTGACGGAGACAAGCAGACACAGCTACCAAGGCCAGTCAGTCAGTTCTGGGGCTGAGAGCAACTTTGCTGGGAGGAGAGGGAGAGGGGAAGGGTAAATCTCCAGCGGCCTGCACCTCCTGGCTCTGAGCACACAGGGCCCTCTGCAGGGGGAATAAAAATCAATGATTTAAAGAAAATAATTTTTTTTTAAATCAGATTTTTTTATTTTCTCATTTAAATGCTAATAATTTTTTCTTTTTAAAAATAAATCTGTTTAAAATGAAATCAGAATTTAATACAAAATATGATTCGGCCTGAACTTCTTATAACCTCTTAAAACGTGTAATAAAAAAAAAAAATAAAAAAAAAATAAATAAATAAAAACACGAATCCATGAGCCTCTATGAAAACACTGAGTTGAAAGCTGCCTTTCTATATAAAGAAATAATCAGCGGGAAACACCTCACTTTTGAGGTCAAGCTTCATAAATAGGGCGCATAGGTCAGCCTACATAACTTTGCAGCCTGTCTCATTTTCAAGAGATTTTGGTGAGACTAGGAAATTTAAGCTCCAGTCACTTTCACTCTGGCATATTTGAACATTTTCCCAGACTGACCTCAATTAATCAGTTTAATTCACTGACTACAGTTAACCCCTCTGTTTCATAAATCATTTAGTTGTAAACATGAAACATGTTTTGATAAGAGAAGTCGATGTATCCAAAACTCTGAAGATTGTTTTACTTAAAAATACATTTTATATGCCGTGTTGTGTGTTTAATTAAATTCCAGTTACCATGCTAACACAGCTAGATGTGATATCATGAGCAAAAAGTTCATTATCTAGTAAATAAGCATATACCATTTCCCAACATACTAAAAATTAACTAAAAAAGTTAAGAAGAATGAAATTATGAAGCTATATAATTGCTTAAATAAATGTACATAGTTATAGTGCACTCTCCTAGATAGTAAAAAGCTGTACCAAATCCAGCATAAAGGCTCTATTTCGCTGTAAGTCAACACATTTCGATAGTTATAGCAACCAATGAGCATGCACCGTTCTTTAGAAAATAACTTTATACAAGTAACTGACGCACAAATGGAAATGATGATTTAAATCAATCCAGTCTGGCCCTCTGCCAGCAAGCTGAGCTAGCTCTCCAAGAACAGCCAGCCTCTGGCTTGCATCAGGAGGCAGGAAATTTGCTATCATTGTTCTCTGGCAGCTCAAAGCCATCCTAGGAACAAGCAGCGTACGGCACTTCCTAGCACAGCGCCTGCCCAGCCATGCTCTATTTACAGCCATTTCCTAAACGCAGGGCTCCCAGCTGGCTAACCAGCACAGAGCTGAGCACAGCCCACAGAGCTGAGCAGCACGCAGCTCAAAGTAATACGGGGAAGAAACCCATGGCTCAGCTTGCCACTAAGAAGAGACCGGATTTACCACAGCTGCTGGGCCCTGGGACCATAGCCACAGACTCACCACGATCAGAGCTGGAGTAGGGCCCACAGTCAGCTTATGGGGGCAGGGCAGGAATGGGCCGTAAGGCTCATTCCCCAGCCAGGCTAGAAATTGCTAGAGTCAAGCAGCTTCCAGCCATTGCACAGGAAGCACCATGGGTACTCAGCAGTGCCTAGAACCCAGGGCTGTGGGAACTGTGCCCAGACAGAGGAGCCTGCGTGTCCCTGCCTCATCTGCTCCACAGACAAGGGGTGGCCTGAGATGGTGCTGGTTCTTTCGCAGTCAGCAGGACAAAGCACAGTGCTGGTCAGACCTTGACTCCTGGAGGCCAAAGCCCAAATCACTAGCACAATGAGGTGGGGAGACCTGCCAGCCACACAGGATGTGTGAGCATGGATCCTTAAAGAACACGCAGAGGCTGATCCACCCTCTCACCATTAGGGGTCAGTGAGACAAGCATGGGGGCAGGTTACCCCACATCTGGTGCACTCCCTCTGCAGTTGCTGGCGCAGGCTACTGAGCTAGATGGACCTCGGGTCGGATCCAGTCTGGCGATTCCTGTAGCCCTAGAAACAGGGCTGAGTAACAGGGGTGGGGAGTTATATCTTATAAACGTGCATCCCGTTCACATCAGATGTGCAAATACACAGAGACCCAAACACAATCCCCCTCCCTCTGTTACACACACACACACACACACGAGATGTCTAACCGTGCTGTAATCACATACCCGACTGCAATGTGCACATGCACGCGCTCTCACAGGCAGGTATATGTGTGGACATGAAAACATACAGATATGCGCACGCCACACAGATGGGCATGGACAAACACTGACACTCCCAGAAGCAAGCGTTTACACACAACCCTCACTCTGCCTGTGCTCCTAGAGAGTGAATCTTCCTTGATCAGCCTTCGGGAGGAAGCACAGGGCTGGGGTTTCCCAGCGCCCTTGGGGCTCTGAGAGCAGAGACATTGCATTTGCTTTGTGGGAGATGCTCAGGCTGTTTGGCTCACCCAGGCCACAGCGGCATCTCAGAACTCTTTATGGTGGCAGTAAAGTTACAGCCAATAAGGCAGCTTCCTAGCAGGGAGAGGAGCCACATCTGTTTTCTTGAAAGTTCAAAGCCTTTCCTTTCATGTTAGCAATAAATTGTCACGATGAAAGCCAGGAAGGCAGGTCAGGGGCTTAGCTGTGAGCAGGGTGGGGGAGGGGATGCAGTGTCTAGGCAGGCAGGCTCCAGGCCCACCTAAAAGCTGTAAGGTTCAGAACCCCCATCTCCTCAGGGATGTCCTGGACAGCTGCTCTGAACAGGCCCGCCAGCCTCAAACCCATCATGAGCATCGAGTGTCACTGGCAAATGCAAACCTCAGCAGAGACTCAGAGGTACACAGATTCAAAGGCCAGAATTACTCTCCCTGTTAAAAATTTACACCATATTTCCAGTCCAAATTAGTCTAGTTTTAACTTCCAGCCATTGGATGGTGTTAGACCTTTTCCCTACTAGACTGAAGGGCCCACTCAAATATTTGTTCCCTGTAGAGGTACTTATAGACTGTGATCAAGTTACCCCTTAACCTTCTCTTTGTTAAACTAAATAGATTGAGCTCCTAGAGTCTATCACTAGAAGGCAGGTTTTCTAATACACTAATCATAGTCATGGCTCTTCTCTGAACCCTCTCCAATTCATCAACATCCTTCTTGAATTGTGGGCACCAAAACCGGACTCAGCATTCCGGCAGCAGTCCCACCAGTGCCAAATACAGAGGTAAAATAACTACACTTCTCCACTTCAAGATTCCCGTTTATACATCCCGGGTTGCATTAGTTCTTTTGACCGCACGGTCACACTGGGAGCTCATGTTCAGCTGATTCTCCACCACAACCCCCAAGTCTGTTTCATTCTGTAAGTATGACCAACATTCTTTGTTGCTAGATGTATCCATTTACATTTAGCTGTATTAAAACGCACATTGGTTGCTTGTGCCCAGTTTACCAAGCAATCCAGATCGCTCTGAATCAGAGACCTGTCCTCTTCATTATTTACCACTCCCCCAGTTTTTGTGTCATCTGCAAACTTTACCAGTGTTTTCTTCCAGGTCACTGATAAAAATGTTAAATAGCACAGGACCAAGAACCAATCCCTGTGGGATCCCGCCAGAAACACACAGGTTTGATGACAATTCCTTATTTCCAGTTATGTCTTGAACCCTATTCGCTAGCCAGTTTTTAATCCATTTAATGTGTACCATGTTAATTTGATATTGTTCTAGCTTTTTTAATTAGAATGTCATGTGGGACCAAGTCAAACACCTCACAGAAGTCTCAATCTATTACGTCAACACTTATCTTTATCAACCAAATCTCGTTACAAAAAAAATATATTGAGTTAGTTTGACAGGATTTATTTTCCATAAACCCATGTTGATTTGCATTAATTACATCACCCTCCTTTATTTCATCATTAATCGAGTCCCTACCGCACCATTAACTTGCCCAGGAGCAGCGTCAGGCTGATAGGCCAACAGTTACCTGGGTCATCCTGTTTACCCTATTAAACCCCTGGCACAACATCAGCTTTCTTGCAGGACCCCATCTTGTGCTTTATCTGTCAGGGCATTGATCCATACACATTCAAGATCGTTTTCTTTCCAGTTATCACTGACTTGGAAACGGTGATGCCATTTTTGACACAGAGTGCCACTCCCCCTCCCCTTTTGCCTGCTTGATCCTTCATAAATAGGTTATAACCATTGATTTTACCATTCCAATTGTGCGAATTGCCCTGCCAGGTTTCAGCAATACCAGCTCGATTGAATTTTTGCTCATAAATGAGCAATTCCAATTGCTCTTGTTTGTTACCCAGGCTCCTGGCATTGGTGTACACACAATTCAAGAATTTCCTCTCTTCGTGTCCTTTGGTTACTTAATTAATTTTGTTCTCAAGTCTCGATTTTGTGCTGAGTGCCCATTTCTTCCCTCTCTTACCCTCTCCTTTTGCTATTAGTTTAACCCACACCTGACTACTCTAGCCAGCCTGTCCCCGAGGAGATTGGTCCCCTTTCTACCGAAGTGGAGGCCATCCAGCCTATACAGACCCCTTTCCCTAGAAGGTGGATCAATTCCCAGAGAACTAAAGTTCTCCACCCCGCACCACTCACCGGGCCAGGGTTTACTTCCAGAATCTCCAGACATGGCAACTGTGGCATGATATGCCCCATTCCTCCAGAACCTCAACAGCAGGGAGACACAAATATAAGAGGAAAGACCGTGGCTTCCTCACCCCCTTCAAGGGCACACTCCAGCCCTTCTACTTCATCCCCAACTGATACCCAAAGGCTATTCGGATCCCACCTTCTGCACACTGTTGCTCCAACGTAAAGTTGTAGCAGTGCCCTCAGCAGCAGGAGAAAGAATTACATCCCCACCGCACGGACCGTGGGGCAGTCAGTCAATATTGACACGACAGCACACAAGGTCACTGAGGAGGTTAAGTGTGACCAGGGGAGTGGCCGTCTAACACTTTCACTGTAAACACTCCTCAGGAAGTATTTTTGAAGACCTCTGATGCCTCCATGGCTTGCACCAGGGCTGTGAAATTCAGCAGAGGGATAGCCCTGGGGTCAGGGAGGTGCCATTTACTGAGCCCACCTAAATCCAAGCAGATTGGGCTGAGTTACCAGCTGCTGAAAATAATCATTTCTCATCTGCACTGTGCTCGCTCTAGCTTGGACACGGCTTGCTGCCAAAACCCTTGGGCTCTATTAACCCTGCACACACACACATGCACACCTGTGCACACACACTGTCACTGAGCTGCACAGAGCACCTCCAGAGCGCTTCACAACCCTAATAATTGAGCAAAGAGTTCATACCCCACTGAGCAGTTACCAAGCTGGGAATAGAATCCAGGAGTCTAACACGGCAGCCCCACTCTCTACAGCTTAGCCACCCTGTGTCTCAGACACATCTGCCAAATCTAAGTGTGGGGCTATGCTGCCTGTAAAGGAGGGCTACTTGTGCAGATGTAATCCAGTCAATGTGTTGTGCATCTTCTCAGAGTGGCTGATCCACAGAGGATAACAGACTACTCCTGCAGCCAGCTACTGGAGTTAGTGCTGTATCTCCAGTGGTAAGAAGTCTATGCTGAAGGTCCAGAAGGACCAGCCTTACTGATGGGAGCAGGAATTTCAGCTGCAACAGAAACTGGTTTGGTTTTGGGGGGGGGGGGGGGGGGGAGGTTTAAACTAGGAAATTACACACAAAATCTATGTTAAAAAGTTATTTAAATTTAAAGCCGAGCATTTGCAGTTAGGAAATGCCAGAATGTAGGTTGCCCATTGAACTTTAATTCAAATCCTTGCTTGCATGCATTATGACAGCCTCTAATTACATGATCACAGACTATTCTTTGCAGAGGCCCCCTGCCTCATTCACTACGCAGGCTGGAGCTGCTGTGGGGATGAATCAGGGCTGTGTCGTGAAGGAGGCTGTGTCCTGTAGGACCCCTGCCACGTCTGTTGCAGAAGTTGGAAGGCGTGTAGTGAACAAAGTGCGGGGTTGAAGATGAGAAAGGATGGCCTCATGGCTGTGGCAGATGAATGCTAATGAGAACTGGATTCCATCCCTGCCTCTGCCACAGAGCTCCTGTGTTACGCTGGGCAAGTCACTTGCACCAAACTTTTCACGGGTGATGAATAGTTATGTGCAGGAGTGGCAGAAGGTCCCTAAAAGTGGGGGGCCACTGGCACCCGAACTGTGGCCCCACCCCGCACACCACCCCTTCCCCTGAGGCCCACCCTTGCACTGCCCTGAGACCCCGCTTGTGTGCTGCCCCTTCTCCCTAAGCTCCCACCCTAGCATCACCCCTTCCCCAGAGGCCCTGCACCCATGCCACCTCTTCCCCCCAAGACCCTTCCCTCCACTCACTCCGCTCTGCCCCCTCCCCTGCGTCGCTCGCTCTTATGGCCGGTAAAAGTGTGTGGGGGGACATGGCCCCCTGGTTCCCCCTGTTCTGGTGCCCCTGGTTGTGTGTGCCTCATTTATGGGCATCCAACTCAAGTCACCTGGGGGGGGGGGGGTCTGCAGGAACGAGCACAGAGCTTGGAATCAGGAGGCCCCAAGTTCAAATCCTGCCTCTCACTGGCCTATACCATGGCTTCACGCACTTGACTTTGCCTATCTGTCCGCACCCCCTCTGTCAAATGAAGATGGCCCTTCCTCACCTGCCTCTGAGGATGAGGGTTAATTAGCCTCTGTCTGTATAGGGTGAGGAACTGCTTACTGCTCTGACACACCAGGCCCTCAATGCCACCTGTTGGGTACTCAGTCACTGAGTGTAGTGAAATGTAGTGAAAACATGCACCTGAATCTCCATCTGCAAGTGTCCCATCTGGAGGAACCCAAATCCACCCCCCTCCGTGCACACGCGCGTGCCCACACACACACACACACACACACGGGTGTTGAGAAGTTACATCCATTGACACCTGAGCTGCTCCGATCCTGCACAGATGAGCAGCAACCCAGAGAAGCCCAGGAGACAATGGAGGACAATCCCCCATTCTATGCGGGGTTTGCAGGGGGTGCAGTACACAAAGCAGGGGCCTCACATCACATGTCAAGGAACCAAAGAAATCCTGAGCTTTAGCCCCATTCCTTGAGCCCCACCCATCCTGTGTGCTGGATGAGGCAAGGGTCCCGCCAGTTACAGACCATATCACAACTCTGACACACACGGGGGTCAAAGGAAGATTGTCTGGACAACTGCAAAACTGGCATTTTCCCTAGGGCTTCGTGCCCTGCAGGGTGTTCTTTCCTGCATGCAGCACTGCTGGCATGTAAGACATCATGCACACATGAAGAACCGGAGTGGGGCTGTCACTCCACTGACTAGCCGCACAGGAGGGCGGAGGTCCAGATAGCTCGGCTCCCAAGTGGCAGCCGCACACGACTGCCTCCTGTTACTGGTACGTGGTGGCATGCTGCTCAGCTCCTGTTGGTGCTGGGACGCTGTCTCGGCCCGAGAAGCTCCCATGCTTCGGAGCATGCTGCGGAGGCTCTGCAGGAGCTTGCAAAAGCCCAGCCCTTCCCCAACACATGGTTCCTCTCTGAGCCCAGCCCTGCCACTATTCTCTTACTTAACTGGCCTCTCAGAGTTGGTAAGACAACTCCCACCTGTTCATGCTCTCTGTATATATATATATATATATATATATATATATATATATATATTATCCTCAATATATGTTTCACTCTATATGCATCCGAAGAAGTGGGCTGTAGTCCACGAAAGCTTATGCTCTAATAAACTTGTTAGTCTCTAAGGTGCCACAAGTACTCCTGTTCTTTTTACTATTCGGGGAGCGTGCTCAGAGCTGGCCCGGTCACAGCGCTCCTGGGCTGAGAGACAGGGCTGGCCCCGGGTCAGCTGTCTGCAGCCATGCCAGGACAGTTATCCAGCGGTGGGGACGTGGGCGCTGCTCAAAACCGCACAAGAGAGACGTGATTTCCTCACCCCAATCTGGCTCCCAGCCAAGCGGGGAGAGCACCGGACTCTGGGCGGTGCACAGGATTTGCTCCTCCCTGATGAAGACAGGACCAAGAAGGTGATGCCCACTCTCCACAGAGCCCCCTTGGGTCTCAGGCTTGTCAACACTGGAACGTTCATTGGTATTAAGGCCGGGGGTGGGCTTAAAGCACACCGGCTCTTCCAGGACAGCCCCACATGCAGACAAGCCCGCAGGGTCCCACGGGATCTGTAGCTGGGCTCTTATGTCATTAGGCGCTTTCGAAACAACACTCAGTCTGTTAGGGTGTATAAACGTGTGCGTGCTCAGCTCCGTTAGCACAACAGGCAGCCTAATCTTGCTCGGGTACTTACATTCACTGTGTGCAAGAACAAACCAAACCAGACAGAGAGACGAGACTGAACATTAAATGTGTATTTCACACACACACACACCATGACACAAATGCACAGGCTCACACTACCACACACACACACACACCAGGCCTGTGCACATGACAACGCACACATCTCGTCACCCCAACGCACACAAGCAGACTGGTTTGTGCACTATTTTCGTCAATACCTGGGAATTGAACTAGGAACCTCCAGAGCTGCTACAACTTGAGATGGAGAACTGGTCTCCTTAGCTGGGGCTTTAATAACTCACATCCTGTGCGGATCGGCACCGAGCAAGACGTGGACCATGCGTTCACCAGGGGTTACAGGCGCAATCCAACCAAACACACAGATGCATATATACTGTAGCACCCTAATGTGCACACACACACACCACATTCAACACACATCATACTTGAATGCACACCACAGTGCACTTACCAACACACACACACACACACACACCAGGGTTGTGCACACACCCCAACATACAAACTTATGCAAACATTCAAATAAAAGAATTTCATTAATTGTGAACAAGTGGCTTGTGTGAAAGTCTGGCCTACAGAGGGGATACGGAGGGGTGGGCTGGAAGAGCGCCAGCATGCAGTGGCTGTAGAGCACGCAGGGGTGCACGGGGCTGCAGCTGTCTTGAGTAGGGGGCTTTGTGTCCTAGCAGCAGAGGTCAGAAGTAAGGTTGCCTGTAGAATCTGAACTACAAATGTCCTAACTGCCGGCTCTCTGCAGAACTACTGCTACTTCCAAAGGTCCGTGCCAGTTCCCTGATAGACAGTCACCCACTTGGCGCCCAGTCCAGGCAGCCCTGGATACAGCCACCCTTCGCACGGAAAGCAGGATTTTGTTTTAAGGATGCTGGCCAGGAGGGTGGGCAGTCAGACTTGTAATGTCAGAGGATTAGCACACAGCATTAACCACTGAGCAACTCCCAGAGGTTTAGATCCCTGGGGAACGGGCAAGAGTGCCCTTGGCTCTTCAGAACCATCTCTGACACTTCCCTTTTGGAGCTGACATTTGTTACTGTCAGCCTTAGCCCAAAGGGGAGCCGCAGAGGCAAGTCGGAAGAGAAGCCGCTGAGCTTTTCAGAGCTGGGGAAACGCAAGCCCAAGCTGCTGTCTGCTCCGAAGGCCATGTCTCTAGCAGCGGTCCCCCTGGAGCAGCTAGTGTTCCTGCGTGTGCTGTACGATCACGTAGTGTACACATGCTCAGGGAGCCGTAGGAACTGCAGCTTTTCGCTTTGGGGGCAGGTAAAGCTCAGCTGTGAAGGAGGCCGGAGGCCGGCTTTTCCACGCAACGCGGCTTCTAGAGCAGAAGGGTGCCGGGGAGCATTGCCCTGGTACCATCACCACAAGCCAACAGAGCTTGGGTCACAGGTGGGGCTCAGCTATTGGCTGATGAAGTCGCATGAGCCTATCAGTTAAAATGAAGCTGCCCATAGAAGCAGGTAAGGGTGCAATGGGAGTAATGGCCTGGCAGGTCCCTATAACTGGGCCTGGGTCTTCCCTGGGCGGGTCCTACACAGCACACCCAGCCACAAGGGTCCCTGCACAGCTGGGCCTTGCCCCAGCTGCTCACCTGTGGCACCCACGGGCCCAGGGCAGCGCAAGAGAGACAGACCAGACAGCCAGAGACCCTTGTCCCCCTCCCTCTCTGCATAGCTCCAGGACCAATCCTGGCCCCTCTGCTAGGGGCTGAGCTCAGCAAGGTGACCAGGGCAAATCCAGCCAGCCACGCTCCCCAGAAGGGGCAGAAAGGGAGCAGCACTGTAGTGAGCTCAGCTCCAAGCCAAGAACAGAGGGGGACATGTACCCAGCCCCCCAGCACCAGAGCCCTAGTGCAGACAAGGCTCCAGCAGCCGTCAGAGCGCGCTCTAAGCCTGCTCAGCACCAGTCTGCACAACGCAGTGTGAGAGATATCAGCCCCTTATCTACAAGAATGTTCCCACCTTCGCTACCTCCAGGGAGCTGCCCCAGAGGAGTCCCCTCAGAAATAGGTCTAGTGGAGACAAAACTGGGAGGGCCCCACTCCCCGAGGGCAGGCATCCCCAGTGCTCAGGGTGGGGGGCAGTGGTTTCAAGACATAGCTTCTCCCACAGAGCCACCAGATCACAAGCCATCAAGGGAAACAGAATAGCCCAATGCTAGGAGGAGTCAGGACTCCTGGTGCTATCCCCACTTGTGCCAGCGACTCACCGTGTGACCCTGGATGCAGCACTTCACTCCTTTGTGCCTCAGTTTCCTCATCTGTATAAAGGGGCCCATGACACTGGCCCCACAGCACGAAGAGAACACAGGAATGCTTGCAATGCACTTTGAGATCCTCAGAGGGGCGAGGCTAAAGACAAGCAGGATAAACCTGCCCCTGCAGACAGCAACCTGCCGCACCGCTCCCAGAACCTCTCTCTTGTGTGCCCCCCACTGGCAGCATCACACCATGGGCCAGAGGATACCCAGGATCCTCCTGACATGCCCAGCACCACCACAGACATCTCCTTGCGAAGAATGCCCTCCCCCAGCACCAGGCAGAGTCATTCCCTGTGGGCAGCACTAAAGAGCCAAGCTGCTATTCACAGCCTACCAGGGCAATTGCTGTCAGCAGCCCAGCAAGCACCCCAGAAGCCAGCATCCCAAAGGCCGCATGAAGCCAACATCTCAAAAGCCGAGAGCGAGGGTGTTTCTGAGAGAAATCTCCACCGGTTACTGGAGCAGGGCTGAGCCAGGTCCCCTGCTCCCCCTCCCCACTGCATGGAAGATGTCTCTGGCAGGCCATGCAGAGCTGAGGGAGGGTGAGGTCCTGCTTCGAGCTGCAGAGCAGGAAGCAGCCTGTAAAGCCCGCCCTGCAGCTCGGAGGACAGGCTGCATCCCACACAAGCACAGAGTCCGACCGGTAATTCTGCATTATGCAGGGAGGCGAGGCGGCTCGCCTGGGGGCAGGAAACTGCACCCAGCTTACCAGGCAGAGTGGGCGAGCTATCGCATTCCCCGGAAAAGCACATGCTGGGCACAGAGAGGCTGCCAGGCTGGTGCCCTCTACCCACAGACCTCCTGAAGGCCCAAGTAGCCTCTCCATAACCAATGCCAACTACACACCTTCCAGCCGAATGTCTGCCACCTCCAGCACTGGGGCTGCCAGACCTGCCTGCAGAAATAACCCCCTGGCCCCACGCACATCCTGAGCAGTAACTTTTCCAGTGCTTAATTTGTGCCAGGGCTGAGCCCCGGCACCACTGGGCTTGACAGTTCGGAGCCCCGGCACCTCTGGGCTTGACAGTTCGGAGCCCCGGCACCTCTGGGCTTGCTGCATCAGTTATCAATGTAAAAAACCTGCTTGAGCCCTGGCACCTCTTTCGTTACAAGATAAGCGCTGCCTGACCCAAGGGCTGATGGGCATAGCTGTTGCTGTTGCACACGCATGCCATCACTAGTGACACACAGCGTGACTCACTAGCTAGTGACACGCTGCACTCCTGAGATGTTCTGTCCCTCCCCGCCCAGCACTTCCTGCTCAAGGCCCCCAGGGTGGCACAGTGCGCCCTATGCAGTCACAGCAGAGCCAGTGCTGCCAAAGTGCTCTCACCAACCTGCCCAAGGCACAGCTCCCAGACCACTTGAGCCTCTTCCTGCAGCTCCAGCACTGCAAGCGGCTGCATTGGCCATGCTCAGCCAGGCCTCTCAGCCCCACTCCCACCTGCTGCTTGTGATTATCGCTCCCCACACGCAGCCCAGCTTCCTCCTCAGGTCCCTTCCTGTCCTCCCTGCTCAGCAGGCCTGTGGATTTCATTAGCGAGCAGCTCACTCTGTCAGCTCCTTAACGAAGATGTTAAACAAGCCCCGAGTGAGCTCCAAGCGACCCCTGCAGCAGCTCGCCAAGCGAATGTCGTGCATTGCCATTAGCACTGTGCTGGCTTCACCCCACCTCTGCTGAGCCCTCATCTGCACTTGCAGGCCAGCTGATCAGACTCCATCTGCCAGAGCAGCTCTTCTCAGCCTGCTCCTGTTCCCTCTCCCTCACCTCTGAGCCAAAGTCCTGGAGCAGGACATAGCATGGACCATCCAGGGCACTAAGAAACACTTCCATCAGCAGACAAGGAGGATGGCCCAGTGATTAATGCACTGCCCTGGGACACAGGAGTCTTGAGTTCAGTTCACAGCTCTGCCACAGACATCCTGTATGATCTTGAGCAAGTCACTTAGTCTCTCTGGGTCTTAGTTCCCATCTCTGAAATGGGGACTCCAGCCTTGGGAGGCAGGGTGGAGCTATACACAGGTGAATGCATAAAGACTGTGAGCAGCTCAGACACTTTGAGAACGTGGGCCAGATAAATACCTCCCAGAAACAGAAAGCCCAGAGCCTTAACTGCATCAATTCCAAGACAGACTCCACCCCCGCCCCCACCCAGGATTACAGTCACACTGATCTGAGCCTGCCTGCTGCACAGAGGGCAAAGCCCTATCAGTCCAGGGAGAAGCCGAGATGAGGCACGTGGCCACAGGCTCCATGCCAAGGCCCCATTCCCTGCTGGTTTCCCATTTCCCTTACTCCTGCTGATTTGCCTGGTGTCTCATCCAGCTTTACAGCCTCTCCCTGCAGAGAAGAGAGTCGGGGGTCAGAGCAGTGGCATAGCCAGGTCCTAAGTGCAGGGGGAGCAAACATAAAAAAGGCGCCCCCCCTTGGCTCCTCCTCTGGCCACGCCCACCCCTTGGCTCCTCCTCCAGCTGCTCCGCACACACACACCCCCCGGCTCCTCCAGCCGCTCCACGCCCCCAACTTTTGCTCCTACAGCCACACTGCAGCCATGCTGCGCTCCCCCCCCTCAGAGGGGCTCGGTCCAGGGGGAGGGGGCCGGGTGCGGTCTGTCCCCGTGGCTCGGGCGGGGAGCTTCCTTCCAGCTCGTCTCCTCCTAGGCTGGGAGCAAGTGCCAGACTCGCTGTCCCTCCTCCCCAGCAGGGGCTCAGGCAGAGCGGGCTAGCAGCGAGGGCTAGCTGGGGCTGGCCGCTCCCCCCAGCAGAGCAGCAGGCACAGCCTTTGGGGAGGCCAGAGGACTCCTCATGGCGGATGTGGGGGGAGAGCCGCACGGCTCTGGCCCCGTTCCGGGAACCGGGGCCGCCGCCCTGGGGCCTGAGCTGGGCTGGAGCCATTGGGGCCAGGGGTGCTCGGCTGGCGCCGCTCAGCCAGGGCCAGGACTGGGCCGGTGCCGCTGGGGCCCGAGCTGAGCCGGGACAGAGCCGCTGGGGCTGGGACTGGCGCGCTTGGTCGAAACCGGGACCAGCACCCCGGGGTCCAAGCCGAGCCGGGCCGGAGCCACTGGGGCTGGAGCCGCCGGGGCCAGGGGTGCTCGGCCAGCGCCGCTTGGCCAGGGCCAGGACCGGACCGGCGCGCTCAGCCGGAGCTGCTGGGGCTGGGGCCAGTGCCCTGGGGCCCGAGCTGGGCTGGAGCTGCCGGGGCCGGGGGTGCTCGGCCGGCACCGCTTGGACAGGGCCAGGCCCGGGCCCGGGCCCATGCGCTCGGCCGGAACCGGGGCTGGCGTCCCGAGGCCCGAGCCAGGCCAGAGCCACTGGGGCCGGCGCGCTCAGCCGGGGCCAGAGGGAACCGCTCAGCCAGGGCCGGACTGGGCCGTGCCGCACCTCCCTAGAGCCCTCCTCCTTGCGTCCCCGTCCCCCCCAGCTTACCTGCTGCTGCCGGCCTGCCCCTGCTTGTTTTCAGACTTCCCGCAAACATCTGATTCAGGGGAGGGGAGGGGAGGAGGGGGAAGTGAGCTAGGGGAGGGGTGGACAGCTGCGGGGCCCTTTTAGGCGTGGCCGGCCCTGCTCAGGTGCCGCTTCTGAAAAATGTGATGAGGGGAAGCGGCTGCTTCCCCTGCACCCCACTAGCTACGCTACTGGGTCAGAGCCCTGGGCAGTGGGCTCAGTTGTGCAGGGGATCGAACTACACCAAAGCATGTTCCGTGGTCTTGCCTTGGTGAGAAGCTGCCATGCTGGACAGGTACCCAAGTGACCAAGCCCAGTGAGGGGTCCCCCCCCCCGTGGGGGGATTCCTGTGACTGGTAACACTGTGCTCCAGAGAGTAGGATTCGGGCAGGACCCCTCGTCCCAAAGACATGAAGGAATCTCTCATTTCTCGTCAGCCCTAAGTACAGGTCCTAATTCCCAGCCCTCATCTGCAGACAGGGTACAGCAGTGAAAGAGCCGGTGGGGGTGCTGTGATCCATCAGAGTGGATGGGACAGCACTGATGCTGTGGGGGCGCATCACCTTAACTCTACAGCTTCCCAGTCTCTGAAATCCAGGTACTGTTTTCGTGCATTTCTAACCCCTTCTGGCTCCCGTGACCGACTCTGGCCCAGGAGTCACACCGAGAACACATCTCAAACAGGACTTCTATTTAGAAATGTACATCTGGGGCTTCTGACACAATATGCAATGACCCACGAGAGTCCCGTAGTGCCAGCTCTAGCCATGTGTTTCAATGCCAGGAGTCGCACACAGAGAGGGATGGGAGGCTCTGGTTAATAAGAGCTTGTGATTGTACAGATGAGAGTCAAGGTTTCTCCGGGCTCCCAGGCTGGAGCACCTTCCTGGTGTTTGGTAGAGGAAGACTGGTCTCGCTGGCACTCACAGAGCTATTTGTGGCTACAAACCCCATCTGGCCCTGCAGAGTCAACAGCTTTTCACTGTTTAGGTCTTGGAGCTGGTTCTTGGTGTCTGGCACTGGAGCTCAGCAAAGACAATGCCTTCCATAGGCACTGCCTTCTGCTGCCCTATGTGGCCCCAAGAAAACAGCACAGGCAGCTATAATTTAGAAAACAGATCTGGGGGGAGGGAAGGGGGCTATGCTGCATTTCAGGACCCCCTTGACCAAACAACCCCAATTCACACGGCTCTCTGTCCCAGCCCTCGGGCTGCCACACCAGCTTGCTAACTGAAGCTGACATGCAACGTCGGATCGGAGTGGGGAGAAAATTGGGCTTTCAGCAGAAACATTGCTGCCTCCTTTCCTGCGGTGTCGCCACTGCTCCTGCTTAATAAACGAACCAGCCTGGGAAGGACGGGATTTCATTTTCATTCATGCATGCTGGAGACTTTTCCCCTCCAATCTTCCAGCTGGTTTCTGAGTTTATCTACCCAGGAAATGTAGACAAATGGACTAGAATATCGCCAGAGACTCCCCTCTCACCCCCACAAGCAGGGGAACCCTACATTCTGCAACAAGACTCCCCAGTGTTCTGGGGCACCAGGCCAGGGAGCCTGTGGCAGGTTCATTTAAATCAAAATGTCAGGTTTTAATTAAATAGGAAGGTGAATAATGCAATCAGCAGAGCACCCCCCTCATGTTATTTGGATATTAAATCAAATGCTTCTTACCCCGCGGCTCTCCACCTCCCCCCCCCCCGACACACACACACTCTCTCTCTCATACTGCACAGCCTAACTACACTGCAGCAATTGTTATGGGGTAATCAGGGAGGAAGTTTAGCTGAATGTTTCTGCTACAATGACCAGCACTGAAACAGTTAATAATGTTGACAATTAATTTGTCATCTTTAGGATAGAGACTTAAACTATCAAGAGGCATGAGGTGGCTCCCCCGTCTCAGACGATTGTGTCAGGCTCTCTGCAAAGTCAGGCAGATGTTACTGAACACGTAGTACTCAGGGCACCTTGTCAAGATTATCTTCACAACCAGGACTAAAAAGGGTTAGTTTATTAAAAAGAAAGCTCAGATTCGGGAGCAGTGATACCTGCAGTCTGAGCAACACTGCAGCCATGCTGTCATGTGATACAGTCCTGCATGCGCTGGCCTTCGAGCACAGCGGCAGTCTGAAACACCTCTGATCATTCACTCTGACTTCCTGCATCGAGAGGCCAGACAACCTCAACCAGTGAACCCTGTATCAAGCTCAACAGCCGGTGGGTGAGCAACTGTGGATCTTTTAGCGACAGACATCCAAACCTGCTGTAAATCAAGCGATCAAGAATCCACCACAACCCTGCTCCCATGGTCAATTGCACTCACCACTAAAAATATACACTGTATTTTCAGTTTGACATTGTCTAGCTTCAACTCCCAGCCTTTCTCTGCCTCTGGCTGCTAGATTAAAGAGCCCTCTGCTAGTGAAAGTCTCCTCCCCGCACAGGTGCTTATAGACCATGAGTTAATCGTCTCTTATCCTTCTCTTTGAAAAGACAGACTGTGCTTTAGTCTTGCATTATAAGGCAGATATCCTTTGCTGAACGCTCTCCAATTTTTCAACTTTCTTTGTGAAGTGTAGCCCCCAGAACCAGGATCCAGTAATGGTCTCACTAGTGCCATACACAGAGGTGATCTCTTCTCAGTATTCTGTTAAAAAATCCACTCCTCTCCCCACAGATTCACATGGGGAGCTCATGTTCAGTTGATTATCTATAATGATCCCTAAGTCTTTTCCAGAGTCCCTGCTTTCCAGGATACAGTCCCCTATCCTGTTGGTATGGCCTGCACTCCTTCGTCCTAGAAGCACGATCTTGCATTTGGCTGGATTATAATGCATGCCGTTTGACTGCACCCTGCTTTACTAAGCAATCCAGATGGCTCTGTCATAGGGACTGTCATTTACCACCCAACCAATCTTTGTTTCTCTGCAAACTTCCCCAGCAATGATAATTTATAAAGAAATTGAACAGCCCTGGGCCAAGAACAGACCCCTGCAGTGCCCCACAAGAAACATCCCACTCATTGCTGATTGTTCATTAACAAACAATTAGCGAGATCTATCAATTAGCCAGTTTTAGTCCATTTAAAATACACCCTCTGGATTTTGTAGAGTGCTTTTTAATCCAAATGACATGCGGTGCTAAACCCAAGCATGTTATTACATCAACACAGTTACCTCTATCAACCATACTTGTCATCCTGTCAAAGGGAGATATCAAGTTCATTTGACAAAAGCTGTCTCCCGTGAAGCTGTGCTGATTGACTTTAGTTCCGTTTACTGGCGGAAATCCCGTGTCAGCGGTTCCACGGCATAGCCCAAGACTGGTGGCAGGCTGTCCCAGCTTCCTGGCCCATTTACCCTTCTTAAATACTGACATGACTGTGGCCAGTGTCAGCAAGTCTCCTCCTGCATCCTCCCAGGGGTTTGAGGTTCTCTCTTCCCCAGCCTGGGATTATTTCTCCCCCACCCAGCCTGTCTGCTCCCTCCCATGTTACCCCAAGAGTTATTCTGTTGCTCCTGCTGAGCCCCATGGTGCAGAGCAGGGACAAAATGATGGAAGTCTCATCTCCCTGTGCCCGGGCAGTCCCTGCAAGATCAGAGATAGATGAGGCTGCCCTCCGGGAAGTGGCAACACACTGCTGGGGAGCATATGTAGGAGGCGTCAGAGTAAAGAGGGCAGGATAGTGGCGATGTCCTGCCTAATTCCAATCCCTGAGGAACTGGCACAAATGCCATGAAGTACAACACAGGACAAACTCCCCAACAATGTAGAGAATGAAGCTGTCCATCGCTTCGCGCCCGACACACTGCCTGGACAGAGCACTAACGCACCCGCCTGGTCAGGATCAAACAGCCCCACCGCACCGGCAGATGGGGCATGACACAGACGAAAGGGGGGAGCTCTTATGCTACCAAGCACAGATTAAAGGAAAACCAAAGTGTGACAGGCCGCTTGGCTCACTGCATGGGATAATGCTGACAGAGCTAACCGTGCAGCGCTGAACCTGCTGTAGGGTGTAAACCAGCACTCGGGCAGGGACAGTGCCTGTCTTTGCACTGAGTGCACTGCTGGGAACAAACAAGAATACAATGGGGATGGGAAAGGGGACCAGCACATGCAAAATCAGGGCTTCGTCTGCCACTACGCTAAGCCCGGAGGCCATGGGCCCAAGGCACTTGTATTTCATCCAGCACACTTGCACTTCTGGGGAATCTACCTGTTTAAGGCAAGGAGGTGGTGGAGGCTGCCAGAGACGCCTCTGCCTCACACAGGGAGCTGCTATTGACATTTGAGTGCAATGTTCTTGCTGTCAGGACAATGGATGGAAGGCGTGACACTTACAGCCCTAGCTCACACATAATGCTGTGAGCTATTTCGGCACAAGTACAGCTCTTAATGAGATCTCAAACAATGGGAGGCAGTGTCCCTCTGTGGAAAGGCAGCTCTCAGATTGCCAAAAGGAACCCCACTTGGCCAGGAGAAGCCTCTCGGCCAGGGCAACAGCCCTCAGCTCAGCAGCTGAAAGAGACAAAGCCATGCCCCCTCCACCACCTTCCTGTGCTCCAGGCTGCGCTCAGCAGCATATAGCAGGCACAGGGGGCTCTGGCAGCTCCAAGTCCCTCTCACAGCGGGCCCACGCGAAAACAGGCCTGGCCCCAAAGAAAATGAAGAGTTGTGACTGGTCAGGGACTCTGGAGTTAAGCCGATAAGGAGGGGCTGTTGCAATCCCTTCTCAGACCCACCTCTCTGGGCAGACCCGTGCATCACTTCCAACCACCAAGCCCACATGTCATCAAGCAATGACTCACTCTGAGCTCCTATCTGCAAAACCCCTCTGTGCAAGATCAGCTCCAGGCTGCGGTATCGAGTAGCCATTAATGGCTTACCCATGTGTGGCACCTATCCCACTCTGCTCCTGCCAGAACAGACCTGTGTCCCTGGCTCCAGTGCAGGCACATAGATGCTGGAACTAGGGGTGTAGCCACACCCCCCGGCTTGAAGTGGTTTCCAGCATATACAGGGTTTACAGTTTGGTTCAATGGCTCTTAGCACCCCCACTAGACAAACTTCTCCAGCGCCCCTGGGTGGGCATGCTGGGAGCACCTGGCAGGTCGGTGGAGCTCCTGGGTCTTTGCTTCAGAGCTGCTCTGCCTGGCGAGCAAAGAGTTAAGCAATCCTGCCGCTGTTGCAGTCTCTGACGGGAGGCGGCCAAGTTAGTGGAGGGTCCCCGCCGCCCGGCCGTGGCGGAGCAGGAGCGCAGTAAACAAACGCGCAGAGCAACATGTGGCCTAGCCCGTGCCCCCAGCTCGGCCTCCTTCCCGCAGCTCCCTCCGGCCGCGCACTGCAGCGGGGTCACCCAGGGGCGCTCGCTTGCTTGCTCGCTCGGGCGGGGTCCCGGCCGCAGGGACTCTCCGCCCCTGGGCAGGGCGCCGCGAGGGGCTCGCTCCCCGGGCACCGCAGGCTGGCTGCGGGAAGCCACGGGCGCCGCGCCCCCACGAGCCGGGCCCCTAGCCGGGGGCTCCGAGCCAGCGAGCCCCGCTCCCGCACTCCGCGGCGATCCTGGGCAGGGCGCGGGACTCTCACCTGCTCCGGGGCGGGCTCCTCGGGCGCCTTCTCCGCCGCGTCCACCTTGATGAGCCGGTGCTTGGGCGAGCCGTAGCGGGCATCGGGCGCGAGCCCCCCCGGGCCAGCCCCCGTGTAGGGGTCCTCGAAGTCCCGGTCCCGCTGCAGCTTGTAGGCGGCCAGGATGTCGGGCTGGGCCGCGGCCGGGCAGAGCGGAGCGGCGGGGGCGCCCCCCGGCGGCGGGGGCGGCTGGGGCAGGCCCGCCCGGTAGTCGGGCTTGGGCGGTGCGGGCGGCGCGGGCTTGGCGCTGCGGAAGCCCAGGTGCTCCCGGAGCCAGCGGGCCATGCTGCCCACGCACTGCGGGGCCCCCCCGGGCCCGGGCCCGGCGCGCTCCGAGCCGGCAGCGGCTCCGCTCAGCAGCATCGGGACGGGCGGACTGAGAGCGCCGAGGCGGCGGCGGCGGAGCCCGGAGCCCGGCGCCGGCCGGGGAGGGGGGAAGAGCGGGGGAGGCGGCCAAGGGAGGCGGCCAGTGCCACCTGCCGGAGCCGTGGCGCCTGCTGCACCGACCTGCGCTGCGCCCCGGTAGCCCGCACAGTCCTTCCTGCGTCCCCGGGCGCCCCCGGCTCTTGCGCCCCCCCAGTGCCTCCTGCACGCTTCTCTGCTGCACCCTTAACACCCCCCGGTACTTCCCTGCATGCCATACTGTACCCCCAGGTTCACCTGTGCCCCACACTGGTCCCTGCATGCCATACACCCCAATGCACTCTCCTGACCCCCTCCCCACATCACACCCTATCTATACAACTCTCATCTCTCACACTACCACCTCTAACCTACAACCCTCTTGTCCCTATGTACCCTACTGTGCCCCATCCTTGCATCCTCCAACACCCGGCTTCTTGTGCCCCCCTACATGCTCTGAACCCAAATACTGCTCTCCGTGACCCCTGCCTGCACTCTGGCACCCCCTCCACATCTCCCCTCAACCCAAAGCACCCCCCATCTAAACAATGATTGGTCCAGCCCCAGCACAAGGGCCACAGAGGGCCAAGGACAGTGCTAGGGGGTGGGGTGCAATCACCCACAGTGTTAGAAATGCTCCCTTCGCCACAACACCCCTCCCACTGTGTGCCCCATGCAGGGCAGCTGGCACTGGAGCTGCCATCTAAGGGTCCTGGTTCTGGCTGGGCCACTCTTCTGTCCCCTGGCCATGAGGTGGTCACTGTTACTCCAGGTGCTTTTGCCTTGGGGAGCTGGCAGGGCTGGTGACTCAGACAAGACATGACGCTGTTCCCTAATCCTTGGGAAAACACCTGACTTACCCAACACGCTGGTGAGTGAGGGACCAAGAATGTAGATCTCTGAATCACATGCTCAGTTTGGACTTGGAAGGGCTTCTGTAACTGCTCCAGTGATGCCTACTTGAGTCTGCCAACAGCCTAGTAAGCACTGCTTTAGTCACCTTGATGGGCGTTCATGCTGAAACCTAACGATGGAGACGTCAACCAAGTTAACTAGCAGTTTGCTGCTGAACACTACAGCAGAACACGCTTTTCCCATAACTCCAAACAGCCTCCCCAGAGCCACCCCTGTACCACGCTGCACCTAAATGCACAAATCTGCAACACATTGAAAATGTGGGAGCAGCATCAAAATAATTGGTCTGAAGAACAGATTACACCAGGGAGGTCTCACCGACTGCATCAATCACCTGCATATTTAGTTCAATCACAACTTGCAGCTGTGGACTTGCCCAAATCTGCATGCCGTTTGCCACACGGGAGCACCGCAGAATATAGACTCCAGGGGTCCCACCGCAGAAGTCACATTGGCCACAGAGTACAGGGGCCTTGTCTCTCCTTCAGTTCGAGAATGCAGGAATCCTGGAGCATGCATACACGCGCGCGTGTGCGCACACACACACACGCTAACTGCTTTGAAATGGGTTCTGTGGCCACATGCCAAGGCACACAGTCTTGCGGTGGGGCTCTGCAGAGGCACTGGCTTGCAGCAGAACTCCCTTGGGTGTGCCTCTCCGGAGAGCTGCCTTAAAGTGCTTCTCGAGACGCAATTGAAAATCAGTTTGATTTGATGGCATCCTTCTGGTGTCTGTGCATAGCACAAGAATACCATTGTTTGCCACCAATGGCACATGGCGTCTTCCCACGAGGGAGACCCAGAACTGAAATAGCAGATGTTGCAGAAGAGTAGAAATATGGGGCATCAGCAGCATTTTAGAGTTGCAGGGGGGCTGTGGGGGAGGTTTGAGGGGCATTGGCAGAGCTGAGGGGGAGCCCAGGGCTGGAATAGCAGAGGCGAATGTGGGTCTGGATTGAGGAGCACTGGCAGAGCTGGATGGATGGGAGCCCAGGGCAGGCAATACATACAGTGCAGAGATTAAGACAATTGGCTCAGGAGTGAGGAGCTGCTATTACAGACCCACCAGGGAAACTGGAACTCATCCTTTGAGTTTAGTAAGTCCCCTTCCCTGGTCACTGTCCCAGTGTGGGAGCTGGACTCAATAGAATTATTCCTGGATAGTTTGCACAGCCAGAGCCCCCTGATTCTCAGGAGAGGGACTCCCAGCTTGAGTTGGGATCATACTGGGGGTGGCTAGCCCCTCCCGCCAGCTGTGACACAGCAGCTACATTTCTATTTTTAGCATGCCAGCTGGATCAAAGCTAGTGGGTATATCTACTTGAAGTGGAAATTACACCTCCGCCTCGAAGCGTAACCACACTGGCCTGGTCTGCACTAGAAAATTAAATCGGCTTAACTATGTCACTCGGGGTGTGAAAAATCCACACCTCTGAGTGAATTAAACCGACCTAAACCCTTGTGTAGACAGTGCTAGTCAACAGAAGAGTTCTTCCATCCACCTAGCTACGGCCTCTCAGTGAAGTGCCTTACCTATGCCAATGGGAGAACCCCTCCTGTCAGCCTAGATACTGTCTACACTGAAGCACCGCAGCATTTCAAGAGTAACTAGCCCACCCTGAGACAGACCCAAGAGGTGCAAGGAAACCCCATGTGCAGGTGACACTGTCACACTGCCACCTTGTGGCCAATTTCACTCAGCCCAGAGAGACTTTATTGGCTGCAAAGCAAGCTAGACAAGTGCTGCCAAAGCAAGAGACCCTCTGTCAGCCCGCTACCCCCATTTGGTCATTTGCTGCCCTTAGAGGCTGATCCCCTGTCCAGGTGTCACTGGCCCCTGTCCTTCACCTGGCAGCAGGTGACCCCTAATGCAACGCCACATGCCAAGGCTGGATGCAGCTTTTCCTACTCACTCTTTACTGAGACATCTTGCAGTGCTTTGTGTTGGGATGCGGTATCTGTCTCAGTGGCCCTGCCTGCACAATGGCTCCTCTGGGCCCACACTGCACTTTGTGTCTCCCGCTCCCACCTCTGGGTGATGACCCCCGAGTCTGTATCTGGTGAGTGCCAGCCTCAGGTCCGCCCATCACCAGGGCAAGGTCTCTGCATGACAGCTCTGGGTAGTGACCTGGTGCCTGTCGCTGCTTTGGATTTGTCCCGATTGACTCCTGTGTGGATGGCTGAGGTGCTGGCCTGGCCTGGCAAGCGCCGTTTGGTGTTGCTTGCATCCTGGTTGGGGGCTGTGGGACCCAGGGAGCGATCAGCGCTGATACAGGGATGGGTCATGTTTCTAGCTGGACTCAGTTTCTGATCCCCTGGGGGGAATTTTGCAATGGAGGGGATGCATGCAGCTCTGGCTGAGATGGTCCCAGGAGCCAGGCGAGTTGACATGGCACAACCCCCCCCACCCAAATCACCCTACTCCCAAATTCCCTCTCTGCTTCGCTTTTCCCTCCCTCTTTCCCAGCTGTGTATCTGAGCCCCCCTCCGCCTCAGGGGGGCAGCTGTGTATCTGAGCCTATGGGGAGGGGTGACTGGGTATCTGAGCCCCTGTGAGGAGTCCGAGGGGCCCCATGGTGGTCACCTTTTGCTGGGGAGGGTGACTGTTGGCACCAAGCAGTAGGCATCACTGCTCAGTGAGACTAGGGGAGCTGGGGTCAGTGTGGGGTTGATAACAGGATAGCCTGAATTCCGCTGCCTTCCTCACCTGGCTAGGATACTCAGGGACACAATTCCCAATGCCAGGGCAGTACAATTTCACCAGAAAGGGGAGGTGCTGCAGGCAGCGGTTCATTACCCTGAAGGGGGCTCAGCTCTCAGGCATCTGGGATATGCTGCAGTAGCTCCCACTAACAGACTTGGCTGGCGGGAGACAGTCTCCACACCAGGCTCGGAGCAAAAGGGAGTCAGGCAGGGCCTGTGAGGTGATGCGGAGGGGCATGGGCCGGGTAATCAAGGGCTAGAAGGAGGTTGCCTGTGCTCCCTGCCCAACTGAGGAGCACTAATGCCCCAGTCAAGAGGGAGGGGCCAGGCTGCACTGACTGCAGAACCTACTTCCATCCTTTGCCAGGTCCAGGCATCCTTATCTGCACCAGCCCCAGCCCAGGCAGAGGGCAGCTCAGTGCAGAGACTTTCCCCTGGGACCTGCCACTCACCACCCAGCCCTGCATGGTTATGGTCAGGGACTGTGCTTATGCATTGATGAAGCTAGCACCTCCACTCCCTGAGCAGAGAGAGAGGCCCTGGCGGCTCCACATGTGCACAGCCTGCTCCGGCACGGGATCTGGTGTGTGGCCATGAGCCAGGGGAAGGCAGTGGGGGGGCCAGACTTGATGACCTCTCAAGGTCCGTTCCAGCCCTCCATTTCCATGAATCTATGATTCTAGATGCTGAGAGGACACACGCATTCCAATGCCAGCAGTGGGGGTGCAAACAGAGAAAACCACGCTCCAGGCAGCTGGGGAGCCCTGTCCCCCCAGGCTCAGCACCCCAAGAGAGGTAAGACTACAAAGGACTCTGGAGCTTGGGTGGGAGGGAGGAAGGTGGGAGCAAGGTTTTCAGGGTCGTAGGAGGCATGTATGTGGGCGAGGGATCACTCCTGCCCTCCTGTTATGGTACCTCCCCCTCATCTTCCCATGCTCACACCATCCCCATCCCTTGAGAGACAGGCATGGTTCAGCACATGGCCGAGGATGCTGCCTGGCTCACACGGGGCAAACCCACTGCAGTGTGCACTAGCTGGGCCTCCCCAGAGCAATCGCAGCAAAAGGTAGGGACACACTTCACATTTTGATTTTAAAAACTAGAATATAAAATTAACAGCACACATTGAATGGGTTAAAAACTGGCTAACTGATAGGTCTCAACATGTAATGGGGAATTGTCATCTAATGGGTCTGTTCCTAGTGGCCCTATGCAACTTAACATCTTTATCAAGGACTTGGAAGAAAACATAAAATCATCACCGATAAAGTTCGTAGATGACACAAAAATTGGGGCAGTGGTAACTAGAGAAGAGGACAGGATCTGGATCACTTGGTAAATTGGGCACAAGCCAACAATATGCATTTTAACACAGCCAAATGTCAATGTATACATATGGGAGCAATGTAGGCCATACTTACAGGATGGGGGACTCTATCCTGGGAAGCAGTGACTCTGAAAAAGATTAAGGGGGTGTGGTGGATAATCAGCTAAACATGAGCTCCCAGTGCGATGCTGTTGTCAGAAGAGCTAATGTGATCCTGGGATGCATAAACAGGGGAATCTTGAGTAGGAGTAAAGAGGTTATTTTACTTCCATATTTTCTCTGGTCTAACAGCTGCTGGAATAGGGTGTCCAGGTCTAGTGCTCACAATTCAAGCAGTATGTTAACAAATTGGAGAAGGTTCAGAGAAGAGCCATGGGAATGATTAAAGGATTTGAAATCCTGCCTTGTAGTGGTAGATTCAAGGAGCTCAGTCCATTTTGCTTAACACAGAGAAGGTAAAGGGGCGTCTTGATCACAGACTAAGTACCCACATGGGGAACAAATATTTAACAGTGGGCTCTTCAATCTAGCAGACAAAGGTCTAACTCCATCCAATGGGTGGAAGTTGAAGCTAGACAAATTCAGACTAGAAATAAGGTGTACATTTTTTAACAGTGAGAGTCATTAATAATTGGAGCAACTTACTGAGAGTAGTGGTGGAGTCTATCACTGACAATTTTTCAATCAAGACTGGATGTTTTTCTCAGAGATCTGCACTAGGAATTATTTGGGGGCAGGTCTCTGGCCTGTGTTATACAGGAGGTTAGACTAGATGATCACAATAGTCCCTCCTGGCCTTAGAATCTGTGACTCTGTGCCCATGGCTGAGGAATTCTGCATGGGCACACTGACCCCCAGGGCCATATCAGCTTTCCCTGGGCTCTGCCACTTCATCTCTCATTCAGAATTCTACTGCTTGCTTCCCCTCCCACCAAGACAGACCCACTGCACACACACTGTCCCTCTAACAGCATGGCACACACCTCCCACAAGCATCCCTTCTCATCACATGTATCTGCAGTCTTTAAACCAGTCCTGGCCCTGGTCTCAGGCCATATCCCCAGGGCTTCATCCCAGGAGGCGATGGTTTCACCCTTAGTCAGTTCTGGCCCCAGCTCAGCCTCCTGACAGTTCAGTTCCTTTCGGGTGGTGGGGGGGTTACCACTGTCCAGTTGTAGGCCCTTCCCCCAATAGCCTATGGGGGGGAGGGTGGGGGAAGAAATCTAGGCCTGCCCACTCCTCTGGGTCCCAGCCCAGGGACCCTAATAATAAGCAGCTGTGCACCACCCATGTCCCCTTAGCAAAACTACCTTCAGTTCCCTGGGCAGCTTCCCCATAGGCCCAGCCTTCACTGGTGCATTACCTTTAACTCAGGGCTCTTCTAAACTCAGGCCCAGCAGCCAGCCAGGCACTCCCTCTTCACGCCCCTAGTCCCTACTAGCACTGAGCTGTCCGTTGTGCTGCAGGTCCCTTTAGCCAGCCAGGAGCACCACCTGCACTACTCTAGCTGCAGCAAGAAACTGATCTCACACTAGCCCTGCAGCTCCTTTGGATAGGGCCCTCCTGGGCCCTGATTGGCTGCTCCCTGCAGCCTTTCTGATTAGCTGCTTCCCCTGCAGCCACTCGAGGCTGCCTGGAGGACTTCCCCTTTGCTCTTTTCTGGGGCAGGGTAAGGCAGGCCTCCCCTCCAGGAGGGGTCTCTGGACCTAGTCCATCCCATCACACCCACCCACAAAACCACTAAACTACTGCCTGCTTTACCAGCCAGCCAGCCACCCAATCCATCTCTCTCTCACACACACACACTCCATATCTTTCCAAGAGCTAATGGGTGCCCTGACGTGGGCCTGATGAATGAGGGTTATAAATAATGACACACAAGAAAGTGTAGATGGCACCAGGGGGCCTCGATGTTGTACTGGAGTGACCAGCCTGCCAGGGCTCTGGACATGTGGGAGTTGGACGGGGCAGGGAAGGCCCCAGTCTTGCTGAAGGAAAATGCATGTGTCCCCATTCTCTACAGTGACCAAAGCAGAGTGGTTCATCCCAGGTGGCAGCTTGAGAAGGTGCGATCTAGCCATCTCCTTTGGAAGGGGATGGAGTCCCTCTGGCTGCAGAGGGACAGAAGGGACATGGGAGTGTTGGACCAAACTGGCACAGTGGGCCAGGCCAGGGGTGCCAGCCCAACCTCCTGACTCGGAAAGCATCCTCCATAGGGCTAAGTGTGCCATAGCCTGCTGTGGGGACAGAAAAGGGGGAAGGGGAAGGGGCGCTCTTGCCAGCTCACAGCTGCCACCACTGTCCTCAGGGAGTGGGCACACCCCATGGCTTGGCCACTCTCAGCACTGCTGTCAGTCAGGTGGGAGGGGGTCCCCCCATTTTGCCTTTGAGAACATTGGGGTGCTCTTGCCTCATTGCTTTCTTCTACCTCTGCCCCATGGTCAGGCTTGGCTGCCTCCTGCCTTCTCTGCTCCTCCCCCACCTCAGGGCCAGAATCAGAGTATGGTGCTTCTGGTGGGATCCCTCCAGGTTAATCCACCCCACTAGTGGGAGCCCAGTGACTCCTGGCCCTGCCTCCTGGTCACTGTGACTATGATCTCCTTCCCCCACCCTGTTCTCTGGCTTGGGGTCAAAGTGGCACAGCCTGAGCATGTTCCAGTGGACCACCGTCTCTGGCTTAGCGGCAGCCTCTACTCGGATCCTGCATACCAGCCATTTGGGGTAGGGGATCCCACAGACTGTGTGTGGTTTGAGGCCTCAGGCTGCACCCAGTTTGGAGCACCTCTGCTGCTTGAATAGGGCCTGATCCCCCAGTGTCTATGGCTTGGCTCCAGTACGTCTGTCATAACTCTGTTTCTGTCAGTTTCGGGCTTGGCCCATGTTAGTGGCTAAGATCTGGTCTGGCTCACAAAGGCATTGGTGATGCTCATGGACCCATTCTGGGGCCCCTGGACTCTGGTTCCCTGCAGTCCCCAGTTAGATGCCCAAGGTGATGTCTATCAGCAGCCAGCCTTGCTTGCTGAATCTCAGGAAGTAGTGGATGTCTTTAGTGGCGATGTGCACCATACATGTAGGTCAGCTCCAGCAGGTAGGAAGGCCTATATCTCTACTGCATCTCTGACAGGGTCGTCAGCCCCGCTACACAGTGTCTGGTTGGCTTGCTCATTGCCTTGTGGGTGGTAGGTTGTTGTCCATAGCTTGGGCCTGCTGTGCAGACAGTGCAATTCTTTGAACATCTGTGACTTGAAGGGCGTGCCTTGGTCTGTGGGGCAGCCGTAGGACTGGACAAAGTCATGCTAGAAGACTTCTGTAGTTGCTCTGGCTGTGATCTCCCTGAGGGGTGCAGTGACCTGCTTGTCCTGACTTGAAATTTTTCCTATTTTCCTTCTTTCCTCCTTCTCACTTCCCAGTCCCCTACTTTTACTTTCCTCTTCTTTTATTTTACCACCTCACCTCCTACCCAGGCTCCCGTTCCCCTGCTAGCTCAGCATTTTGATTCTTCTTCTCAAACAGCTTTTTCCAGCTGCCCCTTCGAGTGGATTCCAAGTGCCCCCAGCTCGAGCTGCCCTCTCCTTGGCCATCTCTCTCCCCAGGAGAGCATTCTCTGCTGCTGCATCACAGCTGCAGCAGGTACTAGTGCCAGGGTCAGGGTTGCTACAGCTGACTGCCCCATCCTGGATCTCTAGGCCCGGCCTTTCTCTGTCACTGACTGCCCCATCCTGGATCTCTAGGCCCGGCCTTTCTCTGTCACTGACTGCCCCATCCTGGATCTCTAGGCCCGGTCTTTCTCTGTCACTGACTGCCCCATCCTGGGAGCTCCAGGCCTGGCCTTTCCCATTCAATGACTGCCCCATCCCAACTTTTGAAGCTCCAGGCCCAGCTTTTTGGTCACTGACTGCCCCATCCTGGGAGCTCCAGGCCTGGCCTTTCCCTGTCACAGACTGCCCAGTTCTGGGGCTTCAGACCCAGTCTCAGGCACCTGTAGGGTTGCCAGGTGTCCGGTTTTCAATCAGATCATCTGGTCGAAAAGGGACCCTGGTGGCTCCGGTGGCCATTAAAAGTCCAGTTGGCAGTGAAGCAGGGCTAAGGCAGGCTCCCTGCCTGGTGTGGTTCCGCACAGCTTCCAGAAGCAGCGACATGCCCCCCTCTGACTCCTACACATAGGAGCAGCCAGGGGGCTCCGCACATTGCCCTAGCCCCAAGCGCCAGCTCCGCAGCTCCCTTTGGCCGGGAACCACAGCCAATGGGAGTTGCAAGGGCAGCACCTGCGGATGGAGCAGTGCACAGAGCCGCCTGGCCGCACTTCCATGTAGGAGCTGGAGGGGGGACATGCTGCTGCTTCCGGGAGCCAATTGAGGTAAGTGCCGCCCGGACCCTGCACCCACTTCCATGCCCCAACCACTTGCCCCAACCCTGATCCCCCTCCCGCCCTACAAACCCCTCAGTCTCAGCCCAGAGCACCCCCTTACACCCCAAACCCCTCATCCCCAGTCCCACCCCAGAGTCTGCACCGCTAGCCGGAGCCCTCACACACCCCCTGCACCTGAACCCCCTGCCCCAGCCCAGAGCCCCCTCCTGCACCCCAAATCCCTCATCCCTGGCCCCACACCAGAGCCCGCACCCCCATCTGGAGCCCTCACTGCCCGCACCCCAACCCCCAGCCCAGAGCCCCCTCCCGCACCCTGAACCCCTCATTTCTGGCCCCACCCCAGAACCTGCACCCCCAGCCCAGAGCCCGTACTCCCTCCCACACCCCAACCTCTTTCCTCAGCCCAGAGCCCCCTCCCATACTCTGAACCTCTCGGCTCCACCTCCCAACCTGGAGCTCCTCCTGCACCCCAAACCCCTCATCCCTGGCCCCACCCTAGAGCCTGCACCCCCAGCCAGAGCCCTCACCCTTCCCACACCCCAACCCCCTGAGCCAGCCCAGTGAAAATGAGCAAGTGAGTGAGGGTGGGGAGAACGAGCAACAGAGGGAGGGGGGATGGAGTGAGTGGGAGGCAAGGCCTCAGACAAGGGGTGGGGCAGGGGCGAGGCAAGGGTGTTCGGTTTTGTGTGAGTAGAAAGTTGGCAACCCTAGGCACCTGTTATCTGAAAGATGGGGAAGGACTGGCTCTGTGCCATCCCCAGCCATGTGCTATCCCCAGCCCTGCAGACTTAGAACACAAGTTACTGATATTTGCAATTTATGCCTGTGTTATGTGTGTTCTATCTGCAGTTCTGCAAGCATGACATCCCTGGGGCAGAGGGCAGCGTGAGGCCTGTGTACAGGACAGATATATTCCTAAGTGGAGCATGGGTTCTGGTGCAAGAGGTGCATATAGCTGAACCCTCAGTAATTTCAACCATAATGTAATTAAATTTAATATCCTTATAGGTGGAAAAGGCCAAAGAAGCCCATCACTGTAGCATTTAACTTCAAAAAGGGGAGCTGCACAAAAACGAGGAAGCTTAGTTGAATGGAAATTTAAAGGAACAGTCACAAAGGTGGAATGTCTGCAGGTGGCCCGGAGACTCTGTAAAAACACCATAATAGAGGCTCAAACTAAATGTATAATCCAAATGGGGGAAAAAATCAGTAAGAGGGCCAAAAAAATGCCACCATGGCTAAAGAGCAGAGTAAAAGAGGAGGCTAGAGGCAAAAAGGCATCCTTTAAAAATTGGAAGTCCAATCCTACTTAGGAAAATAGAAAGGAACATAAACTCCGGCAAGTCAAGTGTCAAGTTATAATAAGGCAGGCTAAGAAAGAATGTGAAGAGCTATTCGGCTCTATTAGGCACAAACTAACAGCAAAAAATAAAAAAAATTAAGTACACCAGAAGCAGGAAGCCTGCCAAAGAGCCAGTGGGGTATTGGACAATGGAGGTGATCAAGGAGCACTCAGGGAAGACAGTCAATAGAAGGGGGACACCAGGATGCTCAACAGAGACTACATAGTGCTCTTTCTATAATCGTGACTTTCACTAGTCAACCACACACTGCAAGTTGGCAAAGGAGAGTGAGACTAATACAGAATGCACAGTATTTGCATTGCTCACACCACGCCTTGCAGAAAAAACGGAAGTCTTAGTTATCATTCTCACTATCACTGGTTGTCACCCTGGCATCATCCCTCCCAAGGCAGGCAGGCTGGGATACAGATTTGATAATGTGTTATGCTGATGCCTTTTCCTTATTTGAATTTCCACACCCCACTGCTTTTGGGGTGCTCTGTTTTTCATAGGCTAACTCATTAATTCCCCTTATACTCAGTAACATTTACCTCCCCTTATCATCATAGTAATAGGCAGTTACCTCAAGGAAGTCTCCAACTTTTCACCCCATCTGCAAAGGTCATCTTATGGTGTCTACTGATCTCTAACACACATTATTATCCAAACTCAGCAGCTGTTTTCAAACTATCAACCTGTCACAAACAGACATGCTTAGCAGATATTAACTTAATTTATATTTATAATATAGCTAATTTAGCCTAAATCCTAAAGCCTAATTTGGCTAAACTAAATATCTTATAGGACTAAGACCTCTAGGCCCTGTGTTACAACATGAATTAATACTTATATTTCACTTCTGTCTCCTAAATAAATCTGATCTCTTTTATCCTTGGCTACAAGTTGTCCCCCTTGATGGGCTGATTAGCTATAAAAAAAAACATCACACATGACTATATTAAGGCCTGGTTGTTTTTTGATGGACAAATAGAAGCATAGGGATATACCTGATAAATATGTGTTTGTGTGTATAAAAATTGCTTTGGGTTGGTTTTAGTGCTGTCGATTAATCGCAGTTAACTCACGTGATTAACTCAAAAAAATTAATCATGATTTAAAAAATTAATCACAATTAATTGCACTATAAAACAATAGAATAGGATACCAATTGAAATTTATTAAATATTTTGGATGTTTTTCTACATTTTCAAATATATTGATTTCAATTACAACACAGAATACAAAGTGTACAGTGCTCACTTTATATTATTATTTTTATTACAAATATTTGCACTGTAAAAATGATAAACAAAAGAAATAGTATTTTTCAATTCACCTCATACAAGTACTGTAGTGCAATCTCTCTATCATGAAAGTGCAATTTACAAATATAGATTTTTTTTTTGTTACATAACTGCACTCAAAAACAAAACAATGTAAAACTTCAGAGCCTACAAGTCCACTCAGTACTACTTCTTGTTCAACCAATCACTAAGACAAATAAGTTTGTTTACATTTATGGGAGATAATGCTACCCACTACTTACTTACAGTGTCACCTGAAAGTGAGAATAGGCTTTCACGTGGCAATTTAGTAGTCGGCATTGCAAGGTATTTACATGCCAGATATGCTAAACATTCATATGCCCCTTCATGCTTCAGCCACTATTCCAGAGGACATGCTTCCATGCTGATGACGCTCATTAAAAAAATAATGCGTTAATTAAATTTGTGACTGAACTTCTTGGGGGAGAATTGTATGTCTCCTGCTCCATTTTACCCGCATTCTGCCACATATTTCATGTTATAATGACCTAGCACATGTTGTTCATTTTAAGATCACCTTCGCCGCAGATTTGACAAAACAAGGTTTCTAAAGATAGCTACTGCACTCGACCCAAGGTTTAAGAATCTGAAGTGCCTTCCAAAATCTGAAAGGGATGATGTGTGGAGCATGCTTTCAGAAGTCTTAAAAGAGCAACACTCCAATGTGGAAACTACAGAACCCGAATAACCAAAATAGAAAATCAACCTTCTGCTGGTAGCATCTGACTCAGATGATGAAAATGAACATGCATCGGTCCGCACTGCTTTGGATCATTATTGAGCAGAACCCGTCATCAGAATGGACACATCACTCAGGACATCTAGGCTTCTGCAGAGGAGGAACAATGTCACGAGGCACCTTTTGCTGTGAGCCAGTTCCGATTTTGGCCTCCTCGGAGTACCTTGGATTGTTGTTAGAGACCTACAAGGACCCTGTCTTTTTCCTGGTACAACTTTAGTTAATTAGCATGGTAGATTTTATCCATCTCTCTTTTCCCACCTGTTCTTCTGAATGTATACACAGAGGAACTGAGTTTATCAATGATGTGGTAAAGCCCTCTCCATCGGTTACATAGCCATGCTTTGGCACTAATGTGATAAAAGCATGACCAGATCTCCAATTCCTCACTGTTTTTTGTCAAAGTAGGAGTTTGCCTCGCTTGGATTTTCACAATTTTAAACAGCTACATACCAATGCACTTTGTACTTCCGCTTGTGCAAGGATGCAAGTATGTATCCATTTTCTTAATTTGGAAGTAACTGGTTTGCCATAATTCCATTTTTCTTTTGGTCGTAACCTCAAAAAGGTGATTGGCCAAGTGAGGCAGCAGGAGTTACTCTAAAAGCCATTAAAATGACAGGAATTCCAACACCCCAAATTGCCATGGGCATTTATCAGCTTTCAATTTGATGATTGGATTTGTTCTTTCAACTATCTCTGAAAACTGTTGATGATAAGGGAAGTAGAACTTTTGTTAAATGATATTCTAACCAATAAAGTGGGGTGCGTTTTTTTTCTTTGATGTTATTTTTTATGAGAAACCTCAGAGAGAAAACATCAGAGCCTTAGCAGTGGCAGAAGTTGGGTTAACCTTTAAGGGAAAAGCTTTTACCCACTTTGAAAAAGAGATCCACTCTCGCATACCTTTTGTGTAAGAGATAGTGGTCCTATAAAATCAATTTGGAGGGTTTAATCGGTTCTCTGGTGTTTTTCAAAAGGAACATCTACACCGAGAGTTTTAATCGCTGAATTGGTTTTACAATATTTTTATTTTCCTTTTGCAGGGCTTTCAAATCAGGGACTGAGTCCTTTTGACTTCCCTTAACCAAAGACTTTGAAATGGGAGTGATAGGCCGGCTCACAAATGTGAGAGCCTGTTTACGTCACACCTCCTACATCCCCTTCTGGGAGCTAAATTAGCTTTATTGTTTGGCCATGTAGGTCCTGTGCTAAGACATTAGTTAATATGCTAGTTCACCTCTGTATCCTAAATATACCTGATACTTTTGGCCTTGTTGCCAAAGCCAAAAGTATAACTGGGTGTGACAAAGTGGGAATTTTTTGTAATATTTTTATGAATCCTGTGTGTGCCTCAGTTTCTCCCCATTACTTTGCATTGCTACCCAGTGTGGGAAAAAGGATTACATTTGCTTTCAGGGAAGACTAAGGTTTTGTCTACACTACCAAGTTTTTTTGCCAAAAACTGCCTTTTGGTGACAAAACAGTGAGTGCATATACACTGCGATGCAACTTTTGTTGGGAAAAATGCCCTATTTCAGTGACAAAATACTTCCATCCTTACGAGAGACTTTTTTCTTTTCCCGTCCCTCTATTATTGACAAAGAGCCAGTGTAGTCACCACGCCTGCTTCTATCGCTTTATTTGGCCTCCAGAAACTGTCACACAATGCCCATCCGCTCTGGTCAGCAGTTTGAACTCCGCTGCCCTGCAGCCAGGTAAACAACAATCTGCCCCTCCCTCTGGCAAGCCTGGGAATTTTAAATTCCATTTCCTGCTTGCTGGCTTGGCGTGGGGAGGTCTCATCGTGTCTTCCCAGGTGACCATGGCACCAAACACTCTCCTGCATGGACCACTGTGGAGCTGTTGGATCTGATCAGTGTATGGCGAGAGGATTCTGTGCAGTCCCAGCTGCGTTTGACCCATAGGAATTAGGATATCCATGAGCACATTTTTTGAGGCTTGTGTGAAAAGGGCTATGATCAGGACACGCAGCAATGCAGAGTGAAGATAAAGGAGCTGAGGCAGGCGTACCATAAGGTGAGGGAAGCAAACCGTCGCTCCAGTGCTGCACCTAAGACCTGCCATTTCTATAAGGAGCTGGATGGTATCCTTGGTGATGACCCCACCTCCACCGCCAAGAGCCCCGTGGATACTTCGGAGGGAATGGAGGCGGCGGAGGATAAGTTATTGATGAAGAGGTGGAGCTAGACGAGGATGTGGAGCTCCCGGCGGGGTCGCCCGGTGGGGCAGGCAGCCAGGAACGGTTCTGCACTCCAGAGGTGCCTAGCCAGTTTCAGTAGTTGCTCTCCGGCAAGCAAGAAGCAGGAGATGAGACGTCTGGTAAGTGGCTGTGACTTGTGCAGTGCAGAGGTGGGTTCAGGGCATAGAAATGGGGGAGGCTGGCTGTGATTCTGTGAGCTGGACATTTCCCTGTGTAGCTAAGCAGTGAGGGTGTTGATGCACACCGAGATCTCACGGGAATCCTCCAGAGAGATCTCCAGGAAAGTTTCCTGGAGGTACTCGGTAATCCTCTGCCGCAGGTTGCGTGGCAGTGCAGCTTTGTTCTTTCCCCCATTGTACAACACTGTCCTGTGTCATTCAGCAATCACTTGTGCAGGGACCAAAGCGGCATATAGGTGAGCTGCATATAGAGCAGGACGGAAGCGCAAACATGCAGTAGATGTACCCTGGTTTCCCTGCTTACCCTCAGCAGTGAGATGTCTGCTAGAATGATCCCTGCCTGTGGAAAAGTGTGGGAAATTTTTATAATTATTTCCCTGTAAAGCTGCACCGCAGCCCCTGCAAAGACTGTATGTTCTTCTGTCCAGGTGAAGCCCCCTTCCCCCCCTCCCTGGCCAACACTCACCATGTTTTGGGTGCTTGCAGAGATGTGTACCTGGCAAGGGTCAGTGAGAAAGTGATTGGTATGTTGCAAAAGGTGCATATAAGTGAAATGTTTCAATGTTGTGCTTGAATTTAATAATCCCGCTTCTGTGCATTGTTCCCTGTGCTTCACCAGATGTGGCCTTCAGGAACACCCCATGCACCCCTGCCAACCATCTCCGGCAAATAAGAAAGAGACCAAGACACAGCAAAAAAGACAAGTTCTGCGAGGTACTGCAGTGCTCCACTACAGAGAAAAGGGAATGAAAGGAGTGCTGGGCAGTCGAAAGGCAGAACAGAAAAGACAATCAAGCATTTGCTAGGGACACAACTGAGCAGATGATAAAAGTAATGGAGGAGCAAATAGAAATGCTCAAGCCTTTAATAATGCTGCAGAGTGAGCAGGTCTGGGCTCGACCTCCACTGCAGCACATGCACAGTTCTTTACCAGCCTCCCCACACTCCGCCCGCACATTCTTTTCCACTTTCTGGGACTCCTCAGTTTCCCCTTCACTCCACCCCCTCCCACAACTTTCACAATGACAGCTGGACCTACGCACAGTTTTGAGGGTCTGCCCTTTCCCAGTCCCTCCTTTCCCAGCAAGCCTCTGAGTTTTGGTGAGTGTCACTGTGCTTTTTTTTAATCAATAAAGGCAAAGTTTTATAATGGTAAATCATCTTTATTTTATTTTCTACAAATTCCCTTTGTAATCACTACCAGTACATGTACAGGCATTTTAATCATTTTCTTACTGGGATATGTGGCCCCAAATGTCAACATAGCCTCCTAAGAAAAAAACATGGAATGCACCATGGAAGCTACTCTAAGAAAGATATACGTTACTGCTGCTCATTGTCAAAGCTGAAGTTGCGTGACTTAAATTGATCCCCCCCCCCACCCCGAGTATAGACCAGGCCTAAGGAAGGCAGAGGGAGACACAGAACTTGAAAATGGAGTTCACTACAGCTGCTGGTGAATTGCTCTGGTTTGAACCAGAACAGCCTATGCTTTAACCTTCATTTATCTATGCTAACCTAAGGACATCCAGTGCCATGTTCCAGCGGACTAATAAATCCTACTGTTTTGAAAACGGTGTTTGACTATCACAGAAAATACTGGCTTGGTGCATTGGTCCCAGTGCTTAATTTGTAATGAAAGAGGTGCCGGGGCTCAAACAAGTTTTTTTACTTTCATAACTGATGTGACAAGCCCAGAGGTCCCAGGCCTAGGAACTGCCAAGCCCAGAGATGCCGGGGCTAAGCCCTGGCACAAATTAAGCCCTGATTCATAGGCACCAACTCCGTGGGTGCTCTGGGGCTGGAGCACCCACGGGGAAAAATTGGTGGGTGCTCTGCACCCGTCCGCAGCTCCCCACCCCAGCTCACCTCTGCCTCTGCTCGACCTCCGCCTCCTCCCCTGAGTGCACTGCTGCGTCCTGCTTCTCCCCCCTCCCTCACAGCACTTGGCAGCACAAAACAGCTGATTCACACGGCAAGCCTGGGAGGGAGGGGGAAGGAGGGGAAACACGGCATGCTTTGGGGAGGAGGGCAGGGATTTGGGGGGGATCCAATAGGGTCAGGGAGGAATTTAAGTCATTCCAAATGAAATATGATTTTGATCATATTACTAGCAGCCCGCGTTACCCACAAGCAAATGGAGAGGCTAAGAGAGGTGTACCTCTTACAACCAAGAAAATCCTATGACAGAAAGATCCATTCCTTGCTCTTCTGAGCTACAGATCAACACTGGTAACAGCTACTGAGTATAGTCCAGCACAATTCTTGATGGGAAGACAATTTAGAACTACTGTTCTGATTTGGTACAAGAACCTCTCTCCAAAGTGGCCAGACATGAAGAGTGTAGCCAAATTCGACAAAAAGAGCTTATGAACACTTTTACAATAGACATCACTCAGTTAGAGAGCTGCCGGGTCTAGAACCTGGTGACTGTGGTCGTGTCAAATTGGACGGAGACAAGGAGGGAGAACACCAGCAGTTGTCACAAAGAAAAATAATTCATCCCCCAGATTGTATGTTATTGAGACCAAGAGTGGAGAATTCAACAGAAACTGTCCACATCTACAGTTTATTCCTCAAAAAGAACCATCAGAGCAAACTCTACAGATGATGGATGCAGAAGAAGACTCAAAGATTCCAAAATGACCACAGCCCGTCATTGCACCTAATGGTCAGCCAGATGACAAAGCTGTTACACGTTCTGGTTGTGTAATTAGAAAAACAGTATGATTCAGAGACACTTAATAGACTGATACATACTGAACTTCAAAGATAGCATGAGTGTACATTTTGAAAAAAATTTGTAAATCGTAGGAATCGTGGGCAGCAGGTGGGATGTGGCAAGCAGCGGGGCCTCATGGGGGAAGAGGATGGAGGAGAGGAGGGATGCAGTGAGCAGCAGGGACCTCCAAAGGTGGGGGGTAGGGTGGAGTGGAGGAGAGGAGGTACTCAGCCAGGCAGCGGCGGGTCCTTGGGGAAGGGGTGGCGCAGGGACGGGAAGAGGTGGAGTGCAGGCAGAGCCACCATGGGCCAGGCGGCCGGCAGCAGGTCGGCAGCAGGTGCGCTAAGGCAGGCGTAGCCTATTATACCCACTGCCTACAGTAGGAATGTAAAACTCAAAGGGGAAGATGTAATGGAATGCTAAACTGTATAATGCCATTCGCCACTAGCTGGTGCCCTGTGTAGCATTCCTTATCTGAGCTGCTCATAGCTAGAGCCTGCAGTGTATTAAAGAGATCTTGAAGAGAACACACCTTTGTGAATCTTTCTCTGGGGTGGAAGCTCTGTTACCAGCCCACATGACAACCTGCATTCGGCTTCACTCTTTGTTAATGAAATATGGTGGCAGCGTCTCAGCAGCGAGTTCTCAGCAGTGCGGCAGCAGACAACATGAGCCAGGGAACTCGGTCTAAAGCCCCCTTGGCCACAGCCCTGGATTTTGCAGACACAAACCTAGTCCAGCAATGGTGGAAGCAGGGGAAGGAGGAGTTGGAGCTGTGCACACCCATGGCCAGGCAGGAGGACAACCACATGGTGGGAATGTGGCTGACAGAGTCCCATTAGCAAGATTTCCTCTGGGAACAAAGCATGCAGACTTTGCTATAATTGCTTCTAAACCTGACTCATGCATGCAGGGATAACTGCTCTCTGCAAACCAATGAAGGAAGCTTAATGCCATTCCTTGAGGTTCAAGATGATGGTTATAATTTGGATTAATTGGTAATAAACAGAGAGCTTCATTAATCACACTAGATCCACGGAGAGGTGACACATTGATCCCCTAAACTGCGGGCATTGATTGGAGGTGTTCAGCTCTCTGCTTTCCATTAATTTCTCTCTCAGGGCACCTGCAAACAAATTTGCCTGCAGCTAATCTCTCTCTTCTAAGGAGAACTGTGGGATTTGGAAGGGTCTCTTTACTCCTGTGTTCTGACAGTTACAAGCCCTCACTCTGATCCGTACAGCAGAGTAGTTAGGAAATTGTGAGCTTTACAGTATTCTGAGCTCCATAATCATTGCCACCGAGATTCACTGGCTCACGTCAGGCTGGAAGGAAGCAGAGCTTATCCAAGCATTGATGTAATGTGCCGAGACTTCCCAGCTAATTGCTGTGGAGTGCTCTGGGGATCCAGGATAAAAGCTCCTACAAAGGCAGAAACCTGGAGCTGCATCGCCTTTCACTGCTGTCCTTGTTGTGTGGGTTGAACATGTGGGGAATACTCGAGGATGAGCAACACGGAGGCCATTCACAGCGAGCTCCTGGACAACAGATTAGGGTGAACTGTTGAGCTATGGTGCTAAGATGAGCATGGTGGGAGGGGGGGAAATTAGGGCCCTATAGATAGCAGCCACGCCATGTCCCTTTATCTAAGCTGCACTGCTGCTCTAAGTTCCTGGGCCACTTCCCCATTGCTCTAGCACATTCTTCACCCTTCCTTTAGCACAGGGGTCAGCAAGGTGCACTGCATGTGGCTCATTGGCTGCCCCCTTGCGGCTCTTTGCAGGCTCTACCTGCATGCCGTGGCCCCACGCTGCTCCCAGAAGTGGCCGGATGCTGGCACATCTCTGTGAACCCCTGGCAGGGGGAAGGCAGCTCTGCATGCTGTCCCTGCCCCCAGCACCATCCTTACAGCTCCCATTGGCTGGTTCCCGGCCAACGGGAGCTGCGGGGTCAGTGCTTGCAGGCGCAGGCAGTGCACGGAGACCCGCTTCCCCCCTTCTCCCCAAGGGGCAGGCCGAGACGTGCTAGCAGCCAGCCGCTTCTGGGAGCAGCGTAGGGCCACAGTAGGCAGGCAGCCTGCCTGAGCCCTGCTGCACCGCTGGCTAGGAGCCGCCTGTGGTAAGCGTCTCTCAGCCAGAGTCTACACCTTGCACCCCATCCTGCACCCCAATCCCCTGCCCCAGCCCGGAGCCCCCTTCTGCACCAATCTCCCTCCCAGAGCCCACGCACCTTATCCTCTCCTGCACTGCAATCCTCTGCACCAGCCCAGAGCCGCCTCCTGTACCAAACTCCCCGCCAGAGGCCAGTTTATTCCATCTATTTTGTTTATTTAAATCATAATTTGTTTGTCACTTGCTGTATACCTGCTGTCTTTGTGTAAGTGTACAAGTAGCTTTGCGTGTGATGCGGCTCTCAAAATATTTTGGTCAAAGACAAAAACAAAAACAAAAAAATGGCTCTTCTTTGAAAGGCTGCCGACCGCTGCCTTAGGGCCTTGTCCTGGTGCAATCCCAACAGCCAGCCAGGAACTCCTTCCCATTCCCCTGGGCCTCTACCGGCATTGCTCTGTCCAAGGTCCTGTAGCTCCCTCAGCCAGCCAAGCACACTATCCACTCTCCTCCAGGTCCAGCAAGGAACTCATCTCACCGGCTCGGCAGTCTTCTCATACTAGCCAGGTGGGCCCCCATTGGCTGCTCCCTGCTGGGGCGGAGTGTGGCAGGGCTGTGAGGCCTCCAGCAGGGGCCTCTGGACCTAGTCGGCCTCGTGACATCATGGTTTAAAGACTTCAAGTCACAGAGACTCCACCATTTACACTAGTGAAAAACTGCAAGTGACCCGTGTCCCACACTGTAGAGGAAAGCAAAAAACCTGACGGTCCCTACCAGTCTGACCCAGGGGGAAATTCCTTCCCGACCCCAAATATGGTGATCAGTTAGACCCTGAGCATGTGGGCAAGACTCACCAGCCAGACACTTAGGAAAGATTTCTGTGTAATAACTCTGAACCCTCCCCATCAAGTGTCCCATCAGCGGCCGTTGGGGATATTTGCTACCATCAGTCGCAGATGGACCACATGCCATTGTAGGCAGTCCCATCCTACCTCCACTCCTTCGTCTTCTGTGCACGCACAGACCACCCAGAGACTCTCTACTGTGGTTTACTTACCGTTCCCTGCCACCTTTGCAGCTGTGTGCAGAACTTTATCTATGATAGCACATAATTCCTGTCCCCTTAGACCAAGGAGAGGAGGAAGGAGTGCTCTCCTGGGACTAGCTCTGAGATTCTGCCTCTCTCCCACCGCACCGTTTCTACTTTCTGGCCGAATGGCTTACTGAGCCTCGCAGCTCTTTCCAGCCCATCCCCACCCTGTCAATTAAGCACAACTGTCATCCTCAGGTTTACTCCCAGGCAGAAGTGGCAGAAGCTTCCTAAAAGTGGGGGGGCCACTGGCATCTGAACTGAGGCCCTACCCCCCCATGCCTCCCCTTCCCCCAAGATCCTACCCTTGCTCCACCTCTTCCCCCAAGACCCTGCCCCCACTCTCTCTTCTCCACTCCCTTCCCCCATTGCTCACCCTTATGGCCGGTAAAAAGTGGGAGGGCCATGCCCCCCCCCATTCCGGCACCCCTGCACTTACCGGAGCTGCGGTGAGCAGAGTGCTGGTTTCTCTGCCACAGAGGAGCTTTTATAGTGAGCACTAGACAGAGCCCTAAAGTCACTCATGTAGGGCAAGGATTAGGGTGAGCCTCAGTGTCACATGGGGGCCAATGCTGTGAGGAAAGGTGTCAGGGAGCATGGGGAAAGTCCATGGGTGAGCATGTGGGATGGGGTTGGGGATGCATTGTGGCATGCAGTGGGCCAGCTCAGAATGTGTACAGGCAGTGGTTTATCTTGAGCACGTAAGTAGCAGGTCGGGTGGGTGTGAGGAGCGGGTGAGGTTGCACTGTTGGGATGTGATGCTGAGAGGGTTGTGGGGGAGCAGAGCTGGTCAGAACAGGGAGTGCTCTTGGGATCAGCAGAGGATATCTGTGGGGTGAGGTGTCTAGGGGAGTGTGGGGCAGGGTTAGGAGCATGGGGAGCAGCTGATGAAGAGCACTGGGACAGCAGTGTCAGGTGTGAGGAGCAGGGTGGTGAGCACCTGGAAAGCTGTGGTAATGGAAGGCTGAATGGAGCATGTGGGGTGAGAATTGGGAAGCCCTTAGCCCCTCCCCCAGGGCTGCAGCTCAGCTCTGACTGCTCAGCCCTGTCCCACAGCCCTTCCTTGAGATTGTGACATACAGCATCGCTTCTCAAATACGATCTAATCCCCTATGGAACCCCCACTTCTCCGGTCTGGGAGGACTCTGCAGCTCATGGAACAGGCATGTGTCAGAGGAAATCAGCAAAGCAAGAACTCTCCACAAACTTATGGGCAAATAACTTTGAATAATGAGTCAATCTGAGAAAGTCCTAAGGTGTCCTGGGTTATTCCTGAGCAGAAAGAGGTGAAATCCATCAGCAGCAGCTAGACAGATCCAGCCCAACCTGGCTGTGTGAGCAGGGGAGGTGATGTTACTTTCATATGCAGCACTGGGGAGACCATTGCTGCAATACTGTATCACATTCTGGTGTGGCCACACCACAAAAAGGAGGCTGGGAAAATTGGAAAGGCTGCAGCAAACAGCCACAAGACTGAGTGGCAGGCTGGAAAAACAGCCTGCCAGGGAAAGACCGAAGAAGCTCAATCTATTTAACTTACCTAAGGGTATGTCTACACTACGAAATTAGTTCGAATTTATAGAAGCCGGTTTTATTGAAATCGGTTGTATACAGCCGATTGTGTATGTCCACACAATAAAATGCTCTAGGTGCTCTAGTCGGCAGACCGCGTCCACAGTACGAGGCTAGCGTCGACTTCCGGAGCATTGCACTATGGGTAGCTATCCCACAGCTATCCCACAGTTCCCGCAGTCTCCGCCGCCCCTTGGAATTCTGGGTTGAGATCCCAATGCCCGGATGATGCAAAACAGTGTCGCGGGCGGTTCTGGGTACATGTCGTCAGGCCCCTCCCTCCCCCGTCACAGCAACGGCAGACAATAGATTCGCGCCTTTTTATCTGGGTTAGTTACCTGGGTTACCTGTGCAGACAACATGGAGCCCGCTCAGCACAGCTGAGCTCACCGTCACCATATATCCTCTTGGTGCCGGCAGACGTGGGACTGCATTGCTACACAGCAGCAGCTGCTAACTGCCTTTTGGCGGTAGACGGTGCAGTAGACTGGTAGCCTTCATCGGCGATCTGGGTGCTGGCAGCCGTGGGGCTTGCCTTTTGGCAGTAAATGGTGTATTATGACTGTTAGCCGGCCTATTACAAGTCGGGTCATCGCACATTAGCAGAGTCTTCCCTGAGCAGCAGCTCGTGCAATAGGCCTGAAGACCATCGTCATACACCACCCCGTATTTGCTGCCAAGCACCCAGAAAGATGCCGAGGGCTATCAGTCACGCTGCACCGTCGTCTTAAGATGTAAAAAATAGATTTTCTCTGTATTCATTTGCTTCCCCCTCCCTCCGTCAAATCAACGGCCTGCTAAACCCAGGGTTTTCAGTTTAATCTTTGGGGGGGACCAGTCTGTGACAGTTGTTTGTGTCTCTCCCTGATGCACAGCCACCGTTCTTTATTTTAATTCCCTGTGCCTGTACGCCATGTCGTCACTCGGCCCCCCTCCCTCCTTCCCCTAGGCCGTCAGATACTACGTTTGCGCCACAGCTCGAGCCGCGAAGCGGTTCACGCCTTTTCTTTGAATTCTGGGTTGAGATCCCAATGCCCGGATGATGCAAAACAGTGTCGCGGGCGGTTCTGGGTACATGTCGTCAGGCCCCTCCCTCCCCCGTCACAGCAACGGCAGACAATAGATTCGCGCCTTTTTACCTGGGTTACCTGGGTTACCTGTGCAGACAACATGGAGCCCGCTCAGCACAGCTGAGCTCACCGTCACCATATGTCCTCTGGGTGCCGGCAGACGTGGGACTGCATTGCTACACAGCAGCAGCTGCTAACTGCCTTTTGGCAGTAGACGGTGTAGCATGAATGATAGCCGTGGGGCTGGCAGCCGTAGGGCTGCATTGCACCAGCCCCTTCCAGGCGATGGTATATTATGACTGGTACCCGTCGTCGTCGTACTGGAGTGGCTGTCAATCATGGCCACCTGGGCAGACATGCTACTGTCTCGATGATGACGGTTACCAGTCATAATGTACTATTTTCTGCCAATTGCCCAATATTGTCTGCTAAGCACCCAGAAGAGGCCGAGGGCGATGCTGGGTGCTGGCGGACGTGGGGCTGGCAGACATGGGGCTGCATTGCTACACAGCAGCAGCCCCTTGCCTTTTGGCAGATGATGGTATATTATGATTGGTACCCATCATCATCATACTGGTATGGCTGTCACTCATGCTGCAGCGTCGGCTGCCACCTTAAGATGTAAAAAATAGATTTATTCTGTGTTCATTTGCTTCCCCTTCCTCCGTGAAATCAACGGCCTGCTAAGCCCAGGGTTTCCAGTTTAATCTTTGGGGGGACCATTCTGTGTGACAGTTGTTTGTGTTTCTCCCTGTTCCTGTACCTGTACGCCATGTCGTCACTTGGCCCTCCCTCCCTCCCTCCCTCCCTCCCGCCCTCCTTCTCCTGGTCCATCAGATACTACTTTCGCGCCTTTTTTCTGACCAGGCGCCATAGCTAGCACTGGGATCATGGAGCCCGCTCAGATCACCGCGGCAATTATGAGCACTATGAACACCACGCGCATTGTCCTGGAGTATATGCAGAGCCAGAACATGCCAAGGCGAAACCCGGACCAGGCGAGGAGGCGATTGCAGCACGGCGACGAGAGTGATGAGGAAATTGACATGGCCATAGACCTCTCACAAGGCACAGGCCCCAGCAATGTGGAAATCATGGTGTCACTGGGGCAGGTTGATACCGTGGAACGCCGATTCTGGGCCCGGGAAACAAGCACAGACTGGTGGGATCGCATCGTGCTGCAGGTATGGGACGATTCCCAGTGGCTGCGAAACTTTCGCATGCGTAAGGCCACTTTCATGGAACTTTGTGACTTGCTTTCCCCTGCCCTGAAGCGCCAGAATACCAAGATGAGAGCAGCCCTCACAGTTGAGAAGCGAGTGGCGATAGCCCTGTGGAAGCTTGCAACGCCAGACAGCTACCGGTCAGTCGGGAATCAATTTGGAGTGGGCAAATCTACGGTGGGGGCTGCTGTGATCCAATTTGCCAGGGCAATGAAAGACCTGGTGATAGCAAGGGTAGTGACTCTGGGCAACGTGCAGTCAATAGTGGATGGTTTTGCTGAAATGGGATTCCCAAACTGTGGCGGGGCCATAGACGGAACCCATATCCCTATCTTGTCACCGGAGCACCAAGCCACCGACTACGTAAACCGCAAGGGGTACTTTTCAATGCTGCTGCAAGCCCTGGTGGATCACAAGGGACGTTTCACCAACATCAACGTGGGATGGCCGGGAAAGGTACATGATGCTCGCGTCTTCAGGAACTCTGCTCTGTTTCGAAAGCTGGAGGAAGGGACTTTCTTCCCGGACCAGAAAGTGACCATTGGGGATGTTGAAATGCCTATCGTGATCCTTGGGGACCCAGCCTACCCCTTAATGCCATGGCTCATGAAGCCGTACACAGGCAGCCTGGACAGGAGTCAGGACCTGTTCAACTACAGGCTGAGCAAGTGCCGAATGGTGGTGGAATGTGCATTTGGACGTTTAAAAGCGCGCTGGCGCAGCTTACTGACTCGCTCAGACCTCAGCGAAAAGAATATCCCTATTGTTATTGCTGCTTGCTGTGCGCTCCACAATATCTGTGAGAGTAAGGGGGAGACCTTTATGGCGGGGTGGGAGGTTGAGGCAACTCGCCTGGCCGCTGATTACGCGCAGCCAGACACCAGGGCGGTTAGAGGAGCACAGCAGGGCGCGGTGCGCATCAGAGAAGCTTTGAAAACGAGTTTTGTGACTGGCCAGGCTACTGTGTGAAACTTCTGTTTGTTTCTCCTTGATGAACCCTCCAACCCCCCCCCCCCGACCCGGTTCACTCTACTTCCCTGTAAACCAACCACCCCACCCCACCCTCCCCTCCCCCTTGCAGAGGCAATAAAGTCATTGTTTTTTCACATTCATGCATTCTTTATTAGTTCCTTACAGAGGTAGGGGGATAATTGCCAAGGTATCCTGGGATGGGTGGGGGAGGAGGGATGGAAAAGGACACACTGCATTTTAAAACTTTAACTCTTATTGAAGCCCAGCCTTCTGATGCTTGGGCGATCATCTGGGGTGGAGTGACTGGGTGGACGGAGGCCCCCCCACCGTGTTCTTGGGCGTCTGGGTGAAGAGGCTATGGAACTTGGGGAGGAGGGCTGTTGGTTACACAGGGGCTGTAGCGGCGGTCTCTGCTCCTGCTGCCTTTCCTGCAACTCAACCATACGCTCGAGCATATCACTTTGATGCTCCAGCAGACGGAGCATTGCCTCTTGCCGTCTGTCTGCAAGCTGACGCCACCTATCGTCTTCAGCCCGCCACCTCTCCTCTCGTTCATGTTGGGCTTTTCTCATCTCCGACATTGACTGCCTCCACGCATTCTGCTGTGCTCTATCAGCCTGGGCGGACATCTGCAGCTCCGTGAACATCTCGTCCCTCGTCTTACGTTTTCTCTTTCTAATGTTCACGAGCCTCTGCGAAGGAGAAACATTTGCAGCTGGTGGAGGAGAAGGGAGAGGTGGTTAAAAAGGACACATTTTAGGGAACAATGGGTACACTCTTTCATTACAAGGTCGCATATTTCGGCTTGCAGGCAGCCATCGTAGGCCACAGTGTTTTGGCTTTTTTAACCTTCTTAACATGCGGGAAAGGTTGCAAACAGCAGCGCATTTCCCATATCAAGGATGAATTGGGTTGTCCATTTAAAATGGGGTTTCAATGTAAAAGGAGGGGGCTGCGGTTTCCCGGTTAACATGCGGCACAAACACAAGTAAACCACCCCCCCCCACACACACACACACGATTCTCTGGGATGATCACTTCACCCCTCCCCCCCACCGCGTGGTTAACAGCGGGGAACATTTCTGGTCAGAAGAGCAGGAACGGGCGCCTCTGAATGTCCCCCTTAATAAAATCACCCCATTTCAACCAGGAGAGCTTTCTGGAGATGTCCCTGGAGGATTTCCGCCCCATCCCCATACACGTTAACAGACTTGCTTGCTTTTTTTTTGTAATGTTTACAAATATTTACAAAGTTACACTCACCAGAGGTCTCCTGTGTGCCCTGAGGGTCTTGGGTGAGTTCGGGGGTTACTGGTTCCAGGTCCAGGGTCACAAACATATCCTGGCTGTTGGGGAAACCGGTTTCTCCGCTTCCTTGCTGCTGTGAGCTACCTACAGTACCTCCATCGTCATCTTCCTCGTTCCCCGAACCGTCTTCCCTGTGTGTTTCTCCAGTGAGAGAGTCATAGCACACGGTTGGGGTAGTGGTGGCTGCACCCCCTAGGATCGCATGCAGCTCCGCGTAGTAGCGGCAAGTTTGCGGCTCTGCCCCGGACCTTCCGTTTGCTTCTCTGGCTTTGTGGTAGGCTTGCCTTAGCTCCTTAATTTTCACGCGGCACTGCTGTGTGTCCCTGTTATGGCCTCGGTCCTTCATGGCCTTGGAGATCTTTTCTAATACTTTTCCATTTCTTTTACTGCTACGGAGTTCAGCTATCACTGCTTCATCTCCCCATATGGCGAGCAGATCTCGTACCTCCCGTTCGGTCCATGCTGGAGCTCTTTTGCGATCCTGGGAGGACTCCATGACGGTTACCTGTGCTGATGAGCTCTGCGTGGTCACCTGTGCTCTCCACGCTGGGCAAACAGGAAATGAAATTCAAACCTTCGCGGGTCTTTTCCTGTCTACCTGGTCAGTGCATCTGAGTTGAGAGCGCTGTCCAGAGCGGTCACAATGAAGCACTGTGGGATAGCTCCCGGAGGCCAATAACATCGAATTCCGTCCACACTACCCCAATTCCGACCCGCAAAGGCCGGTTTTATCGCTAATCCCCTCGTCGGAGGTGGTGTAAAGAAACCGGTTTAAAGGGCCCTTTAATTCGAAAGAAAGGGCCTCGTTGTGTGGACGTGTCCAGGCTTAATTCGGTTTAACGCTGCTAAAGTCGACCTAAACCCGTAGTGTAGACCAGGCCTCAGAGAGGGTTAGGAGGTGACTTGATCTCTCTCTGTAAGTAACTACACAAGGATAGGAATCCTGACAGTAGTCGGCTCTTTTAATTTAACAGATTAAGGCATAACAAAACCCAAAGGCTGGAAGCTAAAGTGAGACAAATTGAGCTTGGAAATTAGGTGCACATGTTTAACAATGAGAGTAATTAACCATTGGAATGATTTACCTAGGAGTGTGGGGGAGTCTCTGTCTTTAGCTCAAGACTGGACGAAAAAAGAGCATACTCTCATTCAACCAGGAGGTATGGGTTCGATGCAGGATTTACTGGGTGAGATTCTCAGGCCCATGTGATACAGAAGATAAGGCTGGATGACCATCATGGTCCCTTCTGGCCTTGGAATCTGACTCTGCTTGACAAACAGTTGGTGACCCTGTGTCTGAAGGAAGCTATATAAAAGCAAAGTGCTTCATCACAATCCATAGCCATGTGCCAGACCAGCCAATTGCCAGATCCTGGCTAGCCCAACTCATGACAACAGCCCCTTTAAACTCAGTGTTGATGAGAGCTAGGGGAATGATGCACAGTCAGTGACTTATTGTTGCTTGAATTCGGTCTGTTTCTCTGCACACACAATCTCCACAAACTGATCACAACACTCTACCGGTTAATTAGTTACTGATTCTTTTAACTGTGGGATAATTGTGGTGAGTTCTGTGGCTATTCAAAATTCAAACTTTCTGAGCAATGTGGATTATCTGTAATAGATTCTCTGTGATATGCTATGTGGTGTGTCCTTCTCCCCTGACTGGGGCCTGATCTACATGTAAAAATTAGATTGACCTAGCTACATTGCTCAGGGCTGTGAAAAATTTTGCACGCTGAGCGCTGTAGTTTAGTTAAATTAACCCCTGGTGTGGCACAGCTGCAGTCAGGGGCGGCTCTAGACACCAGCAAAGCAAGCACGTGCTTGGGGCAGCCCATTTGCAGGGGCGGCAGGGATCCAGCATGGGAGCTGAGAACCAACAGGGGGCCCTGGGAGCTGTAGTTCCTTGGTTAGCTCCCTGCCTATAGAGCCAGCCCTAGAGCAGGGAAAGAACTACATTTCCCAGCATTCCCTTGGCCACTACCAACAGGAAAGAGGGGGAGGAAGTGAGGAAGCTGAGACCTCATGCTGCAGCCTGCTGTGAATGGAGAGCTGCACCGGGAAGGGTAGGGATACCATATTTTAACATTCAAAAAATAGGACACTCCATGGGGAGGGAGGGTAGCCCCACCCTGCCACCATCCACTCCCTCCGACTGCTCCCAACAGAAACTACAACCCATCCAACACCCCTGCTCCCTGTCCCCTGATCACCCCTCCCGGGACCCCTGCCCCTAAGTGCCCCCCAGGACCCCATCCCCTATCTAAGCCACACTGGTCCTTGTCCCCAACTGCCCCCTCCTGAGACCCCCCCCAACTTCCCTCCTAGGACCCCACCCCCTATCTGTCCCCTGACAAACCCCTGGGACTCCCATGCCTATCCAACTGCTGTCTGTCCCCTGACTTCCCCCCCCCGAACCCCTGACCCATCTAACCCCCCCTTCTCCCTGCTCCCGACTGCCCCCCCGAACCTCTGCCCCATCCAACCCCCCCTGCTCCCTGTCCCTTGATTACCCCCCCGGAACCCCTACCCCTTCTCCAAGCCCCCAGCCCCCTTACCGTGCCACTCAGACCAGCGTGTCTGGCTTCGCGCAGATACATACATACATGCTGCCATGCTCCCCTACGGAACCACAGCCCCCCCCTCCCCCCAGCACCTGCCTTCCAGATTAGAACACCTCAAAATTCAGGAGTGCTCAAGCTCAGTTTGGGCGTCTGTTACTTCATTTCTCCCAAATCAAATATACTGATCCACTGTAACTTGCTATAGAAAAAGTAGGATAAAATTGAGCAAGAAATGCTTCCCAGTGGAATTGCTATTTTTAACAGCCATTACCTTTTTGTTTGTTTGTTTGTTTGTTTAAAAGGAAGCCAGTGATATTGCATTGGCAAATTCCCCATAGAAAGAAAGAGTGGAACAAAAGAATAACAAAGGCACCTCAACTTTTCCTCATTTATGTAGGACAGTCTTATAATATGCATCCAGATATCCTCCAATCACACAAGCTGAAAATTGTTCCACTTTACTGCAGTTCTGTAACCATATGGGAACCAATCCTGTCTGTGTTCTGTGCACATCTAAAATTCCTGCTGAATGACCTGCCCTGGGAGAGAGTTACCAGTGACCCAGGGCTACGGCGGAAGGAGGGTGCAGGTGGGGGGAGGAGAGCCCAGGGCTGGGGCAGCAGGGGGGTGCGGATGGTGGGGGAGAGCCCAGGGCTGGGGCGGTGGGGGGTGTGGCAAGGAGCCCAGGGATGGGACGGAGGGCAGCCAAAATTTTTTTTGCTTGGGGCGGCAAAAAACCTAGAGCCAGCCCTGGCTGCAGTGCTGTGGCTGTAGTGTAGACATGGCCTGGGCGAACAAGCAAGCACTTCCACATGAATATGAGCAAGTGTTTCACCGCCCATTCCAAGAATACTTGCATACGCAGCTTGGAAATGTGCTTTCCACAAGTGTTTGGGCCAGGCCGATTCCACTGTTCCCAGGAATGGGAACCCAAATAAGAGGCAGTCATACCTGAAGCACATTTATTTAAAAATTCGGGCAAATTCTTGTGGACTTTTTTTACAGTCTTCCTCCCTTCCTGTCAACAGAGCTCATCACCCATTTAAGCAAAACAATGCTAATCGCCGGACTGTAGACATGACAAATCACCAAAGACACCGGCCTGTTCTGAGCCAGATACACAGCTCCTCATCCCATCCCCTTGGAACAACACTTTCCGCCTTGTTCTCCTCTCAGCACTACAGAATCAGCCACTGTGGCCATGACCCTGAGCTTCAGAGTGACTGCAGGGTCTGATCCATCATTTCATTAGCACTTGATGAGGTGTGTAGAATTGTAGAGAACTTCATTTCCACCCGCCTAGCGATGCTGTGCTGGAAAATGGCTGGTCTGCATGCCCACGAAGAGGGGTGACAGCTATGTAGGCATGACAGAATATGAGGTTTATGTTTTTATAAATGTGATGTGTAATATCGATGGTTCCTTTTAAGCATGTTCTCTATTTTTATCTATTTAAATGTTCACAGTTATTGGGAATTATGGGGAGTTAAACAATATTTATGTAAAGACAGTAGATGTTGCAATTCGAAAAGTTCAAGCTTTCTAACCTTTAAAACACAAATTGCTGACATCACATGTCCAAATAGACATTGTAAATATTCTTAAATCAAACTCTAAAAGGTTCTCAAGCAGCATTCTTCCTTTGCCTAGCTATGAATTTCAATGATTATCACTGGAAATCTTTTATCATCGGTTTGTGTGTGTTTGGTGAAATCAGTGTTTACTGACATTGCCCGATAAAAACTGAATCCTTCCAGGCCTCCTGATACGACTAGGAAACTGTGCAGGGCTGACACAAATAACAGGGAAAGGCCCGTTTCTCCATCACACCAGCAATGTCATTTTTGCCAGAGGGACATTTAGCTTATGAGTCCTGGAAGAATTTCAGAGGATTTGAGTCTACGCTGTCGGAGGGGGAAGAAGGTTTGCAGGAGTGTAATCCGTATTCAGTGCCCAAACATGTATGAAGCAGAGATATCACAATCCGAGCTCCACGACATTTCTCCACTGTGCCTCCTGGGACTGGACTCCTGTGCAGAAGAGCACAGGGGCAGACTGTGGTTGAATGTAGCCAGCTTGTCGCCCTGCTGACAATCTACCACGCTTTGCAGCCTGATTTGGGTTTGTGTTTCACAGCCCTGTCCCCGTGCTGAGGACCATTCTGATCAGGTTTTGGATCGCTACTGTTGTGCTGGAACTATGCAGCCTCAGCATTGCTGCAATGGAGGTTAGGCCTTTAATAAGTAGATGCATCAGCATCAGGTTCCTCCCTTCCCTTGGGCCAGGGAACGTCTTCCTGGTAATAACATGGGTGCAAGAACACAAAGCTGACAAGTAGGCAGCATGCCACTTTCTACTGAGTGCTAGAAACTGCCTTTCAGCTCAGCCCAGCCATGCCAGGAGTGAGACGGGCCCAGCACACAGAGCCACCAGCACTGCACTGGCACAGGAGCAGGTGTGGGGGAGGCAGGGCCTGGCCCCAGCTTGGGCCAGGGAGACACATAAACTGCACAAACAGTGAAACCAGGTGCAGAGAGCATGGAGCCCTGCCACCATCTCACTCCGCTGATGGGCGTGAGCACAGAGGCCTCCTGCTGCCCCTTGGCTCACAGCACCCCTGCTGGCCATGTCTCTTGGCTGTTGCTATCTGAGGCCTGGGGCACCTACCTTCTCTCCTAGGATGGCTGGTTGCAGCTGTAAAGGGATGTCCGATCTCATTAGTGCTGCCTCTGACGGGCGTCAGAGCAAGGAGCTGGCAGGGTAGCTAAACAAAGGCTGTGAGAGGGACCTTGCCGAGAAGGTACTGGCAGGCTGGCTGCTCACCCAAGGGCATAGTCTACACTGAGGCATGACACGCAATAGTGGAGAAGGTGCAGAAAAGAGCCACAAAAGTGATTCAAGGGCTGGATAAAATGCCGTACAGTGAGAGACTTAAAGCCCTCAATCTGTTCAGCTTATCAAAGAGACTGAGAGGTGACTTGATTACAGTGTACCATTACACGGAGAAAATAATGGGTACTAAAGGGCTATTTAATTTAGTGGAGAAAGGCAGAACAAAGACTAGTGACTGGAAACAGAGGCCAGACAAATTCCAATTGGAAATAAGGCACAGATTTATACCAGTGAGGATGGTGCTGGAACAAACTCCCAAGGGCAGTGATGGATTCTCCATCTTTGGAGGTCTCCAGATCCAGACTGGATGCCTTTCTCAGAGACGCTTTAGCAAACCCAAGTGACTGGACTCAATAAATGGTGACTGGGAGAGGTTCTCTGGCCTGTGACGTACAGGAGGTGAGACTAGAAAATCTAATGGTCTCTTCTGGCCTTAAACTCTCCGAAACTATGAATGATTGCTGGGTGTTGACCTAAGTCTCCCTTTCTGTACAAACCCCAAGAGACACCAAAAAGGAACCAAACAGCCCCTGACCAATTGGGAAGGGAGTTGTTATCAGGGTGCCAGGCTGCTCCAACACACACTAGTTTTTAGAAATGTGCCAGGTTCCAGACTCCCTGTTGACTTTGTTTCTCTAGCATCTCACTTGAAACCAACTTGAGTTCCAGTTGCTGGCTTCCCTGGAGGTCCCAGCACAGTCTGTCAGGTACATCTGCTCTTCCAGCTGGAGGTATAATTTCCAGCTCCCAAGCAGACATATCCGTGCTAGCTCTTATTGAGCTAGCAGGTTAAAAACAGAGTGTGCCCACAATGATGTGAGCAGTGAGCCAGGCCAGTCACCCTGAGTCTGTACCTGTCTGAGATGGTTGGTAGCTACTCAGCCGCTAGCCCTTCCCACCCCATGCCGCCATGGCTACACGCTATTTTTTGTGCACTAGCTCCATGAGAGCTGCAATGAGTATGTCTTCTTCAGCTGGGAATGACAGCCCCAGCTCCCAGGATAGATGTACCCTCTGGCTCTCGGCTCTGAGGCAGAAGGAGGAGGCCACAGAGGTGGAGTGGAGGGCCCATGGAGCTGCTGTCCAAGTCAGCAGTGGATTTCTAGGACCTTTAAGACATGGAGGGATGGGGGACGACCCCTCAGCTGTGAGTGGGGGAGCCATGTTTTGGGGTGAATGGGCCTGAGCTGTGGCCATCTCTGCTGCTCTCCCTTCTGGGCTGATGGGACGGGCTGTGGAGGCATATGTGCCCGGTATGTTCTCTCTAGACCTAGCAGAGGCATCAGTCATGGCTGTCACCCTAATAGAGACCTCTGGGCTCTGTCTGCTTCTCCCAGGGGAGAGAAATGAATAGCTGCCCAAGCTGCGAGATCAGGTGCAGGAGCAGGAGACTGGAGGTGGGAGTCGTGCTGTGGTTAATGGGGCTTGTCGGCACACCAGCCCAAAGATTGATGTTCCCGCAGCAGAGTGGCTGCGTTTCAGGGATGCCGCACGCTATGCTGTTGTTCCCTCACTAGGGCGCCTTTTAAATCTTGACACATGCAAACTACAAAACTTCCAGGTCTTGGAGTAAAGTGACAAAGCGAGGGGAAAAGAGCAGGGGGCTGCCCATTGCTGGATGGCTGCAAGCCGCTCTGCACAGGACTCTGTGTTACAGACAGCGAGTGAGGCAGAGCTAGGTACATTCATTAGCTTCAACGGCACCATGCAGGGGTCTGAACATTGCATCCCACCTGCCTTAGCTGTCAGCATACAAGCCCACTGCCCAGGGGCAGGGGAGGCAATGAAGGGGGTGGATGTTGGGCTCGAGAGAGCAAAGGTGGTGCCTGACTTTGCAGCCAGGCTCAGGTGCCAGGAGCACAGCAGGCTAGAAAGGGAGTGCAGAAATTGTTGCATGGAGCTCAGGGCCGGCTCTAGCTCTTGGGGATTCCCCAGGCTGAGAGAGGGATTCGCTAGCTGTCTCAGAACTGCCTGGGGTCAGACATTGCTTCAGTTTCTTTTCACTGCCATCCCCTGTTGTATTAATTTAGCTGTAATATATGGGCCCAAAGAGGCAAACATGTTACACAAGCCTGTGACTGTCTAGCATTAAACTGTATTACACAAGGTTCGGAGTTTATACAGAGACCCCAACCCAATGGCAAGCACACTGTGAAACATCACTGGGGAGAGATTTTAAAGAAGCCCCCATCTGAAAGTCTTTTTGATGGCCTAAAAGATGGAAATAACTGTTCCATTTGGGGAAAAGAGAAGTTAGTTGAGATGGAGTGGGGCTTTCATTGTTGCTGCTGCTGTTAAAATCTGCTCCTGCCTCCTAAAAGACAGAAAAAGACAAATGCACACAAAAGGGGAAAGAAGAGAACAGCAAAGATAGAAAATGCAGCTTCTGGCTCTGGTGTTGACTTTTACTCGCAACCTCAATTGCTGGAGAAACACAAGCCCAACACACGGTCTGATTGGCCACTCTGAGACCTGCCACACTTGTACCACTATCAGGCTGTTTAGGGCATTGCCTCTTACAGCAGTTGCAAATGTTGGCCTGCTAGGCCAGGCCCTTATTCGACACAAGGCAAAAGGAGACCGATAGGAAAGAAAATAAGGTGGGGAAGGAAAAGGACACATAGAGTGGGGGTGGGGGTGACAGTCTCACATCTTAAGTGATGTTCAGGATTTAGCTAAAGCCGGAGCAGGTAGCGACATCATCTGGGTCCTGCTCTCTGGCCCAGTCTGATGAAGACATCTCCCATGTTCTGGATGATGAAGGCCCAATTGTGTTACTGTGGATCCTGTGGCTTCAGAAGATGGTGGGGGTGGCACCCATGAAAGTGAAGCTCATTCCTCTCCTTCTTTCATCTTTTAACCAGCCAGCATTCACTTGTCACTTCCATCCATATTTGCCCCCAAAATTTCTCTTTAAAAAAAAAAGACCCCCAAAAGGTGTGATGGTTGGAACAGCCCAGCCCCTCATTATTTTGTCCATCTGTTAGGCCTAGTTTCCAACACACCAATTCTTGTCCATTGATTTCAGACCCACCCACCTCTTGTTTATCAGGTGTGATCTTAATACAGTCTTTGAGTTAAAGCAGGTGGCCTTTTTGGACTAAGTTGGCCTGTCATACCTTTCCCATCAGCCTTTGCTGTTCTAGGTCATTGTGACAGTGTGTAGCAGGGCGGTCACCCTGCTCCGGCTCAGAAAGGGGTAAAAGCCGGCCCTTGGAGAGGGCTAGGGCTGAAAGCAGCTGAGGGAGGTTGATTGGGTGGGCAGCCATAGGTGCGGCCACACCCAATTAGGGTCCAGCTGGCCCTGATAAAAGGGCTGGGAGCTAGGCAGGGGGAGTCTCACTCCAGTGGTGGAATGGGAAGGACCTGGCTGCTGGCTAGAGAGGGGTACCTCAAACAGAGCAGTGTTGGGGAACTCTGGCCAGACGAGTCCCCAGGCTGAGGCTGTGCTAAAAGGGCCTGTGGTGGTACTAAGGCTGCAGCAGTGCAGCCAGGCCAGGAAAAGGCACCAGGTTCAAACCCCCTTGCCAATGATGAGTGGCCAATTCAGACTACAGTTTGCCCCTGAGAAAAGGGGCTAGATGAAGACTGGCAGTCTGTCACTGAGGCAAGATGGGCTTTGGGGAATTGGGGTTCCCCAGGGAGAGGAGGATCCCTTAGTGTGGGGGCACAGCTGCAGGGCAGTACCCCAGATAAGGAGTACCGTGGGCCTAGAGCAGTGGTTCTCAAACTTTAACAACCTGTGAACCTCTTTCACAAAAATGTCAAGTCTCACGAACCCCCTCCTAAAAATGAATATTTCCAGGGATTTTCTCCTTTACCTGAGTATAAATTATAAAAGCAGTGATCTTGGAAATACACAATTTGTTTTTATGACATGATTATTACACACTATTCATTATTAATTATTATTTATCATTACAGTATTTTTTTTACATTATGAAAACGGCAACACTCTTCCAAGATCTCCCTTTCATAGCTTGTATCACTTTGAATAAGCCTGTTATAAGACAAGGCTCCTATGTTTCATCAAGGAGTATCAGATGTGAAACAGCAGGAAAGTATTTAAGAAGTCAACTCAAAGAGTTCCTCCTACACAAGCATTCAGGTCTTGAGCAGTCCAGGCAAACAACACAGTTACAACAAAGCTTAAATTTGTTCTTCATAATAATTTTAAAAACAATACTAGCTGCCTATTTCATTTTAAAAACAGCAAAAAATATCCACCTCCCCTTTCCATTTCTTATAAGGAGTCTTGAAGTTTAAATCTCAGTGTGATAGATAGCCTTGCTTTGATCTGCTTAGCTCTTGGAAATCTAGGGGTTCTGGGCTGCTGGCCCGGTGCTGCCCAGGATTTTTAGGGACAGCTCTGTCTGCCATTAGGGATTTCTTTCCCGAGAACCATCTGTAACATTTTGTGAACCCCCAGGGGTTCACGAACCCCAGTTTGGGAATCACTGGCCTAGAGGGATGTGGGGCCTGAACTAAAGGGAGAAGCAGGCGGCAGTAAGAGAGACACTGGCCAGCAGGAGGCACTCCGAAGCTGGAAGAGCTAATTCCCAGACCAACCCGCAGGAGGTGGTGTGCCAGTGAGCACTCCGCCATGCTACACCGTGTATGAACTCACACTCACTTTTCACAGTTCAGCTCACAATAAGGCTAACTGGACAGGCCCAATGATCACAACCACCGCAACCGTTGCTGACACCCCAACCATTCTGGTTCAGTGAGCACAAACCCTGCAAAGCACGAAAATGCCCTCTTAGGGCCATCCTTCCCTGGGCTGTACCCCCAAAGCACATGCACCCCCAAATCTCTAGCAGCCAAGTTTCCCCCACTCCCACTGCAGAGCCAGTGTAGCATGGGAACGTGCTAAGGGCAGCATGTGGTTGGGTGAGACACTGAGAGAGAGTGAATGGGGGGGAAGAGGGAGGTTGGACGGGCAACTGGAGCCCAGGAGGGGTGTGACTGCACCATGGCCTCTGGGCCATGCAAGCTATTGGCTGTTACTGCCGTTCCAAGAGCTCACTGCAGGTTAACTCCTTGGTGTATACAGATCCAGAGAGAGCTTGTCCTGCCACTCTGTAGCTCCTTGCCGTGAGATTCAATAGGAGCCTTCACAATTAATTTCCCCACCACCTGGCTCTGCTCCTGACACATCTCAGCCCATCTGTTACTAAGTCCTGCTGTATCCCAGCCCCGGAGTTCTTATAATGTGACAGCACCGCCGTGGCTATGTGATTTCTCCAGCTGCCTGGGTCTCATGTCCAAGTAGCAGCACATCTCTGTCAGCGGCGTGGCCAGCACTTATCTCCATGTCTGCCTTCCACCTGCTCTTTCATTTCCACTGTTTGCCAATTTCTCCTTATCGCTGCCACGTGTATCTCACTGGCCCCTGTTCCAGTAACTAAGATCTTTCTTTGGCTTCCAGAAGATGTTCCAGAGACAGCTCTGCCCACCTGTCAGGCCTGCAGGGACAGAGCAACCAGGGCCCAGTAATGCCTTTTAACCATTCTGGGCCCAGTGTGAGGTTTGTATACCCATCACAGCCTGTTGCAGGACGCACACACACACCCCGAGCCTGCTGCAGACTCTCCCCGCCCACCCAAGCCTCCTGCCACCACAGTGCCTTCCCCCTGAGCCTGCCCTACTGCAGGGCATTGTAATGAGTGGTACAGAGCTTTCCCCCACTCCATGTACTCTCTGATTGGCCTGGGGGAGGGGAAAGCTCCACCCCCTGGCATTCCCACCAGAACATTCATTCTATTAGGGGGACTGGAGAGCTGCAAGCAATTAGCTACCGCAGGCCCGACTTCCATTGGAGGACTGGTGTTTGTGCAGGAGCTGGGACCCAGGACCCCTTCCCAGCCCTGAGAGCCTCCACCTGACAGTATGGTGTAGGCAGATGTGCTCTGTGTTCACCATGGTCAACCTGGGCCACCAGGGTCCTGTGATCTGATGAGCACCCACCTAGTTACAGCAGCCTTTAAAGCCCAGTGGGCTGCACAAGAGATCTAACAGCTTGGATGTGGGTTCTGCCTGTGGGGCCAGAGGGGACTGAGCTGTGTCCCCAGGCCAGCCAGTCTGCTCCTCTCTTGCATGTGTGTTGCGGGTCAGTGCTATGGGGGCAGCCAAGCCCCACTTTGCACAGGGGGAGATCTGCATGTAATGATGCTGGTTCTGGCGGGACCCACCTGAGAGTGCCAATTCAGGACAAATTGCTTAAAGCAGGGCAGTTACAGCCCAAGGCTGGGGGTTTTCCACCTCTAAGGCAAACCAAACCAGCCAGACAGAGAGAACTTTGGTTTTACCGCACTGGCTAACCACAAGTCACACAAGCAATTCCCTTAAGACACTCCAGTTTCCCAGTATCACCACCAGTGCCACTCGTTAGGGAGACAAATGGTTATGAAAACCAATGCCCCAGTAAAAGAAAAAAGTTTCTCTCGATCCCAAAGGACCAAGCCCCAGACCCAGGTCAATATACAAATCAGATCTTACCCACAAATCATGCTGTTACCAATCCTTTAGAATCTAAAATCTAAAGGTTTATTCATAAAAGGAAAAAGATATAGATAAGAGCTAGAATTGGTTAAATGGAATCAATTACATACAGCAATGGAAAAGTTCTTGGTTCAGGCTTGTAGCAGTGATAGAATAAACTTTAGGTTCAAATCAAGTCTCTGGAGTACATCCCCAGCTGGGATGGGTCATCAGTCCTTTGTGTAGAGCTTCCGTTTGTAGCAAAGTCCCTCTAGAGGTAAGAAGCAGGATTGAAGACCAGATGGAGATGAGGCATCAAGAATTTATAGTCCCTTGCCATGTGGTCTTTGCTTTCTTTGTCCCAAAGATGGCTATCCAGCACATGGCATAGAAAAACCTTAGAGTTCTGTCCATAGGCAGGTCCTTACATACCTTGCTGAGTCACAAGGTGTCTGCCTTCTCTCAATGGGTCAGTTGTATAGCTGATGGTCCTTAATGGGCCATCAAGCAGGCTAGGCAGAGCTGACACCAACTTCTCTGGGATGTCACTCAGAAGCATAGCATAAGTTTGAAATACAGACAGTATAGAGCCAGCCAATACTTATAACTTTAAATACAAAAATGATACATGCATACAGCTAGCATAATCATAACCAGCAAACCATAAGCAGGTCTTAGACACCTTATTTGACCCCCTTTATACAAGATTTGGTGCCACTACAGGACCTTGGTTGCAACAATGATCTACACGGTCCCAGTTCATGTCAATAATGTCACAAGCCAGTCTGCTCCTCTCCTGCATGTGTGTTGTGGGTCAGTGCGATGGGGCAGCCAAGCTCCACTTTGCACAGGGGGTGATCTGCAGGCAGAGGAACGCCCCCGTGTGCTGGTCAGGGATGGGGAAACAATTGGCCCCTGGAGATAAGGCCTGGCACATAGCACAGGAGGTGGTTCCAGTCTCAGCTGCAGCAGGAGATAGGGCAGCAAGGCAGTTCCTCAGCACAGCTGGCAAATCAGGGAGCAGTGGGTGCAGAAAGCATCCCCGTGGGAGCCCCTGCCTGCTGCCAAGGGAGGGGGAGCTTGGCTGTGAACACACAACAGCAAATGGGCTCAGGATCAGTTTGCTCAATACCCAGCCCCAGGAGCTCCTAGCTCCCCCAGCCCCAGGGTGTGTATCTGACAGGCATCCACTGGCCATCTGTTATCACTCTGCCAGGCCTCCTGCCATGGGGTATGATGGATAGATGGAATCAGGGAAATGACACAGACATGGAGCAGCCCAGCAGGGCAAGGAGAGTGACTGCAGCCATTGGTCATGCCCCGCAGGTATGGCCAGTGCCTCTGGCTTCCACTGTCATGGCAACGCTGGGATACTGGTCCCCTGTCCCCTACACAGCTCTGCTGTTGCCAGGGCTGGGGAAGCAGCAGGCTGGATCCCCCATTAACCAGCCGGCCCACCCTGAACCCTCTGCTTTGGCTTCCAATCGCCACCGGCTAAGCTGCTGCCAACATAGTCAGTGCCCTTGAGGTCAGAGCTTCTGCTTGCTGAGGTGACTATTGTGGCAGACCCCAGCAGTGAGTTTGCCACGGGGCAGCGGCACCTGTGAAATCACAGGTGATTAGCCAATGTCACCAATTACTGGGAAGCCAATGCTAGTCCCAGTGCCCCAAACGAACCATTAAAATGGTATCTGAGGGGCTCTGGTACCCCAAAAGCCAGCACAAATCCGTTTGGAGGAAACAACAGCTCTGCCTAGGCTAACCCCTTTAGCCTGGGCACAGGGCAGTGCTCAGACAGGCAGGATGGAGAGGCCCTCATCTCTGCTCCTGATGGTACTGCCTAGCCCTGCTGTGCCCATGACTGGGGAAGACAGAGGAGCTCCAGAGGGACCAGCCCAAGTGAGGTGCTTGAGCAGCACGGTGGGAGGTGAACGACAGTGCTGATAGGTGCAGAGCAATGCCCATTGGAAGGAACAATCTGAGCCATACCTTAGGGCTCTCAGTGAACAGCGTCACCGCAGGGGGTGGGATATAGGATATGGCTGCGTGCGGGTGTGATGTCTGCACGGTGCAGGTGCATACCTTGCTAGGGGAGCTTGGGGGTGTGGTGCTGGGAATTCAGCCTGGAATGATGCTGGCACTGAGATGGTCACACACACCTGTGCGGGAGGCACAATTCATGCATGTGTTCTGGCTATGAAAGGGTTACAAACATAAGTAGAGAATGGGCTGAGGCTCAAACTGAGGCAGCTGCTGGGAAGTGACTGGTCTGTGCGCACTGGCTCTGAAAGGGTGACAGCTGCTGGGGAGGGCCTGAGAGCAGGGATGCTGTTGCCTGTACTCTAGGGCAGTGCTTCTCAAAGTGGTGGTCCGCAGACCGGTGCCAGTTCGCGAGCCATCGGCTGCCGGTGCGTGGCGAGTTTCCTCATAAGAGCATCGAATAGGATAATAATATGGCACCTGTCCCTGGCACATTGGAAAAAAAAAATTGCCGGTCCCCCACATCAGATAGCTTGAGAAGCACTGCTCTAGGGGGCAGGATGAATCCAGGAAGGTCTGTGTCACTGGGGTGGGGGCTCTGGGACGGCCATTTGAAGTCAGAAGGGTTTGGCGATGGGAGCAGGGATGCAGACCAACCCCCCACCTGCACTGCTCCTCTCTCCTGGCCCGGAGCAGCCCAGAGTTCACTGCAGATGCCCGGCAGCTGAACATTTCACAGGGCCGCTGACGAGCCGCTGCTCCTGTGTAAGTTGAAAGGAGCTTCTGCACTAGAAAGACAGGAGCTTCACACCTTTGAGCCAGGCAGTTGCGGGCTCTCAGGCTAGTGTCAGGGCCTCTATAGGAAAGCCAGAGCTATGGGACTTGCTTACATCGGTAGGATTTGCATTACTGTGGTACCCACATAGGCCGCACCATGCCAGGCCCTGCACAGACATAGGCTCTGCCCATGTGAGCTTCCAGTCTCAATAACTGAGCCAGGGCAGAATTATTCTCCCCGTTTCACAGATGGGGAGTGAAGCCCAGAGATGGATTTGCTCCCAGTCACACAGGGAGTCTGGCAGAGCTGGTGTAAGCAGGGGAATGGTCCCGCTATTTTGGGGAACTTTCCTGGCTTATACACTATCCCGGTGAAGTGGGCTAGCAAAAGGATCTGAGTCCTCGCTCCCACTTTACCCAGAGGCCTCCCTGCCCTTGAGGACTCCCCTTCCACTCTCCTGTCTGGCAGAGTCTTCATAACCCCAACAAGGCTGGGCCCAGGATTCCTGGGGGGCTTGACCCCCCACCTTGTCATGGTCACTTAGGACAGGTGCTAGGGTGTTCCCGCTCCGGGGTGCTCTCTCCACACTGGACATTTCCCTGACCCACTGATCATTGCCTAGAGTTCAAAGCAAATACAATGTATTAAAGAGCAATCAATTTTAAAAAAAATAAGGAAAGAACGGGAAAGGTGAAAGGAAAACCCATCACCCCACTCTGTGGCACGGGGACATTACAACCAGCTGTGGCTGGCAGGGCCGGATTAAGGCAGGGGCTTTAGGGGCTGCAGCCCAGGGCCCTGGCTCAAGGGGGGCCCCACAAAAATAAATCACAGGCAGCAATCTCCAACTCCAGGCTGCTAAAAGTCCTGCAGCGCAGTGGGGCGCTCAGGCAGGCTGCCTGCATGCTGTGGCCCCATGCCACTCTCAGAACCAGCCAATGGGAGCTGCGGGGGCAGCGCTTGCGGGCACAGCCAGCGCACGGAGACATGCTGTCCCCCTCCCTCCAAGGGTCGCAGAGATGTGCTAGCAGCCGGCCGCTTCCGGGAGCAGCGTGGGGCCACAGCATGCAGGCAGCCTGCCTGAGCCCTGCTGTGCTGCTGGCTGAGAGCCACCTGTGGTAAGCGCCTCCTGGCCAGAGCCTGCACCTCGCACCCCCTCCCGCACTCCAACCCCCTGCCCCCTCCTGCACCAATCTCCCTCCCAGGAAAAAGACTTGTATACAGGGGCGGCAAAAAATCTAATAGCCCCGGGCCCACAGGAGAGTTAGTCCGGCCCTGGTGGCTGGAATGTCAGGGCAGTTCACAGCCTGTTCCTCACACATTCCAGGCCCCTGCCCAGGCCCTGGCTGTGCTGCAGGGATGCTGCGGGTCAGACACTTGCTCTGGCGGGGCCGCGGGGGCCACACACCCTCAGGCTCTAGTTGGCAGGACCCTTTCCCCCAGTGTCACCTGCCACCCCCCGTCGGGGTTACAACTCCCCCTCCCCATCCGGTCTGCAGCGTCTCTTGGCTGGGGCCGTCTCCCTGGACTGGGCCCACTGCCCAGCCTCCCCCTCGCTCTCCGCAGCTGCTCACCGCACCCAGCCCCAGCCCCACTCTGCCTCGGCACTGCTCAGCTCCCTGGCTGCTCCTCTGGCCCCTCAGGCTCCTGCTCTCTCCTTAGCTGGGCCCCTCTGGCCAGGCAGCTCCAGCTCACACAGAGGACAGGACCCCCTGGCCTCCTGACTCCCTCATTGGCCTACCTGCCTTGTCAATCAGGCTGACCTGGAGCATTGGCCTCTCTCCATTGGCCCTGGGGACAGTCAGTCTCAGGGTCCTGATTTCTCATCAACCCTTCCCCTTCCTTTTGGCACTGAGAGAGTGCCAACCAAAAAACCCCACTAAGTTCCAGTAAGGGACCATGTCTCTGAGTGCCAGCCTGGCTGCCCTGTAGGGTGACCAGATAGCAAGTGTGAAAAATTGGAACAGGGGTGGGGGGTAATAGGCACCTATATAAGAAAAAGCCCCAAATATCGGGACTGTCCCTATAAAATTGGGACATCTGGTCACCCTACACCCCATCTCACACTCCTACGGCCCGAGCCACACAACTGGCTCTGTCATTTTGCTCAATCCCACAACTAAACAAGGGACAAATTCAAAGCACTTGGCATTGGCTAACTCTGCCTCTGTTGCAGAGTCAGGCCAGCAATGAGACCTTCTGCAAACCCCACCTGAAATAACCGAATCTCACCCGGATCTTCTGACCTGAGATGAAGCAGGGGGATGTTCCATCCAGAAAGAGTTTTGTTTGCACAGCTGCTTGTAAGCTAGTCCAGAGAACTCCCCACACAAGTCTCACGACTGCCCCAGACAGGCCAGGGTGGGGTGAGGGGGAAAAGAGGAAAGGTTCCTGGGTGACTGATTTCCAAGCAGAGTGAAATCAGTGACAGGATGAGAAATAATAAGGCAATCAAAGCAACTGGCCCACCACTGAGCAGAGCACTGCATGTGCTGGATCCATTAGGCTGGCAATACCCACTAGGGATGCAGCTGCTCTGATGTGATGTCAAGAATCCTATCCTAACTAGATGAAAGCGCCCCACACCCATGCCTGGCAGCGCACTGGCCGAGCGAAGCGCAGTCTGACACGCCATTCCGTGGCATTTCTCAGCTTGTCTGTGTGGAATAGGGACAGTAGCATCTGCACCTGAAGAAAGGAGCTGGGGAAACCAGTGAGGGGAAGTGGATGTGAGCAGGCCATGGGCATGAGAGAGACCAGGTGGAGGAGTCCTGTACTCAGAAGGCTGGGTATAACATAGAGAGAAGGGATGGACAGGGAGTGTCTCGCTGTGGGTTCGTCCCAGGCTCCACGCTGGCACCCTGATCATCCCTGGGGCTAGACATGTCGGGATTAACCAGAGTGATCACAGGGAGAAGAGGGGAAGGGGATGCATGCTGGCTCAGTTTTTATGATGGCTGGATGCCCAGCTGTTGGTGCAGATAGGGCAAATTTATAGGCCCAGTTATCACAACAGTGCACTAATTGTGGGTTCAATTGTCAAAAGTGAGTGTAAGTGCATAAGATGTCAAAACAACCAAGAACAGCAAATGTTAATGGGAAAAGGTATGAAAGGGAGACAGACTGATTTAATCCAAGCAAAAAGGCCTTCTGATATAACTCAAGGACTGTGTTAAGGTCATGCCTGGTGGACAAGAAAAGTGTGAAGTATCAGAGGGGTAGCCGTGTTAGTCTGAATCTGTAAAAAGCAACAGAGGGTCCTGTGGCACCTTTGAGACTAACAGAAGTATTGGGAGCATAAGCTTTCGTGGGTAAGAACCTCACTTCTTCAGATGCAAGTAATGGAAATTACTTGCATCTGAAGAAGTGAGGTTCTTACCCAAGAAAAGTGTGGAATCAGAAACCAGTTAAACAAAATTAGTTTGGTGGAAACTAGGCCTAATTGGTGGACACAATAATAAGGGGTGGGCTATTCCGCGCATTACCCTCTTTGGGGTCCTTAAGAGAGAAAAAATTGGCTACTGGAATGAACTTCACCATTATGACTGCCAGGCCCACCATCTCCTGGGACCCCGGAGCTTCATCATCCTGATCCTGAGAGATGTCCTGAGCAGACCAGGCCAGAGAGAGGAAGAATGTAGATGACATTGGCACCTCTACCAGTGTTGGAAGGTCACTAGGCACAGAGATGAAAGGGAGAAAGTCCAGTTCAGGAGGGCCAGGAAAAACAGATAGCAGGAATAGCCACAAAAGGGTAGGGGTGCTGGAACAATGTGCATAGTGGGGGGGGGGGGCTGAGAGCCATTGAACCAAACTGTAAACCCTGTATATAATGGAAACCAGTTCAAGCCAGGGTGTATGGCAGAACCCCTAGTTCCAGCACCTATGCAAAAGGATCAGTACCTAGAAAGAGGAAAGACAGTGGCATAAGGAGAAAAGAGGAAAAGTTCAAGGAAGAACAGTACAGTTAAACCAGAGGACAAATAAATAAAGAGTCTCCAAGTAAGCGAAGAAATTATTAGAAAAACATTGTTAGAAAACTGCAAGAAGAGTAAAGCAAGAATGAAATGTGAAGGAAATACGCTCTAATTAAAGAGAAACAGATTTAAGAAATAAGGAGGAAGTGAGCTGTAGTGAAAGTAAGAAATAGTAAAGACTCTAACACAAACCATCTGGCAGCATCTTAAGGTATACAAGGTGAAGTGCAGGAATAGAGAAATTGTCAGACAGCAAACGGCTTGTAAATCAGAAAAGAGCTGTGGCTAATTGTTCAATCAAGAAACCAATACATCACATCAAGGAATACATGTCTTTGTTTAAGCTGGAACTCAAAACAGCCAACACAGATTGCACAAGAGGATTGCTCGATTAGCCAAACTAACTTTTCCTCCAAACTCTGGGCGTACAGAGGCTGAAAACTGAGAAACTGAAAAGGCAAAGTATCTCCATTCTAGTGCATTGTATTATCTAATGTCAAAGTCTGTTATTTCATAAATGTCAATTGTTACCTACAAAGTGAGTTTTAATTAAGATATTACTTAATATACAGTACACAGCAGTAATAGTTTACAGTAGTTTATGGTGTGACCCTAATTAGCAGTTCCTGCTAAAACAACCAATTCTGATTTACGTGTGATTATTCCCCACCCCATTGATTTCTATTTTACCCCCAACTGATTGAGATCAAACATAATTTGGCCTCTAGATTGCCTCTGCCTCTCCTTATTGCTCTGATTCAGAACACCCCTCCACCAAGCTCCTTACACAGGAACTCCCCCTGCTGAAACCAATTGGCAGCAGCACAGGGACAGAGTCCACTGTGCACGGGGCCAGGGGCCACTCAAAACATAGACCACAAGTCCAGGAACCCAGGCAACATGCATGGCTGCAGCCTGGCATCACAGGCTTCCTGGATGCCAAACTTGGGTAGCACATGCACCCTCCACCCCAGAGCAGGCATTACACATCTGCACCAAGGCACCATGGGCACAGGCACTCCATGCCAAGCTGCAGGCAGCATTTGCACTTGTCTTGGGCTTCCCACACACAGCTCTGCCAGTGCCCCTCAATCCCAACCTGCAGTCTCCAGCCATGGGCTCCCTCACCAGCACAGCTCTGCTGCTGTCCCTCAGTCCCAACCTGCAGCTCCCCCTCTATCCCCGCCTTGGGCTCTCCCCACATATGAAGTTGAAATATCTTCCTAGCAGAATAGTGTTGGATCAGTGGAGAAACCGGCAGGGAGTTGGGCAGTGCCTGGTGACCTCAGCGCCATCATGGACAGAAAGCAGTGGGGTGTGGAGCCTGCAGGACAGCTCAGCGCGGCGCCAGCTGCTGCTCAGACAGTTGGTGCCACAAGAACTGGCATATAGTACCGGCAGCTGGGAACGGCTCACGCAGTCCTCTCCCCAGGTGTCTGGGAGGGGCTCCCCTTCCCAGCTGCATGGCAGCCCAGATGTGCCATGGCCAGGTCTCTGTACAGTATAGCCCTTGCTCAGGCCCTGCTTTATTAGAGCACTGGGTCCTCGCTCAGTCCTCCTCAAGGGAAGGAGAGGGCTGGGAGCGGAGTGGAGCCCTCCTCTGAGGTACAAAAGCCAGAACATTTGGGATGATCCTGAGCCCATAAAACTGGACAGTTGCACAGGGACACCCTGTGCACAGGGATCAGGCCACATCCATGGCAAGGGGCGGGCAGGGAGTGGTGCAGACTGGCCAGTGCCACCCTCTTCTGTGGCACTAGAGCTGGGGCTTGGGGACTGATGGGCCAGTGACATAGACACTGGCACTGTCCCCAACCTTGTAACAGGCTGGCTGTGCCCTGTATCCTCCAAACGCCATAATGGGCTGGCCATGCCTGGGTGCCTCCCATAAGAAGCTGGCGCTGCTGGGCTGCATTCCCCCCCCCCCAGTAAAAAACTGTGAGCACCCACATGCCGTGATATCGCTGTGACAGCGATGCCGTGACTCGGATTCGAACCGAGGTTGCTGCGGCCACAACGCAGAGTACTAACCACTATACGATCACGGCGAGCTACTGGGGCTCTGCGACAGCCGCCTGGCGCCCGCCCTCTTCAGAGCGGTGCTGATGACGTCATCATGGAGTGGGCGGACCAGCAGCTCCGCCCCTTGCCCCCTGCCCGTTCTGGAATAGCTATTGCACATGCTGCTTCCAAGGGGGCGGGGTCGTGCTCTATCCGCACGGAGCTCCTTGCAGTGACTGCGCATGTGTGAAATAGGGGTGGGCGGAGCAGCAGAGACGAAATCCTCCCTCGGCGCGCGCCTGGGGCACTCGGGGGGGTTTGCTGCTGAGAGTTGTGGGCATGCGCGCGCGTCCCCCATTAGCGGCTGGGCGGGTGCGTGTGTTCGTGGGTCCCACCTGCCGCTTCCCCGCCCGGGGGATGGACCGGACCGGACCGGACCCAGCGCTGTCTGCAGCCTACACAGGACCCGCACCGCTGCTGGCGGAACAGCCGCGCACACTCGCATATGACACAGTCGCACACCGTCCCCCGCAGGTACACACTGCACAGTCACATCTGCACCCTCCTCGCACACACATACACACACTCACTGCACGCTCACTCCTGGGCATACTCGCACGCAGGCGCACTCGTATATGTGCACACGCACACACATGGGCACACTCGCAATCACACACACTGTGCAGTCACATCCCCACACACCCTGTGAACTCACATCTATGCACACATTCATATCCACTGTACACACACACAGGTGCACTCACAGACCCCCTACACTACTCTGTGCACTCACACGTGGGCTCACTCATATCCTCCCCTGACATCACACATGGGTGCACTTACATCCACACACACCATGCACTTTCACGTGGGCACACACACACCATGCACTCACATGGGCACACTCACATTCATACATACAGTGCTCACACACATGCATCCCACACACTCACACATGGGCACAATGACATCCACACACACTCATACATCACATACACTTGCACACACTCACATCTGCACACACATGTACTCACCCCCAACCCTTCCCTGCTGTTCTCTATCACCAGGAAGAACAAAAAGCCCATTTCTGTCTCTCTCTGCAGAGTCCCTTCATCTTTGTGCTCTTTAAGCTCTTACCATTAGGACCTCCTCCACCTAAGCTCCAAGGGGAGATGGATCATCCCCTCACCCCATCCCCACCGCAGATGAGGTAACTGAGGATCAAACAGGTTGCATGGGATCACTCCTGCAGAGCTGAAAATTGAAACCAAGTCTTGTCTGTTTAGTCACACTGCCGTTTTGAATGAATATATGCCACGTCCATGTGCTTGGCTAGACTGTCTGTGAAACTGGGCTACTCCTGCCCACCTCCCTATCTGCATAGAGCACTACAAGCCCACAGGGGAAAGCAGCCTATGTAAATGCACAACGTACCACCCAGGAGCATAAGTTCCATGTACCAACCACTCCTGAGACCATGCCCTTCCTAGAGCCAGGAACTGAGTCTGGGAGCCCAGATTCCCAGCATTCTACTACTGCCTGACAAATAGCTGCACATGATAGAATTTCTCTGTTTATTCATTTTTCTTAAAAACAAAACCAAGGAAATTCTGTGTGAAAACTATATTAGAAGAACATTATTAAATACCAAAATTAAGGGAACTGCTGCATCCTTAATTTAAACAGTGTGATATGTAGGCCTTGCTGGAGCCCTAGCCGTAACTAAGTATGAGTATGAACCAGAGTCAAGTTTGGCAGAGCAGTAACACACCAGGTACTGGCTAACCAAGTAAGCACATTCCTGACTGGAGAAGATGGTACAAGAACACCCAGCATTCTCAAGTACCTACGTAAACAAATTCCCAAAAGATTGTACAGGAACACACCGACCCCTCAGAAGGATGGGATGACAGGATAATGGATGAGGATGTTTTATTCAAACTAACAGGTACAAGATATAAAGGTGATAACTAAGGCTAAGATTTAGTCACAGGTATTTTTAGTAAAAGTCATGGACAAGTCATGGGCAATAAACAAAAATTCACGCCCGTGACCTGTCCATGGGTTTCACTATAAATACCCTGACTAAAACTTCACAGCTCCTGGGGTGCCGCTGCTCTAGGGGGCCCTGCAGGCCAACCACTGGCCCCTGCTCTGGCAGCGGGGTCTGACTACCTCCCATTGCCTGCTTCTCCAAGGCCCCCATGGACTGCTGCTACGACGGCCTCTGGGGCGGTCCCAGGGACCGCTGCTGCTCTGGCAGCCCCAGGGCCAGCGGTACCAGCTGCTGCTCGAGCGGCCTCTGGGCCAGTTGCCTGGGGCCATTCCAGCAGTGGCCAGTGTGGCTGGCCCCAGGGCAGCTGCAGCAGCTGCCCAAGTGGCTGGCCCCTGGGCCACCCCAGCAGCAGCTGGTGCAGCTGGCCCCAGGGCTGCCCCAGCAACCGCCAGTGCAGCTGGCCCCTGGGCGGCCCTGGGGTCAGCTGCACAGGCAGCTGCAGCTGCGGAGGTCCCAGAAAGTCACGGAATCTGTGACCTCTGTGACAGATTTGCAGCTTTAGTGATAACTAACAATATCTGCAGTGTAATATGTAACTTGTTTGTGTGAGTGTATAAAAGGAGAAGTATTGGGACATTTTTGTATTGGCCAAGGGGACAGCTGACCGAGCCTTTACCTTGTCACTGGCATACATGTGTCAGTGTCCCTGCGACCCTTTGGACAGGGCGCTAGTACTGTGCATTGCTGACAACAAACCTGGCCAAGCACCTTTGCCACCAAACTGAGCTTGTGGTCTTTGTTTATGAATAACAACGAGGCCTTCTGAACCAACATGATTCATTCTCTGCTAGTGCAGCTAACGCCAGAGCTCCAAGAATAGCAGCACTAGCAGCATTAACAATTCAGCTGCATCAGCAACACTCCGCAGCACTAACAACATGATGCAATCTGTAATTATGTGATCATATATAATTTTTTCCACAGGACCTCTACCTCATTCCATGCACAGGTTGGATTGGGCTCAGAGCTCAAGGTAGCTGTGCGATATTTGTTTTTATCTCCCTCATTCAGCATGTGGCCCCTGCCTTGTTTATTGCCCACCCTGCAAACTCTGCCCTGAACATGAACATTTTTATTTCTTCGTGGGTTTTTGCTGGCACTCCTCCTCGCAATGTCCAAACGGCACCCACTTTAATGGATTTATCTTCACCACACCTGAGATGTATTCTTACCCTCATTTTACAGATGGGCAACTGAGACACAGAGCGATTAAGACCGACATTTGCAGTGTCTGCTCAAGTGGGATGCCTCAAGAGCTGAGGCTCAATTCCTCAATGCCTGCTGAGCACCCAGAGCTCCTAGTGCCTTCAATTTGAACTGAGTGTGCTCTGAACTGAAAACCAGACTCCCCCCAGCTTCTCAAACTGGGCACCTAGCTGTCAAGAAACTTAATTAGTGGTCACCTGGGAAAATGTTGGTTTAAGAGCATCATTGCTTAGCATCATATAGATGCTCTGGCAGAACCTGCAATAGACACCTGGCTGGTTCTTTCACCCTTTCTCTTCTAGCAGTCATTTGCCTTCTTCTCTACACACTATCCTAAGGCCAACAATCTCATTGATTACACAACCCCAGATTCATTCACTTAGCTTTAAGCATGTGAGTAGTTCCATTGACTTTCTTCCCTCCACTTGGCTAATGGGTGTTTTTATAGTGCCAAGAAAGAAAGTGTAACCTACTGTTTCAGTGTGGCTACATATCACTGGTAAGCTATTCTGCAATGACTCAAAAGCAGGCCAGGCTGTTAGGAACCAGGGTGAAAACCCCAAACTGGTTGTGAGTTCTATTCTTGTATTTTATCAAACGATTATCAAGCTCAAGCACTATAACAGCCTAACCAGGGAGTCAAAGACAATCCCCTTGGGTACTCCAATCTATCTTGCCACCCAGGTAAGCTTGCCTTTGTGATAGATGGTCCCTTACAACATAAATCACAACAATATTCCGGTCACTCCCAGTCCCAAGGACCAGTTACTTACCCCAGGTCAACTGCACTTTACATCTCACATCAAAGATAATGCTTGTAGCCAATCCTATAATAAATTATATAAAGATGTATTATATAGAAAAAGGAAACAGTTATTTAAAAGTTAACACAGGTAAACGTAGACAAACAAATGAGTTACAATATTAAGTTTCAAAAGTTAATAGAAACTTCTATAATAAGCAAGCTCTATGTGTCTCATAGGGTTAACCCAGGCTAAAATACTGGGGATCTCTTGCTTATGCCTAGAAAACCTTGTTCTCGAGAGTCCAAGCAGCATAGAGATAAAGTTTCTCCTTGTCAAGGATTTTTATTCCCTTTCCCCCCTTCTCTGACCTTCCAGTTCAGTTGATGGAGGGAACTTGCACGTCTCCTCTTTGATTCTTTGCTAGGCAGGAGATAACACCTCCTGTTGGAGATTAGTATTTCACACTAGTTAATGCTTTTCTCCTGTCTGGTGATTTACAGTTACAGAGGCTTGCAATGCAAACACTCAAATCCTAACTAATAACAGGTTTGTGACAGTAAGCACCCCTGTATTCACACCCTACACACCATTGTAATAATCTTTGTACAAAATATGCCTTATGATGTATCCTCTGAAAATGAATAACTCACTGATCATTAATATTCTTGTGTGATGTTGTACACAACATATATTAAAAGTTATGACTATACACTAGAATTATAACTAAAGTGTGGGTGAACCAGGTATGTCAGGGGGAGTTGTTAAACAAGTCTATCTTAAACAAAGGAATGTGTGTTTACCCTCAATTTACATAAAAGCAATAAACAGATCCATAAACAAGGTGTGGAAGCAAAGCTCACACTAAAAAGCGGGGGAGAAGACAGCATGGCAGCTACACACAGCAGGAGAGAGAATTTTGGTCTGGGTTTTACTTTTCAGAAGAATCCATTTCAAATGTTTACTGGTTTATAAAGCTAGGGTGGGGGGCAGGGCTGAACTTCAAGTGATAAGCAACTCAAACAACTGATTGTGTACAATATTACTGTCTTATAAAAGTGTACAGAGTGAGGTCTTCTGAAAGCTAATGATGCCCTGGTAATTAATATCATTGTGAAATGTCTGTGTTAACACTATATAAGGAATCATGGATACTCACCGATATTAGGCTGTACAGTCTGCCCAGATAGGAGGTAATGTCACAGTCATCCACCTGTCTCCCATGTAAATTAAACCTGGTAGAATCAGAAACAATGGAAGCCCCATTTACATAGAAATCATAGAGGGGGATGGGAGGCCCGCAGTAAGGTAAGAACAGCATGAGATCATCCTGTTTCTTGAAACAAGCTCATTAACTTTGGAAGATACAAGTAAGCACTGAAGCCATCTTTAGCATCCAGCACTAGACAGATAGGAGAACAGAGCCCCTGCAAGCTGAGAAAGATGGGTCCTTCAACCGAAGGTATGTCTACACTACGGGATTACTCCGAATTTACAGAATTCGATTTTTGGCAACTGATTGTATAAAGTCGAGTGTATGCAGCCACACTAAGCACATTAATTCGGCGGTGTGCGTCCATGTACTGAGGCTAGCATTGACTTCTGGAGCGTTGCACTGTGGGTAGCTATCCCATAGCTATCCCATAGTTCCCGCAGTCTCCTCCGCCCATTGGAATTCTGGGTTGAGATCCCAATGCCCGATGGGGCCAAAAACATTGTTGCGGGTGGTTCTGGATACATCCTCCCCCTCCCTCCAGGAAAGCAACGGCAGACAACCATTTCGCACCTTTTTTCCTGGGTGAACAGTGCAGACTCCATACCATGGCAAGCATGGAGCCTGCTCAGCTCAAGACAGCAGTCATGAACATTGTAAACACCTCGCGCATTATCGTGCAGTTTATGCTGAACCAGAACCTGCCAAACCAGGCAAGGAGGAGTTGGCTACGGCAGCGCACTGACGAGAGTGATGAGGACATGGACACAGAATTCTCTCAAACCGAGGGCCCTGGCGCTTTGAAGATCATATTGTTAATGGGGCAGGTTATAGCCGTGGAATGCTGATTCTGGGCCCGGAAAACAAGCACAGACTGGTGGGACTGCATAGTGTTGCAGGTGTGGGACGATTCCCAGTGGCTGCGAAACTTTTGCATGCGTAAGGGCACTTTCATGGAACTTTGTGACTTGCTTTCCCCTGCCCTGACGCGCCAGAATACCAAGATGAGAGCAGCCCTCACAGTTGAGAAGCGAGTGGCGATAGCTCTGTGGAAGCTTGCAATGCCAGACAGCTACCGGTCAGTCGGGAATCAATTTGGAGTGGGCAAATCTACTGTGGGGGCTGCTGTGATGCAAGTAGCCAAAGCAATCACTGAACTGCTGCTACCAAAGGTAGTGACTCTGGGAAATGTGCAGGTCATAGTGGATGGCTTTGCTGCAATGGGATTCCCTAACTGTGGTGGGGCGATAGATGGAACCCATATCCCTATCTTGGCACCAGAGCAGCCAGTACATAAACCGCAATGGGTACTTTTCAATGGTGCTGCAAGCACTGGTGGATCACAAGGGATGTTTCACCAACATCAACGTGGGATGGCTGGGAAGGGTTCATGACGCTCACGTCTTCAGGAACACTACTCTGTTTAAATGGCTGCAGCAAGGGACTTACTTCCCAGACCAGAAAATAACCGTTGGGGATGTTGAAATGCCAATAGTTATCCTTGGGGATCCAGCCTACCCCTTAATGCCATGGCTCATGAAGCCACACACAGGCAGCCTGGACAGTAGTCAGGAGCTGTTCAACTACAGGCTGAGCAAGTGCAGAATAGACTCATAGACTCTAAGGTCAGAAGGGACATTATGATCATCTAGTCTGACCTCCCGCATGATACGGGCCACAAAACCCGAGCTACCCACTCCTGGAAGAATTCTCTCCCTTGACTTAGCTGTAGAACTCCCAAATCATTATTTAAAGACTTCTAGTCGCTCAGAATCCTCCAGCAAGCGACCCCTGCCTCATGCTGCGGAGGAAGGCGAAAAACCTCCAGGGCCTCTGCCAGTCTACCCCGGAGGAAAATTCCTTCACGACCCCAAATATGGCGATCAGCTGATCCCTGAGCATTGCGGGCAAGATTCTCTAGCCAGACCTTCTGGAAAAGTTCTCTGTAGTAACTTTTAATATCCCATCATTGACCATTGTTATCGACCTATTGACTAAAATCACTGTGTCCCATCAAATCATCCCCTCCATAAACTTATTAAGCTTGATCTTAAAGCCAGAGAGGTCTTTCGCCCCCACCGTTTCCCTCGGAAGGCTATTCCAAAACTTCACCCCTCTGATGGTTAGAAACCTTCGTCTAATTTCAAGCCTAAACTTCCCGACGGCCAGTTTATATCCATTCGTTCTAGTGTCCACATTAGTACTGAGCTGAAATAATTCCTCTCCCTCCCTGATATTTATCCCTCTGATATATTTAAAGAGAGCAATCATATCCCCACTCAGCCTTCTTTTGGTTAAGGTAAACAAACCGAGCTCCTCGAGTCTCCTTTCATACGACAGATTTTCCATTCCTCGGATCATCCTAGTGGCCCTTCTCTGTACCCGTTCCAGTTTGATTTCATCCTTTTTAAACATGGGAGACCAGAACTGCACACAGTACTCCAAATGAGGTCTCACCAGTGCCTTGTATAACGGAACCAGCACCTCCCTATCCCTACTAGAAACACCTCGCCTAATGCATCCCAAGACCGCATTACATTTTTTCACGGCCACGTCACATTGCCGACTCATAGTCATCCTGTGATCAACCACGACTCCGAGGTCCTTCTCCTCTTCCGTTACTTCTAACCGATGCGTCCCCAGCTTATAACTAAAATTCTTGTTAGTTATCCCTAAATGCATAACCTTACACTTCTCACTATTAAATTTCATCTTATTACTATTACTCCAGTTTAGAAGGTCATCTAAATCTCCCTGCAGGATATCCCGATCCTTCTCCGAATTAGCAATACCTCCCAACTTTGTGTCATCCGCAAACTTTATCAGCCCCCTCCTACATTTGGTTCCAAGGTCAGTAATGAATAGATTAAATAAAATCGGACCCAAAACCGAACCTTGAGGAACTCCACTGGTAACCTCCCTCCAGCCTGACAGTTCACCTTTTAGAACGACCCGCTGCAGTCTCCCCTTTAATCAGTTTCTTATCCACCTCTGGATTTTCATATCGATCCCCATCTTTTCCAATTTAACCAATAAATTCCTCATGCGGTACCGTATCAAATGCTTTACTGAAATCGAGGTATATTAGATCCACCGCATTTCCTTTATCTAAGAAATCTGTTACTTTCTCAAAGAAGGAGATCAGGTTGGTTTGGCACGATCTACCTTTCGTAAAACCATGTTGTAATTTGTCCCAATTGGCATTGACCTCAAGGTCCTTAACTACTTTCTTCTTCAAAATTTTTTCCAAGACCTTGCATATTACAGATGTTAGACTAACAGGCCTGTAGTTACCCGGGTCACTTTTTTTCCCCTTCTTGAAAATAGGTACCACATTAGCTATTCTCCAATCAAACGGTACCACCCCCAAGTTTATGGATTCATTAAAAATTATCGCTAACAGGCTTGCAATTTCCCGCGCCAGTTCTTTTAATATTCTCGGATGAAGATCATCCGGTCCGCCCAATTTAGTCCCGTTAAGCCGTTTAAGTTTGGCTTCTACCTTGGATACGGTAATGTCAATCCCCACTCCATTATTCCCATACGTCTCCCTTCTACTATTCCTTGGCCTTTCATTAGCCTCATTAAATACCGATGCAAAATATTCATTTAGATATTGTGCCATGCCTAGATTATCCTTAATCTTCACTCCATCTACAGTCTTAAGCGGTCCCACTTCTTCTTTCTTTGTTTTCTTCCTATTTATATGGCTATAAAAGCTCTTACTATTGGTTTTAATTCCCCTCGCAAGGTCCAACTCTACTCGGCTTTTGGCTTTTCTCACTCCATCTCTACATGCTCTGACCTCAATAAGGTAGGTTTCTTTGCTGATCCCCCCCTCTTCCACTCCCTGTACGCTTTCTGTTTTTTCTTAATCACCCCTCTGAGATGCTTGTTCATCCAGCTCGGTCTAAATCTCCTGCCTACGAACTGTTTTCCCTTTCTCGGGATACAGGCCTCCGACAGCTCCTGCAACTTCAACTTGAAATAATCCCAGGCGCCTTCCGCCTTTAGATCCCTAAATATGTTAGTCCAATCCACTTCCCTAACCAGTCCCCTTAATTTATTAAAATTAGCCCTTTTGAAATCGTAAACCTTAGTCTCCGATTTAATTCTGTTAATCTTTCCATTTAGTTTAAACTGAATTAGCTCATGATCACTCAAGCCAAGGTTGTCCCCTACAACCATTTCCTCAACTAGGTCCTCACTACTCACCAGCACCAAATCTAAAATGGCATCCCCCCTCGTCGGTTCAGCAACTACTTGATGAAGGAATTCATCAGCTATCACATCTAGGAAAATCTGAGTCCAATTATTGTTACTAGCATTTGTTCCCCAATCTATATCCGGGAAGTTAAAGTCTCCCATGATTACACAGTTTCTGTTAGTATTTACTTCTCTAAAAATGTTATAGAGTTCCCTGTCCATATCCAGGCTAGATCCCGGCGGTCTATAGCACACCCCAAGCACTATCCCAGGGGAGGCTCTAGTAGTTCTTTTACCCAATATGAGTATTGCCCAGACAGACTCCGTCTTATCCATTCCCTCACTTACTATTTCTTTACAGTTTACCTCATTAATGACATACAATGCTACTCCCCCTGCTTGGTGGTAGAATGTGCATTTGGATGTTTAAAGGGTTGCTGGAGCACGTTACTGACTCGCTCAGACCCCAGCCAAACCAATATTCCCATTGTTATTGCAGCTTGCTGTGTGCTCCACAATCTCTGTGAGAGTAAGGAGGAGACCTTTATGGCGGGGAGGGAGTCTGATTACGCGCAGCCAGACACCAGGGCGATTAGAAGAGCACACCAGGAAGCGCTGCGCATCAGAGAAGCTTTGAAAACCAGTTTCATGACTGGCCAGGCTACAGTGTGAAAGTTATGTTTGTTTCTCCTTGATGAAAACCCACCCCCTTGATTGACTCATTCCCTGTAAGCAAACCACCCTCCCCCCTTCGATCACAGCTTGCTTTCAAAGGAAATAAAGTCACTATCATTTAAAAATCATGTATTCTTTTTTAATTGATTATAAACATAGGGAGAGAAATGACAAGGTAGCCGGGTGGGGTTTGGGAGGAGGATAGGAGGGAAGGAAAAGGCCACTTCAAAAGTTCAAAATAATGACAGCCTTTTGCTTGGGCTGTCCACTGGGGTGGAGTGGGTGGGTGCATGGAGCCTCCTCCCCTGCGTTCTTACACGTTTGGGTGAGGAGGCTATGGAACATGGTGAGGGGGGAGGATGGTTATACAGGGGCTGCAGCGGCACTCTGTGATCCTGCTGCCATTCCTGAAGCTCCACCAGATGCCAGAGCATGTCCATTTGATCCCGCAGTAGCCCCAGCATTGCATCCTGCCTCCTCTGATCTTCCTGCTGCGACCTCTCATCTCGAGCGTCCCTCCTGTCCTCACGTTGGTCCCTCCTGTCCTCACGTTGGTCCCTCCTGTCCTCACGTTCACTGGCATCTTTCCTGTACTTTGATACAGTGTTCTTCCACTCATTCAGATGAGCTCTTTTATCGCGGGTCAATTGCATGATTTCCGAGAACATTTCGTCTCATGTGCGTTTTTTCGCCGCCTTATCTGAGATAGCCTTCGGGACGGAGGAGGGAGGCTTGAAAAATTTGCAGCTGTGGGAGGGAGGGAAAAAAGGGAGAGAAGTATTTTAAAAGATACATTTTACAGAACAATGCTTATACTCTTTCACGGTGAACAATACTATTCACATTACATAGTACATGTGATTTTGGTACAAGGTCGCATTTTGCATCTTATATTGAGTGCCTGCGGCTTTGGTGTTAGAGATCACAGACGCAGGGCCGGGCAACAGAATTCGGCTTGCATGCAGCCTTGGTAAGCCATTGTCTTTCGGCTTCTGCAAACTTCATTAAAGCAGCGCCCTCCTTTCCCATACCAAGCAAAGCCCGTTGAGTGCTGTGGTTTTCGTGTTAATGTGTAGCAGCAGAAACCAAACTAAGCCCCCCGCACCACCCATCCAATTCTCTTGGATGATCGCTTTATCTCTCCCCCCACCACGTGGCTGGTATCAGGGAAGATCCCTGCTAGCCAAACGCGAAAAGCTCAGCGCCAATGCCCCTTCCCCCCCCCCCACCGCTTGGCTAACTGCAGGGAAGGATTTCTTTTCAGCCACAGGCAAACAGCCAAGTAGGAACGGCCACCTCTGTCCCCTTAATTAAATTCCCGTATTTCAACCAGGATACCATGAATGAGATCACTTTCCTGAGGATAACACAGCGAGATAAAGAACGGATGTTGCTTGAATGCCAGCAAACACCGGGACCATACGCTGCCAGGCTTTGTCATGCAATGATACCAGATTACTTGCTACTAGCATGGAGTGGTCAAGTGTCCTACCATGGAGGATGGAATAAGGCTGCCCTGCCCAGAAACCTTCTGGAAAGGCTTTTGGAGTACCTCCAGGAGAGCTTCATGGAGATGTCCCTGGAGCATTTCCACTCCATCCCCAGACACGTTAACAGACTTTTCCATTAACTGTACTGGCCGCGAATGCATCCCAAGTCCTCAGGGCAAATTAATAATTAAAAAACACTTGTTTTTAAACCATGTTTTATATTTACAAAGGTACACTCACCAGAGGTCCCTTCCATGGCCTCATTGTCTGAGATAACGCCTTGGGAGGGTTTGTAGGGTTGATAGGGTACTTCAGTCAGGCTGAGAAAAAGATCCTGGCTGTTGGGGAGAATGGAGTGCTGTGTGCTCTCCGCAAGCTCGTCCTCATCCTCCTCCTCCTCATCTTCCCCGTCCGCAGAATCCTCAGGCATGGCTGAGATTACCCCGTCCTCGGAATCCATGGTCAGAGGTGGGGTAGTGGTGGCGGTCCCCCCTAGAATTGCATGCAGCTCAGCGTAGAAGCGGCATGTCTGTGGCTCTGACCTGGACCTTCTGTTTGCTTCTTTGGTTTTCTGGTAGGCTTGTCTGAGCTCCTTAACTTTCACGTGGCACTGTAGTGAGTCTCTATGGCCTCTCTCCATCATGCCCTTGGAGATTTTTTCAAATGTTTTGGCATTTCGTCTTTTGGAACGTAGTTCTGCTAGCACAGAATCCTCTCCCCATATAGTGATCAGATCCCATACAGTCCATGCTGGTGCTCTTTTTCGATTCTCGGACTGCATGGTTACCTGTGCTGATGAGCTCTGCGTAGTCACCTGTGCTCTCCACGCTGGGCAAACAGGAAATTAAATTCAAAAGTTCGCGGGGCTTTTCCTGTCTACCTGGCCAGTGCATCCGAGTTCAGATTGATGTCCAGAGTGGTCACAACGGTGCACTGTGGGATAGCTCCTGGAGGCCAATACCGTCAAATTGCGGCCACACTAACCCTAATTCGAAATGGCAATGTCGATTTCGGTGCTACTTCCCTCGTCAGGGAGGAATACAGAAATTGGTTTTAAGAGCCCTTTATGTCGAAGTAAATGGCTTCGTTGTGTGGACGGGTGCAGGGTTAATTCGATTTAATGCTGCTACATTAGAACTAAACTCGTAGTATAGACCAGGCCCAAGAGGCGTTGAAGTCTCTGGTACAGAATACAGGTGAGAAACTTGTTTAGGCAAAGATCTTTCACCTAAGAAGACACAGGAAGCCAGCACTTTGTACTTTTGTGGAAGATCCTAACTGAGGGAAAAGTCAGTCATGGCTGGGAAGAATGACTGGAGCAAGAAACCACCTTGAACAAAGTCTGTATCTTGCTAAATTAAGTTTCAGACCTAATGAAATGTATTTTGCTTTGTTTTACACGCAACTCTTTCTCTCTTCATTCCTTAAACTTGAACTCACTTAATCCGGTGTATGTTAACAAATGTATTTCATTTTTACCATAAGCCAACTCAGGGCTGTGTTTAGAAGGAAGGGTGCACTTATCCCCAGTTAAGTTAATCATCTGTGATGTGTTTGTGTATCTATAAAGGAACACACGAACCATATCATTTCTCTGAACTGCCCAGGATTTGGCTGGACACTGCAGAGAACACAGTTTGGGGAAAATTCAGGACTAGGAGTGTGTTGGGGTCACCCTGCAAGTAGTAGCCCAGGTTGGTGGAAGCCAGAGTGGGGCTGTAGATAGGCTGCTGGGGTCAGAACTGCTGAGCCAGGGCTGTCTAGCTCACACTCAGGGAGTGACCAGAGGCTGGTTGTGAGCACCCCAGGTTGGGTGCTTCAACAGCAAAGCATTTGTGAAGCACTCAAGGTTCCAGGTAGGTGGTGACACAACCCCTTGCTGGTCTGGATTGCACCCCAGACTCTGACAATGGGATACAGATGTTATAAGTGAGATTAATGCATGGGACAATGTGCAAGCATTCAATAAAGTCTAACACTAAGCACATTTTTATAATTCTAATACCTATTTTAACAATACTAGCACATAGGTGAACAAAACTAATTCCTGCTATGTGTTTGTCAGTATTCAAGTAAGGCAAAGGGACCTTGGCATAAGATGGCACCTGGTTTGCCAGCATCACAGTCACCCTCTAGTGGGTTCACCACATAAGAGACTCTTCTGCTAGTTAAAGGAAGTCCCCCTTTAGCTCAAGGTGTAGAGGTCTGTGCTGTGGGTTAGACTTTTGAAAACAGCTAATTTTTAAGGTGCCTTATCTTGGGAACCCTTTGTTCAACTGACTTCAAAATGTCCTTATAAAGTCTTGTCCGGCCCCTTTCCAGACATTCCAATTTGCACACAACCTGCCTTTGCATGGAATTTTAGAGAAGGTATAAAATTCAGTTTTAAAATAGAAATTTAGTTGCAACTTGAACTATCAGAGCTTAGTGTCCCTCCCAGTGTGCTATTGGCAATGTGCACATACGCCCAGTGACAACTGCCATTGAATAGAGGATGTCTCAGTATTCCATGGGATGTGCAGATATGAATTTAAGAAAGTTGTATTTCATAGGCTCTGTAGACTGAAGGAAAAAAATGTGTGATGTTATATTGTAGATGTAGAACAAGGAGTAATGGTCTCAAGTTGCAGTTGGGGAGGTTTAGGTTGGATATTAGGAAAAAAATTTTCACTAGGAGGGTGGTGAAGCACTGGAATGGGTTACCTAGGGAGGTGGTGGAATCTCCTTCCTTAGAGGTTTTTAAGGTCAGGCTTGACAAAGCCCTGGCTGGGATGATTTAGTTGGGAATTGGTCCTGCTTTGAGCAGGGGGTTGGACTAGATGACCTCCTGAGGTCCCTTCCAACCCTGATATTCTATGATTCTATGAAATCCAGGGTGAGGACATACAACCAGACTGTTATAATTTGTAATGGGGGGACAGAGTTAAGATTGCATGTGCTAATTAGCATTTCCTAACTTGTAAAAGAGAGCTTAACCTATAACCTTAGCAGTTTCAGTGTGTTTCATATTGAATTTATAAAAAGAAAGAACATAAAAGCCAGGGATAGAACTGCAGGATGTAGAGCATTGCTGTGTTTGCACCAAATGACAATGTGTGTAAATTACAGAAACTTGAACTATTGGCTATGTGGCACCTGACCCCAGTGCTATGCATCTTAGGAGGCTGCAGCAGGAGGCTGCAGTGATCTTGCACCTTCTACAGCAGCTTTGGTGCTTCTGTGAGAAGAACAGCTTTTATGGGAAGACAGAAATTATATCAAATTAAAATACACCTCTACCCCAATATAACGTGACCCAATATAACATGAATTCGGATATAACGCGGTAAAGCAGCGCTCGGGGGCGGGGCTGCACGCTCCAGCGGATCAAAGCAAGTTAGATATAACGCGATTTCACCTATAACGCAGTAAGATTTTTTGGCTCCCGAGGGCAGCGTTATATCGGGGTAGAGGTGTAGTATATATTAAATGAGTTTCATATTGATAAGCTTCAAAGTAACTTTTCTCTATCAAGATGCAGATTCCAAAAGATACATTGTTTGACCAATAGCCCAGATCTTGAAAGAATACGTGTCTGTTTTTAAATGAGCAGAGAAGAATCTGGAAATGATTAAACTGATCAAACTTTAAAGTAATTTTTTTTCTGATGGATGAATGAATGTTGAGTGACAGGTTTAGTTGCTAGGGTTTTTCCAATTAGCTATTTTTTACAGGATTTTTACACTGTACTTTCAGTAAACTGTTGAAACAATGTCACCTTAAGACCCAATAAGACCACGCCACCTTCCTCAAAAATGCTGTCATGGATTTTTGATATTTTGGGGAGTCTGAGGTGGCGCCCCCTGGGGTCACAGACCTGTGGTGTGCAAAACACTGAATATTTTTGAAAATTGCTAATTTAAATGGGATTTTTCCAAGTTGACCATCAGTACGGATGACCTGAACATGATTGGACCAAGTCACATATTTCCAAGGTTGGCCTCGCACCTGATTTTTCCAAAGACCTTAGAAGGAGGTGCTACAAGGCAAAGCTGGTGAAACTCATAAATTGCAAGTACAAGAGAAGGCCAAGAAGCCTCCTCGCTTGGTGGATCAACAAACCACGTGAGGCCAGACGGATGTTCCAGAATCCCCAGGGTTTTCTTGGGGAAAGAAAGTCATGACATCAACAACCAGGCCATTCCAGCCATTGACCAGTCTCTTGGCACCTGAAGGAGGCCTGCTAACGCTGCATCAGCAGAACATCGACATCTGGCTCCTTGCCTGCAGCTCCATCTCCTACTCTACAAGAGTCTAGGAGACTATGAGAGCTGAAGAGTTCATGAGCCCCCTGTTATCTGAAGAACCTTATTTTTCCTTTTTCTATATTTATTAGCTGTGAGACTACCCAGCCTTTTCATATTCTTTAGTTTTACGGAGTGAAAGTGAAAATGACTGTGTGCATGCCATGTGCCTGGAATCACCCATAACATCTAGATGGGTAAGGTGCCAGAAAGAAAAGTTCCCCACAGCCCTAAATATTGTCCAATAAAGTTACTCTTTAATATGTGTTCTGTGACCTAGGATTAAAAGTCCTGAGAGACACAAAATTGTCATCTGCAGTGTCTGTTTAGAGTTGCCAAACTTCTGGTTATCAAGAGCATTCTGTTAAAGTCTGTATTATAATATCTCCATTGGAGGTGTGGATCGTGTGTGTGGGGGGTGGGGGGGAGGTGAGGAAAATGTTAGCTACCTGTCACAGGGTGCTCAACTCACTGCTGGGTGGCTCCCCCTTCTGGCGATTAGCTCCACCGGGTTCAGCATCTCCTTTTTTCTCTACCACCGTTGCTGCTCTCCTCCGGGGTGCCATTTCAGATTTTTTTGGGGGGAGGAGCAAATTTAACCATGAGTCCAGAGGCTACTTGAGCACCCGAAAACTCTTGTTTTTTTTGCAGATAATAACTTAGATACAGTGTTCCTATCAGGTAATAATTTCTAATTCCTACACAAAGAAAAAATTAAATAAATATTAGACCTACTCAGCTCTAATGCTAACATGTTCTGACACCTTGAGTCAAGTCACTTAAGGGGCACTGGTTAGGGTTAACATTTTAATGTATATTCTTAATTTGTTACTAACTCTTGAATACAATAATTGAAACAATTGTAGAAAAATCTAGATTACTCTCTATCACTTTTTTGCAGTTCATCAAGCTTGGAATAGATCATTTAACTTTTGGAAACATTCTATTAGGGTAAGATTCCATGAATCTATACTGCACTACCTGGACTACTAGGGGTGTTACCTCACTACAAATAATAGACTAGAAAATGGCTTTAAACAGGAGTGAAACTGACACTTTAAAAGTCACTTTCATAGAATTGCCAACCCCAAATGTTCAAAAATCAAGAATCAGGGTCACCAAAAATCATGAGTTTGGCTTTAAAATAACGATATTATGTAAAAATAATAGATTTGGTGGTTTTTTTAATTTACATTTTCCTTTTTGAGCCTCTAAGGTGCACTGGGGTCACATTTTGAAGCTTTCTCCACAGCCACAAGAGCTAGAAACCTCATTTTTCTTTAAGAATGAAAGCTGAAATCATCACATATCACTTGACTCCAGGAGCTGGGGCTTTAAGGAAAACAATAATTATGAGACTCATGACAAAATCAGGAGAGTTGGCAACACTGCTTTCACTTCTGTTTAAAGGCTAGTTACTTTCGAGAAGGGTCTTAAACACAACACTACAGTGATTGAGTTGCAGTTTTCACAGGAGAATATTTTAAATCAAACACCAAGAAAATTCCACATTTTAAAGTTGGGGAAAAAAATTAGACTTCTGAGGTATATCAGGGCCACTGCAGGCAGGAAAGGAAAATAAACAGGCACAGGAGCTCTGGGCAGCTCTTCCTCATGAAAGAAAATTGGAGGGTCAAATCTTCTAGTCCCTAATCAAATAAAATGTCTATTGCCATCAATGCCTCCACTCATAGATATAAACATCATAGTGAACATGTGATAACATGTGTGGTCAATAACTGTACACTTCAATATCTGAGCCAGAGTTACACATCTTATATGCATTGGCTCAAAGACTACATTTTCTGGCATATTCTGAACAGTGCTGAGCACACAGATCGTGCCCAGTGAATAATACAAATCATGACAATAATCGTCAACTTTATGGACTCTGTGGATGCAATTTCTATTCTTTGTTCTGGAATTGGCCTGAATACAGCTGAAACCCTAAGAATTTGATATATAATCACGTCTGATACTCATACGACACTTCCTCATTGCTTTCTTTTCTCAAACTCAGAACAAAAAATGACAAAACAAAATGGTTTTCAGCCTGGGGCAGAATCTGCCACCCATTGGCGGTTAAGTGCTCTCCTCTCATCTGATTCTCATTCTCTTTCTTTCTTCATCCTTCCTGACCTCTGTGCTGTTTTTCATACTGTCAACCATGACATCCTTCCCAATCACCCCAGACCAATTGCTGGGGTCTCAGAGAACTGGCCTTCTTGGTTTTGCTCCCATCCATCAGAGGCCTCTTTTTTGCAGCATACGGCAGAGAGAAATGCTGGTCCAGTGGATAGGGAGCTAGCCCTGAGAGACCTGGGTTCTACTCTCTTCCCCCCCTGGAATTCCTGTATGATTTCAGGCTAGTGCCTTCAAAGGTTTTTAGGCACCCAAAGATGCAGCTAGGCATCTAGTGTGGTTTACAAAGCAACTAACCTTCTAGGCACTTTTGAAAATCCCACTAGGTGCCTAAATACCTTTGAAAATCTTGTTGTTGGTCTCTCTGTGCCTCAGTGTCCCATCTGTACAATGGGGATAACAGCACTGCTCTATCTCACTGAGGGGCTGTGAAGTGAGGTGCTCAGATACTACGGTGATAGGGCCACATAAGTACCACAGGTAGAGTGGGAACTTCTCTATATCACCTCAGTGTTCAAGTGACTGCAATGTGTTTTTCAAATGAGGAGGGTGGGGTGAAGTGTGTTGTTTGTATATGTGGGGAGAGAGAGAGTGGGTTTTTGGAGTGCTGAGAGTGTGTTGGCATGCTATCTTGTAAGTTCAGATCCCCTTAGCCCTCCTTCCTCTCACTCACTCACTCAGTAAACGTGTGCTTTGCCCCGTTGCAGATAAGCAGCCCCTGTCTGAAACGGAGCTCTGAAAAGGCAGTTTGGCATTCCTCAGCCGATTTCACAACAAAGAGAAGAGAGGCCACTTGACTTAAGGGGATTATGGGATGTTTCCGGAGGTCAATCAGAACGCTGTAGCGTAACTCCTCGTTCACACTGGCCCTGGGGTGTCTCAGCCAATACGCAACAGCTGTTATCATTCTTGTGGAGGTGGAGTACTAGGAGCGCTGTAGCCAGGGATTCAGCGCGCTCTACGTGCCTTGCCAGTGTGGATCGAGAGTAAGGTAGAGCTCTCTGTGAGGCTTTATTGCGGTATAAAGTGTCAGTGTAGCTAAGCCCTTAGTCTCCTCTGTTTGCAGCTTAATTGGCTGACTGGGCCCAGCTGGCCAAATTCAACTCTCTCTGGGCCGGTGTGGCACCTCTTCACACCACCACCCTAGAACTGAAGTCTTAAAAAGGAAGCTCTAACTGGCTCTGAAGTTGTGGTTTAGACATTAGATAATTTGGTTTCAGTATTAAACTATTTGACCAGCACCACACTAAAGATCTGTCTGACTTTGGTAAGATTCTTCAGTTGGGATTTATAGCCAAATGGATAGCCACCTTAGATTCTTTCTTAGAATTGATAAGGATCAATTATTTGTAATATTAATTTGACGATTTAACTAACGTGATGATAGTATGACTTTGATTTGATACATATATTCTTAGTTTGAATTAATAGTAGCAGAGCTTTGGTGATATGTGTAACACTTCCTGGGGTACCCCATTATGGGGCACCTCGCTACCACCTGGCTTTAGCGTGAGGCAGTCTTGCCAGTGCCTGCCAGATGGTCAGCCCCCCAACTCCTCTGGTCATGGGCAACACTCCTTTCTAGGCCTCCCTCTTTCTCTCTAGAAGTTAGTGATAGGCACACCCCAATCCTCAAGCCCCCAAACATCTCTCTGGAGCATCCATCCTCTGCAGAACACTTGCAGTATTCACAGAGTCACTGCTCCAGCTTACCAGTTCTACCTCAGCTCACCGCCCTGCTTCACATAGCACTTGGATAGGTTTATAGTGAAAGTAAGGAAAAGTTTATTTAACAAAGATTTAAGTAATAGCAAGTAGGAGTATTGGAAAGAAATGGTTACATATAAAATGGAATCATAACATGCATTCCAGAAGAACTTGGACTTAATTAACAAGCTCTGCAATGCTCACCCAACGTCCTTGCAGCATTTGACCGCCAGGCTGGCTGGGACCTTCCTTTCATAAGACAAACATGCTGTTAGCTTATCTCCTTAGTGCAGGATCCCATGTGTTCCATCCTTTGTCCTTATTCATAAATAGGACATCCCCCCTGCTGATTTTTTCCTGTAGATTTTCTCTCTTGTAGGTTTCTCAGTCTTTTGACTGGTATCTGACTCAGTATGCAAACAGGTTTCCATTGGGAGGCAGACAATACACACATGGCCAGCCAGAGAGATAAGGGTCTGTTACCTCTTGACAGGGACATGTCTGAGGTACGTCACCTCCTGGTGACCTGCCTTAAAGCCCAGATCTTAAGAAAACCATTTCCAGTATAGACACATATGTAGCCAATGATTTTAGTTTAGTATCCATTTATCATGTGATGTTATGATTAATCAGTGTGTTATATTACATATATTCTCTGTATGTTAATTAGAGTTGATTTGTAGGATTATACAAATATAAGATTGATCAATATTTAGAGGAACTAAGTAGTAGACATGAATAAGACAAGCTGAAACGCAAAAATCTGTAGGTCAAGGCCTGCAAGACTCTAGCTAAGCTATTTTAGGCCTTGGAGACAAGAAATGATGTTGCAAGTCAGTGACCGAGAGATAACCCGAAAGATGATGGGAAAGAGATACCAATCGGTAATATTGCGAAAGTATAGCTGGGAAGATTAAAATTAAATCATAAAATGCTGTAACAACAAATATTGTCTCTAACACATGCCTTAACCGCAGACAAAGCTGGTATGTCAATGTTGACAAAACCTACCCAGCCTATAGAATTTGGGATCCTTTGTGTTTCCAGGGGACACAAACCAATAGGAAAGAGAGGGTTGACACTTTCATGTATAGGTGCACAATGTAGTATAGACAGACTCACGGTATAAAAAGGAGTCCAGTGGCACCTTAAAGACTACCAGATTTATTTGGGCATAAGCTTTCGGGGGTAAAGTATATTTATGCTTATATCTGTAATTTTCACTCCATGCATCTGAAGAAGTGTTTTTTTACCCATGAAAGCTTATGCCCAAATAAATCTGTTAGTCTTTAAGGTGCCACTGGACTCCTCATTGTTTTTGTGGGTACAGACTAACGCGGCTACCCCTCTGATACTTGAGTATAAAAAGGGGTGCCCAGAGCAGGAAAATTGGCTTCCTATGGGAAACTGCAGCAGGAACCACTCCCATATTGATGGTCAATCCATGAGAGGGCCAACAGACTAACACCATCTAGGAGGATGTGAGTAGGTCTGTAGGTATAACCAGTTCATTATACGTATCTATAGGAATTGTATATGCTATGACATTTATTGCTTTGTTGATAACTTTAATAAAATTACTAAAAGATAGATGCTCTTTGTAATTGTATGTTATTTGCCTATGCTCTCATGTGTTCCTATGAACTCTAAATCTAGTTGAACTTGAGACTGTAGCTGACAGAGCCGAACCCACTGAAATATGATTAACATTAAATAGAATAAAAGGTTACACATAACTCCTGAAATATTATCGGCACAGACACTTTGCAGTGAGTATGACGACCTGTGGGTGCCTGGCTCTGGGTAGTGACCTCACATGCCCCCCTTCTGTGAACTGTTATGCAGATATCCGATCCAGGGGATCACTGTTTATCTCTGTGCATTCACAGTGCCCTCTGCCAATTGGCACCCAGGCGTGTCTGAGGGGTCTCAGAATGTTTTCTTGGTTTTGTTTTTAAGTGTTTTAATAAAAGTTATAAGTTACATTGCTTTTGATAAGCAATGTGGGTCCAAAGCCTTTAAGGAGAGGCTGGGTATCAGCCAGTCACCTAAAAGCGTGACCAGCTCCTCCTAATTAGTCTTTGGTTCTCACTCTCCGCAGCCACCACATCTAAAAAGCTGAACCCGGAGGAAAAAGGCTGGCTGTGCCTGGGTTCCTCCTCCCCTGGTAACAGCCTGGCTGTGCCTTAGCACCCTGCCCCCCCATAATGTGCTGGCTGTGCCCTGGTGCCCCCCAACTGACTGGCCATGCCTGGGTTCCTCCTTCCCCAGTGCCAGAGTGCCCCTCAACCTTGTAACAGACTGGCTGTGCCAGGCTGCCACCCATAAGAAGCAGGTGCTGCCTGGGCTCAAGCCTGTTAGTAAAAAGCGGGCAGGGACCCCATGCCGTGATATCGCTATTGAAGCGATGCCGTGACTCGGATTCGAACCGAGGTTGCTGCGGCCACAACGCAGAGTACTAACCACTATACGATCACGGCGAGCTACTGGGGCTCTGTGACAAGCGTCTGGCGCCCGCCCTTTTCAGAGCGGAGCTGATGACGTCACCACGAGAGTCCGCCTCGGCAGTTCTGTCTCCTTCCCTTACCGTGTCTAGAGCAGCTACTGCGCATGCGGCCCCCAATGGAAGGGGGCGAGCTCTAGGTGGCGCAGGGCTCCATGCAGAGCGCTAAACCAACGGATTGGGGAGCGGGAGGCGGGGCGAGCCGGAAGTGTCCTTAGGCGGGAGCAGTTGGCGCGTGTTCGCTCTAGTCAGGCGCGCGCAGCCACTTCTCAATGGGAAGGGCGGAGCTATGGTGGGCGGTGGGGCCGGCAGCTCTTCCCGCCCCTGCGGGGCCGGTTTGCTCGGCTGCGGCCTTCGCTGTCCCGCCTGGCACTGCCTCTCTCGCGCGGGGACCAGGGAGCCCCTCGGCCGCGCGCAAAGGAGTCCAGCCCCGGGGCGGGGCGGGGGTGTTGAATGAGGGGCAGGCTCCGCCCCCTGTGCACCCCGGCCGGCCTGCGGGCCCAGCCACCCCGCCGAGAGCAGCGCCCAAGGCCGAGTGGGGCCGCGGGGGGCGAGATCCCCCATTCCCTCCCCGCCCCCCGGCTGGCCTTGGGGCAGGTCCCCGCTCGCGTCCAGCCAGGGTCTGCCGTGCGTGCTGCCAGCCTCCTGCAGACCCACCCGGGGCCTACGCTGCCCGCTGCTGGGCCCGGCGCTCCCCTGAGCCAGGAGACACCTGAACACGCCACTGTAAAACAAAGATGTGCCCAGCTGCCCTTCTCAGCACAAGCTTCCCCGACAGACCGGCCCTGCAACAGTTATTCCAGCAATGTAGGGTCTAGTGCAGGGGTGGGCAAACTTTTTGGCCCAAGGGCCACATCTGCAAATAGGAATTGTATGGTGGGCCATGAACGCTCACTGTGAAAAGGGGTGAGGGCTCTGGAGTGGGGCTGGGGATGAGGGGTTTGGGGTGCAGGAGGGTGCTCTGGGCTAGGATTGAGGGGTTTGGAGGGCAGGAGAGGGATCAGGGCTGGGGCAGAGGGGTGGGGCTGGGGATGAAGGGTTTGGGGTGCAGGAGGGTGCTCTGGGCTGGGATCGAGGAGCTGGGAGGGGGATCAGGGTAGGGGGGTGGGGTGTGGGGAGAGGCTCAGGGTGGGGCTTACCTCAAGTGTCTCCCAGAAGCAGCAGCATGTCCCTTCTTCGGCTCCTACGCAGAGACATGGCCAGGCGACTTTGTGGACTGCCCCATCCGCAGGTACCACTGCTGCAGCTCCCATTAGCTGGGGTTCCCGGCCAATGGGAGCTGCGGGGGCGGTGCTTGGGGTGGGGGTAGTGTGCAGAGCAGAGGCCCCTGGCTGCCCCTATGTAGGAGCCAGAGGGGGGCCGTGCTGCTGCTTCCGGGAGCCGCATGGAGTGGACCCTGACCCTGCTTGCTGGCTGGAGCGCCGCAGCAGGACCAGCCACAGATGCCACTCCCCAGCGGGAGCTCGAGAGCTGGATTAAAACAGCTGGTGGGCCGGATCTGGCCTGCGGGTCGCAGTTTGCCCACCTCTGGTCTAGTGGTTAGAGACAATCTGGCCAAGTGTAACACCACCTGTTTCAGTCATCTGCAGGGACTGGATCTGGGCTCTCTAGGTCTAATAGTATGAGCCTCTCCCAGTAGAGCTAAAGGAAATTCTTGATAGTATGGGGAGAGTAACAGACGTCCTCTAAAGGGATGGAGATCTGTACTGGGTTACTGTGCATTACACTAGGGCTAATCTGGCTCATTTCACTTCCAAAGGCAGAGTTGGAGACATGTACTGATCTCAGCTCTGCCTGACATCAGCTTGTCTGACCTCTCAGATGCATAAAATGGGTGAATGATTGTGATACAAAGACCTTGTAATCGTGGCCCAAACACTTGGCTAATGCAGGGCTCCTGCTCTTCCGTAACAGAAAGTGTACCTAGACTGGCACCAGCAAATACAGAGCTATGGTAAAATGAACTTAACTCTGAAATGTGGGGAATTCTGCTTCACTGCTATGACCCCAGCTGTAAGGGTCTTCTCTGCAGAGGAGATGAGGATTGTAGATATGAGCTGTACTGCTGGTATTGTGAAAGGACAGCTACTCATTAATCCACAAGGAGCCCGGTTTTGTTGGGGCAGGCAAGTCTCAGGAGCGAGCTCAGCATGGAAAGCAGCAGAGCTCCACAAAGCCCACATTGAGTTCCCTTGGCCACACTCCCTCCTTGGGGCCAGAGCATAGACGTGCACAGCACATTTCATTAGGGTGTGCACCCAGGGAGCCCCGTCCTGCCCCCATCCACTCCTCCTACTTCACACCCCCTGACTGCCCCCCTCAGAACTCTCAACCCCCCCTTGCTCCTTGTCCCCTGACTACCCCCTCCTGGGACCCCTGCCCCTACCTGCCCCCCAGGATCCCACCCCCTATCTAAGCCTCCCTGCTCCTTGTCCCCTGACTGCCCCCCAGGCCCCTACCCCCTACCTGTCCTGTGACTACCCTGACCCTTATCCACACCCCCGCCCCCATACAGACCCCCAGGACTCCCATGCCTATCCAACCGCTCCCTGCTCCCTGACAGGACCCCCAGAACTCCTGACCCATACAATCCCCCTGCTGTCTGTCTACCCCAACCCCTCTCCACACCCCTGCCTCCTGACAGGCCCCTGCCAAAACTCCTGACTCATCCAACCCCCTGCCCAGCTCCTTGTCCCCTGACCACCCACTCCAGAGACCCCCCACCCTAACTGCCCCCCCAGGACCCTCCTTGCTCCCTGTCCCTTGATTGCCCTGACCCCTATCCACCCCCCGCCCCCTGACAGACCCCAGGACTCCCATGCCCCATCCAACCCCCCCTGCTCCCTGACTGCCCCCTCCAGAGACCCCCCGTCCCTAATCACCCCCCCCCGGGATCCCACCCCCTATCCAACCCACCCTGCTTCCTGTCCCCTGACTGCCCCCACACCTTATCCAACCCCCCTGGACCCAGACCCATTACCATGAGGCTCCTAGCAGCATGTTTGGCTCCACGCAGAGCCAGACACGCTGCCCCGTGGGAGCAGGCAGCCCCGCCCCTCAGAATGCTGCACGCGCGGCAGCATGGCTCCGGATGAGCGGGGAGTATGTCTGCCTCCGCGCGGAGCCAAACACTGACCTGCGGGAGTGCACAGCCCCAGCCCCCAGAGTGCTGCGCGCGTGGCGGCATGGCTCCAGGGAAGAGGGAGCGACCGGCGACTTGCTGTGCTCGGCTGGGCACTCTGGCCCAGGAGCGCGGACCCTGCAGCTTGCTGCACCGGGAGAGTGGGGCCATTTTCCTACCCCTGCATTAGGGTGTGCCTGGGCACATCCGGCCCACCCTGTGCGCACGCCTATGGTCCAGAGTGCCTCAACCATCCCTTAGAGGGATTCCTGGACTGCCCCCTGCAGACCAGTACCTCCTGGGAGCAACTCAGTGAGAAGCCTCAGCACTCAGAACGTGGTACAGTACTGCCTATTAAACCTTTCTGTGCTGTCCTGGATGTCCTGCTGTCTGTCCTAGCCTTGTTCTCAACATTTGTCCTGATAGTATTAGGACTGGCAGAGCCAGGTCCAGGTCAAGTCCCCTGCCCTGGAAAGACCACAAGGGAATCTGAATTTTTCATAGGAAGAAATATACTTTCCCAACTGACCCATCCCAACAGCCTCTGTCCTTAGCTGGGGGAATTGGATTATGCTACCTGTTTGCACCCCATGGGGTGGGGCTGGATACAGCCACTTGCCCCCTTCCTCCCCACTTGGCCTCACTCTGCCTCCATGGCTGGGAGCACAGGCTTCTGCTGTCCATCTGCAAAGGGCTGTGACAATGTGAACCAAATTGGATGCTGCAGAGCAGGCATAGAATCGCCCCAGTACACTGAGCTGGGCAGTACTGTGCCATGGGGAGGAGGCATTTCTTCTGGGCACCAACTGGGGATGAGCCTAGGACAGGTGTCTTGATAGCCCTGGGATATTCTTACCAGCTGGGATCGCTGGGGAGGGGTAGAAACAGAGAGAGAAAAGTGAAGGGATGGCAGAGAGATAGAGAGGGAGAAGGAATTGGTGTTTTATCATTAGAGGGTTTGATTTGTGATTTCCATCTTTTCTATGGAAATCACGGAATTCATTGTGCAGTGTGTATGTGTGCATGAGGGCCATAGGCAGGCCCATCATGAGAAATTTTAAGGCCCAGTACATGTTAGCTGAGGTCATACCACCTTGCATTTCACTTTATTTATACAGATGTTACAGCTGTTTGGGGGGCCCCTTGAGCTCAGGGCCACAGTACAATTGTCCCGCCTTTCCCTCTCCCTCTCATCAGCCCTGGGGATAGGCAGTGAAGCGGGATTATATCTGTTAAACAGACAATGAGAAAGGGTATGTCTACACTATGAGAGTAGTTCGATTTTACTTAAATCGAATTTGTGGAACCGATATTACAAAGTCGAACGTGTGTATCCACACTAAGGACAGTAATTCGACTTTGTGAGTCCACACTAACAGGGCAAGCGTCGACATTGGAAGCGGTGCACTGTGGGCAGCTATCCCACAGTTCCCGCAGTCCCCGCTGCCCATTGGAATTCTGGGTCGACCCCCAGTGCCTGCTGGGGCAAAAAATGTGTCGAGGGTGGTTTTGGGTAACTGTCGTCATTCAACCGTCACTCCCGCCCTCCCTCCCTGAAAGCGCCGGCGGGCAATCACTTCGCGCACTTTTCTGGTGAGTGACAGCGTGGACGCCACAGCACTGCGAGCATGGAGCCCACTGCGACCATCGCTGCAGTTATGGCCGTTGTCAACACCTCGCACCTTATCATCCACCTTTTTCAGAGTCAGATGCTGAGAAATCGGGCGAGGAGGCTACGGCAGCGCGGTGAGGACATTAAGTCTGAGAGGGGCACAGACCTCTCACAAAACACGGGACCCCGCGCCGTGAACATCATGGTGGCAATGGGTCATGTTGATGCTGTGGAACGGCGATTCTGGGCCTGGGAAACAAGCACGGACTGGTGGGACCGCATAGTGCTGCAGGTCTGGGATGAATCACAGTGGCTGTGAAACTTTAGGATGTGTAAGGGAACTTTCCTGGAACTTTGTGAGTTGCTGTCCCCTGCCCTGAAGCGCAAGGACACCCGGATGCGAGCAGCCCTGACTGTCCAGAAGCGAGTGGCCATAGCCCTCTGGAAGCTTGCAACGCCAGACAGCTACCGGTCAGTCGTGAACCACTTTGGCGTGGGCAAATCTACCGTGGGGGTTGTTGTGATGCAAGTAGCCAACGCAATCGTTGAGCTACTGCTGTCAAAGGTAGTGACCCTGGGAAATGTGCAGGTCATCATAGATGGCTTCACCTAAACTGCGGTGGGGCTATAGATGGAACTCACATCCCTATCCTGGGACCGGACCACCAGGCCAGCCAGTACATTAACAGAAAGGGCTACTTTTCAATGGTGCTGCAAGCACTGGTGGACCATAGGGGACGTTTTACAAACATCAACGTCGGATGGCTGGGCAAGGTTCATGACGCTCGTGTTTTCAGGAACTCTGGTCTGTTTAGACGGCTGCAGGAAGGTATTTACTTCCCGGACCACAAAATAACTGTTGGGGATGTGGAGATGCCTATAGTGATCCTCGGGGACCCTGCCTACCCGCTAATGCCCTGGCTCATGAAGCCCTATACAGGCACCCTGGACAGTGAAAAAGAACTCTTCAACTACCTTCTGAGCAAGTGCAGAATGGTGGTGGAGTGTGCTTTTGGACGTCTCAAGGGGAGATGGAGAAGCTTACTGACTCTCTCTGATCTCAGCGAAACCAATATCCCCATTGTTATTGCAGCTTGCTGTGTGCTCCACAATCTCTGTGAGAGCAAGGGGGGGGCCTTTATGGCGGGGTGGGAAGTTGAGGCAAATAGCCTGGCTGCTGATTACGCCCAGCCAGACAGCCGTGCGATTAGAAGAGCCCAGCGGGACGCGCTGTGCATCCGGGAGGCTTTGAAAGCTAGGTTCCTCAGTGAGCAGGGTAACCTGTGACTATTACGTTTGTTTAAAGAGAAGCTGAACCTGCCCCTGTTTCTTTACCCACTTAATGTTGACTATCCTCTGCAGTTACATACCCCGTTCCCCCCGTTCCCCCCGTTCCCTCCCTTCCAACACACGTTTAAAAATAAATGGAACTTTGTTAATTAACACCATTTTCTTTATTACGGATTTCGCGGTAAAGTGTTGAAACTGGGACGCAGACTGTGGTAGGGAGCGGGCGTAGTGATGGAAAGAACGCTTCTAAACTCGAGGAATGACAGGCTCCTGCTCCTAGAGTGGTCCACAGTGGTGGACTGGTTGTTTCAACGGAGCCTGCCACCCCTCCTTTTCGGGACTCTGTGTGTGGGGGCTATGTGACTTTGTGGCAGGGGAGGACGGTTACAGATCCCCTGCTGCGTTGCTCTGTGATCCAGGCTAAGGACCGCTGCATAAGATCTCTAACTGCCCTCCCCCACCACAAAGTCACTTGCCTCCCCCCCCTCCCCCCCCCCCAGAACATGAAAACCACCTCCAGACTGACCAGGGTGCCTAGTGACTGCAATGTGTGTGTGACCTTCTGCTGAACCTGCCTCCGTGTCTGTACCCTGGTAAAGGTGACTGTCCTCTCCAATTACCAACCCCCTTCCCCCCCTTCAAACACACTCTCCTCTAAAAGAACATGACGGAAACAGTAATTAACAGAAACGTATTTTTTATTAGCAACTAGTCTACACAGTTAGGGGATGAAACTGGGACGGCGGCTTGGGTGAGGCGGGAAGGAAAGGACTTATCAAATTTTTGGGAACGAGAGCCTTCTGGTACTTGAGCAGTCTGCAGGAGTGGAGTGACAGTTTTCACGGCCCCTGCCGCCCCTCCTTCTTGGGACTTTGGGTGAGGGGGGTATGGGACTTTGTGAAAGGGGAGGGCGGTTAGAGATAGACTGCAGCAGGGCTCTGTCCTCCTGCCTCCGGTCCTGCAGAACATCCACAAGGCGCTGGAGCGTGTCCGTTTGCTCCCTCATTAGTGCAAGCAGCGTTTGGGTTGCCTGCTGGTCTTCCTGCCGCCACCTCTCCTCCCGTTTGCTGTGTGCTCGCTGGTATTGCGACATGTTCTCCCTCCACTGGGTCTGCTGGGCCGCCTCAGCTCGGGAGCAGCCCATAAGTTCTGAGAACATGTCGTCCCATGTCCTTTTCTTTCTCTGCCTAATCTGCGCCAGCCTCTGGGAGGGGGATGCCGGGGTAGGTCGGGAGACATTTGCAGCTGTGGGATGGGAAAAGGGGAGTGAATTCCTCACAAAGATACATTTTTGTGAACAATGAACATAGTCTTTCTCTGTGAAGAAGACCATGCACAGCACCTATCACATGCGCACTCAGGACAAGGTCGAATTTTCAGTGCCTGGGGTCTTGCAGTGGGGATCAGACAAGCGGGGCAGGACAGCGGAATTCGGGTAGCAGGCTGACATGGTAAACTGTAGACTTTTGGCTGCTTAAAACTTAATTTATAGCAGTGCCCTCCTTTCACGTTCAAAGCAATGCTCCTAGCGTTGGCCAGTTCCTGCTGCCGGCAATCCGGCAAGCATGAACTCTGCCCCTGTCCCACCCCCTCGCAGCTGTCCCCGGGAAAGATCCCTGTATGCTGCCCCTCTCCCGCCTCCACCGCATGGCTGTAAACCGCCGGTTACAGTTATGTAAAGGAACAGGCAATCAGTCCCAATACTAACATTCCCCTAATTCAAAGCAGGTCACTCTGAGCGACATCACTCTGATGAGGATTTCTGACACAGAGAAAGACCGCATGCTGCGTGAAAGCCAGCAAAAACCAGGGCCATCTGCGGCCATGCTCTGCGAGGCAATGATCCCAGAGTACTTGATGATAGCCTGGCACGGAAAAGTTTCCTACCACGGAGGACGCAATAAGGCTGCTCTCCCCAGGAACCTCATGCAAAGGCTTTCCAATTACCTCCAGGAGAGCTTCGTGGAGATGTCCCATGAGGATTTCAGCTCTATCCCTGGACATATAGACCTTATTTTCCAGTAGCTGCACTGGCAAGGACTAAAAAGTAGAGCGCCTAGGGCAAACTAATCATGATAATCCGAACATTTTTAGATTCTTTTGCAGTAGTTGCACTGCCAAGGACTAAAACGTTAAGCGCCTAGGGCAAACTAATCATGAAAAACCCATTGTTAATATTCCTGTTCTGTTCAAAATAAATGTTTACATGTTTAAAACACTTACCGACTGATCCTTCCCCTGATTCAGGGTCCGGGTTAACGCCTGGGGAGGGTTGGTAGGGGATCTCCATGAGGGTGATGAAGAGATCCTGGCTGTCAGGGAAATCAGCATTGTAAGCGCTGCCGACTGCCTCGTCCTCCTCATCTCCTTCCTCATCTTCCCTGTCCGCTAACATCTCCGAGGAAGCGGCCGTCGACAATATCCCATCCTCAGAGTCCACGGTCAGTGGTGGGGTAGTGGTGGCGGCCGCACCTAGAATGGAATGCAGTGCCTCGTAGAAACGGCATGTCTGGGGCTGGGATCCGGAGCGTCCATTTGACTCTTTGGTCTTCTGGTACCCTTGTCTCAGCTCCTTGATTTTCATGCGGTACTGCGTTGCATCCCAGCTGTATCCTCTCTCCGTCATGGCTTTGGATATCTTCTTGTAGATTTTTTCGATCGCCGCTCCGAAAGCACAGACTCATTGCCCCACACAGCAATCAGATCCAAGACTTCCCAATCAGTCCATGCTGGGGCCCTCTTTCTATTCAGCGATTGCATGGTCACCTCTGCTGGAGAGCTCTGCATCGTTGCCAGTGCTGCTGAGCTCGCCACGATATCCAAACAGGAAATGAGATTCAAACTAGCCAGACAGGAAAAGGAATTCAAATTTTCCAGGGGCTTTTCCTGTGTGGCTGGTCAGAGCATCCGAGCTCGGATTGCTGTCCAGAGCGTCAACAGAGTGGTGCACTGTGGGATAGCTCCCAGAGCTATTAACGTCGAATTCCATCCACACCTACCCTAATTCGACATGGCCATGTCGAATTTAGCGCTACTCCCCTCATTGGGGAGGAGTACAGAAATCGAATCAAAGAGACCTCTATGTCGACCTAAATAGCTTCGTTGTGTGGACGGGTGCAGGGTTAATTCGATTTAACGCTGCTAAATTCGACATAACCTCCTAGTGTAGACCAGGCCTAAGAAAGTGGATTGTGAGTGGCTGTATTTGTGAGAAAGAATGTGACATTTGGTGCATATTTCCTCATGTGTGAGTGCACGTGAGTACATGCCTTCTAGTTCCTTTTCAGCATTAGAATCCAGATTAGGTACTAGGCATAAACATCAATCAAGATATTATATGACTCTATTGCATTTCAGCTCTAAACCAGGCCTGGGTAAAGTTCTTAGTGGAGAGAGATGAGGCCATCCTGTCTATGGCTGACTGAGTCAGTTAAGACAATATCTGTTCTTTCTAAGTACTTTTTATCATCTGTCCTTGACGTGTTTAAGAAACACTACAGCAGAAAGTTCATTTATTTGGGTAAATAGACACATTTTTGGCAGTAGTCTGGCTGCTCATCTAAGTATGTAATTCCTTGGCTTTAAGTCTTAAAAAAGCTCCCAAACCAATACATATGAATTAGGAAAACCCTATGCTCAGCTGTATGTTTCAGAATACTTTTTGGTATTCATTGTTTGGATTGCAGTAGTAGCTAGGCACTCAGTTAAGTTTGGAAACCCATTGTGTTAGGCATTGTACATAACACAGATGGTCCCTGCACTGGGAAGCCAATAAAGGCATGACCCCCAGGGTCCTTTCTGTCTCTGGCCTGTTCCTTTATCAAGGAGTCCTACCAAAGTCATTATGTGAAAATATCTAAATTGGGATAGAGATGAGTCATCCAGGATAAAGAAAGCAATCTCTGAACTATCAGTGATTATCTTTGAGAACGGGTGGAGGACAGGTGAGGTCCCAAAGGACTTGAGAAGGGCAAACATAGTACCTGTCTTTAAAATGGGGAACTAAGGGTATGTCTACTCTGCAATTAAAAACCTCCATCTGGTCCGTGCCAGCTGATTTGGGCTCGGGGGGCTTAGGATAAAGGGCTGTTTAATTGCAGTGTAGATATTCGGGCTCCAGGTGGAGCCCAGGCACTAGGACTCTGCAAGTTGGGAGAGTCCCAGACCTTGGGCTGCGGCCCAAACCCAAACACCTACACAACAGTTAAATGGCCCCTTAGCCTGAGCCCAAATCAGCTGGCAAGGGCCAGCTGTGGGTGTCTAATTGCAGTGTAGACATATACAAAGAAGATCAGGGAAATTGTAAACCAGTCAGCCTAACTTCAACACCTGGAAAGATACTGAAACAAATTATTAATCAATTTATAAACACCTAGAGGATAATAGGGTTATAAGGAATAGCCAGCATGGATTTATCAAGAAGAAACCATGCCAAACCAACCCAATTTCATTCTTTGACAGCGTTATTGGCCTAGTGGATAATAGGAAAGCTGTAGACATTATATATCTTGATTTTAGTAAGGGCTTTTGACACGGTCCCACATGACAGTCTCATAAGCAAACTTGGGAAATGCGTCTAGATGAAATTACTATAAGGTGGGTGCACAACTGGTTGAAAGATCATACTCAGAGTAGTTATCAATGATTCACTGTCCAACTGGGAGAGAGTATCTAGTGGAATCCCCTGGGGTTAGTCCTGGGTCTGGTACTATTCAATATTTTCATTAATGACTTGGGTAATACTTACAAAATTTGCAGATGACACTAAGGTGGGAGGGTTTGGAGGACAGGATTAGAATCATAGGCGTGCACACAGGGTGTGCCGGGTGTATCTAGGCACACCCTAATGCCCTGCGCTCCAGCTGGGAAGGCTGCTCCTACCCCCTCCCCTCCCCTCCGCAGCTGTTTGCGGGGCAGGCTCAGATCAACTGCTCCCTGCTCCAGCAGGGGCTGAGCGAGTCTCAAAAAAAAAAAAAAAAGAAAGAAAGCCTTAGGGTTAGGTGTGGGCGGGAGTGCGGGGCTATCAGCAGCAGCACAGCCAGCCCCTGCTTACCTAGGGCTGACCCACACCTCTTGTGCTGGTGGCCATGATGGCATCCACGTGTATGGTTGCTCCCTGCCAGCCAGGCTCGACTCTGGCCACAGCAGGCAGCAGGTGACCCACGGGACCCCAGCTAGGCTAGGGCTGGGTGCAATGGGAGGAGAAGCTCCAGATACCGGCAGGAGCCAAGTGGGGGTGGGGGAAGAGAAGCCCTGGATGGGGCTGGAGCCACGTGGGGGGAGGGAGTGGGTGAAGAGGAGAAGCCCAGACCCTGGCAGGAGCTGCACGGGGGAGGGGGAAGGGGGGAAGAGGAGAAGCCCGGACCCCGGCAGGAGCTGCACTGGGGGGCGGGAGGGGGGGAGAGGAGCCACACTAGGGCAGGAGCTGCACTGGGTGGGGGCGGGGAAGGGGGAGAAGCCCGGACCCCAGCAGGAGCTGCACTGGGACAGGGAGGAGAAGCCCTGGACCCTGGCAGAAGATGTGGGGTTGAAGTCCCCGTCTCGGGAGCCCCAGCCACCCTAGTGGCAAAGGTTGCAGGGCTGAAGCCCTTGACCCCACTCAGTGTGGAGCTGGCCTGAGCCCCTCCCTCTCCCATTCCCTCTGTGGAGCTGGGGCTGTGCGCTTCTGCGAGGAGGCTAGGAGCCTCATCTTGCAGTAAGGGGTCCGGGGCCAGGGAGGTTGGATAAGGGGTGGGATCTCGGGGGGGGTGGTTAGGGGCAGGGGGTCTCTGGAGTGGGAAGTCAGGGAGCAGGGGCGGTTGAATGGGGCATGGGAGTCCTGCGGTCTGTCAGGGGGCGGGGAGTGGATAGGGGTCAGGGCAGTCAGGGGACAGGGAGCAAGGAGGGTCCTGGGGGGGCAGTTAGGGTGGGGGGGTCTCTGGAGGGGGTGGTCAGGGCACAAGGAGCTGGGGGGTTGGATGAGTTGGGAGTTCTGGGGGGGGCTGTCAGGAGGCAGGGGTGTAGAGAGGGGTTGGGGGAGTTGTATGGGTTGGGAGTTCTGGGGGGTCCTGTCAGGGGGCGGGGAGCGGTTGGATAGCCGTGGGTGTGGATAAGGGTTGGGGCAGTCAGGCAACAGGTAGGGGGTAAGGTCTTAGGGGGGCAGTCAGGGGACAAGAAGCAAGGAGGGTTGGGAGTTCTGAGGGGGGCAGTCAGGGGGCGGGAAGTAGGAGGGAGTGGATGGGGGCAGGGTGGGGGCGGGGCTAAGGCAGGGCTCCCTGGGTGCACACCCTAATGAAATGGGCTGCACACGCCTATGATTAGTATTCAAAACAATCTTGACAGAGCCCCCCACCAAGCAGGCCAATCTGCAGGACACTTGACCCTCCCATGCCCTCCCTACATGTCACCTCTGCCAGCCATGCATTTTTGGCACCAGTCTGTCCTGCAGCCATTCCAGCCACACCATGGTGCTGATTCCTATTTGCATTTTATTATTCAAAATGGAAATAGCTCACAGGAAGAATTGCACTAACTGCTTTCTCATTCATCACTCTCTGCTGCCACCCTGTGGCCTTTTTGTATCATTGAGTTCTAAAAATGGAAATGCATGTAGATTGCATCATACTTATGCATCCACTGTACACTACACTCTGCCTGTGCAGAATGTTCCCCCCTGAGTATTAGCTATGATGTAACTAGCTTCAGTGTTTCCTACCAGACTTAAGATTAGATCAGGATTTTTATTTTAATGCCAAATTTTCAGTTGCTCACAACTTTCTGAAAATTACTCCTTTTAACTATAATAGGAGATCATTCCTGATCTTTCTCTCTAGTTCTTATTCTCCTCCTCCCTCCTCATCCCTCTGCAGATTTTTTATACTTTGGTTAGTGTTCCTGAATTTCTTGGCCATGTTTGTCAGAAGAAAGTCTGTCAGGAAGGAGCTGGACAGGTTATTTTCACGTTTTACTCCAATAATCTCTCATTTGTCACTTTCTCACACGCCACAAGCGAATGTGACTCTGGTGGAAACGTTAAAATCAATGCAATGGCAAGTTCATTACAAACCATTTTTCAAAGCACAAATCAAATTGGGAGGAAATACAGATTGACAAGCACAGAAAGCACTTAATGTCCTAACAATTACCGTTAAAATGAAATTTCAGTACTGACAGGGTGAAGTGTTCAAATATCTGAGACAGGCATAAAAATTTTGAGATTTTACAATATAATAACTGTTGGGTCCCTAGTCTTTGCCCAGAACTTATGAAGGGGAAAGAACATTCATGTCCACGTCAGCTACACACACCAACCGTGGCTTTCACAGGTCAGTGTATGTGAAGCTGTAATTGTCTTTAATGTCCGCGGAGTGCAGTGGTAGGGATAGTGCAACGACTCCTGGTGCCATGTGGAATGTTGAGAGGGGTATAGGGAGGTCTCAATATTGAGTTCTCAATGAGCTGCAGAGGGAGGTGATAATGGGATGGTTGAACCTGCAGGTCCACCAGAGTCTGTAGCATCTGTGTTTGCTGCCTGAGAAGCCCCACTATGTCTTGGTGCATCTCCCTCTCCTTTTCTGGCTGGGATTCCTGGGCCTCTCTCCTTTCCTCTGTTTTCTTCTCCAGGCGGCCTGTAGTGTTCATCCTCCAAACCCTGTGCTCACAGTCCAATACAGCACTGGCTTGCAGGATCTCCTGGAACATGTCAGTGTGTGTCCTCTTCTTTCTCCTCATTATCTGGCTCCGGTGTTCTCTGGATGTGGAAGGGGAGACCCTGAAGGCCGCAAGGGGAGCAGCTGCAGATAACAACACACAGAGGTACCTTTGTCAGCGTATTTACTACAAAGAGCAAAACTTAAGATGCAGACCTCCCTCCCCTTGATCCCCAAAAGTTGTAAGCACTACTTTCTTACTTCGGCTTGTGCATGCACCCGGCACAGCACCAGCCATAGTGAGTATGGTCAGCCAGGTTTTGGGAAATGAAGAGGGAATTGCTCGGACGCATGATTCTAGTAGTGCAGAGCAATTGCAGTAAATACTGGCACCGTTTTCCACAGGCGGGGGGTGATTTTAGCTGATATCTCACTCCTGAGGGTAACAGAGGCAGAGGGAACCCAGCTGCTGCTGACGTGCCAAAGCCACCCGGACCTGTATGCTGCTAGCCTGTGTACTGCAATGGTGCCCAATGAAGTTATCGCTGAGCAGTGTGGGAAAATGTCCTACTGCAGAGGAAGAAATAAGGCTGCCATTCCTAGAATCCTTCAGGAGAGGATTGCAGAGGATCTCCATGAAAGTTTCACCAAGATCTCAGGAAGATTCAAGGGACATCCCTGGGTACATAAACAAACAGCTCCGCAAAGCCCCCATGCCTAACACTCTGTGCTTGCCCGTGTTGGACTGGCCGGACTGCGGTGGAGTCAAAAACAGGTCCTGGTTTGCTGTGCAGCTGGATCCCCTGGTTGCCTGTCCCCCATACTCCTCCTCCACCACCACCTCCTCCTCACTGTTCATGGCATGGGCCTGGGACTCGAGCTCCTTGGAGATATCCGTGGTGTTGTGGGGGGTGGTGACTGGGTTTCCATCCAGGAGGGCATGCAGCTCGGCAACAGATCAATTGTCAGTCTCCCTGGCCTTCTGGTGTGCCTGTTGCAGCTCCTTGGCTTTCACACAGCACTGCTGCTGGTCCCTGTTGTAACCCTTCTCCTGCATCCCCCAAACAATCTGCTTATAGATGTCAAGGTTTCTGTGGCTGGTTCAGAGCTGTGCCTGCACAGCCTCTTCTCCTCACAGGCCCAGGAGATCCAACACCTCCTGTCTACTCCAGACTGGAGTGCATCTGGAGTATGTAGCCAGCATTGTAAGAATAAGGTAAGTCCTTTTCCTATAGCCATATGGTAAGGCCTAAGGCCTTTATCTGCAGCCATATTAGGAGAGCAGCAGCCATTAGCCAAGAAGCAGAAAGAAACATCCTCACTTTCCATCTAAATTACATTAAAACAATTTTCAGAGTAACAGCCGTGTTAGTCTGTATCCGCAAAAAGAAGAACAGGAGTACTTGTGGCACCTTAGAGACTAACAAATTTATTAGAGCATAAGCTTTCGTGGACTACAGCCCACTTCTTCGGATGATATGCATCCGAAGAAGTGGGCTGTAGTCCACGAAAGCTTATGCTCTAATAAATTTGTTAGTCTCTAAGGTGCCACAAGTACTCCTGTTCTTCTTTTATTAAAACAATGTAGCATCTGGCTGTTCAGAAGGAGAACCTGTCCTAATAGCACCCACTAGCACCAGATAAAGAAACAGATTTTTAGATGGTTAAAGAAAACTTAGTTTGACAGCATTCTGTCTGGCAAGAAATCACTTATCAATAGTTGTGGTTGTGAAATTCTCATTTTTGTATTGTTTTGTCTTTATGGTCCCCACTTCCCTATTGTTTGTCTGTATGAGCTCTGTCTGGTTCTTTGATTGTTTCTGTCTTACATAATAAATTTTGCTAGGTGAAATTAATTAAAGTAGTGGGGTATGATTGGCTAGAGAATTTTGTATGTATTTGTATGCATGTGTCATTGTTGTATTTGAAGTTATGAATATTGGCTGTGTACTTGCTTGATTTCTAAGTAGCCTTAGTATAGCATTTGGTCAGCTTCTTGAGAAAGGAATGTGCAAATTAAGTGCCCAATCAAGAAACACTTAAAGGACAATGAATCTTGGAAGGCTCCAATCCACATAAGAAGTCTACCTGAGGAAGTTCAGGGTAGCATGTAAACAATGGCTGCTGCCTGTAAAAACTGAGTCATGCATGGACATGTGACTTGCCCAGGTGACTCCAAAACTCCATCTTGGAGCTGGACTTTGCATAGGAGGGAGGAGGGGGGTCTCCACCCACAAGAGAAAGTCTATTTAAATCCCTGGGAGACCCCTCAATTTTGTCTTCAGCTGTCTCAAGAGAGAGCCTCTCCACCCCCCAAGGATACCTGAAAGAAACTGGAACAAAGGACAGTAACTACAGGAGGGGGGTGTTTGCTGGACCCAGACTAGAAGGAGACTAGTCTGTAAAAGGAAGCTTACTGAAACACCACTGAGGGTGAGATTTTGTCTGTATTCTATTTTCTGACTGTATTAGACTCAGATTTGCGTGTTTTATTTTATTTTACTTGGTAATTCACTTTGTTCTGTCTGCTATTACTTGGAACCACTTAAATCATACTTTCTGTATTTAATAAAATCACTTTTTACTTATTAATTAACTCAGAGTATGTATTAATACTGGGGTTGGGGGGAAGGGGCGGCAAACAGCTATGCATATCTCTCTATCAGTGTTATAGAGGTGAACAATTTATGAGTTTACCCTGTATAAGCGTTATACAGGGTAAAACAGATTTATTTGGGGTTTGGACCCCACTGGGAGTTGGGCATCTGAGTGTTAAAGACAGGAACACTTCTTTAGTTGCTTTCAGTTAACTCTGCAGCTTTGGGGCACATGATTCAGACCCTGGGTCTGTGTTGGAGCAGACGGGCATTTCTGGCTCAACCCAGACAGGGTGCTGGAGTCCCAAGCTGGCAGGGAAAGCAGGGGCAGAAGTAGTCTTGGGACATCAGTTGGCAGCCCCAAGGGGGTTTCTGTGATCCAAGCTATCACAACCACCACCTGGATATGAACTCACAACAACATTTTATTTACTAAAGGAGAAGGAGGGAAGGGGAGGGAGATGGATTAAGGACACTGGAGATTTGGAATATAAACACACACACACACACTCTCTCTCTCTCTCTAAAGCAAAGATGTTTTCCTACTTCCTTCAGGTACTGCTGGTGGCGAGGCTGCATAATCCAGACTGGTGAGATCAGCGATGGACACCAATGGTGGATCACAGGTGTCGAAGACAGGTAAGTAACCCTATCTCAGACCCATCCTATCCCTCTTTGCGTCGGCTATGGGTGAGTGTCAGATCTAACTAATTGGATCTAGTCTGAGAGTGCACGTCTGCTTCCCAAAATAAATTAACTAATAAAGAGCACTGGGTTTACCATGATGCCAGTGATGCCATGGCGCCGGGCCCAGAATCAGAAGGAGTCCCGGTCAGCCTGGCCGGCTGAGCCGGCCAGGAAATCTACCCCCACCTCTGCTCCGCCCCCATCCCACCCCTTCCCAACCCTGCTCTGTCCCAGTCCTGCCCCCACTCCACCTCTTCCCCTGAGCAACATCCCAGAGGACTGCAGCAGGGGTCGGGCCTGCCCTGCACTCACTGGGCAGTGGGAAGTGGAGCGACCTGGCCCCAGCCCACTCTGCGCCGCCGGTGAGTGCTGTGGGGTGGTTCCCCCTCCCCCGCCCCCTAAGTCCCAAGGCTGGGAGCCAGGGGAGCAGAGCAGAGTGGGCTGTGGCCGGGTCACTCCACTTCCCGCCGCCCCGTGAGTGCGGGGTTGGGCCTGCCCTGCAATCACCGGGCAGCAGGAAGTGGAGCGACCTGGCCTCAATCCGTTCTGATCCGCCGGCTCATGCTGAGGGGCAGTTTCCCCTCTGCCCCCCAAGCCTTGGGAGGAGATGGAGTGGTGGTGAAGAGGCATGGGATGGGGAAGAGAAGGGGCTGGGGGAGGCGGGGGCCGGGGGAAAGAGGCAGTGGGGATGAAGGGGGTGGGGTGGGGAGGAGATGGGGCTGGGGGAGGCGGGGGCCGGGGGAAAGAGGCAGTGGGGATGAAGGGCGTGGGGTGGGGAGGAGATGGGGCACTGGGGAAGGGGCATGGGATGGGGAAGAGAAGGGGATAGGGGAAGCGGGGGCAGGGGGCAGGGGGGAGGAAGGAGGTGGGATGGGGAGGAGATGGAGCAGTGGGGAAAGGGCATGGGATGGGGAAGAGAAGGGAATGAGGGAAGCGGGGACAGCGGGGAAGCTGGAGCCCAGCATGCGGCATCCCCTTGGCAGAAGCTGGGGCTCCCCTGTTAAGCAGACCCATCAAACCCTCACCCTGACAAGCCCCACCTCCCCTGCATCTGTACCACCCCGATGAGCCCCCCCAGACACCCTCCCCACTGAGCCCCAACAACCTGCACCTGGACCCCCACCCAAATGAACCCCACCTCCCCAGCACCTAGACCCCCCCCGATGAACCCCAAATACCTTCACCTGGATCCCCAGCAGAGTCCCATTTCCCCTGCACCTGGAACCCTCCAATGAGCTTCGGTGCATCCAGATCTCCCACTGAGCCACCAGGAACCCAGATTGCCCCACAGACAATTCTCTTACCCCCACCTGAATCCTCCCACACTAAGTCCCTCTGCACTTGGATCCTGCTTCTGAGCTGAGCCTGCTCACCCACATCTGGTGTGCCTGGCACAGGGGGGGCAGGGCCCCAGGTTGTTTCTGGGGCAGGCCAGGCCCTTGCACTGTATCAGGGTCGGGTGCAGCCTCGCTGCCGAGTCCTTGTCCCGGGGTGGGGTGGGAGGAGGCTGCAGGGTAATCTCCCACCTCCATGCAACCAGTGGCCAGTGCTCCCCACTGCCATGTTGAAGCCTCCCCATTTATTTATTGATAAATAAAATTTGCAAAATTTTAAAATATTGTGCACAGAATTTTTAATTTTTTGGTGCAGAATCCCCTCTGGAATATGGGATGCTGTGCAGCTGTGATGGTGGGATTGTGAGGAAGGTGGTGGGACATGGGGAAGTCTGTGGGCGGGGGGTGCTGGGCGAGTGGTGTGGTGTGCAGGGTGCTGCGCAGTTGTGGTGGGAGGCCAGTGGGGCAGGTTTCTGGGAGGGGTGGGGGCTGGGCATAGAGGTCTGTGATGGAGGTCTCTGGGCGAGGGGGCGCTGGGCATAATGGTGGGGTGCTGGGCAGGGGGGTGGTGTGGTGCGGGCCCACCCTCAATAGGAAGGGGCATGCTGGCAGCATAGGGCTGGGCAGGCCAGTGTGCATCTGGCAGCTACAGGTTTGTAAACAGTGCCCTCCTGCTGGGCTGCGCAGAGCTGGACTGCTCCTGCCACGCTGTGCCTCATTGCCCCCAGCCCACCCTTCACTCTGGAGACTGACCATCCTGCCCCCCTGCACCTTGCCCCATGGGGGCCCACAAATATATTTGGCACCAGGCCCACAAAAAGTTAATCCAGCCCTGCTAATAAACCCCAAGATGACAATTTTGTTCAGTGAGCAGGCCAGTAACTAATGTGGAAGGTCTACCACACCACAGAGAGAGAGCTTTTAGACACGCGAGCCCCAAAGATTCCAGCACTCAAGAGCCCGGCCCCTCCCTTCATTTGTTTATATAGAAACCGGTTATTTAGCAACAGCTGATTCCCGCTATTTTCACTTTCCCGCCTTTTGCCCAGAATAGGGGACCAAGAAACTGTCACAATATGGAGGTCACCTTGTTCTTATCCAGACCAAGATGGCCACCTAATAAACAATGCCCTAAAATCCAACTGGGTGTGTGCCTTACCCAAGAATTTGGCAGGACTATAATTAACAGTAGGAGGTTCTCCCTCGCAAATGAACCTAGGGCCTCAAGTTTCTCCTGCAGCTTTAGCGGATACTGTACCACATCGTCAGCTCGGGATGGTTGCTCCTCCCACATTTCTTGAATGAGGTGTAAAATCCCCTGGGGTTGCCTCCCATATAAAAGCTCAAATGGTGAGAAACCAGTGGAAGATTGCGTTACTTCTTGGACTGTGAACAAGAGAGGCAGGAGCAGCTGGTCCCAATGTCAGACATCCGTCAGGATGAACCTTCAGAGCATTGTTTTTAGGGTTCAGTTAAAGCGCTTTACCAGGCTGTCTGTTTGGGGATGGCATACAGATGTTCGTAAGGTCTTGATCTTAAGTAGATGGCAGAGCAGTTTGAACCTTTGGGACATAAAGTTTGTCCCTTGATCTGTCAAGATTTCCCAGGGCACCCCGACTCAGGCAAAGATGTTCATAAGTTCCATCGCCACCTGCTTGGCGCTCATGGGGCGTAACGGCACTGCTTCGGGGTACTGGGTCGCATAGTCCACCACAACAAGGCTGAATCAGTATCCAGTGGTGCTCTTCTCAAGAGGGCCGACTATGTCGACTCCAGTTCACTCAAAGAGTACACCTACAAGTGGGAGGGGAATCAACAGGGCTCTCTCAGCTGGCCGCGGTGTGGTGAGCTGACACTCTGGGCATGAGGCACAGAAATTGGCCACATCTTGGTAGCTCCCTAGCCAAAAGAACTGTCCTAAAATCCTGGCCAGCGTCTTTTCCCTTCCAAGGTGCCCAGCCATGGTTATGGCATGGCCGAGCCGCATAACTTTGTTTCAGTAAAGCAGGGCACCAAGAGCTGATATCGAACCTCTTCGGTTGGTTGATCTTTCTCTATGCGGTACAGACAGTCACCTTGAATCTCAAAGTGTGGGAACCGTCCCGCTTGGCGGGGTTTGACAGTCTCCCCATTCACCACTGCCACTTGGGCATATGCCCGACTCAGGGTGTTGTTAGCTCATTGCTTCTCAACAAAGTCAGAGAGGTGATTCAGGAGGGAGGGGGCCTGGTGGGCCTGAGTTGGCGCTGAGGCCTGTGATGCCCCTTCACCAGGGTCAGCAACCTCCCCCACGCCCACAAAGGTCGCTGCTTCAGGCCAGCTGGTGGCCGGAGGTAGGGGTCCTTGACCATTGGACAGGGGCCCCACCAGTTCCGCTAACAATTCCCCAAAATAGTCCCAGTCCTGGCCTAAAATAACCAGGTAGGCCACTGTCAGGGCCAGACCGACCATCAGGGACTCTTAGCATTTCCCTAGTGTTAAAGTCACTTCTGTGCGGGGGTAGGCCCTCATAGGGTGACCAGACAGCAAATGTGAAAAATTGGGACAGGGGATGGGGGGGGGGGTAAATAGGAGCCTATATAAGAAAAAGACCCAAAAATCAGGACCGTCCCTATAAAATTGGGACATCTGGTCACCCTAGGCCCTCACATCCCCATGCACGCACTGCAACATGATGGTGCCCTGAGTTGGACCAGGATTACGCACTACTGTGCTTCATACCAGGGTCTGGGCACACCCTGAATCTACAAGTTCCATAACTTCTTTCCCATTTACCCGCAGCAGGATGGTCAGCTTTGCTGGGTCCCCGGGGCACGCTCGTGCCTGCGAAGTCCAGATCTTCCCAAAGCTACATTCCATGTATGGGCAGTCTCTGAACCAATGCCCAGAATGGCCACATGTGAAACACCGGTCCTACTTTTGGGTGGCATGTGGGGTTTCCTGCCTGGGTACCCAGTGGGTCGGGTCGCGATGGGCCTCCCCGAATTCTGGGCCGAGCAGAGGCCCTGGCCGGGCCGCTGATGGGGCTATGGTCTCCTGAACTGCAGGGTGGGTAACCAGCTCTGGGCCTCTGGATTAGGGGGCCCTGGTGCCTCTGGATCCTCTAGCCCTCTGGAGTTCTGGGGGGGGGGCGCGCGGAGGCCGACATTCCTCACGATCTAGGGGTCCCTGGGTGATTTCATCCTTCAGGGGCAAGAGACAATTGGTTCCAGCCAACCCCAAAGGGGTTGTCATCCCGGGGGACTTGACGGCTAGTTAGTTCTCCATGAGCTGAATGGCCTCTGTCATGGTGCCAGGGTAATGCCGCAACACCCACTCTCTTCCCCAAGGGGGCAGGACTGGACAAACTGCTCTAGTAGGACCCGTTCAGCGATCTGCACCCATCTTTGCTTCTGGTTTGAGCCATCTCCAGCATGAGTCACGCAGCTTCTGGACAAACAGGTCGGGGTGGGACTCTGGCGGGTACCACTCATCCCGGAAGAGTTGCCGGAATGTTTCCTCCGAGATATCTAGGGCGTTGAGGATCACTGCCTTGACTTGGGCATAGTCCTGGGCAGCGGTGGGGTCTAAAGCATGGTATGCGGTCTGTGCTACTCTGGTTAAGTACGGGGCCAGGACTGCAGCCCATTGGTCTCAGGGCCACCGGGCTACCATGGCCACCCGCTCAAAAGTTTCTAAGAAAGCCTCAGAATCATTGTCAGGCCCTGTGACATTGCACTCTATATGTTTATGGAAATGTGCTTATATGTGTAAATATAATGTAACTGAAATATGCTTTATGCAAAAGGTCTCTTGTAAGATATCATTACAAAGCTTATAATCTACTGAGTTTGTTCATCCTATTTGTATGAATGTATCATTCTTGTATCTGAAGCTCAAAATATGAAGTATTACTCTGAAGTCCTATTCTAACTATGTAAAGTGTGGGCCATTAATGGTGGTTTAGAATCTTGATGGCTCCCATTAACCAGGACAATTGGTTGTAAATGGCTCTGTTTACTTGTAATCCTTCCTGCGTTTGTGTGAGTCTGGCCTGAAAAAATGGAGGCTTGGGGTCTCACAGGACATGTGACCATGTCACCTGGTACTGGAATCCATCTTAAACCTGGTGCTTTTCCATTTAGAAGGAGGGGTGGGGACCCAGAGAGACAAAAGATTCCTGCCTTGTGCCAAAGCCATAAAAGGGGGTGGAACAGAACAAAGGGGGCTGCCAGTCATGAGAAATCCCCTAGTTACCACCTGAGCTGTAACTAACAAGAACTGTACCGGGGAAAGAATTGGGCCCAGACTAGGAAGGAGTCTAGTCTGTGAAAGAAGCTCATTGGACCATCTCTGTGGGTGAGATTTACCTGTATTCAGTTTCTTAAATGTATTAGGGTTAGACTTGTGTGTGTTGTTTTATTTTGCTTGGTAACTTACTTTGTTCTGTCTGTTATTATTTGAAACCATTTAAATCCTACTTTTTATACTTAATACAACCACTTTTGTTTATTAATTAACCCAGAGTAAGTAATTAATACCTGACAGAGCAAACAGCTGTGCATCTCTCTCCATCAGTGTTATAGGGGGCGGACAATTTATGAGTTTACCCTGTATAAGCTTTATACAGAGTAAAATGAATTTATTTGGGGTTTGGATCCCATTGGGAGCTGGGTGTCTGGTGCTGGACACAGGAGTACTTGCTGAGCAGTTTTTGGTTAGTCTGCAGCTTTGGGGGCATGGACCAGGCTGGTTCTGTGTGGCAGCAGACTAGTGTGTCTGGCTCAACAAGGCAGGGTTCTGGAGTCCCAAGTTGGCAGTGGAAAACGGGCTCAGAGGTAATCTTAGCATGTCAGATGACAGTCCCAATGGGGTCTCTGTGACCGAACCCACAGGCCCCATTTTGGCAAGCTGGATGGGGTGGGGTTAGGCAGCTCTGCTGGGGCAGTGGATTGCACAATGGAGGCCACCTGTTGGTCCAGCTATTGTTGCCGCTGCTGCTGGGCTCCCAATTTGCAAATTAGCTGCTGCTGCTGCATGGCCATCTGCTGCAGGAGTTGCTGTTGACAGCAGCTGTTCCATCTCCATTCTAGGGCTTGGCCCGGGGCTTCTTCTCCTTTTCTTTCTCTCTCACTTTTTTTTTTTTATCATTTGTTTTGTTTTAACTCCCTTCAGCGGGGAGTGGGGTCGATGCCCGTATTCCCCACCATTTGTGATAGGGCCTTCAGTGGCCAGGCAGCCTGCCGGCTAGATCATTGGTTATGGGCTGGAGGGAGGGACCTGCCCTCTTTTCCCTCAGGTCCTGGCTCAGAGTCCTGAGCCACTCACACCTCTAGACAGGGGAGATGGATCTTGCTCCCAGCCGTGAGGGGGGCTCAGGACCTATTGTCTAAGGGTATGTCTACACTACGAAATTAGGTCGAATTTATAGAAGCTGGTTTTATAGATATTGGTTTTATACAGTCGATTGTGTGTGTCCCCACATAAAATGCTCTAAGTGCATTAAGTCAGCGGACTGCGTCCACAGTACCGAGGCTAGCGTCGACTTCTGGAGCGTTGCACTGTGGGTAGCTATCCCACAGTTCCCGCAGTCTCTGCCGTCCATTGGAATTCTGGGTTGAGATCCCAATGCCTGATGATGCAAAAATAGTGTCGTGGGGGGTTCTGGGTACATGTCGTCAGGCCCCTCCCCCTCCATCAGAGCAACGGCAGACAATCAATACGCGCCTTTTTACCTGGGTTACCTGTGCAGACAACATTCCATGGCAAGCATGGAGCCCGCTCAGCTCAGCTCACCGTCACCATATGTCCTCTGGGTGCTGGCAGACGTGGTACTGCATTGCTACACAGCAGCAGCTAATTGCCTTTTGGCAGTGGATGGTGTATTACGACTGGTATCCGTCATCGTTGTATTCCTCAGTGAGTTCAATCAGAGGCACCTGGGAAAGTTCTTCAGCAGATTCCTCTAAGAAATACTGAACCATACTTTCCACTCTGGGCATCTGATTCTTCATTTTGTCTCTTGGAGACCCGGCAGTCCTATTGAACTGTCTTGACGATGATGGCTATCAGTCGTAGTACATCATTTTCTGCCAAGCACCCAGAAGATGCCGATGGGTATCAGTCATGCTGCACCGTCTGCTGCCAGCTTAAGATGTAAAAAATAGATGGACCAGATTTGTTCTGTATTCATTTGCTTCCCCCTCCCTCCGTGAAATCAACGGCCTGCTAAACCCAGGGTTTTGAGTTCAATCTTTGGGGGGGCCATTCTGTGTGACAGTTGTTTGTGTTTCTCCCTGATGCACAGCCACCTTTGTTGATTTTAATTCCCTGTACCTGTATGCCATGTCGTCACTCGCCCCTCCCTCCCTCCGTCAGACACTAGTTTTGCACCTTTTTTCAGACCAGACGCCATAGCACTGGGATCATGGAGCCCGCTCAGATCACCGCAGCAATTATGAGCACTATGAACACCACACACATTGTCCTGGAGTATATGCAGAGCCAGGACATGCCAAAGCAAAACCAGGACCAGCCGAGGAGGCGATTGCAGCGTGGCGATGAGAGTGACAAGGAAATTGACATGAACATAGACCTCTCACAAGGTACAGGCCCCAGCACTGTGCAAATCATGGTGTTACTGGGGCAGGTTCATGCTGTGGAATGCCGATTCTGGGCCCGGGAAACAAGCACAGACTGGTGGGACCGCATCATGTTGCAGGTGTGGGACGATTCCCAGTGGCTGTGAAACTTTCGCATGCGTAAGGGCACTTTCATGGAACTTTGTGACTTGCTTTTCCCTGCCCTGAAGCGCCAGAATACCAGGATGAGAGCAGCCCTCACAGTTGAGAAGCAAGTGGCGATAGCCCTGTGGAAGCTTGCAACGCCAGACAGCTACCGGTCAGTCGGGAATCAATTTGGAGTGGGCAAATCTACTGTGAGGGCTGCTGTGATCCAAGTTGCCAGGGCAATCAAAGACCTGGTGATATCAAGGGTAGTGACTCTGGGAAATGTGCAGATCATAGTGGATGGTTTTGCTGCAATGGGATTCCCTAACTGTGGTGGGGCGATAGACGGAACCCATATCCTTATCTTGTCACCGGAGCACCAAGCCACCGAGTGCATAAACCGCAAGGGCTACTTTTCAATGCTGCTGCAAGCCCTGGTGGATCACAAGGGACGTTTCACTAACATCAACGTGGGATGGCTGGGAAAGGTACATGATGCTCGTGTCTTCAGGCACTCTGGTCTGTTTCGAAAGCTGGAGGAAGGGACTTTGTTCCCAGACCAGAAAATAACCGTTGGGGATGTTGAAATGCCTATCGTTATCCTTGGGGACCCAGCCTACCCCTTAATGCCATGGCTCATGAAGTCGTACACAGGCAGCCTGGACAGTAGTCAGGACCTGTTCAACTATAGGCTGAGCAAGTGCTGAATGGTGGTGGAATGTGCATTTGGACGTTTAAAAGCGTGCTGGCACAGCTTACTGACTCGGACAGACCTCAGCGAAACCAATATCCCCATTGTTATTGCTGCTTGCTGTGCGCTCCACAATATCTGTGAGAGTAAGGGGGAGACATTTATGGCAGGGTGGGAGGTTGAGGCAAATCGCCTGGCCGCTGATTACGCGCAGCCAGACATCAGGGCGGTTAGAAGAGTACAGGAGGGCGCGGTGCGCATCAGAGAAGCTTTGAAAACGAGTTTTGTGACTGGTCAGGCTATGGTGTGAAACTTCTGTTTGTTTCTCCTTGATGAACCCTCCGCCCCGCCCCCCCGGTTCACTCTACTTCCCTGTAAACCAACCACCCCACCCTCCCCTCCCCACTTTGAGCACCGCTTGCAGAGGCAATAAAGTCATTGTTACTTCTCATTCATGCATTCTTTATTAATTCATCACACAACTAGGGGGATAATTGCCAAGGTAGCCCGGGATGGGTGGGGGAGGAGGGAAGGAAAAGGACACACTGCAGTTTAAAACTTAAAACTTTAACGCTTATTGAAGGCCAGCCTTCCGATGCTCGAGCAATCATCTGGGGTGGAGTGACTGGGTGGCCAGAGGCCCCCCCACCGTGTTCTTGGGTGTCTGGGTGAGGAGGCAATGGGACTTGGGGAGGAGGGTTGTTGGTTACACAGGGGCTGTTGCAGCGGTCTCTGCTCCTGCTGCCTTTCCTGCAGCTCAACCATACGCTGGAACATATCAGTTTGATGCTCCAGCAGCAGGAGCATCGATTTTTGCCTTCTGTCTGCAAACTGACGCCACCTATCATCTTCAACCCGCCACTTGCTCTGTTCAGCCCGTGAGTCAGCCCGCCACCTCTCCTCTCGTTCATATTGTGCTTTTTTGCACTCTGACATTGACTGCCTCCATGCATTCTGCTGTGCTCTTTCAGCGTGGGAGGACATCTGGAGCTCCATGAACATATCATCCCGAGTCCGCCGTTTTCTCCTTCTAATCTTCGCTAGCCTCTGCGAAGGAGAAACATTTGCAGCTGGTGGAGGAGAAGGGAGAGGTGGTTAAAAAAGACACATTTTAGAGAACAATGGGTACACTCTTTCATGTTACATTTTGCTGTTCACATTACATAGTACATGTGCTTTCGTTACAAGGTCGCATTTTTCCTCTTATATTGAGGGCCTGCCGGTTTGGCGTGGGAGATCACTCACGCAGTGCCAGGCAACAGATTTCGGCTTGCAGGCAGCCATGGTAAGCCACAGTATTTTGGTTTTTTTAACCTTCTGTTCAGCCGAGCAGGAATGGGCACCTCTGAATGTCCCCTTAATAAATTCACCCCATTTCAACCAGATGACCGTGAATGATATCACTCTCCTGAGGATAACAAAGGGAGATAAGGAATGGATGTTGTCTGCATGCCAGCAAACACCGGGACCATATGCTGCCATGCTTTGTTATGCAATGATTCCAGACTACGTGCTACTGGCCTGGCATGGTAAAGTGTCCTACCATGGCGGAGCAGAAAAATCATGTTCTCCAGGAACCCTCAAGCCTTCTGTATCAGCTCAGCAGCATCAGAACAGCAGAGTCTGCATTGGAGCAAGGGAAATGCCTGTTTTCCACAGAATCCTTCCCTCAGGGCTGGAGCATTTAGAGCCAAAATCCCTGTGGGAGTTAATGTTGCTCTAAACAGAGCTGCCAAGGGGTGTGCAGCTTCTTGACACACCATGTAAAGTGATCAGTTTGTAGACAGGCATAAAGACCTGCACTGATTGCTCTGAGAGGATTCTCCTGAGCAGTTGGGGGAGGCAGGACCTTATTCCTTATCTCTCTTGACAGGGCTGTGTGAGAGCTTATAGAGAGCCAGAGGCAGCTTTCTAGAGGGTTAATTCAGAAATTCCCCATGGAACTCAGGGGCTGCAGCTTACGTCAGGAAGGAGACAGGTGGCTGTTGGATTGACTCTAGGACAAACACTATGGGATGGCTCGGCTCTCTGATCACCTCTTCACTCTGCTTCTTCCCACACCCACCCTTGGGGTAAGACCATCACCTCCTCCTTAGCCCTCGGCTGCTGTGTGTGGGCTGGAAAGCAGATAGGGCAGTAGAGAGGTGGCCCACTCAGCCCGTCAATAGGACGATCCATTGCAGCTCAAGACCTCCTGCTTCTCAAAGCCCAGAGGAATGCATGCAGAGGTGAAAGTAAGCCGGTACAGGCCAGTATGGAGGACCGGTAAGAAAAGGAGACTGGCTGAGAGAGGGAGAAGCCTGTCCCCTGCATAAGAACAGTTTAAACTCAGCTGTTCCCTGCATGGTTCAGCCCCCAGGGTTAGGAGCGGTTTCTGGCATCCTTGTCAATTTCACTCACAGTTGCTGGGGCGAGGGTGTGTTTGACCATGGCAGGGGCAGTTCTTTTCTGCCCCCGGGATGAGGGGATCTCTCCAATATACACAACAAATACAAGCATTTGGCTGCACAGCTTAAATCCAGAGCAGGTGGAAGGGGAAAACTCACTATCACATTGGTTTCTTGACTCCTCCCTCCTCCTCCAGCCAGGCTGCAGACAGTAAGGCTCTGCATTCCTCCCCACCCCCCCACTCAGCAGGGGCTCTCCTCTAGGGTCTAGCTTGCAGTGAGCAGGGAGAATGGCTGAGATGCCTGCTGCTGCTGCCTGCAATAGGGGGTGGCAGGTGGGGCCTGCAGCTCCAATGGGAACCACTACCCACAGCAAAGCCGCCCCAGCCCCCGGCTCAGTCCTGGCACATGGAAGGTGTGAGTGGGCCAGCCCAGTGTGGGCAAGAAAGGGGCCATGGGAAGGACTGGATGGAGCAAAGCATCCTTATAGCAGCTCCCACATTGGGCCATACAGCTGCTCTCGCTGTTCTCCCTGTTGTCGTGCCATGCCTCGAGATGAATGTGCTGCACGTCGGCCCTTTCCAAGCCACAATTTCACATATGGCATAGGATTCCACTGACTATAAGAAGGTCCCACACATGAAATGAATAGCAAGTCCGCTATTCGAGAAAGTTTTGTCAATTTCAGCCTCTGCACTCTGCAGGCAGGACAAAACAAAAAGAGATCTGAGATTGCACCTGATGTCCTAAGGACATTTCAGGTGTTTAAATCAATATATAAAGAGGGTGGAATGAAAACTACTATTTCTTTCAAAGGAGGCACAATAATTTCCCTGAATATCCAGTTTTCCCCTCCAGTCCCTTTGTGGTTTTGTCTATGGGGGCTATTTGCTTTCCCTGTGAATCTTTAGTTGCTTTAGCAAAATTGCTTTGCCCAAAATAAACCCTGATCATCATGACACATCTTCCCACCATGTTCTCCATGTTTTTTGTGTTTTTTTTTTTTTTAAACAGTAACATTTCAAAGAGGATCTGCAAGCAGTTTGGACATCACAACCATGATCCTCTGGTGGGGAGGGAATGGGATAGATTTGAACTTGGAAATGGTTCCTGATTTTGATTGTATTTTTTGTGTATGTAACCCTTCTGCCCCTCTGAATTGGCAGCAACAAGGACTGGGTTCAGTATCTAGGGGTTCCGTTTCAATAACACAATGCAAAACCGGCTCGAGACCCCACCCAGTGACCTGGGACAATTACATACCATCCCTCGGGCGCCTCTAGGAGGCAATACTTCCCCTCTGGCAAGCACAGAGTCTGAGTGTAGCAAAAGCCTTTTAATAAAGGAGGGAAACAATGCAGCAATATGTTGGGGAAACACCACAAACAGGATTCATAACACAAACCATGAGCAAAAGACCCACCTCCAAGTAAGTTTGGCAGTGTCCTTTTCCCCTCAGGGTCTTAAGTCCAATCACTCCAAAGTCCAACAACCCCAAAGTCTCTGTACCTGGTCAATGCCGCCCCAGAGTTCAAAAGTTTATCTGCAGAGTTGTACCCCCCCCAGCCTGGGCGGAAATGGGGGGGGCACACGAGATGTTAAGGAGCACCTTACGTGGTCCAAGGCCAACTGCCCCACCTCTCCGTGGAGTTCTGCTGCAGCCTTTACCACGAATGTCTCCGCTCTACCAGCCGCACCGCGCCACGCCGCTCCGCTCCTCCAGCCATCCCCACAAACTGCTCCGCTCTGCTCCCCATTCAGTGAGCCGCTCCAACTGTCCCACAAACTGCTCAGCTCTGCCAGCTGCTCTACTCCACCAGCCGTCCCATGAACTGCTCCAGCTGCCCCCACAAATGGCTCAGCTCTGCTCTGCTTGCTGTTCCATGGGCTACTCCAACCATCCCACAAACTGCTCAGCTCTGCCGGGTGCTTAGCAATATATCTTCAGGCTCCCCCACTGGTTAACACAGCATTCAGTGATCTCAGCTCAGCAATTTTAGCTCTTTTAGTGATTTCAACTTGTAGTAGGGGAGCCCCAGTGCTGGTACACCATTGGCCCAAAGTGAATTCAGTTCAGCAACTTCTAGCTAGACTCCTAATAGAAGCAAACTTAGCTTTGCTATTTAACAGTGAAGAGAGGAAATAGTACAATTGGTGTTTCAGGCCCTCAAAAGGGGGCACATCCCATCAGGTACACATACCTACCCACACCCTCTCTCAATTCACTGGGGTTTTTAACCCATGCCCCTTGTCTAGCGAGTGCTACTTAGTTACTGGTGACTCCCTCTGTCATACAACAGTTCCACTGGCCTTGATTCACAGAATCAGGGTAACAACACTTTATTCTTCCTTCCCCAATAACAGAGAAACTGGGGATCCCACACCAGCCAAAGTAACCACTTTCAGTTGTTGTTGTCCCAGGCTAGGCGGGTAGGTGTGCTTATGCAAACAAGATCAGCCCCTGAAGTTCTTTTCCACCCTCGCCATAATTCACCACCAGATGTCAGGGTAGAGCTCATCCTGACTCTGCTTACATGTATAGGAGATCCCCTCATCCCAGGGGCAGAAAGGAACTGCCCCTGCCATGATGGGCACACACACTGTTCCCCCTTTCCCAACAACAACTGGGAGTGAAATTAACAAGGATGATGCCAGAATGGCTCCTAACCCTGGGAGCTGAACCGCGCAAGGAACAGCTGAGTTTAAACTGAGTTCTTATGCAGGGGGCAGGCTTCTCCCTCCCTCAGCCAGTCTCCGTGCTCCCTGCTGCAAGCTAGAGGGAAGCCCCTGCAGCCGCTGCTGTGTGCCAGGCAGGGAGAAAGCAGGGAGAAAAATGTGACAGTGAGTTTTCACTTTTTCAGGCTTATTCCAATATTAAAGTTTTATTACAGACAGTATTTTTAGTAGTTGTAGCAGCTTTATTTTCTATATCTATGTCATGCAATGGGAGGGATCCATGAAGTACATAGGAGAGGTCGGTTGCTTGCGATTGGACCATATGGGTAAGAAATGTAAATTACTTTCACCCCTGCCCAAACCCCAGGGCTCTCAGCCGCCTCTGCAGCTGGTAGCTCCGGGGGTAATTTAAAAGGCCCGGGGCTCCTAGCTTCAGCCGGATCCCCGAGCCCTTTAAATCCTGATTTAAAAGCCCCGGGATTTAAAGGCCTCACCTCTTCTGGTAGAGGCCAAGCCTCTTCTGGTTGAGGCCCTGCCCCTCCGCAGGACTCTGGAGTACCAGTAAGTCCTTTATGTTACTTTCACCCCTGAATGCATGACACTCAGGGCTTGGCTACACTCGGGACTTCACAGTGCTGCCGCGGCAGTGCTGTGAAGCGCGAGTGTAGTCGTGCCACCAGCGCTGCGAGAGAGCTCTTGCAGCGCTGTATGTTCTCCACCTCTCCGAGGGGAGTAGCCTGCAGCGCTGCGAGCGAGTGTGCAGCGCTGCAGGCACTGATTACACTGGCACGTTACAGCGCTGTACTCGCTGCGCTCGGGGGGGGGGCTTTTCACACCCCTGAGCGCAGCAAGTTGCAGCACTGTGCAGTGCCAGTGTAGCCAAAGCCTCAGACTGTACTCTGTGACTTCATTAGTCTCACACATGTGAGTGTGGCAGGAGAGGACACTTGTCTGCAAACAGCTTCTTCTGAACTGCTAGGGTGGAGGGAGAGAGAGATCAGATGCCATCTGGCTCCTTAGAAGCTCTGAGGAAGCTCTGGGACATGGAGAGAGGTCTCTGGATCCTCAGGATGTGCAGGTTAGGAGACATGTGGCTCCTGCCTAGTCCACACAGGGGTGCCATTTGGGGGGTAGGGGATGGCTTCTGCCCCCCACTGTGTTTTGGACCAGAAGTCTGCTCACAGCACATGCCCTACTGCCAGATGGAGCTCCTAATTGCAGAGCAGCTTGAGTGCAGAATGTGATAAGTTCTGTGCTGCTCCCAGCTTCCGCCCTTGGGCCAGGGAGTTTGTTTATAAATAGAGGCAGGGTGATTAAGATAACAAAAGGCTTGTCATTAAATTAAATTAAGGATCCTTAGATGATCCTGAAAGCATGGCCAGGCACTCCAGTGAAAAGATACGAAACAAAGGGTAGGAATAAATAGTCAGTTTTCAGAATGGAGAGACGTAAATAATGCTGTCCCCCAGGGGTCTGTACGGGACCAGTGCTGTTCAACATATCCGAAGAAGTGAGGTTTTTACTCACGAAAGCTTATGCCCAAATAAATCTGTTAGTCTTTAAGGTGCCACCAGACTCTTTGTTGTTTTTGTAGATACAGACTAACACGGCTACCCCCTGATACTTGACAACATATTCCTCAGTGATCTGGAAAAATGGATAAAGAGTGAGGCAGCAAAATTTGCAGATGACATAAAATTACTCAAGATAGTTAAGTCCAAAGCTGACTGCAAAGGATTACAAAAGGATCTCACAAAAGTGGGTGACTGGGTAAAACAATGGCAAATGAAATTCAGTGTTGATAAATTAGCTGCTACCCATCAAGAAAGAGATCTTGGAGTCATTGTGGATAGTTCTCTGTACACATCTGCTCAATGTGCAGTGGTAATCAAAAAAGCAAAGAGAATGTTGAGAATCATAAGAAAAGGGATAGATAATAAGACAGAAAATATCATATTGCCTCTATATACATCCATAGTATGCCCACATCTTGAATACTATGTGCAGATCTGGTCACTCCATCTCAAAAAAGATATACTGTACTGGATTTGGAAAAGGTTCAGAGAAGGGCAACAGAAATGATTAGGGTGATGGAACAGGTTTTGTATGAAAACAGATGAAAAAAGACTGGGACTTTTCAGCTTAGAAAAGAGATGACTAAGGGGGGATATGATAGAGGTCTATAGAATCATGACTGGTGTGGAGAAAGTGAATAAGGAAGTGTTATTTACTCCTTCATATTACACAAGAACTAGGGGTCACCCAATGAAATGAATAGGCAGCAGATTTAAAACAAACAAAAGAAGTATTTCCTCAGAGTCAACCTGTGGAACCCTTTGCCAGGAAATGTTGTGAAGGCCAAAACTATAACAGGGTCCAAAGAGGAATAGATAAGTTAATGATAATAGCTCCATCAATGGCTATTAGCCAGGATGGGCAGGGATGCAACCGCATATTCTGCATGTCCCTTGCCTCTGTTTGCCAGAAGCTGGGAATGGGTGACACAAAGCCGGGAGGCGGGGGGGGGGGGGAAGTGAGGCACAGAAAGCAGTGGAGAGAAGAAGAAAAAAAGCTGCTGGCATGGAGATATTTATAACCCAGGTGATCTCCCCCCCCCACCCCACCTGCGGCCCCCCAGCGCCTCCCCCGAGTGTCCCCCGACCCCGACTTGCTTTCCCTGCCCCCCTTCCTGGCCCCGGAGCAGAGCAGCTCCATGCTGCCACCCTGCAGCAACTGCTGCTGCAAGGTCCCAGGGCCCCCCATGTCACTGCCAGGGCAGACTGACTCTGAGCCTGCCCTTCCCCCTCAGACCCTTTCATTTTCCAATGGAACCCTCCACCAGCACAGCCCCTCCCCCCCGCCCACAGTCACTGCTCCTGCCCCATGCTGGGCAAGGAGGCAGCCCCATCCCTCACCCCCAGTGAGGCTACAGTCAGGGGCAACAGCAGGGAAGGAGGCGCACGCAGCACCCCCCGGCACCCACCACGGGAGAGGCGAGGGAGATTCCTGGACCTGAGAGAGGACCTAGGAGCACATGCAGTGACAGTGGTGGGGGTGAGTGTGCTGCTGGGGGGCTTGGAAAGGGGGGCTCCTCCCCAGAGCTTGCTGCTGCCGGCAGGGAAAGGGCTGAGGGGAGTCCTCCTCTCTGGCCCTGTCCCGGAGCAACCTGCCTGCACCCCAAACTCATCCCCAGCCCTGCCCCACCCCAGAGCCCACACCCCCAGTTAGAGCTTTCACCCCCCCCCACCCCCTCAACCCTCTGTCCGAGCCCTGAGTCCCTCCAGCACTCCAAACACCTTATCCCCAGTCCCAGCCAGAGCCCTCACCCCCCATATTCCTACTCTCACCCTGAGCCTCTCCCACACCCCAAACCTCCCATTCCCAGCCCCAGACAGAGCCCTCACCCTTACTCTTGCCCTGAGCCCCTCCCACACTTCAAACCCCTCATCTGCAGCCACAACCCACTGCCCTCACCCCTGCACCCCATCCCTCTGCACCCCTCCCATCCTCAAACTCCCTCCCAGATCCTGCACCCCAATCCACTGCCCCAGTCTACAGGCTGCACCCCAGACCTCCTCCCTCACCCAAACTCCCTCACAGAACCTTGGGTGGGGGGGGGAGGGCGGAGTTTGGGCAGGGGTGGGTTCTGGGCACCTCCAAAATTTCTACAAACCTGCCACCCCTGATCCTACCCTGCAAACCTGAACTCCCAGCATTCTCAGGACACATGCTGATCCCTAGTGGCCACTGCTGATATCCAGCACCTCCCTCCTCTCTTAACCTGTGAGCCCCTCTCTGGATTGGAACTGGACTGGAACCAAAGACCATCTTGGAAGCAACATTACCAGCCTAAGCAGTCAAAAATCATGAGTTAGACCCCCCAAAATCACAGGCTCTACCGCTGCAGCTTCAGTCATTCTTTGGCGGCAATTCGGTGGCAGGCCCTTCCCTCCGAGAGGGACTGAGGGACCTGCCACCGAATTGCTGCCGAAGAGCCGGCCCTGTGGGAGGATGCACTTTTATATTGCCTCGGGCGCAAAAATATCTAGTTACGGCTCTGGGATGGATCACTTGATGTTACTTGTTCTGTTCATTTCCTCTGAAGCATCTGGTTTTGGCCACTGTCAGAAGACAGGATACTGGGCTAGATGACCATAGGGCCATTCTGATATTCTTATATATAACCCAGATATATCTGTCCCCCATTGTAACCCACTAGATCCTACTCCCCTCCCAGAGCTGGGATAGAACCCAGGAGTCCTAATGGGGTCTCTCTCTCTCTGCAGAGTTAGTAACAAAGTGAGAATATACATTAAAATTTTAACCAGTGTCCCTTAAGTGACTTGCCACAAGATGTCAGAAGACATTAGTATTAGAGCTCAGTGGGTCTAATATTTATTTAATTTTCTCAGGGCCAGCCCACAACATTTTGGCACCTGAGGTGGGGAGCTCAAGTGACACCCCACATTCCCCCTCGCTTGGGCCAAAACTTTGAAAGGTCTCAATTCTGCCTTCTTCCTGTTCTACTCCTCTCATGATACTGCTCTGCTACCTACCCCAATAAAGGAGAACTAACAACTTAAAATGCCTTGTTCAAAAATTTTAAGTAACACTTAACTTTCAAATGCCTGAACAGCAAATGTAACTTTTCTTGTCTGCATAGTAAACACTGGCATTTTTATCTGTTTGAATACTCAAAGTGGTGCTTTCCGTGTCTTCTTGGTTGCAAAGATTTGAACTGCTTCCTGAAGGTCCACAGTCTGGGCCAGCTCATGCTCTATGGAGATGGTTGCAAGGCTGACCAGCCTCTCCTGTGTCATTGTGGAGCATAGATGTGTTTTTATTAACTTCAGCTTGGAGAAGCTGCATTCTCCAATGGCAACTGTTACAGGAAGGGTTAGAAATATGCAAAAGCATTTGGAAAGAGGGTGTTCATCTTATTTGTGCACATATATTCCAGAACAGCCTGTGGAGTTGATTCTGCTGAAATGTATCTTGAAAGGGCTTTCAGTTCATCACCTAAATCACTCGCATCAATATCGCACATGTCATCATGTGTCAACACTGTCTCTAGTGCCCTGCATTGCTGGTGTAGGTCTTCTTCAAGTATTGTGAGAGGTTTTGGAATATCATATAACATCCCAAAAATTCTGCTGTGTTCCTTGAGCTGCATGAAATGTTCTTCAACTGACTGTATTGCACAATCTAGCACCTGGTTAAAGAATTCAACTTTGAATTGTTGTTTGGGGTCTCTTATGGGATTATCCCATGCCTCGTAATCAAAATGTCTTCTTCTTCTGTGACTCTTGTATTCTTGAATGGGTGGGAAAATAGCTTCAGTGTGAAGTTCCTCTGCCAACATCTGTGCACTCTTCAGAACATTTTGAAATCCCTCATCTGACCGGTAAGACTGTAGGTATGACTTTGCTTTGTCCAGTTGTTCCATTGCTCCAGATATATCAAGGTCAACACCACGGAGTCTCTTGCTTACAACATTTATTTCAAACAGTATGTCATGCCACAACACTAAGCCACACAGAAATTTGAAGTTATGTATGTTTCTGGTGATTCCATTTCCCTCTGCCACTGTTCTCCCATGAACAGTTCCTGTCATAGCATTATCCTGTTCTGTGCCAGCTATAGTGGCTCTCAACATTCAATTGAAGGGGACAAATAAGCAGGCAGGTAACAGGGCCTGAGTGAGGGAAGATATCAGTATCTTAAGGGACTAACTGACTCCAACTACTTCAGTTGACTGCCTGTTCTCCTCAAGTGGGTTCAGGGAAGCAGCAGGAAACAGGAAGCTCCCTGAAAAGCTGGTGTTAATCAGTCCAGGCTCCTGGGGTGCTAGAGAGGTACATAAGAGGCTCTCACCTTTTCTCCTGCCTGCCTGTTATGTCTCTTGTGCCCTCCTTCCTCCAGTACAGCACTCCACCATCTCTGTGCATCTAGAGCAGAGAGAATACATATGCACCAGCGGCAGACACAATTTTCTACACTCTGGGTCCTAGTGGTGCCCCCCAACAGTCTGGCACACGAGGCAGCCGCCTCAGTTCGCCTCACGGTAAGGCCAGCCCTGCTCCCCGGGTATTGCATAAGAACATAAGAACGACCGTACCGAATCACACCAAAGGTCCATCTAGCCCAGTATGCTGTCTACTGACAGTGGCCAATGCCAGGTGCCCCAGACGGAGTGGATCTAACAGGCAATGATCAAGTGATCTCTCTCCTGCCATCCATCTCCATCCTCTGACAAACAGAGGCTAGGGACACCATTCCTTACCCATCCTGGCTAATAGCCATTAATGGACTTAACCACGATGAATTTATCCAGTTCTCTTTTAAACACTGTTATAGTCCTAGCCTTCACAATCTCCTCAGGTAAGGAGTTCCACAAGTTGACTGTGCGCTGCGTGAAGAAGAACTTCCTTGTATTTGTTTTAAACCTGCTGCCTATTAATTTCATTTGGTGACCCCTAGTTCTTGTATTATGGGAATAAGTAAATAACTTTTCCTTATCCACTTTCTCCACATCACTCGTGATTTTATATACCTCCATCATATCTCCCCTTAGTCTCCTCTTTTCCAAGCTGAAGAGTCCTAGCCTCTTTAATCTCTCCTCATATGGGATCTGTTCCAAACCCTTAATCATTTTAGTTGCCCTTTTCTGAACCTTTTCTAGGGCCAGTATATCTTTTTTTGAGATGAGGAGACCACATCTGTATGCAGTATTCAAGATGTGGGCGTACCATCGGTTTATATAAGGGCAATAATATATTCTCCGTCTTATTCTCTATCCCCTTTTTAATGATCCCTAACATCCTGTTTCCTTTTCTGACCGCCTTTGCACACTACGTGGACATCTTCAGAGAACTATCCACAATGACTCCAAGATCTTTTTCCTGACTTGTTGTAGCTAAATTAGCCCCCATCATATTGTATGTATAGTTGGGGTTATTTTTTCCAATGTACATTACTTTACATTTATCCACATTAAATTTCATTTGCCATTTTGTTGCCCAATCACTTAGTTTTTTGAGATCTTTTTGAAGTTTGTCACAGTCTGCTTTGGTCTTAATTATCTTGAGCAGTTTAGTATCATCTGCAAACTTTGCCACCTTATTGTTTACCCCTTTCTCCAGATCATTTATAAATAAGTTGAATAGGATTGGTCCGAGGACTGACCCCTGGGGAACATCACTAGTTACCCCTCTCCATTCTGAGAATTTACCATTAATTCCTGCCCTTTGTTCCCAGTCTTTTAACCAGTTCTCAATCCATGAAAGGACCTTCGCTTTTATCCCATGAAGGCTTAATTTATGTAAGAGCCTTTGGTGAGGGACCTTGTCAAAGGCTTTCTGGAAACCTAAGTACACTATGTCCACTGGATCCCCCTTGTCCACATGTTTGTTGACCCTTCAAAGAACTCTAATAGATTAGTAAGACATGATTTCCCTTTACAGAAACCATGTTGACTATTGCTCAACAGTTTATGTTTTTCTATGTGTCTGACAATTTTATTCTTAACTATTGTTTCGACTAATTTGCCCGGTACTGACGTTAGACTTACTGGTCTGTAATTGCCGGGATCACCTCTAGAGCCCTTTTTAAATATTGGCGTTACATTAGCTAACTTCCAGTCATTGGGTACAGAAGCCGATTTAAAGGACAGGTTACAAACCTTAGTTAATAGTTCCGCAACTTCACATTTGAGTTCTTTCAGAACTCTTGGGTGAATGTCATGTGGTCCCGGTGACTTGTTAATGTTAAGTTTATCAAATAATTCCAAAACCTCCTCTAGTGACACTTCAATCCGTGACAGTTCCTCAGATTTGTCACCTACAAAAGCTGGCTCAGGTTTGGGAATCTCCCTAACATCCTCAGCCGTGAAGACTGAAGCAAAGAATCCATTTAGTTTCTCCGCAATGACTTTATCATCTTTAAGTGCTCCTTTATATCTTGATCATCAAGGGGCCCCACTGGTTGTTCAGCAGGCTTCCTGCTTCTGATGTACTTAAAAAACATTTTGTTATTACCTTTGGAGTTTTTGGCTAGCCGTTCTTCAAACTCCTCTTTGGCTTTTCTTATTACATTCTTGCACTTAATTTGGCAGCGTTTATGCTCCTTTCTATTTGCCTCACTAGGATTTGACTTCCACTTTTTAAAGGAAGTCTTTTTTATCTCTCACTGCTTCTTTTACATGGTTGTTAAGCCACGGTGGCTTTTTTAGTTCTTTTACTGTGTTTCTTAATTTGGGGTATACATTGAAGTTGGGCCTCTATTATGGTGTCTTTAAAAAGCGCCCATGCAGCTTGCAGGGATTTCACTTTAATCACTGTATTTTTTAACTTCTGTTTAACTAACCCCCGTCATTTTTGCATAGTTCCCCTGTAGTAATTCTGGGGTGGGGCTCGTCCCTTCCAGGGGCACCTGGAAGCCAGGCTGCCCTGCTACACGGCCTCCCCCCCCCCCAAGGCTGGCTCCTGGGTCCCGGGGCCAGAGCCTTCCATACCTCCTAGGCAGGAAAGGAAGTCGGCGTTCACGTGGTCTCTCCCGGCCCGATGGCGAATGGTGAAGGCATAAGGTTGCAGCGCCAAGTACCACCGCTGTAGCCGCATATTATGGTCCTTCATGCGGGCCAACCATTGGAGAGCAGAGTGGTCGGTGACCAAGATGAAAGGGGCTCCTAGGAGGTAGTAGCGCAGGGCATCACAAGCCCACTTCGTGGCTAGGGCTTCCTTTTCCACCACTGCATAGTTCTTCTCTCGGGGGAACAGCTTCCGACTGATGTAGAGGACCAGATGCTCTTCGCCACCGACCTCTTGGGAGAGGACCACCCCGAGTCCCACCTCCGAAGTGTCGGTTTGCAGGACAAAGGCCTGCTTAAAATCGGGGCTATATAAGACTGGCTCTTGGCAGAGGCTTGTTTTGAGGGTTTGAAAGGCTTCGTCACACTCGCGGGTCCAGACCACTTGCCGGGAGCTTTCCTTCGTCAAGAGCCCCGTTAAGGGGACTGCAATCGCTGCAAAGTGGGGAATGAAGCGTCAATAATACCCCGCCAGCCCCAGAAACTGGCGTACCTGCTGTTTCATGGTGGGCAGGGGGCAGGTCGCAATGGCCTGCACCTTGTCCACCAGTGGTTTCACCTGTCCGTGTCCGATAGCGTACCCCAGATACTTAGTTTCTTGTCGGCCGATGCAACACTTCTTCGGGTTGGCTGTTAACCCGGCGGCCCGCAAGGACCTCAGGACGGCTGCGACCTGTTCTAGATGGTTTTCCCACTGCGGGCTGTAAACGACTACGTCGTCCAAATAGGCCGCCGCGAAGTCTTGGTGGGGTTGGAGGAGGCGGTCCATCAGGCGCTGAAACGTGGCCGGGGCCCTGTGGAGGCCGAAGGGCATTCGGGTAAACTGGAATAGGCCCGTAGGGGTGGCAAACGCAGTTTTCTCCCTGGAAGTAGGGTCCAGGGGGATTTGCCAATACCCCTTGCTGAGGTCCAGGGTCGAGATGTAACGAGCTCCTCCTAACCGGGCCAACAGCTCATCTATCTGGGGCATGGGGTAGGCGTCAAACTTGGAGACGGCATTCATGCGCCTAAAGTTGATGCAGAACCGTTGGGAGCCGTTGGGTTTTGGTACCAACACGACTGGGCTTTGCCACTCGCTGTGCGATGGTTCAATCACCTCCAGGTCCAGCATTGCCCGTACCTCCTCATCCATGGCGCATCTCCAGTGATATGGCAAGGGCCTGGTCGCGCTGCGAATCACCACCCCCGGCTCCGTTTGGATCCTATGGTACACCAGGGTGATGGCTCCCAGTTGGGCCGTGAAGGTGTGACGGAAGGCTCATAGGAGGCACCGGGTTTGCTTGAGTTGGTCCTCCGTTAGGGTCTCCCCAAGTTGGGGTTCCTCAGGGTCCCGGGTATGGGCTACCTGGAGCCCTAGCTCGGGCTCTGGTGGGTAGGGGTTAATCAAAAGCCCTTCCCGTTCCCGCCAGGGCTTGAGCAGGTTGATGTGGTACCGCTGTATCCTCTTCTTCTGATCGGGCTGGTCGATCTCATATGTAACCGGGCCCACCTTCCGGACCACCTCATACGCTCCTTGCCAGCGAGCCAGAATCTTCGACTCACTGGAGGGGAGAAGGAATAATACCCGGTCTCCGGGTAAAAAGTCCCGTGTTTGGGCGTCCCGGTTGTAGGCCTGGGCTTGCGTCTCCTGGGCGGCTTTCAAATTCTCTTGGGCCTGGTCTCCAGCCTGCTTAAGACGCTCCTGGAGCTGGATCACGTACTTTAAGAGGCCCTGGGCCGGTGAGGGGGTTTGCTCCCAAGTTTCCCTCATTAGGTCCAATAGGCCTCGCGGTCGACGGCCGTACAGCAGTTCGAACGGCGAGAAGTTCGTCGACGACTGGGAGACCTCTCGGACCGCTAGGAGCAAGGGTGGGAGTAGCTGGTCCCATCGGCGAAAGTCCTCCCGGGGGAACTTACGGAGCATGTCTTTTAGGATCCGGTTAAACCTCTCGACCAGCCCGTCCATCTGGGGGTGATAGACTGACGTTCGCAGTTGCTTGACCCCCAGATGCTCACACACCTGCTGGAGCAACTGCGAAGTAAAGTTTGTCCCTTGATCCGTGAGGATCTGGCGGGGTAGGCCGACGCGGGCAAAAATCTTCACCAGCTCATCGGCGATGGTGCGGGCTGTAATGTTCCGGAGGGGAATTGCCTCGGGGAACCGGGTAGCATAGTCTAACATTACCAAGATGTATTGAAACCCTGCACTGCTCTTGGGAAGAGGCCCCACCAGGTCCATGGCCACGCACTCGAAAGGGGTCTCAATTAGGGGCATCGGGACCAACGGGGCCTTGGGAGTCCGTGCCGGGGCGGCCAACTGGCAGCGTGGGCAGGAATTACAGTAATTCTTTACCTCCTGGTACACCCCCGGCCAGAAGAAGCGTCCCAAAATCCGGGCCAGGGTCTTCTCGTGGACCGAGGTGTCCAGCCGCGGGGACGTCATGGGCCAACTTCATGACAGACTGTCGATGACACCGGGGAACGAGGAGTTGGGTCCGGGTCTCCCCCGTGTGGGGGTCCCGTTTGACCCGATACAGGCGCTCTTGCCGCAACTCAAAGTGTGGCCACTGGGCCGCTCGACCGGGGTCGAGGACAGTCCCGTCCGTCACGGCCAATTGTTCGTATACCCACTGAAGTGTGGGGTCGGCCCGTTGGTCCCGGCAGAAGTCCGTGGTGGGCGAGGAATCTGTCGCCACCCCTGGGGGAGCATTCTCTGGTTCTCCCGCCGAGCTGGTTGGCTCGGGGGTTTCTCTCTCCTCTCCTTCGCTCTCAGGGGCCTCCCCTTCTAAGGCTGGCATGGCCCGCGGGTCGTCTCCTGCGTGCCGGCGTAGGATTGCTGGAAGCTCCGGCCAGTCCCAACCCAGGATCACGGGGTATGCCAGTCGCGGGGCAAGTCCCACCACCATTGATGGGTGACTGTGGGGTCCCATGCGGAGCGGATAAAGCACACGACCAATGTGGTTGCAAACTGAATCGAATCCTGTTTATTACAAGCTTTCTTTTATAGTTTTTCTCAACATTACATAACACAATTAGGCTATAATCACACATCTACGGATTGGACAAAAAGGAGAATCATGTGTTTATCACATGTATAGCCCCACACCGATTGGTTTAACCGTTCCTTACATAAGGCCATGATTTATTACCTTGTTTACCTCACCTTATATAATCCCTATACCACCAGGGGGCCTTACATAAGGCCATGATTTATTACCTTGTTTACCTGCAAGGCCATGAGCCGTTGCCTGGCAAGTGTCCCATCGTGATCCTTACCTCCTCATGGAACTTTCCATTAGGTTGGTGTAGGGATGATACATCCCCACAGGTGATCCCCTCGATCGTCAGTTGGGCCCGGGTACTCCGGTAGGGCCGTATGTCCCCATGGATGCACTGCAGGCGAATTTCACCCAATCGGGCGTCAGCCGGGGGACCGAAGTGTCGGCGGACTAGCGTCTGTCTGCAGCCCGAGTCGAGGAGGGCCACCGTCGAGTATCCTTCAATGACCACCGGCACGGTGATCTTAGCCGCTTGGGAAGGACGGGCACGAGCCTCCCCTGCACAGACCCGACCAATGGTACACTCCAGCCCCGGGCAATCCTGCTGGAGATGGCCATACTCCCCGCAGGAGAAACAGGGCCCCAGGGTTGCCCGTCCCATCCGGGGCCGAACCCCAGCGTGAGGTCCAGGCGGACTTCAGTGGTCTTTTCGCCCTGTGGGGGTCGGGATCCGAGCGGGTCGCCCGGGTGCCACCGGGGCACAAGTCCAATCCTCGGTTTCCCGGGAGGAAACCCATGAATCCGCTTGAGCGGGTGCCCCTTTGTTCTCGGGGGTAGGGCGCTCCGCCCCTGGTGGGGCTACTCAGAGTCCCAGGCCTATCGGTGTGTCAGCCGTGAGGAAGTCCTCCATTAGTGACACGGCGGCAGCCAGGGTCGCTGGTTGGTGGCGGAGGACCCAGGCCCGTCCCCATGGTGGAAGAACATGGGTGAACTGCTCTAGCAGCACCTGTTCCATTACCTCTTCCGACGTTCGATGCTCGGGCTGTAACCACCGCTTGCAGGTTTCCCGGAGTTCCTGGGCCACCTGCCGAGGTCGGGCCCCCATGGGGTAGGTCAGGCTCCTAAACCGCTGGCGGAAAGTCTCGGGACTCACATCCAGGGCGTCCAGAATGGCAGCCTTTACTTGGCTGTAGTCTTGGGCGGCTTCCACTGACAGGCCTCGGTAGACCATCTGCGCAGTCCCAGTCAGGTACGGGGCCAATATGGAAGCCCATAGCTCCAGAGTCCAACCGGCGACGACGGCCACCCGCTCGAAGGTGACGAGAAAGGCTTCAGGGTCATCGCCGGGTACCATTTTCGTCAGCCGGATCGGGGGGCTGGGCCGCGTAGTCCCGGCTGCGCCTCCCGGCTGTGCCTCTCCGGGTCGGGCCAGCGCCGCTGCGAGTTGCTGGAGACATTGCCGCTGGAAATCCTGCTGCTGGGTGACCAGGTCTTGCACGAGCTGGTTCCGTTGTGTTCCAAGCTGCTCCATGAGCTGCTGCTGCTGCCGCTGTGCGGCCTGCTGCTCCTTTTGCTGTTGCAACTGGGCCGCCTCCTGCCGCTCCTGGGTTTCTGTCACCAGGGCCAAGAGCTGGGACAGATCCATCTCTCGGGAGGGGGATCTTTCTCCCCTGGCCCCTCTTTCCCCAGAGTCGAGAGTTCGCACCCACATCCTGGGCGGCTGGCTCCTGCCTGGCTTGCCACGTGTAGTAATTCCGGGGTGGGGCTCATCCCTTCCAGGGGCGCCTGGGAGCCAGGCTGCCCTGCTACAAAGCTAATAACAGTTTAGGGCTCAGACCTTTGGGCAGGGATTGAGCGCACAATTAACAGTTCAGGGCTCAGGCCCTTAGGCAGGGATTGAGCACACAATTAACAGTTCAGGGCTCAGGCCCTTAGGCAGGGATTGAGCACACAATTAGCAGCCCCGGCCCTAGATCAGGGCGGGGCAGCAACCCAATAGTCAATCAGTGGCCCAGGCCCCTTAGACAAGGAGGAGGAGAGACTGCCACCCGGCGCGGGCTGGCAGGGGGGGAACACAGGCCCACCCACTCCACTGTGTTCCAGCCCGGGGCCCTATCCGCAGCAGTCCATCTGCCGCGCAGTCAGTGGGGATCCTGACTGCAACACACTGACATGGGTTCGGGGTCTGCCATCCCCGGGCCACTTCCCATCTCCTCCTCCATGGGTACCTGTCCATCCTGAGTCTCGTCTGCCGTGTCCCAGATCATGGGCTCCTCCGGGCCCCGAGCACCGGGTAGGTTTGTCGCTCCCTCTGGGCCCTCGGTGGGGGGGAAGCTCAGACCGCTCCTCAGGATACCAGACTTTCGGCAGGGTCGGCCAGTCCTCCTCTGGATACCGGGCTCTCGGCCAGCGGAGGCCCGGGCGCCAGTGTCTGTCCTCTCCCACTGCCGGCTAGCTATTGAGCGCTGTGGCTTGGCCTTTATACTTCCTGTCCCGCCCCTTCACTTCCGGGGGGGCGGAGACAGGCGGCGGTGGCTCCGCCCACTCTGGCGGCTGTTCTGGCTCGTCCCTTCCAGGGGCGCCTGGGAGCCAGGCCGCCCCGCTACATCCCCCTTTTGAAATTAAATGCCACAGTGTTGGGCTGTTGAGATGTTCTTCCCACCACAGGGATGTTGAATGCTATTGTATTATGGTCACTATTTCCAAGCGGTCCTTTTATAGCTACCTCTTGGACCAGCTCCTGCGCTCCACTCAGGACTAAATCTAGAGATGCCTCTCCCCTGGTGGGTTCCCGTACCAGTTGCTCCATGAAGCAGTCATTTAAAGTATTGAGAAATTTTATCTCTGCATTTCGTCCTGAAGTGAAATGTTCCCAGTCAATATGGGGATAATTGAAATCCCCCACTATTATTGGGTTCTTAATTTTGATAGCCTCTCTAATTTCCCTTAGCTTTTCATCATCACTATCACTGTCCTGGTCAGGTGGTCTATAATAGATCCCTTATGTTATATTCTTATTAGAGCATGAAATTTCTATCCATAGAGATTCTATGGAACATGTGGATTCACTTCAGATTTTTACTTCATTTGATTCTACATTTTCTTTCACAAATAGTGCCACTCCCCTCCCTGCACGACCTGTTCTGTTCTTCCGATATATTTTGTACTCCGGTGTGAGGGTTTACGCCCCTCCTTACAGGGCAGCACGGCCTAGTGGCCAGAGTCCATATAACTGCCCCTAGTTGCAGGGCAGTACGGCCTAATGGCCAGCATCCATACAAGCACTCCTGGTTGCAGGGCAGCATGGCCTAATGGCCAAAGTCCATATAAGCGCCCCTGGTTGCAGGGCCGTAGGACCTTACTACTGGCTCAGCAAGGGGGTCCTACCAAAACACGCTGAGGCTTACCAGGGTCAAGGTACCAGTCCGTCACCTCCCCCGGGTCGCTCCCTACCGGCTGGGGAGTTGGGGTCTCCCACAGATCCCAGGGTTCTCTGTGAGTCTCCGGATCTGTCGCCTCCTCTGGTTCCTCCCGCAGTAGGGGTTCATGATGGCCGATAAAAGCCTCTGTTCCTTACAGCCCCGACTGAGCTGAGTTCCCTTCTTTTATACTCAGTGAGCATCTGGAGCATGCCCAGTACGAACAGAGTGGGACTTCCTCTGTCAGAGCTACTGGTCTGACATCGCTGGGGCCAGTGCGGGGTGGAGCTGCCCCATCACACACCCTCCCCCTTAAGAGGGACCCCTCTGGTTGGTCCGCCCCCTGTCTGGAAAAGAAGTCCGCGTTAGCGTGTGCCTTATCCAGGTGATGAAATACACGGAAGTCATACGGTTGCAGCGAGAGGTACCAACGTAGTATCCGGGGGTTCGCGTCCTTCATACTATTTATCCAGAGTAAGGGGACGTGGTCTGTGATCAGCCTGAAGCTATTCCCCAACAGATAATAACGTAGGGCGTCGATGGCCCATCTCACTGCCAGGGCTTCTTTCTCTATTGTGGAGTATCGTTGTTCCCGGGGGAACAGTTTACTGCTTAAATACAGTATCGGGTGTTCTTCCCCGTCCGACTCCTGGGAGAGTACGGCCCCCAGGCCTACTTCCGAGGCATCTGTCTGAAGTATAAATTCTTTTGAAAAATCTGGGTGTCGCAGGACCGGTTCATGAGTGAGTTGTCGAGGCTGTGAGTTCTTTGTAAGGTCCGACAGGGGGGCAGCTATGGATGCAAAGTCTGGCATGAAGTGATGGTAATATCCAGCTAGGCCCAAAAACTAGCGCATTTGCTTCTTCGTCTTGGGGATGGGTACATCTCTGACGGCTGGCACTTTGCTGATTAGAGGCGTCAGTTTCCCACCCCCTACTGTATATCCGGGGTAAGTTACGTCCTCTTTCCCGAGGTGACACTTCGCCGGGTTGGCTGTAAGGCCGGCTGATCAAAGGGCCTGCAACACCCCATCCAGATGGTGTAGGTGGTCCTCCCAGTTGTCGCTATAGACTACGATGTCGTCTATATACGCCGCCACATACTGGTCGTGGGACTGTAAGACCTTATTCATCAACCGTTGGAATGTAGCTACGGCTCTGTGTAGCCCGAATGGCATCGTTATAAATTGGAAGAGGCCGAACGGGGTTGGGAAGGCAGTCTTCTCCTGGGAGTTTGGGGTGAGGGGGATCTGCCAGTATCCCTTGGTTAGGTCTAAGGTTGATAAGTACCTCGCTCCCCCGAGCCGCTCCAACAATTCATCCACCCGTGGCATCGGATATGCGTCAAAGCGGGAGATAGCATTGACTTTTCAGAAGTCAATACAAAAACGGGTAGTCCCGTCAGGCTTTGGGACTAAGACAATGGGGCTGCGCCACTCACTCTTTGATTCCTCCACAACCCCCATCTCCAGCATTGTCTCCAACTCCTTTTGGACAGTGTCCCACATCTTCCGGGGTTACAGGTCTCTTACCTTCTGACCTGGAGTGGTTGCTATATGATGGCTCATCAGAGCAGTTCGCCCAGGGTGGGAGGATAAAACATCGGGGAACTCCCCTGTCAATTGTTGAATTTGCTCTCTCTGTATAAGGGCAAGGCCCACCCCTAATGTCACCGGCCTCGGGTCCGGGGGATCCCCTACTAGGGGTCCAAGTTCTGATTCCAGGGTGGATGGGCCAATGAGTAGGGCTTCCCTGGTCTTCCAGGCCTTCAGAAGATTTACGTGGTATATGCACGTCTCCCTCCATCGCCCTGGTAGCCGGACCTCGTAGTCTACTGGTCCAATCCTCCGGATTACCTCGTAGGGTCCCTGCCATTTGGCTAGCAGTTTTGATTCGGCTGACAGCAACAAGAGCAACACCTAATCCCCGGGAATGAAACTCCGTCCCCTAGTTCCTCAGTTGTAGAGGTGTTCTTGGTTGGCTTGTGCCTGTATCAGGTTCTCCCGGGCGAACGCACCTAGCATTCATAGCCTTTCTCGGAGTTGCAACACGTATTGGGTGGTCCCGTGGACTCAGGTCTCCTGGGCCTCCCATTCCTCCTTCAGGAGGTCCAGGATCCCCCGGGGCTGCCTACCATACAGGAGTTCAAAGGGTGAAAATCCCGTTGATGCCTGGGGTACCTCCCTGATGGCGAACAGCAGGGCTGGTAACAGGGTGTCCCAATGCGTAGGGTCCTCCTCCACGAACTTCCTTAACATGGGTTTGAGTGTACCGTTGAAACGTTCCACCAGGCCATCTGTCTGGTGATGATAGACAGATGTTCGGAGGGTTTGTATATGGAGGAGGCGGCACAATTCCGCTATCAGTTTAGAGGACACGTTCGTGCCTTGATCTGTCAGGATTTCCATTGGTATCCCGACTCTAGCAAAAATCTTCACTAGTTCGGTAGCGATCGCCGGCGCTGTGGCCGTCCTCAGGGGTACGGCTTCAGGGTAACACGTCGCGTAATCCACTACCACTAGGATGAAGCGAATTCCTGTCTTACTTCTGTCCAGGGGTCCGACCAGGTCCATCCCAATCCTTTCAAATGGTATGCCAACGACTGGCATAGGGATCGGGGTACCCGGGCCACTCCTTTTGGTCCCGCCAGTTGGCATTCTGGGCAAGACGCGCAGTAGTCTCACACCTCCCGGTGTATGCCAGGCCAGAAGAACCAACGAGCTATCCTCTGGAGGGTCTTCTCCCGCCCCCAGGTGCCCAGTCCAGGGGTTAGCATGGGCTAGACGTAGGAGGGTTTGTCGCAGCCTTCGAGGGACCAATAGCTGGCGGAATGTCTCCTGGGCCTGCGGTTCCTGTACTATCCAGTACAGGTGATCTTGCCATATCTCAAAGCGTGGACCTTGTGGGGGCCCAGGGGTCGAGCCTTCGTTGGGACTGGGGCTGGTGGCCTGTTCCCAGGCCCTACTTAGGGTCGGGTCCTCTCTCTGTTCTTGCACAAAGTCCACATCCCGTTCCAGTTCCATTTGAGCATCCTCGACTGACCGGGCCCTTACAGGGGGGTTGGTCGCAGGGGGTTCTCCCGGAGCCGATGTCCCTTCTCCGGGGTCATCCCGGGGTGTGTGTCCAAGCAGCCCCACTCGTGGGGGCCTCAACCCGTCAGCTCATGGGTCGGGCGGTTGGTACCTCTGGAGAATCTCCCCGAAGCCCGTCCAGTCTCGTCCCAAAACTACCGGGTATGCCAATCTGGGGGCCACACCCACACGAAGGTCCCCCGCCCAGTGGCAGACTTCTATCTTCGCCCAGGCCGAGGGGTAAGGGCGGATGTCCCCATGTACACACTGTAGATGTATCTGGGTGTCAGAGAGTTTGAGGTTGGGGACATGGAGCATGATGGAGTGTACACAAGAATTTATGAAAGAGTGATATAGAAGCATTTCGCAATGTTGCAAATCATGGCCTTGTGGATAGACAGAAAGCAAAGTGGGGTATTCTTTCTCATCCCCCCCCACCATGGTAATACGATGAATATAGCCTCTGTTTCATTCCATTGGAAGATACTTACACACCTGCTGGGCCAAGCTTGCTGCCTGGGACTGTGGGTGCTATAAGTGGCCAGAAGTGGGCCAAAAGGAGGAGGACCATGCAGGAGCTTTTGGAGATAGCGGCATGGAGGAGCAAAAGTAGGATAGGGAGGTGACACAGCATCAGTCAGACTGGTATTGCAATACTGCATCCAGTTTTGGTGTCCATCTTTGAAAAAGATGTTGAGAAATTGGAGATAGGGGAGCAAAGAGCCACAAAATGTATTGAGGGTTAGAGAAAAATGTCTTCCAGTGAGCTATTGAAATAGCTCAACTCGTTTAGCTTATAAAAGATCAAGAGGTGACTTCATTGAAGTGTTGAAGTGCCTTAATGGAGAGACAGTATCAGGTATCAAAGGGCTCATTAATCTAGCAGAGAAAGGCATAACAAGACCCAGTGGCTGGAAACTGAAAAAAGACCAATTCATATTAGAAATAAGGCACAAATATTCAACAGCCAGGATGATTCACCACAGGAACAAACTACCATGGAAAGTGGTGGAATCTTTATCTCTTGAGGTCTTTTAATGAAGACTAGATGCCTTTCTGGAATGTGTTTGGTCAAAAACTAACTTCTGTGCTATACAGGAGTCCTGTGATATGCAGAGGATCAGATTAGATGATCTAATGGTCCCTTCTGGTCCAAAAGTCTACTAATTTATGAAAAACGGAGTTTAGCATGGGGAGCAACCTCTGATGTTTTAATGTGTAACCTCACAGATCCCTAGAATCAACAGTCATTGAGTGGGGTGATCCACAGGGAGCAGCTCAAACATCCAAAGGGACTGGCCAAGGGAGGGTGGGTGCATCAGTGACATCTCAAGCACCTTTGGCAAGACCTCAGCCTATTGGTCAAAGGTGGTGGGGAAAATGGTAACCTCACAGAGAGATGCTGACATCAGCTAGGCAGGACAAGGGCGCAGGGCTGGGACCACTTCAGAGACCCCAATGGCTTTGCTGCAGCAAGTCTCCTTCTCGAAGACTCTCCTTGAGGACTGAAAGAGAATTCTTGTTCACATACATGAGCACGAGGAGGAACTTCTTTCTAGTTTTCTCCTTTCCTTTTACTGATTTTAGTAGAAAAGAGACATCCCTGTTTAGAAGGCAAGAGCCTCCGAGAGGTTTGGAACCCATTCAGTCTGATCCACCTGGTGCTGGCTGAGTTCTTGGTATGGAGAACACTAGTTTAAGGTGGCAGAATTTTATTCCCCACCTAGGACTTTTTCCCTTAAATCACTGGGGACATTGGGGTTTCTCCTTTTTGGTTTCCCTTTTCCTCCCTCCGTCCCTCCCTCCCTCCCTCCTTTCTCTTCTTTTCTTGCTTCTTTTGTCCTTTTCCCTGCTCCCATTCCACCACCAGGAGCTGGGGGAGGGCACTGCAGCTCTCATCCTGGGCTGGAATATTTACATCTACAGTGAACCCCTCTGGTGGTGACCTGGGCCATCCTTTGGGCTCTTTGGTGAGACTCATAGACTTTAAGGTCAGAAGGGACCATTATGATCATCTGGTCTGACCCCCTGCATGCTGCAGGCCACAAAGCCGTCCCTATCCTTTCCCTTGACTCTGCTGTTGAAGTCCCCAAATCCTGTGGCTTAGAGACTTCAATTGGCAGAGAATCCTCTTGCTAGCGATCCCTGCCCCATGCTGCGGAGGAAGGCAAAAAACCTCCAGGGCCTCTGCCAATCTACCCTGGAGGAAAATTCCTTCCCGACCCCAAATATGGCGATAAGTAAGACCCCGAGCATGTAGGCAAGAGTCTCCAGCCTGACCCTTGTTAGCCATTATACTGTATACCTGCCATGGCACGGTATTCCTTTGGCTAAAATCATGTTTTTCCATTAAACCATTCCCTCCATAAACTTATCTAGCTTAATCTTAAAACCAGACAGGTCCTTCGCCCCCACCGTTTCCTTCGGAAGGCAGTTCCAATATTTCACCCCTCTGACGGTCAGAAACCTTCGTCTAATTTCAAGCCTAAACTTCCCCACTGCCAGTTTATATCCATTCGTTCTCGTGTCCACATTAGTACTGAGCTGGAATAATTCCTCTCCCTCCCTGGTATTTATCCCTCTGATATATTTAAAGAGAGCAATCATATCCCCCCTCAGCCTTCCGCCTCTCAGTCTCTACCCTGATTGGCTGAGCAGGGGGCTATTGACAGGGAGGAGACTCAGGTCCTTGTTGTTCTCTTTTAAGACCAAGCAAATAAGTAATAACCAATGATATGTTTGATTAATTTTTCTGCTTCTCTGCATGAATTGTCTCTGAGCAGTTCATGATTCTCTCTAACATTCCAATTCTTCTAAAATACTTGCTGCATAATAATTCTTGGTCTATAGATTATCTGAGAGCACTTTATTCTGATCATTCAATGTATGAAATTCAAGATGTGGTGGTTAGTTTGAAAGTCAGGACTCCTGGCTCCTGTTCCCAACTCTGCCACAGACTGTCTGTGTGACCTAAGACAAGTCACTTTGTTATTCTTTCAAATTGTTAAGAGCAGCAACCACTTAGCTCAGATTGAAGCGTCTCACCTAATTTTCTAGATCACAGTGTCTCCTCTTTGTGTGCAATGAGACAATTTAACACTGTGACAAACAGGAGATGCCTTTGTTTTGCAAACAAATATTTTTGCAAAGAATTTTCATTCCACTTGTTATGATTTCAAGAAACAAACTGGTTTAGTCTGAATGGGATTTTCTGACAGAAAACGGTTTCCATGAAAATTTTCCCACTGTCTGGATTTCTGAGCTCTCTGGATCCCTGCCTCTGCGGGGTTTGTTGTCTGTTAATTAGAACAGGAGTCAGGACTGTTGGCTTCTCTTTCTGGCTCTGCCACCGCTTTGCTGTGTTGGACCTTGCGTAGGTCACTTCCCTTCTCTGTACCTCAGGATTCCCATCTGTCCAATGGGAATATGGACAATTCTCTACCTCCAGGCAGTGGTGAGTCTGGGTGAGAAGGGGCCTCAAAGCTCTCTGCAAAGGAGAAAGGGCTGTTTCAAGGTGTTTCAAGTTGACTGCCTGTTCTTTCCTCTCATGTTGGCACCATTATCATAGCTTTGATCTCTCATGTCAGCTATCGCAATTCCCGTATCTTCCAGCTTTTTAGGAAGCACATTTGTCATACCAGCTCTGTAGTATCATCATGTCAATACATTCTAGAAAATGCTCTCTGACAGTCACCATTGCAGGGACATTTTCACTAGGTTCTGTTGTTATTACAAAACGCACCATTAAAGTCATTTGTTCCATACGGCTGCTGTCAGGTATGCAGTCCAGAATAAGAGTAATATCTTGCTGACTTCAGATCTGCCACAATCTTCTGTTTGACTTTTGTTGCCAGTAACTGTATGATCTCATTTTGAATTCTTTTTCCAATGTAGTGGTATGTATACATTTCTTGGGTGGTGACTCTTCTTAGATGCTCCTGGAGTACAGCATCAAACTCATCCATCAGCTCCACAATTTTAAGGAAGTTTCCATTGTTTGGCACATACAGCTGAGCTGAAGTGCCACGCAATGCTAGGTTTTGAGTAGCAAGCCTTCTCACAATGGCAATGAGCCTTTTCAGATCATTTTGCCAGTAAAGAGAGTCTGATGCAATCTTCTCTTGATGCTGATCATCTATAGTGGCCTTTAACCTTAGTCTCATCTCAAGCTCTTTCCACCTATGGAATGCTCTCTGGTAATTTGCTGTCTTCCCATGGCATGCCAGATTTCTAGCCAGATTTTCCTAGTCCTTTGTTCCTGTAGAACCCAATGTGGCTAGAACATTAGACTGGAAGAGTTTGCAACAAAAACAGTATGCAGCATTCTGGGGTTTTGAGTACATAAGCCAGGGGTCGGCAACGTTTGGCATGCGGCTCACCAGGGTAAGCACCCTGGTGGGCCGGGCCAGTTTATTTACCTGCTGACATGGCAGGTTCGGCCGATCGCGGCCCCCACTGGCTGCGGTTCACCGTCCCGGGCCAATGGGGGCGGCGGGAAGCCATGGCCAGCACATCCCTCGCCTGCGCCGCTTCCCGCTGCCCCCATTGGCCCGGGGTTCTATCCACAATGACTCCAAGATCTTTTCTGAGTGGTATCAAGTAATTTAGACCCCATCATTTTGTATGTATAGTTGGGATTATGTTTTCCAATGTGCATTACTCTGCATTTATCAAAACTGACTTTCATCTGCCATTTTCTTGCCCAGTCACCCAGTTTTGTGAGATCCCTTTGTAACTCTTCACAATCTGTTTTGGACTTACCTATCTTGAGTAATTTTGTTTTATCTGCAAACTTTGCCACCTCACTCTTTACCCCCTTTTCCAGATCATTTATGAATATGTTGAACAGCACTGGTCCCCAGTATAGCTCCCTGTGGAACCCCACTATTCTGAAATTCTCCATTGTGAAAACTGACCATTTATTCCTACCCTTTGTTTCCTGGCTTTCAACTAGTTACTGATCCATGAGAGAACCTTCCCTCTTATCCCAAGACTGCTTACTTTGCTTAAGAGCCTTTGATGAGGGACCTTTTCAAAGGCTTTCTGGAAGTTCAAGTACACTCTGTCCAATAGATCACACTTGTCCACATGTTTGTTGACCCCCTCAAAGAATTCTAAGAGATGGGTGAGGCATTTCCCTTTTCAAGATGTTGAATCTTCCCCAACAAATCACGTTCATCTATGTGTCTGATAATTCTGTATTAGCATTTCACACTAATTCTTTACTATAGTTTCAATCAATTTGCCTGACACTGAAGTTAGGCTTACTGGCCTGTAATTGTCGGGATCGCCTCTGGAGCCCTTTTTAAAAAATGGCATCACATTAGCTATCCTCCAGTCATCTGGTACAGAAGCTGATTTAAGTGATAGGTTGCATGCCACACTTAGTAGTTCAACAATTTCATATTTGAGTTCTTTCAGAACTCTTGGGTGAATACCACCTGGTACTGGTGACTTATTTTACTGTTTAATTTATCAGTTTGTTCCAAATCCTCCTCCATTGACACCTCAATCTGGGACAGTTCCTCAGATTTGTCACCTAAAAAGAAAGGCTCGGGTGTGGGAATCTCCCTCACATCCTCTGCAGTGAAGGCTAATGCAAAGAATTAATTTAGTTTCTTCACAATGGCCTGGTCTTCCTTGAGTGCTCTTTTAGCACCTCGATGGTCCAGTGGCCCCACTAATGGTTTGGCCGGCTTCCTGTTTCTGATGTACTTAAACATTTTTTAGCTGTTGGTTTTTGAGTCTTTTTGCTAGTTGCTCTTCAAATTCTTTTTTGGCCTGCCTAATTATACTTTTACACTTGACTTGCCAGAGTTTATTCCTTTTTTTTTTTTTTCAGTAGGATTTGACTTCCAGTTTTTAAAGGATGTCTCTAAAAGTCTCTTTTACTCTGTTTAGCCATGGTGGCATTTTTCTTACCCTCTTACTATTTTTTTAATTCGATGTATACATTTAATTTGAGCCTGTATTATAGTGTTTTTTAAAAGTTTCCATACAGTTTGCAGGTGTTTCACTCTTGTGCCTGTTCCTTTTAATTTCCTTTTAACTAACTTCCTCATTTTTGTATAGTTCCTCTTTCTGAAGTTAAATGCTACTGTGATAGACATCTTTGGTATCTTCCTCCCCACAAGAATGTTAAATTTAATTATTTTGTGGTCACTATTACCAAGCATTCAGCCATATGCATCTCTTGGACCAGAGCCTGTGTCCCACTTAGGACTAAATCAAGAATTGCCTCTCCCCTTGTGGGTTTCAGGACTAACTGTTCTAAGAAGCATTCTGCCTCCACAGCACCTCCTTGTGGCCTGCCATGGCACCACTTTCCCTGCCTCAGTTTCACTTGCACCAGACTGAAGAGGGAACACCATTTAAAATGTCTATGCCATGGCTGCTCCCCCTGCTGCCCAGCCATCCTTTCACCACTTTCTGCATTATCCCTCACCCATGCAGAATCATCTCATAGCACCTGGCCGGAGGGAACTATGTGAAGGAGGGAACTTTCTCTCCATCTGGATTTCCGTTCTGAGACTGAGGCAGTACATCATTAGCTCCTTTGAACAAACTCACATCAAAAGGGAGCCTGGGGCCAGAAGAATCTCTAGCAAACACTAACTGATTCTCAGTAAACACAAGGAATCATGAGTCAATAGAATGAATTACTTTACAACATATGCCTATAATTAGCATGATGTAGAATCATAGAAGATTAGGGTTGGAAGAGACCACAGGAGGTCATCTAGTCCAATCCCCTGCTCAAAGCAGGACAAACCCCAACTAAATCATCCCAGCCAGGGCTTTGTCAAGCTGGGCCTTAAAAACCTCTAAAGGATGGAGATTCCACCACCTCCCTAGGTAACCCATTCCAGCTTCATCACGCTCCTAGTGAAATAGTTTTTCCTAATATCCACCCTAGACTTCCCCCACTGCAACTTGAGACCATTGCTCGTTGTTCTGTCATCTGCCACCCCTGAGAACAGCCTAGCTCCATCCCCTTTGGAACCCCCCTTCAGGTAGTTGAAGGCTGCTATCAAATCCCCCCTCTCGCTTCTTTTCTGCAGATTAAATAAGCCCAGTTCCCTCAGCCTCTCCTCAAGTCATGTGTCTCAGCCCCCTAATCATTTTCATTGCCCTCCACTGGACTCTCTTCAATTCTTCACATCCCTTCAGTACTGGGGGGACCAAAACTGGACGCAGTACTCCAGATGTAACCTCATCAGTGCCGAATATAGGGGAATAATCACGTCCCTCGATCTGCTGGCAATTTTCCTACTAATGCAGCCGAATATGCCGCTAGCCTTCTTGGCAACAAGGGCACCCAGCTGACTCATATCCAACTCCTTTTCTGCAGAACTGCCACTTAGCCAGTCTGGGAAGTGCTGGGCCTCCCTATCGCTAACTCCTCCCTTCGGAAAAGAACATTTAATCATTTTAAATGACTGTTATAAAAACACTGTAGAACTAGCATTTGGGGCCCAGGTTTCATATTGCCACGTAAACTGTTACCCAATATAATCTCGATGGTATCTTTGCACTCCAAGGTCTCCTGACTGTCTGCAGAGGCAGCTTGGCGCTACAGTATGGAAAACAGTCTGGAGGCACGTTAGCAAATCGATTTCTTTTTTCCTAGTAATGTCGTAGGGATTAAAGGTTAAATCTGTTGCTTCTGCTATCACTGCTACACACACACATCCTGTTTTGGCCCTTGTTTGGAATTACTGCTATGAAACTGATTTTCTTAGGCCAATCCCCTACATGCTAGGAGCTACCAAGAAAATACCTTAATTACCCACCTCTGAGATTTCATTCTATCTGAAAAGCCAGGCCTACCCAGAGCGCAAGGCGCTTTTATCAAATCAGTGCCACACCGTACGGGCATGATGTTTCACAAGCATATTCCCTTGAACTGGTGCATGATATTTCACAAGCACATTCTCTTGAACTGGTGCAGGCTCTCACTATCTGCTTAGTTTTGTTGCTAGTCATGAGCCACTATGCAGCCTCCAAGCACATCCCCTTGTGGTGTAGCATGCCACTGCAGTCCCTAGCCTCAGTTCCCCTTCAGGTTCCTGCAAAGACCTGCTAAATGGGAGTGAACAGTGTAACACTGTTGCAAAAAAAGCGAACATCATTCTGGGAAGTATTAGCAGGAGTGTTATAAGCAAGACACAAGAAGTAATTATTCCGCTCTACTCTGCGCTGATTGGGCCTCAGCTGGAGTATTGTGTCCAGTTCTGGGGACCACATTTCAGGAAAGATGTGGACAAATTCCAGAAAGTCCAGAGAAGAGCAACAAAAATGATTAAAGGTCTAGAAAACATGACCTACGAGGGAAGATTGAAAACATTGTTTAGTCTGAAAAAGAGACAACTGAGGGGGGGATATGATAACAGTTTTCAAGTACGTAAAAGGTTGTTCCAAGGAGGAGGGAGAAAAATTGTTTTCCTTAATCACTGAGGATAGGACAAGAAGCAATGGGCTTAAATTGCAGCAAGGGCAGTTTAGGTTGGACATTAAGAAAAACTTCTGTTGTGGTCAAAGACCCCCACGCAGTGATTTTAGTTCAAAGACTCAAGCCTGAGGCCAGTTTATTGACATACATACCAGTGCACTGGGGTGCAGTCCGAAGACTGACACCCCGAGTACCGCTCGCAGGCGGCTTTATTGCATTAAACCGCAAGCAAAGTACAAACAATATGTCATGAGTTAAGAAATTAGAGTTGGGGTCAGTCCCCCCCCCCCAAACCGCGAGTTAAGAAAGTAGGGTCGGGGTCAGTCCCTCCCCTAAACCGCGAGTTAAGAAACTAGGGTCGGGGTCAGTCCCCCCTCCCCCTTCTCCCCTGGTACCTTCCTCATTATTTTCTGAGAATTGGGTGTTTATTTGGGTAGAGGGGCGCTTGGTGGTTTTCCCCAGGGGTGGTACTTGGCACCAGTTTGGGTACATTTCTCAAGACACGTTATTTTCAAGGGTCTTTTGGTTAAAGATTGGGGGGGGGGGTTTTCCATGGGACGCCTAAAGAGGATCTATGATTGGCTATTTTTGCAGATAGCTGGAATCACGGAGTGGGTCACAGATCACCCAAAGAAGAAGCTGCATGAGTTAAGAAATTGCATTTAGCTAAAGTTACCTATTGCTTCACACAAGTGGTTATTTCATTAGTCATGAACATATTTCATTAGTGCTGCTGCTGGGGCTTTTCTTTTTTTATTCTTTCCCTCCTTGCCTCCCCCCCCTCCTCTGGTCATGACCCTTGACCGAGTTTGGCAGGGAATTGTGCAGTCTAGTCTAGTTCAGGCCCTGGCCTGGGCTCTGGCCTGTACTGCTTTATGTAAGGGTAGTTAGCATAACAGATCTCTGTTGGAGGGTTTATTTTGGGGCCTTCAGATTCACAGCTCTGGCTATTAAAAAGAAGGTTCCCCTCTGCTCTATTTCCCCACACTTCCTAACTGTCAGGGTTTTTAAGCACTGGAATAAATTGCCGAGGGAGGTGGTGGAATCTCCATCATTGGAGATTTTTAAGAGCAGATGAGACAAATACCTGTCAGGGATGGTCTAGATAATACTTAGTCCTGCCAGGAGTGCAGAGGACTGAACTAGACGACCTCTCAAGGTCACTTCTAGTCCTACAATTCTATGATAAATCATCCACTCACTGCCAAGGTCTTTGAAAAAATAGTCCCCCTTTTCTGGGCTCTAATTTACTGAATCTCATTCAGCTCTCAGAAAAGGCCCCTCCCTTTCACTCTCCCTCTCAGGTTTAGGTTCACAGTCCTCATTTCAGAGGCTCGTCATAGAACACCAGTTCAGAATTAAAGTCTCAGCCTGAATCACCAGTGCCAGCGATCCACACAAGTTTTGTACTGATGTAACTATTTCAGCTAGGGGTCTGATTTTTTAAAAATCAAAGTAGTTTAATCAGTGCAAGCCCAGTGTTGACACAGTTGTACTTGTATAAAAGTGCCTTAATAACCAGGCATAAGCTATACTAATGTAAGCCCCTTTATAGTAGCATAACTGCATCCAGACTAGAGGTTGTACCAGTATAGTATGACAGACCCAGACCAGTGCGGTACAGGAGTCTGGTAGAGGGCAAATATACTGGTCACTGGCTGAACAGTTGTCTGTTCCCTGAGTGACCAGAGCAGGGGCTGCACTAGAGTAATCAGGAACCTGCTAGAACCAGTTCAGGCAGACAGGCTAATTAGGACACCTTGAGCCAATTAAGAAGAAGCTGCTAGAATCAATTAAGGCAGGCTAATCAGGGCACCTGGGTTTTAAAAAGGAGCTCACTTCAGTTTGTGGTGTGAGTGTGAGGAGCTAGTAACAAGAGGTGTAAGGAGCTGAGAGGGTATGCTGCTGGAGGACTGAGGAGTACAAGCATTATCAGAGACCAGGAGGAAGGTCCTGTGGTGAGAATAAGGAAGGTGTTTGGAGGAGGCCATGGGGAAGTAGCCCAGGGAATTGTAACTGTCATGCGGCTGTTACAGGAGGCACTATAGACAGCTGCAGTCCACAGGGCCCTGGGCTGGAACCTGGAGTAGAGGGCGGGCCTGGGTTCCTCCCAATTGACCTGGACTGTGGGTTCTTCCAGAAGGGAAGGTCTCTGGGCTGTTCCCCAACCCACATGGTGAATCTCTGACACAAGAAAATCCGCCAATAAGCACAGGACCCACCAAGCTAGAGGAGGAACTTTGTCACAATAGCTATATTGGTTTCAAACCAATAAAGTTAATGTGATACAAAAACTGCGTGTAGACTAGCCCCAGCTCTCACCAGGCACTGGCCCCAGACATCTAAGGAGACACCTCAACCCTAGTTCTTCCCATTTCTTTGACTAAGTACAGCCCTACAGCTGTGACGAAAGAGAGATGGTGGCCAAGGAGAAAGAGGTGAAGGCAAGAGGGAGTGGGGAGGGAGGAATAGGACAGAAGGGTATGGGAAAACAGGGGAAAGAAGGAAAAAATACTAAATGAAAGTAAAATGATGTTGCCCCACATAAGTAAGGGGTAGGGAAGGAAATTTAGATTTGTGGAAACTTAAGGAGGAACTCAGGCACTAGAGTGATGGGGATGACATGATGTGATCCTAAAAACCCCTTAATGCCCAGTGACAAAGGGGTCACTGCCATGTATCCGCAACCTCTAGCAGGCCTGACACACTCACTACACCTAACACATTGCTGTCACAGTATTTATCTGTAAAGTCTGTCATGTGAAGTGTCAAATCCAAGCTGGCAACAAACTGATCATTAATATCATTGCGTGATGTATGTACGGATGGTGTGTAAAGCACTATCGCGGTGTGCTGGAAGCGTTGGCATGTGGTGACCTTTTTAGATAGATGAAAAGATTTTTTTTCTAAATGTACACATTGCCATTAATAAACCAAATACATTCATTTTGAAAATACTCGTAGTCAAATATAACGAAAGCTGAGACTGCACAAATATATGATTACCTCACTTTTCTACTGAAATTGAAAATCCATTTTTAAGAAACTTCCCAGTGACCAAGTTGTCAAAATCTTGTAAGATGAGCAGATACCTTAGTTGGTCACTAAAGCCAAGTTGGACAGGCATTGGCCATGCTGGTGTTGCGTGTGATTGGCTTAATGCACTTTACAGTTGAAAAAGACTTTTCCACCATGGCCGGAGCATAGGGAATAGTCAGAATTAAGCCAGCTAACTTGTTGACCTTAGACCCTCAAGAATATAAATCTAACATGTGACTAGTTCTATATAAGGCAAACGCACCTTCCCTTGCAGCTGGTCTGAGTTGTACACAGCACACAGTTCAGAACACAACCACTTAATGTCAAAAATATTCAGCCAACATGCTTCCAGAGATTTGAGAGATCTAGAAAATGCATCTAGAAGTCTTTGAATCTTTTTGGATTCAGCAACTGGACAAATTCAAGTTTCTCTCCACTTTCAAATTTACTGACAGCTGATAGTGTCAATAACCTCCAAAAAGAGACATTTTTATGTTGTTTGACCTTCTCTTGCTCTTTTTTTCTGAGGTTCATTTGCACCTACCTCTACCACCTCTTTCCAAAATTCATCAAATGTTTATCACATTTGGTGAATTTGCTCTAATGTCTCACCAATCTGCTGAATAAAAAAACCAATAACATACATCTTGGTTTGAAGAACGTCAAACACTTCTGTCACTTTAAATATGTCACTGTAGAGGCAAAGGAAAAACACAGACTGAAACACATCAAGCATGGCCAGAAAACCCTTGGCAGAGGAGAGAGACTGAGCACCCCAATCTGCTGAGTTTTGCACCACACTTTTGAAGAGTTTGATTAGAGCTTCTCTGCTCTGCTTCACAGTTTGTACAAGCCTTGAATGAAAATTCCCCCCCTTGTGGTACAACGAGAAGGCATTTAACTGTGTTTAGAAGTTCAGCCTCTTTTGGAGATAGAAAGAGAAAAACGCAAGTATTCTTTCTAAATTTTTGAAGAAAATCCGACATTTTCAGATACCATTTGCTGCAAAACTGAGGACAAGATTTAAAACACAAGCACAGAACAGAAGAACATATGAAAGAGAAGCATATAAAAAAGGTAGTTTTCAAGGTTACACTTCAAAATAGAGTCGGGAGTTTTAATGAAGCAGAAACAGCAGGGGGACATTTTGTTTTTAAGTATCTTAAATATTTAACTAGATTTCTTATTTTAGAAAATGTACAGTTTCAAATTAATTGTGTGCATAATTATTTAAGGGCTTTGTTTAAAATGGCAGTTACAGTGTGCATATCATTTCTCAATAGTGTGCTCTATGAATTTCCAGATTCTCCCGTATACAAGTTTAGTGGAACCTGGTTACCACTTACTGACTGCTGCTTACCTTGGTCCCTCCCTCCAGTGCATGCCTGGTGTCAGGAGCGGCGGAATCTCCCTGAAATGGGGGGGCCACTAGTGCCTGGATTGTGGCCCCGTCTCCCCGCACTGCCCTTTCTCCCCAAGCCCCCGCCTTCACATTGCCCCTTCTCTGCAAACCCTGCCTTCACACCCCCCCATCTCCCCGAGGCCTCATCCTCACACTGCTCCTCCTCACCAAGCCTCTGCCCCTGCACACAGCCCATTCCCCCCGAGGCCTACCCCGCCTCTTCCCCTGAGGCCCTGCCCCCCACTTGCTCCTCTCTGCCTCCATCACTCCCCCTTATGGCCAGTAAAAATTGATAGGGCCACGGCCCCTGGCTCCTCCTGTTCCGACACCCTGCTTTGTGTGTTCAATTACACACATGGCTGACATTCCACAAAATGGCTTCCTCCATATGGTGCGTGTGGGGTCATGCTGTTCAGATGGCAGCATTTTAGATGGCAGCATTTTAAATGGCATCTTCCACACTCATTCAGGGGCTGTATGTAATCTGCCTGCAGGCTCCCAGTTTTTTCTGTAGCATGCATTGCATGCACAGATGGCATGCCCCTCTCTGGGAATATGTTCCTAAAATATTCATTGGAGACAGTATTGATTAACAAGTTTGCCCTAGACAAAGGAATTTTGACTTACCTGTCTGCCTTGGAAATTGTTTTGCATCAAACATTGTTAAACCAGCACAAAGGATGCTTCATTTGCATTTTAGATCAACAGAAGAACAAGGTACCAGGAGGACGAACAAACAACATGGCATCAGCATCCTGAAGCCCAAACAGCAGGGGAGAAAAACCTTATTTGGGGATGCACTTCAAAATATATTTTTTTATTATATTACTGGACTATAAGACGCAGGGGCGAGACTCTCTTAATTACCCATCACTTAAGGGACAAAGGGACCAGGGCTCCTAGAATCTGTGAAAGGTGGATCCCTCAGCCATGTGGGTTAGGGACACTGAGAACTAACTGCAGGTGAGACATTGTCTGAGATCAGGATTATCATTTACTAAGTTCTAGACACTGGAAAGCTGGTTTTATTTTTGTTTTATTGTGGCCACTTCCTGTTCCTGTTATCCTTGCTTAGAATCACTTCCAGCTCTGTTCTTGATTAATAAACTGACTTTTGGTTTTGCCATAAAATTATCTCAGTGCTGCGTATTGAAGTAATGTGTGGGTCTTCAGCTGAACTGATAGGCTGGTGTCTGCACTGTCTCTTTGGAGACAGTGGACTTGGTATTTTTGTGGGCATCCAGTGAGGGGGCTGGATGCTGCAGAGGAATGCTCTTCCAGGGGGGTTGGGAACTGGGATGCACTGACTGTTACCTGCAAGGCAAAGTTAAGACTGGCAGAGTCTCGAGGTGTGTACTGAGGAGGTGGACAGACTGGTGTGGCAGGGAGTTGACAGGCTGTTTAAGCTCCAGCAAAACTGTCTCTGGCTGAGGCAGAGGGGTAAGACTGTGGCTCCTGGTTCTGAGAAAGCATCCCACAGGGATAGATAGACAGGGCTGAATCAGCAGGGGCAGGGCGGTGTTGCATGTTTAAATTTAATAACGATTCAAGTCTGGCAAATAGGCTCCAGTGGAATTGTTTAATCAAAGATTGTCAATCAGAGATCAGTACAGCACTATACAGAAGGAATAGATACATTACCACCCTTGGTGTCAGGTAAAGAGCTGGCCTCTGTGTCTCTCCCAGTTTTTACTCCCCAACCTAATTTTCACGCCTTTTGTCTTTTATAGAGTGTGACACAGAGAAACTCCTTTTTGGAGAGAGAATTGTTTCCTGTGATTAATTTCACCATGTGTTCTGTTTTTGACATTACTGATGGAATTTCTTTTATGGTGTTCAGTTTGCCTGACTGATGAGTAAAAAGGAATCTCTAATCTGGTTTCTAACACTGTAGAAACTGATGGTTTTTAATGAGTTAGAAACATCTTTCAATGGGTCATTATTTCATCCATTACAGAAAACATCTGATAACAATTATCCCTTATCAATCACCCAGTTTTGTTTATTACATACTTCTGTACACTTTTTAGGTAGCTTGAAGGTGTCTTTTCCCTGGACACCTGGATTCCCACGGACCTGAAGATGCTAAGGATAATTAAATACAGCTCAGCTCCATAAAGATTTTTTTGAGAATTATTATTACGTGAATTAATTTAACATACAAAAAGGGAAAGGGGACTAAGAGGGTTAATATTTACTAACAATGGTGTTTCACAGGGCAAGGTGGAAGGGACAGGGCTACCCACTAAGATTCTTGGGTCTGAGCTTTATCTTCCTGTGTTTACTGTTAACCAAAGTCATTAGGAGTTTAGCTGGAGGAACGTTCAGGAAGGCGCAGACATGTATGGTACCTGATGACCTGGGAAGACGGAGTCCAATTCCTTGGACTTTTCTGTTAATTGATAACCTGCTCCCTTGCCAGCCTGTGGCACAAAGAAATGGGAAGATTTCTGTGAGCACAAGAGAGCCAGGGAATCGGTATTCAACCCTCACAAGAAGGACCAGGTGTCTGTGGTGAGTCACTTGCTAATGGGGTCTGCATGGGGCTGGAGCCAATGGTGAATGGGGCCACCAGGACTGAGGGTCATGGGGCAGGGCTCCAGCTCTGCTAGAGGGATGGGGAGGAAAATGGGAGAGAGAAGGGAATGGGAAACATGAGGATTACAGCAGATGGCCAGGCTGAAGGGGCAATAGGAAAGGTCAGCACCAGGGCAGGGGACAGAGGATGTGGAGGCTCTGGGTTGGTGGTGGTGTTGTGAGGATAGGGCTTGGTTTGAATTTAGTGGACTCTTATGGGTTAGGTTGACAGTACAGAATGTGCCATTCTCTGGGTTCACCTACATTTGAAAGGAATTTTGGATGAACTTGAGGTTTTTCAGGACAAACAGGACTGATAAACTTCAGGAAGAACCCAAATTTTCTGAACTATCTGGTGTCTCATTCCATATTGATGCCACCGCTTTGGAAGCTCATTCACTCAAATTCAGAAGGTGTCATTGAGCAGTGGGGTAGGCGAGGCTGCATCTTCTGTGCATGGTGGCATTGGGACGGCCTGCAGGAGAAAGTAAAGAGCTGAGGTCAGAGATCTGGCTCTATTCCTGTTTTTCCCCCTGTATGACCCTGGGACAGTCCCTTTGTCATGCTGTTCTATGCAGTGGGGATAAAGGCGCTTAGCAGCCTGTCAGGGGCTACACACATTGTGCCTGGCAGGGCTCTGGGCAGCCCAGTGGACAGAGTCACCAGCCATTAACGAATCCATAGGTGAAGTGTAAGTGAGTGCACATGTTCATTAGTCAGCAGGGTTGCTAGCTTTTGCCATTTCATAGATTCCAAGACCACAAGGGACCGTTGTAATCATCTGGTCCAGTGGTGTGCAAACTTTTCCTGTCAGCCCCCCACACCAGTAACAGAATCTGTCTGCGCTCCTCCTCCAATACTGCACAGCCAAGGCTTCCTCAGCGGCGGAGCTGGGGGTAGAACTGGGGATGGGGGAGGAGCTGGGGCTAGAGGCAGAGCTGGGCTCAGGGCAGAGAGGGAATGAGGACAGAGCTGGGCTGGGGGCGGAGCAGGGGGTAGAGTGGAGCTGGAGGCGGACCTGGCCTGAAGGCAGAGTACGACTGGGTCTGAATAGGGTTGAGGGTTGGAGCTGGTCTGGGCACGGAACAAGGTTGGAAGTGTGGCGCTCCCTCCCTGCCCCCCTGTGGGGGCTGGCCTTGCTCCCACTGTGCACCTCCCCAAACATTCCTCCATGACACCCTAGCAGGGCACGCACACAGTTTGGAGACCACTGATCTAGTCTGATCTCCTGTGTAACACAAGCCAAAGAACTTCCTCAAAATAATTCCTAGACCAGGGGTCGGCAACCTATGGCACGCGTGCAAAAGATGGCACGTGAGCCGATTTTTCATGGCACGCTGCTGCCTGCCCGAGTCCCGAGGACACGCAGCCAGTGAGGGGCAGAGCCCGCGCCGCCCCAGAGAGGAGCCGCCTCAGCGGCTTGCCTGTGGGCTCCCGCATCCCCTCACCCGGCGAGGAGCCCTGCCCGGGGGCACGGAGGGGCCGCTCACCTGGGCCGCCTTGGTATAGCTGGCCATGGTGGTTTGGCGGTGCGCCGGGGGAGTGGGTTCGCTGCCGAACACGGTCCCGACTCCTGACGGCAGTAAGAGGGGGCGGTGGAGGCGGGAGAGGCCAGCAGCGGCAGCAGTGCCGGCTGCTGAGCATCCCGGGGAGGAGGTGCCCGGCCACGACCATAGATCGGTACCTGCCGGGAGGAGCGGAGAGTCCCGCGGCCTGGCAGCACTGAGCGCACAGCAGACGTGGGCGAGCGGGAATCGGTGGTGGCCAGAGATCCCTGGGGCGAGGAGCTCACATACCACGGGGTCATGCACTGTCCGGAGTAGCTCCTCCAGACACAGCCAGAGGGGACTCTCTCACCAGGGGGTGCTAGTTGCACTCGTGCGGTGCGCCGCGGGGCCCTGAGTGGGTGAGCTAGCTGGGGGCCGCAGGAGTGGGGGGGAGCCCTCTGCGCTGACCCCCCTCACACACCCTAATCCTCTGCCCTGAGCCCTGACCCCCCCTCACACACACCCAGCCCTCTGCCCTGACCCCCCCCCCGCCCTGAGTCCCGCAGCCTCGCACACCCCCGAGGCCCATGCCCTGAGCCCTGTGACCCGCACCCCCACCAGGCCCCTGCCCTGAGCCCTGTACCCCCCTCACACACACCCAGCCCTCTGCTTGACTCCTTCAGCCCCTCCCCCCCACGACCCCAGAACTGACTCTGGTACCCCCACACATACCCAGCTCCCCCACCCTGACACCTGCACCCCCCTCACATGCCCCCAGCCCTCTGCTCTGACTCTTGAACCCCCCCCCACATATTCTGCACTCCCACACCCCATGCACCCCCCCACATCCTGACTCTTGCACCCCCCACATCCCTGCCCTGAGCACCAAACGGGAACTCCTGCACCCCTCGCACCAAATGGGAGCTGCCCAGGTAAGTGCCCCACACCCAAATCTCCTGCCCCAACCCTGAGCCCCCTCCCTCATTCCCCTCCCTCTGCCAGACCCTTCACCCCCAGCCCCGTGCTCAGTGCACTCCCACCCTCAGCTCAGTGCAGAGAGAGGAAGAGAATGGGCCAGAACCAGGGAGAACGTAGGTACCCATTGTATGTGGGCAGGGCCGGGACCCCAGACCGATAGCGGGCTGAGCGGCTGGCAGGAGCCGGCGGATGGAACCCCTGAGCGGCAGTGGGTTGTGGGGTCCCGGCCACCGGCCCTGCAAAGCCCGCTGCTGGTCTGGGGTTCTGGCTGCCGGATCCTTGCCAGCCAGGGTCCCAGCCGCAGGCCCCACTCAGCCCGCTGCCGGCCTAGGTGAACAGAACCCCAGACCAGCAGCGGGCTGAGCGGGCCGGCAGCGTAAGATCAACATTTTAATTTAATTTTAAATTAAGCTTCTTAAACATTTTGAAAACCTTGTTTATTTTACAATACAACACTAGTTTAGTTATATAATATATAGACTTATAGAGAGAGACCGTCTGAAAAACATTAAAATGTATTACCAGCACGCGAAACCTTAAATCAAAGTGAATAAATGAAGACTCGGCACACCACTTCTGAAAGGTTGCTGACCCCTATCCTAGACAGAGCTTTTAGAAAAAGTCCAGTCTTGATTTAAAAATTGCCAGTGATGGAGAATGCACAATGACCCTTAGTAAGTTGATTCAGTGGTTAATTACCCTCATTGTTAAAAATGTACATCTTATTTACAGTCTGAATTTATCTATCTTCAACGTCAAGGATCGTTTTAGATCTTTAATTTCTAGACTGAAGAGCCCATCAGTAAATATTTGTTCCCCATGTAGGTACTTATAGCCTGTAATCAGGGCCGGCTCTGGCTTTTTTGCCGCCCCAGGCAAAAAAGCCTCCCGCCGCCCCCCGGCGGGCAGCGCGGCACGGGAGGGCGGCGAGCCCGGCCAGGGCCCCGCTCTCCCCAGCCGGCCGGAGCGCCGGGGGAGGGCAGCGAGCCCAATCACGGCCCCGCTCTCGGGCCTGAGCACCGCCGCCTCCCTCCAGGTGCCGCCCCAAGCACATGCTTGGTAGGCTGGTGCCTGGAGCCAGCCCTGCCTGTAATCTAGTCACCTCTTAACCTTCTCTTTGTTAAACTAAATAGATTGGGCTCTTTTAGTCTATAACTATAGGACAGGCTTTCTAATCTGTTAATCATTCTTGTGGTTCTTTTCTGAACTCTCCATTTTATCAACATCCTTCTTGAACTGTGGGCACCAAAACTGGACACAGGATTCCAGCAGTGGTTACCCGAGTGCCAAAGAGAGAGATAAAATAAACTCTCTGCTCTTACTAGAGATTCCCCTGTTTATGCATCTCAGGAGCACATTAGCTGTTTTGGCCACAGCGTCATTCTCTGAGCACATGTTCAGCTGATTATCCACCAGAAGTCCAAATCTTTTTCAGTCATTGCTTCCCAGGATAGAGTTCCTCATCCTGTAAGTGTTGCCTGTATTCTTTGTTCCCAGATGTATACACTTAAATGTAACTGTATTAAAACGCGTATTGTTTGCTTGTGCCCAATTTACCAAGTGATCCAGATTGTTCTGTATCATTGACCTGTCCTCTTTATTATTTACCACTCCCCCAATTTGTGATAATTTTGTTTTCTTCCAAGTCATTGATAAAAATGTTACATAGCGTAGGGCTAGGAACTGATCCCTGCAGGACTTCACTGGAAACACACGTGCTCAATGATGATTCCCCATTTAAATTACATTTTGAGACTACCAGTTAGCCAGTTTTTTATCCATTTTATGTGTGCCATGTTAATTTTATATTGTCCTAGTTTTTTAATCAGAATACTGTGCAGTCAAATGCCTGGCAGAAGTCTATTACATCCACACTATTAGCCTTAGAAACCAAACTTGTAATATCAAGAAAAAAGATATCAGTAGTTTGACACTCTATCTTCCATAAACCCATGTTGATTTGCAATAACTACGTTACCCTCCTTTACATCATTATTAACTGAGTCCCGTACCAGCCGCTCCATTATCTTGCTGGGGATCAATGTTCAGCTGACATGGCAGGGAGATGCACAAGTCATTCTGCTCCCTGCTGTCCCTCCCTCCTGTGAGCCATGGGTCAATGTGCTTCATGCTGCCCCCCTCTCCTCTTCCTCGCTGCAGCACCCAGGATGGGGAGGAGCTGCCCCTGTGGTCTGCCAGGGGGAGAAGAGAACCCTGCTGCAAGAGCACCCTTCCTGGATCTTGTGGTGTGGGATGAAGATCCCTGGGAGATTCAGGGGGGCACAATGGATGGCTGTGTAGGGACAGGGCAGGTATGGGGCTGGGCAGGGTGGGGCAGGGATGGGGTGACAATGGATGGCTGAGGGGAAGGGTGGTGTAGGACATGGAGGTGTGGGATGGGGCTGGGGTGACATGGATGGGTGAGTAGGGAGGGGCAGGGCTGGGACTGACAATGGATGGCAGGGCCGCGGCTGCGTTCGACACAGTATACATTGTTTACAAGGCTGGGCTGGGGAAGTTGGAGGCTCAGCCAGAGCCCATGCAGTGGGGTCAGATCCCTCTATCTGTATGTTGGGGCTGTTGGTGCACTGCAGCTGCTCCTCATGCACTGGGCTTGGGGGGGGGGGAGGCACATGGGGAGGTCAGTATTCTAAAGCAGACCAAGCCCATGTTATAAACTTGTAGAAAAATCTCACTATTTGGGGACCAGTTCTAGGATTGTTGGGCCTGACTGTTGACATCTGAGCTTTTGGGGTTGGCTGCACTGTGTGAGTGCTGTGGAGGGGGAGGCACCTGCCCCCAGCCCATTGTGTGGGCCCTGGTCACCGTTGAGCCCCTGGCTAACAACGCCAATGTCAGAGCCCTAGGAAGTGACTCATTTTCCAGGGGGCGGAGCTGTTCAAATTTAATCTAATCTGGGACCACAAATTCTGTTCTGCACCAGTCATAACAGCGTTGTTACAGGATGGAGTCACTGCAGGGCAGAGTTATGGATGTTTGGGAGCCTTAGCTGTGTATTTCCACACTGTGACACACCATGTTTCTTCTAAGTGTAACCTTGGCTCTGAATTTCCAGGATTTGCAATGCTTGTTTTGGGGATTAGCCCAGCACTTATTTTTACTCTCAACCAGTTGAATATTGTTTTTATTGGGGGTAGGGCCCAGGAAATGAGCTCAGGAAAGGGGCTGACCATACTTTATAAACAGTGACTGTCTGTTTGCCTCCTGGCCCCCTGTGAGGAAGTTCTGGGGCAGGCAGGAATGTGGGGCTTTCCACCACTCCAGTTGGAAACAAGAAGTCTGCTCAGGGATCCTCCCTTGTCAGGGGTAGAGAGGAGAGAGAAAAGCTCTTGAACAAAGATGAGGAAGAGAGCAAATGAACCTGCCTTGCACCCCCGCACTCACTGGCAGCTCTTCCATTAATCTTACTGGTTCAGGAACATACTCAGTGCTTCTCTGGATAGGAGAGAAATTCAGGACGACTCCTCTCTCAGGCCTAGAATCACAAAGCTGCTCCTTGCATCTCCTGGAGGCTGATACAGAACCAGGAAAGAGCTCCCAGCTTCCCCTCTGTAACATTTTGGGATTCAACCCAGACCAGTGTGAGCTTGTGTCACCCCCCGCCCTGTAACCCTGGGTGCCGTAAATGCTCTGCCGCTGTGGCTCACGGCCCGAACTCCAACTGCCATCAGACAAGCATGTAGTTTCCTGAGTGTCCCTTGTTCAGTGCTCTGACCCCAGCAGCCTGCCTAGAACACAACAGTCCCTCCCTGGTCTCCTTTAACTGGAGTGAACAATCATTTCAATTCAAACACAGCACAGAGTTGGATTATAGTCAAAATAGAGCACGTTTATTAACAAAAGGACATAGGTTAATTGATACCATGCAGGAGGGACTGAAGGTAGAACGGGTTACAAACAAACACAAATAAAAATACGCTTTCTGATGACTAAGACCTAACTTAACAAGCTACAGATTTTGCTCTCAGTAATTTTCTCACCGTCGGTCTTTGTCTAGCATAGCTGACCAGACCCTCTGGCCAGGACTCAATACACGGATCACAAAGTGCTTGGTTCCTTTGTCTCCTCAGGTGGAGGCTAAAGATGGAGTCTCTCTCTGTCCTTTATATCCCCAAAGGAATTGTCTTTGTCCTAAAAGTCAGGAAGGCCTCCTGGGAATTCAGTCTCCTGTGTCTTTCTGGGGTGCAGGAACCATATTAATTCTCTCTCTCTCGACTTCAGACTCAGAATATCCCCACTGGTTTAGCTTGATGTCTTTGCTTACTGCTAAAATGTACATTAGGGTAAACCCACATTTTTTTTGCCTAGGATAAACCTGTTTATTCCCTTTACCTAGGCTTGGCAATCTGGCTTTAGATATCATAGAATCTTAGAATCATAGAAAATCAGGGTTGGAAGGGACCTCAGGAGGTCATCTAGTCCAACCCCCTGCTCAAAACAGGATGGAGGAAAGCCGACTGCTGCAGAGAAGTATGTGGATCGGACAGAGACTTCTCTTAGGGGAGAGTCTAATGATAGAGAATCTCCAGGTTATAGTCAGGAGCAGAGGATGGAGGAGGATAATGTAAGGGCCAGATCAGATGATAAACATTACATAAAAAAGAATCTAACACATCAGAAAAGGGCAGATTAAAAACTTGTCACTGTTTATTTAAGTGCTTGTACACAAATGCTAGAAGTCTAAATAATAAGATGGGTGAACTAGAGTGCCTCGTGATAAAGGAGGATATTGATATAATAGGCATCACAGAAACCTGGTGGACTGAGAGCAATCAATGGGACACAATCATTCCGGGGTACAAAATATAGCGGAAGGACAGAACAGGTCATGTGGGGGGAGGGGGGCGGGAGTGGCACTATATGTGAAAGAAAATGTAGAATCAAATGAAGTAAAAATCTGAAGTGAATCCACATGTTCCATAGAATCTCTATGGATAGAAATTTCATGCTCTAATAAGAATATAAAATTAGGGATCTATTATAGACCGCCTGACCAGTACAGTGATGTGATGATGAAATGCTAAGGGAAATTAGAGAGGCTATCAAAATTAAGAACCCAATAATAGTGGGGGATTTCAATTATCCCCATATTGACTGGGAACATTTCACTTCAGGACGAAATGCAGAGATAAAATTTCTTGATACTTTAAATGACTGCTTCATGGAGCAGCTGGTACGGGAACCCACAAGGGGAGAGGCAACTCTAGATTTAGTCCTGAGTTGAGCGCAGGAGCTGGTCTGAGAGGTAACTATAACAGGACCGCTTGGAAATAGTGACCATAATACAATAGTATTGAACATCCCTGTGGTGGGAAGAACATCTCAACAGCCCAACACTGTGCCATTAAATTTCAAAAGGGAGAACTATGCAAAAATGAGGGGGTTAGTTAAACAGAAGTTAAAAAGTACAGTGACTAAAGTGAAATCCCTGCAAGCTGCATGGGCGCTATTTAAAAACACCATAATAGAGGCCCAACTTCAATGTATACCCCAAATTAAGAAACACAGTAAAAGAACTAAAGAAGAGCCACCGTGGCTTAACCATGTAAAAGAAGCAGTGAGAGATAAAAAGACTTCCTTTAAAAAGTGGAAGTCAAATCCTAGTGAGGCAAATAGAAAGGAGCATAAACACTGCCAAATTAAGTGCAAGAATGTAATAAGAAAAGCCAAAGAGGAGTTTGAAGAACGGCTAGCCAAAAACTCCAAAGGTAATAACAAATGTTTTTAAGTACATAGAAGCAGGAAGCCTGCTGAACAACCAGTGGGGCCCCTTGATGATTGAGATACAAAAGGAGCGCTTAAAGACGATAAAGTCAGTGCGGAGAAACTAAATGGATTCTTTGCTTCAGTCTTCACGGCTGAGGATGTTAGGGAGATTCCCAAACCTGAGCCGGCTTTTGTAGGTGACAAATCTGAGGAACTGTCACAGATTGAAGTGTCACTAGAGGAGGTTTTCGAATTAATTGATAAACTTAACATTAACAAGTCACCGGGACCACATGGCATTCACCCAAGAGTTCTGAAAGAACTCAAATGTGAAGTTGCGGAACTATTTGTGAAGTTGCGGAACTACAAACTAAGGTTTGTAACCTGTCCTTTAAATCGGCCTCTGTACCCAATGACTGGAAGTTAGCTAATGTAACGCCAATATTTAAAAAGGGCTCTAGAGGTGATCCCGGCGATTACAGACCAGTAAGTCTAACGTCAGTACCGGGCAAATTAGTCGAAACAATAGTTAAGAATAAAATTGTCAGACACATAGAAAAACATAAACTGTTGAGCAATAGTCAACATGGTTTCTGTAAAGGGAAATCGTGTCTTACTAATCTTTTAGAGTTCTTTGAAGGGGTCAACAAACATGTGGACAAGGGGGATCCAGTGGACATAGTGTACTTAGCATTCCAGAAAGCCTTTGACAAGGTCCCTCACCAAAGGCTCTTATGTAAATTAAGCTGTCATGGGATAAGTGGGAAGGTCCTTTCATGGATTGAGAACTGGTTAAAAGACCGGGAACAAAGGGTAGGAATTAATGGTAAATTCTCAGAATGGAGAGGGGTAACTAGTGGTGTTCCACAAGGGTCAGTCCTCGGACCAATCCTATTCAACTTATTTATAAATGATCTGGAGAAAGGGGTAAACAGTGAGGTGACAAAGTTTGCAGATGATACTAAACTGCTCAAGATAGTTAAGACCAAAGCAGACTGTGACGAACTTCAAAAGTATCTCAAAAAACTAAGTGATTGGGCAACAAAATGGCAAATGAAATTTAATGTGGATAAATTTAAAGTAATGCACTTTGGGAAAAATAACCCCAACTATACATACAATATGATGGGGGCTAATTTAGCTACAACAATCAGGAAAAAGATCTTGGAGTCATCGTGGATAGTTCTCTGAAGATGTCCACGCAGTGTGCAGAGGCAGTCAAAAAAGCAAACAGGATGTTAGGGATCATTAAAAAGGGGATAGAGAATAAGACGGAGAATATATTATTGCCCTTATATAAATCGATGGTCCGCCCACATCTTGAATACTGCATACAGATGTGGTCTCCTCATCTCAAAAAAGATATACTGGCACTAGAAAAGGTTCAGAAAAGGGCAACTAAAATGATTAGGGGTTTGGAATGGGTCCCATATGAGGAGAGATTAAAGAGGCTAGGACTCTTCAGCTTGGAAAAGAGGAGACTAAGGGGGGATATGATAGAGGTATATAAAATCATGAGTGATGTGGAGAAAGTGGCGTATTTTATACAGTTATCATTACAGTAGTGTGTAGGGTGTGAATAAAGAAAGGGGTGCGAGGGTCACACTTTCCCAGCTCAGGAACCAGATGCCTAAATATAAATGGACACATCTAGGGACAAAGAGTACAGGCCATACTTACAGGAGGGGGACTCTATCCTGGGAAGCAGAGACCCTGAAAGAGATTTGGGGTCATGGTGGATAATCAGCTGAACATGAGCTCCTAGTGTGATGATATTGCCAAAAGAGCCAATGGGATCTTAGGGAGCATAAACAGGGGAATGTCATGTAGTAGATTATTTTACTTCTGTATTTGGTACTGGTGCTACTTGTGCTAGGATCCTGTGTCTAAGTCTGGTGCCCACAATTCCAGGAGGAGGTGGATAAAATGAAGAGGGGTTCGGAGAAGAGCCACAAGAATGATTAAAGGATTGGAAAACCTGCCTTCTAGTGATAGACTCAAAGAGGTCAATCTATTTAGCTTAACAAAGAAAAGGTTAAGGCAGGGTTCGGCAGCTTTTCAGAAGCGAGTCTTCATTTATTCACACTAATTTAAGGTTTCGCGTGCCAGTAATACATTTGAATGTTTTTAGAAGGTCTCTCTCTATAAGTCTATAATATATAATTAAACTATTGTATGTAAAGTAAACATTTAAGAAACTTCATTTAAAATTAAATTAAAATGCAGATCTTATCAGTTTAGTGCAGTGGTTCTTAACCTGGGGTGCACACACCCCCTGAGGGTGTGAGATGCCCTTTCTGGGGATGCGAGACATGCGAGACTTTTTTAGAAGGTAAATCATCGAAAACACAAATTAAGCGCAGCCACGCAAGTACAACTACTTTGATGAAATAAACCTATGTATTTATTAACATCATACATGTTTTAACGATTGCTGTAATATACAAACAAAGTTTTAAAGTTTTTAAGCTAATTGTAGTGTAATTATTGATAAGGGCTGCAGAGCGCTGGGACCAGGCCAGGAGCGGAGCCCTGCGCTGGTTGCCAGTACTCCAGGCCGGCAGAAGGGCTGAGCAGGGCCGGAGGCCCGGACCCCAGCTGGCAGGGGGCCAGGCGGCTGGAACCCCAGACCAGCAGTAAGGTGAGTGGGATCGGCGGCTGGTATCCCAGGCCAGCAGCAGGCTCAGTGGGGCCAATGGCCGGGACCCCAGCTGGCAAGGGGCCGGCGGCCAGAACCCCAGATCGGCAGCGGGCTGAGTGGCTCAGCCCGCTGCCGGTCTGGGGTTCCGTCTGCCGGCTCCGTCCAGCCGCGGTCCTGGCACTGCTCAGCCGCTGCCGGCCGGGGGTTCCATTCACCCAGGCCGGCAGCAGGCTGAGCGGGGCCAGGGGCCGGGACCCCGGCTGGCAGCAGCGTGCCAGTAAAAATCGGCTCGCGTGCCGCCTTTGGCACGCGTACCGCAGGTTGCCAACCTTGGGTTAAGGGGTGAGTTTATCACAGTCTATAAGTACCTACATGGGAAACAAATATTTAATAATCAGCTCTTCAATCCAGCAGACAAAGGTCTAACATATGCCAATGGCTGGAAGCTGAAGCTAGACAAATTCAGACTGAAATAAGGCCTGCATTTTAACAGAGAGAGTCATTAACCATTGGAACAACTTACCAAGGGTCGTGGTGGATTCTCCATCACTGATCATTTTTAACTCAAGATGGGATGTTTTTCTAAAAGATTGATCTAGGAATTATTTCAGGAAGTTTTCTGGCCTGTGCTATACAGGAGGTCAGACTAGATGATCAAAATGGTCCCTTCTGGCCTTAAATCTATGAGCTCTGGGCTTCTCTCCCTTGGGTCCAAAACAAGGAAGCAGCTCAGGGTTTCCCCACTCTTGGGAAGCAAATGGCTATTGCCTCCCAGCTCGGGAATCAGATGGTGCTCATGGCATCATTCCTTCACAGGATGCACTGTTGTGGGGCCATCCAGCTAATTTCTGAGTTTGTGTTGTAGCAGGAGCACATCTAGATATGGAGGATGTCAGAATTTCACTCGGTGACCTGGAGAAGGGCTTGGAGAACACGGCTTTCGACTCCATGGTAAATCTTCCCTTCTCTTTTGCACTGGCCTTTGGACCTGCTCTGAGAACACTGACTAACAGGATGTTTTACAGGAAGAAGAGGGACTCCCTGAGGGAGCACAGAATCCACCTCCTGAGAACAACAGAGAGGAGAGAGCTGAACGCTCCACCTTCTGGAGGTATAGTAACCCCAGGAAGCGTCACTTCCCCCCAAACAGATCCATTAACCAAAACACACACACTACAAACACAATAGTAAACTAGAGATTAGCACACAACCATTTTGAGTATGTCTACACTGCAAGGTAAGCCCAGGCTCAGATTCAGGCTCAAACCCTAATCCCTCTTCCATCTACACACATCTCTTGGCCTCAGGGCCATGGTCCTGTGACCCCATGAAGCTGGAAGGTCTGAGCCGGACTCAAGGTGGGGCGCAGGGTTCGAGGCCTGTCGTTTTGCAGTGTAGATGTAACACTCCTTGGACTCGGGTTCTTTGAATCCGCCAAAACTATCCCACAATGCTATGGGTTGACTTCCTTTGTCCTCTCTCTCCCAAGAATCATTAATTGACTCCAGGGAAATGGAAGCACCTCCCCTTGTTCTAGTACAGCAGCTTTGTGGTTAATCCTTTTGTTTTATTCTGACTGACAAGCTGCAAACACACCTTAGGAGAGCACAGAGCAGTCTGTGTTTGCAACGGATACCAACCAGAAAGTGCACTGCAACATGGTTGCAGGAGACAGCCAGAGCCAGATCTTGGTTAATCTCTGATGCTAGGCCTGCAATGCAACTGATTTTAGTAAGAGTTCTGGAATGCCCACGTATACCAGCAAATAGCAAAGAAGCTTGTAGTGCTGGAAATTTACCGACCAGCGACCAGAGTGGGGAACAGATGAAGGGTCTCAAGAATGAGTACTGCTACTATGAGTGTAGGACTACAGCTGCATCTCTGGCAACTCGCCGGCATCACGCCCTTCTTATGATGAGTTTGAGTATGATGGGGACTGTTCTGAGCACTGAGCCACCAGTGGTGCTCGATTACCTGGTCAGCTGGGAGGAGGCCCTGTGGCCTCAGAAGCCAGCAGGGGAATCGTTGAATGAGGCAAATGAAGTGACTCTGCTGATGAAACTGGTCCTAGAGGAGGCTTTGCCACAGGAGCAGCTGCAGCACATACTGGGGCCATACTCAGAGGAGCTTTTTGATACCCCCTGGAGGAACAGCCCACCTTGGAGCTGGCAGCAGAAACAGAAGAGGGATAACTGCTCTGGAGTCTGGTAAGTTTCTGGGTTCGTTTTTCTGTTTGTTAATATGGGAATGGGAGAGATTTCCACTTCATGAACCAATGCCAAAAGAGAAGTTCTGGGTAGCAGCATGTAGCTGCTAGTAGCGCATTGTTCCTGCCCTCTGCCCCCACCATGGAATTCCAAACGGATACCAGGAAATACCAGCAGTAAAACAGGCATGTCAAAGAGAATCTCGCCTGGGGAGGTGCACATTTTTGCTAGTATTTTCTAGTTTGTTAAAATAAGAACCATATATTACCTTCCCCATATGTACACCACTCGGTACCAACGCCATGGTGTAATGAGCTACCTGAAAAGACTGAATTGTAGGGTTGGAGGGAGGGGGAAGTGATTCAATTGTCTGTTTTCATATGTAGTCCATTTCTGTTAAATGTAGTCCATGCATTTCATGGGTGATGAAATCATTAATCCCAAATACGACTAGGTGTTTGAAGTCAGTTCAGAAATTTGCCAGGGGGAGAAAGGGGATGGCTGTGGAGTTCCATTCCAGGTGTTTGCACAACGTCCTACCAGGCTGCATCAGAAGCCCTGGGGAGGCGCTAAACCATGCGTATGCTAATGCAGCACCCTGTTGATTCGCTAATGAATTCTTACCCAATCCTGGGGGCTGATAGCTGCAAACTTTTCATGTGGCTGGAACTCCATGTCTGTAGTCACATTTCGGGGAAAGGTGTATTTTTCAGGGCTACCTTGGTAGCTCGCCAGCTCACTCCACTCATAGATGTGCTGTTCACTCACCATACATTTGAGCACTTCAGAGGCATACACACCTGATTTCCCACCAACAGCCTGGCCATCAACCTCCTCCAAATTCCATTTAAAAAAATTTTTTTTTAAATGTTGTGATTTTTAACTTACCATGCTCTCAGCATAAGATTATAAGAACATAAGAATGGCCCTACTGGGTTAGACCAAAGGTACATCTAGCCCAATATCCTGTCTTCTGACAGTGGCCAGTGCCAGGTGACCCAGAGGGAATGAACAGAACAGGTAATCATCAAGTGATCCATCCCCTGTCGCTCATTACCAAGCACTTCTTGCACTGCGATTAACTCGGCTGTGTCTAGGGAGCTTCTGTGGGCTGAAGCAGCCTTCTGTCAATATATTGCAGTTCAGTTTCAAAAAGTAATGTTTTCTGTCCTTGAAATTCCAAAATGAGTCTTTGTTCTCCTGCACCAAGCTATTGGAGACAGTACCCCTCTGTGTCTTGTCCTATTCCAGGTCCCTCAACCTCTACAAAGTGCAGTATCTCACAGCTCGCCCACACTGCAAAAGCCTGGGCCAACATACCTTCATGCACTGTTCCAAGAGGAAGGATTTCTGTGAAGAACTTATGGTTGAAGTTCTGGACAGGCCAACAAGCAGGTCAAGTACCAAGGGGAAAGGGGCTTGCGACCAGAGGAAAAACATGCCGAGAGTGAGCAGAAAATCTCGAGCTGGCTGCATAGCTGGGGACAGGGTAGCAGCACAGGAGCAAGCACTTGATTCGCAGATCCTGGAACAGGAACAGCTTGGACAACTCCACGGCTAGGTGGCTCATACGATCGGGTCGTATGAGAGGTCGGACACGGCTAATGTGTCCCATGCAGTCCTCAGTGCTGAATCCCTTCTCTGTGTATGCCTCCATTCCCATCCCGGTGCCAAGCGCCCAGCAAATATGGAAGGAAGGGAAAGGAGAATGGGGGAGGAAGGAAGGGGGGCCATTCAATAGTGTGGAAGGCATGTCTCATGCATAGTTCAACTGATTGCATTTGGTGATGCACTTTGGTCTTGGTTACTTCTAAAGCTTTTGGTGGTGTTGGTGTTTTGGGGAGTAATGGCAGCTGGCTTGGCAGGCAATGGTTTCATATTGTACTTTTCCAATACATGTGTAAAAGTAAAGGTTTTTATTTTATAAAGAAATGTTACGGCCATCACTGCAACATATCAGATAATGTGTATATCAAATAATAACAGTGAACACATGATCAGGGACAGCTAGGAGGTTTTATGCAAAACCCATGTCTCAATACAGCTATTTGCATCAATCCATACATCAATTATTTACATCAATCCATACAGTTTCTCCTCCCAGCTTCATTTCATAAGCAGTCATGTCAGTCAAAAATGCATAACAATCAACCCCCACCCCCCGAAGCAATCAATGCCCCCCTGCCCTCCAAGCACATTCATAAAGATACTATCCTGCCTCTTCCATTGGGCCATGCAAGTCCATCTCTGATTTCTGTTGCCTGGGTGCACCCAGCTCCAGCTGTGGTAGGTGCCCTCTCTGGCTGAGTGTGCTGGTTCAGCGGCTACTCGCTGTCATAGGTCCATTCAGGGGAAAAGTTATGAAGAGCACAGCAAGCCAGACTAATGCAGACAGCATTGATGACACTGGCATCCAAACGAGTCTGTAAACATCACCAGTGGGATTTCAATCAGCCCTCCTCTGCAGCGTGGGGCACGGGTCATTTGCTGGAGGATTCTCTGCACCTTGAGGTCTTTAAACCGCAATTTGAGGACTTCAATAACTCAGACATAGGTTAGGGGTTTGTTATAGGAGTGGGTGGGTGAGATTCTGAGGCCTGTGTTGTGCAGGAGGTCAGACTAGATGATCATAATGGTCCCTTCTGACCTTAAAGTCTATGAGCCTCTGAGTCTATAACACACATTCACCCACCGTTCTACACCTGCTGGCCAGGGCCTCGGAGATAAGGGTATGGTTTCATAAATCAAGGCAAAAAGGGGATTTGCGTGGGGTCCCCAAACAACAGTGGGGACAGTAACTCCATTTATAACAACATCATGTGGTGGGAATAGTGTCCCAGCCTGTCTATGAATGTAGACTCCCGCTTGGAGGAAAACCCTGGCATCTAACATTTGCAGTGCAGCCAGCACTGATGTTCTTAAATTGGCCTCCTTGGTCAATGAGGGCCTGCATAACTATGGAGTAGCGCCCTTAGTAGTTTATGTACTCGTGCTCCTTGAGGAGGGCAAACTATGGGCACATGGGTCCCATCAGTGTTCTGGCACAATTTGGAATCCCCATGCTCTCAAAGCCAGAGATTCCCTCAGGAATATCTTTCATGCCCGTCACCTTGGGCAGGGCCGGCTCTAACTTTTTTGCCGCCCCAGGCAAAAAAGAAGAGCACTGCCCCGCCGTAACCCCCCCCCCAGCGCCGCACCGCCGACCCCCCCCCCCCACGCCCCAGCGCCGCGCCGCCGACCCCCCCCCACGCCCCAGCACCACGCCGGCAACCCCCCCCCACCAGCGCCGCGCCGGGCCGCCCCCCCCAGCGCCGTGCCAGCGAAACCCCAGCCGCCGCACCGCGCTGCCCAACACTCCCCCCCAGCGCCGGGCCGGGCCAGGCCGCCCAAATCCCCGGAGCGCCAGGCTGTTCAAACCCCCACTCCAGTGCCATGCTGGGCCGCCCAAACCCCTGGAGTGCCGCGCCGGGCCGGCCAAATCCCCGCCTCCTGCGGAGCGGAGTGGAGCACCACGCTGCACTGGGCCGGGCTGGCCAAACCCCTGCTCCCCCAGCACCACGCCACGCTGCCCCCCCCCCCCCCCAGCGCCGCCGAAGCCCCACCCCCCCCAGCGCCGTGCCACGCCACACTGCCGAAACACCCCTGCGCTGCCCAGCCGAAACAAAAAAACAAAACAAAAAAAACCCCTCGAGTGCCCCCCGCCACCCCAACATTGGCCGCCCTTTCTGAGGTGCCGCCCCAAGCACGTGCTTGATCGGCTGGTGCCTAGAGCCGGCCCTGACCTTGGGATAAACGACATGCCTGACCGCCTCAGAAACCTCCGCCACCACTTTATCTGCAGACAACTTTCCAGCACCAAACTGGTTGGCAATGGACCTGTAGCTGCTTGGGGTAGCTGGCTTCCATATGGTTACAGCAACCTGCTTCTGGACTGGCATGGCCACCCTCACGCATGTGTCTTTACACATGAGAGTCGAGACAAGATGCTCCCAAAACTCCAGAAATGTGCCTTTCTTTATGCAAAAGTTCTGGACCCACTGCTGGTCATCCCAGGTCTGCGTGACGATGTGGTCCCACCAGTCTGTGCTTGTGGCCCTGTTCTGGTCTATGTAGGGAGCATCAGCGACTGTACCGAGTGTCATGAGCAGCATCAGTCAGTTTGAGTTTGCCATGTCTGTGTCCTCCCCCTCCTCCTGCTCTATCACTAGCTCTGTCAGACAGAAAACACCACTGAACTGCCCAGCAGTGGCTCACGGAAGCGCTATCTGTGTCCTGAAGCAGGAGTGAAAGGCCACACGAGAAGTTCTTAAAGTGTCAACTCCTCCATGTTGCTGGTTCCGGTTTCAGGGAGCACGCGGACCAAAATGTTAACTCGGCAGGATGTGTTGGCAGGCTGTTCAAACTTCCTGTATGTGCGGTGTGGACCGTTAAGTTTTCCCATGCTGTACCACGAACAAAGGGCTAGAGCGGCCACATTTCAGGAGGGTGCTAGGAAGTCTGGAATACGGTTGGGTGGACGTGGGGCTGTGTACTGCAGTGTGGATGCTGGATCCCCAGGTTCGGGCCTGGGTTAAAAAATTCTTAACCTAGGGTTGGCAATCAATGTAGATGCTCAAGCCTCGGGTTCTCAAACCCAGGGTCCGCTGACTCAAGTCTCACTAACCCTGGGCTTTCATTGCAGTGTAGACATTCCCATGGTCTTCTGCACACACTGCTTTGCAACATAGCATCACTCCAGCCGTCACCTCACACTAAGGGCTTGTCTACACTTGGAACATTTCAGCTGCATCAAGAATCCTGGCTCTAGGAGTAGATTGTGGTCCAGGATAACAGATAGCACAGTGTCCCTGTCTGGGTCATCTCTTGGGTTTGAATTGGGGCTCTCTGGATATAAAAGCATAAGCCTCTGCCATGTGAGCTAAAGAGGCATCTCTCTTTGTTCTGGGAGCAGCAGCACTCATAGATCTCTAAATGTGGTCTACCGGCAACAGGTGTTCCAGCCCAAGAGCTCCCATGGAGTCGATGCCTATGGAGGGCAATGTGGGGCAGTAGTGGGGAGGCATCTTTCCTAAAATCCCAGGAAGGCTGGAGGTGTTTGTGTGACTGCCTGCAGCTGGGAGGCTAGTTAAGATAAATGGGTGTGAATAGGCTGCACCGGATCCTGCAGTTCCTGCTGGGAACAAGTGGCTCTTGAATCAGGGGAGCTTTGCTCGGCAAGCACCCTGTGTGCGCGTTGGTGTCTCTGTTTGCATCTCCCCAGGCGTGCAGCACAGCCTGTGTCGCGGGCCAGAAGGGTGTGTAAGGCTCACACCAAGGTGCTCCGGAAGGTCTTTCTGGGCCTCCTGTGTGCAGGTGAGACTGTCAGGCCCTCTCACAACGTGTGGGCGATCCTAGGGTTACCATACGTCCGGATTTTCCCGGACATGTCCGGCTTTTGGGGGCTCAAATCCCCGTCCGGGGGGAAATCCCCAAAAGCCGGGCATGTCCGGGAAAATCGGGAGGGCTCGGTGGTGCTCGGCCGGGCTGGCGGTGCGGGGCCGGGGGCATGGTGCCGGGCCGGGAACCAGGGTCACAGTGCCGGGCCGGGCGCGGGGCCGGAGGGAGAGCCGGGGGCGCGGGGCCGGGCCGGGAGCCGGTCAGCCGGGCCGGCGGGGAGCCGGTCAGCCGGGCCGGCGGGGAGCCGGTCAGCCGGGCCGGCGGGGAGCCGGGCCGGCGGGGAGCTCGGTCAGCCGGGCCGGCGGGGAGCCCGGTCAGCCGGGCCGGCGGGGAGCCGGGCCCGCGGGGAGCCCGGTCAGCCGGGCCGGCGGGGAGCCGGGCCCGCGGGGAGCCCGGTCAGCCGGGCCGGCGGGGAGCCGGGCCGGCGGGGAGCCCGGTCAGCCGGGCCGGGGGGGAGCCGGGCCCGCGGGGAGCCCGGTCAGCCGGGCCGGCGGGGAGCCGGGCCCGCGGGGAGCCCGGTCAGCCGGGCCCGCGGGGAGCCGGGCCCGCGGGGAGCCCGGTCAGCCGGGCCCGCGGGGAGCCGGGCCGGCGGGGAGCCGGGCCCGTGGGGAGCCCGGTCAGCCGGGCCGGCGGGGAGCCCGGTCAGCCGGGCCGGCGGGGAGCCGGGCCCGCGGGGAGCCGGGGAGCTGGGGGGTGCGCCGGGCCGCCGGGGGCCGGCAGTGCTGGGCGGGCCGGGGGTGGTCGGCCGGGGGCCAGGGCCGGCACCCCAGGGCCCGAGCCGACCCAGGCTGGCCCGCCGCCGGGGGGCCAGCCTGGGCCGCGCCTCCTCCCCCCCACATCCCCCTTACCTGCTTCAGGCTTCCCGCGAATTAAATGTTCGCGGGAAGCAGGGGAGGGGGTGGAGACTTTGGGGAGGGGGCGGGGTTGGGGCGGGGGTGTGGGCGGGGCTGGGGGCGGGGCCGGGGGCCGTGGAGTGTCCTCCATTTGGAGGCACAGAATATGGTAACCCTAGGCGATCCTCCCTGGGAATCAAAGACACTAGAACCAAGAACCCCTCCTCAGCCAAGTGGACTCACCCCCTCAGCATGTTCTCCAGACCTTGGGCTAGTCTGGATTTCTGTGCCCCAAGCAAGGGGGGCATCCACACCTTGTCACAAAGGTTGCACCTGAGCCCATCCATGTCCCATCTTTCCAGCTGCAGTGGGCCTGTGTCATTCTCTCCCCGTTGATCCCTGTCAGACTTTCTCCTCACGGGGAGTTCAGGCATCTCTAGGCCTGGAATAGCATGACCCTGCTCCCCCCACCCCGCCCGGTGAACATGTAGAGATGTCTACTTCTGCCTTCCTGTCAGTCCCTCCAGCCCCCAGGAATGGCTGGTCACTACACACCCACAAGCCAGCTCGCTTGACTGCTGTGGGATTGCTCTGCAGTGGTAGGGGTTGTGTGGTGAGGGATGGGGGAGGAATAGCTGGAGACAAGGGAGGGTTTGTGAGAGCTGAGTCTGCCCACAGGCCCCTGAAGCCGCTCACTGCCTCTGCCCTGCTTCTCCTCAGCGTACTTGGCCTATTTCATTGCTGCCTGTTGGCTGGACTTCCAGCGAGCCATCGCCTTGGTCGTTATCACTGCTCTGGTCATCTTCTTTGTGGGCTGGGGCCTCATTCAGAAACACTATGGAGCCAAGCTGACGAAGCTTCTGAGCCCCTGTCAGAAATGCTGCCTGAAGTCCTGGCCGTGGCTAAAATGGTGAGTCTGGCAATAGACACTTTATCCACCGAAAGCAGCTTTCCGCTGGGCTGCATATTTCACCAGGTGCACTGGGTCTCCATCACGTCAGTGTGCACACACACCCCCAATGGGCATGGGACAGCTGGGCTGGTGGGCACACACGGAGGATCTCTGTGGGCATGCACTAACTGGGCCTGTGCTGGATTTCACGGCTGGGAGCTGTGCTGAATCCGGCAGACACATGCTGGCACACACTCCTGCACAGATGTGGCCCTAGAGGCTTCTCCGGGGTGGGATCTGACAGCCGCTGCAGGTGTGCTAAGAGAGATTGTGATAAGATGCACTATGCCTCTCCGTACTGATTGGAGAGGTCTCTTCAAACGATCCCCATCTCTTCCTCGACGGAAGCTGATCTCCACTATGGGGTATTCGTTCAAAGAGCAAACATCCCACCTTGGTCCCTGTGCCCGGGGCACTATGGGTAATTCCTGGACTTTCCTGCCTTGCGGTGCAACCCTTGCTCACACAAGTGTCCCTGACGCACCCCAGTGGTCTCATTGGCTTTGGTCAGGCTACTTGTCCCCATGTAGACACTTACAGACTGTGATCAAGTCACCTCTTAACCTTCTTTTCGATGAACTAAATAGACTGTTTCTTTAGTCTCTCACTGTAAGGCAGATTTTCCAGACTTCAGATCATTCCTTTGGTTCTTTTTTTAACTCTTTCCAATTTTTAAATATCCTTTTTGAAGTGTGAACACCAGAACTGGACCCAGTGTCCAGCAATGGTCTCCTCTGTGCAGTATACAGATGTCGTACCATGTCCCATTTGATGTTACCTTGTTTATCCATCTAAGAATCACATTTACTCCCTTAGCCACAGTATTGCACTGGGAGCTCATGTTCAGTTGGTTTCCACTGTGCCCCTACATCCTTTTCCGAGTCCCCGCTTTCCAGGACTTTAAAGGTGCTATAAGTTCTTTGATCTAATACGTATGACTTTGCATTTGGTTGTGTTAAAACGCTTATTGTGCAATAAGCTCACCTTACCGTGTGATCCAGGTCACTCAGGAGAACTGACCAGTCCCCATCATTATTTGCCACTCCACCAATTCTTGTGTCGTCTGCAGATTTCACTGGCAATGATTTTATATTTTCTTCCAAATCATTGATAAAATATTGAATAGCACTACACTGAAAACAATAGAAATACCATCACTAGATAACAATTTCCTGTTTACTACAGTTACATTTTGAGATCTACTCTTTAACCAGTTTTTTAATCCATTTAATATGTGATAGATTTTTTTTATTCAGAATTTTATACAGGACTCAGTCAAATGCCTTACAGAAATCTAAGTCTATTATGTCAGCCCACTTACCTTTATGAGCTAAACTTGTGATCTCATCAAAAAATGATGACTAGTTTGTTTGACCAGATCTATTATCCATAAAGACATGTTGACTGGTATTAAAATAGAGGGAAGAGAACTTATTTAGCACAGAATCAAGATGTTGAGAGCAAAATTAGTCAAGGATCAAAGAACATGAAGAGAAGACATTCTTAGATTACCTAAATACCAATGCTAGGAGCCAGGGTAACTAATAAGAGGAGCTGGAATTGCTCATTTATAAACATAAATTTTATTTTGTTGGTATTGCTCAAACCTAGTGGAGTGATTCCTATGATTGGACTGTGAAAAGCAATGATTAAAAGGGGAGGGTAAGTGGCCCTCTATGTCAAAAATGGTATTACCTGTTTCCAAGTCACTGATAATTCAGAAGAAAATTAATTTGAATATGTATGGATGAATATCCTAATAGATAAAACACAAGATGGGATATTAGTTGGTGTCTGCTACAGACCATTAAATGACTAGGGAATAGAATGACTAGCTCTTTATCCACCTATCTTCAATGTGTAGGAAGAAAAGCTATGTGATCATGGAGACTTCAGTTTGAGTGAAATATGCTGGAGGTCTCATGCTGCCAGGACTAAAACACCTTTGGAATTTCTAAACATTATAGATGCCAGTTTCCTAACTCAAAAAGTGTTGCAGCCAACACGGGGGAATTCTTTATTCGACCTTGTCTTGAAAGGTAAAGAGGAACTGATCACAGAACTGAAAATTAATGGTACTTTAGACAAGAGATCATGACTTGATCACATTTATAATGTGCAAGCAGAATAAAGTCCAAACGAGTAATATATATATACCTAGTTCTTTAAAAGGGCCAATTTCACAATGCTGATGAAACAATTATGAGCCAAATCAGTTGGGACAAATTTAAATTTAACCAGAAAAAAGAGAATGCTTATTGGGAATTGTTTAAGAACATCTTACTAGAGACCCCAAAACCCCACAATCCCATCACTGAAGAAGGCCATACTGGTTAAAAAACTGATGTAGTTTAGAAGGGTAATGAAGGCAGCTAAAAAATAATATAGATAGATAGAAAGAAGAAAGGGGAAGTTGATGATAATAAATATAAATCAGAAGCTAGGAAATGTAGAAAATTGATAAGGGAATCAAAGGGACACTAGGTGAAATCTATGGTCAGCAGAATTAAGGATAATAAGGAGTTTTTAAAGTATATCAGGAACAAAAAGAATCCTCACAATGGCATTGGTCCATTACCTTATGGAAATGTAGCATTATCGATAATAATGCAGAAGTGTTCAACACATATTTCTATTCTGTATTTGGGAAAAAACAGATGAGACAGGTCTTAACATATGAGGATGATGATGATAACACTCTTTCCAATCCACTACTATTTGAGGAGGATGTTAAACAGCACTACCAAAGTTAGACATTTTTAAATCAGCAGGTCTAGATAACTTGTATCCAAGAGATTGAAAAGAGCTGGCTGAGGCGCTTGTTGGACCACTAATGTTGATTTTCAATAAGTCTTGGAATACCGGGGAAGTGCAAGAAGACTGGAAAAAAGCTAATTCTCTGCCAATATTTTAACAGGCTAAACAGGATGATTCCCATAATTAAGGCCTGTCAGCCTGACATTGATCCTGGGCAAGATAATGGAGTAGCTGAAATGAGACTTAATTAATGAAGAATTAAAGGAGGGTAATGTAATTAATGCCGATCAACATTGGCTTATGGAAAATAGATCCTATTAAACTAACTTGGTTTTTTTTTGTTTTTTTTGGGGGGTTTTTTTTGCTGAGATTACAATTTTGGTTGACAAAGGTAATAGTGTTGATGCAATATACTTAGATGTTTTAAAGGCATTTGACTTGGTACCACATGACATTTTGATTAAAAAACCCTAGAAAGATTAAATTAAAATGGCACTCATTAAATGGATTAAAAGATGGCTAACTGTTAGGTCTCAATGTAAATGTAAATAGAGAAATACCTGAAAGTAAACATAAAATCATCACTGATAAAGTTGGCAGATGATACAAAAATTGGGGGAGTGGTAAATAACAAAGAGGACAGGTCACTAATACAAGAGCGATCTGGATTGTTTGGTAAACTGGGCACAAGCAAACAATGTGTGTTTTAATGTGGCTAAATGTAAATGAATACATCTAGGAATAAAGAACGCAGGCCACACTTACAGCATGGGAGACTCTATCCTGGGAAGCAGTGACTCTGAAAAAGATCTGGGAGGTGTGGTGGATAATCAGCTGAACATGAGCTCCCAGTGCAACGCTGTGGCCAAAAGGGCTAATGTCATCCCTGGATGCATAAACAGGGGAATCTTGGGTAGGAGTAGAGCGATTATTTTACCTTTGTCTTTGGCACTGATGTGACAACTGCTGGAATACTGGTTCCATAATTCAAGAAGGATGTTGATAAATTTGAGAGAGTCAGAGAAGAGTCATAACACTTGTTAAAGGATTAGAAAACCTGCCCTATAGTGAGAGACTCAAGGAGCTCAATCTATTTAGCTTATCAAAGAGAAGGTTAAGGGGTGACTTGATCTCAATCTATAAGTACCTACATGGGAACAAATATTTAATAATGGGCTCTTCAATCTAGCAGAAAAAGGTCTAACATCATCCAATGGCTGGAAGTTGAAGCTAGACAAATTCAGACTCAAAATAAGCTGTACATTTTTAATAATGAGAGTAATTAACCATTGGAACAACTTACCAAGGGTCATGGTGGATTCTCCATCACTAACATGTTTTAACTCAAGACTGGATGTTTTTCTAAGAGATCTGCTCTAGGGATTATTTTGGGGAAGTTCTCTGGCCTGTGCTGTATCAGAGGTCAGTCTCGATGAGCTCTGGTTCCTTCTGCCCTTGGAATCTGTGAATCTATGAATTAATTATGCTGCCACCCTTAACTTTTTTACTGAGTGCATCCCATGTCAACCTCTCCGTGATTTTGCCTAAGGTCTATGTCAGGCTAACCAGCCGATAGGTACCTGAGGCAGTGTTGGAGTCCTAAAAACACAAGTGCTGGAACACTAGTCAGTGGGAGGCCCTGGTAGGGAGCAGAAGCTGGATGGTAGTGGGGGAGCTGGGCAGAGGTGGGGATAAGGACAGTGCTGGGAGAAGCCCAAGGAAGCAGGGTGACTCCCCACAGAGCACATCCCATCCCCGCATCCCCCCTACCTTTGCGTGACTCCTGCTCCCTGTGAGGGGTTCTGCTGTCCAGATGTCCCCACTACCCAGCTCCCGACATTGTCCAGCACCGCAGTGAACGCCTGGTCCTGGCCGCAGCATCCTGGCTCCCTCTGTGCTGACCCGCCACTGAGCAGCCTCCACCTGGGCCTGGCACCCACACCTGACAGCTTGGAGGATGCTCTGCAGCAATGGAGAGAAAGGAGCCACTTGGACCGGGTCCAGCAGAAGTATCACAATGCCGTTCCAAATCTTAGGAAAGTGCCAGGACAGTGTTCTGGCATGACTTAACGCTGTCCTGAGCAGGATCTTATATTGCTGAGGCCAAGTCATCATCTGCCAGGTTGGGAAGGAGTCTCCTTACCAGCCATGAATGGTAGAAAGTGTCACCCGTGGATGCTGCTGTGAGAGCTCAGTGATAGCAAGGCACCCAGGAGTCTTCTACACTGCAGACTGCCCTGACCAACTGGGGGTCTTCCTCTCCAACGAGAGGAGATGGCAGGCTCCTGTAGGAATATTCCTCAGCCATTCAGCATGACCTCCCTCCTCCTTGGGGCTAACTTCAACCAGCCACTGCCACTGGGCCAGCTTGGGGACAGGATGTGACTGTGTGTGGTGAGGGACAAGTAGAGTGTCAGCGGCATATTGCTGGCACTGAGCCCTTGTCATCTCACTGGAGGGGGAGAACTGATCCTCATGCTGCCAGGAGTTCCTGCAGCCACGTCACCTGGCCAACTTGCTGTCTGGTTCTTCCCCTGCAGGGTGTTCTGGCTGGCCATTCTGGTTGGTCTGGTCACATGGCTGGTTCTGGACACCTCCAAAAGGCCAGAGCAGCTGATTTCATTTGCTGGCCTCTGCACATTTGTTCTATTCCTCTTTGCCTGCTCCAAGCACCATGCTGCAGTAAGTGGATGTGTTTCCTTTGGGTTCTGCACTTCCATGCAGGAAGGACTGGCTTGGGCCAATGCTGCAGATGCTGCTTCTCCATGGGAAGGTCTCCCTGACCAGCTCAGCTCTGGCTTGTCCTAGGGGCTGAAGGCAGAGGTTGTCTCTGGGAGCATGCACCCTCTTGTTCTGTTTGCATTTGTTATCTCCTGGTGCCCCATAGAAGAAGCCTCTGGGGCACCAGCGGAAAAGGGGGAGGGCGTGTAGCCAGTGGAGCTCACTGGCAGAGATCAGAGAGGCAGCATGGCCAGAGAACAGAGCATAGGCTACCCACTCCTGAGCCCAGCACAGAGGGATTCTGGCTCTCTGGGTGACACGCCTCTGAGCTTGGGCAATAAGTTCCCCATCGACCTCCACCCACAGTGGGGACAGAAATACTGACCTAGGGCCAGAGTTACAAGGGGGTCGGGCACCCCTAGATGCAGATAGGTACCTAGTGGGGTTTACAAAGCACTGAAGTGAGTTCAGCACCCAACTCCCATTGACTTTTAACCTCACCTGCGTAGGTAATCTTGAAAATCCCACTGGGTGCCTAGCTGAAACATTAGGTGCCTAAATACCTCTGTAATTCTGTCCCCTCCTCCCACCTGTTTCTTGTTCAGTGGGCCAGGCTCTGCTCTGGGGCACGGTGATGCAGAGCCATTGACAGCAAAGCACCTCTGAGAGTGAGCCTGGCATGTGTGCAAAGGGTGATGTATCCTTACATGGAGGGATTGTTCCCCTGGCCCTCATTCCCTGATTTGCACCATCTCATTGTCTGTCTTCCTGGTCCCTTCCTCTGCTCTCTCTCTGTCTGCTCCTTGGTTTCCTCCCATTCCACCTCCTTATCCCGCTTTTTCAGAGTGCACTAGAGCCCATGGGATATTCAGAAAGCCCTGCCTCTCACTGGCCAGGGCCTGGTCAGCCAAACAGAGGTGGGAGGCTCACTCTGGACTGGAGGGATCCCTTCAGAGAAGGGGGGAAGTGCATCTTGCAAGAGGCTCGCTCAGCCCAGCATGGTGGGGTCAGTACTCACATCCCTCACCTGGTCCTACCTGCTGTCTGTCTGGGGGTTTCTATGACACCCATCACCATGGCAGCTAAGTGCCTGCTGGCTCCTCCCATGAAATGACAGTGGGGCTTAGAGTCGTATATGACTAACAGAGGCTAGAGGTTGGAGTGGGAAGATGATGGGACTCAATACATAGAGCACTGCTTTGGTCTTGGTCCCAGGTGCCCTGGAGAGCCGTCTTCTGGGGCCTTGGCCTGGAGTTTGTTCTTGGGATCTTTATAATCAGAACGAATCCTGGATTCGAAGCATTCCAGTGGCTTGGCAATCAGATCCAGGTACCGAGTGCGCTGCTGCCAGACGGTAGGGGAGGTTTGAGGTGGAGTGGGAAAAGGGCATGGAGGTGAGGTGGGATGGGCATGTTTGGAGTCAGTGGAGATGAGTGTGGCAGTGGGAATGGGGTGGAGGTGGGGCTGGGGTGAGGTTGTGTATGGAGGTGGGGCTGGGAGGGTGGGGGTGGAAGATCAAGGTAGGGCTGGGGCTGAGGTGGAGGATAGGGGTGGGGCTGGAGGAGTGGCGTGGATGTGGGGCCAGGTGGGCGGGCATGGGGCTAGGTTCTAACTATTCTTTATTGCTCAGGAGATGGAAGCTTAAGCTGGTGTTGGCCAATATCCTGCAGGCCAGGCTGTCACGGGGACCTGGCGTGACAAGCTGTTCCTTTATCTGTAGCAGGAAGCCGAGCAAGGAGTGGGCCTGGCTCTGGGCAGGAGCAGTGCAGAGAAGCAGAGGAAGGCTGAACAGTTCTAGGGCTAGGACTAGTAAACTTCCTTGTTCAGTGGTAGCAGAAAGCGGCTCCCTCTGTCCTGGGGCCCCACAGGCTTTGGCCCTTCTCTCATGTTGTTGGTTCCCATAAACTTGTCAGTAAGTGGGGGCTCCCCAATTCCTGTTGCCCTCAGTGTTCTGGCACCCAGGAGGCAGCCTCCCACCCCATTCCCTTTATCTGGGCCTGACTCCTTGCCACAGAGACCCCGATGCTGCCATGAAGTCCCTGGTGGCTGCTGGAGCCTTTGCCTCCAGATCATTTGTCAGGCCACTGACACCTCCCTTACACTCCTGGCTCTCCTCCAGTTCCCCCTCCTCCACTCTGTCCAGGGCAGAGGCTCCAGAGGCTTCCCCATGCCGTGCAGTGCACACTGGGGCAGGATGGATTGTTGCTGTGATCCCCAGGCAGGGCTAGAGCACTGTGTGAGGGAGGGGGCTTGGGGGCTTCCCCGTGACAGTCGTGACTGAAGAGGCCTTGTGGCATATTCTCCGTAGCACTGCTCCCCAACATGTACCATCTCCCCACACAGATCTTCCTGAGTTACACCACCGCTGGCTCCGGCTTCGTCTTTGGGGACAGACTGATCAACGAGGCCTTTGCCTTTCAGGTCAGCATGTGGGTCACGGGGAAGACAGTGGGTGTTAGGAACTCGCTTTCCTTTGGCCTGGGTCATCCTGCCAGGCCTACGAGGGGAGGCCATTGGCACCACCCAGGGGAGGGGGGGCATGAGATGCAGAGCAGCCCTGGCTCTCATTCTGCCATTCTGTGCCTGCAGCAAGAGCTGGTACTGTGAGATCCTCCTTCTACCTGCCATGCAGCCCTAGCACTGCCAGAGCCCCAGGGCCATCCTGTGGACTATTCTATGCTCTTGATTCTGCGCCATGCCATGCCCAGCTGCAGGCACTCGGGCGAGATGTGGGGCTTCATCCTGTGCTCTGTCACGGGCTCCCAGAAAGCCCTGCTCGGCCCCTGTGCTGACCCTGTGCACTGCTGTTCTGCCTGCAGGCGTTACCGATTGTCGTGTTCTTCAGCTGTGTGATGTCCATTCTCTACTATGCTGGCCTCATGCAGTGGCTCATCCTGAAGGTAAGGCCAAGCCCTGGGTCTCGGGGGATTGCAGCTCTGGTACAAGGGGGGATTGATGGTAGGACCTGCTCCTCCCACATGTTGCTGGGGCTGTACAGGTCTTGGTGCCCCAGTGTTCATGTCACTATCCAGTCTGTCCCCCTGTCCCCCCTTGAAATAACCTAGACTTGCTTGCAGTGCAGCACCCACACAAGTCCCAGAAGCTCCTGGCACTGGCAGGCTGGGGCAGCAGGAATCCTTACGAAAGGGGAACACATGGATGGAAGCTTTGTATTAACATAGGACTCAGCCCCAGAGGGGCTGTCCCGAGCTCTCAGGAGCTCCTGTGGGGCTGCGCAAAGCCCTGGTACTAGAGCACTCATCCCTGGATCTCTGCCTCAGGCAGCAAGTCTTGGATCTGGGCCCACAGCCAGGCAGGGTCTGGCCACTGGGGGAAAAGCCTTTGTGAAATGTCCTGGATTTGTCCTGAGGCTGAGCCCTGTCTGCTTCCCTGCAGATTTCCTGGCTGCTGCAAATCACCATGGGTACTACGCCCACCGAGACTCTCAGTGTGGCAGGAAACATCTTTGTAGGACAGGTAAGAGCTTCTAGGAGGCAACCCAGCATCCCTCAGGCTGGGCAGCACCAGGACATGACCACTAAGCACTGCACACCCTCTGCAAGGGGCAGAGTGCCCCCCGCCCTCCATACAGAGCCATGCCCTGCAGCAGGGAGCAGCTGCTGTGTGGTATTTCTCCTGAGCCCTTACAGCCAGGAAATGCAGAGATGTCAGGGTCCTTTCCACGACCTCCAGGCCCCTCCCAGTCCCTTTGGAGATGCATGTCTCAGCCCCATGATGGAGGCCAGACCCCAGTCCCATTTCCCCTGTCAGAGGGCAGGCTCCTGGGAGGCTGTGCTGCAGTGTGTGCTATGGACCAATCCAGCCTGCTCACTGCTCCAGAGGATGCGCTCAAACTTCCCCCAGATCCCTGGGGAGCCATGAGCCCCCAGGGTAACGCTGTGGGATGAACCCCCAGGGCACAGATGGCCAGGGAGGCATCTCTTGTTCTGTGAATCAGCTGGACCCTCATTGCCTTTTCTGTGATGCAGACAGAGGCCCCGCTGCTGGTCCTCCCCTACCTGGCGGACATGACTCTCTCAGAAGTCCATGCAGTGATGACCGGGGGCTTCGCCACCATTGCCGGCAGCGTGATGGGAGCCTACATGTCCTTTGGGGTGAGCGCAGCAGTCAGCACCCAGGCTCCCCTGCTTCAGTGCAGGCAGCGATATCCAGGCATGGCAGCCACCTGGCCAGGCTTTACCCAGACAGGCTGGCTTTTGGCTTCTGTGTCCGGGCACCATTTAGGATGTCCAGGTGCCTGGTAAATGGCACCTGAACCAAAAGTCCGGTTACCACGGGGTGGGGAGAGGCACCGGATCATCCTGCACCAGCCCCTGCTCAGCTGCAGCCTCCTCCTACCTCCAGGCAGGCTCCTTGAGACGATCCAGCGAGCAATGGGGGCAGGGCCTTGGGCGCAAGAGGTGGAGAAGGGGGCAGGGCTTGCGGGAAGAAGCAGAGAAGGGGCGAGGCCTTGGGGGAAGAGGCTGGGGTGGGATGGAGCCTTTGGGGTCCAGTTACCAGCAATTAGAAAGGTGGCAACAGAATATTTGGGCCTACGCTTCTCGCAGCATGTATGCCATAGGGCAGGGGTGGGCAAACTTTTTGGCCCGAGGGCCACATCTGGGTATGGAAATTGTATGGCGGGCCATGAATGCTCACGAAATTGGGGGTTGGGGTGCAGGAGAGGGTGAGGGCTCCAGCTGGAGGTGCAGGCTCTGGGGTGGTGCCAGAAATGAGTTCAGGGTGCAGGAGGGGGCTCCGGGCTGGGGCAGGAGATTGGGGTGCGGGGTGAGGGCTCTGGTTTGGGGTGCAGGCTCTGGGGTGGGGCTGGAGATGAGGGGTTGGAGGTGCAGGAGGTTGCTCCAGGCTGGGACCGAGGGGTTCGGAGGGCAGAAGGGGGGCCAGGGCTGGGGAACGGGGTTGCGATGCAGGAGGGGGTCAGGGGTGCAGGCTCCAGGCAGTGCTTACCTCAAGCAGCTCCCAGAAGCAGCGGCATGTCACCCCTCTGGCTCCTACGCGGAGGCGCAACCAGGCAAGCCCCGAACCCTGCTCCCAGCTGGAGCGCTGGAGCGTGGCAAGCCCCGGACCCTGCTCCCCAGCAGCTTGAGGGCTGGATTAAAACGTCTGGAGGGCTGGATGCGGCCCCTGGGGTGTATTTTGCCCACCCCCGCCATAGGGTCTGCGCAGGGGTCTTAGCACGTAGGGGGACTGGCACAAGAATTGCCACGGGGAGGCAAAGGGGCTGGGGCGTTGGTAGGAGACAGACCTGCCCTCAGCCAGATGTAAAGTTCGCCAGGATGCACCGGAACGGCACCCATCCACAGCCCTGCCTGCCCTGCCAGGAGAGCCAGCAAGCCCATCCCACGGGGGCATTCCATGGATTTCTTTGGCTCCTCTCAGTGTGGGCTCAGCCCTGGGGCTGGGACGGAGGCTACACTGCAACTAGACCCCCGCGGCAGGCCCGTGCCAGCTGACTCAGGCTTGCAGGGCTGGTTAATTACGGTGTAGACGTTTGGACTCAGGCTGAAGCCTGGGCTCTAAGACCCTGAGGGTGGCAGAGCCTGATGTGTACACTGCAATGACACAGCCCCTTAGCCGGAGCCCTGTGAGCCCAAAGCCAGCCCCGGGTGTCTCATTACAGTGTAGACATACCCCAAAAGGCTAAACTATTGGGTGCCACAGTCTGTATCTGTGCTGGCAGGTACTGTACAGAGCTCCCCTTGCTCCAGGGTGACCAGACAGCAAATGTGAAAAATCAGGACATGGGGTGGGTGGGTGGGGGTAATAGGAGCCTATATAAGAAAAAGACCCAGAAATTGGGACTGTCCCTGTAAAATCGGGACATCTGGTCACGCTACCTTGCTCTGACCTGTGTGGGCAGAATATCTTCTCTGTGTTTGGGAACTGCATGTGACAGGACTAGGAGACTGCATCACCTGGATTTCTGTAGTGTAGATGGGCCCTGGAGATGCACAGCTAGGGTCAGAGCTCAGATCTAGTCAAGAGCCATGCTAGCCAGGTCCCTGCTTGAAGCTGACTGGAGGTCAAGAATGGGGTCTCTTGGATGCCCAACCTGAAGCCTGTAAGCACCAGCTGCTGCCATTCTTGTCCTGGGGGCAGCGGAGCTGAGGCTGGGGGTGGGACATGTGCAGCCAGGCCCTAGGAATGGGCTGAGCAATTGGGCACAGAGCGTCTGGAGGAATCACCCAGCCGATAACTCCTTTCCTAGCCATGGTGAGAACTGGGGGTGCCCATGGTTCTCCTGTCACTGCTCCCCTGCCACTCACACCAGGGTCCCTGCAGTGTTAGTGTGCTCTGCGCCCGCTGAGCTGGGGGCACCGGGGTGCCCATGCATCCTGCTGGCAGGCACTCCTGCACATGCTTTGCCAGGGCTAACCACTGGGAATGTCCCCATCGTGTGTGCTGCAGATCGACCCCTCCTCGCTGATCGCTGCCTCTGTGATGGCCGCGCCCTGTGCTCTCGCCATGGCCAAGCTGGTCTACCCGGAAGTAGAAGAATCCAAATTCAAGAGCAAGGAAGGCGTGAAGCTCAGTAGAGGGTGAGTGATGCGGTGCTTAGGGCAGGAGGCGCTAACACCCAGCTGGCACAGGCGAAACTCCCTTGCTGTAGGGGCAGGTGGCAACAAGGTGACTCACAACCCTGGTGCCCTGAGAAGTGTCACAGCCCCACACTACACTGCCTGGCTCTACCCTGCCCAGTCTGACCTTGCCCCCAGCCTTTTCCTGCCCTTCCCCACCCCATGCTGCCCTTCCCTGCTCTGCCTGGCCCTGCCTCACCTAGCCTGGCTCTGCCCCCCCCCTGCCTTTCCCTGCCCTCCACCACCCCACCCTTCCCTGCCCAGCCTGGACTGGCCCCACCCCTCCCCTCCCCTCCGTTCCCTGCCCTGCCCTTCCCTGCACTGCCTTGCCCTGCTCTGCCCAACCCTTCCCTGCGCTGCCTACCCTGCCCCATAATGCCTGCCCCACTCTGCGCTGCCTGCCATATCCTGAATCTGGCCATGCCCTACCTTGCCTTGCCCTGCCCCGCCATGCCCAGAACCTGCCCTACCCTGGCACGACTGGCCATGACCAACCCAGCCAGCCTGGCTCTCCCCACCCTGCACACATGCCACTCCCATGCTGTGCTTAGCCCTGCCTCAAGCCCTGCAGCATGTGTCTCCATAAATGCTCCCTCCCAACACACCAGATAACCACTATGGCAGGTTGGATCACAGAAACCCCCTTGGGGCTGCCAACTGATGTGCCAAGACTACTTCTGCCCCTGCTTTCTTGCCCCGGCAGCTTGGAACTTCAGTGCCCTGCCTGGTGTGAGCCCGACCTACTAGCCTGCTGCAAACCCAGACCCAGGTCTGAACCATGTCCCCTAACAGCTGTAGGCTTAATTGAAAGCAACTTAAGAAGTGTTCCTGTCTTTAACACTCAGATGCCCAACTCCCAATGGGGTCCAAACCTCAAATAAATCTGTTTTACCCTGTATAAAGTTTATACAGGGTAAACTCATAAATTGTTCGCCCTCTATAACACTGATAGAGAGATATGCACAGCTGTTTCCCCCCCACCCCAATATTAATACATACTCTGGGTTAATTAATAAGTAAAAAGTGATTTTATTAAATACAGAAAGTAGGATTTAAATGGTTCCAAGTAAAAGAAGCAGTGAGAGATAAAAAAGACTTCCTTTAAAAAGTGGAAGTCAAATCCTAGTGAGGCAAATAGAAAGGAGCATAAACACTGCCAAATTAAGTGCAAGAATGTAATAAGAAAAGCCAAAGAGGAGTTTGAAGAACGGCTAGCCAAAAACTCCAAAGGTAATAACAAAATGTTTTTTAAGTACATCAGAAGCAGGAAGCCTGCTAAACAACCAGTGGGGCCCCTTGATGATTGAGATACAAAAGGAGCGCTTAAAGACAATAAAGTCATTGCGGAGAAACTAAATGGATTCTTTGCTTCAGTCTTCACAGCTGAGGATATTAGGGAGATTCCCAAACCTGAGCTGGCTTTTGTAGGTGACAAATCTGAGGAACTGTCACGGATTGAAGTGTCACTAGAGGAGATTTTGGAATTAATTGATAAACTTAACATTAACAAGTCACCGGGACCACATGGCATTCACCCAAGAGTTCTGAAAGAACTCAAATGTGAAGTTGCGGAACTGTTAACTAAGGTTTGTAACCTGTCCTTTAAATCGGCTTCTGTACCCAATGGCTGGAAGTTAGCTAATGTAACGCCAATATTCAAAAAGGGATCTACAGGTGATCCTGGCAATTACAGACCGGTAAGTCTAACGTCTGTACCAGGCAAATTAGTCGAAACAATAGTTAAGAATAAAATTGTCCGACACATAGAAAAACATAAACTGTTGAGCAATAGTCAACTTGGTTTCTGTAAAGGGAAATCGTGTCTTACTAATCTATTAGAATTCTTTGAAGGGTCAACAAACATGTGGACAAGGGGGATCCAATGGACATAGTGTACTTAGATTTCCAGAAAGCCTTTGACAAGGTCCCTCACCAAAGGCTCTTATGTAAATTAAGCTGCCATGGGATAAAAGGGAAGGTCCTTTCATGATTGAGAACTGGTTAAAAGCCTGGGAACAAAGGGTAGGAATTAATGGTAAATTCTCAGAATGGAGAGGGGTAACTAGCGGTGTTCCCCAAGGGTCAGTCCTCGGACTGATCCTATTCAACTTATTCATAAATGATCTGGAGAAAGGGGTAAACAGTGAGGTGGCAAAGTTTGCAGATGATACTAAACTGCTAAAGATAGTTAAGACCAAAGCAGACTGTGAAGAACTTCAAAAAGATCTCACAAAACTAAGTGATTGGGCAAGAAAATGGCAAATGAAATTTAATGTGGATAAATGTAAAGTAATGCAACTATACATACAATATGATGGGGACTAATTTAGCTACAACAAGTCAGGAAAAAGATCTTGGAGTCATCGTGGATAGTTCTCTGAAAATGTCCACAAAGTGTGCAGAGGCGGTCAAAAAAGCAAACAGGATGTTAGGAATCATTAAAAAGGGGATAAGGAATAAGACTGAGAATATATTATTGCCCTTATATAAATCGATAGTACGCCCTCATCTCGAATACTGGGTACAGATGCGGTCTCCTCATCTCAAAAAAGATATACTGGCACTAGAAAAGGTTCAGAAAAGGGCAACTAAAATGATTAGGGGTTTGGAACGGGTCCCATATGAGGAGAGATTAAAGAGGCTAGGACTTTTCAGCTTGGAAAAGAGGAGACTAAGGGGGGATATGATAGAGGTATATAAAATCATGAGTGATGTGGAGAAAGTGGATAGGAAAAAGTTATTTACTTATTCCCATAATACAAGAACTAGGGGTCATCAAATGAAATTAATAGGCAGCAGGTTTAAAACAAATACAAGGAAGTTCTTCTTCACGCAGCGCACAGTCAATTTGTGGAACTCCTTACCTGAGGAGGTTGTGAAGGCTAGGACTATAACAGCGTTTAAAAGAGAACTGGATAAATTCATGGTGGTTAAGTTAATTAATGGCTATTCGCTAGGATGGGTAAGGAATGGTGTCCCTAGCCTCTGTCTGTCAGAGGGTGGAGATGGATGGCAGGAGAGAGATCACTTGATCATTGCCTGTTAGGTTCACTCCCTCTGGGGCACCTGACATTGGCCACTGTCGGTAGACAGGATACTGGGCTAGATGGACCTTTGGTCTGACCCGGTACAGCCTTTCTTATGTTCTTAACAGACAGAGCAAAGTGAATTACCAAGTAAAATAAAATCGAACATGCAAGTCTATGTCTAATACAGTAAGAAAACTGAATACAGATAAAAACCTCACCCTCAGAGGAATTCCAGTAAGCTTCCTTTTACAGACTAGTCTCCTTCTAGTCTAGGTCCAGCATTCATTCACACCCCCTGTAGTTACTGTCCTTTGTTCCAGTTTCTTTCAGGTATCTTTGGGGGTTGAGAGGCTATCTCTTTAGCCAGCTGAAGACAAAATGGAGGGGTCTCCCAGGGGCTTAAATAGACTTTCTCTTATGGGTGAACACCCCTCCCTCCCCCTGTGTAGAATCCCAGCTACAAGATGGAGTTTTGGAGTCACATGGGCAAGTCACATGTCCATGCATGACTCAGAACTTACAGGTAGCAGCCATGGTTCACGTGTTACCTGGAACGTCTTCAAGTAGACTTCTTATGTGGATTGGAACCTTCCAAGATCCATTGTCTGTTAAGTGCTTCTTGATTGGGCACTTAACTCGCACATTCCTTTCTCAAGAAGCTGACCACATGCTTTACTAAGGCTACAGCCAATATTCATAACTTCGAACACAAAAATGGCACATGCATACAAATAGGATGAATAGTTTCAGTAGATCATAACCTTTACATAGATATGTTATATGGCATATGTAGCATAAAACATATTCCAGTTATGGCATATATACATTCATAAGCCTATTTCCATAAAGCCTTATGGGGTGCAACGTCACAACCACCTCATCTGCCCCTTCAGCCTGCACTGTGCCGTGAACACTGGGTTCCGACTCAAACACTCTCCTCTGGGCTACACCAGCCCTGCCTTCGCCCTGCAGGTCGACAATCAATGCACTCCAGCCCCCACATCCTTTCAAAGTGTCCCCCTGTGGTGTCCAGCCCCTGATCACTGGATACTCACAGAAATCCCAGGCCCTCTGGTCCCAAAGGAGCAGTGTCCCCTAGTCAGCCTACCAGTCCTGTACCACATACAGCACTTGAGGGCCTTGGCTACACTTGCAGATTCACAGCGGCAGCGCTGTGAAGCGCGAGTGTAGTCGCGCCGCCAACGCTGCGAGAGCTCTCTCGCAGCGCTGCAAGTACTCCACCTCTCCGAGGGGAATAGCTTGCAGCGGTGCGAGCGAGCATGCAGCGCTGCAGGCGCTGATTATACTGGCACTTTACAGCGCTGCACTTGCTGCGCTCGGGGGTGTGAAAAAACACCCTCCCTGAACGCAAGTGCAGCGCTGTGAATTGCCAGTGTAGCCAAGGCCGAGGACAATTATAGTAAAACAAAAGGAACTGTATCTGAGAGAGAATAGAGATTCAAATAGAAGCAAGTGTGAGTGATAGAAACTAATGGTTACGAACAACAAAATCATAACTGCAACCTCGGGCCTACACTTGCGAAGAGTTCCCTTTCCTAGGTTCTCACCCCAAAGTTCGGTCTTTTGCAGCACTTGCTGGCCCCAAGGAGGCAGGGCTCAGTACAGGAAGCATCCAACTAGTCAAGGTACCACCTCAGTGAATGGATGCAGAGTCTTTCCCCACCCTGTAATACACTGACTCAATCCTTTGTCTCTGTTCCCAGACAGGCCCAGCCCCTTGCTACCCAGCCGTTCCTGGTCACTGCCATGTGGTTGAGATGTTTATAGTTTGATGGTTTTCCATTGCCTTGCCTTGGTTGTTTCAGCGGTGCAAAGCTGAGACATATCTGATGTAATCAGCTAGCCAGGGAGAGGCCATCGCAAGAAATACGAGTTCTTGGTGACTCTCTTTCACTGCAAGACCATACGGATGTAATTTTCAGTATAGTTACATTAGACCTTCTCTATTACCTGTACAGGCATCTCATAGTGATTCTGAGTGCCGAGAAGTGACCTCACATGCGACCCTTTATGGATCAGTCCCATGATAATGGTGTATTATTAGGTATAGTGAGTTTGTCAGGTCTGACGTGAGCTGCTTTTAAAGAACAGTGAGCTCTCTGCCAGCTGGCACCACGGGAGTCCCTCACACTGACTGCTCTCCTTGTACCACCAGGGCTGAGCAGAATATCCTGGAAGCTGCCAGCAATGGCGCCGCCGCCTCCGTGGGGCTGGTCGCTAACATTGCAGCCAACCTGATTGCCTTCCTGGCTGTGCTGAAGTTCATCAATGCTGCCCTGTCCTGGTTCGGGGAGATGGTGAACATCAAGGAGCTCTCGTTCCAGGTACTGCCATGCTGAGCACCTGGGGGCAGCCCCACACCCGTACGGACTCGCCCCATTCCGCGCTCCTCGTTCTGCCCTCTCCCTCGCCCACTGCAGTGCTTCCCCTGTGCCACAGCCACCGTGCCCCTTTCTCCCATGGCCTTCACCTCCCCCTGAAAGTACCCCTCCTGCACTCTGCATTCCCCCCCCCCCGGCTCAAAGCAGAGCAAAAAGTTGCCCCTCCTCCCCTCCTCCTGCCTAGTGTTGCCAACTTTCTAATCACACAAAACTGAACAACCCTTGCCCCTCCCCTTCTCTGAGGCCCCGCTCCTCTGCTGAGGCTCCACCCCGCTCACTCCATCCCCCCGCCCCATTGCTTGCTCTCCCCCCACCCTCACTCACTCACTCATTTTTACTGGGCTGGGGCAGAGAGTTGGGGTCCAGGAGGGGTTTGGGCTCTGGGGTGGGGCCAGAAATGAAAGGTTCAGGGTGTAGGAGGGGGCTCCAGACTGGGTTAGGGGACTGGGGTGTGGGTTCTGGAGTGGGGCTGGAGATAAGGGGTTTGGGGTGCAGGAGGGGGCTCCAGAATGGGGGGTGGTGGAGCCGAGGGGTTTGGCGTGTGGGAGGGGCCTCCGGGCTGAGGCAGAGGGTTGGGGTGTGGGAGGGGGTACAAGCTCTGGGATGGGAGTATGGGCTCTGGAGTGAGGCCTGAAATTAGGGGTTCAGGGTTTGGGAGGGGGCTCGGGGTTGGGATACGGAGTGCAGGCTCCTGGGGGGAATTTGGGTGCCGGAGGGGGCTCGGGGCTGGGGTAGGGGGTTGGGTCACAGGATTGGGTGTGGGCTCCAGATGGCACTTACCTCAGGCGGCTCCTGGGAAGTGGTCACATGTCTCTTTGGCTCTTAGGTGGAGGTGCAGTCAGGGGACTCTGTGTGCCCGCAGGTGCCGCCCCCACAGCTCCCATTGGCTGCAGTTCCTGGCAGCGCTCGTGGCAGGGGCAGCGCGCGGAGCCCTCCCGGTCACACCTCCGCCTAGGAGACGGAGAGACATGTGGCTGCTTCCCAGGAGCCAGGCACAGAGCCTGCCTACGCCACCAACCATACTTTTTAACGGCCTGGTCAGCTGTGCTGACCGGAGCCGCCAAAGTCCCTTTTCGACCGGGTGTTCCAGTTGAAAACCAGACACCTGGCAAGCCTAGTCCTGCCAGGTGAGCACAGAGAGGCTGTTGCCCCCTAAGCCATGAGTTGCCTAAGATAGAGCCAAACAGGGCTGATGCTTCTCCTGTTCCCATTAGGGGTCTGCTGCAGCACAGCACCGCCAGGAGCCCAGCGCAGGCTGGCGCTGGGCAGGAGGGTGATATGCAATGGAGCAGCTGGGGGCAGGTTGTGGGTCAAACACACATGGGTGTTAACCATCTCCGGGGGCTCTGTCCCAGATAATCTGCTCTTACATCCTGATGCCTGTGGCCTTCCTCATGGGGGCAGACTGGGCAGACTCACCTCTGGTGGCTGAGCTGCTAGGCATCAAAATCTTCCTGAACGAGTTTGTGGCATATGAGCAGCTGTCAACGTACAAGAAGAACCGGCTGGCGGGACTGGAGGAGTGGAGCGGGGGTCGCAAGCAGTGGATTTCGGTGAGAGCCATGAGCTGCCACCCTGGGGAATGGGCCAAGCAGCTCGCACTGCAGCACCAGGCGTGAAGGGCAGCAAGCTGAGCTGGGGGAACTCTGTGTCTGGGCAGAGGGAAATATTGGGGTGGCCTGCAGGGAGGAGAGGAGATGTGGGGTTCAGAGCACAGCTCAGAAACAATCTGCCAAGTGTCTCAGACTTCCTTGCCCAGACAGGGCTAGCCTGGCCCTGCATCAGGCTTGAGGCAGAAAGAGAGCCAGGGCTGCCCGGCGAGGGCTGCAGGCTCCCTGGGAGTGCCAGCTGCCAGCAAGCAGGGACAGGGGTCTCTGATTGCTCCTGACATGAGTCCCCACACGGCAGGTCCAGGGGCCACACAGACAGCGCAAAGGCTGCCCCACACTCGCTGAGCTGCACTTGCCTTGGCAGACAGGTCAGGGCCTGCATGGCCAAGGAGAGCAAGCCCCTGGCCCAGGGTGAGTGCTGCCACGCACTGTGCTGTTCCTCTGTGCTCGAAGGAGAGGGAAGGGCCAATTCGGCACCGTGGGATTGCTCAGGGTCAGCTCCGGGGCCTTGGCTTCTCTGTGTTGACTGTCTCACACAAGCTGAGGCCAGCAGGGTCAGTGTGGGGGGTGGGGTACATCACTGGGAGTGGCTCCTCCGGGGACACATCTCTACGGTGACTCTCACCTGCTGTTGTGTTGTTTAGATGCGAGCTGAAACCATCACGACCTTTGCCCTCTGTGGATTCGCCAATCTCAGCTCCATTGGGATCATGCTGGGAGGACTGAGTGAGTTTGGAGCGCGACGGGACAGGGAATTGAGAGCAGGGGTGAAGCCTGCAGTGGTATTCCTGGGGGAAGATCCACTGACCAAGATCAGGGCCCCATTGTGCCACATGCTTCACCGCTCCCTACCAGGAATCAGGGCCCCATTGTGCAAGGCGCTGCCCAGAACCTGATTTGAGACTGGGGGGCCCTGTCATTCTGATGTAGCACAGACACAGTGAATTCCTACCTCAAATTGCTCACAATCTGCATGGACAAGACAGACTGGAGGGAGGAGAAAGGGATGCCGAGAGGGGCAGTGACTGGCCTAAGATCACCCAGCTGCAGAACTGGAATTTACCAAAGTCTCCTGACGCCTTGTGCTCAGGCCCCACTCCTCCCCTTTGTGATTATATTGGACAGGCCATACAAAGCCTTTCCATCCTGCTGGGGGAGCTCTGCACCCCAGCCCAGTGGGGGTGGGGATGGAAAGGGCGAGGTTTAGATTGTTGAGCACCAAGTAATTGTATCCTAAAATTACTAAAACCATCTAATCGAGAGAAACAAGAAATGGGAGGCCAGCCCTTTCCCATTGCCAGTCCAGGGCTCTGATGACTACAACCTAGTCCTGGGGGCTCTTTTACATACTCTAGGTAATACCACAGTTAAAACAAAACACAACTATCCCACTTATTAACCAGGGTCATTCTATTATTAAAGAAAGGAAAAGAAAACATTAAACAGAGCAAAACAGAACATAAATGATCATGATAGTGCCGGCTACATGCTCCAGACATGCTCCGGCCTGGAGTAAACAGGAGATATTGGGTCTCCTGGGTCTGTGGGAAGAAGAGGCTGTGCAGACACAGCTCTGAACCAGCCGCATAAATGATTGACATCTGTCAGGGTCCCCTCCCCACTCTGAACTCTGGGGTACAGATGTGGGGACCCGCATGAAAGACCTCCTAAGCTTATATTCCACCATCTTAGGTTAAAAACTTCCCCAAAGCACAAATTCTTTTCCTTGTCCTTGGACAGTATTGCTGCCACCACCAAGTGTTTTAAACAAACATTCAGGGAGGGGCCACTTGGAGCCCTATCCCCCCCCAAAATATCCCCCCAAACCTCTTCACCCCCTTTCCTGGGGAGGCTTGAGAATAATACCCCAACCAATAGATTAACAAGGTGAATACAGACCAGACCCTTGGGTTTTTAGGACACTAAAAACCAATCAGGTTCTTAAAAGAAGAACTTTATTATAAAGAAAAAAGTAAAAGAAGCACCTCTGTAAAGTCAGGATGGAAGGTAATTTTACAGGGCAATAAAAAGATTTAAAACACAGAGGATTCCCCTCTAGGCTTAACTTCAAAGTTACAAAACAGGAATAAACCTCCCTCTTAGCATAGGGAAAATTCATAAGCTAAACCAAAAGATAATCTAATGCATTTCCTTGCTATTACTTACAATTTCTGTAATTTTAGAGGTATCATTTCAGTAGGAGCTGGGTTACCTGCTTGGTCTCTCTCTTTGTCCCAAAAGGGAACAAAACAAAGAGCACAAACAAAACCTTTCCCCTTCCCCCCCCCCCCAGATTTGAAAGTATCTTCTTTCCCCATTGTTCCTTGTGGTCAGGTGTCAACTAGGTTAATTGAACTGATTAACCCCTTACAGGTAAGTGATTCTGTACCTCTGGCCAGGAGGGATTTGATGTTACTGCATACATAAAGGTTGTTACCCTCCCCTTTATATTTATGACAACATCTATGAGCAGATTGCTCGGGGGATACAGGAGAAGGGGTAGGACAGGGACCAGCAGAAGTGCTGCATGAAAGCCAAGGAGCTGCAGGAAGCATACCAGAAGGCCAGGCAGGCCATCAATCAATCCAGTGCTGAGCTGCAGACTTGCTGCTTTTACAAAGAACTGCATGCCATCCTTGGCGGACACCCCACCACTACCACAACAGCACAGTGGATACCTCTGAGGAGCCTGAATTACAGGCCCCTGCTGTGAACAGTGAGGACAGGAGGTGGTGGACGAGGAGGAGGAGGAATATGGGGGACAGGCGGCTGGGAGATCCAACTGCACAGCAAGCCAGGACCTGATTTAACTCCACTACAGTCCAGCCAGTCCCACCAGTCGAGCATGGGCAAGTCCAATGCAGGAGAAGGAACCTCAGGTAAGCACCCCGTGTAGATAAATTTTCAATTACAGGGACACCTCCAAAATAGCAGGACACCATCTTTTGACCTTTTGTTAGAAGCTAACTGCTTTTCAGTCCTCTCTAGAGTTAGGCAGGGGAGCCACGTGGAGCTATTTGTTTATGTACACAGAGATGTCCCTTGAATCCTTCTGAAATCTCGATGACATTTCCATGGAAGTCCCCTGAAATCCTCTGCCGAAGGTTTCTAGGGAGGGCTGCCTTATTTCTTCCTCCGTGGTAGGGCACTTTCCCATGCCACTCAGGAATAACTTCAGCAGGCACCATTGCAGTATGCAGGCTAGCAGCATATGAGCCCGGGTGGCTTCAGGACGCCAGCAGCAGCTGTGAGCTTTATGCCTTTGTTACCCTCAGGAATGAGATATCAGCTAAAATCACCCCGCCTGTGGAACATGGTGTGAGTATTCAGTGCAGTTGCCCTGCACTACTAGAATCATGCGTCCGAGCAATTCCCTTCTCATGTCTCCAACTTCCAGCATGCCATACTCGCTGTGGCTGGTGCTGTGATGGGTTAGGTGCACAAGCCATCCCAAGCCGAAGTAAGAATGTAGTGCTCACAACTTTTAGGGACCAAGGAGAGTGAGGTCTGCATCTTAAGTTTTGCTTTTTGTAGTGAATATGCTGACAATGGTACCTGTGTGTGTTGTATCTGCAGCTGTTGCCCTTGCGGCCTTCAGGGTCACCCCCTCCACACCCATAGAACACCTGAGCCCAGATAAGGAGGAGAAAGAAGATGACTTGGGATGATACATTCCCGAAGATCCTGTAAGCCAGCGCTGCATCGGACCATGAGCACAGGGCCTGGAGGATGAACATTGTGGACAACCTAGAGAAGGAGAAAATGGAGAGGAAAGAAGCCCAGGAGTCCCAGACAGAAAAGGAGAGGGAGATGCACCAAGACATAGTGGGGCTTCTCAAGCAAAGAACACAGATGCTGCAGACTCTGGTGGACCTGCAGGTTCAACCATCCCATGGTTGCCTCCCTCTGCAGCTCATTGAGAACTCAATATTGAGACCTCCCTATACCCCTCTCAACATTCAACGTAGCACCCGGGGTCACTGCACTATCCCTACCATTCCAACCCGGGGACATTAAAGAAAGTCACAGATTCTCATACGCTAATCTGTGAAAGCCACGGTAGATGCATGTGTAGCTGAAATGGACATGAATGTTCTTTCCCCTTCATAAGTTCTGGTCTCTTAATTTAATTATTAAGCTTTCAGTGAGATTTGTTTTAAAATTGAATGTGGTTTTGTTTTTGCACTGATTTTGTTACAGAGTAAAATTATATTAGTTGGAACATAATTCATCTCTATTAGTTCACAACATATGCTGCTGACTGCTCAGCAGTTCTGAAAGCGCCCAATTACTTGTTACTGCGCAGTGTCGTACAACTCATTCAGAAACAAAATTAATAGGTGCGTTGACAATGTTCTATTCCTACATGTACAGCAATCACCACATGATTCCTACCAGGCCACAAAAGAGCAGGGCCAAGTAGAGCACATTACAACACCACAGCACTACTCTGGCTCACTGTTAAAATGGTCTTTTAAAGCCTCCCTGAGCTGTATCACTCTGCACTGAGCTCTTGTAATAGCCTTTGTATCTGGCTGTTCAAATTCAGCAGAGAGCTGCTCCACCTCCACCCCCAGCCAAAACTTTCCCCCCTTTGCGTCTCAGATATTATGCAAGACACAGCAGGCAGCTATAACAATTGGGATATTTTTCTCATTAAGATCCAATCTCGTGAGTAAACAATGCCAGCGACCCTTCAAACAACCAAAAGCATATTCGACTGTCATTCTGCACCTGCTGAGCCAGTGGTTGAATCGTTCCTTGGTGCTCTCAGGTGGCCAGTGTGTGACTTCATGAGCCAGGGGAGCCAGGAGTAGGACCACTATTCGCATTTCAACATTCCCAATGGCAATCTGTCGGTCAGGAAAGGAAGTCCTGGCTTGCAGTTTTCCAAACAGTCCTGTGTTCTTACGGATGCGAGTGTCATGCACTTTCCCTGACCAGTTCACACTGAAGTTGGTGAAGCGTCCCCGGTGATCCACCAGTGTTTGCATAACCATAGAAAAATAGCCCCTTCTGTTGATGTACTCCGTGGCAAAGTGATTTGGTGCTAAAGTAGGGATATGCGTGCCATCTATTGTGCCACTGCAGTTCTGGAACCCCATTGCTGCAAATCCATCCACTATGTCCTGAACATTGCCCAGAGTCAGTCCTGCGCAGCAGGCAGCGATCAATGGCCCTGCACACTTGCATCACAACAGCCCCTGCAGTGGTTTTCCCGACTCCAAATTGATTTCTGACTGACCGGTAGCAATCTGGTGGTGCAGATTTCCACAGTGCGATTGCCACTCGCTTCTCCACTGTCAGTGCATCTGTTTGGTGTCCCTGCACTGGAGGGCTGGGACAAGCTCAGCACACAGATCCAGGAATGTGTCCTTGTGCATCCAGAAGTTCTGCAGTCACTGCTCGTCATCCCAAACCTGCACCCACCAGTCAGTGCTTGTTTCTCGGGCCCAGAACTGGTGCTTCACTATCTGCAGCTGCTCCATGACCACTGCCAACAACTTTGAATTGGTTCTCGCTATGTCGCACAGCAATCTGTCCTCCAAGGAATCGTCACGTTCCCCACTCATTCGCTTCTTCTTGCAGCTCTGCAAATACTCCAGGATCATGCGTCCTGTGCTTACAATGCTCACGACAACAATGCAGATGTATGCAGGCTGCAGGCTCCTGTCACAGGTGGCAGACAGCGGGGAGGGCCACGCGGGTTTGTGGGATTTTGAAAAAAGGTGTGAAAATTATGGGATACAGATAACATTATGGGATGGAGACCGTTGCAAACTGGGCAGTTGACCCCATGCTCCCAGTCACCCCTGTGAAACTCGTTTGGGCTCCATCATGCATTTCCAAATCTTCCCAAAAGACAGCATGCTGGACGGTGGTGAGTTGCACATTGGGATGCCTATCTATGGTGTACTGCACTCTGCATTGATGCAAGCATTCCTGATGAGTACGTGCATCGTGGACACAAGGAGCCAAGTATACACGTGCACAAGCGATGTACTGACTGCAGCCGCTGCTTGCCAACGTAACATGAGTCAGTATAAGTTTGTGGTGTAGACATGGCCGCTCTCCTCTCCAGGATCGTGTGGTCTTACTATTTGGTGATTAACAGGAGAAACTGTGAACTTTGTAAGTTACTGCAGCATTTCCATATCCCAATAGAATCATTACCGGAAAGTTTAACTCTAACCCCTTGGCAGGACTTTTGGCTACTTCCATCTCATCATGTTGAAGTTTTGGTTGTCATCAGGCTGGTGCCTTCTTGAATCTTCCCAGTTCTTAGATGTTGTTTTTTTGCTGTTCTGAGTGGGTGTTTGGAGGTGAGAGCAGAGAGTTTGGTACCCCTTTTCTCTCATAATTTTACAGGAATGACAAGACACACCTTCTTAGAGCCGGATTGGCTTTTAATATTCTCTGTTGGCCTTGCACTGGTTCAGTGCTTCATGGGTTGCTTTTGGTGATTCTGTCAGCTCCTGAATATGTGTCTGTTTAATGAATATACAACGCAAGTCTAGCTGCCTTTGTTCTTTTGTGGCAGGAAAATCTCATGTAACCTTAAGGCCTGCTCTACACTAGAAAATGAGGTCTACACTGGAAAATCCACACTCCTGAGCAGAGTAGTGAAGCCGATCTAAGTCCCTGTGTAGACAGTGCTAGGTCAACAGAAGAATTCTTCCATCAACCTAGCTACCGACTCTCGGAGGTGGATTACCTACGTCCACAGGCATCGACTTTCCAATGTGCTGGGGGAGGCTTGACCCCTGGCTCTGCCCCAGGCCCCACCCCCCCTCCCTCCCAAGGCTCCACCCCTGCTCTGACTCTTCCTGCCTCCACCCCACCCCTTCTCCCAAGCCCCCATCCAGCCTCTTCCCGCACCTGCTCTGCCACGCCTCTTCCCACCCCATTCCACTCCCTCCCCTGAGCGTGCAGCATCCTCACTCCTCCACCCTTCCACCTGAGCCTCCTGCATGCTGCAAAACAGCTGATTGCAGCGGGTGGGAGGCGCGGGGAGAGAGGGGGAAGCACTGATTGGCGGAGTCCGCTGGCAGGCAGGAGGCACTGGGAGGAAGAGGGGAGCTGATGGGGGGGGTTGCCGGTGGGTGCTCCAGCTCCGGAGCACCCACGGAGTCAGCGCCTATGCCCACAGGTGAGCCCCTCCAGTTGGCGTAGGTATTGTCCACACTTGAAACGCTACAGTTCTCCTTCACATTTGAAGAATGAAGATTTTAGAGTGTTTATAAAAGAAACCCACTTACTCCTGGTTTATGGTTCTGACAAGACATGCCTACACATGACATCCCTTTTTGGTCTCAACACCCCTTTGATGTCAGGACCTAAATAGCTGCAAGATCTGTTGTTTCAGAATAAACTATATTTTTACAGTTTGCATTCAGAGATGCCTGTGGAATGCTCCACAGAACGCATCAGTCACCACTAGACCACCAGCCCCATTCTGCAGATCGCAGGCCAACAGTAAATCACATCAAATATCAAGCTGCAGTCCAAGGGTCATAAACATGATGCTCTCTCTCTTGACACTTGGCTTGTCTCCGAGGGGCAGAAAGCAGGAGTCTCCTGGAATTCCTTTGATTGGTTTGAAAATCTCACAACATAACTAACTAACAACATAAGCATGTGGTGGAATAATTAGGGCTGTCAGACGATTAAAAAATTAATTGCAATTAATCGTGCAATTAAAAAAATTAATTGCGATTAATTGCGTTGTTAACAATAGAATACCATTTATTTTAAATATTTTTGGATGTTTACTACATTTTCAAATATATTAATTTCAATTACAACACAGAATACAAAGTGTATAGTGCTGACTTTATAGTTATTTTTATTACAAATATTTGCACTGTAAAAACAAACAAAATTTTTTTCAGTTCACCGCATACAAGTACTGTAATGCAATCTCTTTATCATGACAATTGAACTTACAAATGTAGAATTATGTACAAAAAAACCCTGTATTCAAAAATAAAACAATGTAAAACTTTAGAGCCTACAAGTCCACTCAGTCCTACTTCTTGGTCAGCCAATCACTCAGACAAACAAGGTTGGTTACAATTTGCAAGAGATAATGCTGCCTGCTTCTTGTTTACATCACCTGAAAGAGAGAACAGGTGTTCGCATGGCACTGTTGAAGCTGGCATTGCAAGATATTTACGTGCCAGATGCGCTAAAGATTCATATGTCCCTTCATGCTTCAACCCACCATTCCAGAGGACATGCTTCCATGCTGATGATGGGTTCTGCTTGATAAGGAGCCAAAGCAGTGTGGACTGACGCATGTTCATGTTCATCATCTGAGTCAGATGCCACCATCAGATGGTTGATTTTCTTTTTTGGTGGTTTGGGTTCCGTAGTTTCCGCATCAGTGTTGCTCTTTTAAGACTTCTGAAAGCATGCTTCACACCTCATCCCTCTCAGATTTTGGACGGCACTTCAGCTTCTTAAACCTTGGGTCGAGTCCTGTAGCTATTTTTAGAAATCTCACATCGGTACCTTCTTTGTGTTTTGTCAAATCTGCTGTGAAAGTGTTCTTAAAATGAACATATGCTGGGTCATCATCCAAGACTGCTATAACATGAAATATATGCAAAATGCAGGTAAAACAGAGCAGGAGACATACAGTTCTCCTCCCAAGGAGTACAGTCACAAGTTTAATTGACGCATTATTATTTTAACAAGCATCATCGGCATGGAAGCATGTCCTCTGGAATGGTGGCCAAAGCATGAAGGGGAATACAAATGTTTAGCATATCTGGCATGTAAATACCTTGCCATGCCAGCTCCAAAAGTGCCATGCGAACACCTGTTCTCACTTTCAGGTGACATTGTAAATAAGAAGCAGGCAGCAGTATCTCCCGTCAATGTAATCAAATTTGTTTGTCTTAGCAATTGGCAGAATAAGAAATAGGACTGAGTGGACTTGTAGGCTCTAAAGTTTTACACTGTTTTGTTTTAGAGTGCAGTTATGTAACCAAAAAAAAAATCTGCATTTGTAAATTATACTTTCACAATAGAGATTGCACTTCAGTACTTGTATGAGGTGAATTGAAAAAATACTATGTCTTTTGTTTATCATTTTTACTGTGCATATATTTGTAATAAAAAATAATACAAAGTGAGCACTGTGCACTTTGTATTCTGTGTTGTAATTGAAATCAATATTGAAAATGTAAAAAAAAAATCCAAAAATATTTAGTAAATTTCAAGTAGTATTCTATAGTTATAAGTGCGATTAATCACGATTAATTTTTAAATCGTGATTAATTTTTTTAGTTAATCACATGAGTTAACTGCTATTAATTGACAGCCCTAGTAACACTAATTTAATTCTACCCATTTTTGTATCAATCTTGATGTTTCTCCCGCATGGAGGGTAGAGGCTGGAGGGGCAGCATCCCCCCCCCCCCCCCGCCCCGCCGCAGCCATACTGTCCCACTTATATTTCCCGATTTCTCCCTTGCAGGAACTACTTTCCATGGCACAAGGAAATATGTTATGCAGGGACTTTCTGCTTCCAACGTGTTTTGGTAGATTTTAGAGACACCATAACACTGTAGAACTAGCCCCATCAGTTGGGCATCCTGGGTTACATGGGAGATGGAAGGGCATGCCTGGCCCCAGGCTGAGGGGTCGTCTGGGCTAGTGCTGGGCAGGGGCTAGAAGTCCCTTGGCGGCTGCCTGCCACCTGCACAGCCCCATCCAGGGCACAACAGGCAGATGAGCCTTTACGCCTCTGAGCGCAGGGTCTTTCTCACCACACTGTCCTCTGCTCCCTGTAGCGTCCATGGTTCCTCAGCGGAAGAGTGAGTTTGCTAGCATCGTGCTGCGAGCGCTGCTCACCGGGGCCTGCGTTTCCATGCTCAACGCTTGTGTCGCAGGTACGGCCCCAGCTAGATTTCACTGTCCCGGGCGCCCACTGGGACGGGCCCCTGAAGGGTGATGGGAATGAGGGGAGTCTGGAGCTCTGAGAGAGCAGGGAGAGACGGCTGCTTAGCAGACTGGGTCTTCGGAAAGTGAATTGAGAAATTGTCATTAAGGGGAGCAGATAATCTGTTTGAGACCCCAGCTCAGTCCCTGAGAACAGTGAGGGAGAGAGATGGCAGTTAGGCTCACAGTGGTATATGCTTTCCACTGGCTGATGCCTCTCTCCCCCAACATGCAGCCTCCCTGGGAATCTTCAACAAGGACTAGGCTGAGACCCATCAAACTCATCTTCACTTGTGACCTAAGCGTAGGGTTGCTGGGTGTCTGGTTTTTCGACTGGAAATTCCAGTTGAAAAGGCGACCTGGCAGTGTCCGGTCACATGTACTGAGCAGACACCAAAAGTCTGGTTACCACAGGTGGGGGAGGCTCTGTCTAGGTCATCAACCCACGCCAGTCCCTGCACTGCTGGGCTGCCTCTTACCTGCATCTCATGGGCAGGCAGGCAGCCGGCTCCGCAGCAGACTGCAGCTCCCATCCCAGCCCTGGAGCAGAGGGAGCCCAGCTGTGGGTGGGGCAAGTGGAGAGGAGAGTGAGGAGGAGGGAGGGGAGAGAACTGCAAGTGATGGGTGGGGGGAAGAGGAGCGAGCGGGGGACAGGGCCTTGCGGGAAGAGGAAGAGCAGGGGCAAGGCCTTTGGGGGAAAAGACAGGGTGGGGGCGGGGCCACAGGGGGAAGAGGTGGGGCAGGGAGGGTCTGGTTTTTAGAAGTGAGAAAGTTGGCAACCCTACCTGAGCCAGGATTGATCACCTGTCAACAGAGCAGAAAGGCCCAAGTGCTAACCCACTGCCACTGGCCTCTGACCTCAGACCAAACCTTGTCTGTGCTAGGCAGAGCGACAGTGGGGTCAGCCCGATGCACAGCTCCCCCACTGCCGACCAGCGCCCAGCTTGACCACGAAGTGCTCCCTGGTGGGCTCTGTGCTGGCCGCCGGCCTGCCGAGTGGTGCAGCTGGCTGGGTGTGGCTCTGCACAGGCAGATTCAGTGTCTGCCGTCTCCTCCCTTTCCAGATCCGCGACTGTGCTCAAAGTCAGGCCCTGCTCTGGGCTGCTTTCTGTCTGGCCCCTGCCCTGAGGACCTGGGGAACGGTGCTGCCTGGCTGGGGGCTGGAGGATTAAGCCCTTCTGTTAGAGGCTTTGAGGTCTCTCTGCATCATGCATTCTGTCCAGACCCAAGCAGTGTGGGGCAGGAGGAGAAATGAAGCCTGCATCCCCTCCCCACACAGCAGTGGGAGATGCAGCTCAGGGCATAGCCTTGGGTGACATCTTGCCAAGGTCTTGGCAGAGGCCTATGCAAAGGGCCAGTCGGAGAATCCTGGTTGGCCTGGACATCTGTGCCCTGTGCGGGAGCAGCAAGGGCAGGTGGCCCAGCTGCTTGGCTCGGCTCGGCCACCCCATAGAGGGATGTGAGGCAGGCCCAGCCCTGTGGCTGCAGCAGGACACTCGGTTCCCTTGTGTAACTGGCCCTCGCACTCGGAGAACAGCCTTTGTCCATTATTCCACTCACAGGCCTCAGCCCTGCTGGCCAGGGAGAGGGGCCAGCGGGCCCATAGGTGGCTGGGCATTGTAGTACCCAGGTGTAAGGGGAGGGCCCCTGTCACTGCATGGGTGGGGCTATGCTAATTGCCAAGCATGTTCACTGAATGGGTATGCAAGGCCTGGGGCAGGCTTGGGCTGAGCTGGATGCTCCATGGGGGTGGTGGGCCCTTGAGTGCTCCTCACACAGAGAGGGGTTGTGCTGGGGGCAAAATAGCCTGGCCCAGGGCCCACTGGAGCTCCCCACTCCGCAGCTGCAGCCATGGGGAATAGCCCCCATCTGCCCCCCCCCCCGCTGTACTCCTGCCTCCATGTGTGTTTCTACCCTGCCCTGTGCATGTGGTGCGCCCCAGCCCACTTCCTCACACGCTCCCAAAGCTCCCCCTCCCCCCAAAGACTCACAACCCACTGGAGCCTGGTGGTGGTGGGAGGTACAGTCCCTGCTTTCCAGCTCCCTAGGATGGTGCTGAACCTCCAGGAGGGCCTAGGCAGTACGCAGCTTTATGTCACCTTTGCGCCTCTGCGGCTGGTTCTGGGCAAGTGTCATGCCAGTGCTGGCTCTGCTCTGGCTGACAGCACTGCCCCACAGACCCCGACTCTCCCATCCACCTGCTGTCTGGCAGGCTCTCCTGGACACCTGGCACATTTGGGTGGGGCCCAGAGCCTGGCTAGCCCTGTAACACCTGCTCGCAGAGCTGCCATTGTCAGCTTGTGCAGCCTCCCGGGATGAACCTTGGGGTGTTTCATGTGACCATTTCAAAGACAGGCCCAGGGGCGTCTCTCTGCCTCCCCCAAGGGCCACATCGCTGAGGCACCGTCTGCATCGGCAGAGCACACCCAGGAGATCAGAAACGCAAGGCGGCCAAGCGAGCAACGTGCCGCTGGGATTGACTCAAAGCCACGGCAGGGGTCCTGGCTGCTGCACGTCCTGCAGGCTTGGAGAGGCTCTCTTAGAAGGTGTTATCCTGCTTCCCACTCCAGGCCACTGGGTCGCTGGCATGAACACAAGGCACTCCTAGCAAATGCTGGCCGTTTCTGAGACCAGTAACACCCCGGATAACAAACTCCTTCTCCCTGCCCCCAGGCATCCTGTACGTGCCCCGAGGAGAAGTGGCCGACTGCTCTGCATTCCTGAGCATGGCAACCTTTAACACCACCAGCTACGACATCTACATGTGCTGCCGGCAGCTGTTTGCTAAGTGAGTTCTTTGTCTTTGTTTGTGTGGCCTGGCCACACTGGCTGGGTGGGGCTGTTGCCTGGCTTGGGTCTGCATCTATGTAGGGGGGCAGCTGGTCTTTGGGAGCTAATGGGGCTCAGACCCACGCACACCAGTGCAGTGTGGCATGGTACAGTATCCCCTGCCACCACTGGGGGCTCGACCCTCACCTAAAGGGCGCAGGGAGAAAAGCAGGGCCGCCGTCGGTATCCCAAACAAGGGGCAGCGGCTCCAGTTGGCAGGGCTCAGAATGGGCCCAGCTTGAGGGGCTGCAGTGGCGAGTGTTGAACTAGTTCTCAGAAGGCCCTTCACGATGCAGCCTGGCCCAAGAGCCCAGGTGGGGCAAAGGGGAGATTTTGAAACCAATTCCAGGCATTGGCATCACAGCGATCACTGACCATTTCACAGGCCAGCGCCAGCGCGGTGACGGTTCCTCCTGAAACTTTTTGATTTTGAAAAAAGGCTGGTGGTTTTGAATGAAAAAAATGTGCAAAAAATGTTACCCGGACGTAGACAAAAAATGCAGCAGCAAGAGGCCTGTTACAGGGAATGCAGGAGTGGGGGCAGGGCCTGACCCTGACCCTGGGTGTCTGTGGGGGAGGGGACTGATTATGAGTGGGAGAGGGCTCTGAGCAGAGGGGAGAGCTGAGCTGCAGAGAGGCTGCATAGGGCGAGGAGGGGTTCACAGCCTAGGGAAGTGGTGGGACAGGTGAGAGTTGGGTGCAAGAGTTCACTGAGCATGTAGGGAGTGGCGGCGTAGAGCTGGATGGACATGGGAGAGTTTGGGACTAGAAGACAGTGTCACCAACCCCAGCCATTCAAAAATCATGACTCAGGCCCCAAACTATCATGAATTTGGCTGAACAATCATGAGATTTTTCAACTAATACAACTGGGCCTGTGTTTGCCTTCTGCTGACAGAGCCATTGGGGATCACAATGGGGAGGGCTAGACACTGCCTTAATCACCTGACTCCAGGAGCTGGGGCTGTAAGGAAAACCCCCACTATCACTGGGCTCATGATAAACTCTCTTGGCTGGGCAGCACTGAGGTGGGGGAGGGCTTTAAGGGGAGCCAAGCCATCCCAGGCAGACGGACAGGGTATTTGAGGCTCTGGGCCTGGGGGAGAGGAGACCCTGTGGAAGTGGGTGGGTCAGTGGGAGTGGGGAAGGGGTTCTGTGCTGCGGGTGGTGTCAGGCCATGGAGTTCCCAGGTGTTGATTCCATGGCAAGATGTTTGGTGCAACTGACCCTGACTGCACTCTCCCTTCCAGCACCGTGCTCAGCAACAATGGAACCCTGTCCTTCACCGGCAGCTGGGTGGGACTCGAGCTCAGCATGGCCTCTCTGACACAGTGCTGCGGGCACTACAACAACACAGTCTGCGCTGGGCTGCCCTAGAGGAGATGGGCAGCCACCCAAACCAGCACTCGCCCTCGGCGCCAGCTCCCAAAGCCCAGTTACGGCCTGTGTGAGAGCAGGGCATTGGCCAGGCACTGCTGGTCCATGGCTAACCCTCTCCAGAGCACAATGGTCACAGCCCCATTGGCCTTTCCTCCTCTGACAAGGAGCTTGGAGATGCTGTATTTTTGGCTTGACTCTTTACCTCCCTTGAGCCCCATGAACCTCTCAGACGGCACAGGACAGAAAACAGCCAGATGGGGATTTCCTCTGCCAGTCCCTTGGGGCTGTGCCCACCAGTGCAGATTACAGCAACCGCCCTGGGGCTGGCCCCAGAACCAGGGAGCATCAGCAGGTTCCTGGGTGGCTCCCCAGGCTGAGCTCTGTTGACAAGCCAGGCCTTGTCTGACCAGTCCCTGTGGGACTTGCTGTGTCTTTGTGGTTCCGGTGTGTGCCATGGTGGTTAATGCCCTGCAGGCTTCCTTCCTGCCCAGCTGCTGGGCTAGGGGCCTTGTCCCACACATTCAAGGAGGCTTTGTTGTAATAAAACTAATACTAATAAAACCATGGAGAGTGCCGGGTGCCTCCAAGCTCCTTGCAGTGCTCCTGGCCCATCCCTCCTGGCTGGACTGTGCAGCTGCCACTCATCCAGACAGTGGGAGGCCACCCAGCCTCGCCCTGGGCATTTAGGCTAAATTTTCAGAAGGGCTCAGAGCTCATCGCCTTTTTGGGCCTGATTTTCAAATGCGCTCATGCCCCGCCCCCCCCATCTCCGTGTGTGAACAGGGGAACTGGGCTCTTTGGACAATCTGGCTCAAGCTGGGGGGCAGGGGACGCTGAGCCCTTCTGGAAACCCCAGCCTTTATTCTGCCCTTTCGCTTGGATCCGCTGTCAGCTCTTTCCCACCATGCACCTCACTGGCGCACCACCTCTCCCTGCCAGCCCCCATTGGTACAGCCATCACTATTCCTGTCCCACTGAGCTTAGCCCTGTACAAACAGGAAGACAGACAAGATCTCTCCCTGCTCTGTCACAGCAGGTACTTTTGGCTATCATCCCCAGCTGAGATCCTCACCATCTTTGTGCTACTGATCCTCGCAACACCCGATGAGATAGGACTGCTGCTGTCCCCATTTCACAGGTGGGGAACTGAGGCACGGCAAGACAAAGGCCCAGATTTTCACTGGTGCTTGTCACACCATGTAGCTTTGCAAGGCCTAGCTGACTTTGCTGGCTGAGTCCCATTTTCAAAAGGGACTTAGGGCTAGCTCCACAAAGGGACTAGAGTCAGGGTTGCAGCGCCGAACCCTGAGTGGAGGCTGGTCCTGTCATCAGAAATACTAAAGTAGTCACTGAGATGTGGGTGGGCCAGCTTCAATCCCTGCTCCAATAAGGAGACGTAATGGAACAGCTTCACCAAGGAAGGTGGCCAGAGCCCCACCCTGGAGTACACCCTAACCTGGGGGATAGGACACGGGCCTGGAACATCAGGGACATGGTCCTACTCTGCATCAGGCAGAGGGGGATTTGAACATGGGTCTCTTGTCCTGGGCCACTGCTCAGTGGCCACCTAACCCTCTAGGTACCTAGATTTGCACTGGTGAAGTCCCTATGCACTGAGCTCTGTTCATAATTTAATAATGGAGATATCCTATCTCCTAGAGCTGGAAGGGACCTTGAAAGGTCATCGAGTCCAGCCCCCTGCCTTCACTAGCAGGACCAAGTACTGATTTTGCCCTAGATCCCTAAGTGACCCCCTCAAGGATTGAGCTCACAACCCTGGGTTTAGCAGGCCAATGCTCAAACCACTGAGCTATCCCTCCCCTCATGGGGCTATTCAGTGTAAGGGAGGCACCTGCTGCTGTGCTCAGTGCGGAGCTGGTCTGTTGATGTTCCCCAAGGCAGCTTCTAGCACCCCCTGCCATTGGGCCCTGCAGGAGAGCTGGAGGGGGGAGGGGGGAAACTAGTGTGCAAATCCTGGGGCTTAGGAGCAAGCTAGACACTGGGCATCAAGCCAGAGGCAGCCATGGATATATCCCAGGGTAGAAAGTTAAGTGCCTAGGGGACTTCACCAGTGCAAATCTAGGCACCTAGAGGGTTAGGTGGCCACTGAGCAGTAGTTTTGAGGTTCTACATTTTGGACTTTGGCACCTTAAGTGCCAGGCACCCAAATCCCATTGTGGATCTAGCCCTTTAGGAGCCTCAGTCCTATTGTATGTTGATGGGATTCTAACTCAGACCCGGCCTGGAGGCTGGGAAAGGTGTGTGGGGAACATGCCTGCAGTGGGCCCTCAGGGCGAAGTGAACGCTGGGACAGTGGGTGCAATGCACATGCCTGGCCTGGGAGGGTTCGGCTGCATTGCTGCAGGGAGGTTTGATGCCGCATAGCCAGACTCACACTCGCTCAGCTTGAGCTAGCATGCTAAAAATAGTCGTGTGGCTGCTGTGGCACAGGTGGCGGCTTGGGCTAGTCCCCTGAGTCTATGCCTGCCCAACCACCAGGGTCCAAGCACAGGCAGCCAGCCTGAGCTGCTGCCTGACCTGCAATAGCTGTTCTTAGCCCGCTAGCTCACGCTAAGCTACTGCCAGTCTGTCTGCCTGAGCTGGGAACACATCCACAGCTGCAGTGCGGTCCGACCCAAAATGCGCCTGCCTACATGGCACTCCAGGAAGCAACAGGAGTTGTGAACCGCTACGGCCACTGTGCTGCCTTCCTTGGTGTGGGCTGCACCTTTGGGAGCTGGCGCAGAGCAGCAGGTGGCCTCCAAGTGAAAGAGCCCTCTGGCAGGAGATGGGTTCCTGACCACAGTGAGCAGCTCTCAGCAGTTTCAGCCATGCTCTGTACCAGGTCGCGTGGTCACTGCTAGATTTCGTCCTGGTTACCATGGCCTTCTACCCTGGGCCCATGCCTGGGAGCTGACAGCTTCCAGAGGAGGACAGAAACTGCTTCTGTGTTGTTTGCTGCTGGTATTGCAGTGATGCCTGGGGGGGTCCCAAGCAGAGATCAAGGCCCCATGGTGCAGGGCTCTGTAACAATATCAAAAAGTCAGTCTCTGCCCCACAGCACTCACAGATTTATGGAGAGCCCCAAGGCACAGGTGAGGGAGGACAGCCAAGGGAGCAGTGAGAGAAGTCGGTTATCTAGCAAGGGCAGAACAAGAACCAGTGGCTGGATGCTGAAGACATTGGCATAAGCTACCAAGGGAGGTGGTGGCTTCGCTAGCTCTTGATGTCTCCGAATCCAGCCTGAACACCTTTCCCGGAGATGGACATTGCCTAAACCCGTTATTGGCTCACTCCTGGGGTAAGTGGGGGAAGGGCTCTGGCCTGTGGTATACAGGTGGCCAGATTAGATGATCTAATGCTCTCGTCTGGCCTGGAACTCTAGGTTTTTGCATGTTGATCATTAGCCTGTTAGGCACCTGCCACCTGGGTCACCAGTGCCAAAATCAGACTTACCCAGGTTGGTTTGTAATAAAAGGTCCTTCGTCCCTGGCCCCCAGACCCAGCTGATTGTGAGATTGGGCCCTTTATTGCCTCCAAACCTAGGCATCTGACCATATCTCCCTAGGGAGCACCTAGACCCTGCGCCCTTACAGTAACACTGAGCATATTAGACTACAAGCTCCAATCTGCTTCATGCACCTGAGAATCCTCCCAGAGCAGGTGGGGCACAACAGCAGTAGGGTGAGTCCATGCCTAACCAAGCCAACAGGGCTGCTGCAGACTAATCCAGGCTGTGAGTCTGAGGGAGTGGCAATGCAACGGTAACAGCTGAATAACTCCACAGAGGGTGCATGAGAGGTCCCAGGGGGCAGCCCTGAGAGTTATTCAGAAACTTGTCTGGCTTCTGACCTGTGGCCCTTCAGGGCAGGGTCCATCCCAGCCCCCTGCCTGCACCATCCCCACTCAGGCAGATCAGTGGAACTTCCAGAAGCCCCTTATGCACCAGGGTGTCTCGGCAGGGGCTCAGGGAGCTGCAGCCAGGCCCAGGCATAGCTGCTCCTGTGCAGCTAGGCCCAGCTGCTATTGCACTGCCACGTGCACCCCTGCAGGTTACCCCTGCTTGAAACGAGGATCAGCTGCACAGGCACAAATGGCAGCATATGACAGCTTCGCTCTAGGAGGGGACAGCTACACTGGGGTAGCCCCATGGCTGTAACCAGAGCAAACAAGGCCCACATCAGCCTAGGGGAAGAGGTGAAGTCTATCAGGCCTCAGAAAGGTCAAGTTCCAGCATGGCAAAAGGAGAACAGGAAACTCAAGGTTACGTCTTAGGGCTCAGGTGGCTCAATATGTTTATTAATGAGTGTTCAGAAGGCACAACGGTATTTACGCTAGTCAATCCAGTGAGGACTGCAAGGCACCTCTGAGGGACCTGATCCAGCAAGTGAACTTCACTGGTGAATAATACAGTGTAATACACCTTAGAGAGAATACTACTACTACGCATCCCAGGGGTCTAAATTACCTGTGTGGCCCCAGGAAAGGGAGCTGGGCATCCCTGTGGGGAGCTCAATGAAAGCCTCTGCCCAATGTGCAGCACGACCAGTTACAGGTGCCAGCAACGTGTTTAGGTGCATAAGGACTGGGATTGAGAAGAGCAGTGAAAACACTATTGTGCCATTCTCTAAACCACTGGTACATTCTCTCCTAGCCTGTTGTGTTCAGGTCTGGTTACCCCAGCTCAGAAATCCTGGTGGCCAGAGAGCAGGTGCAAAGATGAGGCAGAACACAGCGGGGCGAAGGTTTTCCCATGCAGAGACTGAACAGCTTAGCCATTTAGAGTTTAGAAAGGACATGGAGAGATATGTAAGGTTAGTTTGGGGCTCTTGTTTACACTCCCAAGCAAAGCAGCCCAAAGGGAAGCCCAATGAAATTAAAAAGCAGCAACTTTCCAACTGGAAAGGGGGACTGCTTTTAAACACACTATAGTTTATAAATGGAACCTGTGGAACTCCCTGCCCCAAGCGCTGAGGGCCAGAGCTCAGCAGGCTTGAACACAGAATAAGAACTGGATTTCAGAAAGGAATTCCTTCAGGGATGTTCTCCGGCCTGCGTCACACACACAGTCAGCAGGATGATGAGCATGGTCCCTGCTGGCTTTGGAATGTATGATTTGAATAATAAGAAGGGATGCAGCTCCATGAAAGAGGAGGAAGATTTCAAAGGGCTCCAACCTTTCATACGTCAGGGCAGAAGCTAGCCCCTGCTTGATGGCTCAGGAACCAACGTCACTGCAGCCATGTAGGCAGGGGTTTCACACCTTCCTCTCGAGCACATCGCTGGCCAGACTCTGGTGTAACTCACCAGCAGGTGATGGTGTTCCAGCAAGGTCTCGTCACTGCACTCCTCAGAGTTTGTACCTGCCTTGGGATGGGGGCTGCAGCTGTGCCAGGGAGGATGCCGGCTGAGGCACTGGTCTCACGACCCAGGTGGTGTTGCCTACCCTACACCTGGGAGTGGGTGCAAACAGACTAGAAAAATGAAACCCCTTCTCCTTTGCCCCCAGCACCACACACAGTCCCCCTCCTCCGCCCTGGAGACAAACCCCTGTTACGCTGAGCTTTGGGCAACACGCTGCTAGGCACCATATCACCCCCCAGCTAGCGGGAGAGCAGGAAGGAGGGGTATCCCAGCCCCTCCAGCCGGGAGAGACGCACTGGAGAGCAGGCCAGTCCATCGTGTTTTATTGCACTCGCGCACACCCAGTTGCCAATACACAGACGAGTATGTACACGGTTATCTTACAACGGGCTGACAGAGCAGGAATCGGCCCCGGCAGAAGGGCGAAGCGCAGCCGCAGCCATGGAGTGCAAAGCACCAGCCGGGCAGCTCCCTAGCACAGGCAGCTTGGCTGGGCACCCGGCTTTGTATCACCACGACACTGCTGCTGCCAGCACCAGTCACCTCCATTGGGACTGAAGTTCGGTGGCATCCCGGTCCCACGCCCCACGGTCACAGCTATTCTGTGCTCTGAGCCCAACGGGACAAGGCCTCAACAGCTCCCCTCCCCCTGCGCTGGCCCAGGCTGACCATTAATTGCACTAGCCGGGCGGCTCAGCCTGCGGTCACTGCTAGAAGAGGTGAACTTTTACTGCGAGTTAACAGGCCTGAGCTAGCTCCTGTGGGAGCCTAGTGGAGACAAGGCGGGGGTAGTTTTAACCGCAGTGCAGCTAGGCAAGGGCACCTGCGGGGGGGGCCAGCACTGACCTCCCCAGCTACACAGCAGTAACAACTGCTCCCTGTGCCTTAGCGCTGCTAGGCATTCACAGCAAGAGAGCTACTGTTTATTCCTTCTCGTAAAACACAGCCCAAACGTGAGCCCTCCCTGTCCTCCCGCGAGCAGGGCTCAAGAGGGAGAAGGAAATCCAGCTGTGCCTGTTACAAGTGGCTCCCTGTGCTGGGGCACTATGTCAGCTGCCAGCGGTATCCGAGCAGGAGGGTTAGCAAACACCAGGCTCAACCCTAGAGCAGCCAAGGCAGCGTGTAGCTTTCACACAAAATAGCAGGTCGAGATAATCATGTGAAAACTACCCCCAGACATGTCTGCACTAGGGCTTCCCCTCATGTTAGCTAGCTCGCGGTAAGATCACACCTCCTTTCCTGGTGAAGATGAGGCCTATGGGGGTTTGCAAACCCGGGCTTTTGGCAGCTTTGTGCAGGAGAAGGGTGGGGGCTGTTTTGTTTCCAAGGTTGGCTCTGCTTGCACTTTCCCTGCAGGAGCAGCCAAGGCCGTATCTGCGCTGTGGGGCTTTGCCCTGCCAGGGCTGTTGGGAAGACTCAGGCTGGCTGCTGTGAGCCCGTAACCCTGTCACTACAGGGAAGGCCTTCCCTGCTCCGGGGTCGTTAGCACGGTTACCAACACACCAACCAAAGGGCACCGAACAGCGGCTCACACTCACAGAGCAGGCTTGTCTCCACTAAAGTTTCACCTCCAGTGACTAGGGTTACCATACGTCCGGATTTTCCCGGACATGTCCGGCTTTTGGGGGCTCAAATCCCCGTCCGGGGGGAAATCCCCAAAAGCCGGGCATGTCCGGGAAAATCGGGAGGGCTCTTTGGCCGGGGCCACAGGGCCGGGGGCATGGTGCCGAGCCCGGCCGGGCGCGCGGTGCCGGTCCGGGGTCGCAGTGCCGGTCCGGGGTGGGCGCGGGGCCGGGCGGGGAGCCGGGGGCGCGGTGCCGGTCCGGGAGCCGGGGGGTCCGCTGGGCCGCGGGGCCGCGAGGTCCGCGGGGCCGGGGGCCAGTCCAGGCCCGCGAGCCGGGGGCTCCGCTGGGCCGCGGGGCCGGGAGCCGGGGGGTCCGCTGGGCCGGGAGGTCCGCGGGGCCGCGAGCCGGGGGGTTCGCGGGGCCGGGGGGTCTGCGGGGTCCGCTGGGCCACGAGCCGGGGGGGGGCAGCGGGGTCCGCTGGGACGGGAGGTCCGCGGGGCCGCGAGCCGGGGGGGTCCGCGGGGCCACCGGGGGCCGGCAGTGCTGGGCGGGCCGGGGGTGGTGGGCCGGGGCCGGCCCAGGCTGGAGCCGCCAGGGGGCCAGCCTGGGCCGCGCCTCCTCCCCCCACACCGCCCCTTACCTGCTACAGGCTTCCCGCGACTCAAATGTTCGCGGGAAGCAGGGGAGGGGGCGGAGACTTCGGGAGGGGGCGGAGTTGGGGCGGGGGTTGTGGGCAGGGCTGGGGGCGGGGCCGGGGCCCCTGGGGGTGTCCTCCATTTGGAGGCACAAAATATGGTAACCCTACCAGTGACCTGCTTGCCTAGGCCGAGCCCTGGGGTGAGCCACAAACACTGTGGCAGTGACACCCCCAGGCAATAAGCAACCAACCAACCTGCGGGCAAATCACTAATCCAAACAAGCCCCTGCTGCTCGGCTGTTGTGATGCCCTCACTTCACCGCTTCCCCAGCCCAGACAGGACCTGCATTCTAATGGAACAAACAGGCCCCCATACTCTGCCATGAAGAAGCAAGAAGAGAGCACATGGCCTGTGTCTGCCCCTTTAAACAAGGCCACAGCCCCGCTGTCAGCCACACTGGGAGGCAGTAGCCAAGAGAACTTGTGCCTGAGACAAAGTCTGGCAGCGTAAGCAGCAGGCACATCTTGTTCCCCGCCCCCAGCGCAGCTACATCGCCAGCACTGAAGCCACGAGACCTAGAGACAAACCAGAAGAATAGAGGCCTGTGGGGGCAGGGCTTACAGGCCTGGGGGGTGAGAGGCAGGCAGGGCTGGGGTTGTCTCTCGGAGGCAAAGGAAGGACTCGCCTGTTGATCCCAGGAGTGGGAGGGTGTGTAGAGGCAGGGCAGAGCCAACAGGGCACAGCTGGGAAGGTGGGTTCAGACCCTCCCTGGATCCAAAGGGGTGAGCAATAAGACCAGCTGAATGCTAAATTACTGGGCTAGATGCCCAGGTGCACCAGAGCAGCTCTTGGCATACAGGGGAGATAGGGAATGTGCCATCTTTCCACCGCTGAGCCTGGGGGCTGAACTGGCACCCCCAGCATGAGGTAGAACAGCCTTGAGGCTGCACTAACTTGAACCAGCTCCCAAGAAGCCTCTCTGCTGGCCAGGATCGGTGGCCCCATCCCTATGCTGGCGGATGGGGAAGGTGGGGAGCACAGGGCAGGACTTGCATACAATGGGGAATCCTCAGCTCTGCTTTCGGGCAGCTTTAAATCCGGTTTGTGCTATGGCAGCATCACCAGGTCAAGGGGCAAGGCCACTATTAAATCTTAACCCCAGTCAGGGCTGCCTCGCAGGGACGTCCTGCTGCCCTGGGAGAACAGAACCCTGATCCCTACACTCCACAGAGAAGGGCTGGCTCCAATGCACACCCCCCACTGACACTGTGGCAAAACACACCCAACGCTGTGGCCCAGCCCGTGACTTTGTCAGCTCACAAAGGGAGGGTGTTACTGGCCTGAGGACAACAGGGTGCGGCTTGACCTGGTCAGGGGAAGGCTGGGTTATTTCTTCCCAGCCCAATCCTGCAGTGATCCAAGTGCCCAGGGCTGCGTGAGGATGGGGTGCAGGGGAAGCTGCTTTGGGTCTGCCAGCGAGGATGCTGCAGAGTGTACTGGCTCTGGTGGCAGGGGTGGGCTGTTCCCTCTCCCCTTGGAGAAGATGTGAAATATTTTTTCACAGGAGCAGGAGTTTTCAACTCCCCCCACCCGCCCCTCTGTGCTGGCTAGACTGGCACCCACCTACCATTGTGATTGGCACATTGCAACACAGACACCCCAAGCACTTCCACTACCATAATCGGCAGGGAACTAAGTAGTGATATTTTAATTGCGCCCGATAGACTCCAAACTTAAACACTCCCAGCTGAGAGGCCCTGTGCAACGCGCCCCCCCGCAGACTCGGGCAGACAATGCTGCATTAGTAACACGTGAAGTACACGTGGAAGATTGGCTTTGCACTGCTTTGCATCAGGGAAAGCGAAGAATCTGCCACATGGTTCTGTAGCGAGGGCTGGATGCTGCCAGACTTTCCAGGCCCGGGAATCACAGAAAACACACGGCCATCCCCACGGGGCAAAGAGGGACCAAGCAGCCTGTCTAGCCATGCTCCCCCTACAGAGTAATCAGTAGGTAATGGGCATGGGGTGGGACCGGAGAGAGGTGCTGAACTAGCCGGGCTCAGGGAGGTTAGTAGGGCCTGTGTATGGCCCATTAGGGACCTGGGGTCAGGGATTTCCGCTGGGCATGTGTAGGGAAAACACCAGGAGGTGCTGCGAGCCGGGGGGACCCAAGAGCTACCACGCCTTTGTGGCACCCATGCCCGAGCGGGGTCAGTGCACTGTAGACAGCTGCAGGCTGGCAGGGTAGAGCGGCACATTCCTAGTGGCACACAAAGGAGCACCAGCTGCTCGCTCTCCTCCAGGGGTCGCCAGCAGAGAACACCAGGGCCAGGCGTCGGAGCAGAGCCAGAGAAAAGCCGGCACAGTCTAAAGGAGGGATTCAGAAAATGAGCCTCAGGGTCGCCATCAGGCAATGACCAGTGCCCCCTGGTGGTCAGGCTGGCACACTGCCCCAATACCCTCTGCACAGGGCACTGTGATGCCTGCATGGCCCTGGCAGCTGGGGCTTGGCAGGCTCGGCCGGCCTGGATGAGCTGTTGTTTTAAAGAGGTAACAGAGTTGAGCTGCCATGCTCCCTGCAGCGGCTGTGCAGGCCCCGCCATGCACCGAGCCAGCTCCGGCCCACTAGGCTACCCAGGGCCCCCCGCACTGGCGCCAGCCTAGTCACTGCTTCACTCGCACACCACACAGAGCGCAGCGCAGGGGCGTGCTGGGAGCCACAGGAAGGAGCAGCGGCTGGGTCCCCTTTCCAGGTGTGCACGGCGGCACGCTGCCTGCGTGGCTGCACCGAGGCTCTGGCTACTGCAGCTGGCTGGGCCTGTCGCTCTCCAGCGCTTTGTGCTTCGGGGCCGGCTGGGCCTCCCCAGCTTCAGTGGATTTCCGGGAGGCTTTGGGGCTCACGGCGCCCTTCCGGGTGCCCTGGGGGCTTGCCAGGCCTTTCTTCTGCAGCTGGGGGCTGGACTGGGCTGAGGGGGCCTTCCTGCCCAGGGAGGGGCTCTTGGAGCCCTTGGGCTTGGCTGGCTGCTGCAGGCTCTCCAGACTCTTCAGGCCCAGGATCTCACAATAGCGGTTACACTGGTGGACAGCAGCAAACTGGTCCAGCAGGGCCGGGAAGCAGCTCTCCTTCAGCCCCTGGTACCTGCCAACACAGCCACACTCAGGGCCAGTGCCCTGCCAAGGGGGCTCTGAGCCAGGGCGCCCCTCTCCCCACACACCCCCAGGCACAGCGAGCAGGAAGACAAGACGCCTGGGCTGCTGTCCTCTAGGCACATACCCCTTTCCGGGTGGTGTGTGGGGGCACTGACTTTCCACCCGGCTCCAATCCGCTCTAGGGCATTGCTGTAGGTGCTCACTGCATGGGCCATGGCACTGCAGCAGGGCGCAAAGCAGCTCCTGGACCCACCATTGTATCCCCCCCCACCCCAGACCCAGCCTCCCCCTTGCAGCCCCCACTTTCCATCACATACCCCCCCCCAGTCCACCTTCACTTCCCCTCCCACCCGCCATCACACACTAAGGAACTGGAGTGGGAAGAGGAGAGCAGCAGAGGAGACAGGCCTGGGGCTGAACCGTGCAGGAGAAAGACAGAGCTATGGCTGGCTGGCTGAATGACAGGGAAGGGAGTGGGGGGGCAAGGTCACCGCAAGCCCTGCAGAGAGGCTGGGGCAGCCCCATCACGTGGCAGACACAGCCCAGGGTAGGGCAGCGCCCCCACAGCCCCTCTGAGAAGCCAGCTGCCAGCTCTCTGCCTCAGCCCTGCAGTCACTTACCCTTTCAGCTTTGTAGCTATCCTCACGTTTGTGATCCTCCACCCAACGCCTGCAAGGGAAGGGAACAATCACCAACCTCAGGCCGAGCCCAATGCAGCTCCCATGGCTGTCAGCAGAAGCCTGGCCACTAATTCTGCTAGGACAGCAAGATTTGGCCCAAGGAGTCTCCTGGCTGGGGTCCAAGTCACTGAGCCCACCGCAGGGGCAGGGTGGGCACAAGAGACACCGGGGGGGGTCCCCTGTCACCCCTGCATGGGCAGGATGGGCACAAGGGACATCAGCACAGGGTCCCAGTGTCCCCTGAGCAGGTGGGGGGTGGGGTGTCCCAGTCACCCCTTCATAGGCTGGGTGGGTGCGAGGGGTACTGGTGTGGGGTCCCAGTCACCCCTGCAGGGTCCTGGCAAATCATGTTTAGGCCCTGAGTTGCCCTCTTTTTGATTGAACGCGCCTTTAGCTCTGTCCCTCTCCGAATTCCCTCTTTCACTCCAACCCGCAGGGCGCAGCTGCTGCCACCCCTGGGGCCCAGGGGAAGGCTGGAAGCGTCAAGGAGGGGCTGGGAGAACATGGGCTGGCAGGGCCCTTAGTGGAGTCACAGAGAGCCTGGGGAGGGGACAGTCCTACCAGGAAAGGAGCGATGAGCAGCGACCAGCCCACAGAGCCCCTCCATACACAGACTGCAGCAGCCCCCACCCATGTCGCCCCATCACCCGGGGGAGCAGAGATGGAACAGTCCCCATTTCACACCTGGGGAAGCCCTGGCTCAGAGAGGTCACAGGCCAGGGCTTTGAGGGGGCTCTGGGTTTGGGTGCCCTGTCAACACGCTTTCAGCCGCTGGCTCCAGCTGCCACTGGGCATTCTGCACCTCTGCAAGTCAGGCCCCAGGGGTCTGGAGTTGGGGACCATAGAGGAGAGACTCTTTCTGAAAGCCTGAGGCCAAGGCCCTCAAGCCAGTGGCTGGCAGAGACAGGGACAGAGGCCAGATCTCCTGGGTTCCCACCTCCAGGTGCCAACGCAGGCTGCCACTCTAGTACATCCTAGTGTGCTTGGTCGATGCAATACTATGGGGGAGAGACTACTAGGGAAAGGCCCTGCCTGCCACCATGCCTGGCAGAATGGTGGGGGGGTAGCTGGAGTCCTTGGCTGAAGGAGATTTTCCCATCTTCTTTTTCCAGCAGCCACCACTCCCTGGCTCTCTCTCAGGGGCGGGGCTGCCCGGACACAGTGCTGGGTGGTGTGCCGTAGGAGGCACCACTGCCCTGGGCCCTGTGGCGCTGGGCCAGAGGAACCAGGGACTCTTCCCTCGCCGGGGACTAGACAGCCAACTCGGCCCATACCTTCCATGTCGGTCACAAGGATGTTTCCATTTGTCCACTGGTAGAGCCAGTGCTGGAAGGTGCAGCACTTTTGCGCAATCTCTGAGCTGCTCTGAACAGCCAGGCTGCCGTCCCGCTCCTTCATGCAGTAACGCTCAAAGGGCCCTGCCAGGTCCTCCTCGATGGTGGCGTACGGGACAGTGTTGGCAGGTCGGTAAATGAGATACAGAGGGATGATCCTGGACAATAGTAAACGGCCCAGGTCAGCATAGGGCAAGCCAGAACGTAGGCCGACGGGCTGGCTCTGTGACTAGCATGCAGAGTGCATGGCGGACACCAACCCAGAGCCCACCACCCCGAGCACCGTCCCTTGGCTGCTCCCTGGGCTGGGCAACAACCTGACTGCAAGCTGCCCCCACCTCAGCCATGCTAGCGACTGAACCTGCTTACGTTAGCCCAGGACCCAGACCCTTCCCACACAACGCTCCCAATTTGGCTTCTGAATGCACCTGTTAATGAAAACGGGCCACTGGATCCCTGGAGCGATGGGGCAGAGGAGGCCATGCTGGTGCCGCCCACCCCGGATCCTCCCTCCCCCGGCCCAGTGATGCTCGGGGTGGGAGGAGGTCATGCCGCCCTGTGGCCCCTGCATGCTCAGGATGGAGGGCAGAGGCCCAACTTACTCGGGCACTGCCCCGAAGTCTGGGATGGCCCGTGCTTCAGCAGCAAAGATCTTGCAGTACTCCCGGCTCGAGTTCTGGATTTTGCACTCCTGGGGATTCAAGCAGAGTCATTATCCCTTGCCCTGCCCTGGGCCAGCAAGCCAGGTTCAGACAGCATCCTGCTCCTCCTGGCGAGCTCACAGACGGGCACTGGGATGCATCCTCACTGGCAATTACAGGACAAAGGGCGGCTCAAACCACCAGAGCCTCCCCACCACGCAGTGTGGGGGACAGCAGGCATGATGGGTGAGAGTACTGGACAGCCATGGAGCTGGCTACAGGTGCTGGCCCCTGCCCCTCAGGGCTTGTGTGACAGCAGCTAGCCCAGGAGCAGAGGAGCAGGCAGGACACAGTCGGGCTGGGCAGGCAACACAAGGGACAGCTCAGGAGAAGCAGGCAGTGGCAGGAGGGCAGAAGTCAGGGGGCAACTGGCCAGAGGGGCCAGTAGGCCAGGAGCCGGTGTCCAGGCTGGGGGAGGCTGTTCCAGGCACTGGGTTGTGCATGAGGAAAGGCAGGAGAGGGAAAGCGGGAGAAGAGAAGAGGAGTGGGGCCAGGGTTGGACAGGCTGGCGGCTGCAGGGGGGCGCTGAAGAGTGGCAGTGAGCTGGGTAGTGAGTGGGGAGCAGGCCAGGTGGGCAGGGGTGGAGGGAGCACGCTGGGCAGGAGCAGTGTGCCAGGTGGGGGGAGGGACATACAGGGCAGGGTGTGTGCAATGCAGGCAACAACAATCAACGCACTGAGCCAAGTCAGGGTTTTCAGGCTGTCCCCATACTGCAGGAACAAGGGGGCGTGGCCTGGGCGCACCTGCTGGGGAGCGTGAGGGGAGGGGCCGTAACTGGGGCCCACCTGCCGGGGAGCGCGGGGGGAGGGGGCGTGACCGGGGCCCACCTGCTGGGGAGCGTGGGGGGAGGGGGCGTGGCCTGGGCATGCCTGCCGGGAGGCCTGGGCCCACCTGGATGGTGATGTCGTAGTTCTTCTCGATGAGCGTGTTCTCATTCTTGGTCCCGAAGACGATGAGGTTGTGCACTTTGATGATGCAGGTCCGGCCGGACTCGAAGACGGGCTCCAGGCCGTAGATTATCCTGGCACGCCAGGCTTTGCGCAGGAAGCCAGCGCCCACCTCCACGTCCTCGCTCACAACGCGCCCAAAGAACTTGTCCCCCCAGTAGCCTGAGTCGGCCAGGCCCTTGGCGAACACCATGGGGGTCATTTCGATCTCCTCGCCGACTGGCAGAAGGAAAGCAGTGAGTTAGTGGTGGTGGGCGCTGCTGGGAACAGGGCAGCTGAGCAGTCACTAGGCTCATCCTGCCAGGGTGTGCAGCAGGGGCAGCAGGTCAGGCCCCTAGTGCATAGAGAGATAGTGAGGGCAGCACGCTCAGGCCCAGGAGGAGGAGGATGGGGAACAGCTCCTGCTGCATGCTAGCGCCCTCTCTGGCTGACTGGCGGCATGGTGCTGGAGGAGCCCCTCGCTGCAGGGCCTTGGGAAGAAGCTCCAGGTCTGCGATCAGTGAGCTTGACCTCTGGCTGGCATTAGCCAGCTGCCTGGTGCGCCTTGCACATAGACACCGGCTCGTTAGGGAGGAATGGCAGGATCCGGCCATGCCGCGCTTTGTGGTCACCCCTCCCACTGGGCACCCTGCCCCACCCCGGGTGCAGCATCAACACGTGCAGAGAGGGGGCACTGGATTTACTCTGAGCCCAGCAGTCATGGCCGGGCCAGCACTCACTGCTCCTCTGCTGCTCCCACTTTACCTTCAATTTCTTCTCTGGAGACAAATCCCGACAGCACTAGAGGAGAAACAGAGCCCTGGCTGTTAGTGCCCTGAGGTGGCTGGGCCTATCAGCTGTTCATCCCAGCCCCCTCCCTGCCCCCCCAGGGACACCCAGACCGGAAAGTGCCCTGGCAGTGCCTGCACACGCCTGCACCGGTGTGACACAGTAACTACACCGAACACCCTGCTGCGCCCTCGTTCTTGGGGCCCTGTTTGCAGTCGGGCCAGACACTGGAGGGAGGAGCGGTGGGATAGGGCCCCTAGGCCCAGGACCGCCTTGTCAGAGAGACCAGCGGACAGGCCAGCTACTACCCTTCAGGAGAACAGGCCAAGGCCCAGCCATTGGAGGGACTCTCGGCACAGGGGGCTGGATTCATTCCCTGCCCCAGGTTCAGATCACTGAGTGATGGAGCATGGAGAAGGCTCTTTACCGCAGGCCAAGAGTTGCTCACATTCCCCTCAGGAGGAGCTTGGAATTGTAACCTCTCGGCTCCCACAGCTAGAGAGCTGCTCCCAGCCTGCGCAGCCGGGTACCCCTGGTGCCTCCAGCCCCCCATACCCCACCTGCCCCCATTTCCCCATCACCCAATACCCAACTCGTCCCCTGCACCTCTGGTCCCCCGTCACCCGGTACCCACCCCCTGCGCCCCTGTCCCCCGTCACTCAGTACCCAACCCACCCCCTGCTCCTCTGGCCCCCCGGTTACCGGTTACCCAACCTGCCTCCCCACCACTGTCACCCAGTACCCCTCCCAGTCCCGCTCTCCTGTCCCCCACCTCATTGACCAATATGCAACTCACCCCCTCACTCCCCTGCCCCCCCATCACCTGGTACCCAGCCCACCCCCCTCTCCCATCTCCTGTCCAACCTATCACACAATACACAATAGCCACTGCCCACTCCTGATCTCTCTGTCCCCTCAATTGCCTGATATCCAATCTGCCCCCCCTCCTGCCCCCATCACCCAGTATCCAACTCATTCCTCTGCCCCCCCCGATGTCCGGTAACCAACCTGCCTCCCCACGCCCCATACCCAACCCACCTCACCTTCTGCACTGAGCAGGAAGTCGGTGGAGTCGGTGCCATACTCATTCTCGATGGTGCACTGGTACACGCCACAGTCCTTCCGGGATGCCTGCACAATGGCCAGGGCTGCCTGCCCCTCATCACCTGAGCTGAAAGACAATGGAGTCAGCCTGGAGATTAGTGCTGGGCAGCCCTGTAGTATCTGTATTGTGGTAGGGCCTATGAGCCCCAGCTGCGGACCACAGCCCTACTGTGTGAGGAGCTGTACATACCCACCCATCCAATGAAAGGACAGGCCCTGACCCACAGAGCTTTCAGTCTGACTTCAGCCCTGCAGTGGGTGCATGTGAACTGAAAGCCAGGCGAATGCTACCAGGAGTGAAGTATGCAGCACGTTGGGAAAGGGATCATCCCGTGTGATCCAGCGAGACACAACCCAGGGGGTCTCAGGAAGCCACCTCACTGCTTCCTGACACTCAGGAGCTATGGGATGATTACGGTTTCCTGTAGATTGTACTTGGGGAGAATGAAAAGGAAAAGAGACACCACCCGCTTCCCCCAACAGTCCCCTTGACCTCCAGCAGGCTGGCAGGAGGACAGTTTCTCAGATTTGAGTCCTTTTTTTAGGGGACAAAGGTGGGAATCTTCCTCACATTCTCTGCAGTGAAGACAGATGCAAAGAATTCATTTAGCTTCTCTGCAATGGCCGTGTCTTCCTTGAGTGCTTCTTTAGCATCTCAATCGTCCAGTGGCCCCACTGATTGTTTGGCAGGCTTCCTGCTTCTGATGTCCTTAAAAATTGTTTTGCTGTTAGTTTTTAAAGTCTTTTGCTTGTTGCTTCTCAAATTATTTTTTTGGCCTGCCTAATTATAGTTTTACACTTGACTTGCCAGAGTTCATGTTCCTCTCTATTTTCCTCAGTAGGACTTAACTTCCACTTTTTAAAGGATGCCTTTTTGCCTCTCACTGCTTCTTTTCATTTGTTGTTTAGCTGCAGTGGCAGTTTTTTTGGTTCTCTTTGTTTTTTAATCTGGGATATACATTTAATTTGAGCCTTTGTTATGATGTCTTGAAAAAGTTTCCATGCAGCTTGCAGGCATTTCACTTTTGTGCAGAAAGGGGGTAACCAACAGGGGCCACAGCTCCTTACTGAGAAGCATCTGGTCTGGTGGGGCACCAAGCCCGGCCCTCTCAATGAAGTCAGAACATCACTTGTACTCCTCATGGCGACCATGTGCTGTGGCTGAACCCAGAGTCCAATTGCCTGGGGGGCAGACTGGTTTCCCCTGCCCTTATTAGTGTTTCCCAACTCTTCCTGCGTCTCCATTATAGGATGTTGGGAATGTGGGTTCTGGAGACAGTGCAGGCCCTGCTTCTGTTTGACTTAGTCCCTTCCATGCACGGTGCAGAAGGACATGCCATTGTTACAGGCTGAGCAGATGTTCCCTCAGTGAGATGCATGGTCTTCTTGCTCGCTCTCTGTCCTAGGAGCTGGGCTCTGAACATTAGCGTCTGCTGTGGTTAACAATGACCAGATTCTCTAGTTCCTTCTGTCCCACCTTGGCTTCTCTCTCCAGAGCCAGGGGGCCTCTTTGCTAATGGCCAGGTGTACTTCACTGATACACAGGGATCCATATTTGGACTTGTTAGCAGGGGGCACCTTCACTCCAAAATAACCAGGGTGGGTCTACGGTGTAGGCGAGAGGTGTGACTGCTACACATATAGACAGAACCAACTAGCTTAAATCTGTCTAGATCAAAGCCAGCTTGAATAACAATAGCAGTGAAGCACAGGCAGTGGCTGATCAAGTATACACCCAGAGTCCTGGGCGGGGCTGTACTCCAGACGCTAGCCTTCACCACTTGCACTACACGCTATTGCTCCTGGAGCTGACTTTGCTGTTGCTAAATCAAAGCTAGTTTGGGTATGTCTGCATAGGCTGCAGTCACACGTCCCAGTTGCAGTGTGGATACACTGTCAGAGCTGATAAATGCAAGGGGCAAGGCTAGATTTAACACATCAGCCACAGGATATGCACGAGTAAAATACAGCAAAACTGGCAGATTACCTCCGTCTGGCTTCTGCTACAGGGAACTCGTCCTTGTACCACGTCAGCTTCGAGTCACTCAAAATATTGAAGAACTGGCACCAAAGTTTTAGGTTTCCTGATGCATCAGAAAATTGTTCTGCTCTGATCTTACGAATCAGTTGGGGGGCTAAGGACAAAGGTGCAGAGAAGGGAGTGGTGTGAGACCAACAACATACATATCAGTTCCACTCCACAGACTAGCCCTTGGTCATTCAGTCTTGTTACCAATCCCTGGGATTACCATACGCCCGTAGCACAGCTTTCACCAGGCAGGCTCTCAAAGTGCTACACAAACTGAGATACAAGCTGTATAAAAGGAGGAATGCAGCACAGCAGCTGTTCACAGCAATGGGAAATGAAGAAAAATGCCAGATCCAACCTGAAGTGCCAAGGGAACTCAGGGAGGCAGAAGGCATTCATCAGAGTGGGAATTTGTGCTGGACACACCTGCTTTTGCCCTTGGATATCAAGTGGCCCCAAGGAGACATCTTCAGTTTTACAGTTCATCTGAAGGCTAATCTCTTCCACCCCACAGTGCCCCCAGAGACCCCAACAGCACTGACCGCGAAGGTGGAGCGCCACCTACGAGTCTACACCACCACTAGCGTAGTGAGTATCTCCCATCCTCCTCCGAGCCACCCTGACCTGGCTTAGCTTGTCAGGTGGCAGATCTCGGCACTGGGTGGCCAATGGCACCAAACGGCTCGTTTTGGTGGCCTTAACAGAAATTTGAAATCAACACTTTAAAATATGTAAAATGGACTGTTCAATGCTTGCCAAACTTTACCTACTGCATAATCAGGTTTGTATCTTTAATGTGGAGGGGTGGGGGGAAAGATCAGGCAGCCTAAACCAGGCTTCCTCTGTGTGTGCAGCACAGCGGAGACCAGGACAAGCTTTCAGATAACTTGGCCTTCGCTGATGTAAGCAAAGTCTGGATGAGCTCTCCCCTGACATCTAGTGGTGAGCTGTGGAAAAAGACTTCAGAAGCTGATCTTGTTTGCATGGACACACCCACCATGCCTAGGTGCTCAGCATGATGGGATTGCTTGTCCAAATGATCAGTTGTGGCTGGTATTGGATCCCCAGTCTCCTTGTTATTGGGGCAGGAGTAATAAAGAGTTGTTATTCTTGTGTGTAAACCGAGGGCAGCAGAACTATACCTGACATTTCCCAATGGAGGGACTCACCCTCAACTGAACAACACTCGCTAGGCAGGGGACATGGGTTCCAAAGCCTAATGAATTAAGAGAAGGTGGGGGCAGATATAACTTAGAGAATTTTTTCACTTCAAGGTCCCAGAAACAAAGACAAGGTTTTCATCTTGAGGCCAAAAGACCAAAAACATCAAGACACTTGATCACGGCCTTGGATAGACCAAGAAACTACTGACACTTGATCTAAGCTCATAGAGAGCCGAGAACTGGGTGGTCTGGGTCTTGTTTAAGGATTGTGGACACCATTTGCTCTTGCCTCTCTCCATGATATAATAAAAGTGCTAATTTAGATTTAATTGAGAGTCTTGTTACATACTGCAGAGCTGAAATCACTGATACCTAGGTCTAAAAATTAGATTTACTTTGGGATGATGTCTCTTTTGCAAGAGACTGCCCAGTATGCACCAGCAGTGAGATTCCCCCACTAACAGCTGAAATCACTAAGAGCTGTGATAAGGGAGGGGGGGCTGAAGACATCTTAGTGACTGGCCAGCTGGGTGGCTGGTGGAGAGGCATGGCAAGCGGCCAGCAGGCTGACTGGCAGAGAGGCGTGGTGAGTGGCCAGCAGAGAAGCTGGTGGAGATGGCCAGACCAGAGCCCCGCAGAGGCGTGGCAATTGGCTGTTGGGGCAACGAGCGAGTGCCTGAGCAGTGCAGTGTGTAAGGTGCCTCCTTACCCCCTCCCCACCCCGCCTTCCACACAGGGTGGGAGGTGAACTCTGCAGATGAACCTCTGAACTCTGGGGCTCTGGTCAAGGACAGCAACTGTGAGTGGGGTATAGAGAAGGGATGGGTATGTTAAAGGGACTTTTTGGTTGCTGGACTTAAGACCCTCAGGGGGAAAAGGACACTGCCCAACTTACTTGCGGGTGGGTCTTTTTGCTCATGGTTTGTGTTTATGAACCCTAGTTGCGATGTTTTCCCAAATTAATGCTGAGTTACTTCCCTCCTTTTATTAAAAGTTTTTGCTACACTCAGACTCTGTGCTTGCGAGAGGGGAAGTATTGCCTCTTAGAGGCACCCAGGGGGTGGTGTGTAATTGCCCCAGGTCACTGGGTGGGGGCTTGAGACGGTTTTGTGTTGTATTTTTGAAAAGGAACCCCTAGATGCTGAACCTGACCCTTGTTGTTGCTGGCTCCACCTGGCCGAAGGGTTACACCTAGATCCCTCATGACACAGAGATTGGGCAAGTCTCATCTCTGGTAACTCAAGTGACCACAGCATCGTCGCTCTAACTCCAGGAGCCTCACAATGAGCTACAATGTGATTTACAGTGGATTCTCCTTTGAGGGTTCTGCAGATCCTTGGGTCCCAGCCCTTACCCTAATCCTGGCTCTGCTCCTCCTAACCCTAGAAAGCCTCAGCAAATCCTGTCTCTCTAGTGTTGCTGGCTGTGGGTGTCTCCTGCTCTCGGTGCTGTCTGTGTTCCGGATGCATACTCTAAACAGGGAGCCCCGGGTAATTACTTAGTAACTGTACAGGCTTTGGGGATGTGAACTGCTCAGGATTCTGCTCTGCTTTCCAAACTCCACAGAAACGAAGGTGGATCCTTCCCCACCCGGGCTGAGAGAAGGGGACACCAGTATCTGAAATGGCACGGTTCTTTACCCTGGTGTGACTTCTCCATTCACCTGCCTTCAACGGGAGCAGGAGATGCCCCTTCAGACTGGCCTGTACCCATGTCAAAGGAAGGACAGCCATGGGTACGTCTGGAAACCTGCGGAGATTTCACATTCTGCATGTTACCCATTCCCAGATGTCCTGCTGGCTCCCTGCTACTGCAAGGACTTATCACTGCTTCGTGCTGCTGTTCTACGTACTCCCACAGCAACCCCCCCAGGCTCTCAAACTCTGGGGGTTAGTGTGTGCCATATGCAGGGGGGGAGAGAGTGTCTGCATCTCTCCTACCTGGGGGTATCCCATGCTGCCCTCGCCTCTCAGGCTTTTTGTACCTTTAAATGGGTTGTTTGTTTTCCTTGACTCCCCTGCCTGTCCTTCCTGCTTGGTGCCTTCAGGGCCTTCCGGGGTCCTACTGCTTTCCTCTGAGGGCTCCTCGTACGCCTTAGGAACTTCAAGTGTCGCCATCTTTCTGGGGAGGGTTGGGGAGTGTCGGTCCATAGGAGGAGACAAAGCTGGGACAGGGGCTTGTAACAGAGCTGGGTTCTTCCTGGACTGTCGGGGAGACACAGTAGGGCTGTCCCTCTTCAGATGCACTTGGCTCTCCGAGGCTGCAGCCTCTGCCTCCTCCAGCTGCTTGCTTTTGGCCAAGTATATCTTGCGTCGAGCCCCGGAGGCAAGCTCCTCTGGTGTGGCACAAGGTAATGCTGCAACCAGGTCGCTGGAGTTCTCCTTCGTGCTGCTTTCGAGATGCAGATCAGAAAGTCCATCGTCTGCCTGGCCTGTTCCCTCCAGGGGCACGTTACCCACCACGATAGAAGGGACAGAGAGCAGGGCAGACCGTTCTGGTTCAGATGCCTCCCTGGCTGGCAGCGTCCTACATGCTAAAGGACTGATACCCAGAGCCTCTTTGCTGGTAACTAACTCTTGGTTAATCATTCCCGTGAGCCTTCTAGACGTTCTGGGGCTTAAATGCAAGCTCTCTGCACTTTGGAAGAGTTGGTTATTTTGCACCCTTTCTAAGATTTTCCTTGATGTGCTGGGGCTTAGCCCTGCAATGCCCACTTCCAGCAGTGCTTTCTCCTCCCCAGCAGGCTGGCTCCCCTCCTCTTCAGTCTCAGTGTCCTTCTTTATGGGGGCCTTACTTTTATCTGGCTCCGACGAGGACATTTTTAAAAGCAGAAGTAAATAATTCTTCAAGGATGACACTAGGTTTCTGTGCTGTACTTTGTGCTCCAGGGATACCTCCCCATCTGGAGTTCTCTCTTCAGCCCGCGGAGTGAGTGGCACCTCCGTTTTCAGTTCAGATGTACCTGTAGAGGTTATGCTGCTTCTCTCAGCTGCAGCCGCTGGCTCTTTGCCTGGTGTCACAGCTCTCTGCTCACTTTCCTCCCCACTCTCAGGAGTCAGTGACACAGGTGCCAGCTTGGCACTGCGCTCCATGGCGGTGCTGACTGGAAACCGCTCGCGGTGAGGCGTGGCAGCCAGCATTGGTGCAGATTCATTTGTTTTCCTAGTCTCCATTTCTCTTTTCACGTCACCTGGCAGCTGGGCTGCCGATTGTTTCCCATCAGCAGGGGCTTCTTTGACTGGAGAAGGGGAAGCTGAGCCTGGTGCTTCCAGAGACTCGGAGATCTTTGCAATGGCAACGGGACACAGCTCTTCCTTACTCACTTGGGTGGAGACCGGAGCTGCCTGTTTAGGCACCCAGGACATCCCACCCACCACTCTGGCTGCTTGCTGTGAGGTCTCATGGGAGGGCTCCACAGGGCTTTCCTCTACCTCTGTGCAGGACAAGCTGTCCCCTAACCAGCTTCCAGCTGGCTCTGTTTCTGCAGTTAATGGCTGAGCAATCTTCTCACCCTCCCCCATTCCACTCCAGCAGGCAGGTGGTTTAAGTGGGGCTTTGCCTCCAGGCATACTACTTGCTTTCTTCAATGCTGACCCAGCTGTAGCTAGCTCCTCATTCTCCTCACTTGGAGTTGGTCTTTGCTGGGTCTCTTTGCCTGGGAAATTCAGAAAATGCCCTGCTCCCTCCTCTTTCCAAGGTGGATGTTCCACCCAGCTGGGCTGTGTGAGGCCAGGAGAACCAGCAGGAGGCCTCTGTGAACTCTCTTGGCTTATTTTCAGCATCCCTGTTCCTCGTGGCATCGGGCTGGCTGGCTGTTGAGACTGCTCTGTCTCTCTCTCCATGCAGATGGGCTTCCCTCTTGTGAGCTCCTTTAATTGGCTGGCTTGAGGATTAGTGTCCTCCGTTGGCTCCAACGCTGAATGTTTCAGGTTGCTGGTTGAGGACAACACCTGCTTCACTGCCTCCCGAGCCTAGGAACAAAAGGGAAACCATGATTATGTTATTGCCTGGATCCACTTGGCATTAACTTAGCACCTTGGGCCCCATCTACACTAGACTGCATAGGGTCTGGATACCATATTGAATCATGGTCTGGCCTTGCCTCTGTGGATAGGACCAAACAGGTAGGGCCTGATTACGAGATGGGTTGAGGGACACTAGATGGGGAGGCCCTGAGTTACTACAGAGAATTCTTTCCCAGGTGTCTGGCTGGTGGCTCTTGCCCACATGTTCAGGGTCTAACTGATCACCATATTTGGGGTCGGGAAGGTATTTTCTCCTGGATCAGATTGGCAGAGACCCTGGGGTCACTTGCAGGTTTCAACTAGTGTAAATGGTGGATTCTCCATAACTTCAAGTCTTTAAACCATGATTTGAGGATGTCATTAACTCAGCCAGAGGTTGGGAGTCTATTACAGGAGTGGGTGAGTGAGGTTCTGTAGCCTGCAATATGCAGGAGGTCGGACTAGATGATCACGATGGTCCCTTCTGACCTTAAAGTCTATGAGTGCCCCATGCTCCCACTGATTGCAGTTGGACCTGTGGGGGTTCAACACCTCTGAAACATCAGGCCCTCACTTGTAACTATGCTCCGGCCATGCAAAGACCATGGCTGCAACACAGCTCCATCACATTCAATTCTCTTCTCTACATGTTTTCATACAGCACTCAACACCATAGCATTGGAGCACCTTCCAGCAGTGCATTAATCAACGTGACTAGCTTCTGTCATGTGGTGTTTGTTCTCCCAGCATCTCCTCAGGATGAGACGTGCATGCAGTTAAGTGTATTGTTGGATTTTTTTAATGTTATTGTTTTAAATGCCCATGCTCCTTTGTGCTTATGTTAGTGAAAGCAAGATCAAAGAAACGTGCCTGGCACTTAGAGCCGAAGATGGGGAGGTTTCTGATGGGGACTTCACTCCACAGTCTCAGACTAGCCACTGAGGAAGTTGTGTTTCCCACACCGATGAGCTTTACTCTTATTGCAGAATGCTCCGTGGGCTGGAGGACTGGAGTTGCTAACCGGAGTCTTCGTGCCAGAACTTTCCCTTCATGTTACGCAATTTTAACACGTCAAGAAATGGCACACACAAAGCACATAAGCCTGGGGAAGCCCATTTCCCAGTAAAAGTGATATGTTATTGCTGACTGCAAACCCCAAAATGTAGATGTCATGATGAAACAATGGGAGAATCACTCTCTCCCATCTCTCCCTTAGCAATTCATAACATTCATGTGAAAAGGGCATGGGGATACCAGAACAGAGCAGAGCAGAGGTTCTTCTACCCCAGCGTCGCTCTCCAACAATGATCAGTACCGGAAGCTGCAAGACATCCCTCAACTGGCAAATATGGGATAATCTGCCCCCTGTGAAGGTCTCATCCTAATCCCTAATAGTGAGAGATCAGTTTAAAGACTGAAGCAGGAGGTTTAAAAAGTTTTCCCCAAACTTTTTTAAACATCAACTATTATAACTAGATATTCCTGATATCCACATAAACATCCAGTCTCCCTCTGATTCTTGCTGAATTCTTGACCACTCTGACGTCCTATGGCAATGAGTTACACAGTCTAATTACATGTTGTGTGAACAAGTATTTTGTTTTATCAATATTGTCTTTGCCATCTTCCAATCTCTTGTGTCTTATTCTTGAGTTATGAGATAGGGGGAAATGAAGACGTTTCCAATCTACCTTCCCTAGGCCAGTCATTATTTTATATACTTTTATCATGTCCACTCTTATCTATCTCCTCACCAAGGTAACAATCCCAATCTTTTATATCTTTCTTTGTATGAGAATTTTTCTAGCCACTAATCATTCTTGTCACCCTTCTCTGAACCCCTCTAGTTCCACAATATCTTTCTAGAGATAGGGTGGCTAGTGCTAAGTATCAGGGGGTAGCCATGTTAGTCTGTATCTACAAAAACAACAAGGAGTCTGGTGGCACCTTAAAGACTAACAGATTTATTTGGGCATAAGCTTTTGTGAGTAAAAACCTCACTTCTTCAGTGGCTAGTGTTGCCCATGGTATCCAGATGAGGCTACTCCATTGATTCACATAAAGGCATTAGTATATTCTTCGTATCATTCACCATCCCATTCTTTATGCAGCCTAACATTCGTTTTGCTTTTCTCACCTCAGATGCATATGGAGCAGAGGTTTCACTGAGCTGCCTGCAACGATGCCCAGAGCTTTTTCCTGAATTGCCAATTTGTTCAGAACTCTAAGGTGTATGAGTCGTTCAAATCATTCCCTCCAGTGTGCATCACCTGGCCTCCTCCCCTCTTCCCTGTGGGGCATTTGCCATCCCCGGTCCTTCCATTTGGGCAAGATATTCGGGGTCACAGCGCATCACTGCCAATGTTTCATGTGGCCATGCGATCCTCAGCAATTACCCCTCCCTCTCAGTGCTGCATTAGCAGTGGGGTTTGGCATCCACAGCCATTTATTCTTGATGGAAGAAGGTCACAGCTCAGAGTACAAGCTCCCCCTCCCCCACGCAAAGCAAGACTCTCACTTGTGCCGGAGCCCACGCACTGCTCCATATCACCTAATATAGTCAAGTGACAAGCAGCCTCCACTTCAGCCTTGGTGATGCAGAGACCATGTGCTTCTGAGTGCTGAAACCTCTTGAAAAACCTGATAAACCACTTATGTGGCATCCAACTATGGGGCAGAGAGGAGGCCCTAATACTCTCCATTAGCTGAACAGAAGTGCAAAAAGCAGTTTCCCTGAGTCTCCACTGGCAAATCATCTGACCTGCAGGGCACTCAGAACAGTCTCCAATAACCTCCAATACACTCATTCCTGAGCTTCCCCCAAGAGAGGAGGCGCTGAAATCAAGAGATCCCTAGGAAGCTGTTAATAAAGCATTTCCCGCAGAAAGGATCAGAGAGAACTGAGGGACTGGTATACTGCCCTCGACTTGAAGGACACGTTCTTTCATATAGCAATTACACTATCCCACAGAAGGTACCTCAGGTTTCTGGTGAGCAACAAACACTACCAGTTCACAGTCCTCCCGTTCGGCCTATCAGCGGTGCCTTGTATGTTTACCAAGTGCATGGCAGTCGTGGCCGCGTTCCTACGCAGGCACCAGGTACAGGTGTTCCCATACCTCGACGACTGGCTGATCAAGGGCTGCTCCAGGGCTCAAGCGGAGGCACAAGTAGAGTTCACAAGAACGACGTTCGACGAACTGGGCCTTATCCTGAACGTGGGGAAATCGACTCTGTCCCCTGTTCAGCGGATAGAGTTCATAGGGGTGGTGCTGGACTTGACACAGGCCAGGGCATATCTCCCGGAAGTGAGGTTTCGGGCCCTGGGTGACATCATTCAAAGTCTCAGGCAGTTTCCCACCACCACAGCAAGGAATTGCCTGAAGCTTCTAGGACACATGACCTCTTGTACCTATGTGGTGCAACATGCCAGGCTCAGACTCCGGCCTCTCCAATTGTGACTAGCCTCAATGTACTGGCCGGCTCAGGACAGTTTGGAAAGGGTCGTCACTCTGCCTCGCCTGGTCCTCGACTCCCTCCAGTGGTGGCTTGACCTGCAGGTAGTGTGTGAAGGGGTCCCCTTCACCGGTCCTCAGCCATCCCTCTCGCTAGTGACGGACACATCAGCCTTGGTCTGGGGAGCACATCTGGGAGACCTCAGGACACAAAGCCTCTGGTCTCAGGCGGAACTCGCTCTCCACATCAATGTCAGAGAGCTGAGAGAGGTGCGCCTGGCATGTCAGACTTTCCGAGCTCACTTGACAGGGAGATGTGTATCAGTCATGACAGACAACACCACAGCGATGTTCTATATCAACAGAGGGGTGCACGCTCCTCTCCCCTGTGCCAGGAGGCCCTCATGCTGTGGGACTTTTATGTAGCTGATTCAATACATCTGCAAGCATCATACCTCTTGGGAGTACAGAACGAGTTGGCGGACCATCTCAGCAGGTCTTTTCATGGCCATGAGTGGTCCCTACACCCGGACATCGCAAACTCCATCTTCCAATGATGGGGTTTTCCCCAGATGGACCTGTTTGATACGTGACGCAACGAGAAGTGCCAGCAGTTCGCTCCTTCCTGAATCACAGCCCGGGCTCCGTTGCAGACACGTTCCAACTCCCGTGGGGAGGCCATCTCCTATACACGTTTCTGCCTAGCCCTCTCGTTCACAAGGTGCTCGATACGCCCGGAAGAAGCTTCAGTGATATTGATAGCTCCAGCCTGGCCCCGCCAACACTGGTACACATCTCTCTTGAAAATATCCGTGGAAGCCCCAGTTACCTTGCCGTTCCTCCTGGACTTAATAACTCAATATCATGGCAGTCTCCAGCACCCAAACCTCGAGTTGTTGCACCTCATGGCTGAACCCCACAGAGCTCTACTGCTCAGATCCGGTTAGACACGTCCTCCTGGGCAGTAGGAAACCCTCCACCAAGGCTACCTACCTTGCCAAGTGGAAACGACTCTCAATCTGGTCGGCGCAGCATCACTTGTCCCCGACACTCGCCTCCATAACACCCATACTGGGCTATCTTCTCCACTGCAAGCAGCAGGGACTGTCCATGTCATCAATAAGAGTTCACTTGGCCGCCATCTCTGCCTTGCATCCAGGCTCAGAGGGCCGGTTGGTATTTGCCAACCCTATGGTCAGCCGTTTCCTGAAAGGTCTCGACAGACTATATCCGCACATCTGGCCCCGAACTGGGACCTCAATCTGGTCCTTTCCAAATTGATGGGTTCGCCCTTCGAACCGCTGGCGACTTGTTCCCTGCTCTACCTATCATACAAGGTTACATTTCTGGTAGTGATAACCTCAGCCAGGAGGTGTCTGAGCTCAAGGCCCTAACATCAGAGCCCCCTTACACTGTGTTCTATAAGGACAAGTTTCAGCTCAGGCCACATCCAGCTTTCCTCCCGAAGGTTGTCTCCCGCTTTCACATCAACCAGGACATCTTCCTCCCAGTGTTCTATCCTAAGCCACACTCGAGCAGCAGAGAGCAGAGGCTTCACTCATTGGACGTCCGCAGAATGCTAGCCTTTTACATTGAAAGAATGAAACTGCTTAGGAAGTCCATTCAACTGTTTGTGGCTGTGGCAGACAGGATGAAGGGTCTTCCAATCTCCCCCCAATGAATTTCCTCGTGGATCATATCCTGCATCCGTGAATGCTATAACCTGGCAGAGGTGCCTGCCCCTCTGCTCACTGCACACTCCACCAGGGCACAAGCTTCTCCAGCAGCATTCCTGGCACAAGTCCCGACCCAGGAAATATGCAGAGTGGTGACGTGGTCCTCCATACATACTTTCAGTGCACATTATGCTATTACCCAGCAGGCCAGAGACGATGCAGTCTTCGCTAGAGCTGTGCTCCAATCAGTGGAAGACGCCAACCCCACCTCCAGAACTTAGGCTTGGGAGTCACCTTCTCGTAACTGTTGTTCTTCGGGATGTGTTGTTCATGTCCATTCCAATACCCACCCTCCTACCCCTCTGTCCGAGTAGCTGGCAAGAAGGAACTGAGGGGATGGCAGGTCGGTAGGACCCTGTATTGAGCACCATGATGGTGCCACTCCAGGGGGCGCCCGGACCAACCCACACACCTGATTGGAATGGACATGAAAAACACATCTCGAAAGACAACAGTTATGAGAAGGTGAGAAACTGTTTGGGTTTTTTGCAAAGCTTGTGTCCAGAAGAGTATCTTGACTGATTCCTTAACATTACAAGGCTGTGCTTCCAGCTACGGCTGCACATCTGCAAGGAAATCTAGAAGAGGAAGGCAGGTGCAAGCCTTGGGAAATGCTGGAAACCTGGCAGTTCCAACTTCCCATCACAGTCAGTGGATGTATTGCATTACCAGCCAAGTATGTGGATGAGTGACAGCTATGCTACGCTCTGTACATTTGGCTATGCTCAGGCAGGAGTAATCCCCGCTCAGAAATACGGTACTCCTCTTTGCTGGTGTAGTAACAACAGTGTACAAGAGATGGTTTCAGAGAGCAGAAGCGGGTCACAACTCGCTGGCCCAGGCCATCACAATGCCATACAGGTGGGAAATTTGGGCTTTTTCCAACCTTCTGGGGGAACTGGAGCAAGAGAATGAAACCACATGAACCTGCAGCTCTCTATTCTCCTGGCAGTGGGGCCTCAACTCAGTCTCTTTATTCATCTAGATCTGTACTGTAATGACCCCCCTGCACATTGATGTCATTGTTCAGATGTAAAATCCCAACTGTGCCCTGAAATCAGGATCACAGGATGTTGGGCCGTGAAATGTGTTAATAAGAAAACATGCAACCTCCAGCCCAATACTGCATTTCATGGAAAACACTTCATATTAAGTGACAAAAATAGACATGGACTGAAAGGAACTGGTGACGGTCAGGAACAGATGCAGTTCTCCGACTCAGCAGCACGGCACAACGACTCATCGAAAGCATTGTTCCAGCAGGGCAGATGGAGCCAACAAATGGCCAGATCTACAGTATGTATGTTTCACCGTAAACAAAATTCCACCCGCTGCCCAGTGAAGTTCACAAAGCCTACCTGGCATGTCTGTTTTTCGTTTACATAACGACTTACTAACTGTGCCACTTAGAAGCTGAGGTTCATTGCTAAACTGAACAGATGTCATCATGCTCTCTGTTTGTCATACACATTCAGCATTCCCAGTTGCCGTTTATAGCTAAGAGTGATCTGTGCTCACTGCTTAGCTGATTTGGAAACATTTGCCTGAGGTCAGCTTACCAAAAAAAAAATAAAAAAAAATAGAACTTACATTACCTCACACGGCACTTTGAAGACCACCTGTTCTTCCAAGGAGCCCTGAAGCAAGCTTCCTCCTGCCTCCTGTCTCAGCTGGGACCCATCCAGACACGGGGCCACTTGATTCAGAGATGGAGTAGTATGCTGAAAGGGCTGCTTGGTGTTTGGTTGTACAGAGTCCAGCAAGTCTGTTTCTTGGACGTTTTTGCATGAGGAGATGCAAGGAGTCCCTGATGCATTTCCCATTAGGAGGGAGTGCCGCATCTCAGAGCTCAGTTCCAGGGTCCTGCTAGGAGGCTCAACTCTCTTCTGGTTTAAATTCCCAGGCAGTTCACTTTCCTTTTTGGTTAACTTTGTACCTATGGCCTCATTCCCCTCCAGTTCCTGTTCTACAGGTTGGCCTTTCTGCTCCTTTCCTGCCACAGCCCCTACCAGGAACACCTCAGATGCTGGGGGAGGAGTTTCTCTTTGCCTGTTAATGTTCACAGCCGGAGACTGCAGCTGAGCCCCATTCTTGGCTTCTTCTGGGGCTTGTGGCATCTTCTCTTCCATTACATGTTTTGCTCCACTCTCAAGATACATCTCTGTCAAGGAGAAGTAAGTGTCACCCCTGGAAGGCAGGGAACATGGCTGAGGTTTGCCAGTTTCAGCATCCTGACTGCTGGGCGTTCCAAGTTCTTTGACTTCTGGAATGTCTCCCACCAGCTGGCTGATTGCAGCTACTGACTGCATGCTCCCTGGCAGGGCAACAGAAGGGGCATTTCTTTGACTTTGGGAGAGATTTTGGCTCTCTATCAGCCCATTTTCTTGACTTGAAACTTCCTGTTTTGCTGCCAAGAGAGCAGCAGACTCTTCCCCCTTCTTTTTCTTCTTTTTAGCAAAGGACTCTCTGGTGGTGGGCTTGGTAGTTATTTCCTCCACCGTCTCATAGATGTATGTGAAAAAGCTATTTCCATTTTCCTCCCCACTTTCCATAGAGGAGTCTCCATTGGTGGTCACCTCTGCATCCAGAGGCCTTGTTAGGAAGTTGTTTGAAAATCCAGCGGTTGCATTTAAGGATGGCTCCTTGGGCTCAGCAACATCTTCCCGTAACCTTGACTTAGGATCCGCAACATGCACCTTTGCTACATCTTCCTTCTCCCATAGGGAGACACCTGAACGCAGGTTCAGATCCCCAGTCAGCCGGCGCTTTCGCTGGAATCTCTCAGGACTTGTCCTCAGCTTCTCCACCTCCATGTTTTCTTTCCCTCGTTTTCGGCTCTGCTCTATTTCATGCAACTTGGCTTCAGCCTTTTGCTTGAGTTTGGCAAACCACCTCTGATGTATTTTATACTCCGTCATGGTTCCCACTTCCAGGACACCGGAACAGGACACGATGCCTTTGGTATTCCTAGCAGAGGCCTGGTAAATGGCCGCATCATCCTCTCTGCATCTGGTGACCAAAAACAACATTGTGAAACACACCTGTCCCCCTCAAAGCACTTTTTACACATGCATGAACACACCCACACACACACGTCAGTGAGAGCAGTCCTTTCTACAACTGGTCAAAGAGTAGCCACCAGGTACAACACTCAGAAAACTGGGGATATTTTGGTATCACCGTTATTTTCAAGTCTGTTCGCAATATAAAAATATTGGTCAGGTGAACAAATGGCTGCCTATGGAGATAGCTCAGGGTATACAGGACTGGTTGACATCTGAGCTTGCAGTTGGTCACGGAGGAGTTGTATACATGTATTTAATGTTGAACATGGGTGTTCAGCTGAACCCTGCACAGCAGTCTCGGAGCTTTAAGATGTCACAAATACTAAAGGGCTCAAATCAGGCAGAGTCTAACCGAAACCCAAGTGCTTGTGAAACTGCCATAAATCTGTCAAGGTAAAAAGACTAAGAAAAATCCATACTGAGAAGTGGTGACTGTTTGGCTGAAGTGAGAGTTACGCTCAAACTTTGAGCTTTCCTGGCCAAATGAGCCATTCCCTATGGCTCTTAGCCACAGCTGGCTGGAGGGTGCTGCCCAAGCACAGGTACCTAGAGGCACTGATTCACCAGCTCCAGTGGTGCAGCCATGCGTTCCCACTTCTGTGCATTCGCCTGTGTCTGTGGAGCAAGGGTTGAAGCTATAGTTGCTCAGATGCCCAGCTGGTTCTGGAGCGCTACAGTCAGTGCCGGCCTGCTTTCCCCACACCCAACGCTCCCAGAGCACTAGCAACAAGAGGATGGATGGCTTCCCCTGGAGCAAGAGACTCCCTAACATACGCAAGGCAGCCACAATATGATCCTCAGTTTCCACATGCAAGAGGCATAGGCTGAAATATTGGCATTGGCCTAAACTGGAGAGGACTGTGGTGAAGAAGGAATGGCTAGCACCAAGAATTCCATTGATTCCATCCTGATCGAGTGAATCCTTGGGCAGGATTCTTGTCTCAGGCTCTGACGTGCTCCATCTAACTCTGCTTCTTGAATTTCCTCCCCCAGCCTTCCCTTCTGTCACAGGAAACCAGTCTAATGAGATCACTTCTCCGACTCCACCTCACCTCACATGCCTATGCCCAGTAGCTGCCTGAGACACACCTCGACCAGTTGTAACAAGTGGGGCCTAGCAGGCCAACTTTATTTATGAACCTCACCGTGGGAAAGTGGATAAAAGTTCATAAAAGGTTCCGGTCACCTATAACTACCAAATGGCCTCCTGATGTATCAAGGACTGTTCAAATCATGTCTGATAAACCAGAAGAGGGTGGGACTGTAAATCTATGAGCCAAACTTAGTGCATTGGAAATGAGGGTTAAGAGAGGGGTAAAATAATGAGGGAATGGGCTATTCTACCCATCGCTCCCTTTGGGGGAGGGGGTTCTTAAAATTAATCAGCTGGCTGGCTGAGAGATGGGTAAACAGGAAAGGAGTGAACTTCATCATCATGGCTGCCACCCACACCATCTCCTGGGATCCACCATGACACTGCTGGGCTTTTGTTAGCCTGATCATGACAGATGCCTTCAACAGACTGGGCCAGAAGGACCCAGATGGACGTCACCACCTCCTCCAGCTAAATCCTGAACACTGCCTGGTTCCTGCCATCACCCCTTCCCCTGTGTCTCCTTTTCCTTCCCCACTTTATTTCTTATCCCTCCTATCCCTGCAGCCCCTATTCTGGCTCCTCTTATCCTGTTACGTTTTTGGCTGCACTTTTCCCCTCACCTCCTTATCTATGCATTCCCCATCCATAGCCCCAAAAAGTCACGGGACCTCCTGGTCAACCTCCTCCTAGCCCTGGCCAAAATGGCCATCTATAAAACCAGGGAGAGGAGGTTGGCTGATGGGGTCTCCTGTAACTGTGGGGCCTATTTCCGATCCTCCATCTGCTCACGCATCCGGGCAGAGTTCCTCTGGGCGGCGTCCACTGGCTCCCTTGATGCCTTTGAGGAGCAGTGGGCTCTGTCCGGGATTCTCTGCTCGGTGTCAGGTTCCCTTCATTTGACCCTTTGACCTCTCTCCCATCCCTGTTATCTCATTAGTTGTCCCCCGGAATCATTTGGTTTCCAGGCTCTGTGGATACTCCCCTCAGGCTGGGGGAGGTCCTTTATCAGTGGGCAGGCTTCCGCCCACCCACTTCCTGGATCCCAATAGGATCCCTATCCTTTTGCCTTCTGTCTAACGAGAGTCTAGCTCAGCCGGCCAAGACTGTACAAGTTTTAACACTGCTGTGAGTCTATGGCAGAGAGGCAATGCCCTACACCAGAGGTTCTCAGCTTGGGGGTGTGGATGTCAGACTTTCTAGGTACGTGTGGTGAGCCAGGCCAGTTTAAGAGAATGGCATTGCAACCTGGCGTGCAGGGTCACAACACCACTCAAAGCTGGCCCATCTGTCCCTCTGTTGTGATGGAGGGGCAGCATAGGTAATGGTGGCTAGGGCTGGAGGTTGCTCAGTTCCCCCAAATCTAAGCCACCTCACTTCCCGCATGCATAGCCCAGCTCGGCAGGCAAAGCCCACCTCCAGCAGTGCCAGGGCCAGCACAGTGCTAAGCTGCCCAGTGGCAGGATGAGCAGGGAGAGTCCCCAGAGCCCAGTGGCGGGCATCAGTGGGAACCCCACATAGTGCTGTGAACAGAGTCCATCTGGAGCCCAGCAAACCAGCCCCATCCCTGTTGTGGCAGCGGCAAGTCCATCCCTTACAAGTGCCTGCAAGCACAGGGGGAGAAGAGAAGAGGAGATGGGGAATGGGCTGTGGAGGAGGGAGCCAGCCAGAGCTAGCTGTGGCCACCAATACAACCACACAGCTCCCTGCACTCCCTGCACCCCCCCAACATCACTAACAGCCCCCAAACCTGTCCCTCCCATATCTCCCATCCAATCCCCAAATAACCCCCCCAGCCCGTGCTTAAACCCAATTAAAAAATAATGCCAAGGTGGGACAGGAATTCAGAAAATGGTTATGAACCCTTGTTCGAAACAGGCAGATGCTGGTACAAGTTTGCCAGGTCTCGGAGTGGCTGATCAGACTGTGTGCTGGGCCTGTATTTCTCCACCAGTGAGGTTACAAGTACAAGCCAGCCCTACAGACAGAAGCTGCGTTCTCTCTCTTTGCCGTTCTTTTCTCTCCTCTTTCGTGTGTTTGTAGTGATTTGTCTTCTAGGAAGTAAGATCGGACTTCAACCACAACAGCTACGACAGATCCAGCCATTTCAACAAACTTCTTCTCTTCCCCCACCTCCCCCCAAAGGGCAGTTACCACCTTTAATACCATCAGACAGGGATTGGTGACCTAAAACCTCTCTCCAGCTAAAGAGAATAAAGAATATCATTAAAATGAAAGCCCTACTTGATACTTTACCTTTCAAATTTATCTCACTGTCCCCCCTCCCCTTTTTTTCTGTTTCTTTAACAACAGGGTAAAAGGATTTGTGATGGGCTAAGCAGGTGGAGGTCTCTGTATTCCATAACCCTGAGCCTTATTTAATTGTTTAATGCTGTACAGTGAAAAGGTTGTGTGAACACCTCTGACTCTCTGGGCCCACATATTCCATCAAGATTAACACAACAGATGCTACTACGCAATCTCTCTGCCATTACAGCTCTAGGGCTCCTCTCAGACAGAGATCCATAAGGCTTGCTGCTTCTGCGAGATGACTGTGACTGTAGTTCTTCGAGATGTGATGCAGACATGTTTCCACTTAGCTGTGTGCACGCCCAGCATGCTGGAGACGGAGAGTTTTGCCTAGCAGTACTTGTAGGAGATGGTACTCATGCTTCATGGCCAAAGACCCTCCCCTGGCTATATGGGGTAGTGCCACTCTGACACTGCTTGGCTCTTTCTCACTGAACGCCCAGAGACGAGACTCTGATGTTTTTGTCTTCGAGCAGATGCAGCCATGTATTCCACATAGGTGGCTCACAAGCCGTACCCCCTCCACCCCTGGAGGTGGGACTCTATCTAAACAAGGACTGCAGGACCACTCTATGAAAACTTGCATCTGCCCTGGAAGCTGCAGTGATGGCGTAATGGTTCGTAAATGTGTGGACGCCCACGTAGCAACCCTGCAACATGCCCAGGATTGGGACATCCCAGAGGAACGCTATTGACATTGCGCTCTCGCAGAATGAGCTTGCGCCCGCTGAGGGAGCGTAGCCAAAGCTATTTCATACGCAGGCTTAATACAGGAGGTTATCCATTTAGAGATCATCTGCGAAGAGACCTCCTGTCCCTTCATATGGTCTGCATATGGCACAAACAGATGAGGCGAAGCACAAAACAGTTTAGTCCTGTCCAGGTAAAAGGCCAGACATTGCCTGACATCTAACGTATGAAGACACTGCTCCTCCAGAGATGAATGTGGCTTAGGAAAAAAAGGCACGGGTAAACATATCGCCTGGTTCAAATGAAACTGAGAAACCACTTTAGGCAACATTTTGGGTATGGTCATAAAGTCACTTTGTCCTTGGAGAATTGGAATAAGGAGGCTCTGCCATCGGAGCCTGAAACTCACAACTCCCCCAGCAGATGTTATCACGACCAGGAGTGCAGCCTTCTGACCCAAAAGCAGAAAGGGACAAGATGCTTGGGGCTCAAACAGAGGTCCCATCAAAGCCACTAAGACTGTGTTAAGGTCCCACAAAGGGACTGGCTCTCAGTCTGGAAGACAGAGACCAAGAAGCCCTTTTAAGAATCTTGCTACTATGGCACTGGAGAAGACTGATCTTCCCTGGATGGGAGGATGAAACACTGATATCGCCACCAGGTGAACCCTCATGAACTAAGCGCAAGTCCAGATGACTGATGGTGCAGCAGATACTCCAAGATGTCTTGGACATAAGCCTCTGAACATTGCTCTTTCTCCTCACTCAGCCATGCAGCAGCCATGCCTCGAGATGCAGGGAACTGAGCACAGAAGGCAAGTGATTCTGAGTGAGTAGGGAGGAAGAGGAAGCGGTATGGGAGGCTGAATGGACAATGCAAGAAGGTGGGAGAATCACCAGGGCCTCAGCAATTCCTGGACAATGAGAATGAGCTTGGCCCAATCTGCCTTTAATTTAAAGATGACCTGTGGGATGGCTGGGGGAAAACTGTACAGGGGAGCTGACTGCCAGCTGAAAGTGTCGGACAGGGAGCCCAGTCTGAGGCCCTCTCGAGAGCAGAACAGATTGCATTTCCTATTGTCCCTCATAGCAAATGGGTCAATCATTGGGATCCTCCCAGCTGCAAAGATGACCTAGAGGTTGCTTGTCTTCAGAGACCATTCGTGACTGAGGGAAAAATTCCTGCTGAGATGGTCCACAAAATGATTCTAGACCCCTGGCAAATGGTTAGCTATTGAGTAATGTTCTCCTCGATGCAGAACTGTCACAACCTGATCACCTCTAGGCAGAGCATCCTGGAGCGTGCTTCCTCTTGCTTGTTCACAAAATATATCACAGTGGTATTATCGGCAAGTTATGTGAACCACTCCTTGATATGGTCCACAAAAGCGGGACACACATTGTAGACCTGATCACAGACCTTGGACTTTCAGTGACCCCAGGTGTGCTCCCCAACTCATCAGGGAGGTGCCAGCAACAACAGACCTGGCTGGCAAGGGCTGGATTGTCTGGACGCATCCATCCCTGCCAGGAGACCAGGACGAGTTGAGGAAGACGGACCAATCTGTCCAAGGGGTGAAGAGTCCGACGATAAACCATCCTGAGCAACATTTGAAGGGGATGAAGGTGCAACCTTGCAAACTGGACCACCTGTGTGCAAGCAGACATGTGGTCCAAGAGCCTCTGGCATATGCAAACGGTTGTGGTAGGCTGAGACTGTAGATTGAAGCAAAGGTGGCAAATCTCCTGAAAACAGTCAATCGGGAGAAACGCTTGAATCTGTTAGGACCCGAATGAACTCGATTTTCTGAGTGTTAACCAAAGCTGACTTCTTGTATTTAGGCTGAGACCCAGATGGTCGAGCAAGCATAATGTAGTGTTGATATGATCAAGAATTTCCTCTCTGGATCTATCCCACAGTAACCAGTTCTCCAGATACGGGAAGATGTGGATTCCTTTCTTCCTAAGATACGCCATCACGATGACCTTGCATTTGGAAAAAAACCCAGGGGGCAGAAGAGAGGCTGAATAGAAGCACCGTGTACTGAAAATGACGCACCACCAGGACAAACTGAAGGAATTTTCTGTGACCCAGCAAAATCGCCACATGACAGTAGATATCCTACAGGTTCAGAGCAGCAAGCCAGTTGATTTGAGACAACATGGGGAGAATAGTCGACAAAGTGACCATTCAGAACCTCATGTATCTCACAGATTTGTTAAGGCCACAAAGATTGAGAATGGGTCTTATCCCTTCCTTAGATTTGGGCACCAGAAAGTACCAGGAGCAGAAACCATGACCCTGGTGTTCTGGTAGAACCTCCTTCACCGCGCCTAAAACCAGCAGAAAATGGACTTGATCAAGGAGTAGTATCTCATGAGAGGGGTCCCTGAAAAGGGGTGGGGAGGGTGACCTCCAATCTGACGAGGGCCTCAGTGCCTAGGCAGGCCGCATGGCCCGTTCGAGCAGGTGCTGCTTCAGACGAAGATCCCTCGCCACTTGAGTCCATTTGGTGAACAATTTGCAAATCAAATCTTGCTCCTTGATATGGGCCTTGCCTTAACACAGCAAACACGGCGTGTGGGGATCATTGCTGGGATCGCTCCCCCATACGACGGACAATGTTTGAAGCCTAGGGAGGATATCACCAGGGAAACAAAAACTACAGCTAACTAACTAACACTAATTAACTACATACAACTAGAAAAGTCACTAAATAGAGGAGTGTGAGGTAAAAACCACACAGAGCTGCAACTCAAATCCTGTGCGGTAAGAAGGAACTGAAGGGGATACGAGCAGTGCCACCTCGTATAGCCCGGGGAGGAGCTATGGCCATGAGGCACAACTGCCACCCCTCTGTGGGTACTTCCGGAAAAATTCTCTGGCTCCAGCATGCTGGGTGCACACACACCCAAGTGGAATATACAGCTGCACCTACTCAGGGAAGAAGTTCACATGTTTACTGTTACACTGGTATAAACCAGGAGTCAGTGGGAAGTCAATGTATGCCAGTGTAGCAGAGCTGAATCTCCACCGGTAAACTTCACAACATGAGCTATGAACTTTAGGGAGAACACATGCTGGTGCCACCCTTAAACACTGTCCTATCTCCCGTGTTCTCTCTTGTCTCCAAAACCTAGGACTCAAATTGGGCTGGGATGTACTGAATCAGAACACTGAAGCTGCCAGCTAGAATCTCAGCTTTCATTTTAAAAGTGAGTTAGTTTCCACCCTGGTGGTTGTGAAGAAAACCTTGAAAATGTGCCCTGAGCACAACCAATGCAGCAACAGCTGCCTCAGTATGCAGAGAGCCTGAAACAATGGCTCTAAGAGGTGTGACCTGCCCCATGCATCGCAGTAAGGTATTCACTCTCGTGTGCAATTACAGTAATTTGAATGTCAACATTGTGAGTCCTTTCATTGCTGATCACAGTATGCGAGAAAGGAGAGGGGCACCCATATTATGAAGAGCTGCACAATCTGCTCAGAGAGTAATTTCATTTTGGTGTCACAAATGGGTGGCACCTGGGAGAATACCAGCACTTTCCTCCTACTAACCTGCTGTGTGGACTAAAAATAGTTTTTAAATCACCACGTGACTGGGATATGGGGCCTAGCATATGCCAATACCGTAATCCTGCCCTGGCCATGGGAACAGCAGAGTCCACGTGACCATGATTTGACCATCTCTAGAGTCTATTGAGAACAGCGTCATACACTGGTGTCAAGCAGGTAGAACTTGGTTTGTAGGCAGAGCTTGGGAAAACCCTGCTGTTTATTCTAACTGCCTCAGCTTCCTCTGATCCAGCTCTCCTCCTGACCTCTTCCAATCTGGAGTCTGTCCTCACCGCTCCATTGACTGTGGCTTAACCAAGGTTGCCAAAAGCCACTCTGGGACACTCCTAAAAGGAAGCTCCAGCCTCATCCTGTCTTATCTGTCTGCTGCGTTCACCACCATTGTTCATCATCAGCTCCTCTGCCTTTTCGTCTCACGGTTCCCATCATTCTGTAGGATGTCCTTCTTCCATGCGGACTGAGACACATGCTGCTACCAGAGTTAGTATACTTAGAAGATCTTAATACCCCCAACCTTTTCCCACCTGCTGCTTTCTGCATTACACCAGAGAATGGCTGCAGTAGTGGGGGCTCTGGCTGAGGCCCTGGGCTGGCAAGGGGCGGGGTCAGATGAATAAAGGGGGTGACAATAACCGAATGGGGTTGCATTAGGGACAAGGTGATGGAAAGTTGGCACATGCTGCAAACTGAACTGATGATGATGGCTACCATTGATAGTAATGGCCCTATTAGGCATTCAAAGCTCAGAATTGTGAATGGATGGTGGGGGTGAGGGAAGGCAGGACTGAAGTGTCTCTGTAGTCCACGAAAGCTTATGCTCTAATAAATTTGTTAGTCTCTAAGGTGCCACAAGTACTCCTGTTCTCTCAAACTGGCATTCACACAATTAGAAGCAGATTGCTCAGGCTGTGCTGAATAATCCTTATTCGCTCTGTTAAAACAAACGATATTGAGAGGATTCCTCCAGCAAACTCAAATGCTCTCTGGCTTTCTTTCTTACTTGTATAACTGCAGGGTGTGGCGGTTTCCATGCCGGAAAATCTCATACTTCGGTAAGCCGCAGTATCGGTCCATCTCCTCATCATCCTTATACCAGGTCACTTCTGGCTGGGGGTATCCTGGACAGGAAATTGCATATCAGCATATGGGGCATTACAATGAACATGAAAGGAGGGCTGCAGATCTCGTTCCCGGAGATATAAAATAAATCAATAGTAAATTAAACCTCAGCCAGTCTCTCTCCCCAGGCTCATCCCAATCTGCAGGTCGCACAGTGAGAGAGTAGCGCATTTTGTAATCTTGTCATTTACACTAATAAGAATCCAGCTATCTGTGAGCAAAAATCTGAGCCCTTCGTTCCTGAGCGGGGAGAGTGGACCATTAGACCACATTCAGTCACATTGGCTATAGTCAGGAGGTGAGAACATTGACACTTTTAGATGAAGCAGGCATGTTTGGACTGGATTAAGCCTAAGGTTAAAAAACAGACATTTGGTTCTCCACGGAGCTACCAGCTCTTCACAACACATTACATTCTGTAAACTGAGCCCAAAGTTTCCATTGAACGAAACAACCCTGATTGCATCACGGTTGGTTTGTGTCCTACAAATGCTATTTGACAACAGATGTTTCCTGCCTTTTCAGTAGAATGACATCATGACACGCGTGACTGGCTGGTCTCTGAGCCAGGGAAACAGATACATTCCTACCAGGATCAGCTGTGGCAAAAGAGATCAGCAGTCAGCGGGTCTGCCCCGAGCAAAGCCGAGTTAGCTGCCTGCTCTATAAAGCAGCTTCCTGTCTAGAAAAAGGGGTGCAGGGCAAATTCAGGAGAGCTGCTAATGCAGAGATCTCTCCCCTGTGCAAGGGGAGGTAGATTTAGGATTCTCCATCTCTGCTGCAGAAACAAGACAAATTATCATGCTTCAGTTAGTTTTGCAGAATGCTAGATAGGTCATTTTTCTTAGGATGTATTGGGAAGCACGTCCCACTCCATGTGTTATTCCTTTAAAACCTCTCCTTCTCTTCTGTGCAGTATGGGGTTGAATTACATGTGGATGCTTGTTACAATGTGCAGGGTTTCCTTATCAGCTCCCTATGGTGTTTTTGGATATGCTCTTTCCCACGAGCGGTGCCAGGGTTTTTGGCGCCCTAGGTGGAGGTCCTTCCATGGTCCTGGTCGGCGGCAGCAATTCTGCGGCGGGGGGGGGGGTGTCTCCTTCCGCGCTCCCGGTCTTCGGGGCACTTTGGCGGCGGGTCCGGAGCGAGTGAAGGACCCGCCGCAGAATTGCCGCCAAAGACCCGGAGCGCGGAAGGACCCCCCGCCGCTGAATTGCCACCGAATCCTGGCGCCCTAGGCAACTGCCTAGGTCGACTAATGGAAGCGCCGGCCCTGCTCTTTCCTCCAATCAAAACAGCTTTAATTCTGGTTGTGATTAGCCTCCTCCCCAGGGGAAAACTGCTCTACCAAACTGCCCTTGGTTAACATTCAAAACATTCAAAAACCAGTAGGAGAACACTTCAACCTCTCTGGTCACTCAGTAACAGACTTAAAGGTGGCAATTTTGCAACAGAAAAGCTTCAAAAACAGACTCCACTGAGAAACTGCTGAACTTGAATTAATATGCAAACTAGATACCATTAATTTGGGCTTGAACAGAGACTGGGAGTGGCTAGGTCATTACACAAATTGAATCTATTTAATAGAAATGAAAGGGACCAAAGGTCATTGAGTCCAGTCCCCTGCCTTCACAGCAGGACCAAGTACCATCCCTGACAGATTATTTTGCCCCAGATCCCTAAATGGCCCCCTCAGGACTGAACTCATAACCCTGGGTTTAGCAGGCCAATGCTCAAACCACTGAGCTATCCCTCCCCATGTTAAGTAGCCTCACACCTTTTTGTCAACTGTCTGAAATGGGCCATCTTGATTATCACTACAGAAGTTTTTTTTCCTTCTGCTGATAATAGCTCATCTTAATTAATTAGCCTCTTAGAGTTGGTATGGCAACTTCCACCTTTTCATGTTCTCTGTATGTATATATATCTTCTTACTATATGTTCCATTCTATGCATCCAAAGAAGTGGGCTGTAGCCCACAAAAGCTTATGCTCAAATAAATTTGTTAGTCTCTAAGGTGCCACAAGTACTCCTGGTTTTTTTTTGGTTAATTCAGTTAGTCACCTGTTTCTGGAGCCTGTGTTCAGGACTCCAAGTGCAGACAGGCGGAGACTCTCACTGCGCAAGCTGCAATGACCAAGTCACCTCCCAGCTTTAAGGAGGTTTGCATCTGAAGTGATAATTACAGCTCTAAATCCCAAGCTATCAATCTAAGACTCATTTCCTGCACACATTCCGATTGGTTTTACAGGCTGCATTTCTGTAGAAGCAAAGTGGCTAGACAACCATGCACTGTTCACTTGTTCTTCCTCTGCATTGTCCCAACCTGCCCCAGCTCCGCTGCATGCTGGAGGATGGGGGCTTCCCTCCCCTTCATAGCCCAGGAAGCATTCCAGCCAAAGGCCACATGAAAACATCCAGCATACCACCTTTCACACAAAGGCTGAGCAGCCTGGAAAAGGCCACGGGCAACTCAGAGCCAGAAATGACCACGATTATCATCCAGCGTGACCTCCTGCATCACGCAGACCACAGGGAACCAATCCCAGTGAACCCTGCCTTGTGTTTGAGCTACTGCAGGGTTATTCTGTTGGGTAGGCTGCGGTACCCTTTAGTTAGAGTCTGGGGGACGGATGCAAGAGGCTAATTCTTGGGAGTGTCGCACTGAAGACCGGTTCTCTCCAGTGAAGTCAAACACTGAACAAAAAGGCAACAAAAGACTTGAAAAGATCAACAAAGGCAGTGGTAGCCCCTCCCTGCCTACCCCCTCATGGGAGACATGCTGTCACCATCCACCTTGCTCCCCTTTTTGGGGACCGTCCCTCCCCCCCCCCGCTCTGTTCTCCCTTGCCCCTGCGCCTCTGAAGGATTCTCTCCACCACCTTCTGGGAATTCTCCATCTCTGCCTCCCCTCCACTGCTTGGGAAACCCTTTCTCTGGGTCCTCTTTCCTAGAGGCAGCAGGCACTGGAGTGGGGTGGGGAAGGAGCTGCTTCCCTGAGCCGGGTGCTGAGGGATGCAGGGCAACAGGGACAGGTGGAGAGGAGACCTGCTCCTACAGGGCTCAACAGAGACGAAAGGGGAGGCTGGAGAAGAGCCCTGGTAAGCCAGACCTTGGCCTGTCGCAGCAGCAGCCAGGGGAGAGTGTGTGGGGCTCAGGTGTCCATGGCCAATGAGACACAGGCTCCCAGCTCAGCTCTGCCCACGCCAGACCTTCTGATCAAGCCACATTGGCTGGTAAGTTGCAGGAGGGGAGGGACATGTCTGGCACCCCTCCCATAGAGCAGGTGTCCTAGAGGTGCCCACCGACTGGGATGTGACAAACTTCCCTGCCTTTGCAGGCATGCAGGGAAGGAGCTGATAAGGGACAGTGCTGCTAACATCTGAACTGGGGGGGGGTTGAGAGGCAAAAGAGGGGAAAGCAGCTCTTCTCTCTTTGCAAGTGTAAAGGAGTGGGTGTCTGCTTGAGGGGCAGAGCCAGCCAAGGCATGGCCTAGCTTCACGTGGGAATGGCAATAGCTCATGGCCACACACGTGGGGCCGAACACACAGCCAGCTACTGCAAAAGCAGTTCCAAGAAACTAAAGTTCTAACTATGTATCTGTGGTGTGTCGCCCCATGACTGCAGTATCTGAGCCTCCCCTGCCTGGGCAGAGACCCACTGCCTTGCTCAGGGCCGGCTCTAGCGTTTTTGCCGCCGCAAGCAGCAAAAAAAAAAAAAAAAAGCCGCAATCGGCGGCAGCTCTACCGCCGCTTCATTCTATGGCAGCAATTTGGCGGCAGGTCCCTCTCTGAGAGGGAGTGACGGCCCTGCCGCCGAACGGCCGGATGTGCCGCTCCCTTCTTCATTGGCTGCCCCAGGCCCCTGCTTGCTACGCTGGTGCCTGGAGCCGGCCCTGGCCTTGCTAACTCAATATTTATTGTTACGGGGCTATGAGTTTATATAGTGCTTTGAAAACATTGGCAAGACTGGCTCCCCAGTCAGACAGGCACAGACCAAGAGCAGAGCAGAGCGGAGGGAGGGTGCAGGAAGAGATGCGAGGAGGGATTACTTTCAAGGCGGAGAGGGATAGAGGAGGATGGAGAGGCAGCTCCTGGTTAGGGGGCAGCATGGAAGAAGGTATAAAGCTGTGTATGGGAAGATGACCCTAAAAGAGTAGCTGTTAGGGAGGGGAGGCGTAAGAGCACAGGGAGCCAGTGAGTGAGCAGTAGGCAGAGAAGGAGAACGGGGTGAGGCTAAGGGCAGAGCTGGAGCAGAGCAGGGATTTAGCAGGAGCACAGAGAGGAAAAGGGGATGAAGGAGAGATTACACAGAAGTGGGAGACCCAGCAGAAAGGGGTGGAGCTGGAGGAGGAGGAGGGAGAAATGCCAAGGAGTGCAGGCCTGGGAGCCGGGAAGGGCAGAGCTGACAGAGGCGATGGATGTGAAAAGAGGAGACATTCCATTCTGGAGCAGGTCAGATCCTTGTCACATCTCGATTGGCTCAGCTAGAGCCAGGCCCATTGACTCCATCTGACCGGGGAGCATCCAAGCAGAGATGTCAGCAAGTCTGTGAGAGATGGGAGGTGGGGGCAGGGCAGAGAGGTGGGGGTGGCCAGTATCATCTCTAGGCAGTGTTAAGTGTCCCTAAGGGATACAGTGCCCAGCACTTCCCGGGGCCATTCCTCCACTCGTTCCTCCTGGGCATCATACCAGCCCCAAGTCTGCCAGGCCGGTACATACCCTGGTGCAATGCAGGCTTGGGACAGTGACGCCACGGAGAATTTGGCCCACTATGTTTGATGGGCCATATTTCCTCCCTCACCCTCGGCCCTCCTGCCCAGCCAGCGATGACAACACCAAGGCCCTGAGCTTTGATGCTGGGGCTATCTTTGACTCCTCTTCCCTTCCCCCTCACTCACAGGCTCTAATTAAATCCCAGACCTTGTTTCTCTGCATCAGCGCCAGAACCTGTCCATCTCTCTCCTGCCACCTCGTCCCCTTCTCAGCCGGCAGAACAACCTCCTTGTCCTCTGCCTGTGTCCCTTGGCCATTCAATCCACCCTCCACCCTGCTGCCAAGGCCTCATTCATCTGCACATTTCCCTTCGTCCTGGGTCTCTGTGCTGGCTCCTCTTCTTCTGGGGAAAGATCAAGGGTGAAACCGCCTACAAAGCCCCCGCCATTCCCTTTGCCTCCCCCCACCTCCTTTGCAGCAGCTCTTACAGCGGGAACAGCTTCCATCCCAACACTCACCATGTGCCCTTGTCTTTCTTCAAATCACTCCCTCCCGTTCCATGAAGCCCCCCGGTAACATCCCCACTCCAGGGGGCCTGGCCATAGGGATGGATGCCTGGGGTCTCAGTTCAATACATCCACATTTGGAAGGCAAGACACGAAGCTTCATCTCCCCCAACTCCCACGACTCCACCAAGGGGGCAGGGAGGGAGCTTGTAACTGACTAAATCTGCCACCACTGCTCAGTCAGAGCCTCCAGCCCAACCAAACACTTTCTCCTTTCCCTCAGCAATTCCGCAGTACCTGGAGCAGCCAAAGGAGAGAGAAAGGGAGTCTCTCACCTGACAGTTGCCACCCACCCGCTAGCCAGGGGAGACAATGGCCTGCCACAGCAGGGAGAAGAGGGATAACCCACAAATTTCTGGCGGCCTTCCAAGAATAGCCAGGAGGCTGGAGAACATGTTGAGAGGCCTTCAGCCAGAGGAGGCAACTCTGGGCACTCCTCGTCCAGTGTTTGGTGTGGGCCCATTTGTGCTTCTGGCCTAGGAGATTGCCCAGCCCCTCTCCCTGAGGCCAGCACAGACCACTTCTTCCAGCAGCCCAGTGCTTTGTATAGACCCATTTTAACATTCCCAAGCACCAGGCCTTCACCTCGCCCTTCAGAGTTGCCTCCATTTAGCCATACAGCTTGCTGGCAGGAAGCTTATCTGGATATTCAGCTCCAATTCTCTGAATGTCATCCCATCATTTCCAGCAAAGATCCCCTTGTGGCACTTGTTTCAGATATTCATAGCCTCTTTCCTTGTCCCTGCTAGTAAGCACTTAGCTATGAAGAGCCATGTACTTTTATAGCTTCATAGTGCTCCTATTGGGAGATGTTTCCTGGTGTTACGCCTAAACAATCCTTCACTGAAATTAGTGTGCTGTCACAAAACGAGCAAGCCCTAAACAAGCCCTCTCTGGCCCTGAGCTTTCCTACACTGTGGGCAACTGTGTCTTGCCCCAACTCCCTTAGCAAACTAGACACAGATCGTTTGGTACCTGCAGTCCTCACCCTGCAGCTGTGACAGACCAAGTGGGACTAGGGGACCAACCCCTTCCAGCCCACTGGATGTACCCACCCTCAGTTCCCTTGCAGCCTTATACCTCCTTCCCCGGGCACTCTCAGGCCTAGTTTGGTGGTTCTTGCTTCCCCCATTTCCCCACCCCTACCTGCATTAGGCCCACAGGCTGGGATCAAATCCTCTCGGGTACATGAGCAGCATTTATTACAGTTAAGCCACTAGGCTGCACCATGTGTAACACACCTTCAGCTCACAACAGAGCCATTCCTGGCCATGCATTAAAAGGATCTTATAGTGAACACACCCCGTGTCTCTCTGGGAAGGAAGCTCGGTGGCCAGTCCACATCTGCTACAAAAGCCTGACCTAGTAGAAGCCCTGCAATCTACCATGTATAAGGGTTTGCTCTCTGCTGCTCCCATCTTTGGTTTTTCTGGCTTCCTTTGCATTCCTCTCTCCTCCCTAGGGTTTGGAGCAACGCCCTCCCCCTTGTGCCCCTTCCTCAATTACCTGCAAACCCTGCCCACCCTGAAGAGCCCTACTGACTTCAGTTCGGCTGTGTGCCACAAGAAGGGTGCATGGCAGCAGGCCCTCAATCTGGACAAGCCCCAGTCACTGCCCCTTGCAGGCTCCCTTTCCCCAACTTCTCCATTTCCGCTGCGGCTATGGCCCCTCAGACAGCTGGCAATCCAGGCACCAAGGGATTGATTCCCATGGGGTTAGCGACAACCCACAGCACAAGCCCCTGGCTAATGCTGAAAATAGTCTCAGGGGACCCAAGAACACAAATGCTGCGCCCTGGAGCAGACGGCTCAGCCTGCCCCCTCTCATCAGTACAGATGGGGTCAGAGTTTAAAGAAAGCAGCCCTCCCTCAGGCAGCTTTCCTACTTGGTTTGTAAGCTAGGAACACCAACTTCCCCCTCCCTCCCTGCCCCGCTTCTTGGCCACTTTGGGAGGCTCTGAGCAGGGAGCAGGAGCTCCCACTGCACCTCCCCCTCCTCCTACTTACTAGGAGGGTGGTGAAGCACTGGAATGGGTTACCTAGGGAACTGGTGGTATCTCCATCCTCAGAGGTTTTTAAGGCCTGGCTTGACAAAGCCCTGGCTGGGATGATTTAGTTGGGGTTGGTCCTGCTTTGAGCAGGGGGTTGGACTAGATGACCTCCTGAGGTCTCTTCCAACCCTAATCTTCTATGATTCTATGCTCCCAGCAGTGAGGTAGAGAGAAGGAGGGATTTCTGAATACAAACCTCCAACAACTAGACTAGCTCCTTCTCCCCCCACCACCCTCTCATCCAGGGCCGGCTTTAGGCCGATTCCCCCGATTCCCCTGAATCAGGCCCCGCGCCCAGTGTTGAGCTGGAGGCGGTTCCCAAGCTCCAGCAGCCATCCATGGCCACCCCACCCCCGGCCCCAGCTCACCTCCCCCTCCTCCCCTGAATGCTCCACCCCCCTTCTCCTCCCCCTCCCCTGCTTCCCGTGAATCAGATGTTCACACGGGAAGCCTGGAAACAAGCAGCGGCAGGTAAGCTGGGGTGGGGGGCCACGAGGAGGGCTTCAGAGAGGTGCAACGGGGCCCAGTCCGGCTCCGGCCGAGCAGCTCCGGCCCAGCCCCGGCCAAGTGCCCCAGCCGAGCAGCTCCAGCCCCGTGGCACGCCTCTGGCCTGGCTGACTCCGGCATGGCTCTGGCCCCGCCCGGGCCCCGGTCCTGACCCCGGCGGGGGTAAGCGGCATGGTAAGAGACCGGTGTGTGTGTGTGTGTGTGATAAGGCAGGGGCAGGGAGTCCCAGGGGCAGGGAGCGAGTGGGGGGGGGTTGGATCGGGGTTCTGGGGAGGCATGGGAGTTCCGGGGGTCTATTGGGGTGGTGGTGGATGGGGTCGGGGCAGTCAGGGGACAGAAAGCAGGGCGAGTTGGGTAGGCGGTGGGCTCTTAGGGGGCAGTTAGGGTGGGGGGGGGATCTTGGGAAGGAGCGGTCAGGGGACAAGGAGCGGGAGGCAGTCGGGGGCAGGACATGAGTGGGGCATCGGGGGGGGGGAGAAGAGATGTACTCACCGGGCGGTTCCCTACTGGGTCTTCGGCAGCGGGTCCTTCAGTGCCGCAGAAGACCCGGAGCGAAGACCCAGAGCGCCGCCAGGTGAGTCATCCCTGCCGGGGCCCCGTTGAATCAAGCCCCACACTTCCTAAAGCTGGCCCTGCTCTCATCCCCCACAGCTAGGGGCAGGCCGAGTCGCAGCCAGCTCCGGTTGGCAGCTCTGACTGCAGGCTGCCTCCCTGAAGGCAGGAGGAATAGTTCTGATGAACACCCTGGAGCTAGGGGTGTAGCACTCATCAGAGGATGGGCTAGATTTACCTGTGCCCTGTCCCTTTGAGGCTTGAAGGACTGCTGAGGGGGCCAAAGGGGCCGCAGCACAGTTGCATGTCCTCTGAAAGGACTGGGCGGCAATGGGGCTTCTGCCAGCTGGAGTGGTTTGTTTTCTTTAATACAATTCGTTTTAAAAAACTGTCCCTGGTCTGGGAGTGTAACAAGGGCATGTCCTTCACACTCTACTTGCCCTTGCAGCCCCAACCCCTCTCTTCTTCAATAGCTTGGTGTCAAAAGGAACCAACCCCACCAGCTGATTTTATACAATAATGCCCTAAAGACAAAGCTCCTAGGGTTAGCCACATACCCAGGGCCGGCTCCAGCATTTCTGCTGCCCCAAGCAAAAAAAAGCCACGATCGCGACCGACAGCGGCAATTGGGGGGGGGGGGGGGGGGGAGCCACGATCGGCGGCGGCAGGTCCTTCGCTCCTAGAGGGAGTGAGGGACCTGCCGCCTCTGAATTGCCACAGGTGCCACCCCTCTCCCTTGGCCGCCCCAAGCACCTGCTTGTTAAGCTGGTGCCGGCCCTGCATGTACTACAGCACAGGCAGCCTGCTGGTAATGGAAGCACAGCACAAATAAAGTGGTCATTCATAATTTGTATATTTGATCTTTTGTGACTTGTCACCCACGCAGACAGCACAGAAACAGGGTTTGCTGGCAGATGATCCTGTACATCAGCCAGCCAGTGGGCCCCCCACTTTACAGTGTGGCATGTTTTGTGCCATGGACAGAGGCTCGTCCTCTACAGCTTCTTATTGTCTCCTCAAGGAGAGTGAAAGCCGTGGGGATGGAGCCTCCCCTGGAGGCACTGCTAAGCACACAGGATCATCTTCCTCAGCAGGATTTGTTTGCACTCAGTGGGCAACCACAGACAAATGCATGCTTGGCTTGGATACTGCTGTCCCCCTTGGTATGGAGTACCCCCATAGTGGCCCTGGGGCTGCTAGTGGGGCTCCATACATGCACAGAACAGCACCTCATCCCACACATCTGGGCCTAATCTTCTGTAATTCAGAGGAGAAATCCTGCTCTCTGGGGCAGGGAGCACAGAGATACAGGGCTCATCAGCAAATCCCAGGAGAGAGAAGGGACTGACCCTCAAGAGACTGCACTGAATAAGAGCAGCAGCCGCACATGGAACTAGTGGGAAAAGCCATTGAGTGGGGTCTGCGCCTTTCTGGGCTTCCAAAGCCAGATCCTGCCTGTGACACTGCACCCCCTATTCTTCACAGTGATATTATTATGATATGATTATGACATAGTTATGATGTACTTTATGCAAGATAAGTCATGTGAGAGGTCATTGGAAAGGCTATGATTTGCTGAATAGGATTATCCTATTTGTAGGCATGTATCATTTTGTATCCAAAGTTATGAATATTGATTATGTATCTATTTCACACATAGCTATTCCTGGGCAATGCCCACTAGGCAAAAAGAACAGGAGTACTTGTGGCACCTTAGAGACTAACAAATTTATTAGAGCATAAGCTTTCGTGGACTACAGCCCACTTCTTTCATGAGCTTATGCTGTACAGTTCCCTGTGCAGTGCAAGATGGTATAATTTTAGGTTTAAACTCGGGGGAGGGTGCCTGAGTAGCTAGGAAGTACCCTAGCTGGAGCTTTCCCATGCAATAGCTGGTCACAGCATCTGCATGTAACTGCAGCTGGGTGTATGCTAGTGAAAGTGCAGGCTGGAGCCTGGAGAGAGCTTGGCAGCTTGTCACAGCAGAACAGTGTAAACGGGAGCCCAGGCTGGTGGGAGAGGAGGGCTCAGTGGTATCCCAGTTCCAGGTGGCACGGGGAAGGACTAAATCCCATACTGCCTGCTGCTATCATGCAACATAACTGGCACTATCCACTCATCCATCCCTCTTACCCCACTGCCTTCCCAAACTACCGTACACACACATATGCCAGTCCCCCACCAGCCAACTCTCAGGCAAATCATTCCCCTCGCGGTGCCTTTGATTTGCTCAGCTGACTGGGGAATAATGCAGCAGGGAGGGTGTGGCCCAGCTGACCAGGGGAGGGGGGGGGTGGAACAGCAGGAAGGAAGTGGCTCATACATTCCTCCCCAGAAATGGGCAAAATGATGGCAAGTGACAGTTCTGAGCCAGGCCTAGCCCTTGCTCCTGAAGGCCGGCCTTATCAATCAATTCCAGCATACACGGTCTGGAACCCTGATCACACCCCCTAGCACAAAGCCTCCTCAAGAGTGGTCTATGGAGCGCTGGCTGGCTACTGGCTCTTCCACTTTCATTAAAGGACTAGCTATTGACTAGACATTTTCCCATGTGTACAATAGCCACCAGCATGTTATACAATTGTCTTGTGGCACCTACGGTATCTGTAAGAACGTGCTCTGTACCATGGGCAAGTTTTAGAACCCCTGCTGTAGCATCCCACAGCTTCAAGCAAGGGCCATCTGTGACCCTCACTTTGAGAAGACCCCCAAGAGGTAGCGAGCACAGTCCACATCCAAGAGATCTTATCCCAAGAAAACTGGAGCACTTGTGCCAAGAAACACAACTGCCATTGGGTGCAAACCTGCTGGATTAACCAGACCAATAAAGGGGATACAGGCACAGCAAAGCACTGGTGGGAGGAATGCCCGTTCCTGCTTCTATTTAATAGATAATGGAAAAATGAAACCAAAGAGATTTTTGTCAAAATGGGTGTGTAGCTTCTTGGAGTTGTACATTTAAAAATCAGATCCAGTGATGTTCCAGGGGAAATGGGTGTCTAGGGAACTAGTGCATTGTGAGAACAGAGAGGGAGAGTACTCTGCAGGGAGAGTGTTGGAAAGGCTATTTTTGTTAGATAGTGCAGCTAACTAGGTGCTAATACAGACTTTAAAGAAGAGATCTCCTTGGTAAAGAGCCAACATCCCCAACCCTTCAATGACAGCATGAAAGAGATCCATTCCATATCTGAAACCCCCAACATAGGTGTCAGCCCAACCACGCTTGACAGGCAGGGAAGCAGGAATACATTTTCAGTTTCTTTCATTAGCAACCAAAAGTAGCAAGAGGAGTCACAAACAGGTTTTTAAAAACCTCTTGCATAGGTCACTTACCCACAATGCAGTGGTTGGGGCAGAGAAGAGTATTTTCTTCCCTCCTGCACATCCATGAACCTCAGGGTATGTCTACACTGCAAAAACAACAACTCTCAGCAGCAAGTCTCAGAGCCCGGATCAACTGACTATGGGCTTGTCTACACTACAAAATTAAGTCGGCTTAAGCCAAGTCGACGTACAGCCACTGCAGTAATTAAAGCGGCAGTTCACATCCACATTCTGCTTCTTCTGGTGGTGGTGCGCATCCTCACCAGGAGTGCTTCCACTGCCTGAACTGTAGGAGGCATTGAGAGGCACCAACAGCTGGAGCCCCCAGCTCCAGCATTGACAGCCAGGCATTGGACTCACAACTGCCTCACCCCCCACCCCAGCATGACAGTTCCAGCTAGCAGCCAGGTGTGGGGCTCACAATTGCCCCACCCCCCTGGCGCTGACAGCCCAACCTGGCAGTTGGGCATGGGGCTCACAGCTGGGCACCCCCTGCTCCGGTGCTGACAGTCTTTTGAGTCTGTAAGCCTGGCACCTGGCTAGCGGGTCAGGCTGTCAGCACGGGGAGGGAAGGGACCTCCAGCTGTCAGCTCCACACAGAGCTGACAGCCAATGTTAAGTAATGTAGTGTCTACACAGTCACTGCATCACCCTAACTACATTGATTTAAGTCTTACGCCTCTCACGGAGGTGGAATGAAGTTGACGTAGTGGGCGACTTACATCGGTGGGAGCACTAGACACTGACCAAGTTAGGTCAACATAAGCTGCTTTACGTCAGCCTAACCCTGTAGTGTAGACCATGTTCCGGCTCGCACTAGGGTCTAAAACAACCACGTAGATGTTCCTGCTTGGGCTGCAGCCTGGGCTCTGAGACTCTCCCCACTCGCCAGAGCCTGGGCGCCTGTCTCAGCAGGAACATCTATACTGTTAGTTTTAGTCTCATAGCATTAGCCGCGCAAGCCCGACTCAGCTGGCCTGGGCTGGAGACTTGCTGCCGCAGAGTGTGTGGTTTTTTTTTTTTTTTTTTAAACAAACAGTGCATAGGATACTTTATGCCACAATCAGATCACTCTTTTTCTGGCCACTGGCGCTCTAGCCTTCCAGTAGGCTGCCTATATATCAGGTAACAGAGGATCACACACACCAAGGACTGTGTCCAAGCAGCAGATTAAACACTGTACTCTTAGCTCATACTTATACTGGTGCCTGCCCACCCTGCTACTGCATGCCATGCCAGGGACCCCATGCCCTGGAAATTGGACCATAATATTCCCAGCTTGTGGGAGCTTTGTTCCACCTGAAAGAGTGAAACCACCACAGGGGGTTGTGCGAACACAGTCCTCCAAACTGACCACAAGGCACACCTTGCCTAAGCTGTCTGAGGGAAAGATTCCAAGCTGGGCTTTTGACACACCCTTGTCACACCCCTTTGATATGGTGGGGCTGGTTAGCTTAGCTGCTAAGTTTGCAGACTGCAACATTCTACATTTAAGACAACAGGTGCTGATGTTACTAATTTGATGTTTTGCCTTATCCCAGCCTAATCTTCTAACTGGTGAAGTTAAATTCTTCATCTCATTTTCCTTGGATGCTCCAGAAGGGACCAGTGTGTTCATCGAGTCTGACCTGCTGTACAACTCAGGCTGTATGACTGCTCTGAATTCATTCTTGTTTGAACTAGAACCTACCTTTTCAATCTTGACTAAACATTTTCCAGTGATGGACAATCCACCACACCTCTTCTTAAGTTGTTCCAATGGTTAGTTACCCTCACTGTTAAAAATGGGCCCCTTATTTCTAGTCTGAATTTGTCTGGTATTGGATCTTGTTACTTTATCTGCTCAAATGAAGAGCCTCTATCATCAAATTCCTGTTCCCTGTGTAATTATGACTATGTAACTATTACAGACTATGATCCAGTTACTCATTAATCTTCTCTTTGATAAACTAAATAGACTGAGCTTCTTGAGTCTCTAATGCACGTTTTCCAAATCTTGAATCATTCTCAGAGCTCTTCTTGGAACACACTCCAATTTAGATTCATAGGTTTTAAGGCCAGCAGGGACCATCATGATCATCTAGTCTGACCTCCTGCACATTGCAGCCCATAGACCCTCACTCACTTCTGTAGAAGGCCCATAACCTTTGGCTGAATTAATGAAGTCCTCAAATCTTGATTTAAAATGACTTCAAATTACAGAGAATCTACCATTTACTCTAGTTCAAACCAGCAAGTGACCCCAAGCTCCATGCTGCAGAGGAAGGCAAAAACTTCCCAGGGTCTGCCAATCTGACCCGGGAGAAAGTTCCTTCCTGACCCAAAATATGGCAATCGGTTAGACCCTGAGCACATGGGTGAGACCCACCAGACAACTGAGAAAGAATTTGCTGTAGAAATTCAGAGATCTCCCCTCTAATGTCCTGGCCATTGGAGATATTTGCTAACCTCAGTCACAGATGGGCCACATGCTATTATGAGCAACCTCATCATATCATCCCCTCCATAAACTTATCATGCTCAGTCTTGAAGCAAGTTAGGTGTTTTGTCCCCACTGCTCCCCTTGGGAGGCTGTTCCAGAACGTCACTTCTCTGATGGTTAGAAACCTACATCTAATTTCAAGCCTAAACTTATTGATGGCCAGTCTATATCCATTTGTTCTTGTATCAGTATTAGCTTTAATTTAAATACCTACTCTTCCTCGCTGGCGTTTGTCCCTCTGATGTATTTATAGAGAGCAATCCTATCTCACCTCAGCCTTTGTTTGGTTAGGCTAAACAAGCCAAGCTTAAGTCTCCCTAAGGCAAGTTCTCCATTCACTTCATCATCCTAGTAGCTCTTATCTGCACTTGTTCCAGTTTGAGTTAATCTTTCTTATACATAAAAGACCAGAATTGCACACAGTATTCCAGATGAGGTCTCACCAATGCCTTGTACAAAGGCAAGAACACTTCCCTGTCTACTGGAAATAGCTCTCAGATTCTACGGCTGGAAGGGACCTCGAGAGGTCATTGAGTCCAGTCCCCTGCCCTCATGGCAGGACCAAATACTGTCTAGACCATTTCTGATAGATGGTCTATATATCTAACTCAGGCTCAAGAAGAGGGCCAGCGCAGGGCTATGAAGATCAGGGGCCACTGGAGAACCAGAGGTTGAGTTCTACTGCTGTACAAGTAAGATTTAGATTCTGAACCACCAAGCCACGGAATAATGTATGCAAGGTCAGATACTAATGGCAGAGCTGGAGAGTTATCTCCTGCTGCATCCCAGGATAGTATTAGTTTTTTCCATGGTTGTTTCACATTGGCGGCTCAGTGATCCTGTGATCAACCAACAAATCTAGGTCTTCCTCTCCCTCTGTCCCTTCCAACTGATAAGGCCCCCAGCTTATAGCAAAAATTCTTGCTGTTAGTCCCTAAGTGCATGATTTGCTCTTTGCACTATTAAAGTAATAGAAAAGGGATTACATTTAGTTTTCAATGTTTCTTGATTTGTGGACACCAGAAATGAACACAGTATTCCAGCAGAGGAAATAACTTCAGCAAATACCAGCCAAATGGCTCATGCCTCCTAAATGTAAAGAGCAATTTGTGTTCTAATGGGGGGAAGGGTTCCAGAAATGGTTGTAGCATTAGGCCAAAGGCAGATATGCTTTGAAGAGCTGATATTTCTCCTTGACTTGGTGCAATCTCAGAAGTGTATTCCCCAGAAGTGTATTCCCAGTTTCCTACACAACAGACATTAAGAGTTTGCCCAAGTTGTTCCAAGAGGGAGGTGGGAGATAGCGAGAGAAAAAGAGAGAGAGGACTGACACACACACACACACACACACACACACACACACACACACACACACACACACACACACAAGTTAAGTGAAGTAGAGAGGAAGGGATACAGGAGAGGAAGCAATACATCAAATCAAAGGCACAGGAGAGGAAGCAATAAACAGCAGCCTTACAGAGCAATAACCAGCAAGGGCAGCAACTGTTCAACACTTGTTAGCCATCTCAGTGTGGATGGCGAGCTATAAAGCTTTGCAGCTGGCAGATGCAGACCTCCTTTTAACCATAGCATGGGTATTTGGTACAAATTTCCTGATTAGGTACGAGCCCAAAAAGAGGGGACAATCCTGCTTAGGTTTTGTAAAAATCTGTACTAAATATTATTTGTTAATGGGAACTGCCAGTCCAGGGACCATCTAGCCTAGTATTCTGTCACTGACACAGGCCACCACCAAATACCGCAAAGGAACAGCAAGTACCCCAAAGGTAGGGTTACCATATCTAGCAAATAAAAAAAAAAAAAAAGAGGACCCTCCATGGGCCCTGGCCCCGCCCCCGCTCATTTCCCCAGCCCCATCCCTGCCCCAACTCCGCCCCTTCCCCGCCCTAACTCCGCCCCCTCCTCCCTCCCACCCACTCCCAGCCACGCGGAAAGGGCTGCCCGAGCGCTACCGGCTTCACGGTTTGCCGGGCAGCCCCCAGACCCTGCGTCCCCGGCCGGCGCTTCCCCAGCGCAGCTGGAGCCCGGGAGGGGAAGCGCCCAGCCGGGGGGCGCAGGGTCTGGAGGCTGCCCGGCAAACCGTGAAGCCGGTAGCGCTTGGGCTTCGGGCAGCCCCCTTGCCTCCGGACCCTGCGCCCCCAGCCGGGCACTTCCCCTCCCGGGCTCCGGCGGCGCAGGGTCCGGAGGCATGGGGGCTGCCTGAAGCCGGTAGCGCTCGGGCAGCCCGGCTCTTAAACAGATCCGAAGAGTCGGGGAGGAGCAGGGTGAGGGTCAAAGCAGGCTCTTTAACAGAGCGAGATTCAGCTGCAAACTGCACATTCCTGAGATAGCAAACCTCTGAGAGGCTACTCAAGAAAATAGTTCTATTATGGCCTTCCCAGTTAGTAACCAATGCCAGCTTTGCTCTGGTGCAAGCTTTTTGTTGTAAGTGATCAGTGAGCAAGCTGCAGTATTAACAACCCCAAGAATTCAACACCGATAAATCATCCCCACTCCTTCCTCAAATGTGATTTTTTTAAAGTTATTTACATTTGCCTTTTGGTCTCACTTGGGTCATGTTTTCAAGCTGTTCTCATGTAATCACTTGTCTCCAGCAGCTGGAGGGTTAGCAGAGATATCATGTAGAGAGAGAGTCAGATTTCAAGGCCAGAAGGAACCACTGTTATCTAGTACAGCAGTTCTCAAACTGTGGGTCATGACCCCATTTTAATAGGGCCGCCAGGGCTGGCTTAGACTTACTGGGGCAGAAGCCCAAGCCCCACTGCCTGTGGCCAAAGCCAAAGCGCTCAGGTTACAGGCCTCCTGCCTGGGGCTGAAGCCCTTGCGCTTTGGTTTCTCCCTACCACCCTGACTTAGAGCGTGGGCTTTGGCCTCCCCACCTTGGCAGTGGGTCTCAGGTGGGCTTGGGTTTCAGTCCCCCCCCCCAGCTCCTGGGGTTGTGTAGTAATTTTTGTTGTCAGAAGGGTGTCATGGTGCAATGAAGTTTGAGAACCCCTAATCTAGCACAAGCCTGAAAACTTCCAACACTAATTCCTAGAGCAGATCTTTTCAAAAGATCTAATCTTGATTTTAAGATTGCCAGGGATGGAGAATTCACCACAATTCTTCGTAAATTGTTCCAATGGTTAATCACTCTCACACTGTTAAAAGTTTACACCTTATTTCCAGTCTGAATTGTCTAGCTTCAACTTCCAGCCAGTCAATGAAAATGCATCTTCCAATAAAATTGAGCGAGTTGGCAACACTGTATTTCTCCCCGACCCCCACTACTACTAACCAGGAGCAGTAATGGATCGGTCACTTCACTGATGGCATCATTACCTGTTACTATGCATGTGAATTTGGCATCAGAGTCCTCAGATACAGCACGAGATTTGAGGGTAGTTTCAAACTGCGGCTGGGTCTCCTCAGTCAGCTGAGCAATGATTGTGCAGAAGGTGCTCCTAAAAGAATTAAGAAGCAATTCTTAAGAGCTCAGATTAGGTTACTAGAAACCAAGTAAAGGGTTCTCCACCCCAAGGTCAAATAATGTGCTTGGCTGGCTGGTTCTTCCTTATATGCTGGGGTCTAACAGATCGTCATGTGAGAGGTTGGGAACAAATTTTCCCCTCAGATCAGATTGGAAGTAATCGGGGGGACTCCACCTTTTTCTGCAGCACGTGGGTGTTGGTCACTTGCCAGGATTATCTGGATATACCTCACTTAATTCCCTGTCATTGCAGGGCCTCAGGCATTGGTGCACCTTGGTCCCTTCTAGGCTTTGTCTACACTGGCACTTCGTTGGCAAAACTTTTGTCATTCAGGGGAGTTAAAAAAACCAACTCCCTGAATGACCAAAGTTGTACCGATGAAAAGCGCCCGGTGTGAACAATGCTTTGTTGGCAGGAGTGTTCTCCTGCCGACAAAGCCGCTGCCGCTCATGGGGGGTGAAAGTGCAGCCATACCCCTAGTCTCTGGCTGGGGCACAGAACAGTTTAGTTGCCTCTGGGCTGTAATGCTTTCTTCTAATTTTGGTTGCTGGGTTTAGTCTGCAGGTGCTGGCAGCTTGTGATTTACAGGAGATTGGATCAGATGATCTGGTGTTCCCTTCTGGCTTTAAACTCTATGACAACCCAACACCTGCCTTCAGATGTCCCTCCTTGCCTCTCACTGGATTCTAATGTTCTCATTTTAAATTCCCTCCCAGACACTCTTACCCTGGTTGGTACTTTGCTCAGTCATTGCTGCGCTGCTAGAGTTATGAGCACTAACAGAGAAACAATTCTGAAAAGCCTCTTCACGTCTCACTATTTATGCCTTATGTTTACTAGTTGTGTTTCTTATTAAGACAATGAAATAAGAGAAACCAGTGAAAGCAGCTGCACTTTTAGATTGCCGGTGCTGCACTGAGTGGGTGTCTCGCACTGCGGGGGGAGGAAGGGAGGCACCTCTTTATTAGACTTCTATTTTAACTGTGCAAGTTTTTTCATTGGTTTAGGATTTACAGAATAGGCATTTTGGGATCAAGTTTTAATTGACATGGTCCCTTTGACAAGTACATGCCACTATTTCAAAGGCTTGAGTTAATAGTAAAAAGGCCTTTAAGGGCCTTATACATACCCACCCTCCTACAGGAGGTTCTGAGCCTGGCTTACACCTCTCAGAGCTAGGGAACTGTCCGTGAAGCTGGCACAACTTCTTTACTTTAGCTCCTGCTACAGCATCTAGGCATTAGGGACCATATAAGCTCATGCACTGTAATGTGTGGGCATAGCAAGTTCAGACTGAAGCACTAGCCTGAACTGTCCAAGGAGCTACTAGACTCTATGAAGTTCATAAGATGCATCTTAGAGCTGTTTCAGTGCTAGTCACGTATGGCACTGAATGGATACAGTGTATCGATCCAGTATTGCTAATCTCACAGGGTCAAAAAAGTTTTTAGTTCAGCCCCCCCAAAAATCCATGAGATTTGCTTCAGCACTTTAAAAAATTTCCTGGCATTTTTAAAATTTGGGTCTTTGCCTTCTGCTTTGGGGGGCCTTTAGGGATCATATTTTCAGGTTTTCCCCCTGCAACCAGAAAGGATAGAAAGTTACTCTTTTTTTAAAATGTGATTCTCATATCATCACAGGTCTCCAGGAGCTGGGGCTCTAGGAGAAACACCATGTACTACCATACAGTTGGCAACACTGTTCATGCAGTACCACCTGCAATAAGGAAAGGCTTAAGACAAAACAATGTGTTCAGCTTCCATAAACATGCAGGAGAAGTGTGTGTGGGGTTGGGGGGAAGGCAGGGGGTGGAGATTCATAGAAACAGTTACTGACAGCTCCATGACTGGTGCTCGCTGGCCTCAGTATGGGCAGTATCAGCAGAAGGAGCAAATGGAAGGTCCCAGGAGCCTGTACTCCTCTGACTCTTAGAGGGGTTCCCCTAGGTCATAGGTAGGCACTGCTGCGGACCTGTTCAGTGAGCCAACTTCAGCCCTGAGGGCTGGAAATTCAGTTCCTTTCATCAGCTACCCTCACGTCATTACATTGTTAAAGAGTAAATGGATACACAGAGCTTGGACTCAGAGCTGAGCCCTCTGTCAGGACTCTGAGTTGTGACAGCTGCCTACGCAGCTCCAACGGCAGCAAGGACCTACATCATCTACAGATTTAGCAGGAGATTCATAGATTCCAAGAGTAGACGGGACCATGGTGAACAGCTAATCTGTCCTCCGGTAGCTCTGTATCACTCAGGCCATAGAATTTCCCCAAAGTAATTCCTAGAGCAGATCTCTCAGAAGGACACCTAATCGGATTTAAAAATGGTCAGCAATAGAGAATCCACCATGACCCTCAGTAAATTGTTCCATGGATTAATTACTCTGTTAAAAATTCATACCTTCTTTCCACACTGAATTTGTCTAACTTCAACTTCCAGTCATTGGATCATGTTAGACCTTTCTCTTCTAGATTGAAAGAGCCCATTAATAAAGATCTGTTCCTCATATAGGTACTTACAGACTAATCAAATCACCCCTTAACCTTCTCCGTTAAACTAAATTGATTATTCCTTATAGTGATACACTCAAGGAGCTCAGTGTCTAATCCTTTAATTAATTTAATCAATCATACTTCTAGCTCATCTCTGAACCCGCTCCAGTTTTCCCAACATCCTTCTTCAGCTGTGGACACAGGATTCCAGCAGCAGTTGCACGAGTACCAAATACAGAGATAAAATACCCTCTACTTCTACTCAAGATTCCCATTTATGCATTGAAAAATTAAATTTTTGGCCAGTGTCACACTCGGAGCTCATGTTCAGCTGATTATCCACCATGAGCCCCAAATCGTTTTCAAGAGTCACTGCTTCCCAGGACAGAATTCTCTACCCTACAAGTATGGCCTACATCTTTTGTTCCTAGAGGTATACGTTTACAATGAGCCGTATTAAAATGTACACAGTTTTCTTGCGCCCAGCTTACCAAGCAATCCATCACAATGCTCCTACGTCCCTTTCCATTCTCCTGCTTCCTGCTAAGGGCAGTTTGCAGGAAATCCAGGACTGTGAATTCCACAAGCACAAGGAAGAGCTCATGGGGCTACTCCCACTGCTACAGGGCAAAGCAGGCGATCCTGCCTGAAGACAGTCACTGGTGGGGGTTTAGTGGCCTTATTATGAATTTATGTGAGTGTTGTCTTAGTCCTGGTCCTAGTCCCAGGAAATGCTTTCTACATTCATGTAGATGAAGTTCAAAGAACTTCCCAAGCACCAGTGCAGCATTCCATGTAGCAGCAAAATAAACAGAGTGCCAACTATACAGCATCCTCCACAAACCAGTGATGCATACACTGAAATATACAGCCAAGTTCAACCCTTGTGTAACACCACTGATGTCAGTGGGTGGCACCAGGGATAAACTTGGCCCATATTGTGCAAACTCCAGAGCCAGAGGTAAAACTCCAAAGACTGCTGAATAAGAGGCAGAGCACTGGAGACTGGGCCTCAGACAAGCTGTGCTGCTAGCAGCATGGCCTTGACCCATTTGATCTTCTGCAGAGGAGCAAGAACCACAGTAGCCACTGGGTAAATGTTGGAGACTTTTTGTTAGAGGCTTCCAGTTTTAGATCATTTCCCCAGCAACTCCTTAAAATCTCTGAAATTGCTGCACTATCCCTTATCATTTGGCCACAGCAAAACTTGCCGGATTCAAGCTGCTTCATATATTGATGTACTCATTTTCTGGGTGCGCCTGAAATTTTGCAGAGTGTAAGTGGGAGCTGTTTGCTTTTCGACCTTCCCACATCTGCATGTTGTTTGCAGCAACAGATCAGAAGCACATAAATTGAGCAGATTCTAAAAGGAAGTACAAAAGGATGGCAATTCAATAGCCTTTTTACATTAAAGAGGGACTTCTGTACTAGGGAAACCTCTGGACAAAGCAGACTTGAAAAAAATCTCTTCGCCTTTCCTGTGGCTCTTGGAGTGGATTCTCTTTCCTCGTCCCTTTTGGCAGCAATCCTGGAGGCTAGCAATCACTCTGGAAGGACCTTTTCCCCCCCCACCAGCTCATCCTCACCTACTCGCTTCTGCAGGGAAGCAATAGTGCCAGCTTTGACTTTACAACAGTCTACATTTACAATAGATCTATGGCACAAATATGCTTCACTGCAGTCTGGCTAAGGAGAATCTAGGTTGCAAGGGCAGCTTGTGGGGAAAGAGCTCTTATTTGAACAAGGTGACATGTCTATTTTTTAAAGCATATCCCTGTGTGAAAGTCTCTCTTTAATAGTAAGAAATAGCTGAACAGCCCTTTCCCCACCCCCACCCTTTCAGTGGTGAAGATGGATAGTCCTTGCATCTCCCAGAATTGTGCGTGATAAACACCAGCCTGTTTGCACTTCAAGCAAGTAGTAGAGACTCAAGCATGCAGAATCTCACGCGTGCACATTATACAAGTGCCATGCTCTCTTCAGCTAGTACCAAAGCACTAAAGATTAGTCTTGCCAAGTCACAGGTCCAGGAAAGGATTTGGTCAGAGAAGTTTAATAGAATATAGGTTTACCTTCTAAAGCTGGAGGGAGATAATCGGTTGCCTGATAAGCTAAGCAGAAACAGCAAACAAAACCATTAGACCAAAAAGCATAGAAAGAAGCAGAAATTAAACCATTATGTTGACAGATTAATGATAAGTCATCTTGCACAGGTCAGAGTCTCTATTAAAAGGCCACAGCTGCCTGCCAGGATAAGCAAGCTACATTGTAAATGGTAACCAAGCCTGTGAAATGAAATGGTCATTAACAGCAGAAATGTAAGAACATTTTATGTGAGTCTGAAAGGCTAGATTAAATTAAAAAAAAAAAAAAAAAAACAAACAACACACACACAGTACCTGAGTGGCCCACGCACTCTCTCTACAGCTGTGTGCGCAAAGCAGGAAACTGCACTCTAGAGGGTATTCTGATTAGATGGCACTTGAGACCATGGACCCTACTGCTTGGCCCGAGGAGCAGGCCTGGGGCCTGACCACCTACTGATGGGCAACAAGTGAGTTTGCAGCAGAGTTTGACACAAAGTGCACTTCCAAGCTCAGAGGCGGGATTTGCACGTTGAAGAAATTCCAGGAGGAAGAAAAGCTCCCTGCTCGTAATGCTCTGAACCAAGTCACTGTGAGAGCGGACGGTAAGCACATTTCACAAAAACTTCCATGTTCTCCATTCCCTTTGTGGTAACATTTCATAAAACACACTCCAATGCTAACACCTGATGGGCGCAAGTGAGTTACTTACCAAGAACAGAGCCTGTTCTCTAAACACTTTGCCTCCAGGGAGTCATGCACCTGCCCACAGAACCATTTTGGAGCAGTATTTGGCAGCTCTGGGGCATGTGCCATTCCCTGGAGCCTAACACATCACACAGACTAACGGCATGAATGCTTCACCTGCAGGGCCAGCTCCAGGCACCAGCCAGGCAAGCAGGTGCTTGGGGCAGCCACTCCGGAGAGGGGCGGCAGGTCAGCTATTCGGCGGCAATTCGGCAGACGGACCCTCACTCGCGCTCAGAGCGAAGGACCTCCCGCCGAATTGCTGCCGCAGATCATGATCACGGCTTTTTTTTTTTTTGGCTGCTTGGGGTGGCCAAAACCCTGGAGTCGGCCCTGTTCACCTGTCCAACCTTCCCTGAGCTCCATATTTGACAGATGCCTAGGGAGTGGGGGGGGGGGGCAGTGCAGCTCTGAGGCCACACCACACTTGGAGAGCAAGAGCTACTGTTGGTAAGTGAGCCTTTCTTCCCCTCCCCTCCATTGCTTCCACAGAGCTTCGCCATAGGTGCCTGGCCACTGGGACTTCCCTTAGCAGGCAAGCAGAAGAAACCTATGAGCTGAACAGCAATTGAAACCCCGCCTCCTCAAAACCAGCATCTGCTCTTGCTGAAATATCCAGAGAACAGTGATTTGCGAAGGTGTGAACGGAACTCCAGGTAGCAGTCCTATGGCCTGCAGATTGGGGAATGCTGCAAAAAAACACACACCACCACTTTAGGCAAGTGATCCTGGAGACATTCAGATACAGGACGCCTGCTAGCTCATAGCGTAACTAAACACAGTCTCTTATCCACAGAAATAGATTTTAAACTGAAATGGCGTGACGTTCAGAGTTTTCTTTAAAGACCACATGCAGTCAGTTCCACCACTACCATCCAGAGCATGTAGCCTCCCTTCCCCTGTGTGGCTTTAGAGAAGAGACAGTCTCCATCACAGCTTGGTCAACAAAAATAGGATGCAGTTTTGTCATAAGTCAACGGTGAAGCATGGCCAACCTGCTGTGTGGGGAACACAGCATAAATTGGTTGGCTCTAAGTGCATGCAACTCAGACCCTCCTGGCCAAGTAATAGCTCTAAAAATGAGACCTTCAGTGAGAAATGGCAGAGATTGCAAGATCCCGGGGTCTCAAGAGGGCTGCCTTGGGTTTGTTCAATGACAGGTTACAGTCCCAGAAGGGCAATTTGAGACACTCTTTAAAAATGGTTTTACTAAGGGATGAACACTGTGGACCCTTTTGCAGGTACATGGTAGATAGAACAATTGCCAGGTACATCTTAGGCATATTTGGGAACACAAGCATTCAAGTCAAGGTCCCTAGCTTGAGCAAACCCATTTTCCAAACTCTTTTGGGCAAAGCATGAGGCAATACAAAAAAGAAATATAATCCAATGCAGCAGTCTAAGCCCAACCTAAAGTGTACAGTGTAGACCAGGGGTGGGCAAACTTTTTGGTCTGAGGGCCACATCGGGCTTCTGAAACTGTATGGAGGGCCGGGTAGGGAAGGCTGTGCCTCCCCAAAGAGCCTGGTCCCCGCCCCCTATCTGCCCCCTCCCACTTCCCGCCCACTGACTGCCCCCCTCAGAACTCCCGACCCATCCAACCCTCCCTGCTCCCTGTCCCCTGATTACCCCAACCCCTATCCACACTCCCACCCCCTGACAGGCCCCCCGGGCCTCCCACGCCTATCCAACCACCCCCTGCTCCCTGACTGCCCCTTACCCAACCCCCCCCCCCACTCCCTGCCCCCTTACCATGCTGCTCAGAGCACCAGGACTGGCAGCCATGCCGCCTGGCCAGAGCCAGCCCTGCCGCTGTACTGCCCGGCAGCAGCTCACAGCTCCGCCCCCCAGAGCACTGGCGGCACGGCAAGCTGAGGCTGCGGGGGAGGGGGGACAGCAGGGGAGGGGCCGGGGGCGAGCCTCCCCAGCTGGGAGCTCAAGGGCAGGGCAAGATGGTCCCATGGGCCGTAGTTTGCCCACCTGTGGTGTAGACACAACTGTGACACTGCATCCCATATTCTTCAGAGAGATATTATGATATGATTATGGCATAAGTATGGTGTATTTATACAAGATAGGTCATGTGAGATCATTGAAAAGGTTATGATTTACTGAATATGATTATCCTATTTGTATGCATGGATCATTTTTGTATCTGAAGTTAGGAATATTGACTGTATCTGTATTACAAATATGCTTACACCTGGGGAATGCCCACTAAGCGGAATACAGGTTAGAGGAATTTCTAGTCTGTAAAAGGAATGTATACCTGGGGTTTTAAGCTGCAAGCAAGTGCAGCTTGCCCCGCTCTGCAACCAGCTTAAATCATCATTAAGGGGTGAGAATTTGCTACTCATGTCCACTTTCTTTAGTATATTAAACTTAGATTGCACTTCTGTTTATTTGCTAGGTAATCTGCTATGATCTGTTTGCCATCCCTTATAATCACTTAAAATCCATCTTTTGTAGTTAACAAATTTGTTTTTAAGTTTATCATAAACCAGTGTGTAGGAGTTATACAACCGCTTTCTGCCCCAAGTTATATTTCCTCTCCACATTGAGGGAGGGGATGAATTTCATGAGCTTATGCTGTACAGATCTCTGTGCAGGGCAAAACGGTATAATTTTGGGTTTACACTCCGGGGGGGGGGGAGGGGGGCACTTGAGTAGCTGGGCAGGTCCTTAGTTGAAGCTTGCTCATGCAGAGCTGATCTCAGCATCTGTATGTAGCTGTGTGTATCCCTACCTGTATGTGTGCTGGAGAGGGGTTGAGGGCCTGTCACAGCAGTACAGCGTAAAGGGAGCTCAGGCTGGTGGGTCAGGCAGGCTCAGTGGTAATTCAGTTCCAGGTGGCACCCTGGGGGGAACCCATCACAACAATGTCTACCTGTTCATGAACTATATGTAAAACGGAGAAAGGGAGAGGCTGGCTCTGTAACCACTCTAACAAAGAGGAACTGAAGAACAGCTATGGGGTGGGAGCAGGGGGGTTTATTCCCTTTATGATATGCTGGGCTCAAGAAAGTTATGCAATGCACCCCTGAACTGCCAACTGCCATTGACAGAGGTTCTGTGGCCACCTGGCTAGGCACATTGCTCCAATGGGGACTCTGGAGGCGGTGTCACGCAGAACAGATATAACCCACCTTCACTTGGGGCTCTCCCAGCTGTAGGTTTCCCTCTCATCTTTTGTCACACCCCAAGGACCCCCTCCCTCGGGGGGGGTCTGTTGGGGAGGCAGATCAGCATTGTCTGATGCTAATGCTGTTGCAGGCATTGCAAAGTATTCTGGAAAGGGTTAAAGGTGTGCGTGTGGAGTGAAAGATTTCTTTGCAGGTTGCGAGAGGCCGAAGAGGGAGGGAAAGAGCAGAGAATGGGCTAACGCAACACTTCAGCTAGGTCTGAAGATAAGACGCCACAACACACAACCGACTCTCTGCTGTCTGCCAAGAAAGACAGGGGCCTGGATTCCAACCCCGACCAGCTGTGAGAAATGAGGATTCAGCTGAACAGAACTGTAGGAGCTGCGAAAATGAGTGAGATGGCGAAGACCAGCGAGGGGAAAAACAGTCTTGCATCCCTGAAGCCGGTGCGTTTTGGGAAAGCTGAGGATGCCGCAGAAAGCCAGTTTGGACTGGTACAAAGAGCAAGGGGGACAGAGGTCCCTGAACAAAACGCCCCTGAAACTTAAAACCCTCCTGAGAGCTGAAGCAAATTGGAGATCAACAGGGGACCCTGGATGACCTGTGCACAGGACAGAACTCCCATCCACCTCTCTCCCCCCCGCCTGCCTTCTTTGTACATTACACCCAGGTTTAGCCAGCCCCAGGTAGTGCGTGTGAGAGTATGAAAGTGGGTTAAGGCTTGGGGCATTAACACTTTCTTCCTTCCTCTGAGGGATGTGGGGAACCCCCAGCACTCACTGCTGTTATTTTATTAATAAAGCTTTAAAACTTAGACCCTTGGTGTGCTCCTTCATCTCCTCCCCTAATGATCCTGCCGCCTCAGCCTGATCACCTGACGCCTCAGGCAGATTGGTAACAGAAATCTGTCACACTTTGACAGGGATGAGAAGGCTGCCCATATAGAGCCATTTTATGTAATGACATCATCATCCATCTAGAAAGAAACCAAGAGAAGAAGAAGCTTTGTCCTACTTGAAGGGTATCAGATACAAAGGATTCTTTTACCAGCTATTATCCAGGAGGAATATAGGAGACAAAATTAGTTCACATGATAAAGCAAACTCAGTTGGCCTCTCGTTGCTCCTACTTTTCTTGTTTCCAAAGGATATTCAGCAGAACATAGTACAGGAGCAGTCAGCTGCTATAGTCATGTTGCAAATGGCTACACAAATGAATGGAGACATGTAAATGAGCAAGAAGGCACTAATCCAGAGATTGATTGATTGTTTTTGTTAAAGGCAGAAAAAAATAAAAGTTAGGTATATCTCCATATGTTTTATTTCATAGAGCTGGAAGGGACCTTGAAAGGTCATTGAGTCCAGCCCCTTGCCTTCACAGTACTGATTTTTGCTCCAGATCCCTAAGTGGCCCCCCTCAAGGATTGAACTCTCAACTCTGGGTTTAGCAGGCCAATGCGCAAACCACTGAGCTATCCCTCCCCCAGAAGGACTAACATCATCCAGTCTGACCTCCCACATAAGAACCTCACCCAGTGAGTCCTGCATTGAGCCTAATGACTTCTGGCTGAGCTAGAGCAGTGGTTCTCAGCCAAGAGTACACGTAACCCTGGGGTACGCTGAGGTCTTCTGGGGCATACATCAACTCATTTAGAGGTTTGCCTAGTTTTACAATAGGCTGCATAAAAAGCACCAGCTAAGTCAGTACAAACTAAAATTTCATACGACTTGTTTATACTGCTCTATGTACTGAAATGCAAGTACAATATTTACATTCCAATTTTATAATTACACCTCTACCTCGATAGAACGCTGTCCTCGTGAGCACAAAAAAAAAAAAAAAAAACGACACCCCTGACCACATTATAGGTGAAACCGCGTTATATCGAACTAGCTTTGATCCGCTGGAGTGTGCAGCCCCCCGGAGCGCTGCTTTACCGCGTTATATCCGAATTAGTGTTATATCGAGTCGCGTTATATCGGGGTAGAGGTGTATATGGTAAAAATTAGAAAGGAAGCAAGTTTTCAGTGATGTATTTTTAGGTCTAAGTGTCACAGCCACACTGATTTTGTAAGCAAGTAGTTTTTAAGTGACGTGAAACTTGGGGTTATGCAAGACAAACCACACTCCTGAAAGGGGTCCATAATCTGGAAAGGTTGAGAGCCACTGAGCTACAGTACATCTTTCAGGCAGACCCCTAATCCTGAGTTATTGACAGAGATTTTTCCAAAGTCCTAAGTAAATTGCTGCAATTAATGTGTGATTTTTTTTCCAGTCTGAATCCATCTAGCATCATCTTCCAGCCACTGGATCCTATTCTGCCTTTGTCTGACAGACTAAGGAGCCCTTTACTATTAGGAATCTTCTCTCAGTGTAGGTACGTGTTAACTGATCAACTCAACTCAATCTTGCATACTTCGGATCGGGACACAACAGCCAAAAAAAGCTTCCCCCTTCATTTTAGGAAGATGCTATGATGAGGGAACAGTGCAATTGGGAACAAAAATAAGGTTCAAAACCATCAATCCTCCCACTGAGCTTCTGAAATTATGTCCGAGAGCCCTTATGTCCGTCATTGCACAGAAAGAGGCACTCAAAGTCTAGTGCTAGCAAAGTAACACAAGACAGCCTCCGAAAACTGCACCTGGCAAGTCTGCCAGTGTTTCCATTTGCGGAGGCAGAGCCCCCATTTCAACATGAGCAAAACCGGGAACAGAACCCTTCAACTTGCAGGTCACTTGCTTTTGCAAATGGTTGCATAGAGATTTTTTACAATGTGGCAAACGAAGAGGTGACATTCCCTTGCACACAAGTGGTTAGCATCTGCACAAGACACTCTCACTACCTACGGTTAAAAGGTCACAACTTGAAAATAAGTTTGTGACTGGAAATTTTGTACCTTCCAAGCAGCCCCAAAGGTCCCGAAAGTAGGTGGGAGGAAATGTTTTCTGTTGTTCTCTTTGAGCATTTGACAGCACTCTGTGTAGAGTCCAGTTCCCTGGCTTTGCTGATGTCATTGGTACTAATCTCATGGATTAGCATGACAGATCCACACACAGAATTGCCAATTTTGTAATATTTTAAAACTGGGCACACACTAGCAAGAGTGCTGGAACCTCCCCCATGCCACCACCTCTTCCCCCAAGGCCCCACCGCTGTTCGCTCCTCTCCCCCCTGCTCTGGTTGCTCGCTGCTTTTTCTCTTCTCTCCCCCCCCCCCCCCCCCCCGGGTCAGAAGGGACTTGCCTGTGGAGTTGGGACTGGGAGCTGCAGCCACCGGATGCAGATAGAAGGTGGCCCAGCTGAGTAGGGGCTGGCACAGGTGATGACCTGGCACCTCCCTGCCTCCCCTGTCCACAGTAACTGGACTTTGGGTGTCCGGTCAGTAGATCTGACCGGACCCTGTCAGGTCCCCTTTTCAACCAGAAAGTCTGGCTCAAAACCAGACACCTGGCCACCCTATCCCTGCAGGGCAAAACACGACAATTTTCCAGACCATGCTCTGAGGTGCAGGAGCTCATGTACATACCAGAGGGAGCACCATCCATCAACGCAGACCTTTCTACATATGCTCAGACCATTGACCCCACCAGAGACAGGCAAAGGGTAGCTGGTCCTGTGGACAAACTAATCCCAGCTCCCCTGGACCAGAGCAGGTGAGCCCTATCCAGCTACTTAAAGAGGGCTGGTAGCAGGCCTCAGACAGGCTGAGCCCTGGGAAGGGAAAGCCACACCAGAGGGGAGCTAGTTATGGTGGGTCCTGGGGCAAAGGATGCAGGTAAGACTGTTTTCTCTTTGAAAACTTCTGTTAAAGAAACAAACCTCTTTGCCCAAGACAGGGCATAGCAGCGTATGCCTCGGAGCCAGGGAGAAGCCTAGTGCTGGTTAACGCAACCAATGCACTTTACAGGGGACTGCAGCTTCAGACTACTTGGAAGCAGAGGCAAATCCAGAAGGCAGCACCTCTCTCAATAAGCGCAGCAGGTAACATAGATGCTCTGGGAAATGCACTGGGTGAAGTGAGGTATTACTGACCATCACTTGGGATTAGGGTATCTGAGGAACATCTCTCCTCCAGCTGTGATCTAGGGTTTGCTCTCCATGAAAGGTCCCACACTGGAACGTTGTCTCTGCTGGGTCCACCAGAACCCCAAAGTTAGAAGGGCATATTGTGTCAAAGTCATAGCTTTGGAAACCATGTCTCTCGGCTATGTTACTAGCCCCACTCAGAACGCTTAGTCACACCAGTGTGGGCCTGTCAGTCTCCAGTGCCACAGGTTGCTTTGCTCGCCAATTCCTCTACAGGATGAGCAGGTTTGTTCACACACCTTGGGACTTGCTGCTCAGACGCCTCACAACACATACTCTGCAAGCCACACTTTCTCTCCCAGGGCAGCATGTGGGGACAGTAACTGTCCAGCCTATGTTAGAGGAGAGCACATTAATTTCCCCCACCCCCGCCACTCCCCACCACACAGATCCTTCCAAAATACCCAAACAGCTCACCCCTGAAAGCAGGGAACTCACATCTTATTACTTCTCTTCCCTGTCTCCTCCTACCCATTGATCATACAGAAGAGAGGTGCTTCAGGCTCCCCATTCTCCATGGCTTCCCCCAGAGCAGTTGTCCAGGGAAGGACTGCAGACCGCAGAAGCTGCACAGATGTGGAGTGTCCTCAAGCAGCACATCTGGGCTGCCCCTAGATGGAGCTGTTTCTCGGAAATGCATGTTGCTAGGCAAAGATGCAGAACTAGGAAGACAGTGCTCCAGGACAGGGATGTGAAAGCATTTAGTCACTTTGAACTGGGATTCTGTGGCCCTTTGACCTTCCAGTCTTGGGTAATTGGGAAGAGACTAGAAGATATTATTGGAGAAAGTGGGAAGTGCACAACAGTGGCTTTTTAATCACATACAAGAAAGCAACATTAAAAATTGTTTTTTCAGGTTGTAAAGTAAATCACTCAGGAATTAGGAAGTGCCACAATTAAGGCTCCCTGTACAACCACAGCCCTTGTGTGTACGCATTATGGTACAGCCTAATTACACATTTTTACAGAACCCCTCCCTCACTCCGTGCACAGGATGGACAGGGCTAAGGAAATGAATCTGCTCAGTTATTTGTTTTGATCTTTGACATGTAATGTGTGGCCACAGCTTTGTTTACTGAACCCTCTACGAGCTCTGCACAGAATATGGGATTGTCATCCATTGTGTCTTGGGCATTTCTGTGTTGTTACTCATCACTGAAGGATCTGAGAAACTCAAATAACGGATGTAACTTCTCGACACCCATGTGAGGAGTAGGGGTCGGGGTCCTACAGACAGGACACTGGCACAGGCAGATTCAGGCCAAAATTTGAAAAACTCCACTAAGGCCTTTTCTCCACACAGATGCACCAATTTAACAAAGTTAAACCAATTTAAGCATTTCCACACAAGAGGAACATCAGTTTCTAAACAGATTTAGTTCAATTGGTACAGCTTATGTTTAGACAAGGCCTAAGTTGGGTGCCTCAGTGACTGAGCACTTAAGCTGAGACACCTAGGGCCCTATTTTTCAGAGTACTGTAGTACTTTACAAAGCCTACTGACACTAATTAATCCACAACACTCTGGCAGGAGGTGGGTAAGGACGATCTCCAAGTCACTTGCTCAAGGCCACAGAACAGGCCATTGACAGAGGAAAGATTCAAACTCAGGGTCTCCTGAGTTCCCTGGGGCAGATCCTCAGCTGATCCAAGTTGTCACAGATCCACTGATTTACATGAGGGTATGACAACTTATACCAGCTTTGGCTTACTCCTGCGGACCCTGCTGCCTGACTGCCCAGGGTGAGAGCATCTACAGTTCCCATGGATTTCAGTTGCAGTGGAGTGTTCAACTTCCGAAAATCAGGCCCCAGGTTTATTGAGTTGGGCACCCAAGTAGTGAGGCAACCACAGTTATACCAATATTTTCCATAGTTGGTCACTACGTGGCTTAACTAGCATCACATTCAAATTCTGTAACAGAGGAAGAGATGGAATTCAGTTTTTCTCTGTGGCATTCACCTGTCATAGCTACAAGACTATCCATTCTCCTCCTGCAATCTGTCTTGTGAACTACGCACCTTCCAACTTCTGCAACAAATCAAGAAAGGGTCCTACAGATAACAGCCAACAGCCTCCTTCACTAAATAAACCGGATTCATCCTCTAAGCATCATCCACCCTATATAATGCAAGGATTTCTTGCCTATACAGGTGGTGGTGGTGGGGGGGGAGCCTTCTGTTATGTGCAACTGTAACAACTCCCAAATTTCAGTCCTCCTGCAAGCCAAGGAGGCTGAGCAATTGACAGCACTCAATTTTTATAAAAGATGACACTGGAGAGAGTGAGAGTGTGTGAGCGAGTGTGTGTGTCACTCCCCAGTCACATTTTTTGCATAAGATTTTTGTTTTTAAGATGCAATTAATTGCACCGGGTATTTCTAAGTCCTCTGATCAAAAAAAATTTTCCCCTCCCTCCCAAAAATATCTGCCTTCACCTAGTCCCTGCCACTTAATTATTTAGTTAATGTCAGTGTTCTCCTTCCTGGTCAAGCCTACATACCGGAATGGACAGAAGTTGGTGAGGGGATACCTGGATAGCTTGGCTCCACACATACATAGGCAGATACATACTATAGCTGGTTAGTGAGCTGCATGTGCTGCAGCAGACACAGCAAATCACTAACAATTTTCAGTCCTCAGTTCCCGCACAGTAGCTCATTTAAGCCACCTCTGAGAAAGGGGGTGGGTGTGTGTGTCATTGGCCCACAGGTCAGAAGATTGGAGTCGGGCCCACACAAAGTGAAGCTAGGATTTCATTCTCTCTGGTGGCAGAAGGTGGGATCTCCTGGATGATTACTTTAGTGCTAGACACTGTCGGATCTGTTTTACTGCCCTCCGACATAGGATACTGCTTGGCACATGCAAATGGTTTGGTTTAAGATTTCATTTGAACTTTTCTGCCGGCAAGGTTAACTCTACTGGAAACAGAAACATAGGATCAAAGAAATGTAGAGGTGGAAGGGACCTCTAGAGCCATGAGCCAGATTGAACATTTTCTAATCTATCTACTGTGCAGTAACTACCCTGGATTTTTTTTTAGAGACACAAGGTGGGTGAGGTAATATCTTTTGCTGGAGCAACTTCTGTTGATGAGAGAGACAAGCTTTCAAACCACACAGAGCTCTTCTTCAGCTCTTGGAAAGTACCCCACAGGTCACAGCTAAATACAAGGTGGAACAGATTGTTTAGCATAAGTAGTTACCACATATTCTAAGGCAGTGGTTTGCAAACTGCGGGTCACATCACAGTACCGAGCTGCGGAACGTAACTCACTGGGTTGCAGCGGCTCTAGTCAGCACCGCCTACCTGGCCATTAAAAGTCCCGTCAGCGGTGCTGCCCGGCTAAGGCAGGCTAGTCCCTACCTATTCTGACACCGCACTGCACCACGGAAGAAGCCTGCAGCAGGTCCAGCTCCTAGGCAGGTTGGCCACGGGGCTCTGTGCACTGCCCCTGCCCTGAGCACCAGCTCTGCACTCCCATTGGCCAATTCCCGGCCAATGGGAGCTGGGGGAGGCGGTGCCTGCACGCCTCCACCTAGGAGCTGGACCTGCTGCTGGCTGCTTCCGGGGTGTAACATGGTCCCAGGACAGGCAGGAAGCCTGCCTTAGCACCCCTGCTGCACCGCTGATCAGAAGCCGCCAGAGGAAAGCTCATGCCCCAACCCCCCGCCCCAGCCCATAGTCCCCCCCAAAACCAGAGCCCTTCCTGCATCCCAAACCCCTCATCCCCAACCCCACCCCAGAGCCTGCACCCCCAGCCCAGAGCCCTGACCCCCCCCTCTTGCACCCCAACCCCCTGCCCAAGCCCAGAGCCCCCTCCCACGCCCTGAACTCTCATTCCTGGCCCCAACCCACAGCCCTGAGCCCCTCCCACATCCCAAACCCCTCATCCCCAGCTCCGTGGGGTCACAGGCATCAATAATTTTCTTCAACTGGGTCACCAGAAAAATTTTTAAAACCACTTTTCTAAGGGATCATTCAAGGTAGAGTTGCCCATTAACACCTCTGCAGTCATAGCACAAGAGGAGGGGGTTAGTGGGTTACAGATTGTTGTAATAAGCCATAAATCTAGTGTCCGTTAAGTCCAAGATTTTTAGTGTCCAGCAGAGTTATCAATTTAAGTTCCCAGGCTCATCTTTTGAAGTGTTGCAGGGGTTTCCTTTGAGGATGAGGACTGATAGGTCAGAGATAGAGTGAGTGCTTTGTGAAAAGTGTTCATCCACAAGCAATAGGGTATGTGTTTCTTATTTTCCTGTGTGAGTTCATTTGAGAGTGTAATGATTGTCTGTTTCACCCACACAGTGGTTATTGGAGCATTTAGTGCACTGGATGAGGTACACTACATGTTGTGATATACATGTGTAGGATCCATGAGACTCCAGAAAGGTGCATTGTGGTGGGTGTTGATCATTGTAGCAGTGGAGAGCTGTCTGAAGGTTTTGCATCTGTTCTAGTGCCACTTTGAGTGGGTGTGTCCTGGTCTGTGAGGAGCTTGTTTCTGATGATGAACTTGCCACTTGGAGAGGCTGTGGGGTAGTTTGAAGGCCAGAAGTGGGGGCTCAGGAAAGATTTCTTTCAGGATGGGGTCCCTCCATGGAGTATGGGTTGTAGCTGTTTGAGAGAACCTGCTTCAATACAGAAATAAAACCTATCCGACCGCACACCCCTACCACCCCACACTGGAACCCCTGTGGGGTGGTAGGGGTGTGCAGTCGGACAGGTTTTATTTCTGTATTGAAGCAGGTTCTCTCAGACTATTTAGGTAGGCTGACCAGATGTCCCATTTTTATAGGGACAGTCCCCTTTTTTGGGACTTTTTCTTATATAGGGACCTATTATCCACCACCCCCTGTCCCATTTTTCACAGTTGGTATCTGGTCACCCTATATTTAGGTGGCCCGTTCCATGATGCAATCTACTTCTCTGGTGGAGTGTCCTTGTTTGGTGAAGTTGGTTTTAAGTGTGCCAAGGTGTATATCCCAGACTTTCTCCTCAGAGCACTTTCTGTAGTATCTGAGTACCTGGCTGTAGATAACCAATTTACTTGGTTGGTTTGCAGTAGTTACTGGATCTATGAAGGTAGCTGTGGTGATCCAGGCGTTTCCTTGTATATGGTTGGTGGTAGGATTCCCTTGTTGAAGCTGATCATGGTGTCCAGGAAGTTGATGTTAGTGTGGGAGCATTCCAGAGAGTTTAATGGACAGGTGGTTGTTGAAGTTGTGGTGGAACTCTAAGGGAGTTTGATTTTGAGTTGATTTTGTTTGCATTTTAAGTTTAAGACCAAAAAACAATGAAGCTATCACATACATGTTGTAATCTTAGCCTGCTTTCAAGTATTTCCTGTAATAAAGTGTCCCATTCCCTACCAGATATCATGGATCAGCATTTATGTCACAAGTGTGCTTACTGCTTCATGCATAGTGGTAATAATTAGTATGGGGCACTATTTTATCAGTAGAATACTGAGAGCTTTACAATATCTTTTTTAGTAGTATCACTCACCATTTTATGGACTGGAAAATAGATGCACAGATGGGTTAAGTGACTTGGCCAAGGTCACAAAGGGAGTGTCAGAATTAGGGCTCAATGAGTAGTAGCAGACATTTTCTGCAGAAATTATTTTCAATTCAAAGAGTGCATAGCATTTGGTTTGCATCTGACAATTCAAAGTTAAGTTTACTGCAAAGGCTGGAACAGACTCTTGCCAGAACACTGCACTGCTACAGGAACTGCACATTTCAGAGACCATCCTGTATCCCTCTGTCAGACGGGAGAAGCCCAAGTGCAGGACATGTTAGAGGGATCATTCAGAGGCTGTGGCCATCACTTTATTATCATCCTAAAGGAAGACTAAAATTCACACACACAGGTTGAACAATGCTAGAAGAGAGATGCACAACCAATTAATAATACCTAGTTCTTATATAAAGCTTTTCATCACTAGATCTCAAAGAGCTTTATAAAGGAGGTCAATTTCAGTCTCTTCCCACAAACTGATTCTGGACCAGCTCACAGGTGCACAGCACTTGACCACTCAGGATGTAGCTAGTGGATATTGGCAGGTCTCTTCGGAAGAGGCCTGAAAATGCAGCCCAGTCATGGACTGGGGTCTCCTTGTGCTGGGCGCTACACAAACCCAGAATAAAAAGAGGTCTTTGCCTCAAAAAGCTACAATCTAGACTGTCTCATGAAGAGTTATTTATGCATTTGGAGTGACTAATGGTCCCCGCTACCTTTCCGAGATCGGGACGCTGTCCAGACAACGTCAGCACACCGAAATCCCCACATCCCATAATAACAAGGATGAAGTCCTTCCTTGAATTGGTTTCTTAGCAAATATTCATTGACAAAGCAAACTCCTGTAGGAGCTTACAAAAGCCAAACCATCCGAGAAGGAACTTCTATAAAATAAGGAAACGGAGCATGCTTTTCAGGAACTAAGTGGATGCCTGTGTTCTCAGCCTGTTATATTACAGCCGATCTTTCGCCTTCACTTTATAGTATATGCTGATGCAAGACATGTAGGTCTGGGAGCACTTCCTGGTCAGAAAAGCAGAGAATGTAGAGTACGTCCAGACTACCTGCCGTATCGGCGGGTAGCGATCGATTTATCAGGGATCATATATCGCGGACGTGATATATCAATCCCCGAACGCGCTCCCCGTCAACTCCGGAACTCCACCGGAGCAAGCGGTGGTAGCGGAGTCGACAGGAGAGCCGTGGCTATCGATCCCGCGCCGCAAGGATGGGAGGTAAATCAGAATAAGATATGTCGACTTCAGCTACGGTATTCCCGTACCTGATGTTGCGTATCTTACATCGACACCCCCTCCAATGTAGACCAGGCCTTAGAAATTCATTGCAAATGCTGGGTGATAGTGGCATCTCTCTTAAGGTTACCATATGTCCGGATTTTCCCGGACATGTCCGGCTTTTTGGGCTCCAAATCCCCGTCCGGGGGGAAATCCCAAAAAGCCGGACATGTCCGGGAAAATCGGACATGCGGTGCCGGGCCGGGGGCTCGGGGGGCCCGGCGGAGCAGGGCCGGGCCAGGGGCTCGGGGGGCGCCAGGGGCTCGGGTGCCGGGCCGGGGGCTCGGCCGGGACGGGCTGGGGACCTGCGGTGCCGGGGGGCCGGGGGTGGGCCGCGCCTCCTCCCCCCACACCCCCCCTTACCTGCTTCAGGCTTCCCGCGACTCAAATGTTCGCAGGAAGCAGGGGAGGGGGCGAGAGCGGGGGCGGGGCTGGGGCCCCTTTAGTGTCCTCCTTTCGGAGGCACTAAATATGGTAACCCTAATCTCTCTGAGCTGGTCTACAGTGGAAAAGAAAGTTATCCAAGACAAGGTTAAGAGGGGCTAGATCCATAAAGGGACAATGCCAAGTGCCAACTCCTATGCACTCTGCCACCTACTGGTATTGTCAGTCCTGAGTTAGGTGCCCAGATTCCTCACACAATGCACAGAGAGAGTTTGTTTATTTCTACACTGCACACCACTGGTGGCAGCATGTAGAGCATGCATAGCTACCTGCTGCAGTGAAAAGCGGGCTGCATCCACACCGCAGCGTGTAGCTAGCTACACGCAGCAGTGAAAGGCTTTTGCAGGAGAGAAGCAACGGGGAGGGGTGGTGGGGAAAGGCTCTGACAGTGGGACACTATACTTATAAAAATAGCAGTGTAGGGGGGGGAAGCAGTGCTTGGGCATGTGCAGAGCAGTGTAGGGTATGTACCCTAAGGGTTCAGACGTGTCTTTAATCTCTTCGAACTAAGCACTGCCTCACCATCTACATTGCTATTTATACCCATGGTAGTTGGTGTGGTGTCTATGTACTCTACATGCCACTGTAAGGCTTGTGCAGTGTGGATGTACCCTTGGGCACCTTTCAGGAGCCAGCCAGAGGTGAAAGTAAGCCAGTATGCCCCGGTATGGCGTACCAGCAAGAGCCAGTGCACCATACCAGGGCGGATCAGCTTCCCCTGGCAGCAATTTAAAGGGCCTGGGGCTCCCAGCAGCACCTGGGGCCCCGGGCCCTTTAAATTGCAGCCAGAGCCCTGCTGCCGGAGCCCTGGGGTAGCAGCGGCGGGGCTCGGGCAGTGATTTAAAGGGGCCAGGGTGCCTGCCACAGCTACCGGCCTGGGCTCTTTAACTTGCCGCCGGATCACCACCGCCGCTACCCCAGGGCTCCAGCAGCAGGGCTCCAGGGACCATTTAAAGGGCCCAGGGTGGTAGCAGCAGCTGGAGCCCCCGGCCCTTTAAAATCACTGCCGGAGTCCCCGGCTGCCGCTGCTACCCTGGGGTTCCGGCAGCAGGGCTCGGGTGGCAATTTAAAGAGCTCGGGGCTACCACTGCCGCTACCCTCCAGGGCCCTTTAAATCACCACCCGAGCCATGCTGCTGGAGCCCTGGGGTAGCAGCGGAGGGGCTCTGGCTGTGATTTAAAGGGCATGGGGCTCCTGGCTGCTGCTACTGCAGCGGAGCCCCAGGCCCTTTAAAGCTCCGCCATGGGCCGGGGGCCCCTCTGATGGCGATTTAAGTGCCCAGGGCCTTAAAGGCCCCGCCTCTTCCAGTAGAGAGCACGTCTCTTCCGGTTGAGGCCCCGCCCCCTCCTGAGGACTCCAGAGTACTGGTAAGTCCTTTAAGTTACTTTCACCCCTGGAGCCAGCACATTGACTGGGAATCTGTCTAAGCCAGCCAGGAGTGTCATGCAGAGAAAAGGGTTGGGGCTTCAGTCCCAGATGCACAAAGGTGCTTAAGTGCCTGCTTGACAGGCTGGAGGGAGACACCTCTCTCTGTCCAGGATTCTTAGCCATGAACCCTCTCCTGCAGTAAGAAATCTCAGCCAGGTCAGCCCTTTCTCACAAACCAGAAAGGGGCACCTCACCCCGTGCTAGGGCACTCAGCTGGGATGTGGGAAACCCATATTCAAATCCCTGCTCTGGCTGATTTGGAGCAGGGACTGGAACTGGACTGTCCCACGTGAGTGCCCTGACCAGTGGGCTACAGATTCAAACTTTGTCTTGCGCTCACACAATGAATATTTATACAGAGTCCAACAGCTTCAACCAGAGAAACAGAGCACCACACCAAAATACCCAATAGCCTGGTAGTCAGGGTGCTCACCTGGGCGATAGGAGACCTGGGTCCAAGTCAGCCAGGGCAGGGATTTGAATCTGGGTCCCACTGCCCAGGTGAGCGCTCTAACCATTGAGCTACTGGATATTCTGGGGACACCCACCCACCCAAGTATTCCCAACCTCGGAGGCCTGGTCCGGGTGTAGCCCTTCTTAATATTGCAAATCACTTGGCTTTGGCAATGAGCAAGTTAACTCCCAAATAAATACATTTTACCAGTTTTAAATGTGCTCCCTTTAAGTTTCCTGTGACACTCCCTTGTTCTTGTATTGTAAGAAAGGTCAGAGAATACACAGGTTATGTCTTCACTTATTCATCTCCTCTAAAGTAAGCAGTCCCTCACAATCGTTTCTCATGTAGAAGTCTGTATGCATCCAGGGCCGGCTCCAGGCATCAGCTGAGCAAGCTCGTGCTTGGGGCGGCAGATTCCAAGGGGTAGCATTCCAGCCGCCCTTTTTTTCCCCTTTTTCTTTTTGGTTTGCCGCTCTGGACGCCCTGTGGGGGGTGGCAGCACGGAGGAGGCAAACTCGGCAGGGCAGCCCGCGTCATTTCCTCCCAGCTGACTGGAGTGGCGCAGAGCCCTCCCGGCATGCAGCGCGGCGAGAGGGGCCGCGTGGTGAGCGCCCTGCTGAAGCCCTGGCCGCCCCCCATTCTCTCTCTCCCCCCCGCTAGACCAGGTGCGCACTCTGCTGCACCTCTGCAGCACAGGGAGTCCCCCTGCACCTTGGCTCCGGCCGCCCTGAAGGTTCCCCCCCCCCCCCCCGCTTTGCTGCTCTGGCCGCCCCGTGGGTCCCCCCCCCTTCCTGCTTTGCTGCTCCGCAGGTGTTTTGTGTGTGCGCATGCATGCTTTGCCGCTCCGGCCACCCTGCAGGTAGGTGTGTGTGTGCGCGTGCGCTTTGCTGCTCTGGCCACCCTGCAGGTAGGTGTGTGTGTGCGCTTTGCCGCTCTGGCTGCCCTGCAGTTTTTTGTGGGGTTTTTTGCCGCTTGGGGTTGCAAAAAAGCCAGAGCCAGCCCTGTATGCATCTAATCATTTTCACCACCTTACGCCCCTTCTAATGCTCTTGAGCGAGGGTGAGGAGAACTGCAAGTAGTGTTCCAGGTGTAAGGACACCACTGATTTATATACAATAGTATTGTATTGTCAGTGTTATCTATCCCTTTCTTTAAAGCATAACATCTAGTTTGCTTTTTTAACTACATATCTACCCAAATATAACGCTGTCCTCGGGAGCCAAAAAAATCTTACTGCATTACAGGTGAATGCAACGGATCAAAGCAAGTTCGACATAACGTGGAGCGTGCAGCCCCGCCCCCCCCCCGGAGCACTGCTTTACCGCTTTATATCCGAATTCTTGTTCTATCAGGTCATGTTATATCAGGGTAGAGGTGTACCACCATGCAGTTACCAAAAGTTTTCCTTAACATTGCCACAGTGATGCCCAGGGAGTTTGCCCAAGTGCCTATGGTTAATTTATAACCCAGAAGCGTAGATCAGTAATTCAAATATGCATTACCTAACTGTGTCAATATTGCATTCCATCTGCTATTTTGCTGTTCACTCACCTAACTTTTTAGGTCCTTCTGAAGTTCCTTAGTCTTATCTAGATTGGACAGCCACTATAAAAATGAAGAAATTAAGAATTCTGTATTCAGGTCTAGTTTTGGAGGGTGTGCAATATATCTGGCCTGAGGTCACACTGAATGAGAAGAACAATAAATACTGAACAGCTAGCGACTCTGTGAGCACCATCTGTCCTGTGCACTGGGTGAGGCAGCAGTCTTGTGGAAATAACAGCATGTGATCATGTAATTAGAGACTGCATCATAACACAAACTGTGTAGAGTAGGGGGCCCAGGCAACCCTAATTCTGACACTTCCCAACTTTTGAGCTCGTGACTGTCCAACCTTCATGTTCTCTTGGCTTTTCTGTACAGTAATTGGTAGATATTTACTGCCGCCAACCCCAGAATCCTTGGGGCACCATTAGCCTTTTGCCATACTGAAAACTGGCCATTGACCATGTCTCTTCACTAGAAAATAGGTGTGTTCTTAACTCATGTTAAAATCCCAGTGAACACAAGCAAGTCTGTGGTCTTCACATGAATTAAAGTTTACCTTGATGTGCTACTGTGTGAAAACTACCAATAGCTTTGTCTTCACTAAGAATTACCTCAAGTTAGCTATCTTGAGTTAGCTAGCACAGGTTACACACCTTTTTTCCTAGTGAAGAAAAGGCTTTAGTCCTATGTCAACATACCCCTTTTAGCAGTAAAATTACAGTGAGATGATTGTACACACTCCCTGTGAAATCTTAGTGGAGACAAGGAACAGGTAGTTAATTGATGTCAATACTGTCTCCCCCTCCACCCACAGGGGACCTTACCTACCTATACTGCAGTAAACTGAGGGCATGTCTTCACTAGCAACGTTAAAGCGCTGCCGCAGCAGCGCTTTAATGTGGCTTGTGAAGTCGCGGCATAGTGCTGGAAGAGAGCTCTTCCAATGCTTAAAAAAAAAAACCACCCACCCACCCACCACCTCCACAAAGGGTGCAGCTCCCAGCCCTGGTGCACTGTCTACACTGGTGCTTTACAACGCTGAAACTTGCAGCACTCAGGGGAAGTGTTTTTTCACACCCCTGAGCAAGAAAGTTCCGGCACTGTAAAGTGCCAGTGTAGACAAGCCCAAATAGAGGACCTTGTCTCCATGAGGGATTTTACAGCAAAATTTTATTAGAGAATATTTAAAAAATAAACTATACAGAAAATTTGAAGCGTCAGTTACTGGTCATCGGGGGTAACATACAGAGTATAGGGGTATGTTGGTGTTTTGGGGTTGGGCAACACATTGTATATACAGACTGCAATGTCCCCAATGAGGGGTGGGTAACCGGTGGGCGGGATCAGGAAACAGTCGATAAGCGGTGAGGGTCTATCACCCATACGGGAAGTAGAGACAGTCATGGGTATAAGTAAGCGGGCTGGGTAATGGGGATGGGGTGACCCTCACGTGGTGGGATTCAGTTAGGTTTGGTGGGTTCAGGGCTCAGGGGATAAAGTCCAGCAGGGGTGTGTGTGGGTGCACGAGGTCTCCCCGGCTCACTCTCGGTATTGGCAGTGGCTAGTGATGTGCTCGATATAGATGTCCCGGGACCAACGGATAGTGTCCGAGACCATTAGGCGTCTCATGAGCCATGCGTAATGACGGCCCACCCCACAGGTCCTCAGCACGCGTTCGTTACACGGGTCCCAGGCACCCAGGGCCCCAACGAGCAGAGCGTCGACGTGCACCTCGTAGCCCTTAGTCCGCAGGGTGTCAGCCAGGGGGGCGTATTTTTTGAGCTTGCGGGCTCAGGCTTCACAGAAGGCCGGGGTCCTGTTCTCGAACGGAATAGTTACGTCAACCAGGATGATTTTTTTTCCCACCTCGTCCGTGACGACGATGTCTGGGCGCAGCAGGCTGTCGATGCCGGGGACGGCGCAGTTGACAGTGATCTCTCCCAGACGTGGGTTGATGGCCTTCACTAGACAGTCCTGGACGGCGTTGTGGCGTAGCTGCCAGGCTCTGGCATGGGGCTTGCAGCAGCACAGGACGTGGGGAAGGGTTTCGTTGACGTACCTGCACTTCCTGCAGCGTTTGTCCCGGTTCCCGTGGCGGATGGCACCATTGAGCGGGACGCAATTCAGCCGGGCGCGGTGAATGAACTGCCAGTTGGCAAACCGGGTGAAGCTGCCTGTGGGGAGGAAGTGGTTGCTGGAGTCCCACTTGCTGGTTACTTCGAAGACTTTACCCTGGTCCGGCTTTTTCTTCAGGGCGTCCACGTAGAGCGCGTGGACGGCGGCCTTCAGGGATCTCTCCAGCACGCCTCTGGCTCCGGGGGTGACGATGTTGTCCTCCGTTCCGATCCGCGGTATCTGGACTCCCAGCTCCTGCCGTTCCTCGTTCCATTCCCAGCGGCAGCCCAGGCGCTTTCCCAGCCGGAGCGTGGCATTGCGGGCATGGGTCCACAGCGAGGCGAAATCGCCCCTGTCCCGGGCGAAGTCGCCGTCCAGGGAGCCGCTCAAGAAGGTGGCCACATCTCGGTCAGAGGAAGGTCTGCCGATTCGTTTCTCGGTGGCAGTGCGTAGGGCGGTCGTTGCAACGTTCTTCACCTTGGTGTCCAGGCAAGTCAGGAGGCGGAAGGCGTGCGTGAGGACCGCAATGTCACAGAGGTCTCCCATACGGGGGACGCTGGCACCACCGTGCCTGTGCTTGATGTATACGAGTTTGTTGCTGGCTCTCCGGGGCAGGGACACCCCGTTTTTGACCAGCTTCCGGATGACGTTGTCCGCCTTGTTGAGGGGCACCTTTGCCATGGCGGATCCCCTCAGGACGAAGGTGATGTGGGGGGATCAGGAAGGTGTTGAGGGCGTTGATCTTCTGCCACGGTGCCAGCAGGGATGTGTCGATCTTGGCGGCGTCCTGCAGGATCTCCCTGATGGTGTCCTCGGGGGTCTGCCGGACGCGGAAGCCTGTCGGCGTGCCGAGGTGCTGGTACGCCTGCCCCTCCGCCAAAGGAACGATGGACTCGCCCTGGATGAGGAACTCCATCATCAGTACCGAGTCCCTCTTGCTCCCATCAACATGGAGGGACGCACACTTCTTGGCATTGAAGCGGAGTCCCGTCCAGTCCGCGGCTCTAACTATCTTAAAACAGCTTAACCTGTAAAACCACACCTTTGACAATGAAGGCCTATCACTAGTCTTCTTACTAGTGATTGTGAAGAACTGTCAAAGACTTTTTTCACAGTCCAAATACATTAGAGCAATCAGCTCTCCTTTATCCAGTAAAGATAAAGTTGAAAGAATTCTAGTAGACTTTCCTTTATTTTAGTTATCACACCAACTCACGGATCTGTAATTCTCAGATCTCCCCTAATGCATTTTCTTCCCACATTACAGAATGAAAATATTATACCTATTTCTCTGGTATAGCAACTGTTTTAAATGATACTGCAAATATTTGGGAGCAGCTCAGCTGCTTCATTCTTAAATTCATTCAGAACTCTGGCATGTATTATCTGGTTTTGATAACCTGTTATAAGACTTACTTCACAGGGAGTGAAGATCTTCAAATTCTCACAAGCTCCCTGCTTTGAATGCATGAGTTTGTTTTATGTATAAACAATTGCTCTTCAAATTCCCTCATCACCTAACTTCAACTTTTATTTTTACTCCTGTAAAATGTAGCGAACAATTACTTTCTTTCTAGTGAATTAAGACAATTGTTTGCCAAATTCTATTGGCCGCTTCATAGCATTCATAGGTTGCAAAAATGAGATTTAATGCATAATTTGGCCTGCAGGATATTTATTACAGTCTGGACACATGAGAAGCAGAGAACCCAGTGTCTGTCTCAGAGCCCAGGCTTAGTTTGTAAGGATAGCAAATGTTTTTACCTGTAAGCAGGGCAATTTTGAGGGTCATCGAGAGACAAATGACCGGAACGTCATGACACTTTTCACTCTTCTGAAAAGAGCATTTAAGGAGCAATTACTAGACACAACCAGATTTCCAACCCAGTGTCTAAGCTGCCATTTTTTTGGCAAGACTCAAGACACTTCTAAAGAGCCAACTCCAGCAGTAGCTGCCTTTCACCTATGTACTGGAGCCCTCTCCCATGGTCTGTAGAGCAGGACACAGCTCTTTGATCACACTCATCTCCTCAGCCATGGGCAGCAGGCAGACCTCTATGCTCATTACTGTACATATGTACAACATTTGATACTGTGGATCACAGGTTACTATTATGCAACCTTAGGGACTTTTGTGGCATAGATGCATCATTCCACCATATAGTGGGCCCAAGCTACCCAAGGAATCGCCTCCTCTCCACAGAAGCCTTGCAAGAAAACTGCACCCCTCAAGTACAATGGAGCTGTCATAACAAGACTAGGGTGACCAGATAGCAAGTATGAAAAATCAGGACAGAGGGTGGTGGATAATTGATTCATAGATTCATAGATTCTAGGACTGGAAGGGACCTCGAGAGGTCATCGAGTCCAGTCCCCTGCCCGCATGGCAGGACCAAATACTGCCTAGACCATCCCTAGTAGACATTTATCTAACCTACCCTTAAATATCTCCAGAGACGGAGATTCCACAACCTCCCTAGGCAATTTGTTCCAGTGTTTAACCACCCTGACAGTTAGGAACTTTTTCCTAATGTCCAATCTAGACCTCCCTTGCTGCAGTTTAAACCCATTGTTTCTGGTTCTATCCTTAGAGGCTAAGGTGAACAAGTTCTCTCCCTCCTCCTTATGACACCCTTTTATATACCTGAAAACTGCTATCATGTCCCCTCTCAGTCTTCTCTTTTCCAAACTAAACAAACCCAATTCTTTCAGCCTTCCTTCATAGGTCATGTTCTCAAGACCTTTAATCATTCTTGTTGCTCTTCTTTGGACCCTTTCCAGTTTCTCCACATCTTTTTTAAAATGCGGCGCCCAGAACTGGACACAATACTCCAGCTGAGGCCTAACCAGAGCAGAGTAGAGCGGAAGAATGACTTCTCGTGTCTTGCTCACAACACACCTGTTAATGCATCCCAGAATCATGTTTGCTTTGTTTGCAACAGCATCACACTGTTGACTCATATTTAGCTTGTGGTCCACTATAACCCCTAGATCCCTTTCTGCCGTACTCCTTCCTAGACAGTCTTTTCCCATTCTGTATGTGTGAAATTGATTTTTCCTTCCTAAGTGGAGCACTTTGCATTTGTCTTTGTTAAACTTCATCCTGTTTAACTCAGACCATTTCTCCAATTTGTCCAGATCATTTTGAATTATGACCCTGTCCTCCAAAGTAGTTGCAATCCCTCCCAGTTTGGTATCATCCGCAAACTTAATAAGCGTACTTTCTATGCCAATATCTAAGTCGTTGATGAAGATATTGAACAGAGCCGGTCCCAAAACAGACCCCTGCGGTACCCCACTCGTTACGCCTTTCCAGCAGGTGCCTATATAAGACAAAGCCCCAAATAGCAAGACTGTCCCTATAAAATCAGGACAGCTGGTCACCCTAAACAAGACTGAGATTCCAGAAAGCTGGAGGGAAAGCTTTGATCCAGATACAAATGCAAGCCTCCTGCTCCTTAGCTTTCCACGAACAATAAAACCAGACCACCACTCACAGGAGTTACCCCTCCCAACCGGAGACTGAAGCAGAGGGTGTAACAATGCACTGGTTTCTCTTCTCATAAAGAGCACAGATTCCAGGGTTATGTATATGAGGTACCTGAGTTTGCAAAGTCAGCCCTCAGTTTGTGTAAGCAGCTTGCCCAGTCACCCAGGAAATCTGTGACAGAGCTAGGATTGTCACACCAAATACAAGCTCATACAAGCCAGCCAGTGCCCTCACGGCTCCGAAGTACAAAGCTATGTGTCGTTCCAAAGGACTATTCTACCATTCAGAAACAAGTGCCTCATTGGGACAATGCCTCTCCACGGTAGGCCCTAAAGTGTCATTCTTTTTATCTATGTATAAGTCATCCATCAAAGTATATTACTAGGTGCTCATACAAGAGTTACAACAAAGCTTCCCAAGTTCCACACAAACCCAGCAACTGTTTGCGGGTCAGAGGAGTGGGGAAAGGGACCCACTGTAGGTAGAAGTGAAACACTGGGCTTTTTGGCCTTTCTACCATTACATTTCCCATTACAGATAGAAGGAGCATGCTACTGCTCTTCTGCTTCCTACAATATTCATTGCTATTGCCCACTGATGCCATTTGTGTTTCTGTGTTAGTTACTTGGGTGTAATACACAGTGTGAGCTCACCGGCACTTCAGTGCATGCCTTGATAATAGCGTTCCCTAGGGATAGTACCTAAACTGGCTGCCAGAATGCCTGGCAGTTACAGAAACACACCCAGGGAAATAAACTCACAAGGGGAGAGGTGAAATCACCCAACACCATACATAGGGCACACATGCCTCAGACTGTCTGGATTACCCATTCCTACACATAGGCCCAGCGCTCTTCAGCTGGCTTTAGCCCCAATCCTGCACCTGGGACAGTTACCAATGGAACTTCCCTAGGGGGCAGGCTCCAACTGTACCCTGGCTAGTCCGGGCTGGGCTGGGCGGCCACAGGTGCCCTGGAAGAAACAAAGCACTGGGGTTTGGCCAGCACTGACCCTGGATCTGACACGTGGGTCTCCTCTAAGGGCGGCCCTCTCCACCGCGGGACCCTTGGCTGCTGCCCCAGGGGCCAGGGACCGGACCGGCAGTGCCTCCACCCAGAGTCCTTCAGGCCCGAGCTGCGCCAAGCTGCAGCTGCGGGGCGCAAGGAGCTTCAGGGCCAATGCCAAGGCCTCCCCCGCAGCCACAGCCCCCGCCTGCAGGGCCCTCGCTGCCCCCACCGGCCTGGCCTCCAGCCCCGCTCTTAGGCACTCCCAGCCCTGTCCCAACCCCTTCCCCGGCCCCGCAGACACCCGCGGCCCGGCCCCCAGCCCCGCTGCCCAGTCACTCGCCCGGCAATGCTCGGACCCAGCCCCGCGTCGGGCCCGGGACTCCGGCCGAGCCTAGCGCCCAGACCCCGGCCGGCCCCCACCTGTTCTCGGGCCGGATGCTGAGCAGGTAGCTGCGGCTGTCAGGCCGGGTGCTCCAGCCGGGCCCCTCGCCCTCCTCGCTCTCGCCCCCGGGGCCGGGGGCGCTGTTGGGGCTGTAGAGCGAGTAGCGCCCGTTGCCCGAGTAGGAGCGGCTCAGGGGTCTCCGGCGGGAGCCCATCTCCACCCGGCGGCGCCTGCCCGCCCGGAGCCCCGACGACAGGGGGACTGCGCGTCCCGGGGCCGGGGCGCACTGGGGGAGCGGGCTGCCCGCGGGGCGGTCCCCGGCCTGTCCTGCGCCCCCAGCTCAGCGCCCGCCCTGCTCCATCAGCAGCTATTTATAGCACCAGCGCTTCTGTCAGCATTTCCAGCCCCCGGGCGCCGCGCCCCGCCGCACATGGGGCTGTCACTCACTCGGAGCCGGACAGCCAGGGGCACCCCGCAGCCGGTTCCGGCACCGGGACCCCCCCAAACCGGGCACCTGCAGCCCCGCACCAGGCACTGGGACATTGGGCACCAGGACCCCCCACCTGGGACCCCGAAACCGAGCACCTGGACACCCGCACTGGGCACAAGGATACCGTGCACCCTGACCCCCGAACCAGGCACTGGGCACAAAGATCCCTGCACTGTGACCCCCCCCACTGGGCACCGGGATCCCCATATTGGACACTGGGCACAAGGACTGCCCCGGACCCCAGCTCCAGAACCCCCTCCCCCGCAGACTAGGACCCTCCTCAGACAGGCCATCGGGAGCCACCTTACCATGATCCTTTCACATCCAGAACCAAGACTCTCTCAAACCTCAGCAAACCACTGGGACCCCCAGCCACTTCATCACAACCTCCTCTCCCCAGCCCCATTCCCCCAAAGCACCATGACTCCCCTCCTTTGCCACAGCACTGGGATCCTCCCCAAACACATACTCCCAGCCCTGCCTGCGTGCCAGGCTCCTCTCACACTCCTCTAACTGCCTGGACACTAATATCCTAACATCCCAGCCCTGGGAACTGGGACCTCTCCCCACCCAGACACTGCTTTCCATCATCTCCTGCCTCTCTCCCTGTGTGCCCCAGGATTCCTCCCCCTCCTTGCCCATTCCTCCCTCCACCTGGGCCACAGGATCACCCTGCTCCCCATCTCTGCTCCCCAGCACTGGGGATCTCCCATGACCTTCCCAGTATAATAAGGGTCTAAGGCTGAATTGTATTGTTTGGTGCCAGTCACATGACCTGGTTGGAGTGACAAGGTTATTACCCCATCACATGGCAGGGTGAGTGTCCATTGTCCCCAGGGTTTACTGTTACATCTATCAAATGAGGCTAAAGCATAATGTCAGCTAACCCAGCCCCAGCTAGCCAGCCAATGACTACTCTCTGTGAGCCTCCCTGGCTTTCTGACCTCCAGGCCACTTCTCAAAACAGTGCCTTCTGCAGTGGTTTGCAGGGATTTCCCTACACCCCCCCCCCCCAGTGGGGGTGTAACCCCCCCCCATGAATTTCCCCAATAGCCCCTCCCCCAGTGGTCAACTAGTAGTTATGCAGTGTTGCCAATTTAGTCATTGGTTGGAAATTTTAATTTAAATTGAAACATTAAAACACACTTTAAGAGCATATACAGTGTATGATAAAATACTTGTACCTAAAAAAGTATAATAGGTTTGAGAAGTATGAACGAAGACTGGCTTCTTCACACAGCTCTTGTTTTTTCTGACAATGTTGGCACATTCATTTCAGCAATGTTGGCCAACCTTATAATTTCAAATGATTTGTTAGCAAGGTCTGAATGAGCTCTCCCTGACAGCTAGTAATGAGTCAGGGGAGGGAGGGGAGGCTTCAGGACCAGACTGTATTTACATGAGCTCACCTACTCATCCTAGGTATCTAGCAGACAGAACTGTGCTGCCCAAGTGATCAATTTTGGCTGGTGTTGGGATACAAATTTTAGTATTGAATGCGGGGGGTCATGAAATGTTATCCTTATTGTATGACTAAAGGGCAGCAGAACTGTAATATCCTGTCCCGTCACTGAGAGCTGGGTGGAACCTTAAGAGACCAACTCGTAGAGGTCACAGTGGCAAGTGGCAGCAGAAGGAGTTGGCGCAGGGCCATCAGCAATGGAGTGGTGGAGTGAATGGTGGCACGACAAACAATTGCAGCCAAAGTAAGCGGCCGGAGTGAGTGGCGAGCAGCTGGAGGAATAAGCAAGGTGCCCTCATCCTGCCCACCCCCCAGGGTGGGAGGTGAACCCATGCTAAAGCACCTCTGAACTCTGGGTCTTCACTAACCAAGGACAACAACTACAAGTGGGGTGTGGTAGCGGGAGAAGGGAGGGACACGTTAAAGGAACATTTGTTTGTTGGGCTGTGTTTTAGTGACTTTGCTCCAGAATGCTAGATTTGTGACTAAGAAACCTATATAAATATACATTTCCTAGCAGGCCAAGTTTTTTTTTAAAAATGCATTATTTGCCAAGGTCATTATCTCACATTGTTGCTATCTCGAGAAGTTATCTTGGGGAGTTTCTGTACTAAACATTTTTATTATATTATAATTAATTTTTACATAAGAACATAAGAATGGCCATATTGGGTCAGACCAATGGTCCATCTAGCCCAGTACTCTGTCTTCCAACAGTGGCCAGTACCAGGTACTTCAAAGGGAATTGACAGAACAGGGCAATTATCGAGTGATCCATCATCTGTCATCAACTCCCAGCTTCTGGCAAGCAGAGGCTCTCAGAGCATAGTGTTTCTCCATACCAGTCAAGATTTTATAGACCTGTATCATATCCCCTCTTAGTCCTCTCTTTTCCAAGCTGAAAAGTCCCAGTCTTTTTAATCTCTCTTCATATGGAAGCTGTTCCATACCCCAGTCCTTTTAGTTGCCCTTCTCTGTACCTTTTCCAACACCAATATATCTGTTTTGAGATGGGGCAACCAGAACTGCATGCACTATTCAAGATGTGAGTATAGCATGGATTCATATAATAAAAGTGGAGGAGCTTGGTTTGCCAGGACAATCAGCAAAGCCAATGCTGACAAACTATGTGAAAAGGCTGCAAAACACCAATCCTCTGGACTGCATCAACATGCAGAATGGCTTATAAGCCAGTCATTGTCAAAGCCCATTTTAGAAATACTTAATGAGGCTGTTAAAAATGCTGGAGACAGTTTATTCAAACAAACATGGCTGTCACATCATACTTTCTCTTTAATCACCACACACTACAAACTATAGGCCAATGTTAAGTGCATTGTCATTTTTTAATCCAGAAGTTGGACACTTGTTCCAACCAAGACCAACAAATGCTCCCTATCTTTCTTCAAGAAACTCAACTGACTGGTTAGAAGCATGCAGTGCAACAGTGAAAGACTCAGCAGTTGAAAAAGTGAAGAACTCTCTCACCACACTTAGAAAATGTGCATACATGGCTGATGAATGAACCAATGCAAATAGGTATCAAGTATTAAGTCATTGTGTAGATTATCTTGATGACAGTAGTAGGCCAGTAGATAATTTCTAGATGTTCAGGTTATAGAAGACAAATCCGCTGCATTTCTGACAAGCCTTGTCTTAGAAGAGTTAAATGCTTGTAAATTGAGCCCCAAAGAGATGGCTGCTTGTGCATTTGATGGAGCTGCAAACTTCTCTGGAAGAGTAGAGTACAAGCTTTGCTCAGAGAAAAGTGTAACTCTAAACTGTCCTATACACACTGCAGATGCCATCTACTCCAACTAGCACTAGTACAAACTGCAGAATCTTCAAAGGGCATTTAAAAGCTATACATTTAATGTCTTTGTTATACTCTTTTTTCCAGCAAGAGTCCAAAAGGACTGAACGTCTTTGAAAACATAGAAGATACACTGGGACTGAAGTTCAAATTAGTCCAACCTGGGAAAACCCACTGGCTTTCTCATGAGCGATCCTTTGCTGTTGTTTTAAAATTACTGCAACCATTATTATTGGCTTTGGAAAGTATCTACCAAGACGGGACGGATCTAAGTAGTGAGGCTGGTGGACTACTTTTGCTACTAAGTTCAGAGAAGACAATCACCATTCTCTCTTGTAAGTCTATTGTTGAAACTACTTGGGTCATTATACAATGCCATCCAGGCATCTGCTACAACAGTAGTAGATCTCTGTCCAGCAATGGAAGCGACACTTGGATCAATCAGAGAGATATCCATTGAAAACATACTGGAAGACGCAAAGACTTCAGTTCAGAAGTTGACTAATTAGGGCACTTATATTGACTCCTTAAATGAATAAGACAAAGTTTTTGTTAAGTCAGCTGAAAAAGTAAAGTACATAGACTTGATTCTTACATCTCTAGGACACCAACTTCTGGATTCTATCAACATCTATGTAGCTTTTACAGATGCCTGTCTTATAAAACACCGACAGTTGAGTGGAGTGAGGCACTACCAACAATGGGGCTGCCATGTGATCAGGACAGAATAGAGAATTTGAACACAGAGTGGAATATCATAGGATGAACAAATGAAGATTTGACTTCAACTTCTTCTTTATCATCATTAGTGGTTTGACCCAATTTTTGTGCTATGTTTCCTGGGGATGAAAGAAGTAGGAATTCATCTCTTTCTAGCCCCAGTCACAACAGCTACAGTTGAGCATTCTTTTTCCTCATTGAATAGAATTGTGTGTTCTGAAAGAAGTCGCCTTCTGCGTGATCATGAGCATATCATGAAAGACTGGAAGCACCGGACACGTGAGAAGCTACCAAAAATGAATGCACTGCATTCCAGAAGTTAATTAACAGAGTTATGCAAAATTACAACAAGAAACCAAGAAGAATGTAGATATAGTGCTTCATAGTAGGCTTGTGTAGCCAACTTAAATGTGTGATGATTTAAATCTAATAAAATGGTCGTGAAACATTTTTCAGTTTTTACTATGGTGCCATACAGCCCACCTTCGCCCTAACAGTCTCACCTCTCATCTGTCCTCACCCCACCCCTGTATTTTTGAACACCCCCCTAATTTCAATTCCTGGGGAAAACACTGGTGGCCTGGTCCTCCATCGACCTGGACCCATCAGCTGGAAGGAGTGTGTGGGGCACCAGTTTCCATTGTCAGTGAGCGGGGCATTGCCTCTGCTAGCACAGGAGCATGCGGAGGGGTCAGGGCCACATTCACTTGAGTCTTGCCTTACTTCCTGCATGCACGCCTATCACAAAGGTAAGGGGACGTTGGACACTTTCTGAAATCTAGGGGGTTTTTGAGTGTCCCTCTCCCAATACCAGGAGAAAGGGGAAGGGCCAAAGAGGAGCCAGGATCCCAGGACTGACAGGTCCCCAGGGCCAATGGGGGGAGGCCAGCACTCCAAGTCAGCTGATTGACAGGGTGGGCAAGCCAATGAGGAAATCAAGAGTCCAGAGCTCTGTGTGAGCTGCTGCTGGGGCTGCCAGGGCAGAGTAAAGCAGAACAGGAGAGAGTGCAGCCAGCCTGGAGTTGAGCTGGGGAGAGGGCAGTAGCCCAGAGCAATATCCGGAGCCAGAAAAGCATTGGAGTGATAGTGGTGGGATGAGCCTCCTGCTTTCATAGCAGGATCATGTGCACTGGTCATGGGAGAGGGGGAGAGATAGGCCCCTTTCTCAAAGTCTGTGGAGAGGGCATTAAGTGCCAGACCCAGGGAGGTATGTGGCCTGTGTGGCAGAGCTCTGACCTTGTCCCTGTGGGTCCTGCGCTTCTAGGCGGTATATGCTAGCCTCAGTGGCTCTCTGTGACCCTCCACATAGCCCTTCTCTCTCTAGGGCCAGGGTTACAGTCTACTGAGCCCTTTTCATCATAAGCCAGCAAGGAGGTTGGTGAGAGAATTCCCACAGTCTCTGTTGTCCCTAGGGCTTGTTTTAGAACAGTTTAGCCTCCTGTCCTGACAGGGGCCTGACTTCCCCCCCCCAGGAGGTGTTCCTGTAGTGGTGGGCTGGGGAGAACCCAGACGCGCCCTCTACTCCGGGTTCCGGCCCAGGGACCCTAATGGTAGCTGCTGTTGGCAGCCAACCTTTCACTGCCAGAGTTGCTACATTTCCCTGGGCCACTTCCCCACAGCTCTCCTGCTTCTCCCTTACCTTAGGGCTCCCTTATCAATAACTTGAGGGTGTCTTCATTAACCAGTCCTTCAGCCGCACTTCCTCTCCTCTGGCTCCCTGGCTCTCCTCTGCCTGACTGGAGAGAGCCATTTTTATAGTATCAGTGGGGTCTTAAATAGAGTCAGGGGGTCACATTAGCTTAATGGCCTCACCTGACTCTTTGCAGGTTAATTGGAGTCAGGTGTTCTCATTAGCCTGGAGCAGCCCCTGCTCTGGTCAGTCAGGGAACAGAAAACTGTTAATCCAGTGGCCAGTATATCTGCCTTCTGCTATTCTGCTGTACCCAACTGGCCTGGGTCTATCACACCTGACAGGAGGGCCAGAACTGAAGGTGGAGAACGGGTTCTGTCACCTAGAGCCCAAACCCATCTGAGAGAGTGCCACCAGCAGCATCACAGCAGCACATCCCACCCAGGAAGAAGACCACGGACTCGTAAATTTATTGTAACTGTAAGTGTATTGCACTTTAGAGACTGCTGCATTGAACTGCACCCAACTCGGGCCTGACACCGTGAAGGTTCTTTAATCCCCAAAGAAATAGTTTTGGTGTAAATACATTGTCTGTATAAGTGAATTGCAGTGATTGCCGGTTAATAGGGTGACAAGCAAGTTAGGCATATCCTGGAATAAGGGCAACCTCATCCCTGCCCAGACAGATTGAGGTAAACACCCCCAGTCTCAGTTCTCCCTGTGTGAGTTGTGCTCACATGGGCTGGGAATGGGAGGGAAGGTCAAGGTGGGCAGGTACCAGGGTGAAGTGAATCAGGGCAGGGACTCAGATCCTTTTGTCACTCTGTTCAGCTGGGGGTATGGTGTGCATAGAGAAAGTCCCCTACTACGGTGAGATAAATCCCCTGCTTACCCAAGGGTGAGTGGCCACACTACAGACTAACAGTTGATGCTGTGAGCATTGCTGCAATGTCTTGTGCCCACACTGGCAGTGTGTCCATTCAGATGTGGTGCTAAGATTTCTGGGCACACATCCCATGGTTAAGGCTGTGAGTCTGTCATTGAGGTCACGGATTCCACAGCAGCAGCAGTTTGGGTGTGTGGGAGTGGGCTTGGCTCTAGGGGCAGCAGTTTGGGGGGGCAGTGCTTACCTCAGGGTGGGGGTTCCCTTGCTCCCACTGGCATGGCCCTGCAGCTCCTAGGCGGAGGGACCAGGGGGCTCTGCACACTGCCGGCGCCCGCATGCCCCACCCCAGCAGCTCCCATTGGCTGTGGTTCCCAGCCAATGGGAGCTGCACAGATGGTGCTTGTGGCGGGAGCAGCGTGCAGAGCCTCCTGGCCCCTCTGCCACCTAGGAGGTGCAGGGACACACGGAGCTGGGTTGGGAGCCTGCCAGGCCTGCAAACCCTCCCCACCACCGGCACCAGCAGGGGTCCTAGGCCTCGTGTTGCTGCCCGCCCCTCCGCCCAGTACCAGTGGGGGTCTCGGGCCACATGCCGCTGCCTGCACCCCCAGCACAAGCGGGGGTCCTGGGCCACATGCCGCTGCCTGCCCTCCCCCCCATCACCAGTGTGGGTCCCCAGCTGCAGCCCACCCCTCCCCCCAGAACCAGTGGGGGTCCCCAGCCATGCATTGCTGCCCACACCAGTGGGGGTACCCAGCCATGCGCCGCTGCCCACCCTCCCCAGAACCAGTGGGGGTCCCTGGCCATGTGCCACTGCCTGCCCCCCCCCCCTGTACCAGCTGTGTCCCTGGCCACCTCCCCCAGCACCCACGGCGCCCCCAGACCGCTCCCCACCAGAGCACCCACAGCCCCCCGCCCAAGTTTTAGTTAGGGATATATAGTAAAAGTCATGCACAGGTCACAGGTCGTGAATTTTTGTTTACTGCCTGTGATCTGTCCATGACTTTTACTAAAAATACCTGTGACTAAAACATAGCCTTACCCATGGTTCGTAGCACTACAGTAAACAGTGTCAGCCTATTAATACTTAATGCTCTTCTCTGGACTCTCTCCAATTTGTCCACATCTTTCCTAAAGTGTGGCACCCAGAATTGGACACAATACTCCAGCTGAGGCCTCACCAGTGCCAAGCAGAACAGGACAAGTACCTCTGCTGTTTTACATACAACGCTTCTGTTAATACACTCCAGAATGATATTAGCCTTTTTTGCAAATGCATCATATTTTTGATATAAGAACGACCATACTGGGTCAGACCAAAGGGTCATCTAGCCCAGTATCCTGTCTTTCAACAGTGGCTAAAGCCAGGTGCCCCAAAGGGAATGAACAGAACAGGTAATCATCAAGTGATCCATCCCTGTCGTCCATTCTCTGGCAAACAGAGGTTAGGGACACCATCCCTTCCCATATTGGCTAGTAGCTACTGATGGAGCTGTAGTTCTTTTTTGAACCCTGTTATAGTCTTGGCCTTCACAACATCCTCTGGCAAGGAGTTCCACAGGTTGACTGTATGTTGTGTGAAAAAAATACTTCCTTCTGTTTGTTTTAAACCTGCTGCCTATTAATTTCATTTGGTGGCTCCTAGTTCTTGTGTTATGAGAAGGAGTAAATAACACTTCCTTATTTACTTTCTCCACACCAGTCATGATTTTATAGACCTCTATCATATCCCCCCTTAGTCGTCTCTTTTCGAAGCTGAAAAGTCCCAGTCTTATTAATCTCTCCTCATATGGCAGCTGTTCCATACCCTAATCATTTTTGTGCCTTTTTCTAAACCTTTTCCAATTCCAATTGATCTTTTTTGAGATGGGGCGACCACATCAGCACGCAGCATTCAAGATGTGGGCATACCATGGATTTATATAGAGGCAATATGATATTTTCTGCCTTAAAATCTATCCCTTTCTTAATGATTCCCAATATTCTGTTCGCTTTTTTGACTACCGCTGCACATTGAGTGGATGTTTTCAGAGAACTATCCACAATGACTCCAAGATCTCTTTTTTGAGTTGTAACAGCTAATTTAGACCCCATCATTTTATATGGATAGTTGGGATTATGTTTTCCAATGTGCATTACTTTGCATTTATCAACATTGAATTTCATCTGCCATTTTGTTGCCTAGTCACCCAGTTTTGAGAGATCCTTTCATTGTCTGCCTGGGACTTAACTATCTTGAGTAGTTTTGTATTATCTGCAAATTTTGCCACCTCATTATTTACCCCTTTTACCAGATCATTTATGAATATGTTAAATAGGACTGGGCCCAATACAGACCCCTGGAGGACACCACTATTTACCTCTCTCCATTCTGAAAACTGACCATTTATTCCTACCCTTTGTTTCCTATCTTTTAACCAGTTAGTTACCAATCCATGAGAGAACCTTCCCTCTTATCCCATGACTGCTTACTTTGCTTAAGAGCCTTTGGTAAGGGACCTTGTCAAAGGCTTTCTGAAAATCTAAATACACTATATCCACTGGATCGCCCTTGTCCACATGCCAAGGGGAGTAGTGGGGGCAAAAGACATATCTGGCTTCAAGACTAAGCTTGATAAGTTTATGGAGGGGATGGTATAATGGGATCTATTAATTGCCCAAATTAGGCTGTCTTTGACTATTAGCGGTAAATATGCCCAATGGCCTGTGATGGGATGTTAGATGGGGTGGGATCTGAGTTACTACAGAGAATTCTTTCCTGGGTGTCTGGCTGGTGAGTCTTGCCCACATGCTCAGGGTTTAGCTGATTGCCATATTTGGGGTCAGGAAGGAACCTCCAGGGCAGATTGTCCTGGGTTTTTTTGCCTTCCTCTGCAGCATGGGGCACGGGTCACTTGCTGGAAGATTCTCTGCATCTTGAAGCTTTAAACCATGATTTGAGGACTTCAATGGGTCAGACACAGGTTTGATACAGGAGTGGGTGGGTGAGATTCTGTGGCCTGCGTTGTGCAGGAGGTCAGACTAGATGATCATAATGGTCCAGTCTGACCTTAAAGTCTATGATTCTATGATCTGTGTGTGATGTTGCAGTCTATATGGTTTTATAAAAATATATAAGTGAATATAATGTAACTGGGATATGCTTCATGCAAAAGGTCCCTTGTAAAGTATCATTACAAAGCTTATAATCTACTGAGTGTGATCATCCTATTTGTAGAAATGTACCACTCTTGTAACTAAAACTAGAAATATAAAATGTAACTCTGAGGGCCTATTGTAATTATGCAAAGTGGGGGCCATTAATGGTGGTTTGGAATCCTGATGACTCCCATTAACCAGGACCATTGTCTGCAGATGGCTGTGTTTTACCTGTGAGTCTTCCTGTATATGTGTGTGCTGGCAAGTGAATAATGAAGTCTTGCAGTGACATGTGATCATGTCACCTGAACTGGAATCCATCTTTAACCTGGTGCTTTTCCAGTGACGGGAGGGTGGAAACCCAGAGGGACAAAGGGTTCCCGCCTTATGCAAAAGATATATAAAGGGTTGGAACAGAACAGAGAGGAGAGAGAAGTGCCATCATGAAGAATCCCCTATCTACCACCTAAGCTGGAACAAGAGCTGTACCAGGGGAAAGAATTGTGCCCAGGCCTGGAAGGTGTCCAGTCTGAGGAAAAAACTTACTGAAGCATCTCTGAGGGTGAGATTATCGGTATTCAGTTTGATAAGACATAGATTTGTGCATTTTATTTTATTTTGCTTGGTAACTTACTTTGTTCTGTCTGATACTACTTGGGACCACTTAAATTGTACTTTCTGTATTTAATAAAATCACTTTTTACTTATTAATTAACTCAGAGTATGTATTAATACCTGGGGGAGCAAACAACTGTGCATATCTCTCTATCAGTGTTATAGAGGGCGAACAATTTATGAGTTTACCCTGTATAAAGCTTATACAGGGTAAAACGGATTTATTTGGGTTTAGACCCCATTGGGAGTTGGGCATCTGAGTGCTAAAGACAAGCACACTTCTGTGAGCTGTCTTCAGGTAAACCTGCAGCTTTGGGGCAAGTAATTCCAACCCTGGGTCTGTGTTGGGGCAGACGGGAGTGTATGGCTCCGCAAGACAGGGTGCTGGAGTCCTGAGCTGGCAGGGAAAATAGGAACAGGGGTAGTCCTGGCACATCAGTTGGCAGCTCCCAGGGGGGTTTCTGTGATCCAACCCATCACACTGTGGCTAATCATTTTGGTGGTATCAAGTCAAATAGCGGTTCAGTAGTGATGGATGTTTGCCAGGCAATTATTGTTGTCATTCATTCATAGGCGGCAAAGGTGGCCAATGTCCCCAGAATAATCGCAGGTTTTCATTGGACGGGGTTCTCAAATTGTGGTGGAGCCATTGATAGCACACACGTACCCATTGTCTTCCCCAAAGGTGCACATGAGTGTACGAACAGGAAAGGATATTACTTGCTCCTTACACAGGCCTTGGTGGATGATAGAGGGAGGTTCCCTATGCTGGAGGCACTGGCAAAGTGCATCATGCAAGATTCTGGAGAACCCACCTATTTGAATATGGGAAGCAGGTACTTCGTTCCCACCAGATAATATGGATATCAACGGGGCGTGTATCCCCACCTTAATTTTGGCAGACCCAGCCTACTCTCTAATTCTCTGGGTCAGAAAGGCATACCCTGATTTACCAGCACATGGCAGATGACTATACACTGAGTGGGTATGGGATGCTGGTGGGATGTGCTTTCAGTTGACTGAAAGCAAGATGGCTGTGCGCATCTGCATATGAGGGCTGGGTCCAGGTAAATAAGGGACACCACGTGTTCTTACATCCTTGTTTTGGAGGTAGAGATGTTGTAATACGATAACAACATTATTACTTTCTAGGTGTATATTTGACGTTAATATAACAGGTGGGGGTAGGTGGAGAATCATAATTCCTGCATGGGCTGACTCTGTGCATTGGCATGAATTTTAAATCTGAGACTAGTACGTTCTTTCTCTATGTGAATGTTCCACGTGTTATATTTTGGAATGCACACATTAGAGGAATGTTGTCCAACCTAATTTCTTATAGATTTATAACACAGTCAGTCCAGCTGCCAAAAACTAAAATGTAAATTCAAGAAGGCACAACAGGCGCAAATCAAAAGCAATATTATCTCAAAACAACCCAAACACGAACAAAACTGAAAACCAAAAGTAAAAATTAAAACTGCAAAAAAAAGACATGGAAATGCAATGTCACATGTAATGGAACTGTACATTATCAGCATATGTGTTCTTTTTACCCCAGGCTGGCATGGGGGTGGAGTGCACTGGGTGCTGCTGACTGTGTGTGTGTAACCCACAGACTTCCTGGGTGTGGTGTTCCGTCCTCTCTAGTGGCACCAAGACCACTTAGAGATTAATGAGTCTGCTGCAGAGTTAGCTAAGAGCGATGTGGTGTTTAGCTCATGCAGTAGAGGCTCATGCATTTAGCTCCAGAGGTCCCAAGTTTGATCCTGCCTGCTGATAACCAGTGTCTTGTCGGTGTTACATGTGCATCTCCATTACACATGGGCTGGCTCAGCCTCCATCCCAAGTACTCCATCGGCTGCATTGCATAGTAAGTAGCATGGTAGAAAAGCCACTGGAGTGGCCTTGACTGGCTTGAGTTCATAGTGGGTGCATCCTGAGATTTTTGGGCAAGCATCTCAAAGAGTTTTCAAACATTCCTGGGCACAAGTTAATTCCATTTCACTTTCTGTGTCATAGCAAAGCAGAAATTGCAACTTTTATCTCACATTCAACTTTGTCCCAACACCTCTTCACTTGGTGCCTGCTGCGTGACAGGGTTCCTGCTTCCCAGCAAGACAATGGCAAGTGTCTTCTGTACCTTTATCTGGGAGATTTGGCACATTTGCCAGATCTGGCAATGGCTTTTGCAGGCTTGGGGGGAAAGGGATAGGAAGCAGAAAATTGTTGTTGATGGTTTTTAAATTGTTTCAGGCTGTGGTGGCACTGGAGGATGTGAATCAGCTGGAGATCCTAAATTGGAAAAGAACAGTTGTTCCAGGCCTCTGATAGAAAACCATCCACCTAGGTCATAGAAATCTTTCATTGTCTGAAAACAGATGAGCATATCAATGATTGGAGGAGATTACTGAACGTTGCTGATTGATTCTCAGTTGATCAGCCAATGCTCTTATTTCCTTTTCTCCGAAATGGGGATTCTCTGGGGGTACTGTATGGCACTCAAAAGCTAACTTTGGAACATCCACATGAATGTCTTCCTGGGAAAACAAAATCTTCTTGTCTTGCTTCACAGATCTAAATCTACTCTGATCCAGATATATTCTAAATAGATATGTACAGTATGGATGGATCTCTCAAAAAAGATAGCTCTTCAGTGTAGGAGTTGGACCAACAGCCCCCAGTGAAGGATGGACTCCATTAAGCAGAAGTTCCTGAGATGTGTTAGCCCAGAAACACTTGTTTCCCCTATGCCCTAATCTTTCAGCAATTCTGGGGAGACCATTCTGGTCCATCACTTTTTTGAACAAGTCCCTTCTCTGCCTGTCTCACGATGACATCATGCAATGTAAGGACTGCCTGCAAAGGTGCCTATGAAATTAAAAACCTGCACCCTTCAAACCCCCAGCTCCCTACCCATGCAACGCCCCCAAACCCTGCTGCCCACACCTGGCTTCCAAGCTCAAAATCCCTAGCCCAAACCACAAGCCCTGCTGCCTACGCCCATCCACCACACCAACAGTAAAAGTTCCCATGCAAAGGGGAAGTAAGGTGGAAAATGCCTTGGCAGATCAAAGCTCTCCCCAGACTGGAGGAGACCATGCAAATGGTATTCCAAAACTGAGGGGAAAGCGACATTTTCTCATTATTGCCATGGAGACTCGAATTACTACAATAACTCCTTTTTCTGTTTCTCAGCTCCCCCAGATCCTGCACCTGACACCCCATGTCCCTGACAGCCCCAGCTTACAATAGCCTCTGCTTTCACTCTGCCTCGCTGCCCAGCCACGTGCTCCAAGATGAATTCCAAGCAGGGTACAGCCAATCTAGACATCAGTAAAGCAGTTGATAGAGCACCAGAAGGGAATCTGTTAGTTAAGATAGAGAATATGGGGATTTGTACAAGAATTGGAAAGTGGGTATGGAACTGGCTAAAAGGGAGATGACAATGGGTTGTGCTGAAAGGGAAATGATCAAGCTGCAGGGAGGTTACTAGTAGAGCTCCTCATGGCACTAGTCTTCAGACGGATCTTTAATATTTTCATTAGTGACCTTAGCACAAAAAGCAGGAGTATGCTAATGAAATTTTCTGATGACACAAGGTGGGGAGGTGTTATCAACACAGAGAAGGATCTTACAAGAAGAACTGGATGACCTAAAGGACTGAAATGTAATAGAAGAAAGTGCAAGGTAATGCACTGAGACTAGTACCAATAATTTCTGCTAGAAGCTGGGAGATCATCATTTGGAAACGACAGAGGAGGAGAAAAACCTGGGTGTATTAGTCAATGGCAGGATGATGATGAGTAAGGCTAAGATTTTGTCGCCGTTATTTTTAGTAAAAATCATGGACAGGTCACGGACAATAAACAGAAATTCACAGCCAGTGACCTGTCCCTGATTTTACTAAAAATACCTGGGGTCAGGACTAAGTAGGGGAGAGGAAAGGAGTGGGGAGGGGGGGACCGACTGGCCGAGCTCCCTGCCTTGGGAGGGGTCACATCCCCATTCCAACGGCTGCAGTGGGGTGGCACAGCCATGGGGGCACACAGCCCCCGCTGCTGTAGGACAGGGGTGTATGGCCCCAGTTGGACCCTGCCCAAGCTCCAGCGGCAGCTCTGGGAAGCCGTGAGGGGGATACACAGCCCCCGCTGCAGCCACTAGGCAGGGGTGCATGGCCTCCACTGAAGCCTCCAGTGAAAGCTGTAGAGCTGGGGCGCAGCGGGGGGCACAGCCCCCACTCCAGAGCTGGCCGCAGCTGTTGCACGGGGTGCACAGCGCCAGCTGCAGCTCCTGCCAAGTCCTGGCCACAGCCTTGGGAAACCGTGAGGGGAGCACACAGCCCCTGCTGCAGCCCCCAGCAGAAGCCACGTTGCTGGGACACAGTGGGGGATGCAGCCACAGGGAGTGCACATCTCCTGCTCCAGAGCTGGCTGCAGCTCCTGGACAGGGGCTCACAGCCCAGCTGCAGCAGTCCTCCACCCCCAAGCCACAGGGCAGGAGCTGAAGGGTACTGGTTTCAGCCCCAGTTACAGGGCAGGGGTGCACAGTCCTGCCTCCAGCCCTGGCTTCAGCCGCTGACAGCTGAAGCGGAAGACGTCACAGAGGTTTGGTAAAGTTGTGACTGCCGTGTCCTCCGTGACTAAATCGTAGCCTTAATGGTGAGCCACCAATGTCATGGAGCAGTGAAAGAGGCAAATGTAATCCTAAAATGTATCAGGCAAGATATTTCCAGTGGAGATAGGAAAGTGTTATTACCATTGTACAAGGTAAGATCTCATCTGGAATTCTGTGTGCAATTCTGATCACCCATGTTCAAGAAAGTTGATTTCAAACTGAAACAGGTGCAGAGAAGGGCTGCTAGGATGATCAGGGGAATGAAGAGTCTATATTGTCAGAGGATGCTAAAAGAGCTGAAATTGGTTTAGCCTAGCAAAATGAAAGCTAAGAAGAGATCCGATTGATCTCTATGAATACATCAGGAGGGAACGCCAGGAAGGGAGATGAGCTACCGAAGCTAAAGGACAACATTGGCACAAGAACAAATACATATAAACTGGTCATGGGTAAACTGAGGCTGGAAATTAGACGGTTTCTAACCATCAGAGTAGTAAGGTTCTGGAACAGCCTCCCAATAGGAGTAGTGAGGGTAAGAAAACTAACTAGTTTTACAATGGAGCTTGACAAGGTCCTAAACAGGATTACATGACGGGTTGCCTGTGGGATTCAGTGACCCATGAGGTCCCTTCCAGTTTGGTGTTCTGCTGTTCTTATTTCACATGGGCAAGCAGTGATGTAGTCATGCAAGCAGCATTGTATGTATTTTTACACGTCAAACAACCACAGCAAATGCAGGAATCAGGGTGGCCTGCACAAGCAGGACTGCAGCAGGCATCTATATCTATGTGATATGTTTCACACTGGCACTAGCAACACTGTATATTCTGAAGCAAGCAAAACTAAAATACTGCTGGCATAGGGATAACATACAAAAAGGACCATAGTCCCATTGTGCTAAAGAGTTAAGCTGCAGATTGCGGGGATGGGTGGGTGAAGTTGTTGCAAAGACACATCTATTCTATGCAACTGAATGGAACCAATAGCTCCGCATCCAGTTTATATTGGTTCAAATGTTGGTCCACTGTTGTGGAATGATGCAGGAGAAGTTTTCATTCAATAGAAACTTCAAAGGGTCAGTCAGATTTCCGGGCAAGGCAAACTGTTCCCTGGGCAGTTCAACCCCCGGGGTTAGGAGCCATTTCTGGCATCCTTGTTAATTTCACTCCCAGTTGTTGGGGGGGAGGGGGGGAAGGTGTGTGTGACCATGGCAGGGGCAGTTCTTTTCTGCCCCCTGGATGAGGGGATCTCCAATACTACTATAATACAATAGTAGGGGCTGGTTGCTGGGGTCGGGGCAGTCGGCGGCAGGCTGCAGCTGCATTGTTTGTGACACACACATACATACTGGATGTATTCCTGTCCTGTGGGGAAGGTGCCAGTGCCCTTTTAGGGGGTAGAGGGGGGGGCACCCATATCCTCCCACTCATGGCCCCTCGTTGATGTCTCTATGGTCCGAGAGCACTGTTCAGCTTGCCCAGAAGAGTCCAGTTAACCCTACCCAGCCCCTCAGACCAGGACTCTGTCTGATGGGCTACAGAAGCCAGCATATGGCCACAGCACTGTTGGGCGTGGTGACAGCTTGGGCCAAGTAACCTAACTCTGATATGCTCATGGAGCTGACTCATTTCAACTTATTGAACTGCAGTATGCAAATTAGCTAGACCTGAGCTATTGGCAGAGCCCTGGCTCTAGGCTACAATCCAAACTATGAGATATACTAAGATATTTACTCTGGTTGTAACTCCAATCAAGTTTCTTTAGATACAACCTACAGGCAGGATTTCAGAGAGTTTCAGTAACTACATGGGAAGTTTGAGGAGTCGGTCGTTCTGCTACTGAGATAATTTGGGATAAAAAATAGACTGACACAGAGGGCTAAATTCCCTTATAGACCCATTTAAAATTAAATGTAATTCCTAAATGAATTAGCTAATTAACTTGTTAATTCTCAGAAAATGCATTCTGTGCCCAAAGAGTGAATGCTGGGATTTTAGGAGGATACTTCGTATTTTTCCTACATAGCTAAGAGGTTGAATCCCTGCTTTAATTGAACAACTCAACTCACCCTTAACTATGAGGTTGAGACCGAGGTCAGATTAAGGCATAACTAGGGCCCTAGCTCATGGAGTGACATGATTACATCATCGTCTCAGTTTCATTTTTTTAATAGTTTCTAGCACCCATGGTCAGGAAAGATCATTTGAAGACATGACCTGAAGGTAACTGCTGTAGCATCTGCTTGAGTCTGCAGAGAGCTTGAAACAATAGCGCTGAGGAGGTCTGCCCCATTCATCTCAATGGGGTGTTAACTCTGAGGCCTGCTGCTCTGGACAGCCCCACCAGCAGCATCACCCCAACACAGGACTCTGGGTGGCAGGAGAGAGAGAGTGCAGCAAATGGCCTATCTGCCCCAGCAGATATGCCCTGGAGGCTGGAATAAACACTGAGGGCCTCCCCTGCTCCTGCCTCCGTTTCTCTTGGGGGAAGGAGGTCCCCTTCCACCAGCCCTCCAAAGGAGATGTGTGAGACCACAATCAAGTCTGGGCTGAAGGAGCAGAACTATGGGACATCCCATTTTTGGAGGAGCCTAAGGCCCCTGATTGCTTTAAACTAGCCCTAGTCACAACTACTTCATGAATTATCTCCAGAGTCTGGTGATTCACACTTCCCTTTGATGTTCCCATGATTCTTAGGGCAAAGTATGATGCAGCTGTCTCTGGTTCTTTTTCTGGCTTGGCCTCTCCCATCCCTTTTCTGAATCCACACACTCCAAAAGCTGCAAAATAAAAGTACTTTAAAAAGAGAGATGATGTCTCTGCCCCCCCGCCCCGTTTAACCTGATTATCTGGCAGCAATGCTGGCTTAGTTACAGGGCAGGGCATCTGTTGTGGTGGGCAGGAACAGCAGAGAGGATGAACGTGTAACGGTTGTGAAGAGAAAGGAGCAGTACTATAACTAAAGGAGCAATAGCAGCCATTAAGAAATATTGAGTTCTGGAAGGAAATCTGAGAGCTGATTCATAGGCAGGCTGTCATGTTGTCTGGGAAGTCCCCCTCCAGGGAAGCCTTTGGCAGGAAGATTTGTTCACTTTGCCTGTGCTGAGATCTCTGCTTGTGTGGGACCAGTGCTGGTAGCAGATCTGTTTCCTCGGATAACATGTCTCAGTCTCACCAGGAGGGAGGAGACTCACTCGCACTCAGAGAAGTTTTTCCCCAGTTTCACTTTCAGGGCTTGGACTTGTTTTGGGATTGGCTAGTGACTCAGCCTGTTGTGCTGGTGTGAGACTCCTCACCAAACCACTGCAGAAATGAGGAAGTGCTGGATCACTGTACAGCCAGGAACTTTCTGAGCAGCAGGTTGCGAAGTGGCTCTCCCGCAGGTTACAGAGCCGAACACCTGGTAAGTTCCCTGGCGTTTTCCCCAGGGGAATCAATGTCCTTTCTGACATCTGTGGCTCTTTTTTATTTTCTTTTGTGGTGAAGGTAGAAAGAGGCACAAAGGAGACTTCTGTGATCCGCCCCCCCCCCATGCAGCCTGCCATCCTGGAAATTGCCAGCTAAGCTAGAGTTTGCTTTGTTCTGACTTGGTGACAGTCACAAGACTCTGTCTTTCTGCCAAGGGGCTGAATGGGGCCTCTGGGCTCCTCTAGCAAAGTTTTGAAACTGCACATCTAACAGGAGGCTGAAGAATGCTGGTATCTTCTGAGCCTTAAAGGGATGTGAAAGCATTAATATGTGAGAAATGATACTTTCATTTATCGGGTGGAATCAGCGTCACACATGCTCTGCCGGGGCCTGAGGCAGGGCGAAACTTACAGGTCTGGTTTTAAATATTATTCTTCGGATTTTATAACCAACTAAAGCAATGTTTCTTTCAGCTACCCATGCCACCTGGGATTGTCTAGAGCAGGGGTCGGCAACCTTTCAGAAGTGGTGTGCCGAGACTTCATTTATTAAGGATTTGCGTGCAAGTAATACATTTTAATGCTTTTAGAAGGTCTCTTTTTATAAGTCTATAATATATAACTAAACTATTATTGTATGTAAAGCAAATAAGGTTTTTTAAATGTTTAAGAAGCTTCATTTAAAATTAAATTAAAATGCAGAGCCCCCCGGACCGGTGGCCAGGATCCGGGCAGTGTGGGTGCCACTGAAAATCAGCTCGCGTGCCGCCTTTGGCATGCATGCCATAGGTTGCCTACCCCTGGTCTAAAGCAAATTACAGGCGGTGGTAAAGTAACGTTCCTACAGACTAGAAGGATCCCAAACACTACCTGCCATTGAAACAAAAGATTTTATTTTCTCAACATACGCAAAAGAGTTGTAGAGGTTCAAGAAAGCAGCCTGAGTAAGGCCCATCCATAGGTCGCAAACTTGCAAACCTCTAGGCACATCAGTAATTTCATGTACATGTACATAGTCCCTTTGAGTGCATTGAGACTATTCCAGTGTGTCAAGTTATTCACATGCCTTAATATTTGCAGGATCAGGGCCATTGTTTATTTCATGTGCATGTGTGATCTGGCTAGGTACTTGCTGTGGGCCCATCACCATAGCATCTGAGCACCTTAATGCGGTGATGCCCGTGGCAAGACTTATTCTACAGTGAGGCTTACAGTTCTCCTGGTAAATTTCATATGTTAAAAGCCACGATGCCAATGACAGAGGATTTGCTTCCTAATGGACGCAGTGCTGAACACAGCTGGGAGCTGGGCTTTAGTAAGATTCAAATGTAAATGTGAGCAGGGGCGGCTCCAGGCACCAGCGCACCAAACGCGTGCCTGGGGCAGCCTGCCGGTCGCCGTAAGGGCGGCAGTCAGGCTCCCTTCGGCGGCGTGCCTGCGGGAGGTCCGCTGGTCCCCCGGCTTTGGTGGCTTTGGTGGCGGTGGGGACGCCGAAGACGTAGGACTGGCGGACCTCCAGCAGGCACACCACCGAAAGCCGCCTGACTGCCATGCTTGGGGCGGCAAAATACATAGAGCCGCCCCTGAATGTGAGGCTGCAGATCAGTCTATGCTGGGGTCCTCCACCCCGCCCCCTGGGGGTGTGGATGGAAGAGATGCACCTAGAGAGGCCAGGGCAGCCCTCACAATTTATCCCTGCCGCTGGGATGTGTCGGGGTGGGCCAAATGGGAGTTTTGAGAAATGCACCGAAATCTTCAATGAATGAGATTTCTGTGTATTTCTACTCCTGGAACATGCCACGTGGATCTGTGGTGCTACCGGCAGCAACCACTGTTATCGTCACATTGCTGCTAATGTCACACTGAGCCACACACTTCCCTGGAGAGCTTCCTCTGAAACCAGGGAGTTCCCCACTCTACTGCATCTTCCTGAAAGCTGTTATCACTGCTACCATATCCGACCAGCCCTCACCTGCCACGCAGACCGTGCCCTCATGACAGTATGTGCTGTGGGTAAGCCAGGAGATCTGCCAGCAGCAGATACCCCGGCACAGTGAGCGTGTCAGGGATGTGGCCAAAGTGCCAGTACAGTATGGCTGCTCTAAACTACTCCACAGATCAGACAAAATGGACCTGGGACTGGGGAGCTGTATCTGACTCCTTTGTAGCCCCCCATCCCTCTCAGCTGGACTCTGACCCTATATTGCAGGGTAGAGGAAACAGAGGGGGGAGGGGAACAGGCAGGTCAGCAGGGAGTCCTGGCTCCCAGTCCTCCAGGGCTTGTCCTGTTGAGGTCTGTGAATGGCAGAGGGATGGAGCTGGGCGGGGGGGCAGGGCAGAGATTGTGGGGAGGGAAATGGGGGTAGAAGCAAGGCTATGGGGGCAGGGCTGGCTCCAGGGTTTTGGACGCCCCAAGCAGCCCAAAAAAAAAATAAATAAAAAAAAAGCCGTGATCACGATCTGCGGCGGCAATTCGGCGGGAGGTCCTTCGCTCCGAGCGGAAGTGAGGGACCGTCCGCTGAATTGCCACTGAATAGCTAAACGTGCCACCCCTCTCCGGAGCGGCCGCCCCAAGCACCTGCTTGCCAGGCTGGTGCCTGGAGCCGGCCCTGTATTGGGGGGGTGGGGGGGAGGGATGGGCAGGGGGAAGGAAGCCCTGACTATCCAGCTCACTTCTTTGAATGGTTCCCTGACGTCCCTCTGTCCAAGCTCCAAAACTACCAAACCTCCTTTAGCATCTGCCCCCATGCGTCCCTTGGCAGATATCCGGCAGCCTCCCCACTCCCCTGGGAGGGCACAGGCCCCTCTCCCTCTGCACAGCTCTGGTGCCCCCTCCCTAGCCGGGCACAGTTCTGGGGAGCTCTGGCTGCTCTCAGCCCCCCATTTCTGGGTTCCCCAATCCCCCCACCCTGGCACATTTCAGACTCACCCCATTGCCCCGTCCTCCAAGCACAGCAAGCTCCCCACCCAGGAAAGCTAAGGCCCCTGACATCCTGCAGTGCCCCTCACCTGCCCTTGTTCTACCTTCTCCTGCCGGGGGGGGGGGGGTGAGGGTAGAGGAAACATGTGTCTGCTTTTGTTACCCCAGCATGCTGCTCCAGCAATAGGCCACCAAAGGAACAATCTATGTGATGGTTACTAAAGACCCCATGGTGCACAGTTGGCCTGTGGGCCCTTTATGTTGGGTAACATGGCAACAGCCAGCTGCCTCTCTGCTTTGATATGCTGGCATGTGGGCCAGAAGTTTCCTTTCTCACAAAGACCCTCTGCCTCTTTCTAGGGAGGTGCAGCTTCCTAGTGGGAGAGTGGCCAGGGAGTGAGGCGCTTAATTGCTGACACCAGCCCCGTGCCTTGCCCGTGGAAGACCAAGCTGCTGATTAAGCAATGCCAAAAGGTGAGCAGCGCTCAACCATGTTCAGGGGATAGGGCTCCCTTCACTGTGATCCACAGTAGCTATTTCTCTCTTCTGCCCACCCCCAAAGCACAGCAAATGAGTTTAAATACACATCTGTATTGCTGTGCTGCAGGTGTGGCACACAACTGTGGGTCACACACTTTGGTGCTTTTCCCAAAGCCCCAGCTGCTGGAATCATGTGATTATGGGAGAATTTCAGGTTCCATTTAAAACAAGAAACCGAGTTTCTACCCCCTTGGTTTGCGGAGAAAAGCTGGACAACGCGAGCCAGGAACACTCCAACACCAGAAAGCAAAGAAAAATAACACTGAATGTGTTTTGTTGAAATCTCACAATATTTAAAATCATCTCATGTTTTCTAGGGCGTGACTCATGATTTTTGAATGTTTGGGGTTGATGCTACTGTTATTTTTCTCTCAAAACTTAACCGACCCTTAATGATGGAGCCACCACCGGTGCTTCCAGGAGAACTGTTGTATGGTGCTCCGCTAATTAGCCAGATGTAATGGAGCATTTCTGCAGGCCATCTTTATTAACGAGACACCCGATGTGCAGTTGCAGTGTATCCTACTGTTCAAACGATCAATATACAAATCGTACAGCTCTGGGCGCTGTGGCCCATAGGTTTAAACACTGTAAAAGTGGTGATGGCAGCATGCCAGACCCCAGTTGCTGAGAAGGCGTGCCAGCAGTTCTACAGGCGAGGAGCATCAGCTTGAGCAGATGGATACAGCCCCTTCCAGAGCTTCTCAGCACAGGGCAGGAGCACCCTTCAGATGGTGCAGCATCATGTGCCTGGCCAACTGAGTGAAGTGGCACAGAGAGGGATGAGCCCAGGGCCCCAGCCTGCCCCATGGAGGTGGCTTTTCACCCAGGAGTCTATGGCATCTCAAAGTCAAGAACTGCGTGAGGCACAAGATAAGGGAGGGCTCCAGTCACCACCCTTCCCTTCCATCCCTTGCAGGGAAAAGAACACCCTGCATCATGCTGGGCCATCTGGCCATCCAACTCCAGGGAAAACAGGTTGAATATTTAGGGCTCAGAGCACCAGGCCACTTTGGTGCTCCTCTCTCTGTTCCCTTGGCTGCCATTACCACTCTGCATCTGCTTCTCTCTAGCTATTGTGATCACTGAGCAGCCGGCCTCCGCCTCCGTCCCTGTCGGTTACTCCCTCACGATGCGATGTAGGGCCACAGCCTGCACCTCCCCACAGTACCAGTGGTTCTACCAGTGCCAGGTAAGGCCAGGGGAAAGCACAGTCTGCGACTGCAAGACAGAGGCTCCCCTTCCCACTCCAGCCACTGTGCCCCATGCATCAGTTACAGGGCTGGGCAGAGAACCCTCCTTAGCCCTGTCAGTACAAAGCTGCCATGTCTGAAAGACTGAGTGGCCAAGAGTGGGGAGTGGGCTGGATCGGGGCTGAAGGAAGATGGCAGCTGCTGCTCCTACCAATCAGATTGGCATGTGGCCGGGCAGCCTGCTGATTGTTTGTGCTAGCACTGTCTGTAAGGAAGCTAGTAGAGAACAGAGAGGGGCAGAGGGTTGGACGGGGAGCTGAAGGTAGAGGAAACAGTGCTGGTGGCTGGGGGTGCAGGAGCAGTTCAATAAGAAATAGATTTGTTTAGCAAGAAAGGCAGCAGAACGGGAGGAAAAAGAGCAGAGGGGGGAGTCCCCAGCTGCTGGCTTTTCTCCAGAGGTGCTCAGCTCAGGAAGAGGCACTGGGGGTGGGGAGGAGACAGTGGAGTCAGCAAATTCAAGAGAGGACAGTGTGGTTGAAGGAGGAGAGTGAGCACAAGGGAGAGACTGGTGGGCTGTGACAGAGGGAGGGGCTGAAGAGGAATGAGTGGCACTGAGGGATGAGAAGGAATGTGCAGGCACTGGGAGAACTGAGAGCAGTGCTGGGGGTGAGGGTGGGGTTGGCTGTGTCTTGGGAGGGATAAACGCATTGGCCCAGTAATTGCAGTCAAACAAGGAAGCTGGGAGAGGAAGGGAGGCAGCAGAGCTCGAAGGACAGCAGCCAGGGCCAGTGAAGTCACTTAGGGAGGAGGAGCCAGGGAGACAAGTTATAGCCCTCCAAGGGAAAGGCAGCGAGAGCTGGACCAAGCCAGCTTAGAGGAGGGAAAGGTGCGTGCAGGGGAAGTAAAAGGGTATGACAAGGCACAGTAAATTTCACTGGTGGGCCAAGTGACTGCAGGATGGCAGCCTCTTCTCTTGGGCATGCAACGAGAGACCAGGAGTCTCTGCTCTCAGGGCCTGATTCTCCATTGCCAGGCATCTGGAGTCAGTGCTGCACCTGGGCACAGCGCCCAAACCAGTCCCCGCTGCTCACTGCCACAGGGGTAAGAGTCTGACCCTGAGGCTGCACAGGCATCAAGTGACACAAGGGGCCAGATAGCAGCAAATCAGGCCCGCAATGTTGATAAAGCAGAGCAGGGCCCAGGTGCTAACAACCAGGTGGAACAGTGACACTACATCCCCTTGGGCCTGGCCCTGCTCCACCCTCCCCATGAGCTGTTCTGCCACACTTGCCATTAACATCTGATTTCAGATTAAAACATTGGAAACTGCAAACCCCATCCACCAACATGCAGACATGCGCATGTGCACACCTTTCCCTTCTTTGGCATTCACATCCATCTCAGGCAGGCTTGTTGTGCAGTCCCATGCTCACCCCAAATGCTCGTCTTGGTTCAGGAAAGGAAGCCAGTTAAATGGGACAGTTTGGCTCAGTCATCTTTGCTAGGATGAATCCTGCTGCTAGGACAGGTTTGACAAACAAACACAGGAGAGCAGGAATAGGAGCCCCCGTCTCTGCATTCACAGCAGTGCAACCAGCAGGATGCATCTATGCAGCCTGGGAATCTCAGCTCCATTTCCATACCTGGCAATACCTGATGGTGTGCTCTGCCTTCCTGGCTCATTCTGATCCATTCTGTCACCAGGACAGGGCTGCTTCAGCTTGCCCTACTGCTTACACAGCCATGGTATAATAGAGCTGGGTCCATTCTGGAGCTGGCCAGGTTTGGAACCGGGAGGCTAGGAAACCAAAAGCAAAGAGAATGGGGGGAAGTGGGATGTGTTTGCTTATTCAGACCCATGGTGCATCAATGGCAAGTTGCTGCTGGGAGCTGTCAAATGAGCTCTTCTCCCCTGCACCCATCTCTGCATCATCCATCAGTCTTGTTAACGGGGCTTGAAGCAGGGAGGTTCTGCCACGTCTCTAGGGTAATGTCTCTCTCCAAGAGCTTGCTGGTGCCTTTGGGTTACAAATGTACTGGTGAAGAGAAAGGACTTCATGCCATGTCCACAGGTTGCGTTTTCTTTTCAGTCTGCTTGCTGCCAGATTGTGGGGGCCACGGAGCCAGATTTGCTCATCACTGCAAGGGAAACTCGACTGTACATCTGCCGAATCAATGACCTGCACAAAAATGTCACCTTCTCTAACTGGGTGAGAGTAGAGGTCCATCAGCACATTGCCAAAGGTACAAGCTCTTCCTTCCCCCACGTACACAGCCCGCGTGTTAGAGGGCCTATTCCTTCACCCTTTCACTTCCCTGGTCCTTCTCGCATGAACAGAGAGCAACAATACCCGAAGTCCGAAGGTGCAAACAATTCGATGTTTATTGGGGTGAACTTCCAGCAAGCAATGATTCCAATTTCCTTCCTCAGTGTCCCCCTTCCCAGCTCTGACGCACAGAGCCTTGCCTATGTCCCTGATCCCATTTCCCCCCGTTAGCAAAACATGATTCCAATTCCCGCCGCCCCGAGCCTGATTGACTGCAGACTATATAGTAAAACTTGAGTTCTGCTTATCTATACCTTAACCAATCATTTTACTGAAATTTAACTAACCAATCCTAACATATTGTAACATGATTATCTAACCAATTATATCTCACCACCTTAATTGGTTTACACCCAACAAAATTAATTATACAGCAGACAAAAACAATCTCAGAACCCGACAGAGTTTATACATATAAACAATAGGGAAGTGGGGACTATAACACTTTGTTGCTAGAACAACAAAGAAATTAGGATTTCACACCCCAGCTATTGATAAGTGAGTTCCTGCCAGACAGGATGCTATCAGACTAATAATAATAATGGAGATATCCCATCTCCTAGAACTGGAAGGGACCTTGAAAGGTCATCGAGTCCAGCCCCCTGCCTTCCTTAGCAGGACCAAGTACTGATTTTGCCCCAGATCCCCAAGTGGCCCCCTCAAGGATTGAACTCACATTCAATTGAAAGCACAGACCTCCAGACTGGAGCGCTGGGAGAAGACCACAGCCCAGTTGGAGCCCCAGAGGTATGGGGGTGGGAAAAGTTTTCTTTAAATCTTCTAGGCTCTTCCCTTTCTCTGGAGGTGATAGATTGGATCACCTTTTCAACAGCCCCAAAATGCCGTATTTCAGAGTGACTGGTGAGGACGTGACCATTCGCTTCCCAGCTTATGGCTGCCCCTGCTGTTTAGCCAAAGGTCTTAGCCTAAGAACCAGGCCTTAGACTATTATAGTGAGAGAAGGCCTATACACCGGCAGACTGATTTTGATTCTTGTTTTGAACCTCTATAACTAGCTAAGTGATAAGAATACACCTAAATTCTTAAAATATTGGTCTTTGCAGACAGGCCTGAATATCTATATCCTAACACTGCGTCCCTCTAGTGAGAGCTCACCTTCCCTTAGAACAGAGACTCTCCAGAGGATATCCTCAGTGGAAGCATGCCAGACCAACCCATCACATGGTATCAAGGGAAAGCAGGCTCCAGCGATTTGATCCTGCCAATCTGCCCAAGTCAGACAGCTGTCTCTGTGCTCCCAAACTATTTAAATCAGTGTCCTTATCCCCTGAGTGTGTGGCTCTGGATCTCCATGTCTCCAGTTTATAACATTTACTCCAGAACTCCCTGAGAGTGTTACCCACTGGGCTGTGTGCCTGTATTCAGCAAAGGGATTTGTATACTAGAAAGTCTCTGAAGCTATGAGAGAGGGAGCAAAATTAACACCCTGAACTAACAGGTAAAGCACAAATAGGTCACTAGTTAGTGTCTGCCAAATCACAATAGGGAACAGGATGGCCAGCTCCTTACGCACCTATCTACAATGTGTAGGGAAAAAAGCCATGTAATCATGGGGGACTTCAATCTGAGTGACATATGCTGGAGGTCTCATGCTGCCAGGACTAAAACATCCCTGGAATTTCAAAACATAATAGATGACAATTTCCTAACTCAAAAAACGTTGCAGCCAGCATGAGGGAATTCTTTATTGGACCTTCTTGTAAGAGATAAAGAGGAGATGATCACAGGACTAAAAATTAATTATAGCTTAGCTACAAGTGTTCATGACTTGATCACATTTGTAATGTGTAAATAGAATAAAGTCCAGACCAGTAATATATATGTGTGGTACTTGGGCCAATTTCCCGAAGCTGAAAACAATTATGAGCCAAATGAGCTGGGAGGAAGAATTTAATCAGAAAAATATGAATGATAGTTGGGAATCATTTAGAAAACCTTACTAAATCCCCCAAAAGCCATAATCCCACAACTGAGGAAGAAGGCCGTATTGGTTAAAAAACCAGCCTGGGTTAGAGGGGAAGTGAAGGCAACTGTAAAAAAAGTTAATATATAACAAATGGAAGAAAGGGGAAATTGATAGTAATGAATATAAATCAGAAGTTGGGAATTGTGGAAAACCAATAAGGAAGCAAGAGGACACAAGGAGAAATTTATGGCCAGCAGAATTAAAAAGAGTAAGAAGGAGTTTTTTATATGTACATTAGGAGAAAAAATTATCCTGACAGTGCTATTGGTCAAGTACTAGCTGGAATTGATAGAATTATCAATAATAATGCTGAAAAGGCAGAAGTGTTCAATAAATACTTCTGTTCTGTATTTGGGGGGAAAAAACAGGTGATGCAGTCTCATCATATGGTCATGAGAACACACTTTCCATTCCACAAGTATCTTAGGAGGATGTTAGACAGAAGCTACTAAATTTAGAGCATGGCTACACTTGCAGATGTAGAGCGCTTTGAGTTAAACCAGCCTTCGTAGGGTGCAGTAGGGAAAGCGCTGTAGTCTGTCCACACTGCCAGCTGCCAGCACTCTGGTGTGGCCACATTAGCAGCTCTTGCAACGGCCACAGAGAGAAATGCATTATGGTAGCTATCCCAGCATGCAAGTGGCTGCAACGTGCTTTTCAAATGGGGTGGAGTGGGGTGGAGTGTGACAGGGAGTGTGTTATGTGTATGTGGGAGGAGAGCGAGTGGGTTTTTGGGTGGCTGAGAGCATGTCAGCATGCTGTCTTGTAAGTTCAGACAGCAGCAAACCTCCCCCTCCCGCCTCTCTCTCTCACACAGCATTCCACAGTAATGGTTGCTTTGTCTCGGAGCAGATAAGCATGCCGGCTATCAGAAACGGAGCTTTCAAAGGGTATATCCAAAACAATGACAAGAGTGGCCACTTGACTTAAGGGGATTATGGGACGTTTCCGGAGGCTGATCAGAGCGCAGTAATGCAACACCTCATTCACACTGACGCTGGGGCACATCAAACGTTATTCTACTCGCCGAGGTGGGGTACCAGGAGCGCTCTAGCCGTGGAGTCAGAGCACTCCACGTGCCTTGCCAGAGTGGACGGATAGTGAGCTAGTGTGCCCAGGGCTCTTTTAATGTGCTGTAACTCGCAAGTGTAGCCAAGCCCTTAGACATTTTAAAATTAGCATGTCCAGATGGCTAGCTCTTTTAAAACTCTTGGATGCAAGTTAAGGAGGTCGCTGGACATTAATGTTGATTTTTCATTGTCCTGGAGCACTGGGAAAGTTCCAGATGACTGGAAGAAAGCGAATGTTGTGTCAATTATTAAAAAAGGTAAATGGGATGACCTGGGTAATTACAGGCCTGTCAGCCTGATGTCGATCCCAGACGAGATAATGGAGCAGCTGATACAGGACTCTTAATAAAGAATTAAAGGAGGGTAATGTAATTAATGCAAAAGTTTGGTTGTTAAAGGTAATAATGTTGACATAAAAGACTTCTGTAAAGCATTTGACTTGGTACCACCTGACATTTTGATTTATAAAATTAACATGGTACACATGAAATGGATAAAAGCTGGCTGACTGGTATGTCTCAAAATGTAACTGTAAGTGGGGAATTGTCATTGAAGGGGTGTGTTTTGAGTGGGGTCCTGCCAGGATTGATTCTTGGCCTATGCTATTTAACATTTTTATCAATGTCTGGGAAGAAAACAAAATCATCACCGGTAAAGTTTGCAGATGATACAAAAATTGGGGGAGTGGTAAATAATGAAGAGGACAGGTCAGTAATTGAGAGTGATCTGGATTGCTTGGTAAACTGGACACAAGCAAACAATATGCAATTTAATAAGGCTAAATGTCAATGTTTACATCTAGGAGCAAAGACTGCAAGCCATATTTACAGGATGGGGGCTCTGTCCTGGGAAGCAGTGACTCAGAAAAAGATCTGGGGGGTATAGTGGATAATCAGCTGAACATGAGCTCCTAGTGTGATGCTGTGGCCAAAAGAGCTAATGTGATCCTCGGATGCATAAACAGGGGAATCTCAAGTTGGAGTAGAGAAGTTATTCTACCTCTGTATTTGGCGCTGGCGTGACCACTGCTGGAATATTGTGTCTAGTTCTAATGCTCACAGTTCAAGAAGGAAGTTGATTAATTGGAGAGAGTTCAGAGACTTATTAAATGATTTAAAAACATACTGAATAGTGATAAACTAAATAGATCAAGCTCCTACAGTCTAACGAAGAGAAGGTTAAGGGGTGACTTGATTACAGCCTAAGTATCTACATAGGTAACAAATATTTACTAATAGGCTCTTCAGTCTAGCAGAGAAAGGTCTAATACCATCCAATGGCTGGAAGTTGAAGCTAGACAAATTCAGGCTAGAAATAAGGGGTAAATTTTAGGGGTGTCAAGCAATTAAAAAAATTAATCGTGATTAAACATGAGATTAAAAGAATAATTGTGATTAATCCGTTTTAATAGCACTGTTAAACAATAATAGAATATCATTTATTTAAATATTTTGGATATTTTCTATACTTTCAAATATTGATTTCAATTACAACAGACTACAAAGCGTACAGTGTCACTTTATTTTTTATTACAAATATTTACACTGTAAAAAATAAAATAAAAAGTATTTCAATTTACTTTATACAAGTAGTGTAGTGCAATCTCTTTCATGAAAGTTGAATTTACAAATGTAGAATTATTATTATTTTTACATAACTCCCTTCAGCTGAGTGAGACCAGCACCTGTAGGCAAGGAAGGGTGGATTTTACCTCAGGGACTTGGCCTGCGGTAGGGAAGGAGAGGCGGGTGCAGGGAGGCTGCGCTCACCAGGCCCCTATTCTCTATGGCAGTGTTTCTCAAACCTTTTGTGCTGGTGACCCCATTTGGACTTTAACAAAAAAAAATGGTGATCCCCTACTTTCAGCCCCCCTTAGGGCTCCTGGCTCTGACCCCCCACAAGCTTCAGCCCCCCACCACAGATGCCTCCCTCCCCACCCAGATCTATGCGATTAACTCATTAAAAAATGTATTAATTTTGTTTTCAGTTAATCACAGGTGTTAACTGTGATTGACAGCCTTAGTGAATTTTTAACAGTGAGGGTAATTAACCATTGGAACAATTTACCAAGGATTGTGGTGGATTCTCCATCACTGGCAAATTTTCAGTCAAGACTGGCTGTTTTTCTAAAAGATCTGCTCTAGGGATTATTTTGGGGCAGTTCTCTGGCCTGTGCTCAATAGGAGGTCAGGCTAGATAACCACAGTTGTCCCTTCTGCCCTTGGAATCTATGGATGCCAGGCATAGATGCCTTTAAATATTGTATGTCTGATGAGCATGAGTCAGGGCCTGGGGTACCACTGAGGGTGGTGGTATGTTCATCTTGATGGAAGGTGGGTGTTGCAGACTGCCATGAGCTGTTCTGGGGAGGTGGGGTGGGGTAGAAGGTGTAATTCCAGAAACTGCATAGTGGATGGAGAGGGCTTGCTAGGGGATAGCTAGAGCATTTGAGAGGCATGGCACGCCTTAGAGGAGAAGCGAAACACATGGGGAGAGTTCACACTTCTGGGTTTTAGTGCATACTCCTGATTTGAGGAGCCATTCATCCTCTTTCATCACGCTGTAGCAAAGAAATGCTCTCTAATTCAGTTGTAATGTTGCTTTCCAGGCCTGCTCCCTGAACTGTGGCAAGGAGAACCTGTCGTAGTCCTCAATCCCACTGCGCCAGAAGTAAAGGTGGGCAAGCCACTCCAGCTGCAGTGTGCTGCTCTGGGGGTGCCAGCCCCACACTACCAGTGGTACCACAATGGGACCCCCATGAAGCATCAGAAAAAGAAGAAACTCTTGGTAACATTGTCTTTAGGTGGTTCATAAGCTTTGGCTCAGTGTAATGGTGCAGGGAGGGGAAGAGGGTGCTCATAGCTGGGCTCTGAGCAGTAGAGAACTTCCCCCATCCCAGTCAGCCACAAGAAAACACAAGAAAGGTTCCTGGAATAGGCATGAATGACCTGTGAGTGACTGATATCCTAGTGTCATCATCCTAGTGTCATCATCATCTTGGTTACTGGAGCCCCAGGTGACTCTGCTTTTCTCCAGCCATGTGGGACATGTCTCACGTGGTAGTTCGGACATCCCTCAGCTTCCAGGGCTTTAGTTTATGCAATCAAGCAAAATTACATGCAATGTCACCACACCCTGCCTCTTTGGCCTTAGAGGAACCACCTTGAATTGGGTCAGGTTTCCCTGCAAAGCAGGCTGTAAGCTCTTTGCACTGTTTGGGTCTCTGTGGTTGGGTGGGCACAGACCAGGTACCCCCTCTGTTCCTTGGGTGGCTGTGACTTTGCAGAGTCTGAGTACAGGAGAATCCTAGAAATGAATGAAGAACTCTGCCAGACACAGAGGCAACAATGCACAGCCCTCCCAGGGGAGCAATAGAAATGGTCACATTAAACGAGACACATTGGAGCTACCTTGCCCCCAAACCACTCCCGTACCTGGAGAATCTGAGCATGGGGGTGCTGCACTGGGGGCATGTCACAGGGTCTGCTGCTGCACCTCCTCCTGGTCACTCTGGGGATTAGCTGATTGGAACTGCGCCCAATGAGAGATGCGGGGGCGGTGCCTGCAGGTGCTAGCACCAGTGGGGGTCCCAGACTGTGTGCTGCCGGCTGGCCTCCCCGCCCCAGGCAGCCAAGCCACCCTCCCCCAGCACCTGCGGGGCCCCCAGGCAGTCCCCCCCACACCCTCCCAATTTTTATTCCCTGCTATTTTTAGTAAAAGTCATGGACAGGTCATGGGCCGTGAATTTTTGTTTACTGTCTATGACCTGTCCGTGACTTTTACTAAAAATACCCGTGACTAAAACATAGCCTTAATTATGAGGCCTGATAAGTAATAGTGAGAGGCTTTGGGGCAGTGGGTACTTGGCAGCTGTAATCTGGGGACACAAACTCCAGGTGAAAACGATTTGATGTTACTGTCAATCTCTTCAGATCAACTCTGCGAAGCTGAGTGACTCTGGCACGTACCTTTGCTGTGCAGCCAATGGCCAAGGGGAACACTGGACTGATGCCCTGGAGATTCACGTAGGTGAGCAGATCTAATTCACATCCTGCTGTGTTACAAATGGGTGTTCAGTTTGAAAGATAATAGGAGAGGCTGGGTTTCAGAGCAGTGACCTGGAGGGGCCCGTGCCACTGTGTTATCTTGGGGCCAGCGTCGATGTGGCCTATGAGGGTAAGTGTAGGACTGAGCGCCATGGGGTTAGGTGATCCAGCATCTGGCCTTTGACACTGACTCCCTCTCTGGCCTTGGGTGAGCCAGGTCGGCCAGCATCAGCAAAAGGGGCTGGTAATTCTGTGAGCCCAACTTTAGACTCTTTATGCACGCCTGAAAACAGGCATCCCAGAAGTCAACTGTCAAAACTTCGGCTTTTAACTTCTCTGTCTCAGTTTCCTGGTCTGAGAAATGTGGGTGATGCCTATCTACTCCTGGGGTCCTGGGCAGATGAGACAGGGTTTGGAGTAATATCAGGGCAACTCTTGCTGAACCAAGAATGTTCCTTGTAGCTGTAGCAATGCGATGTCCCATGGGCCGTAGAGAATTCAGAGGTGTTCTGGCAATGCCTGTCAGAGAGACAGCCTGTATAATGGTTTCTCATGCCCAGTAAATACCTTGACTTGAAGCAGTGGCCTCAGTGGAGCACTGCCAGCTCATTCAAGCTGAGAAAATAGCTGTCTACCAGCCCCTGCTGACAAGCCACTCAGAGCAGCGATAATGGCATTCCTGGAATTCCATGAGAAGGGGAGAGTTTTAAATTTAGCCCAGGAAGTGGAATCTATAAGGGGAAAAAATAAAGTCTGTGCTGCCACTCAGACAAGGAGTGTGCCTCTCAGTCCGGTAACAAAAAGATCGAAATGTAAAGGGTTGTCCTGTGCATTTATCCTGCAAGACGCAGAGTTACATACGACAGTCACGTGAAATTCCTTGGTAACCAGAGAAGCAATGACTTTGTCGAATCAACCAGAGAACTGAGCTGGGTCTAAGCAATTCATTCACTAGCCCTGCAGATCTACTCTACCCAGAGAGCTCAGGTCAGGAGCACAGCTGAACGCTAAGAGCTTGGTCAAGTGTTTTCTGTCAGGATCAGATTTTAAAAAAAGAATTGTTTCTAAGGAATCCCTAGCAGTGTCATAGAAAAGCTGTTGCATTATAATGTGCTGCAAGATTCTCCCTTTGGCATTCTTGGTCTACAGAGATGTGGATTTCATAGCTCTTACCCAGAATAATTTTGGATGAGAAGTACTGAGTTTGCACTGCAGGAACTAATCTTAGGAATCTAGCATACCACACTAGCAAATGCTGAACACACAGAGCTGGTAAAAATGTCAGGGATACATATGCTATAGGGACATAGAAGTCAGTAGGCCCGATTCCTGGGTCTGGCCAAGCTGTGCTTGTCTTGGGACCTAGGAGGATGGGGCAAAGGCAGGGGCACTGGAACTGGGGGGGACCAGGAGGGTCATGCCTGCCAATTTTTTTAACATGAGCGTAGTTTGGCAGGCAGGGGGCTGCATTGCCCCCGCAAACTGCAAGCCTCGGGCAGGCACAGAGCGGCACCGGCAGGGGCTGTGCTTCGTGGCAGGGGAGCTGATAAAGTGATCAGCTCTCCCCGCTGTGAAGCGCAGCCTGTGCCTGTGGCACCAGCCTCTTCCTGGTGGTGGGGGGCTGAGGTGGGCCTTAGCCCCTCCTTGCCATGAGGCCTGGTCCCTCTCCGTGGCCCCACCCCTGCTCCTCCTCTTCCCCCTGAGGCCCCGGCCCCTGGACAGGCCGCAAGCTCGAGCCGAGGGGTAAGAGCTGCCCAGGGAGCCCAGGCCACTGTGGGGAGCCCTGGGCCCTCCACCTGTCCTGGGTGGGGTCTCAGGGTGCCTGAGAGCAGCCCCTGGCCCATGTCCCTGCCCCATAGCAGGGCCTCAGGGGGAAGAGGAGGAGCAGGAGCGGGGTCTCGGAGGGAAGAGAAGGAGTGGGGGGGCTCCCCACTTCTACTGAGGTTCCGTTGCTGTTGGGTAGCTCCCCAATTGTGGGGAAGTCCAGGGACTAATTTGTATCCAGTGTAACTCAGAGCAGCCTCACCGCTGAACTGGCCATATCCTAGCCACACCCCTGGTGCTGGCCATACCTTTTGCCTGGGGTTTGAGGCAGTGGTGCCATAAGGATGGCTATGCCAGATCTGCCTCAGCTGGGGAGTCTCCCATGCTGGGGGAGTCCTTGGCTAGCCTGTTCAGCTAGCATTACAGCCCCTTTGCAGTGCAAATGGGCAGACTATGGAAGCTAGCCCAGTATCCCCACCATCTCAGTAACTGGTGGAGCCATCACAGGGTGCAAGTTGTGGTGAAACAGAGCACTGCACATATTCAAACAAACTGAAACAAATAACAGCTGCCCTAACCTACACAACAGAGCCTGTGCCCACAAGATACAGACTGCCAGAGGGAGATGGGGACAAATGGGCTATTTCAGAGGGAAGTGGACGGAGTCAGACCCCCACCCCATAGAATTAGAAGAGTCACCACCTGACATGTTCAAACTCATGAGTCAGTCCCCCCCTAAAAAATCATGAGATTGGCTTAAAAATCATTTATAAAATAATTTACAAAAGAATAAATGTGGTGGTGACCGAACGCACCCCGGTATTCACACCCTACACGCTATGGTAATAATCTCTGTACAAAATATGCCTCGTGAGGTATCATTTGAAAACGAATAGCTCGCTGGTGTGTGTCAGCGAGTGAGGCGTGCTGTCCTGCTGGGTTCAGATAATCATTCCAAACCACATGACAAGTAAGATGGGTCACCAAATAGCTAAGCCAGTATTTGTCAACCAGTGGGTCACACCCCCGGTGGATCACTAAATGCAGTTGTGGGGGGGCACAAATCTAAAGCAAAGAAAATCTCCTGCTCCCTGCCCCCGCTTACCCTGCACGGTCGAGTGCTCTCCATCAGCCTCTCAAAACACAGACACAACTCAGTTATCTAGGCTTATCCTTGTTAGCACTGGCACCCTTTTCCCTCTGACTTTTGTAATAAATGTGAGGAGCTCAGGCACATTTTTGACTTTGAATACGGGGTTGCCAGCCTGAAAAGGCTGAGAACTGCTTGTCTGAGCAATTCGGGCTGGAGGCTGATGTGGTTGAGGATTTTGATTTTGTTTTTCTTTTCCTTTGCCATTCGGGGAGCAGATAGTTGCACAGGCAGAGAGTAGCAGCCCAGGGGCAGGGGCAGTTCCTAGCAGGATGCCCTGAATATGGAGAAGCGCCAGACTACATCAGGAACAAGAAGAGACAGGCTGGTGGCATTTAGCTCCTCCCCTTCATCCTGCCGCCTGCCCCTCTGCCATTTCCAGCCTTCCACCCTCAGCCCCCTCCTGCCCCTCTTCTGACCTACTTTCAGTCAGACTTCCAGGCTGCTGCCATCAACCCCTCGTCTCCCTCCCTCTCAGAGTCTGACCCTGCTTCTCTGCCTTCCTTGCCAATCCGTCCCTAACCTTTGTCTTGGGGGGAATTCAGCTGCCATGCACCCACCTTCCCACCCTCCCCTCCTCACTTTGCCTCACACACTGTAGGGGGGACTGGTTTTCAAGGAGTGAGTACTCGGCCCTAACTGGGAACCAAGCCCCTTTCAGGTGTGTCCACTGAATATCCAAAATGCCCAGTTACTTTTGAGAAGCTAGGCCAATATCTTTAGGGCGAGGCTGGTTTGCTAGAGGGGCAGGGCAGGGAAGGAATGGTGCTCTTGGGAGGCACAGCTCCGCCTGCCATCCTCTTGTGCCATGGGTAGTAATGTTCGCTGATCCCAGCAACTCGGAGCTATGCTGGCTGACATACTGGGGGTAAAGCTGGACCCCGCCCCCCGTCCCCTTGGTGTGGAGCAGCAGGCATCACTGACTTACTGCTGTGTAACATGAAAGCTCAATGCCTCCATCCTGGCCTTGGGCTTCTCACCCCCTCCGCTGTTCTGTGTCAGAGCAGAGTGCGGAGCTGTTAGATCCAGCGTTATATTGGGGGCAGAGGGCTGTTTAATCAGGGACTGTTGGTGTCAGACAACTTTGTGCTTGGGGGTTGATTTCCTCCCTGTCTTTTTGCAGGTACGTGTCTGGCAGATCCATTTTTTGGTGAGTGCTGTGTTTGTCTCTTCCTGTCAAAACAAACCTGTGTCCAAAGTGCAATGAAGCTGTAACTTATTTTGATTGAAACACTCCTCCCAGAGGACCCAGCGCCTCTCCTCTGCTCTAACAGCGTCTTGGTGCATTTGTCAAATACAGCTGTACAAACAGACCACGCCAGGCACCCCTCCCCCATAGCCAGCATGTACCATCTCACACCACAGTCTCACAGATAAAGTAGGAAACATCAGTTCTTTGAGTGACTGTACATGTCCATTCCACTGCCGGTGTGCATGCTCCCCGTGAACCAGGGCCAGAGATTTTTCCCTTGGCGATACCCATCAAAGTGGCACATGTGTCCTCAGCAACCTTATGCTGTTGCACAGGGGTATAAAGGGTGGAGCTGCCTCTGACGACTCTAAGTTCCTTCTCTGCACCCATGACCAGTAGTCAGAGCGCATGGGCTTGCTACTGCAAGTTTCTCCCTTTATAAAGTCAGTGGTATTCATTGGTGTTAGATTAGTGTAGGTTTTCTGAGTTATTTTTTCTTGGAGCATGGGTTCCCCCTTACTCTCAGGGTACTGATGCCTTGTACCAGGGTATGCCTCGGTTGTGGTGCACGTGTAGAGCATTCTCCCATGTTCCACCTACCTGAAGTGCCTCAGTGAGGGTCATATTCGAGGCCACTTCCAGATTTGTAGGGACTTCAAACCCTGAACAAAAAAGGGCATGGTGGTGAGTGTGTATTCCATCCTCCTGCAGGACAGAGGATTTTATACTGCATACGCCTGCACTATGACGTTGCCAAGGTGCCCTCTCCACGCAGCGTGGCAGCTTCCGCAGCTTTTTTGGACCAAGTACCTAGAGCAGACATTTGTAGAGCTGCAACTTGGTCATTGGTACATAACTGTACAACTCATTGTGCTATATCTCAGCATTCCAGAGACGATGCCAGGATGTGCAGATCTTCAGTCATTGTTCAGGTTGACTCCGAAACCCACCTCCAGAGTGAAATGCGTGTGAGTCACCTGAAGTGGAATGGACAGGGGCAATCACTCGAAGAAGGAAAAAAAACACTTGTTCTGTAATTGCTGTTCTTCAGTAACTGCTGTCCATGTCCATTCCATGACCCACCTTCCTCCCCCTCTCTATTGGAGTCTGTCCGGGGTGGCTCCACCCACAGCAGTATGAGGAGGTTGAGGATGCATTCGCCGCCCTGACAGGTAGAGCTAAAGGGAAAATCTCTGATTCTGGTGCACTGGGCGCGCACATGCCTGAGGTGGAATTGACACATGCAACACATCTTGAAGAACAACAATTACAGAACAGGTTAATAACTCTTTTTAATGCCCCTGTGGGGCAAATCCAGAGCACAATGGCCAGCGGAACTAGCTGGGTCAGGCCCTGGGGTAGATGCATGGGGCAGGGTGCAGGAGTTTTTCCCCTGTAGAGCCCAGTCTGTGGCCTTTGTGCCCTCACCTTTCCTGTGGCTTCTCTGGCCTTTCTCCACACTACGTGCTGCCATGCAGGGAGGAGAGTTCTGGGCCATGCGGGGAGTTCAATGTACTAAATCCTACCCGCCTTATGTAATGGGACTGCCCCTGTTCAGCCCTGACTGGGACAGGGCAGAACGTGTCCCCAAAATGAGCAACCAGACCTCTGCTTCCCCAACCCCCTTTCCTGGGCTGCTTCCCAATCAAACAGCCTCAAGGAGTCCTGCAGTTTATGTATAACATTGATTAACCAGCAGAACCCATTCCAGGAGCTTTGGATGCTGGTAGATCAATCTCCTTGCCTAGACACTTACATCTTTGCTTGTCACTTGATATTTCTGCCAGCAACAGACAAGGTTGCACTTTTGGTGGGCAACAACCATTACTGGAATCATCCGCACCTGATGGCTCCCATCACTGATGTGTTTGAACTCAGCCTTCTCCTAAAGCGACTGGGATTCCGGGTGGTCTCCCTCCTGGACCTGAACAAGGCGGAGATGCTGATAGCTGTCAATCAGTTCCTGCAGCTCCTGGGGAAAGGAGTCTATGGTAAGCATTCCAAAGCCACCTTCACCAGAGTACAGGCCAAGCAGACCGCCACCACGGGCAGCAAACCAGAGAGCAGTTAGCAGTGGTCATTTATTATTGCAGGAGGTGTGGCAGTGAGTCCTGTGTTAAGGTTGCCTTACATTTTCTTTATACAAATTGTTCTGATTGTTGGGTGTTTTTTGGTTTGTTTGGGTTATTATTATTTTTTAAGCTCTAGATCCTTTATGGTTTGCAGCAGGATTTTTTCCCATCAAAATACTCTTTGGCCCAGGGGAAGATGCACTGGGCTGGGAAGCAGGAGACCAAGAAATCACCATTCTTCTACAGATTGGTGTTAATCACTGTGCCCTTGTCACGGACTCACAGGCTTCATGCTCTCTTGACTCCGTATGGTCCCTGGAAGGCACCCCCTTCAGTGTGACAGCCCTTGTCAGGAGTCACACTCACTCTTGGGGGTTAAATCCTGGGCTCCACCACCTCCTGAAGCTGCACCTCTCTGAGCTTTCAGCACGCCTGTCTCTCTTCGTGAGTCCCTTCAGGGAGTCCACTTGCTCTGCACCCTTGGGGCCTCCACACCCAGAGGTAGCAATGGAGCCCTGATCTCTAGACTGCAGTGACTCTCAGCCAGCATAAAACAGAAGCATTTACTGAACATCTGAACACAGCACAGGACGTTCTCAGGGACGTTGAGCCTAGAAAGTCCCAGTACCATCCAACTGAGTCTGTCTCAGTCCAGGTGGGCTCAGGCTGCTCTTAATCCCCAGTCCAGAAGCAACCTCCTTCCAGCCGACCATCCTATATCCACCTCCCCAACAGCCTCTCCTCCGTTCTTTGTCTTCTTTCCTAGACAAACAGATCACCGGGGCCCTCTCTCCTCTGCCCTTTGTCCTCCCACTGGCCAGAACCAGCTGGTTTCCAAGCTGGGGTGGGTCTCTGGGTCACCAGTTGCTATGTTTCACTGTGTCCAGGCCATTGTCTGGAGTTCAGGCTGCTATGTGAGCTCACACCTGGTCCTCTGCAACAGCACACATGCAAACCATTAAAACAATTCCCTGCTTCATCACAGCCCTTCACAAACCTATGCCACTGAGAAGTTACATGAGCTGGGGACAGAACCAGTTCCCCTATGGTAGCCCCAATTCTTAGGCACATTTTTGCACTTGGCTATGCACTTGTCAGCAAAACAGGGCTAAGCATGCATATTTAACCCACTAGTGGCTGGTGCACAAAGTATAATAGTCATCTGCTGCTTGTTGATGGAGGTAGCCCTTTAGCTCAAGTCATTCAGCTCTGTGGTGCAATGTTGAAAGTTGGGGGAGCAAATGCTACTTATAATGGGGCGGGGGTTGTGCTGTACAGGAGATCAGATAAGATGATCACAATGGTCTCTTCTAGCCTTGGAATCTGTGAACTCAGCCCCCTTGTGTGCATGCATGATGATACAGTTTCTAAATATATGATCTCAGACTATTTTTTTCAACAGGCCCCCTGCCTCATTCAGAGCAGGCTGGAGCTGCTCTGGGGATGAATTAGGGCAGTGTAATGAAGGAGGCTGTTGACTGTAGGATCTCTGCCTCATTGGTTGCAGAAGTTGAAAGGTGTGTAGTGAATTTAGCTAAGGTGTAACTGCTACCGAGAAGAACTGGGATTTATTGCCAGCTTTGCCACAGAGCTCCTGTGTGGTGCTAGGAACTCATTTAAACCACAGTTTTCACAGCTGGACACTAATTGTCAGTTCCTCCTTTTCTGGGTGCCCATCTTGAGACACCTGGTGTTTGGTTTGCAGAAGTGCTGCAATTGAAGTCAATTGGAGCTGCTCTTTAAAGCTGTAAAGTGCTACAGAAATGCTCAGACCTCGGGAAATGCAGTCCTTTGGTGTCTCAGTTTGGGAACCCAAAATTAGTGGACAATTTTGGCTTTAACTCCTCTATGTCTCAGTTCCGCATATGTAAACTCATGCTCTGTTATCTCATGTGAGGGCAGTGAAGATAAATTTATTCATGTTTGTGAGGCTGTCACTATGGTGATGAGCACTAGAGAAAGGCCCGTGAAGCAGCTTCTCATTCCATATTCAGTGCAGGGTTTGCAGGGTGTGAAGTAAATAAAGCTGGGGCCACATATTAAATGTTGAGGATAAAAGAAATATCGAACAGCTGTCTCGTTCCCCGAGCCCTGTCCATCCTGTGCACTGAATGAGGCAGCAGTTGTGTGAAATGGATAGTATGTGATCGCCATAGTTACAGGACTAGCTGAGCCACTGTCCTCTGCCGGCTTTCCCTGAGTGCACCCCATCATGTGTCAGGCCTCCTGCCTGCACCTCTCCTGGGGCAGTTCTCCCACTCTGTCTGGGCCCCAGGCTACAGAACAGTGACTCCACAGTGCTTACCCAGCAGGTTGAACTGGGTTTGGCACCTACAGTTCTTCCCTTTGGGAGTCTGTGACCAGTGACCAGACAATCTGCTTACACCACAGTGGTGTTTATTTTAACAATATGAACAAAGCATTTAGAAAAAAAGGATTATAAAACAACAAACCATCTACACATCTATCTTACCTAGAGGCTTCCCATCCTCATTAGGTCCCTGCATCTCTGTCTGGTTTCCCCCCCTTTCTTGAGACAGAGATCCTTTTTAAGCTGCCAGAGTGCCATTATTTTTCTGCCTTCCCTTTCTTTGGCCCTTCTGGACAAAACTAGTTTTGCAGGTTGGTTGGGGAGGAGGAAAAATCTTCAAGCTCATAGTTCAGGCTTTGTCCATGATAAATCTACTAGTGTTTGCTGAGGGGTAGCTTATCTTGAGTTACTCATTTCTCTGCCTGCTTGTTTTTTCCTTACAGCCCATAACATTAACCAATGTACCAATACAGTCATATTGTAACATCCCAATAACCAGGTCAACATACAGTATTCATCAGTTACTACAGAACAGCTCCAGTCCATCACCGTGATCATGTAATTAAAGATTGGATCATAACTCAGAGGAGCATAGACTTATTGTGGGGAACTGGTCAACCTTTAGGTTGACTGGCTCTCATCCACTGCCCTCCAAGATTCTGGAACCCATGGTGCTGATTGAAAGAAATGATCAATACAAAAATGAACTTTCCCTCCAAAAACAGCAGTGTTCCAGTTCAGGTACCAGCAATGATCAGGCTGTAGGAGCAGGTCTATGCACCACCACCAGGGAGGTCACAGAGTTACCTTTACTTTACTTTACAACCTGATTTCTGAGAAGGAAACATCCAAACCAAAGTCCCAGTTTTATGTGTTTTATTAACTAAACTAAATAATTTAGCAATAGCATAAAATACATATAAACCAATCAAATTACAAGAAGGTGAGTTAATTCATATAAAATGAATCTAATTATTAGGTTGATTAAACCATGTGAATAAACAATTCCTTATAAACTCTGTGTCATAATTTGGAAAGGCCACAGACTTGTTTAACTATCTGCTCCAAAGTAACAGGGCATTATCAGTCTCAATGCCAATCAATATATTTAGGTTCCAGCCGAATAGCTAATACAAGGAGGGTAAAATCACTGCAATTCTGATGCCAATTAAGGTTGCCTGCCCAAATTATTGGCTATCCAGTCTCCCCACACACAACGTAAGGTTACAGTGAAATATTCCAATACAATTCAAGATGACTCAACTTGTTACATATAATGTTCAAATGACGAATTTAGGTGAAAATCACATGGTTTCTCAGGATTAAACATACAATTCCTAACCCCTGAAATATATGGATGTGTGATCTTTTAGGCAGCAAGGTTGTTTAACCTAGGGCTGGTAGATATTTGAGGAACTATTCTATAGGCTCCATTCTCAAATAGATTTTGTGGGTTCTAGCCACACACACACACTGTTCCCTACTAACCATCTGCTGGGGATTAAAATCAAGTGGTGGAATGCTGAGGTACAGGCATCCCGCTAATGCCAATGTGAAATAAAACTAAACACAAAAGGTTGATACTTATGCAGGATGGTTTTATGACTTGTGATTTCGATCAGCTTTAAGAAGCTGGTGCGTGGTTGAAAGATCAGCCAGTGGTTTTATTGGCTCCAGTGTTTAATGTCAGCAGACTTGTTGGCTGGTTAGAGGTCATTTGCTTGTAGTTGTCAAATCTTAGCTGTTGCATGTTGCTGGACTCATATCCATGGAGGGGTGAAGAAAGCACAGGTTTCTTTGTCAAGTGTGGTCCCATTGCATAGCCAGAGGCCAGTATCCAACAGAAGCCAGAAGCAAGCCAGCAGCAGCATCAGGTCTTCCTTTCATTCAATTTTTGAAGATCGTGGCCTGGCTGGTTCCTCCAGGAACTTGAACTCTTGAAACTCTTCTCAGAAGCTTCTTGGAGAATCAGAATGGGGCCTCCTCTTCTGTGGTAACTGGTATCACCCAGTGGGGTCTGATTAGGTCCCCTTGTTGCAAATGAGGAATCTCCCCATTCCAGTAACTCTGGGCTTGGAAAATCCACAGACCAAAAATCTACTGTCAGTCAATCAATCTGCAGGTATGTAGGTATTTTGAGATGTTTGAGGTCATTGGCCAGTCCACAGGCGTTATCTCAGCCATCCTAAAAAAAGTCCCAACTCAAAGATAATTTCAGAAATACAAAGATAGCAAAATGTTGTAAGTGATAATACAGGAATGCACCAAGCATACATATACTCAGCCATGGCCAGAGAGGGGCAGTTCCTGTTTTACAAACAGATGTTTGTAGCTTCCCCTTTATATTTTGGTACTCAGCAGCTCATCTTTGAACAGGATTTTTTTGCCACACAAAATCTGGGAGAAAGGTTAGACTTTAACTTGGGTAGAGTAAAAAGATATTTTCTTCCTAAAATCACAATTTGGGGGTTCAATTTTTATATGCAGGCATATCTGCCTCACATAATGCATACACACAAGGCGGATGAATTACAGTTGCATGGGCAACATAAATCTGGCATAAGGTTGATTTTGCAACTTTAATACCATTATTTTAATGTAGTTTATATTTATATATTATATTAAAACACATTAATGTTAAGGTTGCAAAAGGAAGCACTCAGAAGTTAGGAAATGCCAAAGTCCAGGTTGCCTGTGCAAATTTAATTCACCCCCTTGTACATATGCGTGGTGGTAGAGTCTTTAATTACATGATCTTGTACTATGTTTTCGACAGCACCCCTGCCTCATTCAGTGCACAGGATGGATGGTGTTTCCTGAATGGGTAATTTAATATCTCTGTTTAACCTCATATTCAGTTTGTGGGCCCCTTCCTTATTTACTGCACCTGATCCAAAGCTTTCACTGCATACAGAATTCTTCATTTCCTCATGAGCTAGCTTGTGGTTCTCTCATGGCCTCTGAATTCTTTACAAACATTAATGTATTTATCTTCACGACACCCCTGTGAAGTGAGGGACTGATATTATCCCCATTTTATACATGAGGAACTGAAGCACATAAATTAAAGGAAAAAATTGTCAACTAATTTTGGGTGATGAATTTGAGATGCCTACAGCCTTATGTAGCATTTTATATCACTTCTCATAATCAGAGCACAACTCCCATTGACTTCAGTTACAGTTGTGAGTGTTCAATACCTCTGCAAGTCAAACCATCGGTGTCTCAAGTTGAGTACCCAGAAAATGAGAAACACACAGAGGCCACCTGTGAAAATTGTGGCTTAAGTGACTTGCCTGGCACCATGTAGGAATTCTGTGGGGACAGGAGGCAATAGATTCCAATTCTCTAGGGCAGCATTCAACTCCCCTAACTATGAGCTCATCCTTTCTGCAGTCCCCTGCCTCATTCACTACACGCCTTTCAACTTCAGCAACAACTGAGGTAGGGTCCTATAGACACCAGTGGCAGTGGGAATGAGGAAAAATGGTGCAGGGGTCCTATGGAAAAAATTGTGTGTGTGTGTAATTATAGACTGTACCATCATGCATATGCACAGGGGAGGTGAATTAAAGTTACACAGGCAAGCTTAATTCTGGCATTTCCTAGCTTTTGAGTGTTTGACTTGCCAAACTTTAATAATGTTCTTTTAACACAGTTTTTTATATAATTTCCTAGGTTTTTTAAAAACATAAAAATTGAAAACAAAAATTCCACGGAGGGGGAGGGGGCGCTCTGGCGGCACGGCACTGGGGGGGGGCGGGCGCCGGTTGCGCGGGGCTCGGCGAGGGGGCGACGCAGGCGAAGCGCTGGAGGGAGGTTCCGGTGGCGCTCGGCGGGGGCGGGCTCCGGCGGCGCGGCGCTCGGTGTGGGGGGAGGGGGCAGCACGGGGCACGGCTTTCCGGGGGGTTCCGGTGCGCGGCGCTCGGTGGGGGTGCGGCGCGAGCGCAGCGCTGGAGGGGGGTTCCGGCGGTGCTCGGCAGGGGGCGGGGTTGGGCTCCAGAGGCGCGGTGCTGGGGCGGCGCGGTGCTGGGGCGGCGCGGGGCTCAGCACTCGGGGGGGGGGGTTCTGGCGGCACTCGGCGCGGGGGGGGCGGGCTCCAGTGCTCGGCGGGGGGGGTGGCGCGGCGCTCGGCGGGGGGGTTCGGGGGCGGCGCTTTTTTTTGCTGCTTGGGGCAGCAAAAAAGCTAGAGCCGGTCCTGGCAGCAGTTCAGCGGCCTAGCAGTTCTAGGTCCTTCGCGCCTAGAGGGAGTGAGGGACCTGCCGCCCCCGAATTGCCGCAGGTGCCGCCCCTCTCCCTTGGCCACCCCAAGCACCTGCTTGTTAAACTGGTGCCTGGAGCCGGCCCTGGAGCTCAGATGTCCCCAGTCTTAACTTAACTTGATGTCCCCAGTCTTAACTTGAACCTCAGGGTGAGTTCTTCTCCTCCCTTGTCCTTCCTAGGGAATCTCTCTCTCCAGCGCTGGTGCTGCATAGAACTCAGGGCCTCGGGTACTGGGCTGGGCAGCCATTGTGGCTTCTGTCCACATTCTGTACGGGTGCAAGCTGAGTCAGCAGCTGCAGTTGCTGGTTTCCACCTGCTGCAGTGCTGTGCACTGCCGGGGTAGGGGCTGCAAGAAAGCGTGTGGACTCGGAAGGTACACCTAGAGGAGGCTTTGTGTGTGTGTGTGTGTGTGTGTGTGTGTGTGTGTGTGTGTGTGTGCGCGCAACTTTCAGCAGGGCCTAGAGATGGAGGGGGAGCTGGGCCAAATCTGAGTGGCATTGCAATTCCATGTGCCAACTGGCAGCACTTTGCAAAGAGAAGTGCTCGAGCCCTACTCCGTCAGGGATTCAGGTGCCAGAACAATGCTTCAGACCACTCCGGCAGCACTACACCCCTGGTGGAAACGTTGGATAAAAGGCATCCCAAACTGATATAGTACAGGCCGGGCAATTTTTTTATTTAAATAAGGGCTGACCCTTATACATCTCTACCCCGATATAATGCACCCGATATAGCACGAATTCGGATATAATGCGGTAAAGCAGCGCTCCAGGGGGCGGGGCTATGCGCTCCGGCAGATCAAAGCAAGTTCGATATAACGTGGTTTCCCCTATAAAGTGGTAAGATTTTTTTGGCTCCCGAGGAGAGCGTTAGATTGGGGTAGAGGTGTAATACAAGATTGTTGGCAACCCTGCGTGGTTACAGACCCTTCTGCTCCTGCATCTCCAGCCTCTTCCTGTCCCTTTCTGGCCCTATTCCATCATCCCCACTGTTCTCTCCTCGCCCTCCAGCTCCTGCTTCTAACCCTTCTCTTTCCCCAGCTTGTTTCTGCCCACCCCCCAACGCTGCAACTGTTCTCCCTCCTTGCCTCCCCCTGACCTGACTCCTCTTGTATTTAAGTCAGGGGGCTTCCTCCTTCTCCTCCCTGCTGTCTGGGGGCCAGCAGGCAGAGCATTGAGAGGATAGGAAAGTGGTCTCTCTGCTCTCAGCTGTAGTGCCTTCTGTCATAGCAGCCTCCTCCCCCACCCCCCCAAGCTGGGAGGAGCAATTGTAGGGAAAGTCCAGCTCAGCCCCAGCATGGCATCATCTCGGTTGTTCTGTGAGGATGGGGCATTTGCCATCTGGTTGGCACATAAATGCTGTGACGGGCTGGAGTATGCACTAGGATTACTTTGGAGAAGTTCTCTGGCCAGTGTGATGCAGGAGAGCAGACTAGGTGATCACAACGGTTCCTTCTGGCCTTGGAATCTACAGATCTATCCTCCAGGCGGACAGAATCTTTGGTATGTGCAAACTGATTTTTCAGACACTTAAACTGAACCAATGTGGGTAGAGTCTCATGAGGGCAGCAGAAGGCACCTCCCTAACACCAAAGTGACCATGTGCCAAATGTCAAGTCCCTGCTCCAAAGCATGGAGGTGCTAGAACTCCTCATGAAATGGTTGTAATCATTTTTTTTTAACATGGGAAAAACAATGTATTTTTCCGCAGCCTCATTCTCAGAAACAGCTGAACCATTTTAGCTGAATCTTCCCAGAAATATTCAGGCTTGAGGCAAACACTTGGCATGGAATATTTTAGCCCAGTTATTGGCAAAGTTATAAGCAACTGAATACAGGTTCTTATAATGGGAAGTGTTGGGCAACCTTAACTATAGGCAGCGCCGCCTATTATCCGATACACAGAGCTGTAAGAAGGAAACATTAAGGATGCAAAATTAATTTAGTTCCAATTTGCTGCATAATACAGTGGCCCTCACTTAAAGGCAAAGGTTAGAAGAGCTGATGTGCTAGTTTCTCTCCTCCACCAAGATCCACTCAGCACAAGAGGTGGGGAGGGCGCCATGATTACATGGTTACAGCTCCCTGATTCCCAGGTGCAGCTACTCCTGCCCCACCCCTGCAGCTCCTGCCCCACCCCTGCAGCTCCAGAAGTTCTACTGAACTGAGTAATGAAGTGACGAGAGGTGACTGCTTTCAGATGCTCAGGTCCCCAGAAGGGAGCTGCAATCCATGGATGGATTTGTCCAGTCAGGAGGAGCCATGATGAAGGGTCTCAGCAGAGACTGTGGTGAGGACAGGTTTAGGCTGATACTAGAAAGGGCTTCTCTCAGAGTTGTAGGACTTAGGACAATTGGCCACAAGATGGTGGGGGAGCAAGGTAGGTTAGACCGACAATCAAACAAAAGCCGGGTTATCGTCTGCATAGTGAAGTGTCCCCACCATTAATGGGGGGAACAACACACCTGATTTGAGGCCTCACAGAACTTCTGAGGAGGGGAATGAGTTGTGTTGCCACATACCCGTTCTGAGGTGTTGTAGCGCCCGGGAGAAGGAGGTGGGTTCTGGCGTAACACACCTGCTCTGAGGTGTTGTAGCACCCAGGAGCACAGGGTGGTCTGTGATGTAACACACCTGCTCTGAGATGACATAGGACCCTATGAGGAGGGGAGCGGGTTGCCCTGGTAACGAACAACACCCTGCGTTTTCCATGCCTCTTGGCGCAAAGCCTGGCCTCTTCCCATAACTCTCCCTCTCTTGTCCATGGTTTGCAGCCGTATTCTACTATGCTGGGCACGGATACGAACATTTTGGGAGAAACTACATGGTCCCCATTGACGCCCCACAGCCCTACGCCCCTGAGAACTGCATCAGCGTGCAGAGGATCCTCCAGAAGATGCAGCAGAGGCGGACGGCCCTCAACCTCATCCTACTGGACACCTGCAGGAAATGGTAGGCTCCGTTCCTTTCCCCCACCTCCCAGGGACAGTGGGGTTAGCAGTAATTGCATTCATGACCAGAGGGGAGACAGGGAAAGAACCCATGACTTTGGCCCAGTTCAGCTGGCTCCTTTGGCACGGGCCTAAAGTTCATTGTATGAGAGGTGGCCATTGGCTTCTAAGGCACTGCTCACATGATTAAAGCTACACACACTCAACTACTGTGCTGAATCAAGGCCTTAATTAAGAGCTAATGACAGTGAGCTTAACTCCAGGCCCATTGGAGCCCACAGACGCCTCTGACGTGAACGCTCCTCAGCAGGAGAGTAAGCTGGACAGTGCCTTGTCCGAGCAGACCCCTTGCCCGAGCATTTTGTGAGAGCAGGTGCTGGGCGGGAGCTGTAGCCCTCCCATGGGTGCCACAAGCCCTACCATCCTCCCCAGGACTGTGACACATAGTAAAAAAAGAGGGACCATTAAGGCAAGCACTGATTTTCCCTTCAGCCTCCCAGGAGGCTGCCCAGATCCGGGAGGCTGGGTCTTTCCCTAACACCAATAACCATGCCTTTCAGATTGATGCATTTTAGGATTTATGTCCCAGATTAGATTAAATGGAGCTTTAAAGACACATTAGGTTGTTTGTTTCCCCCCATATCTTTTCCCGCCATGGCAGATGACCATTTCCTCTGGCTGCTTTGCAGCGCACCCCAGAGTAGCGCAGCCTCACGCTTCACACACTCAGATTCCTGTGGTGATACGGGAGCTGCTCCTCACAAACAACCAGCAGCAGCCTCCAGCAAACAGCGAAAGGCTGTGGGTTTATTTTGCCATTGATGGGTAATCAAATCCATGTAATGTGTCAGAGGTGTCCTCAAATAGGTCCTTTGTTTACTATGTGCTTGGACCTGGCTTAGGCCTGAGGCCGTCACTATTAGCTGCATTAATATCTTTCGATTGTAAGGTTTCCTCTAACTCCCATTGCCATACTATCTCTGTGCTGCTCAGCAAATTGCTGAGGAGTTTTCTGCCCTTTTCCCTCCCCTGACTGGCTGTAGGCAGTGATGTGTGTAGTGCCCCTCTCCACCGGATTATCTCTTTTAGCACCCGTCTCCTAACAGGTTTTGATGGACAGGCCTGGGTTCTTCTGGATCCCACCTCCAGCTCAGCAAGGTGTAACTTCTTTATTTTCTTCCCATATGCAATTATTTGGTGGTGCCTCCACTCCCCTCGCTCCTTCCAGGCTGGGTCAGCAGGGCAGCTTGGGAGGAAAATTGTAACCACAGGGTAACCTCTACTTAACTTGCCAGATAGTTGGAGATTCCCAAGAAATAACACAAGCAAACACAATAACTTCAACACAGTAATTATATTAAATAGGAAAGAGAACAGGGTTACCGGTTCCCACACTGATAATACCTGTGAATTTCCCCAGTCATGAGACCTGATACAGCAAATGTAAAAATTAGTGTCCCATTGGTATGCGTACTTGTAGGGGCCCTGAATTATCTGTGAAGAGCTTTAGTGCCTTCATGCTTTGGAGCAGAAACGTGAAATTTGGCAAGGGTGTGGTCCTGGGGTTAGAGAAGAGTCTTTTGTTGTCTCCATGGAAATCCGTCCAGATTTGGCCAAGTTGTAAGCCACAGAAAATCACCACTTGCACATTTGAAGTAGAGCTTGTTTAAGGCTTGTTGCTCAAATCTGTGATCATTCCATCTGCACTGAGCATGCTCCCTAGCAGGGCCAGTGTTAGACTCGCTGGGGCCCAGGACAGATACTAAGGAGTGGGTCCCCACCCCGCCTCCCTTACCTGCTCACACATTGGATTTCTGCAACGTTTCTGAAGCTGAAGCCCTATATGTAGCAGCGCCATAAGTAGTACATTAAAATGAACCATTTGGTAGATGCAGTTCCCATTTGGGTTTTAGCCTGTACGTATCACTGAGATATCTGAGCACTTTGGGATCTTGGGACTATGGAGATCAGGACAAAGTGGGCTGTCACTATTGGGCTACCTTGTGCCAGATTCCAGTTGTACTTGTACCTGCTTTACACAGGTATCGCACCATTGAATTCAGTGGAATTGCTCCTGGTTTACCCCCACGTGAGAACACAATTATTGTCTTGGCATTTCTAGGGCATGTTGCCTAAGACAAATGGACATAAATCTCCTCCCACCTACATGGCATGTGAATAATTGAAGCCAGTGAGCTACCGTGATGTAAATGAGATGAGAATCAGGCCCAGTGTCTGGGCGCTAACCCTGCCCATCATCTCCATTGCCAAGGATGTCTCTGTTCCGTCATGCTCTGGAAACGTGTTCCAGCTGAACCTTGTCCTCAGGCAGGGCAAACAAACCAGAATCGATTTTTCCATTCCCATTACTAGGCTGGCTGTTCTGTAGCTCTGTGTGTGTGTCTCTGTTGCCATCTGCAAGCTGCTTTGCACCAGAGCAGCTGAGCATAGCCCATGGATTAGACACACCCTGCACGCTGTGTGGGGCCGGTGAGTGCTCTAGCCTGTTCTGGGATATGACGTCTTGTTGTTCCTCATGTCTGGAATCCTCTAGCCACTCATGTGTTTGTCTGGAGCAGCTGAGGGCAGATAAATCTATCCATTCATTGATTTTATTTAGAAATGTACCTCATGCCTGTCATTGTCACTTCTGGGTGTGTTTGAAAGGTAGGTGCAAGCCAGACAAACATTGCCATCCAGCGGCCCCCTCGTTCCTGGTCACAAGTTATAAACTATCTGCTGCTGCCTCTATGAAACAGGGACATCTGTCTCTCCTCCTCAGCAGGCCAGAGCACAACGGAGCAGATAACACTGCTGCTGACAATACTCTGGGCCTGGCTCTGATCTCAATTCCACACGTGCAAACTGGGAGTGACTCTGCTGCACTGATGTAAACCTGGTGTAAATGAGAGACACCCAGGCCCTCCCTATGCACAGGTATCTTCAGTGCCCAGAGATATGGCATAAAGCTAATTCTTCCCCAGTAGGCTGCAGATAGTAACCTCCTGTGCAGACCCCGTGACTAACGCCATGCACAAAGGATCTCTCAGGCGCTTTGTGGTGGAAGTCAGGCCTTTCACACCAAATCAGCCCTGACACCCTTTACCTGATCTTGGAAATTATGGGCCAGCTCCTTGGCCACAGCTAGGCCACTCTGCACTGCAGTGGCAGCAAAGCAGCCCTGAAGCTGCCCTAATAGGACAGTGGGGGATTCCTCTGCATTGCGGACGGCTGGCTGGCCTAGCCAGCTCCCTGGGGAAGAGAAGAGGTGTGGGTTCCAGCAATCCTCGCCAGTGTAGTAGTCCCGGGGGGCCAGTATGAACCAGTATATGAGCTGTTATGAGTCCTGATGTAGCTCTACACTATGCTGGTGGAAAACCAGCCCCAGGATCAGAGCCCCAAATGGCTGCTTTCCAGCTGCACCCTCAGCTCCACCCAGGAATCAGCCCTACAGATTTCAGCCAGACATTTTCCCCTTTGCTCAGCCCCGGCAGCACGAAGAGCCCAGGGTCTGGCTGGGCTGGGGAAGCTCTCAGCTGTTGAAAAGACCCCATGGCCATTGCTACACCATCCTCCATGGCTTTCCTTGCAGGTAAGTGTTTGGAAATTGGGTCTGACATAATTGTCAAGTGCATTGCTGTCACTCAGCAGACGCCATTGCATTGAACGTATGGGTTCTGTTTGTGTCCAGGGACGGGGCCATCCTGTACATGTATGAAAGCGAATCCCCCTTCACCCAGTTCACACTGTTACATCCTTTCATGTATAGGTACAACCCACAGTGTGCGCTGTCGCAGGTGCAGCCGCTGGAGCCCTGGGGGAATACGGTTTATGGCTATGCCACGTAAGTATCTGCTGATTGCTCATGGCTGGAGACCTTTGGCACTTCCCAGCGCTGTGGCTTGAGGCTCTTGCTTCTGTGGGGCTGGAACTCTGGTCATCAGATCAAGTGTCATTGACAGGGGGAGGTGCTGAGAATGCCAGAAGCTGCAATGGCCGTGTCTCCATTTGCCAGCTAATACTGCTGCCGCTGGACATCCCTAGTGCAGACATCCCTATCTCTGATTCTCACACTTTCTCTCTGGCTTTCCTGATCTGTACCCTCATCTCTCCCAACAGCCCTGTGCTGGCAGCAGCTGTGGCTGATCCACAGTTAAGATTGTCAAGTATCAGGGGGTAGCCGTGTTAGTCTGTATCCACAAAAACAACAAGGAGTCCGGTGATACCTTAAAGACTAACAGATTTATTTGGGCATAAGCTTTCGTGGGTAAAAAAACCACTTCTTCAGATGCATGGAGTGAAAATTACAGATGCAGGCATTATATACAGACACATGAAGAGAAGGGAGGTACCTCACAAGTGGAGAACCAGTGTTGACAGGGCCAGTTCAATCAGGGTGGATGTAGTCCACTCCTAGTAATTGATGAGGAGGTGTCAATTCCAGGAGAGGCAAAGCTGCTTTTGTAGTGAGCCAGACACTCCCAGTTCCTGTTCAAGCCCAAATTAATGGTGTTAAATTTGCAAATGAACTTTAATTCTGCAGTTTCTCTTTGAAGTCTGTTTCTGAAGTTTTTTTGTTCAAGTATGGCTACTTTTAAATCTGTTATAGAATGTCATGGGAGATTGAAGTGTTCACCTACTGGCTTTTGTATGTTACTATTTCTGATGTCCAATTTGTGTCCATTTATTCTTTTACCTAGAGACTGTCTGGTTTGGCCAAAGTACATGGCAGAGGGGCATTGCTGGCACATGATGGCATATATCACATTAGTAGATGTGCAGGTGATGGTGTGGCTGATGTGGTTGGGTCCTCTGATGGTGTCACTAGAGTAAATATGGGGACAGAGTAGGCAATGAGGTTTGTTACAGGGATTGGTTCCTGGGTTAGTGTTTCTGTGGTATGGTGTGTAGTTGCTGGTGAGTATTTGCTTCAGGTTGGGGGGGCTGTCTGTAAGCGAGGACTGGCCTGTCTCCCAAGGTCTGTGAGAGTGAGGGATCATTTTCCAGGATAGGTTGTAGATCGTTGATGATGCGCTGGAGAGGTTTTAGCTGAGGGCTGTACGTGATGGCCAGTGGTGTTCTGTTATTTTCCTTGTTGGGCCTGTCCTGTAGTAGGTGACTTCTGGGTACCCGTCACGCTCTGTCAATCTGTTTCCTCACTTCCTCAGGTGGATATTTTAGTTTTAAGAATGCTTGATAAAGATCTTGTAGGTGTTTGTCTCTGTCTGAGGGATTAGAGCAAATTCAGTTGTATCTTAGGGCTTGGCAGTAGACAATGGATCAACTCTGGTTCTCCACTTGTGAGGTAACTCCCTTCTCTTCGTGTGTCAGTATATAATGCCTGCATCTGTAATTTTCACTCCATGCATCTGAAGAAATGGGTTTTTTACCTACGAAAGCTTATGCTCAAGTAAATCTGTTAGTCTATAAGGTGCCTCCGGACTCCTTGTTGTTTTTGTAGTTAAGATTGTAATACTCTTTTGTTGCCTAAAATCAGTGAGTATTTGTAATGGAGTCTCTCCCCACAACCCTGGACATATCCAGCCTGAGCCACAGAATCCTAAAGTTAGACAGAGCTGGCTGTTCTGGATGGCAGCTCCTCCAACAGGGCTACAATTGGATAAGGCAATTGCCACACCGTGGGGCAGTGCACAGGGCACCCCATGAGTCACTGAACTTTTTCCAAGGCCAAGAGATCATTGTGGGGGGAGATTTTCAGAAGTGCTGAGCTGTCCTAACTCTGCCCCTGAAACAATACAATGCAGTTTCATTTTCATTAAAACAAGTCTCTGTATTACACTAAAATACTGCAGATACGCCCAGTGGCTCACAATGCAAACAGCAACAGAAACTACAGAAAAGCCATCAGTTCGATTCAACCTTATAATTAGAGGACTAATACTCTGAAGCAAATACAGGTGCTCATGTTCCTTCATCCAATTGAGCAGCATATTTACTCCAATTTTTCAGCCCCTTGAGTTTGCAAGGATTCTGTGTTGTTCCCCTAGAATTGGCAATTGACTTTCCAGGGTCCTTCTTAATATAGCCAAAGCAATAACTTGGCCAATAGAAAGGGAATCCTGAATCAAAGTAAGTCTGTGGGGTTTCCGGGTGCTCCTGCGCCATGTCAGTGTGGCAAGCAGCTGAGGGTCGTGTGCTTGCCTTCGAAGGAGTGAAGATGCCGAAGCCTATGAAGTGCAGGATGGGGAGTTCAGCTCCGGGATCTTCGTGAAGTATCTGAAAAAGCACATTCTGCAGGAAAAGAAAGTGACCCACGTGCTGGAGGATGTGTTGGAAGGTAAATATTGCACCGGAAGCTGTTTAGTTAAAGCTGGAAGCTACTTGTTCCAGGTAGTAAAGGTGAGGTACAGTCATTGATCGAGGATTCTAAGGAAGAGGAGATGGAACAAACAGACAAATGAAAGGCCAGTGAGTCTCCAGGCCCGGACAGTGTGTCCAAGAGCATCAGAGTGAAGGGGCCAAGCTACTAACAAAATCCATCTCTTGTTAAAGTCAGTGAGTATGCAGGGGGGTGGCCAATGTCTCTTTCTTTACAAAAGGCTCTAGAGGGGATCCTGGGCATTAGAGGCCAGGAAGCCTCACATCAGAACAAAGTACGCTGGTTTCATTAGAACAACAAACCACCTGGGTGAAACTGGCATGCTGGGTATAAACCAGCACAGCCTCTGCAAACGAAAATCCTGCCTTTGCGGTCTACTACAGTTCTCTAATCATGGCAACACCAAAGCAGGGACGAAAGGAGAACCAGCTGATAGCATTTACCCAGTCCTTCAAAAACCCTTGGCAAAACCCCTCGCAAGAGGCTATTAAGGAAATTAATTAATTGGGTGTAGATGTGACAAGTCAGAAATGGGCTGAGACAGAAGCAAAGCATAGAAAGAAATGGTCAGTGTTCCTCAAGGCACAGGGTAGCAATGGGGTCCCCATACTAAGTCTGATGCTGTTTGACATATTTGTGAATAATCTGGAGAAGTGAGGTGGCAACATTTGCCGATGACTCAGTGGCAGTTGAAATCCAGTGCGACAAATGTGAGGTGAGAAGTGATCTGAACTCTTCATTCACATTGCTGGGTTCTCAATGGACTGAACTCCCTCGGGACAGGGACTTGGGGGTTGCCGCAGGCAGCTACGTGAAACCTCTGCTCTGTGTGCAGGTGCGGTTCAGAAACCAAACAAGATGCTAGGATGTGTAAGGAATGGGATGGTGAATATTCCAACACCCTAATATTCCACCCTTCGCTTGCAGTACTGCTCAGTACTCCTAGAATATATAGTGTGGGATTCTGAGTTGGGCCAAGAGAGTGATGGGGCGCAGCAGGAACTCTGTATGTGGAGAGACCGGAATGGTTGCAGGCATGGTGTGAGCCAGGCCTCCAATTTAGGGGGAAAATTCAAAGGCATGAAAAGGAAGTGGGCTCCCAAACCCCACTGACCCTCAGTGAGTGTTGGCTGCCTCAGCACCTTTTGTGCCTTTTCCCTTTGAACCATTCCTCAGGCAGCTCTTTCTCCCCCAGACATTGGCCGGGACCCCTTGGTAACTGGGAAGCAGGTGATGGAGATCAAGCACACTCTGAAGGAAGCCCGGGCGCTGACAGACCCCATCTGCACTACTGGGCCAACTGCGGAGCTCTGGGGACACAACCATGGTAAGAGACCAGTGCAGAGCCCTTAGCCACACGGTCTCAGGCAAGGTACATTAGCATCTGGCCTTTTAAATATGTCTTACATCAGTAGTTCAAAATGTTGTATTTCCCTGCTCCTGCTTCACGCTGCGCCCTGTTCACAGTCACACTGCCCCCCATAAGGGAGCACCTCAGGGTGCTGCTTCTCTGCCACCCACTCCAGAAGGGGGTCCAGGCCATGGAGAGGGCTAGCAGAGCTGTGGGAACCATTTTGGGAAGGGGTTGGGGTGGGTGAATTCAGAGAGGGCTGCTGCTGGGGTCTGGGCGTACGGCACCGAGTGAGGTGGGGGCCTAAGGGTCTCTTTCCATAAGAGTCAGATGCGGGAGAAGGAGCGGCAGCACCTAGGGTGTGGGGAGCAGCAAATAGAGGGGAGGTCCCGCTGCCACTGTTGAGCAAGAGGCTTTTCCTGGCAGGTTCAGGCCCTGCTGTGATTGAAGCAGAAAGCTTGTGAGGAGGTGACTCAGCTGCTGGCTGAATGCCTAAAGCGATTCCTGTCCAGGGAATTATAGTGGAAATAATGGGATGGGGCAAAGAACAGCAGCAGCAGCAGGGAATTTGCAGAATGGGAGTGGCAGGCTCAAAGAGGAGATCAATCCACTGGTACCCAGTATAGCAGGCTGGGCCAGGGCAGGTCACAAGGAGTCTCCCAGGGATCACTGCCCAGCCATGGCCAGCAATTTACAACTATACCTACCTTCCCATATTGCAGGGGTAACTCAAGCACTGTAGGCAGAGAAAATAACAGATGGTACAGGAGGGGCACCCTCTCAAAATGTAATTGTAAACAGGGAATCATCATCAAATGGGTGTGGTTCTAGTGGGGTCGCACAGGGATCAGTTTTTGGCCCTACGCTATGTAACATGTTTATCAATGACCTGGAAGAAAACATTGATAAAGTTGGCAGATGACAAAAATTGGGGGAGTGGTAAATAATGAAGAGGACAGGTCTCTGGTACAGAGTGATCTGGATTGCTTGGTAAACTGGGCGCAAGCAACCAATGTGCATTTTATTACAGCTAAGTGTAAATGCATATTGTGACATACCAGGGTACAATCCAGACTAATGAGCAGCTGTGTCACCCCTGCCCTGCAACCTTGGGTGCCTCTGTTTGCCAGAAGCTGGGAATGGGAAACAGGGGATGGATCACTTGATGATTACCTGTTCTGTTCATTCCTTTTGGTGCACCTGGCATTGGCCACTGTTGGAAGACAAGATACTGGGGCTAAATGGACCTTTGGTCTGACCCAGTATGGCCGTTCTTATGTTCCTACAATGCCTTGCTAAAGTATCTTCCACCTGGGTCACTCACAAACAGTCACCAGCATGGAAGTCACACCCGAAGTATCTGTGTGTGTCTGCAGTCTGCCAGCCATACTTGAGTTATACTCTGGCTCTCACCAGCCTTGGTTATACTGCAGGGTGACCCCAACACACCCTCAGACTCGTATTTCCCCCCAGAAATGTATGTTGTGTTCTGCCTAGCCCTCTTATGGACAGTACAAAATATTTTAAGTCTGTTATTCCTTAAAGAGAATAATGCACCAGATTATTATCTCAAATAGTTATTCAGACACTTCCGTTTAAACATATTGGATTAGATAAAACAGTAAAACAAGTTTGTTAACTACAAAGAGAGATTTTAAGTGAGGACAAATCATGAGGCATAAAAGTCAGAAATGGTTACAAGGAAAATAAAGATCAAATAGCAGAGAGTCCTGTGGCACCTTATAGACTAACAGACGTATTGGAGCATGAGCTTTCATGGGTGAATACCCACTTCATCGGATGCATGTCAGATAAAATGATAAAAAGATAAAATGTTTACTAATACCTAACAAACTATATCAGATTAATGCAAAATTTCTCACCATGTGCTTTCTTTCAGCAGTCTTACTGACCAGTACCCATCCCCCAGAGTCCAACGACTGCTTCCTTTGTTGCTTCAATTGTAGTGAATGTGATGGGCAGGCAGAGAGAGGGAGGGTGCCTGGGGGTATTTGTCCCTTCTTTTTAAAGTTTCAGTCCCTCTCTTAAAAAACATTTCCGGCTTGGCACTAGAAGGCAGAGAGTCTATGTGGAAGGATGTTCCCTTTTTCTCACCTGTGAGCATCCTTTGTTCTTCTTCGAGAGATGTCCCTGTGGGTGCTCCACTCCAGATGCTGGTGCGTCCCTGCGCCCTTGCTCGGAGATTTTTGCAGCAGTACTCGTACCGGCCACGCATGTGCAGAGGCTGCCCGCCCACTGTGAGTCTAGCTTAACAGTACGCATGTGATGCCGGTCTCCTCAGTTCCTTCTCTACCGTCCCCGGCCTGAGATGGAGCTCAGCAGACTCGTTAGGAAATTCCTTTCTCTTGTTACAATTACCCTTCTAGTTACTTAGTTTGTTGTTAGTTATAGTTAGTTACCATTTTTATCCAATATATATATATATCCTGTCAGCGGCAGCGGCTTCAGACATGCCTGGCTCCACAGGGTTTAAACACTGCTCAAACTGCAAGGACGCTATCCCGCTATCAGATGACCACTTATACTGTATAAAGTGTTTGTGGGAGACCCACATTCCTCAAAAATGTGCCCACTGCAGAAAACGCAGCTCCAGGGCACGGAAGGACAGGGAGCTTAAACTGAAACCGCTCTCCTCCAGAAATCCCTAGGAGCGGCTTCAGACCCAGGCGCTGATTCCGGCTCCGCTGCCCACCACAGCCCCCCCGCCTCAAACAAAGAAAAGAAATCTGATAAGAAAGGGCACTTTTTGTCAGCTTTAAAGGAAGCCCTGAGACACAAGCCCGCCCTGGGCGGATCTACTTCTTCCCCGCCTGTGCTCCCCCGCTTGAGCACATTTGACAAGCCGGGCTCCTCCGGCACCACGAGAAAACCGCCTGAGGCTGCGGCGGCAGTGCCGGCGCGAAACTCTGGTGCCGTGGCTTCAGGCTTTCAGCTGCCTGCCTCTCTTCTGGCACCGTTTGGCACTGCGACGGACACGGTGCTGACATTCCACAGCCTGTCTGACCCCCTGCAGGCTGATGCTGCCCTCCCGGCACCAGCCACGGCACTGGCACCCGTGGAACTGATTGGCAGTGAGCCAAGAACCAAAACCTCAGCTCAGAGGAATGTTCCCTCATTGCAACTCCCTCCTGCACAGCCTTCACATCACACAGGAGCCTCACCACTTCACTTCACTCAGGCAAGAGATCTGCTGGTGTCACCTATCCTGCAGTCTCCCCTGCTGAATGCCTGTTTCTCTTCGAAGGCAGAGTCAGGGTTTGAACAGTCTTCCTCCAGTGAGGAGGAAACTGGACCACAGGAGGGTTTTTCTCCGTATCAACCCTCCCATCCCCAGACCCCAGTCAACAGAGGTTTTAGGAAAATTACCTCAGCCTATTCTCAGGATCCTGCCCCCTGGGGGGTGAACCCCTGGATGGCACCACCTATGCCCTACCCACCAGCATGGCAATATTGGGCACCATGGGCATCGTATCCTCGAGAACACACGCGCTATGCCACCTCAACCAGGCGCAACACTGGTCTAGCACCACCACCTGACGAACCTGCCAATGACACCAGACACCAGGCAGCACCGTCACACTTGCAGGATCAATCAAGTCCTGCTCCTATTCCAGTAGAGCCGGAAGTAACGCCCGAAGAAGCCTTACTTCCCCGTCCTCCAACACCGTCGGATGACTACGCAAAATTCCAAGATCTCTTTAAAAGAGTTGCCAGTGACTTGAGAATTAACTTGGAGGAAGTCCTTGAACAACAGCATGAGTTAACGGACATCCTACAGCCCTCTTCTTCCTCTAGGGTCGCATTACCAATCAACGTAGCCCTTTTAGAACCTGCTAAGTCCATCTGGCAGACTCCAGCTACATGCCTGCCGACCTGTAAGCAAGCGGACCGGAAGTACTTCATCCCTTCTAAGGACTCTGAATTCTTTTTTAGCCATCTGGCGCCAAACTCGTTAGTAGTAGACGCAGCAAACCAAAGGGCCAAACAACAGTATTCCCGCTCCACCCCAGCCAACAAGGAAAGTAAACGCTTGGACCTCTTTGGTTGTAAAGTATATGCATCCTCGACGCTGCAATTTCGTATAGCTAATTATACTGCAGTTCTTGCAAAATATGACCACAGAAACTATAATAAGTTCATGGACTTTATTGACGACATCCCAGAACAGAAAAAACAACAATTCACAGCTCTGGTTTCCGAGGGACAAAATCATATCACGTACCGCTCTTCAAGCGGCCCTCAATGTAGCCAACACTGTAGCAAGATCGACCGCCACAGCAGTGGTCATGCGTCGAGGTTCATGGCTCTCCTCCTCTTTCTTTCCTCGAGAGGTCCAGAGCACCATTGAAGATCTTCCCTTTGACGGTGAAAAACTTTTTGCTTCCGCTACGAACGACGTGCTTCACTCAATGAAGGACTCAAGGGCAACCCTCCGGTCCTTGGGTCTCCAGACACCTACGACCAGAAGACGGCAATATAGATACCAACCTTACCAACGTACACGCTACCCCGCATTTACACAACACTCCCATAGACCACAGGAGCAACAACAACAACAGCAACGCCAGAGACCAAGATTCCAGCGTCGTCGTCCCAATTCAGCAGGGGCGCCTCAACCCCCTCCAACTAATAGGCATATTTGAAGCTTTGGTCGAGGGTTTAGAAAACAGCGTTCCCACTTCAGCCAGCACACCTATCTTTGCACACTGCCTACGACCATTCTCCCACCAATGGCAAAACATTACCTCCGACAAGTTGCCTCTCACCCACCCACCCTCCCCGTCCCTCTTCAGGGACCCCTCTCACGAGCGTCTACTCCTCCAAGAAGTGCAACATCTCCTTCAACTGGGGGCAATAGAAATTGTGCCAAAACGACACAAAGGGAAGGGTTTTTACTCCCATTATTTCTTAACAGAAAAGAAAAATGTGGGATGGCGACTAATCCTCGACCTCAGGAGGCTTAACAAATTTGTCAAAAAGCAAAAGTTCAAGATGGTCACTCTCACCACCATAATCCCAGCGCTGGAGCAGGGCGATTGGTTTTCAGCCCTCGACCTACAGGACATCTATTTTCATGTGATTATATACCCGGCCCACAGACGCTTCCTACGTTTTACTCTTGGCTCAACACATTTTCAATACAGGGTTCTTCCCTTCGGACTGTCCACAGCCCCCCGTGTCTTTTCCAAGATCCTAGCCATAGTTACTGCCTACCTCAGAAAACAAGGGGTCGTAATATTTCCTTACCTCGACGATTGCCTCCTCAAAGCCTCAACGTTTGACGAAGCTCTCCGATCCATGCGGCTTACAGTCGATTGTTTCCTATCTCTAGGCCTGCAAATAAACAAAGACAAATCCACATTATGCCCCACCCAACATCTGGAGTTCATAGGGACATACCTTGACTCCCGGACGGGATTGGCATCTCTTCCACCCGACCGCTTCAACTCCATAAGCCGACTGGCCACAAAAATTCGCAACAGTCCCCAGGTGACTGCCCGAGACTGTCTACAAATACTAGGTCACATGGCCTCATGCACTTTTGTCATCCGAAATGCATGCCTCTACATGAGGTGTTTCCAAGCGTGGTTGGCCACGGTTTACAGACCGAATGTGCACTCTCTAAACAAGACTTTTTCCGTACCTTTTCGAGTCAAAGATTCTCTACTGTGGTGGACAGTTCACTCCAACCTCTGCTCTGGAGTCCCCTTTCTTCAGGAGGCTCCATCCCTCATACTGACTACCAATGCATCTCTGACAGGCTGGGGTGCACACATGTCTCACCACACAGTCCAGGGGCTATGGTCTTCAACCGAGACCTCTCTGCACATAAATGTCCTAGAACTTCGACCCATTCGCAATGCGTGCCCATCACTTTCTTCCACTAATCAGGAATCACCATGTACGCATAATGACAGACAACATTGCATGCATGTTCTATGTAACAGGCAGGGAGGAGCTCGATCCCACTCGCTTTGCACAGAGGCTATGAAGCTCTGGAATTGGTGCATTGCGAACAACATCCAGGTATCAGCTGCCTATCTTCCCGGAGTGATGAATACCACAGTGGATGAACTAAGCAGACACTTTCCATGGGATCACGAATGGGAGATAGACGAGAAAACCATTCACAACATATTCCGCATTTTGGGTCACCCAACCATAGACCTTTCTGAAACTGCAAAAAACAAAAAATGTTCTGACTTTTGCTCCAGAGCGGGCCTGGGCAAACATTCCCTGGGAGACGCATTCATGATCCCATGGCACCGAAACTTACTCTATGCGTTTCCCCCAATACCGGTTCTCAACAGGGTCCTGATAAAAATACGAATAGACAGGGCCAAGGTGATCCTAATTGCCCCGTCATGGCCCAGACAACCGTGGTTTCCGTTCCTCACCAGAATGTCGATTCAACCACCAATCTCATTGCCTCTCCTCCCGAACCTCCTATTGCAACAACGCGGCTGATTTCTCCACCCCAACCTGTCCATGCTTCACCTCAAAGCCTGGTTCCTACATGGTTCTCCCAAAGCGAACTAGATTGCTCTGAACAAGTTCAAAGAGTGCTCCTACATAGCAGAACACAATCTACTCGCACCACCTATCTACGAAAGTGGAACCAATTCACACATTGGTGTTCAGCTAAACAACTTTGTCCCACGTCGGTATCTCTCTCGCTCATACTTGATTATCTATTGGACCTTAAGCGATCCGGCCTTTCTTTCAGCTCCATCGGAGTCCATTTAGCTGCTATTACAACTTTTCATGACAAAATTGATGATACTTCTGTTTTTGCTCACCCAATCACCAAGTGTTTCCTCAAGGGACTCCAAGCCCTATACCCAGACATTAAACCACCTACCACCCCATGGGACCTTCATTTAGTACTATCTTGCCTAACTCAACAACCATTTGAACCCCTAGCCATGTGCTCCCTTTTACACCTTTCGATGAAAACAGCATTTTTAGTGGTAATTACCTCCGCCAGACGGGCAGAGAAATAGCAGCTCTTATGGCAGACCCACCATATATGCTATTTTTCAAAGACAAGGTTACCCTCAGATTACACCCCAAATTTCTTCCTAAGGTGCATTTGTCATTCTGCATTAATGAGCCTACCAGCCTTTTTTCCGAAACCACATGCAAACTCGTTCGAAGCTACAATGCATACATTAGATGTATGCAGGGCCTTGTCCTTCTATTTGGATAGAACCAAACCTTTTAGAAACTCTTCTAGACTTTTTGTCTCCATCGCGGAGCATTCCAAAGGTTCTCCTATTTCTACCCAGAGAAACTGGATTTCTCAGTGCATCCAGTTGTCCTATCCGATGAAGAAGGTTGCACCTCCAGACGGCATCAGAACGCACTCCATTAGATCTCTGGCTGCCTCTGTAGCATTCTTACACAAAGTTCCCCTAGCTGATATCTGTAAAGCAGCCACTTGGTCCTCTGAACACACATTTGTTAAACATTATGCCCTTACTCAAGGCCCCCTTTCTGACATACGTTTGGGCAGGGCCATACTATCTACGGCATTCCTATCAGATCCGAAGTCCCTACCTCCTTGAGACACACTGCTTTTAAGTCACCTGGAGTGGAGCACCCACCGGGACATCTCTCAAAGAAGAAGAGGAGGTTACTCACCCTGTGCAGTAACTGACGTTCTTCGAGATGAGTGTCCCTGTGGGTCCTCCACTACCCACCCTCCTCCCCTCTACTTCGAAGTTGGGGTAGCCTCCGTTGTAGAGAAGGAACTGAGAAGACCAGGTACGCATGCGTACTGTTAAGCTAGACTCACAGCGGGGGGGCAGCCTCTGCGCTTGCGTGGCCAGTACAAGTACTGCTGCAAAAATCTCCGAGCAAGGGCGCAGGGACGCACCAGCACCTGGAGTGGAGCACCCACAGGGACGCTCATCTCGAAGAAAGTCAGTTACTGCACAGGGTGAGTAACCTCCTCTTTCCCTTCGTCTTGATGACTCTGTTTACTGCTTAAGGCAAATTAAGCAGAACCCATATTCTTTTGTTTAGGACAGACCTGTTTGCCAACCTCTGTTTGAGCAGAGTATGGGGTTTGGAACATGTGTTAATAACATCATACAGGGAAATGTTATAACTTTACATACAATGTTGCCACACATATTTTATCAGGATGATACTGACCAGCAAATACGAGTTTTCAAATGATACCTTATAAGGCATATCTTGTACAAAAAATATTACAACAACATGTAGGGTGTGAACACCGGGGTATAATCTGTCACACATATCTAGGAACAAAGAATGTAGGCCATACTTACAGGATGGGGGATTCTATCCTGGGAAATAGGGATTCTGAAAAAGATTTGAGGATCATGGTGGATAATCAGCTGGTGCAACACAGTGACCAAAAGGGCAAATGCAATCCTGGGATGCATAAACAGGGGAATCTCAAGTAGGAGTAAAGAAGTTATTTTAGCTCTGTATTTGGTGCTGGCGTGACCGCTGCTGGAATACTGCATCCAGTTCTGGTGTTCACAGTTCAAGAAGGATGTTGATAAATTGGAGAGGGTTCAGTGAAGAGTCATCAGAATGATTAAAGCATTAGAAAACATGTCTTATATTGATAGACGGAAGGAGCTCAATCTATTTAACTTAACAAAGAGATGCTTAAGGGGTGACTTGATTACAATCTATAAGCACTGTTGTATTAATTTAGATGCAAGACTAAAGGCATTAACATAACCCAGACACTGTCCAGCATTAAATAGTGTTAAGGCTTGGGGTTTGGTCTACGGAGACTTCAGCCTACTTAGTCCCATGGCAAACACCATTAAAAATCTTTTAACCTTTTATTAAAGATAAAGAAAAGAGGGGGACACAGTTAAAGCCTTTACAATATAAAGTATTAAATAAGGCTTTCCTTTTAACAGTATACCTTGTTCCCTTTGTTAGCTGGAGAGAGTTTTTAGAAGGAAGAATCCTCATGTCTGACAGTCTCTAAGATGGTATCAAAGCTGGTAATAACTGTCCTTTTGGAGAACAGAGAAGAAGTTAGTTGAGATGGGCTGGAGCTGTCATTATTATTAAGATCCAATCCCATTTCATCCCAGGTGGTGGTTGGGAATCAGCTGGAGCTGGTGGATGTGATGATGTCATCTAAGTCCTTTTCTCTGGCCCTGCCCAGTCAGGACATCTCTCAGGATCAGGATGATGAAGGCCTGGGGTCCCAGTAGATGGTTTGGGTGGCAGTCATGATTGTGAATCTCATCCCAGTAGCCAATTTTTCTCCCAAAGTCTCTTTTCTTCAAGGAACCCAAAAAGGAGTGATGGGCAGAATAGTCCATCCCCTCATTAATTTGTCCACTAATTAGGTCTCTTTTCCAAAGCACCAACTTTGGTTCACTAATTTCTGGTTTCGCACTCAGGACTGTGTTAAAATCATGCTTGGTAAACCAAGAATGATCTTAACACAGTCCTTGAGTTATATCAGAAGGCCTTTTTGTTTGGACTAGCTTAGTCTGTTTGTCTCCCTTTCACGTCTTTCCCCACTAACATTTGCTGTTCCAGGTTCCTGTGACATCTTATGAACTTACACTCACTTCTTATAGTTGAACTCACAAGTGGTAATGAGGCCTACAAGTTTACCCTAAAACAGTACTGTGGCGGGGCAACGTCTCACTGGCACGGCGCCTCCTGCTGGTCGTCCTGGGAATTAGCTCTTCCAGCCTGGAGCACCCTCTGCAGGCTGGTGTCTCCCTCCCGGACCTGGTGCCCTTTGCCCTGGGGTTCTGCCCCAGCAGTAACCCCCAATCTGGATCTCCCCTCCCTGGGGAACCCCCAACCCTCTAAACCCACCTTGCCTCAGTGGCTACTGCCAGTCATCATCTAGTCCCCGCTCCCTGGGGCAGACTGCAGTCTCTAAACCATTCATCATCAGCAAGGGGGTTAGGACCTGCTGCCTTTGCCTATCTCTTTAGCCCCAGTGCCTTTTTGTAAGCCCTTTTTAAGGCCTGCAGCCTGGGGCTTTTCTAGGCTGGAGCTCCCCAGCTCCCTCTGCCCTTCCCCAGCCCTGCTCCACTTCAGGTACCCTTCTCTCTCCAGCAGCTAGGTCCTTCTCTCCCAAGAAGCTAGAGAGAGTGCCACTCCTTCTGGCCCATAGCCCTCTTATAAGGGCCAGCTGGGCCCTGATTAAGCTGGCCACAGCTGTGGCTGCTGTCCCAATCAGCCCACCTTTCAGAGCCACAGCCCTCTCCAGGGCTGCTTTTAACCCCTCTTTACTGGAGTGGGGCAGCCACCTCACTACAAGTACCTACTCGGGGAACAAATAGTTCATGATGGTCTCTTCAGTCTAGCAGATAAAGGTCTAACACGAGACAATGGCTGGAAGTTGAAGCTAGACAAATTCAGACTGGAAATACCGCATACATTTTTAACAGGGAGGGTAATTAACCCCTGGAACAATTTCCCAAGGGTCATGGTGGATTCTCCATCACTGACAATTTTTCAGTCAAGGGTGGATGTTAGGTCTGCTCTAGGAATTATTGTGGGGCAATTTTCTGGCCGGTGTTACAGAAGTCAGCCTAGGTGATCACAGTCGTCCCTTAGAATCTATGAATCATTCCCATCTGCTGGCAGTGGCACAGCAATGAGACAGAGAGCACTTGGTGTGCTGTGCGTTCTGGCCTCTGCAATGACGACTCCTCTGATTTCACTTACAGAGTTGCTGAAAGAGACACTGACTTTTCCATGTGGCATCCAAGTGGAGCTACGCTTCCAGGTGGTCTTTTCTAACGTAATGCACGTGAGTGCAAAACTGCAGGCTCCCCCTCCGCACGTCACTGACATCCGACTCCTGCTCTGCAGACCCGCGGTGAGCTCCTTCATGTCTTTGGCTGGGGACCTTAGGCCAGTGTTCTGAACTTCCCTTCAGCCCCTTTCTTCAGCAGGATTGAAAAGGCAGCAGAAATAGTAATGCCAGTGGTTGGGCAGGAAGGAGGAACAGTGTGCAGGTGGGGGTTGTGTAGTGTGGGTAGGGGTTGTGTAGTGTGGGTGGGGTGTGTGTTGTGTGGGTGGGGTGTGTGTTGTGTGGGTAAGGTTTGGGAGTGGGTATATGTCCAGGAGAGGCTGAGGGGCTCAGTGTGTAGAGAGGGTGGGATGTACATTTGGGATGGTGGAGAGGGGAGCTGGGAGTGTTTGGGCAGGTGGGTGGAAGCCTGGGGTAGTGCTGTCAGGATAGGTGTGTTCAGGGGCCAGGCAAGGGGCAGTGTGTGTTGAAAGGCGGGTTGGGAATGAGCTGCAGAATGGGCATATCACTCTGTTTCTAGAGTGTCTGTCTGGCAGCTCTCTGGGGAATTGTATTTCTGACCATCATAAAGTGGGGGATCTGGGTGTCTTTGCTCTGCCGAAGGACGCTCACTCAGTGAGGAAGGGAGTCCTGCCTGGGATCCTGTAGCCATCAGGAATCAGCCATGCCTGGACCCTACTTGCTCCAGCATGGGGACAGAGCACCACAGACTGGCTTGATGCTATATCCTGGGCACAGACACTGGAGGGATGTCAGATGCTGCTGGAGACAGCTCAGTGCCTTGCCCTTCCCAGAGGGAGGAGCCTGTGTGGGCTGAGTGACGGTGCATGAGCAGGGGCTGAAGTACTGTGTGGGGAACATTTCCCAGGAGTGTGCTCCCCTTGTGGGAGGCGCTAGCCATCTACAGCAGCAGCAGGCCCAACCGGCACCAACACGGGCCCATTTCACACCTACTGGGAGGGATGGCCCTCCACTCCTCGCAGCAATCAGGACGGATGACTCAGGACATTCTCCTGAGGCTGTTCTGGGTTCCATCAGTGCAAGCCACAGAACAAGTGTTCTAAATGCAGAGGTGATGTGCAACACCAAGGCTTTGTTTACTTTTTATGTAAATGTGTTTCCAATGTCTCCTGATTTACCTCGGAGTCACATTCAAGCAGGTGAAATTACATTCTTCTTCAAGTGATCGCACATGCCCATTCCACTATAGGGCTGTCTGTGCTCCCGTGCACAGTTGTCAGAGAGTTTTTACCTATAGCAGTACTTGTTGGGACAGCTTGAGTGCCCTCTGCTGCCTCACACACATCGTGTAGGCATAAAGGGCCGAGCTACACCAGACCCTCCTCAGTTCCTTCCTGTGGCCAGTGATGGTTGTTGGAGCTCCCTGGACTTACTTCTGTAAATCTTTCCTGTTATCTGCATATAGCACCTGTGTATCATTAGTGTAGTTAGTCAGTCAATTAGTTAGTTTCTTAGTAAACAAAACATTGTTTTTGTTGTTTCTGTGGGTTCCAGCACCCAGTGTGGGGGACTCACTCCAGTATCAGATGTAAGCCACGCTTTCGGGGTGTCAAGCCCTGATACTCTTGCGACAAAGCTATGCTGAATAGCGACCCAGACTCCAGCTCCCTTAAATACTTGGGGGAGGCTCATGTGAGTGTAGCGATGCGACAACTCACCAGCACAGCGCCTCCTGCTGGTCGTCCTGGGAATTAGCTCTCCAGCTCCAGAGCGCCCTCTGCTGGCTGATGTCCCACTTGCCTCCCGGACCCCGGTGCCCCTTTACCTTGGGTGCTGCCCTCTGGCAGTACCCCCACTCTCTGGGTCTCCTCACCCAGGGGAACCCCCAAGTCTCCTCAGTGGCTACTGCCAGTCATCATCTAGCCCTTGCTCACTGGGGCAGACTGCAGTCTATACCACTCCTCATCGGTAAGGGGGGTTTGGACCTGCTGCCTTTGCCTAACCTGGGCTGCACCTCTGCAACCCGAGCACCCTTCCCGGCCTTTCCCAACGCCTGTAGCCTGGGGGTTTTCCAGCCTGGAGCTCCCCAGCTCCTCTGGCCTTTCCCCAGCCCTGCTCCATCTCAGGCACCCTGCTCAGCTCCAAGGCAGCCAAGTCCTTCTCTCTCCACTGCTAAAGAGAGACTTTCAGCTCCTGGCTCACTGGCCTTTTATAGGACCAGCTGTGGCCTGATTGGGGTGTGGCCCCAGCTGTGGCTGCTTCCCCAATCAGCCTAGCCTATTGGCTCCCAGGGGAAGCCCTTTCCCAGAGCTGTTTTAACCCCTTCAGGGCTGGAGCAGGGTAACCGCCCCGCTACAGTGAGTGAGAAGTGCAGCATTTGTAAGGGCTCTAGGCCCCATTGGAAAAAAGACAGAGCAGCCAGATTAAAATATCTGCTCTTGGAGTCGGTGCTGCAACCTCCATTTGAGCCCTCTACTCTGTGCTCTGAGCACCTCGGCGTCGGTCAGTAGTACACCTCTGGCATTACTGGTACTGAGGGGCAGATCAGCATCTCCGGTATAGGCTATATCTTGGCCAGTTTAGGCTATATCGCTGTTACAATGTTTGTACTTTATATATACTTATATGCATATGGTGTGGATGATGCATGTTATTACTATATTTATATGGTAGCCAGCATACGTTAGTCAACACAACCATGCCTGCAACTGTTTCCATCACTCCGCACTGACTCAGCTGTTTGCGGCTTCAGAGTGACTCCCAGACAAATCCTGGAATCTGGTTATATAGATTCTAGCAGTGCCCACAGTATTATAATACTTAGCCCTTTTCATCAGCCGCTCTCAAAGCACATCATAATCTTTAACGTCGTTATCCTTGCTGCCCCCCGTGGGTTAGGGCAGTGCTGCTGTCCCCAGTGTACAGAGAGATTAAATGGCTTGCTCACGGGCACACAGGAAGTCTGTAGGAGAACAGGGGATTGAATGATGGTGTCTTTAGTCCTAAACTGGGACCCTACTCACTGGGCCATCTGTTGGGCACTTTACAAACACAAAATGAGGGACAAGCCTTCCCCATGAGAGGCGACAGACAGATGGACACAGGATAGGGAGAAGAGGTGTATCATGTAAGTATAGGGGTCAAGATTGTGATTGTTCATGTCTTGGGGATAGAGTATCATTTTTAACAGCTGGAAGATTTATGATGTACAACGAGGCTGTCTGCTAAGGGTGTTCATTAGATTGCAAAGCCAAACACTCACAAGGTAGCCATTACAGACTGGGTAATGCATGCCAGCAAGGGAATGGCTGGGAAGGAGCTGCCTGGAGAGACACTGAAGGAAATGCTGGTGGGGAGGGAGGAGGGCAGTGAGCCAGGAGAAGACAGGATTACAAATGGCAAGAGAAGAGAAGACAATAACATGTCAAAAGCAACAGCAAAGTTGAGGTGAAGGTGGCGCAGAGGCCTTGAGATCTGACCAGAAACTGATCATTAGAGACCTGGGCAAGAGCAGCTTGAGGATTGGGGTTCAGTGTGAGGGAGGGAGGTGCAAGTAGTGGCTAGTGGCTGTGAAGTGCAAATGGGCTGTGATCGAAGGAGAACGCATGGGGTGGAATATTCCTTTTGTTCTATTCCAGACTAACAGCCTGTCTTCACAGCAGAGTTAGCTCCAGGTATAACTCTGCTGTTACCCCAACCAGGGGTGAAAGTAACTTAAAGGACTTACTGGTACTCCAGTGTCCTGCGGAGGGGGCGGGGCCTCAACTGGAAGAGGCGTGACCTCTACCGGAAGAGGTGGGGCCTTTAAATCTGGGGCTTTTAAATCAGGATTTAAAAGGCTCGGAGATCCGGCTGAAGCTAGGAGCCCCGGGCCCTTTATATCACCCCCGGAGCTACCAGCTGCAGAGGCGGCTGAGAGCCCTGGGGTTTGGGTAGGGGTGAAAGTAATTTACATTTCTTACCCATATGGTCCAATCGCAAGCAACCCACCTCTCCTACTTACTTCATGGATCCCTCCCATTGAATGACATAGATATAGAAAATAAAGCTGCCACTACTACTAAAAATACTGTCTGTAATAAAACTTTAATATTGGAATAAGCCTGAAAAAGTGAAAACTCACTGTCACATTTTTCTCCGTGTCTTCCCTCCTCCTCCAGCCAGGCTGCCGACGCTAGGCTCCGTGCTTTCTCCCTGCCTGGCACTTAGGCTGCAGGGGCTTCCCTCTAGCTTGCAGCAGGGAGCAGGGAGACTGGCTGAGGGAGGGAGAAGCCTGCCCCCTGCATAAGAATCTTTAAACTCAACTGTTCCCTGGGCAGTTCAGCCCCCGGGGTTAGGAGCCATTTCTGGCATCCTTGTTAATTTCACTCCCAGTTGTTGGGGGGGAGGGGGGGAAGGTGTGTGTGACCATGGCAGGGGCAGTTCTTTTCTGCCCCCTGGATGAGGGGATCTCCAATACTACTATAATACAATAGTAGGGGTCGGTTGCTGGGGTCGGGGCAGTCGGCGGCAGGCTGCAGCTGCATTGTTTGTGACACACACATACATACTGTATGTATTACTGTCCTGTGGGGAAGGTGCCAGTGCCCTTTTAGGGGGGGGAGACAAGTGTTTCTGGGCTAACACACCTCAGGAACTTCTGCTTAATGTGTGCTCCTTAATGGAGTCCGTCCTTCACCAGGGGGCTGTTTGTTGGTCCAACTCCTACACTGAAGAGCTATCTTTTTTGAGAGATCCATCCATACTGTACATATCTATTTAGAATATATCTGGATCAGAGTAGATTTAGATCTGTGAAGCAAGACAAGAAGATTTTGTTTTCCCAGGAAGACATTCATGTGGATGTTCCAAAGTTAGCTTTTGAGTGCCATACAGTACCCCCAGAGAATCCCCATTTCGGAGAAAAGGAAATAAGAGCATTGGCTGATCAACTGAGAATCAATCAACAGGAAACACACTTGGGATTTGTTGAATTCAAGGCTTTTGGAGGAAAAAAACATTCCTGGTAAACTTAAAAAACTCGTCCTTGCAGTGGACACCTTTGCTGCAAGCAATGCTGACTGCGAAAGGGGATTCAGTGCGATGAACAACAACATTACAATGAAACAGACTGCACTTACCACTCGTCATGTGGCGGACTTGCTATTCATTTCATGCGTGGGACCTCCTTATACTCAGTGGAATCCCATGCCATATGTGAAATTGTGGCTTGGAAAGGGCCGACGTGCAGCACATTCATCTCGAGGCATGGCACGACAACAGGGAGAGCAACGAGAGCAGCTGTATGACCCAATGTGGGAGTTGCTATAAGGATGCTTTGCTCCATCCAGTCCTTCCCAAGGATGCCCCTTTCTTGCCCCCGCTGGGCTGGCCCACTCACACCTTCCATGTGCCAGGACTGAGCCGCGGGCTGGGGCGGCTTTGCTGTGGGTAGTGGTTCCCGTTGGAGCTGCAGCCCCCACCTGCCAGCCCCTATTGCTTGTGGTGTTGCTGCCGCATGCCCCCCAGACCTCCGTCTCCTCCCCTGTCTCCCGGGCAGCTCCCTCCCACAGCTGGAAGACAGCACAGCAGCTGCTGAGACTGGAAGTTTTCCTGGGGACACCATTAAGCAGCAACCCAAAAAGTTGGTGTGACATGCCCACTTGTTCTGTCTTGCTGCTAGTGTCACTTTTTACACACCCTGCTCCATTCTGAAGGCTGTTCTGCAATGGCCACATGGCACTGAACAGCTAGGCTAGGGTCAGTGCAGTGTCAGTCCCATCCCTGTATACTGACTGCAGGGGGCTTTTGTGGGGAACAAGCCCGTACAGCAGCTGTATGCCCCAGCCGTTCACACTTGGCTCGGGGGAGGTTCCCGGGTCATTTGGCAGCTCTTGCAGCCAGCAAGCACACCTAAGGATCTGGTACCTCTACACAGCCCATGTCAGTGAGCTTCCCAGCCCAGGTCGACAGACTCGGGTTAGCGGGGCTCACACTAGTTCTCTAAAAATAGCTGTGCAGATCGCGCTTTGAAGTTGCAGCTTGGGCTGGAGGTCAGGCTCTGAAGCCTAGGGAGACCAAGCTGCAACATCACAACACTGTCTACACTGCTATTTTTAGCTCACCAGCACAAGCCCTGCTAACCTGGGCTGGGAGGCTTGCTGATGGGTTGCGTAGACATTACTCATGAATTTGGAGAAAATAGCAGGCTGCTGTAGTTGCTGGAACGTCCCACCAGAGGGCCTCATGATCCCTCATAGCAGGCCAGCATATTCCAGACACGCTGTTATGCGAGGGCAGGTAACATCAAATAGGGAGGTACTTTTTTTTTTTTTTTTTTTTTTAAATGATCTTTTTGCTGGTAAAAGCCCTACAGTTCTCTGGCTGCTTTGTGCCACCAGAACAGCACAAAAGTGAGTGCTCAGAAACTGTCCCTGTGCTCTTACAGTTCCCATTTGTATTAGGAAATGCAGGATTTACCTTAACCAGAGCTCTCTGGGCAAGGCCAGCCCCAGATACTGCTGGGTTTGAGTAGCCAGGTGTGTGTGAATTACTGGGCTTCTTTGGCTTGTGCTGAGAATGCTTTTTTGTTTATTCTTGTCTGTCTGCTCCAGGAGGTGCGAGAACTGGCCATGCTGCCTGACTGCCAGTCTGACCGGGTGGTGTCACTACTTGTCTCACTGTATGAGCAAGAGGAATTGGACTGTGTGCTCCGGCTCTGTGGCCTGCAGAAAATTCAGGTAAAAAAGCCACCCTCTGTGGAAATCTCACTGCTTGCTTTACTGCCCCAGAGAGCAGCTGGTGCCTCCCAGACCATCCTTGCAGGGGACTTCCATCATCCTCACGCATTCCTGACCCGTGTTCCTGGGTGTGAAGGGAAATATTGGCTAAGATATGGCCATGGTGCAGCGGCCTCTCCCTGGGCCTTGAACTCTCCTGTGGCGGATTAATGACCAAGCCAACACTGCTCATATCGGGGCAATTCACTGCTGGGCCACAAAAGATCTGTCCCCTTTGCTTACACTTCCTTTCTAGCCTCAGGCCAGAGAACATGTTTTCCCCAGGCCTTTCCGTTTCAGACAGATGGTCGGGCCACAAGCAAAGACCAGACCCATCTCCAGTGGCTTACAAAAAATTTTAATTCCATCAAGAGACATTTACCTATCCCATAGATGGACGAGGCTGCTCATTTAGAGAGGTTGAGTGATAAACACCAGAAGGAGGGATCATGATGGTTATCTAATCTGACCTGTTGTCTAGCATAGGCCAGAGACCCTCAGCCGGTCAGCCCTGCAGTGCTGGCACTGGTTCTTCCCTGCTACCTGAGGGCCCAACACTTTGCAGCTGAACCACAGTCTATCCTTACAAAAGCATCCAGACTTGGTGTGAAAACTCCAGGAGATGGAGACTCCATGAAATCCCTCCATAAACTGGTGCCAGTGGATAATCGCCTCATTGTTTCAAAATTGCGCCTTATTTTTAATTTGAATTTTTAGGACCCAACTTCCAGTCACAGGATCTTCTTATTCCTTTATCAGCGAGATTAAAAGGCCCCCTACATCAGATGTCCCTTCTCTGCAGAGGAATGCAAAGGGGCATGTGTCCCCCTATCCTTGAGTACCACAAAAACTGCTCAGTCTCCTTTTTTTAATGTGCATTCCATATAATTTATTCAAGTCCCCCCATCAACACCTATAAAATGCAATATAACAATTCTAATACCCTGCTCCGCTATGACCGTCGGCCCCTGTTCATCACAGCCCTGTAAGGAAAAGAGATCTCCCTTCTTTGGGATTGGCTCACTGAGGCTGCAGTGAGCAGAGTGCTGACCCATCTATTAGACCTCAGCACTCTGTCACACACCTCCCCCTTTACCTAAGAGTGGGTTTGGGAATTTTTTTGCACCTACCCCTCCTTGCAGGAGGTTCTTGCCTCTATACATTCCCATTTGCCCCACGTTGGTCTTGTAGGGTCCCTTTTCTGGGTCGTTCTATCCTCCACCTGCAGAAATTGCTCCCATAATTCAGTCTTCACCCACAGAGCTTCACACCTACAGGTCCACTCTCCTTATCTTCTTCCACCTTGACTCCGGGTAGGGTCTGTTGTTGTCCCCCTTTCTCTTCCTTCTCTAAGGCCTCTGGTTCTCCCAGTCCCACTTAACGGGCCCCTCGGTTCCTCCCCTCACCCTTTCTGCCATGCAGGTACCCGGGACTGTCCAACTCTTGGGCTTGGGCTGTTCTTCTTCCCTGAGTCTCGTTCTGCCTTTCCCTTTTTCTCTCTCTTTTCCTCTGGAGCAGTTCAATTTTTGCCTTGGTTTGTATCATTCTGAATAGGGTGTTCTGATTCTGTTAACTCAGGCCATTCCTCATTTGCTTCTTTTTCTAGCATGTGGGGCCATGGCCACTTGCTTTCTTTCTATAGGGGAAGGAGCTCAGTCCATACCCTCTGCAACCAGATGGGGTAGCCTCTCCATTATTCCCACCTGCTTCCATCTGCATTTCCCCTTTACCTCCAGGGGTACCTCTGCCATTGGGCACTTTCTTCTCCCCTGGAATGCATGTTAACTTTATCTTCTCCCCTGAGAGCCTCCAGTGGGGCTTCCCTAAATCCCCCCAGATCAATGAGCATCCTGAGGCAGTGTCCACAATCCCCCTTCTTCCCATCTTTATAGGGACGGTAGGCATTTTCCTTTTCCTCCCACCTCTGACAGTCCCAGTCCATCCACAGAACTCTGGGAACCTGCATTGAATCCTGGAGAAGTCCCGCTTTTTATGTCCCAACCTTCCACATTGTTAGCATACTAGTCCCCAATTCCCTGAAAGAGTTCCTTTTACTTCCTCCCTTTTCTTTTTGGGGCTTTTCAATTCCCACCCCCTCCATCCCTGGCTCCAGACCCATAAGTAGCTGGACCGCTCTTCTGGGAAAATTGGTTTCTGCAAATTCTTTGGAGAGTTAAATTGTGACCTCTAGGATGCTGGGCTGGTGCCTCCTTGCCCAGATTCTGGTATTCTCTGGGAGGCTCAGGAGAAATTGGTCCAGTACTACCAGATCTGTAATTTCCCCCCACAGTTCCAATACCTGACTTAAGCCAGTGGGCAGCCCAGGCTGTCCGCTTTTGTGCATATGCCCTGGGTCATACCCCTCTGGTGGCCCAAAATTTCTGCTGGTATTTTTCAACAGACAGCTCCATCCAGTCTAAAATGGTGGCCTTCATAACATCTTAGTTCTGGGGCTGTTTCTTATTCAGGGCCATTAAGCCACAGAGTTTTCCCAGTGAGATAGAGTGCCACCCGGAGGGCCCATGTTTCCTTACCCCATCTGCTGCCAAATGGCCCGGGAACCTACCCCAAGCCAAGTGTGAACGGCTGTGGCATACAGCTGGTGTACAGGCTTGTTCCCCACAAAAGCCCCCATCTGGCTCCAGTGACTACACTCTTGCCTGTTACCAGGAATGAGTCCAGATCATCAGTTGGGCCCACTTTGCATAGTCACAATCGGGCTATGACTCCCAGCCTCGGCACTGGGACTCACTAACTTCTGTACCAACTGGTTTCAGAGTGGTAGCCGTGTTCGTCTGTATCAGCAAAAAGAATGAGGAGTACTTGTGGCACCTTAGAGACTAACAAATTTATTTGAGCATAAGCTTTCGTGGGCATGCAGTGGAAAATGCAGTAGGAATATATACACCTCTACCCCGATATAACACAACCCAATATACCATGAATTCGGATATAACGCGGTAAAGCAGCGCTCCGGGGGGGCGGGGCTGTGCGCTCCGGCAGATCAAAGCAAGTTCAATATAACACAGTTTCACCTATAATGCGGTAAGATTTTTTTGGCTAGTGGTTCTGAGTGTGCCAGCACAGAGGGTTGTATACTAACAGCTGAAATCATTGAGAGCTGTGTTAAATGGGGGGAGGGGGCGGCTGGTGAAGAGGCGTGGCTTGTGGTGAAGACTGCAGCAGAACCCCATGGAGAGGTGTGGCAATTGGCCATTGACCCACACAGTGGAGCATGTAAGGTGCCCCTGTTCCTTCTCTCCCCTCCACCTCCTTCCACTCAGGCTGGGAGGTAAACCTTTGCAGATGAACTTCTGAACTCTGGGCCTGCACTGACCAAGGGCAGAAACTGTGGGTGGGGTGACTGTTGGGTTGCTGGACTTAAGACCCTGAGGGGAAAAGGACACTGCCAAACTTACTTGGGGGTGGGTCTTTTGCTCATGGTTTGTGTTATGAATCCTATTTGTGGTGTTTCCCCACATAATGCCACATTGTTTCCCTCCTTTATTAAAAAGCTTTTGCTACACTCAGACTCTGTGCTTGTGAGAGGGGAAGTATTGCCTCTTGGAGGCACCCAAGCATAGTTGTCCCAGGTCACTGGGTGGGGGCTCGAGCTGGTTTTGCATTGTGTTATTGAAAAGGAACCCCCTAGATACTGAACCCGGCCCCTGTTGCTGCTAACTCTGACGGGCAGAAGGGTTACATCTGCATAGTGTTTTGCAGCTCTTTCTGCTCCTCAGCCAACCACGGCAGAGTCTGCTCTGTGTCTGGATGCTGAGCCTTCACACCAACTCCCCCCCAAAAATATTCAGTCACCCCTTCAGGGGAATCCATATCCCAGACAAACCCACACTTGTAATGGGGTGTACATCCCCCCAGTCCTTGATCACTGCAGAAACAGCTCACACTCTCTTCTTTTAATGTCTACTCCATGTAATTTATTCAAGTCCCTTCCACCAACACTTATACAGGGCAATGCCACAATTCTAAGACCTATGACCCTAGAACAATCAACCTCTATTCATCAGGGCCCTGGGAGGAAAAGAGATCTCTCTTCCTTCAGTCTGAGCACAGCTAGTTCTGTCCTCTCCGCTTTTTCCCTGCCAACCCTGCCTTTTATCAAGTTAATCAGCTGATGGGCCAATTAGTCCCTTAACTCATGCAGCTTCTCCGTCTGATTAGCTAATTCCTCCGTATTTCCTCAGCCGACCGTCGCTGGAGAAACTAAGTGCAGCTATAGTGATCAGAGTGCTGGCCCATCTATTAGACCTCAGCACTCCGTCCTTATAAACTGCTCCTTATAAACTGTGATCAGATCACCTCTTATCCCTTGCTTCAATAAGGTAAACAGATTGAGCTCCCTTAGTCTCTCATTGCACGGTATGTTTTCCAGACCTTGAATCATTCTTGTAGATCTTTTCTGAACCCCTTCCAACATCTGTTTGTTTTAAGTGTGGATACCAGAACTGGACACAATATTGCAGTAGTGGTCTTGCTAATGCCTTATACAGATGTACTACCATCTCCCCGCTCCTGTTCAGTGATCTACTTATACATCCAAGGACTCTATATGCTCTCTCAGCCACAGCATTGCACTTTTGTTTATCAATTGTTTATCTGTCATAACCCCTAAGTCCTCTTCAGAGTTGCTGCTCTCCAGGATACAGTCGCCTATTCTGTAAGTGTGACATACATTCTTTCTTCCTAGACAAATGATCTTATATTTGACTGTATTACATGCATGTTGTTTCATTGCATCCAGTTTACCAAGTGATCCAGATTGCTCTGTATCCGTGATCTGTCCTTGTTACTTATCACTTCCCCAGTTTGTCATCTGCAAACTTACCAGCAATGATTTTATATTTTCTTCCAGATCATTGATAAAAATATTGAATAGCAATGGACCAAGAACAGATCCCACTAGAAACACCCCCATTCATTGACAGTTCCCCATTAACAACTACATTTTGAAGTCAGTCAGCTTTTAATCCCCAGAATGTGCCATATTTAATTCATTTTGAACCCTAATGCCAGACCTGCCTTCCCTGGTGCCTTCACCTATGGCCAAGAAGACTGATTCAAAACAACAACATTGCAACAAAAATTTTATAAGAAATCACAATCCTCACCATAAGAGGAGCAGCCTCCCACAGAGCCCCTGGCTCCACTTAGCCAAACTCCTGCCATGTGTCGCAAGTGACAAAGGGTACATCCCAAGCACAGCTTATCCTGTCATCAAGAGAGCTTATTTCAGTGGCAGCCAGGAAGTCTAGTAGGTAGATAGTGGGTCAGATTCACTGCTAGTGTAAGCAGATGCAATAACACAGTTAGCTAGTAGTGAATTTGTCCCAGTGAAGTTTGTCAGTGACTGGGTCTCCTGGCCAGAGTTGCGTGCTGCAGACAGTGTTTGGGGGCAGTGAGCTCCTAAGAGCAACCAGTCCAGCCTTGGTCCCTTGATGGTGGTTGAAATGAAGCCTGCTTTAGGTTTTCATCTCTGATTCCCTTTGTGTCCTCTGCTCTTCCCCCAGACTGATGTGCTGCTGCAGTTGGATTTGCATTACACCCAGCTGGGCACCAAGCAGAGGGCTTGCGAGAGTCTGCAGAAAATCCTCCAGAAATCTCTGCTAGCAAAACTGTTCAGCCAGAAAAGCTCTGCAAATCCATCCTGCATGGCGGGCCAAAAGGCTGCTGCCACCATGGGCCCCAAGGATGCCCCTGCTGTGAATGCAGCCCATGAGGGGCCCAGCTCTCTGAGAGCAGAGCCCAGACACAGCTGGCAATGTAGCAGACAGTCAAACATATGCAGCGAGCCGGAGGAAAACGATGAGAGTGACTTGAGCAGCCTCTGCTCAGCCCTGCAAAGGGCTGGGCCAGGGCAGGATTGTCCTTGACACGTGGGGGAGTTCAGCTCACTATCAGCAGACTGTATTTCAAGTTAGAAGCCAGACAACTCCCATAATCTGTATTCTAGTCTGAGCTCTTCTCCAGTCTGGCGTGGATCACATCCAGATGGTCAAGGCTGCTATTGAAAGGGTTTCTCCTCTCATCCCATTAGCAGGGAGTCCTAGTGAGCATTATCTGACTCACAGGCAAAGCTATAAGCTGTTTAAAACAAGGGCCTTCTGCAGAGGGGTGATTTTACTGTCCTCTGACAGTGTGACTGACATGAGTCATCACATTCCCCAACAACAAACGTCATTCATTTACAGCCAGTGTTGGCAATTGAGCTGCTTTGAGAGTCTCACTTTAATACTCAAATGTCTACTCTACACCAAGCACTGACAAAACTGTAAGAAATTGTAAGTGAAGAGACCCAAGAACCTTGCAGGCACGTCTGATACAACCACAGCTGCAGTTAAAAAAGCAAACAAGTCCCTCAACTCTGTATAAATATTACAAAGAATTAACAAATGACGAATGTAAAATTGTATGAATGTGTAGCTGTGTTCAGTATGTGGTGCTGAAATGGTGTTAGGCTTTTCTATCTAATAGGAACATGCAACAAACAATTGTACAATAACTTATATTTGTGTTTCTAAAGGATATATTTGATCTTTGTATTTAGGATTATGTTCATTGTTCTCTAAACCACATTCTGATGTCATTTTGGGAATGCACGTAATTGTAATGTATTTTAACATATTTATTACATTGTTTTTCCTCTGGTTCTAACGTGGGTCAGAGTTAAGGGTTTTATTATGTTCTAAATGACAGTGTTTGCAGGATGCGTCTGATGTAGCTGGATGCTTTAACCTAGTGTTCTCTAGTGTCTGAGTGGTTTTAGGCATCTGTGGGTGAGATTCACAAGGGGAACTTAGGCATCCAACTGCCACTGTAGGTGCCTAGGTCCAACATTTAGGCGCCACTGGCATTCACAAAACTCCTTCTCAGCTACCACCTAACCCTGGGGTGTCCATTGCTAAAGTCCTTAAGGTGCCTAAATTTCAGTAGATGGGCAGGCACACAGAGCATGCTTTCTATTGAATATTCTTTGGAGCAAGGGCCTGGCATGTGGGTCTCCCTCTTCCCAGGTGGGTGCTATAGCTACTGGGCTATAGAGTCATTCTCACTCTCTGGCCCACTGAATATTTAACTATTCCCCTTTGCGACCCCCACCCCGGGTATTAAGGTGGGGATTTTCTTTCTAGTACTTAGATAACGTGACTGCAGCCTTAACTGTCAATTGTCAGTTTTCCTGGTATGGGAATTGCTTGGGATTTTCTTTTTGAAGAAATGAAGGACCCTGCCAGTGTAGCTTGCACTGCTGTAGCAAACAATTCACCTAGCGGGAAGCTCCCCTGTGCAATGGCTGTCACAGACTGAAGACACCAGTTACATTTCATGTAAATCCTATTTTGAGGGCTGAAGAGATCCATAGACCTTGTGCTGCCTCTCTGCAGAAGAACAAGGGGTGGATGTTCAGCTGCTATATGCTCCACTTAAGTCTGTGTGCTGAGAAGAGAGACAGGAACCAGCCTTTGTACACTGAGCAGCGGAGATGAGAGAAGGAGCTCTGCTGGAGTGCACACTCCAAGCATCATGCACAGTGCCTGCCACAGTGTACACTATGTCTTACCAGGTGGTGGCAGTCACCAAGCCCCCACCACCACCGAGTCTGAATGTGGGCCTTCAAGGGGCTGCCTGCTGCAGCATGTGACAGTGACTTTGTAACGTGTGGATGGCATCCTGGAAAGCAGCTCAGCACATCACAATCCCATTGGGTGTGCAGGCATGTTTGTCTATCTGGTGTAGTTCCTTGGGATCTGAAGGCTGATTAGATATGTTGGACCACAGCAAGCTTCATGCCAACATCTGCTGCTTACATACTGGAGCATGAAAAGCTGAGGAATTATTGGGCGGATTGGGTAGGGTTACAGGATGTTGTAAGTCACATGACATTAATGGTAATTGGGGCTTGGAGTTCTTTTGCCGGTGACTCAGTTTTGCTTGTCAGACACCAAACTAATAGTAACTTTAAAACATTAATTAAACCCCCATAATGAAAATGAACAGAACCTGGCCCTATGACTCTATGTTAAAGGTGCAATGTTTCCTGGGGAAGCTCAGCCGGGGCTCCTCCAGCCACAGTGCGGGGCTTGTGATTCCGGCGGGGGGCAGAGGGGCCATGGCTGTAGGACTAGCCTCCCTGAAGGAGGAGTTCATGTGCTGCCTATGGGAGTGGGACATCATGCCAACACAGCTACCCTGAGCGTGCCGCTTCCTCAGCCTGCCGTGTGTCTCTGAGGCGAGCGCCTGTTCTCCCGCCCTCCATCGCTGCCACAGCTCCCTGTGCCTGGTGTACACCCCTGAGTCCCAAACCTCAGCACCCCCTCCGCCGCCTCTGAGCCAGAGGGTGAGGGGGATAGGAACCGATGCAGGAAGGCAGAACCCAAAGGCTGGGTAAGAGCTTGTATAGCAGCAGACAGGCAGGAGTCAGGGTAGAGGTAGGGGTTGCATAGGAGCAGAAAGAGAGTGGGTCAGGAGCCAAGGGGACAGGCCTGGGCTGAAGGTACATGGACGAAAGAGTCTATCCCACTACAGCACTTTGCCCTCCAGAAACTGGTATTGAATCCAGGATTCCTGAGTCTCACCCTTCCTTTGCTGTTAGCAAACACCTTTGAAACCCATCAACAAAGTGAGTGGCTCATTGTAACGTTCCCCTCGTGTTATCTGGACCGGTGATCCGCTAGGTCACTCCAATCGTTGACTCTGGGAGCCAGCCTTACCCTGCTTGGCTGTGAGAATCCCCACTCCTGGGCTGTTCACACACAGCCTCTGGCATGTAAACTGCTTGGATTATACAACCGAATGACACAACCCTAGGAACCTCTGTCTTGCAGTGTCCAGTTATGCCTGCTGGATGCTGCAAGCTTATATGAGATCATCAGTTTAACAAAGAAATTGATATGCACCAGGCTGGTTATCCCAAGGGGAGTCTCTGACATGCTTCAAACCAAACGCACTGCTTCAGGTAGAATAAACAAACACATTTATTAACTACAACAGATGGATTTTAAGTGATTATAAGTTAAAGCACAAGAAGTCAGATTTGGTCAAATGAAATAAAAGCAAAATACATTCTAAGCTCATCTTAACACTTTCAGTGCCCTTACAAACTTAGATGCTTCTCACCACAGACTGGCTGGTTGCCCTTCAGCCAGGCTCCCCCCTTTGATCAGTGCTTCAGTCGCTTGGTGGTGATGTCTGTAGATAGAGGTGGAAGAGAGAGGAAGAGCATGGCAAACGTCTCTCCCTTTTATCATGTTCTTTCTTCCTTCTTGGCTTTGCCCCCCTCCCCGTCAGGGTCAGGTGAGCATTACCTCATCGTAGTCCCTGACTGACCAAGGGAAGGGGGGTGACTCACTTGAGAGTCCAACAGATCCTTTGTTGCTGACTAGACCAGTGTCCTTAGTTCCTGTGAGGCTGGGTTGGGTTTCTCCCATACATGACCTGATGAGGTGTGAACTGCCCCTCTGTTCCTGGAGAGCTTTTCCTGGGCTTGTTTTAAGCCATGACACATTTTCAGCCTATAACATTGCTATAACAATGTTCAGTGCATCATGAGCCTTCTGAAGACACCCGACATGACAAACTTTGCATTGGATACCACACAATCATATTATAAGGATGAACATGGGCATGTGGGGTGTTCCCTTGAGATACAGAGTGTTACACTCATAACCTTCTAATGGCTAATCCACACAGAGGATAACAACCCACCACTGCTGCCAATTACAGGCCACTGCCAGTGGGGTTAACAGAGTGCTGTATACCTCAAAGTCCACATCCTGCTGCTGACCCAGTCTGGGGGACAATAGGGTTGCATGTGATAGAATTTCTGTGTTTTCAGTGTTTTTTAACTAGGAAATTACATCCCAAACAAACAAACAAACCCCCCCCCCTATTTTAAAAGAACACAAAGGTTGCAAAGTCAAGCTTCAAAAATTAAGACATGCCAGATGTCTCAGTGCCCATGCAGTCTCAGTTCAGCCCCTTGTGAGTATGCACTGTGATACAGTCTGTAATGACATGATCACAGACTACATTTTCCATGGGACCCTGCCTCATTCAATGCACAGGATGGAAGGTTCTCTGAGGGTGAAACAGTGATGTGCAGTGAAGAAGGCTGTTGTCTGTAGATCCTTGCGTCATTCGTTGCAGAAGTTGGAAGGTGTGTAGTGCATGAGGCAGGGAACTGCAGAAATAGAAAGGATGGTGTTGTAGGCAAGGCAGTTGAATGCCATCTCGGAGAACTGGATTCTATGCCTGCCATAGAATGCTTATATGAGGAGGATAAACATAAATATTAAATAATTGCTCATTCACTGAATGAGGCAGGGATCTGGCTGAAAAAAATATCATGTGAGCATGTCATGAAAAACTATCATAATTAAAGCTGGTCAGGAATATTTTGACAAAACATTTTTTGTCAAAAAATGCTGATTCATTGAAATCAAAATTGTTTGCAGGAATGTCCTGGGCTTGACGAAACTTTCGCTGAGAAAGGTTGCTCAGGTCAAGCATGGATTTTATGGTCAAAACCCAGAATAGCTGATAGCCTGGTGGTCAGGGCCCTCATCTGGGATGTGAGATGTTGGAAATAATTTTCCTAATAATTTTCCTAAGGTTTATCGCAACTTAGTTTTCACACAAGCATTCCTTTATTCAGCTAAAGGCTACCTGGTGTTGATTACATCCAGAATAAAAATACAAGCATATATGCACTGCTACACCATATCATAGCAACAATACAGTTATATGTATTGCCCAAAATACGTATAACAGGATCAGATCCAGGTGACACCTTCCCATCATGACCTGACTACAGAGGGTTAAGGAAAAGCTTTGACAAAGAACCCCCTAAAAACCTCGTGTTTCTATACACTATAATAAACAAGTGATCTGGAGCTTAGCTAAAGCCAGATGAAGCAGTTTGGAGTTGAACACTGGTATCTTCAAGGTTTTCTTCTCATCTCACTTTGCTACAGTTCTCCCTAACTATCATGACTCCACAGTTCCCAAATCCAGGTGCCCAGAGCTTCCGGCTTCCCATCAACTAGTGCCACCCCGCTCTCACCCAGCAGCTTGCTGCTAACTAACTGAGTAGGAGAAACCATGAATTCTGAAGTTACATCAGGGAGGGTTTCCCTGGGCCTGATTGGAGGAGCACCAGGAACTCTGATGGGTCAGGGCTTCCTATTTAAACCCAAAGAGAGACACAGGCATTTGTCCACAAAACTGCTACTTTGGACCCTGTCATCTTGCCTCACTCCTGAGCCCTGCTTTCCTGCCTTGCTCCTGGTTCCTGCTTTTCTGAGCTGTTCCTGATCCTTGCCCCTGGTCTCTGAATCTGTCTCTGATCCTTGGCACAACTCTCTAACTCTTATTCCAGCTCCCTTGGCTTGATTACCAACTCTGACTCCGGCTCCAACCTCTAGACCCGGCCATCGATGTCTCGGGCCTGACACTAATTACTAAGCATTTCTTTATAGTAAATTAAACAAACTTATATAACCTGCACCTGGCACCCTTGTTTTCTTTATTTCTATTACCTCAGCCCAAACCTTAAATAAGGTAACACTGGTATTTCAAAGGTCACCACAAGTTTAACACAAACAACTCTTCTTTCTCCTGATCACATTCTTTGTGGTCACATGCCTTGGCCTATCACTCATGCTAATATCCAAATTTAATTTAAAACCATATTTCACCTAAGTTCGATGTGGGCCTATCTTCCCAGATAGGATATTGTTTTACTTTTGATGGAATAATAAATGGACCCGGAAACTCAAACATGACCCTGTCACTTTACAACACTAAACAGTTAAGGTTCAAGAATACAGAGGCCTCAACCTGCTCAGTCCCTTGGCAAACACACCATTAAAACAGTTAAAGCATTTGAAATGTAAAGTAGCAAGACTATCATTTTAACAATATCCTTTATTCCCTTTCCCTTTAGCCACAGATAATTTTTAGAAGGAAAACACCACTGTCTGACCATCTTTTAGATGATATTAAAGATGGTAATAACAGTCCTTTTTGGGGAAAAGAGGAAAAGTTAGCTGAGATTATTCATAGATTAATAGAATCCAAGGCCAGAGGGACTATTATGATCATCTAGTCTGACCTCCTGTAGAGGGCAGGAGCTGAAGATGTTGCTGCTGTTGTTAAAGTCAATGCTGTTTCCTACAAGATTAGCATACACAAAAGGGAAGAGAAAAGAACAGCAAAGAGAGAAAATGCAGCTTCTGTCTCCGGTGTTGACTCTCACTTGAAACCACACTGCTGGAGGAATTCCAGCATAGCACACGGTCTGATTAGCCACTCCCAAGATATACCAAACTTGTACCGATGTCTGGCTGTTTAGGACATTGCTTTTAGCTGCCTTTCTGGCGACAGGCTCACAGCAGTGTTGCAAAATATGTAGCCTTGGCCAGTTAATCCAGACTCTCATTAAACAGTAGGCAAAAGGCAAGGGATAGGAAAGAAAAGAAATAAGTTGCTGAAGGACAGACATGGGAGTGGCAGAGAGGCTGGTGATGATAACGTGAACCAAAGTCTCACATCTCAGGTTGTGTTTGGGATTTACCCGGAGCTGTTGGAGTTGGCAATGACATCTGGGTCCCACTCTCTGGACTGAGCTGGTCAGAACATTTCTCAGGTTAAGGACAATGAAGGCCACCCCAAAATAGAGTAGCAAAGAAGTCCTTCCGGGCAGCCTAAAGTGGCTGCAGAGAAGCAACCAATCAGGGGCCAGAAGGGCCATATAAAAGACCAACAGCAGAGCAGAGAGTTCAGTTCCTGCCTAGAGCTTGGAGAGGGAGGACCAGATGCCTGACTGAGTAGCAGGACTGTGGACAGGTCAATGTGGGCAGCCTGAGCCCAGAACCTGGCCTGACCAGCCGAGGGCACCGAGGTGGAGCCAGCTGGTTTGGTTGCAGACTGAGCCCAGGGAGGACTGCTGAAAGGACCACAGCTGCAGGTACCAAGTGTGATGGTGTACCCCATAAGGCTTCATGGGAATATGCTTATGAATGTATATATAATATAACTGGAATATTATTTTATACTACACATGCCATGTAACATATCTCTGTAAACGTTATGATCTACTGAATCTATTAATCCTATTTGTATGCATGTGTCATTTTTGTATTCGAAGTTATGAATAATGGCTGGGCACTGGTTTGATTTTTAAGTAGCCTTTGTAAAGCATTTGGTCAGCTTCTTGAGAAAGGAATGTGCAAATTAAGTGCCCAATCAAGATGCACTTAAGGGACAATGGATTTTGGGAGGCTCCAATCCACATAAGATGTCTACATGAGGATGTTCAAGGTAGCAGGTAAGCCATGGTTGCTGCCTGTAAAAACTGAGTCACGCATGGACATGTGACTTGCCCATGTGACTCCAAAACTCCATCTTGGAGCTGAACTTAGTATAGGAGAGAGGAGGGGGTCTCCACCCACAAGAGAAAGTCTATTTAAACCTGTGGGAGACCCCTCCATTTTCTCTTCAGCTGACTCAAGAGAGAGCCTCTCCACCACCAAGGATACCTGAAAGAAACTGGACCAAAGGACAATAACTACAGGGGGTGTGACTGATTGCTGGACCCAGACTAGAAGGAGACTAGTCTGTAAAAGGAAGCTTACTGGGTGAGGTTTTTATCTGTAGTCAGTTTTCTTAAACATAGACTTGCGTGTTCTATTTTATTTTGCTTGGTAATTCACTTTGTTCTGTCTGCTATTACTTGGAACCACTTAAATCCTACTTTCTGTATTTAATACGATCACTTTTTACTTATTAATTAACCCAGAATATGACCTGGGGGAGGGGGCGCAAAAAGCTGTGCATATCTCTCTATCAGTGTTATAGAAGGTGAACAATTTATGAGTTTACCCTGTATAAGCTTTATACAGGGTAAAACGGGGTTTGGACCCCATTAGGAGTTGGGCATCTGAGTGTTAAAGACAGGAACACTTCTGTAAGTTGCTTTCAGGTTAAGTCTGCAGCTTTGGGGCACGTGGTTCAGACCCTGGGTCTGTGTTGGAGCAGACGGGCGTGTCTGGCTCAACAAGACAGGGTGCTGGAGTCCCAAGCTGGCAGGGAAAGAAGGGGCAGAAGTAGTCTTGGCACATCAGTTGTCAGTTCCCAAGGGGGTTTCTGTGATCTAACCCGTCACACCGAGATGGGTCCTGGTTGGGTTGTTTAAGAAGGCAGGGCCAATGGAAAGAAGCCTTAGAGCTACGGCCCCACACCAGAACTGGGAAAAGAACCCGAGACTGTATACCCTGGAAGGGGGGATGGTGAATGCAGTTCAGCCAGAGGGCTGAGTCACTGAAGACCGGTCAAAAGAACTGTGATTGCAGGCACTATCGGCCAGGGAAGGGGGCGCTCGCAAGAGGCAGGTGCCGACCCCATTACACCTTGATATAGCATTTTAACAGTTTTTTAAATGTAATTTCTTACATATACAAATAGGATAAAATTATTTAGGAGGATTATGATTCAAGGCATAAGCCAACCACTAATTTGTAGACTTGGGAGAAACTTCTTCTCTGAGCAGATTATAAAATTACTGGGGGTTCTCATGCCTTTCTCAGAGACAAGGTACTGGACAAGATGGACCATTAGGTTGATCTGACATGGCAGTTCTTATGTTCCTAATATTTTTCTTGACACTTGAGGAATGGATTTGAACACACTGAAATACCAGGTAATGGTAAATTATTCCCTATGGACACATAGGGCCCAAGGTCTATAAAGTGTGGAACTATAAAATGTGGACCTTCATCCATCACATTTGCACATGAAGACCCAGCAAAAGGACATGTTTATGCATTCTTGCCAAGTTTACTAGTGTATGTGCATTCTGTGTAGCCCTGGCACTGCAAGGAGCTTTGGAAATGCCAAATATTCCTGTTCTCATCACAAAATGAAAACAACCAAAGGGATCTTTCTGAAGTTATACCAAACTAAAGCTGACTGTGGGTTTAGAAAATGGGGGAAAGGTCATGAAAGTCAGCATGGTTAGAAATGAGAGGGAACTGAAATGAAATCCTACCAAAGTACGCTCCAGCAAGCAGCTCCTACTACAGTGTTGAGGGCCATAGGCCAGTCTAAATGCACAGAGACAGAAGCAGTGTTTGTGCCATGTTGAATCATCTAACTTATGTTTTATTAATGAACAGAAATGAAATTATTGATAATGCTGTCTCTTAATATGGTTCCACGATTCTTAACTTCTTTCAACAGTTATTTCACATCCTGTTCTGCCGTTGTTATTAATCACTTGAAATTACTTCAGTGATGTCGTATCTCAGAAGAGAAAAGTATTTCGCAAAAAGATGAGATGTCATGAAACACTTGAGATTTTTCTCTCATATTCTGAGATTCAGACAATTTTATTCCTTATCAATGACAATTTCAAATATAATGGTCATCTTACATCTTGACAAAGGATGAAGACACCCTTTGAAGTTATGGACCAAACTTCACACGCACAAAAAGCACTGGTGTGACATCACACATAATGATTAAGAGCTAAAATCACTTTGATAATTCTGCCTTTGCTGAATTTGAGTTTCTTGCCACAGTGTCAAGTTGATGAAACAGATGTGTTATTAAACCTTACAAATAAACAGTGATTGAAGAGGCAAGGTAGAGATTTTGGCTATGCCTTTCCAGAAACTTGAATCAAAGAACAGACTAATAAATTACATTTCTGCAGCTCAGCATCTCCCACAATTCTTGACATTTGGGCGGCTCTCCTCTCTCTACAGCTTATGGAGTCAGATCAGAGTTTTGGATCCACATGATCTGGCCATCTCCCCTCAGCTCCTGTTTGCTTCCAGTGAGTGGATAGCGGTTTTTACAGCTCCCACCTCCATATCTGCCTAAAATGGGATTTTTTGGCAAACTTTGGGGCAGTGGTGAGCAGTGATCTCCCCCATAGCCCCGCCTCCCCCTGTGCCAGTTTTGGAACTCCCTGGAGCCTCAGCTGCAGTGCCTCTCTGCTGGCTCCTCTGCACTTTCCAGTCAGGCATGGCAGAGCACCTAAAAAGCACTGAATGAAATCCAGATGTTACTCCATCTGTGAGACTGCCCTCTTAGGCTCAACAGATAGTGGGTAACTTGTGCACAGCCTGCACCCAGCCGCCCATCCCTAACTCTGTTAGGTCCTAGGAGTTGGACAGGCATATGGCATCCCATACCCACCAGAGCAGCTGTGCCTCCAATGTGGGAAAAATGAAACAGAAGTCTCAGGGCAGAGCAAGGAGTGGCTCCAAGGACAAGGAGGACCCCAATCAGCTGACTCAGAGTAAGTCCCAAGGAGACCTTGGAGAACAGAGAGGCAGCCTTATGGAGTCACAAATCCCCCCCAAATCCTAAAATGGGTCTTGAACATCCTAGGGAAAGAAGCAGGTCTCATATACCAGCCCACACTCCTTCCCAACTTGAACAGTGGGGCCCTGAATGTGTGTTCCCTCCCCACTTCCCTGGGGAATCTGAAACTGCAGGCAAGGACTCAGAAAGAGATCCCACGAGAGGACTTCAGGCCCTCAGCAAGACTAGTCGCACAAGGCCTCACCAGAGCTGCGACAGAGCTCATACACTGCCTACGTGAGCAAAAAACCCACAACCCCCCCCTTTCACCACAAAAACACTGAAAAATCATCAAAGCAAGCAAAAAAGGGGTCCGTTCGGTTATGGCGTGTGTGGAGTTGTAGGCAAATTCGGCATGGGGAATAAGTGCCAGCCAATTGTCCTGGCGGTAATTTAGGAAGCACTGTTGATTTTGCTCCAGGACCTGACTAACCTTCCCTGCCTGACCAGTGGTGCTAGCGTGGTAAGCAGTTGAGGTACCTACGAGGTGCAAAAATTCCCTCCACAACAGCTGAGGCAGTGACATAGCTGCTGTACTGCTATGGAGCTGGCCTCAACACCCACCACTGTCTCTTGGCTTTCATGCCAGTGCTTTATTATGGAGAGGCAGCAATCCGTTTAGATAATTAAGATAGCAACCGATTCAAAGCCCTTTAACACATTCTTAACTGCAAGCTCTCGAGCAGTCTCATTGAAAGGCCACTGGAGATTGTGGCAGTGGGTTAGAGGGCAGTCAGAGTGTATGGCACCTCTGGAGGCACAGGAGGGGTTGGGATTGTGGGATGAACCCTCTAGTTGCGTGTTTCTGATAAAATATTGTATGCAGTGTAGTTGTAGCCATGTCGGTCCCAGGATACTAGAGAGAGAGAAGGTGGGTGAGGTATGAAAGCTTCTCTCTCACCAACAGAAGCTGGTCCAATAAAAGATATTATCCCACCCACCTTGTCTCTCTGATAAAATGATCAATCATGAAATAGCTAACAATGGTGACATTTAATCTTTACTTTTCAGAGTGAACCCATTCTTCCAGGCTTTTTGCAAAGTTGGGAAGACAAGTCTGCATCTCTTACATTCAGCTCACATTTTCAAGGTCTGCTTCACTACCATAAAGGCCAGAAACATATATTGTAAATGACATCTTGGGCTCTGCAGCACAATTCCTCAGCAAGGGGTGGATTCCACAGCAGCTATACATGGCATGGTGGCTATGGGCACTATCACTACTGTTATTTCTGGCTCTGCATCACTGAGAGGATGAGAGTGTGGACAATTTCACACAATCTTTAAATCAAAAGAATTCTGTGCATTCACACACACATGCATGTAGACACACACACATGGCCACAAATAGGTACTGCCACCCCCCATGGACACAGACACACACTGTATGCACATACACCTACATAGATATACAGATTGTATAAACATAGTCACACGCCTACATTTATACACAAATGGGCATACACCTCACATATACAGACACACACAAACACACTATATTCTCCCTATGTCCCCGGAGCTCAGTGCTATCAATACCTCCCAAATCTCTCTGATTCACCAGAGTTCAGTTTTTAAATGTGAAGGTGAGGATGCGTACATCTTTTCCTGAAGGAAAGGACCCCAATCTCTCAGCCTCTTCTTGTGCTATGCAAACTGAACTGATAAAACACAAAGCAACACTTCAGAGAGAAGAATCTTCCCAACTCATAAAGAAGCTGCCAGCTGCTTCCAGAAGCTCATTAACATCTATTATAGCCTCACCAAAGGCTACTTGATAAGACTGAATGAGAAGCCTGAAGTGAGAGGCTTTGAAGATGCAAAGATCCAGAGTCTGTAAGTGAGGCCTCAGATTCTCAGAGATAAAAGCCATCATTAAAAAGGCATAAACAAAGGGCATCACAACTGTGCCACTATGTCTTCAGACTAAGGAGAAGGATGAAATAACCTTTTACATAATGCCATTAGCATTTCCAGGGAAAACAACAGCATTTGAGGAGGTAGAAAAATGTATTTTCTTATCATTCAGAAAGGCCAAAGGTATTTATCTGATTTAATATTTTATAATTGATATTAAGCAACCCAGAAGAACAGGCAGCAAGTCTTAAGTTGGCTACAACCTCCTAGTGACATGGAAGTGTACTCTATATCCCACCCCTAACATACAGGATGAGGGTCTCACCAATAACACAGGCCTGTATGCCACAGCCTTCCTCAAGGCCTGTGCATAACTGGACTTTACTTCAGGTCCCATCATACCAGCTGCTCTAGGATTTGCAGACAGGCTCCTTCATGCTCATTAATTTACCCCACAACAAATATTCCACAAGGACATCCCTGCTGTCCATGAGACCAGTAACAGACACACTATGCTCAAAAGGCCTTACAAACGAAAGAGAACTCTCCAATCCCCAAGGCTCTTGTTGACAATGGAAGTCTTTTCATTGCTTTCAGCTGGCTGTGTGGATCAGGCCTGCAGTGATCCCTGGGTTTTGTAAACTCATGTTCTGTGTTCCATAGACTTATAGGGCTGGTTTCTCTGGTCAGCTAGCCCCACAGTCATATAATCCTTCTGCTTGGCAGACTTTTTGCCTGATGCACTTGTCAGTCCTAACACACCTATCCTAGTATGTTGGAGTGAAACAGTTGCCGACGCCTGACAACATACCATTGTCTCTTTGGTAGATCTAATGCGAGTGCTGCAAGGGGGTGAGAGGCACACATCCTTCTTTACCTTCAGAAAAAAAGCACAGACCAAATACAGACTATTTTATCCCAGGTATGGAGAGAAGGGCCCCTCACTACAATCATGCCCATCAGTCCCTCTGCAGAGCCTGATAAATGTTTATTTACACAGACACAAGGATTACTAGACTTAACAGAAACATTGACAAAAAACAATGGCCCCAAATCCCTATCTAGCCGCAGTCCTTGCACTATCTGGGAAGAGTCTTTTGTGCGCCCTTACGGAAAAGGAGAGCTCACACAGAAGTATGAAAATCTCACAGACACTCATCTCTGGGCACACAGGGCTTCACCCTGGCGTGGAACACTCCTGCTACATTCATATGCCTCAGTGCTAGGAAGAGAGAGTCCTATGGTCTGCTCAGACTGTGGACGTGGGGAATATTGTCTGCCTAAACACAGATTGTTGTTCCTTATATATTGGAGCAGGGATTGGAAGCTAGTTCTCCCAAGAGGCTGCATTAACTGCTGGGCTACAGAGTCAGTCTCACTCACTCTCTATGGATGAATATTTCATACAAAGGGGAACTGCGTGACCAGGAGAGATTGAGAAAGGCCTGCTGTAGAATAGCCCAGTGGCTTGGGCATTGGCCTGGGTGAGGCTGACCTGCAGCTTCCTGCTCTGCCTACGCTGCAGCAGAAACGTGAGTCTCACATGCGAGGTGAGTACCAGAATCACAGAGTTTATCACCCTGTTTATTCTCTCTCTGAGTCAATAAATATTTAAATGTATACAAAGTGGAATAGCTTCAACAGGAGAAATTAAGAAAGCCCCATCCCATTATACTGTTGGTTAGGGCACTCTGCTGGGAAGTGGGAAACCTGGGTTCCAGCCCCTGATCTGAATTAGGCAGCAGGGGGATCTGAACCCAAGTATTCTACAGCCCAGGTAAGTGCCCTGCCCACTGGACTACATAGCACACCCTCGCATGGCTTAGGCACCTACCTGCAGGAGAAGGCTCCTAGCTGGTCAATCCTGAATGGAAATGGCATTTCCTATTGGCTAGCTTAGGCAATTCACTTCTCAGCTTGCTGACTTTTGAAGATCCCATTCTCAGGTGCCGAACTCTCCCCTAAAGACTGCCTAAAGTTAGGTACTGCAATGTAGAGCATATGTCCTCTTTGTCGATCAACTTCCAAGGAGTTTAAGATTTTCAGAAAGTCAATAAGCCATGGGCTCCTAAGGGACTTAGGCACTTTTGAAATTTTTACCCTTATGTTGGTATTTTCAAAGAAGTCTTAGGTGCTAGGTATCAACTCCCAGAGAATATCAATAGGACCTGGATGCCTAACTCCCCTGGACTCCTTTGAAAAATCTTAGCCTTAGAGGAAATGTCAGCACTTTGTAAAGTGGCTGGCCTGGAATTGCCCTTTGCACCACAAGGCAGCAGTGAATAAATGGTGCCTAACACACATCCATGTTTACTTTAAATGGAAACAAAGTAGACAGCGGCCCAGCATAAGCCAATAGTACTGTGTCTCCAGGGCAGGAATCTTGGAGTCATTTAGGTGAGCAGGAACCTCAAGAAAGTCACCCCCGCCCCCATATCGATTTAATTGTTTTCTAACCATTCCTAGAAGAGAAGACAGCTTAGCAAAGCTATCCCTTCAAAAATCAAATTAAAGAGCATGTGCTGTCAGCACAGATCTTCCTTAATAGCCAAGGAGAAATGCACGTGCCAGGGTCTCCTCCTCTGACCCCATTCCCTGCCTGATGCTCCCCACCTCCTCTCTTCCTTATTCCACACCTACTGTCTTTCCCTCTCTTGAGCCTTTGCTTCCTGAAAGTAGATGAAAAGGAAGGCAGGACAAAGACCCAAAATAAAAGGTGCAAGACAAATAATGGTGCAGACAGAGTAAGACAAAGGGGCCTACATGGCTTGGAACACTTTATTGTCTCTGATTCCTGAGAAGTATTTCTGATTTAAAGAGTTTGGAGGAATAAATGGGAGAGAATTCTAGGCTGGTGCACAGGCAAGAGAAATCTGAGCCAGGAATGAGGGCAGCTGAAGGGACTTCCCATCATGGTAACCTGTAGGAGTCAGAGCTGTAAAGGGGCAGTTAGTTCACCCCTGGGGGCCATTGCAGGATTGATTCCTACCTTCTGGTTTTAGTGCTTTGTCCGATATCATATGAAATGTCTTAAGGGATGAGACTTTCATCACTTTCTTATGGAGACAATGCCAAACAAAGCCTACACTTCCCTTCTCTAATGCCATCCCAACATCCTACTTCTTGGATTGGAAACTAGCTGGTGGATTGCAAACCTCTTAGAATGAAATAGTCAGGCCAGGAACACTGTCTTCATCTCTGTTTAGTACCTCACTAAGCACACTATTGGCTCTCAAAGTCATTGCCATCATCTGAGCAAGAGCTCTTTAATCATAGAATCATAGGGCTGAAAGGGACCTCAAGAAGTAATTTAGTCCATCCCTCTGCACTGTGGCAGGACATAAGAAGTATACCTAGAATATCCCTGACAGGTATTTGTCCAACCTGTTCTTAAAAACCTCCAGTGATGGGGATTCCACAACCTCCCTTGGAAGCCTATTCCAGAGATTAACTACCCCTACAGTCTGAAAGCTTTTCCTAATATCTAATATAAATCTCCCTTGCTGCAGATTAAGACCATTACTTGTCCACTTTATAACAGCCCTTAACATATTTGAAGACTGTTATTAGCCACCCCCTCTCTCTGCCTGCCACCCTATTCTTCAAGGCCTAACATGCCCATTTTTTTTAACCTTTCCTCACAGGCCAGGTTTTCTAAATCTTTTATTTTTGTTGCTGTCCTCTGGACTCTTTCCAATTTGTCCACATCTTCCTTCAAGTATGACACCAAGAACTGGGCACAGGACTCCAGCTGAGGCCTCAACAGTGCCGAGTAGAGTGGGACAATTCCTTCCCATGTCTTACATACAACACTCCTGTTGATACACCCCAGAATGGTATTGCCTTTTTCACAACTGTGTCTCATTGTTGACTCATATTCAATTTGTGATCCACTATAACCCCTAGATCCTTTTCAGCAGTACTACCACCTAACCAATTATTTCCCATTATGCAGTTGTGCATCTGATTTTTTCTTCCTATGTGAAGTACTTTGAATTTGTTTTTATTGAATTTCATCTTGTTGATTTCAGACCAATTCTCCAGTTTGTCTAGGTTGTTTTGAATTCTGAACCTGTCCTCTAAAGTGCTTGCAACCCCTCCCAGGTTGGCATCATCTGCAAATTTTATAAGCCTACTCTCCACTCTATTATCCAAGTCATTAATGAAAATATTGACTAGTACCAGCCCCAGGACTGACCCCTGCAGGACCACACTAGATACCTACTTCCAGCTGGACAGCAAACAATTCATAACTACTCTTTGAGTACAGTCTTTCAACCAGTTTGGTATCCATCTTATAGTAACTCCATCTAGATCACATTTACTTAGTTTGCTTATGAGAATGTCATGTGGGACTGTAAAAAACCTTACTAAAATTAAGATATATCACATCTACTGCTTCCCCCCATCCACTACGTCAGTAACCCTCTCAAAGAAGGAAATTAGGTTGATTTGGCATGATTTGTTCTTGACAAATCCATGGTAGCTATTCCTTAAAATCTTATTATCCTCCAGGTGCTTACAAATTGGTTGTTTAATAATGTGTTCCAGTATCTTTCCAGGTATTGAAGTTAGGCTGACTGTTCTATAGTTCCCCAGTCTTTATTCCTCTTTGTGATGGGTTGTCTACCCCACACAAGGCCTAAACAAGTAAATTAGGCCAATTAGCCCAGGGAATGGTCTGGAGGAAAGCCAGGGAGTGCCAAAGACTAATTTGCTGATGAACTCCAGCTGTGGGAGGAGCTGGACCAGGTTTATAAAGACAGGAAGCTGGCAACAAAAAGGAGCTGCAGGGAAATAGTCTGCAGTCACTCCCTGGGAGTATGGAGGTATGCTGTAGACTACAAAGTTCTGTAGTCTGCAGTTACTCCTTGGGAGGTGGGAGTTGGAGAAGACCAGAAGCTGTAGGAAGGAATCCAGAGAAGGAGCAACAGGGTCTGAGAGAAAGTGGACAGAAGTTGCGAAGTATAGGGTCTTTGGATTGGACCCTAGAATAGTGGCCATGGGCCTAGATTCCCCAGCCAGCCAGGGGGAAGTGGTACCATCAGGGCAGTGCATGCAGAGACTGCCTGAGACTGGTGATACAGAAAGACTTTAATACCCTGGAAGGGGAAGCCATGTAGTGATCTGGCTGGATGGCTGAGTCATGAAGAGGAAGCTGCAGTTCCTGGAGTGAAAGATGGACTGCAGAATGAGTGACAGAGAGAAATGGAATGCAACTGCTGGAAAGGAGTGTTGGCTGGGCAGAGCTAATCCCCAGAACCGCTAGGAGGAGGTGCCCCCCAGTGGTGAGTAGAGTACCCTGTCACACCCTTTTAAAAGATAGGTACTATGTTTGCCCTTCTCCAGTCTTCTGGGACCTCACCTGTCCTCCAGGAACTCTCAAAGATAGTTGCTAATGGTTTTGAGGTTGCTTCAGCTAGGTCCTTAAGTACTATAGGATGGATTTCATCAGGCCCTGGCAACTTGAATACATCTAACTTATCTAAATATTCTTTAATCTGTTCTTTCCCTAGTTTGGCTTGCATTCCTTCCCCCTTGTTGTTAATATCAGTTGTATTGAGTGTCTAGTCACCATTCACCTTTTTAGTGAAGACTGAAGCAAACTAGGCATTAAGCACTTCCATCTCATTTCTAATATATTATTTCTCTGTCCTCACTGGTGTTCCCAACTCCTCACAATTTAGTGTTGTGGAATTTTTTAATGTTCTGTTTTCTCCTTCTTCCGGATCATTAATAAAAAGATTTGATAGTCAAACAGCTCTGGCTGCAAAATGTCCTTTGCCACCTACTACTGGGCAGGAGTCTGCAACCCTTGTGTCAGATTCAAACTTAGCCAGACTGGCCCATACATTTGTGAGTTGTGCTCTGCTCTCTATACTAGCTCCCCATTGAGTATTTGATGAAATTGAAGGGTTTGGTCCTTGTCTTTAAAGCTCTCTATTCCCAAGTTCACCACAGGATGCCATGGCAGCTACATTCCATGGGAACAATGAAAATGTCACCCTCAAGACTGAGACTCTGGTGTGTGGGAGACAATTGTGTCTTGGCACTCAGCCTGGGAATCTAGCTCACAGTGCTAGAGGAGATTAAGATGACTATGAACCTCAGTATCTTCAGACCAGTGACACTGATGGGTATCTTGTGAGTTCAGCAAGGATCCGTTTTAAATCTATCTAAATTACATGGTGCTGGGTAATAGACGCCTGACAAATTCAGGTGATAAAAAGAAGTTCCCTATGTCTCTCTCCCTCTCGTTTCCCCACTCTGTAGTCGGGATTTGTTGCTGTTTCATTGTGTGGGGTTTTGTTATGTGGGAAGGCAAGATAAGGAAGGGGGTTTTGCAATCTGTTCTGAAGATGCCGAGGTTCATGGTCATCCTAATCTCCTTTTTGGCACAAGAACAAACGTGTATAAATTGGCCATGAACAAAGTCAGGCTGGATATTAGAAGAAGGTTTGTGAGGTCCTGGAACAGCCTCCCAATAGGAGTTGTGGAGGCAAGCAACTTAATTAGTTTGAGAGAGCTGGACAGATTCATGAGTGTGATTGTATGACAGGGTTGCTTGCGATAGTCAGGAGTAGACTCAACAGCCCTGGGGCTCACTCTGGTTTATGTCCTGTGTTCCTAAAGCTCATGCTTAAAGGTTTTAGCTGGCCACCGGCTATATGTTCTCCCCCTCCCCCCATGTATTCTGTGAGGGGTTTCTTTTTTAATCTCCTTCCTCTGGAGCATCAGGGATGGCCATGTGTGATAAAGGGTGTGAGGGTAAGCTCCCTTTTATAGACACCCAGCCAGTTAGCTATAAAATCCCTCTTAGTAGCTGTTCTCTATTTGCTTTACCTGTAAAGGGTTAAAAAGTCTGACTGCACGCATAGGTAAAAGGAAGTGAATGGGCACCTGGCCAAAAGAGCCAATGGGAAGGCTAGAACTTGTTAAAATTAAAACCAGACTCCCCTTTTGTCTGTCGGCTGTTGTTCTCCCGGAGAGCAGGGCCAGGGCTGGATTATGCTGTAAGAAGATTTGAGCCAGGTATGAAAAAACATCAGATCATACCTAGAAGCTACTTATTTGAAACCCCAGATCAGTAAGTAGATCAAGAAATGTCTAGGAAGACACAATTAGGTTTATCTTTTTTATTTCTTTATGGCTTGTGGACTTCTCTGTGCTCAATCCAGGTGCTTTTGTTTTGCTTGTAACCTTTAAGCTGGACGTCAAAAAAACCATTCTTGATGCTTAATTATTATATTTGCCCTTTTTAAATCTAGCAATAGCCTAAGTTCCAGATGTATTTTCTTTCTTTTTGTTTTTAATAAGGTTTACCTTTTTTTAAGAATCAGATTGGGCTTTTTGTGTCCTAAGAGGTTTGTGCACATGTCGTTGAATTAGCTGGTGACAACAGCTGATTTCCTTTGTCTTGTTTTTTCTCAGCTCTTCACTGGGGGTGAAAGGGCCTGAGGGTACCCCACAGGGAGGAATTCCCAAGTGTGCCTTCCTGGGCCTAAAAGGGTTTGGGGTTTTTCTTGCACTTGGGTGGTGGCAACACCTACCCAGCCAAGGTCAGAGAGAAACTGTAACCTTGGGAGTTTAATACAAGCCTGGAGTGGCCAGTATTAATTTTTAGAATCCTTGCAGGCCCCCATCTTCTGCACTCAAAGTGCCAGAGCGGGGAATCAGCCTTGACACCATGGCTGGAGATGGGACACTAAGCAGGGTGGGCCAGCTCTCTGAGGTGGCACTGAGCATTCTCTCTTAGGTGCTTGGCTGGCTGGTTTTTGCTCACATGCTCAGGGTCTAACTGATTGCCATAGGGGGTTGGGAAAGAATTTCCCCCCCCAGGTCAGATTGGCATTGACCTTGGGGGGGGGGGGGTGTTTTTTGTTTTGTGGTTTTTTTTTTTTTTTTTAACCTTCTTTTGCAGCATGTGGGTGTGGGTCACTTGTCAGGATTATCTGGATATATCTCATTTAATCATTTGTCTGTCACTGGAGGGGCCTTGAACACTGGTTCACCTTGGTTCCTCCTATTCTCTGCCTGTAGCACATAACAGTCTAGTCTCCTGTGGGTCTTATTTACTTTGGTCTCATTTTGATTGTTAGGTTTAGCATGAGGTGGTGGCCTGTGAGATACAGGGGGTCAGACTAGGTGATCTACTGGTCCCTTCTGGCCTTAAACTCTATGACTGGGGCCCTAGGGGCTACAATAATGATGATGATGCTTTGTGAGGAACACTTCATAAGGCATTGCATAGAATGTTGTGGTAAATACCCACTTACAAGATGCCATATGATGCATTAGTTTCACCTGCTATTCTTCAATTTGTGATGAACAAGAGTTTGAATCAGGTAGTTTTGTTACTGATGTTTTAATCAGTGTTCTCCCTAGAGAAACACCTCTAAACAGGAAGTGCTTAGACACCAAGAGCCACATGGAGTCTGAGTGAAGCAGGCTCAGTGAGTTTTTCTACCCAGGTGTGCAGTATCTGGATAGCAGAGAAACTCAAGGTTTGGAGCCCTACGCTGAATACACAGCAGCCATAGTCCCAGCACCATTGCCAGAAGATGCCTCTGAATTCCCCTTGTTTTATTTCTGTTACATTAGTGGCCACTCTGAGAAAAAAGATCTTAACGTGTGTAGAAAGCTTAAAATATTATTCCAGCTGGAAAAGCCCTCAAGATGGCCAGAAAGTGTGATACTACTTTAAAGAAATGGGAACAGCTACCATGTTAGAGACTGACGAACAATTGCATTATGACACTTACAAACTACTCTGTCTAGCCTGTGAAGCATCCCCATCAGGAGAGGGAATACAAGAACACAGAAAATGCCATGGAGTATAAAAAGCAGAGGGCCATCTAGCTCAGTATCCTACCTCTGACAGTGACCAGTACCAGATGCTTCAGAGACAGGTGCAAGAAGCCCCATAATGGACAGTTATGGAAAAACCTTCCCAAGGGACAATTTAGAGTCTGGCTCATATGCTGAAGGAGAAGGCTTATTATTGTATTCTATCTAATGTAACTGTGGATGTTATAGATATAATTCACTAGTCCTTTTTGGAATCTACCTCTACTATGCCCTTGGCCTCAATATGGTAATCAGCATTTCTGTTTGTCACGGGCATTCTTTGTATGCCACTCATTTCACTGTTAGGTGAGAACCTCCAAACGATTTCCAGCTACTTTCTCTTTGTCTGTATGACTTCACTTTTCAACAGCTGCACTGCTCTGAAAATAACTGGCACATTATTATTTCCTAAGACACAGCTTGGAAAGCCCAGGCTTTTGCAAGCCGTCTGGTTGAGGGAAATATATTTTAGGACATCTGGCAAGCTACTGATTAAAACATTATGCGTATATAATGTGTCTGCATGAGTCGGAAAGCATGCAGCATTTAAAAGCTGATATTTGTTTGTCCTATAGTTTAATATCTTATTTTGGCACTTCAGAGCAGCCACAGCACAATGCAGTAGTACTATGACTGGTAGGACAGCATAACTGATGGCAAGTGAGTGCCTAGCACTATAAAAAAGGGAGGAAAACATTCTCACATCCAGAGTTAGTGGTGACAAATGGGCACACTGTGGAATACTATCTTTTCAAAAGGCTTTTGATTCCACTTGTACAGCCCTTTCCTACTCTCATCATCACATCCCCTAACATTTTTACTGGGGAAAAAGAATTCTTCATAATAAGCCCTGTATTTTGTTTTATCTGAAAAACCTTTTTTCCACAGCCCTTGTAATGTCTTGTCTTTCATCTTGGAGTTTGGTGGGGGGGGGAGGAATTTCTCCCCTCACAGCTCCTTTTACTGAGATTGTGTGCCTCGATTCTCTGTTCCACTTTCTCCCCCCTAAACACCACCAGCCAGTGTGGGCTAGAAATCTAATATGAGATATTTTGCCATAAGAGGAGGACGTGTCTTTTGACACCAGGATATTCACGTTTTACCAGGAAGTAAAGGCAAGTTTTGTCCAGATCTGGGGAATGTAAGGCTGAAAATGTTCTGGTCCACAGCTCCATCTCAAATTCACAAGACTCGAAGGGAGTCTGAAATCACACAATGTATTTGGCCACTTTGAAACTTAAAACTATAGGAAATATTTTCAAATGTAAATACCTAAAGGTAGGTGCTGAATTCCAGAGTTGGGAATAAAACTTTTGTTTAGGTATGGACCATGGATTGGGTGTCTAGCATTAGTCCCTGAAGAGAGGGAAAGTGTGCGAAAGATTGTCATCGAAGGAGGGGATACACTAGGATGTACAGGCTTCCTATCCCTGCTGTGAGGGTTGGAGAGCATGCCTGCATATTTTTCCATTTGTAGGATAGGACCCAAGCACAGATGGGGAAGAAAATATAAACTTCCAGGATCCTCTCTTGGGATCAGGAGAAGATGTAAGAGAAAGTCACTGTTAAAACAGAAAGCAGCTTTTTGAATCACAAGATGCTGAATCCATGGGCCAATAATGTGTTTCTTCCTAGGAGCTAGAGGAATCCCAGGTGCTACTGAAAGCTATTACCTCTTTAGGGAAGTAATGAATGTTAAATACTCACCTTCTTCTGACAGCATGCACCATCTGTGAATTGTTGTGGAGCTGATCTGTTCCCGTGAAAGGTTGCTGAGGGTCTATGATGAAGCTGTTCTCCCAATACCTAGTATGCCTGTCTGACCAGAATGGTGTGGCTATGTGGAAACCAAAGCTCTGCAGCTTGTCAGCAGGAGGGATCAGAGGTTCTCAGGATGTGGTGATAAACACAAAGGCTGCAATAGCTTGTCTATGCAGCAGCAAGTCATTTGCTGAACTGAGAAAGGAAGAACTCTGGAAGAAATGGAGCAGGCTGTGAAAGCAAACATGGGGAGTTCATCTAAAAATGAATTAAGTCATGGGAGACAGGAAGATGAGATCAAAGTAATTCCCTTTTTATTCATTATTAGTTGAAGCTACAGTAGATAAGAATTTTCATTTTCTTCTGAATTGGTGTCCTCTTTCCTTGGGATAAGGCCCTAGTAAAACATGTACTTGGACATGCAACATAGGGGCATAAACAAATCCTTGCTGAGGGGCTGAAAATATTCATTAGTGTGAGACTGAGACAAATTTTTGTTCCACACGAACCCTTCCTCAAGATGGATGGTGTTTAAAGAATGAGGCACTTTTTTTAAAAATTATTTTTTGCTTCTTTTTATTCCCAACATTCACAGGCTTATTTACTGCACAAGATTCAAACTTCATCCTGATTACAGAATGATTAATTCTCATAGGATCTCCTCTGGTGTCCCTCATCACAAGGTCTGAGCACCTCTCAAACATGAATGGACTTATCTTCACAGCACCCCCATTTTACCAATGTTAAATGAGGCACAGGAAGATTGTCTGTAATCTTTTAAATGTCCACTAATTTTGAATGCCTCAATAAGCAGGTATCAAACCTGACACCTGAAGTCTACTTAAATTGTGCTGAGCACCCATAGCGCCCAATGACTTCAGTAGGAGTTGACCCTTCTGAAAACTTGGCCCTAGGTGTGTCCAGCGGGGCACTCATAATTAGCATCTCCTCAGAAAACTTGTTTGATGCCCTGTGTCATGTCACACAGGGAATCAGTGGTAGAGCCACGGATAACCAAACTCTTCTTGGTTCTGCTAGAGTGCTTGAGGCACAAGAGTATCTTTCCTTTTTGCAGCCCCGACCTCATTCACTGTCCATCCTGTGCACTGAATGAGGTGGGGTCCTGTAGAAAAAATATTGCATGATCATGTAATTAAGTAGTGTATCATTATGCATATGCACAAGGAGCCCAAATAAAGGTTGCCCGGGCATCCTAAATTCTGGAGTTTTAGCCTTTTACTTTTCTGGTCTTTTACTTCTGCTGGCAAAAACCACCAACTACTCCTGATTTTGTGGCTATATTACATGTTTGACTCCTGGCAATTTGAATTAATTGTCTGAGGCTTACCTACTATGTAAATTAACACGACTATCAGACTATCTTAGCCTTGAGAACTAGACTAGATCAAGTTTTTGGTATTTTTTTTTCCCTCCTCCATATCCAATCTGACTCACTACAAAATCCTGGCTTGTTCACTGTCCATTCTATACAGGGGTCCCATGGAAAATAGTAGGTCCAATATGTAAAACAGGATGACCCGTGGAACTATAGACTGGAGGTCGGGCTAGCAGTCATAGTGGTCCCTTCTGGCCTTGGAATCAATGCATCCCTGTTCAACCCCTTCCTTCATGGGTCATGTGGAGAATAAGAGCGCCTGCGTTGCTCTCAAAATGCTCATGACATTTGCAGCTCTGTATTAAGACAATGACTATAATCCAATCTCCTGCTTCAGAGCTTCAGCCCATCACTGATTCCTCTTCCCACCCCCCAATCGGCTAGATGTATTCAGGTGTTTGTTTGATTGTTTGTGGCTGGCAGTGGGACACTGGATGGGGTGGACCAGTGCTGAGGCAGTGGAGAGAATCCTTCCCATTTGTGGATTTTTGGGGAAGTAGAGCCAGCTGCTGATGGGTTTTGTCTCTTCCACTCCATTACAGCCAGTTCATGCTTCTGGGTCTCAATTTGGGCCTGTATTTCTCTGTCTTTTAACTCCAGGGCTAGCTGCCTCTCTTTTTCCTTCTCCTGCTGGGCAGTTTTCTGGGTTTCAAGCTCTTTGTCTTTTAACTCCATGGATTTTTTTGTGAGCAGCTTTCTCTCTGGCTGCAGCTGCTTCTTTGAGCCTCATTTGAAACTCGCAGTCTTTTGCCTCTTCTTCCACTTCCAGACTGACCAGCTCTAGTTTTGTAGCTGCCTCAGTGGAAGTCATTTTCCTGCTTTCTTGTGCTTATTTCCCTCACCCAAAATAAACAAACAGAAAATAACAAACCAGTAACCACTTTGTTCTCCAGCCACCACACTTAAAACTCACTTAAAATCACTAACAGTGTCTCAAAGCAATCAGCTGTGCACAGATCCTGGTCAACTACACCTGTGTGATGGGTTAGGTTACAGAGACCCCTTTGCGACTGTCACCTGCCATGCTGGAATTACCTGAGATCATTTTCCACTGCCAGTTGGGGACTCCAGAACCCTGCCTTGTTGAGCCAGCCACACAAACCCCTACAGCAACACAGACCCAGGGTCTGAATCACGCCCCCAAAAGCTGCAGACTTAACTGAAAACAGCTTAAGAAGTGCTCCTGTCTCCAGCTCCCAGACACCCAGCTCCCAATGGGATCCAAATAAATCTGTTTTACTCTGCATAAAGCTTATACAGGGTAAACTCATAAATTGTCCACCCTCTACAACACTGACAGAGATATGCACAGCTGTTTGCACCCCCAGGTATTAATCACTTACTCTGGGTTAATTAATAAACAAAAGTAAAGTATAAAAAGTAGGATTTAAGTGGTTTCAAGTAATAACAGACAGAACAAAGTAAGTTACCAAGCAAAATAAAACAAACCATGCAAGTCTAAGCCTAATATATTTAAGAAACTGAATACAGGTAAATCTCACCCTCAGAGATGTTCCAAAAAGCCTCTTTCACAGACTAGACTCCTTCTCAATCTGGGCCCAATCCTTTCTCCTAGTACAGTTCTTGTTAGTCCCAGCTCAGGTGCTAACTAGGGGATTTCTCATGACTGGCAGGCCCCTTTGTTCTGTTCCATCCCCTTTTATATCTTTGGCACAATGCAGGAATCCTGTGTGTGTGTGTCTCTCTCTTAGGGTGACCAGACAGCAAGTGTGAAAAATCGGGACGGGGGTAGGGGGTAACAGGAGCCTATATAAGAAAAAGACCCTAAAATCAGGACATCTGGTCACCCTACTCTCTCTGGGTTCCCACCTTTCCTTTTAAATGGAAAAGCACCAGGGTTAAGATGGATTCCAGTATCATGTGACATATTCACATGTCCTGTGAGACTTCATTACTCATTGGCTGGCACCCACACATACAGGAAGGCTTACAAGTAAACAGATCATTTACAACCAATTGTTCTAGTTAATGGAAGCCATCGTGATTCCAAGCCACCATTAATGGCCCACACTTTGCATAGTTACAATAGGACTTCAGAGTAATACTTTATATTTCTAGCTTCAGATACAAGAAAGATATATTCATACAAATAGGATGATCACACTCAGTAGATTATAAGCTTTGTAATGATCCCTTACAAGAGACCTTTTGTATAAAGCCTATTCCAGTTACATTATATTTACACTCATAATCATATTTCCATAAACATATGGAGTGCAATGTCACATACACTGTATAGTTCTCTGGGCAGCGCAAGACAATTCAATTTTGGGTTTGTGCTCCAGAAGGGGGTGTGCACTTGGGTATCTGGGCACTTCCTTAGCTGAAGCCTTCCCATGTAGGGGCTAGTCAGAAAGCCTGTTTGCATCTTACAACAGCTGGGTGTGTCCCTACCTGTACATATGCTGGTGAAGGTGAGAGACCAGGAGCAGGTCTGCAGCTTGTTACAGCAGTACACTTAAAGGGAGCCCAGGCTGGTGGATCAGGTGGCCTCAGTGGAACCCCAAGTCAAAGTGGCACCCCGGGGGGAAACCCATCACACCTATATGTTGCTACATTGTTGTGTCCTGGCCCAAAAAGCATGGGAGGGCATAAAATTCACACTAGCAGGAGTTCAGATTTGTGATATCACTATTTCACAGAAATTACATGAGTTGCTGACGGGACAGGGTGCATCCAAAAGGCAAACTACAAAGAGAAATAAAAGACACAAGGTTGTTTTGTTGCTGTTTTAATTATTAGGAGGTCTTAAAAACCTACCTGCTAATAACAGGCGAAGGCTGTAAGAATGATTCAAAAGTTTTGTAGGTCATCTTTAAAGCACACAAGAAAAAAGAGGAATGATTGTAATACGAAGATCTTCACCCTCTGAGGCTGGCACCTCATTGTGTCATCACAGTGCCTTCAAGAGCTCCATCAAAAGCACCCACCCCTCACCTGACCTGCAGTCTCAGGGCCCTACATTCATCCCATCTTCAGGGTACACAGATACCTAGCCATGCTGTTGACTGACTGGGGAATTGTGCTTATTGTTTCCTGATGAAGACTGAGGCTCTGCCTTCATTGCCACGAAGGTGTGTATTTCCGGGGAGGCCGCACACCTGAGTAGTTCTCTTGTGACAGGCTGCTGGAGACAAGGCCCTGTGGTTTTCCCCCTGATGTGAACGCCAGATGGGAGCATGAGGTACACAAACCACCTGTGCCTTACCTCCTCTCGGCTTTCTCAGCCAGGCCGCTAGCCCCGGGAGCGGCTCTCGGGCCGCACACCGCTCGTCAGCGCAGACACAGCACCAGGCTCTGTGCCACAGCAGTGCGGGCAGGGGCAGGGCACACAGGTCTCCCAGCCCCGCTACCAGCCAGTGCTCTGCTCCTAACGCCGGAGCCGTTACCCCAGCACTAGGGAGCCGACGGGAAGCAGCGGGCAGCGCTCCCGGGGAAGGGTCTGTGCTCTGGGGCTCATCCCCAGGCCCAAGCCCAGCTCGCCAGGCGCCGCGCTGGGCAGCCCCGTAATGACGGTGTGAATCGCCGCACCTGGGCCTCTCACGGCCCGTAACACCCCGGAGCGGCTCGGGACCGAGCGATGGGGCACGGAGAGCCCCCGGAGCGCGCGCGCGAGGTGGGCGCGGAGGAGAGGGGTCCAGGGCTGCGGACAAGGAGGAGCCCGCGAGCGCGGGGCCGCGCCGAGGAGAGCAGCAGAGCTGGGCCGGGGCGGCGCGCACAGGGACGGACGGCCCGAGCGGACGGGGCGGGACAGGGCAGGGAGTCGCGGGCCGGTGGGACGGCCCCTGGGGGCGCAGCAGGGAGCGGGGACGGGGTGGGGCTGTTCCCGGGGGACAGATGGGGTGGGACAGGGCAGAGAGCCGCGGGCCGAGCGGTCCCCGGGGGGCGCGGCAGGGAGTGGAGGCGGGGCCAAAGGGGCGGGGCAGGGCGGTCTTCCCAGGCCCGGCCCCGCCCTACCGCCGCCATGTTGCGGCCGTTGCTGCCCGGCGCTGGGTGAGGCCTGTGCGGGCCCCGGAGGAGCTGCCTGCGCTGGTAAGTGCGGCTCGGCCGGGCCGGGCACTGATCCCCGCGGACGGGCCGAGCCCCACTCAAACGGACAGCTCTCTGCCCTGACAGACGGACACCAACACCCCCCGCGGGACTCGCTACTGCCCGCTCCCCTCCCGCAGTCTGCGGGACGGGGGACACCCCCCCCCCCGCCAACCCCTTGGGTGAGCAGACAGACTGACGTGACTCTCCTGCCAGCCCCATGGGGCCGCACAGACAGGCGGGCTCCCGCCAGCCCCACAAAACACTTCCAGCCCTATGGGCAGGAGGCAGCCTAACCTGCCCTGCCCACGCCATGGGGCGGGCGGACAGACTGACTGCACATCCCGCCTTAGGGAATGGCTGTACCCTGGCCTGCCTGGCCCCACAGTGATCTTCCCTTGCTGGTGGGACAGGTACTGCTGCCTGCTGGGGGCAGAAGACTTCTCCCCTCTCCCTCCCGCCTGGGACGAAGGGCACTGAGCAGTGTGTGTGGCCTTCCCACCGGGATGGCCCGTCTGGATCCTGGGGGTTGGCTTTAGCCTAACACTATTGCTCTGGGGGTGAGTCTCCTTTTTTCTTTTGATCTTGAAGCTCTTGATGAAGGTAGGTAAGGGGGAGGTTCCTGCTTCATAGTGGGGAAACAGGCACAGAGCAGTTTTAGTGACTTGCCCAAAGGCACACAGCAAGTCACTGGCAGAGTAAGGGATAGAGCCTAGAAATTGCCACTTCCAGACCAGAGTTTGGTTACCTAGAGCAGAGGTTCTCAAACTTTTTTTTGTAGATGGGCCCCTTTTCAAATACAATGTTAATCACGGACCTCCAGCTGAGAAACTGATTGGCAAAGGTATAGGTGTACTTCATATAAACATGTACTGTTAGAAATGCTTTAAGAAAAAGATTATAAGAGCACTTACAGATATCAGTGAGATGGGTGTACCTGCTTCTTATTGGAGAGTCTGTCTATTCTTGGTGTGATGGTTGACATTTTGCAGATCCCATGTGCAGTTTCTAAGGACCCATGGGGTCCCTGGACCTAAGAACTGCTGGCCTAGAGCAGAACTGTCTACCCAGATTGTATGGTGAATGAACAAGCCACATTCACACCAAGCCATGTAAATTAAGTTGACCAAGGAGTTTGTTTTGGGACCTGCCTACTCTGTTCTTTTACTCTGTGTTTCCTGTACTTTACAGTATATTAAAATTTTGAAGCCTGAATCCACCCCTACATGTTGTGGAAGCTTCCAATTTGACTCTCCCAGCTGACTAATCTTTTTGTCCCTTTAGTATCCCAAAACCCACTCCCTCATGACATTCCCTAGACGAATGTCTCCTTCGACAAACTCAGCTTCATCTTCTACTCCCAGTTATTGTACGCTGTCTGTGTTTACTAAGTCCATGATCCTGATTTCCAAGTTCTCTGAAAGTACTCTGCTGGCAAAGAGACTTTGCCTTCCCCCACTGCCCTGTCTAAAAATTAAGCCTGGCTTTTGGGCTTGAGAACTCCCATATAGAGCTGCCATTGGTTGGTATTTTTCTATTGTCCTTTAACTTGCATACTTCTAAATACTTAGCTTTTTAGGACTGTAACCTACCTTGGTATAACTGTGTTTTCATATTTTAATATTAGATGGCAATCTTGAACTTCCTCTTTAAACAGAATAATACATGTTGCTATAAAGTCTGTGGGACCTATTGCAGATCTCAAAAAGTCCACAGAAATAATGCTCCCAGTGAAAAGTTAATGTAGTGTGCATGTGGGGCATTGATATTACAGTAACTCCTTTGGAATTCAAAGTGTCTTGGAGCTTAGATGTTGCAAAGGGCCTTGTGAGTTTACAGTTCTACCTGACCCACAGTTCCTTCAGTGCCCTAGAGAGTTTAAGAGCTAAGATCTTTGTCTCCTTTTGTTTCCCCTGTGCCTTCTTGTTGAAATGTATATTCATGCTTGTTTGGTTTTTGGCCAATGAAACATATGCAGACTTGGTTATTGTGCAAGTAATTGTCATTTATCAGCCTGTATGATGACCTGTTACACGTCTGTGCAAATTTCTTCTACTTCTATTTTTTTAAGTTGTAATTTAAAAATTTCTGTCCCTGTACTTTTTTTCACCCATTCCAGTGACAAGCGCTCACATTATATAAGAAAGAAAAATAAACATTTATCAATAATGCAGAAGGTACAATAGAAAGTTTAATACATTGAATTATAACTTGATTCTCTTTTCAATATTTAGGAATACACAGAAATATTTGACACTTTACTTCTCTTTAAACTTTTGGTTATTTTAAAATCTTTTTAACTGGAAATGTTTGTTCAGTTTTCTCCAGATTCTGAGTCTGATTTTGCTTTACTCTGAGAAAATATAACTTTATATCATCTTACAATAAACTTTTATGAAGAAATATTGCAATATGAGCGAAGGAGAGACTTATACTTTGTACAACAGAGATAGTATATAAATTAAGCTGCTGTGGGACTTAAATATGTACGCACTCTCCTGCAAACACTAGACTATTTCCCATAAAGCTTTATGTGGTGAGTCCCTGTTCTTGTCCTACTCTAGTTATCTAGTTACCAAATTTTTAAAAGTATGTGAGCACCTATCTGCCACTCTAGGTGCCTAGGGACATTTTCAAAAGCTTTTAAAGTGCTTTTGAAAATCCCAGTAGGCACCTAAATCCTTTAAAAAACTTGGTCCTTGGTCCCCTCTCTAGTTAAAATAAGTCTGTAATCTTTGTCTGCATTGCTTATTAGTGAGCCTAGTCTGTGTGATGCTTCTGACATGTATGGAGCCAAATATAGTGCTCTGAAACATTCTAGTTCTCAGTACAAATTGGTGGACTGCAATCTGCAGATTTAGCTAAAGCTAGGAAAAGGAGATGTAACAGGCCAGGAGGTTAGACTGTGTACCATGCTGTTCATGAAATCTTTTGTTTAAAGTATTCTGTATACAAGTCTGGGTACACTGAAATCTTTTAATCATAGGAAGTTTTATGTGCCTTAAATGATGTGGTGATTTACTTTCTGTGCATAAAGACATGGGCATTATGCTGTAAGGAATGAACAGTCTTCATTTTATAATTACTTGGATCATCTTCTGAACTTCCAAGGGCTTGTCTAAATACAGAATTACACTGGTTTAACTAAAGCTATGGTCTTAAACTGGTACAAACCCCTGTGTAGATGCTCTTATTTTGGTTTAGCTTAGGTCAATTAGAGCAGGCTTAATCTAACCCAAAGTTAGCCACTCTCAAACCAAAAGAAGTATCATAAAGTCTTTTCACTGGTTTAAACTACATTTAAAAATCTTTAATTAAACCAATGCTCTTTGTTTGTAGACAAGCCCTACATTTAGTAAGCCTGACACTAAAATGACATTTTCCATTCTCATATTCACTCTGCTTCTGTGTGATATCCCTTCCTCACCTCTGCCCAGTCTGTGTCTGTCTTGTCTGTTTAGTTTTTAAGCTCTTTGGGGCAGGGACCGTCTGCTACTCAGTGTTTGTACAGAGTCTAGCTGGCACAATAAGGACCAATTCTTCATTGGTCCTGAGGCCCCACAATAATTAATGTGATTAATGATTAACTTAGTTTTGTCTTAGTACAGAAGTGGTAGAGTGGGGCGAAGAGAGAGCAAAGACCATTCGGTATGTTCCATTGTTTTATAACAAAGTGCAATGTTTAGTTGTCAGTTCACATAGAAGCTGTTCCTTGTACCAGCTTTCTGGAATGGAATATATTTTAAATGTGAGTTTCAACTATTAAAATGTTAAGTGGTGGCTTCTATGAGAAGGTGTTAGTCATTAGTAATGAAAAATGGAAACAACCTCTTTGTTTAATTTACCCATCTCCCCTCCCCCCCTTGGGCAAAAGAACCCTCTGCACAAGTGTTGTTGTGCATACAGTATGTACCAATTCTGGATTCATAAATTTGCCATTTTTAAGTTAGATGTGGCTGAAAAAAATGAGTTGTCTTAATTTCAAAAAGGTCTCACTTTAATGTACAATAACTTAAATATTTCACAAATTTTTGTACAACTACCGTGGGGGGGAGGATATTTAGTCCTTAACAATAACAACAAATCTCTTGTGTGTTAGAGAAGGGTATAATGAAAACTCAGTTATAACGTTAATTGTGAAGCTGCAATCAATGCCTTTGTAATCTGTACCTTCCTTTGTAGACAGTTATAACCAAAGAAATGCTCATAAACTTTTGGTTTGGATTATGATTTCTAGGCATGATTCTTTATTTGTACTCAGGCAAAACTCCTCAATGATTTTATTAGCTAATTAAGGACTATTGGATCGGCCCTCTTTTACAGTAATCCCCAACTGAGTGCTCAAGGTGCTGTACACAACATACTAAAATATTTAGTAAAGACTTTTTTATTATTTAGGTTGTTCTGGCAGAAACCAAGGCTCTCGTTTTTCAATGCTGTTTCTCTTGGGCTGGCCAATTGCTTCTGGCTTTTCTCCAGGTGATTGGCAGTACTAAATACTTCAGGTCTGGCTACACTGTAACCTTTCCAGGAAGTAACAACTTGTGTTATTTGGAGATCATACTAGTTTCTCTTTTGAGTTTGTCCAGAGGTATCCATTCTGTGATCCTTGAGGCCTTATGTTGGTGGTCCTTGAGGGTGACTGTGTTTGATCAATTGAAGAGTGCTCCCTGAGCCATGCCCTGTGATTTCTATTTTTTACACTGAAGTGTTTGGATCAGCCCTGTACCTATGGAAGGAGGAGGTAGGGGGCACTGCCCTTCACAGCTTGCCCTGTAGCCCCAGGAGCAACAGCTACCCCATTGGCTTCCTGTTGGGTTGCAGGGGAGGGACAGGAGAGTAGCATCAATTGCTTCATTACCTGCTTCCCCCTCAAGCTATGGGAGCCCTAGGGAGAGCAGGGTTGGAGTTTGACTGACTTTCTCTGAATGTAGAGGACACCTAGGAAAGAATCATAGAATAGAATATCAGGGTTGGAAGGGACCTCAGGAGGTCATCTAGTCCAACCCCCTGCTCAAAGTAGGACAAATCCCCAGACAGATTTTTGCCCCAGATCCCTAAATGGCCCCCTCAAGGATTGAACTCACAACCCTGGGTTTAGCAGGCCAATGCTCAAACCACTGAGCTAGCTCTCCTGGATGTGCCCCTCTCCTACACAGCGACCCAGGGCAGTATAGGAGTGGGGGACGAAGAGAAACTGAGAACAACTACCAACGTACAGCTCCCTGATTCTCTGCCCCAGCCCAGATTAAGGCAGACTCCCAGCTGTTCTAACTTGCACCAGCTGCCAGTAATCCTAAGGAACCATGCACCAAGTGGGGTAGCCAGAGCACAGCACATTGCGGCTACACCCCTCCCAGCCTGGCACAGCTGTACTAGGGGAATGTAGGAGACAGCTGGATGCCCACTGGGGGCTCCTCTATGTTGGGAATCCACAGCAGGGTATTTGCAGATGGCTTATGCTGCCTGAGCAGTGTATAGGGAGCAGAACAGTAGAGGATCTTCCCCAGAGTCTTGATAGCAGCCCCTTGGCCTTTTAAAGTAACACATTAGGCCCTGGGGCCAGAAAGACTGAATGGCACTGAGTTAGTCTATCTACAAATGAACAAAAAATCCCACAGTGTTTAAACTGGAAGTTTAAGTGATAGCATGTTGAAAGTTCCCATACTAGCTTCCCTGTAGTGGCTAGAGTCCTAATTTTTTTCTTCATTGGTTAGAGTAAATCCAAGTAAGAGTTTAATAGACTTTTTTTCCAGAGACAAAATTTAATAGTGTGTTTCGCTTTTAATTGCAGCTTTCATCATGGGGGACATGAAAACCCCGGACTTCGATGACCTTTTGGCGGCTTTTGACATCCCAGACCCAACTAGCCTTGATGCCAAGGAGACCATACAGTCAACTGGTGAAGAGAACGAAAATCACTTAAAGCCATCAGGAATTTGTATAGATGAAAATGTGTCCTTGTCTCACTCAGTGCCGGCTCCTGATACCCCTGTTGTGAGTGTTATTGTGAAGAACACAAGTCGTCAGGAGTCCTTTGAAGCAGAGAAGGAGGGGAATCACCTTGGAGCTAGTCTGTTACACAATGGGTTCCGTGGGTCTGATCTGCCATCAGAGGCTCACAACTTAGTGCACAGTTATGGGAAATTTGATTCTGCTTTTATTAATGGTGATAGTTCGAAAAACTTTTCTGAAAAATTGGACCAATCAAAGTCCGAACCTTTACCCACATTCAGTCAGTTCAGCCCTATCTCCAGCCCTGAACCGGAGGATGCTTTCAAAGAGAACAGTATTGATGATAAACCAAAACATGGCCAAACTCCATATTTCACACCAACTCCAATGTATATTCCAACTGCGGCTTCAGTTCTAGATTCACTTAGGAAGTTACCAGAGCCAGAATTGAGTATGTTTGATCAATATTGTAAAAAAGAACAAAAGATGGAGATTCATAGTCAGCAAGAAAATAGGCTGGACTTGAGCAGAAAAGAACAAGACAGAGTAGCAGAGAAGTTTGTAGAATCCAGCAAAGATCTAGTGGATACCAACAACTTCCTTGGAGAAGGCTTGACATTTCGAAGCTTCCACAACAATAACTTGAAGGAAAGCCGAGGGTCTATGCCTGAGGTGAACTTTTCTTCATCAATCCCACCTCGCCAACGTCTAAAGCCAGCTCACTCAAAATTGTCATCTTGTGTTGCTGCATTAGTAGCTCTTCAGGCCAAAAAAGTTGCATGTATTCCAAAAGAAGATCAAACAAATCTTACAAAAGAACCTTCTGGCCATTTTAAAGATGGCATGAAAGGAAGCCCCAAAATGCCTAAGTCACCAAAGAGCCCAAGAAGCCCCCTAGAGGTGGTAAAAAAGGCCAACAAGCAGCCCGAGAGTCCTCGGAGTGTGTGCAGTGATAGTAGTGGAAAAGGCTCTCCCTCCATGGCAGCTGGCTCTCCGCCGGCTATTCCCAAAGTTAGAATAAAAACTATTAAGATGTCTTCTGGTGAAATTAAAAGAACTGTAACTAGAATCTTGCCAGAAGCTGAAGAATTGGGCAAATCCCCTGAGGAGTCATGTGCAGAAGGTTCGGCCACGGAAGAGTTTACTAAGTCCTTCCCTTCACCTGATACTAGTGCAGTCACAGAAAATGAGGCAAGCAAGGGTTCCACCAAAAATGCAGCTGCCACAGCTGTTCAAGTGTCAAATGTTGTGAGCCCCTGTATAGATGATATGAAAACAGAGACTGCTGACAACAGCACACCCAATGTGTCTTCATCTCCACTGCCAAACTGTGGCAGTGATGCCATAAAAGTAGGTAATGTGGGTCAGCAGCCCAACAAGAGGCAGCAGCAGGGTACAGTGATGCAGCCATCTAACCCCACCACTTCCAGCCTCCTTCCCAAGGCCGTACATCTAGCAAATCTCAATTTAGTTCCACACAGTGTTGCTGCTTCTGTCACAGCAAAGTCCTCTGTGCAAAGGCGAAGTCAGCCTCAGCTAACTCAAATGTCAGTGCCACTGGTACATCAAGTAAAGAAAGCTGCTCCTGTAATTGTGGAGGAATTTAATAAAGTATTAAACAGTAACAATCTTGTGCCAGTGTATTCTCCAAACCTCAGCCCACCACCTGACAGCAATATTCAGTTACCTGCATCTGGGTATTGTTGCCTGGAATGTGGAGATTCATTTGCCTTAGAAAAAAGCCTAACTCAACACTATAGTAGGCGAAGTGTCCACATTGAAGTCATGTGTACTCAGTGTTCAACTCTGCTGCTGTTCTTTAACAAGTGTAGTTTGCTTAAACATGCGAGAGAGCACAAGAGCAAAGGATTGATTATGCAATGTTCTCAGCTGTTAATGAAACCAATTTCCTTAGATGAAATGTTTTCACCTTTTCCTACAAACTCTTCAGTGTCTTTGGCCCCTCAGACTTTGCATTTCCCATCTCCTTCATGTAAATCTAGTGCTACATCAGGAAGTGGGACAGGAACCTCTATCAACACTCACCCAGCCATGCCTCTGTATGCAGACCCATTGAGACTAATCCGTCATGGACTAAAGTGTCTTGAATGTAACAAGCAGGCGCAGGATTATGTTGCTCTAGCAGCACACTTCCAGAGAACCTCCGAAGATAATGAGGGACTGGTAAGTAATTCTTTAAAATTTTAACTCCTTTAAACTCAATAGAAATGTAACTACCATTTGACAAAGAAAGAAAATAGACATCATACTTGAAAGTGAATTATTTAAACTTGCAATTCTGTATTGGGGTCTGTATGTCAATGTATCTTGTGTCATAAGTTTAAAGATGATGATGGAAAGTAAAATAGAAAGCAGCTGCCAGTGAAGTTTTGGGCTGTATGCGCAACAACACTGCGTCATGGACTGCGAAGGTGATGATTTTTCTGTGGCTCTGGAGAGATTGCACACAATTTTGGTCTTCAGTTCTGAGTACATGAATACCAGACCTATTGACTAGTTATTCACTGTCTATGCTTTGCAGGATGAGAGTGTAAACTATAAGATGAATTACACAGATTAATTAGAACCATAGAAATGTAGGGCTGGAAGGGATGTTGAGCAGTCATCTAGTCCAGTCCCCTCACTGTGGCAGGACCAAGTAAACCTAGACCATCCCTTACCGATGTTTGTCCAACCTGTTTATAAAAATCTCCAATGATGGGCATTGCACAACCTCCCTTGGTAATCTGTTCCAGTGCTTAACTATCCTTACAGTTAGACACTTTTTCCTCATATCTAAACTAAATCTCGGTTGCTGTAAATTAAGCCATTACTTCTTGTCCTGCCTTCTGTGGGCATGGAGAACAATTGATCACCTTCCTCTTTATAACCGCCCTTAACATATTTGAAGACTGTTGTCAGGTCCCCCCTCAATCTTCTATTCTCAAAACTAAACATGCCCATTTTTTTTTAAGCCTTTCCTCATAGGTCAGGTTTTTAAACCTTTTATCATTGTTTTGTTCTCCTCTGGACTCTCTCCAGTTCATCCACATGTTCCTTCAAGTGTGGCACCCAGAACTGGATGCTGTATTCCTGCTGAGGCCTTGCCAGTGCCGAGTGGTGCAATTACCTTCTGTGTCTGAAATATAACACTATTAATACACCCCAAAATATTAGCTTTTCTCACAACTGCATCACATTGTCGACTCATTCAATTTGTGATCTATTATAGCCTCACAGAGCCTTTTCAGCAGTACTAGTGCATAGCTAGTTATTCCCCATTTTGTAGTTGTGCATATGATTTGTCCTTCCTAAGTGAAGTACTTTGCACTTGTCTGTATTGAATTTCATCATCTTGATTTCAGAGCTCTTTTCTAATTTGTCAAGATAATTTTGATTTCTGACAGGGTTTTAAATTCAGAACTAGGTTGGAGAGTCATGATCATATTTAATTTCTGTTTTTTTTTTAATGTTTTGAGGTGGGTTTTTGTGCAGCACTTTGAACTCTGGGACCCTGGTAACATACTCAGCCCAGCAAGGCATAAATGGAAAAGGAGAAACTGAAGGTATGTCCACACTGCAATTCAAAACCTGCAGCTGGCCCTTGGGGCTCCAGCTAAGGGGCTGTTTAATTGTGGTATAGGCGTTCAGGCTGGAGCCTGGGCTCGAGGACCCTGCAGTAAGATTGTCCCAGAGTTTTTATACCTGAATTAAACAACCCTTAGCCTGAGTCCTGTGAGTCAACTGGCACGGGCCATGTGGTGGTGTCTAATTGCAGTGTAGACATACCCTGAGAGGCCAGGTGTAGTATCTGCAATAGCATCAGTCTGACAGGTTTGCCAGTCTCTTCTTGGCTGTCTTGTGATGAGGCCCATGCCTGCCTAGGGCTTCTGGTGGGACATTAAATAAGTGGCTTAGCACTTCAGTGCAGTCTGCTTCTCAGCAAGGGACTCAGTTTCCTATGTAACTGAAGACGCTACTGCCCTGCTGCTTTCCCCTGGGGTTCTTCCTTCTGAGTGATCACTGACCTCCAACTCTAAGGCACGCCACCCTTCAGAGCCTGAGAATCTGTGCATTTCTACCTCTCCTTTACCTGCCCTCCCCATAGGTATGAAGGAGAGGGGGATATTCCATTCTTGCACACCAAGACCATGCCGTCTGATTCTTTGAGGGTATGATCAATCATATAACATCCTTATTTAATACTCGCAAACAGCCATAGTTGAACAGGAGGAGAGAACTGTTCTTTCTTTCTCTTTAGAAAAAGGCAAAGTCTTCCATGTATTTTTGGTTGCCAAAATTATTAAGTTATATGTGCTGGCAGGCCCCAGATCTAATTCCCTTAATTAGATCCATAAACAAAGACTACAAGCTGTCAGCAGGCTCGGGAAGCATGGCTGACCATTCTTAGCATGGACACATTGAATGATCTGGAGTATACAGCTACAAATCTCTCATTAGAGTGTTTCGCCTAGAAATATTTTAAATTTTAAAAAATATTGGGAGCCCTAAACTGGAGTTTCAGACTTGCTCTGGCCCAGTATAGGAGCTGTATTTATTTATTTTTAATACCTCTGTCGCATGCAGGGAATGGATTACTTGATCCAGTGTTCTAATCTTAGACAAAGACTCACTGATTTTTAAGGCCAGAAAGGACGCTTAAGATTGTCTGACCTGCATAACACAGGCCAAAGAACCTCAGTTGGTAAAATCTGCCTCAAACCCGTAACTTGGATTTGAGCGAGAACATATAAACTAGAAAGATATGAAGTCTTGATTCAAAAGCTTCAGGTGGTGAAGAATCCACTCCATCCATAGGTTAATTGTTCCACTGATAAGTTACCCTGACTTAAAAAAAATATTTCTAGTCTGAATTTCTCTAACTTCAACTTCCAACCATTGGATTAAAGAGCCATCTACTGTCAGAAATCTCTTACACATGTAAGAACTTGTGGACGATGATCAGGTCATCTTTTAATCTTTTCTTGGGTAAGCTTACACAGATTGATCTTCTTAAGCCTTTTGGTATAAATTATGGTCTTTGGGCTTCAAATCATTCTTGTAGCACTTTTCTGAATCCTTTGTAATTTTTTCAATATCCTTTTGATGTGTGGACACAAGAACTGGACGAAGTATTCCAGTAATAGTCTCACTAATGCCGTATAAAGAGGTAACACCACCTCCCTACTTCTTGATATTTCCCTGCTTATACATCCAACGGTTGTGTTTGCTCTCTTAGCTACAGTGTTGCACTGTGTGGGAGCTCATGTTCAATTGGTTATCAGTTGTTCTCCCCAAGTCTTGTTCAATGTCACTGCATTCCAGGATATAGTCCTCCATTTTGTATGACCTACAGTCCTTGTTCCTAGATGTATGATCTTGCTTTTGGCTGTGTTAAGAGGAATGTTGTTAGTTTGAATGAGCTCACCTTACTAAGTGATTGACTTTGGGGCATGTAACTGAATAAGCCCCATCTTTATTTACAACTCCACCAATTTGTGTCATTAAAAAAAAATTTACCAGCAATGATTTTGTATTTTCTTCCAGATCATTGATATTTAATAGTATTGGTGGCAAGAACAGGTCCCTGTGGAACCACATTAGAAACTCTCTTGTTGAGTAGTGAATTCCTGTGTACACTTACTTTTTATGAGATCTGTCAGTTAACTAGTTCTTAGCCATTTAATAGGGCTACCTTGATTTTATATAGTGCTAGTTTTATATCAAAATGTCGGTCAAATGCTGTACAGAAGTCCAAGTATATTAACTTAGTTACCTTTATCAACGAAACTTGTGTACTCATCAAAACATTCCGAAGTTTGTTTGACAAGACTTATTTACTGTAAAACCATGTTGCTTGGCAATAATTATACCACCATTCTTTACTGATTGCATTCCATATCAACCTTTCCATTATTTTGTCCAGGAATGACCTCAGACTAACTAGCATATACTTTGTAGATCATACCATTTTACTCTTTTTAAATACTGGAACAATATTAGCTTTTTCCAGTCCTTTGGAGCTTCCCCAGTATTCTAGGACCATTAATTAACATTAATGATTCAGAGAGCTCTTCATCCAATTCTTCTAATACTCTTGGATGCAAATGATTAGGTCATGCAGATTTTAAAATGCTTAATTTTAATAGTTGCTGTTTGTCATGCCCCATAGTTATTGATGGAAAGTATTTCATTATCAGTGTATGATATAAATATCATCCTGCTTGTATCCAAATACAGAACAGAAATATTAATTTCTGCCTATTTTGCATCATGTTTTGATAGTTTTACTTACCATCCTTATCTAGTGTTGGACCTATATCATTATGATTTTGTTTGTTCCTGATATATTTCAAGAATTCCTTCTTATTGTCCTTAACCCTGCTGATCTTTGACTTTTTTCGTTGCTGCCCTTAGCATCCCTATCAATTGTCACCAGTCAGGAAATGCAAATTTGTATTCTTTGCTATCAGCTTACCCATTTTATCTCTTATTGCTTCTTTCACCTCCTCTCTAAACCTTCTTTCTTGATTGGAGAGTTGATTCTAATAAAGCATGTTTAAATAATTCAGTTATTCACATTTCTGAGGTATAATTTCCCTTTTTTGGAGAGTTGCTGAAGCTGGTTAACCGCGTTTTTCTGCAGTTAGCACTAAGGGTATGGCTACTCTGCCGAGACTATACCAAAATAGCTATGCTGGTGTAGCTATGCCAGCATAACCCTGCATTGTAGATATAGCCTTTATTGATGGAAGGGGTTTTTCTGTTAGTATAAGAACATCACCTCTCCAAATGAGGTTAGTTACATTGATGGAAGCAATCTTCTGTTGACATAGGCTTTCTACACTACAAACTTTGCTGACGCAAGTTATGTTGGCATAAAGTTGCTGCATTTAGTATATTGCTTGTGTGTGCACACACTTGGATCCTTGCGTTAACGTTGCATATACTCCCCAAGAGTGCTTTTGTGGTGCACCGCACTGTGCATTCATGAGTAGGTATCAGAGTATGCAGATTGTCACTGTCCAGTGCACTGTGTTTCTGGAAATTTTGGTAATATATCGTGGGGCAGAAACAAGTGGTGCAAGGGGTCAGCTTCCCAGCATGCAACTTTCTCCATCCCATAATGTCATTCAAGGTCTGTAATTTTCATGCCTTTTAAAAAAAATTTCTGTGAACGTGCACTGCCCTCCCCGCTATCCGTCCTCTCTGACAGAAGCATGGAACCTGCACAGCTCTGTACTATTGTTATGAGCATTGCAAGCACAAGATGCATGATCCTCTGGTATTTGCAGAGTCGCAAGAAGAACTGCATCAGTGGAGAGCATGATGGTTTCATGGAGGACAGATTGCTGTGGGGCATAGTGAAAACCAATTAATGGTGGCTGGTGGGCTTCTGGGCCCAAGAAATGATTACTGACTGGTGGGATTGCATCATAATACAGTAGAACCTCAGAGTTACAAACACCCTGGGAACAGAGGTTGTTCATACTCTGAAATGTTTGTAATTCTGAACAAAACATTATGGTTTTCTTTCAAAAAATAGCATTCACATCCCTATTTTGGCACTCAACTCATCTTGCCCCACAGTACGTCAACAGAAAAGGCTACTTTTCTATGGTTATGCAAGTGTTGGTGGATCACCTAGGACACTTCACTGACATCAGTGTGGGCTGGTCACGGAAGGTGCATGATGCTCACCTCTTTAAGAACACAGGGCTGTTCAGAAAGCTGCAAGCAGGGACTTTCTTTCCTGACGTGCGGATTAGCATTGAGAATATTGAAATGCCAGTAATGATCCTGTGGAGCTCAGCCTACCCTTGGCTTATGAAGCTGTATAGCAGCCAGCTCGACAGTATCAAGAAAAGATTCTGCACCTGCTGAGCCTGTAGCTGAATGACAGTTAAATGTGCTTTTTTGGTATATGGCATTGTTTACTTGCAAGGTTGGATCTCTGAGAGAAAAATATCTCCATAATTATAGCTGCCTGCTGTATCCTGCATAGGATCTGTGAAGCAAAGAGAGAAAAGTTGCTGCTGGGTGGCACCCGGAGGTGATGTGGCTATCTGCTGGGTTTGAACAGTCAGACACAAGGGGTATTAAATGAGCTCAATGTGGAGCTATATGGCCGAGGAAGGCCTTGAAAGAGCACTTTAACAGTGAGCCCCAGTAAAGTGTTTTGGTGGACTGTGTTCCTCCTTGCCCTGCAATTCTGGGGCCTATTAGGAATGGAGGGGTACTTTAGTGTATGTCTATGAATACACGGTCAGTGCACCTATTAATTTTGTGGTGCTTGCTGTACATTTATAATTATTACACTATCTGTCACTAATCCTATGAGTTGTCACACTGTACAGTAACAAGTAAGTGGGTGCTTTCAGTACACTGCAGAATGCCAAGCGGTATGTTGGGAATTAAAGATAAATTACTTTCCAAAAAATACAATTTTATTGAGTAGCACAGCCAGTATGTGCCAAAAAAAACCAAACTTGTACAAGTTAAAAGCTAATACATTAAAAAATTAATAAATTAATGAAACAGAACTTAACAAGGGGAAAGAACATTCATGTCCATTTTGGCTACTCATACAACAACTGTGACTCTCACAGGTCAGTGTATATGAAGCTGTGGTTATCCTTACTTTATCCTGGTGTGGAGTGATAGGGGTAGCAGGGTGGATTTGATTTAAATCATGATTTAAATAACTAGTCAGGAAAACTCAATTTAATCATGGATTTCTACATAAAGGTGCATTCTTGTTGGTTATTATAACCTTAATACATATTCCTCACAACTCAGAGATAGATGTAGGTTTCATTTTTAGAAGGTACACACTATACATTTTTAGTGATTTATTTTGGAAACTTTTCAGATTCGTTTTACAGCTATATCAGAAAATGAATGATTGGTTATTTCATTTACCAAAGATAATTGAAGCAGATAGTTTACCTCCCAATGACTACATAAATATCTCCAATTCAACAGGCTAATCATTAATATTTGGAGGATTTTCTTGACATGCTGTATTAGGAGGAGAACATCACTAGGCATAAATTTAAATTGTTGTTTTTAACTAAAACAATATTATGTATTCTGGATTTTTTTCTTCAACAGCAAACATATAATATTTTAACAAAACAAGCATATGAATTTTTAAATTTAGTTAAACATTCAAGTTTTTTAAAATCAGATTTGTTTTTGTTAAAATTGTTTTACTAAAATAGTTAAATTAAATATTTAAAACAAAAACCAAAAATTAAATTAACTATGTCAGCCAGGTCAACATGAGAAACTTAAAATATTGGCTTCTACAGCTAACTCAGTCGTCTTCAACTTCATTTTCCTGTTTGTTCATAATCTGGAAAAGAAGAACAAGCTTTCCTGCTTTTTCAGGTCCCAAACGATTTCTCAGTTAGTCCAAAGGAAGAAAATATTCTTTTTACACCAGCAGAAGAAGCTGCTGCTGTTAAAAGTGAGATGATCACTTCAACAGTGTCTGAATCCAAGTGCTTAAGTGACTTCCACCAGTTCACTAGTGTGACTTTCTTTAAAACATCATCAGAAAACATATTTCTTGAGTGGTTCACCCTTAGCTCTGAAGTTTATTATAGTTGACATTATGGAGGGATGATTGCCAGATGTCCATGTCATAGCCAACTCCTCTTCTTCAGCAGTTAAGGTTTAACCCTGGTACTGAGTATTGAGAATATTTGCAAGAAAATGAGCTGGAGACCGTGCTTCTCCCATTTGTTTTTTTTAATGCTTGTAATTTAACTCTGTCATTCCGTATTTCTCTTTTTTTTAAGATCTCACTCTGTTCCTTTCAAATTTCAACAGTGTCAGCACTAAAACAGCAATTTCCCTGCGTTTTGTTCAAGGCTATAGAAATAGGTTTCAGGGTACTCGACATGTGTTCAACATTTCTCTTAAGCCCAATATTGAGAACTTTGGCTGTGATAGTCCCATCTATTTTTTCACAATTTTGTTCACAAACTGTCATCAGATTAGGCCAGTTCTTGATATAGTGCTCAAAACAGTCCACTACTGAGTTCCATCGCACATCTTGTGGAAGAGTTAGCTTGGTTCCTCCCACTTTTTTTCAGAGCAGCTGCTGCAAAGTGGTTGTTACGGAAGTATTTTGCAATTTCAACAGTAGCCTTTATTTCTGGAACACTGAAGTCTGTGGCTAGGAGATGCATCAAATGAGCACTGCAAGCGTATATTATTAGCTTGGGACTCTCTTCTAAATAATTTCTTCTCATCTTGGGTACATTTGCAGCATTGTCTGTGACCAAGCTGCATACTAGACATTTGAACTTTTTTTCACAGTTTGTTATAGCTTTTACTGCTGCTACTTGTAAGTATTGTGCTGTGTGTGCATTTCATGATGTATCAATTGTATCTGTAAGGAAGACATTCCCTTCTTCTGTTGTCACACAAGCACATACAACAGGATCATTGTGGTTATTGCTTCAGCCATCAAGACTCAGGTTAACAATTTTACCCTCTAGACCTTTTGCACACTGCTCAATTTCTCTTTCATACACTTGATCCAGCAATTTCCCTGCGACGTCTGCTCTGTTGGGTGGACTGTATCCTGGTCTTAATGACTGAACTATGTTAATGAAATGTGGGTTCTCAATCATACGGAAAAGAGAGTTTGTTGCATAAACAAACTGGGCAGTTTTTTCATTAATTACCAATTTTTGTAATCTGCTGGTTCTTAATCACAAATTTGTCTGTGGTTTCTGGATGATGGAGATTTTTTTACCTTTTTGCTACAGGTGATGTACTGTGGCTATGTTACATACATGATGTGACTGAAACACTATCACTGGCAGATAACTCTGAAACTATAGAAAATGATGGTGTTCTTGAAGGTGGATAGTCTTCAGAATCCTGTGTGTTGAGGATGGATTCTCCTTAACAAAATAAGTCAATGCAGTTATTTAATTATTATTACCATACTGCTCATTTAGTATAACTCATTGCATTCGCTGACACTCAGTACTACTTTAAAGGTGAAATTGTACAACTGCATCTAAAATGAGTAACAACTATATTTTTTTGCTCAAACATGAGAATTCAAGAATAGTCCAACAGGCAGTCCTTAAGAAAGAAGTATGAAATAAAGTTTATACTAACCTGAAGATCTTCCATGTTCAGGCATGTTCCTTTCATCATCGTCAACACTGCTTCCTCCTGAGAAGGAACGTTTCTCATGATGTTGTTTCATTCAGGCAACCAGACCTTGCATTTCTTTGTTGCACTGTTTGCATTTTGCATGCATGCCTGTTTTACCCAGAGGTAGAGGAACTTCATTAAAATATTCCCAAACTGGATCTCTTTTATGGCCTGCTGCCATTATAGGCTTTCCCTTCTATTGAGAGAATGGTATGGGAGATCTCAAATCAATGGAGGCTACTCTCAGAAAGACCTCAAGACTTCTGGAATATGCTGCTCAAACAGTTTCACTTTTGTTTCTACTGCCTGTCCCTCCCTTATCACATTTATATCCACAATTCTTCTCCTTGTCCAGCTCTATTCCACCCACAACGATCTTCAATTCATTGAACTTTTTGAAACTTTGCACTTTTAGAGAGAGGTAAGGGATTGACTCTGTGTACACAAATGTGCAGAGGGACAATAGGGTTAAGGTCTGTTATTTCTCACCTCTATTTATTTAAAAACATTTTATCTGTTAACAAGCATGTTATCTCTGGAGACACAAATCCACAGTTTGAGAACTGCAAAACTAAGCATCTCTGATGGTATCTTCTAGACTAAGCACTGAGCCCCATTGGGTAGATAGAAAGGTTAATTTAAATAATCTATACAGAAGCCCCTGGAATCCCATAAGGTTGGGTCCCTAATCCATGAACTATTGGAACTCGTTTACAAAACTTTTCTTAAACATTACATGAATATATTGTCTCATACTATAGAATTTATAATCCCTATTCCATGATGAGGTATAATGTATCTTTATCTTTAGGTAGTTTTTTCCTCAAAAATCATTTTATCAAAAAAATCCCATTTAAATGTAAAATCCTTTTTTGTTTTATTTTTTTTATTTATTTTTAAAAATAATTTTTATCCACCCTGAGGGGTAGGGATGCGTCCCTTGATGCCATGTGGAACGTTGAGAGTGTATGTGTAAGGACGTACTAAAATGGAGTTCTCCAGGAATGGCAAAGGGAGGGAGGCCTGTGATTGTTGAACCTGTAGGCTCTACAGGAGTCTGCAGCATCTGTTTGCTTCTGGCAACTCCCTTTTCTGTTGTGACTCCTGGGCCTTTCTCCTGGTCCTGTCTGCTCTTTCCTTCTCCACACAGTAGTCACCCTCCAGGCCTTCTGCTCCTGGTCTGATGTAGCACTTGCTTGCATGATCTTGCTGAACATGTCACCTTGAGTCCTCCTCTTTCTCTCCTTATCTGGCATGGTTGCAATGGCAACAGCTAGACCTAAAACACAGAGGTACCATTTTCAGTGTAGTAACAATGGAAAGCAAAAGTTAAGGTTCAGAACTCCCTTCCGTTGCTCCCCTAAAGTCTGAAATAAAACGTGCTTATTGACACTTCTGCTTGGAAGTGTTTGTGCACAGCATCATTCATAGCATCAGCCATGGTGAGTATGGCCCACCAGGGGTGAAGGAAGGAAATGGATCATTCTGGTCAAAATTGTTAACTCCACTGCTCAAAGGTCACAGAGACCAGAAGCTGCCCCTCCCCACTTAAAAATCTAGCAATCTTTTGCAATACCTTTTCCTGATTGTCCAGCTTGGTATGCACACATAGCAGCTCTTTTGTTGTGTGCAACTGCCCGGCCAACCATTCCGGCTACGCACTCCAGATACGCTCTGACCTGGAGTAGACAGGAGATATGGGGAGAAGAAGCTGTGCAGGCATAGTTATGGACCAGCTATAGAAATGTGGACATCTATGAGCAGATTGCATGGGGGATTCAGGAAAAGGGGTACAACAGGGATCAGCAGCAGTGCCACCTGAAAGCCAAGGAACTGTAGTAGACACACCAGAAGGCCATGGAGGCCAGTCAATCCAGTGTCGAGCCACAGACCTACTGTTTTTACCAAGAGCTACATGCAATACTTGGCAGAAACCCCACCACCACCTAAACCGTGGTGGATACCTTTACGGGGTCTCAGACACAGATAGTTATCTGCTTTTCGTTCCTCTGAAGAGTTATACAGAGCAGTTTGTTTCTGTACGCAGTGACATCCCTAGAATCCTCCTGATAGATCCCAATGAAATTTTCATGGAAGTCCTCTGCAATCCTCTCCTGCAGGTTTCTAGGAATGTCAGCCTTATTTCTTCCTTTGCAGTTGGATATGTTCCCACACCTCTGCATGAACATGAGATAATAAAAGGAGTTGATGAATGGATTCAAACAGAGCAAGGCAGGTGTGGATAGAGTGATGGACAAAGAAGATGGTCGTAGGCCTGTTGTACATTAGAAACTTTGCTGGCATTGCAGTGTTGGTTAGGGGTGGGTTGGTGTTTATTTTTTTGGTTTTTGTTTTTTTTTTTTTTTTTTTTGGTGAGGCATGTATACCAGCAAGAGCCGGATTGCAAATGCAGTGATTCTGGCGTAAAAGTGTCTTTGCCACTATAGCTTATCATGTTGCCGAACCATATAACTTGTAACAAGCACTCTTTAGCTGGTATAGCTCTGTCTACACTCGCAAGTTTTGCTGATATAGCTTTACTGCCAAACCTCTTCTGATGTAGACTTGGCCTTAGTAGCTCTTTGAGGAGAGTGATGTGGTGGTCATAGAGGCCAGAAAGGATTACAATAATCAAGATGACTTGATTATTGCAATTTTCTATACTTAGCAGTGAAATCCAATACCCTGAGGAGGCTAAATTGGTCCAGAATGTAAAAATTTGTCTGCTCAGTAATGTAGAACACCAAGAACACATCATCCTAATTCATAGCTTCCCACTCTGGTTCCCCGTTGGACACAGTTCAGTTCATTTTCGCTGTCCTGACTTTTAAAGCTCTGCTTGGTGTTGGTGATTTCTCAGGTAGTTCGTGCCTTTTCTATGGTGATGAACCTCCCATGGTGGCTTCACATAATTAGAAAAATGAAATTGTTATCAAATTGGGGAAGACTCCTATCTGCAGGAGAAAGAAGTCTTACAGGAGCCAGATGAAGGCTGTGTAGCTTGTTTGCAGACTAAAAAAGAATTAACTTTGCCCTCTCCAAGTTCAGAACTAAATGCAATACCCCTCACTTCAATTTGGCTTTCTTGTGGTAACAATCATAATGCAGCAGCATACTTGCATCTCACATAGCCTATTTCTTTTAAAAAATGCAATAACTGATAGGTGTGGAAGAGACTTGTGTTAACTTCTTTGTGGAAGATATTCTAATACTACAGTGATGGGCAATCTTGGAAAAACCCAGCCAGATAAATCATGGAATCTGGAAGCGGCAGCAGCAGGATTTGGATACAGCTTAAATGAGAAAAGAAAATGAGAGAGAAAGGAGTCTGAGAATTCCCATCTTATAGGCTGACTAAAAGTGGGGAGTGGAGAGGTTTTTGGAGAAATGATCAAGTGTTTCTATGCCATGTTGAGGTTGACAGAAAAATATATGTAAAAGTCTGTGTCCGAAGTTGTCCAAAGTATGTCAAAGGTAACAAATCCAGTTTGGCCTGTTACATAAAATAAGCAGAAGGCAGACTGCTACCAAATGGATGTGTATTGAGCTAAGAAAATTGACTAGAGGTCTTCAAGTTTCGGCTGTGAATACAGGTTGGAATAACAGTTAGCTGAGAGATTCCAGAAATGGAAAGAAGTGGACATAACTGAATTTGTCTTTTGATTGGGTCATTTTAATGGGGTGAAGTTGCTACTTTTTCTGGGAGTCACTTGGCTATTTGCATAAGCTTGTGGATTGAATAGTTCTGAAGGAGGAACCTATTTGCTGTAAAAGGAACAAGCTTCACAGCAGGATTGCCACTACCTATTGGGAACCAGGAATCAACTCATACTATTACTGGGCCTCTGGCTGGGTTTGGGGTAGTGGGTATGGGAGCTTATAAAGGTGCAGAAATAGTGCTGTTTAGTGAGGAATATATCCAAACTGAAAGAGAGAGCTTGTATAGTCTCAGGTGTTTCCTCAGAGGCATTCAGGGATCAGGAGCAGAAGAAGTGAAAGTTAGAATGAGCTAGGTTTGGGAGGTCTTAGGATGGACTTTGCAGTTGGACAGAAGAATAAAAAAAAACAAGAGGGTGGAGGAAAGAGTGGAGTGGAAGGATTCAGAACAATCAGCAGAAGAAAGTGTGGGCAGGAACATACTGAGAGTGGCATGGAGTCAGTGGATTGGCGGTCACAAAGGAGTAGATTTGGGGCATAGCTAAAGAGGATGAGGTGGTGAGCAGAGTGGGAATGTGGAAGTTGAGAGGTTAGAGAAGCAGAGTTTAGTGAATATGGTCAAAGGAATGGCTATTTTAGCATACAGAATTGTTGACTCAGGTTTCAGGGTGGTGGGAAGCTAAAGGGTCAGAAGGCTTCCATGATGTCCCAGTAATGGTGGAGGATTGTGAAGAGAGGAAGAAGAGGAGGATGTAGCAGGAAATTCAGAATTAAGGCTGTTGGAGCAGTAGAAATGCCTGTAGTTAGGAGTGCTTTGAATTTCTTTCTCCATCAAACTTCAGCCTTTTGTGCTGAAACTTTTGTGCTGAAACAGGGTGTCACTCCCTGGAAGTTTTCTGTCAGTGTAGGATCACCTCCTCCCCAAAGTACATTAGCTACGTTGGTACATACTGGGGCTGGGGAGGAGGGGTGTTGGCATAGTTGGTTGGTCAAGGGTGGCTTTTTTCCCCTACACTCCTGACCAACATAATTATGATGATATAACTTCTACATTCAGACCAAGCCAAAGATACCCTTGTGCAATCTTAATTCTCAGTTCATGAATGAATGGCTTTTGTAGCAGGGTAGCGAATATCCTTGTTTTTTAAAAGTGAGAGTCTGGAGAGGTTAATGTTGGGCAGGTGAGGAAGAATAAGGGAGGCAAGGGGCCATGGAGGGCATTGGGAAAATGGACATGGGTAAGGCAAGTTAAGTGGTAGGATTGTGGGAAGAAGGGACCATGAAGAGATGGAAGAATGTGGAGGATTGTGCTCATGGGAGGGCAGAGGAGTGAACTGGTAAGGAAAAAGACAGGGAATAGAGAGGGGGTGGTGGATGGATTAGGAGTGTAATGGGCATATACTTGGTGGAGGGGAAACTGCAGTAGGTGTTGGAAAGTGTTAGGAAAGGGGTTCTCAAACTGGGGGTCGGGACCCCTCGGGGTCGTGAGGTTATTACATGGGGGGTTGCGAACTGTCAGCCTCCACCCCAAACCCTGCTTTGCCTCCAGCATTTATAATGGTGTTAAATATATATAAAAATGTTTTTAATGTATAAGGGGGGTTGCACTCAGAGGCTTGCTATGTGAAAGGGGTCACCAGTACAAAAGTCTGAGAACTCCTGTGTTAGGGTAAGGGATTGGGTGGGGCAACAGATTGCAAAGGGCAAATGGAACCAGTTGGAAAGAAGTTCCAGTGGTGGGGTGGGGGAAAGTCCACAGCTAGGAAACTTCCCTCCAAGGGCTGTTTCTAAGTGCTAGAGAGTCCCTGTAAATGTTTTGTGATGATTGCGTTGCACAGGAAGCCTCACCTACCCATCCTTGTGGGGATGTTTCAGATCAGAATAGTTTTTGTGCGGGGTTTTTAAAGCATCTTCATACACCCGAGTGTGTAATTGTATGGAATAAGGGTGCTAAGTAAGAACCAAGTGGGGTAAAATAATGGCGATTATGACCAGGATTTCCATATATTCTGTAGCAGCAATGTTTGATACGGAAATTATTTCTCCCCTCAGAATTGTCTGAATCTAAGCTTCCTTTTCTTTGAGTGCCTAGCTCCTGCTGCAAAAAAGTGTGTGTGTGTGTGTGTTTAAATTCCAAGGATGAACTGAATAAAACTAATACAGTGATATCTCCTTGTCTAAATGAGGCTGAAACAATTACTCTGAGGGGTGTGAATTGCCTCTGTTCCTACCAGTGGGGTGGTAACTGAAACCTAATGATGTCAATTTAAAATGTCAACTAAATAGTAATTCACTGCTAATTTCCATTCCACAGTTCCAAACTGCCTGTGATGCCTTCTTGGGGACTGAAAGTCCCAGGTGTCCTTTAGGACCTGCCTAGACTCACTAACAACCCACATGTGAGGTAGTGAGGTTTTGTTTTGCAATGTTAGTGTCCTTTTTAATGTAACTTTTGTGTGTATATAGTTTGTCGTTTTGTCAGTGACATGTAAGCACAATACACTTGCATTCCAGAAACATCCGGCTCTTTATTCCCTTTCTGCTGACCCACTCTGAGTCTGGCATATCTTGTTCTTCTCTACTTTATATAAGGGCTGGGAAGGCCTTACTGTAGCTTCCTTTTTCAATGTTTAATGTACTTCAGGTTCTGCCTGTGACAGGTTCGGTCACAGAGACTCCTTGGGACTGTCAACTGATGTGCTGAGACTACCTCTGAGCCCGTTTTCTCTGCCAGTTTGGGCCTCCAGAACCCTGCCTTGTTGAGCCAGACATGCAAGTCTGTTGCAACGCAGACCCAGGGTCTGAACCACGCCCCCCCAAAGCTGCAGACTTAACTGAAAACAGTTTAAGAAGTGCTCCTGTTTCCACCACCCAGCTCCCAGTGGGATCCAAACCCCAAATAAATCCTTTTTACTCTGTATAAAGCTTATACAGGGTAAACTCATAAATTGTCCGCCCTTTATAACACTGATAGAGAGATATGCACAGCTGTTTGCTCCCCCAGGTATTAATCACTTACTCTGGGTTAATTAATAAACAAAAGTGATTTTATTAAATATAAAAGGTAGGGTTTAAGTGGTTTCAAGTAATAATAGACAGAACAGAGTAAGTTACCAAGCAAAATAAAACAAAACACACAAAGCTAACTTAGGCCTGGTCCACACTAACCCCCACTTTGGACTAAGGTATGCAAATTCAGCTATGTTAATAACATAGCTGAATTCAAAGTACCTTAGTCCGAACTTACAGCGGGTCCGGACGCGGCAGGGAGGCTCCCCCATCGATGCCGTGTACTCCTCTCGCCGAGCTGGAGTACCGGCGTTGACGGCAAGCACTTCCGGGATCGATTTATCGCGTCTAGACCAGATGCGATAAATCGATCCCAGAACATGGATTGCCTGCCGCTGGACCCGGAGGTAAGTGTAGACGTACCCTTAATACACAAAAAATCTAGTTACAAATACTAACTTCTCACCCTATATGTTATCTCAAGTACAATCCTTTTCAGACCAACGTTGTAGTTTATGGCCTGGGTCCAGCAATCACTCACACCCCCGTAGTTACAGTCATTTGTTCCAGTTTCTTTCAGGCATCTCTTTGGGGTGGAGAGGCCATCTCTTGAGCCAGCTGAAGACAAATTGGAGAGGCTTCCAGGGCCTTTTATATTCTCTCTTGTGGGCAGAAACCCCTTTGTTCTTCTGTGCAAAATCACAACAAGAAGATGGAGTTTGTAGCCACCTGGGCAGGTCACATGTCCATGAATGATTCAGCATTTTGCAGGCTGACGCCGTTAGTTTGAACGTTCCCAGGAAAGCCCAGTTGTGGATTGGCATCTCCCAAAGTCCATTGTTAGTTAAGTATCAGTTACTTGAATAGACCCTTCACAATATATTGGCCAAACCTCCATTATGTATTTCCTACAGCAAACACTTCAAATACAAGCATAAAGCCAATGCTCAGAACTTCAGATATAAAAATGATACATGCATACAAATAGGATGAATATATTCAATAGATCATAACCTTTGCAAAGATATGTTACATGATATATCTAGCACAAAGCATATTCCAGTTGTCATATTTACACTCATAAGCATATTTCCATAGACACATACTGTGCAGCATTACACTGTCCTTTATAGTTAGCATATACCTTCATCTTCTGCTGTCTCACTTTGGTACAGTTTGTACAAGTTTTCTATACGTACAGCTACTGGCTATCTGGACGGTGGACAGGTGCCAGGGTCAATATTAATTTTAACAGTACCTTCAGAAGGTCCTGCAGTACTAAAAAGATTCTGTTTAAAAAAAAAATTACTTTGTGATTACTTCATTGCATATCATCATAATTAAATAATTTTGAAACTTCAGTTGTGTATCAATGAAGACCATGCCCCACATGCTTACAGACACTGAGGGTAGAGTGTAGCCTGCAGGAATCTGATGGTGATGGGCGAGTAGGAAAGAACCTGGTCTGACTGTCCCAAAGCTCTTTGCAGAGCTGACAGTTAGTAAAACTATCTTCTTACTTGTGATACTGAGTCATTTTGACAATTGTTTTATTGAAACAGGAAGCCCAATGATGCCATTTTTACACAGCCACTTTTCAGAGTAGAACTGTACTTTAGCCTTCGATTTCCTGACTTGCAAACACCCTTACAACCACAGGGCCACATCTGATAAGGTTTTACAGGCAATATTTATTTTTGACCTTAACTCTAGCTCAGTGAGGTTTTTGTTTCTCTGGGAAACTAATAAGTAAAGGAGGATAAAATTCATAATTCTAAAAACTGTGCTACTCATCTGTTTTTTAAAATCTGTTTTTAGAAAGAAAAATAAAGCATTATGGACAATTAGGAAGTACTGGTTTGTTTAAAAAAGTTCTTGATAAAGAGCAGGTAGGGGAATATGTAGGAAACTTGACTGACTCTCTCTCTGTCTCTCTAAGTTAGCAGTTCTCAGTCATGTGCATCAGAAATTAATATCTTAAACTGCTGCCAGATCTTTGTAATGACTTTTGAAACTGGGTGAATATTGGAGAAATGAAAAGGGCATTTTTTTGTTTAAGACCTTGGAAAGAAAAAAAAGCAATCAAAACACTGAGGCTCTAGGGTGAAATTCACCCCTATGCAGAGGGGCAGCATAATGCTTATGTTCCATTTTAACCCTCCTGCATTGAATGCATGTGACAGATACAGAGCTGGAACAGTAGTTGGAACACTGACAAAACAGACCCTCTTGGTCTAGGCTAGGAGGCTGAGTTCTGGTCTGACCTGTGTCACTGATCATGATAAATCTGTGCCCTTCTTGTAGAGAGGAAGGTTTCATAGCCTAACCTCAGGAGGCAGTCAAGTATTGGTTTCCCCAACATGTTACAGATGAGGTAACTGAGGATCTGAGACTCTATGTGGAGTGTGGGCTCCGGTCCAGTGCCCCTTACCTAGAGTGGCTCTGGGGTGGCAGCACCGTGGCCAGGGCAGGCTCCTTGCCTGCTCTGGCCCCGCTCCGCTCCAGGAAGCAGCCGGAGTCCCAGGGGGGAAAACGGCGCCATGTGCTGCTCCTGTTCCTCCAGGTACCTCTCCCAGAGCTCCCATTGGCTGCGGTTCCCTGTTCCTGGCCAATGGGAGCTGCAAGGGGCAGTGCCTGGAAGCGAGAGCATGGAGCCTTCTACTCCCCGCTGCCTGGGGCTGCAGGGACATAGTTTCAGCCGCTTCAGGGAGCGGTGCGGGGCTCGCGGCACCACGGGGTAGGCAGAGGAGCGGGGGGAGCTTGGCAGGCTGCATGAAAGAACCCCCGCGGACCGCGTGTTTGATACCCCTGTTCTAGACCATACTCCTCTCTAAGAGCTAGGAACAGAACCAAGGAATCCTGTTACCACTGTTCTCTTGCTGTCGTAGGAAATAGTTGTACAATCTGTTTGGAGAGAGTGTGTTGCATACCTTCTAGTGGCTGGTCCTCAATGATTGTGAAGAAAACCTTGACAATGTGAACAGAGCACTGCTCACCACCCTGCTCCTACTGTGACTCATCACTTCCCTGATCCCCACTCATTCCCTGCTCTGTGAGGTGAATAGCTGTCTGTGAGGCAGAGGAGGTGAGTGAAGGGGGAATAGTGGGTAGAAGAGGCATGTGTGCAAAAGGATGTGGGGAAGTGGGACTGGAGGAGAAGTCCAGTGCCTCAATACTGCATTGGTTACACTCCATCCACTTGTTAAATGTATTAAACAATGAAAATGAAAAAAAAAAATTTGACAACATTCATTGCCATGTAGATAATGTTAATAATTTGAAAAAATAGAGTGTGCTAAAAATTTTAATCAGATATGCTCACAAGGAGAACTTTTGGAGTACTTAAAAAGGCCAGTCTCTATTCCTCTATTGAAAGTTAGTAATGCCAGAGAATGTGAACAACATTGAACTATAGACCTGATAAGACAATCCATGTAAAGTTTTGTTGGAAAGTGTTGTCAGTTTGGTTTCCTCACTGGAGTAGAAACCAGGGTGGCAATCTTTGCCCTGAGGCTCTTATGCAAGCATGTGATAGAAGTGCAAAGGGAAATTTTATATATGCTTTGTAGATTGAGATACAGCATTTGATTAAAATCCAACACAGAATACTACCTATTCTTGAGAATGTAATTGATTCTCAAGATAAAAAGCCTGTATTTGGGGACTGAAAGCAGCAAAGTGAATGAAATCTGAATACTTCAGCATCAAGGTTGCATTCTATCTCCAACTGTTTAACATATAGGTAGGAAGGTAGAATGAGGTTTAGAAGACACCTATTGGGGGCATACAGGTCTACATATCAACAAGATAAGATGCATCAATTATCTGCTTTGGATTTTGGATTACTTCAACTAGGGAAGAACATCAGAACATGCTTATTGCCATGAACAATATCAGTAAGAAATATGGAATGAGGAAGTATGGTAATGATAATAAGTAAACATAGTGATGCACAAAGTAGGTAACACCTGTACCTTGGCGGTTGAATGGTGGAACAAGTGAATATATATTCCTGTTTAGGGAGTCTTACAATATCAGATGGAAGATGTGACAAAGTAATTGAGATGAATACAGCTTGCAAAAATGTATTCAGTAATTTTCAAAGGCTCCTACATTGTTGAAAGTTAAAACTGAATATTTGCACTTGATTGCTGAAGGGCTACATGTGGTCAGCTTTCCTATATGGATGTGAGAGCTGGATACTAAAAAAGGGACACAGATCAAACTCAGAACATTTGAATTTTGGTTTTCTAGAAGAATGTTTAGTTAGTTGGATAATGAAACCTATGAACAAAGAGGTGATGAGAAAGATGAATTTAAAAGGAGCACAGTGACTTGAGATCCTAAGTAAAGGAACATCTTTTTGTGGACACGTAGCTTGCTGATCCCCGAGTGACTCACTTCCAACACTCTGACTCTCATGAAAAGTCACAGGCGGTGGAAAAAGATCCAATTATATCAGAAATATCACCAGATGGACTGGCACTCAAAGGAGGGTGGAAGGTAGATGAGGTAATATCTTTTATTGGACCAATTTCTGTTGGTGGAAGGGAGAAGCTTGTCTTTCATGTCCTGAGACCAACACAGCTGCAACAACACTGCAAAGAAGAAAACTGGACAAGCAATGAGGAAGGGGCAATGGCTCGGGAACATGTCTACCTGCAGCTTAAAACCAGAAAATGGAGATTTGTTGAGAGCTCTCAGGAGTGGAGGAAACTGAGGAGTTGCTGAAACAAGATATGCTGTGTTTAAAACTTTTCTCCTGGGGGAAGAGTTTTATTGACACCCAGTGTTTTTCTGCTCAGTGTTTCACAGGGATGAATTAGGCATTTGGGGCAAAGGGAGGTACAGATCTATGTTGGGAGTGTGGATCCCCTCACAGAGCCATGCTTGCACAGCTCTCAAGGCTTCCCCCCATCTTAACGCAGGTCCAACCTGTGTGAAACACCACCCTGGACATGCGTCTGGGCCCACGCATATCCCCCAGCATGAAGGTGTGACATCAGGTACTTGTATATTACAAAAAAAAAACCTAGAAAATTGTACACTAAAAACAATGAAACAAGGTTGTTGAACACAACATGCGTGACACAGTCACAAAGGCAAGGAAGTCAAAATCTACCTAATACATATGATCTCTTCCCCCACTCACAGGTACCTTACCACTATCCTAACTGGACTCCACAGATAACACCACAACTACCAAACATTCAAACCGCCACCCTAGAATAGTTTCACATTTACCATCAGGCAGCCAGGACTGCATTGGTTACAGTAGGTTCACATTCTCAAGGTGTTATATACAGCCATGAGGAACATTGAAAGCTGCACCTGCAGAAGAGGCTACTGCTGTCAAAAGCTGGTTTAACACCTCAACAAATTCTGGTTCCAGGTACTTAGACAGTGATTTCCAGTTCAGTGAAATTACTTTCTTTTAAAACTTTGGCAGCAAACAAGTACTGCTTAATTATTTTAAATTTTAAAATAAATTATTTTAATTAGGGCTGTCGATTAATTGCAGTTAACTCATGCAATTAACTCAAAAATTTAATCGCAATTAACAAAATTAATCACACTGTTAAACAATAGACTACCAACTGAAATGTATTAAATATTTTGGATGTTTTTCTGCATTTTCAAATATATCTATTTCAATTACAACATAGAATATAAAGTGAGCACTGTATACTTTGTATTTATTTTAAATATTTGCATTGTAAAAATGATAAAAAGAAATAGTATTTTTCAATTCACCTCACAAGTACTGTAGTGCAATCTCTTTATCATGAAAGTGCAACTTACAAATGTAGGTTTTTTTGTTACATAGCTGTACTCAAAAACAACAATGTAAAACTTTAGAGCCTACAAGTCCCCTCAGTGCTACTTCTTGTTCAGCCAATTGCTAAGAGAAATAAGTTTGTTTACATTTTCGGGAGATAATGCTGCCCACTTCTTAATTACAATGTCACCTGAAAGTGAGAAAGTATGGCGCTGCTGTAGCTGGTGTCACAAGATATTTATGTGCTAGATGTGCTAAAGGGTCATATGCCTCTTCATGCTTTGGCCATCGTTCCAGTGGACCTTCTTCCATGCTGATGACGCTTGTTTAAAAAAAAATAATGCGTTAATTACATTTGTGACAACTCCTTGTCTCCTGGAGAATTGTATGTCTCCTGCTCTGTTTTACCTACATTCTGCCATATATTTCATGTTATAGCAGTCTCGGATGATGACCCAGGACATGTTGTTCGTTTTAAGAACAGTTTCACTGCAAATTTGACAAATCAAAGAAGATACCAATGTGAAATTTCTAAAGATAGCTACAGCACTCGACTCAAGTCTTAAGAATCTGAAGTGCCTTCCAAAATCTGAGAAGGATGAGGTGTGGCGCATGCTTTCAGAAGTCTTAAAAGAGCAACACTCTGATGCGGAAACTACAGAACCCAACCCACCAAAAAAGAAAATCAACCTTCTGCTGGTGACATCTGACTCGTGATGATGAAAATGAACATGCTTTGGATGGTTATCAAGCAGAACCCATCATCAGCATGGAGACACGTCCCCTGGAATGGTGGTTGAAACATGAAGGACATATGAATCTTTAGTGCATCTGGCATGTAAATATTTTGCAACACTAGCTACAACAGTGCCATGCAAACACCTGTTCTCACTTTCAGGGGACAATGTAAACAAGAAACATACAGCATTATCTTCTGCAAATGTAAACCAACTTGTTTGTCTGAGCAAGAAGTGGGACTGATTGGACTTGTAGGCTCTAAAGTTTTACATTGTTTTATTTTTGAATGCAGGTTTTTTGTACATAATTCTACATTTGTAAATTCAATTTTCATGATAAAGAGATTGCATTACAGTACTTCTATTAGGTGAATTGAAAAATACTATTTCTTTTGTTTTTTACAGTGCAAATATTTGTAATAAAAAATGTGAGCACTGTACATTTTGTATTCTGCGTTGTAATGGAAATCAATATATTTGAAAACGTCCAAAAATATTTAAATAAATGGTATTCTAGTAACAGCCAATTAATCATGATTAATTTTTTTAATTGCTTGACAGCCCTAATTTTAATAAATCATTGAAATGGTTCATCGTAGGCCTTAACATATACTGTCATAATTTCATTTTAAATAAATTTTATTTAAATGAAACATTTATTTTTAAAAATAAACTGTACAAAAAAAAAAAAGATCTCTACCTTGGTGAATGCCACTGAGCTAACGGTTATGGGGGTGGGGGTGGCACTGACACAATCACCTCTTTTTTTTTTTTTTTTTTTTTTTTTAAAAGTACTGACCTGGTTTAGGCACCTAACTTCAGGAGAGGACTCTCAGCTGTGAATCCCAAGTGGAGATAGGGGCCACCCTATGGCCAAGCTATAGACGGTTAAGTCTTTCTGAGGTGTGGGGCTTAGGCCTCACCATTCTTTGTCATTTCCTATTGTCTAGTTTAAGCAGCTCCCCAGGTAGGTTGTTGGCTTTTGTGAATCCTATTTTTATGTACCTAACTCCCTCCCCCTTGCAGTGTATAGAGAGACTAGTTGCCTAACTCAGTTATGAACTCCACTAAGTTACTAGGTGCCTGTTAGGTGGTGCTATGCTGCGCATTGAATAATTTAAGTCCCTCTTGTGAATCCCACCATTACTTGCTACACCAAGAATCTCCTTCATTGGGAAAGTTGTGGACTCTCAAGGGAAAAGCCTTTCTTCCAGAAGAAAGAGCCTTGAACATTGTCAGCTGTACTCAAGACTTTGGGAGAACTCCAACCAGACAGTCATCTTCTTCCTCAAACTGATGAGCCTCATGGCCTCAGCTGCATACATGACTCTGTATGCTTGGCTCAAGATGATAGCTCTGCGGCATTGGCAGATAATGTTTTACTAGCCAAGTTCAGACATGGGCTTGAAATTGACTCATCCAAGAGAAGTAACTCCTATCCCTCTCATGTTGGATACAGAGTCACAATGTCCTGAAAGGAGTAACATTCAACCCCGAGCTCTATCAGCAACTACCCCTGCTGATACTCCCAAGAACTGAGGGCAGTTCACTGGGTTCTCAAGCCTTTCCTTCCTTATTTGCAACATGAGGCAGTCCAAGTTATGTACAACACAAGCCATGTACTATGTGGACAAGCAAAGAGGAGCTCATTTCACTTAGCAGGGCAAGGAAGCTGTGGGACTGGTATATTAATCACATTTACCTCATTGCTCTGCATCTGATGGGCAAAACAACAACCTATCAAATGATCTGAGCATGGATGGAAGAGAAGAGCCTGAATGGCCTCTAAAGGTATCAATGATGGACAAGATCTTTGCTCTCAGGAGTTATCCAAAAAAATTGTATTAAGTCAAAATGTCAAATGCCTGAAGTTCTGCTCAGGAGCAGACAGTCAGCCCATTCCCAGGTCCTCCTTAACTGGGGAGTAGGTTTCCTCTGTGCTTTTCTTCCATTTACTCTCATCCAAAGAGTAATAAAATAGATATAAAACAAGGCGAAGCCAAAATAATTTTGGTTGCTTCTGATTTCCAGACCTGCATGTCTCTAGAGAGGAGCATAGATCTGTTGTCTCAGAACAGCCAGATTTATCACCTGGATCTTCATAGGCTTCTGACAGATCTAGAGAGGTCCTGTTCACTGGAAGTGCAGCATGTCTTGATAAATTTCAGGAAGCAATCTATTCACAAATGCTGTGACCTTAGGGAAAAAGTTTCAAGTCTGGGTATACTTGAATGCATGCTTCACCTGAAACTTTATGGTCTCACCGTTGTCTTTGAAAGTTTTAGTAGCTACATCTACTTATCACATACTAATTGATGATGGAACTTTATTTGCTTATGACACAGTAAAGAGACTTAAGGGTCTAATGAACATCTATCCCCCAATCAAAGGTACAGCTCTATAATGGGATTTTATTGAGTAAAAACTATGTTTTCTCCTTTTGAGCCTCTGAACAAATGTTTGCTGTTTCACCTGTCAATAAAAACAATATAACTAAGGTTGTGAGAAAGTAGTGATTGTTTGGTTCAAAAGTTACAGCTACAGTTTGGACCACACCAAAACTGCAACTTTAACAATGTGGCAAATTTGTTGGAACTATGAAAAGTTGCAGTGTATGTTTAAAAGTTATGGTTTCTGCAACTAAATTGCAGCCTGAGATTTTCTTACAGCCTTATTTATAACCATAACATCTGTCAGAAGAGTAAGTGAGTGGCTGTAAGCCCTAATTGTAGAAAAACTGAAGTGTCAAAGACAAAGTGGTTCTCATTCCTCCAAAGCATGGTGGCACTGGAGCTTTTCAAAGAAAAGGCCAGTAGAATTTAACAACATTGGCTATCTTTCCCTAGTGTCATTCTCAGAAGTGGCTGAACAGTTTTGTCCTAAGTTTTCAAAAAATATTCATCCTGAGGCAGACACGCAGCATGGAAAATTTCAGTCCAAATAGTTACAATTTGGCAAAGTTAAAAGCATCTGAAAAGAGTGTCTTAATGAGAAGTATCAGGCAATCTTATTAGGCAATGCTATTGCCTATTTTTATATACATTTTATTTATATGTAAATGTGCCCAGTAGAGGGGGTTTAGAAACCAGCATCAGAGACATGAACAGACTTCCATATGAACAGTTTGAAAGACTGAGTGAGTTTAGTTTACATAGGAGACAAGTAAAAGTGTATACGATAAAAGTAAACCGAATAAAGAATGGTTAGAGAAGGTAGATCTATTTTTCCTTCCTTTTAATACAAGAACAAAGAATGTTCAACAAATTATAGACACTTTTTATATTAGAAAATTATTACAACCAACATGGAGTGATTCACTATTAGACCTCATTCTGATGGATAGAGAGAAATTAATCACTGAATTTAGTGGTTGCCCAAGTACAGCTGACCATGACCTGGTTTCATTTGTTTTTTGTAAGCAGAATACACTCCCAGCCAGTGAAATATATACTTGATGTTTTACAGAGCCCATGTCTCAAAACTAAAACTAGATTATGATCAAAACTGGGGAGCTCCTGGAGTCAGTACCAAACAGTCCCTTACAAGGGTTTCGCCACACCGAGTCCAGTAGGCCCATCATTTCCATGCTGTTTGCTTTAACAGGGATGGTCAACTTAAGTGGCCTTGGTTGGTGTGTTCAGGCATCTGCAGTCCAGATTTGCCCATAACCAGATTCCATGAATGGATGGTCCCCATACTTGTGCCTAGGTTGGCTGCAGGAAACACAAACATTATGACCCAGGAGGCTAGTATTGGGACCTATCCCCAGTCCCTAAATAGACCCTTCTATGTATGCCATCTCCATTTCAGCCCCCAGGGGTTGCCCTATTAGATCATAGCTTGAGAATCCTAGGACCAGCCTGGGCTGCCCCAGCTCCTGCTCTGAGCTAGGCTTGACCACCATGATTTTCAAGGCAAGTGTGGGCCTGTGAGGGGCTCTTTGGGATGTCAGCCACCCCGGCCAAGTTTTCAATCCCCCAGAGGTGACCCCTGGGCTCTAGGGAGTCTATTCCTGGATGTTACTGCAGTTGCCAGCTGTTCAAAAGTTTCAAGAGAGGGGTCTGGATCATCTCTAGGCTCCATCTTTGTGAGTCTGACTGGCACTGTAGCATTAAATTAAATTAATGGAGATATCCCATCTCCTAGAACTGGAAGGGACCTTGAAAGGTCATCGAGTCCAGCCCCCTGCCTTCACTAGCAGGACCAAGTACTGATTTTGCCCCAGATCCCCAAGTGGCCCCCTCAAGGATTGAACTCACAACCCTGGGTTTAGCAGGCCAATGCTCAAACCACTGAGCTATCCCTCCCCCCCATTGGTGGACTTGTGCCATGGTGAGGGCACAGCTGTTGTGGGAGGTTACAGTAAGGTCATGACCTGTTACACCAATTATTGTTGCTGTTGAGCAGCTAAATTTCAGATCAGCTCCACCATCCATTTCAGTAGTTGCTCCATGTCTATGCTGCCATGGTGCTCCCTCCTTTTTTCGTGTGTGTATATGTGTGAAAAGTTCTGACCTGTTTCCTTCAGCAGGGGGCTAGATATATGCCCACATTCGCCACCAAATTTGTGGCCAGGTTGCCTCTATGGCATCTCCTTGTCGTCCATTAGGGCACAACTTTCCCAGCCATGGTCTCCACTGGTAGGTTGTGGTCTCTGTGAGGTCCAGGGTAGTGGCGCTTTGGCCCTCTGGCCAAGGAATACTTCAGTCCTATCCCTTGTGGGGGTGCTATTGTCTAAAAGGAAATCAGGAACAACCCCTCCCTCCACCCCCCACAAATTAACACAAAAAATCTGACAGCAGAGTCATCCAATGAATCCTTGGTGGAACCCACCCTTCTATTCAGAGCTTGCCTTCTCTCTGTCCCATATTTTAGCTAAAGCCCCTAGAATCTGGTCATCCCTTCTAGCAGGGGCGTATCTAGCCAGCTCAGTCTTTGGTCTCATACAGCTGGTAATTCAGCTCAGTTTGTGGACTGCAACTAATCTTCAGTCACATCAGGAGCAGCAAAGCTCTACTCTCCTTCCTGGACTGGGCTAGATCTCCTTTTAATTCCCCTCTTGATGCCTAACATTTGCTGCAGGTGTAGTGGAGTGCGGCCTATTACGCCCACAGGCTCTCATTAACCTTCTTGTTGCCAGTGCCTAAATAGAAGTGGAAAAGGTTTGAAAATCTAACCAGAGAGCTGGGAATGGGCGACAGGGGATGGAAAAAGAAGATTGGAAAAAGTCAGTATTGTGCCAGTATTTAAAAAGAGTACTTGTAACTGAGCTTGACACTGATCTCAGCCATTTAGTTATTTTGCTGAATACAGGACCTTATTGGAAATCTGGAGAACAGAGATATCATCAATACCAACCATTATGTTTTCATGGAAAATATGTCAGAGTAATATCAAGATTTGAAATCTAGTTGATCTGTGTGTCTTAGGTACTTATATGTCCCCTGTTACTATAGTATCTGAGTGCCTCCCAATCTTTAATGGATTTTATCCTCACCACACCCCTCTGAAGTAAGGAAATGTTATTCCCAGTTTACAGGTGGGGATCTGAGACCCAGAGAGATTAAATGACTTGTCCAAGATCACACAGGAAGCCTGTTCCAGGAGTCTCAGGACAGTGCCTATGCACTAGACTGTCTTTCTTCCCTGTTATCACAGGTAGCTAGTCCCTTTGAGTAGACAAAGCCCAGAGCAGGTGGGCCCATCTGAGCCAATTAAAGGGGGCAGGGCTACATCTGGGGCTATGAAGACCTGGCAGAGACAGGCAGGAGCAGCAGTGAGAAAAAAGCATTGGGTTTTTTGGGGGAGAAATGGAGGATTTTCTGATCCCAAAGGAAGTCACCCTGGAAACTGAAGAAAAGTCTATTAGAGATATAGGGAATGGATGCAAGGGGGGGGAATAAAAAAGTAGAGGTATAATCAGATGATATCAGTAAAAAAAGCAAAGCAGAGGAAGGAAATATATCAATGTTATAATTGTGAGATCCCAAACCCCTCTCACCTTCCCACCTCCCCCCCAAAAATTAGGTGGCATTAATCCTGTGAAAGTAGCTGACTAGATTAAAAAAATCATAGGGGATATAATAAGAACCAGGAAGTTGCAAGTTGGGGCGTTTAGTTGAATGTAAAAATAAGGAGCAGACTGATAAACTGCTAAAAAGTAAAACTTCAATAAAAGTTAAAACAGTTGCCAGCTTTCAAAGTATTTAACTGAAACAAAGGGGGCAATATAAGAGGTACCATTGGAGCTGACCAATGCTGAGAGAACACAAAGCATAGGTGAAGATACAGTATTAGTAAGTGGCTGATTAGTAAAAGAGGAGGAGGAAATAAGACATCAGCAACTGTTCGGATTACATTTAAGTAAGGACTCTATCTAAAAAAGTAATACTAGGGCAAAGGTTCCCAAACTGGGGTTTGTGAACCCCTGGGGATTCGCGAAATGTTACAGGGAATTCCCTGGGAAAAATTCCCTAATGGCGGACAGAGCTTCCCTAGGGACCCTGGGCAGCACGGGGCCTGGAGCCCCTGGACTTCCAAGAGCTAAGCAGATCAAAGCAAGCCTATCTATCACACTGAGGAGATTTAAACTTCAAGACTCTTTATAAGAAATGGAAATGGAGGTGGATATTTTTTGCTGTATTTAAAATTAAATAGGCAGCATGTACTGTTTTTAAAATTATTATGAAGAACAAGTTTAAGCTTTGTTGTAACATGCGTTGTTTACCTTCACTGCTCAAGACCTGAATGCTTGTGTAAGAGGAACTCTTTGAGTTGGCTTCTTAAATACCTTCATGCTGTTTCGCATCTGAAACTCCTTGATGAAACATAGGAGCCTTGTCTTATAACAGGTTTATTCAAAGTGATACAAGCTACGAAAGTGAGATCTTGGAAGAGTGTTGCCGTTTTCATAATATAATAAAAATACTGTAATTATAAATAAGTGTGTAATGAGCATATCATAAAAACAAATTTTATATTTCCAAGATCACGGCTTTTATAATTTATACTCAAGTAAAGGAGAAAATCCCTGGAAATATTCATTTTTAGGAGGGGGTTCGCGAGACTTGACGTTTTAGTGAAAGGAGTTCACAGGTTGTTAAAGTTTGGGAACCACTGTACTAGGGTATCAGATATTTAGAACCAAGTCACATATCCCTCTCTTCTAAGGTGTTCTAAGTGCCAATGGTATAGGCATATAGCACGTTTGTAAAGGGAAAATGAGATGCAGTAAATGTGGGGGTGAGCATTCATACGAAAATTGTATAAAAGGGACACAGGTCAAGTGTCGTAGCTGCAGTGGTAGTCACAGTCCAGCATACAGAGCATGTATTGCGGCAAGACAAGCTAAAAACATACAAAAGACAAAAATAATTAATAATTATTAATATTAAGGTTATAATCTGTCTTATGCAGAAACTCTTAGGAGACTCTCAAAACCTCAGGCAGAAATGGAAGAGAAAATCAGCACAGGAAAAGGGGAATTGCAGAGACAGCCTCATTCTATTTAAAAAAAAAAAAAAAAAGGTGGTGGGGGGGAACACTGCACAAGGAATAGGTGATACATTAGTAGTAAAAACAAAAAGTGTTATTGCATTTATGACAGAAGTTATAAATTGCACATCAAATGGAAAAAACCGGAAAAAATGATAGCAAGGGCAGTGGAAAAATACTTGTATGGTAGCAATCTTGAATGAGGGTAATGGAGAAGTATGATACACATGGGAACCAAAATCTTTTATTGGAATGCGTCCAGTTTCAGAGCACATGGTCAAAAACTAAAAGAAAATATACTGGAAATGAGAACTAAACCATATATATATATATATATATATATATCCACGAAACCATGGCTGGTTGAAAATCTTGCTTTTGAAATTCCAGGGTATATTGCTTATAGGCAAGACTAAAAACTGGGTAGATGAGGAGGTGATTGTAGTTTCCTAAGGGAAGCATTAAACTACTTAGAAATAGACAATGAAGAAGTATGTCTTGAATATAATGCTGTTGAGATTCCAATGCAAAAGAGAAATATTTTTTTTAAGAATTTATAATATCTGTAACTCATGTGGGAAATTAGCAAGCTCAGAATTACAAAAAATAGTGAACACTGAAACCACATGTATTATATGTGGTGACTTTAACAGCCATAATAAGTTGTGGGAAAGAAGAAGAAAATGCCTAGAAAGCTTCATAGGTGGTGATAATCTAGTGGTTTGAATGATGGCATCCAACTGTAGTGGATGGTAAGTTTTCTTGCTTAGACGTTGGAATTATAACACCAGATATTGCGAGCAAATGCATCTGGGAAATATATAATGAAGAAGGACTGGGGAGAAATCATTTCCTTATACTGTACTTACTACTTTTCAAGGGCAAGGTAAGGTTGAAGATAATGGAAGATTATCCACCTGGAATTTTAAGAAAGCTAACTGGCACCTGTTTACAAGTAATTGTGCTGAATTTGTGAATGAACACTGTGCGAGTGATGACATAGAGAATTTCAGCAACAATGTAATAAAGAGGATAATAGCAGCAACTATTGTCACTATACCTAAGCTACTGAAGTACCCCAAAACTTAAAAACTCACTTCCATGGTGGAATGAGGAATGCAAAATGGTAGTTAAAGAAAGGACCAGAACCTATAAGAAAATGAATAGTGAAGCTTTAATGAAGTATAAAAGAAGTACGGCAATAGCATAAAGAGTTGGAAGAAGTATTGTGTGAGGTTAAATAAAGATACCCAAACATCAGAAATATACAGGCAAATTAGAAGAATGCATGGAATTCAGAATGAGAGTAGCTACATGCCAGGTCTTATTGGGATTGACAAAATAGTTAGAAGTTCTGATAATGAGAGAGCAAAAATTTTAGTAGAAACTTTGAGGTGTGAATAATGTTAGAAATCAAAGTGCAGCTTTTCGCCAGATTAAAAGACCATTCATTGAAGAGGGGCATGAACTACTATATAGTTGGTGAAAACATGAAGATATTGTATTGAGTTAAAGGTTTTATGTGCGGGAACTTGAGAAAGGATTGATATAACCAAAATTTCATCCCCAGGTAAAGATGAGATAAATAGATATATAATATTTAGATATCTTCCGGACAGCAGTTTGATGGTTCTTTTGGAATTATATAATATTGTATGGAAACAAGGAGTGATATTAGTAGGGTGGAAACATGCAGTAGTAATTCCAGTAAGAAAATCAGACACACTGTCCACAAAAGTGAATACCTATAGACCAATTGCCATTATGCCCTGTCTCAGTAAAATTATAGAGAGAATTGTGAATGAAAGATTATTTGCCTATTTGGAAAACAATGGCATATGGTGCAGCATGGTTTTAGGCGAGAAAGAGGAACCATCGATCATATAGTTAAATTGGAAACTGAAATACAAAAAAGTATGAGAAACAAAGGTTTCATGATAGCTGTCCTAGATATTGGAGATGCGTATAACGTGTTGTGGAGGGAAGGCATATTATACAAAGAAGGTACAATACTGATGAGGAGGAGGAGAACGGATGGATTAGAGAATTTTTGAGTAAATAGACCATGTAGGTCAGAGTTGGAAATGTTATGTCCAAAACATATAATATTAAAAATGGGTACACTTCAGGAAAGTGTCATCAGCCCTACATTATTTAATATTATGATGGTACTGTATATGCAAAATGAATACATACTGTTTGCATATGATTGTTTGTGCTCTGTGGGTTAAGAGCAGGTATCTGAAAGGAGAATCAGCAAAGCATTTCAAGAGACTTCAGGCTGGGGAAATGCATGAGGTTTCAAGTTGTTCATTGCTAAAACCAAAGGACTGATCTTCACAAAAAGGAAAGCTACGAAGGAGTGTACACTGTGTCTGTATGGAGAATAACTAGATATAGTTAAAAGACTTAAATCCCTGGGGTAATATTTGATATTTAATTACTTTGGAGAGATCATACAGCAGGGTGGAATTGATTTAAATCAAATTGATTTAAATCATGATGTAAATTACTAGTCAGGAAGACTCGATTTAATCATGGATTTCTACATAAAAGTGCATTCTTGTTGGTTGTTATAAGCTTAATACATATTCTTCACAACTCAGAGATAGATGTAGGTTTCATTTTTAGAAGGTACACACTATACATCTTTAAAGTGATTTATTTTGAAAACTTTTCAGATTAGTTTTACAGCTATATCAGGAAATGAATGATTTAGTTTATTTCATTAACCAAAGGTAATTGAAGCAGATATTTATGAAGTCATTGGGAGGTAAATTATCTCCAATTCAACAGGTTACTCATTAATATTTGGAGGATTTTCTTGCCATGCTGTATTTGGAGGAGAACATTACATTTACATTGCTGCATTTAACTAAAACAACAACATTATGTATTCTGGATTTTTTTCTTCAACAGCAAACATAATATTTTAACAAAACAAGCCTATGAATTTTTGAATGTAATTAAACATTTGAGTTTTTTAAAATCAAGTTTGGTTTTGTTAAATTGTTTTTAACTAAAATAGTTAAATATTTTATTTAAAAAAAATTAAATCGACTGTCAGCCAGGTGAACATGAGAAACATAAAATATTGGCATCTGCAGCTAACTCAGTCGTCTTCACCTTCATTTTCCTGTTTGTTCATAATCTGGAAAAGAAAAACAAGTTTTCCTGCTTTTTCAGCTCCCAAACGATTTCTCATTTTGGAATGAATTCTTCCACAGGAAGAAAATATTCTTTCTACACCGGCAGAAGAAGCTACTGCTCTTAAAAGTGAGATTTTTCACTTCAACAGTCTCTGAATCCAAGTTGCTTAAGTGACTTCCACCAGTTCACTGGTGTGCCTTCCTTTAAAACATCAGCAAACATATATTTCTTAAATGGTTCTTATTTCCAAACTGGGTTTCTTTTACAGCCTGCTGCCATTATAGGTTTTCCCTTCTAGTGAGAGAATGGTATGGTAGATTTCAAATCAATTAAGGCTATGCTCAGAAAGACCTCAAGACTTCTGGAATATGCTGCTCAAACAGTTTCACTTTTGTTTCTATGCCTGTCCCTCCCTTATCACATTTATCTCCAGACTTCTTCTCCTTGTCCAGCTCTATTCCACCCCCAACGATCTTCAATTCATTGAACTTTTTGAAACTTTGCACTTTTAGAGAGAGGTAAGGGATTGACTCTGTGTACACAAATTTGCAGAGGGACAATAGAGTTGAGTAGGGTTACCATATTTCAACAATCAAAAAAGAGGACGGGAGGAGCCCCGCCCCTGTCCTGCCCTAGCCCCGCCCCTGCCCCTTCTACTCCCTCCCACTTCCCGCCTCCTCAGAACCCCCAACCCTCCCCCCCACTCCTTGCCCCCCTCCTGGGACCCCTGCCCCTAACTGCCCCCCAGGACTCCACCCCCTACTTAAGCCTCCCTGCTCCTTGTCCCCTGACTGCCCCCTCCTGAGACCTTCCCCCCCCCATCCTAACTGGCCCCCTAGGACCCTACCCCCTACCTGTCCCCTGACTGTCCCAATCCTTATCCACACCCCCACCCCCAGACAGACAGCAGGGACTCCCACACCCCATCCAACCACTCCCCACCCCCTGACAGCCCCCCCAGAACTCCCGACCCATCTAAACCCCTCTGCTCCCTATCCCCTGACTGCTCCAATCCCTCTCCCCACTCCTGCCCCCTGACAGCCCCCCCCCCGCTCCTTGTCCCCTGACTGCCCCCTCCTGGGACCCCTGCTCCTAACTGCCCTCCAGAACCCCACCCCCTACCTAAGCCTCCCTGTGCCTTGTCCCCTAACTGGCCCCTCCTAAGACCCCCCCCCCCCTGTACTCTGACTGCCCAAAACCCTTACACACCCAACCCCCAGACAGCCCCCCCCGAACTCCTGACCCATCCAACCCTCCCCCCTGATCCCTGTCTCTTGACTACCCCCTCCAGAACCTCCCTGCCGCTTCTCTGACCCCCTGGCCCCCTTACCATGCCGCTCAGAACAGAGTGCTACAGAGCAGCGCGCTCGGCAACAGGGGGAGGGGAGCAGGGGGCGGAGCTCCAGACTGCCAGAGGCCCGACGCGAATGGCCGGCCGGCGATCTGCGAATGCAGGGAGGGGGAGGGAGGGAGAGAGAGGAGGGGAGTGAGCTCAGCTGCAGGGGAGAGGAGGGAAAAGTGGAGGAGGGGCTCTGGCTGCTGGAGCCCCGTGCGAGTGGCACGATCCAGCCGGCTGCCCTGTCAGCCGCGCGTGCTCTGCATAGGGGGGAAATCCGGACTTTTACAAATTCCCCCCGGATGCTATTTTTAACTCAAAAAAGCCGTACATGTCCGGCGCAATCTGGACGAATGGTAACCCTAGAGTTGAGGTCTGTTATTTCTCACCTCTCCATATTTATTTATTTATTTGTTTGCTTAAAAACACTTTTGCTGTTTAACAAGCATGTTATCTCTGGAGACACACATCCACAGTTTGAGAACTGCAAAACTAAGCATCTCTGATGGTGTCTTCTAGACTGAGCCCCGTTGGGTAGATAGAAAGATTAACCTTAATAACCTATACAGAAGGCCCTGGAACCCCGTAAGAGTGGGTCCCTAATCCGTGAACTATTGGAACTCATTTACAAATCTTTTCTTAAACATTACATGAATATATTGTCTCATACTATAGAATTAGAATGTATAACCCCTATTCCATGATGAGATATCGTTGATCTATAATGTATCTTAATTAAAACTATGTTTAGATTGCTTTTTTTCTCTCAAAAAGCATTTTATCAAAAAAATCCGATTTTTTTTTTTTTTTTTAATCATTGATTTTTATCCACCCTGTCATACAGACTATGTTAAACATAAATGCAAAGGAAGGATCAATCTGCTTTAAAAGTATTGCCGGGGCTAATAGGGAAAACACTGCTGGTGGTACACAGAAAGAGCCTTAATCAGACCGGTTATCAACTGTGGCTGGCAAGCTTTTGGGTCAGCATCAAAATCAAACTTACAAAATTAGATTTAGTACATGGACGGGCACTAAAAGTCGTGTGAGGTGCCTTTTTTTACTACACCCATAGGCACTCTACACAGAGCTGCTAGTGAAATGCCAGTAACACCACGACTGAAACTGCTGGACCTAAGTTAAAGGGAATTGCAGTGATGAAAGTACCATCCAAATTTATGACGATTGTTGGAAATTCAATAAGCACACAGTGTTAGAACTCCACATGCCATTCGAATTAAAATGTAGATGCATGAGCTGAAAGACAAGGAGAAGCTAAATGAACTGTCAACTTTTAGTCATGGGAAAATTAGTTATGGATGGAAAGCACAGGTCCAAATGTGGATTTAGAGTTATTTTAGAAACTCAAGCGTTAAAAGGGAGACTATAGGTATCAAAAATGAATTGTTGAAAATGAATTTTGAATTGTGCACTAGAGTTGAGGATAATGTCATGCTTTGGGGCCTGGATAGGAAAAATGAAGTGATTTTGTTTAGAATACTCACTGACCATTGTGATTTTAATGAAAATCAAATCAGTAAACACAAAGACAGACTATGTGTGTGCTGTCTGGTAGAAGAAACAATTGATTAACTGTTATGGGTATGTAAGGGCTTTGAGGAAGAAAGGGAAAAGCTGTTTGAGGAATTTAAATGGCTTAAGGTAATAAATGTTACGTTGTTATTTAGTAAAAATATTGGGGGAAAGTGTAGTATTAGGAAGGTATTGTTGCATTATCTGAAAGAGACTGGGCAGAACGAGAGAATATAAAACGCTAGGTATTTGGGGATTATAGTTGGTGGCCGCTATAGATGATGCAGTCAAGTCTGCTTTGCCCTGGGGGCGAAAAAAAGAGGAGTGATTGGGCAGGCTGTGCCTGGGGAGTGGAACTACAGAGGAGTGGTGCTAACTCCAGCGGTGGGTGCCTGGAACAAGGGAGATAGCCCTGGGGCTGGCATTCCAGAAAGGGAAGAGAACTGGCTGAATGAGAACTGGCAAAACAAGATCCAATGGCTGGAATTTGAAGTTAGACAAATTAAGACTGGAAATAACTCACCTTTTTAACAGTGGGTTGGTCTACACTAGACTTTGTAACTCAAATTGATTGATTGCCAGTTAACTAACTGTAGATACTGCATCTTTAAAGGCTAGTGTGAACATTCCCCAAATATTTGTTCTAGGATATAAAAATTTGTTCTTTGCCCCATGCCTTGTCTCCACATAAATTGTACCATTTCAGCTGTACCAATAGATTAAATTTCTATGAATCATATAAATGTCAATCTTTTTTTATGGGATTCATAGAATATCAGGGTTGAAAGGGACGTCAGGAGGCCATCCAGTCCAACCCCCTGCTCAAAGCAGGACGAATCCCCAGGCAGATTTTTGCCCAGTTCCTAAACGGCCTCCCTCGAGGATTGAACTCACAACCCTGGGTTTAACAAGGCCAATGCTCAAACGCTGTCTTTTACAAGCAATTGACAAATTATTAACTCAGTAAAAAGTCTAGTGTGGACAATGTGGTGTATAATAACTCATTGGAAGAACTTAAATGCTTGATAAATTCTTTTTCACTTGAAGTCTTTACATCAAGATTGGCTGTCTTTCTAAAAGATATACTGGAGTTCAGGCACAATTCTTGTTGGGCTTGATGCTGGAATTAGGCGAAATTCTATGGCCTGTGTTATGCAGGAGATCAGATTAGATTATTATGATTGGCCCTTTGGTGTTAGGATCTATGTAAGTATAACTCTATAAAGGGATATGTAATGCAACTGAAAAGCAGCAGGTTTAAAAAGTATTTTTACCAGTTTTAACAGAACACGCAATTAGCCTGTGAAACTGACTGCCATACATTGAGGTTAAAAAATGGACTAGACATTTATATAGATAATGAAAGTGCTCAAAGTTACTATAATAATAATAATAATTAATAAAACAAATGAACAAAAACAAAGTTAGGGCATAAGCCAACTTCTGACTGAAGATTTGAGGAATCGTTGGGGAAGTTATTGCATCATTGATAACTTAAGGGTTTTTTTCACCTTCCTCTGAAGCATCTGGTACCAGGCACTGTCAGAGACCGTATACCATCTCTCCAAAACTAAGCACATAGATTTGGCATATTTATTCTGAGAAGTATTGTGACCATGTGAATGAGATTTAGGGCAGCTTTATTACAGACCTGCGTTTTATTCCAAACCTCTGACAAAAATCATCTGGTGGAACCTCTCAGGTTATTTTGGTCTCATTGACTCCCAGCCCAGTGCACTCTCCGATAGGCCAAAGGCTATTTTTGTTGATGAGCATGTACAGTTTACCTGTTGATATGTAAATGTAAGAGGGATGGCTAGGCCAGTTCATTTGGAATGTTCAAAACGTTAAGGGAGCAGTGCTGAGCAAGTTCTGCTGTACATATGCAAATAGTGAGTTTGGGCCTCATCCTGCAAGGTGCAGAGTGCTCTGGCACTGATCCAACAAAGCACCTAGCAGGTGCTTAAAGTTAAGCACATGAATAGTCCATTCAGTGGGTCCACTCTTGTGCTTAAAATTGTTATATTGGATCAGAGCCAAAGTACTCTTCATGTTGCTGAAGTCGTAGGGACTATCCACTTGCCCACTGCAAATTCATTATAAAATTATGGAGGTTCTGGAGTTCAGAGGCTGTGAGGGGGAAGGCAGTCAGTTTCTTTTAACATTCTTGAAGACAGCTGCATCATTTTTTCTTCAAACTTTCCTAACCAATCTAATCCGAGTCAGAGACTAAACCAGGGGTCGGCAACCTTTCAGAAGTGGTGTGCCGAGTCTTCATTTATTCACTCTAATTTAAGGTTTCGCATGCCAGTAATACATTTTAATGTTTTTAGAAGGTCTCTTTCTATAAGTCTATAATATATAACTAAACTATTGTTGTATGTAAAGCAAATAAGGTTTTTAAAATGTTTAAGAAGCTTCATTTAAAATTAAATTAAAATGCAGAGCCCCCCAGACCGGTGGCCAGGACCCAGGCAGTGTGAGTGCCACTGAAAATCAGGCAGCACGCGTGCCATAGGTTGCCTACCCCTGGACTAAACCTAGAAAATTTCAGCCCTAACAATTAAAGTTTCTCACAGTTATGAGCAATTGAAAACAAGGGTCTTTTAATGGAAAATGTTAGGCCTTAACTATCAGCGCTATTAATTCCGTTAGCTAAAACCACATAAGAGTATTTTAAAGGGTGCATGGTTAAGGCCTCAAAAGTCAGAAAATGCGAGAACATTTTTATCTCTACCTCCTTGAAATTCAGAGAGAGCAATATTTCTAAGCATAAACAAGGGGTCCCCAAGCAGCTTAGCTTCAGTTAGCCCTAAAGGACACACAGAGTTTGCATATTACAGCAGCGTCTATTTCCTTTTGAAACCTAAGACACTAATTCCTGTGTCTGTGTGTATATTTACCTGCTTTAACCTTGTAAATAACTCTTTTTCATAGTTAATAAATCTTTAGTTTATTACAGGATTGACTGCAAGTGTTGTCCTTGGAGAGAGATCTCTAAGGTACAATTTACTTGGGGTAAGTGACTGGTCCTGTGAGACTGGGAGTAGTCACCTGAATATTGTTGAGACTTTTGGTGTAAGGGATCATCTGTCGCAAAGGCAGGCTTGCCTGGGTGGTAAGATAGCTCGGAGTGACCAAGGGGACTGTCTCCATGTTAAAGCTGTTACAGCGCTTGAGGCGGTCACACTTTATACTTGGTTGGTGAAATCTAATTATAGAACATACAACCAGTTTGGGGTTTTTGACCTGTTCCTTGACAGTCTACCCTGAGGTTGGCACTCACACTTATGAGCTACTCCGGAGAGCTTGGCATATAGTACAGCCTGCCTTTGGTGCAGTTCAAGAGGTGAGGCAGCTAATTATGACACTAACATAGCTATCAATTTAGGTGGACTGTATATACCAGTTCATTTTCACTATTTCTGTAGTTTATAATTTGAAATATGGTAGGTAAATGTGGCTTACTGTATACTTTTCACATAAATCACTTTCAAGGACTCTGACATACACACAGCATAGTACACAACGTTAATGTTACGCACATGTATTTAGGGATGTAGGAAATAAGTATTGTATGTTGTACTGTAGAAATAGCTTGTGATATTATAAATACAGATCCACACACATACCCACAAGGAGGCATGGTTAACGTAGTGTGTGCAGCCTTAATTGGGACTGGGCACTGACTTATAAGTTGGCTTGGAAAGATTTGATTTTTGTTGGTAAATGTTGGTAAAAGTAAATTTCAATTTACACACACAAATCAACAAAAAATATTTCCATTGCTGATCATTGTAATTTACAGACAGGCAAAGTAAGAAAAATGCTGCTTGAGAACTTTGATTTAAGGATATTTACTTATGTGTTCTGACATGTACTGTTGATAATTTGTGTTAACGGTCATAAAGCTTTAATTTTTTGAACCTCTGTGTCTACTGTTATTAAATAATTGTCTCACCCCTCCTAATTTCCCACAACTGTGAAAATTTAAATAGATAAAAATGTAAAAAAAAAAAGGTTAAAACCCATAATTTTGCTCAACTTTGAAAAGTTAAATTGGTAAAAATAGAAACAATGCTTCAAAATTATCTGTTGAAATTATAAAAAAATAAACATTGAATTCTGCCAGGCCTACTTGTGAGAGTTTCATTGAGCCCTCTTAATGTTGTTTAGTATCACTTTTTTCTTTAATGAAGTTTCCAAGGCTTTTGAAAGAAAAAGGTTAGTAAATAAGAATTCCATGCTCTGGAGCAGTTTAGCTGGACTCAATCAGAACACTCCCAAGCACGTTCTGAGAGTCTTTCACCCGTGAAACTTAGGAGCTGGGGAATATATGCATACAGAGCCACTAAACATAGCAGAGCAGAGCTCTGCATGGCAGATGTCTACCACAGCTGTACACCTGCTCAGGCATTTCCCTACTGTTCTCCTTAGCAGATTGTCAACCATCTCTTGAATCTGTTGGGGGAAGTGAGAGGAGTTGGGGTTGCTAGAGCCTGAGTGCCAGCAGTTTTGGAGCCATCGGAATTGAAACCATGTTCATGTAGAAAATTTACATACCAAATTCATGAAATTTTCCCTGCAAACCTATACTTCTAACACACACAGTAGTGGCCCTTCCTTCCAGTTGCACACGCAGGAGTGCTGGACAACATAAGGTCTGCAGAAACTGAGGAAGGGGCTCCTTCAAAGTGTAACAAAGTTATGTGTGTATATTCTTGCCTTCCTTCGTTTCACACTATACAAGATTAGCAAGAAAAACCTTGCAAAATGTACAGTATGGGTGGCATGTAATTTTTGAAGGCTCATAACTTGGTCAAAGTCAAAAGCAGTTTTCCAAGGGACACTCAAATGCACTTCTCTGTGCAGGGTACTTCCCTACCAAATTCCAACATTTTACCAGAGTGACTTCAGCATTAAAGGTGTGGTGTTGTTTTTTAAAGCAAGGTTTTTTTATAATGGGAAACATTAATTACTTTATTCCCTCTCGCCTCCTACCCAAAAAAATGACTGAATGGTTTTTGCTGAAGTTTTTCAGAACAATGTACTTTGAGGAAGAGACCAAATAGAGAAAATTTCAGCCTATTAGGTGAAAGTTTTTAAAAGAATTGGTGACACAAGACATGGTCTTGGAATGGGTGGTCCCATTGTAATAGTTTCTAACTTAAGAATTTTTAAGAGTTCAGCTGTGGAAGAAGCTGCCAAGGTGCTGTGGAATCTCCATCAGTGGAGATGTACTAGGCAAAACCAGGCATTGTTTAGGTCTCTTCCAATTTGAATGATTCTAGGATGAAATTAGATCACTTAAGAAAAAAATTGCGTAGAATAAATGGTTAATATGATTTCTTTTTTCTTTTCCAGACTTGTCAAGTGTGCCAGATGATGCTGCCTAACCAGTGCTGCTACTGTGCTCATCAAAGAATCCATACTCACAAGTCCCCTTACTGCTGCCCAGAGTGCGGGATACTGTGCCGATCAGCCCATTTCCAAACCCATGTCAAGGAGAATTGCCTACATTACTCTCGCAAAGTTGGATACAGGTTTGTTCTGTTTATAAGGGTCTGTCTGGAGATGTGAGGAAGATGGGGGACTATTTCAGCTCTTTGGAAAAAAGTCAGATTTTTTTATTACCTGTTACAGAAAATTAGGCAGATTGAGGTGCAAAGGCTGAATCCAAAGTTCCACTGAAAGATTGTTTTTAATATATTGATAGCATAAAAATCACTTCCTCCTATCAGTTTGAGAAATGCATAAAGTCTATTTATTTAGGTTGATAATTGCTCACACATCCCAACGAAGGAAAGCATTCTGGAACAGCAAAACAGATTTAAAAATATTTCATGTAACAAGAAGAAGATTACAGTAAATAAAAACGATTAGAAAGCATTTCTGAGTGCTGAAATGAATTTGAGCTCACTTAACAAAATAAAATAAAAAAATTGTACAAATTGGCCAAGCTTCAAGTTGGGCACCCAAAATTATTAGTGACTTTTGAAAATATTGGCCCTGAAATCTTTCCAGTTTTATACCCACTGACATCAGTCCCACTCAAGCTTAGATTTATTTTTACTGTTAGCTTTCTATTTAGAAAGATATGTGCCTTCAACAATAGGACCTGGGTATCGCTAGGAAAGTTAACACCACATCCACGCTCTCCAAAATGGAGAGATCCCACAAATCTGCAGAAAATTTTGCTTTTAAGATAGGTAGTACATGGATCTTTGCAAGATTGTAAGAGCTATTTGGTGCAATGAAGTGCATATCTAGGAGCTGGTTACAGCTCCCTGAGTGTATGTCTACACGGCAAAGAAAAACCCATGGCTGGCCCATGCCAGCCGTCTTGGGCTGCAGGGCTGTTTCATTGCTATGTAGACTTCCAGGCTTATTCTGGAGCCTGAAGTCTGGGACTGTCCCAGTCAGTCCAAGTCCGAAAGTCTTCAGCCCAAGTCTGCTGGCACAGGCCAGCTTCAGGTTTTTCTTTGCTGTTTAGACATACCCAGATTCTCCTTGCATATCTGTACTGGCCCTTGCATAGGTTAGAGCAGTGGTTCTCAAACTTTTTTACTGGTGACCCCTTTCACATAGCAAGCCTCTGAGTGCGACCTCCCCTTGTAAATTAAAAACACGTTTTCATATATTTAACACCGTTATAAATGCTGGAAGCAAAGCGGGATTTGGGGTGGAGGCTATCAGCTTGCAATCCCCCCCATGTAATAGCCTTGTGACCCTCTGAGGGGTCCCGACTCCCAGTTTGAGAACCCCTGGATTAGAGTAATCTAAGGGCTGTTCAAATTTAAGACGGCTAACTGTGATCCCCAACAGACCACAGAATGCCAGAGTGTAGCAGTATCCCAGCCATCCTCCTCTCTATCTCCTTTCTTGTGTGTGGGGTGAGTGATTCACATAGGAACCAGGTACACATCTTCATGCCAGGTGGAAGCTCCCCCACACTAGAAGAATTCTCAGCTGGCCAAATCTGACGGCTTTTTAGTCCCTTTGGGTTGCTGGAATACAGTAGAAAGTCTTGCTCTGTGAGATTTAGTGTGTCTTGCAATATACAAGGCCCCATGTACTCAATGGCAAGATGGACCTAAATTCTGTGACAAAGTCCATAGATTCTGCAGCACTCTGGAAATTCTGTAGCTGTTACCAATACATTTTATAAATGGAGATTTGTATTATTAAATATAAAAATAAATTATACGTTCATTGCATTCCTCTATTGTTTGTTTTCATATTAAATTCAATTTATTTTTCACTGTCCCTACACTCTAGTTTTCAGCAATATGCCACCATCTTTAAGTTTGAGTTAACAGCCGATTAAGATGAATGACTCAGTTCCTTTTCTCAGAGATATCATTTCAGGCTGCCTGCAAACTCAGGCAGACATCACTGCATTCGTTTCACTCAGGTTACACTTTCAAGCTTTTTCTTCTAACCATGAGGGTTCGAAACTTCACATGAAATCTGAGATTCTGGATCACAATTCTGAGGCGAGGGTGAAATCTGCTGGAATTTTCATGGCTGCAGAATTCACAGGGTACTGGTAAAAATTTTCAAATTCATTAACAAAAAGGAAAAAATAACTGGCATTTCTCTCATAATTGAAAACTTGGAACAGAGAGCTGTTAAATAACATGTTTCATCACCTACCTCCATTCTCCAGTGTGACATTTGGAATACATCTTGAATGCTTTAGGAGAGCACCTGCCTTTTGTTAGATGCTCCATGGTAATATCCCCTTTGTCATGGGTCAGGGCTTACCATAGTCAAGAGGAAGGGAGTTTTGTACTTCAGCATCACTTGTGTTGTGTCATAGGGGAGGATCTTTGACAAAGCAGCAGCTCCTTTTACAAAGGACAGGATTTTTTTGAAGTGCGTAGCTGGCTGGAAAAGGGGAGTGGTGTGGCCACAGTAGTCTCTGTTAGCTCTGTCAATGTCCCTGCCTCTTCTTGGTGTTGGGGCCTACCACAAGGGATTATTTTTTATTATTTATTTGTATTGTGGTAGCCGCTAAGAGCCTCAATCATAAACCAGGGCTGCACTGTTCTAGGCATTGTACACACCACACAAGAACAAAAAGAGAAGGGCAACAAAGTTGTGACAAGATTATGATGATCAACAGATGGCTCAGGCAGAGGAAGGCTTTGGGATGTATGGCCACTGGGAGGCATTCATGGACTGTTCTCTCGGGATGGATTTCACCTGAGTAGGGAGGGAAATAGACTTCTAGGATGGAGGCTGCCACAACTGATTAAGAGAGCTTTAAACTAGGAATTTGGGGGAGATGGTTGGGAGATGTCCAGGTAATCTCCATGCTGGATTTTAACATTGAGAGGGAAGAAAACAAAGTAATAAAGGATACAGCCATGGGTAGGAGAATGGACATAAGGAGGAAGGGTAGTGTAGATACCAGTCTAATAGGTGATACTGACGGTAGAATGTCTGTGCCTAATCAGTTTAAAAATGTGAGCGAAGCCAAACAGCAAAAATGAAGATGTTTGTACAGCAGTGCGAGGAGCCTAGGTAACAAAATGGAGGAACTAGAGTTACTGGTGCAGGAAGTGAAACCAGATATTATAGGGATAACAGAAACATGGTGGAATAGTAGTCATGACTGAAGGGTATGTGCTGTTTAGGAAAGACCGAAATAAAGGCAAAGGTGGTGGAGTAGCATTGTATATCAATGATGAGGTAGACTGTAAAGAAATAAGAAGGGATGGAATGGATAAGACAGAGTCTGTCTGGGCAAAAATCACTTTGGGGAAGAAAGCTACTAGATCCTCCTTTGGGATAGTGCTTGGGGTGTGCTATAGACCACTGGGATCTGATTTGGATATGGTTAGAGACCTCTTTAATGTTTTTAATGAAGTAAATACTAATGGGAATTGTGTGATCATGGGAGACTTTAACTTCCAAGATATAGACTGGAGGACAAGTGCTAGTAATAATAATAGGGCTCGGATTTTCCTGGATGGGATAGCTGATGGATTGCTTCACTAAGTAGGTTTCAGAGTAGCAGCCGTGTTAGTCTGTATCCGCAAAAAGAAGAACAGGAGTACTTGTGGCACCTTAGAGACTAACAAATTTATTAGAGCATAAGCTTTCGTGGGCTACAGCCCACTTCTTCGGATGCATATAGAATGGAACATATATTGAGGAGATATATATACACACATACAGAGAGCATAAACAGGTGGGAGTTGTCTTACCAACTCTGAGAGGCCAATTATTGGCCTCTCAGAGTTGGTAAGACAACTCCCACCTGTTTATGCTCTCTGTGGCCTCTCAGAGTTGGTAAGACAACTCCCACCTGTTTATGCTCTCTGTGGCCTCTCAGAGTTGGTAAGACAACTCCCACCTGTTTATGCTCTCTGTATGTGTGTATATATATCTCCTCAATATATGTTCCATTCTATATGCATCCGAAGAAGTGGGCTGTAGCCCACGAAAGCTTATGCTCTAATAAATTTGTTAGTCTCTAAGGTGCCACAAGTACTCCTGTTCTTCTCTTCACTAAGTAGTTGCTGAACCAACAAGAGGGGATGCCATTTTAGATTTGGTTTTTGTGAGAAGTGAAGACCTCATAGAAGAAATGGTAGTAGGGGACAACCTTGGTTCGAGCAATCATAGAATATCAGAGTTGGAAGGGACCTCAGGAGGTCATATAGTCCGACCCCCTGCTCAAAGCAGGGCCAATCCCCAGACAGATTTTTGCCCCAGATCCCTAAATGGCCCCCTCAAGGATTGAACTCACAACCCTGGGTTTAGCAGGCCAATCCTCAAACCGCTGAGTTAGTTCAAACTAAATGGAAGGATAAACAAAAATAGATCTGTGACTAGGGTTTTTGATTTCAAACGGGCTATCTTAAAAAAATTAAGGAAATTAGTTAGGAAAGTGGATTGGACTGAAGAACTTGTGGATCTAAAGGTGGAGGAGGCCTGGAATTACTTCAAGTCAAAGTTGCAGAGACTATCCGAAGCCTGCATCCCAAGAAAGGGGAAAAAAATTCATAGGCAGGAGTTGTAGACCAAGCTGGATGAGCAAGCATCTCAGAGAGGTGATTAAGAAAAAGCAGAAAGCCTACAGGGAATGGAAGATGGGAGGGATCAGCAAGGAAAGCTACCTTATTGAGGTCCGAACATGTAGGGATAAAGTGAGAAAGGCCAAAAGCCATGTAGAGTTGGACCTTGCAAAGGGAATTAAAACCAATAGTAAAAGGTTTTATAGCCATATAAATAAGAAGAAAACAAAGAAAGAAGTGGTGGGACCACTAAACACTGAGGATGGAGTGGAGGTTAAGGATAATCTAGGCACAGCCCAATATTTAAACAAATACTTTGTCTCAGTCTTTAATGAGGCTAATGAGGAGTTTAGGGATAATTGCAGGATGACAAATAGGAATGAGGATATGGAGGTAGATATTGCCACATGCGAGGTAGAAGCCAAACTCGAACATCTTAATGGAACTAAATCAGGGGGCCCAGATAATCTTCATCCAAGAATATTAAAGGAACTGGCACATGAAATTGCAAGCCCATTAGCAAGAATTTTTAATGAATCTGTAAACTCAGGGGTTGTACTATATGACTGGAGAATTCCTAACATAGTTCCTATTTTTAAGAAAGGGGGGGGGGGGAAGTGATCTGGGTAATTACAGGCCTGTTAGTTTGACATCTGTAGTATACAAGGTCTTGGAAAAAATTTTGAAGGAGAAAATAGTTAAGGACATTGAGGTCAATGGTAATTGGGACAAAATACAACCTAGTTTTACAAAATGTAGATCATGCCAACCAACCTGATCTCCTTCTTTGAGAAGGTAACAGATTTTTTTTTAGACAAAGGAAACACAGTGGATCTAATGTACCTCGATTTCAGTAAGCCATTTGATATGGTTCCACATGGGGAATTATTAGTTAAACTGGAAAAGATGGGGATCAATATGAAAATTGAAAGGTGGCTAAGGAACTGGTTAAAGGGAAGACTACAATGGGTCATACTGAAAAGTGAACTGTCAGGCTGGAGGGAGGTTACTAGTGGAGTTCCTCAGGGATCGGTTTTGGAACCAATCTTATTTAATATTTTTATTACTGACCTTGGCACAAAAAGTGGGCATGTGCTAATAAAGTTTGCGGATGACACACAGCTGGGAGGTATTGCCAGTACAGAGGACCGGGATATCCTACAGGAAGATCTGGATGACCTTGTGAACTGGAGTAATAGTAATAGGATGAAATTTAATAGTGAAAAGTGCAAGGTCATGCATTTAGGGATTAACAAGAATTTTGGTTATAAATTGGGGACACATCAATTGGAAGTAACAGAGGAGGAGAAGGAACCGCCAATGTGATATGGCCATGAAAAAAGCTAATGGGGTCTTGGGATGCATTAGGCGAAGTATTTCCAGTAGAGAAAAGGAGGTGTTAGTACTGTTATACAAGGCACTGGTGAGACCTCATCTGGAATACTGTGTGCAGTTCTGGTCTCCCATGTTTGAGGATGAATTCAGACTGGAACAGGTACAGAGAAGGGCTACAAGGATGATCCGAGAAATGGAAAACCTGTCTTATGAAAGGAGACTCAAAGAGCTTGGTTTGTTTAGCCTAACCAGAAGAAGGCTGAGGGGAGACATGATTGCTCTCTATAAATATATCAGAGGGATAAATACCAGGGAGGGAGAGGAAATATTTAAGCTCAGTACTAATGTGGACGCAAGAACAAATGGATATAAACTGACCATCAGGAAGTTTAGACTTCAAATTAGACGAAGGTTTCTAATCATCAGAGGAGTGAAGTTCTGGAACAGCCTTCCAAGGGGAATAGTGGGGGCAAAAGACATATCTGGCTTCAAGATTAAGCTTGATAAGTTTATGGAGGGGATGGTATAATGGGATCTATTAATTGCCCTTTGTTTGTTTTTAGGCTATATACACACTACAGCATAGGTTGGAATAAGTTATGGTGCTCAGGGGTGTGAATAAGCTACCCCCCTGAGTGACGTAAGTTTCACCAACTTAAGCGCGGTGTGGATGGCACTATGTCAGCAGGAGAGCTTCTCCTGCCAACATAGCTACTGCCACTCGTGGGGGCTGAAGTAAGTCGATGGGAGAGCTCTCTCGCATCTGCTTAGAATGTTTGCACTAGCAACGCTAGAGTGGCAAAGCTGCAGTAATGCAGCTGCGCCACTGTAAGCTCTGTAGTGTTGCCATAGCCTGAGTTGTGAAGAAAGCCAGATGCAGAGAGGTGAGCTGGGTGTACTATCCCTGGAGGCCACTCTTTCCTCTTTTTCCAGCAGGCACTTGCCTACCCGGCCCAAAAGTATTCTCCATTAATCATTCCTTCCAAGCCCTTCATTATTTTTGTTTCTTTTCTCTCTCTCCTCTCTACCCCAGTTTGTTTCCATGTCTCTGGTACTGAAGTGCCTGGTGCTGAGTGCAATACTAGAAAGACAGCCTCATCAGAGTTGTATACAGGGTGACATATGACATCCCATCTGAAAATCATAATAACCTTTATTGCTGGCATATTGAACTGTATTGTATTGTGTTTACAATTTCCCACTCCTAGGTTTCTTATGACATTACTGCTTTCCAAATGTATTTCACCCATTGAATGGCTGTGATTTGGATTATTTTTCCCAGATCTATTGATTGCTTTTCTGATCTGAATCTCATTTTGCTCTTTCCTGCCTGTGTTAATTTCTCTAAGCTCCTTTTGTATTTTTTTTCTCACTGATGATGGACATTTCCCAGCATTCCCATAAATATCCTGCTGGGAAATAAAGTTACAAGGCCGGGGGGCTGAGCCCTGGAGCTGTAATGTGGCCAGATGCTGCAATGAGGGTTTGGGGTGGGGACAGGGGGAGGTTATAGGGTTATTTTAAACAGGGTGTTTTTTTGATAGGGCCATCAACTTCCCCCATCCCTCCAATCTCTTGGGAGACAGGGAAGAAAACAATAGGGTGGGATTGCTTTCTGTTACCTTAGCCTTTCAACGGGAATTTAGTGCTGGTGCAAGATACCAGCTGGACGGCTCTGGAGCCCACAGTTTGCTCAGCCAGGACACGCGAAGTGTCTTTATCCCCCTCTACCGCCACCTCCAGACCGAACCGGAGGCAAAGCCTCCGAGCAGGAAATTGGAGCTCCACAAGGGACTCACAAGGCTGCTGTTGCATCAGGCCTGGTGCACACAGGCAATCGCTGAGTTAACATGAAACAGGGAGCTGGGGGAGACTGATGAGCTGGTGCTAGCCAATGCCTGCGATGATTTTGGAGCGGCATCAGTTAACCCCTTACTTTCCATGCCTCAGTGCATGGGCAAAGCCTTATGATTCATGAATTCCATTAACATTCTGCTTTCTGCCTTTTCCAGATCACTACTGAGGGGGTCAAATGAGAGCTAACACCATGCTGTGGTGCCCTCCACTCTTCACATTTGTGTTTCCCTTTGGCAGTTGAAAAGAGGCAATGCTTGGTGTTTTGTAATGCAGATTTTTTTTCCCTCTGCCTTCCAGGTGTATCCACTGTGGAGTTGTCTTTATGTCGCTAGCTATGCTGAAAGCGCATATTCACGAGAAACACTGCGAAGTCTTCCACAAATGTTCTTTTTGTCCAATGGCCTTCAAATCTGCAGACAGTACCATTGCCCATATTACTAGCCAGCATCCAGAAGAGCCTCACAAGACTACTCAGTAAGTGCCCTTAGCATTTGGAAGCATTTACACTGTTTGCTGTTTGCCCAATGTTTTGTGTAAACTGTGTTAGCCACTGGATGGCTCTGGAACTGACATTCCGTCCCACTTCCACCCCCCATCTCCTTCCTTTGCCCGTCACTGCCTGGTCTACACTGGAGGAAAGAGATCGATCTAAGTTACGCAACTGAAGTCGACATACTTAAATCTATTTGCCGCAGTGTCTTCACTGCGGTAAGTCGATGGCTGATGCTCCCCGGTCGACTCCGCCTGCGCCGCTCGCCCTGGTGGAGTACCGGAGTCGTCGGGAGAGCGCTCAACGGTTGATTTATCGCGTCTAGTCTAGACGCAATAAATCGACCCCCGCTGGATCGATCGCTGCCTGTCAAACCAGCCGGTAATGTAGACAAGCCCTCAGAGGAGGAGGAGGAAAAGCTGCTGCTTTTGCTGTTTGTCAGGGGCTCGGTCTCTGCCAAGCCAAAGTTCCGTGCCCTGAACTCAGAGTCTCCTAAGATTGGGGGTGGAGAGATAGGGAGGGAGCTGAGCAGCTGCAGTGAGGAGTCTCAGCTGCAGCCCCCTGCCTGCCCATGAATAAGAATGGCATCTACTGGCAAGGAGCTCGCACTACAACTGCCTCCTCTGGCTTCTGGATGATGGGGGTGCCACGGCCTAAAGAAGCTGGAGAAATTGTCTTGTGTTCTCCACTCTGCAACCTCTTCTTCTTCCCCTCTAGCCATGGCTGAAAGAGCTTGTGGTGCATGGGTAGGGGGAATCAGGTTGGGTTGAAAATAACAGGTAGCTGGTGTTCTCTGAATGAATTGCCTCTGTATATCCATGGTTACCCTCCCAATCTATGCAGGGCTTAATAGATCCTCCTTTTAGAACACTCAATATGTGCCGGATGCATTCAGCCCCTCCAGCTACACCTGTACTCCAATATAATGCTGTCCTCAGGAGCCAAAAAATCTTACTGGGTTATAGGTGAAACTGCCTTATATTGAACTTGCTTTGATCTGCTGGAGTACGCAGTCCCGCCCCCCTCGGAGCACTGCTTTACTGCGTTCTATCCGAATTCCTGTTATATCGGGTCGCGTTACATTGGGGTAGAGGTGTAATTGCTTCAAAGGGTTCTGGACCCTCTGCAGCTTGTTTGGGGTATAACCAAAAAACATGGGTATGTGCAGGCAGCACATTGAAAAAACTCCATTCACTGATAAGTAACTTCCCTTTCCAAGACTAAATCATAGAGATTTCTTCTATCTAGTGTCTTTTCAAAATAGTTAATAAACTGAGCATGAATTTTATTTTTTTTTAAATTGTTCCAGGGTTATCTACAAATGTTCTTGTGAGACTGTCTTTAACAAGAAGAAGCTGCTCCAGGAGCACTTCCAACAGAATGCCAACAAGCTGTTGGTGGGAGTATTTAAGTGTCCGCAGTGTCAATTAGTGTATATGCAGAAACAGCAATTAATGCAGCATGTCAAGGTAGGTAGCTGAATCTGACTTACTGATAGCACAGAGACCTTTTTTTGTGTGTCTGTATACAGCCAGAAGTGACTCTAAGGGCAGGAGATGGAAGGAAGTGGTGGGGTTTTATTTTATATATGTAATTAATTTTTGCCAGGGGGCATCGTGGTGTAAAGTAAAATTTCACTATACAAGTTTGGGTAACGCTAGTAAATTTCACTTTATTACAAAAATATGTAGTAGTGATGTTATATAATCATAGAAATGTAGAGTTAGAAGGGAACTTGAAGGATCATCACGTCCAGCCCCCTGTGCTGAGGCAGGAACAAGTAAACCTAGACCATCTGACAGGTATTTGTCCACTTGTTCTTTAAAACCTCCAGGATGGGGATTCTACAGCCTCCCTTTGAAGCCTGTTCCTGTGCTTAACTCTCCTTATAGTTAGAAAGTTTTTCCTACTATCTAACCTAAATCTCCCTTACTGTATATTAAGCCCATTACATCCTACCTTACCTTCAGTGGACGTGCAGAACAATTGATCACTATCCTCTTTATAACCACCTTTAATATATTTGAAGACTCATCAGGTCCCCCCTCAGACTTCTTTTCTCAAGACTAAACATGCCCAGTTTTTCAACCTTTCCTCGTAGGTCAGGTTTTCTAAAGCTTTTATCATTTTTGTTGCTCTCCTCTGGACTCTCCAGTTTGTCCACATCTTTCCTAAAGTGTGGCACTCAGAATTGGACACAGCACTCCAAGTGCTGGTCCCTTTGTATATTCCACTGTGGGGCTACACATGTGCTCCATGCATCTGAAACTCAAGCTATTTGCTCGCTGTTGGTGGGACTTGTCTTTGGTCCACACCTGTGCTTGTTCTCTCCTCGTGCTCTGGTCTAAATGGGGCCTGACTGCCAGTTCCTTTCTGCCCCCACATGATCTGAGATGGAACCTTCCAGTGTCCCCAGAACTGTCCCTCCAACTTTGAATCTGTAAATATTGTAAAATAAAACCTTTTGGTAGTTAAGTATTAGTTTGAGTTATTTTGCTCAGTTAGAATTTGGAACAACTCCCTTCTGCCCCCTCCCACCTCGGGTATGGAATGCAGATTATGCCCAGGAATCTGACCTTCAAGAACGGCATTTCCTGCCCCAATTCCTCTTGGTAAACAACGTCCTTGAGGGGAGCCTCTTCTATCTTGGAAAAACTCGTACCTGAATGCCATATCTTCCGCTCCTTTCCCAATCAACAGGAGTTCAGATGTAGAAGACATCTAATGGAGAATACTATGAAGCTTCAGTTCGATCCAGACCAGGCAAACACCATCCTGTATATTGGGCAAGGCCTACCTCTCGCACATCTAATACAGAGGCAAGGAAAGGTAGCGTCAAGACTCTTCCCGGGCTTACTATGAAGGTAGGGAGCACTTTCAGAAGCCTAAAGAGAAATCCCACTCTAAGAGGAGGGCTGCTTACCCGACACCTTCTAAATCAGGTGACACTTCACATCTGGTCCCAGGAGGCTCAAGAGCCTATAGGGGTCACGGTAACAACCCGGAGGTTCTAAAAAATAAGGGTGCCTCTGCATTGGCACTGTTGACAGGAGCAGAACCATTGGTACCGAGCAAGGAGAGACACGAGCCAAGGCTTGGACAACCACCAATACCGGCAAGGGACACCTGAGAACCTCATGCTCCATTTTTATCCACATGCTTTCATAATGAAACACTGGCTTCCAAGGGCCAGCTTCAAAGGAACACAGGGAGAAGACTCTTCACACCGATGACTGGCAATAGGTACATCACTTCAGAGGATATCATCATCCTTCTAGATCCAGAATATTGCCTGCTATTGGCAGGGGTGGCTCTATGGTTTTTGCTTCCCCAAGCACAGCAGTCAGGCGGCTTTCAGCGGCACGCCTGCAGACGGTCTGCTGGCCACGCGGATTCGGCGGCATGCCTGCGGGAGGTCTGCCGGTGCTGCGCCTTCAGCATCCCCGCCGCCGAAGCCACGGGACTGGTGGACCTCCCGCAGGCATGCCGCCGAAGGCAGCCTGATGGCCGCCCTCACAGCGACCAGCAGGCCGCCCCCCGCGGCTTGCCACCCCAGGCATGTGCTTGCTGCGCTGGTGCCTGGAGCGGTCCCTGACTATTGGGCCTGGTCCTTACAAGGTAGATTCTGACACCATTGCTCCATGAATGCTATGAGAGAAGTTCTTCCTACCAGTCGGGGCATTTCTACAATGATGGTACTGGCAGCACAGCCACTGGAACTGGAGCCCACATTTTCCTCCTCTGAGGAATTTGACATGGGGGAAGGACTGACATCACTTCCATTAAGAGATGTCATCCCAGATAGAAGGTTCTGGATCCTCTAGGCCAGGGATCGGCAACCTTTGGCCCGCGGCCCATCAGGGAAACTTGCTAGCGGGCCGGGACGGTTTGTTTACCTGCAGCGTCCGCAGGTTCGGCCAATCGCAGCTCCCACTGGCTGCGGTTCGCCGTTCCAGGCCAATGAGGGCTGCAGGAAGCGGCATGGGCCGAGGGATGTGCTAACCGCTACTTCCCGTAGCCCCCATTGGCCTGGAACGGCAAACCCTGGCCAGTGGGAGCTGCGATCGGCCGAACCTGCGGACGCTGCAGGTAAACAAACCGTCCTGGCCCGCCAGCGGATTTCTCTGATGGGCCGCATGCTGAAGGTTCCCAATCCCTGCTTTAGGCCCTGCCGTGACCTCCTAAGATGCGGTACCCTCCCCCCAGGACTGTTTTTAAACTGTGCCTTGAAGATCTCATCAAACCTATATTGGATCCCTCTCACTGGTTTTACAAGGGACTATGGGATCCATACTACAATATCCTGAATCAGTACACTTTCATTGGGAATCTCGCCATCCATCCTTCCCTTTCTTCCCCCCAGAGATCAGCCAGAGCTCCCTCAGCAGCCCATAGAAGGGGAGGAGGAAGAGCCAGATCTAGCAGTACTGCCAGTCCCAACAGGAGTATCATCATCTCCATACTCTGAAACCTATCATCTCCATAGATTCCAAGGGTCCAAGACCAGAAGGGACCATTGTGCGCATCTTGTCTGACCTCCTGTATAACACAGGCCATAGAATTTCCCCAAAATAATTCCTAGATCAATCTTTTAGAAAAACATCCAATCTTGATTTTAAAACTGTCAGTGATGGAGAATCCACCATGACGCTTGATGTGTTGTTCCAATGGTTAGTTACTCTCACTGTTAAAAATTTACACCTTATTTCCAGGTTGAATTTGTCTAGCTTAAACTTCCAGCCATTGGATCATGTTAGAGTTTTTTCTGCAAGATTGAAGGGCTTGTTATTAAATAATTGTTCCCCACATAGGTGCTCAGAGACTACTCAAGTCACCTCTTAATCTTCTCTTTGTCAAAATAGATACAGACAGACTCAAGGAATTCAGTCACTACAAAGCAGGCTTTCTATTGCTTTAATCATTCTTATGGCTCTTCTCTGAACCATCTCCAACTTATTAACATCCTTCTTAAATGTGGGCACCAGAACTGGACACAGTATTCTTGCAGCTTTTGCACCAGTGCCAAACACAGAAGTAAAATAACCTTTCTATTCCTACTTCAGATTCCCCTGTCTATCCAGCCCATGTTTGCATTAGCTATTTGGCCACAGCATCACACTGGTTCAGCTGATTATCCACCACAAACCCAAATCTTTTTCAGAGTCACTGCTTCCCATTCTGTAAATATGGGCTACATTCATTGCTCCTAGATGTGAACACATTTATATTTAGCCATATTACAATGCATATTGTTTGCTTGCACCCAGTTTACAAAGGGATCCAGATCATTCTGAATCAGTGACCTGTCCTCTTCATTATTTACCACTCTCCCGATTTTTTTGTGTCATCTGCAACCTTTATCAGTGATTATTTAATTTTCTTCCGGGTCACTGATAAAAATATGAAATAATATAGGGCCAATAACCGAACCCTGTATGACCCCACTGGAACGCTTTATGACAGTTCCCTGTTTACAATTACTTCTCCCACAAAGTCCAGAGTGCTTGGTTCTTTTTGTCTTAGGTAAAAGACAACTTGGGGTTCTTTGCCCTTCTCTTTTATAGTCCAGTGCACCTTTGAAATGGATTCTTCTGAAAGTTAGCCCCCCCCCCCCCCCCCCCCCAAAAAAAAAAAAAAAAAAAAAGTAAAGTTCATTCAAGTTGTGAGGAAGGAGATTTGGAGTCTCATGGTGAAGGAAATTCCATACTGGTTTCTTCCCCAGCTGGTGTTTGCTAAAATGCAAATTGATCTGTTCTTGCAATCTCCTCCCCCTGCAATGAAGCTGAGTGGTTATCTCCTCCCCTTGTTGACTTCATGGTTTTGTTTACCTTTTATATAAATACATTCCCATTGTCTTTCAATGTACCTTCAAGGTGGCAGAATCACATTCATTTATCTAGGGTGGGGTAACTTCAGCCCTGCCTGGCAGAGACACTTTAAGAACGTAATTCCCAATATGTTTGTAATTTTGAATTTGTCCTCTGTTCATACACCACCCAGTAATATTAATAAGTACCATATATATTCGTTCAGAAGCCAAATATTTTTGGTAAAAAAGTGGCACATCAAAGAGCCGGGGTCAGCTTATAAACAGGTCTACACCAAAATTTGATGATTTTAAACTCTATGGAATCATTGAATTGAATATTTAATACATTGTTGTTTTGTTTACCTGGAGCGTTCACAGGCATGGAGCCCCTTAGCTCCCTGTGGTCACAGTTTGTCGTTCCCAGCCAGTGGGAGCTGAGGGGCTCCGTGCCTGTGAACGCTCCAGGTAAACAAAACGTCCAGGCCCACTAGAGGCTTACCCTAACGGGCCAGGAGCCAAAGTTTGCCCACCTCTGAAATATAGAGTTGGCTTATGAAAGGGTCATAGAGTTTTTGCTATTTTTACCTAACCATCTTGAGGGGTCGGCTTATAAACGAAAGGGCTAATGAATGAGTATATACGATATGTTGTTGGCTTCCTATTGATATATTACATGACTCCTTTTAAATATAGGTTATGATATTAATGAGTTGGGGTTCACTGAACTGGTCAGGCCAGCTGAAACTCACTACCAGATACATGAGTCCCTTGCCCTCTTGCACGGGGATGCTGTTAGGATCACTGTCATGAGAAAACAGGAAATCCAAGATAAAGTGCGCCAGAGGGGCGCAAGGTCAGGACTCCAAAGAGGATGCCTTTCTAATCTTGTCAGTGGGACCCTTAAGGTATGCCTTTCCCACCATTCCTCTCTTATCTTAAGCTCTCAGGAAGATTCTGCAGAATAGGGCAGTGGTCATCCTTCTTGTTCGCAGATGGCCCAGACAGTATTGGTTCCCCAACTTTCTCCAGCCATCAGCACATCCACCCATCAGTATCCAGTTTTTCCCAGACCTCTTGATACAGACAGGACAGGGGCAAGATCAGACATCCTAATCTGGAGTCTCTCTACCTCAAGGATTGGTACTTGGATGGGCATTGAACCTACAGCAGACATGTTCAATAGCAGTTCAAGCCATCTTTAATAATAGCAGGAAGGAATCCCCAAAAAATTCTGCTTGGCTAAGCAGAGATTTTCTATTTGGGTTCAGCATCAATAGATGTCTCCAGAAGAGCTGGACACTCCCACTATTCTAGACTATCTGCTAACCCTGAAGACCTCAGGTCTTTCCCTTAGCTCCCTATGATTGCACTTAGCGGCAGTTAGTGTCTGCCACTTCCCTTGATAACCATTCATTTTCACCCATCCAGCAACTGTACATTTTCTAAAACATCACATTTGGAACCTTCCCTCCTGAAACTAAATGTGCTCCCACGTGGGATCTTAACTTGGTCCTCTCAGCATTAAGCGAGTAACTGTTTGAACCATTGCTGACATGTTTGCTGTCCTATCTATCTCTGAAAGTCTCCCTTCTACTGGTCATCAGGTCACCTAGAAGGGTTGGAGAACTAGGAGACCTTATGGTTGCTCCAGTTTACGCAATTTTCCGTAAGGAAAAGGTTCATTGAGATTACACCCAAAATTCATCAACCTTTCATCTAAACCAGACAATACACCTCTCTTTGCTGAGCAACTTGTGATTAATGCATCCTTTCGATTGGTGGTCCTTGAGTCATCAGAACTGCGTAGGTTCTCACACCCTTCTCCTCAATGGGCTCTGCTTGTCAGTCATCCACAGTGGAATACACATAGGGAACAGAACTCACAGAAGCAGCCTTATTTACCTTTTATAGCAAGTACAGTTTTTGAGTTCTGGGGTCACTATCTGTATTCCACTCCCCGCCCTTCTTTCTCTCTGCTTCAGATTCTGTACTTATTAACTTGTGGTAGAGAGAGAACCTCTTGCCTGTTGGTTCACATCACCCCTTCTGCCCTCAGTCCAGACTCGCATGAGGAGAGGAGGAGCCTGGGTACAGACCAAGGCTATGTCTACACTATACAACTTTTAGCGACACAACTGTGCTGTTACAGCCATGCTACTAAAAGGCACGCAGGGTAGCTGCTGTTTGTTGGCAAGAGAGAGCTCTTATCGACCAAAAACTTCCACCCCCAACGAGCGGCATTAGCATTGTTGGCAAGAGAGCGCTCCTGCTGACAAAGCGCTATTCGCACCAGCGCTTGTTGTTAAATAAACACAAAAACAAAAGATTTGTTGACACCTCCTGAACAACAAAAGTTTTGCCTTTTGCTTGCCAGTGTAGACAAAGCCTAACAGACACTGCATGAAAAATCTTCCTGTCTCAGGTGCATGGAAGACATGCATACCCTCACAGTGGAATACTACCCAGGGACCACACATCTCAAAGAACTTCAGTTACTAGACAAGATCAGTAACCTTTCTTTTTACAGCACTGACATTTTTAGGCAGATCAGGTAATGATACAGCCAGGTACCTCATCTGTTGTTTATTCTATGTATTGAGACAAAGTATTTAAAAAAAAAAAAAAAAAAAAAAAAAAAAACCTTTGTGATTGGGGCAGTTGTTTTATATTGAAGCAAAAAAAGGTGTAAATGTTTTAAATACTTCATGTGTAACTAAGAGGGAAGATTTTAAAGAGCTAATGAGGACAGATTGAAAAGTGGGAAACCTATTCCATTTAGAAACATCTATGTTTCTACTGGTATTTCATATTTTCTGTGATTTACGTTCCTTGTACATTACATTTACATAAAAAGAAGGGATTTGGTCATCATATTTTGTTTGTATTGGTTCATCACATTACATGGGGAATGGCAAATCCCCAGACCCATAATGCACCTGGCAAGTTGTTCAAGGTTGTTCGTACTGTATGGCCGTGGTTCTCAAACTTTTTTTTTTCGCAGACCACTTGAAAATTTCTGAGGGTCTCGGCGGACCACTTAATGATCTTTCCAAATGTTGTTTGTACCATTAGCTAACTATTGTAAAGTTCTTTTGCTTGCTGATTAAATAATGGAATCAATTTTTTAAAGACCTTTTGTGCCTTTGAATGAATGATTAAGGCACAAGACTGGGAGTTATGAGATCAAGGTTCTTTTACTGGCTCTGCACTCTAGTCACTGCACTTCTATGTGCCTGAATTTTCTCATATTAAAAATGATATAACAACACTGACCTATCTAGCAGGGTAGTGGGGATTAATTTATTCATGTTCATAAGGTATGTTAAGATCTCAAGATGGGGAGCTAAATATAGAAGTGTTGTATTATCATAAATTATTAGCAATGCTACTCGAACAACTCTTCTGTCAGACCTTTCTAGCCTATTTCAGGGGCAGAAGCTTGGTGGGGATTTAGGAGTACCTCAGTGCTATGTTATTTGAACTGTATTTGATTCTGATGCTCAATTCCCTTATTACTAATCAGGCTGTTCATGGGCTCCCCCCATATCCTGAGGATGTCTCTAACCTTCGACCGAAGCCTCAGACAACATCCAGCAACCAAGTTCTTACACCACCCAAGGAGTTGTCAGTAGCCAATGGTACTTCCCATACCGCTTTGCCAAGGAAGGACACAAGAGTGGAACACAACTCAGAATCAAAACCCATCGTAAAAAGTGTTGGTTGGACTTGTAGGGAGTGTTCACAATGGAACCCTGATCGGGAAAACTATGTGTCCCATATGAAGAAAATCCATGGAAAGGTAAGGAGCCAAATGAAACCTTTCATAGAATCATAGAACTGGAAGGGTCCTCAAGAGGTCATCTAGTCCAGTCCCCTGCACTCAAGGCAGGACTAAGTATTTCAGGCATGTTTCTTCCTGTTTATAAGCTTTTGGCAATAGAACTACGAGTCATTAATATTTCGATCAAATAGAAACCCAGTAGCTGTTCACCAGCGCTGTCCAACATAGCCAACATAGTGAGAGCATAGCCAGAAACAAAACATTGACCTGACCTGCTGCAAGCATATTGGGCAGGGGTTCTCAAACTGGGGGTCGGGACCTCTCAGGGGGTCGCGAGTATTACACGGGGGGGTTGCGAGCTGTCAGCCACCACCCCAAGCCCCGCTTTGCCTCCAGCATTTATAATGGTGTTAAATATATTAAAAGTGTTTTTAATTTATAAGGGGGGTCGCACTCAGAGGCTGACTATGTGAAAGGGGTCATCAGTACAAAAGTTTGAGAACCACTGATATTGGGTCTTCTTGAATAGCATGATCTATACTTCGGCATGTCACCCTTTCCTCTGCTCCTTCCCTTACTGCATGTCACATCCAGTTTCCTTTTCCACATACTTTGGTAAGTGAATGGTGAGCTGTATCTGTTCCCAGTCACTGGTATGACAGCTACACTGGCTGGGATTCCAGGTTTTGTATTGATTGCTGTTGGATTGTGTTTGTGGTTTCCCTCAGCAACTGCCAATACTCTTCGCTTAGCACTGTGATCTGGCCATGACAATAGCAGTTCCACTCTGCTAACCAACTCAGCACAACATAGATAGCAATTTGAGTAAAAGTAATTGGAAGCAACATTGTAGTTTAGATGGAGATTGGCCTCCATCCATATATGCATTTAAAGATGAAGGGGAAAAGGCACTTCCTCGATATATTTTATTATTTGCTAAATAGTATGGGGAATTGTCTGCTGTTAAGTATCTAACCCTGAGAGACTCTGTTGTAAGGAATTTGTGCAAGGTGCAGAGGTGAGGTTGCTGTAGGAACCATAAATCTGAATTTTCTGACTTTTGTAAGCCTAAAATTTTGTGTTGCATTGACATGGGTTTTTGCACAGATTGGTGTCAGAATGGGCTTTTCAGGGCTAGCACCAGCTCATTGACAAAACATAGGCCAGGTTTTCTTGTACAGTCAAACTCTTAATACCTCAGGGTAAATGTACTGAGTCATTCATGTGTTGAGTCACACGTAACTGGAGCCCTGTGAACAGCAGCCATGAAAGTCTGAATTGTCCCATTTCATAAATACAAGAAGGGGAAAGATGGGAGTGGTAGATGTCCCATTTGATAAACACAATGTGGGGAATGAAAGTACTCATTAAGTATTGAAGGATTTTTTTTTTAAGAAATGAACTAATGCATGTATGTGATGAGATTTAATTCTGGCAAATGCGGCTGATAACAAGGGTGTAATCCCATTTACACCGTGAAGGTTGCCAGATAGAAAATAAATGTATAGGGGGATTTGGAGTCATTAATGAATATGGCTCATAGTGTGATGCTAATGCTACCTAGGGCCTGCTGTTTTTCCTGGTGCTGCTGTTAGGAGAAGAGAATGGGTAGGTGGTTTTGAGTCTTGCCAGTGCCTGCTTTCATACCCTGCTCTGACAAGGGAGGAGACAGGAGAAGGTGATACTCAGTATTTTTCCCTCTCCCCTCCCAGCATTAGCACAAAGAGCTGGTGGGGACCAGAGAAGTACATAGTTCTGAGAGGACTGGGTGTAGGATGGGCACAGGAGTGCAGTGGTGGTCAGTGGATTAATTTCATGTAGGATCCTATAGTGAAGTCAGCCTCTTTTTCTGTCAAGGACCTTTTCTCCTGACTCCAAGATGGGTGTCTCGGCTTGCAGATAATAGTCTCCTATCCCTACAGGTCTTCTAGTTACACCAGATCTTCCTCCTTCAGCAGTAAGGGCGGTCTTCCTTTGTTAAGGAGGAAACTGTAATCAATTCCCCCTCTGTCTTCAGGAGCATGAAGATGTTTCTTCCTGTCACCAAGAAGTGAAGAGAGTTAGATCAATACCCAGTAGCAGAAGTAATTAATGATACTTTTTTTTTTTTTTTTTTAAGAGCAAGATTGTTCTTGAGCTGCTTCCGATCTTTACCTGTTTAAAGTTGAGATCAATGAGGACAGCCCACTTTCAGGCTGGCTAATTTGGGGATCCCAAAAATCTTGAAATTGTTCTTTTGAGATACCTCAGTTAAAGGGGTTTCTCTCTGGGGGTAGACACTGTGCTGCTCCCTTGCTATTCATCCCTTAATTTGCATCAAGTAGCCAAAAGAAGCTAGCTGGCTTCTGTTGTTAAAAGATGTTTCTGTTCTTCTGCTAGTCTGTGAAGAGATATCCCTGTCGGCAGTGTGAGCATTCGTTCAACGATTTCAACAGTCTGGGCAGACACATTCGCAATAATCATGACACAGCAAAGAAAGTTTACACTTGCTGGTGAGTACCCAACACTGCTTTCCAAGCTTTCCCACAGATTGGTCCATCTTTCATGTTTAAAAGCCCTTTGTAATAGATCATGTTTGCTCTGTCTACTCTAGAATGTAAATTACATAAGAACATAACATAAGAACGGCCCTACAGGGTCAGACCAAAGGTCCTTCTAGCTCAGTATCCTGTCTTCCGACAGTGGCCAATGCCAGGTGCCCCAGAGAGCATGAACAAAACAGGTAATCATCAAGTGATCCATCCTCTGTCACCCATTCCGAGCTTCGGGCAAACAGAGGCTAGGGACACCATCCCTGCACATCCTGGCTAATAGCCATTGGTGGACCTATCCTTCATGAATTTATCTAGTTCTTTTTTGAACCCTGTTATAGTCTTGACCTTCACAGTCTTTCCTCTGGCAAAGAGTTCCACAGGTTGACTGTGCATTGTGTGAAGAAATACTTCCTTTTGTTTGTTTTAAACCTGCTGCCTATTAATTTCATTTGGTGACCCCTAGTTCTTGTGTTATGAGTAGGAGTAAATAACACTTCCTTGTTTGTTTTCTCCGATTACACTGGAGGGTGAGTAAGAAGAGGAATAGGTTAGACATGAGTGACTTTTTGGCTTTTTGATTGCAATTTTCCTGGAGACTTGGGGTGAGGTTTAAAACTGAGTTCTGTAGGTGTATCTGAGAGTACAGTCTCACACACCGGCAGAATGGCCAGTGAAACACTGGGCCTGATTCTCCTGTTGATAAATTGTATAGTCAATTGCTTGGCCACCCTTTGGTTCATTATGAAATATATTTGGCAGGGTAGATTTGATTTAAGTCAAATTGATTTAAATCTCGATTGAAATCATGATTTAAATCACTAGTCAGGAAGACTTGATTTAATCATAGATTTCTACATAAAAGTTCATTCTTGTTGGTTGTTATAACCTTAATACATATTCTTCACAACTCAGAGAGAGATGTAGGTTTCATTTTTGGAAGGTACACACTGTACATTTTTTAAGTGATTTATTTTGAAAACTTTTCAGATTAGTTTTACAGCTATATCAGAAAATGAATGATTGTTTGGTTATTTCATTTACCAAAGGTAATTGAAGCAGATATTTATGAAGTCATTGGGAGGTGAACTATCTCCAATTCAACAGGTTAATCATTAATATTTGGAGGATTTTCTTGCCATGCTGTATTAGGAGGAGAACATCACCAGACAGACATTTACATTGTTTTATTTAACTAAAACAACAATTTAAATATTCTGGATTTTTTTCTTCAACAGCAAACATATATTTTAACAAAACAAGCATATGAATTTTTGAATTTAGTTACATGTTCAAGTTTTTTAAAACCAGGTTTATTTTTGTTAAAATTCTTTTTAACTAAAATAGTTAAATGTAATGTAATATATATATTGTCAGCCAGCTCAACACGAACAACTTAAAATATTGGCTTCTGCAGCTAACTCGGTCGTCTTCATCTTCATTTTCCTGTTCACAATCTGGAAAAGAAAAACAAGCTTTCCTATTTTTTGAGGTCCCAAACGATTTCTCAATTTGGAATGAATTAGTCCAAAGGGAGAAAATATTCTTTCTACACCAGCAGAAGAAGCTACTGCTGTTAAAAGTGAGATTATCACTTCAACAGTCTCTGAATCCAAGCTGCTTAAGTGACTTCCACCAGTTCACTGGTGTGACTTTCTTTAAAAAATCATCAGTAAACATATATTTCTTGAATGGTTCACCCTTATAGTGGCATTATGGAGGGATGATTGCCGGATGTCCATGTCATAGCCAACTCCTCTTCTTCAGCAGTTAAGGTTTAACCCTGGTACTGAGTATTGAGAATATTTGCAAGAAAATGAGCTGGAGACTGTGCTTGTCCCATTCTTTTTTTTTAATGCTTGTAATTTAACTCTGTCATTGCATATTTCTCTTTTTAATATCTCGCTCAGTTCCTTCCAAATTTCAACAGCGTCAGCAATAAAACAGCTATTTCCCTGCCTTTTGTTCAAGACTACAGAAATAGGCTTCAGGGTACTCGGCATGTGTTCAACATTTCTCTTAAGCCCAATATTGAGAACTTTGGCTGTGATGGTGCCATCTATTTTTTCACAGTTTTGTTCACAAACTGTCATCAGATTAGGCCAGTTCTTGATATAGTGCTCAAAACAGTCCACTACTGAGTTCAATTGCATGTCTTGTGGAAGAGTTAGCTTGGTTCCTCCCACTTTTTTCAGAGCAGCTGCTGCAAAGTGGTTGTTACAGAAGTATTTTGTAATTTCAACAATGTTAGCACTTTATTTCTGGAACACTGAAGTCTTTGGCTGGGAGGTGCATTAAATGAACACTGCAACCGTATGTTATTAGCTTGGGACTCTCTTCTAAAAAATTTCTTCTCATCTTGGGTACATTTGCAGGATTGTCTGTGACCAAGCTGCATACTAGACATTTGAATTTTTTTTTCATAGTTTGTTATAGCTTTCACTGCTGCTACTTGTAAGTATTGTGCTGTGTGTGCATTTCCTGATGTATCAATTGTTTCTGTAAGGAAGACATTCCCTTCTTCTGTTGTCACACAAGCACATACAACAGGATCATTGTGGACATTGCTTCACCCATCAAGACTCAGGTTAACAATTTTACCCTCTAGACCTTTTGCACACTGCTCAATTTCTCTTTCATACACTTGATCCAGCAATTTGCCTGCGACATCTGCTCTGGTGGGAAGACTGTATCCTGCTCTTAATGACTGAACCATGTTAATGAAGTGTGGGTTCTCAATTATACAGAAAGGAGAGTTTGTTGCACAAAAAAGGGCAATTTTTTCATCAATTACCTCTTTTTGTAATCTGCTGGTTCTTATCACAAACTTATCTATGACTGTTTCTGGACGATGGAGATTTTTTTTTTTCCTTTTTGCTACAGGTGATATACTGTGGCTACGTGACATACATGATGTGACTGAAACACTATCATTGGCAGATAACTCTGAAACTATAGAAAATGATGGTGAGCTTGAAGGTGGATAGTCTTCAGAATCCTGTATGTTGAGGATGGATTCTCCTAAACAAAATAAGTCAATGCAGTTATTTAATTATTATTACCATACTGCTCATTTAGTATTACTCGTTGCATTCACTGACACTCAGTACTACTTTAAAGGTGAGATTGTAAAAGGAAGATCTGTCTATTTCAGTATTTATTTTTTTATCACAACTTTATCTAAAATTATAGTACCAGGGAGTAACAACTATATTTTTTGCTCAAACATAAGAATTCTTTCTGGACTATTCTTGAAGACAAGCAGTCCTTAAGAAAGAAGTATGAAATAAAAAAGTTTACCAACCTGAAGAACCTGCATGTTCAGACATGTTCCTTTCATCATCTTCAACGTAGCTTCCTCCTGAGAAGGAACGCTTCTCATGATGTTGTTTCATTCGGGCAACCAGGCCTTGCATTTCTTTGTTTCGCTGTTTGCATTTTGCGCACATGCCTGTCCTGCCCACAGGTAGAGGAACTTCATTAAAATATTCCCAAACTGGGTCTCTTTTACGGCCTGCTGCCATTATAGGTTTTCCTTTCTAGTGAGAGAAAGATATGGGAGATCTCAAATCAATGAAGGCTATGCTCAGAAAGACCTCAAGACTTCTGGAATATGCTGCTCAAACAGTTTCATTTTTGTTTCTACTCCCTGGCCCTCCCTTCTCACATTTGTCTCCAGACTTCTTCTACTTGTCCAGCTCTATTCCACCCCCAACAATCTTCTATTCGTTGAACTTTTTGAAACTTTGCACTTTTAGAGAGAGGTAAGGGATTGACCCTGTGTATAGGGTTGAGGTCTGTTATTTCTCACCTCTCCATATTATTTATTTAAAAACATTTTTGCTGTTAACAAGCACATTATATCTGGAGACACAAATCCACAGTTTGAGAACTGCAAAACTAAGCATCTCTGATGGTATCTTCTAGACTGAGCCCCATTGGGTCAATAGAAAGATTAACCTAAATAACCTATACAGAAGCCCCTGGAACACCATAAGATTGGGTCCCTAATCCATGAACTATTGGAACTCATTTACAAAACTTTTCTTAAACATTACATGAATATATTGTCTCACTATAGAATTAAAATTTATAATCCCTATTCCATGATGAGATATCTTTGAGCTATAATTAATCTTAATTAAAACTGTTTAAATAGGTTTTTTCCTCAAAAAGCACTTTATCAAAAAAATCTGATTTAAATAAAATCTGTTTTTTTTAAATAGAACAGGAGTACTTGTGGCACCTTAGAGACTAACGAATTTATTAGAGCATAAGCTTTCGTGGACTACAGCCCACTTCTTCGGATGCATACAGCGTGGAATAAATATTGAGGAGATATACATACACACATACAGAGAGCATAAACAAACAGGTGGGAGTTGTCTTACCAACTCTGAGAGGCCAATTAATTAAGAGAAGAAAAAAAAAAACTTTTGAAGTGATAATCAAGATAGCCCAGTACAGACAGTTTGATAAGAAGTGTGAGAATACTTACAAGGGCAGATAGATTCAATGTTTGTAATGGCTCAGCCATTCCCAGTCCTATTCAATCCTGAGTTGATTGTGTCTAGTTTGCATATCAATTCCAGCTCAGCAGTCTCTCCTTGGAGTCTGTTTTTGAAGTTTTTCTGTTGTAATATAGCCACCCGCAGGTCTGTCATTGAATGACCAGACAGGTTAGTGTTCTCCCTCTGGTTTTTGAGTATTATGATTCCTGATGTCAGATTTGTGTCCATTAATTCTTTTGCGTAGAGACTGTCCGGTTTGGCCAATGTACATGGCAGAGGGGCATTGCTGGCACATGATGGCATATATCACATTGGTAGATGTGCAGGTGAACGAGCCCCTGATGGTATGGCTGATGTGATTAGGTCCTATGATGATGTCACTTGAATAGATATGTGGACAGAGTTGGCATCGGGCTTTGTTACAAGGATAGGTTCCTGGGTTAGTGGTTTTGTTCAGTGATGTGTGGTTGCTGGTGAGTATTTGCTTTAGGTTGGGGGGTTGTCTGTTAGCGAAGACAACTCTGTCTCCCAAGATCTGTGAGAGTAAAGGATCATCTTTCAGGATAGGTAGTAGATCTCTGATGATGCGCTGCAGAGGTTTTAGTTGGGGGCTGAAGGTGACAGCTAGTGGTGTTCTGTTGTTTTCTTTGTTGGGCCTGTCTTGTAGGAGGCGACTTCTGGGTACTCGTCTGGCTCTGTCAATCTGTTTTTTCACTTCAGCAGGTGGGTATTGTAGTTTTAAGAATGCTTGATAGAGATCTTGTAGGTGCTTGTCTCTATCTGAGGGATTGGAGCAAATGCGGTTATATCTTAGAGCTTGACTGTAGACAATGGATCGTGTGGTGTGTCCTGGATGGAAGCTGGAGGCATGTAGGTAAGTGTAGCGGTCAGTAGGTTTCAGAGCCAGACCTCTCAGAGTTGGTAAGACAACTCCCACCTGTTTATGCTCTCTGTATGTGTGTAGGTATATCTCCTCAATATTTATTCCACGCTGTATGCATCCGAAGAAGTGGGCTGTAGTCCACGAAAGCTTATGCTCTAATAAATTTGTTAGTCTCTAAGGTGCCACAAGTACTCCTGTTCTTTTTGCGGATACAGACTAACACGGCTGCTACTCTGAAACCTGTTTTTTTAAATGTATTTATTTTTTTTAAATCATTGATTTTTATCCACCCTGATATTCAAGAGACCAAATAGCCAGTATCAGTCAGGTTTATGGCTAAAACTCAATAATATAGTACAGGGAAAAGGTTCAATGTGCTACCAGTCTCTGGGAAGCTGTCTTGTGCAGCGCTGTTACCCTCATCTTACACATATGGAATGCTCCCAAAGTTACACATTTCAGCTAGGAGTATTTATAGGATGATTTTACAAGTTACAAAACTCTTTACCCATCACTAAAATCCAGCCTATCATTTTATCCCATTTCCTTAACTTGTTCTGTACCTTTCTTTATTTTTGTTTTGGACACTAAATTCCAGGTACTGGTCTGTGAAGGTACATCCCTAGCTTGTACTAAGACATAGAATTAAGATACCTTGAGTTTGACAAGTTTCCTATAGTCTTATGGTCAGTTGTACTATTGCAGAGTATTGTGGGATGTAGCTTAGCCTGAGTGAACAGAACTCAGGGAAAATAAAAGTCGGTTCAGCTCTTACAACTAACCAGGGATTCGTATAATATAGTATAGACTAACCTAACGTGTGTGTTGGCTAACACGCCATGGCCTTGCACCTTGTGTAGTCAGGTACACTTGTGGAAAATCAATGTGAAGTCTGTGTAAAATGCTATCAAAACAACAGTTAATCTGTACATCTTATACCCACTTTATGCAAATGTAAGTGACTGCTTCAGAATACTGAAGAATCATTGGACCCATTGGATCTTTTTAGGGATGAGATGCTTCAGGAGATTGGAAATGGGATTCTGGGTCTTTCATCTCTACTTCATCACTTTGAATGTAGCTAAGTAGTTTGGCAGTGAATGACAGTGATTGCCATCTATTGGCTGTTCAAAGGATTATAGTTGTGACTAGGGACTCAGTCCAGTGGGGAAAGTACGCATGTTACAAACTGGAACCCTTCTCCTCATGGAGAGATCATTGTGTCCAGCATCAGACCCTGGTCTGGACACTTTCCCTGCATGGTTCTCACACTCTGCGAGGTCATCCACTGACCCTCATTCGCCACGTCCTTCTAAAAGAAAATCTTTTCTCCCCCACGCTGATGGGAACAAATGGGTCCCTCATCCTCTGAGGCATGCCCAGCAGAATACCATCCCCACGAAGTCAGTTGTCTCAATATCCTCAGAGAGCAGACATAGCTCCAGGGATTGTCCGAGTACCTGCGGTACCGGAGCTAAGCAAAGGTCTAAAGACCCTAAGCGGGCAGACATCAGCACTGTCTCTCAGCGCCAGAGACCGAGGCACAAGAGCTTCAAGAATGGTGTCGACTGCCCCAACCAGGTCAACTTCGGTCATCATGGCACCAACAAAACCACTGGAACCGACAGCTCTACTAGCACCGACAAAACTGCCAGCACAGAGTAAGTTCTCGAGTCCATCTTCTGGTGCTGTAGCGAAGCGAGACTCTCCAGTGCGGTGTCTCCTGCTGGTCATCCTGGGAATTAGCTCTTGTCCAACCCAGAGCGCCCTCTGCAGGCCAGTGTCTCAACTGCCTTAGGGTCCCCATGTCCCTCCCATATCCTGGTGCCCCTTACCTCAGGGTGGTTCTGCCCCAGCAGTACCCCCGCTCTGGGACACCCCTCCCAGGGGAACCTCCAGCCCTCTAAATCCACCTTGCCTCAGTGGTTACTGCCTGTTGTCATCTAGCCCCCGCTCACTGGGGCAAACTGCAGTCTGTAAAAGGCCACTCATCATTGGCAAGGGGATCGGACCAGCTGCCTCTGCCTGTCTCTGGGCTGCACCTCCCAGCCCCAGTACCTGCATAGGCCTTTACCAAGGCCTCAGCCTGGGGAGTTGCCAGGTTGGAGCTCCCCAGCCCTGCTCTGCTCCAGGTACCCTTTTCTTCCCGGCAGCCAGGTCCTTCTCTCTCCACAACTAGAAAGAGACTACTTCAGCTCCTGGCCCCTAGCCCTCTTAGCAGAGCCAGCTGGGCCCTAATTGAGCTGGCCACACCTGTGGCTGCTTCCCCAATCAGCCTAGCCTGGCTGCTTTTAACCCTGTTCTCCAGGAGTGGGGCAGCTGCTTAATCACTTCTTCATCTCTACTTCATCACTTTGAATGTAGCTAAGTAGTTTGGCAGTGAATGACAGTGATTGCCATCTGATGGCTGTTCAGAGGATTATAGTTGTGACCAGGGACTCGGTCCAGTGGGGAAAGTATGCACGTTTCAAAACTGACACCATAACTGGAACCCTTCTCCTGATGGAGAGATCATTGTGTCCAGGTTTATGGCTAAAACTCAATAATATAGTACAGGGAAAAGGTTCAATGTGCTACCAGTCTCTGGGAAGCTGCCTTGTGCAGCGCTGTTACCCTCATCTTACACAGATGGAATGCTCCCAAAGTTACACATTTCAGCTAGGAGTATTTATAGGATGATTTTACAAGTTACAAAACTCTTTACCCATCACTAAAATCCAGCCCATCATTTTATCCCATTTCCTTAACTTGTTCTGTACCTTTCTTTATTTTTGTTTTGGACACTAGATTCCAGGTACTGGTCTGTGAAGGTACATCCCTAGCTTGTACTAAGACATAGAATTAAGATACCTTGAGTTTGACAAGTTTCCTATAGTCTTATGGTTGCTTTTAACCCTGTTCTCCAGGAGTGGGGCAGCTGCCCCACTACAGGTGCTCAAGAGAATGCACCTCTGCCTCGGCACCAATACATCTGCCGATGCCAATGATGCTCCTCCCCAGGAGTTCAGATACCCAAAGGACCTGCTTGTATCACCGCTATTCAAACACAATCTCCCTCCACTTCTGTCCACTTCTCCGGAATCACAGGATTGCTCTTTTTCTCCTCCGAGGACGGCACCCCCCCCCCTTCCTCCACAAGGAAAAGAAGGAAGAGTACTCCGTCCCATCCTTATACTCGGGACAGACAGAAAAGGAGTCCTCTACACATCCCCACAACCGGACTAGGGCCCTGGTACGGACTGCCATGGATTCAACCCCATATGCCACTCCCTTCACATTGGCCATATTGGGATCCATGGGCTATGCACAGAGCACAGTTTGGGAAGCCTCCCATAGAGGAAAGCCAAAGGCCTACACATTCGTCATCTCCATCGGTCTCTCGACCACCAGAGACTGAGCTTCTCCCTATAGTGGACGAGGACGGAAAAAACGGAGGAAGAAGTTTCACTGCCACTCCATTTCTCCTCCTCTTCCCCTGATGAGGCTATCTTAGCTCCACCCCCTACACAGCCGACGACTTTAAACACATTCAGGAGTTCTTTTGCCGGATAGCAGACTTCCTCCAGATTCCTTTGGAGGAAGTGAAAGAACAGTATAAACTGCTCAACATCCTGCAGACATCCTCATCCTCCAAAATAGCCCTCCCAGTCAATGAGGCCCTTCTCGACCCTGCCAGGATGCTATGGCAGACCCCAGCATCCATCCCACTGACCTGCAAGCAGGCAGACAAAAAATATTATGTTCCCACAAAGGACATGGAAGTTTTTTCTAACCCCATTCCAAATTCCTTACTTGTCAATGCCAACCTCGATCCACCCCTTATGACAGGGGTTGGAAGCGATTGATCCTATTTGGCTGCAAGGCTTATTCATCTGCTATGCTCCAATTCCGAATATCCAACTACGAGGCTCTCATGGCCAAATACAATTATCTCAATTATTCCAAAATACAGAAACTCTGCCAAGACTTTCCTGATGACAAAAAGGAGCAACTCCAGGCACTCGTATCCAAAGGATACCTTTTGGCCCATAGAGCTTTACAAGCTTTCTTGGACTTCATGGATACTGCTGCCCATTCCATCGCAACTGCCGTAGTCCTGAGGCGGGCATCCTGGCTGCACCTCTCCAGCCTCCCTAAGAAGGTACAAACCACTGTCGAGAGCCTACCCTTTGAGAGCCCAAAATTATTTGCGGTGCATACGAATGAATCTCTACACTCCTTTAAGGACTCTCTAGCAACTCTCCACTCTCTTGGCATTTACACACTAGCGCTGAAGAGTCAACTGGGGAAATACCAAGCTCCCCTGCAGTCCTGACCACCACAGTACGCTCCCGATCAACAGTACAACACCAAAAGACATCGACAGAAACCCCCTACCAAGCGCAGACATACGACTCGTCAAGGGGCTACCTCTCACACATCTTTGGCCAAACAATTTTGAAGGTGTGGTTAAGGCCCTGAGAACCCCCTCCCCCTGTTCCAGTCACAAAAACTATCTGCAACATCCCACCAGTTTGGCGACCGTCTAGACCCTTTCTTTCCATCATGGCAGCTAATTATCTCGGACAAGTGGGTTCTAAAGATCATCAAGGAAGGATACTCCATCCCATTCCTATCTATGTCACCCATCCATGCTCTCTTCCTGTCCCACTTCAGGAACCCTTCTCACATACACATTCTACAAGAAGAAATAAACCACCGTCTGCAACTGGGAGCCATAGAGTCAGTCCCATCCCAGCAGAGACAGAAGGGGTTTTACTCCCATTATTTTCTGATCCAAAAGAAATCTGGTGGGTGGAGACCAATCCTTGACCTGTGAAACCTAAACAAGTTTGTCAAACTGCAACGCTTCAAGATGGTTATCCTCTCCACCATTATCCCAGCACTGGAACGGGGAGACTGGTTCTATTTTCACATCATAATACACCCTGCGCACAAATGGTTCCTCCAGTTCATCATAGCGGCTGATCATTATCGATTGTAAATGCTTTGAGGCAGGGACTGTTTGTACAGGACCTAGCACAGTGGGGTCCTGATCTCAGTTGGGGCCTCTAGTTTGCTACTGGAATATAAAAGAATGGATTATCGTGCCACAGGGCTCCTTGTTGTTTTTGTAGATACAGACTAACACGGCTACCCCTCTGATACTCGTTATTTGTAATTTCTGTACCTTTCATACTTGGGAATCTTGCTTTATTACTTACTGTAGCAAACTTAATTTTAAGTAGATGAAGTATTTGTCAGAGATGCTAATAAATAATAAAATGCTATGTAGTGTAGGGAGCACTCCTGCATCTTCTGAGATGATCTAATTAGTCAGAATTCAGAGACTAAAAACACCTATCTGTACCCAGTGACATTTCTTACTGGCTCACAATTCTGCATTACCAACAGGCTGCCTGAAATTAAATCAGCAGATATGTGCTTTTCACTTCACTAGTAACTTTCTTCTTTTATGCTTTTAAGGTTCTGCACAGATGAAAATCAAACATTTGCTCAGCCTTCCATGCTGGAGAATCACATCAGCCTCATGCACGGCATCAAAAACCCGGACCTGTCCCAGATGTCCAAAGCAAAAGCTCCAGAGTGTGATTCAACAAAAGTAATTAACATGGTTGTACTGAAAAATAAATGTATTTGACTTGTTTATAAATAGTGGCTGGTGGAGCCCTCTAATCCCTCCTGCCCCATTCTCCACCTACCAGATTGCGGGGGGAGATTGGGGTTTATATCCTGCAGCAGGGTGGTGGTACTAGGGGCTTTAGCCCTGCAGGGGGCATCAGGGCACAAGACAGGCGCCCCAGCAGGCACTGCCCTCTGGGGCAGGTTGTGCGTGTCTTGTGGGTCTCGAACAACCTCGGAAGGTTATTAAGTTTGGTGACCCCTGATATATACTTAGAGGGTTTATATAGAATTGTATCCTAGAAACTAGTATATGCAGCCAGGGTTATTTACAGGAGTATTGTCTTAGTTAACAGTGTAGGTCAGAGAACAGCCAGAAGTATTGTGTATGAATCAAAACTCAGAATTAGGGAGGCAAAATTTATAACCCCATTTTCACTCTTTCATAATTTTAATGAAAAAAAGCAGAATTCTGTTTTACTGCTGTAACTTTCCATACTGGGGCTTTGCCAAAAGTAGAATTTTTCTGGAAAGTTTGTGAAAATCTGTTCAGACATTTTAAAATTATTTTTAAGGAGCAATCAAGTTAGTGGATAAGTAAAATACCTTTTCTCACCTTATAAACAGTTATTCACATTCGTTTTTCCTTTTTGTTTTTTGGTAGGTGGGATGGGTCACACCTTAAAAATGGCTGATCTTTAAAACCTCAAACTCTGGAAGCAAATATTAATGGATTTATAGTGGTAATGACTCTTCCCACATGGAATACGCTGTATAGTAAAGTAACATTTAACAGTCTAATCAATAATCCAAAATATTAAATGTATGTGCCCTATGGGTGAATTAAGAATGATATATGAGCCATAACTTTTTCACTTCCTGATGTTTCTGTATTTAAAATGTACAAACTCAATGTTTTCTGGCATTAATGATCAATTAAGATGCCAACAGAAGACACCAAAACCCCCTCAATACCTGTACACCTCTTTTGCGCACACTCACAAACACAGTCCAGGAATCTGATTGTGGAGCACTCCCCCTCCTGAATCTAAGATCTCTGCCTAAAGATTCCCTGTATTTTATGGCACCTTAGAGGCTAACAAATTTATTAGAGCATATGCTTTCGTGGACTACAGCCCACTTCTTCGGATGCATATAGAGAAGTGGGCTGTAGTCCACGAAAAGCTTATGCTCTAATAAATTTGTTAGTCTCTAAGGTGCCACCAGTACTCCTGTTGTTTTTGCGGATACAGTCTAACATGGCTGCTACTCTGAAACCTGTATTTTATCTCATTAATCTTAGTTATATCTATATATACTCTTAATAATACCATTTCCTTAATATCTACACCTTCTAGTCTATAACAGACACAGTCCAGGAATTTTTAATTTTATTTTGCACAACCATATTGCACTGCAGTCTCAGGTCCAATTTACTTTGTTGTCACACACAGGTTTCTCCCTTCCATTAAATATTTGTATTCTAAATTATTTCCCCACAGATAACATAGCTTGAATTTTTTCATTATTTTCTTCTCCCATCACTTCCATTTTTATAAGGACTATTTTTTCCTATTAAAATGCTTTTAATATCCCTGCAGTAGTAGAAAGGGCTGCTTCTTTCCCCTAATTAGAGCTGGGTTAGTTATATTTGTTGTATACATTATTCAACCAATTTCATTAGATTTTTTTAATCCATTACAGTCTTAAAAACTGGGGTAGATTTGTGCTGAGCTGTAGTTGCAGTTGTTTTTTATTTGCATTACGGTAGTGCCTAGGGACTGCAACTCAGATCAGATCTCCAGTGTACTAGGGACAGTACCAGTGCAGAATAAGAGACAGTCCCTGTCCTGAAGAGGTTAAGATCTAAATAGATAGGGCAGACAAAAGGTTTGGTGGAAAAGATGTAATATACAAGCAGAATGAACAGTGTGATGGTACACAAATGGCATGATAGTGCTAGTTATTTTGTTGGTTTCTTTTGCTTTGGTTTATAGTTTTGCCACGTGGGGTTTTATTGGGAGGGGATTAGCTGCCGAGAGAGATGTGAGAGGGAGAGGAGACACTGAAGGGGAGAGAAGTAGGGAGGGAGGCTGAAGTGGAGAGGCTGAGAGGGAGCTGGAGCAAACGGCCGATCAGCAGAGGGAAGGAAATGTCCGGAGTAAAATTGGAAAAAGCTGCCAGGAGCAGATGATGTCATCACGCCTCAAGTTCTCTGCTTCAGCTGCTTTTCTTTGCTCCTGCTGGCTGAGCTTGCAGTGGTTTTTCTTCCCTGAGGTCACACAGCTGAGGAGAGAATGATTCTAGCAGGCATTCAGTGGGACTATATTCCAGTCTCCTCTGCAGCCTTACCTATTTCCATTCATCTTTGTCATCTTCAGCTTCTTCTCCTTCCCAATCCAGTTGGTCACCAGATCAGGCTGTTTTTTCCTTAACAATGTCTCTAGAGAAGCCCTGTGACCCAACCCCCTTCTCCATGCCTTGATCATTCCTTTTCTCAGCTGTTTCAGCCTCCTCTATGGTCCTCCCTACCTCTCACCCTGCCAGTCTATCTCCCATGCTATCGATAAAATAACATACCTCTCCCCTTCTCTGATCATGTTACGTCCCTTTTCAAACCCCTTTGCCTTCCACATCAAGTACAAATTCTTCCCCCTTCAGAGCTCTAGCCCTGTCTTCCATCCCTGTTCTCATTTCTCTCTACTCTCCTTCTAACTCCTCCCAAACCTTCCTTCTAGCTGTTTCCTGTGTCCTCCTCCCACTTTCATCTTTGCACCTTCTGTTCCACCCATATGCATAGAACTCACTGCCCTGGTGCACCACACCACCTGCATCTCCTCCTTCAGATCATTCCAGAGAACCCTTTAACCTGTCCTTCAAGTTCCTTTAAACTGTATGGTGTTTGTTTAATTCTAACTGTGAAAAGGTGGATGAGGTAATATCTTTTATTGGTCCAACTTCTATTGATGAGAGAGACAAGCTTTTGTGCTACACACAGTTCTTCTTTGGGTCTTGGAAAAGTACCAGTGTTGTTGTAGCCATGTTGGTCAATTCAGCAAGTTAAAGTTCTTGCTCTTACGTGGATATAATAACAAAGACATTTTTTACATTTTTTAGGCGAAATCTCCAAAGAGAGTGTCTGCAGATACTCCAGGACAGATGGCAACCACTGAAGCTCCACCAGCCAAAAAACTGAAGACACATTGGAAATGTGCTAAATGTGGATTTGCAACAGATATCAGTACTGAATTTCAGGAACACATACCTCAGCACAAGGCGGACAACTCTACTTCTCAATGCTTGCTCTGTGGCTTGTGTTATACATCTCACATCTCTCTGAACAGGCACCTCTTTATTGTTCATAAAGTAAAAGATCCAGTAGAGGAAGAGGAAAGGGAAAAGTTACAAACAGAGACAAATGAGAATGGACATGAAGCGTATAACAGAGAGACGAACACTACAATGGAGGAAGAAAATAGTTTGAAATGCAAAATGTGCAAGAGTGACTCAGTGCTTTGTACACACAGTCAGAGGTGTGGCCTGGAGGATTCCAGTAGCAGCTCTCAGAACAATCATTAAAATGCTACTAAGATTTAAGAAAAGAACATTTTTTACTCAAAATATTGGGTGGGAGTGGGGCAGATCTTTGAAATATCCTGTTTATTTCTTGGGCTGGACTGTGCTTTCCATTAACTTTTAATTTGTAAGGGAAATAAAAACTGCTTCCACCTCCATAGCACTGAATCTCTGCCACATCAGAGGTGAAAAGAGAAAGCAGGACAAGATACCCCACTGGAACTTGTCTAACTCCTAAGGATGCAGGAGCACTGTCTGAAGCTGCAGTTTTCTTTCTGAAAATGAGCTCTCTTCCTTTGAGTGTGCACTGCCTCTGCCTGGAGCCCCAGTCTTGCCTCCTTTCTTTTAGTTTTCTTCTAGTATTTATGGCTTAAATTCCCCTTCCAACCTTCCGCTTTATCACTCAAATCCATAAGACTGTCAACCAAATATACTTGTCATACAAATCTACGTTAAATCCTTTCCCATCATGCAGCAGATGCAAACCATAGCTTTTGTGTAGGCTACACCGTGCTGTTTCATTGCCCTAGAACAGGGGTGTGCAAACTTTGTGGCCCGAGGGCCACATCTGGGTATGGAAATTGTATGACGGGCCATGAATGCTCACAGAATTGAGGGTTGGGATGCGGGAGGGCTCCAGCTGGGATTGTGGGCTCTGGGGTGGGGCTAGGGATGAGGGGTTGGGGTGCATGAGGGTGCTCCGGACTGGGACCAACGGGTTCGGAGGGCGGGAGGGGGATCAGAGCTGGGGCGGGGGAGGGAGTCAGGGTGGCAGGCACCAGGTGCTGCTTACCTCAAGCAGCTCCCAGAAACAGCGGCATGTCCCCCTTCTGGCTCCTACGTGGAGGTGCGGCCAAGCGATGCTGCACGCTGCCCTGTTCACAGGCGCTGCCCCTGCAGCTCCCATGGGCTGTAGTTCCTGGCCAATGGGAGCTCTGGGGGATGGCACTTGATGTGGGGGCAGCGTGTGGAGCTCCCTGGTTGGCCCTATGCATAGGAGCCGGAGGGGGGATGTGGCGCTGCTTCTGGGAGCCATGCGAAGTGGAGCAAGAACAAGACCTCGACCCTGCTCCCCAGCTGGAGTGCCGGAGTGGGGCAAGCCCCAGACCCCACTTCCCAGAAGGAGCTCAAGGGCCAGATTAAAACATCTAGAGGGCCGCATGTGGCCCCCAGGCTGTGGTTTGCCCACCTTTGCCCTAGAAGTATGCTAGGTTCATCTTCTAGTTTTTCCATGAATGTCGTTTAATCAAGTTGTGTTATAAATTTAAATCACCATAGAAGAGATTTTTTTGCAACCTCAGTCATTTTTAATTGTTTATATAAATATTGCTAAATCATTTATATTTTTAAGTGATTTACAAAGTACAGGATCTCACACAGCAACAAAGGCCTCTACACTGGGGAGTTGCCACAGTTAGCCTTTGGTGGCCAGATACCAATGTAGCTGCACTGCTGCAAACCCTGCTGAAGACAGAGCCAATATAAGATTCAATTAGCAGCTGTGTAGTTTGTCCCAGTTTCAGACAAGAATAATCTGCACAGGTGCATATTGCAGCACATAATAGCTTTGCTTGTCCGCACTATCGAGGATGCACCAGTACTCCAGGGACAGCTGAAATCCCCAAGATAGACAAATATAACCTGCCCGTGGCTGTATCAGCTGGAGTGGTATAATCTATATACTTTCAATCACAGGAATGAAAAACTCTGCAAGAGAAATATACTTAATCTGCTGTAGTTTGTTAGCTCCCCGTTTGGGAGAAAAATACTGAAGCAGATACTGTGATTACAATAAGAAACCTCAGTCTGTTAACACCAGCGTGTGTATTCTTCTGTGCAGCATATAGCAAAATCAGTCTGAGCACTACTAGCAGCAGCTTGAGTAGTATGGAATGCTCCATACGCATGATCAGGCAAGGAAGAGAGTGGCATCTATAAAGGTGTTTGAACTGAGAGAGCACCATACTGTAATGCTTCCAATACTCTAGCTCCTTTGATAGCAGATCTCCCATCTTTACTCAATTTTATAAATTACTTTGGAGACTTTTTATTTCCATATAGTCATATTGACTCTTCACTGTCCATGCTGTTTCTTCATTTGTTCTCTTCACATGCTTTGTGTAATATAATTACTTCAATACAGTTTTTATGTTGAGACAAAATCCTGCTCATTATTGTTCACTATGACGTTTAAATAATTTAAAAGCTATTTATCTTATTGGATTTGAATTGCTTACTTTCTTGTCTTGATGTGTTTTGATACAAACAGTTTGGAACTCTTTGTATTTTTTGATACTGTGTACATTAGCTTAGGGAATGTTTTACAAGGTAGCCTATGTAGAGTAACAATAGCAGGGGTCACTCCCAAGCCATCACATATCTATTTAATCTGCAGTGGCATTTGTGCCTTGCTATAATGTTTACTTCAAACTATTTCAAATAAAAGCATCCAACAATGTGTGGATGGGCTCCATTCTATTATAGGCAGGGTGGGTAAGCCAGTGCAAGGTACGTGTGCCAGCTTGCCTTTCAGGCATTTCCTAACACATACTCTAGTGCAGGGGTTCTCAAACTTCCTTGCATCGTGACCCCCTTCTGACAACAAAAATTACCACATGACCCCAGGTGGGGGGATGGAAACCTGAGCTCACCTGAATCCCACTGCCCCAGGTGTGGAGGCCAAAGCCCAACCCTGCCAGCCTGGGTGGGGTCAAAGCTGAAGCCCAAGGGCTTCAGCCCCAGAGAGGGGCCCTGTAACCTGAGCCACGCTGGCTAGGGATGAAGCCCTTCGTCTTGGACTTTGACTCTGGGCCCTAGCAAGTCTAAGCTAGCCGTACTGACCCCATTAAAACAGAGTTGTGACCCACTTTAGGATCCCAACTGCATTTGAGATCTGCTGCTCTAGTGCTTGCTTTCTCATCCCAGAAGCTTATCATGGTTTCTTCCTTTGATGATGGGTTCCCTACAGCATGACTGAAGATTTTTAGAAAAGTGAGTGCTAAAGGCAGATGTTCTATCTGGTCTGCAGTAGTTCACGCTATAAGCTATACAACTGCCATAGTATGGGCAGGGCGCACTGAAGGGGTGTGGGCAGGGTCAGGGGAATAAAGGCATGTCGGGTCGGGTCGGGTGAGGTCAGGGGCCAATGAAGGGATGTGGGCGGGGCTAGAAGGTGGGGTCGGGCTGATGGCGGAGGAGGGACGGGTGGCGGCGGCGGCGAAGTGCTTTGTGGGCGGGGTCTGGGGCAGGCGCTGCCGGAAGCGGCGCTGCGGCCCGGAAGCGGAAGTGGCGCGCTGGCGGCCGGCGCTGGCGGCTCCCGCGATGCTCTCCCTGGACTTTCTGGACGATGTGCGGCGCATGAACAAGCGGCAGGTGAGGCCTCGGAGCGCCCGGCGGTCTCCGGTCAGGCACCGGGCGTTGCTCTGCTCTCTGGTCCCCGCGCAGCCTGCCCTGCAGGCCCGGGCCCAGCGCCCGTGGGGAGCTTTGGCCTGGGCTGCGGCGACCAGTTGCCGCAGGCCGTGGAGCTACCCAGTATGGCCCCTGGCCACCCAGGCGGTCTGGGGGGGAGCAAGGGCCGGCGCCCCCTTTTCCTTCCGGCCAGCGCCCCGTTCCGCCCGCCCGCGGAGCTGAGCTGGGTGAGGGGCGTGGGGACGGGCTTTGGCTCGTGTGGCTGGTGATGCCCAGCTGTGACTGGCTTTGAAGCCCCCGGCGTTAGTCCCCTGGCCTGAGGAGATTGGCAGTGGCCCTGGGAGTCGCACGGATTTTCTGAATTTTGCTGCAGTGCACTGTCCCCCTCCTCCCCAGGTCTGACCCCTTGCCTATTGTGTGGCCCATCAGTGCAGGAGCATCCCGTTCCTGGGCTTCAGACCAGTGGCAGATTTAGAGTTAGTGGGGCCCTATGCTCAGCTTCATTTTTGGGGACCCCCCACGGGACCCAGCCAAGAAAAAGAACATTCTCTCTTATCTCCCCCACCCCCTGTTTTTCATTCTTTTTTTCCCTAGAACTTTAAGGTTAACTATAAACTGACCGTCTAATCATGCCAGACTTCAAGGGGAAGTTTTTTCAAAATATTTATCCTTTGAGGATCAAAAAGTGCTTTAAACTAAGATTAACTAAATCAATTATTTGAATATTCTTGTGGGGTGGATAAAGAGTATATAGAAATCATTTCCGCCACTGCTGAAAGGTAGCTGCTGTGTTCTACCACAGAGGTAGCTATTTAGCAGAGCACAAAAAGACTACACCACAACTGAAAGGCCAAAACAGAAGAAAACATAATCTCAACTGACTCCATGCCATGCTTTGGGAAATTCCAGATCAGAACCTTTTAGCTCGGGATTTTAATGCTCCAATTACATAAATCTCTATATGTTTGCTTGAAAGTGGCATACATGCATCATATAGTTCATGTTCATTAGTTATAAAGTGCCATACAGAACATGGCACTTCATAAAAATATATTAAGCCTACATCCTTGTGCTAAAAGAGCTTACCTTCTGAGGCTAGCTTATGATTGTGCATTTATCTCTGAGTAACAGGCAGCATGCAGCTGTATTGACCCATGACGAGGCCTGAATGGCACCGAGTTAGACTCAGATTCTCATTGCTTTCTTGCCCACAAACTTGGAGGGAAGTCATTTACTGCAGCCTTTGAAAGGGTGCAAATTCCCCCTAACCCCCACTTTCATGCTTTGTCAGCTTTCCTGGCTGGTGGGGAGGAGAGTTGAAACATCACCCATTCTCTCCCTCCCCCAGTGGGCTGTGCCCGGTTGCCGCACACCAGGCAGCAGCAAGCCGCACGAACGCAGGCCGGAGGACTCAGGAAGAGCAGGGGGCAGCCATGCAGCCGAAGAGAAGCGGCGGTTTCCCCTTCAAAGCGCTGCTTCTCTCTAGCCGGCTGCGCGGCCGCCCTGTACTCCTCCTGCATCCTCCAGCCCCCGTTCGCAGTGCTTGCCGCCACCCGCACCTCCCACCTGCTTCCCTGAGGCTGTGGGTGAGCCTCCCTCCCTGTTCTCCTGCCCCCCATAGCTTCTGCCCCTGCAGTCCAGCCCAGCAGAGTGCGCTGCCTGAGTGCCTGGCCCAGGGGCTCCCTGTTGTTGGGGGGGCTGCGTGCCAAGGCATGGTATGTTTCGTGGTAAATCCGCCCCTGCTTCAGACCTAGCCTGCTTGCAAAGGCAGCGCCTCATAGTCACTCACTTGTTGGAAATCTGTTTTTCTCGTTCTCCACAACGTCACCACCTGTAAGGTTATTACATATCCATGTCTGTGCTCCCATAACCTAGTGTCTTTTTCTTATTGCAGCTGTATTATCAGGTGCTGAACTTTGGGATGATTGTCTCCTCAGCTTTAATGATCTGGAAGGGGCTAATGGTGGTTACAGGAAGTGAAAGTCCCATTGTAGTGGTACTCAGGTAAAAATTGTTTGACTTTCAGACTTCTCATGAGGTGCGGCTAATGGGGCATAACATGGATCTGGCTTTGAGAGGATGGGAGGCTGAATGTTTCCGTTCAGGGAAGGAACACAAATGATTCAGCCTCTATAGCATTTCAGCAACACTGGCTTAAAGATGACTTGGCTGAGAAGCATTCATTCATATATTATTTGAATGTCCAGCATCTCCTATACACTTTTTAGCCAGACTTCCTTTTAGTCTAGTTCTTGTTCTTCATGCACAGAAAATTGCTCATGTGGCTTTAAGCTTACTGGTGGACTCCCTGCTGTTTTACTCATGCCCCTGTATAACATCAGAGTTCAAATCCAAAAACAAGGGAGTGAGAAGTTCAGGTTGCCTTTTTTCAAGAAGGTAGCGTTATAAGGAATAAAACCCCACAGACCTTATGAACCCAGGAAATGCAGAGCTCAGGTGACACTTCTCACACTGTATGGTAAAGCATGTGACTCAGGAAGCTCAAGGCTGTTAGAATCCTATGGGGAGCATTTTTTTTTATAAACACCCGAGATGGACTTCAAATGCTAACACCCACCACGTGCTGGGCCATGTCAGAAGACACAGTCTCTGCCTCAAAGAGCTTACAATCTAGTTCGACTCAGAAGAACAGTGGGGGTGGGGAGAGGGGAGGAGACAAGCAAAGTGAATATTTATATATAAAAATTCAAACTGCCCCTTACTGCCCCTCAATGTAGCTGTTAGATATTAACTTCATGTGGGCATTAGGTAGAAGTGGATCTTGGAGAGGGACTTGCTGGAAGAGTGTACCTATCATGAGTACTGGGACAGACAATAAAAGCCCATCCTCTCAACTGAGGGGAGAGACCCAAAGCCTGGGCAACACATGAGAAATAGGGACAAAAGTAAAAGGTCATAGGGCCAAAACAAGGTATCCAAGGGGGAACACGAATCAGCGAACCCAGGTCAGTGCCCACTGCTCCTCAGAGGAGTCCAAGAAGTTAGTGGATGCTGCCCAGAGATATGGTACAACAAAGGACCAGAAGCAGGCCCCAGAGTTGCAGATCACCCACCACCACCTTTGAGCTTCCTTAGCCTGATCTGGTGGAGGACAAGGAGATCTTACGACTTTGTGGGCCATAGAAGGAAGACAGTGTAGTGGCCTTATGGATGGGTTCAGTGCAGACATTCCAGGTCTAAGTGATCGCATGGAAGTGAGCATGAAGATGTCTGGAAGAAATGACGAAGGAGGGAGGTCATAGGTAAAGTAGAGGTGATGGGGGAGAGGGGTCCTATTGATTCTCTGCAAATTGGGTTACCAGTAAAGCGGTGTATCTATGTTGTAAAGATTATCTTTTCAAAAGGATAGCAACTTGAACTGAAACTAAATTGTGGCATACAATAGAAAATATAAATGCATTATTTTCCTGTGTTCATTGTTTTCCATCTTGCTGCTACATGTATATTTAAAGTACGTGAAGAGCTCTTAATGGCAGTGAAATTGAAATCAATGAGGAAGTCAATGTAACAGATGGAGACATTCAGCAGGGAAACTTATGATTGCTATTAGTGTAACAAATGTGAACAGAATTGTTTAGTGTCTTGGCTTGCGATTGAATGTGCTGTGCTGCTCTCTTGTAACAAGGCTGGGAGTGTGCTGACCACTCTATTTCACGGCCAGAGTTCTTTTTTCTGGCCATCCGATGAGCTAGCTGTAAGACTACAAGGCAAGTTTTCCTTCTCACTTCAGTAGATCTGGCTGAAGGCTATGCATATGACTCCATGGGAAATTCTTTCACATGGCATCTTGACTCTGTGAGCTAAGAAATGCAATAGGAAATGAGTGGGGTTGGTGTCCACAAGTTGTGACTTGAAATAGCTTCCTGTTGCTAAAATTCCTGGGGAAGTGCTATAAAGTAGAACCTCAGAATTACGAACACCGGAGTTCTGAACTGACTAGTCAACCACACACCTCATTTGAAATCGGAAGTACACAATCAGATGGCAGCAGATACAAAACAAACAAATACAGCACTGTACTATGTTAAACATAAACTACTAAAAAATTAAAGGGAAAATTTAAAGATTTGACAAGGTAAAGAAATTGTTTCTGTGCTTGTTTCATTTAAATTAAGATGGTTAAAAGCAGCATTTTTCTTCTGTATCATAGTTTCAAAGCTGTATTAAGTCAATGTTCAGTTGTAAATTTCTGAAAGAACAACCATCACATAACCAGAGTTACGAACATTTCAGAATTATGAACAGCCTCCATTCCCGAGATGTTCGTAACTGAGGTTCTACTGTACCTATTGTGGGTACTGGCTTCCCCAGAATGTACCTGTACTGACTTCACAGGTCCCATTCTCTGGGGACATTAGCTATGCAGCTTGTCAGTGTTTATCATCACGTCACTTTGAAAACAAACTAGTGAAACTTCTATCGCTTACTGCCGATTCCTCAGAGTGCTGATGAGAGGCACTTCAGCCACTTCCCGTTGAGTAAGATGGGAGGCCATAAAGTCACTTTCCCTTTTCACTGAAATGATATCTTCTGACAAGCAACCTTTGCCTAGTATCTCCAGGCACAATGGGAATACATGCAGTGCTTGAAGTACGTTTCCTTTTATGGTGACTTTATTTGCAATTAAAAAGGTTAGGGATGCTGTAATGTTCTGCCATTTACAAGAAAAAAATTGAGTAGGAGTGCCTGCAAAGAGACTGTTTGAGGAACCATGCTGAATCACAAGAACCGATCTCTAGCACAGTCTATCTGAGAACTTGAGAGCCCTTCTATTTTGAGCATATGTGCTAGACAGGATGTGTCTACACTGACCTTAAGGCCTCGTCTGCGCTACAAAGTTAGATTGATGTAAATTACCTTGCATTGACCTACTTGTGCACATATCTACTACAAAATTTTTTCTCTGGTCGACGTTAGCGCCCTGTTTACTGATACAGTAAAATCACCTCTGAAGTCAACACTGCAGGTGTAGATGCTGCATGACCTGTGTTAACCCTAACAGTCCTCCAGCAGCTGTCCAGAATGCCCTATTATCTGTGACAATGACTGCTCTGGCCACAATCTTAAACTCCACTGGACAGGGCTGACAGAGACCAGAATCACCACCTCCTTAAAACCCCCTGCATATTTTTGAAATCCCTTTTCCTGATTGCCCACCTTGGCAAGCACACCTCGCAGCTCACCCTTGTGTGCAGCTGCCCAACTAACTGTCTGCATGCACACAGAGAAGTATTAGATGCGCTTCTGCCTGGTGTAGACAGGAGGTATTGGATCTCACGGGCCTGTGGGGTGAAGAGGCTGTGCAAGCACAGCTATGGACAAGCCTTAGAAACATTGACATCTACAAGCAGCTTGCATGGGGGATGCAGGGAAAGGGTATGACTGGAATCAGCAGCACTGCTGTGTGAAAGTTAAGGAATTTTGTCTGGGATACCACAAGACCAGGGAGCACAACAATGGACCAGGTGTTATGCTGTTGATCTGCTGCTGCTTCAAAAACTGCATGCCATACCTGGCAGAGACCCCACCAGCACCCTGCACACCATTGCGGATACATTGGAGGAGTCTGAGACAGCCCACAACTGTGGAAAAGTGAGGATGACGACGTACAGCCAGGGACTCTGGCAATGCTGCAAACTAGGGCATGCTTGAGACTCTGCCACAGTACCGCCCGGCAAGTGTGGATGAGCCTGGTGAAGTGAAAGAGAGCTCAGATAAGTGTGTGCATACCTTTCCTTGCAGTGTTTAAATGCAAGGATGGTTCCTGGTCCATCCCCAAGTTAACAAGACAGACAAAGGGAACAACTTTTCATTCAAGAGGAGATAGCGTTGTCATCTGTCTTTCGTTGCCCTGGTGGGTTAGACAGTGGGTGGTCCATGCAGCATGCTTTATGTGCATAGGGATGTCCCTTTTGTCTTCCAGAAAGATTTCAATGAAACTTTCATGGAGATACTCTGCAGTCTTCTTCAAAAGGTTTCTAGGAATGGCTGCTTTATTCCTTCCTCCAAGGTAGCATACTTTCCCACGCTGCTCTGCAATGACTTTGGCTGGTACCATTGTAGTAAACAGGCTAGCGGAATATAGGCCAATGTGGTTTTAGGATGCTGTTAGCAGCTGTGTTCTCTGTGCCTTTGTGAGCCTCAGGTGATCAGCTAAAATTACCACTCAATGTGGAAAATAGTGCCAGTGTTCAGTGCCTTTGCCCTATGCCAGCGGTTCTCAAACTATGTTTTAATGGGGTCTCCAGGGCTGTTTTAATGGGGTCTCCAGGGCTGGTGTTAGACTTGCTGGGGCCCGGGGCTGAAGCCCAAGCCCCACTGCCTGGGGCCAAAGCCGAAAGGCTTCAGCCATGGGTGGTGGGGCTCAGGTTACAGCCACACACACACTCCCCTCCCTGACCTGGGGCTGAAGACCTTGGGGTTTGGCCCCCTGTCTGGGGCAGTGGCTTTAACTTTGCCCCACCCAGGGCAGTGGGGCTTGGGCAGGCTCAGGCTTCGGTCCCCCCTCCTGGGGTCAATGTAATAATTTTTGTTGTCAGAAGGGGGTTGCGGTGCAATGAAGTTTGAGAACCCCTGCACTATACTCATACCCATGGAATAGGGAATGAACTTCTATGGGTACTTCTTCACTACCCGCCGTATCGGCGGATAGCGATCAATTTATCAGGGATTGATATATCGCGTTTCGTTAAGACGCGATATATCAATTCCCGAACGTGCTCCCCGTCGACTCCGGAACTCCACCGGAGCGAGCGGCGGTAGTGGAGTCGAAAGGGGAGCCGCGGCCATCGATCCTGCGCCGTGTGGACCCCAGGTAAGTCGATCTAAGATACTTCGACTTCAGCTACGTTATTCATGTAGCTGAAGTTGCGTATCTTAGATCGATCCCCCCCCCCAGTGTAGACCAGCCCTATATCTTCATACAACAGAAGATTCTTCTCCCAAACCTGGTGATAATATTTACTGTGGCTGGGGCCAGAGAGTGGTGCTGTACCAAGGCGATCCAATGCTGAAATGTTAATAAGCATTTCTTCAGGGCTTATGTGAATAATGGATGTGTCTGTAAATTTGATGTCACATCTCTTTTTTATCAGTAGCTTCTGTCATGGCAGCCTTGAAGGGTGTCCCCTCCACACCCTCAGAATGCCTGACCCTGAGGAGGAGGTGAAGGAAGAGGACTATAGAGGACATGTCCAGTGAAATCCTACAAGCCAGTGTTGCATCAGACCAGGAAGAAAAGGCTTGGAGGGCCAATATGAATGACAGCGTGGAAAAGGACAGGGGATAGTAGGAAGGCCCAAGAGTCCCAGCAAGACAAGGAGCAGGAAAATACTCCAGGACGTTATGGGTCTTCTCACGTAGCAAACACAAAGGCTACTGGTCCATAATTCCTGGACACTCCACCCTTTGCAGTCCTTGGAGAACTCCATGATTGCTGCTGCTCCCTACACCTTTCCAACATACCCATGGCATCATGAGGGCACATGCCTACCATTGCCTATGCCTACCACTCCACCCTGGGAGACAACAAGGAAGACCACAGCCTCACATACTGACCTGCAAGAACGGCTGGTGTGTGTGGGCCCACGATGAACTACGTTTGTGCACTCAAGTGGACGTGTGTTTACTTAGTTTCTAATTTTAAATTTTCACCCCATTAAGTTATGTTAAAAATCTGTATAACATTGCCTGTGGGGTGTTTTTGCACATTGATTTTCTGCACTATTTATTCCCATTCAAAGTTTTGTTTTTGGAGAACCAAATTAACTTAGTTCACAAATGCAGAATGCATAGTGGTAGTCAAAGCAAACAATACTTGTAAATGCAAACCAAGCACCATAGAACTCACAGCTTCAGTAAAATGAACAGTCATAGTTATAAACGTACAGAAAGCATTATGCAATTCTTTGAGGCACCCAAAGCTCCAGGCCCAGAGAACACTTCCACACAAAACACTGCTGTAACTGATGACTAAAATGAATTTTCAAAGCCTCCCTCAGTCGCATAGCTCCATATTGTTTGGGCTCTTCAGAGTCAGCAGACAGCCTGCCCTCCACTCCGATGGAAGCTTCTTTTCCTCCTTTGCCTGACCGATACTGTGCAGAACACAACAGGCAGCTATAATCATGGGTTTTCCATGAGAAAAATATCCCAATCTGTTGAGTAAACACCACCAGTGCCCCTTCAGTTGTCTTTCTGCATCTGCTGAGAGTTGGATCTTTCCTCGGTGCTGTCCACCTGCCCAGTGTAAGGCTTCATGAGCCAGTGGAGCAAGGGATAGGCTGGGTTCCTCAGAATCACTGTTGGTATTTCAGTAGTGCCAATGGTAATCCAGGGGTCAGGAGAGAATATCCTTGGTTGCAGTTTTTGCAAAAGTCCTGTTTTCGTCAAGATGGGAGCAATCATGCACCTTCTCTGACCAGCCCAAATTGATATCTATGAAGCATCCCTGATGATACACCAGCACTGGCATAATCATAGAAAAGTAGCCCTTTCTGTTGATGTACAAGACGAGCTGACACCAAAACAGGGATGTGCATGCCATCTGCCGCCCCAGTGCAGTTTAGGAATCCCGTTGCTGCAGATCCATCCACAGTGCTGAGAGTCACAGTCCTGCATAGCAGAAGACTATTAATAGCCCTGCATACTTGCATCACCAACAGCTCACACCAGATTTCCCAACTCCAAAATGATTTCCCACTGACCAGTAGCAATCCAACATTGCAAACTTCCAGAGCATGATTGCCACTCGCTTCTCTATTGTCAATGCAGCTCTCATTCTGTTGTCCATGCACTGGAGCGCTGGGATGAGCTCGGCACACGGACCCAGGAATGTGGCCTTGCATACCAAAAAGTTCTGCAGCCAATGCTCATTGTCCCATAGCTGCATTAAGATGTGCTCCCACCAGTCAGTGCTCATTTTTGGGGGCCCAAAAGCTGCTCTCCACCATCTGCAGCTGCTCCATGAATGCCACCAACAACCTTGAACTGTTCTTTACAATGTTGCTCAGCAAACTGTTCTCAAAGAAATCCTCATGTCCACCATTGTTGCTGTACTTTCTGTGGGGCTGCAAGTACAGGAGAATCATGCGTCTTGTGTTCTCAACATTTGTGAGAACAGTGCAAAGCTCTGTGCTTCTGTCAGAGTGGGATTTTTTAAAAAGGTGGGGAAATTGTGGGATATGGATGACATTATGGGATGGAGAAAGTTGCATGCTGAAAACTTGACCCCTAGCTCCTGCAGATCCTTGGGTGAGTCATTACTATCCCACAACACATTGCAAAAATTCCCCAAAAGGCATTGCAGCAGATGGCACACTGAATGCATACTTGTGGTGCACTGCACTTTACATCACACAAGTTCTCTGGGTGAATATGTGTAGCGTCAATGGAAGCAGCCAAGTATGCCCACACCAAAGCGATATGCATGCAGACAAAGCTTGCGTCAGCTGAAGTCTGTAGCATAGACGTGGCCTAAAACTTCCCACCGTTGCAGTAGTCCTGGTGCAGCTCTAGCAGTGGGGAGAAACAAGTTGCTGGTGGCCACCAGCCTCTTTGCCACTGAGAGTAAGTCTGGATACCAGAGAGCCTTGCCTGATTGGCATGGTGGTAGTAACACTGATGGCTGCCTGTGCTTTATCTCTAGTAGAGCTGCACCAGTGGCAGTGCAGTGGTGGGAAATCAAAGCATAGTGTGGGTGAAACTGAAGTGTCTTGGCTTCAAGTATTTTCCTCAGGGACTCTTAGTTTTGCGGGGGGAGCGAGGGGGTAGACTTTATGGATACTTTGGGTGATGAGCAATAAGACATTACAATTACATTGTCTTGATATATAGGTGCATATCTTCATACCAGATTAACTGTGTTAAGCAACATATTGTATATTGATCACATCTTGTTTTATCATTAACATTCCCTTTTTTTCCAAAATTATTTAAACATGACCTTAACATGGTGTATGTATGTTTGGAATGATTCATATTAACATTTTGGTTTTTTGGGGTGAAGCTGTATGTTTTGTAGGGAAAGGAAGGGAGAAAGTCTCAAGAGAATAGAAAGAAAGGAAAGGCAAGTGGAGGAGAGGGCATGTAATTTAATTATCCTCTGTATATATTTGTCTTGATTGTCTTACAGCTATGGGATTACTCAAAGCATCTCAGTGATTTCAGTATTTCGATTGTTTTCCTAAGGGAGGACATTCTGGGGTTTACTTGAAACCATATAGATTTCAAACACTGATTCTAGTTTTTCAAATGTCCTTGTTTCATAACTGCTATTTTCCTTGTCTTACAGTGGCAGCATGGAACCTGCTTTTCACAGAGGAGATCTTCTGTTCTTAACCAACCGAATTGAAGATCCCATCAGGGTGGGAGAAATCGTGGTCTTTAGGATAGAAGGAAGAGAAATTCCAATAGTTCATCGAGTCTTGAAAATTCATGAAAAGTACGTATAGCGTCTGGGTGATGATTGTATTGCAAATGTCTGTAGCTGTGTCACCTTGGGCTGTGCTTATCTCACAAAATATTCTGGTTGGTAAGTGGATGGGAGACATCAAGGAAAGCCCGGGTGCTGCAGGAAGTGCTGTGAAGGCTCTTACCTCAACACTGACCCGGTGTCCTACCAGAGTGCCAGGAAATAGCGTGCTGCTGGAAGGGTCTTCATGCAGATGAATTACAGTCAGGTTCTGATTACTTGTGCTAAAGATCTCTTGCCATTTTTCATAAGGTGAAGGCTAATCCTGGAGTCCTGACCCCAACTACGGGCAATTCTGCCTCCCTTAACTTCTTCTGCAACATTACTGGAATACAGTACTGTTCATTTCCTGTCCCATACTGCTGGGTAGTGTTCATATTCTCTGTTATGTAGCTCCTCTGTTCTGCCCCAGAGGTGATTGCATTTCAGTGGTGAGTGAAGTGACTTCTATATATTTAAAGTTTTGAGATCCTTTAGATATATGTAGTGTGTTTAACTTAAAACGTGTTGGTTTTTAATATGCCAGTTCTCTTGTTCTCATTCTGGGACAGAGTAAATCTACCTTTGGAAGGCCTGATTACCTGGACTATATATCATTCCTTCTCTGTAAACCTTGAGCCAGCGTGAGTCTTGCATTTTGTTCTGGAGTGGGGGAGATGGTCATTCTGATTTGTTCCTTGAGCAAGTTCTGGGCCAGCTTCCAAGAAAACACCATCCTGTGTTCATGAGACTCCCTCTTCCATGTTTCCAGTGGCTGGTGGTGGTGGTCACACATGGGGGCAGTTCCTCAGATAACTTGGGCCAGTCCCGTGGAGGGATTTGAGAATAAGCTCTTAAATTGGATCCTATATTCCATGGAGAGCCAAGGCAGAGAGTGGTTTCTAGAGGTGATGGGCTCCCAGTAGGTGGTGGTGCTGCATCCTGAATAACTTGGAGTTTTATCAGGACTGATGGAGTCATTCCTAGATACAGTGAATTGTAGTAATGGAGTATGATGGTCACATGTGTGAGAATTACTGTGGCCAAATCCCTTTGATAGATAGGGTGGCTTTCCACCTTCAGCCTCAATGCAATTCTAATAGCTACAGCTATGTTGGTACCTAGAAACAGTAGAATGTAGAATGACCCCAACGTTGTAAATCATCTCGACATCTGGAGGGTAGGATGCCTCAATGGTGGGGGTGATGTTAGTCGTGATGAGTTCTAAAAAGTGCTTCCTTCCCCACCAGCATGATCTGTCTTGCCAGACTTCAGTTTCAGCCAGCTGCTCTCCTTGTGCAGCCCCGCTTAACTCTCCTCTCAGGGTGAGTTCCAGATCTGCTAGTTAATAGAACCAGTCTTTTTCTATTGATTTATTTATACAAAAATCTTGATCAATAAAGGAAACACACTGTGATATTTTTAGTCTCTTCTCAGAGTAGAACTGCACTTGGACCTCCAGTCTCCTTCTGCATGCAACGAGTGCAGGTGTGGCTGAGATGTGGCTTCTTTACTAAACTTTCCTCTTCCTTCCCAAACTTCCCATCCTTGACTTCACTTCAGAGTTAAACATTTTTTAAAGAATGATATGAATGTGTTCAGCTGTTGCTGAGCGTTGAGATGGCCATGGATGGACTGTAGGCAAGGCCTTGTGCTTTGCATTCTGTGGAATCCTCTCCCTTTCCCAGAATCTCAAGTTACATTTAGAAATAAAATCTAGTCCTCATGTTTGTAAAGAGAACCTTTAAAGCCATGAGCAGTGTGAAGCAGAGCAGACAGCCTGAAGCAATGGGTCTGAGGTCTAACCAGACACATTCATTTCAATGGGTGTTAACTCTGAAACCTAAAGATAACCATTTAATTTTTGACATTTCTGTCATCACCAGCAGCGAGTTCGAGTATTTACCCTAGAGTTAAGCTGCCTCCTGTTTCTCCCTAGATACCAAAAGTCCCAGCTGTTCTATACCCAGTGGCCAAAATTTCTAGCTTCCTGATTTACAATTTCCATTGTGTAGTAATGGGCTGTCAGTATGAGACTCTGTAGCCTATTGAAAACCAAAAATGCGCAGATTCTTATCTTTCTCTGACTCCAGATCAAATCTCCTTCGTTTACAAAGGAAAGTGTGTTCTACCCATCAGCCCTACAAAGTCCTTCTGGACTAAGAACTAAACTGGATTCATTCTCTACCTCCAGAGGTAAAGATTCTGCTGTCAAAATTAACTTAACAGTTCTATCGCTATGTGAGACAGGCTAGAATCCAGTTCCCTCTCCCAGAGCTTGGATAAGGATGAGAAGCTGTGGCAACTTATGTTTAGCACTCAGGTCAGCTGCGTATTCTGATAGCTAGTTTTTCCAGGGTTCAGATCTGCACTGCGAGAAGAAGCTACCGTTGCATGATCCTTTTTGAGAGCAGACCTGCACTGTAACACTCCTATTTTGACATTCTTACGTGTTGCTGAATTACAACAATAAGCTCTCTGAGGCAGCCTTCATGTACTGTACCTATGACAAGGCTGTCAGTACCTAGGACACTTTAAGGACGCTCCTGCTGCTACTCGAATGCAGCTGGCTCTGCGTTCCTCTTGGACTTTCTTCTTCTTGGCTGCAGACAGTGTCAGAGCACCAGTAGGTTCGAGTGTGGTGGAGGGAGTGCACACAATGAAGAGCTTCCACATGCTTTCCTGCAGGTGATTGATTTGATGGTAGGCTTGCAAATTGGGAAGCTCATGACATGCTGAACCAAGCCATAAGAGCAGCTCCAGTTGGCACATGCTTTCAGAGGACCATTCACAAGTGACTGGAATGTGCCGAAGCCCAGTTGATAGCACCGTTTTATGGACTGCCACTTGGAAATATGCATCACTTGGGAGCTCTAAAAAATGGAAGGAAATAGGAGACACTACAGGTCGAAAGGGAGGCAGAAAGGATCAGAAGCAGGAGAGAAATTACTGAGAGAGAAGCAATCCCATCAGTGCCATCCAGAAACTCTTAGGAAAGAACATCAATGTGTTGGAATTAGTGGAGCCAGGAGCGCTCTCTCTCTTGTGTTTTAAATGTTTCTAAATATTTAATCTGCCCTTCAAAAAGGGCTTTGAAGGGGGAGGGTTCCATTTGGCTGGGACCTCTGACAAACCTGTGTGTTTGAAATGTTTGTATAGCTTAGTCCCTGCAGTCGTTGTACTTGCTTGGAATAGCTGTGTGGCTCATCTGTGACCTGTGGTCTCTTTTCTTTGTAAGGCAAAATGGAGACATCAAATTTTTGACAAAGGGAGACAATAATGCCGTTGATGACAGAGGGCTGTACAAACAAGGGCAGCACTGGTTGGAGAAGAAAGACGTGGTGGGGCGAGCAAGAGGGTAAGTGAAGCTATCCAGCAGAGGAGGGTATGCTCTGACCAGTGCTTGTCTCCAGTGTGAGCTGGAAAATGCCTTCTTCTGTTGAGCTCTTCCCTGTTGGGGTTTCTGTGGTTTTTGATTAAAGTGGCGTGTCAGCAAGTAATGTGTGGAATTGAGTAACAAAGGCAAGTTCACTTCTTGGCTTGCCTTGACCAAAGGTATCCATGTGTGAACTGCCCTCCAGGTTTCTGCTCATTTCCTGTCTTGGAGGTGGATGAGCTGTCATGTAGCCTCTTCCAGAACTCAATTAAAGCTGATCTGCAATAGGAGTGTACCCTTTCACTGCTTTATGATGGATAAAGAAGGCTGAAAAGGCTTTTTACATTCAAAATTCAGGTCTTGCCTGCCTGATGACATTTGTGCCAAAACTGCACTAGGTCCCTAGACCATGAAAGTTCAGCATCTGAAGATGGCGGGGATTTTTTAGTCAGGCTGCTTAAAGTTAATGTCTATTTAACTTTAATGCTTAATGAACAGTTGGGAGAAATGCCATCTCTGCCAAAGGTTCAATGCTTCTTTCAGTTACGGCACAAGAGCTCAAGAAACATCCCTGAGAACCCAAAGACATTCCCAGCAAAACTAGGGATTCATAAACTCATTATTTTTGATAATTACAATAGAAAGCTTTCAGGCTTCTTTTACCCACGATAAAGAATCAAGTAAAGGCACAAGCTTAACTTAAAAAAAAATCACCAAGTTAATATCAGTAGCACTTGGATGAAAATTTTCAAAGGGGAGTACAAAAAGTCTTTTGACTAGAGTTGAAGATCAAATAGCTTAATGACTTGTTGATGCTAAATACTAAAAAGGCTTTTTGTTGCTTTCAGGCAAAGCATACTGGTGTATTGAAGAGTGTTTATATTTATTTTCTTATAAAATTAATCATTTTAGCTTCATTAAAAGAAATGATTGGCTGACTGAACTTTGGAAGGCATAATGCTAAGATTTAGCCATGGATATTTTTAGTAAAAGTCATGGACAAGAAACAAAAATTCACGGCCTGTGACCTGACCATGGCTTTCACTATAAATATCCCTGACCAAAACTTCACAGCTTCTGGGGTACTGCTGCTCTGGGGGAGCTATGGGGCCAGTGGTGGGGACTGACTGCCTCCCACCACCTGCTTGTATGAGGTCTCTGGAAACCACTGCTCCCGTGGCCTCCGGCGTGGCCCTTGGGACCGCTGCTGCTCCAGTGCCCCAGCAGCCATCTGAGCAGCTGGCTCCAGGGCCGCACCAGCAGTGGCCGGTGCTGCTGGCTCCAGGGCCACCCCGAGGTCCGTGCCAGCAGCAGCCGGTGTGTCAGGCCATCCCAGGGCCAGCTGTAAGTGCTAAACTTCATCTAAATGTTCTCTCGACTGTCTGGGAGATTGGAGTCCATTGTACCCAGATCTCTGCCTTATCTGGACACTTGTCCATTACAGAGCCAGTCTAAATATTAAAGTATGCACAGCCCGCAGCACAGGCCTTAGGCTCCACTCTCCTACAGCTGGAACCAGATGGTGACCTGAAGAGCTAGTTAAAGTTTGGGTGTCCCCCAAAGAATCTCCTTGGTAGAGCTCTAAAATCTTCAGGCCTGTCTTTTGTGTCCCAGTGGACATTAAGGGTGGAAAGTTCATTTCTCAGGCCTACCCCAAAATGGCAAATGCTGGCTCTACTTTTGGTGTCAAATCTATGCAGAGTCCATCTGTCCCAAAACTTCCAGGTGTCTTAGACGCACTTCATAGTAGTGTGACGTTGCACTCCATATGTTTTATGGAAATATGCTTATAAGTGTGAATATGATGTAACTGGAATATGCTTTATGCAAAAGGTCTCTTGTAAGGTATGATAACAAAGGTTATAACCTACTGAATATAGTCCTCCTATTTGTATGTATCATTCTTGTGTCTGAAGCTAGAAATATGAAGTATAACTCTGAGGTCCTATTGTAATTATGCGAAGTATGGGCCATTAATGGTGGTTTAGAATCTTGATGGCTCCCATTGACTAGGACAATTGGTTTAAATGGCTCTGCTTACTTACAAACCTTCCTCTGTACCTATTGGCCAGCCCAGGAAGAATGGAGGCTGGGGTCTCACAGGACATGTTATCATGTCACCTGATACTGGAATCCATCTTAAATCTGGTACTTTTCCTTTTAGAAGGAGGGGTGGGAACCCCCCCTTTGGGACCCGGAGAGACAAAAGATTCCCGCCTTGTGCCAGAGCTATAAAAGGGGGTGGAACAGAACAAAGAGGGCCGCCAGTCATTAGAACACCCCTGCTTTCCACCTAAGATATCTGCTGAAACTAACAAGGACTGTACCAAGGGAAAGGATTGGGCCCAGACTAGAAAGGTGTCTAGTCTGTGAAAGAAGCTTATTGGAATATCTCTGAGGGTGAGATTTTACCTGTAATCTTAATGTATTAGGCTTAGACTTGCGTGTTTTTGCTTTATTTTGCTTGGTGACTTACTTTGTTCTGTCTGTTATTACTTGAAACCACTTTAATCTTACTTTTTATACTTAATAAAATCACTTTTGTTTATTAATGGACCCAGAGTAAGTGATTAATACCTGGGGGAGCAAACAGCTGTGCATATCTCTCTGTGTTATAGAAGGCAGACAATTTGAGTTTACCCTGTATAAGCTTTATACAGAGTAAAACAGCTGGATGTCTGGGTGCTGGAGTCAAATGACCTGCTGAGCAGTTTTTAGTTAAAGTCTGCAGCTTTGGGGGCATGGACCAGACTTGTGTTGCAGCAGGCTAGAGTGTCTGGCTCAACAAGGCAGGGTTCTGGAGTCCCAAGCTGTCGGGGAAAATGGGCTCAAAGGTAATCGCAGCACGTCAGGTGACAGCCTCAAAGGATATGTGCACAGCTGACTGCTTTGAGATACTGGTAGTGATTTTAAGTGAGTTTTAAGTGTGGTGGCTGGAGAACAGACAAAGTGGTTACTGATTTGTTATTTTCTGTTTGCTTATTTCGGGAAAGTGACGTAGGAACAGAAAAACAGGAAAATGAGTGAAAGCAGTGAAGCGATTGCGAAGTTGGAGCTTTTTAGGCTGCAAGTTGCAGAAAAGGAGAGGGAGCACCAGAGATTATTGCAACTGAAAGAACTGGAGATAAAAGAAAAAGCGAGAGAGAGGCAGCAAGCTCAGGAGGAAAAGGAAAGAGAGAGGCATCTAGCCCTGGAGTTAAAAGACAAAGAAATTGAGGCCCAGAAACAGGCTCAAATTGAAGTACAAAAAGCTGCCCACCAGCAAACCCTGGATTTAAAAGACAAAGTAATTAAGGCCCAGAGACAAGTCAAAATTGACCCAGAAGCATGAACTGGCTGTAATGGAGTGGAAGAGACAAAACTCTTCAGCAGCTGGCTCCACTTCCCCAACAATCCACAAATGGGAATGGTTATGCCTGCAATATGTTGAATCCAGTGATATTGCTGAATATTTCATCACCTTTGAGAGACTGTGCACTCTCCATGTGATTCCTGAGGATCAAAAAATGACTACATTGATTGCAAAATTGACTGGGAGAGCTCTGGACGTATTCAGTAAGATGCCTATTGCTGATGCTTTCAAACTATGGTAAATTTAAGGAACTGGTTTTGAAACAGTTCCACATTACACCTGAAACCTACAGGGTAAAATTCATGAGTCTTAAGAGGGGATCTGGATTAAGTAATGTGGCCTGTGTAAATGAAATGAGAGATTTGTTAGACAAGTGGGTGAGGGGAAAAGGCATTACAAGCTTGGAAGAAATGTGTGATTTGGTTACTCAGGAACAATTCCTGAATATGTGCAGTGATGATGTAAAACAGAATTTGTGGGACAAAAAGGTGGATGCAGTGGGTGAATTAGCTGGGTTTGCAGACTCTTATGAGCAATCACAAGCCGCAATTAAACATAACACACTGGCAGAGGGGTGTAGGGTTGGTGGAAAGCAGAATCACTGTTTTACCCCTGAGAAAAAGGAGGCTGGGCGTTCACCTCCCCATTCCCCTGTTCTCGTCCCAAGTCTCCTGTACAAGCAAAGGAGCCCAGAAGGTAAGTCCACTGGGCACCTGAGGAATAACTGTCCTGGGCTGAGAGGGGACGGGCACCAGGTAACACATGAAGTTGCTGCTTCTCAGAGCACAGGGGTATTCCAGGCTACTGCCTCTTACCGCACAGGATTTGTAAAGGTTGCTTCTACACAAGCAAGCAGTGAGCATATGCATGCTGTTAAGCTTAATGGCAAAGTGAGCCAAGGGTGCAGGGATACTGGTGCAGAGATTTCTGTGGTCAGGAGGGACTTCATCCATGAGAAGGATTTATTACCAGGAAAAATGGCAGAATTAGAATTGGTGGGAGGTTATAAGGTCCTTGCATCTTTAGCTGAGGTACACATGGAAACTGGTGACTTGCAGGCTGCGGTGGCACACAATTTTGCACAGTTTCTACTGAGGAATGATTTTTTTGATGTGGCAGAATCTGTCCCAGGGTTTGCTAGAATTATTATAGAATATGAACCACTGATTTATATGACAAACGGGATAGCGGAAATAGAGGGGCTTCAGAAACCAACCAGAATTGTTAGAAGCTTGGAAAAACTCCCGTATGAGGAGACTGCAAAGATTATGGTTGCTTACCTTAGCGTAAGAGAGTAAGAAGGGGCATGATAGTTATACAAAATGATGAATGCTGTAGAGAAGGTACAACAGGAACTCTATCTTCCTGTCTCATGATACAAGAACACTGGGACATGCAGCGAAACTGAGATGCTGCAAACTTGAAACTGAAGAAAAATTCTTTTTTAGCAATGCATAATTAGCTGGAGAAACTGATTGCCCCAAGATATCACTGAGGCCAGGAGCTCACAGGGTTGAAAAAATGTTGGAGATTTATGGACAACAAGAATACCCCAAGTTTTAATACCAGGGCTTTAAAACAAAAACCAAGAACTTGGGAAGGGAGGAAACCTGACTGCTTCAGAGCTTAACCCAGCCTATTGCCTAAAGAGGGTTAAGGAGGAAGCTTTCCCTAGGGGAGGCTTTGCATCTTCCACTGAAGCAACTGTTCATAGAGAGTATCCTGTGCTTGATGGAGCACTCCTGTCATCCAGTCTGGCAATTTCTTTGTGCATATTCCAGGGCACAACTTAGCCTGTGAAATCTTCAGTGGAAACTATCTGAAATAAGTGATTTTTTTTTTTCTCTCTTGTAGATTTGTCCCCTACATTGGAATTGTGACTATTTTAATGAACGATTACCCCAAATTTAAGGTATGACATACTTATTTTTGTCACATTACACTAAGAAATGATTTTCTTGTTGGTTTGCTGAGGAAGCTTCTACGCACACAAGCTAAACTGTACTTAGTGGCAGCTCTTCTAAGCATGTTTATTGTTTGTCTGTAGAGCTGAATGCACATTCTGATTGGTGATTCTACTGCTTTGTTTTTCAGTATGCCGTCCTCTTTTTACTGGGCTTATTTGTGCTGGTCCATCGAGAGTAGCCCAGTTGCACTGAAGTTCCTAGCGAAGATGCCATGTTTTTTGTAACCAAGCGTTTTGAGTAGAGAATGGCCTGATGTGTGGTGAGAAAGGAAAATGTACATTTCAATGCTTCTTAGCAGTTTGGGTTTGTTTTTTTACGGTGTAAGGAAGAATGTTAATCTCAGTATTTCCAATGGCTTGTCACATTTTAGCCTTTTTGTACATCGGTGAGTTTTTATATTAAAAGTCGAAGCCAAATGTTGTGTTTTGTGTTTTGAAGCTGAGCTTCATTTCTGAAGTGCCTAAACAAGCATTCTCTAGCTCGGTGCCGCTCCTGGCTGCGAGTGACCCCCTCCAGTTTATAGTTTGACAGTGGGGATGGTGGTCTAGAGGCGACTGCCTTTTTTTCAGAACATGAATAAAATATTTTGCATATCCTCTAAAATGATACCTGCCACGTTCTTGTTTTAAAAATGGTTGGAATGCAAATTCTTCCAAGGCCTCATTGGAAAGGCCCAGGAATTTGGTGTTGTCTTAGGAATTAAACTGTCGTTTGTTTATATGTTGCAGTAAAATAGCAGCTGTCACTTTAACTTTCTTTTTATGCGGTAAACCGTTCATATCTTTGGATATCTTAAAATCCTATTAAAATAATGTGCGTGTCTTGGACTGTGGGTAGGAGCTGCTTCATCCACCACTGCAATGGAACCACCACATTGGAGGACCACAATGGCTGCTCAGCAGTGCACAGTGACGCTGAGCAGCCAAGGAACTTGGATAAGAACATCAGAACGGCCATACTGGGTCAGACCAAAGGTCCATCTAGCCCAATATCCTGTCTTCCGACAGTGGCCAATGTCAGGTGCACCAGAGAGAATGAACAGAACAGGTATCAAGTGATCAATCCCCTGTCGCCCATTCCCAGCTTTTGGCAAACAGAGGTTAGGGACACCATCCCTGTCCATCCTGACCCTATCCTTCATGAATTTATCTAGTTCTTTTTTGAACCCTGTTATAATCTTAGCCTTCACAACATCCTCTGGCAAAGAGTACCACAGGTTGACTGTGCGTTGTGTGAAAAAATACTTCCTTTTGTTTTTTTAAACCTGTTGCCTATTAATTTCATTTGGTGACCCCCCTAGTTTTTGTGTTGTGAGGAGTAAATAACACTTCATGACTGGTGTGGAGAAAGAAAATAAGGATTTTATAGACCTCTATCATATTCCCCCTTAGTCATCTCTTTTGCAAGCTAAAAAGTCCCAGTCTTATTAATCTCTCCTCATATGGCAGCTGTTTCATACCCGTAATCATTTTTGATGCCCTTTTCTGAACCTTTTCCAATTCCAATATATCTTTTTTGAGATGGGGTGACCAAATCTGCATGCAGTATTCAATATGTGGACATACCATGGATATATATAGAGGCAATATGTTTTCTGTCTTCTTATCTATTCCTTTCTTAATGATTCCCAACATTCTGTTCACTTTTTTGACTGCCGCTGGACATTGAATGGATGTTTTCAGAGAACTATCCACAATGACTTCAAGATTGCTTTTTTTTGCGTGGTAACATCTAATTTAGACCCCATCATTTTATAGATTATAGATAGATAGGAAATACCCAGTTATAGCTGAGGGGTGGGTAGGATGCAGTTACCCAGGCTGGGGTTTGTCCAGGCTACAGAAGTAAATTTCCCTACAGTTGTGAAATGTGCTGTGGGATCTTCGGTGATCACAATTGCTCTAGCCCTGTTTTATAGCTCCTCCCAAAGATGGTGGTAGCAGCACAGTACCCCTTTGAGTGTTAGGATAGTTGGGGGGTAGTGCTAACGTAGGCCTTGGCTATACTTGCAGCTGTACAGTGCTGTGAGTTAAACCTGTCTTCGTACAGCTGAGTAGGGAAAGCGCTGCAGTCTGTCCACATTGACAGCTGCCAGCGCACTGTCATGGCCGCAATTGCAGCGCCATTGGGAGCGGTGCATTATGGGCAGCTATCCCACAGAGCACCTCTTCCCATTCTGGCGCCGTGGATTGTGGGAAGGGGGCGTGGGTGCGGGGGATTCTGGGTCCTGTCCCAACGCCCTGTGATGCATCGCTTCGCTTCCCAGAAATCCCTTTGTTTCCGTCCACCTTTGGCACCATCTTTCAACGGTTTCTGTGCAGTGCAATCTGTCTGCGGGAAATGGAGCCTGAACTGCTGAGGCATATGCTGACGAGTCTCGCCAGCACGTCACGTTTGGCTGTCGAACTATTCCTTAAGATCCAAAGTGACAGTGAGAGTGAGGAGTCCGACGATGCTTGAGGCATTCACGGACATGCTCAGCACTGTGGAACGCTGTTTTTGGGCTCGGGAAACAAGCACCGAGTGGTGGGATCACATCGTCATGGAAGTCTGGGATGATGAGCAGTGGCTGCAGAACTTTCGGATGAGAAAAGCCACTTTCATGGGACATGCCCCCACCCTGCGGTGCAAGCACCCGAGATTGAGAGCTGCCCTGCCAGTGGAGAAGCGGGTGGCTATTGCAATCTGGAAGCTGGTAAGTCCGGACAGCTACTGGTCGGTCACAAACCAGTTTGGAGTGGGAAAGTCGACCGTTGGAATCGTGTTGATGCAAGTTTGCAGGACCCTTAATCGCATCCTACTTAGAAGAACTGGGTAACGTGCAGGACATAGTGGATGGCTTTGCACAAATGGGTTTCCCTGACTGTGGAGGGGCAATAGATGGGACGCACATTCGTATTCTGGCACCACCCCACCTAGCATCTGAGTACATTAATTGGAAGGGATATTTCTCTATGGTTCTCCAGGCGCTTGTGGTTCACCGTGGGCATTTCATTGACATTAACACAGGCTGGCCAGGAAAGGTGGATGATGCACACATCTTTTGGAACACTTGGCTGTTCAGGAAGATACAGGCCGGGACTTTTTTCCCAGAGCAGAAGATCACGGTAGGGGAAGTTGAAATGCCCATTGTGATCCTTGGAGACCCCGCTTACCCATTAATGCCGTGGCTCATGAAACCCTGCACAGGGAGCCTTGACAGCAGCAAGGAACGGTTCAAATACAGGCTGAGCTGGTGCCAAATGACTGGAGTGTGCCTTTGGCCGTTTAAAGGGCCGCTGGCGATCTCTGTATGGGAAGCTGGACTTGGCCGAACACAGCATCCCCGTGGTTATATCCGCGTGCTGTACCCGCCATAATATTTGTGAAGGGAAGGGTGAAAGCTTCACTCAGGCATGGACCTCCGATGTTGAACACCTGGAGGCTGAATTTGCACAGCCAGAGAGCAGGGCTATTACAGGGGCCCAGCACAGAGCTGCCAGGATTAGGGATGCCTTGAGGGAGCAATTTGAGGCTGAAAACCAGCAGTGATATCTGGTGCCCTGCACGGGAGTGAAGTGCAGTAGTTCCAATCTTTAGGAATCAGTGTTTGCTAAGCAGACTTGCAGTGCCTGTTTATTTCCTGGGCTAAGGAATCTTTTACTTTATGCATTAATAAAGAATGTTTTCACAACCAAAAAAGTCCATTTATTGAAAAGAAAATTTATTTACTGAAAAGAAACACAACTGCTTGGGAATCAGAAAGGGCAAGGGGGTGGAGTGGGGAACGTTACAATCACAGATTCACGTATGTCCTGTCTGGTGTGCTGTGCAGTGAGTGCTGCACTTCAGGATAGCTATACTGCATGGTGATGGGGGTTGAGTGCAGAGGGTAAGGGTTGTGGTTTTCAGGGCTGGGTGGTGAAAATACTGGTGTTGGAGGCAGCTGGTGGCGTGAAGAACCCGGAAGTTGGGGAAAGTGAGTTGGAGGTAACAGTGAGGCACAAGGGAAAGAGTTTTGGGACAAGAGCTGTGGAGGTGGGGGCGTTTGCAGTATTGCTCCTTCTGCATAGCTATGAGCTCCTGGATAGCATCTGCTTGGCGCTCCAGGATGCTTATGAGCCGATCTGTGCTTTGCTGCCGGTGCTCCGTGCTTTGCCGCCGGTGCGCTGTTTTCCTGGCGGATCCTGCTTTCTCTCTCCCTCCAGTTCTGTGCTTTTTCATTCTCTTTAATAGATTGCCGCATCACTTCTTGCAACATGTCGTCTTTGGTTTTTCGCAGTCTCTTTCTGAGTCTTTGCAGGCTCTGAGCAGGCGATAAGAGGGACGGCTGAGGTCTCAAGGTTGTTGCAGCTGTATAGGCAAAATGCAACATTTAACAGAGGCAGCATTGTTTATAGCAGACAGAGTAGTGATTTCCCCCGCACTTGAGGGCACACACAGGGTCTACACAATAGCATAATTTTCCCGTCCCAAACAGAGCGCACACAACCCACGGGAGCCTCAAAATGGTGAGTAAGGGGGACTGATTGTTTCTGGGTTTCTGTGCCTTGGGGAGAGCCAACAGCTGCAGGGGGCACCTACACTGAACACTGTCCCAACATTTTCCACAGGAGTTTGTCCTGGACGATATCTTGCTGCTGAGGGTGACCTGGGAAGGGAGGGTCTTCTACTGCAATGCAGCTTCCGCCCTGGCCCATATGCAGCTTGTCTGCGTGCAGCAATGGTCTCCTCGCGGCACAGTGGCGCAGATACGTTAGCCTGGCTGGGACAAGGACCACGGTGGCTCTCCCGCTAAACCTGCGCAAGCGCATTGCACACATTCTGGATGAGACATTTGAAGAGATTACCAAGGCCAAGTACCACGATGTGATAAACCACATCAATGCACTATTCCGCATCTAGGCATGCATGCCTAACCTTCCTCTCCCGAAGAGCCCGCACCGAAAAAATTCCTTCCAGAAAAAAAACCCGCTTACTGGGAACCTGCTCTTCTGTTTGTCCTCCACCAAGTACCGACCGCTGCGACTGACTACCATCCTCCTGGCTCGAGAATAGCTCCTGGCTGCATGCCTCCAGGGATTCCGGGGTGTCTCCATCCGCCCCACCACCCTCACTCCCGTTTTCCTCCTCCTCCTCCCATCCCGGCCCTGAAGAGTCAGAGTGGAGGTGGGGTTAACCCCAGTATTGCATCCAGCTCTTTGTAGAATCAGCAGGTCGAAGGGAGAGCACCCGAGCGGCCATTTGCGTCGCAGGCTTTGCGGTAGGCACTCCGCAGCTCCTTCACTTTAATCCTGCACTGCAGGGCGTCCCGATCATGGCCCCTTTCCATCATGTCCTTTGATACCTTCCCGAAGGTATCGTAATTCCTACGGCTGGAGCGCAGCTGGGACTGGACAGCTTCCTCCCCCCAAACACTGATGAGGTCCAGTAACTCGCCATTTCTCCATGCTGGGGCTCGCTTGGCGCGTGGAGGCATGGTCATCTGGAAAGATTCACTGATAGCACTCCACGCCACACCTGGCTGAGCAAACAGGAAGGGGATTTTTAAAATTCCTGGGGAATTTTAAGGGAGGGTCACATGGTTGGTTACCTGAGGCCAGGGCAGTAGAGTTTGAACTGATGACCAGAGTGGCTAGAACAGGCATTGTGGGATACTGCCGAATACTTCTGGAGGCCAGTCACAGCGCATTGGGGGGCCACACTGGTGCTGCAGCGGTGGCGCAATACACGCTATTCCTCTCTGGGAGGTGGAGTACATGCAGCGCTGCAGCCACGGAGATACAGCGCTGCAAATGCCTTGCCAGTGTGGAGGGGGAGTGAGTTACAGCACTGGGGGCGGCTTTACAGCGCTGTAATTCGCAAGTGTAGCTAAGGCCGTAAGGGCAGGGGCGAAGGGACACCACCTATCACTTCCTGAAATAACTTGTTTTTTCTGTGCTGGTCCTCATCAGAGCAGTGATTCTGCTTGCACAGGTTTAGCCCAGGGGGCTGCCTGAGACCGTGGTGTAGGTTGTGCATTTACCTGTTGTGTCCTGCTATCTGCACTGGGTGAGTCAGGTTTACCAGGATGTTTGATCTAACTCAGTGGCTGCTCCAAGCCAATGGGGGCTGCAGGAAGCTGCTTGGGACAAGGGATTTGCTGGCTGCCGCTTCCCACAGCCCCCATTAGTCTGGAGCAGCGAACCTCGGCCAGTGAGAGACGCGATCGGCCGAACCTGCGGACCCGGCAGGTAAACAAACCGGCCCGGCCCGCCAGGGGCTTTCCATACACAAGCGGCGGCCCCAGTTTGAGAACCACTGATCTAACTCATGAGAGAATTCTGTTTTTGCTTGTTAGTGAGACAGGGCTCATACCTGCCTCTAGGCAGTTACTGAGAGCTTAGCAGCACCACCCCCTCATGCTGTGATGTGTGAGTTCCTCATACTGCTGCAAATAAGTCTGCCCATTGCTTGCTCGCACATCACAAGCTTCCTGCTATAAACAGTTTCCACGTCTCTCTGCAGTTTTCTCTGTGTCCGTAAAAATCCATGCCTTTCAAATCTTCTTAGCAGCCCTCCCTTTGATCTGGGAGAGACCACAGAAAGTCGACCACCAGTTCCTGATTAGACATATCAACCAAGGCCCTCGTTCCCCATCTTTCATGAAGGTTGCTGGCACCAACAGACAAGTATCATTAAGCTCAGCGCTATGGTGTCATGAGTACAAACCCCATCTAGTAAAATCACAACTCTAGACATGAAAAGAGCAAAAGTGATGAACTTTAGACTTAACTGGCTTCCTGAACATGACTTGGATACTAAAACCAAACCCTTTGGGTGCTCTACCCGGACAGGTTCTCCTCCAGGTGCAAGATATGTGCAGCCATTACCTGGAGCTGTACGGGACCAAACCCTCCAGTGGGTGAGTTGGAGGATGTGGGCGAGTCCAGCACTGTGTTAAACTTTACAGAGCTCATCAGCTCTCTGGTGAGCTCCCTAAGGAGCAGTTGGGTCCCCCAGAACTCACTGTACCTTCCTGATGTTTGTACCTCAGAGTTCAACCACTGGTCCTGGACACCACACCTTGAGCCAAAGGGGGCCAGTGACCCATTTGATGTCTTGCAGGTTCTGTTCTCAGGGTAGGATGAAGCACAGTAACTTTAAGACACCAGGGAGAACAGGCCAGATACCAGAGCCCTGGCGCGCTCCAAACTGGGAGAGATGCCTTTGTATGAGATCTCTGGTTCCATAGTGGAACTTTGTAGCCCAGGTCCCTTTGTACAAAACTACTTGCCCTCAACTCCAGCTGTTGGAGCTCACAGGAATGGAGTCCTGACAAGTGGCTTCTTCCAAGTGTGAGAGACAGAGATGGGAAAGCAGGATGCAGCATGAGCAGAAAGAATGCTGGCAACAGAAAGCAAACTTCTGATATATCATCAACACTGCTATAGAAAGAATACAGGCCAAAGGCCCTGGAGCCAAGCCTGGGGACCCCTGAGGGCTGAATGCTTCTTCCTTGGCCTATCCACTGAGTCTCCTCCCCCATGGGTTTGAAGTTTGCACCAGGCTGCCTGCAGGCCAAACTCTTCTGCTCCTTGGGTTTGTATTAACCCTGGACTGCCAGCAGCCTGAGTTGTTATGCATGAACTCTTAGTCCTTCAGCTGGTCCCAGGTTAAGGAGAGTTCTTTTAAATTCTGTTCATCAACACCTCGTGCCTTCATTAAAAGGTTGTGAATGTGCTGATGACGTGGTGCTCTATTGAGTCCTCGCACCTTCGCACCAGCATCAGAGCTCTGCATGCAGCAGTACTTGTGACAAGCATTAGCTCAGTGACAAGACTCAAGTGAAGGTTGTGGCAAGGGCTCCTGCAGTAGCAGTGGGCTGTAATACTGGGACGTCAAGGAGAGTTTTGAGGAAGCTGTTTGGCAGAGAAGAGCAATTGCCTCTTTGTTACTTAGAGAGTGGCCTACGTGCCGGCTATTGGCTGTCTACATGGCAACCATTACCGATTACTGCCAGCAGGTATCAGCAACAGAGACAGATGAACACGGCTGCATTCCAAGTGTAGCCAAGTACAAACTTGCACTGGTTCAGCTGCAGTTGTTGCACAAGTGAAGGCAGGGGAGGCCTCAGAGTGAGCCCCAGCACGAATAGTGCAATGAACCAATAGGGCCCCACTAGAGGAGAATAACAAAATAAGATTCAATGGTAGATTTCAACAAATGCATCTGTGGGAAAATAATCCCAACCATAGACCCTCACTGGAAAGGAGAGAGTGGGACACAATTGCATGAGGGAGATGAGGGTTATGCTGTTACAAGCTGCTTACACAGAGGCAGCACATGGCACAGCAGGGAAGTAATTGGCACCCTCTGTCTTGCTGTAGTGTGACCACATGGAATACTGGGCATCACACCCAGCCGGAAGAGTGAGAGAGAGAGAGAAACCTGAACTGAGGAGGCGTGTAATTGATTAGAAGGCGGTGTGTTGGAACTAAGGAGAAGTGGGGTGAAGTGAAGCACAGTTTTGCTCCACTGGTTTAGGGTCACTAAAATAATATAGCCAGGAACCATAAATGAGAAACTCCTCTGGTCTGCTGTAAGTTACTCCAGGGCTGAAGCAGCACCAGTGTGAGAAGGAGAGAGGTGTATCCAGGACTCTAATGGCCCCCCTGTCCTGTGCTGAGGATCTGGCCCTGTGTTCCTAGTCATATGACTGCAAAGAAAACCTGGAAAACATGAACTGAGTGGAAAAGATGCGGTGTTGGCTTCAGGCTGTCTGCAGCCTCAGGAAACAGTACCTCGGAGGTGTGGCCTGCTCCATTCATAGGAGCAGAGGTCATTTGTGAAACATGAAGATAGATAAATGGTTATTTATTTCACTGCTGCTGATTGCAGCAGAAACATGCAGCAAATATACTTATCCCACATCTCCAAAGTACCAAAAAACGCCAACTGCCCCCATCCAGTTACCAAAACCTCCAGCGTTTCCCTGGGAACTCTTGCAGTACAGTTATGGGGGCTCAGGACAAGGATCTGTGTAGATTGAAAATGTGGGGGGGAACATAAATGAAATTTAATACCAAAACAAGAGTGACTGTACTGAATGCATTATTGATTTTAATAGTTTTGCTAAACATTTCAATTTTTAAAATATAATTAAGCTACCACAGAATTTCCAGTCTACTGGAATAAGTGCCACAGCATCCAGCGACCTGTGTGCTGACCTTTGTGGCAGGGCCTTGAGCCTGGCTAGAGAACTAATGCTCCTGTGTTCCATAGGGTGTTTGTGCTGCTGTGCTTACTGGGTCCATGCTTTTTTATTGAAATAAAATCTGCAGATGATGAAATAATGGCTGCACTCTCCTTTCCATGCAATGGCAGCGCTCGCTTCAGGGGACCTGAGAGATCCAGGGGCTCAGTGCAGTTTAGGAGAGATGAAGATTGTCAGTGAAAGAGGAGTGGGGATTTGTTTATAAACTACACCTGTGCAGAAAGCCTGTTTCCCAAGTGTAGTCTGAGCACAGAGTTCTTGTTCCTCTGAATGCTTCTGGCTACGCCGAGTTACAGGCAGCCAGAATTCAGAGAGCAGTTTCTTCTTGACTGTTTAGTGGCCTGATTAGAAGACAAATCGAATGAGCGGTTCAAGATGAACACTTCCCAATTCAGCACAATTAACCAATGCGTGGATGGAAAGGTACAAGCCCAGAGCTCTCTGGTGTAATGTTAGGAGGTTGTGTTTTGTTTATGGAACTGCATTGATTTCCATATGCTCATTGCTGACTCCAAAGATAAATCCATAGAAGTGAAAGGTCTTTCTCTAGCAGAGAGGAGCTTGCAAGGAGCAAATAACAAACAAGCCAATGCAAGGAATGCAATCTGACCTATAGATTGTGAAGTCTTCAAGGCAGGGACTGTCTTCACTTTGTGTCTCTAGTGCCAGATACATGATCAGCACTTCATTAAACTCCCATCCAGCCCTGCAGCTGACTTCTAAGGCCTTCAAATGTATAAGCTATTCAGGGTACCCTTTTCCTGAGTACATTCATCAGCTGAATTCCAGAAGTAAGTCTGTGAATAAATGTTTGCTTTTATTGAGCAGAGATGTTTGTAAAAGCAGATTACATGTAGCATGCCCCTTTGAGAAAAGTTGCATGCTTAAACGTTTACTAGCTTGAGCAGAGGAAGATGCAACTTGCTCTCTAGCGGTGGAGGGGATTTCAGTCTGGTCCTGCAGGGCCTTGTTGGAGGCAGGGAAAAGGACCAAAGGGCAGTGCTCCGCAGCCTACTGTAGGCCTTTGTGTAAGGTAACGTGTGTCTGAATTGCTTGCTGCCCTGCCAGCAGAGCATGCATTTTCCAGTGCTCTATTGCTTCTGTTGCTTCTTCTAACTCTGCTTTTGTTTCTGTTACTTGCCTTGCAATTTTGTAGCATGATGGGTTAGCCATCCAACAGCCGTGACCATAGTTTGCAATATTCTACATTTCTTACTTCTATTCTTCTCCTTCAAGGCTACAGTCTCTGCCACTGCCTTATTGATTCCAGTCTCTGTCTCTCCACTTTCTATTTTGAACATATATAGGCTGCCTTTATGCATTACCCAGCATATCTATTCCTCAGAAAACTGGGGGTCTGATAGGAGGGGAAAAGGGATTCCCTAGTGTGATTGGGATTCTGGGGCGGGAGGCACACTGAGGTTACTCAATTAGGGCAAAATGTAAAGAATGGGGCAGACAATCCCCAAAGCTGGTGGGTACTCCAATACTCAGATCCACCCAGCTAGCCACAAAACAGCTTCTACAATACCTTACTGGTGACACAGAAGCCAAAACAGTTCCTTTAAAAGTAACGCAGCCTTTGAGCTCCCTCCCAGACAGCCAAGTCAAATATGAAAGTTCGATCAATCCCAAAGGATTGGACACATTCACTCACCAGTTAATGAATATTCCAGATCTTACCCAAATACTCACTCACAGCCAATTCTTATTAACTAAACTAAAATTTATTAAAAATTAAAAGGGAGAGAGTATTGGTTAAAAGATTATACAGACAGTTCTGAGTTTGGTTTCATAGTAGAGATGGTGAGCTTTCAAGTTGCAAAGAGTTCTTAGAATTAGGCCATATTGTCAGTCCAATGTTTCATACACAGGGTGAGCCAGATGGGACTGGAGATCTCCATCTTGCAACTTAATGCATTCCCTGATAAAGCTTAAGCAGATTTGAGATAAAAAGGATTAGGACCCAAGAGACATTTATACAGTTCCAGGCCTTCTCTTGACAGCACGGAGTCCTTAGGCGAACAATAGGCCATCATCAAGACTTTGAAGTAGACCTATTTCCTAAGCATCACCGATAATTAGTTACATGGATTAACATAAGGCAATTGCAGTTGATCTGGTATATACTTCAAAGAAATCAATACAGGGATATCATATTTACACTTCATTTAAATGTTAAGATCTCCTTTTGATCTCTGAATTAAGAGACTGCAGCATAGACAGGAACTGTTTGATTACATTGTCAGCCTCTAACAGTAAATATGTAAACACACACAAACATCATCTACCAATATGTCCCTAGAGGTTGAATTTGGGTCATTTATCCTGCAGGATGCTTAACCCTTTCTGGCCATGTCTCACACCTAGCTTGGAGCTTTCTGCCATCTAAGGTTGTGACCCTAACATCAGGCAGCTCACCACAGTGGGGGCCACCAATGTTGTGAGTGCTGCAGAGCATTCTTAAGGCTGCTAAGTGCTGCTGGTTTTGGAGCTACAGTGTTTGCTGCACTAGCAGAGAGCACAGCTTGCTGATTCGAGGTTGTTCCTAAACAGAGACCACAGGCTCAGTTCGGTGGCGCAAAGCACGCATCCTGTCCAACAGGTCACAGGGACACGAACACATGTATGCCCGTGACTAGGTGAAGGCTCAGGACACCATGGTCCTGTCCCCTTGGCAGACACAAAGGTGCCCCTCCTATAACTTCTCCTTTTACATACTGATACAAATGCTTTGTATTACACTCCATATGCTTTTCCTTATTACCCTGAACCTTGTACCTGCTAGTTTGAACAAAACATCCTCATCCTTTATCCTATCCTTCCCTCCTTACCTTTTGAGGGCCTTGGTGTGTCCCTGTACAATCTCCTACGAATGTGTTCACGCTGTTACTTGAGAACTCTGGGTGTTTCTGTACCATCCTCTCTGGTCAGGACTGTGCTTACTTGGTACTAGCTAATACCTAGTGCTTTGCTGTTCTGTCAAAGCCAGGTCTACTTGGGTTCACAGCCTTTGGTTCACACTGTTCGTTATGCCCAGGGCTCCAGCCTCCCAGCAGGCCTGAAGCTTCCACAATTCCCTTAGCGTTGTTGGGATTGAGCATGGGTTGCTGCATTGTACCACATGTGCAGGCGGTGCTGCTCTGGCCACAAGGATCCTCAGTCCCCCCAGTGAAGCCAACTTCCATTGCCTCGCTGAACATGGGGGGCTGTAGGGTGAGTCTCTGCAGGTGCCCAGTATTCTACCCTTGGGCGAGGGCGTATGCTGTTATCTTCCTGCAGGAGATGCACACCAATGTGGCCAAGAAAGTCAGATGGCAGCTGGAGCGGGGGGACAATTGCATTTCAGCCACAGTGCAGTTTTTGAGTGGGGTGGTAACTCTGTTCTCTCCAGACGTGTCCAGCCATCTGCTGCATCTCTGGGTTTGTGTGGAGGGACTGATCCTCAGTGTTGTCAACATCTGCACCTTGAGAGTGGTCCCAGAGTGGGTGCAGTTCTATCAACAGGTATCCACCTTTCTGAGCACCTCTGATTCTCAGGAGTGCAGGGTCCTGGCGGGGGATTTTAACCCACCCCGGATGGAGGTGACTGCAGTGGGAAAGAGAAGGGCCAGGTACCCACAGACTTCTTCAGGGAGATTGTCAACTGTCATTGTGTCTTTCTCTGGAAGGTGGCTGTAGATGGCTGTGGTTAAGGCTTTTGCATTCCTGTGCAGAGCAATGCAGACTTGGAGAGGACCTAGCAAGCTGCCTGGTAAAAGGCCTTTCTCCTTTCATGCACATCGATAATGCTGAGCTCAGAGAAAGTGAAATGGCTCAGACCTTCAGTGCCATAAACAAGGGAGTATTTTTATCTCCCAAACCTCTGACATTTCCAGGGCAATAAACTCAAAATATGATGTAATTGATGGCAATCTGTTCTCCAACCCACCCACCATCATTGTGTTTCTAAGTGGGGCCTTGTGCGACTTTCTCCTGTGGACAGGAGACACTCTTAGGAAGATGATTCTAAAAACTCTGTCTTGAAACTGGGATGGGAGGCGCGGTCTCCTGAGAACGAAGCCCTGAGCTCCCTTTGCTGGAGTGCAAATGGGCTGGTTACATGGGGAAAAGCTGGCTAAGTTTGAGAAACAAAGCCTGGTCTTGTTCTGTGATCTGCATGGAGAGGATCCCTAAGCCCTTCACAGTCACATGCCCGTTGGTTCTCGGGTACATCCACACTGCTCGCAGAAATCCAGCCACCAGGAGCCAGGGAGCAGCAGCGATGGGCTTGTCCCAATAGCCAAACTGTTTGCAACGTCCTAGAAAATCGATATAAGTTATTTCTCTAGGTCCTTTGGTGTCTGCTGGGGCATCACACAGACACCTTTTCCTGAACACACATTGCACAGAACTGACTGGCTTGGAGAGATCTAAGCCGTTATCACTGTAATCCTTCTGCGAGGTGCCACAAGCAGCAACAAGGCCAGATTTAATGTGTGGAGGGGTCCTTACTGAAATAAATCAGCCCACACCCAGAGCCAGATTCCTAGCTCTGGCTCCGGTAAATTAAAATAAAACATTCCAACTCCCTTGCAGGTAGTTTTCCCCACTCACCTGCCCTCCAAGTTCTTGGGAACATAGAGCCACAGACCGCTTTTATCTGGGGGAAAGGAAACCAGTGAAAAGAAAAGCAAATTCCCAGTGTATCTATTTGTGTACAGGGAACTGAGCAACCTCAAAACAAACTAGCAAGAGCTTGGTCAAGGCCCCCAGTCCCAACAATGTGTCTCCAGCCCATTAAGTAACCCAATGCTAAACTGTATTATACTGTTCAGCCACTAAGGAGCCAGAATTTACCAATGTACGTTTCCAAAGAGCCACAGTAATACGTCAGTAGCTCCTCATCAGCTCCGCCTCCCCCCAGTGTCTTCCACCCACCAACAGCGCCGCCGATCAGCATCTCCCCCTTTTTCCCAGCACCTCCCAATCACCTGTTTCGTGGCGTATAGGAGGCTCTGGGGAGGAGCGAGGGCATGGCAGGCTCAGAGGAGAGGGTGGGAAGCGGTGGAGTGGGGGCAGGGCCGTGGCAGAGCCAGAGGTTGAGCAGTGAGCCTCCCCCCAGCACACTGGAAAGTTGGCACCTGTAGCTCCAGCCCCGGAGTCGGTGCCTATACAAGGAGCCACATATTAACTTCTGAAGAGCCCCATGTGGCTCTGGAACCACAGGTTGGCCACCCCTGCCTTATTGAAACTGCTCAGCCAGGCCTGGCAGAGCGTTAAATGATCTAATGCTGAGCACATCTGGGGGCTCTGGGACCCCAATCTGGTCACAGAGGGGATCCAGAACAGTGGCTCCCCAGGAAGCCCACCCTCCATCACCCCACTCTCCAGTCAGATTAATCTCAGAGGTAGTCGAGGGCATCCAGGACAGTGCAGTGACTTCACCTCTTCTCTCCTCAGCTAGGTGGATTGGGGGGCTTGTGAAATCAGGTTGACTGGGATGAATTATATTTGTCCTTTGATTCTGTATTAACTGAATCTTGCCTTTCCACGATTTAGCCCAGGACTGATGTCAGGCTTCCAGCTTATAGTTACCCAGGTCATCCTGCTTGCTCCGTTTGAATATTGGCACCACCTTAGCAGTCTTCAAGAATCTCCCTGGAATTCCAAGATTTATTATGGAAACAATCGAGTGTCCGTATCGGCTCACTTCTCGCCCAATGAGGAATTGTCCCACGGCAGAAATCCTGCCCTTCTCCAATGGCTCCACATCAGGGCCAGCCCTTTCCAAGCTTTGCTCTAAGTGTCCTCCACCCGCCTGCAGGACTCTATAGCAGTGATTGACTGCAGCAATGCACATTCCCTTTTCCCTTGCTCAGACTGGGATGGGTGTAGGGTGACCATATTTCCCAAAGTAAAAATGGGACACCATGTGGGACTGACCGTCCGAGCCCTGCGCTGCCTTGGGCTGGGGTTGACTGCCCAAGTCCCATGCCACCTGGGGCAGACAGCCTGAGCCCCGCCACCCTGTGCCTCGCATAGTCACTTGGCTCCCCCCTCCCCAAATATTCTTTTATGATGATCAGTTGGCAAGAGCAAATGAGACAAATGCCCATTTTTGCCAACAAAATTGGGACAACCAGGACAGGGCTTAAAAAGGGGACTGTCCTGGCCAAAATGGAACATATGGTCACCCTAGGTGGGCAGCATGTACAGCTGGGCTGTGCCCACTGCCACTGTGTGAAAATAGAAAAGCGCCTTCTTGACTAGAAACCTCCTAGGTAGGAGGGAGGAGACCACCTTTTCCATCCCTGTCAGAGCCTGCTTTTTTTTTCATGCCTTGTGTGCAGTTAAATTGGAGCGAGGTTAAACCCATTCCCCCTGTTTAAAATTCCAGCAGGTGGTCTGGCTGCTTCCTGCCGCTGTCAATGTAACAGCATCTTCCCCGGGGGGTGCTTGTTTTCCCGCCCAGGTAATCTCTCTCAGGCATTCTGCTTCTCTCAGAGCAGCACTTAAATCTTGTCACACTTTGGTGCCTACAGTAATTGGCCCTGTGAATGAGGACTCTGGCTTTCTTTGCCCTGCCTGTAATTGGTATCACTTAATCCCGGGCTGAAGCCAGAGTTTGCACATCTGTCCCCTAATCCTTTATATACCCTCCGCAACTTCCTCCCCAGTAGCTGGCCACTGGTTTTGATTTACACACAGAAAATGTGGTTTCCTGGTGGGCACAGGAGAGCTTCAGTCCGAAACCCCACCACGGACAAAGCAGGAAATGCGGAGTGGAGGCGACACTGCGGGTTCAGGTGCCACATCCTAACCTTGGCCACCTGAACCCGCAGGGACATCCCAGCACATTGTTCCTCCCTGTGAGGGGGGTGTTCACCCCAAACTAGCCCAGAAAGGGTTAATGTGATAGGCCACACCTGAGGGAGAGATTGATGGACAATCTTTGACTGCAGATGGGGCCCGGCGGGGCGGGGGGGAAGAGAGGGAGACTGGGACTGTAGTCACTCTGTGGGCTTATAGAGGGAAAGAAAGGAGGTGATCCAGAGGGAGAGTAGAAGCCCTGGGATCCAGGCCCTGCAGGAAGGCTTTACTCAGAAGGCTGGTGGAGCAGAAGCCTGATAGGGTGAAGTAGGAAAAGACTCAGGGAAATGCCAGTAAGGTGTGGGACAGTGCAGACCTTGGCCGCTGATTTGAGAGCCCCTGAGGGGGAACCCAGAGTAGTGGGCAGGCCTGGGTTCCCCTATCAGCTGCTGGAGAAGTGGCACAGTCTGGGCAGTGAATTGGAAGAGTACCCGAGCCAGTTCTTGTGGAGTGACATTGAAACCCTGGAATGGGGAAACCACATAGTGACCTGGCTGGAGGGCCAAGCCACGAAGAGGGAGCATTGTAATTCCTGGGCGTGAGAGGGACAGCAGAGTGAACAGGAGATGGATGGGGGCATCAGACTGGGTGGAGCTGTTCCCCCAGATGCAGCCACAAGGAAGTGCCCCAATGGTGAGGAGAACCCCATGACACTCCCCCAGCCAGCAGCAAGGAATCTCCGCTCAGTGGAGCTGCCCAGGGCTGCTGATGGGGCACAGAGACCAGAGGGCCAGGCTGTGTAGAGAGGGCTAAGCATCAGGCCACCATCCTGCCCATCCACCTACCCCCAATCCCAGCAGCATCCCAATCAAGGCCCATCCCATCCACCGGTCCCCCCTGCCCCATAAACAACCCCTTGACAGCCCTGAATGGCCAACAAGAGCCAGCTGCACAATGCAAGATGTTACAAAGTGCTCTTAACTTCACAGACACATTCAGATGGGCTTGAAATTTGGCATGCCTATTGCGGACCTGGTGTCCATCAGCAGCCCTATGGCCCCACACTGGGCCAGAATCTGGGCAACTCCACTGAGCGGAGATTCCTTGCTGCTGGCTGGGGGAGTGTCATGGGGTTCTCCTCACCATTGGTGGGGGTTCCCTAGGGAGGGGAGACCCTAGTACTGAGGGGTGTACTGCCAGGGGGCAGCACCCCAGATAAAAGGGCATTGGGGTCCAGGAGGGATACGGGGGCTGGAGGACAGGTGGACCACCGGCCTGCAGGGGGCACTCCAATGCTGAAAAGAGCTAATTCCGAGGATGACCAGCAGGAGGCGCCGCAGGGGTGAGTCTGCTCCTCTACAGAGCCCCATCTCCCCAGCCAGCCCCGAACATGCTGACTGCGTCTGCCCCTGAGGGCATCTACATTTTAATCCTGTTTATCCAGCAGCAGCAACACTGCTCAATAACTGTACTAGCTAGTGACTGCAATATGTCAGGCTGACTGATACTGATGGGTTACTGTGATAGGAATTAATCTTTGATCATGCTGCTTAGTTATTAATTGCCCAGTTGTAGTGATTATTAATTGCCACCTTCATTGTACGTTCTGTTCACTTATTTCCACCAACTCTGCTCCCCATTGTCCATTCTTTTCATCTTCCTTTTTCACTTCTCCATTTTTCTGTTTTCCCCTCTACATGATGTAATAATGTTCACACTCTCTTTCCTTCACCTTCCAGATCCTGCCTCCCTCCCTGTATTGGGCTTCCCTCTTCTCATCTGCATTTCACAACTGTGCACTAGCCTGCCCCAAACTAACTGGCCGTGTGGACCCTGCTACCGTGCACTAAAATTGACAGGACTATATCAAAACACACTGAAACTTTTAGTGTGCAGTGGCAGGGTCCCCACGGCCGGACTGTGCTTGGCTGGTTAGTGCACTGTAGATTCGCACTCTGCCTTGCCCTGTGCTAAGCTGCCATGTAGACAAGCCGTTAGAAAATTCAAAGCAGGTCATTTGGAGGGAGCAGGTATCTCAGATTTTGTATCATCTACCTCAGACCCTGAACTGACACAGCAATTTCAGGGCAACCAGCTTACATGCATGCCTTTTGGAACACTTTGAAAAGTAAAATCAGGCCATTTGGGGGAAGAGGGGGACTGTCTCTTGGGAAGCCCCTGACCAAATGTGCCCAGACTGGACACCAGGTCCGCAACAGGCATGCCAAATTTCAAGCCCATCTGAATGTGTCTGTGAAGTTAAGAGCACTTTGTAACATCTTGCATTGTGCAGCTGGCTCTTGTTGGCCATTCAGGAGCTGGAAGGAAGCCCAGTGCGATGTCCATTTCAGGCAGGCCCTGCCTATATAGCAGAAGGTAATAAACCATTACACAAGCTAGCAAATTTTAGAATGGAGGGGGGGGCTGAATCTCAGGACCCCCGTGACCAGATGATTCCAACTTTGCATCACTAACTTTATGCTTGCCCTGATGTGGCATGGCAATCTATCTATGCATGTGCATTCTAGAACACTGTGAGAAATTGCCTCTTAAACAGACAGCTCTGCTCAACTGTTGCAATGAACATCACTAGCAAAAGGCTTCTCTTCTCCTTCCCTTCTCTCTTCCTGGCATGCTGCAAAGTAGCCATCTGGTGAGAGTTTAGTACTGTCGCTTTAACTGTGCAATGATTAACTGGTACCGATCTCACCAATACAACAATAGAGCAGAACCAGGTGAAGGGGAGGTTGGGGAATAGTAGAAGCAATGCCATGATGAGGGAGTGGAGAGAGACAGAGAGAAAAATAGAGCAAGAAGAAAAAAGAAAAGATGCCTTTGCAGTGCAAACAGGGAGGGATTACCCTGCATGCCCATGTTGCAGAGCAAGAGGGAGAAGCTAGTGTCGGTTATAAAATCCATGAATAAAGTCCAGTCATTTTCCCAGGGGTAGAATTAGCTCTGTCTTTTGTCAGCCCTGCACAGCGGAGCTTCCAGGTCACTGAGGTTACCGTGCTTATCCTACACCTGTGATGCAGTAGGAACTTTCCATTGCTGCAAGTTCATCTGCTTCATCGGTGTAACTGTGCCTCTGTGGGTCACAACTGAGAGTGCCAAAATAAGAACCAGCTGCTGAGAAATAGGGCAGATACACCCCAAGACTAGTGGCTAATCCCCCATAGGATATACCAAACCAGCAATGAAAGTAAACTTCTGTTTCACCACACTGGCTAACAAGAAGACATAAAGGCAGTTTCCTCAGGCATTCCAGTTCTTGTATTAGCACCAAAAACACTGGCTTTAAAGGTGAGTGATTCTTTACACCTGTCTCATCAAATTAAAGGTTCTTCTGAGCCCAAAGGACCAGCGGCACACCCAGGTCAATATATAACTTGGATCTTATACAAAAATCACAGTGCTGACAATCCTTTAGTATCTAAAGGTTTATTCATAAAAAGAGAAAAAGAAAGGTGAGAGTTAACATTGCTTAAAGGAATCAAATACATACAGTAATTGCAAAGTTCTTGGTTCAGGCTTGTAGCAGTGGCTTAAGTAAAGTCTGACTGTTTCCAAATCATTGGAAGGTCATCACACTAATGGGAGCATTTTAACCAATGGACTAAGGGCAGGTCTTCACTACAGGGGGGGTTCGATTTAAGATACGCAAATAGCGTAGCTGAATTCGACGTATCACAGCCGACTTACCCCACTGTAGGGACGGCAGCAAAATCGACCTCTGCGGCTTCCCATCGACTGTGCTTACTCCCACCTCCGCTGGTGGAGTAAGAGCGTCGATTCGGGGATTGATTGTCACGTCCCAAGGGGACGTGATAAATCGATCCCCGAGAGGTTGATTTCTACCCGCCGATTCAGGTGGGTAGTGTAGACCTAGCCTCAGTCCATATCCCAAAGGCTGGAGCAGGATAGAGGCAAAATGGAGGAGTGCCCAGTGGCTTTTATATCCTCTGTCATGTGCAGGGAAACCCATTGTTCTTATTGTGGGAAATTACAGCAACAAGATGGAGTTTGGAGTCACATGGGCAAGTCACATGTCCATGCATTTTGCCTAGTCATTGCAGGAAGCAATTACCTATACTCCAGACAGCATGTTTACTTGACAGTCCACTCGGTGTAGATGGGCATCTCCCATGGTCCATTGTGAGTTAAGTGTCCTTTTGATGGGGCACTCAATTTGAATAGTCCCTCCAAGATGTACTGGCTAGCTACCTTGTTAGTTACCCCAGGAGCAAACATTTGAAATACAAGTATAGAGCCAATACTCATAACTTCAAATAAAAAAATGATATATGCATACAGATAGCATAATCATAACCAGCAAATCGTAACCTTTTTATAGATGCCTCACTTGACAACCTTTGTACAAGATTTGTTGCAAATATATAACAGTGGTTGCAACAATGGTCTATATGGTCATATTTTAATCAGATAATGTCACAATCGGGGACCAGCCCTTCCCAGGGTGGTGAAAGGAGAGAGCGCCCCAGGAGGCTGGTATCTGACTCCCCCCATTCATCAGACCCTCTAACTGGGGCAGTATGGATGTGGTCCTGTTATCCTAGATGGAAGAAGAGATGACAGTAGGAGGATAAGCACAGAGCTGGGCTCAATACGGCTAATAGCATACGGCATAATAGCCGTATGGAGTGGAAATCCATCAACCTCAACAAAAAACTTGCACAGATACAGAGCTGGGCTGAGCCAACCCGCCGCACTCCTGGCAATGTGGGTTGCAGATCTCATCCCTGTATTTGATCACCAGTTCTAGGCTGGCTGCTGTGGCAGATCGGAGAAGGGGGAGTATGGCTGAGAGGGCTCAGAGTTGTAACTCCTGCCAGGCCGAGTCAGGGCACAAAGCCCATGCTGTAGCCACTGCCAGGCTCAGTGTCATTCTAGAATCTATTTTCCGAATAGCTCCTTGAAGGGTCACAGTGTGTCTTTATCACTAGGGGGCCCGGTACTGGAGCCCCCCTCCATGGGTGTCCCTGCGAGTGCTGCGGGACATCTGTCCCTGGGTGTCTGGGAGCATGCTGGGTGCATCCTAGAGGTAAGTGCTGTAGAGCTCCAGGCGCCAGGCTCCCCAGGCTGTAGTCTGCTGTGGGTTCCTATGGTCAGGCACACACTAGAGAGGATTTCTCTACAAGGGCGGCCAGAAACTGAAAGCTGCAAGTTCCCTTGGCAAGATGGCTAGACGATTAAATCCAGTGCAGCACCTAAGGACTGTCCAGTCTGGTCCAGGGGCATAAAAGGTAATAAGGTCCCTCTGTGACCTCTCTGCACTGACCTCCTACCTGCTGGCCACAGTCCTATGTCCTCCTGCTGCACCAGAGAACGATAGTGCCCTCCCAGGCTTTGAGCCCATCTTGACCAGGAGGGCCCAGGGAGAGCCTGTGGATCATAGCAGTCACCCACTCTGATCCCAGAGATATCAGGATACTGCTGGCACCAGCAGCCCAGAGCCATCCACTGACTCAATAAGGGACATAGCTGAGCCCTGCCAAGTCTCCTGGCCTAAGGCAAATGGTACTGATGAAAAGCCGTTTGCATATACCAAAGCTGAGGCCTTCTGCACAGGAACAGAATCTAGGGCCAAGTCTAAATGTAATCTGGGTAAAGTAAAGCAAGCCCCATCTCATGCCTTTGAAAGGTTCCTCAACATCTACTGCCAGTCCCACCACCAGCTCTGTGCAGTCTTCTAAAGCTGCCATCAGGTTTACTAGCGAGAGAATACTGCCTGTCCTGATCTCTGCTGCACCAATCCCACCTGCTTACCAGGGACGGTGATGGGGGAATGGTTCCAGAGTGTTGCCCAGACCTGGAGGGGGTGATGGTTAAGATTAGGGGACAGTACCTTGTGTAACAGGTCTGGGGGGGGGGGGGGCTCCTCAGCCTCTACATGTCTGAGATCAGAGCATTTCATAGCAGGGGAGGGGCTGCTTCTTCCTCATCAAACTCATCCAACATGGGTGACAATTCACTGGGAAAACTCAGCTGAGAGCCTGTCCTACTGAGTGCCAAGGCTCATGCTCTGAAGAACCTTATTCAAGTTCCTGGGGAAACGGGTGGGCCCTGACTCCCTGAAGAGAGAAGGAAGCAACCTGGCCATGCTGGCAGAGTGAGAGCCGGAAAGGGGGATGGGTGGGGGGGAGTTTGACATTTAAAGGACCCATAAACATTTTCCAGTTGTGCTTTCACACCTCCTCATGATCTATGGATTGCAGCCCAGATCTCTGAAGCGCCCCAGCCCACGGTGGGGCATTTTCCACAGACTGCAGGGGGCTTTAGGGCAGACCCTGGGGGGCTCTTTTTGGGGCGCCAGTTTGTGCTTGATAAAATGTGGCCTGCGATTTGTGCAGGAGCGAAGCTTGCCACTTGGAAGGCCTGGCCCTGTGCCGCTGCCACAGGCAGCAGGATCTGCACCCTGACTTCCCTGTGTGCTGTGTTTGGAGGTGCTCCATGAAAGGTGCCCTGACCCCACAGGTGCTGGAACTAGGGGTGCAGGGGGTGCAGCTGCACCCCCTGGCTTGAAGTGGTTTCCATCAGCTAGAGGGTTTACAGTTTGGTTCTACAGCTCCGAATGCCCCCACCATATCCATTGTTCGAGCACCATTGCCTGCTGAAGGGGCCCCCTGCCCGGGCTGGCCGGAACACGTGGCGGGATCTTCCGGGCCAGGGGCACACAGCTGGGCGGTGAGTCGCCCCCGCCAGCCCTGCTCCCGGCCTTAGACGTGGCCCGGGCAGGGGCGGGGTTGGGCGCCCCCCGCCGCCGCCGCGCGTAAGGCGAGGGCTGTGGCTGCTCCTGGCCAGTCTCCGCCCCGCGGTGGGAGGCTTTAAATGGAGCAGCCCGGGAAGCTACAGGCGGCCAGCCCGGAGCACGACCCGCTGCCGCTCTCCCCAGGCACCTGCGCTTCCCCCGGCCCGAGGCGAAGCATCCGCAGCGTCCCCCGGAGCCCGGCGGGGAGCCATGGGCGCGCTGCCCGCCAGCCGGCTCCTGGGCTGCCTGCTGCTCTTCTCCTTCTTCTCGGCAGCCCCCGCGGGCCGGGCGGACTTCGCCGAGCCGCGGGGCAGAACGGCCAGGATCAAAGTCAACCCCCGCGGCAGCCTCTGGGCCACAGGTACCGACCACTGCCCCGCCCGGGCGCCGCTCTCCGCCTGCCCCGGCGCCTCCCGGCGGAGCGCCCCTGGGAAGCCGCCCGCGGCTTGGGCGATCGAAGGGGCTTTCCCGGATCCCGGCGGGGTTGGGGGGAACAGCACCGGGGTTCCCGGGACAGGCGGCCCCGCTCCCCTCCCGGCTGCAGGCCAGCCAACGGGCGAAGCCCCCCTAGTCCGAGGCCCGGCGGAGAGGGGGAGCCGGGCCGCGGGAGAGCGCAGGGGCGGAGGGTGTCAGCGGACCCCCAGAGCCAGCGGGCTGGGGCGGGGAGAGCTTGTCGGCGGAGAACCCCCCGCTGCTGTGGACTGACGGGCAATGAGGAGAGAGCCTTGGGTGGGGGCAGGTGAGGAGCCCAGCCCCAGCGAGGGAACCCCAGCTGGGCAGGACAGGGGACTAGAGTTGCAGCGAGGCGAGCCGGTCTGTGGTACAGGGCTCAATTCCTGTCTCTGGAGAGCGCACCTGGGCAAAGCGTCTTGTCATGGGGCAGGTAGGCTGAGGTGGGGCTTACGTCAACTGGTGCGAGGGACTTGGCTGTGGGGGCTGGGAGCTGGAACCCCTCGGAGGCAGATTCTAGCAGCAGGTGAGCAAACCTTTTAACTACAGGGCTAAATTCACACCGAATCTATGCCTGCTCTCCGGCTGAGTGATGGAGTGCGCTTTGCTTTGGATGTGCTGGTGGGGTCCTATCTGAGGTTAATTCACTGCAGTGCCTTCCCAGCAAAGGAACACGTACTTCTGGGCCAAGGGCGCTCTAGCCTGGAGAACTCAAAGGGCAAATGGGCCAAGGGCTACCCAGGCCCAGGAGGTTCTGCCAAACTACTCACTGTGGCCCATTGGGGAACCCTGGTGCCAGGGAGGGCTGCCAGGAATTGGCACAGGCACATCTGCCTGCAGAAATGTCTGAGTTCCTCCGATGCCAAAAATTAACCGAGAGAGAAAAAAACTAAATCAAGAGAACAGGAGAGTGGGCAAGGAAGTGGGGGAAGAAAGGAGCATGAGGCAGGGCTTAGCCAGGGGACATTGTGTCTACTGTAATAGATACACATTTTAAACACTCTCAGCTCCTCAGAACACATGCATGTTTTAAAAGCACAGGGTTAGCCCTCCCCTGAAATCAGCTACCCCATTACAATCCCCTCTCCCAAAAAGAGATCCAAAAATTAAGACACCAAGCCATCAGGAGTCTATTTTGTGTAGGTCAGAAGTTGCCTCTCCTTTGCATCCTTTTTTGTGTGATGCAGGGGTGGTGGTGAAGACTCCTGAGTTCTCTGGAGCTGGGCTGGAGAGCAAGAGGAGGGCACAAGTCAGGGGGAGAAGCAGGCAGATGCCATCTATCAGTCATCGTACAATCCCCACACCCTTCCATTGCCCAGGACGGGCTGCCCCAAAACACTGTGTTGGCAGCTCCAGAGCACTGGTGCACACTGCATTATTGCACAAGTAGTGCTGGAAATGCTTGCTGGTCACTGTCTCTGGAGAAATAACAGCTGTGCTATTAAGAATCTTAATTCAGATATATGAGCAGGTTGTGGAGCTAGACTGGTCTCTGAGGATTTGTCTACACTGCAAAAAGAGGTGTGGACTTTGGGTCTTCGGGTGGCAGCTTGGGCTTTCAAGCCCACCTGATCCCCTGGGTCTGAGCTTGGGGGCTAGCATGAGCAGCTGCCAGAGCCACCATGTTCACACTGCTATTTTTAGCACACTAGCTGGAGCCCTGCTAGCAGGAGTCTGTCTGCTTGGGCTGGGAGACTCACTTCCAGTTGCAATGTAAATACTCTTAGATTTCTCACTTGTGCTGCTAACCCAAATTAAAGGCCAAGTTTGTGTCTTCCCTGCTGTTTTAACCCGAGTTACCAACGCACTTCTTTTGCAATATAGACACACCCTAAATGGGATAGACCACTTCCACAGAACTCCACCAACACACCTGCTCCCAGCTGAGTGACAACACATTCAACCAATGAAATGTAAGAAACATAGTCCCAGAGGATGAGGGTGGGAATATAGATAGATGATCAGCAGAACAACTGTCCTTGATTAACCAATGATTCTGGAGCCTGGACAATATTACCTAGCTACTGTTAGCTGATTGTCCCTTTTCTGGGTGCATGGCAAGGTGGATTGTTCCAAATCCCTGTAGCAGAGAGATGGCACCCACAGTCCCAGACACAGGCAGCAAATTCCTTGGGCAGATTCTGCCTTGTGGTGAGTAGTAGTGTGCTGTGGAGGCACCAGGGTCTACACTGAGCTAAACACTGGGAGATTAGACACGATTTCAGAACTTCAGACGCAATCAGATATTCGGGAGACAAGGTGCGGGAGGTAATATCTTTTATTGGACCATTTACATACAATTGGACTAATTGCATGTAATAAAATATTGGTATGAGAAGATGCAAAGCAGAGAGCCTGTCCATTATTTTAAGACTAAGTAGAGAAAAAGCAGGAATACCTTCCAGATTTGCACTATTCTGAGACAGAGGAAACCAAATCTATTTCTCAGCTACTCATCTGTGTGTTCAAAATCTAGTATGGCACCTTCAGTACCACTGTGAAACTTGTCTGAATAGAGCTCTTTAAAGGGGAGTGAGCAAGCAAAAAGGTGGGTGTGTGGGAGAAAGCTGCTGTGAAGCTTCCTGCAGACGAGAAGCCAAGAATGGGGGTAGAGGGCAGAGCTGAGGGGTCACAATCTGCTTGGCTAGGAGAGATCCCAGGGAGCCCCTGGAGAATCAGCTCAATTAGGAGTGGGAGTTTCCCTCCAGTAACAGCCTCAGTGTGGCTTGCTGTGGAGCAAACCCCCCCAGATGATGTCCTATCTCAGAATGGCAATGCCGGCTCTGTCCCAGGGTGATGCTCATCCTAGTTAAGGACACAGCTGCTGTAACCCTGGGCACTGTGTGCCACGGAGCCCGCTAGTTGGGGGTGGATTGGTAGCACAAGATAATCCACTAGCCAGGCAGCAATGAATCCAGAATGTGTCGTCGTCTCTGTGCTGCTGCTGCTCTGCCAGAGGGCTCCTTCCCCAGCTGGCAGAGGGAGAGGGCCAGATCGCTCAATGCCCAGAGCAGAGGCTTCCAGAAAAGGGGCAAATTCCTTTACAAACCCAGACCCAAGTGTGGTTTGATCCTTCAGTCTGTCCCCTGGGGCTGCTTCCCCTCAGCCAGACTCTAGCCAAGGGAGGTGTGAAGGGCCTTTCTGCTGCCCCTTTCCCTCCTTGCCCGCCTGAAGCCTGGGAGGGGAGCGGGAGCCAGAAAGGCTCCATGCAGCCTGCAGGAGCCCTCCCCAAACGAGAACTGGAGTGCTTTGCCCTACAAGTGCCCCCTGCCCAGGTTTCCAAGCCCCTGAGAGGTCTCTCAGCACCTTTGTCTCCCTGTTATTGACCAGGCCCTGATGCCCCGGTAGTTCAGGGAAGCCCAGCAAACAACCATATGTCGTGTAATCAGAATCTGCTGCCGGAAGCCCCCATGGCATTAACCACTGACACAGCATGTGCTGGCTATTCAAGCTCCCGTTTGTGGGGCCTTGTAATAACAAGTGCAGAATGAAGAGGCCTTGGTCTGAGCACTAATGATCTCCCCGTACCCCTGCACTGTTTGTGCCCTGAAGGATGAGGGGTTTATGAAATGCTTGTTGTCCACTAGGGTGATGAATCTGCTAAGCAGGAACTACCCTTCCCATCAAGCTATGACCAACTCCTAGGGCAGACATGTGGATCTGGTCTGGGCAGAACCTGTGGGGAAGCAGCAGAGACAGGACAGGGAGCCATTGCAGAGGAGCCCCAATGAGACAATCCACTGACTTAGCCTGGTTTGGAAACCTGCAAACTCCTACTCGCTTCTGTTCTGCCCAATTGAAGCTAGGGGGTTCTTTAGGGATTCTCGGTGAAGGACTGAGTTGAATGACCCGGGACGAGGAGAACTGGATACAACTCAATTTTATTATAGGATGGGAAGTATAACAATTATTAATGTCACTGGCCAAAACTGGGGGAGCAGGGGGGTAGGCTATATTAACAGCTTCCAGCAGAGGCTGGGCTGGAGAGGCACCGGGCCAAGAGGCCCTAGCCCTCTGGTGACTCGTAGATTTCAAGGGCAGAAGGGACCGTTATGATCATGTCGCCTGACCTCCTGCACAGCACAGGCCAGAGACCTGTCCCACAATAATCCTTAGAGCAGATCTCAGAAAAACACCCAGTCTTGAACCAAAAATGGCCAGTGATGGAGAATCCACCATGACCCTTGGCAAAGGGCCCAAATAGGAACATTTAGCTTCAATTGCAACAGTTTTAGCCACTGTATTGAGGTAATTTGCAACCTTTCCTTCCATGCTGGCCCTAGTACAATAGCCTTTCACTTACTGTGCATCCTTCTGGTCATTGGGACACACTGGAGCTAGTGCTGATACAGCTGAATGTTTTGAAGCATCTTCAGCGCTTGGCTCCAAGTTGTGGTATACCTGGCACGCTACTGGTACCTTAGGGGTGCGTTGTGCCACAGCACAGAGTGGCTGCAACAGTTACATTGGTGGGACCAGGAATGTTCTCGGATGTCTCCCCGGGATGTTACTTGTGTATATTGTGTTCCTGGTAGACTTAAGGTAAACACAGTGGGACACAGCCTGGTTAAGCTGCATCATCTTGCTAGCTGCTAATAAGCTCGCTAGCTTGTATCTCCAGTACTGGGCTACCTTGACTCATAATGTAATGAGCCCACAGGCTCCTTATTGGCACTGTTAACCTCCCGGGTACTGTCCAATCCTGAGAGGGCTCCATACACCTCCAGAACAGGCATGGGAAACGCTCTGGAGGGAGCTAGAGGCTGCATGCAGCAGCAGTCTCGGAGGTGGCTGTAGAGAGAAGGCTGGGCAGCTTAAAAGCTGGGTCTGAAGGGCTGAGCGCCAGGCTGGGAAGCAGCCTGTCACTGGCAGAGGGGCCAGTGGTAGCCATGGTGGTGGATCCCAGGGAAAGATTGCAAGTGGGGGTCCATGTGGATGAGTCTGAATGGGACTACAGGTGCTGGCCGGGGAGTCTGTAGGCCAGTGTGTGGCTGCCTCTGGGAGAGGTCTGGAGGAGGTACCCGGGCACAAGATCTGACCTTCATTTCCCTGTGCTGAGCTGCCCCGGGGCTGGGCTGGGATTTGTTGTGGGTTGTGTTTATCATCTGTAGTTTGCCACTTACAAGCATTGTGCTAGGGTCATTGCAGGGTTTATTTCTGGCTGCCCAAGTTCATCCCCTTTGCTACTTGTCGGGCTCTGAGGGTACATCTCCACTGCAAGTGCTACAGCAGCACAGCCGCAGCACTGCAGCTATGCCACTGGAGTGCTGACCGTTCCTACAGTGACCGTTAATCCATTCCCTCAGAAGCTGGGTGGAGGGAAGAATTCTTGTTGGCCATGTTGCAGAGGGTGTGACTTTTTCCATAGCCCTGAGTGGTGCAGCAAGGCCAACCTAAGTTTTAGGTGTAGACCAGGTCTGTGAGTGTTTATGGGAACTCATTGAGGGCTAGATCCTGAAGGGTCTGCTGCTTGGAGAGCCTGACTCCAAGCATGTGCTACAGAACACCTGGGGGACTGGTGTCCCACTGCTCTCCTAGTCGCACTGGGTCCAGTTACAGTTCAGGGTGAGCCTGACTGGGAAAACGAGCTATGATTTTGCGGGTGCACTGTCCATGCAACTTATAGCCCTTAAATGTCTAACTACTGACTGTGCATGCAAATCAGGTAGTTAGCACTGATCCCTATAAAACAGGGGTGGGCAAACTACAGCCCACGGGCCGCATCTGGCCTGCCAGCCATTTTAATCTGGCCCTCGAGTTCCTGCTGGGGAGTGGGATCTGGGGCTTGCCCCACTCCAGTCAGGGAGCAGGGTTGGGGGCTGCTCTGTACGGCTCCTGGAAGCAATGGCATGTTCTCTCCTCCGGCTCCTACACATAAGGGCAACCAGGGGCTCCACTTTACATGCTGTTCCCACCCCAAGCGCTGCCCCTGCAGCTCCCATTGGCCGGGAACCATGGTCAATGGGAGCTGCAGGGGTGGCGCGCAGCAGAGCTGCCTGGCCACGCCACTGCATAGGAGCCGGAGAGGGGACATGTTGCTGCTTCTGGGAGCTGCTTGAGGTAAGCGCTGCCTGGAGCCTGCACCCCTGAGCCAGCCCCAACCTTCTGCCCCAGCCCTGATCCCCCTCTGAACCCCTCAGTCCCAGCCTGGAGCACCCTCTTACACTCCAGAGCCTGCACCCCCAGCTGGAATCCTCACCCCCCACCCGCCGTCCCAGCCCAGAGCCCCCTCCCGCACCCTGAACTCCTCATTTCTGGCACCCCCAGCCAGTGGCCTCACCTGCCTCCGCGCCCCTACCCCCGATTTTGTGAGCATTCATGGCCCGCCATACAATTTTTATACCCAGATGTGGCCCTTGGGTCAAAAAGTTTGCCCATCCCTGCTATAAAAGGTGCCCAGCATTATCTGCAGAGCTGAGTGTGAAACTGGTGTCCGCGCTGAAGACTTCTACAAATGCCTATGCTACATCCCAGCTGATTTACCGGCCCCCTAATGCTGCTGTCTTTTTGTTGGCGCCTGCATGAAGTGCCTGCTTGGCTGCCTTCCTCTGAACGGCTAAGCTAACTCATAGGTTGTTTGTTGGATGGTAATTAAAGGTGAGCTACCAAGATGTTTTTAAGGTTCTGGGAATTACCACCCTGACTCAGACAGGGGTCCCTCTAGCCTGGTCTCCAGTCTCTGATGGGACCAGCAGCAGCTGCTTCCATGGAAGGCACAAGAACCATGCAGCAGGTAGTGATGGATCTCTGGCCCCTAGGGAAAGCTCCCTTCAAACCCTTGATAGTTACTGGTCTTGAAAGCAAAACTTTTAATAATAATAATAATAATATATGGAGATATACCTATCTCATAGAACTGGAAGGGACCTCAAAAGGTCATCTAGTCCAGCCCCCTGCCTTCACTAGCAGGACCAAGTACTGATTTTTGCCCCAGATCCCTAAGTGGCCCCCTCAAGGATTGAACTCACAACCCTGGGTTTAACAGGCCAATGTTCAAACCACTGAGCTATCCCTCCCCCCAGTTATTTCTGCTACTTACTGTGATAACTCTGGATAGTTGTCACCCAGAGTAGTGTTTCTAGGATTTCAAGAGGAACAAAAAAGTGGCCATTGTCGCATTCTCTTTTGCTAGTTCCCCCTCTGTTCTGCCTCCTTCAGCTAGAGGTGGGTTTGTGCTACAGTATCTTCTGAAAAATTCCATTGCAATAGAGCAGTGGCTGCTGCGGCTAATTTCAAAGGCTGCTTGGCATTAGGGAGATGTCTGACTTTTGCATCCAGCCCCCCTGCCAGAGCTTGAAATCTCCCCCCCACTTCCCCCCCGAAGCCCCTGAAACCATCTTACCCATTCCCTGTTCAATACATGTGCCCAATGTCATTTCAGGTCACTTCATGGGGAAGAAGAGCATTGCGGCCTCCCCGCTTCTGGAGTCTCCGGAAGATGCTGCAGCAAACTCCATCCCAATGGCCTTCAGCCCGACTCTCCGAGCTGTCTTGCAGGACATGAAAGAGCTGCTTACCAGAGAGCTCCTGAAAATCCTCTTGCAAGAGAGACTAATAGATGAGAACCAAGGAAAATCTGAGCTTCAAAACCAGGTGACTACTGAGCAATGTGGTGGTGAGAGAGACACCTCTGAGTGAGAGGCTGCAGGAGAGTACAGCAGGGAGCAGCATAGGGCCAAATCATCCCCTCCCCCAGGGCAGCCAGAGGAGGGGCCAAGAAGCCCCCCAAGGCCAGGCTGCAGTAGTTTCCCTCCTATCTGGGTTAAGGAGCCCACATAGGAGGCTAACCCCAGAGATCCAGAGGGAAGGAAACACCTGTTTCCCAAGGGAGGTTGACCCTGCCATCTCCATTGGAGCCAGGCTGTCCTGGACAGAGACCCCCTGAAGCTTTGGAGGGGCTCAGTGGAGTAAACGCTGAAGCAGCGTTAACTCTGGCTTGGCAATGCTAATACCAGAAGCTGGGCTCCTGCTCCAATCCCTTGCGCCTCTGCCACCAAACTTCTGCAGGGCACTGACCCTGCGGCGCGCCAGTGGAATAGCTAGGATAAAGGCTGAAGCTGGACCTTCTCCCCCCTCCACAGCCCAAGGGCAGATGCCCAGGAGCTCTGTCCCCTCTGCTCATGGAGCAGTGGGGATGGTCTGAGCCATAGCTCTTACAAGGGAAAAGCCTGTAGTCACTTAGCCCTTACTAGCGCAGGGTTGATCCTTTCAGTATCCTCTAGAGTGATAGCACAGAGGCATCCCACACACAGGGGCGTAGCAAGGGCCCTCCAACATCTCTGGTGCTGGGAATCCTGCATGCAGGCCGGGGAGCTCCTACACTAGAAATACCAAAAGTAGGTAAACTGGGGGGGAGGGAGCAGGGGGATTTAGCGAGGAGTGACAAAATCAGGGCAGTAGGAAGGCATGATAATAGGTGGCTCAGAATCACCTGCCTGCTCCATCGCATTGTGCTGCTCCAGTGACCTAAAACGCTGATACATGCTGTTTAGCTGGCTGGTGAGAAACAGCGGAGCACAGCAGGGAATGCAGCCTATGTTACGGAGGCACTGGTCACACTCGACAGCTTCTGGCGAAGCTGCGTTGCGCACTTCAAGCTGGGATTCGTGCATTTAGTCACATACAAAGGACACAGCTTGTTGTCCCCCCCGCCCCACAGCTAGTACTCGCTTTTTGGACACCATGAATGCCCTGCAGTGACGCCGCATGAATGAAAACACCTGAATTTGGTTTTAAACACCAGTTTGATTTAATCTGGGCCCACAGCCGCTGATGCACCTCAATCATGGTGGCATGGCTACTGCCTGGCATCGCTCCAGGGCAGAGCTTCCGCGGTTTGGTGCCCTACCTGTGCATCTCCCACTGCAGCCTCTTGGAATTCTGGGAAGTTTTCCCTGCATGCCAGCTGTCTGGGGGCTGTAATGCTGGCCTGGTTTTGGGGTGGCTTGTGGCCGTACACACACAGGCTGGGTGTTCCATTAGCAGTGACTGACATGCCAGGTGGGCGGAGCTGTAGGAGAGAGAGCTGGCCTCTCTGCGTGCTCCATACAGTTCCACACCGAGTGGCTTGTGTTTGTGGCAACTGTCTGGCCAGACCCAGGGGGGACAGAATTTGCTGTGAAGGGCTGGGGCAGAGGGATAGGACAGGGAGTGAGGAGCTACTGAGATTCAGCCGGGTGGGGAGGGGAAGCTTGGTAGTTCCTTGATGGTTAGTGACCAGTGCTCTCCTCCCCCCCCCCCCCACACCTCCTCAGCAGCTGGCACACATGCTCCAGCCCCTCTCCTGGGCTGGGTGTCTCTGCTGGGACCTTCAGTGGCTGGAAGGTGGGATGGGGCTAAGCTGGCTGCTGGTAAGTCACATGAGTGGCTGTCTCTTCCAGGTAGCTGGGGGCATGCCCTGAGTCTCCCCCCTCGCGTACCAGCCTCGGCCACCTTGGCCACTATGGCCAGCCAAGTGAAGGAAGATGGGGAGAAGAGAGCTGGTTTTAGTTGCTCCCTAGGGGCGGGCCTGATCCCAAGCACTGCAGCCGCTGCTCTAGCTGCTCCTCCAGGTCCTACTCTTGCCTCCAGGAGATATTTTGGGACAGAAAACATTGGGGATGGAAACACATGTCAGCCCCCCTCAGTATTTCCAGTGTGGGGGCACTAGCCCCCTGGTTCTGGTGCCCCTGCCCAGCTCCCCGTCCTGAGCTGTCACCCCCAATGGGTGCTTTCTGAAATCTGCCCTTTTTTCTCTGGGTCAGTCACTGCACTACAGTGGGTGAAAATAACCCAAACAATTATTTAAAAGGGACAAAAATTCTGTTAGGCCAAAGTGATACTAGTCAGGCCAGCCAATGATTGACTGGACCCGGGAATACAGTGCAGGCACACAGCCTGACCGATTAAAAACAATAAAAAGACTTACCCAGTTTTGTTCTCTCAGAGTTAGGGTACAGTCTCATTGCAGGAAGCAAAGGGAATCCTATGGTCATTCTAAGGCAAATTATCTACACGGGAGCTCTGTGTATGTGGCACAACCAAATGCATTCAGAGACTAATCAACCCCATTTAGGTAGCATCTGCTCATTGCTCTTGATGAGGAGCTGGAAGACAAACAAAGTCCGGTCTCTTTACAGAAGAGTGGTGCAAACTGCCAGCTGCTAACTTACTGATTCATGCTGGTAGGTCTGCTGGGTTGCTGAGTCCATCTCTCCCTGAGAAATAGTCTCACCTGAACCAATTGCTAGCCACCCTTCACAATGCGCCGGATCCTGCTAACAGTCAAACTGCCTGATTGGCCCTGCCCAAATACACAGTAGTGCAGAGAGACCCAAACCCTCATGCATGCTGCACTGGCCATCGCGGCCCAGTATGGAGGGGCTTCACCATCTCCTACCCTTTAGGTGTCATATGCCCCAGGGGACAAAACTAGGGAGCAGTCCTTGCACTCCCAAGAGCACATGGACTGCAGCTGTAGCTGGCCCTTCGGTAGGGTGCACAAGGGTTGGGGGAAGGCTTCTTGTGCCTGCAAACTCCTTTCTCCCTCCCCCCCCCCCCCACTCCCAAAGGCCTTGTCTTCACTGGGAGAAAAGGGATGTTTTTAGCATGCGTCAGGTAACGTGTTAAAACCGAAGTGTAAACGGGGCACGTTGTATTTTAATTCATGAGCTAGGTGGGGTCAACCATGGGGGGCTCAACATAGGGTTTACCACTACCAGCTAAGGTGTGTTAAAAGCACCCTTTTTCTCCTAGCATAGACATGGCCTGCCCTAAATCAACCACCTGCTCTTCCTCCCATGCTCATTTCCTTTTGTGTAACAGATGAATGCCCTTTCACAGCACCTATCCCATTCAGCCTCACTCCCCACCCATCTGGGGGTGTCTCCAATGGGCCCCTTGCTGTGGAGTACAGCAGAGTTCCCCCAGGGCTCCTGGAGAGGTGAGGCTGTTCTCTTGGGAAGGGGCCAGGGGTGACTGGGGAAGACAGACATGGCTGTTGTAGAGTCCTGGGTACCACAGAAGCTGGGTACTGTTTGCAGCTGTGGATCAGCGCTAGGAGCTCTCTGAACCTGGGTGACCAGCAGGGTTTCTCCACAGCCCCTGCTCGCACTGACACACGTTCTGCTGGAGCTGTCGCGCACAGGAACCATCTCTGGCCTTGTCTGTACTAGAGAATTGAACCAGCGGTGAATGAGCTGATGGAGGGCTTTGGTGTCAACACACACCAGGTATTGTGTGCACTGGGCACCTATCCCACGCTGCCCAGCACAGCTCTGGGGAGCAGTGCCTTCTGGGGGATTCAGAATGCCTTCTGGGATACTTTGGAATTTGCTTATGGGAGCTGGGCCTTTTCACCCACAATTCCCATAATCTCCTGGGGGATTGCCCTGTGTAGCTCCCATCTAGCCCTTTGGCACAGGTGCCTTTTCCTAGGCCTTTTCTGAACTTGGAGGCTGTCATGAATGCTTGAAGGAGAGGTTTCTGCTAGCGGCTTTCAAGGGCAGGCTGAGGTGTCTATGGTGAGAGGCTGGGGGATGTGCCAGCCGAGAGCCAGAGCCCAAAGCAAGCAGCTCCCAGATTTCATCCTGCAGTGGTTCTGTAGCACTGTCCAGGTGGATGGCTGCATGCTGCAAGGCCCAGAGGTTGAGCATGGACTGATGGGACCAAGTTCTGGAGATGGGGGGGCAGCGGCAGCGAAACTTCAGGACGAGGGAGGAGGCTTTCTTTGTGCTCTGTGATTCCCCCATCGATAGCAGCCCCCAGCCTCATGCTCCATGGGGCAAAGAGTGGGTGGGGGGGGTTGCAACCAGGCAGCAGAGGGTGTGGCTGTGGGTGTGGGGAAGATCTGACTCATGGCAGGAGAGGATCAGCAGGCAGGGCAGAGTCCTGTGGAGCTCTGATATTAAGATCTGGGGCAGTAACAGGTGGGGAGATGGGGGAGGGGGGGGATTTGATGAGGGGTGTGAGGTGATCAGTGCTGTGGGTAAGGAAGATGATCCCAGTGGCTGCACTTTGTCTGGACTGAAGAGACCGATCCATATGCAAACAGGTGCATGTAGGAGACTGCCAGCAGGAGGGAGCTGGCTGAGCCATGCTGACTGCTCTGTGACTAACACAGCAATGATCCTATCTGCCTGCTGCAAGTCTGAGCATGTGCTCCAGCGAGGTGAACAAACTGTCAATGCTCAGTGGAGAGCCAAGCCACTCACCCTGCTTACAAGGGGGAATGTTTGGCATGGAGTCGGGCTGTGCAGCTGATCAAGGGTGGGCTGTCACCACCTCACCCCCTTGGTTCAGATCAGTGGGTTCCAATAGGGGCAGTTGGCACAGTGTGAACAGCTGGGGCGATTAGCCCATCACTTCCCAGTTCCTGTAGCTGTTGAGCTCCTGCTTCGCTCAGTCTGTCAGGTCTGGCTGTGGAGTTACAGGCTTTCTGGAGGGTGTTCTCTGCAGCCTATTTTGGCCTTCCCAGTTCTTTTGCGTTTGTTTGCACAGGGGCATATTCAATGCACAATTCCTCCCATGGGTCAGTGAGCTCTTTAACTCTTGGCCAGTCTCCATTTAGCTCCCTGGGGTGGAGGTGCCACCCCTGTATGCTCCCTCAGGGCGTGGCCCAGCGCTGCAGTAGATCTGCCTCAGTGCCCCTAATGGTTCTGGCTGGGGCTCAGCCTCTGGCCCAGGCCCTGCGAGTGTTCAACCCCTTCCGGGAGGGCAGAGTCCCCAAGTCAGTGCAAGAGAGACTGGCTCCACTGGGAGCAGCTTTCAGCCTCTTCCTTTCAGGTGAACCCCAACTGCCAGGGCTGCCTGACCCTCCACCCCATGGTGCCTGGTAACCAGTCACACGCACGCTGCTGCCAGCCTAGCCTGCCCCAAGCAGTCTTCAGTCAGCTCCTGGCCTCACCCAGGCCTCTTGCATGACCTGGGAACTGCCCATGCCCTCTCCTTCCCTAGGCTCCCTCCTCCGCTGAGCCAGCTCTCCCCTTCCCACTGCCCTCCCCAAGCCTGTCAGTGCTGGCAGGTGACATGGGGCGGGGCTGAGGGAGCCTGCAGCGGCTCCATAACTGAGGGGCTCGCACGCCTCTTGCACTTCCCAGCCTAATTTCTACCCTTTGCGTCACCCTGCCTCTTGCTGGCAAATAGTTACCGCCTCATCCCAGCACTTCACTTGGATGGGACTAGGGTGACCAGATGTCCTGATAAAATTGGGACTGTCCCGCTATTCAGTTGTTTGTCCCTCGTCCTGCCGGATGTATGGTCGGGATGCCATTTGTCCCAATTTTTTGGCTTGGGGCACTCCCGTCTTTTTTTTTTTTTTTTTTTTTTTTTTGCGGGCCCTGCCCTTCCGTGCCCTGCCCCCCCCACCCCATGTCTCCCGATATTTTGTTCTTGTCATCTGGTCACCCTAGATGGGGCAACTGTCCCTGCTGCCCTGTGTTGTTGCAAGGTGATACTGAGGGATGCTACTTAACTTTTCTGAATTTGCTCAAATAATTGCCCCTTCCCAGCAGACTGCCCCTCCCCGCCAGTCTCAATAGCTCCCTTTACCCCCCCCCCCCCCAACCTATTCCTCCTCTGATGGGGATGGGTGTTTGTCCCCTCTCTCCTGTTGTTAGTATCTCTGGGAGCAGTCTGTAGGTGGTTGTAGGGAGCATCCCATTTCTCATTGCCTTTCCCCACACGCAGTGGGAACTGAGGGCTTGTCTGACCAGTGTGTTACTAGAGCAACAGAAGGTACAGGGAGCAAGGCCTGGCATATGACATACAGCTTGCCACACCATGACTGGCCATGGACACCCCACCACAGGCACTAACAGTTCCTTCAACTGGAGTATGATTCATTGCCTGTTGATAGGTCTTTTGCACTTCACATAGCTACTGTCATGTGCAGGACGCAGTGGGGCGCAGTGGGGTCCAAATAATGTTGTTTACTCACTGTGTGTAATGTGCCAGGTCTAGGTCTGCACCTGCTGCTGCTCTAGCAGGGTGCTGGTGGCCTTTGAACCATGCACAACAGTAAGGACCACTGGAGGGATCACACACTATTTAAAGGGATACTCCCCAATTCCTATGCACTGCAGAGATGCTTTGGCTAGCAAGTTTCATAGAATATCAGGGCTGGAAGGGACCTCAGGAGGTCATCTAGTTCACCCCCCCTGCTCAAAGCAGGACCAATCCCCAACTAGTCCTTTCAAGGATTGAACTCACAACCCTGGGTTTAGCAGGCCAATGCTCAAACCACTGAGCTATCCTGACAGCACCGAGAGGAACCTCTCCAGGGCCATGCCCGTGGCATCCTTGGTGGAAGTGGGAAAGCTCTAGAACTCTGCCACAGGAGATCAGGAGCAGCCTGAATCTTGTCGCCTTTAGGAATGAAACTGATGCTCCTCCCCTCATTATCGGCCTGATGATGTTTCTCCTGGAGACAGAGGATAAGCACACTCGCTGTAGGGGTGTAAGTGACAGAGCGAAGGCAAATGTCAGTAATGAACATAAATCATGTCTGTATAACTGGAAATTCTGCACACAAAACTTTGGTGTAAGGATGGGTGAGTGGGGTGCCCCTGTGTGCACCCTCAAATGCAAAGACCCCTGCTAGCTGAACCCCAACACACACGCAGCACAATTCTATGGCCAGTGACCGATTCAACAACCTCACAGGGACCTTTCTTCTACCTCCAACTGGTAAGGGAGCCGATGCACACAGCACAATGAGTCTCCTTCATGCTATAATGCCAAAGTTGGTGCTTCCTTGCCTACATCACACAAATGGCACCCACTAGAGGGAATGCTTAGAACTGCCTATGCACAGTGGTAATGATGCATAGGCAAATGGTAGGGGCATACTACAAGAGAGTGGAAGGATGGGGACTGTTTACTTGAGAGGGGACAAGGAAGGGGGGCTAATAGCAAATATACCAATGACTGGTAGAGAGATCACACACTGCTATCTGCCCTGCCTCATTATAGAAGAACAAGGGCTCATTCAGTGAACTTGAAAGGCAGCAAATTTAAAATGGATTAATCCTTTTTTCACACAGTCCACAATGAGCCTGTGGAACTCACTGCCACAAGATGCCATTGAGGCCAAGAGAGTAGCAGGATTCACAGAAGGCTTGAGCATTTCTATGAATAATGAAAATATCCTGAATTACAACAGTAAGGTTTGAACATTAAAAAACAAGGGCCTGGTTCTGTGCTGCACTCCAGTCCCTTTGTGTTGCTTTGGTGGCATAAAGAGCCTGTGAAGCAACCAGATCTGACCAGGTGAGAATTCCCTTAGCATAGGGGAGCCGTCAGCTGAAGCAAATCTGCTGTATCCAGCTCCTACAACTGCTCCCTGCCTGGTATTGGGGGGGAGGGGGAGTATCAGGGGGAGGAGAGTGCTGGCACACTCCAATATGCTGCAGCTGGCAGACAGCTCCTTGGATGTATGACCAGATGATGTAAGTTAGAGCAGCTCCTAGGCTGCTCCAGTGTATGTCAGGGCTGGTGCAGATGTACCATGAACTGTAACCAGCTTGCTGTTGGCCTTTTCTTCTCTCCTATTCTGGGCAGATCTCAGTGCAGGAGAGAGTCTGGGCCCAACCATCTTGGCAGGGATCCACCTGCTTCAGGGCTTGAGGTACCTCCAACTCCAGGGGACTCAGGGGAAGCAGTCCCTGGGGCAGATCATCCCACATTTGCCTACCCTGTTGGCTAGCACCTTCCATCAGGGTGCTGGGCTAGCAGGGCCCCATGTCCATTCTGAACCGGCAGTTCCTGTGTTCCCATAAAGCTTTGTTGAAAAAATGGGCTTGTATCCAACGGGCACGTTAGGCTGTCCTTGCAGGTGAAGTATTCTGAGCAATCATGATGGAGACACTGCAAAGCTCTGGGTAGCTCCTGGCTACTCATGACCAGCAGGGAGGCATTGCTGGCTCAGTGGTGGAGAGCCAGGGATGCAGGCAGGCAGCAAGCTTTGCAAAATGCTGTATGTACATCTGCACCATTGTAAAAACTCCCTCTGGGTTTGTTTTCACCTTGTCGCCAGTCCCCATGCGATGTGATTGGCCTCCCTGTCAGTTACTGGGCAATCTGTGCCTGGCCAATCCTAGCTCTAGGCTTTTCCTGTGCCAGCTGTCCCTGAAATCCGACCCACGCATCTGCCATCACATCACAGCAGGATATTCTATCAGTGTGAAAGTCACTCCTAACGTGGGAGCCCAGGTCACGGCGACACCTGGATGAGTTGGGGAGATGGAATCCATCCCCCAGCCTGGATCTGCAGAGCAGCCCCTCCTGCATCCCTAGCTTGTGGGCTGCAATGCTGGCCACAGTGACTCTGCCCCATTTGTGAGTTGGGGCCAATGGGTCTGTGAAAACTCTTCTTCCCTGGCACATCCCAACCAGCCCCTCACTGCTCTTCTGCTGCCTGGGATATGCTGGCACAGGAACCCTCCACGGGGCGCAGTGGCACCTGTACAGCTGCCCCGTAGAGGGCTTAAGGGACTGGCGGGGACTCATGCTGCCCATAGCCCTGGGTGAATTATACCTGGCAGCTGTAGCGCAGGGACTCATACTATTGCTCTCTTTTCAGGAGATGGGATTGGTAATGAAGGTGCTGGAGAAATACCTTTCAAACTGAAGAAGGGACGAAGGGACCGTGTACATAGACGACTGAGTCCAGCATCAGGAAGGCCTGGCTGGTTTGTAGTCAACACCAGGGAATGTTTGAATTATGGTTCTGTGGAGCTACATCACTCTTATGATTTAGTATTACTGTAATATTGTGAATATTGACCATCTGTATGAAGAAAGCCCCAAAGCCCTGACTGTATATTTCCCTTGCATTTTCTGCATTACTGCTGAGGTCAAAGAGCCCTTGTGAATAAAACTAACTCTTTGCACAGCACGTGCGAGCACTTCCTTTGCAGTCAGCACAGGCCAGCATTTAGGGAGGGGGGTGATCTGTTTCTTGGAAGCCTGAGTCTCCTGTGCACAGTGCGACTGATGGGCAGGGCAGGATGCAACAGAGGGGGGGGGTTGCAGTTGAATGTGAGGGCTGAGAGAGTCACTGAATGTTGCAGGGAGGTTGCAGCAGAGGGTGGGGGGAATGAGGGGCTCAGTGAATGTGGCTGAGGGGATGGAGCAGGCATGGGTGCACTTGCCGCAGGCTGTGATGAAGGCCGTGCAGCACAGGAGTGATGAGCTGTGAGGAGCTATGGGGATGGGGTCCCCCAGGAGTTGTGTGTTTGGGGCTGAGGCATGGGAGGGGTGTAGTGCCCAGGGATCAGGGGTCTGGGGGTGAGATGTCTGAGGAGTGGGGTTTTGGGGGGTGGGTTGCTCAGAGGAGGGATCATGGGGGGGATGCTGAACCTGAGGAGTGATTTCTGGGAGGGTGGATGCCCAGGGCAGCTGTGCCAGGGAGGTGGGATACCTGGGGTGGCTGGAGGGGTAGGCTCTCCAGGAGGATTGCCTGCTGGTGGGTGGCAGAGGGGGCAGGATGCCCTGGGTTGGGGGTGCAGGAAGTCAGGTGTTTGGAATGCAGGGTGGCCAGGGCTGGGACGACAGGGCTGGAGCAGATTACTAGCTGCAGGGGCTGGAGTATCATTGCTCTTTTATTGTTATTTGATTTATTGCTGTAGTATTTCATGGGCCCCTGTCAGGCTCAGGGCCCTGTTGTGACGGGTGCTACGCATGCGTGTTGTGAAGAGAGTCCCTGCCCTGAAAAGCCTGCAGTCTAAAAGAAGAACCACAGAAGAGGATTTTCATAGATTCCCAGGCCAGAAGGGACCATTGTGATTATCTAGTCCAGTGTTTCTCAACCTTTTTGATACCAGGGACTGGCTTCCTGCCTCCCTAAACTGTGTCAGCGAATTGTCAGGGACTGGCAAGGAGGCTGCCATGGACTGGCGCCGGTCTACAGACTGGTCATTGGGGAAACACTGGTTAGTCTCACCTTCTGCATAACACAGGCCAGAGAACTGCCCCAAAATAATTCCTAGAACAGATATTTTGGAAAAAAATCCAATCTTGATTTAAAAAATTGCCAAGAATGGGGGATCCACCACAATCCTTGATAAATTGTTGCCATGGTTCATTACTTTTACTGTTACAAATTTGAATCTGATTTCCAGTCTGAATTTGTCTAGCTTCAACTTCCAGCCATTGGATGGTGTCAGACCTTTCTCTGCTACACTGAAGAACCTGTTATTAAACATTTGTTCCCCATGTAGGTACTTACAGACTGTAATCAAGTCACCCCCTTAATCTTCTCTTTGTTAAACTAAATAGATTGAGCTCCTTGAGTCTATCACTGTAAGGCAGGTTTTCCAGTCCTCTAATCATTCTCGTGGCTCTTCTCTGAACCCTCTCCGATTTATCAACGTAGAATCGTGTGCACTAGAGCTGGACACTGGTGCCACTGCTGCTGGAGTCCTGTGCCAAACGCAGAGGTAAAATGATTTCTCTGCTCCTACTCGAGATTCCCCTGTTTATGCATCCCAGGAGCACATTGGCTCTTTTGACCACAGCATCACAGTCGGAGCTCATGTTCAGTGGATTATCCACCACAGCCCCCACATTGTTTTCAGAATCACTGCTTCCTAGGATAGAACCCCCCGTCCTGCAGAGATGGCCTACATTCTTTGTTTCTAGATGTAAACATTTACATTTAACCGTACTAAAATGCATATTGTTTACTTCTGCTCAGTTTTCCAAGTGATCCAGATCGCTCTGAATCACTGACCTATCCTCTTTCTTATTTACTGCTCCCCCAATTTTTAGGTCACCTGTAAACTTTATCAGTGATGATTTTGTTTTATTCCAGATCATTGATAAAAATGTTAAGTAGTGAAGGGCCAAAACCCAATTCCTGCAGAGATCCTACTGGAAACACACCTATTTGATGACTGTTCCCTGTTTGCAGTTACATTTTGAGACCTATCAGTTAGCCAGTTTTTAATCCATTTAATGTGTGTCCTGTTAATTTTATATTATTCTAGTTTTTCAGTCAAAATGTTGTGTGGTACCAAGTCAAAGCCTTACAGAAGTCTAAATATCGTATGTCAACATTATCCCCTTTATCAACCAAACTTGCAATATCTTCATAAAAAGATATCGAGTTAGTTTGACAGGGTCTATTTTCCATAAACCCATCTTCATTTGCATTAATTACATCCTCCTCCTTTAATTCTTTATTAATCGAGTCCCTTCATTATCTTGCCCAGGATAGACATCAGGCTGACAGGCCTATAAACAGGATCATTCCCTTTACTCTTTTTAAAAATTGGCACAATATTAGCTTTCTTCCAGTCTTCTGGAACTTCCCCAGTGCTCCAGGACAATGAAAATCAACATTAATGGTCCGGAGAGGGGCACTCCCTGCACACAACATGACCAGTGCGGTGATGAGTGCACAACTCGTCTTGGTAGCCAGGGGGAGTTTGTATAAACTCTCCCCACTTTGCTATGGCCAGTTCCCCTCTTCCCGGGCACTTATATAAACTGTTCCCATCTGCTCTGCCAGCTCCCTTTGGTCCCTGGCTGGGCCATTCCCAAGATCTGCCCCATCTGTTGCCTTCCCCACTACCTTCTTCTGCCTCAAATGTCCCTTCCCCCATCTATGACCTTGGGTTGAGAGAAAGAAGAGCGGGAAGACCTGCAGTTGATCAGAAGACCCTTCCCTAGCTGCCCAAGTGCCATAGTTTCTGGAGTCACCTTCCATCCAGCAGAGGAGCTGGGGGGTGTCCTGCAGCTCGAAGGGTGGGGAAATGTCCTCATGCTGTGATGTCAGCAGAGCAGGCCCAGGGCTAGTGGTTTTGCTGTCCCTATCCCTGCACCCAAAAAGTCCAAGCAAAAAAAAAAGTCAAGCACAATTCTTATGCAACCCCCCCAAGGATTTGGTGCCTCAAATGCAAAGATTTGGCACCCCTAAATGTTGGTGCCCAGGGTGGCTGCCCTGATTGCCTGCCCCTGCAGCAGGGTTCTGCTCTGTGCAGGGATTTCCTTCCATTACGTTGTCAAAAATTGTTCTTGCCTTCAGTGCTCCTTTATCCTACACCTGCCACATCACAACCTGGTGGTCAGGGACCCAGGTATGGAGCTGGCCAGTTTACACGGCTATTGCCAACCTGCCTTTGGTGCCAGTGTAACGCGGCCGCCCCAGGATCACGTTCTCGGGGTGATACATTATGTTGTGAGCGTGACACATGGGCACTGACACAATGAGCTGTACCTCCTTGCAGGCGACAAAGAACCAGCAGGTGGCAGCAGCTACAGAAATTGGGTATGAAACCCTGGGGAAGCCACGTGGCGGTGATACAAAGCGACTGCCCAGCGCCCTGGATGAGCCCGAAAGGGAAATGCCTCAGGGCATCAATTCCCACTTCCATTGGAGTGAACCCTGCAACAGAACAGCCCTGGGGCAAGGGGCAAAGGCCACATCAGAGTTCAAGCTGGAAACACAGCGGGCAATTGATCAATGCGGTGTGAGGACAGTTCTGGGTCTGAGTGGAGCTACAGATCCCTCTGCCCTCTAGGGGACTGGGATCCTGCAAGCCTGGATCTGGTCTTAGGAGTGTTCGCTGGGCCGGAGGCCTCCCTGACCTGCCCGCGGTAATTGTGAGCACTGACAGGGACTCGGAGTCCAGCAGCATGTGTGTTCAGACTGTTCCTCCCCATGTGCAGCACCTTGCACGAGGCTGGCGAGCTCTGCCTCCACAGCCCCATTCTGCCCCCAGCTGAATACTGTCCCCAGCACCTCAGCCTCGCATGGTTTCAAGGTAAGTACAGCCATGTGCTGCTGGAACACAAACACTCCCTTACAGCTCCCAGCTTCCAGGCCTCTGGCTGAGATGGGTCTGGACAGCTGAGAAGTCCAGGGGGGACACTTGGTAAAAGAAAGGGGTGTGTGTTCCATTCAAGACAAACAAAACTCACCTCCATGCAATGTACCCAAAGGCGCTGACCTCAGCTTGCAGCCCCACAGCAGGGTCTCAGTTGTTCCCTTTTCCACTGTCCTGGGAGGAGCTGGGGTCCAGGCAAGTCTGGGAAGAGTCCCACGGCTCACAGCCCTTCAGCTCACAGCTGGGGCTCTGCACGGTCCAGGGTCGCAATGCTAGTAATTGTAGCGCATCTCACGATGGTTGTTTTTCTAAATTCCGCAGCTGCTGCCAGCCAGTGACTGTACGACCAGCTCAGCATGTGTTACTTACAGAGTGGTACATTTCTAGCCTGGCGTGTGCAGAGAAAAGCTGGAACACATGTCTCAGCTGTACCCTAAAGGCTCACCACCCAGAAGGCAAAAAGCCCAATGGTTATTTACTTTTTAAAACTTGCTGCTTGTTAAGCCAGCCTCCTGTGTTTGGGGCCTGACTCAGGACTGCTGGATGCCTGGCACTGGTGACAGTAAGTTTTGCAGATGGAAAGGAGGGGCTGGCAGGAGCACTCACTAACGCGCACCCATTGGGCTGGACTGGCCCTTTGCCACCCGGACGGGGGAGTTCCGTTAGCTCGCCCAGCAGGAAGTGGCCCGTGTCTGCGGAGGAAGCAGACTTGGGCAGCAAAACATCCGGTTTTAAGCAGCAGGAAAATACTCTTTGTTCTCATAAAACTAAGCACAAATATTTGTGGAGACGCTTCCGCACAGAACCTCTGGCCCCTGGCAAAGCGCCCTGCAGACAGAGGGGCTCTGCACAATGCTGGCCCATCTGCTTGGCTCCCTCCTCCCCCTTTGCTGCATGAAGCAGCTTATATGTTCACCCACTGGCTGGCTGTGGTGCTTGCCCGGGCGGTAGCTGGCACTTCTCCCACACACGGATGGAGGTAGCTTCACCGCCCTGCAGCTGACCAGCCCTGCACAGGTAGGGCACTCCGGGGCCTGTGCTTCCCTGTGCATCAACGCGGGTGTAGTAAGATGAGGCCCTAAAACATAAACCCCTATCAGAGGCCTGGTATGAGGCCTAAGGCCTGAACTAAAGTAATGGTCAAGACTTTGCTAACATAAAGCAAAGTTAAGCTGTGAGCTAGAGACAGGCCCTGCTCGCAGAAGCTGGCAACAGAAGGGCTGATGTTGCAAAAATACACATACCTAAAAGTTACTGGACACTAGAGATACCAGAACACTCTGATACTTGCACACTCCACACAGATAACAAGGACAGAGGCAAAAGGGTAATATGATGGATAGAGCTGTTTTGTTCAAACCAACATGTACAAGGTGAGAGGTGGCACCTTACTGCGTAGAGGGGTTGTATCTTGCTACGTAGAGGGGTTGCACCTCAATACGTCAGGAGTGATGTGTAACTTGTTTGTATCTGTGTATAAGAATGCACCCCTGAGTGGACATCTTTGTCTGGCCTAGGGGGCAGTGGAAAGTCCTGCCACTGACTGAGCCGGTCCATTGTCAGGGAGCACATATGTACTAGCAGAACTGTAGACATCTGATCCGGGGAGCTAGAGACTGTGTTTCATTTGGCAATAAACCTGGCCGACGTGCCTTCGTATTTTATCAGAGTCTGTGGTCATTGTGGGTTCTCTCGGGGTCTGCTGTGTCAGCGATCTGCAGAGCTGGGGCAGCACACAGAGGGAATACATGCACACAGCCGACTGTTATCAACATTGAACAGAGCAGAGCACCACACCGGTGGCGTATGACAACAGCGGGAGATGCAGATGGACAGATCTGGGTCCTTTTGCCTTGTCCCTTAATGTCCTGCAATAGGACAGAATTTGTTGGGGCTGCTCCAGGCCTAGCAATGCCAGAGCATGTCACTACTCTGGAGGTTGCCTCTTCCAGCTGCCATCCAGCTGCAGAGACTGTCAAGTATGAAATGAAATGTCCCTTCATAGGGTTAAGGGCCTGGATCTATCTATCTATCTATCTATCTATCTAATCTCAGCACCCATTACCATAGTATCTGAGCACCAGCTGTAGCAAATTCGCTGGTGCAGGCATTAACCAGAGGGATCAGGCAGGAGGTTTAGAAGTTCTCATAGTGGTGGGAGAAATGAGCATAGTCCTGTTTGTTGATCCATGGACAGGTTTGTGCCATGCTCTTGGTCATTCCCGCGGGGGGCGGGCAGTGCAGCTGAACTCGCCAATCTTGACAGATGGGATTTGTCCTTGCCCGTCTCTCCCTCTCCCCTCCTCTGCAAAAAGAAGAACAGGAGTACTTGTGGCACCTTAGAGACTAACAAATTTATTAGAGCATAAGCTTTCGTGGACTACAGCCCACTTCTTCGGATGCATATAGAATGGAACATATAATGAGGAGATATATATACACACATACAGAGAGAGCATAAACAGGTGGGAGTTGTCTTACCTCTCAGAGTTGGTAAGACAACTCCCACCTGTTTATGCTCTCTCTGTATGTGTGTATATATATCTCCTCATTATATGTTCCATTCTATATGCATCCGAAGAAGTGGGCTGTAGTCCACGAAAGCTTATGCTCTAATAAATTTGTTAGTCTCTAAGGTGCCACAAGTACTCCTGTTCTTCTTTTTGCGGATACAGACTAACACGGCTGTTACTCTGAAACCTCCTCTGCAAGACTTTGGAGGATCGGGGAATCCAAAGGGAAGAGAAATGAAGTCTCTGATCTCTCAGTGTCCCTGCAACGTGATCTGTTTCCTGCTGTTTCCTAAGGCCCAGAGGATTTTGGTAGCTCTGTTTGCTAGAGGGGAGCGGCTGGGGTCACTGGGTCACAGCAGAGAGTGAACCAACTCTGGCATCTTCCACAGAGGAAGCTGGAGCTGGAGAGGCTCCTGTGGTCAGATGATGGCCAGGGAGCAGTCGACATGCCAGAGAGGATAGACCAGCTGCAGGGGCATCTCCAAGCTGGGGTGTCTGTCCTGCTCTCACAGCAAGTCCAGGGATGTGAAATCAGCCCTGTCCGTTGAGGAGCAGTCTCTCCTCTAGCACCTGTGTGTGTGTACTCATACGTGGGAAGAGTGCCGGCCCGCCCAGTGTTGCGTCATGGTCCTCCCTCCCATAAGCCCTTAGCGTTAGCAGCTGTTTGGGTTCATATGTCATCTGTCAGCAGAGTCTCTGAGTGCTTGCAGAAGACGGCAGTTGCAGCTCACATGGGTAATTAACCACATGACTCTAATTCATGTGTGTGCAAGGTCCAGTAGTCAGCCATACATGTGTCATGCATGCACACGTGTGTAGCCTGCCAGCCAGCTGTATGTGTGACCTTCAGCAGGTGTGGGAGCATGGCTTGCCAGCCGGTAGTGCATGTTTGTCACCTTTGCTGTCGTGCTGCTCCATGCCTGGGTGGGAGTGTTTGTCTCAAAGCAGCCTCTCCCCTGATGGTTGGCACAGGGCCGGCTGGCACTGACCTGGGGATGCACCTGTAGACAGCGAGCTGAAGCAGGGGGATAAGGGGGGGCTGCCCGAAGTCCAGCACCTTCTGGAAATGCCACTCACAGATGTACTGTATGCAGAAAGATGCCACAGGTCAGAAGCAGGAGACAGGGGCAGATGGGAACTTTCTGTGGGTTCAGTGCCAGGACACGGGAGGCACCGAGCAGTAAAGCGCAGGGACAGAGGCAGAACAGCTGGATGCAAGACACATTCAGTGGCTGCTCCTTGGCAATGAGATCCAGCTGTGCAGGCAGCACTTGAGGCCTTGCAGGTTACCGGGGGCTCTGGGGGCCATGAGCCTGGAGTGCTGTGAAACCCCACGAGCTTCCTCTGCAGCTTAGAAAGGCAGAGCCCAGCCCAGCTCCAGGGAGCATCTGCACGCCCCCCCCGTTCCCCAAGGGAGTAGGAATGTTTCAGACAAGGCCTGGTCAAGGCTTGCCCGGCCCTCGCTGCCTATGTACAGGGCTACAGCTGCAGCATGGGAGGGAGAGGGAGGAAGGGGGCAGGCTCCGGCCACCAGCCCCACTCCGCTCGGCTGTTGGGGCGTCAGGGGGTGGTGGTGTGGATGAGAAGCTGCCCTGGGGCTAAGAACCGGCAGCAGCTCAACAGGACTGTGGCTTCCCTTGTGTGCCCTCCTCTCCCAGCCCTGCTAGACACAATGGGGTGTGGCAGCACTCCCCCCCCCCCCGCCCCGCCTGCAGCACTGGAGGGGGAAGGGAAGGGCTGGGGGAGGAGAAAGGAAGGTAAGAGATATGGGGAGGGAGCAGAGAGGCCATTCAGCATTTCATGTCCTCCTCTCCCGGCAGGACGGGGATGGAGTCTCGCAGCTGCTCAGCATGATCAGGTCCTTTGCTAGATCCCACTGGGGCCCAGCACTAGGCTGACCACCCGTCCCTAATTGGGTGGGACAGTCCCAAAATGCAGAGTTGTCCCAGATTCCCTGTGGCACTGCTTCGTGCTTGCCTGAGGCTTGGGGAAGTGCCAAACTCTTCCTGGTGAGGGGGCTGACGTGGGCCTCAGCTCTCCCTCTCGCCACAAGGCCCCTCCCCCTGCTCTTCCTCTCCCCTCCCCCCCCACCCAAGGCTCTGCCCCTGGGCGGGCCAGAAGCCAGAGCCAGGCAGTAGTAATTGCCGCCCAGGCCAGTGTGGGGAGCCCTAGAGTCCTGGACCCTCCACCTGCCCTGGGCACCCCCACCCCCTGGGGGGCAGGGACACTGGCTGGGGACTTGAGCTCAGTGTCAGTGAAAGGTTGGATTGGTTCTGTTGTAACGCCTGTGGCAAGCATTTCTCACCTAGAGTTTCCAGACTTTTACTTGTTTACATACATTTGAATCCCATACGGGAGGGCTGGGGCAGAGTCTGTGCCAAATGACAGCTGGTTTATGAGGATGACTCAGAGCTTTCTCTCCTGCAACCAGAGAAAGCCCGAGCACTTTCTGTCATCAAGATAATAACAGGGATGCTGCTATCTGCAGCTGTCATTACCCAGCCCTTTTCCACTGTGGGCCCAACCCTGTTCCTAGTAAACTCCCATTGACATCAGTGGGAACAGGAGCAAGTTCTGTGAGTTTCTCCATTAATCCCCAGCAGAAACAACTGTCGATAACACAACAAGGCCAAAAACTACGACCGTTCTCTTGTTTGCATTGCGTCGTACTGACCAATTCAGATGGGAAATAAGGCGTGCATTTTTAATGGCAAAAGCAATTAACTGTTGGAACAATTTACCAAGGATCATGGTGGATTCGCCATCACTGAAAATTTTAAATCAAGGTTGGATGTTTTTCTAAAAGCTCTGCTCTTGGGATTATTTGGGGGCAGGTCTCTGGCCTGCATTATACAGGAGGTCAGACTAGATGATCACAGTGGTCCCATCTGGCATGGGAATTGATGACTCTGTGGCACCTGTGGTCCAGCTGGGTGAATTTTCACAGTATCTGCTTGTTTTAGTGACAGACACACAACCCAGTCCTTCGAATGCTTTGAAAATATAGGCAAACTTTCAGTCTGCTCACAGGTTTTCAGGAACCCATTCCGTCACGCATTACAAACTCACTGAGCAGTAGAAAACAATGAGCAGGAAACATGGGCAATCGTCAACATGGAAGGAGGTGAATAGCTGGGTTTCCCAATGAGACCATACAAGGACCAGTTTGCTTAATATATTTATTAATGGTTTGGGGAAGGGGGTGACATACAGGAAAATGATTGAAGTGAGTCAAGTCTAGATTGGATTGTGAGGAATTTCAGAAGCTGTTAAAGCCAGGCAACGGGGCAGCACATTGTATGTGATACGGGAGGTCAGACTAGATATTTCTGGCCTGAACATATAACTACAGTGGCGTTCACGCTAATTTGTCTTTGTGATAAATGTGACAGACATGTAATAGTCAAAGATCACTGTATCAGCTCTATAAGCGGCCGGTGTGTCTGTATGGGCTGGGGACCGTTCTGGCTCCATGGGGGAGTTACAGGGTTTCCTGAAGAAACTATAGTCACCTGGAAATGATTAAAGTAAACCCCTAGGCGGGTAACTAGGCTGGAGAAGCCTCATCTCCTGGGTAAATAGCATAGACTGGTTTGACCTGGTTAAAGAGTTCAGGCAGACAGAGAACTGGAAAAAGTGAGCAACCTAGCATAGGGATCCAATCCAAAAACTGACATCAGACTGGGACCAGAGGGACCAGCCCTGCGAGGCTCCGATGTGCTTTGAACCCTGCCAGGTCTTCTCATGGAAGGTGGGGACACCTGGTAAACTAGACCTGCATAGAAGCTGTTTATTGGTTTTAAGATCCATTTTCTCTGAAATGGTTTTGTTCTGAATAAATACCACTTTGCTCTGTGAAGGTGGCTGGTCACTGGTTAACCCTGCCATTGCCCCAGAGAGAACAAGACGGCAGGTGCTGAGCTAAACTCAGACTTGCTAAGGGGATCGCAGCGAACTGCAGGAACTGCAGCCTAAATCTCACCGGACTCCACCCTGAGAAGGGTGATGGCCAGAGGCCTGAGTGGTCATCCTCAAGGTGGCCACTAGGGGGTCAGAGGAGCAGTTTCCTACTGAACGGTGACAGCCTCCAACGCTGGAAGTGCCTGGGATGGTGACAGGCCCTGGTGTGGGTGCTGGAGGCCAGGAAGGCTGGGCACTGGCAGAACTGTGGGGGGAGAACAGGACTGGTATAGCAGGGGTAGCTGAAGGTCAGAGCTGTATGAGGGAAACATGCCCGGCACCTGTCTGCAATGTTCCAGCCCTAAGCAGTTTTATTAACCTCTTACTCTCCTGTGCACTGCAATGGCATTGAATAGTTAAGCTCAGCTGGGAGCTTTCCGAGCTGTGAACAGTAAACTTCTTGTCTCTCGTTTCACAGCAGATTTACCGATGCCTTTGTTTTCCCTTCACCACTTCCCAGGCTCTATGAAAAGAAGCACCCGTTCCCAGTGAGTCATGGCTTAAAGTGTTACAAGGCAGCAAGCTCAGCACGCCAAGCCTCCACCCGCCCCACTGGCAAACCCTGAGGTTGGCTCACCATGGTCCTCCACATCTCCTGGCTTTGTGCACCAGGGGGAGAATAAATCCCTTATCTGACCCAGAGCCAGTGCTCCAAGCGGGAGGCGGTTGCAAATGCTTGCGGACCTGGCAAAAAAAGTTGTGTTGAAACTGAGCTGGGTGACTGAGGGGCCTGCTTACAGCACTGTCTCACCAAAGCAGCTGTTCCCAGATGCTGAGAGACCCCCCCACACACATATTTTTTGGGACCACTCTGCATGCTGCAGAGGAGCCCAGACTGCATGGATGGGAAAGATCTATGCGGTTCCCCTTGGCCATCCCTCCAAGGTCAACACCCTGGGGTCATCCCTAGACAGTCTGCCAGCGCTTTGTCCAGTTCAGCCAGATGTGACTTAAGCAATGTGGCCTCCACCTTTTCCTTTAGGAGACTCAGGATTAGCTTCCCCTCTCTCAACAGCGATATTGCAGTGATTTGCCTGTTGTGTAGCTGTAGCACTCCCCCCTACAGTGGCCTCTGTACTGGGCAGCTCTGTGTCACAGCCCCCGTACTGATCACCAAAGATGGGATAAAAGCCAAGCTCTCCCCCAAACTAGAGCAGCAGGCCAGGCAGCAGTCCTGTTCCTGTGCTGAGCTGGCTCATGGGCTTCCCAGGGATGTCCCATGCTACTTTGCAGAGACTGGTGGTTAGTGGGGGAAACCAAGTGGTTTTCCTAGCTGCTAATTACTGCCGAGGAGGCTGGGACATTATCTGTAAGGCTCATGCAGGCAGTGAGCTCACAGCTAGCAATCCATGCTGGATGGACACTGATGTATGATCCAGTAAGGGAGCGGAAACAACACCATGGGACATAGGTGACCAGTCCTATTTCTTGACTAAGAAATGGCTCATTATTATTATTATTTATATTGTACTAGCGGAGATCCGGAGCCCACTGTGCTGTGCTCTGTACAGACACATGGACAGACAGCCTCTGCCCTGAAGACCAATGGATGAGGCACAGAATGGGAGTAAAAGAGGGGGCCTGATTTGCCCATGATCACCCAGCAGGCCCAGAACCCAGGTCTCTTGAGTCCCAGTGTAGTGGCCAATCTCCAGCCCACACTGGCTGTATGGATTGGGGAAACCACCCACGTTTGCTCAGACTGAACAGTTGTTGACGAGTGAATAAACTGGTACAATCAGCCAGTGCAATTCACAAACAGGAGAGGCTAATTTCATTGGAATTGTTGGCCCAGCTCTGCTGCTGACGTAGTGCTTGTGTCATCCTACGGCACACCCTGCACATTGTCTCCTCCCGGACAACGCATCTCACTCGCTGCCACTGTGAGAGTCCTACAGAGACAGAAATCACATGGGGCTAATTCCTGACCTGCCATTGCTATTAGCTTGGGCTGCGGCCAAAGGAGGGCCTCTTCATCCATTTCTCGTAGAGCTCCCCTCTGGGAAAAGGGCTGGGCTTGTGAGCTGGCACTGCTCAGGCACAGCTGAAGCCTGATGCAGGCTGCAATATAAAATATGGCAGGCATCTCCCTCATGGCCCTTCAGAGGCACTCGTTCTTTCGGCTAGCTTAACTATGGTGCAGATTCAATTTGTCCTGCATAAGATAGGCTCTATCTGACCCACAGCATCACCCGCCTCAGAGATCCAGGGGCTAAGGGTATGTCTACACTAGGGGATTAATTCGAATGTACAGAATTCGAATTTTGGAAACAGATTGTATAAAGTTGAATGTATGCGGCCACACTAAGCACATTAATTCAGCGGTGTGCGTCCATGTACCGGGGCTAGCGTCAATTTCCAGAGCATTGCACTGTGGGTAGTTATCCCATAGCTATCCCATAGTTCCCGCAGTCTCCCCCCACCCATTGGAATTCTGGGTTGAGATCCCAGTGCCTGATGGGGCAAAAACATTGTTGCAGGTGGTTCTGGGTACAGCCTCACCCCTCCCTCCATGAAAGCAACGGCAGACAACCGTTTCGCGCCTTTTTTCCTGGGTGAACATTGCAGACGCCATACCACAGCAAGCATGGAGCCCGCTCAGCTCAAGACAGCAGTCATGAACATTGTAAACACCTCGCGCATTCTCATGCAGTTTATGCTGAACCAGGACCAGAAAAACGAGGCGAGGAGGAGGCGGCGACAGCAGCGCAGCAACAAGAGTGATGAGGACATGGACATGGACACAGAATTCTCTCAAACCGCGCGCCCCGGTGCTTTGGAGATCAAGTTGTTAATGGGGCAGGTTCTCTCCGTGGAATGCCGATTCTGGGCCCGGGAAACAAGCACAGACTGGTGGGACTGCATAGTGTTGCAGGTGTGGAACGATTCCCAGTGACTGCGAAACTTTCGCATGCGTAAGGGCACTTTCATGGAACTTTGTGATTTGCTGTCCCCTGCCCTGAAGCGCCAGAATACCAAGATGAGAGCAGCCCTCACAGTTGAGAAATGAGTGGCGATAGCCCTGTGGAATCTTGCAATGCCAGACAGCTACCGGTTAATTGGGAATCAATTTGGAGTGGGCAAATCTACTGTGGGGGCTGCTGTGATCCAAGTAGCCAAAGCAATCACTGAGCTGCTGCTACGAAAGATAGTGACTCTGGGAAATGTGCAGGTCATAGTGGATGGCTTTACTGCAATGGGATTCCTAACTGTGGTGGGGCGATAGATGGAACCCATATCCCTATCTTGGCACCGGAGCACCAGGGTACCCAGTACATAAACCGCAAGGGGTACTTTTCAATGGTGCTGCAAGCACTGGTGGATCACAAGGGACATTTCACCAACATCAACGTGGGCTGGCCGGGAAGGGTTCATGACGCTCGCGTCTTCAGGAACACTACTCTGTTTAAACGGCTGCAGCAAGGGACTTACTTCCCGGACCAGAAAATAACCGTTGGGGATGTTGAAATGCCAATAGTTATCCTTGGGGACCCAGCCTACCCCTTAATGCCATGGCTCATGAAGCCATACACAGGCAGCCTGGACAGGAGTCAGGAGCTGTTCAACTACAGGCTGAGCAAGTGCAGAATGGTGGTAGAATGTGCATTTGGACGTTTAAAAGGTCGCTGGCGATTGTTACTGACTCAGTCAGACCTCAGTCAAACCAATATTCCCATTGTTATTGCTGCTTGCTGTGTGCTCCACAATCTCTGTGAAAGTAAGGGGGAGACCTTTATGGTGGGGTAGGAGGCTGAGGCAAATCGCCTGGCTGCTGATTACACGCAGCCAGACACCAGGGCAATTAGAAGAGCACACCAGGAAGCGCTATGCATCAGAGAAGCTTTAAAACCAGTTTCATGACTGGCCAGGCTACAGTGTGAAATGTCTGTTTGTTTCTCCTTGATGAAAACCCGCCCCCTTTATTGACTCATTCTCTGTAAGGAACCCACCCTCCCCCTTCGATCACAGCTTGCTTTCAAGGAAAATAAAGTCACTATCGTTTAAAAATAATTTATTCTTTATTAATTGATTATAAAAAGAGGGAGAGAACCCGGGTGGGGTTTGGGAGGAGGATCGGTGGGAAGGAAAAGGCCACTAAAAAAAGGTTAAAAAAATGACAGCCTTTTGCTTGGGCTGTCCACTGGGGTGGAATGGGAGGGTGCATGGAGCCTCCCCCCCCCCCGCGTTCTTACACGTCTGGGTGAGGAGGCTATGGAACATTGGGAGGGGGAAGGGGGGTTATACAGGGGCTGTAGCGCCAGTCTGTGATCCTGTTGCGTTGCATCCTGCCTCCTCTGATCTTCCTGCCGCCACCTCTCATCTCGAGCATCTCTCTTCTCCTCACGTTGGTCCATCCTGTCCTCACGTTCACTGGCATCTTTCCTATACTTTGAAAACATGTCCTTCCACTCATTCAGATGAGCTCTTTCACTGCGGGTGGATTTCATGATTTCCGCGAACATCTTATCTCGCGTCCTCTTTTTCCGACACCTTATCTGAGATTAGAGGATTTCTTTTCAGCCACAGGCAAACAGCCCAGTAGGAATGGCCACCTCTGTCCCCTTAATTAAATTCCCGTATTTCAACTAGGTTACCATGAGCGATATCACTCTCCTGAGGATTACACAGCGAGATAAAGAACGGATGTTGCTTGAATGCCAGCAAACACCGGGACCATATGCTGCCAGGCTTTGTCATGCAATGATACCAGATTACTTGCTGCAAGCATGGCGTGGTCAAGTGTCCTACCATGGAGGATGGAATAAGGCTGCACTGCCCAGAAACCTTGTGGAAAGGCTTTTGGAGTACCTCCGGGAGAGCTTCATGGAGATGTCCCTGGAGGATTTCCGCTCCATCCCAGACACGTTAACAGACTTTTCCACTAGCTGTACTGGCCGCGAATGCATCTCAAGTCCTCAGGGCAAAGTAATCATTAAAAAACGCTTGCTTTTAAAACAAGTTTTATATTTTAAAAGGTAAACTCACCTGAGGTCCCTTCCATGGGGTCATGGTCTTGGATACTGGCTTGGGAGGGTACTTCAGTCAGGCTGAGAAAAAGATCCTGGCTGTTGGGGAGAACGGAGTGCTGTGTGCTCTCCGCAAGCTCGTCCTCCTCCTCCTCTTCCCCGTCTGCAGAATCCTCAGGTGTGGCTGATGAGATTACCCCCGCCTCGGAATCCACAGTCAGAGGTGGGGTAGTGGTGGCGGCCCCCCTAGAATTGCATGCAGTTCGGCGTAGAAGCGGCATGTCCGCGGCTCTGACCCGGAGCAACCGTTTGCCTCCTTTGTTTTTTGATAGGCTTGTCTGAGCTCCTTGACTTTCACGTGGCACTGATCTGAGTCCCTATTGTGGCCTCTCTCCATCATGCCCTTGGAGATTTTTTCAAAAGTTTTGGCATTTCGTCTTTTCGAACGAAGTTCTGCTAGCACTGAATCCTCTCCCCATATAGCAATCAGATCCAGTATCTCCCGTACGGTCCATGCTGGTGCTCTTTTTCAATTATCGGCCTGCATGGTTACCTGTGCTGATGAGCTCTCTGTGCTCTCCACGCTGGGCAAACAGGAAATAAAATTTAAATGTTCGTGGGGCTTTTTCTGTCTACCTGGCCAGTGCATCCGAGTTCAGATTGCTGTCCAGAGATTGCACAATGGTGCACTGTGGGATAGCTCCCGGAGGTCAATGCCATCGAATTGCAGCCACACTAACCCTAATTCAAAATGGCAATATCGATTTCGGCGCTACTCCGCTGGTCGGGGAGGAGTATAGAAATCGATTTTAAGAGCCCTTTATTTCAAAATAAATGGCTTCGTTGTGTGGACGGGTGCAGGGTTAATTCGATTTAATGCTGCTAAATTCGAATTAAACTCATAGTGTAGACCAGGCCTAAGTTGGAAGAGGGCCAGGCTGCCAACTGGAGATTCCTGGCACATGCATGGAGGCTGATTTTGCCATCTTTATTCAGGCTAAAGAGCACCATACTGGAGTAGCCCTGCTGGAATTAATGCAAAATCAAAGGCATTATGGTAAGCAATGAAGTACTTGTTTAAGTCCATTCCTGTTCAGGACAGCACTTAAACACACGCTTCACTTTCGTTCCATTGAAGTCAAGCCCAGGCCTCAAGGTAAGCGAGTGGATGAAGGGCCAGAGGACAGAGTACGGGACTCTGCATGGGCAGTTCAGCATGATCAGGCAAGTGTCCCACCCTTCCCTAACTTGGCTGCTTGGCCTCTTTCCACGCTAGCTGAACTGACGTGGTGATTTTATTACCTGGGAAATGCTTTGGAGCTGATTTCTTTCATTTGTCTCTTTCCAAAGACGTATACGAAACGATCTATAATTGTTCTATAATCTATAACTGACCAAAACAATGCAGGCTGCTGTGATTAAAGAGAGGCCTTTGCGGAACCTGAACCGTGAATAGGTGACATGCTCTTTGCTTAAAAGCTTTGTGATTGCGAACATGTTACGTGAGCCACAATCAAGCACGAGGCCAGTCCCCCAGCTTGTGTAGACTGTCATAGCTTCACTAAAGTCAATGGAAATTTATGCCCAGGGAGGATCTGCCCCTCTGCTCCCGGACAGCAACAGAAATATATGGAGAATTACAACGAAAGGATTACTTTTTAAAACCTAGCCTGGTCATAGACTCAGTGCATTCACACAGGGCAAGTCTGTGTCCCCCATCTGTGCACACACAATAACGGGCCAAGACCAGATTCCCTGAACTACATTGCCCTGTGCTTTGTCCAACAGGGTATGTAAAGATGCACTGATACAAGAGGATTGCAGGCTCTCAGAGATCTCGAGGTTGCTTTGTTCCATTGCATCCAATTTATGGAGATGGGGAGAAAGCTCACCCCTCCCCTGCCCCAACTATTGTGCACAAACTTGATGCGTGGGGGCGGGGTGGGGGGTGCCAGTCAAACACCCCTCATTAACGTTGACCCATGGGAGGGTTTCAGTGAATAAGCGGGGCAGGAAAAGCCCAGCCCAGGGAGATTGGAAGAGAAGAGACAAGGGAAGGAGCAGGAGTGAAAGCCAGCTGCTGGCAAAAGGGGACTCTTAGAAACTCTCAGCCCGGAGCCCCACCAGCCTGAGTTTCCCCCACATGCCAGCACCAGAGCAGAACGCAGGGAGAGGTGGGTCTGGCCCACGGGGGGAGGGGATTGCATTGGCAGGGGGCAGAGAGTCTGTGTGTCTAGCCAGGTGGAGAATGGGAGGGGAGTCTGTGTAACCCCAGCTAGAGCTCCGGGCATGGGTCTGCTCCTGGCTATGCCTGGGTTTGATAAAAGTCTTGTGGTGTTGTAAAGAGTGAGGCTTGTTCCAGGGATTAACTCCGGCCCCATAAGGGGGCGGGGTGGTGTTTGTGCATGGTTTGACCTGGGACCCCCCTTCCCCAGCCCTGGCCGCCCCCAACCTGACCCATTACTCCTGGTTCATAACTTCACAGCCCTGCGGGTGCACGGATTGCGCTTTAGAGAGCGTGCGTGTGTGCAGACCCAATGTCAGGGAAATCCTATTTCAGGGTGGACTTCTCATGGAGCCTGAGTCAGGTGTCCAAATTCAAATGGCTCAGGGCACTTAACTCCCTTGGGTTGCTTTGAAAACTGAAGCAAGGTATGTATCCGGTGCACTGAGCACCTCACAGTCTGGAATGCCTCTTTCCTCCTGACACCCCTGTGAGTGAGGGGTGTGCTGCATCCCAGCTTTACAGACTGAGCCACAGAGACTTCCCCAAGGTCCCAGGGGAGGGCTAGGGCAGTGTCTGTGCAGTGCCAGGCACTGAACCCCCACTACTCTGCTGGTGCCTTCACCACTGGCCCATTCTTCCTCCAGGGCCATCTGCTCTCCTTCTTCACTTAGAAAAGGGAAGAAGAATTGGAATTTTCCTGTTGTTTTTGTGTCTGACACAGGTTTTTGAGAGGGCTGGTGAGTGATGATGTCTTTGTGGACAACACACAAAGAATAACATTCCAAGGCCTGGTCCTGCTAGGGCAACCCCTTTGCCTCCCCTGGAATTTGCTTTGGATTTTTTTTCGTGCTTGGCTCAGGTTCCTGCCATTTAAATGAATAGCAGCTAGGAACTGGACTCCGTGACTTGTATTGACAGCTTGACTTCCAGAGCCCTGCCAGGAATAAGCAAAGCAAGGCCATGCTCCGGTTCCTGCAGCACACCATGACTAATGCCTGTTTTCTGGGAGACCAGCTTGCTGATGCCTCTGTGACACCCTGGCACCCCAATATTCACCACTGTCATGTAATTAGGATCTGTTTTGTACAAAGTGTGCCTTGTGAGGTATCATTCTAAAAGTCTTGATCTGCTAAACATTAACGTCTCATTAGATTGGATGTGCTACCGTCGTATGTGAAGTTATGAAGTTTGGCTATGTATGTGTTACTGAAACATGTTGTGAGGTTGAAAACACCCACAAGCAGCCTTTCAGGTACAACGGTAAAAAGGCCAAACAATGTTAATGGCTTATTGAGGAAATGCACACAAGCACAAAGATTACCCCAGAGATTGTTTACAATAGAAACCTCTCAGAGCTAGCACTACATAATGGGAACTGTTTGACCCAGATCACAGCAAAAGAGCTTTCCAGCAAGTGGGAAGAAGATATAAAAGGGCCGGGGGACAATGGCATCATGATGGTACCTCACTCTCCCTTCAACAACACACTTGGAAACACCTGAGGAACAAAGACTGAACTGGGGGAAATGCTGGACCAGGCTAAAGAGATTGCTTGCCTGTGTATGAAAACCTGGCAAACCCAAGCTTCAAAGCAAAGGCTTGTGCCTTAAGAATCTGCCAGCCTGTTTATCACTCAGGGTGAGAATTGCTAATTCATATCTTACCTATCTAGTATGTGAAGCTCAGTTTGCAGTTTTGTTTATTTACTAGGTAATCTGTTTTGATCTGTTTGCTATCACTTAAAATCTATCTTTTTGTAGCTAATAAACTTATTTTAAGTTTTAATCCAAACCAGTGTGTGTTTGACTAAGGTGTCTAGGGAAAATCTCAGCTTGGTTACCACAAGTGTGCATGGTCCTCTTCACATTGAGGGAGAGGCGGTCCAGGTATTAAACCCATAAACTGGCCAGATTTGACCGGGGCAGGACGGTACTGGTCTGGGGTCCCAGGCTGGGAGGCTGGTGGTCAGAGAGCCTGCATGTGACTGCAGCTGGGTGTGTCCCTACCTGTGTGAATGCTGGTGAAAGTGCAGGCTTGGAGGGCTTTTCAACTTGTCACAGCAGCACAGTGTGAGAGGGAGCTCAGGCTGGTGGGTCAGAGGGCTCAGTGGTATTGCAGTTCCAGGTGGCACCCTGGGGGAAACCTGTCACAGCCTCCTTCTCTTTCTATTCCGCTGGCGACTCAGTTTTCTGAGCCAGCGGGGTCTGCTGTTTCACACCAAGAAGGTCGGCTTTGTATGCATTGGACAAGTTCCAGATGGGACCAATCCTGACTTAGGCTTCAGAGAACTGCTCTTTGTGTCTGGGCTCTGGGTCCCTGGATACTCTAATCCACAGACAGACAGTGCGGAATGGGCCCCTTCTTTCTCCAGCACTGAGCTAGGAAAGCCCCCTAGGCCACCCTATCACGGAGTGTGAGGGGACACAAGGCCCTGCCCCTCCGGCTTCCTGCGATTCACCATGACTCTCAGGCAGCCAGTAAAGCAGAAGGTTTATTTAGACAACAGGAACACAGTCCAAGACAGGTCTTGCAGGCACAGACAACAGGACCCCCCTCAGTTAGGTCCATCTTGGAGTCCCAGGGGCACCACAGCCCCATTGGGGGGGGCAGAGCCCCACCTGGGCTCCCTCCATTACCAGCCAGTTCCTCCAACTCCCCCTCCCTCCAGCATCTCTCACCCAGCCTCCCCTGGCTCCTCCCCCAGCCTTTGTCCAGTTTCCTGGGCAGAGGTGTCACCTGGCCCCAGCCCCCTCCTGGGTTCTCACATTACATGCTCAGGTATCTTCCCTCAAGGCCAGTCTCCCATCCCCCAATGCAGACCATCCCAGCCAAACTCTCCACTCAGCATTCAAAGACCACATTAAGAACAGTCCCAGTTCTTCACACACCCACACTATCTCTCACACTCCCTAAGCCAGTGCAGAATTCTTCCCTACAGTGCTTTTTCCAGGGCTTTAGCGTGTTTAATCAGTGATGTCCCCTGCCCTAGCACGATGGTCCCACAGCCTGATACATCGCACTGCTCAGATATTTCCCCCAGTATCCAGCTACATTTTCATTCACTTAATTCCTCTCACTCCATCATGCCACATATAACCCCTCAGTAATTCCTCTCCTGCCTCAGTCTTTGCACCCTTCCACAATGTATAAACAGGTAGAGTGCCCAGCGAGTGTGTCCTTAGCTCTAATCTGTCCTTTTCACTCCACCATCAGTCCTCAAACCTGTTTTGTTCTTTTATCTTTTCTTTCTTTCTCTTCTCTGTGCTCCTCCAATCTGTTGGCATCCTCTGGCTGGAGATGAGCATCCCAGGTATGATACCTGTGCAGACGTTAAGTGTAGGCTCTGGAATGCGAGTTATGATTTTGTTTCCTAGCTAGCCATTTGTTTCCAGCTCTCACACAAGTTTCTATTTGACTCTCTGTTCTGTCTTAAATAAATCTCCTTTTGCTTTAGAATTGAGCTGAAGTGCTGTGTGTGATACAAGAGCGGTGAGCTAAGGCCATACTGGTAAATGGGGATGCGCTGTTCCTCTGGAAACAGAGGATCTGGGATTTCTGTGGGTATCCAGTGATCGGGGCTGGACCCCACAGAGGGCCACTTTGAAGGGACTTGAAGCCTGGGGTGCATTGATTGTCAACCTGCAAGGCAAAAGACAGGGCTGGGCTAGCCCAGAGAAGAATGCTTGAGGGGCTGATGGGCTGGTTGCATTGGGGAGTTAACACCCAGCTGGCACAGGCAAGGCTTCCTTAGGTAGCCTAAGAGGAGGATCCACAAGGGCCAGGATCTCAAGTAATTATGGGGGACAACTAAAGATATAACAGGGATGGGTGTGAGGTCACAGGGCTAAACGAAGGGAACCTGATGGGGACACTGAGCAGAGAACCCCGGACAGCGCCCACTGCTCCTCGAAGGTGTCAAGGAGCCAGTGGACGCCGCTCAGAGGAACTCTGCCCGGATACATGAGCGAACAGAGGATCGGAAATAGGCCCTACAGTCGCAGGAAACCCCATCAGCCAACCTCCTCTCTCTGGTCTTGTAGATGGCCATTTTGGCCAGCGCTAGGAGGAGGCTGACAAGGAGGTCCCATGACTTTGTGGGGCTGCAGATAGGGAGTGCGTAGATAAAGAGGTGAGGGGAAAATCACCTGCACCCCTCTCTCCCAGCAGGCTCCCAGCAGGCCCCCAGCACTCAGAGGGTGCTCACTGCTGCAGCAGGTTGGGAGGTCATGTCTGTGGCTCTGCTGCCTCCTGTCTGTGCCGGGTCTTGGAGCAGGTGTGGGTAACTGCAATGGCAGGAAGATGTTGCTCAGGTGTGGGTGGGGCTGGTGCTTCCCTGACACACTCCAGCAACCTGCTGCTGTTGGAGTGCAGGAGGCATGTGCCATGGGGAAAAGCACAGTCAAGACGCGCAGGCCTGGCTGCCTGCCCATTGCCCAGGGAGTTTCTATATAGAGGGAGGGAGAGCAGCTCTCATTCTCTAGCCAATGCTCAGCCGCGTGTGGAACCACTGCTCAGCAGCCCAGCCGGCCAGTCGTGATCAGTAGAGACGGGTAAGTCAGCGTGTGTTGCTGCTGCCCCAGTGCCGTGTTGCTCTCAGACACAGCCGGGGGAGAGCCAGGCCTGGCGCGTGGGGGGGACAGGGGCATTTCTGCAGGCAGAGTGGAGCTTCTTGGACACCCCCTTTGCTAGGGGTGCTGGCAACTAACTGCCCACGGGAACTAAGTGCCTCACCACCATAGTGACAGGGGCTGCTCTGTACATGGGAATGGGGGTGGGGGGAAGTTGCAGTCTTGCTTCCTTGGGGCCATATACTCCTGAGCAGGCGCCCGTGACATGAGCAAACTCCTGAGCTGTGGGGCCGGGGGGGAGGGGGGAGGTCACTCACTGCGCCCCAGAGTCACCCATCTCCTCTGAGCACTGAGCACTGCTGCAGGGAAGGGGCAGGGAGAGCTCCGTGACAATACAAGGAAAAGGGCCCCTCATCTAGAACCTGGAATGGCCAGCTCAGCACCCCCTTGGGGCTGAATGTCACCGGCTCAACAAGCCCCTCAGACCCAGGGCTTTGGGCTCAGCAAGAACATGCAGCCAATGTTAATAAATGGGGGTGGGGGTGGGGATTTTGCTGTTTTGGGTCCCCCTGTCCTAGCACCCCCAGCCTGGCCCCATGGGCAGGCTGCAGTCTGGTGGGGGCACAGCACAGGAGCAGAGACCTGAGCTGGTCTCCATGGAGTTGGCAGGAGACACTGGCTGTCATGCTCCAGTACCAGATCGGGGCTGGCTTATGTGCCCCAGATGTGTTCATCATTAGATTCTTTCTTTAAGGCTCTTGCAGGCATGGTTGAGGGGCCTTTAAATAAGGTATTTGATGCATGGTGCCACCTAGTGGCTGAACAGTATAATACAGTTTAGCATTCTATCTCGCTGGCCAACTTGGAGGCGCTCTCAGCAGCTCCTTGTTCTTTGGCTGAAATGTCCGTGGTCCTGAGAGCCCCGTGTTTCCCCTCCTCTCCCAGCCCCTTTGTGCTCATGACCGAGCCAGGGAGGGCATGGCCCCTGGCACTGCGCTGGGCCCAAGTGAAGTATATTTGCCCCTCCCGACGTGTGCCCACCCTGTCCGAGGCCCCGACCTCTCTTGCCTGTGAATGCCAGGAGAGACGATTTCCCAGGGGACGAGGCAGTAGGCGGTTCAGCTGTGCGAAGAGGCTTTGAGGGAGTTCTGAAGCCTTGTGCCATGTCTCTGGGGTTCTGGGCAGGCATGGGGGAGCCGTGAAGAATTTGTTCCCATGATGACTTACTAGTTTCCCTTTATTGACCGGTGGCACTTCCATTTGTGACTCATGGAGGGACAGGCTGGCAGCATATGCACAGGGTGACTCACTGCCTGTAGTCTGTAAATCTGTGGGGTGGAGGGTGGGCAGATCTCAGTGTGCTCAGTGCCCACACCTCGGACCAGCTTTTCAGAAGTGCCCAGCGCCCATATCCCCAACCCAGAATGCTGAGCTGTCCTGAGAAGCTGGCCCATGAAACAGCCAGAGCATGCGCCAAAACCAGGGCGACCAGAGACAGCCAGACTCCTCCCATGGTTCGGGAGGCGTCTTGCTTTCCACTATATCGATGGACTGGACTGGCTGCTTTCGGAAAGCCTCAGCAAAGGTCGTTTCCACTTCAAATTGTACAACTTTTATGGTTGGGGTTTTTTCCCCTCAAATTTGAGGTGATATGTATGAGCCATTTTTGAGACTCTGATATTTCTATTGATGGGACTCACAAGATATGTGTTTTTTTAAACCACGTTTTATTGAAACATGACTTGTTCTGCCTAGGCATTTTGATTCCCTCAAAAGATGGGGCAAGGTCTAGTGAGTGGGACTATTTCTGAGCTGGGAAAAGACCTATCTCAAAGGCTTTAACTGTTTGTCCTTCTTTTTTGTATTCTTAATAAAAGATTAAAATACTGTTGAATGGTTCGTTTGCCATGAGCCTGAGCAGGCCAAGGGTCTCTGCATACCAAACCCCATGCCTTGTTCAAAATTGGTTATTGTTAAACAATAACTGGGTTGTGATAGCATCTTTGGCCCTTATATACCATCTAAATTAATACAACAGGGTCCAGGGCTGAGATAGCAGAGGACTGTGGGCTGGGACTGAGGGGCACTGACAGACCAGGGGGGGTAGGGCTGGCATAGCAGGGCTGTCAAGGTTCCTTCCCCACTCTGAACTTTAGGGTACAGATGTAGGGACCTGCATGAAAACCTCTAAGCTTCTCTACCAGCTTAGATTTGCTTTTGCTGCCACCACTCCCAATCTGCTAACTCCCTTCCCTGGGTAGCCTTGAGAGACTCCTCCACCAATTCCCTGGTGAACACTGATCCAAAACCCCTTGGATCTTAAAACAAGGAGGAATTAATCATTTCCCCCTCCCTTCCCGTTCCTCCCACCAATTCCTGGTGAGTCCAGATCAATCCCCTTGGATCTTAAAACAAGGAAAAATCAATCAGGTTTTTAAAAAGAAGGCGTTTAATTAAAGAAAGAAAGGTAAAAATTATCTCTGTAAAATTAGGATGGAAAATAACTTTACAGGGTAATCAAATTTAAAGAGCCCAGAGGAACCCCCTCTAGCCTTAGGTTCAAAGTTACAGCAAACAGAGATAAACACTTTAGCAAAAGGAACATTTACAAGTTGAGAAAACAAAGATAAAACTAACACACCTTGCCTGGCTGTTACTTACAAGTTTGAAATATGAGAGACTTGTTCAGAAAGATTTGGAGAGCCTGGATTGATGTCTGGTCCCTCTTAGTCCCAAGAACAAACAACCCCCAAAACAAAGAGCACAAACAAAAGCCTTCTCCCTGCCCCCAAGATTTGAAAGTATTTTGTCCCCTTATTGGTCCTTTGAGTCATGTGTCGGTTACCTGAGCTTCTTAATCCTTTACAGGTAAAAGGATTTTGGTGACTCTGGCCAGGAGGGATTTTAATATTGTACACTGGAGGGCTGTTACCCTTCCCTTTATAGTTATGACACGCCCCCCAAATCACAGATAGTGTTGGACAGCCGGTTCCACACTGACTGTGATTTTTTCCTGGAGCTCTAGGAGAAAACAGAGTTAATAAGACACATGCACCTTTAGACATACTACTGATTATATAAAAACTAACAATATGTCCCACATTCCAAGAACAATTTTTAACCAGTTGATTTTGGGAAACTTTCACGGGAGAGTGCATCATCCACTTTGTTAGATGCTCCTGAAATGTGTTGTATTTCAAAATCAAAATCTTGGAGAGCTAAACTCCACCAAAGAATTTTTTGTTATTCCCCTTGGCAGTATGAAGCCACGTTAGCGCAGCATGGTCGGTTTGTAGTTGGAAACGCCATCCCCAAATATATGGGCGTAGCTTTTCCAGCGCGTACACAATGGCGTAACATTTCCTCTCGTTGATTGACCAGTGGCTTTCCCTCTCAGACAGTTTCTTGCTGAGAAACACGACAGGATGGAATTCTTGATCCGGTCCTTCCTGCATTAACACTGCTCCCACACCACGCTCGGATGCATCTGTGGTTACTAGGAACGGTTTGTTAAAGTCTGGGGCCCTTAGTACAGGGTCAGACATGAGTGTCGCCTTAAGCTGATTAAAGGCCTTTTGACACTTATCAGTCCACTGAACTGCATTTGGCTGTTTCTTTTTGGTTAGGTCTGTCAGTGGGGTGGCGATTTGGCTGTAATGTGGAACAAATCACCTATAATATCCGGCCAAGCCTAAGAAGGATTGGACCTGTTTCTTTGACTTTGGGACAGGCCACTTTTGGATGGCATCCACTTTGGCCTGTAGGGGGTTGATAGTTCCTTGACCCACCTGGTGTCCAAGGTAAGTCACTCAGTTTAGGCCTATTTGATATTTTTTGGCCTTAACAGTTAGTCCTGCCTGCCTGATGCGCTCGAAGACTTTTTCCAGGTGCTCCAGGTGTTCTGCCCATGAATCAGAAAGAATGGCCACATCATCGAGATAGGCAACTGCAGATTCTCCCAATCCCGCTAGGAGACCATCTACAAGTCTTTGGAAGGTGGCGGGTGCATTTCGCAGCCCGAAAGGGAGCACATTAAATTCATACACCCCTGCCTGGGTGACGAAGGCTGACCTTTCCTTGTCGGGTTCATCTAGTGGTACTTGCTAGTACCCCTTGGTTAAGTCTAAGGTAGAGATGAATTGGGCATGTCCCAATTTCTTGAATAGCTCATCTGTGCGTGGCATTGGATAATTGTCGGGACAAGTTACAGCATTTAGCTTATGGTAGTCCACGCAAAAGTGTATTTCCCCATCTGGTTTGAGAACTAGAACCACTGGAGATGCCCATGCACTGTTAGAGGGGCGGATTATACCCATCTGTAGTATGTCCTGGATCTCCTGTTTTATAGCAGTTTGGGCATGAGGTGACTCCCGGTAGGGTGGGGTTCTAATTGGGTAAGCATTACCTATGTCAATGGAGTGGTATGCCCATTCGGTCCGTCCTGGGGTGGCTGAGAACATTGGCGCAAAGCTAGTGCACAGCTCCTTGATCTGCTGCCGCTGCAGACATCCAAGGGTTGCGGAGAGGTTCACCTCTTCCACGCCACCGTTACTTTTTCCTTTGTAGTAGGCACCTTCAGGCCACTCAGCATCATCTGTTCCCTGGGCTGTAAACTGGGAAACCTGTAATTCTCTGGAATAAAAGGGCTTAAGAGAATTAACATGGTATACCTTAGGCTTTATGTTGGAGGTGGGGGATGCTATGAGATAGTTAACAGGTCCTAGGCGCTCCTGGACCGTGAATGGTCCTTCCCATGATGCTTCCATTTTATGGGCCTGGAGCACCTTTAAGACCATGACTTGGTCTCCTACTTTGAAGGACCGTTCTCTGGAATGTTTATCATACCAGGCCTTTTGCTCTTCCTGAGCATCCTTTAGGTTTTTTTTAGCAAGGGCTAAAGAGTGTCGGAGGGTGCTTTGTAGGTTGCTTACAAAGTCTAGAATGTTAGTTCCTGGAGAAGGCGTAAACCCCTCCCATTGCTGCTTCACCAACTGTAATGGCCCCTTTAACCTCGTGGCCATACACAAGTTCAAATGGTGAAAACCCTAAACTGGGATGTGATACAGCCCTGTAGGCAAAAAGCAACTGCTGCAACACTAGGTCCCAATCATTGGAGTGTTCATTTACAAATTTACGTATCATGGCTCCCAAAGTTCCATTAAACCTCTCCACCAGGCCATTGGTTTGATGGTGGTAAGGGGTGGCAACCAAGTGATTCACCCCATGAGCTTCCCACAGGTTTTTCATGGTCCCTGCCAGGAAATTAGTTTCCAAATCTGTAAGGATGTCGGAGGGCCAACCTACCCTGGCAAAAATGTCTGCTAATGCCTGGCACACACTTTTAGCCCTGGTGTTGCTTAAGGGTACTGCTTCCGGCCATCGCAAAATCCATGAAAGTCAGTATGTACTGCTTTCCTCTGGGTGTCTTCTTTGGGAAAGGACCCAGAATATCCACAGCTACTCGCTGAAATGGGACCTCAATTATGGGGAGTGGCTGGAGAGGGGCTTTGACCTGGTCTTGGGGCTTTCCCACTCGTTGGCACTCCTCACAAGACTGGACATAATTAGCAACGTCCTTGCCCATTCCCTCCCTGTGGAAAGATTTCCCCAACCGGTCTTTGGTTCTGTTCACCCCAGAATGGCCACTGGGATGATCATGGGCTAACTCAAGAGCTTTACTTGGTACTTAGTTGGAACTACTAACAGTCTCTGAGGATGCCAGTCTTCCTGGTGTCCACCAGAAAGAGTCTCCTTGTATAAAAGTCCTTGTTCTACAACAAACCGGGATTGGTTAGAAGAGCTGAGAGGCAGTAGAGTGCTCCGTGCCACCGCCCAAGCTTTCTGAAGGCTGTCATCTGCTTTCTGCTTGGCCTGGAACTGTTCCCTTGATGCTGGAGACATCAGTTCCTCCTTGGACTGTGGACTTGGGCTTGGTCCCTCTGGAAGCGATGCACGTGCTGGGGTTGTTTCCGTTGACTGTGAACCGCTGTTCGCTGGTGCACTATGTGCTATTTCAGGATCTGGCTGAGCCTCTTGGGTAGGGTTATCTGCTGCTTCTGCCAGTTCAGGCTCGCTAGTGCCCTCTGGCTTTGGAGTTGGAGACGGGTTTGCAAGTGCTGGACTCAGTGCTGGCAGTGGTTCTGGTGCTGGTTGCGTTGCCAGTTCCAGTTCTGGGACTGGCTTTGGCTGGGTCTCTGGGATTGGATCCACTATGGCTGTTGCAGTCGTTGGCAGGGGATCTGGTTCCTCCACCTCTGTCTGGGTCTCTGGTAACACAGATGGGGCCCTGGTGGACGGCTCAGGAACAGGGATGGGTGTGAAAGCTTGCTTAGCCTGGCCTCGGGTGACCATTTCCACCCTCTTGGCTAGCTTCACTTGGTTGGCCAAGTCTTCCCCCAGTAGCATGGGGATGGGATAATTGTCATAGACTGGAAAAGTCCACATTCCTGACCAGCCCTTGTACAGGACAGGCAACTTGGCTGTAGGCAAGGTTAAAGAGTGTGACATGAAGGGTTGAATTGTCACCGGAGCCTCTGGGTTGATGAGTTTGGGGTCCACTAGGGATTTGTGGATAGTCGACACTTGTGCCCCAGTGTCCCTCCACGCGATAACCTTCTTTCCGCCCACTCTCAAGGTTTCCCTTCGCTCCGAGGGTATTTGAGAGGCATCTGGGCCTGGGGATCTTTGGTGTGATTGTGGTGTAATTAACTGTAATTGGTTGGGGTTCTTGGGGCAGTGGGCCTTTATATGTCCCAGTTCATTACATTTAAAACATCGCCCTGCTAAGGTATCACCGGGTCGAGGTTGGTTGGTGGAGACTGGGGTGGTGGGGTAAGAAGGCATCTGGGATTTTCCTTGGGATGTAGGTGGAGCCTTGGGTTGCCCCCGGTGATAGGGTTTTGTTTCGGGTTGCCCCTTCTGATATTAGCTGCAACTGCTACTAGTTTTTTTCTTTTTTGCCACCTTCACCCATTTGGCTCCAATCTCCCCAACCTCGGTTACAGTTTTGGGTTTCCCATCTAGGATGTACCTTTCTATTTTCTCAGGAACACCCTCTAAGAACTGTTCCATTTTCACTAGGAAAGACAGATCTTCCAGAGATTTAACACTTGCTCCTGATACCCAGGCATCACAATTTTTTTCAATGTGATAGGCATGTCGGTTTCCACCTTAGGGCTCTGAACCGCCGATGGGCATGTTCGGGCGTTAGCCCCATTCTGATTCTGGCCTTGTTTTTATAAAGTTCATAACTGTTCATGTGTTCCTTAGGCATTTCAGCCGCCACCTCTGCTAAGGGTCCACTGAGCTGCGGCCTCAGCTCTACCATGTACTGCTCTGTAGAGATGCTGTACCCAAGGCAGGCCTTTTTAAAATTTTCTAAGAAGGCCTCAGTATCATCGCCTGCCTTGTAGGTGGGGAATTTTCTGGGATGGGAAGCGCTACCTGGAGAGAGGTGGCTCGGGTTGGCTGGTATATTTTGCCTAGCCCTTGCTAATTCCAGTTCATGCTTCCTCTCTCTTTCCCTCTCCTCCCTCTCTCTTTCTTTCTTTCTCCTCCCTCTCTTTTTCTTTCTCCTCCCTCTCTTTTTCTTTCTGCTCCATAGCTCTCTCATCAGCTTCTTTCTTGAGTTTTTTTAATTCGAGCAGTCTCTGATGTTTCTTTTCATTTTCTTCTGCTTCTAGTCTGGCCAGTTCTAGTTTGTTAGCTGCTTCACTGGTAGTCATTTTCCGGCTTTCTTGTGCTGGGCTACACCCCTCTGCAGTTCACTGAAACTGGGATGCACTCAGCTCAGGGCTGCTTAGGTAACAGAGACTTTCTAACTAGCTATACCCGAGAGGCAGAAAAAAACCCCAAACAATTCAGCTTGTAAATTCCTTTTGCTGTCTGTTTGCTCACAGTTTGAAACCTTCTCTTAACAAAGACCCTTGTTAAAAAAACTTAACACCTCTGCCTTCAGGCAAGGAGAGATAAGATATGAATCTACCTTCAGCTCTGCTTTCTAAGCAGCTAGAAAGGAGAAAAAAAAATCTTACTGGCTTTTGGTTTAAAATGATCCCACTGCTAACACCATTTCAAGGTTCCTTCCCCACTCTGAACTTTAGGGTACAGATGTAGGGACCTGCATGAAAACCTCTAAGCTTCTCTACCAGCTTAGATTTGCTTTTGCTGCCACCACTCCCAATCTGCTAACTCCCTTCCCTGGGTAGCCTTGAGAGACTCCTCCACCAATTCCCTGGTGAACACTGATCCAAAACCCCTTGGATCTTAAAACAAGGAGGAATTAATCATTTCCCCCTCCCTTCCCGTTCCTCCCACCAATTCCTGGTGAGTCCAGATCAATCCCCTTGGATCTTAAAACAAGGAAAAATCAATCAGGTTCTTAAAAAGAAGGCTTTTAATTAAAGAAAGAAAGGTAAAAATCATTTCTGTAAAATTAGGATGGAAAATAGCTTTACAGGGTAATCAAATTTAAAGAGCCCAGAGGAACCCCCTCTAGCCTTAGGTTCAAAGTTACAGCAAACAGAGATAAACACTTTAGCAAAAGGAACATTTACAAGTTGAGAAAACAAAGATAAAACTAACACGCCTTGCCTGGCTGTTACTTACAAGTTTGAAATATGAGAGACTTGTTCAGAAAGATTTGGAGAGCCTGGATTGATGTCTGGTCCCTCTTAGTCCCAAGAACGATCAACCCCCAAAACAAAGAGCACAAACAAAAGCCTTCCCCCTGCCCCTAAGATTAGAATGTATTTTGTCCCCTTATTGGTCCTTTGGGTCAGGTGTCAGCCAGGTTACCTGAGTTTCTTAACCCTTTACAGGTAAAAGGATTTGGTGTCTCTGGCCAGGAGGGATTATAGTATTGTATACAGGAGGGCTGTTACCCTTCCCTTTATAGTTATGACAAGGGCGCTGTGGGCTGGGACTGAGGGGCACTGGCACAGCTGGAGGAGGTAGGGCTGGGATAGCAGTGCACTGTGGGCTGGGACTAAGGGGCGCTGGCAGAGCTGTGGGAGCAGGGCTGGGACAGCAGGGCACTGTGGGCAGGGACTGAGGGGCACTGGCAGAGCTGGAGGAGGCAGGGCTGGGATAGCAGGGCGCTGTGGGCTGGGACTGAGGGGTGCCGGCAGAGCTGGAGGAGGCAGGGCTGGGACTGAGGGGCGCCGGCAAAGCTGGAGGAGGCAGGGCTGGTATCCCAGGGTATATTTCCTCTGTTCCCCAGAAAGGAGGACGTATATCCCTGCTCTGCGGGGAGGAATAGCCAGAAGCATTCGTTTCACTCACTGCTCCTGTTGTGTCTGTAGATCTCCTGCCTCTCCCAGGCACTGTGATGACCTTGTTCGATGGCTCCTTCCCCTTCTACCCCAATACCAGGACGCCTTTCCCCTTTAACACGACCTCGGTCGTGATCATCTCCGTGTTCCTCACCGTGTTGGCCACGTTCATTCTCATCCTGCCTGGAATCCGGGGCAAAGGGGTAAGGGCAGGGGTTCGTTCGGTGATGGGGGTGGGGGATGCACAGCTCCCCATGCTAGGCTAAAAGCAAGGGGAAGTTCTCCCCTTTCCTCCTGGCTGGTGAACGCAGAGCTGCCCCGCTGGATACGTGGCACAGACTAATAGGCCATGATGGCACAGAACAGCTGACACTGTCTCTGGATGAGTGAACTCCCCCGGGGGCAGAGGCTATTGAACTCGTGTGCGGGGGAGGTGCTCTGGGGGCTGCAGGGGGCGTGAGTGGCCATCTGGCTACTAGAATAACCCACTAAAGTGCTGAGGAGGCGGAGAGCCCTCTCCTCCCCCAAGGAGAGACAGAGACACACTCAGTGTGTATGAGACCCCCAGGGGGACATATCACTCCCCCAGTAACCGAGTCGCTAGTCACCATCTAGGGAACTAGAGGGGCTATTGCAGCAACTTTGACTACGGGAAATGCCTCTGGGCACTTCTCCTAATGAAAAGCACCATGGAAGGGGCTAGCCTGGCCAAGGACACTGAGCCAGAAGCCTGCTTTCTTGGACTCTTTAATGTCTGAGGTGTTATCTAGAGATGGGTCTGGAGCCTGGACCTGGCTCCGAGTTCCATATCTGGCCCCATCTCGTGGAGGTCTGGACCAACTGCCAGACTTGTGAGGAACATTCAAGTCCAGATCCAAGGCTTTCAGCACTTGCCCAGCTCTAGTCTTGGGGGTATCTGTCCCACCATCCCACAGCTGATGTGTTAAACCCACCCACGCAACCCCAGAGAAACAAGGAGAACTTCAGTGAAGAGAGCCACACGTCACATGCCGCGACACCTCACGTCCTATCAGTTAATCTCCACACCTCCACAAGGAATGCATTGGCCTTGTAGCAAAGGAAACCCCACCCAATACACCCCTGCCTCCGTCTCCAAACCAAACCCTCACTGTGACCTCAGATTGTCCCCAACACTGGGGTAAAATACAATAGCCCTGGTCACGTGTGCTTACATTAGACCTGATTGACCAACAGGTTTCCCGTCCGGTGTCAGATTCCAATATTGTGACATACATTTTCTTCCAGAATTGGGACAAAATGTTGCAATGTTTAAACTTCTAGTGAATTGAAAAGTTCATGAAAAGTTCCATTTGGGAACATAGAAACAGAACACTGCTACCTCATTTTCAGTACGTTGAAAGGTTTCACCTTCCCTAGGTCAAAACATTTCAGAATGCTCCTTTGGCCTGTGCAACCATAGTGCCTCGGGGGTTGTAGGTCTGTGACCTTCTGCCTCCACTTTCTCCTAGAGGCCACACTCCACAGCTGGACTCCATCTCCCATGATGCACAGCAGTCTTTCCCTGTGAGGGAGCTGCCACAGTGACTCGTGGGAGTTGCAGTTTCCTGTCCCATCTTAATTTGTTTCAGACTCTATCACTCCCACTGCAGTGCTCTGGGGCCTCAGGAGTAGGGTGACCTGACGTCCCGATATTATCAGGACCGTCCCGATATTAAGGGCTTTGTCTTATATATGCAACTATGCCCCCATCCCACCCCCAGAAATGTGTCCCGATTTTTCAGACTTGTTATCTGGTCACCTTACTCAGGAGGGGGGCAGGTTCCAAAACATTGCGATTTGTTTCGGGTTGAGGTTTCTAACTGAACTCATTTGTTTTGATTTTCCCATCGGAAAATCCCTCTGAAATCGATCTTTTCCTGCAGAAAGTGGTAATTTCAATGAAGCCCTGTTTTCTGAAGGAAAAATGTTTTGATCAGAAATTTCTGGCCAGCCCTGGCCTACAGGAACCATGAAGTGAACAGAATTTCTCTGGTTCTGCCATTGGCCTCTCTTGAGTTCATAGCCTGGAGAGGGGAGTGTGGCTGGCTCCTGATCTGTCCTGTCCTCCCTACAGAGGTTCTTCTGGCTCCTGAGAGTGGTCACCAGCCTCTTCATTGGAGCAGTGATCCTCAGTGAGTATATGCTGCCATGCCCCGGGTTCCCCGTAGTCATCTGCCCCTTCAGGCAGGGAGGCTGGAACAAAGCGGGAAATAGCAAGAAGCCCTCCCCAGTAGAGAGGTGAGGAAGAGCAAAGGTTGATGAAGATCAAGGAAGGGGGGTGTTCCATTGAACACTCCGTGGGGAAAGAAGACGACTCGATCCCTTTTTTGACTAACATTCCGAGGTGCTGGCTCCAGCAGTGCAATTAGCGAGCAGAGTAGTGGCTGGCCCGTGGTAGGATAATTTATTTGCAACAAGTCATTCAAGCAGCTCTCCTCTGGGGGTCATCTCCAGGCACTGACAGAACACAAAGCCCACTGCTGCCGGACATCTGCTGGGGGCCCCTAGTCACGAATGCGTCTGCATCACAAACACTAGCTTCTCAGCGGGACCCTCTGTTGCGCCTCGTCAGAGAGGCCTGGGCTGATAAGTGTGCTGAGAATTGCCACCTCCTCCTGACCGCAGCCATTCTAGGGCAGGGTTGTGGGGCGAGGGTGGGGAAGGGTGCGTGGGGGTGTGTGTCTGATCTATGGATACAGAGGGAATTGCAGTCCCTCGGGCTATCGATCCAGTCCTTTCCCCTTGGGCTCAGTGAGCTCCCTTTCAGGCATGCAGGGCTGCAGTGCCCTGATGTCCCAGCAGCACGGTGCCATCCACCTGGCAGCATCTGGGAAAGGACAGCTCTCAGAGAGGAGTCTGCTGACATTCAGCGAGTGGAGATGCTGGAGCCAGAGGCGCCGACTCCATGGGTGCTCCAGGGCTCAAGCACCCATAGAAAAAATAGGGGGTTCTCAGCACCTACCAGCCATAGCTGTTTGGTGGGGCCACCGATTAGCTGTTCAGCAGCTGGCGGGAGGTGCTCAGGGAGTGATGGGGGACCTTGGGGTAGGGAGTGGAGTGGGAGCGGGAAGAGACGGAGCAAGGGCAGGAAGAGGTGGAGTCAGGATGGGGCCTCCGGGGAGGGGGTGGAGTGGGGGTGGGGCCTCGGGGCAGAGCAGGGGTGGAGCACTCACTGGGAAAAATAAAAGTCAGCGCCTGTGCTGGGATGGATGCGCAGGATTCAGTCATACTTGTGCAGAAGTTGTGAGCAGTGACCAGGCCACCGCCAGCGCTGGGCGCTGGACATCTCAAAGTAAATAAACCCTTCGGGGCTGGCTGCCAGCGCTTGCCCCCTGCATGTGACCGACGGGCTCCTTTGCCCTGCGCTGCAGAACGGGTTATTCACACAGGGGCCAGAAAGTGAAATCCCTCCCAGAGGTGAGCTGAGGTCATGCATTTGTCATTCAGGCTCCTCAGCAATGCTCTGGGGCTCAAGGGCACCACAGAGGCCAGCTGGCTTTTGCTCATGTTCACCCAAAGCCCCATCCCCACAAAACCAGTGCCCCATGCAGACAAGCCTCCCCACAAATTCCACTGCCACTACAAGCAGCCCAGCTCCCCCCATGCCCATACAGAGCCCAGTGCCCTCCCCCAGCCTAGCTACCCCCGGCCTGCTCTGTGTTGAGGGAATGGGGGACCAAGTGCCTTTGCCCCAAGTGAAGTTGCCTCCCTCACCAGGGGCCACCACTGATGGTGTGTCTTCCGCTGGGACGTGAGGCTCTGCATACTGGGGCTAGGACAGGCAGGACAGATTCATGGAGATCACGCTGAGATTGGGCTGTGCTCTGACTGCCCCATGCAGACCCTGCTGTCATGCTGTGGAAGGTATCTAGTTGGTGTACTATCACCGCCGCCGCCCGCCCACAGGGTCTACATGGTGCAGTTACAGGGCAGCCTTATGTTAGAGCACTCTCGGTGCACACCCCTCTGATGTACAGGCGCTTGGCTGCTGCCATGGAGACAAGGAGTTTGTCACTCGCTCTTTGTGCACAGTCAATGGCTGGTTCAGTAGCACAAGAGCTATGTCTGATTACTGCCATCTTCACAGGTGTTAACTTCACCAGGGACTGGGAGATTGGCTGGGTGACGGCGAACACCTCCTACAAATCCTTCAGCTGCGCCGTGGTGAACGCAGACATTGGCCTGCATATCGGCTTGTCGGGGGTCAACATCACACTAGTGGGTGAGTCCAAGTCTTTGAGTCAAGGGCGAGTAGGAGGGGGAGGCACTGGGGTCTTTCAGCTCCCCCGGGGCAGGTTGGCAGGACAGAGGGGAGGTAAGATCAGCAAAAGTGCCCGGCCCTTGGGTGACAGAGCGCTCTTCCCAGCTCCTCTTCCCCATGTGTTCGGTCTCCTCAATCTGCTGCAGAACAGAAACACGTCTCTTTCCTGCAGGGAACCCAGTGAATCAGATCAACGAAACCATCAACTACAACGAATATTTTGCCTGGCACTTGGGAGCAGACTACGCCTGCATCTACGCGGACGGCCTGGCGAAGGGGCTGCCCAACCCCATCCTGTATGTGGCAGAGAAGTTTAGCCAGCACAGCCCGTGTGGCGTGCACAGCCAGTACAGGATCTCCGGCCACTATACCTCTATCACTCTGTGGTAAGACCCAGCAAGATGCCGTGCCTTGGGAGAACCATCCACGAGGGAAGGGGCTCCTCTCGGGTAGAAGGTCAAAGAACTTTAGTGGGTATTCACCAACTTCACCCTGATGAAGTGGGTATTCACCCATGAAAGCTATTGCTTCAATACGTCTGTTAATCTATAAGGTGCCACAGGACTCTTTGTCGTGTTTTAAAGAACTTCAGTGGCTTCCTGAGATGCACAGTCTGTGGCTCAATGTAGCATCATAACGGGACTGATTTCACTGGCCATAAACCATCCTTAGGAAATGACTGTCCAAGGCTTGAATAGCATCTGACAGGTTGCTCCACTGATGAGTGGTCTGCAGAGTTATCCAGATGCTCTTAACACTGAGCTAAGGTTTATTTAGCTGGGCTCATGACCTGCTGTGATGCCACCTCAGAAGCTAAGCAAGGCCAGTACTTGGGTGACACGAACCCCTCCTAGATTCTCAAGAAATTGGTGGTTCTGTAACTGGTACTCTTCCTTCTCAGACAATGACGATTCAGTGCATCATGTAGGGGATAGGTGGAGGTGCTGATCCTGGAGGAGACACAGCCAAAGCGCTGGCCACCCATGGTCAGTTATGGTCACATGGCATTTTTGCAGAACTAGGGATGTTAGGCCCCATCCCAGCCAAACTCTGCCTCTGGTCATTGCATTCTGCCTCCCAAAAGCCCTCCTGCAGCGTCAGTGGGGTGCCATTTTCTTTGTCACTCTCTGGCCCAAACTGTAGGGTCTTGCTTTACAATGGTGGGATTCGATTCAAGGTCATCTCCCAAGATGTGTTTCTCATTATCCGGAGCACCCTCTGGCAATGCCGCTGTGGGTGGCCTGGCATCACAGAGCAGGTGTGTCCCTTGATAATGCAGTTTGGCATGGGTAGTTAGGAAATTCTTCTGCATGCGCACGTGCTATGCAGGGCTGGCTCCAGCTTTTTTGCTGCCCCAAGCGGCGAAGAGAAAAAAAAAAGCTGTGATTGGCAGCACTTCAGCGGCTGCTCTACCGCTGCCGCTTCATTCTTTGGCGGCAATTCGGCGGCCAGTCCTTCTCTCCGAGAGGGACTGAGGGACCCGTCGCCGAATTGCTGCCGAAGACCTGGACATGCCGCCCTCTTCCATGGGCCGCCCCAAGCACCAGCTTGCTGCGCTGGTGCCTAGAGCCGGCCCTGGTCCCATGGATTCCAGGGCCTCTCAGGGGGAGATGTTCCCCTACTTGAGGAGTGGAGAGTCTGCATGTGTCCTGTGAGCACTGGGAGCCCTGCACTTGCACACTTGCACCCCCAGCCCAATCCTCACTGCACACTATCACCATGCCCAGTCCTCCCTGTTGCCGAGGAGAAGGTGGTTTCGAGGGCAAGTGTGTCCAACCGGGCTCCTTTAACAGAGTCATCCCTGGAATTCAGTAGCATTACACTGGGGCTGAGCTGAGCCCGAAGTGCCTCTCGGGCGAGGCGGGAGGTTGGGTTCAGTGCAGATGCCATGGGATCTGTGGGCCTGGCTCTCTGTAGCCCTTTATACCAGTGCAAAGGATGACGACCGCAGGGGCAGGTGACGAGGATGCTGCCCACTAGTGGTTGGAGAGAAGGTCTCGGGAGCAGCCCAAAGCAGGTCAGTGTAAAAGCGAGGGACGGCCTCTCCTTTCAACCCCACTGCTCTCTCGCAGGTTGGCCTTCTGCACCTGGCTGATTTCCAACATGCTGTTCTCCATGCCAGTCCTGCTGTATGGGAGCTACATGATCCTACTCACGGCAGCGCTGCTGATCTGCTCACTGCTCTTCTTCTCTGTTGCGAGGAACTCCCCGATGTGCACCATCCGGTTCAGTTCAGCCTCCTTGCAGACTGTCTACGGGGCATCCTTCTGGCTCACGCTAGCAACAGGTCAGTGGGCTGCTCCTTTGAATGAACTGGGGTTCTCCTCTTCTTCAGTGCTGCTGTGTGACCTAGCAACACAGAGAAGGAGACAGGTGGGACCAAAGGCCACCAGCTCCCCCCATGCCGCACTTGGCCACAGGAAACTGATGGTGTGGGATGCTTCCACCTGATTCCACCAGGGAAAACTGGCTCAGAGCTCCAGGGGAACATTGACCAGGGCTCTAAAAACCCCTTGAGAGAGTTCTTTCCAGACCCCAAATGCAGCATTACATCAGCCGTGAGGAAGGAGAGGGTCCTGGGCTGTGATTCTGGAGAGATGGATCAGAGCAACATTGCAGTTCAGGGGCCCACTAGGGCCTTGGATTTGATTAAATGCCAAGTCAGACAAATGAGAGGTTCCTAATCAGACAGCAAATTTCTGCTTCTCTTTGGGGTGGGTAATCCCATTTACCTGAATCCCTCCCCACTGTTGGGATAACAGCAGTGCTTAATTTGTACCAAAAGAGGTGCCAGGGCTCAAGTGGTTGGGTGCTGGAACTCCAGTAATTTTGTTACTTTCATAACTGATGCGGCAAGCCCAGAGGTGCCAGAGCTGTGAACTGCCAAGCCCAGAAGTGCTGGGGCTCTGAACTGCCAAACCTAGAGGTACCGGGGGCTCAACCCTGGCAAGCCCTGGCACAAGTTAAGCCCTGGATAACAGTGCAAGTGGAAAAGCATTGGAAATTCATGCCCATCATGGAAAAAGTTAGTATATTTTCAAAGAAGGCATTCACCAGTACAGTATGTGCAAATGACTACAAGGGTTGGCATATTCAACTCTGCTAATATTGGAGCAGTAAAGCTAGGATTGGTTTGATACATTTATTAAAGATCTGGAAAAAGAACTGAGCTGAGGATGGGCAAAATCGGAGAAAAGCGTGAGGAACTTTAGAAAGAGCTAACCAAGCTAGATGATTGGGGGGTCTATAATGGCAGATGGCATACAGTGCTGTTGAATGTAATGTCATGCACATTGGAAACAGCAGTTTTAGCTATTCAGACTCACTAGTGGGTTCTAAATTATCTGTAACTACTGAGGAAAGGGGCAAGGCTCGCTGGAGACAGCTCAGTGATGTCCTGCTCAGTGTGCAACAGTAGCAGTGATCTGCAAAGCGAACAAGGTGTTAAGGTGCACAAGGAACTGCATGGATAATATGGAGGATATTGTGTTATATAAAGTGGTAGCAATCTTCATGGAAGTTGGAGAGTGCAGCAAAGTTGCAGGAGGGAAGGGAATGGAAGAGGCACCAGGCCGTCGGTCAGTGTGCATATGTCTGGAATGCTAGATGCTGTTGCAGCAGCTCTGTAAATAGCTCTCTCCATAGAGAGGCGGTTTAGTTTTTCAAGCACAGAGTCCTGTCATGTTATGACCCCGCACATGAGATAGGGAGGCCTCCCCTGGACTATAGTCCATTCTGCTCACCCTGTCCCAAGTCATGGACTGCTTCGCACTGCACCATCAGAGCAGAGTGGCACCAAAGCCTGTGTAGTTGGCCATGAGGCTCAGCCAAACACAGGGAGCCCTCTGGTGGCACAGAGGTAGTATAGTGCAGGAAAGGTCCAGACATGCAGCCTGTAACTAGTCCCCCCATGTTGTGTTGCAGGGCTGCTGTGCTTCCTCCTGGGGCTGGGCGTGATCGTCCTGAACTCTGTGCAGCCTGAGAAGCTGAAGCTGGTCTTTAATCTGAGTGAGGAAGGGAGAGAGGAAGAGGAAGAGGAGGGGCCTGCCCAGCGACCCCCGAGAGACAAAGCAAGCTCCTTTGAGCAGGACACGCTCCTGGCGCCCCTGAGCGAGCATTGCAAAGTGATGGTTACTGAGCTGTAGGGAATCCCTGCTGGGTGCCTGCCATTCCCTTGGCTGCCTGGCGGAGCTGAGCCAAGATGGGAAGGTGGGGGAGGTGCAGAACTGTGCTGGTAGCAGCCTGTGCCCGGGCTGGGTGAGGGAGTTCTCGTGGCCTGTCCACCGTTAACTGCCCCCCACCGCTCAGCTCTGCACAGCCATGTGTAGGCATGTAGGCATGGTCCGAACAGGCCTGGGGCCCATCTAGCCTCAAGCTGCTCCCAGCAATGGCCAGCTCTTTCCCCGCAGTGGTTGTGCGTTGTGTAGGACCCAGCCATGTGTCTGAGCAGCTAATGTGCATTGCCTTGCAGTAGCCAAGCCTGAATTCCACTGGCCATCCCCCAGCTTCCTTAGGTCCCTTAGTCTTGCCTAAGCTCAATAGTTGTTGCCATTGCTCCCCTCCTCTTCTAGATCATTCGGGAAGGTATTAAACAGCATAGCCCTAGTACACCGCCCTGGGCAGCCACCTGCTGTTACCTAAAAATAGGCCATTTATTCCTTGTTTTGTTTTCGTTTCTCTCGGGTACGGCTGCACAGCACCTGCAGGGGTAATTCCCAGTGTGGGCAGACAGACCCCCGCTAGCTCGGCTGGAGCTAGTACCTAAAAATAGCAGCAAGGCTGTGAGATGCTAGCCACACGAGAACTACCCAGGGGTCGGGGGGCTTGTACTCGGGTGGCCACCGCTGTGGCCACACTGCTCTTTCTAGGTGCTCCCTTGAGCATAGCTAGTGCATGTATATCCGCCCATGCTGGGAATTACACCTCCCTGCTGCGGTGTAGACGTACCCTGGGTCAGTTTCTGATCCCAGGCAGGAATTCTTACCCTCTCCTTCCAGCACTACTTCGTTTCCTTACAAGCTTCTTGCGAGGGCCTTTATGGAAGGAATTTTGAAAGTCCAAATCAATACAATCAGGCAGCGCGCCATTTGGTCCTGCTTTCTGGGATGCTCAAAGGGTGCCGGTAGACTGCAGAGACATGATTGTCCTTCCCTGGCACCAAGCTGGTTCGTCCCTCACCTAGCGCCCATCTAGATGCTTTATTGCTCTCTCTGCAAAGGTTGTTTCACACCGTTCCCCTGGCCGTAGGTGCTGACTCCGTAGGTGCTCCAGGGCTGGAGCACCCATGGAAAAAAAATAGTGGGTGCTCAGCTCTCACTGGTAACCCCCCATCAGCTCCTCTCCCGCCCCCCAGCGCCTCCTGCCCACCCGTGGCCCCACCAATCAGCTCCTCCCACTCTCTCCCAGAGCCTCCCACCTACCGCAGGTCAGCTGTTCAGTGGTGTGCAGGAGGCAGTGGGGGGGAGAGGGGGTGCGCTTGGGGGAAGGGGCGGAATGGGGTGGAGCAGGGGAGGGAGGAGGCAGGGTGGGGGTTTAGGGGAAGGGGTGGAGTGGGGGCGAGGCCTGGGGCGGAGTAGGGATCAAGTACCTCCTGGCAACTCATAAAGATGGCACCTATGCTCTGGCACTGCAATAAGGCTCCCTGAGGATCCCCCAGCCTGCGAGGACCAGAGCTGATTTCAGTGAACTCTTTCAAATCTCTTGGATGGATGCCACTTTCCTCAGATCCCACTGAGGAATATACTAAGAAACTGCACCATCTACTCAAGACACTCCCTACGCTAATACAGGAACAAATCAATATACCCTTAGAGCCCCGACCGGGGTTATTCTATCTACTACCCAAGATCCACAAACCTGGAAATCCTGGACGCCCCATCATCTCTGGAATTGGGACTCTCACTGAAGGACTGTCCGGATATGTGGACTCTCTACTCAGACCCTACGCCACCAGCACTCCCAGCTATCTCCATGACACCACTGATTTCCTGAGAAAACTACAATGCATTGGTGATCTTCCAGAAAACACCATCCTAGCCACCATGGATGTGGAGGCTCTCTACACAAACATCCCACACACAGATGGAATACAAGCTGTCAGGAACAGTATCCCTGATGATGCCACAGCACAACTGATTGCTGAGCTCTGTGACTTTATCCTCACGCACAATTATTTCAAATTTGGTGACAATATATACCTCCAGACCAGTGGCACCGCCATGGGCACCCGCATGGCTCCACAATATGCCAACATTTTTATGGCTGACCTGGAACAACGCCTCCTCAGCTCTCATCCACTCATGCCCCTTCTCTACCTATGCTACATTGATGATATCTTCATCATCTGGACCCATGGGAAGGAGACTATGGAAGAATTCCACCACGATTTCAACAGCTTCCACTCCACCATCAACCTCAGCCTGGACCAATCTACACGGGAGGTCCACTTCCTAGACACCATGGTACAAATAAGTGACAGTCACGTTAACACCACCCTATACCACTGACCGCTACGCCTACCTTCATGCCTCCAGCTTCCATCCCGGACACACCACACGATCCATCATCTACAGCCAAGCGCTGAGGTACAACCGCATTTGCTCCACCCTCTCAGACAGAGACCAACACCTACAAGATCTTCACCAAGCATTCTCAAAACTATGATACCTGCACGAGGATATAAGGAAACAAATCAACAGAGCCAGACGTGTATCCAGAAGCCTCCTGCTGCAAGACAAGCCCAAGAAAGAAACCAACAGAACTCCACTGGCCATCACCTACAGTTCTCAGCTAAAACCTCTCCAACGCATCATCAGTGATCTACAACCCATCCTGGACAACGATCCCTCGCTTTCACAGGCCATGGGAGGCAGGCCAGTCCTCGCCCACAGACAACCCGCCAACCTTAAGCATATTCTCACCAGCAACCACACACCGCACCATAGTAACTAACTCAGGACCCAATCCATGCAACAAACCTCGATGCCAACTCTGCCCACATATCTACACCAGTGACACCATCACAGGACCTAACCAGATCAGCCACAACATCACCGGTTCATTCACCTGCACATCCACCAATGTAATATACTCCATCATGTGCCAGCAATGCTCCTCTGCTATGTACATCGGCCAAACTGGACAGTCCCTACGTAAAAGGATAAATAGACAGAAGTCAGATATTAGGAATGGCAATATACAAAAACCTGTAGGAGAACACTTCAGTCTCCCTGGACACACAATAGCAGATTTTAAGGTAACTTCAGGACCAGACTTCAAAGAGAAACTGCTGAGCTTTAGTTCATTTGCAAATTTGACACCATCAGCTCAGGATTAAACAAAGACTGTGAATGGTAGCCAACTACAAAAGCAGTTTCTCCTCCCTTGGTGTTTACGCCTCAACTGCTTGAAGAGGGCCTCATCCTCCCTAATTGAACTAACATAGTTATCTCTAGACTGATTCTTGCCTGCATATTTATACCTGGCTCTGGAAACTTCCACTACATGCATCTGATGAAGTGGGTATTCACCCATGAAAGCTTATGCTCCAATACGTCTGTTAGTCTATAAGGTGCCACAGGACTCTCTGTCGCTTTTTACAGATCCAGACTAACACGGCTACCACTCTGATACCTACCACCTAGTCTTGGTGATCTGGCTGTTTTTTAATGTAGCTTGTCCCAGCACCTCCTCCTCTGAGACCTCAGTCTGACAGCGCCTCATCTTTGCTATCTGAAGAGAGTAGGTCTGAGGTAATCTTCCCACCCATTTCATGCTGGAGAGTGATGCATTTAGCTTCCCTTCAGTGTCTGTCCCCAGCAGACTCACTCATCCTCTCAGAGGCTTCCTGCTCCTGAGATACTTGGAGGAATTTTTGTGTATTGTTTTTGTGTCCATGGCTGTTTGCTCATCAGTTTCCCACTTCACCCTCCCAGTCTTCTTCATGCATTGAACCTGCCCAAGGTTATGACATTGAGGGTGGATTTCAGTCTTCCAAAGGATACCTGTTTGCTTTAAATACCCTCTTGAAACCTCTCTCTCTTTGGGGTTTATCCTGCCACCCATCACTGCAGCACCGGCCACTTAAAATCAATAGTGCTAGCGAAGTTCCTAGTGCACTTCATAGGTCTCGGGCACTTCTCCCCTTTCAGGGTAAAATCTCGGCTTGTGGGAGGGTTTGTGTGTTTTTCAAATTGTATTAATTTATTAGTCTTGGGGATCCTTTAGGTGATTGGTTTCAGGTTTCAAGGGTTGTTTTGAGAGCCGGTTGGCCGTTTGTAGGTAGAAGGGAGTGTTCATGCTGTGAGTGTCCTTTTTACAGTAGAAAGACCTTTTCAAAGGAGGAGGTTCTGCAGTGTTTCCTAAAGATGGTCAGACTCTACCCTAGCTGGCTCTACTCTGCATGCCAGATCCCTGAGACAGAATGCTTTGGCCCAGCTCTCCCGTGTTTTGTCCTTCAGTGTGAAGAGCCTCTACGCCAAGGGTGAGGATTTGGATTGTCTCCCCTTTTATCTGAGGGTCTTTTGGGTGAGTTGTATTGTTGTTGTTTTTTGTTTGGAATCCTGCTGTCTAAAGATTAGTGGCACAGAGATGTTTTTTATAAGATTCCTCCTCCAGGGACATGGAAATTAATTAGACCGAGGTCACTGGCTCTTACTTGGTGGCTCAGCTATACTCACTTCTTGAACCATCTCTGGTGAGTGACTTAGGACTGAACTGAGCATAGCCTCAGCTCTTGAATGCTGTAGAACTAGCTCTTCCAAGGGACACTCATGTAAGGTGTCAACAGTCTCTTCTCTCACTCTCAGCCCGACTCTCCCCCCGCCATGACATTTCACCAGCTTATGTGTGAGCAGTGGAAGTCACCTATTATTGCCATTTTACTAAGCTTTGATCTCTCTCAACAAGATGCTCTGAGTGGGTTCTCGGTTACAGTCACACTGAGTCCTGTTTAGTAGGTGTCACATTAAGGGCCCTTTACACTGCTATTGTAAAGCATTTTGGGATTAGCTACATGAAAAAGGTTAATGTAACTGGTTTAATTGAAGGTGTGATTTTAAACTGATTTAGTGCCTGTGATGGGGTGGACTAGGCCCAGAGGCCCCTTGCTGGAGGCCTCAGTGTCCTGCCACACCCATCCCAAGAAAGGAGCAGTAGAGGAGTCCTCCAAGCAGCCTAAAGTAGCTGCAGGGGTAGCAGCCAATCAGAGGCTGCAGGGAGCAGCCAATCAGGGTCCAGGAGGCCCATATAAAAGGCGCTACAGAGACAGAGACAGACTCAGTTTGTTGCTGGAGTTAGAGGAATGTAGATGGTGCTCCTAGCTGGCTAAAAAGAACAGCAGCACTGCAGATAGCTTAGTGCTGGCAGGGATGGGGGCAGCGAGGAAGTGCTCCTGGCTGGCTGCTGGGCCTGAACTTAGATGAGCCCTATGGTAAGGGTGAAGTATTGGTGAAGGCTGGTGCCAGGGGCAGTACTGGATTTACCCTGGCGCCAATAGCTCCATAGCACAGGGCCCAAGCTCAGAAGGGGCCCCATAATACTCACTTCCTCCCCTCTTGCAGCGCTGCAGAAGAGAGCAAGCCTCGGAGCAGCCGGAGTCCAGCATGGGAACTGAGAACCCAATGGGCCCTGGCAGCTGTAGTTCCTTGGCCAGCTCCTTGCCTATAGAGCTGGTCTTAGAGCAAGGAAAGAACAACATTTCCCAGTATTCCCTTGGCAGCTATCAATAGGAAAGGGAGTGGGGAAGCTGAGACCCCATGTGCTGCAGCTTGCTGTGAATGGAGAGCTGGCTGTTAGAAGGGGGTGGCACTGTGAATGAGGAACAAGTATGCCCAAGGAGTAGAAGGCTTTGGCCCAGATATCACCCTGAGAAGACTTCTCCAGACTGGATTAGGGATGCTGGTGTGACCTCGCGTGGCAGCTCCCAAAGAAGGAATTGGGTGGACTAAATGGACAGTGCACCTCTCTATCTGAAGCCTAGCAAGGGAGGTATGTGGATCCCACCAGAAGTTAAAATGATAAGTAAGGGAGGGAAGGCCCTACTAGTGGGCAGCTATAGATACAGTACCAGGCGCGTAGGAGCATTTCCACGTCTGAGCCATGGAAGCAGAAACTGGCTTTTCCTTTCCAGATTTATCTAATATTCAGAAAGGGAATCTAGCACCTGCCTTCTGAATTTTGAGTGTTCAAATCTCGGAGTGCTCAAGCTCAATTTAGGCTGCTGTTACTTCATTTCTCCCAAATCAAATATGCTGATCCACTGTAACTTGCTGTAGAAAAGGTATGATAAAATTGAGCAACAAATGCTGGCATCTCGCCAGTGCTATTAGAATTGCTATTTTCAACAGCCATTACCTTTTTTAAAAATTTTTAAAAAAAATTTGTTTAAAAGGAAGACAGTAATATTGCATTGGCAAATTTCCCATAGAAACAAAGAGTGGAACAAAAGAATAACAAAGGCACCTCAACTTTTCCTCATTTATGTAGGACAGTCTTAGGGTACATCTACACTACAGGGGGGAGTTGATTTAAGATACGCAAATTCAGCTACGTGAATAGCGTAGCTGAATTCGACGTATCGCAGCCGACTTACCCCGTTGTGAGGACGGCGGCAAAATCGACTTCTGCGGCTTTCTGTCGGCGGCGCTTACTACCATCTCCGCTGGTGGAGTAAGAGCGCCGATTCGGGAATCGATTGTCGCATCCCGACGGGACGCGATAAATCGATCCCCGAGAGGTCGATTTCTACCCGCCGATTCAGGCGGGTAGTGTAGACCTAGCCTTAGAATATGGATCCAGATATCCTCCAATCACACAAGCTGAAAATTGTTCCACTTTACTGCAGTTCTGTAACCACGCGGGAACCAGTGCTGTCTGTATTCTGTGCACGTCCAAAATTCCTACTGAATTCAAAAGTGCCTTGCTTTTGTGACCACACTACTTGATATTTTCAGCCCTTGTAAGCGAAGCAAGTTTACATTTAGTAATTGGGTAGGAAGCCTCTCAGAAAAAGTTAGGTGCTGTAGGAGGTGTTGCTTATTCACTAGGTAATGTGAGACCTTCCTGTTACAATAGTAAACCAGTGCAGCATAGAATGCACTTTGCTCCTAGAGCCTAGAATGGGGTCCTTTGCTTCTTTACACAGCCCATTAAAGATAATGAAAAGACTCCCACTGTCTTCAACGGGCTTTGGACAGAACTGGTTATACACAGGGTAACTCCACTGTCTTCACAGGGTCCTGGTCCCACAGCAGAGGGGGGCCATGTCAGCTTGTTGCAGAGCTGCTGCTCAGGGATGGGAACCTCCTGGCACCCCAGCCTCCAAAATCATTCAGGCTGCACTTTCTGCATGACTTTGTGCTAGCTGAGGGGTGCGTGGGAAGTGGTGGCTTCTGCTGCAGGTGATGGGCATCTCATGTACTTAAAGCCACGGCCTAGAGGAGGGAAGCGCTTAACTGCAGAGACTGCAGCTGCCTAGGGCCAGCGCTGAGGAATAAGAGTCCCTAGTGCTGCCATTGCAAGGTTCAAGCATGCTCAGCCTTGGACTTGCCACCCTGTCACGGAGTGTGGGGGGACACAAGGCCCTGCACCCCCAGCTTCCTGCAATTCACCGTGACTCTCAGGCAGCCAGTAAAGCAGAAGGTTTATTTAGACAACAGAAATACACTCCAAGACAGGTCTTGCAGGCACAAACAACAGGATCCCCCCCAATTAGGTGCATCTTGGGGTCCCAGGGCACCACAGCCCCTTGGGGGGGGGGTCAGAACCCAGTCTGCCTCCCAGCCATTCCACCAGCCAGCTCTGAAAACTCTCCCCAGTGACCCCTCCCACAGCCTTTGTTCAGTTTCCTGGGCAAAGGTGTCACCTGGCCTCTAACCCCTTCCTGGATTCTCATGTTACATGCTCAGGGATCCTCCCTCAAGGCCAGTCTCCCATCCCCCAGTGCAGACCATCCTAGCCACACTGCCCTCTCAGCATTCAGAGACCACATTAAGAACAGTCCCAGTTCGTCACATCTCTTCCCCCTTCGAGACCGAACTGAGTGGGGTCACTTCAGCCAGTGACCTGGGGAAGTTCGAACCTACCCCCGTTCCAGTGGATGCCCCAGCATCCCTCCCATTCCTTGGTGAGAATTACACCAGGCCCTTCCAGTTTCACGCCCCCCCCTCCTTAGGTCGGGTGTGCTCAATGGCATTCGTAGTTCCCATGTGGGGAGGTTTATGCGGCCCGTGCCCTTTTCCCACCCCAATACCCCTGGTGTTCCAACTGGGCTGGGGTCTTCTCCCAGCGTTCCAGTCTGGAGGTCTGTGATTCGGGCTCTCTTGGTTCAGAGCCCCCCTTTAGACCTTGGCCACCCTCTGGAAAGGCTCCTCTATGCTGGGCAAGGGTCCTAAAGCCGTTTTCCCCTTGTCCCGGGCTTTCCGCACCCTCTGACAGGCGGCAGTACTGTCGGACAGTAACAAAGACCCCAGGCCAGTAAAAGTTTCATAGCAGCCCTCTGGTGGGTATGCCAGGTTCCCTGGTGCCCTGGGAGGGGAATGTCATGGTCCCAGTACAGCAACTGGCGGTGATACTTCTGGGGTACCACCAGCTGCCTCCTGATCCCCCCGACTCCATTTTCCCTGGGGGAGCCCATTCTCGGTACAGGAACCCCTTCTCCCACAGGAACCTTTTCCGGCCACCTCTCCCCAAGGTCTGTACCGCACTGAGGTCGGCCAGGTCCCTTATCTTCTGCAAGGAAGGATCTTCCTGTAACTCGGCCTGGAACTCAGCAGCTGGGACAGGGATGGCCACCTGCTCTCTCTCGCTGGCTGGGTCTGAAGCCACAGCCTCCCTGAGCCGTGTCCCTGGGTGTTCCCTCCCCACCAGATTAGGGTCCTGCTCCTCGGGCAAGGCACCCTCCCCAAGGTCAGGGCGCAGTTCCCCTCGCTGGCTCTGGCTACGGGTCACCACCAGGGCACCCTGGGGGTTGCTTGGCCAGTCCTCCAGGTCCCCCCCATCAACACCTCAGTGGGCAAATACAGGAGTACCCCCATGTCCTTGGGTCCCCCACTTCAGGTGTACCCTCGCCATGGGCACTTTGACTGGGGTCCCGCCCACCCCTGTCAGGGTCAGGTAGAGGTTGGACACCACCCGATCGGGGGCCACCACCTCGGGCCGGGCCAGTGTCATCTCTGCGCCCCTATCCCAGCATCCATTGACCTTCCTCCCATCCACCTCCAGGGGAACAAGGTACTCGCTCCGCAGGGACCGCCCCGCACCTACCCTGTAAACCAAAAGGCACCTCAACTTGCCTGGATCTGAAGCATCCAGCCCCCCAGAGGAGCTGGCCTGGAGCTCTCCTCCCTCCTTAGCAGGTGGTACGCTGCCAGCCGCCCTTGCCTGGGAATGCTGCCCCTCGTCCGGCTGGGTCTTTACCCAGTCAACCCTCTGTGGGTTGGGTCCGCTCAGTTTGTCCCTGAGCCTGAGGCACTGGGCCCGTATGTGGCCTCTCTGGCCACAGTGATAGCAGCCCATGTCCCGTGGGTCCCCTCGAGCGGGTCGGATGGACCTGACGCTGGATGTTCCCCTTTTGTGGGCATTCTCCATATTTCCCCGCTGGGAGGTCCCATGGTGACCCTCTCTCTGCGTTGTGGTGGGACTGTTCCTTTGGGACGCCTCCCTGTTATCCCCTGCCCGACTGTTCACAAACTCGTCGGCCAGCTGGCCTGCATGCTGCGGGTTCTCTGGCTTTTGGTCCATCAACCATCGCCTCAGGTCGGATGGGCACTGCTCATACACGTGCTCCAGTACAAATAGGTCAAGCAGGTCTTCTTTAGTTTGGACCCCAGCTATCCACTTGCAGGCGTACCCCTGCGCCCAGTTGGCTAGTTGTAGGTATGTGACCTCACGGGTTTTACACTGACTCCGGAACCTTTTCCGGTACATCTCAGGGGTCAGCCCAAACTCGCGGAGCAGGGCCTTTTTGAACAGTTCGTAGTCCCCTGTCTCCGCCCCTTTCAGTCGGCTGTACACCTCCCTGGCTGTGGAATCCAGTGAGGGGATGACAAACTGGAGCCTGTCTGCAGGGTCAATCTGGAGCAGCTCGCAGGTATTCTCAAAGGCCATCAGGAAGGTATCCATGTCCTCCTCCTCCTTACGCTGGGCCAGGAAGCACTTATCAAAGCTCTTTGCAGTCTTGGGTCCCCCCTCGCTCACCGCAGCCGGGGCCCCACTGCTCCTCAGCCTGGCCAGTTCCAGCTCATACTGACATTGGTCCCGCTCATGCTGACGTTGTTTCTCCTTCTCTTCCCGCTCCTGCTTCAGTTCTTGCTTCCTTAACTCGAGCTCTTCCCATCTCATCTCCCATTCACATTTCAGCCGCATCCGTTCCAGGGACGGGGAGCTCTGCCGGGACGATCCCCTGCTGGTCGCCGGAGTCAGGGTGCCTTCAGTATTCACTGGGCTTCCCCCAACCCCTCCCCTAGGCATAGGTAGGCAGGTTCTCGGGATGTCCTCGGCAGCAGTCTGCTCCCTCCCAGCCAGGTTGGGTCCCGGGGCCCACGCTGCATCCGCCGTGCGGCTTCCCTCAGGGACAGGGCTCGGTTCATCCAAGCGATCCCTCTCCTCCAGTTGGGCAATTAGCTGTTCTTTGGTGGACCTCCCAATGCGCAGCCCCCTCTGCCTGCACAGCTCCACCAGGTCACTCTTAAGGCGTTTAACATACATCCTCCTGCTGGCCACTCGCCGGCCTGTGCTCTCAGCTTTCCACCGTTCCAGGGAGACCCCTAGTATGCCAGCCCTTCTTCAGGTCACCACCTCTCTGCCAGGGTCGAGCTGCAGACTCCTCCGCCCCTGGGACCGCTCGCTGCGATCCCCTGGGGAACCCTGTCACTGCAAAAGTCCTTCCCTCTGGTCACAAACTCCCAGGGGTTAATCGCCCCCCTGAAACCGTCTCTCTCTGACTCTTCAGTCCACCTGGTCCCCGTCAATCCCCCTTCGTTTTACTGCTCCCCAGTCACTTACTGCAGGAAGCGCCGTCCACGGGGTGCAATAGATCCCACCGCTACCACCAGTTGTCACGGAGTGCGGGGGGACACAAGGCCCTGCACCCCTGGCTTCCTGCGATTCACCGTGACTCTCAGGCAGTCAGTAAAGCAGAAGGTTTATTTAGACGACAGGAACACAGTCCAAGACAGGTCTTGCAGGCACAGACAACAGGATCCCCCCCAATTAGGTGCATCTTGGGGTCCCAGGGCACCACAGCCCCTTGGGGGGGGGTCAGAACCCAGTCTGCCTCCCAGCCATTCCACCAGCCAGCTCTGAAAACTCTCCCCAGTGACCCCTCCCACAGGTCTTGCATCTGAAGAAGTGAGGTTCTTACCCATGAAAGCTTATGCTCCCAATACTTCTGTTAGTCTCAAAGGTGCCACAGGACCCTCTGTTGTCCTCCCACAGCCTTTGTTCAGTTTCCCGGGCAAGTAGACTAGCATGTAGATGGGAGCAGAGGGAGAAAGGCTGGTGTCTTCAGATTCCCAAGGGCTAAGTCCTCACTTTGGGGAAATGGTGTTTGCAAGTGGCTTGCTCAAATAGCAGGATGGGTGCTGAGGGAGGGATTTGTCAGAATTGATCAGGTATTTGCTGGCTTTGGAACTTTGAGCTGAGACCAGAATCACATACAGTGACTGGTGACATAGGGTGGTACTGGAGACATGGCTGTAGAAGGTCTGAATGAGGAAGGAGATAAATCTGTGGGGAGTTTCCCCTGATCACTATGAAAGTTCTGCTCACTGTGGACATTGGTAAACCCACATGGGTGTACAGCTCAATGAGAAACTGGGGGCTGAGGGAGCTGTGTATGGCAATGCATATGGTCATGTAGAGGTGTGTGATCGAAATGAAAAATGTCTCTGAGATTCAGTACCGGGTATAGTATGGCACCAATGGCACTGCCACACCACGCCCACACTCGGAGCCCACAGTGACTACATAGGGGCCCACAAATATATTTGGTGCCGAGGCCCACAAAAGGTTAATCCGGCCCTGCTGGGGGAAATGGCCAGGAGAACTGAAAGCAGTGTAGCTAAAGGGACATAGTGGCATGTGGCTGCTATTCTTAGGGTTCCTGGGCTGGGACCTGGAATAGGGGGTGGGCCTGGGTCCCCCCCATAGGCCCCTGGGGAAGTGGCCTACAGTTGGACAGAGATAAGCCCCCACAAAGGGATATGAACTGTTAAGAGGCCCGGCTGGAGAGCTGGGGCCAGAATGGACTAAGAGGGCAAAACCAAGGGACGCAGACACACCCGTCCAGAAGGCGGCACTCGCGAGAGGTGGGTGCCATGCCACTACAGTGCCAGAGTCTTTGTGGACACTGTGATCTCAGTTTTAAACCAGACTTTGCTGTAGCTTAATTTTAGTTAGGGACTTCTCTCCATTGCGAGTTTCTGCATTGTGAGACAGAGTCCAAATCTACAGCACACCAGCCTGTGGTGTCCACACATCCCCAGTGGACACTGCTACTGTGCACTGAATGTCCCCCAGGGGCTGATACTGCGCAGCAAGTTGGCACACTGCAGATTCAAACCCCAGCTTGCCTCACAGTAACTTGCCATGTAGACAAGCCCTAGGAATCAATTAAAGTGGACAGAAACGAGCCCCTCTTAAACCAGAATAAGGGTGTCCATGGAGCGGTTAACACTGCTTTAATGAGGTGCAGCTTTCCTGTGTAGCCTATGTCTGCACTACCGCCTATGTTGGCATAACTTATGTCGCTTCAGAGGTGTGAATAAACCACCCTCCACTGGGCGACGTAATTACACCGACATAAGTGCTCATGTGCACATTGCTGTGTCGGCTGGAAAGCGTCTTCCGGCTGACGTCACTTCTGCCACTTGCGGAGGTGGGTTGTTTTTATGGCAACAGGAGAGCTCTCCCGTCGGCATAGAGCATCTTCACCAGACATGCTGCAGTGGCGTGGCTGTATTGGGCTGCTGCAGTGCCATACGTGTAGGCATGGCATTAGTGTCAATGAGAATCAGGCCCTCCGAGCAGAACAGCACCAACCCCCTTCTAGTTTCCCATCGTTTCAAGCACTTTGACTTTTTCACGGCTCTCCTAACACGGGCCCAATCTTGGCAAAATGGTTTGTTTTGAAATTTCTTTGACAAATGAAACATTTCAATAAAAATGTTTTTTTCCAGTGAAAAGTGTTATTAAAAAAATTAATAAAAATAATTTGAACCAGATACATAGAGAGGGTTATGGATGTGTGTGTGGTGGAGGTGGATGGATGTATGAACAGTCATTGAAATAAAAAGGATGAAGGAAAATACTTTTTTACACCACCCATAGTTCACCTGGGGAACTCACTGCCACAAGACATTGTTGAGCCAAGGACATAGGAGGATCCCCCAAAAGGATTAGACATTTCTAGGAATCAGAAGAATTCCATGCACAGTTCCACAGGTGATTGTTCAGAAGGTATCTAAACCCTGTCCTTCAGGGCAAAAGCTGAGCCCTGACATCCTATGCTCAGGAGCAGGCTCCAGCTGTGGCTGGCTTAGTGTGTCGTTGTCCAGTATGGGGATTCTTGAACCCTCCTGGGAGGCCTGCTGTTGGGCACAGGACTGGATGGAGCCTGGCTTGGACTCGCTGTGGCATTGCCTGTGATCCCCCCATCCCAGGAGGGAAAGATACAGAAAAGTTGGGCCCCTCTGACCAGTAGGTGGGGCTCCCCCAGCAAGAGGTGTAGGAGCGACTCTTCCCCACTGTAGGGAGTGCACAGGGCTCTGTTTCCCTGCCCGCGGCCAGGAGAGGATGGAAAGAAAGGAAGAGAGAAAGCTACCCAGCTCCTCACCTAGTAGCCAGGGGAGGGGCTGGGGCTGTCTCAGGACGCTGTGCTGGGGCACGGTACTAGTGCATTGGAGACCCTATCGTCCCACCCTGCTCCCCCAACACAACACCCCTTGTGGCTCTGCAGCTCTTCGATGAGTGCTGCAAGTCATACGGCACTAGTATGCATTCTGCTGCCCTGCTCTCTCAGCTTAGCACCTGCTGACAAGGGGTGCAGACGTTTGTCCATCATTCCAAACGGAGTGGTGCCCTCTGCTTTCCCTGGCTTTGGTGGTGGCTTACGTGACTCCCAGCGTTTCTGTGATGAGGGGCAGCTGCTGCCTGCTCAGACCTGCTGCCTGTCCCTCCTTACAGCGATGGACCTGAGATTAGATCCCAAATTCCCCTCCAAAGATGGGCACTTGGGCAGAGGGAGTACGTGACCTATGCTAGGCCGCAGGGCTGAAGCCCAGGTTTATGGGGAACTATTATTCCATGTAAACATTATTAGTTTGCTGAACAGCAGCAAAGTGCACCCACCATAGGCCGGTGTGCACCCAACCAACCCACCCGACCTCTGCCCAGTCACGTCAGACTCTTCTAGCTGAGTGAGGCAGGGTTAGAGCATGTGGTCATGTGATTAAAGACTGGGTGGGGGAAGCAGAGGCACAAGGGGGCTGAATTAAGGCTGCAGAAGCAAGGTTAAAATTGGCATTTTCCAACTGTCAGGTGCTTGATTCTGCAACCTCAGTTATGGTTTTTTAATGCCATTTCCTAGGGGTGAAAAAGGCAAAAGTCACTTCCAGTTATGTGCACCTGCACCAGTCAGTTCATGACCTAGCATCATCAGGCTTTGAACCCTGAGTGGTCAGTACAGGCTGCTCCCACACGAGCCACAGAACTAACCTTGCCAGGGGGCCGTGGCGGAAAGCTGGGGAATGTGAATGAGCTGTTAACAGAGGCCAGCAACACACTGGGTTACCTAGGCCTGAGTGGCCCTGTTTTACAGTCAACATAGCCAAGGGGAAAGATAAGTGCTGAAAGCACGGTGGCTAATGGATGGCACTGGGCCTCCTGCTATAGTACGATGGGTTCTAATCTCAGCTTAATAATAAAAACAGTGAAGGATACAGAATTCTTAGCTCCGGTCTGTAGAATGACACAGTCTAGAGCTCCTGGGCTCCTGGGTCCCAGCACAGTGCCCCTTCCCTAGCCCACAGGGGAAAGCCAAAGGAGTCTGGCTGGTGATTGAGGTCTGTGTGCCAGGCTGAAGTGAGACACCAGGCTGGTGCATGCCCAGGGCTGGAGAATGTTGAGGCTCTGGGGCACACTGCTGAAACCAAGCGACCCATAGATGGGAGATGGTGTCTCAACAGTGTATAACTCAGAGCGGGGTGGATTAGGCCAGGAAAAGGCACCTCTGTGACGTTATTGACATAATCTGGGACCATATAGAACATGGTTGCAACCAAAGTCTTGTAGTGGCACCAAATCTTGTATAAAGGGGGTCAAATTAGGTGTCTAAGACAAGGTTATGGTTTGCTAGTTATGATTATGCTGTCTATATGTGTGTATCAATCTTGTAGTTAAAGTTATGAATATTGGCTCTATACTGTCTGTATTTCAAACTTATGCTATGCTTCTGGGAAACATCCCAGACAAGTTGGTGTTAGCTCTGCCTAGCCTGCCTGATGGCCCATTAAGGACCATTAGCTATACAATTGACCCATTGAGAGAAGGCAAATACGCCTTGTAACTCAGCAAAGTATGCAGGGACTGGCCCATGTGACTCCATTTTGCTGTAATTTTCCACAGTAAGAACAAAGAGGTGTTCTTACACCTGGAAAAGACTATAAAAGGCTGATGCCTTATTTCCAGCTGGTCTTCAATCCTGCTTCTTACCTCTGGAGGGACTTTGCTACAAACAGAAGCTCTACACAAAGGACTGATGACCCAAATCAAGTCTCTGGGATGTATTCCAGAGACTGATCTGAACCTGCAGTTTATTCTATCACTGCTACAAGCCTGAACCAAGAACTTTGCCATTACTTTATGTAATTGATTCCATTTAACCGATTCTAACTCTCATCTATATCTTTTTCCTTTTACAAATAAACCTTTAGATTTTAGATTCTAAAGGATTGGCAACAGCGTGATTTGGGGGTAAGATCTGATTTGTATATTGACTTGGGTCTGGGACTTGGTCCTTTGGGATCGGGAGAACCTTTTTTCTTTTAATGGGGTATTGGTTTTCATAACCATTCATCCCCATAACGAGAGATACTGGTGGTGATACTGGAGTGTCTAAGGGAATCGCTTGTGTGACTTGTGGTTAGCCAGTGGGGTGAGACCAAAGTCCTCTTTGTCTGGCTGGTTTGGTTTGCCTTAGAGGTGGAAAACCCCCAGCCTTGGGCTGTAACTGCCCTGTTTAAGCAATTTGTCCTGAATTGGCACTCTCAGTTGGGTCCCGCCAGAACCAGCATCGTTACAATCTCCTTGACCCCCAGGACCATTCCTTGGCCAAAGCTCAAGTCCTGCTACAGCTCAGGGGCGTGCAAGTGCTCTTGAAAGAAACCATCCCAAGAATTTTTATATTGGAAAGCATTAGCCAGCCTTAATACAGAGCTCTCTGCTTCTCCGCATATAGTGCTGTACAGCATCTCTCTTCCTTACAACAGGGCAAGGGAGCTCCTGGCTCAGCCCATGTGTGCGGGCATATGTGGGCACTCCAGCAGTAACTGGCATTTCCATAGAGGATACCATCTGCTAATCACTGCCAGAGTCATGCTGCCATCTCAGACATGTTCTTAAGTATAGACAGTATCAGCTGCTGGATCTGTTACCATCTCACTCATGTAATGAGCTTTTTTTTAAGATGTTGGGCTGTAACTTAACAGCCCATGAACCTCAACACACTTTTCTGCATGTTAGCTGTTAGCTCCCCACAGTCACCATTCAGCTTCAGTGTTGTTGCTGCCATGTTTGCATAAACAAATCCAGCATCATTCCTGGAACGGTCGTAGTGTATGGTTCTTGGCCTCTGTGTCCGACCTCTACAAGGAAGCATACTGCACAATCCCAGCTAAAAGCAAGCGGCTGGCAGTGAATCAGGCAGCACCTATTAGCTCTGAGTGGATAATACAAATCTCAGGACAGCTGCCACCCTTTCTTAAACAAATCCAGCGTTATTCCTGGAACAGTTGTGGATCTTGGCCTCTGTGTCCAACCTCTACAAGGAAGCATACAGCACAATCCCTGCTAAAAGGAAGCGTCTGTCAGTGAATCAGGCAGCACCTATCAGCTCTGAGTTGATAACACAGATCTCAGGGCATTACAGTGTGGAGAATGTGATATCATCGTTGGTAAATGATCCGCTCCTAGCTATGGCTGCTGGAGAGGTGTCAATCATGATGTCACCATGTCTGTTCACAGCCTTTGATACCAGGAACTGTGAAACTGTCTTGACTCATCATGTAATCCCTGAGCTGCAGGTCCCCTGCCCAATAAAGATTTTTGCCATAAGCAATGTCCTCTGAATGTGCCAGGTGTCAGATGCCCACAGCCTCAGGTAGGAAGATACCTAGTTTGCAGATAGGAAAGCTGAGTTTAAGTGACAAGAAGTAGAGGCATAGTGGGCTCATGACTTGGGTCCAGATCCTCCAAGGCATTTACGTGCCTAGTTCCCAGTGATTTCAGTGGAAGTGGGGAGCCTAAATACCTTTGATTTGGGCCTCAGAGACTGGGGACTAGATTCTGTTCTCCTCAGGCTTTCTACCACCTTGCAGCCTCTGAATTCTGGGTCTGCTGAGGGCTTTCTCAGACCCTGGTGCAATTAGAGCAGCCCCTGGGTTGACATTCAGTGTGACTTGTGCTCCTAACTCACTTAAGTGCTTTAGAAAATCCCATCTCACCTTTGCTTCAAAATGTGTCATTTGACACTTGCTGGGAGGCTGCTTTGAGGTGCTATTGAGGGAGTGGAAAAGACAGGAGAGCGCAGCCCCTCACAGAAGTGATCAGCCCTGGGGCATGGCTGGAGTTGCTCGGAGGCTCAGATCCCACTGTGTGAATTGCCCCTGGGAGCTGGCCCAGCCAATCAGAAAAGGTCAGGAGCCTGCACATTGCTACACTTCTCTTGTTTTTATTATGGTGTTCTTAGCATAAATACACAAACTCCAAAACTCACCCAGACATATCACAAATCACATGTGCACAGATGTTGAAGTGCAGCAGGGGATGTCGGATAAATAGAGGTCAGCCCAGCCAAGGGGAGCCAGCCACGAGATGATGGAGTCTCAGTGTGAGGTGACGCCTGCTCTCAGGACCAACTCAGTACAGAGAGTCGCCCAATCCCCTGAGCGGCTGCACACCGCAGCGCTGGCTCTGCGCGCTGGGTCATAGCTCACTTGAGGTCAGGCCCAGGTTTAGCAAAGGGAGCCAGGCCACTTCAAACACGCTGCTTTCCTTTTGTGCAGCCCTAGGACTGGCGCGTGTGCCTCCAGCTGGAGAGCCCCACAATGGCATGGCTGTCTGCGCAGTCCCATTCCCCACACCTGCATTCCTGCCCAACAGACACGCAGAGCCAGGGCATGGTCCCCCACCGCCTGCCCACTGTCAGACAGTCAGGTGCTGCCATGTGACCACCTGCCTGTGGGCCCCACGCTCAGCCTTAGTGTCTCCTTTGTGGAGCTCGCCTGCCTGTGGGCACTTACCCCACAAAACCTTTGCCCCAGCACATTCATAGAACCACTTGCCAGGGGCTTGGCTGACCACAGGGAGATTTACAGAGAACTCAGAGAGCTGGCCCCAGGATGGTGACTCACAGCACCAGGGAGGTGACAGCAGGGTCTCTGGAAGCAGTAGGTGATGGTGAACCCAAGTGCTGCCTCCCCAGGGGGAACAGGGAGCTAGATCTCCAAGGGGCGAGGCCCCAGGTGTGGCCCCTAGGGTTTGAGAGCTACAGGAGGAACATGAGCGTGGGCTGGCCTAAGACAGAGGACTTGCTGGCTCAGGTGCCAGCGAAGCCGTGGGACCTGGGGTGTGACTGGTACGTGGGACTGAATCCATGGCTTTAGGAGTCATTCAGCTTTGTACCCACCCAATGCATCTCTTTTTAAAGTGAAACCTCCCTAAGCCCTTGTTCCAGCAAGTGGATTAGGCCCATGGCTGTGCTATTAGCTACAGGCAGCATACAGCGCCTGCCCCATGTGGCTGCTGAAGCAGGCAAGGATACACGGTTTTTAAGGCCAGAATGGACCATTCAATCATCGAATGTAACCCTCCTATATGGCACGGGCCAGAGAACTTCACCCCCGTTGCCCCTGTATTGAGCCCCATAACTTGTGTTATGGGCCTTTTGCCAGAGTGGGTGGGGGAGGTTCTGTGGTCTGTAACACGCAGGAGGCTGTGATGGTCCCTTCTGGCCCTAAAGGCTGTGAGGCCCAGAAAGGTGCCAGCTGGAACTTGAAAACTTCCAGAGATGGAGAATCCACCCCTGCCTTGGGAGTTTGTGCCAGTCGTTATGCTCCCTCACTGTTAACAACTGGGGCCTTCTCTCCACTTTGAATTTGGCTGGCTTTAACCTCTGGCCATTGGTTCTTGTGCTGCCTTTTGCTGCTAGATTAGAGCCCTTTACTTGGCAACGTTTGCTCCCCATGAAGGTACTTCTACCCCCTTGCTGTACCTAACCTGGTTGCTGGCAGTGCTTTAGTGCAATGCTCCCCTGCTGTCTTGTTGTGCCAATATTCCAGCTGCCCTCCCTAACAGAGAGAGGTATAGTGCTGACCAGCGGGACTGCACCAGGAGGCAGCTCATTAGGGATCGTCATTGCATGACTTGATTGTTGTTCTTTGCGATCTCCCCTCATCCCCCCCGCCCAGAGCTGCTCATTGAACATACTAAAAAGCTTCAATATTCTTCATATTAGGTTTGGCCTTTTCAGTCTGTTACGTAGAATACTGGATGCCAGTAGCACTTCAGTCCTGCCTGCAGGATCCGAGTGTCTCTCACATACTTATTATATGTGGGTGTCACAGCCCCTCCATGCAAGATTCCATTCCCCCTACTCGTGGGTTCAACATCTGTAGCTGGATGTGAGTCCAGTGGGAAAAGGGAGAGTTTTGACTTGACTCCAGAAAGGGTGTGGAAGTGCAAGCGGAAACGGCCCCTGGGAACCCATTTGAGCAGAGCGACTATGCAGCGCAACTCCGAGGCAGCGTCTTCCCTTTCTCTGGAGATCACTGGAGAGGAGACGAACTTGGAGGGTTCTCAGCCCAGCAGAGCGTGGCAAGGCGCTTGCTGATCTCTCAGGTGCCAGCAGGACATGTGAGTTCGATCTCGGTGGAGAGCTGAAGAAGGATCTGGACTCCTTAGTGCTCTGCTTCCTCGTGCTTAGGGTCCAACTAGGGAGGGAGGAGGAGCTTCCTCTAGACCGCCTCAATGGTCAGTGCAAAGTTGTCATAAGGATTCTTTTTGCTTGCCCGGAAGTGGGGGTTGCCATATGCTTCCCCCAGCATCGCATCCCCTTCCTCTTCGTCCTCGCTCAGATCAAAGAAGGCTTTCAGTGCCTTAGGTCGGAGGTGGTGCAGCGCAACCACTACCACCCCAATCAGGAAACACAGCAAGCCTGGAAGACACAAGCAACGCACACACACTCAGCAAACTCCCCTACTGTGCACCCTCCACACAAGAAGGGCCCCTTGGGAGCAGCATGTCCCTTCCGCAGGGCGACAGATTGCACCCAGCTACCAGCCTGGGACACATCCCAGCTTCCACCCAGCTGATGCCCCCTGTGTGTATTCTGACAGGCAAGTGGGAACGGCCTCCAAATGGGGAACTATCACATCACCTTCCGCCTCTCATTGCAGTGACGGCACCATGGGCTGCTGTGCTCTGCCCTGCTTTCAAATCCCATGCCACACCCTACAGCGCCATCAGCTGGACGTTTTGGGAACATACATAGACTGTGGGAATTCTTACCACTACGGCTATTAAGCGCATACAAAACCCACAATCTACTGAAAAAGTCCCACAGTGGCCTGCCAGCCCACTCCGCTCCACCGCCAGGAGCGATGCTTTTCACTGTGCAAAGGAACTGGTACGTTTTGTTGAGCATGAAGCCTGTTTCTCCAAACAGCACCGGAGACCAGGCTGGCTGGGTGTTAGCGATTCAGAGCAGCTGCGGATACAGCCTGCTCAGCAGAGCTGTCTGGAGAATGACAGGGGTTTTTTGTGGAAAATTTTAATATTTTTTCCTTTTGATTTTTAAATTTCCTGTGATTTTTTTAATTTAACAAAAAAAAGTAGTTTTTTAAAAAACTGTTTTCAGTTAAAAAAACGAGTTTTTAAAAATCCCATTTTTTTTCCAAATGCCAAAACTTTTTACCCAAAACTAATAATTTCTATCAAAACATTTTCAGAAATGTCAATCACAGTCAAACGTCCAATGAAAAAACACCAGCTCCTGTGCTCCGTGGGAACACGTGCATTGCATCAGCCCCAGGGGGAGCTGCAGAGCATGGAGCAACACGGCCAGGTTCATAGCTGATGGCTCTGACCCTCACGGGTTGGCTGTGAGGGACTTAGAACTGGACAAGAAGCAGCAGGTGCACTGGGCGAATCTGCCTCCTCCTCAGCCACCTGGTCTCTCCTGGAACCATGTCACGCACAAAGCAAGTGTGATGCCTACTTGTTGCAAGTGTGAGCCAGAAGGATGCCCCGTAGACAGTCTGCAAGGAGGCTGGACCGAACTGGATGGCGCACATGGGGGAGTTCCTGACCGTGGAGAAGGAGAGCAGCGAGAAGATCATGAAGGCCCCAGTGACCAGGATCATGTAGCCCCCGTAGACCAGGACTGGCATGGAGAACAGCATGTTGGAAATGAGCCAAGCACAAAATGCCACCCTGGTGGGAACAGAAAGGCCACAAAATGATGAGACCCACACACAGCCGCTGGAACGGGCCACTGTCTTGGCCCCAAACTGACCGCTGGGCAAGCTCTGGCCTTGTAAACCCCTCGCTCCCTGAACGCTCACCTCCAGGGTGGTCTAGGAGCTCCAGGCTGTTCCTGGGCTTCCCACAGGCACTGCCAGGACAGTGTACTGGATGCCCCTCCCAGATTCCACGGGCCAAGACAGAGAGGCGGTACCCGTGGACAGAATGTGGCTCCTAATGTGGGACATGGCTGTTCCTTTGTAGGGAGTCAGGCAGCTTTTCTCCGTAGTTCTGCAAAGGGCCAGGAGGTGCTGAAAGCCATGCCAGGGGCAGGCTAAGGGAAGAGGCAGACTGCAGCAAATTCAGCCCCCTGTGCCCAGAGGGGTGGGCTCCAACCCTCAACTCCAAGTCAAAGGAAGGTTCCAAGTCAGATCGGAAGGACCGTATTTCCAGTTTCGCCCATCTGTCCAGCCCCAGTGGAGTTCACCCGCAGTCTCTCCACCCACTCATGCTTCCTGGATGTAGGCAACAGGGGCCAAGATTTTCAAAAACAGGAGCCTAAAGTCAGACTCCTCCATCCACATTTAAGCACCTGCCTGATTCTCAGCAATGCTGAGCACTCTCTAGCCCCCCTGGACCTACACCTGTGACCCCCAGGGCCTGGTTTCTGCTACAGATTGACTTGGCTGCTGTATGGTTATTGTGAATGGGCTGACTTGTGTAAACCCCATCGCAGTGGAGGATGGGGGGAGGCAGGCACCGCTGCAGGCCATGTCTGCTCCTAGGGAATGGGAGTCCAGTCTGGCTTTCCAGAGGAGTCTCCCAGCACAGCAGGCTTTGCTAGCAAACCCATTTCACTTGGAGCAGGCCCGGGCCAAACCCAGGATGCACAGTCTGCTCCTTTCAGGCAGGAAGACCGTCTGGCTCCCTATGAAGAAGGAGGAGGCTCACCAGAGAGTTGCTGATGCATAGTGGCCGGAGATCCTGTACTGGCTGTACACGCCGCAGGGGCTCTGCTGGCTGAACTTCTCTGCCACGTACAGGATGGGGCTGGGCAGCCCCTTCGCCAGGCCCTCGTTGTAGATTTGGTCGTAGTTTACGCCAAAGCGCCAGGCAAAGTGCTCGTTGTAGTTGATGGTTTCATTGATCTGATTCACTGGGTTCCCTGCAGGAAAGGGAAGCGTCTCATTAGCCTTGGGGCAGAACAGAGATTCCGCAGTGTGTGGGGATCCAGGGGGCCGAGCAGTAACCGAGGGGCCAGTTAGTTACCTCAAGAGCAGGGCTATTGCTGAGCTTACTGCCCCTTCATACCGCCAGCCTGCCTTGGGGTAGTCACCCCAGAAAGATGAGAAGCCCCATTGTCTCCCCTTCCCAGCTCTTCCCAGGCTGACCAGTTCTGGTGGGTTGTGTGTCATGGATGTGGCCCAGAATCCAGAAGTCAGACAGTACTGACTGGGTGGTGAGCAACTGTGCTCTCCCCAACCAGAGACAGGCATGTTACAGGCAGTTCCCCCCGCCCCCCCACCATGGATCTAGGTGGCCCAGCAAGCAGACTGGTACCCAGCATGCACTGGGAGCCAGAGGAGATGTACGAGGCCCCTGCGGCTGGTAGTGGAGTTGGTGACCTTACAACAAAGTGAGGGCCAACAGCTCATGCTACGATGTCCAAAGTCAAGGTTGGGGAGAGATCCCCACGTGCTGTGCACATGGGCCGCATCTCACTGGCTGATGCATCCCAGCGTTGCACTCACCTACTAGCGTGACGTTTACTCCCCCCAAGCCGATGTGCAGGCCAACGTCGGCGTTCACCATGGTGCGGCTGAAGGATTTGTAGGAGGTGTTTGCTGTCACCTGGCCAGTCTCCCAGTCCCCGGTGAACTGCACAGCTGGGAGGGGAGAGGAATCGTGGGTGGAATTAGTCAGGGGCTGGCACCAGGCGCTGCTGCCCTCATGATCACCAACTGTGGGCAGAGTCTGGGTTTGTAGGGATTTCAACTAACCCATGGACTCTGTGCAGTCATCTGTTCAAAGACAGAGGCCAGCCAAGCTCCAAAAGGCCCTGACTGGCTTCTCACTACTGAAATAAGCTCTTTAGGCTCACACCTAGCCCTGTCCGGGATCCCTCCAGGCAGAATTGCCCGGCCCTCTGGCAAATTGAAGCAGAGAGGAGCCTTTACATCTTGGATCCAAAGGGTCACCTTGACTAGGGCATGTTCCAGCAGGACCTGGGAAGCCAGTCACTGGCAGTGGTGCAAAGCAGTGGATGTGTGGCCTAGTGGATAGAGCACAGACGTAGGGTGCTGAGCTGCCCTGTGCTGCCCCCCTTGGTTGCTGAGCTGCCCTCTTTTAAAACAAACCATTTATTCATCCTTGAACCTTTCAGATTTTCAAAGCTCTAAAGATGGAGCCTGCACAGCCTTCCTGTCTCAGGCAGGTTCAGTCCATAGGGCCAGAATGCTCTCCTCCTCCTTCTCCCCCCAGGGGGAGACGCTCGGAGGTCTGGGAGTCTATGTGTGAAGAAGGAGTGGGGCAGAGGGGATGCATCAAATTGTCCCCCCTCCAGCCCATGGGGCATGTCAAGTTCATGCAACCTAAGACCCCTGGAGAACTGGCCTAGAAGGGGGCAGTGGTGGGGCTGGCACAGACCCTAGAGTTCTCAGCACCCCAGCTCCAATGACACTGCACTGCCAGGGAATAGGGGAGCCAGAGCTGGGGTGGCCTGCAACAGGTGGCCTTCAGCAGCCGCCTGAGATCCATGCAAAGCTCAGGGGCTGAACCTCCTGCTTCTGCTAGGGAGGCACAAACCCAGACCAGTTCCTTTCACCCAGGGGGAGAATTCAGAGGAAATGCCCCAAGGGCAAACTCTGAGATCTTGCTGTAGACACACTGCAGTCCAGAAGGACTGGGGGCTTGCAAAATGGTATGATCCCTGAGTACTCAGGAACCCCCCTTCCCCCCGCCAGTATTTGCTGGGGCGGGGTGTGTGTCACAGAGACGGAGTATCTATCTATGGAATCCAAACTGGGCTTCCGGGTGGTGCCAGACAGAGAAATTCTTGGCTTCAGCTCTGAAAACGATTCATTATTCTTGTGTGCCCAAGCAGCACTTGGACGTCTCGTTATGCTGAGAGCAGCATGTGGTGGCTCTCAAGTGCCTCAGGGAGGGTGGACTCACTCCCCGAGAAGGGCGTGGGGGCTGTGCCCGCTGCCTCTTGCCCCTTCTCTGAGAGCCAGACTTCTGCATTTCCTCAGAGCGCTCCCGTGTCACTTGGACTCAGGGAGCAGCCTGTAAAAATGGCAGGGACCGATCCTTAGGGCTATCGGGTGCTGCCAGTTGTAACAACACTCAGCATCTCTCCAGCAGCTGCCTTCTAAGGGTCCCAGTGTGCTTTACAAACAGGGATTCAGCCACACTCAGCACCTCTGAGAGAGGGGCAAATACGATAGTGTGTGCATGTATGTGTGCATGCACCACTGCCCTCTACTGGCTGGGAACTGTTCAGCTGTGCATCAGAGGCCTCCCTCCTGCTTACAGTCATTCTCCTGTAGATCACATAAGGGGCTGTGCTTTGGCACAGGGGGATTTGATTTCTATTCCCTGAGAAGCTCCGAGTGGCCACAGAGAGCAGAATAGTGACAGTTACAGCATTCCTAGATGGCCATGTATTTATTAAAATACTGTCAAGCCCATTATAGAGATGGGGAAACTGAGGCCCAGACAGGTTAAGTGACTTGTCCAGGTCACACAGGACGATTGAGTCAGAGTTGGGAATAGAACTCAGATCTCCTGTGCTCTAATCACTAGCTCATGCTTCCTGTGCACACACCCAAAGCCTCCCTACCAGGAAGTGCCCCTGCTTACAGCCGCAGGTGTCACTGGCTAGTTCAAGGGATCACTTACCAACAATCACCGCCCCAATGAAAAGGCTCAGGATAACCCGGAGTAGCCAATACAGCCTCTGTGAGGAGAGAGATGGGGGGGGGGGGGGTCAGCTGAAAGGAGTGGCCCAACAGGTCCTCAGTTCTCTGAGTCAGTGAATATAACAAAACCACTTAAAAGGCACAAAGCTAGTATGAGACTAAGTTCTCTGGGACAGAGACAGAAGCTCTGCACATGTTGGTGCAGCACCTCGCACCAATCCTGATCAGGGCTTCTAGGCTCTACTGTAATAGAAATATCATTAGACTTACAGCAAAACTGCTGTGAGGGGGGAGAGGCCAGGACTTGAGTAGCAGGAGGTGCAGCCTATCAGAGGGGAGGGGCAAATGCAGCGGTGGGGGAAGCCCAGGATTGGACTAGCAGGGGGCTGTGGGGCAGGGCTGGGGTGCCCTGGCAGAGCAGGGGGCAGGGCTATAGTGCTGGACTAGCAGGGGGCTGTGGGGCTGGGGTACCCTGGCAGAGCAGGGGGGCAGGGCTATAGTGCAGGACTAGTGGGGCGCTGTAGGGCAGGGCTGGGGTGCCCTGGCAGAGCAGGGGGGAGGGCTATAGTGCAGGACTAGCAGGGGGCTGTGGGGCAGGGCTGGGGTGCCCTGGCAGAGCAGGGGGGCAGGGCTATAGTGCTGGACTAGCAGGGGGCTGTGGGGCAGGGCTGGGGTGCCCTGGCAGAGCAGGGGGCAGGGCTATAGTGCAGGACTAGCAGGGGGCTGTGGGGCAGGGCTGGGGTGCCCTGGCAGAGCAGGGGGGCAGGGCTATAGTGCTGGACTAGCAGGGGGCTGTGGGGCTGCGCTGTGGTGCCCTGGCAGAGCAGGGGGGAGGGCTATAGTGCAGGACTAGCGGGGCGCTGTAGGGCAGGGCTGGGGTGCCCTGGCAGAGCAGGGGGCAGGGCTATAGTGCAGGACTAGCAGGGGGCTGTGGGGCAGGGCTGGGGTGCCTGGCAGAGCAGGGGGCAGGGCTATAGTGCTGGACTAGCAGGGGGCTGTGGGGCTGGGGTACCCTGGCAGAGCAGGGGGGCAGGGCTATAGTGCTGGACTAGCAGGGGGCTGTGGGGCTGCGCTGTGGTGCCCTGGCAGAGCAGTGGGGAGAGCTATAGTGCAGGACTAGTGGGGCGCTGTAGGGCAGGGCTGGGGTGCCCTGGTAGAGCAGGGGGGAGGGCTATAGTGCTGGACTAGCAGGGGGCTGTGGGGCAGGGCTGGGGTGCCCTGGCAGAGCAGGGGGCAGGGCTATAGTGCAGGACTAGCAGGGGGCTGTGGGGCAGGGCTGGGGTGCCCTGGCAGAGCAGGGGGCAGGGCTATAGTGCAGGACTAGCAGGGGGCTGTGGGGCAGGGCTGGGGTGCCCTGGCAGAGCAGGGGGCAGGGCTATAGTGCAGGACTAGCAGGGGGCTGTGGGGCAGGGCTGGGGTGCCCTGGCAGAGCAGGGGGCAGGGCTATAGTGCAGGACTAGCAGGGGGCTGTGGGGCAGGGCTGGGGTGCCCTGGCAGAGCAGTGGGGAGAGCTATAGTGCAGGACTAGTGGGGCGCTGTAGGGCAGGGCTGGGGTGCCCTGGCAGAGCAGGGGGGCAGGGCTATAGTGCTGGACTAGCAGGGGGCTGTGGGGCAGGGCTGGGGTGCCCTGGCAGAGCAGGGGGCAGGGCTATAGTGCTGGACTAGCAGGGGGCTGTGGGGCAGGGCTGGGGTGCCCTGGCAGAGCAGGGGGCAGGGCTATAGTGCTGGACTAGCAGGGGGCTGTGGGGCAGGGCTGGGGTGCCCTGGCAGAGCAGGGGGCAGGGCTATAGTGCAGGACTAGCAGGGGGCTGTGGGGCAGGGCTGGGGTGCCCTGGCAGAGCAGGGGGGCAGGGCTATAGTGCAGGACTAGCAGGGGGCTGTGGGGCAGGGCTGGGGTGCCCTGGCAGAGCAGGGGGGCAGGGCTATAGTGCAGGACTAGCAGGGGGCTGTGGGGCAGGGCTGGGGTGTCCTGGCAGAGCAGGGGGCAGGGCTATAGTGCAGGACTAGCAGGGGGCTGTGGGGCAGGGCTGGGGTGCCCTGGTAGAGCAGGGGGGAGGGCTATAGTGCAGGACTAGCAGGGGGCTGTGGGGCAGGGCTGGGGTGTCCTGGCAGAGCAGGGGGGCAGGGCTATAGTGCTGGACTAGCAGGGGGCTGTGGGGCAGGGCTGGGGTGCCCTGGCAGAGCAGGGGGCAGGGCTATAGTGCAGGACTAGCAGGGGGCTGTGGGGCAGGGCTGGGGTGCCCTGGCAGAGCAGGGGGCAGGGCTATAGTGCAGGACTAGCAGGGGGCTGTGGGGCAGGGCTGGGGTGCCCTGGCAGAGCAGGGGGCAGGGCTATAGTGCAGGACTAGCAGGGGGCTGTGGGGCAGGGCTGGGGTGCCCTGGCAGAGCGGTGGGGAGAGCTATAGTGCTGGACTAGCAGGGGGCTGTGGGGCAGGGCTGGGGTGCCCTGGCAGAGCAGGGGGCAGGGCTATAGTGCAGGACTAGCAGGGGGCTGTGGGGCAGGGCTGGGGTGCCCTGGCAGAGCAGGGGGCAGGGCTATAGTGCAGGACTAGCAGGGGGCTGTGGGGCAGGGCTGGGGTGCCCTGGCAGAGCAGGGGGCAGGGCTATAGTGCAGGACTAGCAGGGCGCTGTGGGGCAGGGCTGGGGTGCCCTGGCAGAGCAGGGGGCAGGGCTATAGTGCTGGACTAGCAGGGGGCTGTGGGGCAGGGCTGGGGTGCCCTGGCAGAGCAGGGGGCAGGGCTATAGTGCAGGACTAGCAGGGCGCTGTGGGGCAGGGCTGGGGTGCCCTGGCAGAGCTCTGGGGGGTGTCAGTGCCTGCACGGGTTAGGTGTGGCAGGTCAGAGCTCTCGGGCTCTCTGGGACCGGCTGGGGGCACTCACCGCTCGGCCCCGGATCCCCGGCAGGATGAGCAGGAAGCTGAGCCCCAGCGATAGGAAGACGGCGATGACGATGATGGAGCTCACATCGAACGCGTAGTCCTTCCTCGGCTGAGGGTAGAAGGGGTAGACGCCATCGAAGAGAGTCATTGTGCACGGCTGGGCAGAGGGCGGGAAACCTGAGAGAGAGACAGAGCGACTTAGACGTGCCCGGTGCCAGGGTGTCTAAGCACCGCCTCGGGCCTGGGATTCGCTCCGGGCATTGTGGGAGGGCCTGGGGCGAGGGCTGGGATGGCCCCAGGACCATCTGCTGCAACTCTGTCCTGGGGCTCGGGGGTGACTCCCGGCCCTGGCTCCTCCGCACTGAGCTGGGCTGAGTTCCCGAGCGGCGCCAGGAAACGCGGCCTGGGGCCAGAGGACACGCGCCGGACAAAGGCTCCGCTAGTCTGAGCGCCGGCCCCGTTCTCGGGGCGGGCTGGGCTTGTGGAAGCAGACGGTGCGGGGAGAGCCACGTCCCCACGGAGCGCCGCTCTGCTCCCCGCTGCTCAGCCTCCCGCTTCCCGGGACAGCCCGGACCCTAAGGCAGCCACCGCTCCGCGGGGACTAGCTGAGACCTGCCTGGCGCTGCAGCAGCCGGAATCGGGGCATGTGTATTTTGCGGTGCACCTTGCACTGCACCCGAAGGAGCGAGCGATCTCCCGGGCGAGCAGGCGCTCAGACCCGCCGCAGGCTGGGCTGTGCATTGGCTCTCCACCTATAACGCTGGCTTTGTATTCGCTCCGTTTCCTGGCCCTGGGTCTCAAATACCATTGGTGGGTTGGACATCGCTACCAGCAGCAAATAACCCCCGTTCCCGCCTGGCAGAGCAGGAATCCTGTATGCGCGCCAAAGGGGTGACAGGTGTTGCCCGAGGTCAAAGAGGGAGCAATTGGCAGAGTCAGGATTTGGCTTGGAGTTCCCAGCTCTAAACAGTCCCCCCTCCCCCCAGATTGGCTGGAGCACAGGTGTATTAGCTGGCATTTTCCAAAGCTGCCTAGGAGATTTAGATACATATTTGCCATCAGTTTTCATGGCAGCCGGGTCTGTTCTGTCCAGTTTGATTATCTCTTAAGATTGTTGTGTGATTTCTTTAGAAAATACACAGATTTAAAAAGCGTATTTCTATCTCATGATAGTCCGGACTGTTTGTCACTCTCCTCTTTCTCACAAATAGCTAAACTGATTTTGCTCAAACTTTCCAGCAAAAATCATTGCGTTTCCCCGGGAAGGCCCCGGAAGAGTTCAGCCCCAAAGGGGAAAGTTTCCGAATATTCCAATTCACTGAAAATAGGTGGAGGTTAGAAGGGGCAGAGCACGGGAACCTAAACTCAGTCGAATAAACACCCGACAAGACCTCTGACCTTTATAAAAAGGAATTTAGCGTATTTACTATGCGCTAGATTGGGATCTCTCCGTGTGTTTAAGGGTTTGTCTACACAGAGAAATTGACCGCAATAGCTACGGTGGAATAAGCTACGCCACAATAGCTCCCATGTAGAACCTCTCTTCCGGAGGAGAAATCACTTTATTCCAGAATAATTAACGCATTTCCAAAGCGGAGTAATTATTCGAGAATAAAATTACATTTATTCCAGAGCAATGATTCCACAAGAGCTTTTCCGGTCAATTCCCCCGTGTAGACAAGCCCTGAGTTAGAACCCACTCGCCTTCGCAAGCAGGGACTCCAGTGGGGTAACTCGCAGGGTAAGTGTGAATTGAGGAATCGGGTTCTGGTAAAGCCGCTCAGGCAGCTCTGAGATGCTGAGAAAAACCCGATACTCTGATCAGACGGCGTCAAACTTTGATCATTGAACGGCAGCCGGGCATTCTCTGGATCGCGCAGAAATGCCCTGCTCTGGGCAGGAATCTGCGCTGGACCCAACGCGCCGGCCCCAGCCCCATCATGCGAGGTAATTTTCTCAGTTCAAAAACCATCAGCCCCTGCCCACTTGCCGAGATTTCCCCTGATGAAACTATTCGGCCGTTGTAAGTCGCTACATTTGAACTGAAAATGTTTCCTGATGAAAAAGGGGGTTTTATAGATGTGTATATATATATATATATTTTTCCCCCCCACAGGAAAATGTTGGTTTCTAATTTTTTTAAATTATTATTTCTCAATGAGACATTTCAAAGCCAAACAACCATTTTCATCTGGCTTCATTCCGGATGGAAAGTTCACTTTTTGAAAGCGGAAAATTCTTTGAACTTTCAAAATTCTAGCCGGGGCGGCGTTCCCCCGTCTCTGGTGCTGGATCCAGGATTTCTAGACCTGGGGGTTAGTTTTTCCTCTTTTTCTCCCCTGAAATTTTTCAGAAGGCTGGGGGGAAATCGCAGAGGTGTTAAAAATGAAACGTGTGAACTCTGCGGCTCTGATAGTGTTCAAAGGGTGAAGGGGCTTTGAAAAGTTAGAGTGAGAAAAGAAAAGAAAGCAAAGTTGGCTGGCACGGTTCATCCTACCCCATTCAGCGGCAAAAGGAATCAAGGGGGAGCAAGCCGGGCGGGGAATGAAAACCAAACTCCGGCATTTTGGGGTGGGGGGGTTGTTGAAAAAAAAACCTGAATCGGAATCAACATCTCGCTCCGAATCCCGCCGCGGGCACGGGCCGATTTGTTTCCCAGCTCTCTTGCAAAAAGCGTCCTACGAAAATTCTCCCTTGGCAATTTCTGTCGGGGCTAGAAGAGGGTGTAGCTGGCTCTGGGGTGCCCCGGACGGGAAAGGCAAGTGATGAAATCCCACCCGGCCGCCGAGGGCTTCTCCGGGTATGGCCAATGCCCTGCCTGGGGGGGGGGGGGGGGGGCAGCCCGGACTTGGCTTCACGGTCCTTGCACCCACGCGTCCCCTGGGAACGAGGTCAGGCAAAGGGGCTGCGGGTCATGCCCCCAGGGATCTTCACGCAGGGACACAGCCAGTCCCCACGGGCTACACTGTGGCAACCCCGAGAAGCTCGGGGTGTTTGGCTTCTCCCTTGCAGCCCGCTCCGGGCAGAAATGCCCTGGCCGGGAGAGCATCTCCCTGCTGCCTGGAGCCCCAGCCCAGGATGGGCGCCTGCCCCTCGCTTACCTGTCCGGCAGGGCAGCGCTCAGGGTCCAGCAGTGCTGGCAATAGCTCGCGGGCTGCTCTCTTATAGTCCGCCCGCTCCCCTCTCGGGGTGCCCGCCCCACCCCGGGGTGCACGCCAGACTCCGGGGGCAGGTGTCTATGCAAATGTGGAAGCTGGGCCCCGCCCACAGCGCTTCCTCCCTGGCGCGGGAGCCGCCCAGCCCCAGTCTGCCAAGAGCCGGCCAGGCAGGAGGCACCGAGACAAGAGGGCTGCGCGGTACCGCATACAAGGCGCACCCGCTGTCTAGGTGAGTGTGCTGCCCTCTTAGGGCCGGGACCTGGGTTCGGGAGGTGCAGCGGGACGCACCTGCTGGGGGATTTGACCGGGAGCTAGCGGCGCAGTGCCGGCAGGGCGTCGCCAGAGGGCGCCGCGCCCCCGGTCCGTTCACACGTGGGAGCTGTGCCGGCGCCAGTCCAGCTGGCAGCCCAGCTGTGCGGAGCAGAGGGTCCTGCTGCGGGCAGGTGGCGTCCCTGGGGAGAGCCGGGCTGCGCCAGCCGCCCGCCGTCCTGGAGCTGGCCCGGCCACGGCAGGTGGAGCCTGGCACAGCCGCTGCGCAGCCCCCATCCCCGGCGCGGGTCGCTCTGCGCTTTGGAGGTGCCCAAACCGAATGCGGAGCGCCAGGCACAGCCCCCACCCCACCGAGGCTGGGAGCTCTGGGCGGCGCGCGCCCCCACCCCCAATTAAATCTTGGCCACGGGGACGCTTCTTCCTCCCAGCCCGGTCCCTTGCGCAGGGCTCAGGGCGCTGATGGAGGGGCTGGGCGGGAGGGTCTCTGCTCTGGGGAGGGGCTGAGTCCCAGGCTCTAGCCTGCCAGGGGAGCCGCGTGTGGGGTGGCTGGCTCTGTATTTCCCTCGCCGAGGCCAGGACTCAGGGCAGAGGCTCCTCGGGACGGGAGCCTCCTTTCCCTGGCCCTTTGAGGGCACCTGGCCTCCCCTGCACATTCTGTCCCCTTTGCTTCCGCCAGCTGCCCCCGGGCAGGGCTGTGCTGGGCACCCCAGTTGCTGGCTGTGTCCTGGCCAGAGGGAGGCGGGGAGTTAGATCAGGGCCCCAGCGCCTGTTCCCCGGGGCTCGCCAGGAGCCTGCTTTGCTTCCCGGACACCCCGTCTCCCCCTTTCCGCGCAGCGAGGCGGTCCCGGTCCGGGCGGTGGGAATCTGCCTCCTCGCCACGTAGAACCGCCCTGTGGGGCTACCGGGGCCCCGTTGGGTTAGTTCTCTTCATACTCCCGGGGTCCCAGACCCCCTCCGGGCACAGGGACAGCAAGTCCTGCCCTGCCCTGAGACGGGGCGAAATCCCATCCACCCCATCCCCTGCCAGCCGGTCCTGAGCACGGTCTGGCCCCAGACGGTTTCTCGCCCAGTCGGATTGGGCGCTGCTAAACGCACGGGCCCCATTGAGGAGCCGAGTCTTGGAAATGTAACCCGGGGGCTGAATGTGCTGCAAGATTAAGAAGCGTAAAGCAGCCACAAGTCGCATTCTGCAGCGTTTAATCTTTTTAAGAAACCAGCTTCCCGGAGCTGTCCAATCCCCTGTGCTGCGCAGCTCTGCTTAACTGAGCATAGAGCCTTTCTGGGGTACTTGTGAGCAGCCCTCCGTCAGCCTCCGGGGTTCCCACACAGGAGGGTGAGTGTTTGGGGGAGCTAGTCCCCCCCTTTTCAATACACAGCAGCTCAGCGGTGGAGGGCGCTTGTCCTTGCCAGTTCCTCCTGGAAGCCCTTCTTTGGCGCTGAGGGTTTGTTTGCATCACTCTTATCTGAAGTGCAGTTGCTGAAGTGTTTGCTAGGGCCCTGCGGTTTTGGATAGGATTCACTGGACGATTTGATGAAAGGCCTGGAGCCTTTGGAGATATCAAGGGAATCAAGGAGTCCCATGCCCAGACTCCTACCAGGAATCAAGGACCATGACTTGGCTCTGGCAGCACCAGGGTTCCCTGTTTTCATGGGGCAGGGAAGCTCAGAGCTAGAGTGGGGTGTGGGCAGAAGAGCAGGATCAAACCCCATTGCTGGACAGGGCAGAGCTGGCTTTCTGAATGTACCAGCAGGGATTTGAGGTACAGAGAGTGAGTGACCTTCCCTGGGGCAGAACTGAGACTAGATCCCCTGTCTAGTGTTACCTTCCAGCACATCCTCCCTCTCGCCACAGTAGAGGTGGTTTTCAAACCTTGCAAACTCCTTGTGGGGCTCCCAGGGCTTGTGGAGCACGCCCACATCTGCAAACTGGTTCCCCAGTCAAAGCCCCGTGTTTTCAGGAGTGGTTCAATAAACAGGCCAAAGAGCTGCTAGATGCCATAACGCAAGGCATTTGTTTGGCACCCAGGGGCTGGCCTGCATTTCGCTAGTTATGCTTGAGCTCACCAGCACCAACGTGCTTGCTCTTTCTCCACGGTGCTGGGAGAGAACGCTGGCCTGGTTCAGAACAAATACATGCGGGAAATCAGGCATATCAGCCCCCAGATGAGTAGATAGCAAAGCAACAAACAGCAGCACAGGCCGGTTGGAGCTCTAGGTGGCCATGCAATAGACTCCCATGCTCAAGGATCACTACTCCCAGGAGACCACATTATTCAGGTGCAGAAGGTCCTCTCAGCAGGCCTGAGTCCCAGAGTCCTTGCTCAGACTTGCTGGGATAGACATGCTGAATGGATAGTGTGGAGAGTTCCCAAAAGGACAGGCAAGGAAGTAGAACACGGAAACCACCAAAATAATCTTTGGTTAATTGCTCCCCATGAGGATTTTGGGATCTCGGTCCCTGTTGAATACTCCCCACAGTCTTGGATTTGTCAGTTGATAGAGGCTGGGTGGATCCTCCGGGCCAGGCCATGGAGAGATGAGAATCCCAGATATACAGAGTCAGCCTCCCTGCTTCACAGGCCTAGTACAAATCCCCCAGGCTGCACCAGAAGACAAGAACAAAAGATACTTTCCAAACTCTTGTCTGCTGGAACTCTGCATGAGAGCCAGAACCTTTCTGAGACAGTGAAGGGATGGGGAAAGGGAGGAAGGATGGTCTATTGGACAGTGCATTTGGTTTGATTTCTGTGGGACCATGGGTCAATCACAAAATCTACCATGTGTCTCTGGTCCTCAGCTATAAACTGGGGATAGCACTTCCCTACTTCCTGGAGGGAATGTTAAGATAAATCCATTAGTTGCTCATGTGCTATGGAGGACAGAGCATTGAACTCAGGTGCAGGAGATCTGGGCTCTATTCCTGACTTTGCCACTGACTTGCTGGGTGCCCACGAGCAAGTCACTTCCACGTTCTGTGCCTCAGTTTCCACATCTGTAAAATGTGGCTAACAATAACAACCTCTTTTATAAAGTGCTTTGAGATCTACTGATGAAAAGTGCTATATAAGAGCTAAATATTACCCTGGAGAGAATGAAAAACTTAACAAAGGCAAGTTGCTCATTAGTGTCTCTAGCCATCCTTGAGGCATGTGCTCAGCTCATCACATTTATGTACACAGGAGAAGTATGTGAAGTATGTGACCTGAATGGAGAGTGCATTGATTGATACCATGGCAGGAAGAGTACTGTATAAATGCCTTGGTGATAGAGACTAGAGTCTCTCTCTCTCTTTGCAGAAATATATGACTGGACACTCCATCTGTTGGCCATCTTCTAATAATTTTCCTTGCATAATATTCTCTCTTTCTCTGATGTTTATTTTCTATTTCTTTAAACTGGGCCAGGAGTGGAAATTTCCTGTTAATTTCATACCAGCCCAGATCCTATTACAGTCTGGATCTGTGGTTTTCTGCTTGTGAGAAGTAGCCATTTGTGAGTGTCTCTTTCTACTAGTGTTATGGATAATTCCATAGTAAGGATTCACTGTGCTAGTTGTATTGGAGCTATCTGAGTTAATGTTACACCCAGCTGGCAATTTTTGTAAATTTGGTTGTAACTCTTTCCTCTAGAAACTACTCTGTCAGCTGATAAATACATACCCATATGCATACATAGCCTACTGCTTGCAACTGAAGGGATGTCGCCATTCTGTGCTTTTCAAGCTAGAGGAATCTTTCAGTAGTAGTTCAATCTTAAATCCATGTGTCAAAAAGATGTAACTTTCTTTAAAAAGCTAATGAAGTGTTTGCTTGTAATAACACTTGATGACGTATGGATTTGAGATCATCTGAGAGGAGATTTATACAGTATTATTTCTCATAAGCAAAGGAAAATTTGTTTACAGTGTATCAAACCACCTGTAATGGCATCATGTATTCAAAGGGCAACAAAAATAATGGGCTTTAGATTGTGTATCTCCTCTTGCACACAAACTGAGGGCCTGGAGATGATATCTGGTTAGGTGGGCACAAATGCTAGCATTTAGATCTTAAACTACTGCATTGGAGTTAGAGGTGCACATGCTATAATTTGTACCTTCTGCTAATAATAGGAGAAATGTTCCAGCTATCATTAACTGCAGATGCAAAACTGAACCTATAAGATTATGGTCCAGGTTGAGGGTTTCTAAAAATCAGGTACAATACATGCATTCTATTAGCCTCTATGTAAAACACACGATACACCTGGAGTGTCACTTAGGCCTGGAATGTGGGAAAAGACGATTGTGTAATCTTTGTCAGAAGCTATGTCCAGAAAATGGTTTATCCAAACAATGTGACTTCTTGCCGAGGCAGTGCATTGAGGGGGTCCTTCCACAGAGCAGGTGAAAATAGCTTTGGAAGCAGACCCACCCTACTGCTATTTGCTGGAAGTGCTCAGCAAATATGTGAGCTCTGCAACCTCTTTCCCCTGCTGTGCAGACCTGCTATTCAGAAATGTGCCTTATGGACAGGAACACTATAAAAATACATAGGCAAGATGCCTTTGCAGACTGCTGGTCTTCACCCTTAAGATTTCTGCCTCAGAAGCAGAACAAGTGTTAAGCTGGTTGGATGATTTCAAGTATTGACTCCAATCTAGCATGTTAGGGGAGCCACCTACGCTAGCCAATGGGAGCTGCCAGCGAGAAGAGTGCATACTAAGTCCTGCCCCTGTCTCAGAGATAGGTACCTAAGCCTAGGCTGCAGGGAGGCATCCATCCCTCCTAGAGATCCACGGTTGGGAAGCCTTTGGAGTTAAGCACCCAAGGCATATTATATGAGGAGGAGCATCTCTCTGATAACTTTTAGCCTAGGGGGTCAGTCACCCACCTGGGATGTGGGAGAACCCCCAGTTCATGTCCCGCCTCTTCCTGATAGGGAGAAGGGATTTGAACAGGCATCTCCCAGCCGAGTGCCCTAACCACTAGATACTGGGATATTCTGACATGGGGCTGCCTCAGTCTCTCCGTTCCCCTGTGGATAAATAATTCAAACTTTATTGGAGCCGGGGGACTGAATCCTATGTCTCCCACATCCTGTGTGCGTACTCTAACCAGCAAGCTACAGTGTCATTCTTTGGCCCCCTGCACTCAGTGAGACACCAAGGCTTCCTGAGGTTTAGAAATTCTTCGTGGGGCTCCAATCCACCTGCTTTCCTCTCTGTTTTCAGAGGCATCAGTGGGAGGGTCTCCCAGGAAAAGTACAACCGTTATGGCCAGGACTAAGACTTGGATCCTGGTCTTGGTTGGGTGGCTCCTCTCCGGGACGTGGGGTGCAGTGGGTAAGTACCATTATTACCTTGCTTCCACCCCCCACCCCCACATCCGTGGTTACTGACATATTGGAATGCCCCACGTTTTCTCGCTTCTGTTTGGGCTTCTTTGATTAGAAAGAATCTACCGCCCAAGGCCACATCTCTTGGGGGAGGAGGAGAGGTGCTGAGATAAGGGTGTGTCCTGGCATGTGACTGTGGGGTGGATGCCCTGGCTCCGTTATGTGCTGTGACTAGTACTGTGTGGGCATGCCTGCTCAGTGACTGTCACTGGCATGCTGGTGTGTCTCATGCAGCGAGTGGGACATGTTGATATGGTCCCTGGGCTTTGTTTGGTCAGTAATATTGTTTTGCTGTTCAGTTCACTCGCAGCCCTGGGGATTGGCTGGGAGGCAGTCCAGCCCCTCACTCTGAGGTAAAAGTCCCGTGACACAGAAATCCAGTGTTAGTCTCTAAGGTGCCACAAGTACTCCTGTTCTTTTTGCAGATACAGACTAACACGGCTGCTACTCTGAAAAGTGTTCCTTGTGTAGCAGAGGGAGTTGTCTTGCCCTACTGGGAAGCATGTTTTCCTTGCTGGTAGTGTGAGGTGCTGCCTTAGTGACCCTTCAGCAGGCTGGGCTACCAGCACACCGATCCAGGGCCCCTCTCAATGTTTTGTTTAAAATCTCAGGAGACGCTGGTGTCAGTTTGCTCCAGCTGTGACTGTACAAACCAAACCTGCATCCTGTTCCCTGGGTTCAGTCCCCATCTCCCCTATAACAGCTGCCACTCATGCTTCATGCCATCCCAGCTCAATATGGCCCTGGGGTCTGGTGTCTTCACAGGCGCTCAAGAGAACGTTCACTGGGAAGTCCAGCGCTATGACGGCTGGTACAACAACCTCCTGTACCACAACCGCGGCTCTGCAGGTGAGTGTGGGAGCGCGGGAGGCCAGAACTGTTGATTTGAAACTGGGGCCTGATGGGGATTAGGAGGCTAAAGTTCACTCCAGACCTGCCTGAGCTGAAGATGGTGGCTTGGAGCAGCCAGAGGAGGTGGCATAGGAGATTTGCCTACCATTGGTTGCTCCTGGGTATTGCTCAGGGCTCTTGTTGGATTCCCAGGTCCTTTGAGGTGATTGTAATACAGCAGCATATGGCTTCTGCCACCTTCACTTGGCTGAGAGGTTGCAACTTTCACATTTAGATGCTACTGTCATCCATACCTTGGTCACCTCCAGGGCAGGCAGCCCCCACTCCACTGGCCAGGGCCAAAGCCTCCCGAGTCTTTCCATTGATTTCAGTGGGCTTTGATGAGGTCCTCAACAGGGCTGCGCCTTCAGGGAGGATTTTCAAAAGCATCTAAGAGAGTTAGGCACCCTGCTTCCACTGACTTTCAGTAGGTGATAGGCACCAAACTCCCTTAGGTACCCGGCTTCCACTGACTTTCAGTGGGTGATAGGCACCAAACTCCCTTAGGTACCCGGCTTCCACTGACTTTCAGTGGGTGATAGGCACCAAATTCCCTTAGGTACCCAGCTTCCACTGACTTTCAGTAGGTGTTGGCACCAAACTCTCTTATGCATGTGGCTTCTTTTGACTTTCAAAGGGTGGTGGCACCAAACTCCCTTAGGTGCTTTTAAAACCTCCCACCTGCGATCCCTCCAGAAACTCAAGCTTGTGTAGCTTGCGGCACGTTGTTTATTTTGGCCCGTCTCCACTGGCGAGGGCTTGCTGCTGGCATTGATCAGGAGAGCTGCACCAACAAACGAGTGCTTTTGCCAGGATAGTTTCTACCATTTCCCCAAACGAAATAATCTCTCCCAGAAAAAGGGCTTTTATGCAGGTTAGCTGCATCTGCAAGTGGGCTTTGGCTTTTGCCAGTTACGGGGGTTTTCATGCTCCTGGCTGACGTGGATCTGCTGGAATTAAATGTTTGTTCTCCTCTGACGCATCTGGCGTTGCCTGGTATCGGGGTGCCAGGTTGGATGGTCTGTGCTGCTGGTAGTTGACCCTTGTAAAAAACATCCCTTGTGCCCCGATGGAATGAGGAGATGCTGTGTGGATCTGATTGCACAGAGAAGGAATGTGTCTAGTTGGATGTTTAGCACACTGCAGCCCTGACTGTCCTTTACAAAGACACTAGGTTTTCTGGAAGGCAGGTTCCCAAACACTCCATCTATCTCATTCTCTCCCCCCAGCCCAGATTTCCCAGCCCTCTGGGCAGCCCCAAGGGCCCCCTTTCCCCTATATGCTGCCCACAACCTTGGGATCCCATCTGTCCTGGGGATACTGGACACAGTGACATGCTGATGTTGTACCACCAGGTTCCAAGTTGCTGCGTCTCCTGCCAGCTAACTATGCCGATGGCGTGTATGAGCCCCTGCAGGAACCGCATGTGCCCAATGCTCGCAGGCTCAGCAACGTGGCCGCACGGGGGCCCTCCGGGCTGGCCTCCAGCAGGAACAGAACCGTGCTGGGAGTCTTCTTTGGTAAGAGATGGCTGGCAGGGCACTAGGTACAGCCCTTGAGCTATTTCTTTACTCCCATCTTTGTGACCCCTCTTGCTTTTTCCCCTACAAAGCCCTTAGACAGATTCAAATCTATAACTTCCAAACCAAGACATCAGACCTTGCTGAGCCCTGGGGGTTAGGAACGGCCTGCAGGGGGCATGTCCCTCATCCATCTCAGAGGACATTCCTGTCGATGGGGACACGATCTGGGCTCCTCTCACACTGGGGCCTGTGGCCATGCTCTGTGCACTGGTGACTTCCTCCATTTGTCTGAGTCATGTTTGGAGAGTGTAATCCCCTGGGTATGTTCCCACAGGTTGAGCAAACAGGCTGCAGGTTTCCCAGAAGTCAAGGGCCCATCTCAGTGGAGGAGAAAGAGCAAGAGGAAATGGGGTTCAGTTATTATTTCCTTTAGTCTCACTGATTCAAGAGGCAAAGCAAACACAAGCTCACCTGGGGCAGTCCCTCTAGCCTGGGGCAGTCCCTCTAGCCTGGGGCAATCAGCAGTGTCCCTGTTGTCTGCAAGAGGCATGAAGCAATATCCATTCCTGTCACACGCAGAACTTCACCTATTCATTAGCCATGTCGCTGAGCATTTGTTCGATCGTCTGGGGAGTGGATCCCAGCAGGAGCCTGTCCCAGCAGTGCTCAGCGCTGGCTGCTAGCAGAGACTTTGGCCAGGATTCTGTGCTCTGTTCATTTTTATCTCAGAGATTTCAATAGTAAAGGGGACCAGCCTGACCCTCTCCTCTGATCACAGGCCAGAGAACCCATCCAGAGAGTACTGCATCCAGCCCATCTCTCCTGCTGAGCTAGAGGCTCTCTGAAGTGGGCAGGCGAGTTGTTATCCTGGCAAGATGCAATCCCCAGGCTGAGAGCAGCTATGCAGTACGCAGGAGTGGGAGAACCCTGGAAGGTTTAGGGGACTGGGTTGGATACGTCCTCAAAATTCCCCCACTTTCCCCGGGCCCTTTGCTCTGTTTTGGGCTAGAGATAGTGATGGTTGGTGCTTACACAATGCTTCAGAAATTCCCCTCCCGAGCACTGTACAGTCGGCCAGCATTAAAACGGCCTGTGAGATTTCCAGCCCTGACTGCTTCTAGGCAGACTGGACTAGCCCAAAAATGGGTTGTGGTTCACAGGGTTGTGGCACCTCTGCCTCCAGCTCCATCCAACACCAGACAGCTCAAAGGCTCCCGGCAAAGAAGGGTGTGAACCTCCGGCTTAGAACCTGCCTGTAGGACAGACGCTTCCTCAGTCCTTGCTTGCTGTGCATCACTCGGCTTACGGCAGGCAGTCGCCAGGCTTGGCGAACAGATCCCCCCAGTCTCTCAAGGCAGTTCCAGGAACAAGGACATGTGAGGGAGCAGGTCAAGCTGATGAAAGGCAGCACCTACTGGGGATCTCTGAACAGCCACTGGCTCAATCCGATTTAATCCCTGCTGACGATGGGACTCTGCGCGAGCCATGTGTTCGTCTGCCCAGCCCCACAAACGGGTAAAGCCCAGCACTCCTCACAGTACTCTGCCTCATAGCCCCTCCCATCCAGGGATCTCAAAGCACTGTAGAGAGAGGCAAGTATCATCACTCCCGTTTGCAGCTGGGGAACGGAGGAACAGAGATGTCAAGTGACTTCCCCAAGGTCAGCCAGCAAGCCAGTGGAAAGTCAGAGAAAGAATGTGGGTCATTGTCCAACATGGTCATCTGTGTGCAGCCCCCCCATCCGCATCTCACTTGACCCGCTCTGACTGAGCCGGAACAGCAGTCGTTACGCAGGGCCATGGAGAATTTGCCTGAATCTTGTTGAATGCTGTAATTCTTGGGGTGCAATTGACAACCCGCTCCCACCCAGCTGTCCCAGTCAGTGTCTCTGCTTGGGTCTCTTGCAGGTTTCCATGTGCTCTCGGAGATCCTGGCGGTGGAGAATCCCGGCTGTCCTGCTCAATTCATAAACATCCGCATCCCCGCTGGAGACCCCGTGTTTGACCCCGACAATGCTGGAGACGTGGTCCTACCCCTCCAGCGCAGCAAGTGGGCTGTGGAGTCGGGGCAGAGCCCCAACAACCCCCGAGAACAGGTGAAGTGGCAGCATTTCCTTTTCTGTTTCCTTTTGGGTTGTACTTATTTCTTCCATTGGTTGTTTACAAGAGTATTTCGTAACTGGCTGGGCTGAGGCAGGGCATGTGTCAACAGGTCTCTGGCACAGTGACATAAAGGTGCCTTATGAAATTAAGAGTACAGGAAAGCAATCTAGAGCAGAGAGCAGCAGCACCGTTCTCTCACACACCAGTCACTGTCCCCACCTATTAATGACATTAATGCCCACAGTGACCTGAGAACAGCACAGTTCCCACTGGTAACCAGGCCAGGATGCAAGAGAGGAAACATTGCAATGAAATGGACTAGACAGAAAATGCATTGTTGAAGATATATTGACCAAGATAAGCAGCTTCTGATAGGAACGCTGCACCCCTTTACAAGCATTAGCCAGCCAGGCCTCGCAAGCCAACCTGCAAGGTGGGGAATTGCCATTTTACAGACAGGAGGCATACTACCCTAGGTCACAGTACCCCTAGAAGAGAGCTCAGATCTCCTAGCTTCTAGCCACTGGAGTGGACTATCCTTCCTTTCATCATCTAGCTTGTTCTCTGGCCCTTTGAGCTCTTAGCTGGACCCCTGCATCTCCAGCACTCAGTGCATATGGACCTGGGCCAGGAAGAAGAGAGACAGAGAGTCTCCCTTGTAGGATCTGGTTTATTTATACCCCTTGGCTCTTTCTGTGTGACGCTTCAGATAGGCCAGGTGCCCTGACCCTCTGTCAGGCTTTCCCAATGAATTAATATCCAATTGTACGTGCTCAGGAGTCTCCCCTCAGTGCAGTATGCAGAGGTCATGCCGCCACTTAAAGGCCTTTTCATTCTTGCTGGTACTTAAGCAGCACTGCTTTGTTTGTGGACTGCAAACTGAATTGCTCTTTCACTAGTTTTAGGCCCTGGATTCCTGGAGGACACATCTGCTAACTTCAGTTTAAGGGGTTCATCCAAGCCCTCTTAGGGACACTGACGAGCTCTCTCCATGTTCTCCCAGTATCACACAGAGTTCCCATGACATAGGAAATAACAGGAACCTAAAATTCCCCACTCACCCCCCAGCAGAGAGCTCCCGGCCTCAAACAGGGCTCTGTTAGATGGGCGGCAGGCGGCATGGGGTACTGACTGCGTTACAGCCCAGTGAAGAAAGGCTGGAGAATAATATCTAATTTTTTTTTTGTTTAAAAAAAATCTGTGAAGACAGACAGTCAGCAGTACCTTACCCCATGTACAAAACCACACACAAATGGAGCATCCAGGCTGTTGGTGCAACTAGGCAAAGTCAGCATTCAGGGTCGTTTAACAAAATATTTGTTCTTTACAAAAGAAAGACGAACAATTTCTGCAGATTGTCACAGAACTATCCAATTTATTGGCAAATCAAGTCACAACTTTCTAGGAGGCCAGAGTTGGGGAAAAATGTAGCCACCTCAGATGATAATCATAGAATATCAGTGCTGGAAGGGACCTCAGATTATCTAGTCCAACCCCCTGCTCAAAGCAGGGCCAATCCCCAGACAGATTTTTGCCCCAGATCCCTAAATGGCCCCCTCAAGGATTGAATTTACAACCCTGGGTTTAGCAGGCCAATGCTCAAACCACTGAGCTATCCCTCTTGCTGCAGGAATTTCTATTGCTTTAGTGACAGGCTTCAGAGTAGCAGCTGTGTTAGTCTGTATCCGCAAAAAGAACAGGAGTACTTGTGGCACCTTAGAGACAAACAAATTTATTTGAGCATAAACTTCCATGGATGCATAGACTGGAACATACAGCAAGAAGATATTTATACATACAGAAAACATGAAAAGGTCGAAGTAGCCATACCAACTGTAAAAGGCCAATCAATTGAGATGAGCTATCAATGGTTGGGTCATTACACTAATTGAATCTATTTCCCCATGTTAAGTATCCTCACACCTTCTATGGGTCATCTCGATTATCACTTCAAAAGTTTTTTTTCTCCTGCTGATGATAGCTCATCTCAATTGATTGGCCTCTTACAGTTGGTATGGCTACTTCCACCTTTTCATGTTCTCTGTATGTATAAATATCTTCTTGCTGTATGTTCCATTCTATGCATCCGATGAAGTGGGCTGTAGCCCATGAAAGCTTATGCTCAAATAAATTTGTTAGTCTCTAAGGTGCCACAAGTACTCTTGTTCTTATCGCTTTAGTCAAAATGCCCAAGGAAAATGTTAGTGATAGGAGCTGAAGTAACTCTGGTGTGTTAGAAATGGGTTATGAGCAGTGTTATTTTAGGACTAATTTGATGAAATGCTTACACACACTTGAGTAACAAGCCTTTCTGTAATTGTGCTCCTATGTTGCATGTGATTGGTAATAAACAAGATATTCTAGGCAGTAAATTCTTTTTATCTTGGTGTAATAAACAATGGAATGTGTATGCTGTGCAAATGGGCAGTCATAGAGATTGCAAAAGGATAAATGCATTGTGGTACCCGAGTCTTGCTACTATGAAAAAACATCATGGGTTGGAATGCATTTCCATACAACAGCATGCCTGGCTCAGTGTAACCTGATAATATTCTGAAGTGTCAGGATATGGGAACATGTGGTACCATCACCATCAATACAACATCCAATAGTAGGCAGAGCTGGCTGAAAAATGAAAACACATTGCACACGTCATTTCATGTCACTGGTTTTCCAAATGGATTGATTTCATTTTTTTAAAAACCATCTACAGATTTTTTTAAACTGTTTTTGAAAATCAAAATTTCCCGTAATGAAGTTTTTCAGTTTTGAGATTGAAATTTTTTTCAGAACTGAAAATGTGTTATGTGCTGAAAAAAGTCCCACCGTGTACCTAATTTGGCCAGACACCTGATGAACACAAAGGGACAGAGCTCAAAAATGGAAAATCACAATGGAGCCTGATTAGCAGGTCACATTTTTAACTCAGTGTTTCTTAGAAAAATTTCAAATCCTCAAAAGTTTTGAAGACACCAAAATGTTTGCAAGGAAATGTATATTTTCAAAAGAGGCCATTTTTCAATGGAAATGTTTGCCACGTGAAATGCGTGGCCCAGCTGTAGCGGAAAGAGACTTCACAAAGCAGCAGCAGGAGACATGGCTCTAGGGATGGATGAGCAGCAGCCAAACGGAGGGGCTCTGGTTAGAACCACCGTGCTGAGAGCAGGTTTGCTGGGGAGGAGTCCAGGACTTCCTCCTGCCCTGCCTCACTCAGCCTGTGATTCAAGAGCTTCTGTCTTAGAATCCAAAGGAAAGCAGGAAATGAAAAATAATTTAAAAGAATGATAACGGAACTTCCTCCAGCCTCTGGGAAGGCCCCTTATCTGGAGGAAGGGTCACGGGGTTGGTAGTTTATCAACATTGGCAGGCCCATCCCTTTCTTGATGATTCTGGTGACTTCTGCTCCAGATTGATAAGAAGGTGGTAAGATTTCTGTTCCTTGTGGAGTACGTGCTGTTCATCTCACCGTGTATGTAGCGGACCATCAATAGATACAAGTGCACAGAGGACCTGGGTTTTGGCTAAGCCCTGATCCTTCTCCATCCCCATACAGAGACCAGGAGGCAGCTGATCATTCTGCTCTGACCCTAGCCCTTGCTTCTCTCCTCAGATAAACATGGTGACAGGCTGGCTTGATGGAAGTGCCATTTATGGCCCTTCTCATTCCTGGAGTGATGCCTTGAGGAGTTTCTCTGGTGGGAAGCTGGCTTCTGAGACTAACAGTAGCTTCCCAAAGCAGACTGATGGGAGAAACTTCATGTGGAAGGCTCTGGACCCGTCCACAGGAAAGGGGGGCTCCCAAGGGATCTATGGTAAGTAAGCCTCATGTCCCAGTTTCCCACCTTTCAGCCTCCCCTGGTGCATTTGCAAGGTTATTTCACACCCTACCCAGGCTGAAGTCTCCAACCCATCCTGGATCAGAATCAGGACGATTGCACAGGCTGCTTGAGAGAAATGCAGAAAAGCGGTTAAAACTGCTGGACTTCCCCCAGCACTGAGTCATCAGTCTCCCACCCGATTCCCTGAGCAAACCCACCACTGGGTGCATCCAAGCAGAGCATCACCTTGGCGCAGGGAGCAAGGGGCTGGGTGGGTAGGCCAGATCCCCCTGCATCTAGAGAACCTGATGCCAAGCACTCACCGTGGAAAGGGCGGCCCACTGGAAATTCCCAGACAAAAAGCTGTTTGTTTCCTGGGTGTGGTGTGTGGTTTGGAACCAAGGTGCATTCAAGCAGCACCATGAAGAGAAACATCTGTTAGCACCTGCCAGGCCCCGGCAGCAAAGTGCTGGCCACTCCCTGCAGCCAGGTGCTGCCCCTACAGACCCAGGCTGTGCTGGTGGGTCACCTAGACTTTAAGGCCAGAAGAAACCCTCATGATCATCTAGTCTGAGCTGCTGCATGTCGCAGGCCACAGAGCCTCAACCACTCCCTCGTGGCCGTACTAGACCCCTAACCTCTGGCTGAGTGACTGAAGTCCTCAAATCACAGTTTAAAGACTCATCTGTGTAATGTTCCTTCCCCAGAAACACCCGGAGTGAGGGAGGCAGTGATCAAAGAAGGCAGAATCTTGGTCAGACTCAGCACCATAAGGTCTTCCAGAGCTGGCCCTCTCCCTCGCCCTTATGGAGGGATTGCTTCAAGCCCAGGCGGCCCTGCAGCCAGGGCCGGCTCCAGGGTTTTTGCCGCCCCAAGCGGCGCAAAAAAAAAAAAGCCTTGATCACGATCTGCGGCGGCAATTCGGCGGGAGGTCCTTCGCTCCAAGTGGGAGTGAGGGACCGTCCGCCGAATAGCCGCCGAATAGCTGGATGTGACGCCCCTCTCCAGAATGGCCGCCCCAAACATCTGCTTGGCAAGCTGGTGCCTGGAGCCGGCCCTGCCTGCAGCCCATGCAGCCCTGAGAGTTATCGGGTGGTGCGTTGGGGCAGAACCTCCCTGCCAATGAGGGTCAGAACTCTGCCCAAAGCTGCTGAAGCTCCGCCCACTCATTATAGCAAGTGCATTGTGTTAATTCCATCCTGACTAGCCGGATTGGCTCCCTAGAGAGAGGGAACTAGGTCAGGGAGGCCCCTGGGGCGGCCAAGCTCAGGGAGGACGCGCCAGCGAAGGTTCCTGTTGGGATAATGTTGGTCAGGTCACAATAAAGTCAGTTCCCAGCAAGTGGGAAAGTTTTGGAACCACTCTGTGTGGGTGCCCAGCCGGGGAAGGAGGCAGGGACCCAGCCCAAGAGGGAGAGAAATGCCAAATCACGCAAGGGAGGTGACAGGAACCCCTGTGTAAGTTGAAGATGCAATGTGAATTTGAGGTAGCCCTGCGTCAGCTCCCAGCCCAAACTATGCTGATAGAAACCCACTCTTCCCCTCTAATCTGAAATGATCTAAGATGCAGGTAACAAACTTAGTAATAATCCTGCTGTGCTTTTTTAAAAATTCTTTATCTGGCCATCCTTTGCTCTCTGCCACTTTACCTGATGCTAGGAAGAGCTTAGCATCTCCCATGCCAAAGCAGGGGATGTGCTCATGCCATGCCACACTGCGGACGAGAGATGTTTTATGACTGACGAAGTGTACTGCTCATCCATAAAACTATCAAATAGCTGATGTGCATCTGACAGCTTTGTTTGCTTTGTCTTTTACTTTTTCCATGAGGAAAGATGAAAAACAGTAGGAGAAAGAAATGAGAGAGAAATGTAACCTCTTTTCTTGGCCACACTTTGTGGCAAGGAGTTCCATAGGGTAGCCATGTTCGGTGTTAAAGGGCTTCCTTTATCAGGTTTAAATGTGCTTTTTTTAAATTAATCAACTGCCTCCTTGTTTTTTCTATTTCTCTATTGTGTTCCCTCTTACTCCTATCCCCTCTGATATATATAGAGAGAGGACTAGAAAATAGTTACTGACGTCCTACAAGAACAAGGAAGGGCTCTTGTCTTCTCTTCTACCTTTCTTCTGTTCCCCACAGAATGGCCTCTGGCTGGCAGACTTGGACACTGAAAATCCCCTACCCAGTGCCGGCGGTACACAGCCCCCAGAACATCCCCTCTCCAATCTCTTCCCTCCCCATAGCACCAGGGAAGCCGTGTGTGGGAATCTAGCAGCAGGCTTCCTTTCTGTTCCATGGCAGCAACAGTCAGCTCTGTGGTGTATTGAAAACTGTCTTAAAAAAAAAAAGTTACTACTTTAAATTTCAAGGGGTTTCCTGGTTCTGCTTGCGGGGCAGGAGGTCTGGAGGGATATGTGCAATCTTTGGTATGCAGTCTGCAAAGAGCTAGCCTAGAGTAAGGTTTTGTGCCTTGCTGCCTTAGAGAGCAGCCTGCTCTGTCTCTCTCTGGATTTGGTTCTTGTGTGGTAGGGTTTTGGATTCTAAGAAATACAGTTGTGTTATGTGGCAACCTACCAGCAAGAGTATTTTATGTTTTCTTCTAACTTCTGTGTGTGTTTGTCCTGCACTTCATGGGCTCCTTGATTGTTGTAGATTTTGGGAATGCCAGAGGGAACGAGAACCTTTTCCTGCAGGCCGAGAGCATCGTCTGGTTCCGCTACCACAATCACTGGGCCTCGAAGCTGGCCCAGGAGAACCCCAGCTGGTCGGACGAGGACGTATTCCAGCATGCGCGCAAGTGGGTCGTTGCTACCTACCAGGTGAGGGAGCCGGGAGCCCCGTGCAGAGGGGCCAGCACGAGGGAGAGCCCCTGGAGTGATGATGGCTGGGGCCTCTGCCCCGAGCTCTGTGGGTGTTTGTGCTGACGCCATCTCCTCCTCTCCTCTGTAGAATATTGTGCTGTACGAGTGGCTGCCGACATTCCTACAGAAAACCATCCCATCATACGCAGGTGAGGGGGTAGGAAGCCCGGGGTGCAAGAGGCGAGCAGGAGTGTGGGGTGAGGGGCCTACGAGGGCTATGGAGAGCAGTGGGTGGATGGGGGAGCGAGGGGCCCTGAGGGGGGGGCTGTGGGGAGCACTGAACGGATGGGGAGGCGAGGGGTCCTGAGGGGGGGCTGTGGGGAGCAGTGGGTGGTTGGGGAGCGAGGGGCCCTGAGGGGGGGCTGTGAGGAGCAGTGGGTGGTTGGGGAACGAGGGGCCCTGAGGGGGGGCTGTGAGGAGGAGTGGGTGGATGGGGAGCGAGGGGCCCTGAGCGGGCTCTTCACTCCTCCGCCAGGAGGTGCAGCCCAGCAGCTGATCTTCGTTGCAGGTTACAAGCAGCATGTGGATCCCAGCATCTCCACCGAGTTCCTGGCTGCCATGGGGCACTCCCTGGCGACCATGGTGCCCCCTGGAGTCTACAGGAGGTAGGGAGAGTTGTGTGGCAGGTGGGGGTGCCCATCAGGTGGGGCAGCAGTGCCAGGCAGGTGAGGCGGAGGCAGCAGTTGCATCAGGCCCGTTGGTGGCCGTGCCACGCAGGTCCGACTGCAGCAGGGAGAGCTGCTCTCCGCTCCTGGAGGGCGGCTGATCCACCTCAAACCCTGAAAGACACAAGCCTCCAAAGCATCACCCAGCTCAGTGCTTTCCTGCCAGCTCCTAGCAGCAGGGCTGGCACCGCCGCCCTAGCAAGCGTTCCCTTCAGAGCCTGGGGCCACGCAGGCTCCCTGCCCTGCTGCCTCTCCCTGCCAGCAGAGAAGTATAGCACCGGTCATGCCATGTGAAGGCCGGGGCGGCTGGAGCTCCCACCCAGCTGTGTATGTAGCAGTAAGGATACAAAGGTGCTGTCTACACTCAGGACTGTTTTCTGGGGGCTCAGACTCTAGCAAGCTGCAGAAAAGCCCCTCCCAGCCCCACCATTATCCCCGCCCAGAGGGGCTGCAGGCCTCACCCTTCTCCTCTGTTTCAGAAACAACAGCTGCAGTTTCCAGGAAGTGCTCAACCAAGAGAAGAATAGCAAGTGGCCGGCCTTCCGGCTCTGCAACAGCTACTGGTGCAGAGAGGTACAGGGGGCCTGGGAAGGGCAGCGTCTCACCCGAGTCCTGGCCAAGGACAGGGACTACCTGCATCGCGGGCCAAGTCTTGTCCCTGCTGTGCAGCCTGGCACGGCCCCAGAAGCAGGAGGGCAGGATTTAGGGAGCTGCTCCATGCTTCTGCACAGCAGGTTCTTGAAGTTCCAGGAGCCCCGCCCCGAAACTCTGCCGCACTGGCAGCAAAGACCCAGCATTCAGGCTAATCCTCCCCCCAGGCCGGTCGCTGTCTGCCAGTCGAGGGGCTCTGGGAGCTGCTGTTTAAAAGACTCCCCCTTCCCCCCACCCCGTCCCTTTATTTACCTTCCTGAGAGCGTGGAATGCAAAGCTCTGGCCCAGCCGCTCAAAGGAAGCAGGCAGGGAAGAGGAATCCCCAGGGCTCTCAGACTTTATTGATGCAGGCCGGCTCCTGGCACAGCCACGCGGCATTCCCAGGGCCCCCAGACTTGCAGAGTTGGCCGCAGTCACAGCGAATGGGCTGGATTCAGGTCTCTGGTTCTGAATGCGCCTGCAATAGACAATAGCAGAGTACTCAAGGGTTAGGAGGGCAGGGTCTTGGTGCAGTATGGTGGTGGGCTCCTTTGGCCTGCCATGTAGCAGAGTTTGCGTTGACAGGTTGTGAGGAGTGAGGGTTACCGGCCATCCTGGGGATCAGAGCCTTGCTGGTCATCAGGGGGCCGAATGGACCGTTCCGGTGATGGCAAGGCCCTTGCCAACCGCATCCCATCACCAGAATGGCCTGGTGGGAATTCCACTGCACAGAGTGTCAGGCGGGAAGGAGCCAGCAGGGAGCACTCAGGGAGCCGGCAGGGAGCTGCCCCGCTGGGGCCACCCCACCCACCTGTCCCGCGCTTGACTAATGCAGTCACTGCCCCGCCCTAGCACTTCACTGCAAATGGCCACACGAGGCACTGCAGCTCTGAGGAGATAAAGAGGGAGTTACCCCGTGGACAGCGCCCCCCTGAGCAGAACGGGGTCTATATCCATCCAGAAAGTCCATTCGGTCAAAGTTTCTTTCCACCCCAAATAGCGAGGAAAGTTGGGATATTGCACTTGATGCCGCCCAAAGAAATTCAAACGTTTTTCCATTTGGAACGGTCGGGACTTTTCATTCTGAGCCAGCTCGATATTAAACTGCATCTGCCCACGCGGTGCCTCATGGGAGCTGGATTCATGTGCCTCTCATCCTCATTCTGCCCATGCGCTGGGCTCTCTCGTCACATTCTGCCTCCCGGCACGTGACTCCCATGATGCACCATATAGTTGGGTCAGAGGCGGGGTTATAGGGGAGAGCCAGGGCATGAGGCGCCTTCGGCAGATGCAGTTTCACGTTGAACAGACTTGAAACGAAATGCGTCCGTGCGGTTGAATGCACCAAATGTTCTCATTTGGGTCGAACCAACTGCAGACGAGAGATTTTGTTGAGATTTTCCCTAGAAAAGGTTGGTACGTTTTGGGTCAATGACAATTTTGCCGCAGAAAGAGCTCCTTCTTGTTCTCTGATGCTGCTTCTGTTCCTCCATCCCGATCCCTGGGGAGGCAGCTTCTGCAGACAGGAGACTCAGAAAGGGCCAAGATAATGGATCTGTCCTATGGGAACCAGATCTGGAGATGGTTACGCACAGGTGTATGGCAGCCGCACGGTGATGTGCTGCCCGGGCTCACAGGGAGACCAGGCACCTGTGGGAACAGACAAGGCACAGGGTGCTACACCCTCCAGGGCCTCAAGGGACCTTCTGCCTTCCATTGGCTGCTGATTTTCACCTGCTGTAACATTTTCACAAATAATGGCAAAAAAAATCATGTTTTTGGTACTAATTGTAAAAATGTCCCTGAAACAAAACCCAACAGTTCTGCCGACCAGTGAAAACGGCAGTGCATGAGCTGGATAACTGGCTTAATGAGCCTCAGGAGCCAGCCTTTTCCTGCCCTGGGCATTAACTGAACAATTCTCATTTAAGTCTAAGGCCAGATCTTCAGCTGATGTAGATCAGTAGTGACTTCCATCAGCTGAGGATCTAGCTTGATGCCTGCAGGACTGTGAAGGTCTGGAAGAAGCTGACATATTCCAGTTAGAGATCGGGCCCATGTTTCTCAGTGAGAGCGATCAACCTTTGGCACAAGCTATCAAGGGAACGGGTGGAGTTTCTGTCTCGGGATGCCTTCACATCCAGCCTGGATGCCTTTCTGGGAGACGTGCTTTAGTCAAACACAAGGGAGTGACTCAATAAAGGGGTAGCTGGGTAAAAGTCACTTGCCTGTGCTATGCAGGAAGTCAGACTAGAAAATCTAATGGTCCCTTCTGGCCTTAAACTCTATGAATCAAGGTTCCTTTGGGTGCTGGGTCAGGTGGGTGCGAACATCAAGGGTCTCTCACAGGTTTGCACCATAATGACAGAGAATCTTTCTTTCATTTAGAACCCCAATCTCCAGACGGCGGAGGACGTGGATGACCTGCTGCTGGGGATGAGCTCCCAGATCGCAGAGCTGGAGGACCACGTGGTGGTGGAGGATCTCAGAGGTTGAGACGCTTTCTTGTTGCAGTTGTGCAGTTCGGCTGAACGTCTGTCTCTTTCGGCTGTTTGAGGGAGTCTCATTGTCCCCCTTTTACACCTGGGGCAGAGAGGCACAGGGAGGGGACATGGCTTGGCAGAGAGTTGGTGGCAGAGTCAGGAATGGAACCCAGGAGTCCTGACACTCTCCTGCGCTACCTGCAGCTATGGCTGTGCCCAACTGCTCTCTTTCCTGTAGCCCTTCCTAGCTAGTGCTGGGCAGGGATCTTCATTTTAAGATGAGTCCATGAGGGAAGGGGACTTGGTGAGGGGAGAGGCCAGCATGCAGCATTATCCTCTCAGGGCCCCCGCTGTCCTGCGAGGGGAAGGGGGATTGTTGGAGATTGATTTTGCGTTACCGTGTCTTTAGCTCCTCTCTTTGTTCTCCCCAGATTACTGGTATGGACCCCTGAAGTACTCTCGCACCGACTATGTGGCAAGCTACATCCAGCGGGGGCGAGACCTCGGCTTGTCCACCTATACCAAGGCCAGGGAGCTCTTTGACTTAAAGCCTGCCGCAAACTGGTCACTTTTCGCCCACGTGAACAAAGAGGTCAGAAGCACGGAGATGTCATTTAACCTCAGCAGCTTATGTTAGCCTCAGACATCCACTGCTGGGGCCTCATCTGCATGCAAAAGTCGTACGGCTTTAACTGTCCTGGTGCAGTCAAGGCGCTACGACACCCTAGTGTGGACAGTTACCCTGGTCTAAAGGCGTTTCTGTTGGGATAGTTATTCACAAAGGGAAGGGGAGCGAGCCACAGCCCTCACCGATGTAGCTACACTAGCTCAAATGCGGTGTGTAAATCAGGCCTCAGTCTGGGTTTAAAACTGGCTAGAGAGAGATCACCACATGAGGGGCTGGGTTCCTTGCTGCTGCCCTCAGAGCAGCACTGGGGCCTCAGGCGTTGGTGGCTGGTGCAGTTGGCTGCCCTGCCCTGCGCTGGTGGCGAACTCTGTGCTGAGTTCGGTGCCTGGCGGCTGCCCACCCTCCCACATAGCTGTGTGTGCTCTACTCTTCCCTGGAGCTGCAGCTGCTCCTGGGTTGAGGATTGGAGCAGCCCGGGGGTTAGAGCAGTCACAGCTGTGAGCAAGGCTGATACAACTGAATCATCTGCCTACATCCGTGCAGTGCTTAGCCCCTTCCCCTCCCACTGACTTGCCATCTCTGGTCAGATCAGACCCTTAGCCTATGTCCACACAATAGTTAGAGGTAGTCTAGCTAGCGCAGCTACAGACAGCAGTGAAGACATGACGGCTTTATTGCAGGCCAGCAACACATGTTCATATCCAGGGTCCCTGGTGGACTTGTACAGCCTGCACTACAGCCCATGCCGCTGTGGTTTCACTGAGTTTTTAGCCTGCTAGTGAGATTAAAGCTAGTGTGGGTACATCTGCCTGATGGCAGTGTGGACGTAGGCTTCGAGTGGTCAGTAGGAAGGGCAGAGAGTACTGGCCAGGTTCTCCCCAGTCCTCCTACCTAGCTACAAGTATCATCAGCCCCCGCACCCAGGTGCTGCAACGTCTCTCTGCCAGTGGCGAGATGCATGCTGGGAGATCCTTAATCTGATGGCAAATAATCAGGCCCCAGCTCCAGCGAAGATGGTACAGGAGGGTTGGAGTCTACACGGTTTGGGGGAAAGGAGGCCACAGAGGACCTCGGTGAGGAGCTACGGTGGAGGTGCCAGGCATGGATCACAGACCATTGGGAGTCAAGCACAATGGGAAGCACAGTGATACTCCTGCCAATGACAGAGCAGCTAGGCTTTCCTGTGCTCTCATTGGCAGAGACCTGAGGGTACTCTGGAGCAGCGAGCCGGGGCTCTCGGCACCTGCCCCTCCCATACCAGACAAGTCTTGAAATCTCTGGGAGGGGCAGAGGGGATCTATTGACCTTGGTCAGTCCTTCCTTCCTTCCATTTCAGTGGGAAGGCTGTGGCACCTGTACAGGGTAATACACACAGCTGGCAATGTCACCATCCCACACCAGCTGGCTTTGCCATAAGACCCCAAAGGGCTAATGAAACTTCTCAAGGCTTTTTGATACACTCACCCCACAGTGCATGGGGGCACTGGGTGTAATCAGCCCTTCCTAACCCGCGGGGCTTGTTCTCCAGGTCCTTGGGAATGTATCTGCCCTATACAACAATGACATCTCCAAGCTGGAACTCCTGCCGGGGGGCATGCTGGAGAGCAACGGAGACCCTGGAGACCTCTTCAGCGCCATCATCTTGGACCAGTTTACACGCCTGCGTGACGGGGACAGGTTTTGGTTCGAAAACACTAAGAACAGGTAAGTGTCTCTTCCGGCAGCAAGCGCCATGGGTGGTCTCTGCATTGGCTGTTGTTCCTCCAGAGCACCACCAGGATGGTGTTGTGCAATTTAACATTCTGTAATGCACTGTAACTGGCCTGAGACTGGGGTCTGGAGCCCTACACAGTGGGAACCAATGGTGAAGCCCCAGAAGCACTTCAGGCCAATGGAGAACGAGCTCAGACTTTCATGTGGCTGAAGAAAGCCGTCCCAGCAGCGCCCTGGCAACCCATCGACGAGCTGCTGTGGAGCCTTGGTCTTCAATCCTCTTCCCCAGTTCCTGAGATGATGTGGGGTGGGTGTCAGAGTCTGTGCTATACAATCCTGGCACTCTCCTGGGGCTGATCTGGGGAGGGCGTGGGCTGGGGGGTCACACACACTCCTGATGTGGTCGGGGTTCTCTGATGCCTACACTGGATTCCATTTTCTCTTTCCGCAGGTTATTCACAGATGATGAAATTAAAGAGATTCAAAAGACCACATTCCGTGATGTCCTTGTTAATGTCACCTATGCGGAGCCGAGAGACTTCCCGATGCAGGTGTTTAACTGGAGTGCTAGTGAGTGTTTCCTTTCTGTGTTGCTGAGGCAATGACCCCGGGGAGCCAGGTTGCTATGTCCCTTCACCTTTCCCCATTGTCAGTCTTGGGCTTTACAGCCAGGTTGTACACAGCACTCTGCCCACCAGCTCAGAGGCTCTCCACTCGGGCATCGTCCAGGTGACACTCCCTGCATGGCTGTTCTCTAATGAACCCCACTGCACATCTGTACTGCGTGTCCATTAGCAGTTGGATTGGGCAGCACAAACGGGGCACAGGAATTGAATGAAAAGCTAAGGAGCTGGCCTGAATTGCCATGGTTTCTAATAGAACAGTGCTGCTGAGAAGGTTTGGAGGCCAAGACTGATGGAACCCCCTTGCAATAAGCAAAACCAACTCTGTTCACGTGGGAATGGCCCAGAGCTCACGCCCTGGCATGGCCATGAGTTGGGTCTGAGGTGGTAAAGCATTCTGGGTACTGGCAAAGTGAAGCACACAGCTGGCCAGAAGGAGCTCCAGAGGTCCCAGGCCAGCACCTATGGCTAACCCAGCATCCGTCGCTTTTCCTCACTTTCTGTGTCATGCGCTCGTCCCCTGTTACTGGCCTTGGCCTGAAGAAAGTAGGGCACGGTTTGTTTGTGAGTTGTGACCAGTAACATCAGTGGTCATTTCGCTGCTGTGTTTTTGCCCCACCCTGCCCCATAAAGTTATCCATTTACCGTGCAAACATTTTTATTGCATTCTTCCAATCCCATTGGAAGAGGTTTATTGATTTCTGTTTAAAACACAAAAATCCTGCCAACTTGTAATTGCACCAAGAGTGATTTCCAGAATTGCAACACGATCCTGCCGTGCGGCACTAAAGCCTGGCTGAGCACCTGGTCCATAGTGCCAGTAACTCATAAGACATGGTAATTCGCTTACTGCCCATTCCCAGGTCTTGTGGGAGAGCGAGCGCGGCAGAACACTATTGTACAAATGACTTCTCAAGGAATCCAGAGCAGGCCAATTCGGTTAAATCAGTGGTTCTCAAACTTTTTTTTTCGTGGACCACTTGAAAATTGCTGAGGGTCTCGGCGGACCACTTAGTGATCTTTCCAAATGTTGTTTCTACTGTTAGCTAACTATTGTAAAGTGCTTTGGATAAAAGCGCTGTATAAAAAAAATTTAATAATAATTAACGGTTTTTATTCTACAAATAAAAGTGCACAACTCATATTTTAATATCAGTAGTCTTACCTTTCTAATGCGATGGATGTGCCCTGTCTACCACTGCAGCAGCCCCCGAACTGGGGCTGGGAAGGACTGGGGTCTCTCCCCCACCACAGCAGCCACAGAGCTGAGGCTGGAAAGGCCATTTCTCCCCGGAAGCCGCAGCCCTGGAGCTGGGGAAAGGCGCCTCTTTCTCTGGCCATCACAGTCCTGCATGTCCCAAATTCCCCCCACCCCACTGCCCCCACCCAGCTATCCCCTATTCCCCCCAAGGCCACCACCTCACCTTACATGTGCATCTTCTTCAGGGTCCAGGCACCTAATTAGTAGAGCCACACCTGCGCAGCTCCACTAATTAGGTGAGTGGCCCTTCATTCTCTCGTGTGCGGCCACCCAGGCGCACACCTTAGAGGGAATTATCCGCGAACCACCTGAATGGAGCTCGCGGACCACTGGTGGTCCACGGACCACAGTTTGAGAACCACTGGGTTAAATGGGTGCAGCAGCCAGGGGACTGGAACCCATGTAACTGACAACAAGGATCTGGCCTCTAAAACTCTGAGTTGGAGTTAAATGTAGGGCCCAGAGCTTTTCCCCAAGACCTCCCAAGCTTTAGGGGAACCCTTCCGAACTCCAGAGAAGCCCTCTCATCATCCCATAGTGAGTGTGCTCCTAGAGAGGCAAAGCAAGCGTGAGCTGGGTTGGCATCATGGCATTCAGACTATTTTCTCTCTGCCTACTAGAGGATCCATGTCCTCAGCCCCAGCAGTTGACTGTGGAAAAGCTGGCAAACTGCGCACCCATGACAGTGCTGGACTATTTCAAAGGCAGCGGAGCTGGATTCGGGCTTATCCTCGTCGCCCTCTGCTGTTTTCCTTTAGGTTTGCACTTGTCTTCACTTCCTTTGTTTATTTACTTCTTGCTTAAATGCCGTTGTTGTGCCAAATCCCCCTGGGGGCTGAGCACCTGTGTCGCTGTCTGGCATCAGCAGGAGTTGCATGCACTCAGCCACCCTTGGGAATTGGCCCACTGCAGCTCCGTGCTGTCCCCTGCTCTGAAAAGGTCCAGTCCTGGCTGGAGTGGAGTACCTCCGAGAGATGTTGAGTACTCTCAGCTCCCATCACAGTCACTGAGGAAGGAGGATGCTCGGCAGCTTGCAGGATGATAGTTCCTGCTGCACTTGACTGAGAGTCACTTCACTGCACCAAGGTCCCCTGTGACACTGGGGCCATGTGTAATGGGGAAATGTACCTTAGATGGTGGCTGGGTGGCATTTAGGGGTCTGTGCTTGATTGGTGGTCAGATTAGACAATCTGATGATTCTGTCTTGATGAAGGTAGGACAAGAAGCAATGGACATAGTCTGCAGCAGGACAGATTTTTGTTCGATGTTAGGAAAAAACTTTCTAGTTCTAGAGGTAGTTAAGCTCTGGAATAGGTTACAAGGGAGGTTGTGGAATCCATGTCCTTGGAGGTTTTTAAGAATAGATTGGACACACAGCTGTTAGGGCTGGTCTAGGTTTACTTGGTCCTGCAGGGGGTTGGACCAAATGACCTCTCAAGGTCACTTCTAGCCCAACACATCTATGGTTGTGTGACTCTCTGGTCCCAGCAGCAGCAGGAACCTTCGGTGGGACATTAGCGATACCAGAGATAGAGGCAGAGACACAAATGTGACTGGAACCCTTGATTAAATAAAGTCATTTGCGGTTGAAACGTGGCGTAGTGGGGGAGGGGAACAATCCCATATTCCCTCCACGCCCCAGTGGTAGATGGGAATCGTTGTAAGCCCTCGTGGGTGACCACGAGGGCTGAACTGCCAGGAGGTGGGTGGTCCTGTGTCGCTCTGTTACCTCATTTCTCCCTTTCCTGCTCATTTGCTCCCCCAGTAAGTTTATTCGTTGCCTGGATCGTCGCTACTTTCCGCAAGCGCGATTTCAAGAAGCTGCAGAGAAAAGCAAACCCCAGCATGAGGAAAGAGGTTTCGGGCGAGGGAGTGCAGGGTAAGGCGGGGACCTTCGGCTGCCTCGGGGGGCATGGTGGAACCCCCGGCTCACTGGAGTTGGGTGGTTCCTCCGTAGTCCAAGTCATGCATCCACCAAACCCCCTTTGCTGTCAGCGTGGGTTACTGTCTAGAACAGTGTTGGCATGGAGCTGACGCCCTTCTTCATGCAGCTCACCTTCAGCTGGGTGCTGGGAGGGAAACTCCGGTACAGGGCACTCATGTGACGGCAGGTGGCAGCTTCTGGGGCTGGCCCTGGAGCAGGCTGCTGGCATTTGATCTGGAAGCTGTGGGGCCTCTCTCCAGCATTGCCCAGTTAGAGTAAAATCCCCCTCTCCCGTCTGCATGAGTGATCTCAGCTCTGACGCTCTGAGAGCCATGTGGATAGGATAAGGGAATTTTGCCCTCAGTGTTGCCTTGTGATTCAGTAGGAGATCTGGGTTACTGAATAATACGTATCCTCTATGAAATGGAGACCTCCAGCTCTATAATGTCCTTAAAAATGGAGCCTGGTGACCTGACCCTGATCTCCCTTATACAGGTATAAATCAGGAGTAACTGTATTGAAGACAATGGAATTATACCGGACAGAACCAGTCCATGTAATACCAGAATTGAGCTCATTAGCAGTACAGTTTGCTCTCAATTTGGATAGACTGCTTGATCAGCAGGGGAATAAAGGGCTTTTGTTACCTACCCCATACAGGAGTAGATGTATTTGTAGGCCCTCTCCCAGTGAAGAAAGGTGTTTGTTAATACTCACATACAACCATTCTGACCCAACTCCCTGCATTCTCTCCCGTCAGCCTTGGAGTGGCTAGGTCCCAAGACAGACAGCAATCTCATCTACCTTCAGCTTCATCCAGACAAGATTATCAAAGTGCTGGACAGCCGGCGAGCCGTGCTCCGCAGCATCAGTCTGAAAAACCAACAGCAGGTGGACATGGTCCTCTCCATCAACAAAGGGAACAAAGCTTTGCTCCTGAAGATTCCCAAAGAGTATGACCTGGTATGTAATGGGACACATGACGTGTGCTTGGCATTGCCTCTCAGCTCTCTTTCTGCCTGGCTGTGCCAATCACAAGGAATAAATTCACTACCCTGCACCTCCCTTGGTGGCGTGTTCTTGGGAGTTCAAAATAAATGCTTCGGCAGGGGTGGCTGGGTTTATTGCTGAGGTAGCCTTACACTGGGGATTCCAGGACAGTGGATAATAACACCAATGCTTTGTACTGATTCTGAAAAAGCCTTTTGCCCAGATCTGTGAGGTCTAATAACTGAATTTCTAGTAAACATGACGCTTCAAGGCTCCAAATCACACATGGCCCACGTATGCACGAAAGAAATGTCAGGATTCTACTTAGTGCTGGTAAACCAATCAAACAGGTAGAAACTCCAGTACATAGGAGGCATTTTTATCTCACGTGGTATTTTGGATCCTATATTTCCACTCTTTGGTACGTGCAGCATGAAACATGTTAATGGTGGCTATGCCTGCCTATCTAAATAACAACCAGAGCTCCACAGGAATGGCCCAGAGGTGTCTGATGGTCTGGCCTACACAGAGAATGCTTCAGGTGGGCCCCGTAGGTTCTGATCTTTAGTTACAAGAAGCTGTAGCCTTCTCAAACAATGAATCTACATCATCCCCCTGGAAATAGAAATGTCACTGGTTGGGTGGGTCTTGCTGGTTGGAAGCAGGGCTCGTGTGCCTAGGCACAGAGAGAACATGAGAGGAAAGAGAAATGAGATCTTCAAGCAAGAGCCTGATTAGCTGTGAGTGTTGTTGGGGCTGCTGCTGGGGTCTTGGCATTTTAGCCTGGTTTTAACACGCTAGTGGAGTGCCACTCCCAGCCCAGCTGAGAATGGCTCCAGCTCAACGGCTCATTCTTTGGGGGCTCCTCCAGGTGTTGCTTTTTAATGACGAGGTGGAGCGAAGTGACTTTGTCCGGAAACTGACCGACTACTTGGAGAGGAACGGACTGTCTCTCAACGTGTCGGACCTGACGGAACGCAGCCTGCTGAAGAGGGCTGTGACCAAAGAGCAGAGGAAGCAGATCCTGGAGACTTTCTTCAGACATTTATTTGCCCAGGTATGTACCAAGCCAGCACATGGGTGTGGTGAGCACTCCGGTAAATGGAGGGCAGTTATTTATATTGACTAAGCATTAGGCACTACTGCTATTGTTGCATACCATAATAGGCAAACCACACACCAGGAACAAGCTGCCAATCTGTTTGACAGTAAAGAATCCCTGTTATTTATAGAGGACTGAGGAAATGGCAGTGCTGGGATATTACCATTTAATACCTGGAACAGGCTGTTGCATGACAGCATGATGAGTACACTGTACCAGTAAATGCCCTCCAGTGTGTATTGTAATAATAAGGACCATCAGATGGGAGTCATAGGAGACTTTGTCAGAGCATCTGCTGTTAAACCTTGGCTAAGAGTTGGGGAGAGACCACCAGTGTTTGTATGGAATGGAAGGGGTGTGGATTAGGGTGGTTCTGTTGTTTGAGTGCTGAGTATGGGACTAACCCCCAGCCTGCCTCTCTCATCGCAGGTGCTGGACATTGACAAGTCAGATGCTGGAGACCTCAACTTTGAAACATCATTGACACCAAAACAATCTCTGAAGTGTGAGCTGAGCCGGGCTGAGTTTGCAGAGTCGCTGGGGCTCAAACCCCAGTCCATGTTTGTGGAGTCCATGTTCTCTCTTGCTGACAAAGATGGCAATGGATATCTCTCCTTCCGAGAGTTCCTGGACATCTTGGTGGTCTTCATGAAAGGTGAGACTTTGATGGAGGTCTGAGAGAGAGTCACTGACTCACGTTGCTAACAGAAGCATCTTGCTGCAGTCACAGCCCCAGCTAAACAGCTTCCTCCTTTGTCCACACTCTGCTCACCAGCCATCACTGCTCAGCTGAACCTTGGCATGGTCCATCTATCAAATGAAACATAAAGTGAAGGTCCTGTCCCTGTGTAGTCACTGAAGTTCACTGATGCCTTAGCCAAATTCCTTCAAACTCAAAACACAAGTGTGACCAAATCCCTCTCAATATGATGCATGTAAGAAGTAGCTAACTGAGGTCCTGATTCAGGCCAGCACGTAAGCATGTGCTTCAATTTAAATGTGTGCTCAAATGTTGTCCTGAATAGGAATGGATTTGGGCACAGGATAACTGCTTTCCTAAATTGGGGTCCAAGTTTCTACCCCAGTTTCACTCAGGCAGAGAGTGACCTCTACCTGTTAATTAACAATAGCATTTCTCCTTCAGCTGCTAACGCAGAGAAGGCGATCTCTTCTCTTTGTCAATGCTGGTGGGCAAAGTTTGGCTAGTTAGTCTCTGAAGCTGCCATGAATAGGTATCACTCCACCTGTCAGGAGGCCAGTGATGTAACACTCAAAATCTGTTTTTCTGATGCACTAGCATACAGGTAAAGCTACAGCAAACTCTGCAGCTGCCTTTTCAAGAGGCAGTGGCAGAGGGGCATCCCATGACCACTTCATACTGTCATTTTTTATACTGTCAGGCAGTTTTTGAGGATAGCTTCCTTGGGGGAAGTTGGGTGGTGTCGCATTATACTGGGTGCATTTGGAAGCTTTATTGAGAGCTTGTCTACATGGGGAAATTGACCAGACTAGCTATTGCAGAAAAGGCTATTCCCAGCAGCTATTCTAGAATAACTGCCTCTGTGGACACTTGGTTCCAAAATAAACATGATTTTATTCCTGGTCAGAGTACCAGACTCTGCCCCAGTTTACCCCCAGGTTGGAGAGAAATGCACAACCGTAATACTTTAATTGAGACACTGGGAGGGAATAAGGAGGTGGGATATGGTAACTGACAGACTAGATAAGGTGATTGCCAGAAAATCTTTGCTCTCCACTGGTTAGGAGAATAATTCACAACAAATAATTTGTTTGACAAATTGTGCTTCTTTTTCTCTTTGCAAACTGTCTGCAGACAGGTAGCCAAGGTCTCAGACTTATTCATTATTCAGAATCTCTGCAGATTTCCACAGCGACTCATCTTTGGTTGGGAGCTCATTAAGAAGGAGCTCGTTGGGAATATTCAAAATCTGTGCCCTGTTGGGTACTTAAATAAACACAGGGGATTGTTTCTGCTCCCTGACATGACGAGTTATGTCCTTAACTAACACAAGTGTGAATTGTGACTTTCACACTCAAATATGTCATAAAGAATTTGCATTTGATGAACATTCAGTTATTCAAGCTGTAAGATATTTCTCTTCATGTCTATTCATGCTGCTAAAGCTCGTGTGACAGCATTTAGAGAAATCAAACACAGAGGAGCAGCAAACACAGCTGAAACAAACTTGCTTACAAATTCCAAGTAACATTAGCAGTGTGCTTTTTTGCAGGAATTTCTCAGCTGGAATGATGACTGTGTTACTGCAGGTCCCATAAGCCCCACCTCAGTCCTTCTAAAGTGCCTTGAGACCATAATTTGCAAGGAACTACAGAAATAGGAAGTATTTCTTATTCCATCCATCTTCTTCCCCAACAGGGTCCCCAGAGGAGAAATCAAAGCTGATGTTCACCATGTACGACGTTGACGGGAATGGCTTCCTCTCCAAGGAAGAGCTCTTCAGGATGCTGAGGTATGTCTCCTGTCCGCGCTGCACTTGGATAGGTAGTCAGCATACGCCTTCTCAAAAGTGGCTGCTCATTTGAGGTGTTTCAACTTCTGGGGGTCCGGTGTGAAACCCTTTGGGTCCAGTACTCGGAACTGAGAACACCTGGATGTATCCTGATGCTCCGTCCAGTCTCATCTGAAGTGGCTCCAGTAATGGTGCTGCCACATCCCCTGCAGGGGTCTCTATAACCCGCGCCCCACCAGGGCTGCTAGCATATGCTGTGCACAGCCAGGCCTGTGTTCTCGCCCTCTGAGAGTCAGCTGATTGCAGCTCCCAGCTTTGTCCCTTTGCTCTAGGTCCTTCATCGAGATCTCCAACAACTGTCTCTCGGGCGATCAGATGGAGCAAGTGATTGAGTCCATGTTCCAGGCGTCAGGCTTTCAGGATAAGCAGGAGCTAACGTGGGAGGATTTTCATTACATGTTGCGAGACCATGACAGCGAGTTGCGCTTCACCCAGCTCTGCATCAAAGGTCAGCGTGGTGGGGCACAAAGAGCAAAGAAAGTCCAGGTGACCTTTCTGCTGCACTCAGCTGGGCTGGGGGTGGCTGACACTGGAGAGCAGAGCCAAGTCCTGTCTTTCCTCCAACGTCTCTTTTCCAGCCGCAACCCACAGAGGCGCCATTCGCTACAAGGTGGGGAAGTTGCCTTCTGCTGCGGAGACTCTACATGCTGGCCCTTCTCTTGAGCAGAGCAGGCTGCCCATCCCAGCAAAGCCCCTGCCCCCCGAGCAGAGAGTCCAGGGGCATGATTGGGACGTTCCTGGAAGTGTTGTGTCTGTGTCACACGTTTGTCCTTTCTGCTTCCCACAGGAGTTCCTGACGTGTTCAGGCAAAACATGAGCAACCGCGTCTCCTTTATAAACCGGACCAATGCCAATGGGTAAGTTGAGCCCACTGGCTTGGGGACTGCCCCTGGCCAGCAGGCAGTGTGCTGCTGCTGCATTCTGTCTTCCCAACCCTTCCCCTCCCCACCTGCACGCTCGGACTCGGCCGCTGCCCCAGCAGGATGAGGGGAGAGAGGGAAGGCAAGCGGCTGCTTCTGAAGCTCCAGCGTGCGTCTGGGAGCAGGCCAGCTGCAAGCCCAGTAAGGGAGAACACGGCCCCTCCTGTCTCTCCCCATGACTCCAGCCCCTGCTGGCTGCTGAGTTCACATGGTAGCTCATCAAGAGCTGGATTTCACATGAGAATTCTGGTACAGAACCCCCAGGCTTACACTGCATCATGGGAACGCGCAGCCTTCTGCTCTGGGGAGCTCTCTGGCTCCCCTGGCCTGGCGAGTCTGGATCCTTACACTGCAGTATAAGCGTGCAATAACCCAGCCTGCCAGGCTCCTGCTGCATGAGAACCTGGCATGCTCTGGCCTTCCCTAGCGTGCCTGGCCCCCCTGCCGGGCTGCTGTCAAAAGCCTCATTCCCTCACATCTGACTCTGAGCTGTGCTACGCAGGTTATCCACAGAGGCATCTCTGGCATATAAATAGTTCCTTTGGCAGCACAGTCCCAACCAGGGAGGAAGCCCCAACTCGAAATCATGGCACAGCTTGTGGAGTGCGAGAGGCCAGAGCCAGGGAAGAGGATGGGCAAGAAATGCGTATGCCACCCCCTCTCCTTGGGCACTAGCCTGAGCCTCTGAGTCAGCTGGCTGAGGGGTCAGGCTTTGGCTCAGCTGTTTCCTGTTTGATGCCTTGCTAATGCAGCTGTTCTCTATGGACGGTGACTGTAAAAAGGGCCCCGGAGTGTCATGTGTATTATGGCTGCGCGACTCTGTATCAGATTGGCTTGGATTATAAAATAAAACACCAGTTAGCGCAGGAAGTGAAGAAGGAATCTGGATCCAGTTGAAACTTCAGGGGCCCGTTAGCGAGGAAGAAAGCAGCTGCCAATTTTGGCGTTTAGGTAGGATGGCAGCATGGCATGAGCACCCCTGCCATTCCCTGCATGCCACACACAGCTACCAAGCACTGGTTTCTGATGCCCTTCCCTAGTCTGAGTAGTACCTTACACCTGGGGTAGCCTCACTAATTTCAGTGGACCTGCACAAGGACAAGTGGCTGTGCTGTGGGTGTCAGGGTGTCAGAATCCGGCCTATTGAGTAGTTGAAGTGCGACTCCAATCGGGTCGGTCAGGAAAGGAGCTAGTTTGTGAGGAACGTGTCCCTTTGGCTGAGTGGCTCCAGTCGAAGCTGGGCCTGGGGTTGAGGGCAGTTCTGAGCTAGGTCGGTCCCGAGCTCCCCTGGGTGGGGGACTCCCCGCACATCACCTCTCTGCTCTTGGGGGACTCTGCTTAGTGTAACCATATTTCCCAAAGGGGAAAACTGGACAGTGCGTGGGGCTGGCCCAAGCCGCTCACCCAGGCCCTGCCCCTCCCCCCTCCCCCCCGCACGGGGCTGGTGTTGCTGCTTGCCCGAGGCCTGCCTGCTTTCCCCGCCCCTCGCGAGGCTGGGGCTGGTGTCGCTCGAGCCTGCCTGCCTCTCCCCCAATCCCTGTCTCTCCCCCTGCATGGGACTGCCAAAAGCAAATGGAACAAATGCCCACTCTTGCCAAAGAAGTCTGGACTGTTGAGACAGAGCTTAAAAAAGGGATTATTCCGACCAAAACGGGACATATGGTCTCCCTACCTCTGCTTGTTCACCCTAACTCTCTCCCAACGAGCGGGAGAGGGGCGAGGCCCAGACCCACGGCTGTAGTGACACCAAACATCACCCAAGCAAGGAACACGCCCTGCAGCAACATTGGAACTCCGGTGAATTTACTGACCTACCTCGGAGTTCCCAGCCTTCTGCCCTGCCCTTAGTGCTGTCACTGAGGTTTCCCATTACTGTAATTCATGTCCTTTTATGGCTTCCCTTTAAACCGTATCTTATCTGCCTTTATTTAAGTATCTATTTATTTGTTGTTATCAAGTCCTGTATAACTCTGCCAGCTGGCATCACCCGACACACGTTTGCATCGTCTTACAACTCTCATTCATTAGCTGTAGCACAGGAGTGAGCAGAGGCGGCAGCCCAGCCAACGCGCTAGCTGCTGCTCAGACACGTAGCGAAGGAGTCTCTGTGCGCTCAGTGGCATTAAGGAACCACATGGTCCCTGTGGTTCCGTGACTGATCTAAGCCCCGCTCGCTCACAGTCAGATGGAGTTTTGCCCTCCGTCTGGTGGGAAGAGTGCTGCACTTGTTTAACCGGGAGCTGACGACTGTTCTTTTTAGGGCAACACCTCACCAGCCACATGTATACACCGAAGCCCAAAGGACAAAATACGAGCGGAGCAAAGTTCACCAGAAGATCCAGCAGTTCAAGCGTTTCATCGAGAATTACAGGCGCCACATTGCCTGTGTGGTTCTGTTCTCCGCCATCACTGCCGGCGTGTTTGCGGAGAGAGCATATTGTGAGTGGGCAGCTAGTGTAGAGTGTCCCCTGCTGATGGGGCAGCTCAGAGTGCCACCATCCAGGGAGGAGAGAAGCAGGAATGTGTGCTTCTGGGGGGGTGCCGGGAGCAGGGCCCTGCATGCTATGCCCGCCTGATGTGGGGGGTGATGGGCTGGGAAAGTGAGGGGAGTCCATGAACCAGTTACACACACGCACACACTGATGTCAGAACAACAAGGAGAACGGAGGTCCCCAGCCAGACTCTAGTGAGACTTGTCCCTGTCACCTGCAGTGCAAAGGGGCCTGGCTCTGGCCATAAGCGGCCAGCGTGGCATTCTTTCCCCTGGCATAAAGCTAGCAGAGCTAGTTCCTGTGCCTGCTGCCCCCACATTGGCATGGAGGGTCATGCCAGGGGCAGATAGGGTGCATGGCAGAGCCCGCCTCCACTACGCCAGTCCTTCCCTGGCATGACGTTCCACTGGTATCCCATACAGCAGGGGTGTAAGTTCAGACAGGCCCCTAGGCTGCTCTACATCATGGGAGGGCTCAGAATGGAGCTGGCACAGACTGGCCCTCAGAATCAGAGAGCCATAACCAGCCTTCCGCTAGCCCACCCCTGCATTCCACCATGTCCTGCTACCCTTGCCTTTGGAGAAATGAGCTGGTTTGTTGCCCCTCTATTAAGGAGACACAGAGAGGGAGCGAGCTCCTCCCCCGCGCTCTCTTGTGCTCGCCCTGTGTGTAACCCCCCTGCCCCACTTTGTCCGCAGACTATGCATTTGCATCGCCAGCAACAGGAATTGCAGACACCACCTACGTGGGCATTGTCATCTCCCGGGGGGCGGCAGCCAGCATCTCCTTCATGTACTCATACATCCTGCTCACCATGTGCCGCAACCTCATCACCTTCCTGCGCGAAACCTTCCTCAACCGCTACATCCCCTTTGACGCCGCCGTGGACTTCCATCGCTGGCTCGCTATGGCGGCCCTGATCTTTTCAAGTGAGTTGGCTACATGGGGGCAGGGGTGGAATCCCCCTGGCCCTGATACTGACAGGGAATGAGACATCCCCCAAAGCCAGCCGCTGTGCATCCTGCACAGCCAGAGTCAGACATGGGCAGTGCCATTCATAACTGACCAGCCCCCGCCCCCAGACACAGACAGAGATACCCGGGCAAAAATTGTGGTCTTTGGGTCTCTCGAGCACAGCTATATGATGGTACATGACCATGTATTTTCTCTGTCTCTGTGTCCTGCAGTTCTCCACACCGGGGGCCATGTAGTGAATGTCTATATCTTCTCGGTCAGCCCACTCAGCATCCTGTCTTGCCTCTTCTCCAATGCCTTCGTGGATGATGGGTGAGTGTGTTTTGGAAGTCCTGCCCTGGGCAAAGCACAACTGTCTGAGGAGCAGCTAGGTAAGACCATGGATGGAGGACAGTGTGATGCAGAAGGCTGGGCTAGATGGCTTGAGAGATCTTGTCCAACCTGCCTGGGAGGTGATCTTGGAGAGACTGCAGTCTGTGGACGGCCACCATTCCCAAAGGGCGATGTTAGAGGCCATTTGTCGAGTGGAAAGCCAAACAGTGGGTGTTTGGTTTGTTCTGTGGAGAAGTCTGTGATCTGATGTCAGAGGGTTAAGTCATCTCTTTCTTCTCTAGGTCACAGATGCCCCAGAAGTACTACTGGTGGTTCTTTGAGACCGTCCCAGGTAAGGGTGACCATCCGTGCATGCCAGGCATTCTGTGAGGGGAGGGGATCTGCATAGCTCCCCCACCCACCACCCCGGTGGTTCCAAGTGAGGGGTGGCTCTCTGCTGGGCACAGGCTATTCCGGTGACCCCTTGCCCCTCGTTCTTCAACCCCACTTTCTGGCAGGCATGACCGGGGTGCTGCTGCTGGTGATTCTGGCGGTGATGTACGTGTTCGCCTCCCATCACTTTCGGCGCATCAGCTTCCGGGGGTTCTGGATCACACACCACCTCTACGTATTGCTCTACATCATGGTATGTGGCTTGGAGTCCTGCGGCCTGGCTTCGCTCTTGTGCTAATCTTAGCTGTTGGGCACCAGGCCTGTTTTGTCCTGGTGCAGTGTGTTCCTCACAGCTGTTAGCAAGGAGCTGGAGGGACGTGCAGGGAGTGGATGGGCTTCCCAACCAGTCTTTCACCTCCGCAGATCCTGTGTGGGTGAGCACAGTGTGCAAACCTAGACTCGATAGGTGTGAGTTCCTATTGTCCTCCGCTCACTGCAGGACCAGAACCGGGCGGCAGGAGGGGCTGCTGAGCAGAAGGGAGGTGAATGTTTTGCGGACTAGCGTGGATTTGGAAGAATGAATGTTATTGGTAGCATAGAGAATATGCTTCAGTACAGGAGAGACAGGTGCAAATCCACTCACCACCCAGAGATTGTAGCATGGCACCGTGAGCCACCCAGCTCCCCTGGTTAGAAAGCATGTGCAGGTGCTGGAACCTTGCAAATACAGAGAGTGCACATGTGGCAGGCAGTGGGTCCTAGTGGGTACAGCGCGGGCCTGGGACTAAGGAGACCTGGGCAGGGGTGGTTCCAGGCACCAGCGTAGCAAGCGTGTGCCTGGGGCAGCAAGCCACGGGGGGCGGCCTGCCAGTTGCTGTGAGGGCAGCAGGCAGGCGGCTTTCGGCAGCTTGCCTCGGGAGGTCCGCCGGTCCCGCGGCTTCGGCGGCAATTCGGTGGCGGGTATGCCGATGGCACGGCACTGGCGGACCTCCCACAGGCATGCCGCCGAATCCGCATGACCAGCGGACCGCGCGCCGGCGCGCCACAGAAAGCCACCTGACAGCCGTGCTTGGGGCGGCAAAAAACATAGAGCCGCCCCTGGACCTGGGTTCTAGTCTGCACTCAGCCACTGGCCTGCTGGGTGACCTTTGGCAAGTCACCTCCCTGCTCTTTGTCTGTTTCCCCTTCTGTAGAATGGGCTGCAAAGAAGTAGGGATTATTATTGTCATAGCTAACAGCTGCTCAGGGCTCCTCTACCCTAGACTTACTGCCCACTGGGTAGCTCTGCCATCGTGCCCCTCCATTTGGGGCACGTTAACACCTGAGCAGTTTCCTGTGCTGAGTGCTGCAATCATGGGTGTGCTTGGCGCTATGTTCCCAGGTCGTTATCCATGGCAGCTACGGCCTGGTCCAGCAGCCCCGCTTCCACGTCTATTTCATCATCCCAGCTCTCATCTACGGGGCAGATAAGCTGATCAGCCTGAGCAGGAAGAAGGTGGAGATGAGTGTGCTGAAAGCTGAGCTCCTCCCTTCAGGTACAGTGGGGATGGCTCCCCGGGGGGTGTTAGCGTGTCAGGCAGTCTGCATGACCCTTCGCAGGTGTGGAGATCTGGAGCCTGGGAGCTCTTAGTGTCCCTGGTTAGCCACCGCCGGCTGGCAGGGGCAGGCCTGTGCTGCCTTGACCCAGAAGGCACATGGGTACGTCCCTGCTGAAGTCTGATGGCCATCGGACATGGCAGTGGCGCTGGAATGTACATCACCACGCTGCTGCTGTAACAGGAGAGCCGGCTGCACCCTGACGCTGGCGCACCTTCCAAGTGCTGGGAATGTGGTGACTCGCTGCCCCTCCCAGCGCCCCTGGCTGGCAGGGGAGGGCGTTACACCTGCCTCACGGGGTGGGAGCTGAGCCCCAGATACCTGCCTGACTAGGATCAAAGCTACCAATGGGAAAGACTTGCTAGAAAAGGAGAAACCAGGCCAAATCACCTATTAGAAATCTCCATCGCCTGGTCCCTGTTGGAGACCAAACCATGCTCAGCGACAGGAGCAGACACAGGCTCACAAGGCTTCCAGGAGCCTTCCACTGGCGTCGCTTTCCAGGCAGCCTGCTCAGCTGCCCTGCCCCTGGGGGCTAAGCTCTTCTCTGCTGGGAGCGCCACACCACTTTTCACCACCACCCAGCCGGACTCTCCCTCCACCCAATCTCCGCCCTCCCCTGCTGTCCCGCTCCCGCCCGGGGCCTGGCAGCATGGTGAGCGTTGGAGCATCTGTTCTGTGCATGTGCAACTCCCACCCAGGAAGGAGCCATGTGCAGCACCCCCGCATGGCTCAGACCAGGGGGAAGTCGATTTTACAGAGCAGGCAGCTGTTCTCTGAAGAAAGATGCTAAGGAAACCTTTGCTCTTCTCTTAGGCGTTACTTATCTCAAGTTCCAGCGGCCGCAGGATTTTGACTACAAGTCCGGGCAGTGGGTGCGAATTGCCTGCCTGTCCCTGGGGACAAATGAATACCACCCCTTCACCCTGACCTCTGCACCCCACGAGGACGCGCTGAGCCTGCATATCCGAGCTGCAGGGCCCTGGACCACCCGGCTGCGGGAGCTGTACTCCCCCGAGATTGTGGCTGAAATTGGCAGATATCCCAAGGTACAGCTGGGCGTTTCCTCCCCTGTGAGTCTGGGGATGGGTGAAAAAGCCACATCTCTGGAGAGTGGAGTCCTCTGAGCACTACAGAGCGCCAGCACCCTCTGTTTGGGCGGGGGAGGGGGGGAGGAGAGCTCAGGCTCCCAAGATCTAAGCCTCTGTCTTAGCACACCTAGATTCTTTGGAGCCACAAGTCCCTCTCCTGGCTGGGCTGACCCAGTCCTTCATCCTATCCCGGCCGGTGCGTTGGTTTCTATTACCACTGGCTGCATGTGGGACAGTCCAAGGAAACGTAGCCAGCCTGGCTTCTGTCTGCCCCAAGTGGGCATTAGAGATCTCCGGGCACTGCTTGTAAAATGTCCTCTTCCCTCATCCTGGGGCACTCTGTGCTGTGCTAGCTGGGTCTGCTCCCTGAGACAGCAGTGAGGGCAGGGCAGCGTTGCTAACTGCTGGCTCCTTTCCAGCTCTATCTGGACGGGCCGTTCGGCGAGGGCCACCAGGAGTGGAACAAGTTTGAAGTCTCTGTGCTGGTGGGAGGAGGCATCGGGGTGACTCCCTTCGCCTCTATCCTCAAAGACCTGGTCTTCAAGTCCTCGGTCAGCTCCAAGATGCCATGCAAGAAGGTGAGAGGGACTCCCTGGGCCCCTCCTCTCACTGCCCTGGTTACATGGGAGGAACCTCCGACAACAATCCCGCAGCACTCAGGAGAGAGCGGGCAGTGAGGCCAAGGGGTCAGGCTTAGCCTGTCTGCTCCAGGTCACTCTGAGGTCTGAGCAGTGTCGTCCCCTTGCTGTCTGTCTCAGACAGCTGCAGCGTGATGTCCCCTGGCCCTGCGCACGTCTCTGGGACCCAACCCATTCCCTCCGAGGATCTGAAACGCTCACTGACCAGCGCTGTGAGCTCTGCCCAGCACTCTCAGTGAGACCCCTCTGGGCTGCCACCTATCACCTCCCTTAGCGCAGAGATTTTATCTTTCGTGGCCGATCCTGGTGGGGCTGGCTATGGAGGGTATCCAGGGTGGGGCCAGCTGCGGGGACCTGGGGAACGGGAGCTGGCTGCAGGAGACTCCCCGGAGTGGGGGCTGGCTTGAGGTCACTAGGGCCCTGCCGGTGACCCGCTCTTTGTGTGCTCTCAGATCTATTTCATCTGGGTGACACGGACGCAGCGGCAGTTCGAGTGGCTGGCTGACATCATCCGCGAGGTGGAGGAGAACGACCAGCACGACCTGGTGTCTGTGCACATCTACATCACCCAGCTAGCTGAGAAGTTCGACCTGCGCACCACCATGCTGGTGAGAGCCCTGTGCCAGGGCTGCCGCTCTGTGCCACAGGGAGGTCCGGATACGGGAGAGGGCAGGGCCAATTTCACCTTCGCCAAGGCTGGGCTAGGGGGCCAGGACCCAACTGAGAGAGGGCACAAGGTGATAAGCCATTGCCCCAGTGCCGCTCTGGGCTGTCCTCCCTCCCCTCTGTGCTGGGCCAGCCCCCAGTGCTGTGTCCCTAGTCCCAGTGCCACTCTGTGCTGGGCCTGCCCCCAGTGCCGTGTCCCTGGTCCCCGTGCCACTCTGTGCTGGGCCGGCCCCCCATGCTGTGTCCCTGGTCCCAGTGCTGCTGCGCGCTGGTTCGGCCCCCCTGGGCCACATTAGAGTAGAGAGGCCCTGCCCCTGCCCACCTCCCCTCCCTGACGCATGGTGCCTTTCTCCTTTCAGTACATCTGCGAGCGGCACTTCCAGAAGGTGCTGAACCGGAGCCTGTTCACAGGGCTGCGTTCCATCACGCACTTCGGGCGGCCCCCCTTCGTGCCCTTCTTCAAGTCCCTGCAGGAGGTGCATCCCCAGGTCAGTGCCGGCCGGCCCTCGTCCCCACCGATCTCTGCCAAGCAAGGGGTGTAGGAATTGGCAGCTGAGTAGCGTGCCGGGGGGCACCCGGGGAACCCTGTAGTCAGCATTGGGAGCTCCAGAGGACCAGGAGGAAACGTTCCCAAATAGCCAAAGGGTGGGGCTGGGCCGGAGATTGCCCTGAAGCCTTGCCAAAGGAGGGGAGAGGCGTCTGCTAGGCCCACCTACAGGGAAAATGACAGCTTCATGCCAGCTGGCCTGGGCTGATCCTGCCACTGGCCCATGTTCCCTCCTGACCATGTCCTGTCGGGCAGACCCCAGTCCTGGCACCAAAGGGTTACAAAAATCTCTGAGCCCTGCCCCTGCAAAGCAAGAGCCAAAAGCCTTTGGAACATGGGCTTGGCAGCCTGGCGCCCAGCCAGTAATCCCCAAAGTGACTGGGGCTGATGGGGGCCAGCTGGCTGGACGGGAGTTTGCACCGTGCCATGGCGGTGAAAGACCAACATGGTCGAGGGCTGCATGCACAATGTCCTCTTGCCTTGGGGCAGAGACCGTGCACACCACATTGCTGGAAAGGTACCGACAAACTCGGCCACGCTCAGAGCAGAGCCACGAAAATGCCTGGGGAGGGATTGATGGGTGAGGGAGGCTGAGAAGAGCCAGCTCTGTCGTGCTTTGCAAAAGGAGACGAGCCACAGCCTGCATGTGTGCGAACACGGGGCAGGATGTCGGAGGCCCAACTAGAAGCAGTGGGATGAAATTAACTGATGTGTCTTGTGGCTGACCAGCAGGCAAGGCGGAGGGATGTGCCCGGCTAGGGGAGCCCCATTGCTTGGGGATTGTGAAAACTAGGCAAAAACCGTAGCAAATGCCCCGAAGGGGACAGTCCTGCCCTGAGGGGGATGGGACCTGGTACTGCCCAGTGCACCGCTGATGGGAGAGGGCGTGGCTGCAGTGAGCTTCTTGGTGCTGCCAGCGGCTGAAACTCCAGCTGGGGTGTTTGAGACACTCCGGGAAAGAGGCTCATTGTGAACAGAGAAACAAACGCAGCTTTTGTTTCCCCATCCCGCTGGGGAGGTCGAGGCTGTTCCTAAAGGGAGGTCTCTTTGGGGGCGTTCATGCAAGGTGCAGGCCAAGCAGGTACAAGTGCATTGGGCTGACGGTGGTGTGACCTGAGGGCAGTCTCTGCCCTTAGCATGTGTGCACATGGGTTCAGTTCCTGGACTCAAACCAGGGAAAATGCTGCCGAGAGAAGGGGAGGTGTGAGCTATGTGGCTCCAGCATCCCGCGCACAGTGGGTGTAGAGCCACCCACCTCTCCTGCTGGTGGGAGGAAACCAGAGCTGGCACTTGAGGGCAGCAGGGTGAACCGCTCCGAGCCTCTGGCAGAACTGAGATTGCTGGTGTGACGAGCCAGGCCAGTGCAGGGGGCTGGCTGGGGGAGCCCCTTGCTCTCCGCGGCTCTGTTACTTGACGCCCCTGCCTTTTTCCTGCATCCCCAGGTGTGGAAGATCGGCGTGTTCAGCTGCGGCCCCCCGGGGATGACCAAAAATGTGGAGCAAGCCTGTCAGCAGATCAACAAACTGGACCAGACCTACTTTGTGCATCACTATGAGAACTTCTAACCCTCCCACCCCCCACAGATACACAGCCCTGCCCCAGCGTGAGCGCTGCTCCCTGGGCTGCCGTGGGGCCAGCTGCTCTGTGAACTAGGTGCTTCCAGAGTCCTGGGAAAGGTTCCCTGCCACTTTTCAGACAGGCGCTGCTGGGTGTCCATGGCACATCCCCTGCACAGCCTCATGGAGATGCCCTCCTGGAGCCGCACTGTCCCAGAAGGGAATTGCAAGGGTGCTGAGGATCTGCACAGCATTGGCAGCAGGTTCCTGGAGATCACTGCCCAGCAGGGAGCAGCTTGGCCTGTGATTTATGGAAACCCCAACGGCAGCATAGCCAGCCAGCCAGCACTGCTCTCCCATCCGGTGGGGACACACCAGGTCCTGGCATGCATGTCTTGCACTGTTCCGTTAGGGCTTCCTTTTGTGTGCGTCTGACCTTAGGAACCGATGAAAAGGGGCTTTGATTGGGACTGTGTCAGCCTCTGTACTGGCATCCGGCAGCTTCTTGCTGTGTCACGGAGGCCCTGAAACAAGGGGCCTCTGTTCCAGGGTAGCATCACTGGAATGCAGTCCTCCTGGATTCTGGCCTACTTCCCTGTGGCCAGCTCCCCGGAGCAGGTGTGTGCGTGTGTGAGAGAGACCTCCGCCACTCAGCTGTGCTCCAGAGCAGTGGCTGGAATTTCACAGCGAGACACTGACATTAAGCGACTGAAATGCAAATCTTACCGAACGTAAAGACTTCAGATAAAAGAGCCCTTGGGCGCAGTCCTGTCCCACTGATTTTAATGGCAAAGCTGCCATTGACTTCACTAGGGCCAGAGTTCTAGCCTGCACTCAAACAACAATCCAATGCGGAGAAATTGCATCTCTGTGACCCCAAGCATCTCTGCGGTCTAGGTCGGGGGGCAGAGGGAGAGGAAGCAGAACGCCTGGGAGGACCTGGGGCAATGTGTTCACTTGGGTCCCTGGACCCCCCTTTTTGGCCCTCGCCTGCCCCAGCACAGCCCTCAGAGGAGCTCAGCACCAGCATTTTCATGTCCAGGGACTGTGGCCCGCAGCAGTGTGGTGTGCTAGGGTGGGTGGAAAGGGGAAACCAGCAGAGCCACACCAGGTTGCTTTGGGCAGGGAGGGTTAGTCTGCACAACTCCAGCTGAAGGGGAATCCTCAGCTAAGGGACCTTAGGAGGCTTTTCAGCTTGGCAGACACCAGTACAAAGAGCACCGGGATGCTTGCAAGTAAAACCTGAAAGGGCTTCTGGGTGGGCCTGAGCCATTGGAATAGAGGGAAAAGGGGTTCATTCCACGGGGCTGGCGTGGGACATAAGTGGTGCCTAGAGCTCGTGCTGCGCCCCTGCAGGGATGAACGTTCCTCCTCTCTGCTAATGACCGTAGCCATCCGCATAACGCAGCCCATTTCCTGCTCCTTCGAGGGATGAGTTGCCATTTGCTTTCCCATTCAAACACATTTCCACCATTTGCCCAGCTCTTGCTTGCTCCCACTACAACACAGAGAAGTGTGGCTCCCTTGTTTGGCCACTCAGGCGTGAATTGTACTGGAATAAGTGCATGCATTAAAGCAGTGCTTGCTGGCTGCTACCAAAAGAAACTATTCATTCCTTGCACTTGCTGCTGCTTTAAAGTCCGACTCATTTTGTCTATGTTTGTTCCCTTTACATATTTAATGGCTAAGCCCAGAGCTCTTATTTTTGTTGGCATATCACCAAAAAGCCCGGTGTAATTTGCTAGCTGACTATTCATGCCTCTTGTAAGAAAGACAATAATGATTATTGCAAACTGTCCAAGTATTAAAATACGCTTTTCGTGAATTGTGAATGTTAAGCTTCATGTTTCAGAACCAAAGCTGGAAAGTGAAATTATTAATCTAGATGAGCTGTGAATGTGTAAATTCAAATGACTGATTTTAAGGCACTTCCAAAATAAAACTGGTTAAATACGGAATCATTCTCTTGTATTTGGTAATTATTGGGGTTTGTTATTTGCTATGTAGCAATAATCCCTTCTTATCAGGGGTCACCAAATGAAATTAATAGGTAGCAGGCTTAAAACAAACAAAAGGAAGTATTTCTTCACACAACACACAGTCAACCTGCAGAACCCCTTCCCAGAGTATGTTGTGAAGGCCAAGACTATAACAGGGTTCAAAAATGACCTAGATACATTCATGGAGGATAGGTCCATCAGTGGCTATTAGCCAGGATGGACAGGGATGGTGTCCCTCGCCTCTGTTTGCCAGAAGCTGGGAATGGGCGATGGGATGGGTCACTTGATGATTACCTGTTCTGTTCATTCCCTCTGGGCACCTGGCATTGGCCACTGTCGGAAGACAGGATACTGGGCTGGATGGACCTTTGGTCTGACCCAGTATGGCTGTTCTTATGTTCTTATCAAGAAGCTGCGTTTGTTCCCTCCGCCTTGGTCAATGCACAGGAAGCAGCCGACGGCGCAGCTCCGGCATGACAGCACTGAACTCGACGACATGCAACTAGTAAGAATGAGTGAAGAGCATGTTCAGTAATGAGCATGGGTGGTATCTGCAGGAAGGTGCTGTAATGGCCACCTCTCGGCTGACAGAGGGGATGTAGCCAGGGAACCTTCAGAGCTAAAAGCCCAAAGATCTACAACTTGAGCTAAGGGGCCAAGGTCTGTGGGCAGGGCCTGGCAGACTCAGCTCCTCTGTGGGGGGCGGCAGAGGGCTTGGGACAATGCAGGAATCTGTACAATGTATGAAACCTTTGGCCTTGGGGGCTCTGTATGTATGTGTGTTGGACTGCAGACGTCACTTTGGATGGGGTGGGGAGTCTTCCCCTCTGTTGTCCTGGTACCGACAGGCCAGACTGAAATTCCAAGGGGCAGCGATGCAGGGTTTACAATAGAGGGAGCATTAAATGGGGCTGGTTCTCTATTTAAACACAAACATCTCAGACAACTGGCCTCCAGGCAGGACCCTGCGTGTGTTGAGGAATGGCTGCCTGGCAATGAAGTCACCTGGTAAAGGTCTGACCTGAAAGGTTATAAAAGGACTCACAGGGGACGACTCAGTGAGATGCACAGGAGTTGTGGCGGTAGAAGGGAAGGAGGATGGACCATCAAGATCAGAGGGGGTGAGCTGAGAGGGAAGAGGGGATGGCTCCATGATTCAGAATCAAAGCCATGCATTGCAGCAGGAGGACCCTGGCTGGCCAGACAACCCTGAAAGAATGCTCTGGAGTGGGGGGCGAAACCAGAAGCAGGACCACAGGTGTAGGGTTTATTCATGCTGTGTAGCGTAGCTCTGGGTATCTTGTACATAGCAATGGTGAATTAGGTGTGTGTGTGTGTGTGTGTGTGTGTGTGTGTGTGTGCACACGCACACCTCCTTGAAACAACAGCCCAGCTGGCTCAGGCTGTCAGGTGGAGTGCTGGGAGTGGCGTGTTCAAACTATCAGGGAGGGGGGCTGAGGGCTGGTGCCAGCAGGGACTGGGCCATGGGGTTACAGCTTTCAGGAGATGGTGATAGAAGAGCTGCACCCCCAGAGTGAGATCAGAGGCACTAAGTTAGGGACTTAGGCTTAAAACACGCAGACGCCAGAGTCTGGTGGGTAGCCAAGAAGCGGGCTTGACTGGAGCTGGGATGGGGGCACATGACCCACTGGCCAATGTATGTTGCCACCTGTAGCAAGGCTCCAACAACTCAAACTGAAACGAGCCCTGCCCTGGCAGGCCAGTGACTAACAAAATGTAGTCAGTGGTTTTAGTTTATTATTCATTTATGATTAACACAGAATCATAGAATCCTAGGACTGGAAGGGATCTCGAGAGGTCATCTAGTCCAGTCCCCTGCACTCATAGCAGGACTAAGTATTATCTAGACCATCCCTGACAGGTGTTTATCTAACCTGCTCTTAAAAATCTCCAATGATAGAGATTCCACATCCTCCCTGGGCAATTTATTCCAGTGCTTAACCACCCTGACAGTTAAGAAGTTTTTCCTAATGTCCAACCTAAACCTCCCTTGCTGCAATTTAAGCCCATTGCGTCTTATCCTAACCTCAGAGGTTAAAGAGAACAATTTTTCTCTCTTGTCCCTGTAACAATCTTTTATGTACTTAAAAACTATCATGTCCCCTCTGTCTTCTCTTTTCCAGACTAAACAAACATATTTTTTTCAATCGTCCCTCATAGGTCATGTTTTCTAGACTTTTAATCATTTTTGTTGCTCTTCTCTGGACTTTCTCCAATTTGTCCACATCTTTCCTGAAATGTGGCACCCAGAACTGGACACAATACTCCAGCTGAGGCCTAATCAGCGTGGAGTAGAATTACTTCTTGTGTTGTGTTTACAACTCCTCCTAATACATACATGTCCTGTTATGTATAATCATTGTCTGTTAGAGTTAAATAGAAGCATAAGATTGATTGATATTTAGAGGAAATCATGTAAGTAAGAAAGGCTGGTCCGCAAGTCCTGTAGACTGACGCCTGCAAGATTTTAGCTTAGCTATTTTAGGCCTTGGAGATAAGAAATGCTGACATAAGTAAATGAATGAAGACTAACCAATGCCCTAAGATGATGGGAAAAGAGGCACTGCGCGGCAATATGTGAAAAATCAGCTGGAAGATTAATTTTAAATCATAAAATGCTGTAGCAGCACATCCGGCTCCAACATGTGTCTTAACCACAGGATACAGGTGGTGCTGCAATGCGAATGAGAATAAAGAGAACCTACGCAGCCTATGGAAACCAGGGTCCCTTAAGTTTCTAGGGGAACATCAGCCCAATAAGGAAAAGAGGGGGTGACACATTCATGTACACAGCCAGAACATCGGTATAGGCAGAATCACATTAGAAAAGGGGGTGCCCAGAGGAAAATGGCGCTTGCTGTCGGAGAACGCCAGCAGGGCTCATCCCTTCACTGATGATCAAGCCATAAGAGAGCCATCAGCCCCTAACACTGTCTAGGAGGCTGTGAGGCTGGCTGTAGTTGTAACTGGTGCATGGCTAGATCTGGGAGTTGTCCATGCTGTGACTTTCATAACGTTGTTGGTAAGTTTAATAAAATTGATAAAAGAGAGAGGCCCTTGTTCTTGTGATTGCCTGTGTTACTCGCCTGTGGTTTCATGTGTTCCTAAGAACTCTAGCTCTAAAACAGGCAGAGTGAACTCTATGGCCTGATCTACACTGGGGGGGGGGGGGGGGGGATTGATCTAAGTTACGCAACTTCAGCTACGTGAATAACATAGCTGAAGTCGACATACTTAGATTGACTTATCCCAGTGTCTTCACCGCGGTGAGTCGACTGCTGCCGCTCCCCCGTCGACTGCCTGCGCCTCTCACGGCGCTGGAGTACAGGAGGCAACGGGAGAGCGCTCGGGGGTCGATTTATCGTGTCTAGACTAGATGCGATAAATCGACCCCCACTGGATTGATCGCTGCCCGCCGATCCGGCAGGTAGTATAGCCATACCCTAAGGAACATGAGGCTGTAGCTGCCAGAGCCGAACCCTCAATGGTGTAATATCACAGCACTACAATTAATGTTAAATAAAAACAAAGGCTACAAAAAGGAAACGCCCTGCAGCCCCGTTAGCTCTGACTCTATGCCCTTGTCCGCCGCAGCATCTCCCAGCCCCTGGCACAGGGCTTGGCTGAGCCCCATGTAGGCTGTTAATCCCACGCTTGCTGCTGCTCCTCCAGCGTGGGCGCATGACACAGTCCGGGGCGTATTTGTCATGTAACCGGCCTGTGGTTATTGTCAAGGCACAGCACAGCTGGGTTTGTTGGCAGCCTGCATGATGTCCCCGCAGCCACAGGATTTAGTGACTAATTTGCTCACCCAGGTCAGAAGGAGATGAGGCACCGGCACTTTGGGGCACCAGCCCCCTCACCCCGAAGGCCCAGCGTATTGGGAGGTGGTGGGTTGCCCAAACAGCTGCCTGAATGCAGGGGACCTGGCTTCTTAGATCTCCTCAATGGGTTGCCTAAGACGCTGATCCCGTCACGCTCAGGAGCAGGGAACACTGGAGGCCGCTGAGCAGGGTACGTGCCCCTCTGCAGAGCCCTGCAGATGCTAACGCTAGTGCTGGTGCTGACAAGTCACAGCAGCAACGGGAAACTGGCGAGTGTATAACCCACTGAGCCCTGGGCTAGGCCCAGTCCGTGACGGCGAGAGCGACACAGGTGCCCTCTCACCGCAGGGCAGCACCCTGTCGTGAGGTCCTTAAGAGCATGTATCCATGTCAGCAAAGCCCCACAAGGTGCAGCATGCAGGAGCCAGCAGACCTGCCTGGTAGCCCAGGGCCCCTCTGAGGCAGCGCTCCAGAGCACAAGCCATTGGGAGAGGTTATGGGTGCGCTGCTCTCCCTGCTCTGAGGCAAAGCCTCAGCGGGTCCATGCTGCACCGTGACCTGGAACACTGTGCGCTGTAGAAGGGGCTCAGACACCATAGGGATGGGTAAAAATCCATCACCCAAGCCAGGACCTTAGCTGGCTCCCCTCAGCCCAAGTGGGTGGACAAGGAGGTAAGGGTGTTACCCGCACCACCCACCCTTACCCCGGTCCTAGGGCTCAGGGCGTCAGAGGTGCCAACTTTCTGATTTCCCAAGGGTCTCAACCCCCCGGCTCTGTCCCAGGCCCCTCCCCCACTTCACTTCCAAGGCCCCACCCCGCCCTGTACCACCCCTCCCCCGAGTACGCCCCCACCCTCATTCCACCTCTTCCTGCCCCTGCTCCTCCCCCACCCCCCAGCACCTCCTGCCCGCCACTGAACAGCAGATACTTGGTCTGCGGGAGGCATTGAGGGGAGTGGGAGTGGGAAGAGCTGATTGGCAGGGCCCATCAGTCAGCGGGAGGCACTGGGGGGAGGGGGAGAGCTGATTGGTGGGCCCGCTGGTGGGTGCTGAACACTGACGTACCCATGGAGTCAGCACCTATGCAGGGCATAACCTCACACTCCAGGGCACCCACCTTTACCCTGTTCCTAGGGCTCAAGGCATAACCCTGTAAATTCAGTCACCCACCCTTATCCTTCCGTGGGCTCAGGGCATAACCTTACACTCTGTGGGTTTGCAGGGCCTTTTACCAGTGAAAGAGCCTTACACAGTAATATCCTTAACCTCTATTTATTAACCATCACCAAAACAGAACACACACGCTAAGCATTCAATGCTCACCACTGCCAATAAGGCAGACGAACTTTTCCTGGTGGCCAGTCAGGATCACGTCATCTGAGGACTCCAGCTTTTGCATGCTATTGTTGGCAGCAGGGTGTTGAGGTCTGGCAGCTCTGGTTGTGGGGCTGTCCCCTTGAGTTGCTGCCAAAGAACTTCCCTTTGGACCCCAGGTTGTATAGTGAAACTTGAGTCCTGCTTAGCTATACCCATCTTAGCCCATTATGAAACAATTCTTTAACCAATCACCCCCTACCACCTTAGTCGATTTACACCTTGCAAAGTTAGTTATGTAACAAACAATCGAAGAACCAGACAGAGACCCTACAGATAAACAATAGCAAAGTGGGGACCACAAAGGCAAGACAATAAAGAAGTAGCGATTTCACACCCACAACTGTTGAGGAGTGGTTCCTTGCCAGGTAGAATGCCATCGAAGTTTTCTTTAAACATCTTAAGATCTGTTTCTTTCTCTGGTGATGGTGGGTACTATTGGGAGAGGGGGGCCCTTCTGAACAGACAGATGCTACATTGTTTTGATATTATTTAGAAGGAATGTGAGGATGTGACTTCCGGCTTCTTGGCTCATGGCTGCTGCTCTCCTAATATGGCTGCAGAAAAAGGCCTCAGACCTTACAAGGGGGGTTGGCCCATCCTGTCCTGTAGCACCAGGGCTCCTCGTAGCCAGGGAAGCAGGCAGGGGCCCCTCCGGTACTAGTGTAACTACATCTGTGTTCCTCTCCAGGTGAATCGGAGGGACCGTCGGCCTGGGGCAGAGAAGCTGTCCATGAGGGAGCTTGGTGCCTGCACCCCTGCAAAGGTAATGGGACCTGGGGCTCCAATCCATTAGGCAGCTTTGACAAATCTCAGCCTAAATGTATATAAATATGGGGTGCCAAGGAGGTGAACTGCACTGCACCAGCTAGCATCTAATCAGACTCTGCCCTCTTTTCAACTGTGTCTTGTAGGCCCTATATTGCTAAAGGTGCAAGAGATTCTCCTATGCCTCTGGTCTTGGGGTAGAAAGACCTGCCTGCTAGCCCTGTCAGTACTGTGCAGTTATCACTAGCTATGGCCCACAGCATTGTGACCCCTGTGAGGTGCCCAAGTGGCCACAGATCTATACCTGGCTCAAGCCATTCCTGAGCTGGGCAAGCTGTTGCCTGACTGAACTGAGAAGCTCAGGCGTGCCTCATGCTGGGAATGAGGGGGTCTGCAATAGCAGCGAGATGGACTAGCAGGGCGGGATCTAGGATATGCCTTTCTAAGAGGAAAGGGCTAAATCCGGAGACATTTTATTACAAATTCTGTGGCCCAGGCCTTGCATTTGGTTCTTTGACCATCCCCCGCAAATTGCCTTCCACAGGAACTATTGGTGAGGTCTAATTTGATAACCTCCCACCCTCCTTCCAGGCCCGACATAAAGCAAGACTGGCCAATTTTTAACAACTGTCTGATTGCTCCTCTGCTGGTGTGAAGGGCCCGTGGAGCTGGTGCCTGACCTGTGTGAACACACGTGCACGTGAGCACACACTTTTTACATCGTTTCACTTTTACCTGAAAAAGCCAACGATCCATTTAACCCCTTGCCAACTTGATGGCTGGCTCTTTGCCACAGCGCTGACAAAGATCAATTCATAACTAGGTATTAACTCAGAGACCTGAAGAGGAAGTAAACGCTGCCTGCAGACAATCTCAACCAAAAAAAAATGGGCTGAGATTTTGCCTCAAGTTACACAATCCTTCAAGACGTGAACTCCCCTCTCTTCCTTCTTAAAGCTCCTTCCCCTTTTGCAGCTGGTGAAACTGGGGAGAAATGTAAATAAGGAAGCACATGTCACAGCGGGACGTGTCAGTTGCACTCGTGCCAGGTGACCCCCGGAAATACTGAGGGGTTGATCGTTGGGAGATGATGCAAAGGCCTCACCCTCTGCAACACAGCCCAGGAGTTTGTGCTGCTGCCTTTCCAAAGCAGGAGCAAATCGGCATGTGCCTGTCTGCTGGTTCACTTTGAAGCAGTGAGAACCACATTAAAAATGATTCCATTGCCCAGAAGGAATAGGCCTTTGGAGCGGGCTAGCAGAAACCGCATGTCAGGGCAAATTTATTCAAACCTGCCCCGAAGGGCAGCCGTGTTTGTTCCAGACATGCCACAGTGCTGTCCACCCCAAAGTCACCATGCCATCAGATCAGGGCTGTTCACAACCTCCCAGCAAATTCAGCCCAAGCCACAGCATTTGTGCGTTCCAGGCTGATCACTGCAACTCAGTGCATGTAGGCGTGAGACTGCAATGACCCAATGGGGATAACACAGAAGCTCGTCTGTGAGATGCATGAGGTCCTAGTAATGCAGCACACCCCAGCCTGCCCTGGCACCCCACTGGTGAGAACATGGTTCGAGGGGGCAGTCCTGAGAAGGAGGACCAGCAAGAGGCTGAAGCAGAGAAGCTGGTCAAGACTTGTCTGGATGGCCTGCTTTTCCACTGAGCTGCACATGTACACATGTGCACATGCTCCTGCACAGAGCCCCTTTGCCAGGGGTAAATGGCAACGCAAGGAGCGGGGCAGACGTGAAGCTGGTTCACCCTGTCTGTGGGGCAGTGCTGAAATTGACGTGTGTAGCAGCAGATGCCGGGAGTCCCACCAGCGCTAGAGTTAAATCCCTTGCTAGGACCTATTTGTGAAATGATTTTCCAAACCAGTTTAACATGCCCACCTCCCCGCTCCATGGACTAGTGATGTGCTGGGCCTCATTACGGTCTGCCAGCACTACGCTGGAGACTCAGCTGCCCAAAGCCCAGCCATATCCTGACCTGCCCAGCCCAAAGCCAGGGCAGGCTCTTTAACCCAGCTAAAGATGACACATCTCAAGCTGGGCAAAAGTTCCCCTTCTTTCTACTGGCTGCAGGTCATGCTGCTTTACCCCGCTGGGGCTGCCATTTCAAATGTGAAGAACGTGAGTCACGGGGACATGACTTTACTTTGACTTACAGTCCAGGTCTGGGGCTGGGATTTGGGCTGTGTTGTCTGGGATCATTACAGACCTGCCCAAGTGTTACTTCGGTTAGCAGGCTATTACACTGCAGCACTGTGTGTGTGGCTATTAAGTGTGTACATACATGCATTTTACACGTGTATGTCACAGCCTAGCCTGCAGCATGTAAATACATCATTGTTCTCCAGGTAATAGAGAATGGGAACTTGTAGGGAACTGTTTCAGGTCTGTATGTATGTGTATACCGGAGGGAGATAGTTACCATTCCCTGTTCTCTGTGTTTTGCTGGTCACATGAAGTCAGCAATTGCTTTTGATTCAGTTAATCTCTGCTCATTTTATAGATTTACAAACTAAAATGTGGATTTTGTCATTCTAAAATGACCTGTCATGGGCAGGTTAATAGGCAGTAGGTGCAATATACAAATCAAATGCAAGATTATATGGGCAAGGCTATGCTGTAAAATTAAGTCAACCTAAGTTACATCGACTTACAGCCACCGCAGTAATTAAACTGCTTTTGCTTGTCCACCCTATGCTCCTTGTGTCAGCAGTGCGCGTCCTGATTGAACTGTCAGTGTGGGGCATTGTGGGACAGCCTCTGAAAGGCAGCAACAGGTGATGTAAGGAATGCAGTGTCTACAATGACACTGCGTCGACCTAACTACACTGACCTAAACGCTATGCCTCTTGCGGAGGTGGAGTTATTACATTGGTGTAGTGGGTAAGTTCAATCAGTGGGAGCTGCATTTTAATGTAGACACTGACAGAGGCAGATGGACGTAAACTGCCATGCGTCAACCTAACTCTAGTGTAGACCAGGGCTAAGACAGCAGTACATTTGTTTACCTCCAGAACTATTTGTTCAATAACTGCATAAGCAACAGGAATGCATCAAAGTAATAAGAAGTCAATTCTAATGGGGGCTGGGCAAATACAGCAGAAACACTTATTGGGAAGTCAGTCACATTTGCCTTCAGTTTCCACAGCCCACACCCATTCTAGCAAATGAGTCAATTCTGAAGGAATGTTTACCAACGTTATGCATAGTATAAACAGGGCAGAAAGCCAATTTCAAATACAGCACTGCCTCTATGGCCAACTAAGTTTGAGAGTTTCCCCTAATCAGTCAGGAAATGGAAACATATCACATCACAGTTCATATGCTGAATGTCAAATACTTTCTACACCTGCTTATAACAATTTCAGAAGGTCTCATTTTTTGGTCTGATGCAGAGCTGAACAAAAAGTCAGAACCTCAACATTTTTCACAAAACAGAATTCTTGTTTTCCAGCCAGCTCTAATTAGTTGGGGACCATTTAAAAGTAATTAATGAATTTAAGAGAATTGGGATCTAGGCAAAAATAAAGGGGCAATTCATTGAATAACTTATTTGTCATGGGTTATTTACCAAGCTCTAATCATCATACACCATAAAACAATTGGAGTGCAGAATATTTACTTTTCCATGGCTCACTGATTCTGGCTGTTCTTGCTTTATATACTTAAACTGTCTCTGGCTATGTCTACACTACAAATTACTTAGGTATAAATAAGTAGCTCAGGGATGTGAATAATCCACACGCTTGACGGACATAAGTTATACGGACCTCAGCGCTGGGGGTGGGCAGTACTATGTCGGTGGGAGAGCTTCGACTGCCAACGTAGCTATCGCCATTCACGGAGGCAGGAATTATTAAGTAGATGGGAGCACTCTCTCCCATTGGCTTAAAGCATCTTCACCAGGAGTGCTACAGCTGCGCTGCTGTAGTGTAGACATAGCCTCTGTGTGGAACGACAAGGGGGGTGAGGCAATATCTGTTATTTTGGTGAGGGAGACAAGCTTTCGAGCCACACAGAGCTTTTCTTCAGGGCTGGGAAATGTTCCCAGAGTCACGGCTAGATACAAGGGGGAACAGATTGTTTAGTCTATGTAGTTCACACACATTTCAAGGGCCCAGTCAAGGAGAAGTGGCCTGTTAACCCCTCGCTAGTCATGGGGGGGGGAGGGATATGTGGGGGCTTGTTAGTAGGTTATAGATTGTTGTAATAAACCACAAATCCAGTGTGTAGCAGAGTTGGGAATTTACACTCCCAGGCTCATCTTTTGAAAGCATTGTGCAGGTTTCCTTCAAGGCCGAGGACTGAGAAGCGATACGTCTATAGGTTTTGCAGTTGTAGTGGCAGGGCCTGAGTTGGGGTGTCCTGGCTTGTGGGGCGCTTGCTTCTGATGATCTGCTTGGAGAGGCTGGGGGGGTTGCTTTGAAGCCCAGACTGTGGAGTATTAAGTGTCGTTCATTGTTTGGGCAGGGTGGTGTTGGTACAAGGGCCCACAACTCAGTCATTCTCCAGGAACACTGATTTGCTCTTATCATCTTGGAACAGCATCATCAACCTTTCCCCAAGCCAGGCTGATATGGGTGTCTGGCTGGGGTTCCGGTATCTTCCTGGTCCAAGCACACCCAAGGCTGCTAATGATCAACTACACATGACTCACAAGCCTGGTTTTCTTGAGAAGCCACTGAGCAAGGCAATGACTTGGCGGATGCTACGGAATTTTGTGCTCACGTACAACTTTGAGGAAGTTCCCAGAGTCCACAGGTTAGTGGCAAGCACATCAGGTCTACATGGAAACTCTTCCCAGCTACATCATCCATCTTCCATCCCAGCACAGACAGGGAGGCTCCTGGATCAGTGCCAGAGGGGGAGCGATTAAACCTTGTGTAAATGCTTTTGGCAAACCCGTCCTCACCAGTCTGCACTGTGGAGCAGTCTGTACTTCTTCACAGCCGGGTGACCTTCACACCCATACCGAGGGCCACACAACATGGCAGCCCACAAAGATTTAATCCCCAAATTCAACATGAGCAAGGCACCGTCAGACCCGGCACAGCAGCACATTCAGGGATAGTCACAGCTGGGAATGTGCTGCACTAGTTTGCACTCAGTCTTTGCAAGCTCACTTTGGTTCTTGATGCTTCCTGAGTAGTTCTAATTAGAGTCCAAGACTTTGCATCAGCTGCTGGCTAAGGGGGGGAAGGAGGCAGCAGAGACCACAGGAAAAGAAGTAGGAAGGGAAGGTGCAGGCCATCCCAGGGGAGAGGATAAGGAGGTAGCAGCCTGCAAGAGAAAGCAAGACAAGGTGGGTGAGTTAGTGTCTTTTACTGGACCAACTTCTGTTGGCAAGAGACAAGCTTTCGAGAAAGCGGAAGGTGAAAGGGAAAGCGGCAGCCAAGAGGGGAAGAGAAAAAGGGGAAGTCACAGGGGAGAGCCGAGATCATAGGACTGGAAGGGACCTTGAGAGGTCATCGAGTCCAGTCCCCTGCACTCATTCCCTCCCACCCCTTTTCCCTACTCCGTCCCAGAAGAATGGGCTCAGCCCCGCATCTGAAAGCCGACCAGTCCGTGGGCAGTCGGGGAAAGCGCTCGCTCAGCCATTGTGTGGGCTTGCTTCCCTTATCCTGCCACCCCCTTGAGGCAAAATCATGGCCGAGGATGGGAGAGCCGAGGGTGACTCCAGGAGCCCCAGCAGGAGAAGTGTCACCGCTGCCCACGTTCCACCGCCTCAGGAACCCACTTGTGGGGTGAACTACCCTTGTCCCTCAGCTTGTGACCCCGCTGGATACAGACTGCCCCATGGAGAAGGGTCCAGTGAATAAAGGCCCATCAACTCCCAGTGAATAAAGGGCTCTTGATAGTTAAGGACTGTTCAGCAATTCCCCCTCCCCAACCCACACCTTGGAGAACAAGAGTCTCCCAACTACAAAGGACTCTTGGCCCCTAATTACTGTGATTAATCTGGTAGCAAGAAACTACCTTGCCAACAACCCCTCCACATCACTGAGCCCCTTCCCTGGCCAGGAAGCGGGGAAATCCCTGGCCCAGGAAGTGACCTGGCTCTTGGAAAAACAGCTTGGCAGGTGGCTGCAGGGAGAAATCCCCGGGGAAGTGTGTACAAAGCTGGCTGTGGCTGTGACGGCCGGAGGCTACAGCTCGGTGCGGGTCTGTGTGCGACTAGAGGGGAAGCAGCAGCGACTGGGCAGAGAACCGGTGCAGAGCAGCCCCACTGACTGATTCCGGCCTGGAAACTGCAAACACCTATTTGCTAGAAGAGACACTGGCCTGGAAAGAGAAACCCAGCCACTAGGTCTAATTGGCCCCTGATTGGCCTGCCCACCCGACCAGGGCCCAGCTACGAACTGCTGTGCTGTCTCTTTACTTTAAGCCACAGTACTAGGGTATTTGCAACCTCCTTTCTTGCCAGCCTCAGTAAAATACCCCTTCACTTTAGCCATGCACCTGAGTGGCTACTGCGACCCACCAGAGCTAGCACCTACAAGGCCTTGCTGCTGAAGCGCCTGCGGGGTACACCAGGCACACTCCTGGCCCCGTAGGGGTGTGGTGGGCTCCAGCCTTGCGCAGTCCCAATAATTACATTATAATGGTGAGGAGAGAGGAGCTGGGGCAGCCCTGAAGGAAGCTGGAAGGGGGCAGGTTCTTGGTGGTTTATTTCAGTGCTAGCAGGGAAGGGTCTCAAGAGTTTTCTCCCTGGGGCAGTTGCACAGGATCAGCCCTGCCAAGGCAGCAGCATCAGGACGGAAACCTGCAAAGGCTGCAGGTTCTGCTCCTGGCTCCCAGTTCGCTTACAGATCTTCCTGATGCCGAGCCTCTGGCTCCCTGCCGCTCGGTGGTGCTCGGCTGCAGCTTCTCATTCTGGCCTGAGGCACACCCGCTCCTTTTTTTGACCTGTTGGCGTTTCCTTGCATTTGTGGCTGGGGAATTTGCCCCTTTTTCTGCTCTCGGCTCCACTGGCAGCAGTTTTCCCCTTCTGTCACTCATCACTTAGGTGGAGTCACAGCTCCAGCTGTCATGGATTACGATGCACACATAGTTCTATAGCAACTCAGCAGAGCTTGATACTTAAGCACAAGCGTTTCCTTCTTACACAATCCCCTGCCCTTTGCCCTTTCGTGTGCTGTTTGCTCCAAGGAAAGGTAGCGTCCCCAGAGCTACCAACGGGCAGCTTCACCGCCCAGCATAACCCTGGACCACTGCCCCTCCCAACCCAGCACTCCCTTCCTTCTCCCAGCAGGCCCCCACACTGGCTGCTCAGACTCTGGGGCAATTTTCCGAGGGGCTGTTTAATTCATATTCAGTGTAGCAACGTAAGTTATGGGTGTGGAGTGGGAGAATTCTACTTGCCTCCGAGGCCAGGACACCCCATCCTGATCCCGTGCCAGCAGATTAGATAGCTCACCCATCACTGAAGGGTTTATGTTCCAGAATTCACCCTCATGGAAAGGGAATGCCCCAGAAGAATTTTTTGGTGTCCTCTATTGGAAGATGACAGAGGACGATTTCTTAGCAGCTAGACAAGGACAAACCCAATATGTTGGCTTGATGGAGGGGGAACATGTCTGCACTGGGGTTAAATTGGTTACTCACTTTCCCAGTCACTGTTTTTTGAGATATATTGTGCACAGTATGTATGCATGCACCTGATGTGCTTAAGTCAGAGGCTTTTGACAGCAGTACCGGTGGGTGGAGCTTGTGTCCCTGCTATCTTTATGCTTGGAGACAAGGTTTTAGAGAGGTGCAACTGCCAACTCTCTCTCATTGGTTAAACTTCCTGATTATGGTGCTTGTGAGTTTTACTCCAGGTGGACTAGTGAGAGAGATTAGAAATATGTTTTCAGTTGCTAGGCTACGATTTATGTTAGTTGATCAAAACAGGTTCCTGAAGTAGTCTGTTCATATAATCAGATTGTTAAAGTGTCAGTGCCTAAATCAAAAGAGATGGGTTCATTTTCATGGAATCGGTGTATACACTGAAAATGAAGAGAAGAGACTAAATTAAAAAACTTCAAAGACTAAATTAGTAAAACTGATACTATACAGCAAAACTGATACTATACAGCTGTTGAGTACAATAAAAATGTTCATAAATACACCGCTACCTCGATATAACATGACATGATATAACACAAATTCGGATATAACGTGGTAAAGCAGTGCTCCGGGGAGGCGGGGCTGCACACTCCGGTGGATCAAAGCAAGTTCAATATAACACGGTTTCACCTATAACACGGTAAGATTTTTTGGCTCCCGAGGACAGCGTTTTTAAAACTAACACTATTAAAAACTAGCCTACTCATATTTTTCCTCCATTCTTTTGGGGAACCAAAGAGAAACTCTTTATCTGGAATGCCACTGGATTGATTTGAGTTCATTGTAAAAGAAATTGCTGAGCAGGAGAAAATGCCATTTGGTTTTTAAATGAAGGCTTTGGCCATGACTGATCTAAGTAGCCACATCAGTAAGAATGTGACGGTTTATGCCCCTAGGGTCAGGGCAGTGCGACCTAATGGCCAGAGTCTATAGCATCACCCTTAGATGCAGGGCAGTGTGGCCTAGGGGCCAGAGTCAATAGGGGTGGGGCACACACCAAGGTGTGGCAGCCCTGGTGGGGGGCCCAGGCCCTCCCGACCCCACCCAGGGCCCTAACAGTGGCGTAGCAACTTGCCACTGACTCGGGGGTGGGGTTCCTATGGAAACACGCTGAGGTACCACTCTGTCACCCTCCCTGGGTCACTTCCTACTAGTGTCTGCATTGGGATCTCCCATGAGACTTCGGGTTCTCCGTTGTCAGCTGGGCCGGTTGCCTCCTCTGGCTCCTCCAGTCGCTGGAGTTCAAGTGGGCCCAGGGAGGCTCTGATCCCGGCGCAGGCAGGGGCTGTGGCTGGCCCTCCTCAGGGGCTTCCAAGACAGGTTCTTCCCCTGTGGCCTCCAGCCTAGAATGAGCTGGGCTTCCTCCCTTTATACTGCTTGAGCATCTGGAGCATGCCCAGTCCCGCTGGGGAGACAGGACTTCCGCTGTCAATAATATGGGTTTAACCCTGTCTGGGCTAGTGTGGGGTAAGCAGACCCCATCACAAAGAGTTTTAAAAATTACATTTTCAATCATGTTAACATTAGAATTTTTAAGTTATTACTATTGTGACAGACCCAGACCAGTGGGGTACAGGAGTCTGGTAGAGGGCAAATATACTGGTCATTGGATGAGTAGTTTTCTGTTCCCTGAGTGACCAGAGCAGGGGCTGCACTAGAGTAATCAGGAACCTGCTAGAACCACTTAAGGCAGGCAGGCTAATTAGGACACCTGGAGCCAATTAAGAAGAAGCTTCTATAGGGTTACCATTCGTCCGGATTCCCCCGGACATGTCCGGCTTTTTGAGCTAAAAATAGTGTCCGGGGGGCAATTTGTAAATGTCCGGATTTCCCCCCCCCCCCATGCAGAGCGCGCGTGGCCAACAGGGCAGCTGGCCGGATCGTGCCACTTACATGGGGCTCCGACAGGCAGAGAGAGCCCCTCCTCCTCTCCCCTGCAGCAGAGATCACTCCCTCCCTCCCTGCATTCGCCTCCGGCAGTCTGGAGCTCCTCCCCCACTGCTGCCCAGCCTGCCGGGACAAACGGCTCAGACAGTTCCTGAGCAAGTTCACAGAGACGTTAGGCGAAAGCCAACAACAAGGGGGTCAGGGGGTCGGAGAAGGGGCAGGGAGGTTTTGGAGGGGACAGTCAAGAGACGGGGGGGTTGGGAATTTGGGGGGGCTTTCTGGAGGTGGGGTGGATAAGGTTTTGGGCAGTCAGGGTACAGGTAGGGGGTAGGATCTTGGGGGGCAGTTAGGGTGTGGGGGGGTCTGGGAGGGGGAAGTTGGGGGACAAGGAACAGGGAGGCTTAGGTAGGGGGTGGAGTCCTGGGGGGCAGTTAGGGGCAGGGGTTCCAGGAGGGGGCAGTCAAGGGACAAGGAGCAGGCGGAGGGTTGGGGGTTCTGGGGGGGGGGGAGTGGGAGGGGCATGGGGGGGGCTAGGGCAGGATGGGGGTGGGGTTATGGCGGGGCTCCTCCCGTCCTCTTTTTTACCTGCTGAAATATGGTAACCCTAAGCTTCTAGAATCAATTAAGGCAGGCTAATCAGGGCACCTGGGTTTTAAAAAGGAGCTCACCCCAGTTTGTGGGGGGAGTGTGAGGAGCTGGGAGCAAGAGGCGCAAGGAGCTGAGAGTGAGAGGGTGTGCTGCTGGAGGACTGAGGAGCACAAGCATTATCAGACACCAGGAGGAAGGTCCTGTGGTGAGAATAAGGAAGGTGTTTGGAGGAGGCCATGGGGAAGTAGCCCAGGGAGTTGTAGCTGTCATGCAGCTGTTGCAGGAAACACTATAGACAGCTGCAGTCCACAGGGCCCTGGGCTGGAACCCGGAGTAGAGATCGGGCCCGGGTTCCCCCCAACCTCCCAATTGGCCTGGACTGTGGGTTCTCCCAGAGGGGAAGGTCTCTGGGCTGTTCCCCAACCCACATGGTGAATCTTTGAGGCAAGAAAATCCCGCCAATAAGCACAGGACCCACCAAGATAGAGGAGGAACTTTGTCACACTATCCTAATTGATGTTTCCAAATTTCCTATGCCCAGTAAAACTGTGATATCTTAAAATTCTGGTTACATCTAATGTATATAAAAATCACAGTCCTCTTGAAAAACAGATTCCTGGCCGGCAGCTGGATCCTCAGGTAATAGTATCAATTTAGTTGGAACTGCCCTATACTTATCTTCTGTTAAAAACAGAGGTAGTGCAAAATAGAAGCTAAGCATTCTTGACTATTCTAGCCTTTTATTTAACACAGGGAAATGTGGGGCCGAAGGAACCTTGAGAACTGATCATGTCCAGCCCCCTTCATTGAGGCAGGACCAAATAAACCCAGACTATCCCTGACAGGAGTTTATCCAACCTGTTCTTAAAAACCTCCATTGTCAAGAATTCCACAACCTCCCTTGGAAGCCTGTTCCAGAGCTTAATTACCCTTAGAGTTAGAAAGTTTTCCTAATATCTAAACTAAATGTCCCTTGCTACAGATTAAACCCATTGCTTCTTGCCCTACCTTCAGTGGACATGAAGAACAATTGATCCCTGCCCCTTTATAACATCCCTTAACATATTTGATGACTGTTATCAGTTCCCCCTCAGTTTTTATTTCTCAAGACTAAACATGTCTTGAGATATGGGTAACAAGAAAACATTCTACAAATACATTAGAAGCAAGAGGAAAACCAAGGACAGGGTAGGCCAGTTACTCAATGAAGGGGGGGGAAATAATAACAGAAAATGTGGAAATGGCAGAGGTGCTTAATGACTTCTTTGTTTCAGTTTTCACCAAGAAGGTTGATGGTGACTGGACATCTAACATAGTGAATGCCTGTGAAAATGAGGTAGGATCAGAGGCTAAAATAGGAAAAGAACAAGTTAAAAATTACTTAGACAAGTTAGATGTCTTCACCAGGGCCTGATGAAATGCATCCTACAATATTAAAGAAGGAGGAGATATCTGAACCATTAGCAATTATCTCTGAAAAGTCATGGAAGACAGGAGAGATTCCTGAAGACTGGAAAAAGGCAAATACAGTGCCCATCTATAAAAAGGGAAATAAGGACAACACGTGGAACTATAGACCCCAGTCAGCTTAAGTTCTGTACACGGAAAGATAATGGAGCAAATAATTAAGCAATCAATCTGCAAACATCTAGAAGATGATAGAGGTGATCAGTAACAGTCAGCATGGATTTGTCAAGAACAAATCGTGTCAAACCAACCTGATAGCTTTCTTTGACAGGGTAAAAGCCTTGTGGCTAGTGGGGAAGCGATAGACATGGCATATCTTGACTTTAGTAAAGCTTTTGATACTGTCTCACATGACCTTCTCATAGACAAATTAGGGAAATTCAACCTAGATGAACCTATAAGGTGGAACCTATAGGGTGCAAAACTGGTTGGAAAACCATTCCCAGAGAGTAGTTATCAGTAGTTCACAGTCATACTGGAAGGGCATAACAAGTGGGGTCCCACAGGAATCAATTATGGGTCTGGTTCTGTTCAATAGAGAACACTGATAAAGTTTGGAGACAATACCAAGCTGGGAGGGGTTGCAAGTGCTTTGGAAGATAGGATTAAAATTCAAAATGATCTGGACAAACGGGAAAAATGGTCTGAAGTAAATAGGATGAAATTCAATAAGGACAAATGCAAAGTACTCCACTTAGAAGGAATAATCAGTCGCATACATACAAAATGGCAAATGATGGCCTAGGAAGGAGTACTGAGGAAATGGATCTGGGGGTCATAGTGGACCACAAGCGAGTCAACAATGTAACACTGCTGCAAAAAAAGCAAACATCATTCTGGGATGTATTAGCAGGAGTGTTGTAAGCAAGACTTGAGAAGTAATTCTTCTGCTCTACTCTATGCTGATTAGTCCTCAACTGGAGTATTGTGTCAAGTTCTGGGCACCACATTTCAGGAAAGATGTGGACAAACTGGAGAAAGTCCAGAGAAGAGCAACAAAAATGATTAAAGGTCTAAAAAACATGACCTATGAGGGAAGATTGAAAAAATTGGGTTTGTTTAGTCTGGAAAAGAGAAGACTTTTTTTTTTTCTTTTTTGAAAAGAGGGGACAATTTTCAAGTACATAAAAGGAGGAGGGAGAAGAATTGTTCTTCTTAACCTCTGAGGATAGGACAAGAAGCAATGGGCTTAAATTGCAGCAAAGGAGGTTTAGGTTGGACATTAGAAAAAAACTTCCTAACTGCCAGGGTGGTTAAGCACTGGAATAAATTGCCTAGGGAAGTTGTGGAATCTCAATCACTGGAGATTTTTAAGAGCAGGTTAGACAAATATCTGTCAGGAATGGTCTAGATAATAGTTAGTCCTGCCATGAGTGCAGGGGTCAGTACTAGATGATCTCTGGAGGTCCCTTCCAGTCCTATGAGTCTATGTCCAGTTTTTTTAACCTTTCTGTACAGGCCAGGTTTTCTAAACCTTTTGCCATTTTTGCTGCTCTCCTCTGGACTTTCTCCAGTTTGTCCACATCTTTTGCCAGAACTGGACACAGGACTCCAGCTGAGGCCTCACCAGTGCTGAATAGAGCAGGACAAATGCCTCCCATGTCTTACATACAACACTCCACACCAAAATGACATATGCCTTTTTCACAGCTGCATCTCATTGTTGACTCATATTCAGTTTGTGATCCACTATAATCCCCAGTTCCTTTTCATCAGTACTGCCGCCTACCCAGTTATTCCCAATTTTGTAATTCTGCGTTTGATTTTTTTCCTTCCTAAGTGAAGTAGTTTGCACTTGCCTTTATTGAATTTCATCTTGTTGATTTCAGACCAATTCTCCAATATGTCAAGGCTGTTTTTAATTCTGATTCTTTCTTCCAAAGTATTTGCAACTTCTCCCAGCTTGGTATCATCTGCAAATTTTATAAGCATACTCTCCACTCCATACCCAAGTCATTAATGAAAATATTGATTAGTATCAGACCAAGGACTGATCCACACAGCACCTCACTAGACCCCCCTCCCCACTAGCTCCCCCCTGCCCTGTTTGACAGTGAACCATTGAATACTATTCTCTGAGTATGATCCTTCAAACAGTTGTCCACTCACCTTGTAGTAATTTATCTACACCACATTTCCCTAGTTTGCTTATGAGAATGTTATATGGGACTACATCAAAAGCCTTTATAAAAATGAAGATATCTCAGGTCTACTGCTTACTCCGTAGCCACTAGGTCAGTAACCCTTTCAAAGAAGTAAATTGGGTTGGCTTGGCATGATTTGTTCTTGAAATCCATGCTGGCTGTTCCTTATAATCCCATTATCTTCTAGGTTCTTACAAACTGATTATGTATCTTTACTCTATGCAATGATTCCAAGTACTAAGCTATATTTATGGTTCTAAATGCTTGCACTCAGAGGAGAACCACTAGCCAACCTCAGTTTCCCAACTGCAGTGATTTTGGAGTAGTGTGTCATGAGAATGTTTGCATCTCTTGCAAAGGCTGATTAATCAATGTATTTAGCATAGAAGTTGCTGTTGAATGAAGCAACTTCTTAGTTTCCCACAGAAAAAAATTACAAAAGAAATCATAAGGTTAGTGTACCGATAATCAGGACACCTAATGCATCCAAGTGAGATCAGAATTAGCTGGATAGCTAAGGAAAGGCTAGAGTGTAAACAGAGCAATAGGGAATTGTGAAGTTTCTTATGGAATGAAAGTGATGTCCCCAACTCATACTCTAATTGTTAGTGTTGAGTGTGGACTTAAAAGGATAAGGCTAATAATTTTCTTTCATCTTGGCTTATTATTTCTAACTGCAAAATGGTAGGTTTAGAATAGTTTCAGTACCTTTGTGGGTTGGAAATGCCCATGTGAAACAGAAGCTCAAGAACAGTTGCATGTAAATATGCAAGTAACCATTTTGAGAGACATGATATCTGACAGTTTTATACTGCTGCTCATTACCATGGTATCAGTGCCTTCCATGTAAAATCAAAAGCAAAGTTCTTCCTGGACTTTGTGGAGTCCCTGGTTCCTCTCTCTTTTCAGAGTAAAATCTCTGCTTCAGGAATGGGGTTTGCTTTGCTTGTTGTTTGATTTGTTTGTGTTGGGTTTCTTGGTGTGTGGCGGGTGGGGCCGTCAGCATTGTGGTGGTCCTGATTCAAACGAACAAGGCTGCATAAATCAGCAAGGAAGTTCTGCTGGTGCAAGTCCATCCCGCAATGTTCTTAACTGTACATAGCTGGCAGGAGGAGAGCACTGCGGCAGACAACAAAGTCAATTAACAATGGATCCTTATGAGCAGTTTCTGTAGCAGGGAGTGATGGACCAGGTTTTCCTCCATCGGGGGACACTAGAAGCTGATCTCCTCTTGATCATCTAGACAAGAAGCTTATTCTTCAGCACATGGCAACGAGAAACGTTTGCATTGCCAAGGGACTCCTATATTGCCTTTCCACCAGCCAGGACCTGACAAGCTCAGGGGAGACTGTTTTAATGCTCAACATCGCCCCTGCTGGCCCAGGCAGGTATAGTTCTCAACTCTATTGTAGACATCCAGTCCCATTAAGCTCAGTCTGGCCTCTGTTAATCACTCGAACCAGGGTACATACTTCCACTCCAATTTTGCAGGCCTCTTGTTGACAGCCGTTCAGGTTGAGTACCTTAAAAACCACTTCTAACCTTGGCATCCCTGCCAATCTCTGCTCCATTTTTCTAAGAGGACACTTATTAGTGGCCTTGGGTATCTCTTAATCACTTTTTAAACTTTGACAGGTCTTTAGTTCTCACCAAAAATAGACCAGTTTGGATTTTTGTTATTAACATGATCCTGTTTAGAATTCTGCGTTTTTCCACATATTAAATCAGAGGTGAATTAGTGCCTATTTTACCCCCAAAATCTCAACTAACTTTTTGTATTATGCTGATTTCTGTTACAGAAAAAAATCATGCTATTGTCCAGATCTTAATCCCTAGAGGCTGGAGTTTATTAAAGAAGTGGAAATTCTGACAGTTTGCACACATGCTTGTTTATACAAAGAGTTGAGTGATGGCCAAACATTCATGCATTAAAGTAATGACTTTAACCAAAAAACAATCAATACCTTTTAGAAAAAAGTGTAGCAGGAAAGCTCTCTGCCATCTGAATTTACAACATTGGTAACTGCTTCCTTCTGATTACTTTTTGAAAGACTAGAATGCATTTTGTAATGTATGTGAGCTGGTCATTGGTATGTAGTACACCTTAGATAAATAGTTACAGAAACACTGAATAGTTCTGATTATGTTTGAAGATTCAGAATTTAGGATATCTGCTTTTTGCAGAACCTTTTAAAAATATGGAAGCAGAAAGTTATCTGTTTCCAGTATTATGTTACTGTCATAGAGTTTTTCATTCCAGTCACTCCAGGTTTTCACCATATTGTGTTCTAGGGATCCATGATTCGTGCTTTCCCAACAGCTGTCTTCTGCATAACAAAGTGGAAAGGGGACACGGAAGCTAAACTTAGTGTCAACTCACTAACCAAGACAAGCCCTTTGGTTATTTAGATTGTATTTCTGGCTCTGTCAGTGACTTGTTTTGTGACAAATAGAAAATCACTGCACCTCCTGGCCTCAGTTTCCCCAACTCAAAAATGAATTGGCATCCTTATGAGGTAGGTATTGCATAATGAATGCTGGCTGAGTGCTTTGAGACTTGGGGTAGAATTGTTAAATATTGTTGTGATTTATAAGTAATTTAGGACGCTTCCATTGCTTTGAGAAGTCATAGCACAAGAAACGTATGCACACTTGCCAGGGAGATAACATACAGAGTAAACATTTTCTTTTACAAGAATAGCTAAAACTTTTTTCTTGTTTCAGTTGCTTTTTCCCTCCTTGCAGTCTTCAAAGCAATTGATTTTTTTTTTAAATCTGAAAGATCAGCTATTCAAAAATACTCAGCATCTAGCAGCTCTGATTAACTATTGGACTTTTACTGGCTGACTGGGCACTCCCAAGGTTGGAAATGTATTTGGGATAAATTACATTTGTCCTTGCAGTGCAAAAGCATATTAATATTTATCCACCAGGATAGAGAATCTAAAGCTTGCCTTATATTTGGCCAACATAAATGGCTCTTTCGGTAGGGGGTGTATTTACTGAGACAATATCCAGACACTCCCCAGCCTCTGGACAGTAATCAGAATTGGAATCTGTAACCAAAATAGTGACCACAAAACTCCTTCTGTTCCATCTGGGTTGCCTGAACCTGTTTCAGGTTCTTGACTTGGACTCTAGAAAAAGCCACTTTTCTGGTGCTGTATTTACTTATTCATTTCCACAACTGAAGACATTTGTAAGCAGTTGCTGTCTAAAGTATGGCTCTACTCTGAAAAGTGATCTAATCAAAATGGCACCATGGAATTCCATGTTCATGTTTCAGTAACTTGTAAAGCAAATCTGTACAATCACAGAAATCATGGAAATGTAGGACTGGAAGGGACCTCGAGAGGTCATCCAGTCCAGTTCCCTGCACAGAGGCAGGACTAAATAGTATCTAGACCATCCCTGAAAGGGGTTCGTGACTGGAGATTTTTAAGAACAGGTTAAACAGATTCCACAACCTCCCTAGGTAATTTGTTCCAGTGCTTAATTACCCTTATGGTTCATAAGCTTTTCCTCATGTTTAACCTAAATGTCCCTCGCTATAATTTAAGCCCATTATTTCTTGTCCTGTCTTCAGTGGTTAAGGAGAACAGTTTATCACCCTCCCCTTTATAACAACCTTTCACATACTTGAATATTGGTATCATGTCCCTCCTCAGTCTTCTCTTCTCCAGACTAAACAAACCCAATTTTTTCAATCTTTCCTCAGAGGTCATGTTTTCTAGACTTTTAATCATTTTTGTTGCTATCCTCTGGAGTTTCTCCAATTTGTCCACATCTTTCCCAGAACTGGACACAATACTCCAGCTGAGGCCTTATCAGTGCAGAGTAGAGTGGAAGAATTACTTCTTGTGTCTTGCTTACAATACTCCTGCTAATACAGCCCAGTATGACATTCACTTTTTTTGTGGTGATATTACATTATTTGACTCATTTAGTTTGTGATTCACTATAACCCCGAGATCCTTTTCTGCAATACTCCCTCCTAGACAGTCATTTCACATTTTGTTTTTGTGCAACTGATTGTTCTTTCTAAGCACAGTACTTTGCATTTGCCCTTATTGAATTTCATCCTATTTATTTCAGACCATTTCTCCCATTGGTCAAGATCATTTTGAATTCTAACCCTGTCCTCAGAAGCACTTGCAACCCCTCCCAGCTTGGTATTGTCTGCAAGCTTTGTAAGTGCACTCTCTATGCCATTATCCAAATCATTGATGAAGAGATTGAATAGAACCGGACCCAGGACAGATCCCTGTGGGACCCCACTGAATATGGCCTTCCATCTTGATTGCAAACCATTGATAGCTACTCTCTGAGTACACTTTTTCAACTAGTTGTGCAGCTACCTTCTAGTAGGTTTGTCTCTATATTTCTCTAATTTGTTTATAAGAAGTTCATGTGAAACAATATCAAAGCCTTACTAAAGTCGAGATATATCACATCTACAGCTTCCCCCCATCCACAAGCTTGTTAGCCTGTGAAAAACAGATATTAGGTTGTGTTGACATGATTTGTTCTCAACAAATCCATGTTGACTGTTACTTATTACCTCAGTCTGTAAGCACCGAGAAGAAAATGATTGTTTCATTATTTGCTCTCTTATCTGTCTGAGAACCAAAGTTAAGCTGACTGGTCTATAATTCCCTGGATGTCCCTTCTTATAGATGGGCAAATATAGCACCTTTTTCCAGTCCTCTGGGATCTCTCCCATGCTTCATGAGTTCTCAAAGAGAGCCACGAATGGCTCAGAGATCAATTTAGCCAGTTCCTTGAGTATTCCAGGATGAATTTCATCAGGTCCTGCCTACTCAAAGACATCTAACTTGTCTACGTAGTTCTTAACTTGTTTATTTCCCATTTGAGCCTTAGATCCTACCCCACTTACACTGATGTTCATATGGTAGATGTCTGGCTATCACCCTAACTTTTTTGGTGAAGACTGAAACAAAAAAGGCATTTAATAAAGGCTAAGATTTTGTCACGGTTATTTTTAATAAAAGTCATGGACAGGTCATGGGTAAGACTGTGAGTCTGTCATGGAGGACACGGATTCTTTGACTTTCTGGGACCACTGTGACTTCTGCAGCTGGCAGGTGCGATTGACCCCCAGGCCGCCCGAGCTGTTCAGGAGGCCCCGGGGCCAGATGCACTGCCTACCCTCCAACAGCAGCGGTCCCAGGCCGCTCCCCCGCCAGCAGTAGCGCAGCAGTCCCAGGCCACCCCCCCGCCAGCAGCAGCAGTGACGGTCCCAGGCTGCCCCCCCGCCAGAAGCAGCAACAGTCCTATGCCACCCCCCCAGCAGCGGCAGTGGTCCCATGCCGCTCCCTTGCACAAGCAGGTGCCCCCAGAACACCAAAGATTTAGTCAGGGGTATATCGTACAAGTCATGGAGAGGTAACAGGGCCGTGAAGTTTTGTTTATTGCTAGTGATCCGTCCATGACTTTTACTAAACATGCCCATGATTAAATCTTAGTCTTAGTGATGGCCAATGAACAAAAATTCACGGCAGCCCATCTGTGACCTGTCAGTGACATTTATTAAAAATAACTATGACAAAATGGGGTTGAAAGCCTGAGTACAAGCCCGGCTGCAGGAGGGGAGGGAGGGATGTCCAGCACCTCCCACCACTGTGGCTGACAACTCCATGGCCCTCCCGGTGCCCGTGGTGGCTGGGAGCTGTGGGGTCCCCCAGCTACCCACAGCAGCTCAGAACTGTGGGGGCCCCTATCCTCTGTGGCAGCTGGGAATTTGGGGACCAGTGGCTGGGAGCTCTGAGGTCTCCCTGCTTCCCGTGGTGGCCAGGAGCTGCGGTGGGCTCCCCAGGAGTTGAGGGGCCTGCCTGGGAGCTCCAGCCCCGCTGCCCCGGGGCTGAAATGAAAAATGTCACAGAGGTCACGGAAATCACAGATTCCATGACCATCTTACGCTTACATTTACTACTTTGGCCTTGCTGTATTTTCTGTTATTGTCTTTCCCTGCCTCATTGAGCAATGGCCCTCTCCTGTCCTTGGTCTTCCTCTTGCTTCTCATGTATTTGTAAAATATTTTCTTGTTACCCTCTATGGCCCTAGCTAGTTTAATCTCAGTTTTTGCCCTGGCCTTTCTAATTCTCCCTACATGCTTGTGCTGTTTTTTTATATGTTCATTGTTTGTACTTTAATCTAGTTTCCACTTTTTGTATGACTCTTCTCTGAGTTTCAGGTTGTTGAAGATCTCCTGGTTAAGCCCGGGTGATCTCTTACTATACTGCCTACCTTTCCTATGCATTGGGTTAGTTTGCTCTTGTGCCCTTAATAATGCCTCTTTAAAAAACTGCCAAGTCTCCTGAACTCCCCCCACCCCTCCAGATTTGCTTCCCCCAGGAGCTTACGTCCCAATTATCTGAGTTTGCTAAAGTCTGCCTTCTTGAAGTCCACTGTCTTTATTCTGCTGTTTTCTCTCCTGCCATTCTATAGGATCATGAACTCTATCACCTCAGGATCACTTTCACCCAAGCTGCCTTCACCTTCAAGTTCTCAATTAGTTCCTCCCTGGTTGTCAGAATCAAATCTTGATCAGCCTCTCTCCTAGTTGCGTTGTTCACCTTCCGTAATAAAAAGTTTGCTGCAATGTACAAGTTTAAACTAAATTTAGTGGAATAAGCTATGCCAGTAGTTCTCAAACTTATTTAATCGCCAAAACCCTTCTTTGTGTCTGTAGTCGCTTATGCCCCCCTCTCCCCAAATACATATACCGCCACCTAGCTGTGAAGGCAGAGTGGAGAGCAGCAGCTACTGACCAAGCACCCAGCTCTGAAAACAGCCCCGCACCAGCAGCAGCACAGAAAGGGCCGGCTCCAGGGTTTTGGCTGCCCCAAGCAGCCAAAAAAAAAAAAAAAAGCCGCGATCGTGATCTGCAGCGGTAATTCGGCGGGAGGTCCTTCGCTCCGAGGCATAGTGAGGGACTGTCTGCCGAATTGCCGCCAAATACCTGGATGTGCCGTCCCTCTCCGGAGCGGCCGCCCCAAGCACCTGCTTGACAAGCTGGTGCCTGGAGCCGGCCCTGAGCACAGAAGTAAAGGTGGCAAAGTGATACTATAAACAGGGCTGGCTTTAGGCTGTTACCCTTCCCTTTATAGTTATGACAGGCCTGAACTAGAAATGAGCTCCGTTTCATATGTGTGGGTCCCTGCCACTCCCTGGGGGTGTGCTAGGGTGACCAGATGTCCCGATTTTATAGGGACAGTCCCGATTTTTGGGTCTTTTTCTTATATAGGATGCTATTACCTCCCACCCCCGTCCTGATTTTTCACACTTGCTATCTGGTCGCCCTAGGGTGTGCACATGTGTGGATCCCAGCTGCTCCCTGCTCCCCTCATTGAAGCAGGTGTGCAGGGTTACTGCCCTGGGAATGCAGGGCACCAGTGGACATGGGGCTGGCTGGAGGCAGGGTAGTAGCTGACTGGAGGTAGGGTCTGGCTGCAGGCAGGGCAAGGGGTGCAGGGTTGGCTGGAGACAGGGGTGTGTGGGGTGGGCTGGCTTGCTTCAGGAAGGACCGCAGGAAGGTGTGGCATGGGTTGGCAGGGCTGGAGACAGAGGAGTGCGGGACTGGCTGGCTTCAGGCAGGGGGGTGCGGCAGGGGTTGGCTGGAGACAGGGCAGGGGGTGCGGCAGGGGCTGGCTGTGGGCCGGGGCAGGGGGGCGGGGCTGGTGTGGGCAGGACAGGGGGTGCAGGGCTGGTGTGGGCAGGGCAGGGGGTGCAGGGCTGGCTGTGGGCAGGGACTGGTGTGGGCAGGGCAGGGGGTGCAGGGCTGGTGCGTGCAGGGGTGCAGTAGGGGCTGGCTGTGGGCAGGGGGTATGGGTACAGAGGGTACAGCTCACCCTGTAAGGTAAATGCCCCCTCCTCCTCCTCCTCCCTCCCACACGGGGTAGCAGCAGCCCGGGGCTCGGGGGCTATTTAAAGGGCCCGGGGCAGCAGAGGCAGCTGGAGCCCCTCGCTAGCTCAGGGCTCTGGGGGCTATTTAAAGGGCCCGGGGCTCCCCTGCTTCTACTGCCCTGGCCCTTTAAATAGCTGCGGGAGCCCTGGGGAAGCGGCTGGGCTCCCGTGGCTATTTAAAGGACCGGGGCGGAAGAGGCAGCTGGAGTCCCCTGCTACCCCAGGGCTCTGGGGTCCGGGGCTCCCCTGCTTCTACCGCCCCAGTTCTTTAAATAGCCGCGGGAACCCTGGGGAAGCGGTGGGGCTCCAGCGGCTATTTAAAGGGCCAGGGCGGTAGAAGCAAGGGGAGCCCAGGACTTTTTAAATAGCCCCCAGAGCCCCGCAGCCCTACCCCAGGGCTCCAACAGTGGGGCTCTAGTGGCAATTTAAAGGGCCTGGGGCTCCAGCCCCTGCGGGGAGCCCCAGGCCCTTTAAATTGCCCCCTGGGGAAGCTGGGCCACCCCGGTACGGCGCACCGGCTCTTGGGCGCGGGGCCCTCTTAGGGGTGGGGCCCGATTCAGGGGAATCGGTGGAATCAGCCTAAAGCCAGCCCTGATTGTAAATATCGCTGTTCACAGCAGACTTAGCGCCCTATTGCCACCCTGGAAAAACAAGGCCAACAGAGAGATGATCTCTTTGCAAACAGTCATTCAATTTAATCTTCAAATTTATTTAAAGTTTCATTTGTCAAACTTCAAAAAGTATTATGTAAAAGATCAAGCACGTTAACTTTGTCTTTCATGAGAAACTCTGGTTTCTCTTTTCAGGGAAGTGCAACGGTCTGTGTCATACAGGAGAGTTGAGGCTCAGCCCTTACACCAAGGAAAAATGCAAATCACATTTACTTATGCTTATCGATCATCAAATTCTTTAGTACCCAACACGTTTATCACACTTCCAGTATTTCTCCAAGGAGCCAGGATGCACTTGTTTTTAAGGTACGTTTAAGAGTCTAGTCCCGACTCCCTGCTATTTGAATGGATTGATTCAAAAGAGACAAGTTTAGAATATCAAAAGCAGATGCTTAAAGTTATGGTTCAAACCTCTTAGACTCCATCTACCCTTGGAGCTGGGGCAGTCATTCCCAGCTCACGTAGACATACTTGCACTAGTTCACATTAAACGAGCATGCTAAAACTAGTAGTATAGCTCACAGGCTCCACCCCGAGGCCCTGCCCCTGCTCTGCCCCTTCCCCCAAAGCCCCGCCCCATCCCCTAGGCCCCACCCTCATTCCATCCCCTCCCCTGAGGCTCCACCCTTGCACCACCTCTTCCTGCCCCCGTTCCGCCCTGATCAGCTGATCAGCCGAGCTGCCCCCAATCAGCTGTGTCTGCTGGGGCTGAGCACTCATTATTTTTTTTCCCCAGGGGTGTTCCAGCCCCGGAGCACTCACGGAGTTGGCACCTATTGGATAGCTGCTGTAGCACAGGAAGTGGTGAGCCAACAGCATGGGCCTAGCCACCCTGAAGCTATGTCTACACTACCACTTATGTCGGTATCACTTCTGTAGCTCAGGGATGTAAATAAATTGCACCAAGCTAAGTGCCAGTGTGGACAGCGCTATGTCAGTGGAGAGCGTCTTCCGCCAACATATCTACTGCTGTTCGTTGGGGGTGGATTAATTACATTGATGGGAGAGCAGCTGCACCGCTGTAAGCTCTCTAGTGTAGCCATAACCTTAGTACAAACCTGTCTGGACCCCCTGGGTACGCACTCAGGGTGACCATCTTGTGCTGCTGCTCACCGCGGCTCCACTACTATTTTTAGCATGCTTGCTCAATGAGAACTAGTGCAAGAATGCCTACTCAAGCTGGGATTCACACATCCACCTCCTAGCGTAGACATGGGCCAAGGCCTATTTGCTTGGGCTTATAAAGGAGAGCACGCATATAGCATTAGTTAAAACCTAAAATATGGTGACTTGATGGCTCACCAGAGAGTGTAGACACAGGAAGATAACCACCAGTTATTGTGTTGAAGAACACAAGGGAAAATACAAGCTTTGAAATGGAATCTCACCACTTTTTATCCTGTTAAGTGTGCAATGGGGGAAGAGTCCTTTCCCACCCGGCTGTCCGGGCAGCCGTCACACTGGGGATTCTGCACCTTCTTCTTGGGTTTAGTCAACTCTTGGTCTTGTGACCCTGGATGAGGGGAAAGTCTTTCCCATGCAGGGGTTCAGTAAGCTCTGGGGTCCCACATGGTGACCTCAGTTTTATGTGCCCTGATTTCAGACCTTGGTGTGGGGGGGAGGTGGGGAAAGAGAGGAAGAGACACAGTCTGATTTCTATTGGCTATTTGGCAGCTGAGCGCTCAGATTTCAGTTCTGTTTCTCTGCTGCTTCTGTCACTTTCCAGGAGATGATGTTGGTGTAGAACAAATTTCTTCACTCATTTTGGTATTGGAGGATTTTTATGTTTGGTTCATTTCAAGGACTGTATTTCACCATTAGCTCACATTAGTAATTGGAATTTCCCCCTTTTAAAGTAATTTCTTTTAATAATGCATAATTATGCCCTTGGTTATATTTTACAACATTCCTCCTTCCTTATGCAAGACAATTCCTATTACTTCTAAAGTGCAGCAAGTATTCACAGTGAAGACCAACAAATCTCTTATAATCTTCTAAATCTAATGGCCATGCTTCATACATTCTTTGTACATAAGGATTTCACATTATTTAGGCCTTGCAAAAGAACAAGAGACATTCTCCATATATAGAGAGATGTAGATCAGGCAAACAAGGCAAACAAATGTATAGTTTATATTTTGGGGTGCAAACACGTGATTTGGATTTCTTGAGACAACAGGCAGTTTACCTCATTTTACCTTCAATCTCACAAGTTATATCTTGTTGATTTGACTCACAGCTTCCCTCCTCATCACTCGGTCCACTCACAATGTGTAATGTGCCGCTTTGCATAGGAAAACAGGACATAACCTGGCTTGGTAACTTTTTGGACTGCTTGTTGGCTAGATTGGGAAGGAGAAAGAGGTTTTATCCATATGTAAATTATGAGATTCTTGCTTAGATGATTAACAATACTCACATTTAGTCATTTTAGTTTCTATTCTTGGGGGTAGAATTCTTGACTGTGCAGATCTGTGGGTCCTTAGACAAAATGTCTCACATGATATGAAACATTTTCTACTTGTCTTTATTTTCTAGGTGGAGCCTATTTGTAATCAACAGAGGCATCCACTTTTCTGATTTTTGAGGGCCAGGAGGAGTGAATAGTTATTAATCATTGAAAGCGTATCTGTTCCCCATACCGCTCCCAGATGGTAAACAGAGTGAAGCCAGGCCTGCAAACCCCTGAGGTGAAGTCTTGAAGCTGAACAAGTCCGAACAGTATTAACCGTGTACTCACAGTGCGCCCTTCTGATCACAAACCTTAGATATTTCCTCTAGCTTGGAGGTCCAGCTGTGTGAAAATACGCATTCTACAAATCAAGGGCTGCACACCTGTCTCCAAGTTCCAGGAAAGGGAAAACTGAAGAAAGGGAACAATCCTGAATTTCAGTTTCTTGAGGAACTTGTTCAAGTTCCTCAAGTCCAGAACCCACCTCTTTCTAGAGAATCAGGAACTAACAAAAATAAAATAATTTCTCTCTGTGTTAAGAACTTCCTCCATAGTTCCCAAGTCTGGAAGAGACAGCATCTCCTGAAGTAAAGCAGCCTTGTGAGTTAGGTCCCTGAATAGGGACAGCAAAGGTGGTGGGAGTAAGGAAGGGAATTGAACTGGATGATATATCCACCTTTCATAGTGCTGAGAACCCATTTATCTGATGTTATATTGGCCCAAGCACTGCGAAAAAGGGACAGATGGTTCCCAAAAGGAGGTATTGTGTCTTGAAGAATTGTCATGGCTGGTACGCTGTCCTCGATAAAAACCTCAGCATGACTGCTTTGTTGATGTAGATGTCTGGTGAGAGGATTCCACGGCCAATGAAGTTGAAGACCAGTGTCTCAGGGGTTTACACCTATGCTTACAAGAGTTTTGGAGTATAGGCTGATAGTATGAAGATCTGAATTGTGACTAAGGTTTGAACTGCTTTCTCTTTGGTGTGGAAGTATAAACCCCCCAGGAGTCTTTCGATGTGTGCATAGCATTGTGGGTCTTTTCAGATGACAATTTTGATCCTTCAGAAGGCAAGTTCTCAGTCATGCTTTGCAGCTCTTTTGGGATCCCCAAGGCCTGATGCCATGAGGAGGAACTCAGATATTGCTGTGGCTGATTAACATGAAGCAGTGTCTGAGAAGTCTATGGCTGCTTGAAGAGTTGTTCTTGTAGAAAGATGACTCTCAGCCACTATAGCCATACATTGATCTTTGTACTCCTCTGGCAGCTTATCTGCCAACAGAAATGCATGTCCCATTAATAAATATATTAATATTGATAATATGTGACCCTCATTTGTAGGCTCCCAAAAGCCTTCCTGCCCTATAGGTCAATTCTTTTATGGGCCTTGTCTTTTGGGGTAGACTTGGACTGAGATTGTCTTGACTGCCTTTTAGCTGCTGTGACTTTCTGAAGAAGGATGAGTAAAACAAAAACAAAACCCTGCATTCCTGCTGAAGCACTTGATAGCACCTCTCAGCATGCTTAGCTACAGGAGGTATGGATGCTGGGGTCTACCAGAGTGTTCAAGAAGGGGGTCATTAATTGAAAGGGTGACTTTTCCTAGAGATGGAGCCTGCAAAATATCCAAACATTTATGCAGACTGTGTGGAATGACTTCTACCTCGATACTTAAAGATACAGCCACTCTCTGCATTAAATCTTGGAAAACCTTCAAATTCTCAGCTAGGTGAGGAGGACTCAGGGTAATAGCTTCATCTGGGGAAGATGGGGCTATACAAGGAGGTTGATCCATGACATCCTTCCTTCTATCCTGTCATTCAGTGACCTCTAGATGTGGCAATGGATCTTGAGGCAGATGGAGTGGCTCTTTCCTGATGAAGCAGTGATAGGTAATGGAGATTTGTTCCTTGAGTGAGAGGCTGATGGAGATCTAGTGCCTCTAGAACCAGCCCAGAGGGTCCAATATGGCCAAAATGAGCAGTCAGATCTCTGTACTGTTCATGGTGGTAGACACCAAGATGGAATGTCCTTAGACAGGCAATATTCCTGCCTAACACCACGGGTCCTTGCAGCATGTCATGTCTTCAATGAATAACAGAGTGAACAAAATGATCTGGCTGGTGAAGATGGTCTACTAACCCCCAAGTTCAAAGAAATGTAACGTTCCTCAGGGAAGGGTGGAGCAGTTCAGGGCCACCTGCGGGGCACAAAAGGTAGTTTGCCCAAGCCACCCCATTTGAGAGGAACCCCAAATGGAGTGGCTTTGCAATCTGGCAGTTGGGGTCGCAGCAGCACTCAGGTATGGCCTGGCTACCCCTCCATAGATGGAGGGGTGGACAGGCCAAACCTGAGTGTCGCTGCATCCTGCTTTAGCCACTTTAAATGTCATGGCTGTCTGCAAGGGAACCCATCAGCCTTGCAAGGCCTGTGAGTTCAACCAGGCTTTTCACTGGTGTCTGTCTCTGGTATGGGATAGGTTCCGTGGAAGTTTTAGGCCAGGGGAAGGATGAGAAGGTTTTTCACTCCTTGGGAGTACTTGCCATCCCACTATACTCAACGAACGAATCATTGTCACCACACACAGCACTAATTAAGGATGGACCTCATTTTAATCCAGAGATGGCTCCAACTCGACCACAAGCTATTGGGCTGGATGCAGAACTCATGGGTGGGATGCTGTAGCCTGGGTTATGCAGGAGGCCAGACTAGATCCTAACAGCCCTTCTGGCTTTAACATCTAGGAATCACTGAAACGCTGTCATGAGAACATAAAAATGGCCGTACTGGGTCAGACCAAAGGTCCATCTAGCCCAGTATCCTGTCTACCGACAGTGGCCAATACCAGGTGCCCCAGAGGGAGTGAACCTAACAGGTAATGATCAAGTGATCTCTCTCCTGCTGTCCATCACCAACCTCTGACAAACAGAGGCTAGGGTCACCATTCCTTACCCATCCTGGCTCATAGCCATTAATGGACTTAACCTCCATGAATTTATCCAGTTCTCTTTTAAACCCTGTTATAGTCCAAGCCTTCACAACCTCCTCAGGCAAGGAGTTCCACAAGTTGACTGTGTGCTGTGTGAAAAACTTCCTTTATTTGTTTTAAACCTGCTGCCCATTAATTTCATTTGGTGGCCCCTAGTTCTTATATTATGGGAACAAGTAAATAACTTTTCCTTATTCATTTTCTCCACATCATTCATGATTTTATATACCTCTATCATATCCCCCCTTAGTCTCCTCTTTTCCAAGCTGAAGAGTCCTAGCCTCTTTAATCTCTCCTCATATGGGACCCGTTCCAAACCCCTAATCATTTTAGTTGCCCTTCTCTGAACCTTTTCTAGTGCCAGTATATCTTTTTTGAGATGAGGAGACAAGTCATGAATTAAATCAAATTCTAGCAGGAAATTTAGAATTAAGATTCCCCCAGCCTTTTAATTCTGTCTCTTCTGCCTGCCTGTTGGCCACCTCTAGGCCAACAACACGTTACTCAGAGCCAACCTTCATGTGTTACAGAGTCCACTGTCCCCTCTTCGATCTACATGCTAATCCCACTCCCCAGGCACAAAACCAGCTGTATCAATATCTCATGCCTTGCGCTCCACAAAGCAGCTGGAGTCCTGACTCCTCCCCACAGCCCATGCTGCTCTGGCCTAGACATCACAACATTTCACATCATGCCCTCCGCATAGGCTCACACTCTCCTCCTTGCCCCCCAGAGGTAGCTGCACTTCAGCTGTGAGTGACATGCTTTGAGCAGCACTCTGCGCTCCTCCGGACAATGGGGCTAAAGAGAGGTGAGCTGATTATTTAACTAATACGATTTCTTGGACACAGGCCAGTGGGGCTTGGGCCAGAGCTACAGTTGTTGACTGAGTTTCTGCCTGCATTCTACGGAATTGAGGCTGGCTGATAGAGGGAATTGACCGGACATGGTGAAGATAACACCTGCCTTCTCCGGTCAGGGGTTTTGTCCACCTTCAGTGAAGCAAGTTCATAACGTCGCGTTCTTATGAGACCTTTGACTACTCCTGGATATCCAGGTCGCTTGCAGCAGCAGCTGTTCAACAGCTAGGAAGCCTGCTCCTCTCTGATATGGGGAGCACACCAATAATCCAGGTCTTTTTCTCTTCCAGATTAAATCCAGGCAACGTGCTCTCTCTAGGGCTACACTGGAAGACCACCCTGAGCTTTCAGCTGACATAGGTAGGGCCCTACCAAATTCATGGCCATGAAAAATGCATTATAGACCATGAAATCTGATATCCCCCATGGAATCTGGCTAGTGTAGGGGAGGGGCCGGGCTCCAGATACTAGTCCCGGACAGGCTGGGGAGGAATGTCCCGGACAGGCTGCAGGAAACTCCGCGGCTGCTGGCTGGAAGCCCAGCTCTGAAGGCAGTTCTGCCGCCAGCAGCAGCAGAGAAGTGGGGGTGGTAATACCTTGACCCCCTACAATAGCCTTGCAACCCTCCTAGGGCCCCCTTTTGGGTTGGGATCCCCAGTTACAACACTGTGAAGTTTCAGATTTAAATATCTGAAATAATGAAATTTACGATTTTTAAGATCCTATGACCATGAAATTGACCAATGTGGACCCTGAATTTGGTAGGACCCTACACTTAGGATGTGGTTGCCTGCTCCTGCTAATCTGTAGCAGCCATTTCAATGGCTTCTCTCGCATGCTGGGCCTTCTACCGCTGGTACTATGTAGTATCTCACTGATGAGCAGCGTTATCCCGCAGTAAAACTTTTTAGGAATGGAAACTATGTCCAGAAATATGGTAACAGAACTCCCTGCTACTCTCTGGCTGCAGCCTGCGACTGCCCTGTGTTGGGCTCCTTTGTTTCTGCTCCCCAGCTGGCAGCAGGTCCCAGGAACCAAAGACTGCCTGCAGTGTGTGCAGAAGGTGTGGCATCTCTAATGCATCTCTCCACCACAATTGAGTTCCTGGGGACGGTCATCCTCCCTCTCATCTGGCCAGCGCAAGGACAAAGGCAAAGCAGCTCTGACCTCCTCTATGCTGGAGCAGGTGGGGGCCCCCGGAACCTGCTACAGCAGCTTTGAGGAGTGCAGTGTCTTGTGCCCCTGTTGTGATGGGCCATAGCAACAGCACAGAAGTCCTGAGGCATAAGAATACCCTGGCCAATCCTGTGCCCATCCTAGAACATATAATGGGGTTGGCTGCAAGGAAGAGAGTGTGGGGCAGAGCAGGCAGAACTGAGCCTGTGGCTCCCATAGAGGGTCTCTTGTACCAAGCAACAAAGAGTCCTGTGGCACCTTAAAGACTAACAGATGTATTGGAGCATAAGCTTTCGTGGGTGAAAACCCACTTCGTCAGATGCATGTTGCGTCTGACGAAGTGGGTTTTCACCCACGAAAGCTTATGCTCCAATACATCTGAATTCTTTAAGGTGCCACAGGACTCTTTGTTGCTTTTTACAGATCCAGACTAACACGGCTACCCCTCTGATCTTGTACCAAGAGAATTCCCAGATAGACCTTATGGCCCTTTTGTACTGGTAGCATGGGGTGAATTTCTGGATCACTTCAGGGAAGAAGTCAGCAGGCAGCCCTGCTCGGTGGCTGGTGCTTCTCTCAGCCCTGCCCATTCTCCAGCTGAAAGACCCTACAATAAATATCACCCACGGAGCAGAAACACCTCCATTAAACCTTGCCAAAAAATGTTTTTCAAGCATCCCAGGCCAGGTCTTCCCAATCCCCGGAGCAGAGACAGGAAGTGTTTGCTGCTGCTGAGTTCCTGCCCAAACATTCCCCCCGATGCCATCTCCTTGATGGCATTCTCATTACTATTTTATGACACTACCTTAATTATTACACATATTTCGGTAACTGGTTGATTAGCATTAGAGGGGTTAATTATTACTTATTGTATTTGTTTTGACAGCCATTGGTTAAAATTCTTAGCTATTTATGACTATTTTCCCCATGTTTTTATTATTCATTCCAAGAGCAGCAGTTGAGAGAGACCGACCCAAGTTAGCCAGCAGGGGTTAAGGCACTCACGTGGCACATGGGAGAAGTAGTGTCTTGCATTCATGTTTTGAGCAGAAATTGCATGCTGGACTGTGGTAGTTTTGTCGGAACGGATATAGTCCTAGGAATGGGTTCACTTTCGACAAATTGGCATTTTCAGCTAAACAGGTTTTTTTCTGGAAAATTCCTGACTAGAGTTAGTAAGCCGGGCCCAAGCAAACACTACAAGTTTCAGTATGGCCAAACATAAATGTTTACATCAAGCAACAAGGACTGCAGGCCTTGCTTACAGAATAGGTGGAAGGTCTCTACTCAGCAACTCTGGAAAGGACTGCGGAGTGGGTGTCACAGATCCACTCATTGCTAGGGGCGCCTCCTCCTGGCCACTCTGGGATTAGCTCCTTCCAGGTGCTGCACCTTCCTCTGGCAGTCTTTCCACCAGTCATCCTCTCTCTCACCCTGTAGCCCCTCTCACTCCAAGAGCTGCAGCTTCCTCTTCATGACTTGGCCGTCCAGCCAGCTTACTATGGTCCTCCCTTTCCCAGCTATCAAAGTCTTTCAGGGCAAACTGTCCCAGGCTCTCCTCTGCCTGGTCTCTGCCACTTCTCCCCTGGCTGGTCGGAGAACCCAGGCCTGCCCTCTGCTCTGGGGTCCAGCTCAGGGACCGTCTGATCAGCAGCCACTATCCTATGCCTTACTGTTTTTCCCCTGAGCCTGTCATGCCCTCCCCCCAGCTTTACCAGCCCAGACTCACCCGTCCCAGCGAATAACTGTCCACTACCCTCCATAGTCCCAGCACACCTCCCTTCACCAGGGAGTCACAGCCAACTCCTTCCCTGCAGCCCCTGGCTGCTCTCAGCTCCTGGGCTATGTATAGGTCCCTCCTGGTCCCATCCAGTTAAGCCTCATCTCTAATTAGCCCTTGCTCCCTGGCTCCTCCTCCAGGTGCAGCCTAGATGCTTAATTGGTCCACCTGGCCACCTTAACCCCTTCAGGCCCTGTGTGGGGTGAATACCCATCACAGAGATCCTGGGGGGTGATCAGCTGAACCTGAGCTCCCAGTGTGACACTGAGTTAGAAAAACCTGAAGGGTGGTTGGGGCCCCTCCCTTTTGCATGCCCTTGGGACCCTGCAGCAACCTGGTGGGGCAGAGAGTGGCTCTGGTGCATGCTGCTCTCCAGAAGCTCAGGGGGTGCAGCAGTGGTAGGTATGTCTGGGGGGTAACAGGAGCAGCAGGTCAGAATAGTTGCTGCAGCAGATGAGTGTCAGACTCCAGAGTCCTCCTGAGCCAGGGAGGAGCAGCAGCTGAGGAAGGGAGAGTCCCCTCCAGGCTGGCCATTGAGGGATCCGAGAGCTCAGCACAGTTTCAGTCCAACACTTGTGTGCTGTCTGGGTGTTAGGCTGTGCCCCTCACCAGGGTATTGGGGCACACTAGTATCATGTGTGCATGCAATTTCCATTGTGGGTGGAGCTTGTGTCGCAGGTGGAGCCTGGGAGAACCTCACCACCTTTTTTTTTTTTTTTTTGTAATTAGACCCTTGCTCCCAGCCCTCTGCTCAGTCCACTAGTCCTATGCCCCTCCCCGAAGCACAGCAGGGACAGGAGCTCTGGGGAACTCACTTGATCCTGCAGTGGGCTGCTTAAGGCCCATAAAATCCAGACCAGATTCCAGGACTGTACAGAGTCTGCACAATGATCCGGACACATCAGTGGCTTTTAATAATTACATAATCTGTCCCCACCACACACACACACACACACACACACACACACACAAACTAGCAATCCTGGCTGAGGCCAACAGAACAAAACAAAAATGAGGAGGTTCCATTTCAAGCCATTTTGGAGCAATGATGAGCCAAAGCACAGCCAGGAAACTTCAAAACATGAACATTTTGTGAACCCTAAATTCCATCCGGGACTTTGACCAATCGGCCTTAAACTTTCCAACAAAATTCTACCCTAGCATCAGCTCCTGCGCATGAACCGTCCAATGGCCAGGTTAGTTTTCAAGAAGTTAGAGTGGTGGCTGTCCAAACAGGGTTCATAATAGCAAACAACTTGCCTCTTTAGCTATGGGGAGACTAGCATTCCTCCAGAGTAAAGTTTGGAAAGTACTAGCTCTGCCAGACATGCTGGAGCCTGCCAAATCTAGCTGATGTCCTGTTGAAACATGAACATGATGGTACCTCATCAAGGCTCTCTGCAAAACAGCTCTTCCTCTCATGAGTATCCCCTTTCCTAGCATTGTTTTGGAGGTGACCCCAGACTTCTGAGTATATGCACAACGTGCATTGTGACCAGGATTCATCACCAATTTGGTCCGCTGGCTGGATCATTAGCTTCCCCAGCCCAAGCCAGGTACTGACGGGGGCTGTGACATGAACACTGATCCATACCCCTGGTGACCTCATTGAACTGACAGATCCAGCCCTTTTGCTCCTGCCACATGCTTGCCTCAGATATCCAGCATTAGAGATAGCACTGCTTTGTCAGCACTAATAAACAAACGAGTTAAATCGCCATACAGCCAATGCCTGCAGGGAAGGACGTCATGAAGCTCTGAAGGTTACCGGCTCCTGAGTGTCCGGAGTGAGTGAGGAGGTGGCAGTTTGGGTGGTCAGAGTCAGTGGCATGTGCTGCTCCATGAGCAGACTAAGAACAGCGACCTAAGTGCTTAGCTCACCTGAGTTACCTCCCTGTGTGCCTGGCTGCTGCTCTGCATCTTTAAACCCCTCAGAATGATGCTGAGCCTTTCTAACAGCACAGTATACTCTCCTGTGGAAAGAATTCCTAACCCTCCAATCCCAGCTCCCTTTGTGCGGCAGCCCCCAGCTAGAAGGATGAGAGTTACAGCATGTGGAGATCAGGGTCTTAGGTTGGCCCACAATCGGAAGAGGTCTGGAGGTGCCACTTGCACAGATCTCCCCTACACTATGTGGCGCTGGTGAATGGGCTTGGCCACCTCCATAGCATTCCTCTCTTATGATGTGATGTTCTCATTATAATAGTGCATAAGGCCATAACTGACCTGCTGGCCATAGAATAGGGGCAGCTGTGAACTCTGCACTCTTCTCCACTGGCCTCAGTCACCACTTGCTGGATCACTATGTTTAAGGATAAGAAGATAACAAAGGCTCATCCTAGGAAAAGTGCCAAGACTCTCAGCTATCCAACACTGACAACTGGGCAGTTGGGCTTGTGATATGGACTAAAATCTGCAACCCCCTTTTAGCTCCTTTGGGCACACCCAACGGAGGCACTCCTTAGGCAAATGGGGCATGCCCAGCTACTGAGGTGGGGAATGGGATTGCACAGGGATACAGCTGGCTCAAACCTTCCTTAGGAAGGCGTGTGGGATGGGACGAGAACATGGTCCCCAAGATGAACAGCCACAAATCCCATCAGGAACCACCACCAAGTGCTTTGAGAAACATACAGCAGGCAGTGAGACAGGCCCATTTCCATCAACATTTATTGTGAAAGCTCAGTACTGGCCCAAGAAACAGACCTCAGGCCATTAGGCAGATTTCTTGCTAACAGAATAAAAACAACTGGAAACACAAAGTAGGAGATGGAAATAGCAGGCTGTTTTGTTATTTGCAACTCAGTGAGCTTGTACCCCACAGCACAAATCATTGCCCTGTGCTTGTGATATGGATTAAAATCTGTAACCCCCTTTTAGCTCCTTTGGGCACACCCAACAGAGGCACTCCCTAGGCAAATGGGGCATGCCTAGCTCTGAGAGAAGCAATTGCAGTGGCACAGATCCAAGCTGCTGAACATCCAATCACAAACTGAGCACCTACCATTCAACATATCCCATCTTTTCCTGTGTTATCAGAATTTAAGAACAAAACATTTTTAATGAATTATTATTTCATCAAAGTAGCTAAACCCCTCTAGTGACTGGCCTCTGCCCCTCCCCCAGGCAGATCAGTCCAGCCTCTGGCTTAAAGCTTTCCATTCTCATTGTGCAGGGATAGTGTGCACAGAGCTGGTGCAGTGGATGGGTAAGCATTGCAGACTTCACCTCTTCAGTACAACCTCCTGTGCTAAAAAACAACAAACCAATAAACCCATGGAAACTCTTGTGAAGTCGCCTTTCCTTCCCCAATGCTCACTTTTCACTGGAAGAAAAGGGGCTGCTCAACCCATCTTTGTATCCTGTGTTGCAAAATCTGGATCTGTAATTCTCCATGGGTGCAGATCCACTAGTGCTAGCAGCAGAAGAAGCTGTAAGTGTAGCCTTTTTGCACTACCATGGAACCTAATCCTGCTGCTGGTAAGAATGTCAAAGAGTGTCTGCTCTGCAGCCTCCACATTCCCCTCACAGGTGGAGATGTCTAGGTGGGGAATGATGGAGTAGCTGTCACAACTATAAAAGGAAGGGTAACAGCCCTTCTGTGTACTATACTATAAAATCCCTCCTGGCCAGAGACACCAAAATCCTTTTACCTGTAAAGCTCAGGTAACACCTGACCCAAAGGACCAATAAGGGGACAAGATACTTTCAAATCTTGGTGTGGGGAAGGCTTTTGTTTGTGCTCTTTGTTTTGGGGGTTGTTCGCTCTTGGGACTAAGAGGGACTGGGCATCAATCCATGCTCTCCAAATCTTTCTGAACAAGTCTCTCATATTTCAAACTTGTAAGTAACAGGCAAGGCGTGTTAGGTTCATCTTTGTTTTCGCAACTTGTAAATGTTCCTTTTGCTAGAGGGTTTACCTCTGTTTGCTGTAACTTTGAACCTAAGGCTAGAGGGGGTTCCTCTGGGCTCTTTGAATCTGATTACCCTGTAAAGTTATTTTCCATCCTGATTTTACAGAGATGATTTTTACCTTTCTTTCTTTAATTAAAAACCTTCTTTTTAAGGACCTGATTGATTTTTCCTTGATTTAAGATCCAAGGGGGTTGGATTTGGACTCACCAGGAAATTGGTGGAGAAGTCTCTCAAGGCTACCCAGGGAAGGGTTATATTACTTGGGAGGGAGATATTCTGGGGGGGTGGAGGGGAGGTACACAGAGTTTCCCAAATAACTCATAAATAATGTGGGTGGTGGCAGCAAAAGCAGATCTAAGCTGGTAGTTAAGCTTAGAGGTTTTCATGCAGGTCCCCACATCTGTACCCTAGAGTTCAGAGTGGGAAAGGAACCTTGACAGTAGCCATGGCTGGTTTCTCTTGCAAGTGCTTTGTGACTGCTGGAGCCTGAATGGTGTGTGTCTTGTTAAAGCTGTTTGCAAACATTATGGGAAAACAACTTGCATTTGATATGCCTATCTCATGGAACTGGAAGGGACCCTGAAAGGACATTGAGTCCAGTCCCCTGGCTTCGCTAGCAGGACCAAGTACTGTCCCTGAGATTTTTTGCCCCAGATCCCTAAATGGCTCCCTCATGGATTGAGCTCACAACCCTGGGGTTAACAGGCCAATGCTCAAACCACTGAGCTATCTCTCCCCCCCTCCCCAAGAAAAAGAAAAAAAAATCATAGAATATCAGGGTTGGAAGGGACCTCAGGAGGTCATCTAGTCCAACCCCCTGCTCAAGGCAGGACCAATCCCCAGACAGATTTTTTTTGCCACAGATCCCTAAATGGTCCTTCAAGGATTGAGCTCACAACCCTGGGTTTAGCAGGTCAATGCTCAAACCACTGAGCTATCCCTCCCCCCCTTTTACAACATGAATGTTAAAGAACATCACACAGAGATGAAATGCCCAGACTTCATTCCATGTTTGTAAATCCCTGACAGAGTATTCAAGTATTAGTATTCCATAACTCCGCTTTGCAGGGGATTGTACACAGGTCTGACCGCACCGAACAGGCCCAACACCCGCTTAGAACAAATCTTGGCCCAGAATAGTATTGTCCCAGCCTTGAATAGAGCCCCAGACAAACTATTCTGCACAATTTTCATTACCATCAACAGGAGTCAAGTGTGAAACTCTTATTCAGTGCTTCAGCATGTACAAATCCCGGCTGTGACATAGGTGGTTCTTCAATGCAAGTGGGCAGGGTGAAGCCCTTTGTCCGATATACAACATAGAGAGATCGATGGTTTTCAGAATGTATAGTCTATTAGAGAAGAGGTGAATACCAACAGGTCCTCTCCAGGAGAAAAGTTCTCCTCTCAGGATCCTCAGTGAGCTGCATTCGTAGGGGAAGAAGACTGAGACAAGATCTCCTGTACAGATCTGAGGGGAGGATTTTGGCCCAAATTTGGTTCCCAAATAGTTGTTCCCCATTTAAGCAGCTATAAGGCTGTAAATATCCTTAACCCATAATCCCTTTTCCTTCAATGCACTGTCTGCACAACAGGTGATGGTAACTTTATTCCCCAAACACTACATACTACTTATAAACTTATGATTACAGTTCCCATCTCACTATAGAGCCCATTCGTCGTCTTTAAGCCAGGCAGTATAATAGGGGAGGAGTGCAGTGCCATGCTTCAGGGATTCTGGTCACTGGGGTCACACTTTAGCATAACTTTCACCCCCAAACCCTTCTTGGTTGTCTCAAAGGCCTCCAGCGCTTTTTCCAAAGGGAAGCGGTGTGTAACCAAAGGCTTGATGTCCACTCTCTTGGATGCAAGCATAGAAATCGCCATGGGCCACCTGGAAGGGAACACAAACAGCGAAAGATAAGGGTAGCCCTCTAGGTCTAGGGAATTTGTATATTGACCAGCAGATCTGCATAATTGCACAAGAACCATCCAGACATGAGGCAGCATTCTTACAACGCTCAAAAACAGGACATGACAGGTCTGCAGGGGCCTTCCTCAGTTATTGCTAAACAGGCGAGAAACAATTTCTTTAGAGCCCAGTTCCATATGTCACTCCCATAAAATCATGCAAAAGGCTTCAGGACTGAGCTCTCAAGCAGAGTGCAAAGCCTGCTCATGATTAGCAGGGACTATATGGGACAGGGCAGGTCCATGGCTCTGTCCCTGTCCCCACATTCCACACTGGCAGGCAGAGCAGGCCAGGCTCAGAAGCACACACACTGCAACTGTTCAGGGGTGGAGCAGTGAGAACTCCAGGAGCTCCATGAAGCACAGTGCCTCCTGGAGCTCCTGTTGGAGCAGGGGACCTCAACTGAGCCCTCTGCTTGCAGCTCGTTTACATCCTGATTCTCTGCTTGCTATAAAACACCACCATAGTCTTTCTGTTTGGAAGCACTAAGCTTGCATTGGCCAAGGGTTTATGAGGTTTTGTGTATAAGGCAATGACTCCAAAGTGAGTACAGTAATACTGAGCCAATGGTTATGCACACTCTTCACATGGGACAGCTAGCTGTGGTCTGCTCCAGCAGAATAAGTGACAAGCATTGGGAATTACTATGTATTCAAATCACAGCAAAATGAAGTTTGAAAAAATATCAGTGCTGCGCGCTGCTCCTTTATCGCTCTGCCTCCTTGGTTATGCATGTTGGTTACTAGGTAAAATCGAAACCTCAGGCCTCTCTATTGTGTTTTTAGCTCAAATGGTTCACTTAGAGTTCAGTGCATTTAAGGAGCCAGTGGTGTGTATCCACAGATAACTGCTTGTGCGTGCCAATACTGCCCCCTTTGGTGGTAAGAGGAGTATGGAAATTCACAGAGTAGCTTCCACTGGTTGTATTGCACTTGTATTGGCTTACAGCTCAAACTCTGCCTGGGCAAAAGAATTCAACAGAGATTGATGGGATCGAACAAAACCAACACAGAAACAAACCTTCCAATTAAACAGATCCCCCAGGATGAACTTGAAGAGACAAAGATCTACACAAAACTAAACCCAGCTCTGCCACATCAGTGAGACCAAGGTTATAGCCTGCTCCAGAGAGCACGGCTCAGTCCCATCTACACTGCGAGACTGACCTACATCCATCAACATGGCTGTTTCTACAGCATAGACCAGGGTGGGCAAACTTTTTGACCCAAGGGCCACATCGGGGGGGGCCACAACTGTATGGCGGGCCGGGTAGGAAAGGCTGTGCCACCCCAAACAGCCTGGCCCCCACCCCCTCCCACTTCTTGCCCCCTGACTGCCCCCCTCAGACCTTCCAACCCATCCAACCCCAGTTGCTCCTTGTCCCCTGACCACCCACCCTTAACTGCCCCCCAGGATCCCCTCCCCTTATCCACCCCCCCGCTCCCTGTCCCTACTGCTCTCCCGACCCCTATCCACATCCCCACTCCCTATCCACATCCCCACCCCCTGACAGGCCCCCTGGGACTCCCACTCCCAACCCTCCTTGTTCCCCCATCCCTTGACCATCCCCCAGAACCTCCGCCCCATCCAACCGCCCCCTCCTCCCTGACTGCTCCCCAGGATCCCCCGCCCCCTTACCCAATCCTCCCCACTGCCCGCCCCCTTACCAACAGCAAGAGCTCACAGCTGCGACACTGAGCCAGAGCCAGCTGCACTCCCCACACTGCCCAGCGGGAGTGGTGGGCCAGAGCGCGGCCTGCACGGTGGCGTGGCTGCAGGTGAGGGGGGACAGCGGGGGAGGGGCTGGGGACTAGGCTCCCTGGCCGGGAGCTCAGGGGCTGGGCAGGACGGGTCCCGTGGACCAGATGTGGCCCACGGGCCCTAATTTGCCCACGTCTGGCATAGACAGAACCTAAAACTGTATAGATGAGGTCTAAATCTGTGTCTTCTTTATTCAGCCATTCTGTCATAATTACATTGCCATAAATCACATGACAATTCCATGAACAAACCCTTGGAGATCAGAGCTGGGAAACTACAGCCTAGACTAAGTGCAAAATCACCAAACTAGCAAGACTGGATCAAGCTTGTTATAGGTAAGGACCTACCAGATTCACTGCCATGAAAAATGCATCATGGACCATGAAATCTGATCTCCCCCGTGAAATCTGGCTATTGTAGGGGAGACTGGATTTCACATAGTTGGGTGGACAGAGAGCAGTAGCTGCTGACCAGGAGCTGAGCTCTGAAGGCAGTGTCACCCCCAGCAGCAGCGCAGAAATGAGGGTGGCATGTTATGGGGGGGTCATCAATTTTTGGGGGGGTCAGGACTGGCCTTACAGGTGTGGGCGAGTGGGCAACCACCCAAGGCCTTGTGGTCAGGGGGGTGCCATGGTCACCCCCTCCCACACACACACGGAGTCAGCCCAAGGCCCTTTTAACTCCCAAGCACTGGGTGTGGAGCCAGGAAGGGACAAGGCTGAGGGCACCCCAGCTGGGGGCTCCTACTGTCCGCTGGGCTCCAGGTGCTAGTCCCGGACAGGCTGGGGATGGACAGGACTTCCTTTTCCTCTGCACGGGCCATGTCAGACCCATCTTTGGGAACGTCCCCTGGCTGCAGGAAGCTCCACATCTGTTGTCTGGTAGTCCAGCTCTGAAGGCAGCGCTGCCACTAGCAGCAGCGCAGAAGTGAGGGTGGCATGTATGGTATTGCCACCCTTACTTCTGCACTGCTGCTGGCAGTGGTGCTGCCTTCAGAGCTGGGCACCTGGCCAGCAGCTGCCCAGCTCTGAAGGCAGTAGCACAGAAGTAAGGGTGGCAATACCATGATCTCCCAGCAATAGCCTTGCAACCCCTCCTCCCCACCACCTCTTTTTGGGTTTGAATCCCCAGGGTTACAATACCGTGAAATTTCTGATTTAAATATCTGAAACCATGAAATTTATTATTTTTAAAATCCTATGACTGTGAAATTGACCAAAATGGACCAGAAATTTGGTAGGGCCCTAGTTATAGGACACAAACAAGTAGGATCTTATTTTTACCCTCTAGATCTGCAGGATTGGTTGTTAAATCCAGGTTCATATCCCACTGCCACAAGAGGTCAAAACACACACATGACAGGATTTTCAGAGGGTTTGATAATTTTGCAGCCAATAATGAGATGTGTGTCTATCTGCGTGAAGGCAGAGCTCTCAAACTTCTTCCCAGCACAGACCGTATCTCATTACAGAGATTGCCTCATGGACACCTCCCACCCGTCCTCCATTGCCCACACCCCATTTCCTCACTGCCACCTCATCTCCCCACCTACTCACCCAACTTCTGGCCCACATCTACCCACCCCCACATGCCCACTCATCCCCTGTCTCCCAGTGCCCAGCTCCCCACCCATCCTGCATTGCCCACCTCCCTTGGCCACCACTTCCTCATTGATTCTCTATCGCCCAGCTCCCACTCCTCATGCATTGGCCACTTCCCCATCCATCTCCCAGCCCCGACCTCGCCACACAACCCCCTCCTCACCTATTCCCTATCATCCAGCTCCCACCTCATCCCGCATCTGCTGGCCCCCACCTATCCTCCAGACCCACCTCCCAATCCATCCTCCAACTCCTTACCCATCTCCTGGCCCCCATCTTCCCACCCAATCTCCATTGCCTATTCCTCCACCTCACCCATTGCCTGGCTCCCACCTCCTCACCATTCCTGTGTTGAAGGGGGAGCAGGTTTGCACTGCACACATTTGCCAGTTTCCCTAAAATGTTGCAGTGTCACTTGGAAAGCCAGCCAGTCTCCAAGACGCGTGATGCAGGAGGAGTGGGGCTGATGGTCTGACAGGGACCCCACTCTGCAACAGGGACATTTACATTGTCCTGAGAAGGAGTGATTAGAGGGGGAACATTACAGGGTCTTCCATTTCCTCCTTCCTTGTGGAGGAATTAATTCCTTCATGGACAATGGAGTAGTCTGTTGGCATGCCAGTGCACCCTGACCAATACTCACGTATTGCAGTAGCGAAATATCCCCTTGATATCCACCTCCCGCACAGCAGCATTCACGATGGGGACATGGACCATCTCCGGTCCCAGCCCCACCAGAACCAGGGTCCCGCCCGAGCGAGTGGCCTGAGAAGGAATAACAGAAACAAAATAAATGCAAGTGCTGCCTGCCCATGGAAGGTGACAAGCTCCTGTGTATATAGCAAAAATGGACATTGCTGCCAGTTTTCTGAGCAGGCTATAAAAGGAGTTGATACCCTAAAGCAGTGATTCTCAAACTTTTTTGATCGGGTCCCCGCTTCTGTGTGTCTGTAGTCATTTACACCCCACCCCACCCCCGTTTCCCCCCCAGTGCATATACCCAGCCAGAGTGGAGAACAGCGGTTGCTTGCTGGGGGCCCAGTTCTGAAGGCAGCAGCAGCAGCAGCAGCAGCACAGAAGTAAGGGTGGCAACGTGAAAAGTGGTATTTGACAATATCACTTTTCACAGCAGACTTAGTGCCCCATTGCCAACCTTACTCCTGCGCTGCTGCTGCCACCCCGGGGCTGACAGCCAGAACCCCGCTGCCTCCAAGTGAGCGACTGGGGAAGTGGGGGGAAGGAGAGCCTGAGCCTGGGCTGCCTCCTGGTGAAGGATGAGTCGAGGGAAGAGAGCCTGAATCTAAGTGGTGCGGCTCCAGCTGTCCCCTTTCTCTCCACTTCCCGGGTGTGCACAGCCTTTCTTTATGAGCCCACCCACCAGGGGCTGACAGCCACAGCTCTTAAAAAAAAGCACACAGTTCACGCCTCCCTTGACACATTCCCGCACCTCCCTTGGAAGGCCTACCCCACAGCTTGAGAACCACTGCCCTAAAGCATGTACAGGCTTGTACTTGGGGCAGCTGGCCCATCCTGCAGTTCACACTGCCACAGCTACATTCTCTCTTTAGCATACTAGCTTGATGACAGCTCACACGAGTATGCCTCCTTCAGATGGGAAGCACACTCCCAGCTTCAAGTGTAGACATACCCATAGGTGCTTTTGACGTTTCAGACAGTTTCCAATAAAACCACCCAGATCCTCTTCCCCATCATCCTGTGCATGGAGGTGTCCCATTCTCCTACCCTTCTAAGTCCCAAGGTGGCACTCCACTGCTCTTTGTACATACACAAGGAGGGGACAGAGAGTGGTCAGGACAGAGGGAGCAGTGAGTGGGCTGTGGAGAAGCACATTGCTCCCCCTCAAGCCCTGCAGAGCTTACCAGGAAAAGACAGTACACTGTATGGAGCTGAATTGTTTTTTCTAGTGAGCTCCATGTATGGGTCCTAAGGACCTCTGGCAAGGGAGTCCCTGCTAGTTCAGCTCTCCTGGAGTCTAACTGCCAGGGGGCAGGGAGAAAGGCACTGGGGCAGAGCCGAAGGATAAAATGAACAGGTGCAACCTGCACGGCATTGATGTAATCACCTCTACACTGGGGTTTTGTACTGGGCTGCTCCACTAGTGGCTGAAACACCCCTGTAGACAAGGCCTAAGAAACAAACTATCCCAATTACTCTTATTAATTATTCGTGTAACAGTAGCATCTAGAGGCCGCATGCAAGATTGGGGCTCCACTGCAAGAGACAGTCCCTGAGTCCCTGCCCCAGAAATTAGAATCTAAACAGACAAGCTGGACAGAAAGGGGAACAGGCAGGGTTCAAGGTCACACAGCACTGCAGTGTCGGGAGTGGGATTACAACTCAGCCCTTTTGAGTCACAGTCCAGTGCCCTGCCACAACACTATGCTGTCAAAACATTAAAGTTGATAATAAAATAATTTCACGGCAGGAGTGCTCAGAATGTCTAATAATAACCTGCACATCTATTGATGTATTTATTCTGCCTGAGCTGCATACCAGCACATTATTTTGGATCTCTAAATAACGCTGTCAGTTACTCCATAGCACATACAACTTAGGGTACGTCTACACTATGAGAGTAGTTCGATTTTACTTAAATCGAATTAGTGGAACCGATATTACAAAGTCGAACGTGTGTATCCACACTAAGAACAGTAATTCGACTTTGTGAGTCCACACTAACGGGGCAAGCGCTGACATTGGAAGCAGTGCACTGTGGGCAGCTATCCCACAGTTCCCGCAGCCCATTGGAATTCTGGGTTGAGCCCCCAATGCCTGCTGGGGAAAAAAAATGTGTCAAGGGTGGTTTTGGGTAACTGTTGTCATTCAACCGTCACTCCCGCCCTCCCTCCCTGAAAGCGCCGGCGGGCAATCAGTTCGCGCACTTTTCTGGTGAGTGACAGCGCGGATGCCACAGCACTGCGAGCATGGAGCCTGCTGCGACCATCACTGCAGTTATGGCCATTGTCAACACCTCGCACCTTATCATCCACCTTTTTCAGAGTCAGATGCTGAGAAATCGGGTGGGGAGGCTACGGCAGCACGGTCAGAACATTAAGTCTGAGAGTGGCACAGACCTCTCACAAAGCATGGGACCCCGCGCTGTGGACATCATGGTGGCAATGGGTCATGCTGATGCTGTGGAACGGCAATTCTGGGCCCGGGAAACAAGCACGGACTGGTGGGACCGCATAGTGCTGCAGGTCTGCGATGAATCACAGTGGCTGCAAAACTTTCGCATGCGTAAGGGAACTTTCCTGGAACTTTGTGAGTTGCTGTCCCCTGCCCTGAAGTGCAAGGACACCCGGATGCGAGCAGCCCTGACTGTCCAGAAGCGAGTGGCCATAGCCCTCTGGAAGCTTGCAACGCCAGACAGCTACCGGTCAGTCGCGAACCACTTTGGCGTGGGCAAATCTACCGTGGGGGATGTTGTGATGCAAGTAGCCAACGCAATCGTTGAGCTACTGCTCTCAAAGGTAGTGACCCTGGGAAACATGCAAGTCATCATAGATTCCCAAACTGCGGTGGGGCTATAGATGGAACTCATATCACTATCCTGGGACCGGACCACCAGGCCAGCCAGTACATTAACCGAAAGGGCTACTTTTCAATGGTGCTGCAAGCACTGGTGGACCATAGGGGACGTTTTACAAACATCAACGTCGGATGGCCGGGCAAGGTTCATGACGCTCGTGTTTTCAGGAACTCTGGTCTGTTTAGATGGCTGCAGGAAGGTATTTACTTCCCGGACCACAAAATAACTACTGGGGATGTGGAGATGCCTATAGTCATCCTCGGGGACCCAGCCTACCCGCTAATGCCCTGGCTCATGAAGCCCTATACTGGCGCCCTGGACACTGAAAAAGAACTCTTCAACTACCGCCTGAGCAAGTGCAGAATGGTGGTGGAGTGTGCTTTTGGACGTCTCAAGGGGAGATGGAGAAGCTTACTGACTCGCTGTGATCTCAGCGAAACCAATATCCCCATTGTTATAGCAGCTTGCTGTGTGCTCCACAATCTCTGTGAGAGCAAGGGGGAGATGTTTATGGCGGGGTGGGAGGTTGAGGCAAATAGCCTGGCTGCTGATTACGCACAGCCAGACAGCCGTGCGATTAGAAGAGCCCAGCGGGACGCGCTGTGCATCCGGGAGGCTTTGAAAGCTAGGTTCCTCAGTGAGCAGGATAACCTGTGACTATTAAGTTTGTTTAAAGAGAAGCTGAACCTGCCCCCATTTCTTTACCCACTTAATGTTGACTATCCTCTCCAGTTACATACCCCCTTCACCCCGTTGCCCCCTTCCAACACACCTTTAAAAATAAAATAAATGGAACTTTGTTCATTAACACCGTTTTCTTTATTAAGGGTTTCGTGGTAAAGGGTTGAAACTGGGACGCAGACTGTGGTGGGGAGTGGGCGTAGTGATGGAAAGGACGCTTCTAAACTTGAGGAATGACAGGCTCCTGCTCCTAGAGGGTCCACAGTGGTGGACTGGTTGTTTCAATGGAGCCTGCCACCCCTCCTTTTCGGAACTCTGTGTGTGGTGGCTATGTGACTTTGTGGCGGGGGAGGACGGTTACAGATCCCCTGCTACGTGGCTCTGTCATCCAGGCTAAGGACCCCTGCATAAGATCTGTAACCGCCCTCCCCCGCCACAAACTCACATAGCGCCCCCCCCCCCCCCCCGAACATGAAAACCACCTCCCAGACTGACCAGGGTGCCTAGTGACTGCAATGTGTGTGTGACCTGGTGCTGAACCTGCCCCCATGTCTGTACCCTGGTAAAGGTGACTGTCCTCTCCAATTATCAACCCTCTTTCCCCCCTTCAAACACACTCTCCTCTAAAAGAACCTGACGGAAACAGTAATGAACAGAAACGTATTTTTTATTAACAACTACACAGTTAGGGGATGAAACTGGGACGGGGGCTTGGGTGAGGTGCTTTTGGAGTGAAGGAAAGGACTTATCAAAACTTTGGGAATGAGAGCCGTCTGTTACTTGAGCAGTCTGCAGGAGTGGAGTGACTGTTTTCACGGCCCCTGCCGCCCCTCCTTCTTGGGACTTTGGGTGAGGGGGGTCGGTTAGAGATAGACTGCAGCGGGGCTCTGTCCTCCTGTCTCCGGTCCTGCAGAACATCAACAAGGCACCGGAGCGTGTCCGTTTGCTCCCTCATTAGTCCAAGGAGCGTTTGAGTCACCTGCTGGTCTTCCTGCCGCCATCTGTCCTCCCGTTCGCTGTGTGATCGCTGGTATTGCGACATGTTCTCCCTCCACTGGGTCTGCTGTGCCGCCTCAGCTCGGGAGCAGCCCATAAGTTCGGAGAACATCTCGTCCCGTGTCCTTCTCTTTCGGCACCTAATCTGTGCCAGCCTCTGGGAAGGGGATGCCGGGGTAGGTCGGGAGACACTCGCAGCTGTGGGATGGGAAAAAGGGAGTGAATTCCTCACAAAGATACATTTTTGTGAACAATGAACATAGTCTTTCTCTGTGAACAAGACCTTGCACAGCACTTATCACATGCGCACTCAGGACAAGGTCAAATTTTCGGCCTTCGCATTCAGTGCCTGGGGTCTTGGAGTACAGATCACATAAGCAGGAATTCGGAATTCGGCTAGCAGGCTGACATGGTAAGCCATAGACTTTTGGCTGCTGAAAGCTTAATTTATAGCAGTGCCCTCCTTTTACGTTCAAAGCAGTGCCCCTAGCGTTGGCCAGTTCCTGCTGCTGGCAATCCGGCCAGCATGAACTCTGCCCCTGTCCCATCCCCCTCGCGGCTGTCCGCGGGAAAGATCCCTGTATGCTGCCCCTGTCCCGCCTCCACCGCGTGGCTGTAAACCGCTGGTTACAGTTATGTAAAGGAACAGGCAATCAGTCCCAATACTAACATTCCCCTAATTTAAAGCAAGTCACCATGAGTGATATCACTCTGATGAGGATCTCTGACACAGAGAAAGACCGCATGCTGCGTGAATGCCAGCAAAAACCAGGGCCGTATGCCGCCATGCTGTGCGAGGCACTGATCCTGGAGTACTTGCTGCTAGCCTGGCGCGGAAAAGTTTCCTACCAAGGAGGACACAATAAGGCCGCTCTCCCCAGGAACCTAATGCAAAGGCTTTCAAATTACCTCCAGGAGAGCTTCATGGAGATGTCCCAGGAGGATTTCTGCTCTATCCCCGGACATATTGACACAATTTTCCAGTAGCTGCACTGGCAAGGACTAAAAAGTAGAGCGCCTAGGGCAAAGTAATCATGAAAAACCCATTGTTAATATTCCATTCCTGTTCTGATCAAAATAAATGTTTACATGTTTAAAACACTTACCGACTGATCCTTCCCCTGATTCAGGGTCAGGGTTGGTAAGGGATCTCCGTGAGGGTGATGAAGAGATCCTGGCTGTCTGCTGAAATCAGCGTTGTATGCGCTGTCAACTGCCTCATCCTCCTCATCTCCTTCCTCATCTTCCCCGTCCGCGAAATCTCCGAGGAAGCGGCCGTCGACAATACTCCATTGTCAGAGTCCACAGTCACTGGCGGGGTAGTGGTGGCAGCTGCACCTAGAATAGAATGCAGTGCCTCGTAGAAACGGCATGTCTGGGGCTGGGATCCGGATCGTCCATTTGCCGCTTTGGTCTTCTGATAGCCTTGATTCAGGTCCTTGATTTTCACGCGGCACTGCGTTGCATCCCGGCTGTATCCTCTCTCCGTCATGGCTTTGGAGATCTTCTCGTAGACCTTCGCATTCAGTTTTTTCGATCGCAGCTCCGAAAGCACGGACTCATCGCCCCACACAGCGATCAGATCCAAGACTTCCCGATCAGTCCATGCTGGGGCCCTCTTTCTATTCTGCGATTGCATGGTCACCTCTGCTGGAGAGCTCTGCATCATTGCCAGTGCTGCTGAGCTCGCCACGACATCCAAACAGGAAATGAGATTCAAACTGCCCAGACAGGAAAAGGAATTCAAATTTTCCCGGGGCTTTTCCTGTGTGGCTGGTCAGAGCATCCGAGCTCGGACTGCTGTCCAGAGCGTCAACAGAGTGGTGCACTGTGGGATAGCTCCCAGAGCTATTAGCGTCAAATTCCATCCACACCTACCCTAATTCGACATGGCCATGTCGAATTTAGCGCTACTCCCCTCATCGGGGAGGAGTACAGAAATCGATTTAAAGAGACCTCTATGTCGAACTAAATAGCTTCGTTGTGTGGACAGGTGCAGGGTTAATTCGATTTAACGCTGCTAAATTCGACATAACCTCCTAGTGTAGACCAGGCCTTAATGATGTTCTCAATGGGTCTTCAATATCCCACCTGGGCTATATTCTTGGCTCTTGGCACCTGACCCAAGAAGGATCAATTCTCTTTCAAGCCTGGGATTGAGAAGTTTTCTGAAGAAAACACTGCTTAGTCACAAGTGCTGTTATTTGCACAGGCCTACGTGACTGCTGACAGGTTCCGCAGTGCTCCAGACCACAGCAAGTGGGAGCTGCAGAGCACAGAGATAGGCATGTGCATCCTCATTGCAGGGACTGGCTCATACCAGGGACCCAGCCTCACTGTAACTAAGGATATCTCAGCTCTTTGATACTGCTCTGGCAGCCAGAGATCTACAGATCTCTAGGTTTCAGAGTAGCAGCCGTGTTAGTCTGTATCCGCAAAAAGAACAGGAGTACTTGTGGCACCTTAGAGACTAACAAATTTATTAGAGCATAAGCTTTCGTGGGCTACAGCCCAGTTCTTCGGATGCATATAGAGTGGAACATATATTGAGGAGATATATATACACACACAGAGAGCATGAGCAGGTGGGAGTTGTCTTACCAACTCTGAGAGGCCAATTAAGTAAGAGAAAAAAACTTTTGAAGTGATAAGATAGTACTGGGCTATCTTGATTATCACTTCAAAAGTTTTTTTCTCTTACTTAATTGGCCTCTCAGAGTTGGTAAGACAACTCCCACCTGCTCATGCTCTCTGTGTGTATATATATCTCCTCAATATATGTTCCACTCTATATGCATCCGAAGAAGTGGGCTGTAGCCCACAAAAGCTTATGCTCTAATAAATTCGTTAGTCTCTACGGTGCCACAAGTACTCCTGTTCTTTTTACAGATCTCTAGAGATCTTCTAGAGAAAGGGCCCTAGCTCCAGGATTCTGATGATGCTGAAAATCCAGACCATAATTTTCAAATGTCTGAAGTCCTCTTAGACCATGAGTTCAATACAGTCACAATGATGTTATAGCAATTGTATGACAGGTGGAATGTATGGGACTAGATCTGCACAAGGAGGAATCAATATGCAGATCTCTACCCGCCTGGCAGATGATCAGCCACCTTCGTGGAATCACTATGCTCCAACAACCCCCCCAAAAAGGGAGAGGCAGAAAAGTGACATTGTTCCCCTTCTCCCAGTGGAGGTTCCCAGGAAAAGATGATGTTGCCAAACAGAGTATGAATCAGTGTCTAATCTCAGATATGAGGCTAGGTTACACTCCCCCACAACACAAAGTGCAAGAGACGCCAAAATCCCACTGCTTGCAAATATAGCTCAGTTGTTACTAGGCTGCAGAGCAGCACTCCTGAGACAGGAGCTATCTGTAGTGCAGCTTGTTTCAAAATCCCAGTGCTTCCGGGCACTACTTCCTCTAGGCTTCACTCATCTCGGTTAGTCACAGAAAACTTATGCAAATAGGTCTTTATTTAACTTAGAAATTGCCGAGACCCTGATTGCAAAATCAGTGGGGTCAGTGTAAACAATGGTAATGTTTTCTGCAGTAAATATAGACTCATAGTACATTAATATTACATCAGAGGGAGAGCTCATGTGATCATCTAGTCAAGACAGCATGGAAATGTAGGGCTGGATGAGACCTCAAGAGGTCATCCTGTCCAGCCCCCTGCACTTGGGCAGGACCAAGTAAACCTAGGTGAGCCCTGACAGGTGGCTGTCCTACCGGTTCTTAAAAACTTCCAATGACGGGGATTCCACAAACTCCCTTGGAATCCTGTTCCAGAGCTTAACTACCCTTAGAGTTAGAAAGTTTTTCCTAATATCTAACTTAAATCTCCCTTGCTGTAGACTAAGCTGATTACTTCTTGTCCTGCCTTCAGTGGACATGGAGAGCAATTGATCACAGTCCTCTTTATAACAGCCCTTAACATATCTGAAGAACATTATCGGGTCCCTCCTCAGTCTTTTCTCAAAACTAAACATGTCCAGTTTTTATTACTTTCCCTCATACGTTAGGTTTTCTAAATGTTTTATAATTTTTGCTGTTCTCTGGACTCTCTCCGGTTTGTCCACACCTTTCCTGAAGTGCAGCACCGAGAACTGGATACAATACTCCAGCTGAGGCCTCACCAGTGCCAAGCAGAGCAGAACAATTCTGTCCCGTGTGTTACATATGACACTCCTGTTAATACACCCTAAAATGATAGCCTTTTCTGCAACTTTATCACATTGCTGGCTCATAATTTGTGATCTACTCTAACCCCCAGCTCCTTTTCAGCAGTGCTACCACCTAACCAATTATTCCCCATGTTGTAGTGGTGCATTTGATTTTTCCTTCCTAAGTACAGTACTTTGCACTTGCCTTTATTGAATTTCATCTTGTTGATTTCAGACCAATTCTCCTATTTGTCAAGGTTGTTTTGAATTCTAAGCCTGTCCTTCAAATTACTTGCAACCCATCCCAGCTTGGAGTCATCTACAAATTTTATAAGCGTGGTCTCTGCTCCATTATTCAAGTCATTAATGAAAATATTGACGAGTACCGGACTCAGGACTAACCTCTGCAGAACCACATTAGATAGGCCTCCCAGTTTGACAGAAAACCATAGAATCATAGAATATCAGGGTTGGAAGGGACTTCAGGAGGTGATCTAGTCCAATCCCCTGCTCAAAGCAGGACCAATCCCCATTGCTAAATACTTTTTGAGCACAGTCTTTCAACCATTTGTACACCCACCTTTATAGTCATTTCATCTAGACCATATTTCCTTAGTTTGGCTATGAGAATGTAATGTGGGAATGTATCAAAAGTAGGGCTGTCAAACGATTACAAAAAATTAATTGCAATTAATCATGCAATTAAAAAAAATCAATAGCGATTAATTGCACTGTTAAACACTAATAGAATACCATTTATTTAAATATTTTTGAATGTTTTCTACATTTTCAAATATATTGATTTCAATTACAACACAATAAAAAGTGTATAGTGCTGACTTTATATTTAAGTATTTGCACTGTAAAAAAACAAAAGAAATTGTATTTTTCAATTCACCTAATACAAGTACTGTAGGGCAATCTCTTTATCATGAAAGTTGAATTTACAAATGTAGAATTATGTACAAAAAAACCCTGTATTCAAAAATAAAACAATGTAAAATTTTAGAGCCTGCAAGTCCACTCAGTCCTATTTCTTGTTCAGCCAATCACTCAGACAAACAAGTTTGTTTACATTTGCAGGTGATAATGCTGCCCGCTTCTTGCTTATGTCACCTGAAAGTGAGAACAGCAGTTCTCATGGCACTGTTGTAGCCGGCGTCGCAAGATATTTACGTGCCAGATGCGCAAAAGACTCATATGTCCCTTCATGCTTCAACCACCATTCCCGGGAACATGCGTCCATGCTGATGACGGGTTCTGCTCGATAACAATCCAAAGCAGCGAGGACCGACACATGTTCATTTTCATTATCTGAGTCAGATCCCACCAGCAGAAGGTTGATTTTCTTTTTTGGTGGTTCGGGTTCTGTAGTTTCCGCATTGATGTGTTGCTCTTTTAAGACTTCTGAAAGCATGCTCCACACCTCGTCCCTCTCAGATTTTAGAAAGCACTTCAGATTTTTAAACCTTGGGGCGAGTGCTGTTGCTATCTTTAGAAATCTCACACTTGTACCTGCTTTGTGCTTTGTCAAATCTGCAAATCAACTACTACGTGACCCCAGGAGGAGAGACCGAAGCTTGAGCCCACCCAAGCCCCACCACCCCTGGTGGGGGGCCAAAGCCAAAAGGCTTCAGCCCCAGGCAGAGGGCCTATAATCTGAGCCCCAGTGCACAGGGTTGAAGTCCTCAGGCTTTGGCTTCAGCCCCAGGCAGTGGGGCTCGGGTTTCAGCTTCAGTCCTAGGCCTCAGAAAGTCTAAGACAGCCCTGGTGACCCCATTAAAACGGGGTCGTGACCCACTTTGGAGTCCCAACCCACAGTTTGAGAATCACTGCACTACAGTACTTTTATGAGGTGAGTTGAAAAATACTATTTCTTTTGTTTATCATTTTTACAGGGCAAATATTTTTAATAAAAAATAATATACACTTTGATTTCAATTACAACACAGAATACAATATATATGAAAACGTAGAAAAACATCCAAAATATTTAATACATTTCAATTGGTGTTCTATTATTTAACAGTGCGATTAAAACTGCGATTAATCGCGATTCATTTTTTTTAGTTAATTGCGTGAGTTAACTGCGATTAATCCACAGCCCTAGTCAAAAGCATTACTAAAATCAAGATATATCAGATCTAGTGCTTCCCCGTAGCATTAGGCAAGTAACCCTGTTAAAGAAGGAAATTAGGTTGGTTTGGCATGATTAGTTCTTGACAAATCCATGCTGGATATTCCTTATAACCAGAAGACATCTGGTCGATGATCAGTCCCATAATTGTAGGCACAAATACTAGCATTGCTATGGCAATCTAATGGATAGCAATGAGAATCCTGCACAAATACTGAGGGGAAGATGGGACCAGTGCTTGAGAGCCTAGAGATGGAAAAGGCCCATCAAGTCAGAGCTGTTCCCTAGAATACATTACCCTATGTTTTGTCTGTACCATTCTACATCCTAGCAGAATGCACAGTAGGGGGTATGGCCCTGTGATTCAGCCTGCATTTTCACTTACTTGGCTTCATTTCAGTGCTCCTAGTTCTTACTACAACTAGCCTTCCAACAGCACTGCTAGGGTACAAAGGGTACATGAAGCAAGTTGCCCAGAAAAGCTCACAAGGCAAACAATGCATACATACACAAGCCAAGGGACAGTGTGTGAAATTTGGGGTAAGACAGAAGAAGAAGGTGCTTGGTGGACAAAATCTCGGAGACAATTCCAGGCTTGAGAGGAGTGGGGGGCAAGTCATGAGTGGGAGGAGACACAGGAAGCAGTGAGGACAGTATATGAAAGATGAAGAGGGGACATATGACAAATTGGGGATGCTAACAGATAACGGAGTGAGGAGATGAAGAGCCATTGAAGGAGATACTGTAGAAGTCAGCAAGGCAGGAGGAGAATGGGAAAACACAACATCAATCAAGGATGGGAAAACACAACAGTTCTGCCAATCACCATTACCCACAGAAGACCACGGCCAATTGGGAGCCAACACAACACATTCCCTTGGGCTGATGCAACCCTCTCTTTCTTGCATGCTGTGTGCTGCTAGCTGCAAGGGAAGTGGAGCTGCTCACCTCAATCAATGGCCAACATAGACATCTACAAACAGGAGAGGTGAAGGAGCAAGGAGAGGACACAATGCATAAAGAACTCAGCACCCTCTCTATGCCACACGTCAGTGCAGAGTACTGCACAGTAAGCCAGAGACCATCCCTGGAAATACAAATCAGGGCCTATGTAGTCAGAGAGTCTAGGGGTCCAACTAGGGACATCCTAAAAGGACCCAGTTTTCAGAAATTATTAAGCACCTGCCCTGTGAAATTCAGGCTTCTTTAAAGTTAGGCACCCAAAAATCATAGCAGCTTTGGAATATTTAGGCCAAGGTCCCCTGCACAGAGGAAAAGAGCACTTCCAGTCCCTGATAGCATGGGGAGGGCATGGCTACCCCATGGCACAGAATTGCAGCTCTCCTGCAGGGGAGCAGAGCAATATTATTTCTGCATATGCACACTCGACTAAGTTCTGCCCTGAGATACACACACACAAGTTAGAGGGAAGTAAATGCACATATGCTATCTACCACTAACTCTGCTTAAGGTGGCACAGAGGACTGACAGCTCCATTGCAAGCCTTGGCTCTGACACAGATCCACCACGAGGTAAATTCAGCCAAGTGGCCTCAGGGAGACTATGGTGGGTGCAGCCATCCGTCTGCCTGAACAAGCGGCTGCACGCCAGCAAAGGACTGAAATCTCCATTGTCATGCATTGACTCTGCCCTGCCGGTAGAGGAGTCTGGCCAGTAAAGTGGGTTTCTCACACAGTTTCACCTCTCATTTTATTTTTAGCCACTCCAATGACCAACCTGAAAGGAGAGAAGTAAATGCTGGCACTGATCTTGGATAGGGGAAGGAGGAACTCACGTAAATGCCAGTTTGGATGCTGGCCTCTGCCCCGGAGCACTCCATGGTTATGTCAGGCATGCAGTTAAGCAAACCTTGCACCATGCAGGCCATGTCCTTTGGGGTTTCTTTCTTTATCTGAATGGTGAAGTCTGCCCCAATCTCTTTGGCTTTTTCCAGGCGGGAGGCGGATAAATCTGGGGAAGGAAGAAATAAATCACAGAATTGCAGCTCGCTGACAAACGTCATGCAAGAAAAGATGTCACACAGAAAGGTCCTGCAGCAAGCATGCCCAGTGGGGCATGGGCACACTGTATGCACACAATGCAGGCACATTGGGTGGAAAAGTCTGGTTCCCCTTCAGAACTCCCCCAGCCTGACTGTGCGCGGATGGGGTAGGAGATCAGCTCTCCTCTCTGGGCTGGTGGGGAAAAGATGTGCAACAAGCAACTTAAAGGCACAAGAGATGCCAACAGGACTCTGGCCACAGGGAAAGTTGCTGGTTTCAAAGACGCTGAGGTCTTAATATTCTGAAGCCCATAGACAAGTCATTGTGACCAGGGCATGTAGCAAAGGTGCAGCTGCAGGCACCTGACAACAATGAGGTTCTCTACAGATGTAACATTATCACCATGTAAAAACAGCAAAGAGTCCTGTGGCACCTTATAGACTAACAGATGTATAGGAGCATGAGCTTTCGTGGGTGAATACCCACTTCTTCGGATGCATGAATCCGACGAAGTGGGTATTCACCCACGAAAGCTCATGCTCCTGTATGTCTGTTAGTCTATAAGGTGCCACAGGACTCTTTGCTGCTTTTACAGATCCAGACTAACATGGCTACCTCTTTGATAATTATCACCATGGTTATTCATGATTTGTACCAAATTAGCAAACTGCCTAGAAGTCCCGGCCCCTCTGTGCTGACTGCTGTACAACTATGGATAAAAGAAGGGGTCCTTGCTCCAAATCGCTTAAAATCAACATATAAGACAAGAGACAGTTGGCAGAGAGGGTAAGCAGATGGGAGAGAACATAAGAATGGCCATACGTCATCAGATCAAAGGTCCATCTAGCCCTGTATCCTGTCTTCCGACAGTGGCCAATGCCAGGTGCCCCAGAGGGAATGAACAGAACAGGTAATCATCAAGTGATCCATCCCATCACCCATTCCCAGCTTCTGGCAAACAGAGGCTACAGACACCATCCCTGCCCATCCTGGTTAATAGCCATTGATGGACCTATCATCCATGAATTTATCAAGTTCTTTTTTGAACCCTGTTATAGTCTTGGGTTTCACAACATCCTCTGGCAGAGTTCCACAGGTTGACTGGGTGTTGTGTGAAGAAATACTTGCTTTTGTTTGTTTTAAACCTGCTGCCTATTAATTTCATTTGGTGACACCTAGTTCATGTGTTATGAGAAGGAGTAAATAACACTTTCTTATTTACATAAGGAGCATAAAGTAACAGTGAGAAAATTATGAAGAAGCGTAATATACAGTGATCACAGTCTACCAGCTGCCTAACCATAACTTGCCTTGCTGGTGAATTCAATACCATCACTTTGGCAGCAAATGCATGGAGACCAGAGCATTGCTTGGTGTCTGGCATTAAGGCCTATGGGAATTCTTCTTAACCAGAGGGGTCTATCCCTTTGAGGCCAGCACACTGTAACACGGTTGAGAAACAGGTGGTGGGGAGGGAATTCCACAGAGCTGCTAGGAAAGTTTCCAAATTTCTTATAAGGGTTCCCTTTAGCTTCATGTTCTCTGGGTCTTTGGGGAAGAAATCTGCTCTGGAAAGGAGGACAGTATCCATGGTGAAGGATACCACTGCATGGCTGCCAGATGCAGGACTGTGGTGAAACCTTTGGGTTCCCACATGTAATAAATCATTGCGGGCTATTTGCTAAGGTGCAGATTATGACCGTGGACATCCTCTCTGCACATTTCCTCCCCCCAGCAGCCAAGCCTGGGGGGAGGAAAGGAGGGAAATCCCTCTTCCTGATTTTGCTGTGACACCAGTTTCATGGTTAGATTCCAAGCATCCACCTCCATGAGGATATGGAAAGGAAATCGGGGAGAGGCCACCTGTATGCCCTAGATTGTCTCCTTCCCTTTTTTAGCATTATTTTTATTGGGCCATTGCACAGTTGCTGGGGAATAAGTTTGCTCTTTTCAGCCCTTTAGTGACAAAGACAGCCTTTTGAAAGGGCAGGTGTACCTCCCCATCAAGGAGAGGACAGGCCTGGGGGATGTCCCCATCAAAATCCTTGGCCTCATGACAAGAGCAGGGCTGAAGCAGAGGGACAATGACCCATTTAATAACCGGTGCAGGAGCTGGCAGCACTTAGAGGTCCATTCCTTATTGATGGGGAGCAGCTAGGAGACTTGCCTCCATAGCAGGAATGGGTGCCTGGCTCCCTTTAACTGCAAGTACCAGTCATAAGAACGGCCATACTGGGTCAGACCAATGGCCCATTTATTCCAGTATACTGTCTTCCAACAGGTGGCCAGTGCTAGACGCTTCAGAGGGAATGAACAGAACAGGGCAATTATTGAGTGATCCATCCCCTGTCATCCAGCCCCAGCTTCTGGCAGTCAGAGGCTAGGGACACCCAGAGCGTAGGGTTGAATTCCTGATCAAACTGGCTAACAGCCACTGATGGACCTATCCTCCATGAACTTACCTAATTCGTTTTTGAACCCAGCTATACTTTTGGCTTTCACAACATCCCCTGGGAACGAATTCAACAGGTTGACTGTGCATTCTTTGAAGAAGTACTTCCTTTTGTTTGTTTTAAACCTGCTTTTAATTGCATTGTGTGAGCCCTAGTTCTGGTGTGACATGAAAGGGTAAATAACAATTCCTTATTCACTTTCTCCACACCAGTCATGTTTTTATAGACTTCTACCATATTCCCTCTTAGCCATCTCTTTTCCAAGCTGAACAGTCCCCAGTCTTTTTAATCTCTCCTCATACAGAAGCAGTTCCATACTTATAATAATTTTTGTAACCTTCTCTGTAATTTTTCCAATTCTTATACATCTTTTCTGACATTGGGCGAGCAGAAATGCATTGCGTGGGTCTGCGTCATTTATTCTACCTTTCAGCTATTTACGTCCTGCTATAGACGCAATAGGAAAATATCTCCACAAACAGATGAATTTGAAATGTGCTATGCAGATAAAGAGTTTTATAGGCAAATATTTTACAAGTATGACTAAAACAAAATATTCCACCGGGAAGTGCAGTAAAAATGTCTGGGCAAATAATGGTTGGAGAGGCGTTCCTCCTAATGCCAACATGAAAAGTATTTTCCTGAAGGCAGCCAGCCTCCTACAGTTCAAAGAAGGGTGATCTCGCTCCTCATCACAGATAACATGGGAAACATTTGAACAAGACTGCCCCATAGTGGGCATTTTTGAGCCTCTTGCTGTCTGAGTAACAGCATCTGTGATGCAGGTGGCTTGGGGAGGACCAAATGTCAGGGACAATTACAGAGGCCTCCGTGATAGCTTCACCATCTGACGGAACTTCGTGGATGACCAATCAACATTTGTCACACTACGCACAGATTTTATTTCTATAGCACCTCAAGGATGGCAAAGCACTCGGTTAGCACCACAACTCTTGAAGAATGTGTCTTTAATGAGCAGGTGGAGCATCAGTTTTATGCCTCAGTCTGAAGACTGAAACAATAATTGCAATGCTGATGAACATGCATCCTCCTAGCTGTGAAGGGTGCAGTTGGGGGAGGGATAGCTCAGTGGTTTGAGCATTGGCCTGCTAAACCCAGGGTTGTGAGTTCAATCCTTGAGGGGGCTACTTAGGGATCTGGGGCAAAATCAGTACTTGGTCCTGCTAGTGAAGGCAGGGGGCTGGACTCGACCTTTCAAGGTCCCTTCCAGTTCTAGGAGATAGGATATCTCCATTAATTTTACACCTCTACCCCGATATAACGCTGTCCTCGGGAGCCAAAAAATCTTACCGCGTTATAGGTGAAACCGTGTTATATCGAACTTGCTTTGATCTGCCGGAGTGCACAGCCCCCCCCCCCACCTCCCCAGGAGCGCTGCTTTACCACGTTAGATCTGAATCCATGTTATATTGGGTCGCATTATATCGGGGTAGAGGTGTAGTTTCTATGTGGGCTCTGGCCTGGGAAACATTTCAGTAAACCTGTGCTAATTAAGCACAGTCCTATTTATATCTGCCTTCACTGGTCATTAAGATGCAGAAGGAAAAACTGGACAGAGAACGGGTCTGCTGAAGACACCTACATGCCTCATACAGACACCAGGTGATGATCTTCACATGGGTACCTAGCATAGCTTTGTCCTCCCACCTGGCACTTCTGCTGCTAATTTGTACAGTGACCTGCCACACAGAAAGAGCAGCCTTTTTCAGATATGTGAGAACGAGCAGTGTTTTAAGGGTTAAAAGAAGATCTTACCAGTGATTACTACCTGGGCAGCACCCATCATCTTGGCGACGAGCAAGCAAACTAGCCCAATGGGTCCTTGAGCAACAGGAAAGGAAAAGGAGATGTCAGAATGCAGGAAAATCACGATCACTTTGAAGTGAGTGTAAAGCTCGCTGGGTTGGGGGTATAGCAGGGCTCCAGGGAGTATTAACACTGGGATTATGGCAGATGTCATGATCTGCTGCAGTGCACTGAGAATGGCAGCGGGCATGGCTGTTATTGTTCCAGGTTTGGGGCTGGCAGTGAGGAGAATACTGCCAGACTCCTAGGTATCTTGTTACCACCCAAACTGCCTGTTTAGCCACAACATGCACTTCAAATCCATTTTGGAGCAGGGCTGGCCAAGGAGTGCACTGCTGCCCAAGGTCACCCTCAGCCTCAGTACAGAAATGTGGGCCATGGAGACTGGAGTGGTCAGCACACAATGCTCCATCCTGAACCTAGAAACCAGGCTGGTCACTCTGTTGCATTTCTCTGTGACAGAGCACTCATGACAGGTGGGAAGCACAAGGCACAAGGTGGGTTATTCCATACCAGCCCCACAGATTAAGACTTTGGATCCCAGAGTGACTCCGCCCCTTCGGCAGGCATGGATTCCCACAGAAAGTGGTTCAATGAGGGCCCCTTCTTCAAAGGTGACGTTATCTGGAAGCCTGCAAGAACCAGAGACACAGGAAAGTCACAATAGGGGCTTTTACTGGTTGTGGAGTGAAGCTAACATTTTACGATCCACAGGACCATGTCTGCAAAGATTAGTGTCTAAGCTGTGCTGGCAAAATGCCCTTATAATCGGAATAAAACACAGACCTGAGCACTGAATAAGGGGCTACTATGCAACTAACTACCCATCAGACTCTGCAATCTCTCTTTTGGCAGGCACAATTTAGGCACCCACCCTAGAAAACATGATGCTTGTTGTTTGCTGCAATGATTCGTGAGGATGTTCAACAATGTGCTGTGGGGAAGAGGTGTGCCCTACCTTCATGGATGGGTACGGGAGAGAAGGCTTCTGCACCTTCAACTTCTATCATTGTTCTATTCCTGGAGGAGAAGGGGAATGTGCTGCAGATCATCCACTCTTCAGGTTAACAAGGGAAGTGTTCCCCTAGGTGACTCCTGCCAGACCCATGAAATGCTATAGCTTGTAGAGGTGGCCACTTCATCTCACAAAGCAAAGGGACATATGATAAGACATCTCCCTATTCATTACCCCATCATACTCTATTGCTGGTCACCAACCAGTGGGTTGGCCTGAGATTCATACAAATGTGTGGTATATACAAAGAGTTTAACACTTGGTAACTAGGTCCTAGCACTCACTCTCCCAAGAAGAATCGAAGCCCTTGGCTCTCCATAGTCAGTGGAGTAACTAACACCTGGTGCAAAGAGGGAGTCAAATGGCCCCAAACCACAGTGGCAGTGTCTTGTATGCAGTTGAAACAGGAGTTAGTGCATTTCTCGATTTACAGGTTTGTTCTTTCTTCAGTGTACCTGGAACTCCCTGTTCCACACGGGCCTCAAAAGGGGAGCTAACTCCATAGATTAAATATCTACATGGCACTGCCACAGAGTATTTCCAGGGTGGATACGCTGGACCCAATTCATCCCCAGCACGATTCTACTGAAGTCAGAGCAGTTATGCATGGATGAATTTGGACTGCTAGGTTTTCTAATGCTCCAATTCAGTAAAGTACTTCAGCACATGCTTAACGTTAAGCTTGTGCTTAAGTCCCATTGCAATCAAGCAATACGGATGCTCATATGCTTAAATATTTTGCTGAATTGGAGCCCAAGTGAGTTTCTCTGACAACCAGGATGTGACCTTTGGCATCAGTGAGGTCAAAATTGTCTTCAGTGTTGCACAAAGGCTAGATAAGCAGAGGTACTGGCTGCCTGGGACAATCAGAACCAGTCTAGGTCTTCTCAGTTAATAACTGAGCAAATCATATTGCAGGTTTAGCAGTTCTTGCAGTGCTTTCTACAGAGCAGCAACGGGGCTGGCTCTCCTTGACGAATGAGGAAAAGCCCTTCCTGGGGTTTCCAACAGCAGAACCCAAAAAACCATCAGGCCTTACCTTGCCTTGTAGAAATGAGAGCAAGAAGAGAGAGGATTTAAGAAAAGGAAACCCTTTGGGGTTAAAGCAGTGACAAAGTCATACGAAATCTGCAGGAAAGAAATGTCTAACTACTTGCTGTCATAAAGTTCTCAGATACCACGGTGAAGAGTGGAGATAAAAACAAAAACAAACAAACACATAAATAAATAATCCCTAGCTCTTCTACAGTACTTAGCATCCGTAGCTCTAATAGTGCATTACACAGGAGGTCAGTACAAAGGAGGTCAGATTAAGTTCTAGATCACATTCCCAAACACTTGGCAACCAGGCCTCAATCTGAACCCCACCCATGCCAGGGGCATCCTGGGAAATAAGAAGCGCTTCATGTAACTAGATTACTATCCCCATTGTGCAGATGGCTGAGGGAGAGAGGGAGGAGCCATATGGCTAACTCCACACAGGGAGTGGTTATCTGTAGGCAGAGGGAGTGTGTGACTGACTTGTAGCAAAAGCTGGCATTGTGTGCATAATATCGGCACAGGTTTCCATCATCGGGAGGTGTCGCACAGAAGAAGATAGTCGGAGACAGATTGTAGCGTCCGATTTTGCAGAATTCATCGATGTCTCGCGGAGCACCAGGCTCAATGGCCACTCGATCGCCTGAGTGAGTGAAAGGAAAGTGGGGTGAGACAAGGAGTGTGTGGGCACAGCACCATGTGGAGACCTGAATGCTCAAGAGGGACGCCAAGGAAGGAAGAGATCTACCCTGTTCTTTAAACACCCACTGAAAGACAAAGTGGTCTTTGATACACTTGAATCTATTTCCCTAAGGCCATGCTACGGAGGACGCATCACCCAGCCCCAGGGACCCAGCCATACACATTGTTCATCATTACAGAAGGAAATATAATATGCAAGAGGCAGACAGACACTAAGAGGATGTCGGATCAGTCACATGCAGAGCTACCTACATCTTCCCCTCGGTCTAATCACTGTAAATTGGCAGCTTTCCTATTCCCATCAGAAAGCTAGAGTTTGTCACAGAGTATCACTGAGTGGTTTCTGAGATCTCCTGCAATTAGGAACTAAACGGAATCACCATGCAGGATCTGTTGGCAAACGTTCGATTTTAATGGCAATCACTGTACTTGCTCTCCAGACTGACAGTTATGATGGGAAGGGAGGCTGGGCTCCTGGTAAAGACCTGGAAGCGCATGTAGGAGTCAGGAGATCAGTATCCAAAATACATAGAGCACAAAATCCCCTTACTCCCATGTGGGAGAGCTCCACATTGCCTGATCAATCCTCAGACAGCTCAGAGTGGCAAAGGGGCAGTTGTTCACCTGCTCCACAGTCAGGTTTTCTGAGATTCATAAAACATCCAAAATGCTTCCAGCCCTTTTCACTCAGCACCAGAAAGCCAATAATTGGGCAAATCCCTCAGTGAGGCTGTGGTCATCTCTCTAGCTCAGAGGTCCCCCTCAGGATGTCCAGGCAGATGGAGGGCCCTTTGGTCATTACTATTGTTTATTAATTACAGAGTGGCATCAGCCTACTCAGCACTGCACAGAACACAGAGAAAGATTTAGTCCCTGCCCCATAGATCTAACTCTGGGGCCAAACTCTGCTCTGTGTTACACCTATTTAAATCTGGAGTCACTCTAATGAAGCTAACAGTTACCCTAGATTTACAGTGGTGTAAATGAGAAATAATGCACCACATTTCTTAGTAAGCCAGCACCTAACCGTCAATGTGAGATGTCCTCAACTTCCGGAGCACGTACACACAGCAAAAGGAAGTTATGATACACCTCTACCTCGATATAACACTGTCCTCGGGAGCCAAAAAAATCTTACCGCATTATAAGTGAAACCGCGTTATACTGAACTTGTTTTGATCCACTGGAGTGCGCAGCCCTGCCCCCCTGGAGCACTGCTTTACCACGTTATATCCGAATTCGTGTTATATCGGGTCGTGTTATATCGAGGTAGAGGTGTATTGAGTTAATTGGCTCAATAAAAGGGTTTACAAGCAGCAAGAGTGACTTACATGCATGGTCTACAAAGGCTTTATGGTCTCGCTTGGATTGCACATTTAACACATATCCTTTAAATACACAACAGGGCATGTGCAATATTCAAATCATATTAGCATTCTCCAAAAGGTCAAAGCAAGTGATTCCTAAGAAGTGCCATGAAGTCAGATATCCAAAGTGAGTAATGGATGGCAGTGAGCTTTGTCGTTTGTGAGGGGACAGTGTTGGACAAATCACAACAGATCTCAATCTGCCCAATGTACTGTGCAATAAAGCAGGGACAGGAGACAAAACCCAAGAGGAGCTGTTTTTATTGTAACATCTTACTCTAGGTTTGATTTTCAATAAAAGAGAGACAGATTTGGCTTGGAAGGGCTGGTGGTTGGTTAGGAGGATTTGTGCAAGGGGTGAAGAGAGTAGTGAACCAACAGATAAAGGACAACAGCTGTGTTTTAGGTAGATAAAGGTGCAAACCATAACACTGGAACCCAGCTCTGGCTCCTAAACCCCAAGTCCAGTGGTGCTGGGACCTGCACACCAGTTTTAACCCCATATAAAGGCAGAGTAATTTATGAAATTCAAATGCAAGTTAAGATTTTCATCTAAGGCCTTTTCTGGCCCCCATTATCATAGTACCCCAGCATCTCACAATCTTTAACGTACTGATTTTCCCAACACCCCTGTGAGATAGGGGGTGCTATTATCCCCACTTTACAAAAGGGGAACAGAGGCAAAAGGAGATTAAGTGACTTGCCCAAGATCACCCAAGAAGTCTAGCGTAGCAGGGGACTGAGCCCAGGAGTGCTGAGTTCCAAGTTGGCACTCACATCACTGGACCATCTTTCTCCTCTTTTTATCACTCCTAAACTGAAGGTTTTGGCTTAGGCTTCTCTGGTTTGCAGGATTCCTAATGTTTCATCAATGCACAATGAACATTTACCATTTCCTAGCCGGCTACCCTCTCAACCTCATCACAACAGAGAAAGTACATATCAGGCAACCGTCCACAAGATTCAAGGAAGCTGCTCACCTGGCTTCAGATGGGTTACTGATGACCCCACTTTGATGACGGTTCCGGATGCCTCATGCCCTAGCACCATGGGCTTCTTTATGATAAAGTCCCCAATTCTACCATTCTGCCAATAGTGGACATCAGACCCACAGATCCCGACTGAATGCATCCTCAGCAGCACCTCTGGCAAAGAAAGAAAGAGGCATAAACCAGAGACCAACTGCATCAGAACAGAATTAGGCCAATGCTGAGAGCACTTTTGAAAATCTCATTCTAATGTTTATCACTAGAAAATATACTAGTGGACAATCCTGCACTAGCCCTGGGGGTGGACTACACAAGTTTCAATAGGTTTTCCATCATCTTCTTCCCTCTATTTCTTCACCTTCCTAATCCGTTCCCCATCATTTACTAACATGTTTCATAGTATCACATTTGCAATTACATCCTATAGGACAGTCAACATTTATGAGCTACTTACTGAAATCTGAACATTCTAGATAAGAACCTAAAACTTCCAAGAGCTTAAAATAAAATACATCTCTTGTAAATGAAGGCAAATGTAATCTAAGAGGAGAGCTCAAGTTGGGTGCCAAATGTGACCTTTGATTAAATATGATTCACAGAACTTCTGGCTACTTGAATAATTTTCAGTTAGAATGGTGTACTATGCACTTGAACGCAGCCATAAAGCATATATACTTCAGGGTTAGGGTAATCAGATTATCAAGATGAAATTATGTTTAGTGTTTCCGATCACATGATAAGCAGCAAGTATCAGTGGGTAGCCGTGTTAGTCTGGATCTACAAAAACAACAAGGAGTCTGGTGGCACCTTAAAGACTAACAGATTTATTTGGGCATAAGTTTTCGTGAGTAAAAACCTCACGAAAGCTTATGCCCAAATAAATCTGTTAGTCTTTAAGGTGCCACCAGACTCATGATAAGCAGCCTGAGGCATCAAAATCCCAATGGAATTTCCATTTTACAATCTTGTTATCTGAATGAGGCCAGAATGGAGTTTCTAGCTAATTTTTCCTTCTCTAGTTTCTATGGGCCCAATCCTGAGAAGTGCAGATCATTTCCAACTCCCATCAGCACCCCTTTGTGACATTGTTCTCTTTCAGAGGAAGGTAATATGAAGCTCACAAACACTGCTGGTTATTTAGATGTTATTAAAATGACCTAGTCTCTCGCCCAACTTTATTTACACCTTCTTCCTTCACAGTGCAAGTCCCATCCACTTACACTTCAGCAGAGTGGATGCAGGTAGGTCTAAAGGAAGAGAACTAATTTTCCAGACCTTATGCATCATTTCTCAATAGGACCCTCAGGATTGTGTCTTTCATAAGTTGTTATTGTTCCCAGATCTTGTTAACCTAAAACATAGGGAGAGGGCATTAGCTAACGCCACATACATTTCAGATTTCACCCCCATTCCGTCTCAAATGGATGAAATATTTGACCTGCTCCACCTACATGCTCCTTCTGGGGCAATGTTATATGTTATCATAGACACTATAGTTGGTTTGCAGCGGGAGATCAGCGAAGGGTAAATAGAGAATTTAGAAAGAAATTACACTCATAAAGAAAACCACAAGGTAGAAGGCAGGCAGTCACTCTAGAGACCTACCATTGGGACCTGGTTCTGGGACCGAGCGATTTTCCTATAGGGAAACAAACAAAAAGCATTCAGATTGCATGAAAATTTGGGGCTGCTTTCTGAGAAATCCCTAGAATTTTCTCCAGTATATAAGTAACTACAGTAGTGGGATCATGTCATATACACCAAATGTCCCTAGAATGGAACAGGACTTGTGGTTTCAGTTAAGCACCTTATCCCATGATCTGAAAACAAACTCATCGTCTGAAACCAAACTGGCTTTTGAACCAGATATTCACAGTAAAGCAACAACTTATAAAGACAGTCAGGATTAAATGTCCCTTTCTAAATGCCTATTCTCACGCCCTTGTCTTGTAATGCTATTATTACTGGAATAGCTGTTCCTTGAGATTGTTATATGAATGAGGCATTATAAAACTTGAATCATTGACCAATGGGGAAAACCCATAGAAGGGAAAAACAACAAAAATTCCATGTGGCTGAGGGCAAGAACACCATCTTTTCCCCCACAAGTGGATATAATGGGAGCATTATAGAAGCAGGGTACAGTGGCTATTTAACAGTGTGGAGCCTGAGGATCCCAGGAAAATGAGCATTACACAGCTACTTTGTCATACATAGAAGGGTTCAGCTACAACCCTGGGTCACATTGCACACCAATAAAAGGTCATCTATATGTTTGCAGGACTTTTATCTCTTCTCTCTATATTTATGTAATTACATGGTTCCCCAACATTGTGGTATCTGAGCTCCTCCCAAGTATTCAAAGAAAAAAGAGTAAGTCCTTCGGATTTCACTACACAAGGAGGTTAAACAAAATGTCCAAGTACAAAAATAAACACTGTGCTTTCAAACCCCTATAACTGTCTCTGTTCACAGGATTGGGGAGCTAGTGTATAATGGGGAGGAAAAGTGGATTTCTGAGTTCTCAACAGGTTTGCTGCAAAGTTTCTTCCTAACTTTAAAAATGAAAGTGGGGTGGTTGCATTGTCTTTTCAAGATTACTGGAACCAGCCCAACTCCCAGTTGAAAGACTCCCATTTACTGCAATGGAAACTGAATTGGTCCTTCGCTGGGACTCACGTAAACACTGTATAATCTGCTTGCTTAGAAGTTACTTTGTTATCAAAGTCATACATTGTGTCCTACACCTAATTACCCCCACACATAAACCTGGGCGTTGGACCTCTGAACGCAGATATTTTTTCTTAAAGAATTTACAATTTAAAAACTTCATAAACACTAAACTCAATATTTGACATCACTATCACAGTAGGAAAGCAAACATTAAAGTGAAGAGAATTATGTTGTGTTCAGTTTGATTTCACCTCACTACGTTTATCTTTTGCTGCACCTTTCTCCAAAGATGATTTAAATGTTTAGTCAATAAGCAAATATTACTTTGGATTGAAGAAATGGATGGTCTTGTTATATGGTCCACAGAGCATCAGCTACAGCAGTCATGTAGAGATTACCACAACAGGGCACCAAAGACACCAGATTTACCACCCATTTTAGGGAAATATTGTAGTATCTCTGATATCTCTGTGAGGCAAATGCTGACTTTTTAGTGGAGCCACTGCACTACACTTCAATATAGAGTCTCAATCCCAGCAGTGCTTTTGAACCCACCCTGCTGTCTTTGCTTTCCTTGACTCTTTAGTAGTGTAGGGCATAAAGCTTGGGGAAGCATGAGATTTGATTAGTGTGATTTAGTGACTGTAAAGACAAATAAACATGGTGGGTCTGATGCTCATTTGCATCAAGGTCCCTTAACACAGTCAGAGTTATTTAAAAGTGAATAAGTGTAAATGTGAATCAGGTCCAGTGTGCATAGGGACAGGGAAGTGGGTGGAGGGGCAGGGTGAAGACTCAAGGAGAGGGACGGTTGGACCGAAAGAGTCTGTCTTCCACTCCTTAAAACGTATCTTGTCGTACAATACTGCAGCTAGACAAATAGTTACAAAGCATGTATTCTATTGGGAAGTTAATGGTAGAAAGGTAAGTGAGGAGTCATTTGATTCATAAAAATCTATAGAATCATAATTTCAATAGTGCCACCTTCTGAGGCATGGCAGGGGGACACACTGCCTCCCAGCTCCAGGTCCTCTGGTTGGTGGAAATTTCGATAACACAAAGTTGTCCTAAGTGGGTCAAGAGGGTTGTCATTTGAGAGCCCTTTCTCCCATGAACACAATGGTAGTAGTAGCAAACACGACAAACTTAGAACAATTATGTAAATATATATATATATATATGAGAAATATTTTAAAATCATTTTTTAAAATTATACTTTAACACGCCCATGTCAAACATGTAGCTCTCACAAAGCTAAATTGTGGCCCTCCACTGAGAGTACTATGTTACCAGTTCATGCTCAGAAATATGATACCTGATTTTTTTTTAATGTGACAGATTACTATAAATGGAAGGAGTGCCTCCAGTTGTGCCATCATCAGCAAAAAAAGAGAAATGGTTCAGTGGTACTGATTATTAGCTTTATTGTGCCAAAAGAGTTGTAATGGGGCACTGGTTAAGACATCAGCATCAGACAGAAGCTACTGGAATCCATTCACAAATGGCATACTCATAATTACATAACATAATTAATTGCAATCCCAAAGTAATTTATTACAGAATCCTCATTTTTACTTTGGTCTCGATGATTTTTAGGCACAATGAGGAAACAAAGAGTTCCAACTAGCAGTGAATCTTTGGAGAATACCATCATGAAGGACCTGGTTAAACACAATGCTCAGTGGCACCTTACAAGCTATAACAAGTGCACCCATAAACTGAATTTGGTATGTTTGGAGAGGAAGTATGTTGAGCCTCAGGAAAAGCTGAAGATGCCAGGACAAATGACAGCTGTGGGTGAGACTTGCCTTACACTATTTCCCATGGAATACATTTCAAGAAGAACATCTGCTTCTTCTGCAGTAAGCCGGAAGCCCAAAGGCATCCTCTAAGAGTCTAAGCACAGTTTCAACACGAAAAACAGGTGAAAAATTGTATGAAGCAGTCACTGTTAGCAAGAATGTTGCATGGAAAGTAAAGTAAAATGAGTACACTGACCCCAAAGATGCCTATGCATATGACATTGTGTATCACATCAAGTGATGCACCAAGAACATAGGTAACATGTTGCATCTAAAGGTCAAAGCAACAGAAACAAATAATGATACTACTACTACTGCAAACTACGTGACTAAACTGGATTTCATAAAATACCTTGCAGAGACGCTAATGAATGGGAAAGTCATGGCAATGGCTGATACAGACACTAAGTACAGAGAGAATATGTGCTTTGAACGGGATTGAAGAGGAACAAATGCTTAGCAGACAGGCTCTTAAAGCACTTACTAAAGATGAACTGTGGGATATGGACAAAGTTTTTAGCAATCCTATTCACAGAAAGGAATCACAGGGCATATCGTTAAAATCTGCAAAAGACATGGTGCTACCAAAAGTGGAAGAAAGCACTGATGTCAACTGTTCAACAGAACACTGTTTACAGCCACTAAATTTTTACAGAAAAGCATTTTGTATTGCAGCACATGGGAATTTCAGGGGAATGCCAAACCTAAAGAAATAATACCATGTGACCGGTACTACTTCTTTAAATGGTGCATTGGTGGTCACAGTGACATCAGCACCAGATCTTTCATGACCATCCAGAACTCCATCAAACTTCTACTTCAACATTAAGCTTGGGTGGGATGACCTCCCCCAAAGAAACCAAGCACCAGCTAGACTCATTAGGTGCTGCTAAATGCCAAGAAAGGGCAATTTTAAAGCTACAGGATAAACTTACTCACACTGGCAAACCATTCTCCTATGATGGACCAGAACTCATTAATATCATGACAAAAGCAGTCTTCAGTGATGAGACAGCTAAAGATGTCAACTGAATGGATACTTTGGGTCATGACTTGTATCAAGCCTTCAAAACCCAAAGAATTATCCAAGGCTCCATCAATCAAGAAGCATTCCTCAAATGCAAAGACGACAGTCAAAGTGAAGGTGGCAGGGACTATTACAGAGCTAACCAGACAAGTCATCACTTGTTTGTCTCCTGGTTGTGTCCAGATCTCAGTGTCATATTGACCTACATGAGACTTTGGAAAGTATGAGTTCTCTGTGGTATCATAACTGATGTCTGAATGTGATGGAACAATGCAGGTGTGCTAGGTGAAAACCAAACTTATGCACATCTTGCATGGTCTTCCTGAGCCAGCACCTATTGATGTGACTGGTATCTTATCCCAGCCAAGGTCTTTCAGAGTAGCAATCACAGATGGTATGGCTGAGGTACAAGCTCTCAACAAACCAGAAACTGTTAATACCTGCCAAGATTTGGCCTACAGAGAAAATGTTGGACCTATAACGAAGTCCACCTCATGTTTGACACGTATGTGTAGGCATCTATTACAGAAAGAATAGACTCCATGGTATTGCACCTGTCCAATACAAAATTATTGACTCCACAAACATTTCCAGTGTCACAATGAAGAAGCTACTGTCCCATACTTGCACAAAGCATGAGTTAACCACACACTGCAGGAAAAACATTACAGCATGCAAAGAATTGCTCAAAGAATTTCATTGTCACATGGCGTAATGAAACTTCTGCCTCACACTTTTCAGTGGAGTTTCTTTGTAATTCCCAAGACTTCTTCAAATTCTGCTTCTGTGCCTGCTGCTGGGGAACAGAATCACTGTATATCCCTCTGAGATGTGTTCCTATCTCCTAGACCATTAAAAGATGCCACACTGCCAGGTTTTCACACCCTTTCAGGGTGGAAGACAAAATTTCCTTTCTGGAAGGCATCTGATTCAGCCTCCGAAGACTCTCTCGCACTGAAGGTGCTTGGAATGGCTGAGACAGTCATTGATGAGATCATAAATGCACTGGAGGTGTTCATATGTCAAATTTACTATTTGAGATCAACATTACAACACTTGCAGACCTACATTGGTAGCTGTTTTCCAAGGATCAGACAAATGGAGAAAAATTGCCATGAAGAGGTTCATGTTTTTACCTGCTATCGAGAAGATAAAACCATCAAGCAAAGGAATGGCTCCAGGATGACAGAGCACATCCAAAAGTACCCTCTCCTATCAAGCATGAATGGGTTTTTCCAGTTACACATGAAATACAATGCATTCTCAAATCAATCCTAATCAAATGGTCATGTGCAAAAACCAGACGCTCGCCACCATGCAAATGATTGGCCAGCAGCCTGCCTTGTATGGTGATGTGTGAGTGTGGCGCAGATGAGGATCAGTATATGTTACAATGTAATTTAATTTTTTTTTATTTTTAAACATTTTCTTGAATATATATCTTCGTAAGTGTTCTAGGTTTGTCATGTTTGGTACCATTGTGTTTGGGGGGGGGGAAAAAGGGCTTTCAAATGAAACCCAACCGAATCCTTTTCTGACAACCCTGCATTATCAAAATTTCCACCAACCCGAGGACCTGAAGCTGGGAGCCAGGGGATGGGGCAGTGAGTCCTCCCTGCCACAATGCACAGCATGACACTAATAAAATTCTGACAGAATCATAATTTCAATGATCAAATAATGCCTCACTTACCTTTCTATCACTAACTTGCCCATGGAATGAGATTTGACTACATCAGTGTTCTCGGACTAAAATGCTCGCCTGCCTGTGCATATCTCACAAGCATTGCACTGCCATTCATTGTTAAAATAAGCAGTAAATGATTAACACTGCATATGGACAGTATGTGGCCAAATTCTGCCTGTTGATATTAATGAAGCTCAATGAGGTGTGCATCTGGGCACAACCCGCTCTATGTAATTTTTAGTGCCCAGAACTTTATTTCTGACACAGATTTCTTCAGTCCAAGGCATTTTGTCCCACTCAGGATACAGCCAGAGTGAATTGGAAGCTTTTAAAGAAAGCCTTTTTTGAGTTATCCACATGCATAGAAAGCATCTAATAAATGTGTGAATCGGAGAAACACAATTTTTTAACCTCAGCTTTTTTTTTTTTAGAAAAGTTCTGTGTGAAAATAGGAGCTTGCAATATGTATAAAAGATAATGAAGCTCACAATATTGGAAGTGGTGTATCTAAGAGCATCCTAAAAAACATGCACCCATTTGTTCATTAGGGAGCTCAAAGAAGAACGACAAGAATGATCTTTAGTCCAGAAAAACTCTCATATGGAGAAAGACTGAAGAGATCGGGACTGTTACTTTAGAGAGGAGACAAATAAGAGGGGACATGATAATGATTGTGATAAAGGGGATTTTCAATTAAATTAAAAACTGGCAAATTTAAAATTGATAAAAGCATGTAAATACTATACAAATATAACATATAAATATTATTTATTATTTGTATTACCATAGCACCTAGGAGTCCCAGTAGTGGATCAGGACCCCATTGTGCAGGAGATTTTTTCAAACAAAGAAAAACAGACTCTGGAACTCACTGCCACAGGAAGTTATTAAGGTCAAGAACTTAATGAGATTCAAAAAGGGATTGGACACTTATATGAATAATAAGAATATCCAGTTATTACAGTTAATGCTAACAAATATTTTGAAAGGAATATTAAACCCCATGTTTCAGGGCTTAAGCCAATCTCTAACTATTAGAAATTATGAGGTGATCCAAAGTGGGCACCACTTGGCCTTAGTCAGAGTCAGGATACTGGGCTAGATGGACCTTGGGTGTGATCTAGTATGGCAATTCCTATGTTTCTATTTAGAAAACTGTACATTATATGTGTATGAGATGCACATTATTATAAGTGTTGCTTTTTAATACTGTTTTGGCAGATGTTACTGCTATCTCAAATGTGGCTGTGAGCCACGCATTGTATGTAACACTGCTTATGCAGACACACTCTGTTTGAGCTGCACTGGAGCGATAAAAATAAACTGAGCCACACAGGTGACCAAAGTCCATATTTAATCACAAGCACCTGCCAGATCAAAACTATTTTCTATGGCTACCTCACTGCTTATCAAAGTTCATTAAACACAGGCCTTGATTTTTAGAAGTGGCCTCTTATTTGGCATCGTCCAAATTTGCAAATGCAAATACCTGTACACACAACAGATGTCTAACTACCTGACTGCAGCCAGAAAGTTGGAGTACAAAATTCCATGTACAAAAACATGAAAGTAACGAAAATCAGGCCGATAGTGTGCAAGTTTGGGTCAGTTCTGGCACTCTGTCATTCCTAACTGTTAGCCATGTTCACATGAGCTGTTAAAATGTACACCATGAAATGTTGTTTATCTTTTCTCTTGCTTCCCAGCAGCACCTTCTGGCACAGGAATATGTACTGAACTGTATGGCTTCCAAAGCCCTCCCCACCACACACCATCAAATGTAGTACAGACAAACAGGATGTTAGCAATGTTCTTCTTTGCCAGAACCTGTATGATAGGGATGCCCACACTTTGCCAGCGGAGGCTCATGCTAGCAACTTGCTGGATCCTGAGGACTGCGCAGAATTTGGGTAAAATAGAGAAGACTGCAGGGCTAGTTTGTCACTCTGCAGTCTAGTGTGGTGAAATTTCTCCAGCGTCATTTCCCTTCCATCTCTTGTCTGATCGCTTCCACTCCTTTGGGAGTGCCCCTACCCTGCCAAATAGAGCTTCAGCAGTGCCAAACCCTGTCTCCCCAGCTAACCCACTGAGCCCTACGATCCTCACTCCCTGCCAAACTCAGGGGCAAAGGGAGCTTCCATTCCACTCCTGGCCTGCGAGGGCCCTAGTCCTCTGAATTGTGAGGAGCTACAAAACAGCCTTGCCAAAGACCAGAAAGATTCGAAACCTCCCTTCATTTAATTCTAGTAGGTCATTTGATACTGTGTCACATGAAGTCACCGCATAAATTAATGCCAACTGGCCTGGACAGAAATAGTCATGTGCATTCAAAACAGGTTGAAGGACAGTAACAACAGGAAATAATTAACAGCAATTGACATAGCTGGAGTAGATCTGGGTTAGGCTGAGTCTTATTAAACAGCATCATCAATGATCTGACACCTCATTAGATGTAATATGCAAAAACCCTGAAGAAAGCAATATAAACAATTGGGGAGCTGGAGGAAAAATAAAAAGAGTTAACTGCTTAGCTAAGCAATGACTGGGAAGAGGGGTAGCGGAGACATGATAAGAGTACACTGATATTTGAGGGAAAGGAATTATTTAGTGTGTTACAGGGGGGTCTAAGTAGGAAGAATGGGATGAAATTAACTAAAGATGAATTTAAGCCAAATACCAGAAGCTTCTTGCCAGAAAGATGCATTAGATGTGAAAACATTTCCATAGATAAGAGTTGGGAGCCTCACCATGTGGAACATAGAAATCCAGATTGGCAAAAACTTCAGAAATGCCTGAAACTTCTATGATCCAGGCAGTGTCCTGGGCTGCAAACTCACAGAAACTCCCTGAGTGCCCCCCCTCCCCTGAACCCCCAGAGCTATGACACACCCCCTCCAATCCCTTGACCCCAGAGGGCCGCGATCCACCTCAATCCCATCAGGGCTGTGACCCCCCCAACAACGCCCGAGGGCTGGGATCCCCTCCCCCCAGCCGCCTCTCGCTGTGCGGGGCGGGCCGGGGCGGCCCGGCCGTACCAGGCGCAGGTCCCCGGCGCGATGTACCACCACCGACAGGTTCTCGGCGCCTTGTTCCGCCATCCTCCCTCGGCCAGCCGGGGCGGGGCCGCTCGCGGCGCTTCCTCCCTCTGCAACGGCCGCTGCCCGCGCGCAGGTGCACAGGCCGCGCGGCGGGGAGTCCGGGGGTGAGCGGCAGTCGGCGCCTCGGCCGCTTTGCGCCGTTCCTGGGCTGCAGCCGCTGCACCCGTCTGCGGCCAGCGGGACTTTAGCCGGGTCCAAGGGCCGGGGGGGGCGGGGAGCGGCCGGGTCTCAGAGTCCAAACTGCAGCTAGCCTGGCGGGAGTCAGCGCTGCCTGGGGGGCACGAGGGAGGGGCCCCGCCCCCATGAAGCCGCGCAAGGCCAGAGGGTGGCAGGGCCTTGAAGGGGGGTGGGTAGGCCTGGGGCATTGTGGGGAGAGGGCAACTATTCAAGCTTCTCTTCCTTGTCCCACTGTGTGACACCCCCCCCCCCACGTTGTGGAGGAAGAATCTGAGTGCTTCTGCACATAGATGGGAATACATTTTAATAACCAAAACTGGGTGGAAAAAAAGTGGTACCAGGTGAAGGGCAGTAGCCTGGTAAGGAGGCCACCAGGTAACTGCTTGCTGTCATTCGTCCCCCGTCCCCCCCCCCGAACCACTGAACACCAGAAAGGCACCAGAACACCATCTGCTCCAAAGTTGCACAGATGATGGAAATTATACATGTAATGCAAATAGGTGAGAGCTACACATGGCTACTGAAAAACCTGGCTGAACTAAGTTGTAACAGCCCCTTCCAAGCAGTGCAGCTGTGTGTTACTGTTTACAAATATTTGGAACTGCAGATTGCCAAAGTGAAGAGAATAAAAATAATGCATTGGTCTATATAATATGAAGCCATGTTAGAAAAAATATAATAGTTGTGAAAACATAGTCCAAACTAACTTTTAACACTGTGCCACCTGTGTAGTAAAATGTTATGTATTATTATTAGCCTGTTGTTGTTATTACTGTAGTAGGAGTATCTTTATATAGTATTTCTGTATAGTCTAAGAAAAAATGGGACTAAATAAGGTCTGTTGTGTGCCATGGAAGAGAGATGGAATATTTTACTGCTGGAAACATTTCAAATCGGTTTTTGTTTTGTTTTTATAGGGAACCTTATTTCATAGGTTCTATGTTACAATCTAAATTTTTTTTTAGTCAGAATGGATTTTTAACATCATTTTCCCTTTTCTTTACCAAGAAACATATAGCAAGGCCCTACTTCTACTTGTTACAAAAGGAAGTGATAAAGGAGCTTCGTCATTACATGTACATCTTTATTTCACAGGCCTGGAATTGCTGGTTGCTTGTTAAGATCAAACAGTTGCTGTTATTTTAAACAGTGTATTGTTAACACAAATGTAGAGCTACAAAAGTTTCGCAACATTTCTGTTGGCATATGCTTACTTACTTCCTCGTTTAGTTTAATAACAGATTTTTTTCCTTTGCAATCCTAAAAACTGCTGTTCAGACCTAGTAATGAACCAGCCGATATGGTAAATGGCTATAAAGAACTATTGAAATCTCAATGGCTTAACCAAGAAACATGAAGAACGCCACTGCATGCTATCAACAACTATTTTTTCTTACATAACTGATGTCAGCAGGTGCCAGTGGAACAAAGACATAAGATCATTCATGGTCAGTTTCTTACAGCATTTATGTTGACATCTGTTAAACCATCAGTGGGCAAAAACCTGAACCAGTAACTTTGATAATAAAACACATCTAAAGCACACCTGTATAGTAGTTTTTAAAATGTATTTAATATATTCAGATATTTACACATTTCTGAAACAAATAAAATACAGAAAAAGTGCAAAGGTAAGCAAAACAGTAAATATTCTGCTATGAAAATGGAAATTCATTTGCACAGTGAATCATCCAAACTGGAACATCAAGTAGTACATGAATGATCCACTCAGATCAGTTGATCTTAGAAGCCATCTGTGGTTCTATAAGTGTTTGTAGCATGTGAATGTAGTTGGTGGAGAGGCCTTGATTGGAATCTAGATATAGAATAATTTCCCACTTCAGAAAAACAAGCACTAAGATTCAGTGAAAATTGTGTACATTTGTGGGGGTTCTTCACCATAATGTCTGGTTTTATGCCAAACTTGTGCACATTTGAAGTGTATCCAGGTAACTTAACTGGGCGAATCATAAATGGGCTGAAAACTGTTAACATCAGTTTCGGTGACATTCTCTAGGGAAACTAGTAAGCAGAAAGCCCTCAATTATAGTATCAGCTAGCTAGTTGTTCAAGAGATGCTTCATGTCTTCAACATTACTGTAAATGTTCTGTACATGAACACTCATGGATGGACAACCTGTTGAGGATTTCCACAGAATTTGTATAGCTTTTTTGTTGTTTTGGGAGACCACGACAACTGCAGTGCTCTGGGATCAAACTTGTCCAGTTCAAAGGAAGACAAACCTTTCCCCTTGGGAACACGTTTACCTCGACTTGTCCCCTTTTCATGTTTTCCCCCTGCTTTGATGTTTTTCTTTGCAGCATCAACTCTGATTTCACTCATCAGAGGGGAATCCGATGCTGCCAATGTGTGGAGTTCATCCTTTTGTCATGTTTTTTTCCTTCCAGGTTTGCTTTTTCTTGCATTCATCCTGAGTTTTTTCAGAGCGCACACTGCCTTTTTTGCATTTAAACTTTTACCTCTGGACTTTCATGCTGCCGATATGTGGCAACATGTTTCAACTGGGAATAATTTCACCACATACTCCTTTGCGCATAATCCTCTGATTAAAAAGCAGCTGGACTGTGATTGTAGAAATACTCAGTTAGACCTTCCATGGTCTTTGATTTGTGATCATCTCTTTTGATACAAACACATGTTCTGTGTTACACTACCCCCTTTATAAAGGACACAATCTTGTCTACAGGCATGTAATCAGCTGGGAATTCCATATGATCTGGATTTCACTGTTCGTCTGCATGCTTGGGTGAGAGATGCAGGAAGTAGAAAGTCAACACCATTTTGTCCATGTTCACTTCCTTCAGCCTAGTTAGCCTACGCAGTGCAGAATTCAAATTTTGATTGTTTTTTGTAATTCCACTGGTTTACCTATCTCTTTCTTCCAATAGCCATCTGCCAGTCTTTGACACAATGACCTTTCTGAGTTTCTGATCAAAATGATTGAGAAAGGATGCACACCATTTTACTTTTAGTTTTTCCAATTCCCCAAATTCCTCTTCATTCTCATAGTTTAATAGCTGAAGAACATTGTTGTCATAAACTTTCCTGTCAGCTTTCCCTCCTTCCTCGGCTAAACACTGAATTGCACATCTTTTATTATATGATTCCAGCAAATCGCTTGTGTATAACTCAGCATTTCCTTTAGCTTATACAATAGCTGCTTCTCTGTCTCTTACCGTTGAACTGTTGCTAACATGGGATATGCATTTTGCTAGAAATGAAAAGAACTTCTCATGCACGTGTTGTCAGCTTGTCATGAATCAGTGCAGTCATAGGAATTGCTGGATTTTCTTCAAAAAATGTTAAGGAGGAGACATAAAAGTCCCTTATCTGAAATTTTGTATCATGTGAAAGAAGAGTAGTTGGCTTCAACCTCCTCAAAAAGCCTGATAATTTCTGGAAGAGCCAAAGTTACAGAGATTGCAGGGACCAGCGAGTACTGACACACCCATCCTTTCAGGCGGTCATGAAGCTCAAGCCTCATACACAGCATGTAAATCATTGTGGCTGATTTTTGTTGTGTATTTTTGGGCAGCATCACTGTCATATGGGTAGATGAAGCATTAGCTTGTGTTATTTGTCACTGGTAAATTTTAGACAGGCATGTTTCTACTCTATAGCTTTGAACAGTACAGAGGCATTGTACAAGCATGATATCTGAAGGAATATTTTCTCATATACCCATGGGGCACACATACTTTGTGTTTCCATGCTTCCGTCAAGAATTTCATATCCATATCTGTGAAACATAACTTAATCTGTATTGATCAGTCTTCAAAAATATGTCTTCTTTACCAGAGGATCCCCACACTTGGCAAAAGATCTTTCCTTTTGTGGTTCCATTTGTATTGATTGCACCTCCAGTCATCTTTTTTATTCTTTTGTCCTTCATCAATATATATGAACAGCTGTACATTTTTTGGTTTAGAAGCTGGGAGAGTTGATATTTTTTCTTTTATAGGATTTCTTAAAATATCCAGTGCTGCTTATGGTGAAAGTGGTCCCAGTTTATTCATATAAACGTGCGGTTCTCAACTTTTCCAGACTACTGTACCCCTTTCAGGAGTCTGATTTGTCTTGTGTACCCCAAGTTTCACCTCACTTAAAAACTACTTGCTTACAAAATCAGACAAAAGTACAAAAATGTCACAGCCATACTATTACTGAAAAATTGCTCACTTTCTCATTTTTACCATATAATTACAAATCAATTGGAATATAAATATTGTACTTAAATTTCAGTGTATACCATATAGAACAGTATAAACAAGTCATTGTATGAAATTTTAGTTTGTACTGACTTTGCTAGTGCTTTTTATGTAGCTGTCATGGAGTTGGAGACAAGGCCCTGCACCCCCAGCTTCCTGCGATTCACCATGACTGTCAGCCAGCCAGTAAAAAGAAGGTTTATTTAGACAACAGGAACACAGTCCAAGACAGGTCTTGCAGGTACACACAACAGGATCCCCTCAATCAGGTCCATCTTGGGGACCAGGGGAGGCCAGGAGGTCTGTCTAGCCTCCCCTCCATTTTCTCAGCCAGCTCCAAACTGACACTTTCCAGCCCCTCCTCTGCCTTTGTCCCTTTCCCAGGCCAGGAGGTCACCTGATCTCTTTGTTCTTCAACACCTTCAGTTGGTACTTTTGTAGAGGGGCCCAGGCCATTAGTTGCCAGGAGACAAGAATGTCGGACATTCTCTGTGCAGACGGTATCACAGGGGCCCTCTTGGGCTCTGCAACAATCACACACCCTGTTCCCTTCACCTAGATACCTAAGAAATGCATAGGGGAAACTGAGGCACACACACAGCACTCAGAGAAAACATTAAGAACATTCCCACTTTGTCACAGTAGCCTGTTGTAAAACTATGCAAATATCTAGATGAGTTGAAAGACCTCTGTGTATTCCGGGGTACCACTGGTTGAGCACCACTGTAAACTAAACTACACTTAGTGGAGAAAATAAAAGACTGACCAATCTATTATATTCTTGCAGGTTTTATTAAAGCTTCCTCAAACTTTGCACAAGTCATGCTTTACAGTTGTCAAGAGGCATGTGACTAGAGTAGGAAGATTGAAGTAGAATAATTTCTTGCATTTAAGCAACACTCAGTTCCAGCTCAACAACGGCAACAATAGCTAGCAATTTAGAGGCCTATTCTCAACCCACTTACACAATACATAATTGTACACGAAGGGAATTTCCACACCTTGTAATCAGCTCCACTCATTCTCAACATCAATTGAGAGCTGTGTGCAGGGGGTAATGTCAGGGTTCCGCATTGAGAGGAATTGAGGTTAAAAGATTTAGTTTAGCAAGAAAGCAAGTATTCACCCCACGGAACAATCACGATCCCACTCGCTACCAGGGGAGCATGAGGGTGAGGGGTCCTGAGGGAGGAAAACTATATAGTTGCACTGGGTGAGTGGAGGGGAGCTGAGGATCCCTGAGGGAGGGCTGTGGGGGAGCAGCAGTAACCCCTATATTTAGGTTGCCTAGCACTTTTCTTTGTAAAAATACTTCAGGCCTTTATTTGAAAATCTCTAGCACCTCCATGATTTAAAGCAGGACTATGTCATTTGCTAGGGTGGACTAGTACTTAGATCAGAGAGGTCCCATGTAAATTCCTGTAGATTTGGCTGAGTTATGAACCACACCATTTCTCATTTGCATTGTGCTCACTACAGTTTGCTTGCTCCCTGAACAAATGTTTATTAGCCTTGTGCATGCACCTCTTGTTAGTATGCAACACAGAGACAAAATAGATCTTCCATCTCAGAAGATCACACATTCAAGTTTCACTCCTACTAATTGGTCTTAATATCACCCTTATCATTGAGCAAGTGTTCATATCCCATAGAGCAATTACACAAGCTGGACACAGCCTTGGCTTCTAATATGGCAACCCAAGCTCTTGGCCACCTAGCCCTACTGTCTCTGAGAAAACATCTGCCAAATCTAAGTACATGGCTATGTTGTCTGTAAAACAGGGCTATACCTGTGTAGAGTTGCAGCCCAGTGTCAATGTGTTATGCATCCTCAAGTGACTGGTCTACAGAGGATAGCAGTCTAGTGATGAAAGCAGTTATGCTAAATCCTTTAGCTCTAATAGTAGAGGTTTGTGGTGCAGTGCTCTAGGTTCAGAGTTCATCCTGCTACTCCTGGGAAGGGAAAGTGTTACAGGTGAGCATATCAAAATGTATTTTTCTTTTTAAAAATACATAGGAAAATACATATTCAAAACCACATTAAAAGAATGTTACTAAAATTGCAAGGTCAGGCACTCACAAGTTAGTGAATGCCAAAATTAAAGTTGTACCTGCACCCTTACTTCAGCCCCCTCATGTGTGTGCATTGTGGTACGGTCTTTAATTACATGAGCACACACTTTTATTCACAGGACTTTCCTTCTAAGCGTTTGAACTTCAGGCTTGCTCCCCTGAGTAAGTATGTACAGGATTCAGCCCAGTACAGTTGCTATCTGGTAGGTGTAGATCTTTGTATATTGATATCTTGAGTATTTTGTGCTAAAGGCTTCTCTGAGCCCCAGTAGTGTATCAGGTGCACAATTTGGCCTTTTCAGTAGAAGTCTGGATTGTTTACCAGCCTGGCAAAAGGTGCTGATTTAGTGGGAACTTGGCAGTTTTCAGTGTTAAGCTCAAGGGGTAAACCAGACATTTTCAAATATGGCAGAGTAAATATCCTAACCTATTAAACTAACGAACAAAAAACAAAACAAACAAAGCAAGAGTTTTAAAAGGAACTCTTAAAAGGAATCTTTCTGTTTCAGGGCATAAGCCAACCACTAATTAAAGGGAGCAGGAAGAAACTTTCCTTGGGGGAAGGTTATTCCATCACTTCCTACTAGAGAGTTCTTACATCTTCCTCTGGCCAATGTCAGGTGGAGGATACTGGACTAGATTGACCATGGGTCTGATCCAGTCTGGCAATTCCTGTGTTCCTGAGAAAAGTTTGAAGTTAACCCAGTGCAAATAGACTGAATAGTTCTTCAAAAATTCAAAATGTTCCTGTCAAGGCTCCTTCCCCACTCTGAACTTTAGGGTACAGATGTGGGGACCTGCATGAAAACTTCTAAGCTTAACTACCAGCTTAGATCTGGTCCGCTGCCACCACTCCCAATGTGCTAATTCCCTTCCCTGGGTAGCCTTGAGAGACTCTTCACCAATTCCCTGGTGAATACAGATCCAACCCCCTTGGATCTTAAAACAAAGAAATTAACCATCCCCCCTCCTTTCTCCCACCAACTCCTGGTGGATCAAGGTCCAACCCCCTTGGATCTAAAATCAAGGAAAATCAATCAGGTTCTTAAAAAGAAGGCTTTTAATTAAAGAAAAGGGTAAAAATCATCTCTGTCAAATCAGGATGGAAAATATCTTTACAGGGTAATCAAACTTAAAGAGCCCAGAGGAACCCCCTCTAGCCTTAGGTTCAAAGTTACAGCAAACAGAAGTAAACACCCTAGTAAAAGGTACATTTACAAGTTGAGAAAACAAAGATAAAACTAACATGCCTTGCCTGGCTGTACTTACAAGTTTGAAATATGAGAGACTTGTTCAGAAAGATTTGGAGAGCCTGGATTGATGTCTGGTCCCTCTCAGTCCCAAGAGTGAACTCCCCCCAAAAACAAAGGGCACAAACAAAAGACTTCCCCCCACTGAGATTTGAAAGTATCTTGTCCCCTTATTGGTCCTTTGGGTCAGGTGTCAGCCAGGTTACCTGAGCTTCTTAACCCTTTACAGGTAAAAGGATTTTGGAGTCTCTGGCCAGGACGGATTTTATAATATTGTACACCGGAGGGCTGTTACCCTTTGCTTTATAGTTATGACAGTTCCTTTCCCACATTAAAAAAAAATGTTAACATTTTCAAAGTAACCCAAAGTTTTCCCCAAGCATGACAAATTTCATCTCCAAAGGAGCGTCTGTGAAACTGATTTACAAGAAAAACAATGTTCACACTGAAATGGGTCTTTCACCTTAAGTGCAGCATCGTTACCAGAATGTGCTAATTCATAAAAATGTAAGGAGACAATTCCAGTTATAAAGGAGGGAGAGAGTGAGCTCTGACTCAGCAATCAGAAAACGTTATTGCCCCAGTATTAGGGCACATCTACACTGGCAAAGTTACAGTGCCGCTCAGAGCACAGAAAGAAAACGGCTGTTGTGTGTTCACACTGACAGCTGCCTGCACAATAGCATGTTCACACTTGCGGCACTTGCAGTGCTATTTGGAGCGGTGCACTCTGGGTAGCTTTCCCACAGAGCATCTCTTCCTCTTCTGCTGCTAAGAGCAGTGGGAAGGTGGAGGGGGTCGTGGGGCATCCTGGGTCCTGTCCCAATGCCCCATGATGCATTGCTTCACATCCCAATAATCCTTGTGCTTCCGTCTGCATTTGGTGCCATCTTTCAACGGTTTGTGGAAGAGGCAAACTGCCTCTGCGATCTGCAGGACTGGATCCCGAACTGGTGACCAGTTGTTTGCTCTGACCAACATGTCATGTCCTTAAACTACAAAGGCAAGAGGAGTGTGACATTGATCTCACCACGTGTGATAGCTACAACACAAGATTGCTTGTGGCATTCACGGAGGTGCTGACCACAGTGGAACGCTGAGCTCTGCTGGGGCGATAGGGGAAATGCAGATTCTGAGTCTGCCCCATTCCCATCTTGCTTCTAAGTAAATAACAGAAAAGGATGCTTCTCCATAGTTATGCAAGAATTGGTGGATCACTGGGGACATTTCACTGATATTAATGTTGGCTAGTCTGGCACCATGCGAGAGGCTTGCATTTTTAGGAACCCAGAACTTTTTCAAAAGATGCATGCAGGAATATTTTCACCAAACCAGCACATCCACGTTGACAGGGTTGCAATGCAAATTGTGATTCTTGGGGACCAGGCCTATCCATTGCTTCCCTGCCTAATGAAGCCTGCACCAGGCACCTGGACAGCAGGAAGGCAAGATGTAACTATTGTCTGAGCAGGTGCAAGTTGGCTAATAAATGTGCATTTGGTAGATTGCAGATCTGTAACAACTAGGCTGGATCTCAATGAGCTAAATATTCCTGTTGTTACTGCTGCATGTTGTGTTTTACATAATCATTGGGAAACAAAGGGGGAGATACTACTGACAGGGTGGAGGGGGTGAGCTCTGCCTCTCAGAAATCAGAAAATGTTATTGCCCCTGTAACGGGGTTGGAACTCACCACCTGGCACCTCCTATTGGTTGTCTCTGGGAATTAGCTCTGTCCAGTGGAGCGCCCCCTCCTGGTGGTGTCCCATCTGTCATCTCTCCCTCAGTAGCAGGGGAGTATGGCCCAACGGCCAGAGTCCATATAACTCCCCTCAGTAGCAGGGTAGTGTGGCCCAACGGCCAGAGTCCATATAACTCCCCTCAGTAGCAGGGTAGTGTGGCCCAACGGCCAGAGGCGTAGGGGGATCCGGGCCCTCCCTCTCCACCGGGTCCCAACCCAGGGCTCTCCTAATGGCAGGGTTCCCCTTGCCGTTGGCTCGGCGGGGATCCGGCCGCAGCACGCCGAGTGTCAGTGTTGCTCTAACGCGGCTCGTCCCTAAAGTTCCCCTGGGTCACTTCCTACCCTCAATGTCACGGTCTCCTCCGGAGACGTGGGTTCCGGTCCGTTCCCCTCTGGTGGGTCCTCCGTTTCAGATGCAGGGTGCGGGCCGGCTAGGCTGGCTCCTGGAGCCTGGACTGTTCCTCCTCGGGAGCTGGCTGTGTGCGTCCTTCTCCTCCGGTGGTCAGTCCCAACTGAGCAGCTTTGCAGGTTTTTATACCTAGCCTCCAGTTGGAGCATGCCCAGCAGGGCTTCCTCTGCCAGGAAGGAAGGATTAACCCCTGCTGCGCCAGTGCGGGGCTGCTCTGCCTCGTCACATATCCCCCCCTTTAAAACCGCGGCTGGGGCCGGCGGTCCCTGGGGCCCTTTTTCCCCCTCCCCTTCCCCGAGGTGGGAAAAGAAGTCCGCATTCCCCTGGGCCTTCCCCGGCCGGTGTGACACTTGGAAGGAGTAGGGTTGGAGGGACAGGTACCACCGCATGATCCATGCATTCGTTTCCTTCATACTATTGATCCATCTTAGCGGTGCGTGATCCGTCACCAGGGAGAAGGTGTTCCCTAAGTGCATCAATTGCCCAATTAACTGCCAGGGCCTCCCGCTCTACGGTGGAATACCGGGTCTCTTGGGGAAACAGCTTACGACTTAAGTATAGGATGGGGTACTCTTCTCCCTCCTCCTCTTGGGACAACACAGCTCCCAGCCCTACCTCAGAGGTGTCGGTCTGGAGAATAAAGGGCTTCACGAAATCTGGCTGTCTCAGTACCGGCTCCCGGGTTAAATGGTCATGCAGGGCACCGAAAGCTTCTTCACAGGATGTTGACCACTGGACCTTCTTGGGCTGGGAGCTTCTCGTCAGGTCTGTGAGGAGGGCCGAGAGTCTGGCAAAGTTGGGCACAAACCGTCGGTACTATCCGGCTAGCCCTAGGAACTGCTGAACTTCTTTTCGTTGTAGGCGTGGGGTAGCTCTTCAAGGCCTTGACTTTGTCCACCAACGGGTGGAGTCTTCCCCGACCCACTGTGTAGCCTAGGTATGTTACTTCCCGTTGGCCCCAGTGGCATTTGTCCGGGTTTGCGGTGAGGCCGGCCTTACCCAGGGCATGCAGCACGTCAGTGAGGTGTTGGAAATGTTCCTCCCAACTAGAACTGTAGATGACGATGTCGTCGATGTATGCTGCGGCGTACAACCCCTGGGGACTCAGCACCTGATTCATAAGTCACTGGAAGGTGGCTGCGGCCCCGTGTAACCCGAAAGGCATCATCATAAACTGGAAGAGGCCGAAGGGTGTGGGAAACGCTGTCTTTTCTTTAGAGGTGGGTGTCAGAGGGATCTGCCAATATCCCTTGGTCAGTTCCAGGGTAGAGATGAATTCAGCCTTCCCCAATCGTTCCAGCAACTCGTCCACCCGTGGCATGGGGTAGGCATCAAAACGGGATATTGCGTTTACCTTGCGAAAGTCTATGCAGAATCGGACTGTCCCATCTGGTTTGGGGACAAGGACTTAGGGTTCCGCCATTCGCTTCTTGATTCTTCTACGGCTCCCAGTGCCAACATCATCTCGAGCTCTTTTTTCACCATTTCCCACAGCTTCCTAGGAAGGGGCCGGTGGTTCTCCCTCACCTTGTTGCCAGGGAGAGTGGCGATGTGGTGGCTGGTCAACGTAGTCTTTCCCGGCTGTGTTGATAGGACTGCGGGGAAGGCGGCTACCAACTGGCGTAGCTGCTTCTGCTGTATCGGGTTGAGCTCCGGGCTTATTGCTGCCGTCCCTGGTTCCTCCGGTTCCCCCGCCAAGGGCCCCAACTCGGGTTCAGGAGGGTACGGAGCGATCATCATGCCCTCCCGGTCTCTCCAGGCCTTGAGGAGGTTCACATGGTATACTTTTGTGTCTCGCCTGCACCCCGACATCTGGACCTCATAGTCAACGGGCCCTATTCGCTTAGTTACCTCGAAGGGGCCTTGCCACTTTGCTAGTAGCTTGGAGTTGGAGGAAGGTAACAACAGGAGGACTCAGTCACCCAGCTCAAAGCTTCTCATCCTGGCCCCTTTATTGTATTGAGCTTCTTGATTGTGTTGGGCCCTCTCCAGGTTCTCACATGCCAAGGTGCCTAACTCGCGGAGCCGTTCTCGGAGATGGAGGGTGTATTGGATGGATCCTCGGACCCGGGTCTCTTGTTCTTCCCATGTTTCTTTCAAGAGGTCTAAGATCCCCCGGGGTCTCCACCCATGGAGGAGTTCAAATGGGGAAAAGCCTGTTGACGCCTGTGGTACCTCTCTTATGGCAAAGAGGAGCGCAGGTAATAGCTTATCCCAGTGTCGGAGGTCATCTTCCACAAACTTCCTCAACATGGATTCAGGGTTCCATTGAATCTCTCGACTAACCCATCCGTCTGTGGGTGATAAACTGAGGTCTTCAGTGTGCGAATGTTTAACAGCCGGCACAATTCCGCCATCAGCCTAGAGGTTACATTGATCCCCTGGTCCGTCAACATCTCTCGGGGCAACCCGACCCGGGCAAAGATATGCAGGAGCTCATTGGCTATGATGGGTGCCATGGCGGCCTGGAGGGGCACGGCCTCTTGGTATCTTGTGGCATAGTCAACCACCACCAGGATATATTTATGTCTGGAGCTGCTCCTGTCCAAGGGCCCCACCAAGTCCAGGCCAATCTGTTCGAATGGTGTTCCGACCATCGGCAGAGGCACCAGGGGCACTCTCGGGGCCCCTTTCGGGCTGGCCTTCTGGCACTCGGGGCATGAGGCGCAGTAGTCCCGTACTTCCTGATGGATGCCTGGCCAGAAGAACCTCTGGGCCACCGGTTGTAGGGTTTTCTCCCTCCCCAGATGTCCCGCCCAGGGTATGGAGTGGGCCAAGTGGAGCAGGTCCCGCTGAAACCACCGTGGGACCAACAGCTGGCGTAGTTCTTCCTGCCTTTGGGGTTCCTGGATCACCCGATAGAGTAGGTCATTATGGATCTCGAAGCGGGGTCCTTGCTACGGGCATCCGGGTGGGTCTTCTTCCCCAGGGGCGCCCATCGCCTGCTCCCAGGCCCGACCAAGTGTGGTGTCCCCCCTTTGCTCTTCTAGAAAATCGGCGTTAATCTCCAGCCATCTCTGGCCCTCCTCTTTCCAGGTTCAGTGTGGGGTCGGCCCTCTTCGTCTACCCCACGATTCCCCGAAGGGCCCTCTAGGGGGTTGTCCGGTGGGGTTTGGCCTAAGAGTCCTGGTTTTTTGGCTCGGCTACCTCTTGTCTTCACCGGTAGGACACTCCACTCTTGTAGGAGTGTGGCAAAGCCCGACCAGTTGCTTTCCAGGACCACCAGGTAGGCTAATTTTGGGGCCACCCCCACTAGGCATCGCCCTCCCTGTCGTGCTGTCTCGAGCTGTACCCAGACAGTGCGGTAAGGTTTCACATCACCATGGATACACTGCAGGTGTATGGGGGCCCCCATGGGCCCGGTGGGTTCTACCAGCCCTGCCCGGATGATGGTCTGGCTACATCCGGAGTCTACCAATGCCATGGTGGGTGTCCCATCCACTTTCACTGGTACCAGAATCTTGCCCAGTCCCCACCTCCGGGCCCGCTGACCCGTGGTCCAAACCTGCCCGTAATTACAGTCCATATATGGGCATTCCCTCCGAAAATGCCCTATCTGTCCACACTCATAACACCTCTCCCTCTTACTTCCTTCGTGTGGGGCATTCTGGGGGACACTCTGCGGGGCACACGGCCTCCCCGGCGAATCGCCTATGCTTCGCCTGAGATTCCCCCTCGCAATACGAGGCGGTGTGGTTGCTGAGGGCTGGTGGCGGACACAGGGGTTCCCCCCGTCCCCTTTGCGGGGTCCCAGTGCTGGGGCCGCGTTCCGATCACCCTGTGTCCCCCGTTTGGAGGCTGTCTTCGGTTCTCCCTCGGCAGCCAGGTAATCCTCCATCAGGGAGGTTGCTTCTGCGAGGGTCTTTGGGCGGTGCCCTTGCACCCATTCCCTCCCTCCAGTAGGGAGAATCTGCGGGAACTGCTCCAAAGCCACCGTCTCGGCTACTTGGACACTTGTCTGGTATTCTGGCTTGAGCCACCTCCAGCAGAGGTCGTGAATGCGCTGTGCCACAACTCGAGGCCTAGCCCCTGGCGCGTATCTCTCTCGTCGGAGCTGCTGGCGGTAGGTCTCGGGGCTAATCCCAGTTTGATCCAAAATGGCCGCCTTGACCTTGGAATAGTCTAGCGCCTCCTGCGGGTTGAGGTTGTGATATGCGGCCTGTGCCGGGCCTGTCAGGTAGGGGACTAGAATAGTGGCCCAATGCGCGCTCGGACACTGGACGGCGGTTGCCACCCGCTCAAACGTTACCAGAAAGGCCTCGGGATCATCCCCCGGCCCCATCTTTGTTAGGCATACTGGCAGTCCTCTGAGACCATCACCCACGCTGCCGCCGGCTGCACCTAGGGGCGGGCCCGGTGCTTGCCCTATCAGCGTAACCATCTGCTGAAACAGTCGTTCCTGGCTGGCGGTTTGTTGGGTGTTCAGCTCCCAGATCAGCTGTTGCTGCTGTTCCTGTTGCTGCGCCGCTTGCAGCTGTTGTGGGGCTGCCAGCTGTTGGAGCAACTGGGCTTGCTGCTGCTGTTGTTGCACCGTCTGCTGCTGTTGGTTCTTCAGGACCCATTTCAGAAGTTTTTCCGGCTCCATCGTGGGTCTCTGGGTCCTTACTTCAGGCCCTGATCACTGCCCGCATTCTCCACCAATGTAACGGGGTTGGGACTCACCACCTGGCGCCTCCTATTGGTTGTCTCTGGGAATTAGCTCTGTCCAGTGGAGCACCCCCTCCTGGTGGTGTCCCATCCGTCGTCTCTCCCTCAGTAGCAGGGGAGTATGGCCCAATGGCCAGAGTCCATATAACCCCCCTCAGTAGCGGGGTAGTGTGGCCCAACGGCCAGAGTCCATATAACCCCCCTCAGTAGCGGGGTAGTGTGGCCCAACGGCCAGAGTCCATATAACTCCCCTCCGTAGTGGGGTAGTGTGGCCCAATGGCCAGGGGGGAGGGGGACCCGGGCCCTCCCTCTCCACCAGGTCCCGACCCAGGGCTCTCCTAATGGCGGGGTTCCCCTTGCCATTGGCTCGGCGGGGATCCGGCCGCAGCATGCCAAGCGTCAGTGTTGCTCTAACGCGGCTCGTCCCTAAAGTTCCCCTGAATCACTTCCTACCCTCAATGTCACGGTCTCCTCCGGAGACATGGGTTCCGGTCCGTTCCCCTCTGGCGAGTCCTCCGTCTCAGACACAGGATGCGGGCCGGCTAGGCTGGCTCCTGGAACCTGGGGCGTGGGCTGTTCCTCCTCAGGAGCTGGCTGTGTGCATCCTTCTCCTCCGGTGGTCAGTCCCAACTGAGCAGCTTTGCAGGTTTTTATACCTAGCCTCCAGTTGGAGCATGCCCAGCAGGGCTTCCGAGGCGGGCCTTCCTCTGCCAGGAAGGAAGGATTAACCCCTGCTGCGCCAGTGCGGGGCGGCTCTGCCCCGTCACAGCCCCAATACTAGAGAGAGAAGGTGGGTGAGGTAATATCTTGTATTGGACCAACTTCAGTGATGATTGCAAACACCTTCCCTGGGACAGACAGCAGCATTATTCCCCTATCATTTGAGCAAGCTGATCATTCTCCTTTTTTGAAAAAACTGATGATATAGCCCCTTTTCCAGTCTTCAGGAGAGGCAACTGCTTAAGTTGGCTTGAAGGTGTTGAGGCCATATGCTCCTGGCCTCTTCACAGTGATGGTTGCAAAGCAGTGTGGGAAAGTTTCCTACACCAGGGGAAGAGACAAAACAGCCCTTCCAAGAAACCATTGATAACTTGATCAGCAAGTTGAGGAGCAGCCTGCGGAGGTCACAGGTAAAGGGCCTTTGGGAGAAATTCCCCCGTCCCAGGTTCCATTCAGCTCTGAACTCCTGCGCAGGCCAAAGGCCCTGTACTCCAATAAAGACAAGTGCAAAGTACCACACTTAAGAAGGGAAAATCAAATGCACAAATTCACAATGGGGAATAACTGGCTAGGGGATAGTGCTTCTGAACAGGATCTAGGGATGATAGTGCATCACAAATTGACTATGAGCCAACAAGGTGATGCAGTTGCAAAAAAGGCTAATATCATTCTGGGGTGATGTGAACAAATTGGAGAGAGTCCAGAGGAGAGCAACAAAAATGATAAAAGGTTTAAAAACCTGATCTATGAGGAAAGGTTAAAAAAATGGACATGTTTAGCCTTGAGAAAGGAAGACTGAGGGAGGTCCTGATAATGGCCTTCAAATATGCTAAGGGCTGATATACAGCAGACAGTGATCAATTGTTCTCCATCTCCATCAAAGGTAGGACAAATATAACTGGCTTAATTGGCACCAAGGGAGATATAGTTAGAAAGTTTTTCCTAATATCTAATTAAAAGAATAGTTAGGCTCTGGAACAGGTTACCAAGGGAGATTATGGAATCCGCATTGCTGACAATTATGGAATCTGCTGCTGTTTGCCTCCCAACATTGTAAATTGTGCATTACACTTGTTTTAATAAGACTCGAGATTGTAACTAAAACTCCATTTTGCAATGCTTACTCCATTTTTCAAAACCCTGCTGTAACCTTATTAACTTAGGCCTTGGCTACACTTGCGAGTTACAGCGCTGTAAAGCCGCCCATAGCGCTGTAACTCACTGACCGGCTACACTGGCCAGGCACGTACAGCACTGTATCTCCCTGGGTACACCGCTGCAGTTACTCCACCTCCCCGAGAAGCATAAGAGATACAGCGGAGTGGCTATGACTTTCCCCTGTGAGTGTGTACCAGGAATCAACCTGCAGCGCTGTACTGATCACCTTGTCAAGTGGCCAATCCTCTCCATTGTTGTGACCGGCTGCAGGAATGCGGAAGTGCCGGTTTCAAAGCTGTACCACAGAGAAAAAGCAAACAGTTTGCTGGTTGCTTTGAGTGAGTGAAACGAATGAGCAGGGGGCCGGGAGTTCGGAACTTCCAAAATAGAGTGGTGACACGCTCCAAAAAGCACTCTCTCTCCCCCCACACTCCCTGTCACACTCCACCCCACCACCCCCGTTTTGAAAAGCACATTGCAGCCACATGAATGCTGGGATAGCTGGCCATAATGCACTCCTCCCAACACAGCTGCAGATGTTGCAAGTGTGGCCTCGCCACTGGACTGGCAGCTGGCAGTGTGGACAGACTGCAGTGCTTTCCCTACTCAGCTGTACGAAGACAGGTTTACCTCACAGCACTGTACAGCTGCAAATGTAGCCAAGGCCTTAGTTCAGATGTGTGAATGAGGTATGCATGGATAATGGAATCAATCTCCAGCCCCAGCCTGTCCTGATAAAGTTAAGTGCAAAAACACCAACGGCTGAAGATGTAGACAACAGCCCTGACAAAGTGAGAAGAGTCCACCCCAAAAGAAAAGAACAAAGGTGCAATTGAAACAAGATCAGTCAGGTCTGAGGCTGAAACCTAATATACCTGGATTTCAGTAAAGTGTTTAATACTGTACCCCATGAGGAATTATTGGTTAAACTGGAAAACATCGGAATCGATATGAAAATCCAGAGGTGGATAAGGAATTGGTTAATGGGGAGAATGCAGCGGGTCGTATTAAAGGGTGAACTGTCAGGTTGGAGGGAGGTTACTAGTGGAGTGCCTCAAGGTTCAGTTTTGGGACCCATTTTATTTAATCTATTTATAACTGACCTCGGAACCAATTGCAGGAGTGGGCTGATAAAGTTTGCGGATGATACGAAGGTGGGAGGCGTTGCAAATTCGGAGGAGGATAGGGATATTCTGCAGGGAGACTTGAATGAGCTTGTGAATTGGAGTATCAGAAATAGGATGAAATTTAATAGTGAAAAGTGTAAGGTGATGCATTTGGGGATGACTAATAACAATTTTAGTTACAAGCTGGGGACGCATTGGTTAGAAGTAACGGAAGAGGAGAAGGACCTAGGGGTCCTTGTAGACCGCAGGATGACTATGAGTCGACAATGTGACGTGGCGGTGAAAAAAGCCAATGCGGTCTTGGGATGCATTAGGCGAGGTATAAGGAGATAAGGAGGTCCTGCTTCCGTTGTATAAGGCGCTGGTGAGACCTCATTTGGAGTACTGTGTGCAGTTCTGGTCTCCCATGTTTAAAAAAGATGAACTCAAACTGGAACGGGTGCAGAGAAGGGCGACTAGGATGATCAGAGGAATGGAAAACCTGTCGTATGAAAGGAGACTAGAGGAGCTTGGGTTGTTTAGTCTGACAAAACGAAGGCTGAGGGGGGATATGATTGCTATCTTTAAATATATCAGAGGGATAAATACAAGGGAGGGAGAGGAATTATTCCAGCTTAGTACAAATGTGGACACGAGAACGAATGGATATAAACTGGCCGTGGGGAAATTCAGGCTTGAAATTAGACGAAGGTTTCTGACCGTCAGAGGGGTGAAATATTGGAACGGCCTTCCGAGGGAAACGGTGGGGGCGACGGACCTGACTGGTTTTAAGATTAAGTTAGATAAGTTTATGGAGGGAATGGTTTAATGGTAAAACATAGTAGCCAAGGAATACCAAGCAATGGTAGGTAAATAGTATAATGGCTAACAGGGGTCAGGCTAGAGACTCTTGCCTACATGCTCGGGGTCTTACTGATCACCATATTTGGGGTCGGGAAGGAATTTTCCTCCAGGGTAGATTGGCTGAGCCTCTGGAGGTTTTTCGCCTTCCTCCGCAGCATGGGGCAGGGATCACTAGCAGGAGGGTCTCTGCCAATTGAAGTCACTAAAACACAGGATTGGGGACTTCAACAGCAGAGTCCAGGGAAGGGGTAGGGACGGTATTGTGGCCTGAAGCATGCAGGGGTTCAGACCAGATGATCATAATGGTCCCTTCTGACCTTAAAGTCTATGAGTCTATGAGTCTATGAGTCTAAGTCATGTCTGCAATTGACGGGTGATCAATCACACAGTACCCAGAGGCAGCGTGACACAGTAAGACCCATAGATTCTTGTTCAAACTAAAGCCTACAAAAAGGATGGATGAGATGGAAGACTTTGGGTAATGTTCTGCTGACAATATTGAAGGGCATCATCAGTGTGCACCTGACAGAGACCCGGCTCTTCCTCGTGTCCGGCTTTCCTGGCCAGTTAGCCTCCACGAGCTGCGAACCCAAGCTGCGAATCCAAGATACAGACTCAAGCTACGTTCAGGACTGGTAACTATCCAGCAGCTGCAGAACATTTGATGTGTGGGTATGTAGGTATTAGCTATTAGTTATACATCAAATTGTGTTCTCATAATAAACGTGGCATATTGCCTTGTCCCCTGAAAAGATCCTGTGTAGTTTTATCGGCATAACATTTTTGGTGGAGAATGCGTTAGGGGGAGCAAGCATAGTAGTGTGCACACTGCCAGCTTTAGTAAGCCTGGCACTATAGGAAAAAGATTGGAAACTTTCAATTGATTAACCACATAAATTCTGAGGGAAATAGGAGTTTAGGTTTGGATATTATTACAATAGTGAACTTGGTCTTTCAGGAGTTGTAAGTTGCTTTTCCAGGAGTTGAATGGTGAAATTGCTCTTCTAGGAGTTAGGAGGTTATAGTAATTGATATATATCAATTTGGTTTTGTGTTGTGGTTGGTTGTTGCTCACAATTGTTGGGAAAAATGTTTAAGAAAACACAGTCTAAAGATATCCTTAGAGAAAAACAGGAAACATTGCCTTTTGTACAAGAACCCACACCCTTTAAACAAGTATTACAAGGGTTTGGACACAGCCCATGGACTGAAGGGGGGCTGGTAGATGTTTGTACCATTTCAGATTTAGAGGATAGGCTTGTACAGTATATAATCCTGTACAAGCCTACTCCCGCTTGGCATCCTGCCGAGAAGAGAATGCTGTTATACCAATAGAATAAAAACCAGCAGGATCTTATTAAGAGGGATAAGGCTAAGATGCCACAGTATGGTTTTTCTTTCATTTGTTTTTGTATTATGTTGTAGGTTGTACTGTAGCTGCTGGTATTAGTTTTTTCTGATTTTCTGAAAGACAAAAATAACATTTTTCTACCCCTTTTGGGGTGGCATTGATTATTGCTTAAAATATTTTTTTTTCTTGTATAAATACCCTTGCTGATTGCAGGCAAAACAGAGGAATTACCTCTATATTTTCCTGTGTTTTTGTTTTATAAGCAGGCCAGGTTTTAATGGCTTCTACCTTTTAACAGTTATGGGGAAATTATTCCACTGTTCAGTTATTAAATCCATGAGGTGTGTATCTCAGTTTTTCTTTTTATATAGCAGACCAAGTTTGTAATGTTTTTCCTGCATTGTTGAGCTTTAAGTTTATTTACAGGTAATAGCTGAGAAGCATCATTACCATATTACCATAAAGGATTTTTCCAAAAATCATACACGCTATACATTGTTACAGGGGTACTTATTAACATTACATTTATGTCAATGTTTAATATTAACAATAACATTATCATTACATTTATTAAAGGTATTCTGTTATACCGTGCCTTTTATTTAGGCAATTTGTTTGCTGACCAGGTATGTTCTTTATCTGCAGATTCTTTTGTGCTTGCAGTTCTTACCTTCCTTTATCAGTTAGGTAATGTGCATCAACACAGGCTTGGCTTTTGGATTCAAAGCCATCAGCAGAGCTCAGAGACTCTGTCTTAAAAGGGACACAATCAACTTCCACCAGAGTTGATTTCTTTCCACTTTTAACTCCTGCTTCCAAAACACACACAGATCTGAAAAAGAAAACAGAGTCTATTGCTGCTCCTTTGGAGCCCTAATAGGATTTTAATTAAGCAGCATGCTTTGTTTGCATTTCTTTGACCCCTTTTACAATATACACTGCACATGTCCTGGGGAAAATGCACATTCTTTTATACTCTAACTGTTAAAACATTAGCCATATAAGGTGTAATTGTTTCTTTTGTTTTTACAGAGTTTTTATGTATCCTTGTCAAAGTGACAGTTTGATTACACAGAGCCATTTTAAGGCTCAGTGTTTCTAGCAGTGCTTCTTTTCATTTTGTGCACCTTACCCCTGCTGTTGCTTCAGAGGGCACTGTTAATTTTTTATTGTTTTACTACAGCTCTCATCTGCTATTTTGTTACACACACACACAAAACAAACAAACAAAAACCAACCAACCAAACAAAAAGAATCCAGAATCTCTCCCTATTCTCCTGATTTTGACTGCTCTGCTGCAGTCACAACTTTGGTTTTTATTAAAAACATTTTAAATTTTGTAAAGCACCGAGTTACCCCTTAAGGGAAGAACAGGAGTACTTGTGGCACCTTAGAGACTAACAAATTTATTAGAGCATAACCCTTAAGGGTTAAATGCCAAATTCCAAAAGCCAGCCAACACAGATTACCCTGTGTTTGGCAAAAAAGTCTGTTAGTTTTGCAACTTTGAATCAAATAGTTAAATGGATTTTTAGTGGCATTATTAAAACAAAACAAAAGTAATTTATTTTAAACCTACAAAACAGGAGTTTTACAAACCAGATGTGTTGGTTTAGGTTCTTAGAACCTTTGGTTAACCAAAAATAGAACCGCTCTCTATAGAGCTGGCTGTATGCACACCAATATTTACAATACCTGAGGCTTTTTTTACCAATATTCCCCCTTTTGCAATTCTCCACCAAAATGTTATACCAATAGAATAAAAACCAGCAGGATCTTATTAAGAGGGATAAGGCAAAGATGCCACATTTATTGTAAATATAATGGTAAAGCAAAAGATAAAAGTAAACAATGTTGTTTGACTACTTATTCCTATCACTACTTATTTCTTATACACACAGATATATATATATATATATATTAATTTACACAATCATTAATTTAAGTTCTGTATAGGTGTTATAGTTACCAGCCTAGAAGTTGCTCATGCCAAATTACTGGCCAGGTATCTTCGTCATGAGGATGGAGCCGAGTCCGTGTCAGGTGCACCTGATGCTCCTGGAGGCTGGCAGCAGAACCAGAGACTCAAAATACTCAGTCTTGAGAGTTCATTCTTATAGGAATTAATTCCTATGTTTTTAGTCTATGGGGGCTGTTTCATCCTGCTGTTGCTGACTCAATCAGGGGATGGCACATTCCTGGGCAAATACCTGGTGGCTCCACACTGTCCAAAGTTTGTGTTTCTCATTCTTCCAGGTGATGGGGTGGATCCCAGTTTACCCTCCGGGGGGTTCTGGTGGTCCACTGTACACATTCTTCAGTCGATGGATACTCCCTTTCTAGGCTGGCACCTCCCTAACCATTCATGTACATTAAGCATTCATCAACATACATTCCATATCTTAACCATATTTTAATTTACTGTCTGCAGTACTTTCGGGATGTGTGCTAGAAAAAGAAAAAAGGGTTAAAGGAACAATTTGGGGAAAAAGAAAAAATAGAAAAAGAAAATCAAGTATTGCAGGGCATGATAAAGAAATTAACCCTAGAACAAGGTATAACTCTCCCCGCTAATCACAGCCAATGCGAATTGCTTATCAAGCACCTTAAATGGAGGCTAGCGGTGATGGCAGGAGAATGGGATTTTGATCCCCAAAGTGATGTCCCTGAGTGGGAGGATGCCCCATGGGAATCTAGCGAGGCATGGGAAAGAGATATACGGGGCAGCAATTCTGAGACCCAGGAGCTGGTTGCAGCCATTACCAAAATACCATAACAGAAACAAACACAGATGCAGGGGCAAGCATGCCTACTACAACCGTCCCCATATGAGCAGTGGATCTTGTGAAAGTGAAATGAATTATATTAAAGAAATAGAATGAATTAAAGAATGCTGTATGTACCTTTAAGTAGAAATGAGAAATGCTGCAAGCCAGGGGGGCAGGAAAGTAGACATTAACTGCTTAACTTGCCACTTAAGGGCAATTGGTGAAGCATTAGTCTTAGATTGATAAGAGTTAACAAGGAAGCAGGATATGCATATTGTGCTCCATGCATATTTTACAATTTTGCTCTCTCTGTCCCTTTGTTTAGTTCGCACCCTTTTATCTGTATAAATAAGACTGTTTGAATCTTGCATGTAGGCTCACATTATCTGAATGTATTAGCAGAGCGCTGTGCTAATAAAACAGAGTGGTCTGACAAACTATGAGTCCTGAGTCTAACTTTGACAATTTGGAGGTTCCACCAAGATGGCAACCGTCTTCACTGGGGCTGTGTGATTCCTGACCATTTTTGTAGGACGACCGTGGTAGCCGGCACCTGGGCATTTGGCCCGAGCGGTCCTCCTCCTGAATGGAAGGATGCACGACCACAGTGAGGTCTACGCCATCGAACCTGTTGGTTCCCACTCTGTTCTGGTAGGGATCCTGGGATCTGACATCAGGAATCTGGTCAGGTAATTATTTCTGTGTTTTGTCCGGACTGAGGACTGTCCTGTCTCTATGTCTATCCGTCCTCCTGTGGAGTGTTTGAGTCTGGGTGCCATCTCTGTCCGGGGATCGGCCGACCAAGGGGTTCCTGTCCTCGCGGTCTGAGTGAGTGAAATCTGCACAATCGCAGCCGCACCGCACCTTGGGTAAAACCCTTGATGTGAAAGCAAGGGCGATTGAGTCAGTAGCCTGTGGGCTCCTTTTGTGTGTTGCACCGGGCATCGCTCTGATGAACCCGAATTTCCTTCTTGTGTGATTGGTGTGTGTAAAGTCCTCCTGTATTGGTAACCAGACGTCTAAGTCGGGACAGTTCCCTAAAGGAACGCCGGCTCAGTTTTAGGAAGGGTCCGGACTCCTGTGAATTTCTGGAAAAATGGTCTAGGCTAACTAAGGGAGATCCCAAAACTCAGTGGCCACTGTTAAAACCTTGGAACAAGGACCGAGTGGACATCTTAAAAAACAAACTCGGCCAGCCTAAAACTAAATTGGCTAAAGGAGAGGTTAATTGTTTCATGCAGTGGTGGGAAGAGGCAAATCATAGGTGGACAAAATCAAAACTCGCCTCTCTCAAATATTCAAATAATAAATTAAAAGCTTTATTAAAAGCCTCCTCTCCCACCATCAGACTGAGTGCTCCCCTTCACCCTGTTCTCTGACAAAAAAAAAAAAAAAAAAAAAAACCAACAACCCCAGATCGATCCCAACTCCCTTCATACTCCCCTCTCATTGTAAAAAGGATAAAATGCCCCTTGTTCTGTTCCCCTTCGTTGTCTGCCTCAGAAACTGATTCTTTAGTGTTCTATTACCAATTCAGTAAGGAGGGTGGGCTCCTCAACTAGCCCCCACCCTTCCTGGTCCCTTTCCTTAAGCATTTCTTTCAAAATTGTGAAATGACCACAATATCACTCACAAAAATGGTTCATTGGAAAAAGCAGGATTGGGCCCTGTCATAACTATAAAGGGAAGGGTAATAGCTGTCCTGTGTACAGTACTATAAATCCCTCCTGGCCAGAGACTCCAAAATCCTTTTCCCTGTAAAGGGTTAAGAAGCTCAGGTAACCTGGCTGGCATCTGACCTAAAGGACCAATAAGGGGACAAGATACTTTCAAATCTTGGGGGGGGAAGGCTTTTGTTTGTGTTCTTTGTTTGGGAGTGTGTTCATTCTCGGGGACTGAGAGGGACCAGACATCAATCCAGGTTCTCCACATCTTTCTAAACAAGCCTCTCCTATTTCAAACTTGTAAGTAAATAGCCAGGCAAGGCGTGTTAGTTTTCCTTTGTTTTTCTCAACTTGTAAATGTACCTTTTACTAGAGTGTTTATCTTTGTTTGCTGTACTTTGAACCTAAGACTAGAGGGGAGTCCTCTGAGCTCTTTAAGTTTGATTACCCTGTAAGGTTAATTTCCATACTGATTTTACAGAGATGATTTTTACCTTTTTCTTTAATTAAAAACCTTCTTTTTAAGAACCTGATTGATTTTTTCCTTGTTTTAGATCCAAAGGGGTTTTGGATCTTGATTCACCAGGAGTTGGTGGGAGGAAGGAGGGGAATGGTTAATTTCCCCTTGTTTTAAATCCAAGGGGTTGGATTTGTTTTCACCAGGGATTTGGTGAAGGTTTTTCAAGGTTTCCTAGGGAGGGAATCCATTGAAAATGGTGGCAGCCGAACCAGAGCTAAGCTGGTAATTAAGCTTAGAAGTTTTTATGCAGGCCCCTACATTTGTACCCTAAAGTTCAAAGTGGGGATCTCAGTCCTGACATGGTGGCAGCGGTGGGATCATTTTAAACCCAAAAGCCAGTGAGATTTTTTTTTCCTTCTAGCTGCTTGGAAAGCCGAGCTGGAAGTAGATAGATGCGTATCTTATCTCTCCTTGCCTGAAGGCAGAGGTGTTAAGTTTTTTTTACAGGTCCTTTGTTAAGAGAAGGGTTCAATTAGCAAATGACTGGTAAAAGGTATTTACAAGCTAAATTTTTTTTTTTTCTTTTTACATCCTCGGGAGTAGCTAGTTAGAAAGTTACTGTTAACTCTGCAGCAGCCAGAGCTAAGAGCTTCCCAGTTTGTCAACTGCAAAGGGGGTTACCCAGCACAAGAAAACAGGAAAATGACTACCAAAGAAGTAGCTAACAAAATAGAACTGGCCAAACTAAAAGCAGAAGAAAATAAAAGAAAACATCAGAGACTGCTTCAATTAACAAAACTCAAGACAGAGCAGAAAGAAAGAGAAGAAAAAGCCAAAGAGGAGGCCCACAAGAGAGAAATAAAGCTGAAAAAAAAAGAGATGGAGCTGAAAGAAAAAGAGATGAAGGAGAGAAAAAAAAAAAGGAAGCATAAACTGGAAGTAGCGAAGGCTAAGCAGGATGCACCAGCCAATGCTAACAACCCCCCTCCAGGTACCACTTCCCATCCCAGAAGATTCCCCACCTACAAGGCAGGCGATGATACTGAGGCCTTCTTAAAAAATTTTGAAAGGGCCTGCCTTGGATACAGCATCGCTACAGACCAGTACATGGTAGAGCTGAGGCCGCAGCTCAGTGGACCCTTAGCAGAGGTGGCGGCTGAAATGCCTAAGGAACACATGAACAGTTATGAACTTTTTAAAAACAAGGCCAGAATCAGAATGGGGATAACACCCGAGCATGCCCGTCGGCGGTTCAAAGCCCTAAAGTGGAAACCGGATGTGTCATTTACCCGTCATGCCTACCACATTGACAAAAATTGTGATGCCTGGGTATCAGGAGCAAATGTTAAATCTCTGGAAGATCTGCTTTCCCTAGTAAAAATGGAGCAGTTTTTAGAGGGTGTTCCTGAGGAAATAGAAAGGTACATCCTAGATAGGAAGCCCAAAACTGTAACTGAGGCGGGGGAGATTGGAGCCCAATGGGTGGAGGTGGCAAAAAAGAAAAAAACTAGTAGCAGTTGGAGCGAATATCAGAAGGGGCAAGCCGAAACAAAACCTTACCACCGGGGACAACCCAAGGCCCCACCCACATCCCAAGGGAAACCCCAGACGCCTTCTCACCCCATCACACCCGTCTCCACCAACCAACATCGTCCCGGTGATACCTTAGCAGGGCGATGTTTTAAATGTAATGAACTGGGACATATAAAGGCTCACTGCCCCAAGAACCCCAACCGATTACAGTTCATTACACCCCAATCACACCAAAGATCCCCAAACCCAGATGCCTCTCTCATACCCTCGGAGCGAAGGGAAACCTTGAGAGTGGGCGGAAAGAAGGTTACCGCTTGGAGGGACACTGGGGCTCAAGTGTCAACTATCCACCAATCCCTAGTGGACCCCAAACTCATCAACCCAGAGGCTACAGTGACAATTCAACCCTTCGTGTCACAATCTGTAACCTTGCCTACAGCCACGTTGCATGTCCAGTACAAGGGCTGGTCAGGAATGTGGACTTTTGCAGTCTATAACAATTATCCCATTCCCATGCTGCTGGGGGAAGATTTGGCCAACCATGTGAAGGTAGCCAAAAGGGTGGGAATAGTCACCCGCAGCCAGGCTAAGCAAGCTTTCACCCCCATCCCTGTTCCTGAGCCGTCCACCAGGGCCCCGTCTGTGTTACCGAAGACCCAGACAAAGGTGGTGGAACTGGATCCTCTGCCAACGACTGCAACAGCCGTAGTGGATCCAATCCCAGAGACCCAGCCAAAGCCAGTCCCAGAATCGGAACTGGCAACGCAACCAGCACCAGAACCATTGCCAGCCCTGAGTCCAGCGCTTGCAAACCCGTCTACAACTCCAATGCCAGAGGGCACCAGCGAGCCTGAACTGGCAGAAGCAGCAGATAACCCTACCCAAGAGGCTCAGCCAGAGCCTGAGTTACCACATAGTGCACCAGCGGACAGCGGTTCACAGTCAATGGAAACAGCCCCAGCACCTGCATCGCTTCCAGAGGGACCAAGCCCCAGTCCACAGTCCAAGGAGGAACTGATGTCTCCAGCATCAAGGGAACAGTTCCAGGTCGAGCAGGAAGCAGATGACAGCCTTCAGAAAGCTTGGGCGGCGGCGCGGAGCACCCCACCGCCTCTCAGCTCTTCTAACCGATCCCGGTTTGTTGTAGAACAAGGACTTTTATACAAGGAGACTCTTTCTGGTGGGCACCAGGAAGACTGGCATCCTCAAAGACAGTTGGTAGTTCCCACTAAGTATCGGGTAAAGCTCTTGAGCTTAGCCCATGATCATCCCAGTGGCCATTCTGGGGTGAACAGAACCAAGGACCGGTTGGGGAAGTCCTTCCACTGGGAGGGAATGGGCAAGGACGTTGCTAATTATGTCCGGTCTTGTGAGGTGTGCCAACGAGTGGGAAAGCCCCAAGACCAGGTTAAAGCCCCTCTCCAGCCACTACCCATAATTGAGGTCCCATTTCAGCGCGTAGCTGTGGATATTCTGGGTCCTTTCCCAAAGAAGACACCCAGAGGAAAGCAGTACGTACTGACTTTCATGGATTTTGCTACCCGATGGCCGGAAGCAGTACCCTTAAGCAACACCAGGGCTAAAAGTGTGTGCCAGGCATTAACAGACATTTTTGCCAGGGTAGGTTGGCCCTCCGACATCCTTACAGATTCGGGAACTAACTTCCTGGCAGGAACCATGGAAAACCTGTGGGAAGCTCATGGGGTGAATCACTTGGTTGCCACCCCTTACCACCATGAAACCAATGGCCTGGTGGAGAGGTTTAATGGAACTTTGGGGGCCATGATACGTAAATTTGTAAATAAACACTCCAATGATTGGGACCTAGTGTTGCAGCAGTTGCTTTTTGCCTACAGGGCTGTACCACATCCCAGTTTAGGGTTTTCACCATTTGAACTTGTGTATGGCCGTAAGGTTAAGGGGCCATTACAGTTGGTGAAGCAGCAATGGGAGGGGTTTACGCCTTCTCCAGGAACTAACATTCTAGACTTTGTAAGCAACCTACAAAACACCCTCCAACATTCTTTGGCCCTTGCTAAAGAAAACCTAAAGGATGCTCAGGAAGAGCAAAAGGCCTGGTATGATAAACATTCCAGAGAACGGTCCTTCAAAGTAGGAGACCAAGTCATGGTCTTAAAGGCAATCCAGGCCCATAAAATGGAAGCGTCGTGGGAAGGACCATTCACGGTCCAGGAGCGCCTAGGAGCTGTTAACTATCTCATAGCCTCCCCCACCTCCAACATAAAGCCTAAGGTATACCATGTTAATTCTCTTAAGCCCTTTTATTCCAGAGAATTAAACGTTTGCCAGTTTACAGCCCAGGAAACAGATGACGCGAAGTGGCCTGAAGGTGTCTACTACAAAGGAAAAAAGGATGGTGGCGTGGAAGAGGTGAACCTCTCCATGACCCTTGGACGTCTGCAGCGACAGCAGATCAAGGAGCTGTGCACAAGCTTTGCACCAATTTTCTCAGCCACTCCAGGATGGACCGAACGGGCATACCACTCCATTGACACAGGTAATGCTCACCCTATTAGAACCCCACCCTACCGGGAGTCACCTCATGCCAAAACTGCTATACAAAGGGAGATCCAGGACATGCTACAAATGGGTATAATCCGCCCCTCTAAGAGTGCATGGGCATCTCCAGTGGTTCTAGTTCCCAAACCAGATGGGAAAATACGCTTTTGCGTGGACTACCGTAAGCTAAATGCTGTAACTCATCCTGACAACTATCCAATGCCACGCACAGATGAGCTATTGGAGAAATTGGGACATGCCCAATTCATCTCTACTTTAGACTTAACCAAGGGGTACTGGCAAGTACCACTAGATGAACCCGCTAAGGAAAGGTCAGCCTTCGTCACCCAGGCAGGGGTGTATGAATTCAATGTACTCCCTTTCGGGTTGCGAAATGCACCCGCCACCTTCCAAAGACTTGTAGATGGTCTCCTAGCGGGATTGGGAGAATCTGCAGTTGCCTACCTCGACGATGTGGCCATTTTTTCTGATTCATGGGCAGAGCACATGGAGCACCTGAAAAAAGTTTTCGAGCGCATCCAGCAGGCAGGGCTAACTGTTAAGGCTAAAAAGTGTCAAATAGGCCAAAACAGAGTGACTTACCTGGGGCACCAGGTGGGTCAAGAAACTATAAATCCCATACAGGCCAAAGTGGATGCTATCCAAAAGTGGCCGGTTCCAAAGTCTAAGAAACAGGTCCAATCCTTCTTAGGCTTGGCTGGATATTATAGGCGATTTGTACCCCACTACAGCCAAATCGCCGCCCCGCTGACAGACCTAACCAGAAAGAAACAGCCAAATGCAGTTCAGTGAACTAATAAGTGTCAAAAGGCCTTTAACCAGCTTAAGGCAACACTCATGTCTGACCCTGTGCTAAGGGCCCCAGACTTTAACAAACCGTTCCAAGTAACCACAGATGCGTCCGAGCAAGGCGTGGAAGCAGTTTTAATGCAGGAAGGACCGGATCAAGAATTCCATCCTGTCGTATTTCTCAGTAAGAAACTGTCTAAGAGGGAAAGCCATTGGTCAATCAGCGAAAAGGAATGCTATGCCATTGTGTATGCGCTGGAAAAGCTACGCCCATATGTTTGGGGACGGCGTTTCCAACTACAAACAAACCATGCTGCGCTACAGTGGCTTCATACCGCCAAGGGAAATAACAAAAAACTTTTTCGGTGGAGTTTAGCTCTCCAAAATTTTGATTTTAAAATACAACACATTTCGGGAGCTTCTAACAAAGTGGCTGATGCACTCTCCCGGGAAAGTTTCCCAGAGTTAACTGGTTAACAATTGTTTTTGAAATAAAACATATTGTTAGTTTTTATATAATCAGTAGTATGTCTAAAGGTACATGTGTCTTATTAACTCTGGTTTCTCCTAGAACTCCAGGAAGAAATCACAGCCAGTGTGGAACCGAACATCCAACACTATCTGTGATTTGGGGGGCGTGTCATAACTATAAAGGGAAGGGTAATAGCTGTCCTGTGTACAGTACTATAAATCCCTCCTGGCCAGAGACTCCAAAATCCTTTTCCCTGTAAAGGGTTAAAAAGCTCAGGTAACCTGGCTGGCATCTGACCTAAAGGACCAATAAGGGGACAAAATACTTTCAAATCTTGTGGGGGGAAGGCTTTTGTTTGTGTTCTTTGTTTGGGAGTGTGTTCGTTCTCGGGGACTGAGAGGGACCAGACATCAATCCAGGTTCTCCACATCTTTCTAAACAAGCCTCTCCTATTTCAAACTTGTAAGTAAATAGCCAGGCAAGGCGTGTTAGTTTTCCTTTGTTTTTCTCAACTTGTAAATGTACCTTTTACTAGAGTGTTTATCTTTGTTTGCTGTACTTTGAACCTAAGACTAAAGGGGAGTCCTCTGAGCTCTTTAAGTTTGATTACCCTGTAAGGTTAATTTCCATACTAATTTTACAGAGATGATTTTTACCTTTTTCTTTAATTAAAAACCTTCTTTTTAAGAACCTGATTGATTTTTTCCTTGTTTTAGATCCAAAGGGGTTTTGGATCTTGATTCACCAGGAGTTGGTGGGAGGAAGGAGGGGAATGGTTAATTTCCCCTTGTTTTAAATCCAAGGGGTTGGATTTGTTTTCACCAGGGATTTGGTGAAGGTTTTTCAAGGTTTCCCAGGGAGGGAATCCATTGAAAATGGTGGCAGCCGAACCAGAGCTAAGCTGGTAATTAAGCTTAGAAGTTTTTATGCAGGCCCCTACATTTGTACCCTAAAGTTCAAAGTGGGGATCTCAGTCCTAACAGGCCCAGACAAGCAGGCAAGCAACAGATAAATAAACTAAAAACAAAAAACAAAAAAACCCAGGTTGGAAGCCCTAAGGGCATAGTGTCAGGAGTAAGTGCAAGTATGAACCCCTGGAACAATACTTAAAAGGGTGAAATCTGAGTTGATAACGGTGTCATTTTGGGAAATAAACAAGTGATTTAAGGAAAGAGAGTGAAAAGTTAACTCTACAGAGGCTGGAGAGAATTAAACAGTTAAACTTTGCGAAAATGTTAAAAAGGATCTTGTTAAAAGAATTCTTGGTTTCTTTGCAGCCATTCTAAAGGAAAAATGGGCCCTTTGCCAGAGGAATGTCTGTAAATAATCCAGGTAAAGAGACTATCTAATTAAAATCATTTGACTATGGACAATTGAGTCAAATTTGCTAAAAGAACACAGGGGGGGTTCTATTGGAACTTAACTGCCCCAAATGTATAAAGGTAATGTAATCTATGTACAGCTATGTAAAAACAAAGCAGTGTAAGAGGGATGTTAAGGGAGAGAAAATGTGTATGTATCTGTCTGTCTGTGGGAATATGTGAGGTTTGTAAAACTCCTGTTTTGTAAGTTTAAGATAAATTGGTTTTGTTTTGTTTATAATGCCACTAAAAATCCATCTGACTCTTTAATTCAAAGTTGCAAAACTGACAGACCTTTTTGCCAGACACAGGTAATCAGTGTTGGTTGACTTTGAGATTTGGTATTTAACCCTTAAGGGGTAACTTGATTCTTTACAAAATTTAAATGTTTTCAAATAAAGACCAAGTCATGACTGCAGCAGGACAGTCAAAATCAGAAAAATAGGGAGAGATTCTGGATTCTGTTTGTTTGTTTGTTTTTGTAACAAAATAGCAAATGAAAGCTGTAGGAAAAGAATAAAATCAGTGGCCCTCTGAAGCAACAGCAGGGGTGAGGTGCACAAAACAAAAAGAAGCAATGTTAGAAACACTGAGCCTTAAAATGGCTCTGTGTAATCAGACTGTCACTTTGATAAGGGTAAATAAAACTCTGTAAGAACAAAAGAAACAGTTACACTTATGTAAAAATTAATATGGCTAATGTTTTAAAAGTTAAAGTATAGAAGGAATGTGCAGACGTTTGCAGTGTATATTATAGAGGGGGTAAAAGAAATGCAAACGAAACATGCTACTTAATTAAAATCCTATTAGGGCTCCAAAGGAGCCACAATAGACTGTGTTTTCTTTTTCAGATCTGTGTGTGTTTTGGAAGCAAGGTTAAAAGTAATCAAAACTCTGGTAAAAGTTAATTGTGTTCCTTTTAAGACAGAGTCTCTGAGCTCTGCTAATGGTTTTGAATCCAAAAGCCAAGCCTGTGTTGATGCAAATTATCTAACTGATAAAGGAAGTGAGAGAACTGCCAGCACAAACAAATTGCAGATAAAGAACATACCTGATCAGCAAACAAATTGTCTAAATAAAAGGCACAGTATAACAAGATACCTTTAATTAAAATAAATTTAATGTTAATAAGTACCCCTGTAACAATGTATAGTGTGTACGATTTTTGAAAAAAAATAATCCTTTATGGTAATGATGCTTTTCAGCTGTTACCTGTGAACAAACTTAAAGCTTAATACAGCAGGAAAGACATTGTAACCTTGGTCTGCTGTAAAGGGAAAACTGAGGTACACCACCTCATGGATTTAATGACTGAACAGTGGGATAATTTCCCCATAACTCTTAAAAGATAGGAGTACTTGTGGCACCTTGGAGACTAACAAATTTAGCCGTATGGAGTGGAAATCCATCAACCTCATGAAAAAGAAATTTGTTAGTCTCTAAGGTGCCACAAGTACTCCTGTTCTTTTTGCGGATACAGACTAACACGGCTGCTACTCTGAAATCTTAAAAGATAGAAGCCATTAAAACCTGGCCTGCCTATAGAACAAAAACACAGGAAAATATGGAGGTAATTCCTCTTGTTTTGCCTGCAATCAGCAAGGGTATTTGTAAAAGAAAGGAATATTTTAAGCAATAATGAATGCCACCCCAAAAGGGGTAGAAAAAATGTTATTTTTGTCTTTCAGAAAAAGCTAATATCAGATACAGGACAACCTAATAAGAAACAAATAAAAGTGGGTATGGTTATCCATGCCTGTTGCTCCAAAGCCCTGTAGTAAAGACATCTCACTAGGATCCTGTATGTGGGATAAAATAAATAATGAGACCAAAGTACTGTATAATGGGCTATGTGTATGTGTTAATTCTTGGGGGGAAAAGTGTTTTAAAAGAATGGAAGTGTTAGCAACCTTCCAATAGACAAATATAAATGTAATGTAAGTAATGTGTTTACAAAAGGTAAAAAGGTAACAGAGTTCCTAAAACAAACAAAAGGGCAATCTGGGAAACCGAACCATTCATATTATACGTGCAAATGGCAACATGTTAAGAATTGCTACTGCAGAAAGACATAACAGCTTACCATTGGCATAATATATTTTCTGAATGGTCTCCCACAACTACTGGCGTACTAATATTACTAACCCTAATTGTTTTTGATTTTAAATTGTATGTGTTTAATTGTAACGTTTAAAATGTGCTGTTGGATAAAACAAATGTATGCAAAGCTAGAGCCACAGGCCCAAATCACCTCCCAGTATTTTCTATTACGTGGACTAAATAAGAAGTGACACTGGCGATTAATAATTTTAGTGTCAAAAGGGGGATATGTAGGAGCAGGATCTTATAATGTCCCATAAGAATTAATGTATGATTTGATTTCATCCCTGTCAGCCAACCTTTTTGAATAGCAGAAAGGAATGACAGACCAGAACAATCCTTATGACTGATTATGGTCACCCTTTTGTTTTAGAATAAGTTATAATGTCTACTATGGTTTCCTATATGTATTACAAAGTAGGCCTCTAGTTAAATATACATTTCTTTGTTTTAAGGTTTAGTAAGTAAGAAACAGGATTCTCTATTGTGTCTAAGGCCTGGTCTACACTACGGGTTTAGGTCGACTTTAGCAGCGTTAAATCGAATTAAGCCTGGACACGTTCACATGACAAAGCCCTTTCTTTCGACTTAAAGGGTCCTTTAAACCGGTTTCTTTACACCACCTCCGACGAGGGGATTAGTGATAAAACCGGCCTTTGCGGGTCGGAATTGGGGTAGTGTGGACGGAATTCGACGTTATTGGCCTCCGGGAGCTATCCCACAGTGCTTCATTGTGACCGCTCTGGACAGCACTCTGAACTCAGATGCACTGGCCAGGTAGACAGGAAAAGACCCGCGAATGTTTGAATTTCATTTCCTGTTTGCTCAGCGTGGAGAGCACAGGTGACCACGCAGAGCTCATCAGCACAGGTAACCGTGATGGAGTCCCAGGATCGCAAAAGAGCTCCAGCATGGACCGAACGGGAGGTACGGGATCTGCTCGCCATATGGGGAGATGAAGCAGTGATAGCTGAACTCCGTAGCAGTAAAAGAAATGGCAAAGTATTAGAAAAGATCTCCAAGGCCATGAAGGACTGAGGCCATAACAGGGACACACAGCAGTGCCGCGTGAAAATTAAGGAGCTACGGCAAGCTTACCACAAAGCCAGAGAAGCAAACGGAAGGTCCGGGGCAGAGCCGCAAACTTGCCGCTTCTACGCGGAGCTGCATGCGATCCTAGGGGGTGCAGCCACCACTACCCCAACTGTGTGCTATGACTCTCTCACTGGAGAAACACACAGGGAAGACGGTTCGGGGAACGAGGAAGATGAGGATGGAGGTACTGTAGGAGGCTCACAGCAGCAAGGAAGCGGAGAAACCGGTTTCCCCAACAGCCAGGATATGTTTGTGACCCTGGACCTGGAACCAGTAACCCCCGAACTCACCCAAGACCCTCAGGGCACACAGGAGACCTCTGGTGAGTGTACCTTTGTAAATATTTGTAAACATTACACATGGTTTAAAAGCAAGCGTGTTTAATGATTAATTTGCCCTGGCAATCGCGGCCAGTACATCTACTGGAAAAGTCTGTTAACGTGTATGGGGATGGAGCGGAAATCCTCCAGGGACATCTCCAGAAAGCTCTCCTTTATGTACTCCCAAAGCGTTTGCAAAAGGTTTCTGGGGAGGGCTGCCTTATCCCGTCCGCCATGGTAGGACACTTTACCACGCCAGGCCAGTAGCACGTAGTCTGGAATCATTGCATAACAAAGCATGGCAGCGTATGGTCCCGGTGTTTGCTGGCATGCAGACAATATCCATTCCTTATCTCTCTTTGTTATCCGCAGGAGAGTGATATCATTCACGGTCACCTGGTTGAAATGGGGTGATTTTATTAAGGGGACATTCAGAGGCGCCCGTTCCTGCTCTTCTGAACAGAAATGTTCCCCGCTGTTAACCACGCGGTGGAGGGGAGGGGTGAAGTGATCATCCCAGAGAATCGTGTGTGTGTGTGTGTGGGGGGTGGTTTACTTGTGTTTGTGCCGCATGTTAACCGGGAAACCGCAGCCCCTCCTTTTACATTGAAAACCCATTTTAAATGGACAACCCAATTCATCCTTGATATGGGAAATGCGCTGCTGTTTGCAACCTTTCCCGCATGTTAAGAAGGTTAAAAAAGCCAAAACACTGTGGCCTACCATGGCTGCCTGCAAGCCGAAATATGCGACCTTGTAATGAAAGAGTGTACCCATTGTTCTCTAAAATGGGTCTTTTTTAACCACCTCTCCCTTCTCCTCCACCAGCTGCAAATGTTTCTCCTTCGCAGAGGCTAGTGAACATTAGAAAGAGAAAAGGTAGGACGAGGGACGATATGTTCACGGAGCTGCAGATGTCCTCCCACACTGATAGAGCACAGCAGAATGCGTGGAGGCAGTCAATGTCGGACATGAGAAAAGCACAATATGAACGAGAGGAGAGGTGGCGGGCTGAATGGCGGGATGAAAAGAGCAAGTGGCGGGCTGAAGACGATAGGTGGCGTCAGCTTGCAGACAGATGGCAAGAGTCAATGCTCCGTCTGCTGGAGCATCAAACTGATATGCTCGAGCGTATGGTTGAGCTGCAGGAAAGGCAGCAGGAGCAGAGACCGCCGCTACAGCCCCTGTGTAACCAACAGCCCTCCTCCCCAAGTTCCATAGCCTCCTCACCAAGACGCCCAAGAACACGGTGGGGGGGCCTCCGTCCACCCAGTCACTCCACCCCAGATGATCGCCAAGCATCAGAAGGCTGGCCTTCAATAAGAGTTAAAGTTTTAAAATGCAGTGTGTCCTTTTCCATCCCTCCTCCCCCACCCATCCCAGGCTACCTTGGCAATTATCCCCCTACTTCTGTGAGGAACTAATAAAGCATGCATGAATGTGAAAAAACAATGACTTTATTGCCTCTGCAAGCGGTGCTCGAATTGGGGAGGGGAGGGTGGGGTGGGGTGGTTGGTTTACAGGGAAGTAGAGTGAACCGGGTCGGGGGGGGGGTTTGGAGGGTTCATCAAGGAGAAACAAACAGAAGTTTCACACAGTAGCCTGGCCAGTCACAAAACTCGTTTTCAAAGCTTCTCTGATGTGCACCGCGCCCTGCTGTGCTCCTCTAACCGCCCTGGTGTCTGGCTGCGCGTAATCAGTGGCCAGGCGAGTTGCCTCAACCTCCCACCCTGCCATAAAGGTCTCCCCCTTACTCTCACAGATATTGTGGAGCGCACAGCAAGCAGCAATAACAATGGGGATATTCTTTTCGCTGAGGTCTGAGCGAGTCAGTAAGCTGCGCCAGCGCGCTTTTAAACGTCCAAATGCACATTCCACCACCATTCGGCACTTGCTCAGCCTGTAGTTGAACAGGTCCTGACTCCTGTCCAGGCTGCCTGTGTACGGCTTCATGAGCCATGGCATTAAGGGGTAGGCTGGGTCCCCAAGGATCACGATAGGCATTTCAACATCCCCAACGGTTACTTTCTGGTCCGGGAAGAAAGTCCCTTCCTCCAGCTTTCGAAACAGAGCAGAGTTCCTGAAGACACGAGCATCATGTACCTTTCCCGGCCATCCCACGTTGATGTTGGTGAAACGTCCCTTGTGATCCACCAGGGCTTGCAGCAGCATTGAAAAGTACCCCTTGCGGTTTACGTAGTCGGTGACTTGGTGCTCCGGTGACAAGATAGGGATATGGGTTCCGTCTATGGCCCCACCACAGTTTGGGAATCCCATTTCAGCAAAACTATCCTATTGACTGCACGTTGCCCAGAGTCACTACCCTTGATATCACCAGGTCTTTCATTGCCCTGGCAAATTGGATCACAGCAGCCCCCACCGTAGATTTGCCCACTCCAAATTGATTCCCGACTGACCGGTAGCTGTCTGGCGTTGCAAGCTTCCACAGGGCTATCGCCACTCGCTTCTCAACTGTGAGGGCTGCTCTCATCTTGGTATCCTGGCGTTTCAGGGCAGGGGAAAGCAAGTCACAAAGTTCCATGAAAGTGCCCTTACGCATGCGAAAAGTTTTGCAGCCACTGGGAATCGTCCCATACCTGCAGCACGATGCGGTCCCACCAGCCTGTGCTTGTTTCCTGGGCCCAGAATCGGCGTTCCACGGCATGAACCTGCCCCAGTGACACCATGATTTCCACATTGCTGGGGCCTGTGCCTTGTGAGAGGTCTATGTCCATGTCAATTTCCTCATCACTCTCTTCGCCGCGCTGCAATCGCCTCCTCGGGTGGTCTGGGTTTCGCCTTGGCATGTCCTGGCTCTGCATATATTCCAGGACAATGCGCGTGGTGTTCATAGTGCTCATAATTGCCGCTTTGATCTGAGTGGGCTCCATGATCCCAGTGCTAGCTATGGCGCCTGGTAAGAAAAAAGGCGCGAAACTAGTATCTGATGGACCAGGAGAAGGAGGGAGGGCGGGAGGGAGGGAGGGCCGAGTGACGACATGGCGTACAGGTACAGGAACAGGGAATTAAAATCAAGAAAGGTGGCTGTGCATCAGGGAGAAACACAAACAACTGTCACACAGAATGGTCCCCCCAAAGATTAAACTGAAAACCCTGGGCTTAGCAGGCCGTTGATTTCACGGAGGAAGGGGAAGCAAATGAATACAGAACAAATCTATTTTTTACATCTTAAGCTGGCAGCCGACGGTGCAGCATGAGTGATAGCCTCTCCAGTATGATGATGACGGATACCAATCATAATATACTATCGTCTGCCAAAAGGCAAGCCCCACGTCTGCCAGCCCCACGTCCGTCAGCACCCAGCATCGTCCTCGGCCTCTTCTGGGTGCTTAGCAGACAATACTGGGCAATTGGCAGAAAATAGTATACTACGACTGGTAGCCATCATCATCGAAACAGTAGCATGTCTGCCCAGGTGGCCATGATTGACAGCCACTCCAGTACGACGACGATGGGTACCAGTCATAATATACCATCGCCTACCAAAGGGCAAGGGGCTGGTGCAATGCAGCCCTACGGCTGCCAGCCCCACGGCTATCACTCATGCTACACCGTCTACCGCCAAAAGGCAGTTAGCAGCTGCTGCTGTGTAGCAATGCAGTCCCACGTCTGCTGGCACCCAGAGGACATATGGTGACGGTGAGCTCAGCTGAGCTGAGCGGGCTCCATGCTTGCCGTGGTATGTTGTCTGCACAGGTAACCCAGGTAAAAAGGCACGAATCTATTGTCTGCCGTTGCTGTGACGAGGGGGGAGGGGCCTGACGACATGTACCCAGAACCGCCCGCGACACTGTTTTGCATTATCCGGGCATTGGGATCTCAACCCAGAATTCAAAGAAAAGGCGCGAACCGCTTCTCGGCTCGAGCTGTGGCGCAAATGTAGTATCTGACGGCCTAGGGGAAGGAGGGAGGGGGGCCGAGTGATGACATGGCGTACAGGCACAGGGAATTAAAATAAAGAACGGTGGCTGTGCATCAGGGAGAGACACAAACAACTGTCACACAGAATGGTCCCCCCAAAGATTAAACTGAAAACCCTGGGTTTAGCAGGCCGTTGATTTGACGGAGGGAGGGGGAAGCAAATGAATACAGAGCAAATCTATTTTTTACATCTTTAGACGACGGTGCAGCATGACTGATAGCCCTCGGCATCTTTCTGGGTGCTTGGCAGCAAATACTGGGCTCTTGGCAGTTAGTGTATGACGATGGTCTTCAGGCCTATTGCACTATCTGCTGCTCGGGGAAGACTCTGCTAATGTGCGATGACCCAACTTGTAATAGGACGGTTAACAGTCGTAATACACCATCTACTGCCAAAAGGCAAGGGGCTGGTGCAATGCAGCCCCACGGCTGCCAGCACCCAGATCGCCGATGAAGGCTACCAGTCTACTGCACCGTCTACCGCCAAAAGGCAGTTAGCAGCTGCTGCTGTGTAGCAATGCAGTCCCACGTCTGCCGGCACCCAGAGGACATATGGTGACGGTGAGCTCAGCTGAGCTGAGCGGACTCCATGCTTGCCGTGGTATGTTGTCTGCACAGGTAACCCAGGTAAAAAGGCGCGAATCTATTGTCTGCCGTTGCTGTGACGGGGGGGAGGGGCCTGACGACATGTACTCAGAACCGCCCGCGACACTGTTTTGCATCATCCGGGCATTGGGATCTCAACCCAGAATTCCAAGGGGCGGCGGAGACTGCGGGAACTGTGGGATAGCTGTGGGATAGCTACCCATAGTGCAATGCTCCGGAAGTCGACGCTAGCCTCGTACTGTGGACGCGGTCCGCCGACTAGAGCACCTAGAGCATTTTATGTGGGGACACACACAATCGGCTGTATACAACCGATTTCAATAAAACCGGCTTCTATAAATTCGAACTAATTTCGTAGTGTAGACATACCCTATGTTAAGTAGATTAGAGGAACATGGAAGGCCTGGGTCTCAATGTAAATTGTCTTGGTTATTGATTGTAAAACTTAGCAAGGTTTAATTTGCAATGCCTTTTTGCTCCATATAAAATACTACTGTTTGTATTCTCAATCTGTGTGAATAAGGAATGTATGCATCAGGAAAAGATAAGGTGTGAAGGCCATGGTTATAGCCAGAGTCAAGGAAGAAGAAGTAAAGAGACTTAAAGGACATCAAAGAATCATCAGGTACTGCTTACTATCCAGATGGCTGTTAAACTGTCTGGCATCACAGCGTGCATACATGCTTCGCAGTGTAAGAAGACACCCCCCAGCAAACCAATCACCTCAGGACCACGCAGAGTCAATTTTGACTCCAGAAGAAGACGTAGAGGAACAGCCTGCAATATCTTACCATCTACGCTCTCGTAAGGGTTGCCAGAAGCAGACGAGGACCTAAAGCAAGGCCCAAAAAGAAGCAGTAGTGAGCCTAGCGCCTGCTGCCTGGTGGATGTAAAACCATGACTGTGGTTCCCTCAGTTGAGGTTGTCAGAACCGGAAGGGCCTTGCCTCCAACATGAGCCTTTGGTGGCGCCTGTTCCTCGGCTGCTGGTGTCTTAAGGTCTGGGGAATCCACGATGACAATTCTTTTATCCAGCAGCAAGTGTGGATAGCTCAGACTCTTAATATTTCTAATTGCTGGGTCTGAAGCCACATCCCAGCTCACTCTCAAGCTGGTGTTCCTGTCCTGGCAATCCCACTCAATTCCCCAGACCTCACTGGAGGACTTCATCCGTTTAACAAAACCTGGAACAATAATGACACTTGGGAAGCAGTGGGAATAAATGTATCTAAATGGATAAGTGTGGTGGAGGGAAAAGGTCATTGGTGTTGGGTGTGTAATGGGACAGGGCTGGATTTGGGAAAAAGTCATTGCCTTCAGCATATTGTGGCCAATGGTGTATGGGATTATTCGAACAAAACTAAAGAGTGGCGGGCCGGGTATGGGGATATGAATTTTTTCTCGACCTGGGATCAAACAGAAAAATCAATCTCATGTTCCCCCTACAGTAATCTTAGTGAAAACAATATAATCTTTCAATGCCATGCAAATAACACCACTCCTCGTAAGGAGAATTACCCTGTGCCCTTCAGAGGATATTACTCCTCCTTTGTAGGCACCTATGTGACAAATGGGTGCAACCAACCCTTCCCAGCCTTAATAGGCCATCATTGGGTTTGTGGGACCAAAGCTTATACAGTGTTACCAGCTAACTGGTCAGGTATCTGTTATCCCGCCCGACTCTTCCCACAATTCCGAGTGCTAGGGTCCTTCCCACGAGAACGCCTCCGTAATTTCAGGCGAAGAAGAAGGGACTTATCAGATGCCCAATGGTATGTAAATAACGTAAGCCCCTTGACCTGGGAAGAGGCCATTGGCGGTTCCCTTATCCCATTTGGGGGAGTAATACACCATGCAAAAAGGCTCCTAAGGTTACAAGCAGTAGTTGAAATAATGGCAAATGAAACCGGAGAGAGTTTAAAGACCCTGGCCAAAGAAACAGGGGCGATCCGACGGCCCTCCAAAACCGTCAGGCATTGGACATAGTGCTGGCAGCCAAAGGAAGGACCTGTGCTCTCATTGGAAAGAATGTTGTGTGTTCATACCTGACGACACCAATGAGGTAATAGATCACGCTAGTCACTTAGAACAAATTGCATATCTTCCCCATGAAGAGCCAAGTTCTTTATGGAAGTGGCTAAGTAACCTATTCAATTTCTCTGGCACAGGAAACTGGTTGTTTCAGGGAACCCTGACTATCCTGTGTGGAATCCTAATGATTTTTGTATGTTTTCAGTTAATCTCCTGTTGTATCCAGAATTGTGTAAGGTATGCCACTCAGGTGACTGCCCCAAAACAGAGTGCTAATATGATGATGTTAAATGTCACTGATGAACGAAGAGATAAAGAACTATTAATATGTGGAACCCAGTAATTGTTGGTCTTTGCGTAAGCTTGACCAAAAGGAGGGATTGTGAAAGTGAAATGAATTATATTAAAGAAATAGAATGTATTAAAGAATGCTGTATGTACCTTTAAGTAGAAATGAGAAATGCCGCAAGCCAGGGGGGCAGGAAAGCAGACATTAACTGCTTAACTTGCCACTTAAGGGCAATTGGTGAAGCATTAGTCTTAGATTGATAAGAGTTAACAAGGAAGCAGGATATGCATATTGTGCTCCATGCATATTTTACAATTTTGCTCTCTCTGTCCCTTTGTTTAGTTCGCACCCTTTTATCTGTATAAATAAGACTGTTTGAATCTTGCATGAAGGCTCACATTATCTGAATGTATTAGCAGAGCGCTGTGCTAATAAAACAGAGTGGTCTGACAAACTATGAGTCCTGAGTCTAACTTTGACAATCTCCAAGCAATGGCAAAAATGCTTGGACCCCTTAGCCGTGAAAATTTCTCAAAATGGACTCTGTGTGCGCTATAATTGGTAAGCAGAGAAAATTTAACAGTCCCTGAGCTTAAACACCTCATGACTGCCTATGCAACACCAGAATTACAGGGAGTGAGTGATAGAGTTATAAGAGAAAACAGGGAAAATAATACTTTCTTACCCCTGTTTGCGAGTCATGGTGAACAAATGGGTCACCACCATCTAATGATACAGGTTGCCAGCATGATGCAGGAACCTAATGAAGACCCTGAAGGGTATCTATCCTGCTGGGGACTAATGCAGTCATGGCAGGCATAACCTGTCCTGAAAACGCGCAAGGAGCACCCGCAAATAACCCTGATGCTGTAGCATATGGCACAAATGCCTTAAGGGACTGTGCTGCAACTCTTCTCCCTTACTGTAGTAAGAGGAGGCCCTGAGATTTAAACCTTGGTATCAGAGGCCCGGTATGAGGCCTAAGGCCTGAACTAAAGTAATGGTCAAGACTTTGCTAACATAAAGCAAAGTTAAGCTGTGAGCCAGAGGTAGGCCCTGCTCACAGAAGCTGGCAAGGAAAGGGCTGATGCTGCAAAAAGATACATACCTAAAAGGTACTGGACACTAGATATCAGAACATTCGGATACTTGCACATTCCACACAGATAACAAGGAACAGGCTGACCCATCCCAATGACAGGGCCAAAAGGGTAATACGATGGATAGAGTTGTTTTGTTCAAACCAACATGTACAAGGTGAAAGGCGGCACCTTACTATGTAAAGGGGTTGTACCTTGCTACGTAGAGGGGTTGCACCTCAACACGTCAGGAGTGATGTGTAATCTGTTTGTACCTGTGTATAAGAATGCAACCCTGAGTGGACATCTTTGTCCAGCCTAGGGAGCAGTGGAAAGTCCCGCCACTGACTGAGCTGAGTCCATTGCCAGGGGGCGCATATTCGTAGTACGTCCTCTAGAGTAAAGTCTAGAGGGAACTATTACTGTGCTTCGTTTAACAATAAACCTGGCCGACATGCCTTCGTATCTTACTAGAGTCTGTGGTCATTGGGGGTTCTCCTGGAATCTGCTGTGTCAGCTATCTGTGCAAAGCTGGGGCAGCACACAGAGGGAACACACGCATGCAGCCAATTGAGATCAACATTGAACAGGGCAGAGCACCACACCGGGAGCGTCTGACAACCCGCTAGCATGACTGAACTCCGAGATATGATCAAACAGATCACCACTCATTCTGGCCCTGCACTCGAAATAAAAAAGCAAAGAACTCCCTTTGTGGCTGTGCTTGAGCAAATAACTTACTCAAATAAGAGCAGCAGTATGGGAATACGGGACTCCCGAGGTCACTACCACGGACGAGGGAATTTTAAGCAATGGGGCATTATTCATGTTCAGACCCCCAATCTTCTCAAAATAACCCCAATGGTTTCCAATGACATGAAAAAGAGGGACAAAATTCATATGACTCCCAGATTCGCCGATTGGCTTGGCGGGCTGTAATGTGACAAGGAGGTGATTGGGAGCACTGGGATGGAGCCCCAACCCGAGATTTAGTCCAAGAAGCCCTAAAAACACAAGAGAATCAGGGATGTGTAACTAGCATAGCTTCAAGTGCCCTCCCAAGCAATCAGAACTAGGGGTGCCTGCTGGGCATGAGTACCCCCCCATAATATAGGAGCGCAACAATGGGGGCTCATAGGTAAAATTTCATGGGATTCTGGAGGGTGACCATATATTTATGTCCAGCAGGAGAATCGCACTCCTACGCTAGCATTAATTGATACCGGAGTCGCTGTCTCTTTGATTAAAGCTGCTCCAAAGGCAGGAAAAAATGTGAAGCAAGTCACTTTGAAGTCTTTTCAAAGAAGCCAAGTACAGGCTGGGAATGGGCACAGGTCCCATTTTCAATACAAGGCTTTGAAACAAAAGGGAACTTAATTCAGACCCCCTGACATGACTGACAAAATTATTTTAGGAGCAGATTGGCTGTATCATAATAATATAATAATCAATTTACCTGGGGGCATATTATGGAAACTAGACATCCCCTCTGACTGTTCTGAACAGGGGAAGTGGAATTTCATTATAACCAAAGAGGGAGGTAAACTTGTTGCTGCCCTCACTACAGAGCAAGCCAAGGAGTGGCGCTCTAAATTCCCCACGGTCTGGACACAGTCTGTGGAAAGATCAATGCCTGTGTTAAAATTGTAGGTGAATTGGTGAATTGGTATGCCCTCAAAAACAATATCCCTACACAAAGGAAGCAGAAGCCCAACTGATACAGATTGTATTGGACTTGGAACAACAGGGAGTTATTAGAAAAACTAACTCTCCTTTTAACTCTCCTGTGTGGCCTGTCTTAAAGGCAGACGGGAAGTCCTGGCAGTGAACTATAGATGGATTAATAAAGAATCTGTACCTATGGCTCCAATTGTATCAGATATGACACAGGTTACATATAAATGAGACAATGCAAAGACAAAGAGCTAATGAGCCCACTTTCTGGGAAGTTGGAGATTGGGTGATGTATTTAAAGTTGTGTAAGAAGGATCACACCTTAGAATCTAAATGGGTAGGTCCATATTCCATAGTTGACCGTTTCAGCCCCCTGGTATACCATATTAAGAAAGATGGTAAACTTAAATGGGTACATGTATCCCAGATAAAACTGTTTTCTTAATAGCATGTGCTTCATCCCTTTTAGTTGCCACTGTCATCTGATCCAGTATAAGGAATCTGGAGTGCTTCAGCTGATTGCCTCCAACTGGAATATTGGTATCATAAACTAATTAACAATTTTATTTCCCTTTCAAAATCTGTGCAAGCATTTACAGGGGAACACTGGTGGAAGCTGACTGAAGGACACAACAAAGATGTTACTATTTTGGGTGTTCCTGGCACAATTATTCACTTTGGGAACATACATATAAATAAGAAGAAAACAAAGAAAGAAGACGTGGGACCGCTAAACACTGAGGATGGAGTGGAGGTTAAGGATAATCTAGGCATGGCCCAATATCTAAACAAATACTTTGCCTCAGTCTTTAATGAGGCTAATGAGGAGCTAAGAGATAATGGTAGGGTGACAAATGGGAATGAGGATATAGATTTAGATATTACCACATCTGAGGTAAAAGCCAAACTCAAACAGCTTAATGAGACTAAATTGGGGGGGCCCAGATAATCTTCATCCAAGAATATTATAGGAACTGGCACATGAAATTGCAAGCCCATTAGCGAGAATTTTTAATGAATCAGTAAATTCAGGGGTTGTACCGTACGACTGGAGAATTGCTAACATAGTTCCTATTTTTAAGAAAGGGAAAAAGAGTGATCTGAGTAACTATAGGCCTGTTAGTTTGACATCTGTAGTATGCAATGTCTTGGAAAAAATTTGAAGGAGAAAGTAGTTAAGGATATTGAGGTCAATGGTAATTGGGACAAAATACAACATGGTTTTACAAAAGGTAGATCGTGCCAAACCAAACTGATCTCCTTCTTTGAGAAAGTAACAGATTTTTTAGATAAAGGAAATGCAGTGGATCTAATTTACCTCAATTTCAATAAGGCATTTGATACTGTTCCACATGGGGAATTATTAGCTAAATTGGAAAAGATGGGGATCAATATGAAAATTGAAAGGTGGATAAGGAACTGGTTAAAGGGGATACTACAACGGGTCATACTGAAAAGTGAACTGTCAGGCTGGAAGGAGGTTACTTTATTAGGAGGCATAGGGACAGGAATAGGAATTCTAAATTCAGGGATTTTGGAGGCCTTGAAAAGGCCAGCGTGGTAAAAGCATTGCATCATACCATTGTATGGGGGCAAGAGCTCCAGATCGCTGAATTGGTACAAACTGGAGTAGATACAATGAACTTGCAATGGCATACTTGGGAACATTAACCAGGCATTCTGGGCTCAATACGCCACCATGAGGGACATAAACAAAACGGCGTTAGCCTTGTGGTGTTCTGAACAACCATTATTAGCTATTATGCTGAATACTTTAATTTTTCGTTGGGGGTCAATTGGATAAGTCTGTACAAGCTCATAAAGGAAAATAAACAAATTAGCCAACTGACTGAAACCAAACGGACCCAGGTTCAGACACGCAGTTTGACTATTCTACATCAGGGATCTGAAATATTGAGAATGTCCGCACAAGCAGAACAAATCATAACAATATTTTTAGAGGATGGGCTTCAAATTTAAAAATTATGTTACACCCAATTGTTGTTTTCTTTATTCTGATTAATTTAATGCTCATTTTAATATGTGGTATGTGCTGTTGGATGAAAAGAGTGTATTTTTAGATAAAACTACAAGCTGACATTGTTTCACAATATATAGCCTTGAAACAATTACATAAAGTGTGACCCATTCAATACCTCTGGATTGAAAGGTCAAAAGGGGGACAATATAGAGCTGCTGTTTGCCTCCCAACACTGTAAATTGTTCATTACACTTGTTTTAATAAGACTCCAGATTGTAACTAAAACTCCATTTTGAAATGCTTATTCCATTTTGCAAAACCCTGCTGTAACCTTATTAACTTAGTTCAGATGTGTGAATGAGGTATGCATGGATAATGGAATCAATCTCCAGCCCCAGCCTGTCCTGATAAAGTTAAGTGCAAACACCAACGGCTGAAGATGTAGACAACAGCCCTGCCAAAGTGAGAAGAGTCCACCCCAAAAGAAAAGAACAAAGGTCAGGGCTGGCTCCAGGGTTTTTGCCGCCCCAAGCAGAAGCAGGGGGAAAAAAAAAAAAGCGTCAGTCTTCAGCGGCAATTCAGCGGCAGGTCCCTCACTCCCTCTGGGAGCGAAGGACCAGCCGCCGAATTGCCGCCGAAGAGCCCAATGTGCCGCCCCTCTCCGTTGGCCGCCCCAAGCACCTGCTTGCTGGGCTGGTGCCTGGAGCCGGCCCTGACAAAGGTGCAATTGAAACAAGATCAAAGTCAGGTTTGAGGCTGAAAGTCATGTCTGCAATTGACAGGTAATCAATCACACAGTACCCAGAGGCAGTGTGACACATCAAGACCCAGTGGCGGATTAACAAATTTGCCACCCCTAGGCCCTGAAAAAATTGCCGCCCCTCCCCAACGCCAGCTCACCTCCGTGGCAAGCCTGGGAGAGAGGGGGAGAAGAGGAGTTGCAGCGCGCTCGGGGGATGGCGGTGGTGGAGCGGAGGTGAGCTGGGGCGAGGAGCGGTTCCCTGCCCCCCCCCCAAGGGTTACTCCCCACGCCCGCCGGCCCCAGCTCACCTCCGCTCCGCCTCTGAGCGCGCCGCTACTCACTTCTCCTCCCTCCCTCCCAGCGCTTTCACGCAGCAAGCCTGGGAGGGATGTGGAAGGACAGAAGCGCGGCACGCCCGGGGGAGGAGGAGGGCTGGGGATTTGGGGAAGGGGCGGAGTTGGGGCAGGGCCAGGGAGGGAGCGAGCAAATTTGCCACCCCCGCAAATTTGCCGCCCTAGGCCTAGGCCTTGTTGGCCTAGGCGATAATACGCCACTGGCAAGACCCATAGACTCTTGTTCAAACTAAAGCCTACAAAAAGGATGGGTGAGATGGAAGACTTTGGGTAATGTTCTGTTGACTATATTGAAGGACATCAGTGAGCGCCCGATAGAGACCCGGCTCTTCCTTGTGTCCGGCTTTCCTGGCCAGTTAGCTGCCACGAGCTGCGAACCCAAGCTGCGAATCCAAGCTACAGACTCAAGCTACGTTCAGGACTGGTAACTATCCAGCAGCTGCAAAACATTTGACGTGTGTGTGTGTGTGTGTGTGTGTGTGTGTGTGTATAGGTATTAGCTATTGGTTATAAATCAAATTGTTTTCTCATAATAAACATGGCATATTGCCTTGTCCCCTGAAAAGATCCGGTGTAGTTTTATCAGCATAACACACATCCATGTGAGCCATTTTAGGGTCTGCACACTCCCAGCAGCCAGAATCATCAATATGGATCCTGATCCAGTGGAAGAACTTCCCCAGCTCACGTGTCAGTTCTGTTTCATGAATCAGGCATTTGTGAAAACCTGGTGGACGTTTCAGCAGCAGTATTTGACTACTGAAGGTACCTCTTGCAGAGTGTGGGTGGTACTGACAGGGCAGTCGCTGATGCTGCTCATTCCTGTTGCCATAACCAAACATTCCCCATATGCAGGCTGGTGCTTCTGTAGCACAGACTTGTGGGACCACATTGTTATGTAGACCTGGGATGACGAGCAGTGGCTCCAGGACATTCTTATGAAGAAGCAGCCATTCCTGGAGGTTTGTGATCAGATTGCCCCAACCTTCCCGTGTCAGGAACAGGATACATGCACAAGGGAGCCCTTTCCCTGCACGATGATCCCTCTGTTCTTTACTCTGCAGTGAAGACATGCCTCCCAAAGGTAACCAGAGTCAGACTATTTTGGACTAGGGTGGAGATGGATTCTAAAGCTGAGGCCCCCTTCTTGGTGATTCCACCAACAGGACACCAGGTCAAGCACCTAATAATGATCAACCTTTATTTTTATAAGTAGGACCTATAATACAGCAGCTTCTTTGCCGCTCGCTGGCTTCTGTTGTTTTACCAAGCCCTTCGGTTCACAAGGACTAATCACTCTGGTTGTGCGCACACTGATGCATAGAGTGTTTTGTTGTAAGAACTGAGCTCACAAGAATATAAAGATATCCAACATTTATAACAGCATAACCCTTACAGGGAGATGAGAGACGTGTGCCTCCATATCCTAGTGAACAGGGCATGACGTGGGCTTGTCTACACTTAACATGCTACAGCTGCACAGCTGCGCTGCTGTAGCACTTCAATGTAGACACTACCTACACTGATAGGAGGGGTTCTCCTGTCAATGTAGGTAATGTACCTCCCTGGGAGGCAGTAGCTAGGTTGATGGAAGAACCATGTAGTACTCTCTACACGGGTACTTAGATTGGCTTAACTGCACCACTCAGGTGTGTGGATTTTTCATACCTCTGACCGACATCATTAAAGCACCCCAATTTTCTAGTGTAGACCAGGTTTTAGTGTTACACTGGCAAGGCAGATACCAACTCTTGCCCAGGCTGTAGGCATTAGCTAAGAACTGACAAACTCATAGCCAGAGGCCAGACCAGGTCACCTGTCTGTAAGTGTTGCTCAAAATAAGTATTAGTCTTATAAAAAGTATGTAGTGTTTAGACTCTATGAAATGCTTGTAAGTTGCATCTTTTTGGCTGTTTGAACTCTGAAGGGCCAGAGACTCTAAACTGAAGCCAGAGATCCCCTGGGGCCGGCCTCCTGGGTCTGCCTTGAAAGACACTTTGAATCGACAGCTCACTACAACTCTGTCACTCTTAGGATTTAGATTGCAACTCATTTGTGTGCATATGTTTGCTTGCTTTAACCTGTAAATGACTCTCTTATTCCTTTTTTCTAGTTTTAGGTTGCTTATTACGGGATTGGCTACAGGCGTTGTCTTTGGTGTAAGATCTAGATTACCAATTGATCTGGGATAAGTGACTGGTCTCTTGGGACTGGAAGCAATCTGACTGTGGTGTAATTTTTGATGTAAGTGACCATTTATCACTAGTCCAGTTTGCCTGGATGACAAGATAGACTGGAGAATCTAAGGGAACTGTCTGACTCCATGGTAAGACTGTTATAGTGACCCAGGAGATCACATTTGTTACTAGGTTGGTGAAATCTAATTATAGAACACACCACCTGTTTGGGGTGTCTGCCCTGTTTTTGACAGGTAGGCACTCACGGTCGTGAGTCACTCCAGACAGTATGAGACTTAGACTCTGGCTTCCCTTTTCGCTATTAGCTCTGTCTTGTTATGGACTCTAACTGCTCTGAATCAAGGTTTTCGTTCATCAGCAGTTGGCTGCTCCGAATGGAAGACACTTCCCCACCCACATTTTCCAGTTAAATCGCACATGAAACACATTGATTGCTCCAACCCCAGTCTACCATTTTTGAACAGCGCAGGACAAGCTGAACAGATGTGCCCACGCATGTTTGTACTTGGCTTGAAAATATTATGTGTGTATTCCTGGATTTTGCATATGTAAATACAGCAGCTGTCAAGATTTAAAAATCTGGCCTTGAATTCAGAAGAACTCGATTATTGGAGCAATTAAAGGTCATGCAAACAAAATTCTGAACAAGAATCATTGAAGTGATGTGTTACTCAGAATCCAAGATTTCACCATTGGCCTAGAGTCTCACTTCCTTATCTGTGACTGTACATTTTTAAAGGCTTCACACTTTGGATGACTTAATATCGCAATCTGTTAGGCCGGTAAGATATTTTTCCTTGGAACAATAATGGACTAAAATAATAAATCATTTTAAACTTCCTTAAGGGTGATTTACTTGATGTTACTGCATCACAGGCTTGTGAGTAATACCAAAGCAATTACATGTTTTCTATTGAATTGGAAACCACTCCCAGCAGCAGCTCTTATCTACTTCTTTATTTATAGGACTTGGATTTGACCACCAATCAATCCCTCAGTTTTTAAAAGAATCTGAGGGCATGTGCTGCCTTCCATTGAACAATAATGGGATGGGGAGGTTGTGCAGAGTGGAAAGGTGGCTATGCAGTAGGGTTGCCCCTCCTCTCTCCCTCCTGTGAATGCTGAAGCTAGGGTGACCAGACGTCCCGATTTTATCGGGACTGTCCCGATATTTCCTTGTTTGTCCCGCGTCCCGACCGACATGCGGTCGGGACACTGGACAAACAAGGAAATGCCCCGGAGCCTGGAAGTGCTCGCACACACCCCCCGCCCCGACTCCGCCCCCTCCTCCCCCGATTGGCTCCCTCCCCAAATCCCTCCTCTTCCCCGGGCTCACCATTCCCCCTCCCTCCGCAAGCACTGGAGGGAGGCCCAGGAGACTCAGGGGAAGCGCGGGGCCGGGGTGAGTAAGAGTCCGGCCTGGCCCCGAGCAGGCAGGACTCAGTTGGGTGGTTGGGAGAGGAGGGGGGCGGCCCGCGGGGCCAGGCGGCGGCTGTTTTCACCCCCGGCCAGCGGGACTCGGGAGCAGCCGCTGCTGCAGCTCCCACTGCCGCGGGGGGAGGAAGCGGCCATGGCGCTCCGCGGCTGCGGCGCCTCCGAACCCCCCGAACCGGGGCCTGCTGCAGGGACCCAGCAGCGCGCACCCTGCGCCCAGCCCCTGGCCAGTCACGTCTGGGCTGCTGCCCAGCTGGTGCTATCCCGCGGCGGCCCCGGGGCGGAGGCATCGGCAGCCCAGCCCCGTTCATTCCCCTGCGGGACGGGGGGGGCTGGGGCCTGCTGCACGCCCCCCCCCCCCCCGCATCACCCACCCCTCCCCTCGCGTCCCGATATTTGTCTTGGGTGATCTGGTCACCCTAGCTGAAGCTCAACTCCACCTGGGCCTGGGGAATGCATGGCGGGGAGAGGTGAGTCTAGGGCTAAGTGCAGCATGTTTTTCTCAGGACAGCAGAGTTCACAATATAATTTGCTTCATAAGTTATTTTTGCCTGGAGCATCTGCAGAGGTAAAGATGAGGGCCATTTGGCTAGTGCTGTGGGAGTGATGGGCAGAGAACATACAGGCCAAGAACTCTTTGATGCCTGTGTTACAGGGTCCACTCACCACTAGGGTGCCTCCTCCTGGCTGCTCTGGGTATTAGTTCCTTCCAGGTCCAACACTTCATTCTGCTGCTCATTGTGCACCCTGCTACCTCTCTCTCTCTCTCTATTTGCAACTCGGGGTGCTCTCTCTTTGTGGCTTGGCTGTTCAGTCAAGTCACTATGAATTTTCCCTCTTCCACAGTATCAAACTCCCTCCATATACACAGTCTCTGGCAGTCTTCTCCTTCACTGTCCAGACTGTGCCACTTCCCCAGTGGCTGGTAGGGGAACCCAGACCCATCTTCTACTTCGAGTTCCAGTGAGAGGCCCTCTAATCTGCAGCCATGGTCTGCACCATCTTAAATCCTGATGCCATTTCCCTGAGCTTTTTCCTACACCTCTCACCTAGGTTTCCTTCCTTTCCTCTCCAATATTGCTCATTGCAGCCCCCTTCTGCTGCCAGCTGCCTGGCTTTGTCCTAGCTCCACCTGCTCCACCTTCATTCAGGGACTACTTAGGCAACCTAATTCCTCTCAGTTGGGACCTGGTCAGGTTAATTGGCCCCTTCTCAGCCTCAGTATCCCCTTCTAGGCTAGTGTGGGGTGAATACCCCATCACAGGCTCGAATCTTGGCCATTTGCTCAAACTCCCACGCCTCAGCTAACTAGCCGTGCTTTTGACTACACTTACCACAAAAGGTGTGCCCCGCAAAACGCGGGCAATGATTGGGCTCAATGCTCTTCCTTAGCACAGCTCAGTGTAGGAAAGGTTCTTGGTATGTACATCACAGAAACAATGCAGAGACAAGGCTCAAGGGAGAGAAGAAACATAAGAAAGATGAAGCCAACCTGAGAGGAATGAGAGAAAGTTTCTCACTGCTGCTTGTATCCATCCACATATATATCCACCTCTCAATCTCATGCATTTGCATCCATCACCATGGTACCCAGCCCCCACCTACTCAATTAAAAGTAATCATCATTCCAAAGGATTGTATTCATTGCTTAGACGCCAACCTGACAGTGGGTTGTCATCAATAGATAGTGTTTCCCCTTTGAGCTGGGCAGTTTGCCAGTCTTTGGGAGTCTTGTGGGGTATCATCCGTGAGGAGGGGAAATGAACAGTAAGAGTCATGTGTTTCTTTGGTGTAACCTTCTGTTTATAAAGGTTGTACAAAGTCCTGTTTCCTAGGACACAGGAGAAACAAACAACAGTACACAGTTTCCTTGCTCACTATTTCCGGCGCCCCCTGGAGTTCTGTCACTACTCATTCTCAGGGCCACAACAACTGCTTCTCTCCCTTTGTGCTGACTTTCTCCTCTCACACACATACAACTTGCCCAGCAATTCTTAGCCCCTGCATTTGCAACCAGTCCCCGGGAAATCCCTCTTACTCCCAGGGATTAGTTCTTGCTCAGGCCTTGCCATGTGGCTCAGTGTTTTGTGCGGTGGCTTCTGTCATTTTCAGCTATCACTCTGTAAAAGGGGCTTTATATCTCCTTTCTTTAGCCTGCAGGAAAAGTGCTTAGAAGAACATCCTTTAGCTCTAACCAGGTCTGTGATTGTCCAATGATCAAAGACCAATTAGATGGCAGCTATGATCACTTTCCAGCATAACACTAGACACCACTGATTTTGTTGGGTAGTTCTTCCTTGTCCAGTTTACAAGGGAAGCACAGGAAGCCATAGCTGCTGGTTTCTGTTGCAGATGCTTGGGCAAATAAGTGGCCTAAAGGGTAAAACCTTGGAAATTATCCTACAAAGCCCCTGTGATCCAGCCACAACAGCCAGGTCAGGGGCCAGTCCTTCTCCATGGGGGAGAATGGACTTTAAGGGCCTGGTTTTGAGAGGTCCTGGGTACCGGCAGCTCTCCTGTTGATTACATTTTGGATTGTGGATGCACAGCACTTGTGAAACTCAGTCTCTGCCTGCCCCCCTTTTCTTACGATGACTTGATCTCTTTGGACATGATCCAATTCCCATTTAAATTAGGCGGAAGTCCTCCATTGGATTCAATGGGCGATGGATCAGGCCCTTAGAGAAGAACTGCTGTCTCTAGTCTATGAAAGGAGTACCTCTCAGACCAGGTGAAATTTACTGCCCCCATCAGCAGCATAAATTGTCTAAGTACCTTCCAGCAATAAAGTCAAGATTGTGTTTGCTAAAAGAGAATTCACTGCCCTTAGAGTGACACTAAACATTTGCATACCTGCTTCCTGCAGGGATTGACCTTGACACAACACGTGCCTCCGCCCTAGTGCTGCCACTCCAAGTGGAATGTCACATCAACATGAAGCACTCGGAATCTCTCTGCTAGCTCTTTGGCAGTGATTCAAAGTATCCCATATTAAGTAGTCTTGGAAGGATTAGATGTGTCAAAGTTAGACACAGGACTCATAGTTTGTCAGACCACTCTGTTTTATTAGCACAGCGCTCTGCTAATACATGCAGATAATGTGAGCCCCATACAAGACCCAAACAATCTTATTTATACAGGTAAAAGAGCACGAACTAAACAAAGGGACAAAGAGAGTAAAATAGTAAAAAATACCTGAGGCACAATATGCATATCCTGCTTCCCTACTAACTCTTACCGATCTAAGGCTAATGCTTCACCAATCGCCCTTAAGTGGGGCAATTCATTAAGCAGTTAATGTCTGCTTTCCTGCCCCCTGGCTTGCAGCATTTCTCATTTCTACTTAAAGGCACATACAGCATTCTTTAATTCATTCCATTTCTTTAGTATAATTCATTTCACTTTCACAGATGTGTATTGGTAATTGTCAGTGAACATCGATTTCACCATACACAAAGAAAACGATGTAAAAATATTTCCATCCATAAAACTTGAAATGTACAGATAGGCAAAGTAACAAAAATGCTTCTTGAAAACTTCTTAGATTTGATTTAATGATATTTCCTTTGTATATTTTGACATGTGATATTGACAATTTGTGTTTTATTGGCTATAGAGCGTTAACTTTTTGAATCTTGATGTTTACTGGCATAACATAAATATTGTCTAATCCTCATAACTTCCTGCAACTGACCATTTAAATCAATCAAAATGAATTTAAAAACTTTAAAATGAACATCAATATTATCCATTGAAACTACTAAAAAAATATTGAATTCTGCCAAGCCTACTGTTAGGAGAGGGAATTGACCTGCCCCAAATGACACCAGTTTAAAATGCTATTTTACTAATTTTATTGCTTTATTTTACTTTTTACTCTACAAGATGAGGCAGCTAGATCTCCTTCAGCCACTGCTATGCAAAACCATGTTCCCATGTTTACACTGCTCTGGGTACGTATCAGAAACAAAAACTCTGAGCCAAACTCTGCCTGCAGTTACACCAGTCTAATCACTAGTGGGGAGTGCTTTAAAATTGTTTCTGCATTTCTGTGCACATAAGAAATTTGGAGCACAGCTAGCAGTAGCTCAAAGTCTAACTTCTAACATTTGTACCTGCAGTTCATTGCGAACACAAAAAAATTGACTCAATTTTTTGAAGGCACAAAATTGCACTCAAGAAAGTTTTAATAGAAGGGTACAGCTTGCTCAGGAAGGACAGGCAGGGAAAAAAGAGAGGAAGTGTTGCCTTATATATCAAAAATGTATACACTTGGACTGAGGTTGAGATGGAAATAGTAGACAGACTTGTTGAAAGTCTCTGAGTAAGAATATAAGGAGTAAAAAACAAAGGTGATGTCATGGTAGGATCTACTACAGACCACCTAACCAGAAAGAAGAGGTGGAAGAGGCTTTTGATAAACAACTAACAAAATCATCCAAAGCACAGGACTTGGTGGTGATGGGGGACTTCAACTACCCAGATATCTGTTGGGAAAATAACACAGCACGGCACAGATTATCCAACAAGTTCTTGGAATGTATTGGAGACAAATTTTTATTTCAGAAGGTGGAGAAAGCTACTAGGGGAGAGGCTGTTCTAGATTTGATTTTGATAAATAGGGAGGAATTGGTTGAGAATTTGAAAGTAGAAGGCAGCTTGTGTGAAAGTGATCATGAAATGATAAAGTTAATGATTCTAAGGAATGGTAAGAGGGAACACAGCACAATAAAGACAATGGATTTCAAGAAGGCAGACTTAAGCAAACTCAGGGAATTGTTAGGTAAGATCCCCTGGGAAGCAAGTCTTAGGGCTAGTCTACACTGGCAACGCTAAAGCTCTGCTGCGGCAGCGCTTTAATGTGGCTTGTGTAGTCACAGCAGAGCACTGGGAGACAGCTCTCCCAACACTCTAAAAAACCCACCTCCCAGCACTGGGGCACTGTCTACACTGGCGCCAGGGCCAGCTCCAGGCACCAGCTTACCAAGCAGGTGCTTGGGACGGCCACTTCGGAGAGGGGCGGCACGTCCAGCTGTTTGGCGGCAATTCGGCGGACGGGCCCTCACTCCTGCTCGGAGCGAAGGACCTCCTGCCGAATTGCCGCCACAGATTGCGATTGTGATCACAGCTTTTTTGTTTTATTTTGTTTTATTTGGCTGCTTGGGGCGGCCAAAACCCTGGAGCCGGCCCTGACTAGTGCTTTACAGTGCTGAAACTTGCTGCGCTCAGGGGGGTGTTTTTTCACACCCCCTGAGCGAGAAAGTTGCAGTGCTGTAAAATGCCAGTGTTGAAAGCCCTAAGTTCAAGAGAGTTGGCAGTTTTTCAAAGAGATGTTATTAAGGGCACAAGAGCAAATTATCTCATTGTGTAGGAAAGACAGGAAGTATGGCAAGAGACCACCTTGGCTTAACCAGGAGATCTTCAATGATCTGAAACTCAAAAAGAGTCCTACAAAAGTGAAAACTAGGTCAAATTACAAAGGATGAATATAAACAAATAACATAAGTATGTAGAGACAAAATTAGAAAGGCCAAGGCACAAAATGAGATTAAACTAGTTAGAGATATAAAGGGTAACAAAAAAGCATTCTACAAATACATTAGAACAGGGGTAGGCAACCTATGGCACATGTGCCGAAGGCGGCATGCAAGCTGATTTTCAGTGGCACTCACACTGCCTGGGTCCTGGCTACCGGTCCGGGGGGCTCTGCATTTTAATTTAATTTTAAATGAAGCTTCTTAAACATTTTAAAAATCTTATTTACTTTACATACAACAATAGTTTAGTTCTATATTATAGACTTAGAGAAAGAGCCCTTCTAAAAACGTTAAAATGTATTACTGGCACGTGAAATCTTAAATTAGAGTGAATAAATGAAGACTCGGCACATCACTTCTGAAAGGTTGCCGACCCCTGCATTAGAAGCAAGAGGAAGACCAAGGACAGGGTAGATCCGTTACTCAATGGGGGGTGGGGGGGGAGGAAACAATAACAGAAAATGTGGAAATGGCAGAAGTGCTAAATTACATTTTTGTTTCAGTTTTCACCAAAAAGTTTAGTAGCAATTGGACATCCAACGTAATGCTGATGAAAATGAGGTAGTATCAGAGGCTAAATAGGGAAAGAACAAGTTAAACATTACTTAGACGAGTTAGATGTCTTCAAGTCACCAGGGCCTGATGAAATACATCCTAGAATACTAGAATACTCAAGGACTGAGCAGATATCTGAGCCATTAGCAATTACACCTCTACCCCGATATAACGCTGTCCTCGGGAGCCAAAAAATCTTACTGCGTTATAGGTGAAACCGCGTTATATCGAACTTGCTTTGATCTTCCAGAGTGCGCAGCTCTGCCCCCCCCCGGAGCGCTGCTTTACCGCGTTATATCTGAATTCATGTTGTAGCGGGTTCCGTTATAGCGGGGTAGAGGTGTATCTTCAAAAGTCATGAAAGACAAGAGAGAGTCCAGAGGACTGGAAAAGGGCAAATATAGTGCCAATCTATAAAAGGGAAATAAGGAAAACCTGGGGAATTACAGACCAGTCATCTTAACTTCAGTACCCGGAAAGATAATGGAGCAAATAATTATGCAATCATTTTGCAAACACCATGAAGATAATAAGGTGATAAGTAACAGTCAGCATAGATTTGTCAAGAACAAATTGTTTCAAACCAACCTAAATAGCTTTCTTTAACATGGTAACAAGTCTTGTGGATGTGGGGAAGCAGTAGGTGTGGTATATCTTGACTTTAGTAAGGCTTTTGATATGGTGTTGCATGACTCTCTCATAAACAAACTAGGGAAATATACAACTTAGATGGAGCTACCTGGTGGGTGCATACCTGGTTGGAAAACTATTCCCAGAGAGTAGTTATCAGTAGTTCACAGTCAAGCTGGAAGGGCATATCAAGTGGGGTCCCACAGGGATCAGTTCTGGGTCCGGTTCTATTCAATATCTTCATCAATGATTTAGATAATGGCAGAGAGAGTACACTTTTAAAGTTTCCAGACGATACCAAGTTGGGAGGGGTTGCAAATGCTTTGGAGGATAGGATTAAAATTCAAAATGATCTAGACAAACTGGAGAAATGATCTGAAGTAATTAGGATGAAATTCAATAAGGATGAATGCAAAGTACTCCATTTAAGAAGGAGCAATCAATTTCACACACACAAAATGGGAAATGTGTGGGTATGGCCTTGGGGGAAGGAGTGTAGTGTGGGAGGGGCCTGGGGCAGAGCCGGGGCTTGAACATCCCCCGGCACAATGGAAAGTCAGCATCTCTGCCCCCTTATTAGAAGGCTAATTTCTCATAGGTGTCATGGCAGCTGTGTGTCTTAAGAATGAATTTCAATGAGGAGTGGACAGTGGTCTTGCAGACCTGCTTAGGGGACAGCATTTCCTGTGTGAGGGGTGGGATGAATGAAAGTGCAAAGCCAGCTATGATAGAAGTAGATAAAGAGGGCACTGAGGCTGGCATCCCAGGCAGAGCAGCTGGGACATGGTAAGAAACACAGGTGGATGGGGGGTGGGGTTGGGCAACAAGAGGGTACGCAGAGATTCAAGGACCTGCCATTCCCATCTGCGTGTCTGGTGGTTCCTAAGCCATTTCGCTAAGTGCACTTCCTGAAGAAGGGCCGGGTCTAACATTAACAGCCCCGGACTAGAGGAATTTGTTGGGTTTATTTTCATTTCATGGTATGATCAAATACCAGTAACAGAAAAACATTCCATAAAAGGCAAAGCAAACTACTAAACATCAGTCAGAGAGCCAGAAATCAGGCTCCCTTATCACAAAAGGAAACACAGGGAGGCAAAAAACATCACACACATTAAACCAGCAGCTAAGCTATAAAAGCTCGAGGGGAAGAACGCTTTTCTAACACAAGGCAGAACCAATGAACCAGCTCCCCATCCCCACTGAAGACAAGTTTGCAAAAGTCTAATAAATGTTATTGCCACTATTCCTTGTGAAGCCACGTGCCCAGCTATCAAGAGTCCAACTGCCCAGAACTCAGAGCGGGAGAGAAAAAAAAACTGATTAAACCTCCAAAGTAACCTAAAATAGCGATTCTACACCTAAAAATATCAGGACTTTGAGTCCCCTCGTTGGCCTGCCAGGGCTAGACGTGAGCACTGGGTCCCAGTCTAGCGCTATACGGTGTTGAGAGTTCAGACACTTGTATGGTCAGAAAAGCAGGTATTGGCTCAGAGCTGAATCTTGCCAATCCTGGCTTTCAGGCAGGCGTAATTGGGGGGAAGATAATGCCAATGGGAGTTTAACTCCTGGTAGAGCTACTCAAGCCAGACAAGTCAAAGGGTGGGGCCCAGATGAAAAGCAGCCCACTGGTCTTCCGGGTTGGGGATAGGCCAACCAAACAATCCTTGTAAAAATGTCAAGGTACAGACACAAGGTAGCCATTCCGGCCCACATCATGCCAAAGTAATGTATCTGTCTTGGCAGAAACGGCAAATCATGGTAAAAGCCACGATTCTGAGAAAGTCTTTACAGAAGGTAAAACAAACGATGAGTGTAGGTTTCTGGAGTATTAGAACAATGGCTGTAACAACAAAAGCTGCACAGAAGCAAAATAAATGGACAAATCTGATCTCAAAAACCTTGAAATAAGTGAAAGTTGATGGCTAGGAGCTGGAAAAAAACAATTAAAAAATGAAAACAAAGCCATAATCTATTTGGAGAGGCAAAATGGTTTCCTCTCAGAGGGAGGAAATAGCATTAATTATGACTTTCAAAGCAGAATATTCACTTCTAGACTGGGAGCCATTAAGAGCTGATTGTGCCAAGCCAGGTTTCAAACAAATACACCTCTATCCCGATATAACGCTGTTCTTGGGAGCCAAAAATTTTTACTGCATTATAGCTGAAACCGCATTATATTGAACTTGCTTTGATCCGCCAAAGTGTGCATCCCTGCCCCCGCCCCCAGAGCGCTGCTTTACCGCGTTATATCCGAACTCGTGTTATATCGAGTCGCGTTATATCGGGGTGGAGGTGTACAAGAAAATGACAATTCTACGTTACATACCAACAAATAGCTACTATGATGAGTCCAAATATCATTCCTACAATTGTCTGCAAACACTGATTGACAAAATTCCCTGCTTAGTAAATGGGGACTTCAATTCCCAGGTTGGGGATGACAACAATGGAGTGGAGAAAGCACAGCCTTGGTTCCCAAACTCAGAATGATGAAAAACTGGTAGATCGGAATCAAGGCTCATAACCAGTGGAACACCATTCCCACAAAAGATATACATAAAGAAAGTTGGAATTCCTCAGATGGAGTCACCAGGAATCAGATTGACCGTCTATGTATTAGAAGGACATTTAGATCAGCTCTGCCGGATATACGAGCGGACAGAGGAGCTGATGTCGGAAGTGACCCTAATTTATGTGTGGCAAGAATGAAGATCAAACTCAAGAAAAACAAAGCTGAAAACAATTATGAGCCAAATCAGCTGGGAGGAAGAATTAATCAGAAATATGTCAATGATGATTGGAAATCATTTAAGAACACCTTCCTAGATGTGCCTAAAGAGCCACAGTCCCAGAATTAAGGAAGAAGGACAAACTGGTTAAAAAAACAACAACCTGGTTTAGAGGCAAAGTGAAGGCAGCTATAAAAAATAAAAATATATATTAAAAATTGGAAGAAAGGAAAGGTGATGATCATAATGGTTCCTTCTGGCCTTGGAATCTATGAATCTAATGAAAACCCCAGCAACTCCCTACTCAAACATTACATTGGAAGACAAGAAGTGAGTCAATCTGTATACTTGGGCAGTAATGTGCAAGCCAGTAGTTATGTCCAGAAGGAAATGTCACGCATTAGCCAGCTGCATTCACCGGTTTAAACTAGTTTTGGTCATTGAAAAATCTACAACTTAAAAACCAAATGATGAACCTTCAACTGAAATGTTACATCTATCTTAATATATTGATGTGAAAGCTGGAAATCGATCAAAGGGACAGCCACCCAAATGCCCATGAAAGCTGATACCTTCAACAAATACTAGATATTAAATGGAATGTATTTTAACAAACTCTGAGATTCAATAATCTCCTCACTCTAAAGTTATCCAGAAAAGCAGGTGGAAATCTCTAGCACACGTGTTTCAGAAGGAAGTCAGAGCATCTGCCATTGGCCAGCTGGAGGAACCCACAAAAGCAGCTGTCAAAAGAAACTGTCCATTGACCACTATTCAGAAGAACTTACTATTATAGGACATGTAAAGAGTGGCCCAGGATAGATGGGGATGGGGGAGCCTTGTTTGTGTCCCAAGTGATGTCTGACAGTGGGGGTTGGATCAGAGAGATTTCGGAACTCTTGTAGGAGGAACTGGGAACCTGTTCCAAGCCTGGGGCTATATGCATCCGAAGAAGTGGGCTGTAGTCCACGAAAGCTTATGCTCTAATAAATTTGTTAGTCTCTAAGGTGCCACAAGTACTCCTGTTCTTCTTTTTGCGGATACAGACTAACACGGCTACTACTCTGAAGCCTGGGGGTGAAATCAAGAGTGGGAGGAGACGAAGGGAGCAGCAAGGAGAAGGCTGGGGGGAATGTTGGGAGTAAGAGGGATGCAGAGAGCAGCAATGGCGGCGAGGTGAGGTATGGAGGGTGAGGATGTTGAGTGTGAGGTGGGAAAAGGCAGGTGCCTATGAGGGAAACTCAGTGTGTGTACGTGTGTGGGGGGGTGGAAGGAGGGGTGATGTGGTCATAGCGGCAGGAGAGGAGGGGGCTTTAGCATGCTAGATCAACAGGAGGGGAAAAGGTGATGATCTTCCCCAAGCGTGATCCATCAGGCTGTGCAGAGTGCTCGTAGATAAGAGGTGGGAAGGGCCATTTCAAAGGAGGCTGCTGCAGGGAACACACTGTAGGGATTGATCCTGTGTGTTGGGGTGAATGGGATTGACAGGATTCCTAGAGAGCCGGGTATTTGGGACTATTCTGCTGACTCCTGGGCAGCTGGTTCACTCACCTGGAGTGCTCTTAAAGGGCTAGGAACCCTACCCTCAGCTGCTAGCCTGCCTCCCGTCCCCCAGCCCACACAAGCTGTTGAAAACACTCTGAGGTAAAATGCCTAGATCACTATTTCTAACAGTGATTCTTTTGGAAGATGGATGTTTTCCCTTTTTTTCTCCGTGTGGCCTGGCTCCAATCCCTGGGCCTTGGCTCCGACAGTGGGGTTAAAGTGGCCCTGCTTGCCAGCCTGCACTTCTGGCTTCCCCTGCTCCCTAACTGCAAACTGGATGCCACCTATGTCTCCCTAACCTCCTGTTGACTGGTTCCATCAGGATTATTTTTGCTACCATCATAGTTTCAAAAGCAGTTGGGATTCTGGAACGTAATCCTGCGGCTGGGGGAATGCTGCAGCATTGCAGAATGCTCAGAGCTCTGCTCTGGCCCATTCCCATCACATTCCACCTGAGCGCTGCCTGCTGCAGCACAGTCCTTTGCTGCTGGGGGATTAATGAGAGTGATCAGCCTCCTCCCACTCTCAAGCTGTCCTTCTTGGATAGATGGTATAGTCCGATTTCCTCTCAGTTGCCTTCCCTGCAGGCTGATTGTGCCAAGGTCTCTGAGCCCTGGCTCTGAGGGTTTATTTCCCAGTCCTTTCCTGTGCATACAGGGGCCTGGGCTGAGCTTGGCTGCTCAGGGCCATCCCAAGTCCAGCAGCCATAGTTAGTAAGTGAGAAGCTTTTACAGCGGTTGATGCCACAACAGGGGCACTATTTTAGATTGGTGAAGAGGGCAAACTTTAACAGTGATTCCAGGAACTACTTAGGCACCTGAAAACTCTAGTTTTTTTGGCACATAACTTAGAAATTACTCATAGGAGCACTGTATCTAATTCCTATTTAAAGAAAGAAAAAAATATACAAACACCAGTTAAACCCATATTTTAAGTTTATATGTAAATTTAGAAAAATCAAGAGATAATACAGCAAGATATTCCCTATCCCAAGCCTTGAGGTATCATAAGAATGGCCATACTTGGTTAGACCAATGGTCCGTCTAGCCCAATATTCTGTCTTCTGTGGGTAGCCAATGCCAGGTGCTTCACAGAGAATGAACAGAACAGGTAATCATCAAGTGAGCCATCCCCTGTCGCCCATTCCCAGTTTCTGGCAAACAGAGGCTAGGGACACTGCCACACTCAGAGTATGGGGTTGCATCTCTGCCCATCCTGGCCAATAGCCATTTATGGATACTCCATGAACTGATCTAATTCTTTTTTTAACCCTATTATAATTTTGGCCTTCACAACATCTCCTGGCAACGTATTCCACAGGTTGACTCTGCTTTGTGCGAAGAAATACTTCCTTTTGTTTGTTTTAAATCTGCTGCCTATTAATTTCATTGGTTGATCCCTGGTTCTTGTATTATAAGAAGTAAATAACACTTCCTTATTTACTTTCTCCACACCATTCATAATTTTATAGACCTCAATCAGATCCTCCTTTAGTCATTTCTTTTCCAAGCTGTACAGTCTTTTTCATCTCTCCTCATACAGAAGCCGTTCCATATCCCTAATCATTTTTGTTGCCCTTTTCTGTACCTTTTCCAATTCCAGTATATCTTTTTTGAGATGAGGCAACCAGATCTGCACACAGTATTGAAGATATGGGTGTACTAGGATTTATATAGAGGCAATATGATATTTTCTGTCTTGTTATCTCTCTCTTTCCTAATGGTTCCTAATATTTTAGCTTTTTTGACTGCTGCTGCACATTGAGTGGATATTTTCAGAAAACTATCCACAATGACTCCAAGATCTTTCTTGAGTAGCAACAGCTAAGTTAGACTCCATCATTCTATATGTATAGCTGGGATTATGTTTTCCAATGAGCATTACTTTGCATTTATTTTCCTGTATCAGTTTTGGAGTCTTAATACAAGAACTAATAACTTTAACCGGTAAATCAAATTCATGCATAACATTTGCTCAATATCATTGTCCTTACAAACAGACTCCAATGAGAAACTGCAGAACTAGAATTAATTTGCAAATTGGACACCATTAAATTAGGCTTGAATAAAGACTGGGAGTGGATGGGTGATTACACAAACTAAAAACTATTTCCCCATGCTAATTTTTCCCCTACTTACTCACACCTTCTTATCAACTGTTTGAAATGGGCCATCCTGATTATCACTACAAAAGTTTTTTTTCTCCTGCTTATAATAGCCCACCTTAATTGATTAGTCTTGTTAGAGTTGGTATGGCAACCCCCATTTTTTCATGTTCTCTGTATATATATCTTCCTACTGTATTTTCCACTGGATGCATCTGATGAAGTGGGTTTTAGCCCACGAAAGCTTATGCCCAAATAAATGTGTTAGTCTCTAAGGTGTCACAAGTACTCCTGTTCTTTTTGTCCTTACAATGTCACACCAATCACCCTCAAAACGCACATACTATTTTATTTTAATTTATATTACCTTTTGGAAAATTATAAGCAGCAAATATACACACTCAATTTTTATATCTCATTTCTCATTTAAAAGTTTTGAAGTCTAAAGTAGTTGAGTTTCCCCTCAAATATTCTTTTAAAACATGGAATAACTAACAAATTAGAGAAGAAATTCATTTTGGCACTATCTGTGACATTATATGATTAAAATATGACCATGTAGATCATTGTTGCTTCAGTTGTATAATTGCAACAAATCTTGTACAAAATATGTCATGAAAGGTGTCAATGGAAAAGTTATGATTTGCTGAATATGATTATCCTGTTTGTATGCATGCATCATTTTTGTATCTGAAGTTATGAATATTGACTATGTACCTGTATTTAAAATGTTTTTGATCCTGTGGAAACACCCACAAGGCAGTTTAAATCCAGTCTAGCCAGTGCATTCTGAATGGAGTATTCAAGTGATGACCCATCAACAAACACAGTGGGCCATAGAAGAAGCCTGTCCACACTTAATGGATTTTCATGTGGCCATTCTAGCTAGAATATGGGTAATGGCCCCTGCCATGACTTATCAAAGCATGCAAGGGCATATGACTAGATCATGTGGTACTGAGCTCCATCTTGTGTGCCTGTATTTTTCCACAAACTGTACTGAGGGCTTTGTTTGGGACAATGAGTTTCCCTCCACATGGCAGAAGCTATAAAAGGTCCTGGAAGCATCTCCATGTTGCCTCTTTCCTGCTCTGATCTCTGAACTATGGACTTAGACTAATGGGAGCATTCTAACCAAGGGACTGAGGATCTTCCAATTATTTGGAAGCACCCAGAGACTTAACAAGCCAGCAGTTTATGCCATCACCTTTAGATATTAGATACTAAAGGATTAAATATAAATATATGGAGATATGCCTATCTCATAGAACTGGAAGGGACCCTGGAAGGTCATTGAGTCCAGCCCCCTGCCTTCACTAGCAGGACCAAGTACTGATTTTGCCCCAGATCCCTAAGCGGTCCTCTCAAGGATTGAACTCACAACCCTGGGTTTAGCAGGCCAATGCTCAAAACACTGAGCTATCCTTTCCCCCCAATATGATAAATGTGCCCCCTGAAATGAGGCAGTTCTTACAGGGGTTACTTCCAATCATCCCTCAATCCCTTGCTTACCGAGAATCATAGAATATCAGGGCTAGAAGGGACCAGGTCATTTAGTCCAACCCCCTGCTCAAAGCAGGACAAATCCCCAACTAAATCTTCCAGATCCCTAAACGGCTCCCTTAAGGATTGAACTCACAATGCTGGGTTTAGTGGACCAATGCTCAAACCACTGAGCTATCCCTCCCTGCTTCCCCAACTGTGTCATTATTGGGTAAGATCTGAGTTATATATTGACCTGGGTATGTGGCTGGTCCTTTGGGATCAGGAGGACCCTTTGGTTGATGAAATTGGTTTTAAATAACCACTCATAAAGTTTAGTGTCTGGGAGTTGAATCCAGGACTGGACTGCCCAAGAAGGCTGCATTTCTGACTTCTTGTTAGTCAGTGTGGTGAGACAGACGTTTACTTCTGTTGCTGGTTTGGTATATCTCATGGAAGAATAACCACCAGTTTTGGGGTGGGTCTGCACTTTTCCCCAGCAGCTTGTCCTGAATTTGGTATTCTCAATTGTGACCCACTGAGGAATGGTGACATTAGCCTAAAAAAAAGGAAAGACAAAAAGCTTTTAAAGTGATGATTGGAAAGAAAATATTACAATAGATAGGAAACCCATGTTGGCCAATCCACAAGACACCTAAAGGCGTATTTACAGTAGATAAAAATATTATCACTTTTTCCAATTGCAACGTGTTTTCTTTTCTTATTAAGTAACTCAGTAAATAGAAATAAAGTCTTAAACATTGTAATCTATTTATATAATGCATTTGATATTTCTCCAGCACAAAGGAAAACACATGCCAGTTCAAGCTATTCAAGGTGTAAAGATTCAAAACACCAAAACAAATTTAAAAATTGAACTTGCTTTTACAAATGACTGATCTAAAATCCTGGTTTAGCCTCTGGAGACTGTTCAGTTTTAGACTGTAATATAGAAATCCTGAGTGTGTATCTACAGTGACCCAACTGGATGATTCTTAACTGTGCCTTAATGAAAATGTAATATGACACTATATGTTTTAAATGTTAAGAAAATTTGCCCTCTAAAACAATGTCATTTTCAAGTCCATACTCATATATTAAGGTTAGTAAAGTGGCCTGTTCTAAGGGCTTGTCTATACTTACGCGCTGGTTCGGCGGCAGGCAATCGAACTTCTGGGTTCGATTTATCGCGTCTTGTCTGGACGCGATAAATCGAACCCAGAAGTGCTCCCCGTCGACTCCAGTAATCCTGCTCGGCGCGAGGAGTACGCGGAGTTGACGGGGGAGCCTGTCTGCCGCGTCTGGACCGTGGTAAGTTCGAACTAAGATACGTTGACTTCAGCTACGTTATTCATGTAGCTGAAGTTGCGTACCTTAGTTCGAATTGGGGGGTTAGTGTAGACCAGGCCTAAGGCTGTAATAACCTGGTAGGATTAAGAGCACTCCAGGAATTATTTAAAAAAAAAGTTAATCATCATCTTCCTCATCACCTTCCGCATCATCACCAGTGGCCATCATTCTGGCACCTCCCAAGGACTACATCTCTCTCTCCTACTGCCCCTAGGCTGGGATGCCACTTTTATAATATGTTACGCTGACACCACAATGTTTGATGCATGTTCAGTAGGGGATTTTTCCCCTATTCCTTATTTGTATTTCCTCACCTTACTAATGTTGGAATGTCTTTTTCCTATAGGTTAGTATATCAATGATCTCAATTTATTATCATATACGTCCATTCGTTACCATGGCCATTTTGTGGTTAGGTATCACATTTCTTATTTTTATCCTAGCCGGTTATTTCGGTTCTTTCCAAGTTCCAAGTTGTAGTGTACCTGTTAAGTTTAAAAGGGTATGAATTTAGGAAAGCACCTATGCCAACCTGCTTTAACGCATCCTCTATGTTAAAAGTCACAGCCATACATGGACCTTATGCTTTAGCTCATCACCATCTATCTAGGTGAAAGTTCCCAAACATATGTATGCTAACCTTGCCTTAGCTCAACATACAGGATGTGGCCTGCAGATCCCTTGTGTTACAGCCAAAATATACTCTAATATAAATCTATCAATCTATTATAATAAAACAAATAATCAAACCCATAAGAAAATAAGAAATGGATAAGAAAAGATATATAGGCAAGCAAGCAAGCTAGCCTTAGATGTATATCACGTACCTGTTATGTACATCAGTTTATTGCCAGGACATTTCTGTGGTTGACTCATGTATCTGTGGTCAGAACTTTCCCTTAAACTCTATTTTCAGCTCCCCAAATACTCTATTTTCAGCTGTTTATCTGTGCAAAGTTTATCTGTTCAAAGTTCATATGTCTCAAGCCTTATGCTAACTTGCTGAAGCTAATGTCTTACAGGACACAAGCCTGTAGGTTTCTTGCATTCCTGCTGAATACAATCCAAAGCAGTAAATACAATAAAGGCAAGCTAGCCCACTGGGGTGCAAGGAGCTAGGTGACAAGGAGCTATTTACCCACGTGAAGTACTTTGAGTTCCTCTCTGGTCCCTAGGCTGCTAGCGCTGCTGCTGGTTGCAGGGGGGTTTCTAACTGGGCGCACAGGCTCTCAGCCCCCAGAGGGGGCATTTGGGAACCTCATTAAGGCCTTATCTACACTACACAGTTTTGTTGACAAAAGTTATGCTGCTTTAATTAAACCGCTGTTGCATGTCCACACTATGCTCCTTGTGTTGGACGAGCACATCCACACCAGCAGCTCTTGCATTGACCCAGAGAGCAGTGCACTGTGGGTAGCTATCTCACTGTGCAACTGGCCGTAGGGTGCTTTGGGAAGGGGTTGCAATGCCTCATGGGGCAGCAGCACGGGAGGCAGATTTCTCAGTCCCATTGTTCCATGGGCATCTACTAGATTGCTAGCCACTTTGCAACTGAAGTGTGTGTTTGGGGGGGTAGGATGGGAAGGTTGAGTGTGTGACAGGGAGTGTGCATGTGTGTGTGGCGGGGGGGAGAGTCAGAGAGTGTGGCCATGCTGTCTTTAAGTTCAGACAGAAGCCTGAGCCACCAATCCTCCCTAAATGGTGCCCCCATGCTTCTGTAATGTAAGGGGACTGTTGTCCCCTTACAAACATTCAGTGGGGGTGTTTTGGTGGCTAACTCCCAGTGCCAAAAGAAAGGGGAAGGGTCGATGGGAAATCAGGACCCTGAGACTGACAGTCCCCAGGGGCAATTTTGCTTTCTTTTCTGACCCTATTTCCCTTACCTGAAATAAGCAAACAGAAAATAACAAACCAGTAACCACTTTGTGTGTTCTTCAGCCACCACACTTAAAACTCACTTAAAATCACTACCAGTATCTTAAAGCTATCAGCTGTGCACAGATCCGGCTCGACTACGCCACTGTAATGGGTTGGATCACAGAAATCACCTTGGGAACTGCCAACCGATGTGCCAAGACTACTTCTGCTCCTGCTTTCCTGCCCTGGCATCTCAGGACTTCAGCACCCTCTCTCGTTGAGCCAGACATGCCAGTCTGCTTCAACACAGACCCAGGGTTTGAACCACGTGCCCCAAAGCTGCAGACTTAACTGAAAGAAACTTACAGAAGTGTTTCTGTTTTTAACTCTTAGATGCCCAACTCCCAATGGGGTCTAAACCCCAAATAAATCCGTTTTACCCTGTATAAGGCTTATACAGGGTAAACTCATAAACTGTTTGCCCTCTATAACACTGATAGAGAGATATGCACAGCTGTTTGCCTGTCCCCCCTCCCCCCGGTATCAATACATACTTTGGGTTAATTAATAAGTAAAAAGTGATTTTATTAAATACAGACAGTAGGATTTAAGTGGTTCCAAGTAGTAACAGACAGAACAAAGTGAATTACCAAGTAAAATAAAATAAAACACACAAATCTAAGTTTAATAAAGTAATAAAACTGAATACAGATACAATCTCACCCTCAGAGATGTTTTAATAAGTTTTTTTCACAGACTGGACACCTTCCTAGTCTGGGCACAATCCTTTCCCCTGATACAGCCCTTGTTCCATCTCAGGTGGTAGCTAGAGGATTTCTCATGATGGCAGCCTTTTTTCTTTCTTCCACCCACTTATATATCTTTTGCATAAGGCGGGAATTTTTTGTTCCTCTGGGTTTCCTCCCCCTCCCCCACCACTGGAAAAGCACCAGGTTAAAGATGGATTCCAGTTCAGGTGACATGATCACATGTCACTGTAAGACTTCATTACCCACTTGCCAGCACACATGGAGACTTACAAGTAAAACAGAGCCATCTACAGACAATTGTCCTGGTTAATGGGAGCCATCAAGATTCCAAACCACCATTAATGACCCACACTTTGCATAATTACAATAGGCCCTTAGAGTTATATTTTATATTTCTAGTTTTAGATACAAGAGTAACACATTTATACAAATAGGATAACCACACTTAGTAGATTATAAGCTTTGTAATGATACCTTACAAAAGACCTTTTGCATGAAGCATATTTCAGTTACATTATATTTATACTTACCAGCTTACTTTCAAAAAATTGTATAAAGTGCAACGTCACACCCTACACAGGTCGAACGTTTGCAGGCACTACTGGAGAAACATCAAGAGGTCTTTTCCAGGGATGAGCGGGACTTTGGTTACACCACCACAGTGACACACCAAATAGCCACTGGAGATGCTGGCCCGATAAAACAGAGATACCGACGGATTTCACCATGAGTGTTCCAGAAGGTAAAAAAACACATTCTGGACCTAGTGACTCAAGGTGTCCTTAAAGAAAGCCACAGTCAGTGGGCAACACCTGCAGTGATTGTAATAAAAAAGATGGCAGGGTGTGATTTTGCTGTGACTACAGGAAACTGAATGAGGTAACACACAAGAATGCCTACCTGCTACCTGGGTGGAAGAGTCACTGGATGCATTAGGAAGTGCAAGAATGTTTTCAACCCTCGATTTAACTTCTGGTTATTTTCAGGTTATTTCCAGGTTGCAGTGCAAGAACAAGACAAGGAAAAGACAGCAGTGACGACTCTGTTTGGGCTGTTTGAATGGACACTTATGCCATTCAGTTTGTGTAATGTACCTGCTACGTTCCAGAGACTAATGGAGGGGATGTTGGGAGACTATATCCTAGACACTTTGCTAATATACCTGGATGATGTTATTGTGTTTTCCAAGGATTCTGAGAGTCATATGGAAAAATTGGACTTGGTTTTCACACAATTGAAGGAACACGGATTGAAACTGAAGCCAAGCAAGTGCTGTCTCCTAACGTGAAAAAGTAAAATTCTTGGGCCATGTGATTTCGAAGGAGGAATCCAGGTAGATGAGGAGAAGACCAGGGTGCTGAAAAATTGGCCGGTCCCCAAGAATGCCAAGCAAGTGCAGCATGCTCTAGGTATCATGAGCTATTACAGACGATTTGTTCCAAAATTTGCGCACATTGCTGCACCCCATATGGACTAGTGGGCCAACCTGCCCAAAGGAAGGGAGAGGACCAATGTTTTGTGTGGGATGATGCCTGTCAGACAGCTTTTGACGAATTAAGACATCGGCTGATGACACCACCTGTGCTTGCATAGCCTGACTTTAGCCTGCCATTTATAGTGACAACTGATGGGAGCCTGCACGGCCTAGGTGTGTTGCTCAGCCAGAAGCAAGAGGGGGCTGAGCGTGTGATCACATATGCAAGCCGAAGGCTGAGGAGGTCAGAAAGAAATGACAAAAACGACAGTGCTTTTAAACTAGAACTGTTGGCCTTGAAGTGGGCTATCACTGAAAAATTTAAGGATTATTTAGCGTACCCTAAATTCACGGTAATCTCAGACCACAATCCATTCCAATACCTGGCAACGGCTAACTTAGGTGCAATTGAACACCGTTGGGTGACCCAACTCGCTGAGTTCACTTTTGAAGTACAGTATAAACCTGGAAGGCAGAACAACAATGCTGACACCCTGTCTAGATTGCCTCTGGAGGAGGAATCAGAAGAGGGCGAGGATCTGGAGAAAGACTTCCTAGTCATTCCTGCAGATGTTGTGCGGACGTGTCTGTGGCTAGAGAATCCAAAGCCCGAGGACAAAGTGACGGTAAAGGATGCAATACAAAACCTGGTAAAAGGGGAGAACGTGATAATCTCGGGGTACTCATGGGAGGAGATTCAAATTCTGCAACGAGAAGGTGATGTTAGACCTGTCTTAGTGGCAGTCATGAGCCAAACGAGGCCAGACCAGAGATTTGGGGCCAGATACCCCCAGTCTAAGAAGCTAGCCAGACAGTGGGAATGACTTAGATTACACCATGGAGTGCTGTTCCGGGTAACATATCATCCCCGAAATGGTGAAGAATTGTGGCAGTTAGTGGTGCCTGTGTCGCTACATCGTCAAGTTTATGAAGCCAGGCATGATCATGGGGGGCATTTTGGAGACAGGAGCTCTCTTGAGGTGACGAGGAGAAACTATTACTGGCCCACGATGGGCAGCGACGTGCAAGTGTGGACCCGTCAGTGCAAACGGTGTGCCCTAGCCAAGAATGTGTTTCCTCCCAACCGAGCCCCTTTGACCTGTACTAATGTGACTGTCCAATGGAGGTCCTAGCGATGGATTACACACAGCTAGAGAGATCTTCAGAGGGGTATGAGAACATACTGGTTCTCATGGACATGTTCACCCGATTCACTGTTGCAGTTCCAACTAGAAACCAGACAGCGCGGACCACGGCTGAAGCCCTCATAAAACATTGGTTTCTGTGCTATGGTTGTCCAGCACGGTTACATTCGGATCAGGGGAGGAATTTTGAATCAGAGGCGATATCTGAATTGTGTAAACTGTATGGCATAGCCAAAAGCCGAACAACACCCTATCACCCACAAGGAAACGCTCAGTGCGAGAGATTTAACTGGACAATGCACGACATGCTAAGAACACTCCCGCCTGAAAAGAAGCGAGCCTGGCAGGAACATCACTCTGAGCTGGTGTTGGCCTATAACAGCCATATCCATTCGTCGACAGGTTACGCTCCTTTTTATCTCATGTTCAGGAGGGATCCCAGGTTGCCAATGGATAGTCTGGACAGAGAGGGCTCAGAGGAGGATGAGGTGACCAATTTGGATGACTGTGAAGTTGCTCTCAATACAACTAAAGACACAGCCCAAAGTAGGAAAAGGACTTATGATCGCAAATCCAGTGGGGGCTGTCATCAGGCCTGGTGACCGTGTACTAGTTCGTAACCATAGACACCAGGGGGCGTAATAAAATACAGGACAAGAGGGAGTCAAATCCCCACATTGTAGTCGCTCACAAAAATCCCGAGCTACCAGTTTACACCATCCGGCCTGAACGAGGAGGTCCTGAGAGTAGTACATAGGGACCAGCTAAAACATTGCACTCTTAGTTCAATCAGGGACCATAGGAGGCGTAGAGCAGCACGCCCTGAGGAGACTGAAACCAATTGGGGGATGGTTCTAGTCCCACAAACCGAATATAGAGGGGAATAGCATGGGGCAAACCCAAACCCTAACGAGAATGGCCATATCTCTCAAACTGACCCAGTATTACTTGAGGACAGGGAAATAGAAAATATGGGTAACAAACCGCCAGTCTTAAGAAGGTCCCAGAGGGCTAATAAGGGTGTATTGCCTGTTAAATTTAGAGATGATTATGTTATTGGTTCTATGTAGTGTTTTAATGAATATTGTTATGTATAGTATGAAGAAGTAGATGTGGACTGTTTAATATGTTAAATCTTCTTTTGATAATTGTTAATGGGTTTTTGATATGATATGATGTGGGTATATGTTGTTACTATGGTAGCCGGATGTACTGGTGTGAATATTGTGGCTGTGGCAGAATTTTAGCAAGGGGGAATGTAAGGGGTCCCCTTACTAACATTCAGTGGGGGTGTTTTGGTGGCTAACTCCCAGTGCCAAAAGAAAGGGGAGGGGTCGATGGGAAATCAGGACCCTGAGACTGACAGTCCCCAGGGGCAATGGAGAGAGGTCAGTGCTCCAGGTCAGCCTGATTGACAGGGCTGGCAGGCTGATCAGGGAGTCAGGAAGCCAGGGTGGGTCCCATCCTCCAGTGAGCAGGAATTGCCTGGATCAGACAGAGTGGGGCCGAGCTAAGGAGACAGCAGGGGCTCAAGCTGAGCTAGGGAGTAAAGTTGCAGCCACAGAGCCAGAGACACAGCCTGGGAAGAGCAGATCCTGTGCTGTGTGTATGTGTGTATAGGTACATGCATCTGTGTACGCAGGTGTGTGTACATGTGGGTGTGGTGTTTTATTGGGCGGTTAAGGTTTTGCACAAATTGTATTGTGGGTAGTAGGGGAGGCTAGTTTTTGAACAACCTGTTACAGACCAGGGAAAGGCTGTTGATCTGCTGCGTCTGTTTTTGTCACTATTGGCATTTTTAATTCCCTGGACAGGCCCCTCAAGCCTGCGTAACTACTCTCTCCAGGTGTGCTCCTTCTCCCACTGATGCCAACGGCAAGCTCCCCTTGAATCCAAAGGGGCAGGATCATGCCCTCTATGACTATGTGCTGATACATGTGCTGATACATGTAAATAAATCACCGCCAGCAGGTCATGCAGTCCATGCGATTAGTTTTACAGCGTGTGATCCATGTGTGTATCACTCGCCTTTGTCTGCATCACCTGCCTTCTGCTCACTAACACTTCATGGGACATGACTGACTGGAGAAATCAGTCCTCCTCCTCATCTTATAGCTCTCAGGCTTGTTGGAACACAAGTCAGCCTTCCCACCATGCCATGGTGCGGTGTTAAGGGAAAGGGGATAGGGAGAACTCTGGGGCTGTCTCCTCCCACCACACTCAGCCCGGCTGGCACTTTGCCAGCAAGGAGGCACGTACACAGATCTGCTGGCTGTCATGTGAATGCCTTTTCAATCCATTGTGACCCCTTTGTCTGCCACCTGGGAGTAATTTAAGTTGAGGCTCCTCATTCCACTGAGCATTGCCCAACCAACCGGTAAGAGGGCAGAGCCCTTGGTGGGGTTGTTATTGGTTAAACTTCCCCTTTCGTTTCTGCAGAAGTTTCTTTACTAAAGGTGTTGCCCTCAGTTGTTTCAGCATCTGAAAGGCGCTGATTATTTCTTCAGAGCACAGTGATTTCTTTGCTCAACACTTCCCAGCACGCAAGGCTTCTCTACACAGAAAAGTGATGCCAGTATTAGCTAAGGTGTGAATTTACACCTATCTAGTTATACCAGGATAACCCACTGCTATTCCTTTCCATGGGTTAGCTTAGGTCACTTAGGTAGGGGTTTAAGCTCAAGAGAAAAAATCCCACTTCCACACAGGGGTTATGCAGGTATAGCCATAGCTGTCTAACTCTACCAGGATAACTGGGGCCACTTTCCTATCTCCACAAGCCCTTACACCCTGGTGACCTGGTGTCAGCTAGATAATGAGGAGACCCTGGGCCCAATGCAGTCACTGAGTTCTGTGCTCTTCATCTCTGTCGGCTGGCAGCCGACGGGCTATCACTGTGTTAGGGATGGGGAGGCAGAGCAAGCCCTCCCCTGCCAACCCCAGATTATTCCCCTTAGGAATGGGACTCTTCCCCCTCCTGCTGGGAGATGGTTCCTGTCAGTCAGAGCTCCCTGCTGGGAAGATTTTCTGACATTCAGCGACATTTACCTTTTCCTAATTTCATCCCGTGACCCCGATTTACACTGCATCCCCATCAGCCTCTTAGCAAATTCCTCTCCTCCTTTGGCGTTCCCCGCACTGATACTTACGGACCATTCCTCATCCCTCCTCAGGCACTGGCTACAGCCTTGTCTACACTTACAGGTTGTTCTGCTCTCACCACACCAGCATAGTCCCAGCAGCACAACTCCCCTAGTGTGGATGCAGTTATGTCAGTATAAAGGGGTTTATACCAGAATAGCAGATACCTGTCAGGGAAGGGGAATGAGCTCTCCGGGGATCAAGCACCTCTATTCCAGGAAAACTGGGTCCACACCAGGGCCTGTACTGGTATAACTTTATCAATAAAAAAAATAGCACTTCTAGGTGACCAAGCTATAATGGTACAATCTGGGTATAGATCAGGTCCAAGAAAACCATTTATATTTCACTATTTAAATCTCTCCTAATAAACACCGAAGCAGGATCATTTTGTTGCCATTTAGCAGCCCTGACTCATAGTGGCTTGTTCTGCTGCCATGGTATGTTGCTACCTCACATATACTGACCATTAGTCCCACCCGGGCTCTTCTGGTATCCTGCTTTCTAAGCATCTTTCTCCTATTTCCTGCCAACAAGTGGGTCATTCTACAGAATTGTTTGCATTTGTCCTGGTTCAATTTCCGTTTTTTCCTTGATCAAAGGCCTGATCATTATGTTACGGGGCAGACTGCCTCTGCCCTCAAGAGCATTTCGAACATCACTCAATTTAGTATCTCCCATGAATGTAACCAATGCTGCTCACTCTACCTACCAGATAGTACACCTCCTCCCAATGCAGTTTAGAACAGTGGGCTGTGTCAGTTTCATTCTGATCAGCTGTACTGAAAACATGCCTCTTGCAGATGACATGCTTTTTAGCCACCAAGTATTTCCAAGCAGTTTATTACAGCTTGCTGTGTTTCACCTGCTAGCTGTAGGTGCTGACAGATAGGGAACCAGCGCTAACTCCTTGCTGCCTTCAGTGTCTCCGCTCTGATTGCCGTGCTTTCTTTGTCCATTTCTTAGCCATTTCATAGTTTCTGCAGGCTCTGCTGAGGCAGCCCGTGCATCTCCCTCACAACAGGCCAGGTAAGGCCGTTCACAACAATTTCTGAAGTAACCCAGTGCCTCTGGTGAGCCACAACAATGAATTAAAGCAGTAAAAACTCTTTCACTTCTGATACTAAGTTAAGAGCTCCACGTGAAGTGCTGTCCAGGAAGCAGGGCCAACGAGTTTTATTGATTCTGCGAAACCCAGGAGCTATGCTTGAGCCCCATGACCTCACCTATTAACCATTTGCCTATATCCAGGCATAGAGCACTCCTGTAACACAGCCCTCCAGCCAGTTTTCAGTCCATTTCACTGTTTGATTCAAACCAATTTGTATTTTTAAGATTTCCTGAGACACAATATCGGAGTCGTAGCTCAAAAATGAATCATTTATTTCCCATCAAATCCCCTCAGGTTAAATTTGCAGATGACACAAAAATTGATGGAGTGGTAAATAATGATCAGTTATGCAGAGTGACTTGGATCACTTTGTCAAGTGAGTTCATTTGAAGATTGTGTGTTTTGATACAGTCAGAGATTGTCGAGGAACAAAGAATGTAGGCCACACTTACAAAATACAAAGGCTTCAGAGGTCATGCCAGATAAAAAAATGAACATGAGCTCCCAGTGCGATGCTGTAGCTGAGAGGGTGAATAGTGAGTGGGAGGTAGTGCACACAGTATTAATGAGAACACGATTGCAACAGCATGGCCTGGTGTCCACACTTCAAAAAGGATGTTGTAAAGCGGGAAAGGGTTCAGAAAAGAGCTACAAGAATGATGGAAGGTCTGGAGAACACAGAGAGACTTCAGAAGCTCTGTTTATACTGTTAAGGTGAAGAGGTGATTTGATCACTGTCTGCAAGTACTTACATAGGGAAGAGATGTCTGATACTAGACGGCTCTTTAATTTAACAGAAAAGACAGCTCAAGATCCAACGGTTGGAATCTGAAGTTAGACAAATTCAGATAGAAATGAAATGCAAATGGTTATGTGAGAGTAATTAACCACTGGAAAAAACTTACCTAGGGACATGATGGAGTCTCCATCAGTTGTGGTCTTTAAGCGAAGACTGAATACCTTTTTAACTCAGTCAGAAGTTACGGGATTCATACAAGAATTTTTGAGTGAGGTTCTGTGGCCTGTGTTATGCAGAAGGTCAGAAAAGATGGTCATAATGGTCCCTTCTGCCCTTAAAAATCTACAAACCTAGGAGTCACACATTCTGCCCTCTGTGTAGAAAATTGTGTAGTGCCCCCTGTCATGGGTTGGATCACAGAAACCCCCTTGGGAGCTGCCACCCGATGTGCCAAGACTACTTCTACCCCTGCCTTCCCTGCCAGCTCAGGACCCCAGCACCCTGTCTTGCTGAGCCAGACACTCCCGTCTGCTCCAACAAAGAGGTCTGAATTACTTGCCCCAAAGTTGCAGGTTTACCTGAAAGCAGCTCACAGAAGTGTGCTTGTCTTTAACACTCAGGGTATGTCTACACTACGAAATTAGGTCGAATTTATAGAAGCCGGTTTTATAGAAATCGGTTGTATACAGCCGATTGTGTGTGTCCCCACATAAAATGCTCTAAGTGCTCTAGTCGGCGGACCGCGTCCACAGTACCGAGGCTAGCGTCGACTTCCGGAGCATTGCACTACGGGTAGCTATCCCACAGTTCCCGCAGTCTCCACCGCCCATTGGAATTCTGGGTTGAAATCCCAGTGCCTGAATGATGCAAAACAGTGTCGCGGGGGGTTCTGGGTACATGTCATCAGGCCCCTCCCCCTCCGTCAGAGCACCGGAAGACAATAGATTCGCGCCTTTTTACCTGGGTTACCTGTGCAGACAACATACCACGGCAAGCATGGAGCCTGCTCAGATCAGCTCACCGTCACCATATGTCATCTGGGTGCAGGCAGACGTGGTACTGCATTGCTACACAGCAGCAGCAGCAGCTAACTGCCTTTTGGTGGTAGACGGTGCAGCATGACTGGTAGCCGTGGGGCTGGCAGCCGTATGGCTGCATTGCACCAGCCTCTTGCCTTTTGGTAGAAGATGGTATATTACGATTGGTATCCGTCGTCATTGTACTGCAGTGGCTGTCAATCATGGGCACCTGGGCAGACATGCAACTGTCTCGATGATGATGGCTATCAGTCGTAGTATGCTATTTTCTGCCAATTGCCCAGTATTGTCTGCTAAGCACCCAGAAGAGGTCGAGGGCAATCTGGATGCTGGCAGACGTGGGGCTGCATTGCTACACAGCAGCAGCCCCTTGCCTTTTGGTAGAAGATGGTATATTATGACTGGTATCCGTCGTCGTCGTACTGCAGTGGCTATCAGTCATGCTGCACCGTCGGCTGCCAGCTTAAGATGTAAAAAATAGATTTGTTCTGTATTCATTTGCTTCCCCTCCCTCCGTGAAATCAACGGCCTGCTAAACCCAGGGTTTTCAGTTTAATCTTTGAGGGGACCATTTTGTGTGACAGTTGTTTGTGTTTCTCCCTGATGCACAGCCACCTTTCTTGATTTTAATTCCCTGTTCCTGTACCTGTACGCCATGTCGTCACTCGGCCCTCCCTCCCTCCCGCCCTCCCTCCTTCCCCTGGTCTGTCAGATACTAGTTTCGCGCCTTTTTTCTGACCAGGCGCCATAGCTATCACTGGGATCATGGAGCCCGCTCAGATCACCGCGGCAATTATGAGCACTATGAACACCACGCGCATTGTCCTGGAGTATATGCAGAGCCAGGACATGCCAAGGCGAAACCCGGACCACCCGAGGAGGCGATTGCAGCGCGGCGAAGAGAGTGATGAGGAAATTGACATGGACATAGACCTCTCACAAGGCACAGGCCCCAGCAATGTGGAAATCATGGTGTTACTGGGGCAGATTCATGCCGTGGAATGCCGATTCTGGGCACGGGAAACAAGCACAGACTGGTGGGACCGCATCGTGCTGCAGGTGTGGGACGATTCCCAGTGGCTGCGAAACTTTCGCATGCGTAAGGGCACTTTCATGGAACTTTGTGACTTGCTTTCCCCTGCCCTGAAGCGCCAGAATACCAGGATGAGAGCAGCCCTCACAGTTGAGAAGCGGGTGGCGATAGCCCTGTGAAAGCTTGCAACGCCAGACAGCTACCAGTCAGTCGGGAATCAATTTGGAGTGGGCAAATCTACTGTGGGGGCTGCTGTGATACAAGTTGCCAGGGCAATGAAAGACCTGGTGATATCAAGGGTAGTGACTCTGGGCAACGTGCAGGCAATAGTGGATGGTTTTGCTGAAATGGGATTCCCAAACTGTGGTGGGGCCATAGACGGAACCCATATCCCTATCTTGGCACCGGAGCACCAAGCCACCGAGTACATAAACCGCAAGGGGTACTTTTCAATGCTGCTGCAAGCCCTGGTGGATCACAAGGGACGTTTCACCAACATCAACATGGGATGGCCAGGAAAGGTACATGATGCTCGCATCTTCAGGCACTCTGCTCTGTTTCGAAAGCTGGAGGAAGGGACTTTCTTCCCGAAAGTAACCGTTGGGGATGTTGAAATGCCAATAGTTATCCTTGGGGACCCAGCCTACCCCTTAATGCCATAGCTCATGAAGCTGTACACAGGCAGCCTGGACAGGAGTCAGGAGCTGTACAACTACAGGCTGAGCAAGTGCCGAATGGTGGTGGAATGTGCATTTGGACGTTTAAAAGCGCGCTGGCGCAGCTTACTGACTCGCTCAGACCTCAGCGAAAAGAATATCCTCATTGTTATTGCTGCTTGCTGTGCTCTCCACAATATCTGTGAGAGTAAGCGGGAGACATTTATGGCAGGGTGGGAGGTTGAGGCAAATCGCCTGGCCGCTGATTACGCGCAGCCAGACACCAGGGCGGTTAGAGGAGCACAGCAGGGCGCGGTGCGCATCAGAGAAGCTTTGAAAACGAGTTTTGTGACTGGCCAGGCTACGGTGTGAAACTTCTGTTTGTTTCTCTTTGATGAACCCTCCGCCTCCCCCCCCCACCCGGTTCACTCTACTTCCCTGTAAACCAACCACCCCACCCTCCCCTCCCCACTTTGAGCACCGCTTGCAGAGGCAATAAAGTCAGTTATTTCACATTCATGCATTCTTTATTAATTCCTCACAGAAGTAGGGGGATAATTGCCAAGGTAGCCTGGGATGGGTGGAGGAGGAGGAAAGGAAAAGGACACACTGCATTTTAAAACTTTACCTCTTATTGAAGGCCAGCCTTCTGATGCTTGGGCAATCATCTGGGGTGGAGTGACCGGGTGGCCGGAGGCCCCCCACCGTGTTCTTGGGCGTCTGGGTGAGGAGCCTATGGAACTTGGGGAGGAGGGCTGTTGGTTACACAGGGGCTGTAGCGGTGGTCTCTGCTCCTCCTGCCTTTCCTGCAGCTCAACCATACGCTGGAGCATATCAGTTTGATGCTCCAGCAGACGGAGCATCAACTCTTGCCTTCTGTCTGCAAGCTGACGTCACCTATCATCTTCAGCCCGCAACTTGCTCTGTTCATCCCGCGATTCAGCCCGCCACCTCTCCTCTCGTTCATATTGTGCTTTTCTCATGTCTGACATTGACTGCCTCCACGCATTCTGCTGTGCTCTATCAGCGTGGGAGGACATCTGGAGCTCCGTGAACATATCGTCCCGCGTCCTCCGTTTTCTCTTTCTAATGTTCACTAGCCTCTCTGAAGGAGAAACATTTGCAGCTGGTGGAGGAGAAGGGAGAGGTGGTTAAAAAAGACACATTTTAGAGAACAATGGGTACACTCTTTCGTTACAAGGTCGCATTTTTCCTCTTATAGTGAGGGCCTGCCGGTTTGGTATGAGAGATCACTCACGCAGTGCCAGGCAACAGATTTCGGCTTGCAGGCAGCCATGGTAAGCCACAGTCTTTTGGCTTTTTTAACCTTCTTAACGTGTGGGAATGGTTTCAAACAGCAGCGCCCCCATTTCCCATATCAAGGATGAATTGAGTTGGCCATTTAAAATGGGTTTTCAATGTAAAAGGAGGGGCTGCGGTTTCTGGGTTAACATGCAGCACAAACCCAACTAAACCACCCCCCCACACACACACGATTCTCTGGGATGATCACTTCACCCCTCCCCGCACCGCGTGACTAACAGCGGGGAACATTTCTGTTCAGAAGAGCAGGAACGGGCACCTCTGAATGTCCCCTTAATAAAATCACCCCATTTCAACCAGGTGACCGTGAATGATATCACTCTCCTGAGGATAACAAAGAGAGATAGGGAATGGATGTTGTCTGCATGCCAGCAAACACCGGGACCATACACTGCCATGCTTTGTTATGCAATGATTCCAGACTACGTGCTACTGGCCTGGCGTGGTAAAGTGTCCTACCATGGCGGACGGGATAAGGCAGCCCTCCCCAGAAACCTTTTGCAAAGGCTTTGGGAGTACATGAAGGAGAGCTTTCTGGAGATGTCCCCGGAGAATTTCCGTTCCATCCCCATACACATTAACAGACTTTTCCAGTAGCTGTACTGGCCGCGGTTGCCAGGGCAAATTAATCATTAAACACGCTTGCTTTTAAACCATGTGTAATATTTACAAAGGTACACTCACCAGAGGTCCCCTGTGTGCCCTCAGGGTCTTGGGTGAATTCAGGGGTTACTGGTTCCAGGTCCAGGGTGACAAACATATCCTGGCTGTTGGGGAAACCGGTTTCTCCGCTTCCTTTCTGCTGTGAGCTACCTAGCTCCATCCTCATCTTCCTTGTTCCCCAAACCCTCTTCCCTGTGTGTTTCTCCAGTGAGGGAGTCATAGCACACGGTTGGGGTAGTGGTGGCTGCACCCCCTAGAATGGCATGCAGCTCTGCGTAGAAGCGACAAGTTTGCGGCTCTGCCCCGGACCTTCCATTTGCTTCTCTGGCTTTGTGGTAGGCTTGCCGTAGCTCCTTAATTTTCACACGGCACTGCTGTGTGTCCCTGTTATGGCCTCGGTCCTTCATGGCCTTGGAGACCTTTTCTAATACTTTGCCATTTCTTTTACTGCTACGGAGTTCAGCTAGCACTGATTCATCTCTCCATATGGCGAGCAGATCCCGTACCTCCCGTTCGATCCATGCTGGAGCTCTTTTGCGATCCTGGGACTCCATCACGGTTACCTGTGCTGATGAGCTCTGCGTGGTTACCTGTGCTCTCCACGCTGGGCAAACAGGAAATGAAATTCAAACGTTCACGGGTCTTTTCCTGTCTACCTGGTCAGTGCATCTGAGTTGAGAATGCTGTCCAGAGCGGTCACAATGAAGCACTGTGGGATAGCTCCCGGAGGCCAATAACGTCGAATTCCGTCCACACTACCCCAATTCCGACCTGCAAAGGCCGATTTTATCGCTAATCCCCTCGTCGAAGGTGGTGTAAAGAAACCAGTTTAAAGGACCCTTTAAGTCGAAAGAAAGGGCTTCGTCGTGTGAACGTGTCCAGGCTTAATTCGATTTAACGCTGCTAAAGTCGACCTAAACTCGTAGTGTAGACCAGGCCTCAGATGCCCAACTCCCAATGGGGTCTAAACCCAAATAAATCCGTTTTACCCTGTATAAAGCTTATGCAGGGTAAACTCATAAATTGTTCGCCCTCTATAACACTGATAGACAGATATGCACGGCTGTTTGCTCCCCCAAGTATTAATACATACTTTGGGTCAATTAATAAGTAAAAAGTGATTTTATCAAATACAGAAAGTAGGATTTAAGTGGTTCCAAGTAGTAACAAACAGAACAAAGTAAGTCACCAAGCAAAATAAAATAAAATGCGCAAATCTATGTCTAATCAAACTGAATACCGATAATCTCACCCTTAGAGATGCTTCAGTACATTTTTTCCTCAGACTGGACACCTTCCAGGCCTGGGCACAATTCTTTTCCCTGGTACAGCTCTTGTTCCAGCTCAGGTGGTAGCTAGGGGATTCTTCATGATGGTTCCTCTCTCCTCTTTGTTCTGTTCCACCCCTTTATACACCTCTACCCTGATATAACGCTGTCCTCGGGAGCCGAAAAATCTTACCATGTTATAGGTGAAACCACGTTATATTGAACTTGCTTTTATCCGTCGGAGTGTGGGGATTTGGGAAGGGGTCCAATAGGGGCAGGAACGGGGTGGAGTCAGGGCGGGGCCGGATGGGAGCGACAAAATAACACAGGACAAAAAAGCACCGACAAAAGAAGGCCAATGAAAGAGCGCATTCCGATACAGGTACCTCCAAATCATTTTTGAGCAGTGTCATTTTCTTCTGGACAAGCTTCGCAGCCTCCTTGCAAGTGCGGAGCTAGTGCTCCGGGCTTCTCCTTCATTCATTTATAACCCAACCTGCCTGGTGATGTCATCGGCGCAGCCAGGTCCAATCCAGCCCCCGGCTTAACAATAGCAGGAATCTCGACTTGTTCTCACTTCGCAGGAACAAATGACACATCAGTGGGACTTGCTTTTTTCATGCAAAATTTGCCTTTCAGAAAGCAAACCAGCTGCCCCCCCAGCCCTTTTCATTGGTATCCTGGGGGCTCAGGTCCCTTGGAGAGGCAGCATTGGGATTGTATTAAGGGGGGGGTGCTGCTGCTTTTGCAAGCCAGGGCGCTTGGGAGCTTGGAGCAGATCCGGGCGCTGAGCTGAGAACAGGGGCAGAGCCCAAAGGATCAAGTCAGCGGCTGGTCATCCCCAGACCCCAGCCCACTCCTGGGTCTGCTGCGCCCGGACTCCAGCCGCGCGCCGCGCAGGGAAGGCGAGCCTGGCACGAGCAATCTGCTTCTCCTTTGGAGCTTTTTAATTCAAAAAAGGTGGAAATCTGGTGGCTCCAGACAATGCAGAGTCTTTTTTTCACATGTGGGGGGGGGGGAAGCTCCCAGTTTGCCCCCCCTCCCCCCGCCTCAGAAGCTGCCTGCCCCGCTTTGGGGGCTTTCCCCTTACAGCGCTTACCTCCAGGAGGTTGCAATTTGAGGCTGGGACTTTGGAGAGACGGACCCTTGATGTCGCCCCACACACACACCCCAGCTGGTCTCAGCTGATCCCTTCGCTACAGTGTGTGCATGGGCCAGGGAGTGGGGGCTACAGGGGCTGGGCCAGCTTCGCAGTGCTTAGCTCTGGTGCGTCTCCCGAGCTGGCAGAGGGGTTTGTGGAGTGTGTGTGTGTGGGGCGCCTCCCCGCTTGGACCCAGCCTTGGGCTTGTGACACAGCAAATCTGGCGTTGTGGGGGATACACTAGGAAATGTTAATTGATACGTTGGGTGGCGCCTTTTTTTATGTGTTCGTTCCCCCTGATGTTAGAACCTGGCTACGCCACTGCAGGGATGGTCTAGATAATACTTAATCCTGCCATGAGAGCAGGTCCTTGAGGTCCCTTCCAGTCCTACGATTCTATGAATTCGGAATTGTTAATTATTTATGTAGCACCCACAAGGGGCTGGACAATCTGCAGGGAGACAATCAGGCCAGGGGAGGGGCATTCAGGGTCATGTGCCCTCTTCCCCCCCCATCGATTGTTTGGTCACATGGTGCACCTGGCCCCCATCCCTCCAGGGCAGCTGAGCCAGCTAGCTGCAAGCTGTGCTGGGCAGAGAGAGGCAGGAGGAACAGCTGGGAGCTGCAGGGAAGGTGCTTTCTGGGAGGTAGGGAGAGCTGCTTTCTGGGACGCCGGGGGTGAGTGCGATTGGAGCTGTTCCAGGGCTGTGCCCCCTATAAGCAGGCACGGATCATCTCTGGAGCTTGCATTCCAGATAGGCAGAACCAGGGTGAGGGGAGTGCAAGTGGGTGGCAAAGGGGGACTTGCACTTCTCATAGTTCCATGGGGTTTATGTGAGTTGATTTGTTTCAGTGGGGAGGGGTTTACAGGTCTGCCAGGAGAGGTGGTTTGGGGGAGGATCCCGCATGAGGAGAGGGATGAGGACTGGTGGAGGGAGTCACAGCAATCAGGGGCATCTTGGGATGAGTATGGAGATGAGTGTGGGAGAAAGACATGAGAGGGCAGCGAGTGATGGGTCTGGGCATAGGGCAGGCAGCAGAAAGGTTTGACAGCAAAGAGACAGAGGGAGATTCGGGTGTGTAGGGCCTTGAATGCCAAGGTGAAGAGCTCAGATTTAATGCCGAGGATGATGGGAAGCTTATAAAGGAAGCTGAAGGGAGGGGAGATTGTGTCACAAGGAGATGGTCGCTATTTTCTATGTATAATGCAGATAGAGATGACCACCGTAACAGGGCGTTGGCTGGCTATCTTGGCTCGGGGCCATCTTCTTTTCAAAGAGGGTGGAGAGGGGCCCAATCCAGAGACTCCTAAAATGATATAGATGTCAGGCTGGAAGGGAACTCAAGAGGTCATCCAGTCCAGCCCCCTGCACTGAGGCAGGACCAAGGAAACCTAGACCAGCCCTGACAGGTGGCTGTCCTACCAGGTCTTAAAAACCTTGGGGATTCTACAACCTCGCTGGGAAGCCTGTTCCAGAGCTTAGCTACTCTTAGAGTTAGAAAGCTTTTCCTGACATCTAAGCTAAATCTCCCTTGCTGCAGATTAATCCCATGGCTTCTTGTCCTACCTTCAGTGGACATGGAGAACAACTGAGCCGCATCCTCTTTACAACAGCCCTGAACATATTAGAAGACCCTTATCAGCTCCCCTCTCAGTTTTCTTTTCTCAAAACTAAACATGCCTAGTTTTTTTTAACTTTTCTTCATAGATCAGGCTGTCTAATGTTTTATCATTTTTGTTGCTCTCCTCTGGACTCTCTCCAGTTTGTCCACGTCTTTCCTAATGTGCAGCACCCAGAGCAGGACACAGGACTCTAGCTGAGGCCTCACCAGTGCTGAGTAGAACAGAACAATTCCTTTGCATGTGTTACATACGACACTGCTATTAATACACCCCAGTATGATATTAGCCCTTTTCACAACTGCATCACACCGTTTACTCATACTCTATTTGTGGTCCACTATCACCCCCAGATCCTGTTCAGCAGTACCACCCCATAGTCAGTTATTTCCCATTTTGTAGCTGAGCATTTGATTTGTCCTTCCTAACTGTAGTACTTTGCACTTGTCTTTATTAGAGCACAGGGCTTTTGGCCTGCGCAGGAGTTCAGCACTGAATGGAGCCTGGGATTCTGTGAAGGGGGAATTTCTCCCAGAGGCCCTTGCCCTGTGACTCCCTTAGGGTGTTCCTCAACTTGGAGCTTTGCTAGGCTGCTTCCGTCCATGGGTTCCTCAGCCAGGCATACTGTCCTGATGCCCCTTGCCCTGAGAGGGCTCCTGTAGGAGACGCCCAGCAATGGGAGCCCTCCCCAAAATGGTGGCTCCTGGCCTAATGTGGGGAAAAGGGGAAGGTAAAACTCCACTCATCTGAGTGGGCTGGTTCCAGGGGCCTGCGTGCCTCCTTGCCATTGATCCAGATCATCCCCCCAGAAAACACTGCCCAATGGATGGGCAGGGGAGCTCCACGGCACCTGACAGGAAGAGCAGAAGCAACAGGGTTACTATCTGGAGTGAAGCAGAGAGAAAAGTGCCTCCACAGAGCCAGGGCGGTTTCCCTAATTCAGCCACAGCTTGCAGGAGAGTGGGCCTCAGTGTCTCTTTGCACCCACCTCCCCTGCTATGTACTGGGGTCTGCCATAAACCCATGACATTAGCAGGAGCAGATGGGGGAACCCTCTCCTCAGCACCCTACTCATAAGGCCTTCCCTCTCAGGGACCCCTGTAACACAGAAGCAATCTGGCACCAGAGCCTGGACACTCTGCTGAAGACTGAAGAGCAAGTCTATGGAGAGAATACATTAAAGCTGCCACCAAGGATGGGACTGAAACCTAAATGTCATTGCCCACTCTTCGGATAGCTCCTGTGCCAGTGAGGACATGGGTCGGCAGATCCTACACATGTCCTGCCCAGGTAGCATTTGGAGCCTCGGCTGCTAGTGACACATGTACAGCTCCTGCTGGGCCGCAGCGCTGAGTGTTCAAAAATCACGGGTCAGGTCCCCAAAATCCTGAGATTGGCTTTAAAAAATCCTGAGGTTTGTAAAAAGTAATAATTGTAGGGCCAATTTTTGGCCTTCTGGTTACTGGGCCTTTGTGTCTGTGCTGTTTGTTATAATATAAGCCAAGAGTCTCACCTAATCACTTGACTCCAGGAGCTGGGGCTTTAAGGAAAACTCATTATAAAATTGCAAAAGTTGGCAGCACTGGTGGCCCAGGTGGCCCCCCCCATATGGAAAGCTCCAGACCCTTAGCTGCACAGAAGGGCTCAAAAGCAGCTGGATCCTCCCAGTGAAGATTCCCCCAGCAGGGAGAGTCTCCTATGAGCACAGACCTGGGGTAGCAAGCTCCTGTACCCCCATTCCTCCAGTGTAGTGTGGGGCAGGAAGGGATGGGGAGAGGGTGTGGTCAGGGTGTGCTTCACACCCTCAAACCCTGACTGCTAGCCAGCCCTTTGGGAGGAAGGATGGTCCAGTGTTCTAGGGCACTGTCCTAGGACATGGGTTTAAGTTCCTGCTCCACCATGGACTTCCTATATGACTTTGGGCAAGTCTTTGTACCTCAGTTCCCCCTCTATACAATGGGCATAATAGGCCTGCTCTGCCTCCCAGTGGGGTTGGGAGGAAAAATACATTAAAAGATAGTGAAGCACTTTGAAATCTACAATATAAGAAATATTACGGGGGAGTGGGGAGGAGAGACAGCACAGGTTAGAGCAGCCCCAGGCTGGGGTCCGCATAGAACCAGCCATAGAACCTGGCCCCTCCCCCAGACTCTTAAGAGAAAACTGTGCCACAACGGCATTTAGATAGCGAATGGTGTCAGCAACATTGTAATGCCCTGCAATGGGATCCCTGAGTCACTGGCACAGTAGCATGGAAACCCTTCATTGCACTATCCTAATCTGACATGACAGCCAAGCCAGGCCCTTGTGATTGCTACAGAGACTCATGTGTGCTGAGGGTGTTTTACTCTTCACCAATTTCCCTGTTCATATCACAATTTTATTTTCATGAAAATCCGTGTTGCAGGTGTGGCCCTCTGTTGTTTTGTTTCTTGACAGAGTCTGAAAGGCGCCAGTTGGGCCTCATTCTTTGTTCAGTGCTTCCTCTATGCCCAGAGAGGCTGCAATTATTCAGTCCCTCCTGCAAGCTGTTATTAATCTGATTTCCCCCCCCCTGAGGCATAACATTTAGATATATCAGGAGCTTTGCTCTGCAAGTCTGGTCATCTAGCTCTCTTTCTACCAGTTTTATCCTGCCGCCCATCACAATAGTACGCAGCTTCATTGACTATGACAACTTTTCCAGTGTTCATGGGGAAAACAAGGGTTGGTTTTCTGCAGCAGGTTTCACAAAAGATCTCTGTATATCATCTAAGATCAACCTTTTTGGACTCAGGACCCATTTGTAAATGTTTATGGCCTGTCGCGACCCAGTAAATAGTCTGGGGGTGGAGGCTCTGGGGTGGTTTTGGTCAGAACCTGCCCCATAGGACACTGGGTTCTGTCCAGCACTCACCACCACCCCCCAGTGGCGGCTCCTGCAGCTGCTGTGCTGTGGGGCTGGCTGGGCTTGGCTCCCAGCTCTAGGATTGCAGCGTTGCTCAGGTTTGGCCCCGCCCCTCTGACTGGACAAATTTGTGTGAGTGGAGTTGTGACCTGGCTCATGGGGTTGCAGGGCCACTCACTCAAATTTGGCCTACCCAGGCTCCCGTTGTCATGATGGCTCGGCCAAACCTGAGTGATGCTGGGACCCCAGAGTTTGCAGCGGCTGGAGCAGAGGCGAGCCCAGCCAGCCCCGTGGGACAGGAGCTGCCATGTGGCCTTTTGAAACATTCTGGCAGTGGCGACCCAATTTTGGGTCCCGACCCACGGGTTGAGAAACCCTTATCTAAGCCACAGTTCTGCATGCCTCTGGCGAAAGCTTCTAGCCAGAGCTCCCAGCAACTACTGAACATCCCAAGCCTTAAGATTCCCGTTTCTCAGGCTTCCCACAACTTCCCAGTCTTCCTGCCTGGCGTATCTGCAGCCTTTGTTTGGTAGGACTGCTTGTGAACATCTAATCCTATGAAAACCCATGAGCAGAGCCTCTGGCTTGCCATCACGCCTTTCCTTTCGCCTTGGTTCATATGCATCCGAAGAAGTGGGCTGGAGTCCACGAAAGCTTATGCTCTAATAAATTTGTTAGTCTCTAAGGTGCCACAAGTACTCCTGTTCTTCTTTTTGCGGATACAGACTAACACGGCTGCTACTCTGAAACATAACAGCAGCTGTCTGTCTGATCCCAGTCCCTCTCCTTCCCTTTGGGAACAGCAGCTGTCTGTCTGATCCCAGTCCCCCTCCTTCCCTTTGGGTGCCTCCTCCATTCCAGTCTTATTGATACTATCATTCATTTTGTTTTGACTTCGGGGGTTTATCCATTCCCGGTGTTTCCTACTTACAGGAACACACACTGTGAATCACCAGCACATTCATAATGTGGAGCCCATTTCCCTGCCTTTGGGGCCTGGTTGAACAAAGCTCTTAGGGCCAGAATTTCAAAGGGATTTAGGTGCCTAAAGCTGCAGATAGGCACTTTTGAAAGTCCAGGCTCCTAAACATGTGTAGTAAGTAGCTCTGTGGTCTGAAGATCATAGGGGAAGAAGATCTCTGCTGCCATCTACTGGTGAACCCAAGGAAGGGACAAGATATTTTGCACACTTGTTACCCATCCTCCCAGTAGAGGCATTTGGGGCAATAGAGAGACAAGGTGGGGGAGGCAATATCTTTTATTGCACCAACTTCTGTGCATGACAGAGACCAATAAAATACATTCCCTCGCCCAGCTGATCTCTCTAGTAACTTGGGGCCGACACGGCTACAACAACACTACGTACAATATTGACTAATATTCAGTTACATTTTGGATGTCCTTGTGTTGACAGATGGGCAGCAGGTCTGCCCTCAGTGAGGAAGGACCATAACCAAACCTCAGTCCTGGATGTCTGGGCAGTGGCGTTAGACATACCACAGAGGAGGCGGGAGGCGGGTCCTATTTGTAGGGAGAACAGAAGGATTGGTGGCATGGCCTCTCTGTTCCAGGGTCCCACTTGCCATCGGATCCCTTCCCCGGCATAATGGCAGAGCTGATGTCGCTCTGGCTGCTGGAGCCTCAGAACCCAGGTCTGGTTGCACGGAAGATGCTGAGAGGTCCAATAGAGCTCAGCGAACTCCAGTGAGGGGGGGGGGGGGATCCGTTTGCTCAGCACCCCAGAGCTGACGTGACTGTGGCGAGGTTGGGAGGTGGTGCCCTAGGACTTAACTAGACAGGCGTAGAGGTTGTGACGGGAGAGAGACGGCGCTGCCGAGATGGTCTCATGGCTAGAGGCAGTGGGTAGGGAGCCACAATGCAGAAGCCACCACAGCCTCACAGAAGCCAGGCAGCACTTGCCCTAGGGGCTGGACAGGGGCCTGCCCAAGTGCTTTCCTGAGCTACAGTACTTCATTAACTAATGGCCAAATGATGAGTGGGGTGCCCCAGAGAGGGGTGGGTGTAGGAGGTGCCAAACGGACATCTGTGCACTGAACAGTCACACTAGTCGGAGGCGGGGGAAGCTGAGGCAAGGACACTGCCCAAGACTCTGTGGGGATGAGGATTTACTTACTTATATGGTTAATTCATTGTTGTGTTTTCCCACATTAATGCTGGGTTCCCTTGTCACAGGGCAACTCAGTTGCTCTCCAGAAACCACATTGCCTGGCCAGCCCGTATGATTTCACATTCACAAACACACATCCGGCTGTTTATCTTTCCTCCGTGTAATGCAGGTGTAAGCGGGGGAATGGTCCCGCTATTGTGGGGAACTTTCCTGGCTTCTGCACTACCCCAGTGAAGTGGGCTGGCGAAAGGATCCGAGTCCTCACTCCCACTTCCTTTACCCAGAAGCCTCCCTGCCCTTGAGGACTCCCCTTCCACTCTCCTGTCTGGCAGAGTCCTCATAAACCCCGACAAGGCTGGGCCCAGGATTCCTGGGGGACTCGACCCCCAACCCTGCTGTGGTCACCCAGGACAGGGGCTAGGGTGTCCCCACTCCGGGGTACTCTCTTTGCACTGGGCACCTCCCTGACCCACTGATCATTTCATACAATTTAAAGCAAATACAAGTTGTTTAATTAACAATTAATTTTAAAAAAGAATAAGGAAAAATGGGAAAAGTTAAAGGAAAACACATCACCCCGCTCTGTGGCAGGGAACATCACAAACAGTGTCTCTGGAACGTCAGGGCAGGTCACAGTGTGTTCCTTGTAGGTTCTAGGCTCCTTCTCAGGCCCTGGCTGTGCTGCAGAGACGCTGCGGGTTGGACACTTGCTCTGGCAGTGGCCACACGCTCTCAAGCTCTGGGTGGCAGGACCCTTCTTCCCAGCGTTGCCCCCGCCCTGACAGGGTTATGATCCCCCTCCAAGTCTGGCCTGCAGAGCCTCTTGGCTGAGGCGTCTCCCTGTGCTGGGCCCACTGCCCAGGGTCTCCCTCACTCTCCCCAGCTGCTCACCGCACCCGGCTCCGGACTGCTCCAGCCCCAGCTCTAGCTCCAGCTCCAGCTCCACTCTGCCTCAGCACGGCTGCTGCTGCTGCTCTGCCTTCAGCTCCCTGGGCTGCTTCTCTGGCCCCCCTGGCTCTGGTGGCTAAAGCTCTGCCCCCAGGACAGGTCGGCTCTGCAGGCTGCTTCTGTGACTCTGCTCCCAGCTCTGACCTGCTTCCTGGCTGCTTGTCTGGCCCCTCTGGCTCTGGCTGCTGCAGCTCTGCTCCCAGGGCAGCTCTGCTCTCTCTGGGCTGTGCTCTGGCTTTGGGGCTGCAGCTCTGCTCCCCAGCTCAGCTCGGGCCCCTGCTCTCTCCTTAGCTCGGCCCCACTCTGTCTGACCCAGACAATTCCAGCTCACACGGAGGACGGGACCCCCTGGCCTCCTGTCATGCTGATTAGCCTGCCCGCCCCGTCAATCAGGCTGATCTGGAGCATTGGCCTCTCCCCATTGTTCCTGGGGACTGTCAGTCTCAGGCTCCTGATTTGCCATCGACCCTTCCCCTTTTAGTGCTGGGAGCTAGCCACCAAAACACACCACTGAGTGTTAGTAAGGGGGCAACAGTCCTAGGGTTACCATATTTCAACAAGCAAAAAAGAGGACGGGAGGAGCCCCGCCCCTGCCCCTCCCACTTCCCGCCCCCCCAGAACCCCCAACCCTCCCCCCGTTCCTTGTCCCCTGACTGCCCCCTCCTGGGACCCCTGCCCCTAACTGCCCCCCGGGACTCCACTCCCTATCTAAGCCTCCTTGCCTCTTGTCCCCTGACTGCCCCAACCCTTATCCACACACCCACCCCCAGACAGACCCCTGGGACTCCCACGCCCCATCCAACCACTCCCCACCCCCCCCCCAGAACTCCCAACCCATCTAAACCCCTCTGCTCCCTGTCCCCTGACTGCTCCGATCCCTCTCCACACTCCTGCCCCCTGACAGCCCCCCCAGAACTCCCAACCCATCTAAACCCCTCTGCTCCCTGTCCCCTGACTGCTCCGATCCCTCTCCCCACTCCTGCCCCCTGACAGCTCCCCCCCAGAACTCCCAGCCCCCTACCCCCCGCTCCTTGTCCCCTGACTGCCCCCTCCTGGGACCCCTGCTCCTAACTGCCCTCCAGAACCCCACCCCCTACCTAAGACTCCCTGTTCCTTGTCCCCTAACTGCCCCCTCCTAAGACCCCCCCCCCAACTGCCCCCCAGGACCCTACCCCCTACCTGTACCCTGACTGCCCAAAACTTTCTCCACTCCCCTCCAAAAGCCCCCACCCGTTTCTTGACTGCCCCATCCAGAACCTCCCTGTCCCTTCTCCTGCCCCCCCTTACCCTGCTGCTCAGAACAGGGTGTTGGGCTCTGTGCCAGCCGGACACATGGCTGAGCTCCCCAGCACAACACAAAACCCGGTCCCTGGCCCTGCACAGGGTTGCCGGAGCGGGCTGCAGGAGGAGGAGCTGCCGGCCGGCTCAGAATGCAGGGGGGGGGGGGGAGGAGGAAGCTGCTCCGGAGTCCAGCCCGGGACTTTCCTGCAGCCCTCCCAGCCGCTCGCTCTGCCGGGGGAGGGGGAAATCCCGGACATTGTGAGTGCTTTACAAATTCCCCCCGGACGCTATTTTTAGCACACAAAAGGAGGACATGTCCGGGTAAATCCGGACGAATGGTAACCCTAAACAGTCCCCTTACACAGGCTTACAGCAAGGGGCAGCTTCCCTGGTCTACGGTCTATCTGCATGTGGAAGGGAGGCTGCCCCTAATCAAGTTGGCCGCCACCTCCCTGTTTTCAGTGAGATTGAAGCCATGCCCACAGGTACAATGGCTGCTGCTGTATGGTTCAGGGGGCTGGACAATACAGTGAGGAGCAGCAGAGACCCATGAAGGGGGATGAGGAGAGTGAAGGGGAGCAGGAAGCAGATTTCAGGTTTGCAGGGGAACGTGGGGGGCAGGAGGGAGGGGTGGGGAAGGGAGTGTGTAGGGGGTCCAAAGCAGCAGTACAGGATGGGGGAGGTGCAGGAGCAGGGAAGCATTGCTTCTCGCAAAAGGCTAAATCACCTTGTTTTGCTGTAACATTATCATGGACATGACTGACTGACAGGAGTTTGCAGGCCTTTAATGTCTATCTCTGTAACTCATTAACGCTATACAGCCAGTGTGAGTTGTGATGCAGTAATTAGGTCAATGGCTCTCGAACACCTTACCAGCCAGCCCTTCCTTTATCAGGGGTAATAAACCAGCCGGGGAGAGAGCCAAGGCAGTCTCGGAAATGCCTCTCGGCATGCCCAGTGGCTAAAGTAGGATGGGGCCTGCCCGCAGGGGGTAGGAGGCTGGAGCTGGGAGGGGGTGATTTGTAGATGAGCCCAGCCCGCACTTATCCCTACTTCTGTGCCACGGGGCAGGCTGGACTGGCCTCCCCATTCCGGACGTTGTGACCTGGCCCCGGCGCATGGGGTCGCAGCGCAGCTTGAGTTTGGCATGGCCCCCGGGAAAGGGTGCAGCCCAGCCAAATTTGAACAAGTGGAATTGCCGACCTGTGCACCAGGGGCCAGGTTGCAATGCCTGGAACGGGGCACTGAGCCCAGGCAGCCCCACAAGCAGGAGGCTCTTCAGCCAGGGCAGGGAGTTGGGGGGGATCAAAGTGGGAGAGTCCCATGAACCCAGGATTTCTGAGGTCCGCAGCTCCCCTTTTTTAGGGGTGAGGAGAGGGTAAGTGGAGTCTCCATCCAAGCTGCCAGGGAGCGGGGTGCATTTCTGAGAACATTGAAGGCTGAGTTTTCAACCTGACTCACCCCCACGCCGGCAGAGTAGAGGGGAGTTAAAAAGTCAAACAACCGACTGAAGCACATGGTTTGATGGTGTTTCCAAGCCTCTGCTTTCAGGGGGTCTGACTGGTGATTTTTGATCCCTGGAGGTTGGCAGTACTGCGAGTGAGCCCCTTCATTCCTCCAGAGCAGCCAGGATTTGTGCATGAGGTGCTGTGCCTGCAGCCCCCTCCTGGCAGGGCTTTGGAAATGCCTCAGGTAGGTGTTGCCAGTGAAGTGTAAGTGGTGAGGACACTTCTGAGTGCAAAGCATCTCTCTAATCCTCAGGTATGTTTGCCTGCTATAAAATCAAACCCATCAGTGCCTCAGAGCATGCAGAAACCTTGTTCCTGCTATTGACTTTGGCTGGCAAGTGACTCCTAATGGCTCAGCTCTACTTCAGACAAGGAAACCTGTTACCAGGCACTGGGCGTGAATCATTCCTGGGGATAATGGGGTGGGGGCCCCCACTCTGGGGCTTCGTTGCTGAACCCACAGAACAAGCTGCACCCCCAGGAGGAGGGAAAGCAGCAGTAGCACATCTTCCGTCCCCCAGGGCATGGCCCCTTTAAACTGCAGCTGGTCTCTGTAGGAGCCCTGCCATTAGACTTCTCTGGCCTGCCCTGCCTGCTGCCTAAGCTGTTCCAACTCCAGATCCCTGGCAGAATGGAGAATGCAGACGCACCACTCATAGATTCATAGACTCTAGGACTGGAAGGGACCTCAAGAGGTCATAGAGTCCAGTCCCCTGCCCTCATGGCAGGACCAAATACTGTCTAGACCATCCCTGATAGACATTTATCTAACCTACTCTTAAATATCTCCAGAGAGGGAGATTCCACAACCTCCCTAGGCAGTTTATTCCAACTCTGCCCTCACTGCTAGCAGACTGTGCACTACTGGGGGCCAGGGCTTAAACTCAGCCAGAGCCATCTGGAGTAGAGCTCGGGTAAATATTTTCAAAACCCCAGGAGCCCTGGCTTCTCCCGTGGGGCTGAAGCCCCGAGCTCTGGGAAATACCATGTAAGAATTTAAGCTCTGTGGAGGCCCATAACCTGGGTTTCCATGCTAGAAGCCAATGGCATCCGGGCTTGAAGTCTGGCCCGTTGTTTATGAGCCAGACCAATTTTCTGAAGCAAATTACAGACTTCGATCTTCCTTCCCCCTGCTTTGCCATGAGCAAGGAGGGGACAAGGCAGTGCTGAAAGCCGTCAACCTACTCAATATTTATCATCTGTGTCACAGCAGCACCTAGAGGGCCCAATTCAGGATCGAGGCCCCACTGTGTTCGGTGATCTACACATGGACCCCAAAATAGCCCTGCCCCAAAGGTATATGACGAGATACAACAGGTGGGCAGGCCAAAGAGAGGGGGAAGCACAGGTAACAGTGAGACAGTACTGGTCAGCGTGATAAGCAGCGGTACAGAACACCAGCTGCCAAGCAAGAAGACTGTCTCTTTAAAATGCACATGCTGTTGATGTCAGCTGTGTCCTTCACTGCTGCTATGACTCCCAGGCTTGGTCCTTACAGCTCTGTGGGATTCAAACAAGCCAGATCTGACCACGAGGAACGGTTAAAGCGGACACATGCAGCCTGCACTGCGACAGCCTGATTGTGCTGTGAACATTTAAGGATGGTTCTTTTTGAGAAGACTCCACTTTGGGGACACACTTTATTCGATTCAGGCTCAAGTCTGAGATGCCTAAGGATTCTAATGGCCCAGAGCATAGGCGCCGACTCCGCAAGTGCTCTGGAGCTGGAGGACCCACAGAAAAAAATAGTGGGTACTCAGCACCCACCACCAGCCACCCGCCAATCAGCTATTCAGCAGCGGGTGGGAGGCACTGGCGGGAGGGGACAGAGCAGGGGCCAGAAGAGGCAGGGTGGGGCTTCGGGGGAGGGGGCGGAGTGGGGGCAGAAAGAGGCGGAGCGAGGGTGTGGCCTTGGGCAGAGCCGGGGTGGAGTACCAACCCGGAAAAATGAAAGTCGATGCCTGTGGCCCAGAGACAGGGCTAACACAGAAGGAAGGAGGCCTTGCTCAAGAATGGCTGAGAGCAGGAGGCCTTAGTCAAGATGAGCTAGGTTTAGGCCATGTCTACACACTTGGTCAACACAAATTACATCATTGTACAGCCACTGAAATTTGTATATCATACTTGCCTGCTTGTGTCCGTGTTGCGCATACTCACAAATGCTTGCATTAGAGTCCATTGAATCTGTGTGCTGAGCTCACCCCAGCCCTCCAGTGCAGAGACACCACAATGAGACCTGCACTGACAATCGAGACGCAAGTGGTTGTTGAGATGAGTTCCTGTCTGCATCCTGTAAAACTTGCCCATACCGGTATTGCCCTGGCCTCTTCTTTTGTCATTCAGTGTTGCACAAATTCTAAAACAATATGCATTTCCTCACCTTTTGGGGGCGAAGCCAGACTTTGAGGCACCTGCTCCCCTACTTGGTGTAAACTTTGCTTGTGCCAATCAGAAACGAACACAAACAGGTTTTGGGCCCCGTCCCCTCTGACACTTCTATGATGTCATAGTTGGTACTTTATGGGCCTGCCTGCCATGTGCAGGCAGGGAGAGGAGAAAGAAAAACGAATCCTGTGTATCCTGTGTACACCCGTAACCGAGCCTGATCACCTCGAAGCCTCTCTCTCAGCTCACGTGTTTCAAACAGAGTGTCTACGTTTGCCGGTCGTTATGCGTTGGTTTGTATTTGTAAGTATCAGTTATTATTAAATGCTGCATCTTTGTTTATAAATATTGTTAGTAGATATTTTAGTCATTGTGTGTTTTAAGTTTCATTAATTCTATTAGCTAATCAAACGCTGCTCCCTTACCCCTTGTAATTATCCCCAATAAAACTTTAAATTGATTAATTTTAGTTGTTTGTGTGTGTGTGTGTGTCTGCAGTTTGCATCGTGACCCATACTCTCCTTGCATCCCTTACCAATATAGTCTATTGCCAGGTGCAGCCTGGTAAATAACAGGCCTGCATTTTCTTTCGCCCCTGCGTGCCCGTGGCAATCCACAGTGGTGATCACACTCTGGGAGAAATCTGGTGTTGAAAGCTTCCAGTCAGTGAGAAATCATTCTGGAGTTGGAAAATTCACAGCAGAGGCTCTGGGATCCTTCCCCTCTCATGGTTATTCCAGAGCTTGGCCTCCAGCCTGGGCTCTCAGATCCTCCCACGTTGCAAGAATTTGTTTTGAATTTATTCCTAACTTTTTATTTTCTCCATGTATACCAATAAAGCAATAAAACGTTACCTCTGTCTTGTAAACTTGAGAATGGGCTAGATGCCACCTTTAAATGGCAGAGGGAATCATGGAATCATAGAATATTAGGGTTGGAAGAGACCTCAGGAGGTCATCTAGTCCAACCCCCTGCTCAAAGCAGGACCAACCCCAACTAAATCATCTCAGCCAAGGCTTTGTCAAGCTGGGCCTTAAAAACGTCTAAGGATGGAGATCCCACCACTTCCCTAGGTAACCCATTCCATTGCTTCACCACCCACCTAGAGCTCCCGCACTGCATCTTGAGATCATTGCTTCTTGTTCTGTCAACAAGAAGCAATAGGGGTAGGAGTAGGAAAAAACAGATAAAACACTGTAAGGAGAAATGCATGCATACACTTACCCAAGCTTCCTTCCCCTTCATCAGCAGACTCATCTGTGCTTGCCTGCTAAATTTCACACAGGTCCTAGCACGCGACATGATTGATGTCCCGACCTCATCTTCCCCTCTCTTCCTTCTCTTTGTCCTCAGGGTTCAGGGCAGGGGTCTGTTGTATTAATTTAGATGGACTAAAATGGCCCAAAGAGTATTAACATGTCCCAGTCACTGCTGAACATTGAATAATGTTAAACAAGGTGAGGTCTACAGAGACCTCAGTCTGCTTAATCCCATGGCAAACACACCATTTAAAACCCCTTTAACCTTTTATTAAAGATACAAAGAAGAAGGGAAAAAGTTAAAAGCATTTGAAATGAAAAGTATTAAATAAGGCTTTCATTTGAACAGTACCTCTTGTTCCCTTTTCCTTTAGCTGGAGAAATTTTGTAGAAGAAAAAAACAAACTCTTACAAGGTATCAAAGGTGACAACACCTGTCCTCTTTGGGAAAAAGAAAAGCAGTTAGTTGATCAGCTGGAGCTATTATTGCTGTCGTTGTTAAAGTCCATTCTCATTTCCTAAGAAGACAAAACTTGACAAACACACATGAAAGAGGAGAGAAAAGAACAGGAAAGGTAGAAAATGAAAGCTTCTGACTTTCACTTGCAACTCGCTGCTGGAAAAAACACAGGGCTAGCACACAGTCTGATCAGCCATTCCAAGACCTGGTTAACTCATACCAGCATTGGGCTGCTTAGGACATTGCTTTTAGCTGCCAATTTCTGGTCACAAGAACACAGCAGTGTTGCGAAATACACAGTCATGGCCAACTAAGGCAGAAACTTATTAGACAGAAGGAAAAAGGAGAAAGATAGAAAAGAAAAAAAATAAGGTAGGGAAGGAAAAGAATGCATGGGGGAGGAGAGGGTGTGACATCATGTTTGGGATTTAGCTGGAGCTGGTGGAGGTGGTGATGTCATCTGGGTTCCTCTCTCTGGCCCAGTCTGGTCACAACATCTTTCAGGATTAGGACGAAGAAGGTCTGGGGTCTCAGTATATGGTGGGAGTGGCAGTCATGATGGTGGAGCTCACTCCTTCCCATTCTCTCATCTTTCAGTCAGCCATTGGTCGCATCCCCTCCTTTCAGTTGGCCTGTGTCGGGGTAGGCAGCTTTTCCACCCAAAAGGGGAACTGATGTGTGGAACAGCCCGTCCTCTATTATTTTGTCCACCAGTTGGGCCTAGTTTCCAACCTACTAATCCTGGTTCACTGGTTTCCAGTTCCATGCTCTTGTTCACCAGGCATGATCCTAACACAATCCTTGAGTTGTATCAGGAGGCCTTTTTGTATGGACTCATTGAGTCCTGCCTCACTTTTGCACCTTTTCCCATCAACATATGCTGTTCTAGATTACTGTGACATCTTATGAACTCATACTTCTTACAGTTGAGCTCACAAGTAGGATAAATTTTCAGGCTCAGTTATCACAACAGGTCTCCATCTCAGGTCCTCTGAGGTATTTAAAGCGGTCTGCAGGGTGCTGTTGGGGTCACCGCCAAGTATGGCCTGCAGTTTGTGGTAAAAGCAGCAAGTCACCAGATTTCTTGCTGGCCTCCTTGGCCTTGTGTGAGCCCTGGCAAAGTTCCTTCACTTTCATGTGGCACTACTGCTGATCCCCGGGGGGAAGGGATAGCTCAGTGGTTTCAGCATTGGCCTGCTAAACCCAGGGTTGTGAACTCAATCCTTGAGGGGGCCATTTAGGGATTTGGGGCAAAATCAGTACTTGGTGAAGGCAGGGGGCTGGACTTGATGACCTTTCAGGGTCCCTTCCAGTTCTATGAGATAGGTATATCTCCATATATCTTTTACCCCTTTGCCTGCATCCCCTTGTTAGAAGAAAGGACAGAAAGACAAAGAAATATATGTAGGCTTATGCTTCCTGTTTCCTTAGATTCGACCCTCCTTGTCCAGTATGTGTCAACTGGTAGGTTTGATTTTCCCATAAAAGATCCCTCTCACCTCGAATAACAAGGAGTCAGTTAGGATAAGGTGAAAAAACAAATAAAGTGTATTGAAGAATTGGTGTACAATGAATAGGGCAAAGAAAGGGAGGGAGTAAACAGTAAAATTATGCAATACAGTGATTCCCCAAAATAAACCCTATAAACAGGTAAGTAAACCCCTCAATAGAAACCATTTTTCTATAGATTAAGCTTTGATTATTGCCTCAATCCTCCGGCTAGTTGAAAGCCATTGGAGAGGAGCTCCAGGGAGTTCCTTGATGTTCCTCTGGGTCTGAAGAAGAGTAGATGGTACATCAGGGGACAGCAGCTGAAGATGGATGGTGGTAAGTGGGATGTGGCTGTCTATCCTTCTCTTCTCCTTGCACATGATGGCAAATGCACGTCCAAGTGGAGGCGGAGCTGTGAAAAGAAAACCGTAGCCCCCTCTACCACTAGGATGGGTAGGTAAGTGCAAGTCAGACCTGCGACAGTCCCTTGCTGTCACTCGGATAGACAACCCCGGAGCAGTGCTCGGGACAGACTTATCTAACCTCCACACACTGCCACTGCCTACAGGCACCACACTCCACAGCTCCCATTGGCTGCAGTTCCCAACAAATGGGAGCGGTGGAATTGACGCTCGGGATGGGGGCAGGGCACAGAGACCCCCTGGCCACCTCTGTGCCTAGGAGCCAGAGGGACTTGCCAACCACTTAGTAGAAGGAGCAGAAAACCCTTTCTGGGAAACCCAGTGGAAAAGGTGGTAAAAACCAGTTCTATCCAGAAGTTGTTTACAACTTCTGATGAGAAATAAAAGGTGGGAAAACTGATCAGCTGGGTCATATGGGCACAAACTCCATTTTGGGAACCAATATGGGTTCCTGAAATTATATAAAACATGCAAAATGGACATAACCCAACACCCTGTTCAATCTGCTCAGAGATGTCCATGTTCCTACAGCTGCTCTGTAGCTGTGCATGCCCAGCCTCTTCCCCCTGCAGGCCCAGGAGATCCAGTGCTTCTCACCTCCTCCAGGCAGGAGTGCCTCTAGTAGCCCTGTGTGTGTGTGTAGAGTCAGCCAAGGTAGGTTGGGCAGTAGGATGCACACAACGCAGGTGAGCTGCTAGCTGTGCATGCCAAGGGGGAAAACCAGGAAAGAGCATTTAAAAAACATGTGGGGCTTTTAAAGGGGAGAGGCAGAATTCCTGTCTCTGATCCCTGGGCAGTGGAGTTTAAAATTGTGAGTAGAGCAGTCACTGTTGCAGAGACAAGAGCATTGTGGGACAATGGCTGGAGAATTGTTAGGGACTACACATGTCATGCAGCCTGTACACTCACACTGCATCAACCAAAGTTGGTTGGCCATGGCTCTATGCCAGGGATCGGCAACCTTTGGCACGCGGCCCACCAGGGTAAGCACTCTGGCGGGCTGGGCCGATTTATTTACCTGCCGCATCCGCAGGTTCGGCCGATTGTGGCTCCTACTGGCCGCAGTTTGCAGTCCCAGGCCAATGGGGGCTGCGGGAAGCGGTGGTCAGCACATCCCTTGGCCTGTGCCACTTTCCGCAGCCCCTATTGGCCTGGGACGGTGAACCACGGCCAGTGGGAGCCACAATCGGCCGAACCTGTGGACGCGGCAGGTAAACAAATCAGCCCGGCCTGCCAGGAGTTTTCCCTGAACAAGTGGCGGCCCAAGTTTGAGAACCACTGGTTTAGCAGACCTTGGCTAGAGGCAACTGTATTCAGGTGATAAATACAAACAGGTTTGGCTGAAGAAACTTTCATGCTCCACAGACCTAGAAGACCAAGATCAAGGACCTTGCAAGCACCAGCAGCTGAACAACTCAAGTATTTTTCCCCATTCATGCCCTGCCTGATGGGACACGCCACAGCAGAAGAAATTTAGGATTTTCCATATTGGATCAGATTATGGGCCCACCCGTTCCAGTCTTCTGCAGCTTCCAGTATCATACATATCTGATACTTCCGAGGCAGGTGGAAATGACCCATAATTAGGTTTGGAAGGATTAGATTCGTATCGCTAAATGTCCATTTCACTCTACACATATAAACCAAAGAAATGGGCAAAATAAGAAAAATGCTCCTTGAGAACTTATTCGAATTGGCTGTAAGGATATTTACTTCGTATATTTTGATGTGATGTCGATAATTTTTGTTTCAATGGTTACAAAGCTTTAACTTTTTAAATCTAAATATCTAGCCATTAAATAATTATTGTCTGACCCCTGCCATAATTTTCCATTACTGGAATTTTAACTCGATAAACATTGAAAAAAAGAATGCTTTAAAATAAACACTGATATTATCCATTGGAATTGTAAAACAATAAAACTCGAATTCTGCCAAATCTACCCATAATGCACTTGGCCAGTTCTACACTGTGCTGTACCTGGGGGTAAGGGGATGCACTGATGAGTGCTGGCATGTGTGGATAGCCCCACAGGTCTCGGAGACCCATGAAACTCTTGCTGTTACTCTTCTACTGCTCCAGGAGGATGTAGCTGGCAATGACTTCATGGCAGTTGCCCCATCAGGAAGCACCACGTGAACACAACAACCCACACAATGAGCTGGGAAGTAACTGATAGAGATGTTTGCAGAGCAGTGGGCAGTGCAGCTTTCCACTTCAGTGGAGAATGATGGGTGCAAACAATCAAGGACTGCAGGCAGGAAAGGTCACTGTGCAAACAGCTTCACAAGGCAAATTGCCCTCTTTGAGCCAAATTGAGCCCTGCTGGGGGTTGATGCTCTCCACACTTCCTCCTCTCCATATTTTGCATCTTGGACAGTCACTTATTGAACGGGTGACTGCAATCCTGAAGTAAAAGAAGTGCCTGGTAGGAGAGGGAAATATCTTTGTGGAATGGAGAGGTAGTCTTTGATTTGTTTGTTTATGTGATAAATATCTGCAGCCAACAATAAGGGTGAGAAAGATAAAAGTGTGGGCATCCGGGAAATGAGCTCAGAGTCCAACAGACCCCAGGGCTGCCAGCTGGTCACACATTAAAGGGAACAGTCAATCTTCTTTGTCAGATTCCAAACTCCAGAATTTCCCAGTTCAGTTTCCAGGACCTCACCTGGCACACTGTCAGTGAGTTAGCGATAAAGAGACAGGGCAGGGGCAGTTATGGGGCCCCAAGCTCAGAAGGGGCCCCATAACACTCACTTCCTCCCCTCTCCCAGCGCTACAGAAGCGGAGCCCCTGAGAGTGAGCCTCGGAGCAGCAGGGATCCAGCATGGGAGCTGAGAACCCAAGGGGCCCTGGGAGCTGTAGTTCCTTGTCCAGCTCCCTGCCTACAGAGCCGGCCCTAGAGCAGGAAAGGAACAACATTTCCCAGCATTCCCTTGGCAGTTATCAATAGGAAAGGGTGTGGGGAAGCTGAGACCCCATCCGCTGCAGCTTGCTGTGAATGGAGAGCTGGCTGTTAGAATGGGGTGGCACTGTGAATGGGGAACAAGGAGTAGAAGGCTTTGGCCCAGATATCACCCTCAGAAGACTTCCCCAGACTGGATTAGGGGTGCTGGTGTGACCTTGCCTGGCAGCTCCCAAAGAAGGAATTGGGTGGATTAAATGACAGTCCACCTCTCTATCTGAAGCCTAGCAAGGGAGGTATGTGGATCCCACCTAGGGCTGGCTTCCTTCCATCAGCGAAGGAAGCAGGTGCCTGGGGCGGCCACGGGAAAGGGGTGGCAGTGCGTCCGTTCAAGGGGCGGCACACATCCGGATCGGCGGCGGCGGCACTTCGGCGGCAGCTCAATCAGCCCACTCCGGATCGACGGCAATTCGGCGGCAGGTCCTTCACTCGCTGTCTTGCTCGTGGGGGGCACTTCGGCGGCAGCTTGATTGGGTTCTTCTTCTTTTTTTTTTTTTTTTGCCGCTTGAGGTGGCAAAAAAGCTGGAGCCGGCACTGATCCCACCAGAAGTTAAAATGATAAGTAAGGGAGGGAAGGCTCTACTAGAAGACCTGGGCAGCTTTAGATACAGTACCAGGCACGCAGGAGGATTTCCACGTCTGAGCCATGGAAGCAGAAATTGGCTTTTCCTTTCCAGATTTATCTAATATTCAGAAAGGGAATCTAGCATCTGCCTTCCAGATTTAAACACTCTCAAAATTCAGGAGTGCTCAAGCTCGATTTAGGCTGCTGCTTCTTCATTTCTCCCAAATCAAATATGCCGATCCACTAACTTGCTGAAAAAGTAGGATAAAATTGAGCAACAAATGCTGGCATCTCCCAAGTGCTAACTAGGACTGGAATTGCTATTTTCAACAGCCATTACCATTTTAGTTTTGTTTGTTTAAAAGGAAGACAGTAATATTGTATTGGCAAATTCCCCATAGAAACAAAGAGTGGAAAAAAAGAATAACAAAGGCACCTCAACTTTTCCTCATTTATGTAGGACAGTCTTAGAATATGGATCCAGATATCCTCCAATCACACAAGCTGAAAATTGTTCCACTTTACTGCAGTTCTGTAACCACGTGGGAACCAGTCCTGTCTGTGTTCTGTGCACCTTCAAAATTCCTACTGAATTCAGAAGTGCCTTGCTTTTGTGACCACACTACTTGATATTTTCAGCCCTTGTAAGCAAAGCAAGTTTACCTTTAGTAATTGGGTGGGAAGCCTCTCAGAAAAAGTTAGATGCTGTAGGAGGTGTTGCTTATTCACTAGGTAATGTGAGACCTTCCTGTTACAATAGTAAACCAGTGCAGCATAGAATGCACTTTGCTCCTAGAGTCTAGAATGGGGTCCTTTGCTTCTTTACACAGCCCATTAAAGATAATAAAAAGACTCCCACTCACTTCAACAGGCTTTGGACAGAACTGGTTATACACAGGGTAACTCCACTGTCTTCACAGGGTCCTGGTCCCACAGCGGAGGGAGGCCATGTCAGCTTGTTGCAGAGCTGCTGCTCAGGGATGGGAACCTCCTGGCACCCCAGCCTCCAAAATCATTCAGGCTGCACTTTCTGCACGACTTTGTGCTAGCTGAGGGGTGCGTGGGAAGTGGTGGCCTCTGCTGCAGGTGATGGGCATCTCATGTACTTAAAGCCACGGCCTAGAGGAGGGAAGCACTTAACTGCAGAGTCTGCAGCGCCTAGGGCCAGTGCTGAGGATTAAGAGTCCCTAGTGCTGCCATTGCAAGGTTCAAGCATGCTCAGCCTTGGAATTGCCACCCCTCCCGCAGCTAGTAGGTGCACCTGTCCAAGCCTGGCCTCTGGCAATTGGTCCCATGGCTGTAGCCAGAGAAGCTGCAGGTGGCTCTGTGACTACTGGGGACCATTAAGCTAGGAGCAGATAAAGAAACTGGAATTAACCTCAAGGAACAGAGGTCACCAGTAGGAAAGGAATGTCAAGGGGAGCAGGGAAAGAGGAAGCAGGCCAGGCTTGCAGCGGGAGAATAGCCCCAGCTGGTTGGGGAGCATGTCCAAAGTAGAAAGGAAACAAGCATGGGGAGAGGTGGTGGTGATCAGGTAGTAGACTAGCATGTAGATGGGAGCAGAGGGAGAAAGGCTGGTGTCTTCAGATTCCCAAGGGCTAAGTCCTCACTTTGGGGAAATGGTGTTTGAGGCCCCACCCATTCCCTGCCACTTCTCCCGGGCCCGCCCCCTCTCCCCCCCCACCCATCACTCACTCTCCCCCCCCTCACTCACTCGCTCATTTTCACCGGGCTGGCTCAGGGAGCTGAGGTGCAGGAGAGGGTGAGGGTGGCACCAAGCCAGAGCTGAGCATCCTACATCCTGACCATGTGGATCATTACTCCAAATTTCTGGTCACCACATCCCTCAGGGAGATCACGGCCAGAGCAACCACAGAAGCCTTGTGGCATTACTTTGTCCAGTCCTACGGTTACCCCATCGACCAAGGCATGCCCCTTTGAGTCACAGATGTGCAAGGAATTGTGCTCTCTGTATGGCAGCCCCAAGCTATGGGTAACAGCCTACTAGGGCCATGTTTCTGCAAGTGAGCCAACTAGCAGGGCTGAGGACCCCATGAGAGACGCAGGGCGAGACAGGCCTGCCTACCTGCCGGAGCTGACCTACATGTATAACAACATGGTGCACACCGCCACTAAATACAGCCCCTTCTCCCTGATGTTGGGCACATATGGTCAGCTACCAATAGACTTCACCCTCAGTGTCCAACCTGGAGCCCCAGGGAGCCCGAGTCCAGGAGCCCCAGAATGGGTCCATGAGGATCACCAATGCCTTCATGAGACAGGCTGAATCTTAGCAACTAACGTGGGCCAAGCCCGAGATAGACGGAAACAGAGCTATGACAGTCACGCTGGAGCTGGGCCATAGACACTGGGGGATCGGGTCCTATTCAAACAGCAGAGGTGTTCCAAACAGGGTGCAGCCTGGGGCCCCAAACCACACACAGTCTGTGGGATCCCCTACCCCGAATGGCCAGTATGCAGGATCCGAGCAGAGGCTGTAGCTAGGCCGAGACGGTTGTCCACTGGAACATGGTCAGGCTGTGCCACTTTGAGCCTGAGCCACCAACCAGGATGAGGGGAGGGGACCCTAGTTCTAGATGGCATGGCCAGAAGGAGTCACTGGGCCCCCACTAGTGGGATGGCACCCATGAGGGGGATCCCACCGGAAGCACTCGACCCTGGCCCTGGCTTCAAGGCAGGAGGTGAGCAGAGCAGTGTGGAGGCAACTGAGCCTTGCCTTGGGGCAGAGGGGGAACAGAACAACAAAGCCAGATAGAGGTAGGGTTGCCAACTGTCTAATCCCACAAATCCAAACACCCTTGCTCCGCCCCCAGCCCTACTTCTTCCCGAGGCTTCTCCCCAGCCTTGCCCCTTCTCCGAGGCCCTGCCCCTGCCCACTCCATCCCCCCTCCCTCCGTCACTAGCTCACCCCCACCCTCACACACTTTCACCGGGCTGAGGCAGGGGGTTGGGGCATAGGAGGGGGTGCAGGCTCTGGCCTAGGGGGTGGGATTGAGGCATTCAGAATATGGCTGAGCCTGGGGCAGAGGGTTGGAGTGCAGGAGCGGGTACAAAAGGGGGTGCGGGCTTTGGGTGCAGGAGGGGGCTGGGGTTGGGGTGCAGGAAGGGATGAGGGCTCCAGCTGGGCAGAGCTTACCTCGGGCGGCTTCCAGAAGTGACCGGCATGTCCGGCTCCTAGGTGCGGGGGCAGCCAGGCGGCTCCACGCACTGCTACTGCCTGCAGGCACCACTCCCCGCAGCTCCCATTGGCCGCAGTTCCCGACCAATGGGAGCTGCGGAATTGACACTCGGGGTGGGAGCAGGGCACAGAGACCCCCTGGCCACCTCTGTACCTAGGAGCCAGAGGGACTTGCCGACCGCTTCTGGGAGTGCCGCAGAGCCAGGATAGGTAGAGAGCCTGCCTTTACCCCGCTGCGCCGCCAGACTTTTAGCGGCCTAAAATCTTCTGGATTGGCATCAGCAGCCTCTGGGAGATTGAGCCTGATTCTGGGAGACTCCCAGCCAATCTGGGAGGGTTGGCAACCCTAGATAGGGGGATCCCCTCTACCTGACTGATATAGCAGTGCCGAGGGTGGCCAAGCCACAGGGCATGCCCGCTACCTGGGGACAGGGGTGTTGACATGGTGGCAGGCATGGGGCTGGGTAGAGTCCCTTCCCCTTCCTTTCTCCCCGACCCTCCCCCACCCCCGGCACTCTGCACAAACCTGATTGGCTAGGGGGAGGGGGAGTGCCACTCCAAAACAAGGACACAGAAAGAACTAGGGACCACTGGGAGGGTTTGAGCCAATGAACAGACAGGGGGCGAGAAGGGGAACAAGCCCAGGAAAATCTGGAGAGCGACCAAAGTCAGGGCTGAGAAGCAGCCGCGCTGAGCTGGGGCAGAGAGACACCAGGGCACAGGGATGAAGAGTCTGAACTAGGAGGTGCTTAGAGAAGAGCCAGGTGCTGCTCTGGTGCTGGGGAAAGATGACCCAGACGGATGCTGAGCCCACACAGCAAGACCCACCATTCTGAGCTCACACCGCACAGCTGCAGCAGAGTGCGTGGACCGGGCTGACCCAAAGGGGGCGAGGGTCGCGTTGGCGTGGGGCAGAGTCTGTGTGCATCTAGCCAGGTGTGGGGGACATAATGTGCTGTATCCAGGCAGCGGAGCCTGCTGGAGATCGTGATCTGGGTCTGCTCTTGGCTTAGCCTGGGTTAGATAAAAGTGTTGTGCTGTTGTTAAGTGTGGGGCTTGTTCCAGGGGTTAATTCCAGCCCCCCACTTGTGTTGAAGTGCGTGGCTGGAACCTGAGGCCCCCTCCCCAATCTGATACCATACAATTTCTCTTTTACACTCAACTTTCGCTCCTAAATGCTCTGCTTCCATCTCAGACTTCCTGGCTGAAATGCTGATGGTTGCTTTCAAAGTCTGGGGAATTTTATTCAGCCTGTCCTGGCTCTGTTCCCAGCAACCTTCCTTCTGCCTGCATGTGATGTTCCCCTCTGGTGTTATCAGGACCAGTGATCTACTAGGTCACTCCAATCCTTGACTCTGGGAGCCAGCTTTACCCAGCTCTGCTGTGAGAACCCGCACTCCTGGGCTGTTCACACACAGCCTCTGGCATGTAAACTGCTCCCAGCTACTTGCAACCGAATGACACTGTGACAGTGTACCCCATAAGGCTTTATGGGGGGTGTGTGCTTATAACTGTATGTATGTTATAACTGGAATAGGGTTTTGCTACATATGCCATGTAACACATCTATGTAAAGGTTATGATCTACTGGTTATGTTCATCCTAGTTGTATGCAGGTACCATCTGTGTGTTCAACGTTATGAACATTGGCTGTATACTTGCTTGATTTCTAAGTAGCCTTAGTTAGAACATTTGGTCACTTCTTGGGAAAGGAACGTCTAAGTTAAGTGCTCAATCAGGAAGCACATAACAGACAAAAGTGCTTGGAAGACTCCAATCCACATAAGAAGTCTACCTGAGGACGTTCAAAGTAGCATGTTGGTAATGGCTGCTACCTGCAAGTCCTGAGTCATGCATGGGCATGTGACTTGTCCATGTGATTCCGAATCTCCATTTTGTGATTGGATTCTACACAGGGGGAGGGAGGGGTGCCTACCCAGAAGAGAAAGTCTATTTAAACCCTTGGGAGACCTCTCCATTTTGTCTTCAGCTGGCTAAAGGGGGAGCCTCTCCACCCCCCAGGATACTTGAAAGAAACTGGAACAAAGGACAATAACTAGAGGGGGTGTGCGTGATTGCTGGACCCAGGCTAAAAGGAGATTAGTCTGTAAAAGGGAGCATTCTGGAACTGGTGAGGATCTTATCTGTATTTAGTTTGATTAGACATAGATTTGCGCATTTTATTTTGCTTGGTGACTTACTTTGTTCTGTCTGTTACTACTTGGGACCACTTAAATCCTACTTTCTGTATTTAATAAAATCACTTGTACTTATTAATTAACTCAGAGTATGTATTAATACCTGGGGGAGCAAACGACTATGCATATCTCTCTATCAGTGTTATTGTCAAGGCTGCTTCCCCACTTTGAACTTTAGGGTACAAATGTGGGGGCCTGCATGAAAACTTCTAAGCTTAACTATCAGCTTAGATCTGGTCCGCTGCCACCACTCCCAAAATGCTAATTCCCTTCCCTGGGTAGCCTTGAGAGACTCTTTACCAATTCCCTGGTGAATACAGATCCAAACCCCTTGGATCTTAAAACAAGGAGAAATTAACCATCCCCCCTCCTTCCTCCCACCAACTCCTGGTGGATCAAGATCCAACCCCCTTGGATCTAAAACAAGGAAAATCAATTAGGTTCTTAAAAAGAAGGCTTTTAATTAAAGAAAAAGGTAAAAATCATCTCTGTAAAATCAGGATGGAAAATAACTTTACAGGGTAATCAAACTTAAAGAGCTCAGAGGACCCCCCTCTAGCCTTAGGTTCAAAGTTACAGCAAACAGAGATAAACACTCTAGCAAAAGGTACATTTACAAGTTGAGAAAACAAAGATAAACTAACATGCCTTGCCTGGCTGTTTACTTACAAGTTTGAAATATGAGAGACTTGTTCAGAAAGATGTGGAGAACCTGGATTGAGGTCTGGTCCCTCTTAGTCCCAAGAGCGAACAACTTCCCAAACAAAGAGCACAAACAAAAGCCTTCCCCCCACCAAGATTTGAAAGTATCTTGTCCCCTTATTGGTCCTTTGGGTCAGATGTCAGCCAGGTTACCTGAGCTTCTTAACCCTTTACAGGTAAAAGGATTTTGGAGTCTCTGGCCAGGAGGGATTTTATAGTACTGTACACAGGAGAGCTGTTACCCTTCCTTTATAGTTATGACAGTTATAGAGGGCAAACAATTTATGAGTTTACCCTGCATAAGCTTTATACAGGGTAAAACGGATTTATTTGGGTTTAGACCCCACTGGGAGTTGGGCATCTGTGTGTTAAAGACAAGCACACTTCTGTTAGTTGCTTTCAGGTAAACCTGCAGTTTTGGGGCAAGTAATTCAGACCCTGAGTCTTTGTTGGAGCAGACGGGAGCGTCTGGCTCAGCAAGACAGGGTGCTGGGTTCCCGAGCTGGCAGGGAAAGCAGGAGCAGAGGTAGTCTTGGCACATCAGGTGGCAGGTCCCAAGGGGGTTTCTGTGATCCAACCCATCACAGACACTAGCCAATATCTCCGGTCCCAGACTCAAACCTAGGAACCTCCGTCTTGCAGTGTCCAGTTATGCCTGCTGGACGCTGCAAGCTTATATGAGTGCGTCAGTTTAACAAAGAAATTGATATATACCAGGCTTGTTATCCCAAGGGAAGTCTCTGACACGCTTCAAACCAAACACACTGCTTCAGGTAGAATAAACAAACAAATGTATTAACTACAAAAGATCGATTTTAAGTGATTATAAGTCAAAGCACAACAAGTCAGATTTGATCAAATGAAATAAAAGCAAAACGCATTCTAAGTTGATCTTAACACTTTCAATGCCCTTACAAACTTAGATGCTTCTCACCACAGGCTGGCTGGTTGCCCCTCAGCCAGGCTCCCCCCTTTGATCAGCACTTCAGCCGCTTGGTGGTGGTGTCTATAGATGTAGGTGGAAGAGAGAGGAAGAGCATGGCAAACATCTCTCCCTTTTATCATGTCCTTTCTTCCCTCTTTTCTTTGCCCCCCCCCCATCAAAGTCAGGTGAGCATTACCTCATTGCAGTCCCAAACTGACCAAAGGAAGAACGGTGACTCACTTGAAAGTCCAACAGATCCTTTTGTTGCTGCCTAGGCCAGTGTCCTTTGTTCCTGTGAAGCTGGGCTGGGTTTGTCCTGTACATGCCCTGATGAGGTGTGAACTGCACATCTCCTCTTAGAGAGTTTTTGCCTGGGCTTATTTTAAGCCATGAGGATACATTTTCAGCCTCATAACTATAAACATGAAATTATAACCTATAATATTACTATAACATTACTGCAACAACAATTACTATAACATCACTAGAACAACAATACTCAGTGCATCGTGAGCCTTCTGAAGACACCCGACATAACAAACTTTGCATTGAATACCACACAATCATTTTACAAGGATGAACACGGGGGTGCTGGGTGTTCCCCTGAGGTACACAGCATCACACCGCCCCCCTTTATTTACTGCAAGATGGTTAGTCACTGACTAGCTCGAAGGCAGTTTGTGTTATAGTTGTCTTGGCATCCAGCCATTAAGTCCTTGAGGCAGTGTGCCTCTGTTTCCCCATTCACACACAGCAAACCAGGTTTTTTATGGTTTCTCTGCTATAATAAGCTTTAAACCTGTTGTGATACAGCATGGCCAGAGGGCAGCAGGAGAGGGTTAGAAGGGAGCCTTATTCCCTGTAGAGGGAAGAAAGTTTGCTATAGATTAATTAGAGCACCTGAAGTCTGTCACCTGATTAAAAAAAAAAAAACCCTGCTTCAATCAGATGGGGAAGGAGTTGGAGCAGAGAGGATTGGTGTTGGAGCAGAGAACAGTTTGAAGGAGTAGAAACAGTGGATTGGTGTTGGAGCAGAAAGCAGTTTGGAGGGAAGCAGAGGGAAGTTTGGAGAAGTGCTGTGGTGGGCTAAGAAGACCAAGACCATAGGTAAAGGGACACCTGGCTTGTGCAGAGGGAGGGTAGGAAGCCCCCCCCCCAAGCTGAAGGGCAGGAGAGGGAAGTAGCCCAGGGGAAGGAACCGCTAGTTCAAGTGGTTTACTGCTATCCTTAGGGCCCCTGGGCTGGGACCTGGAGTGAGGGCGGGCCCAGGTCCCTCCCTCTCCACTCCCCTCCTCTAGGACACTAGTGGGGCAGTTAATATACCAGTTCAGGGGCAAGAAATGGTGCCCTGAACCCCCTCCCCCCAAGAAGAGAAAGCGCAAGACCCATCATAGTAGTGCTGGCAATTTGTATCACTGTTTACAGGTATTAATTGAAAAATAGCATTATCATAAGGTTTAACATCCATGTCAAAATTCTTATCCCCCAAAACTTAATACCAAAATTTTTATCTCAGATGTGTGTTTACAAGTATCTTTATGATATCATACCCTCTGTTCAGATGTTCTAGTTTGAGGTTAGTTTGTTCATTACCCATGGTGTCCTTTGACTCTCTCCCATGTAATCAGTCACTGGCTTTTCTTTCCCTCAAGTGTTCCCTTCTGTGTGGACTCTTAATTTAATCATGTTTCTGGCATTTTGATATCGCTGGGTCTGGCAAGATAAGGGTCCAGGGGGATCCTGCACATTGTCTGGCCCTTTGGGGAGCGGTCTCCCAACCCTAGTACTGTACATATGTAGAAAATCCAGCTCCCCTTTTGGGGTCACCCTCTGTTTTCCCCCTACCAGCACTGAGTCCTTCCTTGCCCCCTAGAGGGCTGTGATCTGTGCTCTCTGGGCTAGGTGTGTTTACCCTTTGATCAGATGCACCTTTTCCCAGTAGCTTTCCCATAACTACTGCCTGTCTCCCACCAGCCTGGGGGAAAACACGCCCTCCGTTCCTGTCAGTTGGGTCATTTGTGTTCTGGCAAACTACCACGTGGCAATTTTATCACAGGCATTGGAGCTGCATCTTGATGTAAAGAGACACAGTTACTTCCCAAAAACTTATCAGAAATAGCATCCTGAAAAACTGGGACCTGGACTGAGATACCCTCTGCCACCCCTTTCTCTGTCCCTGAGAAGTCAGCTGTGTGACTGCTCCCCTCCAGGAGATCAGTTACTCAGTTCCTTTTCAAACCCTGGGTCACAGGCTGAGTGCCGGGGTGCACAGATGCTGACCTAGCCATCCTCCTAGTGTCCTGGGCATCCTGTCCCAAGTGACTAGTGAGGAGATGTTCCTGTACCGCCACCATTCCTTCCCCAGTTTGCTCCTCTGGGCTCCCTCCTAAGACACATTTCTCTGTGCTCCCTAGGAAGGGTTCTATCTCTTGTTCATCTGCAGAACTCTGCCAGCTAACAACTGGGACAGTTTCCTTAATCACTGACAACACCTCTCCTGCCCCTACACCTGAGGGCATGTTGCCTTCTGCTAGAAAGGCGCTAGTCTCAGCCCCTCACATACGTAGAACCACACTGCTTCCCCCGTTAGAGTCACAGAAATCCTCACCCACCTCAGTGGTTTCTGGGATCCCCTGCCTCTTCTCTGGCTCTCCTCTGGGATACATTGCTCTATGCTCCCTAGAGACGGTTTTGCTTCTGGTTCAGCTGTGACCTGCTGGCAGCTAACAACCTGGACAGTCCTCTCCGTGGCAGGCATTACACCCTCATCCCTTCCTGATGTGGTGTTGCCTCCAGCTACAGTGCAGGAATTGGTATCAACCACTCTCCCACCTGGAAGCATGTGGCTTCCCCCAGCTGTAGAAGAATCAAGAAGACTCTCTCCCATTCTCTCAGCAGTTCCTGAGACCTTACCCTTTCCCTCAGGGGTCCTAGCATAAAACTCCCTCCTGCTGCAGGCAAATACTTTAACCTGAGCTACATGGAAAAAATCATTACCAAAGGAGCAGGTCGACTAGGAGGTGTTCTATTACCCCCACAGTCAAAACACTTTCCAAACCTTCCCAAACCACATGGACTTTAGCTAGTGGTACAAGGAATCTGCTTTTGCCCACCCCCACAATCTCTGCCATTTGGCCAGGTAGCATACTGGCCTTTGGGACCACACTCTGCTTAACCCCTGTACCCCTCTGCCCCAAGTACTCCCTGCCATCTATTTGGACAGCCTTAACATGCTCCATATCTGGTTCTGCAGAGGCTAACCTTACAGAACCAATATGATAGGTTTCAATTGCTTGGGGGGTTTCTGTGTTGAGGACAGCAGAACTAACATGAGCTATTGTTTGCCTGCTTCCTCCTAGCACAGGGCATTTATTCCTCAGTTGATCAGTGGAATTACACTGATAGCACCTTTTGGGCTCTTCTGCTTTTACAGGAGATTTGGGATGAAGGTTTGAGGAATGTTTTTGAGTAAGAGAATGTTTAGGCTCCCAACTCCCTTCTCTCTTCCAGGGGCAAAATGGATCCTCCCTTCCCACCAGTTTTAAACCCCTCTTTCTGTGGCCTGCCCTCCATAGACACATGTTTCTGTTTGAAGGCATCAGCTAAAAAAGCCATCTCATCCACAGACTTTACATCTTTGTCCCATAGACACTGCTTCACATCAGCCTTACATATGCTTAGGAAATGCTCTTGAGCAACAATATCCAACATTCCCTCAAAACTTGCCACCTCTTTACCCCTCACCCATTTTCCCAACAAATCTTTCATTTTGTTTACATATTTCCCATTACTCATACCAATATCCCTCTTAAGATTCCTAAATTTAACTCTATATGTTTCAGGGGTAATCTGAAAAATTCGCAAAACAGTATCTTTAAATTTACAATAGTCTAAAGCATCTTCAATAGGCATTCCATTGAATACATTTCGAGCTCTACCAGCTAATTTCACAACCAGAGTAGAAACTCTTATCAGGGATTTCATGTATTAAGCACAGTCTTTTGAAGGTAGTCAGATATTCAGCAATATCATCGTCCTCACTGTATGCAGGACACAAGTGTTCCCACTTGTGGATTTTTGGAGTGATGGGAGTTGTTGGGGTTGGGGGTTTTGCTTCTCTAGCAGGTCCAGTTGGTGTGTGCTTGCACTCTCTCTCTCTCGCTCTCTTTCTTCCTGCTCGCTCTCTTTTTCTTCCATGGCCCTTCTGTGTGCAGCCTCCTCCCTAGATGACTTTCTTTTTCTTTTATCTCCAGTTCTTTCAGTTGCAATCATCTCTGGTGCGCTCTCTCCTTTTCTGCAACTTGCAGCCTAAAAAGCTCCAACTTCACAATCGCTTCACTGCTTTCACTCATTTTTCTGATTTCCTGTTCTTACTTCCCTTTCCTGGAATAAGCAATCAGAAAATAACAAAACTGTGACCTCCTCCTGACTGTTCTTAGCCACTGCACTTAAGGCTCACTTAATATCACAAATGTCAGTGCTTAAAGTGTGAACTCCATATGGAGTAACAAGCTGCACATACACCCTGTTCACTGTGCCACTGAGATGTTCCCCTCTGGTGTTGTCTGGACCAATGATCTGCTAGGCCTATCCAATCCTTGACTCTGGGAGCCAGCCTTAGCCTGATCCGCTGTGAGAACTCCCACTCCTGGGCTGTTCACGCACAGCCTCTGGCATGTAAGCTGCTCCCAGCTTCTTGCAACCAAATGACACTAGCCAATATCTCCAGCCCCAGACACAACCCTGGGAATCTCCATCTTGCAGTGTCCCGTTATGCCCGCTGGATGCGGCACACTTATATGAGTTCATCAATTTAACCAAGAAATTGATATATACCAGGCTAGTTATCCCAAGGGGAGTCTCTGACACACTTTGTTAGGATATAAATTTTCAAGCCTATCTGCAAAGGCCTATACTTTAAAAAATTAGGTGTATTTTTATCACTTAGCTAGTTATAGAGGTATAAAAGAGCATCAAAATCACTCTCTGTATGTGTGGGGGACAGTCTAAGGCCTGGTTCTTAGGTTAAGGCCTTTGGCTAAGCAGCAGAGGCAGCCATAAACTGGAAAATGTATGGCCACATCCTTACATTCCAAACTAGTCACATTGAAATAAGGTGCTATTGGGCTGTTAGAAATACAATCTTGTCCTGATATTCCTATCCCCTCCAGAGAAAGGGAAGAGCCTAAAAAATGTAAAAGGAAACTTAGTTTAATGGCATCCTGTCTGGCAAGAACTTATTTATCAATAGCTGGGATGTGAAATTCTCGCTTCTGTATTGTTTTGTATGTTTGCATGGTCTCTGTCTGGTTCTGGAATTGTTTCTGTTTGCTGTATAATTAATTTTGTTGGGTGTAAACCAATTAAGGTGGTGGGATATAATTTGGTTAAATAACCGTGTTACAGTATGTTAGAATTGGTTAGTAAAATTTCAGTAAAATGATTGGTTAAGGTATAGCTAAGCAAAACTCAAGTTTTACTATATAGTCTGCAGTCAATCAGGAAGTAAGGGGGAATGGGAACGGGGTGGGGGAATTGGGATCATGTTTTGCTAAGGGGGGGAATGGGAACAGGATCATAGTGTTGCCAGCACAGAGTGCCCGAGGCAAAGTAACAGCGGGGTTCGTTGCCCGGTGTGCTTCGCGCCAATAAACACACCAGGGGGAGAAGCAAACAAAGTTTATTTGGGATCCCAAAGCGGTGCTAGGAGACAGGCATGTCTCAGATCAAGCACACTAACAGGAACAGTTTTTCTTCTTTTATACATTTTGCAGTTAAGCCTCACCCCCCCCCTTCCCCTCTAGCCCTCCCTTTCTCCCCCTGGTGTGTTTATTGGCGCGAAGCACACCGGGCAACGAACCCGCTGTTGCTTTGCCTCGGGCACTCTGTGCTGGCAACAGTTTTGGCGCCCAACGTGGGGCTCGAGGCTGAAATTTAGCCTTGCCCGGACCCCTCTCGGAGGTCAACAGATTGCGGCGACGACCAACGCCCAGCGCACACTGGTGACTTTACCGGGGGCCTCGGCAAAGACGTGGTTTGGTCGACCCCGGAGGGCACAACGGTGCAACGCGCTCGAGTAGTGGAGAAGCAGCTGCGGGCGACAGTGGGGAACTGGTCCCATGGATAGGGCGACGGTGCAGAACCGGACCCTTGGACAAGGTAGGAACAGTCCAGTGGGGACTTTACCTGTCTTGACCTGGGGACGCCCAGTGTCTACCTGTTTTGACCTGGGGACGCCCAGTGTCTCTCTACGGGGCAGGGACAGAGTACTGCAGGCAGGGCAAGGTGTACACCCTTGGAATGCATTCTGGTGAATTGGAAAGTGTTTGGCACAAATCCAATAACTAAAAGTAGATTAAAAAGGTTCTGTACAGTAAACTGGCCTCAATATCAGCTAGAGGACCAGGAAAGGTGGCCACCAGAAGGATCACTTAATTATAACACAATCCTTCAATTGCATCTGTTTTGTCAGCAAACGGGTAAATGGAATGAACATATGTATGTACAGTTGTTTATGTTGCTAAGAGATAGGTTAGATATTTTGCAAAAGTGTAATTTGATTCCGACAGGTTCGGTAGTAGCTACTGTTAGTCCCAAGAACCCCCACACAGCTGTAAAGGCAGGTCCGGTGTCCCCTTTGGCTATCACCCCCACCATATAAAGACAAGGTGTCTCGGGTCCCAGAGATTGCCCCCTTGGTGGAATTTTATCCGTTGATCACTGAGACCGTGGTGTCCAGACATGGCTCAGATAGGAATCAGGCCACTACTATGCAGGTTTACACCCATGTGCCTTTTAACCCAGTGGACCTAGCAGCCTTTAAGGCACAGGCAGGGGAATTCTCTACGAACCCAAGCAAGTTTATCTCGGTCTTTGAAGGGTGCCTGGCTAGCTGTAAGCCTGAATGGGATGATTGTAATGTCCTTATGTGGACCCTGCTGTCTGAGGTGGAGCGTAATCAGGTTGTGTCTAAAAAAAGGAAAAAAGGCAAGCGAAAGTGATGGTTGCAGCAGTACAGACCGGTGGCAGGGGAAAATTCCAGGAAGGTGGAAGGGGCCGGGGAATGAGAGGACGTGGTGGTGGGCGCCCTGGCTCACAGGAAAGGCGTCTGGGTCGCAACCAGTGTGCCAGATGCTGAAAGGAGGGACATTGGAAAAATGAGTGCCCGGAGAGGGAAGGTACCCCTATGATGGCAGCGGAGGACCAAGAATAGGGGTGTCAGGGGAGACGGACTATCCTGCCCCTGGAACCCCGAGTAAACATGCGGGTGGGAGATTCGGACATAGACTTTCTAATAGACTCTGGAGCTGCACGAACCGCCGTAAACCAACCCCTGCAGCTGCCTGTGTCAGAGTCCCTCACTGTGGTGGGTGCCACAGGGAAAGGAACCAAATGCCCAGTATATGCCCCAGTGGAATGTGCTTTGGGAAACAGAACTCTATTTCACAAACTGGTTTACCTCCCCGATTGTCCAACACTTCTACTAGGACGGGACCTGCTTTGTCGCTTAGGTGCCACCCTGCATTTTACTCAAGATGAAATAACCCTCACTTTACCCCCAGAGAATGCCTGGATAATGACTCTTGCAACTGAGCCCTCAGCCATGCAAGCCCCAGAATGGAGCCAGTGGGAAAAGCAGGTTTTTCCTCTAGTTTGGGCATCAGGGATCCCAGGGAAGGCAACCCGTCAGACCCCTGTTCATATTCAGCTTCTCCCAGGAAAAAGCCCAGTGCGAATCAAACAGTATCCAATCAAGAGGGAAGCCAGAGAGGGACTGCAGGAGACTATAGATCAGTTCCTAGAGTGCGGTGTACTACAAGAATGCCAGTCAGCTTGGAACACCCCCATTCTGCCCATGCGAAAGCCCAATGGCACATACTGGGTAGTTCAGGACCTGAGGGCAGTTAATGAGCGGGTTAAGACTCTGCACCCCCTTGTTCCAAACCCGTATACACTGTTGGCCTCTATAGGGGGGCAGTGTACCCATTTTTCTGTCCTAGATTTAAAGGATGCTTTCTTCACGATTCCGGTCAACACCCAGTCTCAGGAGATTTTCTCCTTCGAGTGGGAGGACAACAGAAGGGTTAAAAAGCAGCTTTGCTGGACAGTGCTGGCCCAGGGATTTAAAAATTCCCCCACCCTTTTCGGCCAGGCTTTGGCCAGAGACTTGGAGTGGGACAATGAGGACAGGGTCCTCCTCCTGCAATATGTGGATGACTTGTTAATTGCCGCTGTGGGTCTCACCCCTTGTCTTAAAGCCACTCTGAGTCTCCTGAACTTTGTTGGACTCCTCAAAAGTGGGTGTGCTCGTCCTGGTTTGTTGCTCCAAAGCTCTGAATAGAAGTTATTTTACTGGAAGGGTGTATAATAGCAATGTGTATGTGTTCATTGTTGGGAAAAGGTGTATGAGTGAAGAGTGGAAGTTTCCTTTGTAAGTTAAAAGAACCCAAGAAGGAGAGCAGGAAAAAGAACAGAACGAGTTAACTTAGAGGAAAAAATATAGCTAGCAAGCTCAGTCCAAAGATAAGATGCTGACTCCATCCAAGGACATTGTTCACAGCTAAGACTTGGCTGACAACCAAGAAAAGGGGGGCCTGAATGTGCCCAAGCAACTATGAGATCTGCAAAACACTGCCAGGCATTAATGAAATGTGTTAGCACTTCTTTTATGTGTGAGAAAAGAAACCTAACCAATGACCCTAGCAGCCCTGCCATTCATTGAAACAAGGAGACTGAGTCTATGTAAAGTCCATCAACGAAAAACTGCTTTGGCTCCACACTGGAAAGGCCCTTTCCGAGTCCTGTTAACCACTAACACCGCTGTGAAGTGCCAAGAACTGCCCACCTGAACCCAGGTTTCTCACTGTAAAAAGACCCCTCCACCTCGGGAGGACTCTCCGACTAATAATAAGCCTATTTAAAGACAGGGTGATGTGCTAGTAACCTCTCTCCTGTATGATGCTGAACCACACTGTTTTAGGAAAAGAGAAAAAGGAACACTTGCTTCATTGAAACCACAAAGTCCAGGAATTCCTGACTACAAAAGACATTAAGAACTAACCCTGGTGAAGAAACAAAGAATTCTACGCTGGCAGGGAGGCTCTTACCCAGCTTATGAATAAATATTTTCTAACCTCTGGACTTAGACCCCTGGCCTCCCAGGTACAGGCTGAATAGTCTGCCAAAAGAACAACCCTCGACCAGGAGTGTCAGTGCCACCAGCCACTCTGGAGCCTATCCCAGGCCCAGGACTAGTTTGGCAAATAGATTTTACTGAGTTCCCCCAGACCCAAGGATTCAGATACCTTCTCGTCTTAGTGGATCGATTCAGCGGATGGCCTAAAGCCTTGCCATGTCATAACAACAATGCCAAAACGGTGGCTCTTAAATTTGTCAAGGAAATCATTCCCCGCTTCGGACTCCCACAGTGGATGGAATCTGACAACGGAACACACTTCACATCTCAAGTTGTTCAGAAGATATCGGATGCCCTGCAAATCCCCTGGAAGCTCCACACTCCATGGCGACCGCAGGCCAGTGGAGTAGTGGAACGCACAAATCAGACACTTAAGCGGCACCTCTCAAAGGTCTGTCAAGAGGCTTCCCTTAAGTGGCCTGATGCTCTACCTCTTGTTTTGCTCTGCATTCGCGCTCTCCCAAAGGGCAGGTTAGGGCTCAGTCTCTTCGAGATTATGTTTGGAAGGGCATGGCCTATGAACGGTACACCGGTTCTGGCAGGGGAGTGGGAGGTAGGCTGTGGTTTCTTATCTCAGTACATTGCTCTCTGTCTGCTGTTCTTTGTTCTCTCCACAGGTATACCAAAGATTTGCAGCCTCTCCCGCTGGATGCCCCGATCCACTCCTTGCAGCCAGGTGACTCCGTACTCGTTCGGACCTGGAAGGATGAGCCTCTCCAAGAGAAGTGGAAGGGACCCCACACCGTCCTGCTGGTCTCCCACACAGCAGCAAAGGTCGAGGGACACAAGAACTGGATTCATCACTCCCGTCTGAAGGCAGTGCCCTCTCCTGAATGGTGGACCGTCCAGCCTACGGAAAAGGACTACCAGCGACGACCTGGGACTTAAACTGTTATTCAAAAAAACAATAAGATCTACTGGGAATGCCCTGTGGTCTCTTTGGACAGTCACAGCGCACTCCCCGCGAAAACTTTAAGCGTTGGTTGTGTTTACTCTCACAGGGCCGGCCTAACTTGGTGGCCTGGTCCTTTTTGTTTTTAATCTGCCTACTATTGGTAATTGTTATTTTGTGGGTATTTGGGGAATTGTAATTGTTAGGCCCTAGGGTCACCTGCCCAGCATGGAAACAGGTCCAGGGTCTGCCACAGTGGTACTCTTTGCCATAGGGACACTCCTCTCGTTACCTCCCGTTTCCCCCCGGCACATGCGGGATGGAAAGGAATCCCTACTAACTTGGAAACAAACACATATGAGTCCTTGAAGGTTTGCTTTGCCCAAGAGTTCAACCTCTCTAAGTGCTAGGTATGCTCCCAAGTCCCGCACCACGCAGCAGGGTTACCCTGGAGGGCGGTTCCCCAAAATTGGTCAGATATCTGTTGGGGATGGTTCAGTAGGGGAAGAAATACCTTGGGTACCCCCTTGTCGCAAAACTGTACCATTGAATCCCAGTATGCATTGAGGGACGACCCCTGGGAGCCACGGGCCAACTCAATGCAGATCCCTTCCCCTATTAGGCTGCGGTCAGTGGCCCCCGGGTTGGTGTGCTATCGACAGTTCAAGTCCAGCAATCACACCTGGTCCACTGGAAATAGCACCTGTCAGTATTATTTATCCCCTGACAGTGATGCTTCTTCCCTGTCTATGTTAATGGCAAATCCAACTCTACTGTCTGGTTCGCAACGTTTAATGACAAAGAAACAAATAGGTGGAGTAGCGGTTATAATGGCTTGGTAGGAAATGGCCACTCCTTTTACATTTGCGGAATTTCTGTCTATAAGTGGCTACCGCATCGGTGGTATGGGAGCTGCTATCTAGGATATCTTGCCCCTCCCCTTCGTGTCCTCCCTAAACTGCCCCCTGGCCGCCCCAGACACCGTAGATCTTTGTATGCCGCCCCAGACACCGTAGATCTTTGTATGCCACCCCAGAGCCCATTACAGAAGGAGACAGGTTGGGTATGATCCTCCTCCCATCCTATGGGGTGGGACGGCTAACTCAATTTTATCGCAGGCTCTCTGTGTTTCTCACCAAGTTCGCCACTGAAACCTTGGCCATAGAGAAAAGCCTTAACTCGGAGCTTTGCCAGCTCCGGTTGCTGTCCCTACAAAATAGACAGGCCTTAGATTATGTTTTAGCCTCCCAGGGCGGGGTGTGTGCCCTTATTGGGAGTGAATGTTGTACTTATGTCCCAGAAAACTCACAGGACATTAACAAGCACATCCTGTCAGCCGAACAGGCTTTTGAGCAGTGGAAGGCCCAGGAAAGGGAACCCACCGGTTTCGATTCCCTTTGGAGTTGGTTGCCTGACCTGGGAGGACTGGGGGGTGGCCTTGTGCGTCTCCTCCTCACAGGTGTGGTACTGTGCTTGGTCACCTCCTCCTGGTTGCTTGTTTTAAATTGCTCCTCCATAAGCTTTGTGCCCCCCGTTCCCCAAAAATCCCAACATACCCTCTCATTGATAACCCCAGCTCCATGGCACTCAATCGTATCTTGTCCACAGAATATGAGAAAACTCAGCCAAAAGCTTGTTGAGTATTCTCAAAGGAGGGAGTTGTTGATGTCACTAGGCATCACCATCACCCTAGGTAACTCGGGAGGGTGGAAAATCACAAGTGTCAATGAAGCCTTCCTGCACTAGGCCTAAATGAACCAAACTCCTTCCATGTTTAAACTCTAATCGACCTCAAAAGCCAGGTGTAATTGGAATATGTAAGCAAACAGTTATCTGTGTGCAACCCCCTGCTCACACCGGTATAAAGCGGCAATAATGAGGCCTGCATGTTTCTGGCTGAAGGGGAAAAGGACAAGATAACGGTTTAAAGAAGTTACTAACAAGCTAGGCTTATAGCTGCCAAGAATGACTTAACTGCTTAAATGTAATCGTTATTTGCTTAGTAACTATTACCAGGGACGGGAGGGGTAGAGGGAGGAATGGGGGGGAGAAAGGGAGGGCTAGAGGGGGAAGGGGAGGGGGATGAGGCTTAACTGCAAAATGTATAAAAGAAGAAAAGCTGTTTCTGTTGGTGTGCTTGATTTGAGACGTGCCAGTCTCCTTGCACCGCTTTGAGATCTCAAATAAACTTTGTTTGCTTCTCCACCTGGTGTGTTTATTGACGCGAAGCACACCGGGCAACGAACCCGCTGTTGCTGTCCTCGGGCACTCTGTGCCGGCAACAGCGGGGGAGGGCGGTTAGAGAGAGACTGCAGCGGGGCTCTGTCCTCCTGCCTCCGGTCCTGCAGATCATCCACAAGGCGCCGGAGCGTGTCCGTTTGCTCCCTCATTAGTCCAAGCAGCGTTTGAGTCGCCTGCTGGTCTTCCTGCCGCCACCTCTCCTCCCGTTCGCTGTGTGCTCGCTGGTATTGCGACATGTTCTCCCTCCACTGGGTCTGCTGTGCCACATCGGCTCAGGAGCAGCCCATAAGTTCTGAGAACATGTCGTCCCGTGTCCTTTTCTTTCTCCGCCTAATCTGCGCCAGCCTCTGCGAGGGGGATGCCAGGGTAAGTCGGGAGACAGTCGCAGCTGTGGGATGGGAAAAAGGGAGTGAATTCCTCACAAAGATAATTTTTTTCTGAACAATGAACATAGTCTTTCTCTGTGAACAAGACCATGCACAGCACCTATCACATGCGCACTCAGGATAAGGTCGAATTTTCGGCCTTCGCATTCAGTGCCTGGGGTCTTGCAGTGGAGATCAGACAAGCGGGGCAGGACAGCGGAATTCGGGTAGCAGGCTGACATGGTAAGCCATAGACTTTTGGCTGCTTAAAACTTAAATTAGAGCAGTGCCCTCCTTTCACCTTCAAATCAATGCTCCTATCGTTGGGCAGTTCCTGCTGCCAGCAATCCGGCAAGCATGAACTCTGCCCCTGTCCCACCCCCTCCTGGCTGTCCCCGGGAAAGATCCCTGTATGCTGCCCCTCTCCCGCCTCCACCGCGTGGCGGTAAACCACCGATGACAGTTCTGTAAAGGAACAGGCAAGAAGTTCCAATAGTAATGTTGCCAGCCCAAAGGGCTTGAGGGGACAACAGTGGTTCATTGCCCGGTGTGCTTGGCACCAATAAAGACACCGAGGGGAGAAAGCAAGCCAAGTTTATTTCAGAGCTCTGAAATGGCACTAGGAGACCAGCATGTCTCAAATCAAGTGCCACAAATACAAACAAATCTTACCTTTTATACTCCAAACTGTTTGCATACATCTCTTTGTCTGGCTTTTCCCCCTTACCCCTCCCTTTCAGACAACAGTTACAATAAGCTCTACATAAGCTTGTGAGAAAACTTTCCCAGTCTTATGCATATCTGTGACCTTGGGTTTAGACGCCTGCAAACTAACTACCCCCTCCCTTCCCTCACTTCTTTATCTCTACTATTTCATGCATCCGAAGAAGTGAGGTTTTTACTCACGAAAGCTTATGCCCAAATAAATCTGTTAGTCTTTAAGGTGCCACCAGACTCTTTGTTGTTTTTGTAGATACAGACTAACACGGCTACCCCCTGATACTATTTCTGCTAGTGTGAGTGAAACTGCAGCCACCTGCTAGAAAAGCTGACCATTACATATTCTCTGCTTCAGCATCAACGCAATTAGCATGAAAGTAGGTGAGAGTTCACAAGATGGGGTTCTGTGGCTCAGGTAGGCCCAGAGCAGAAGAGCTTCATCGGCACTTTTGGCCTTCCACTCTCCCGAGTTACCTGGTAGCTATGCCTAGTGACACCAACAGTAACATTCCCCTAATTCTAAGCAGGTCACCATGCGTGACATCACTCTGCTGAGAATTTCTGAGACCGAGAAAGAACGCATGCTGCGTGAAAGCCAGCAAAAACCAGGGCCGTATGCCACCATGCTCTGCAAGGCAATGATCCCACAGTACTTGATGATAGCCTGGCGAGGAAAAGTTTCCTATCACAGAGGACACAATAAGACCACTCTCCCCAGGAACCTCATGCAAAGGCTTTCCAATTACCTCCAGGAGAGCTTCATGGAGATGTCCCATGAGGATTTCAGCTCTATCCCTGGACATATAGACCTTCTTTTCCAGTAGCTGCACTGGCAAGGACTAAAAAGTAGAATGCCTAGGGCAAACTAATCATGATAAACCAGACATTGTTAAATTCTTTTGCAGTAGTTGCACTACCAAGGACTAAAAGCGCCTAGGGTAAACAAATCATGAAAAACCCATTGTTAATATTCCTGTTCTGTTCAAAATAAATGTTTACATGTTTAAAACATTTACTGACTGATCCTTCCCCTGATTCAGGGTCTGGGTTAATGCCTGGGGACGGTTGGTAGGGGATCTCTGTGAGGGTGATAAAGAGATCCTCGCTGTCTGGGAAATCAGCGTTGTAAGCACTGTCGACTGCCTCATCCTCCTCCTCACCTTCCTCATCTTCCCCGTCCGCTAACATCTCCTAGGAAGCGGCCGTCGACAATATCCCATCCTCAGAGTCCACGGTCAGTGGTGGGGTAGTGGTGGCGGCCGCACCTAGAATGGAATGCAGTGCCTCGTAGAAATGGCATGTCTGGGGCTGGGATCCAGAGCGTCCGTTTGACTCTTTGGTCTTCTGGTACGCTTGTCTCAGCTCCTTGATTTTCACGCGGCACTGTGTTGCATCCCGGCTATATCCTCTCTCTGTCATGGCTTTTGAGATCTTCTCGTAGATCTTTGCATTCCGTCTTTTCGATCGCAGCTCCGAAAGCACGGACTCATCGCCCCACACAGCAATCAGATCCAAGACTTCCCGATCAGTCCATGCTGGGGCCCTCTTTCTATTCTGAGATTGCATGGTCACCTCTGCTGGAGAACTCTGCATCGTTGCCAGTGCTGCTGAGCTCGCCACGATGTCCAAACAGGAAATGAGATTCAAACTGCCCAGACAGGAAAAGGAATTCAAATTTTCCCGGGGCTTTTCCTGTGTGGCTGGTCAGAGCATCCAAGCTCAGACTGCTGTCCAGAGCGTCAACAGAGTGGTGCACTGTGGGATAGCTCCCGGAGCTATTAGCGTCGATTTTCATCCACACCTACCCTAATTCGACATGGCTATTTAGTGCTACTCCCCTCGTTGGGGAGGAGTACAGAAATCGAATTTAAGAGACCTCTATGTCGAACTAAATAGCTTCGTTGTGTGGACGGGTGCAGGGTTAATTCGATTTAACGCTGCTAAATTTGACATAACCTCCTAGTGTAGACCAGGCCTCAGTCTTCTCTTTTCCAAACTAAACAAACCCAATTCTTTCAGCCTTCCTTCATAGGTCATGTTCTCAAGACCTTTAATCATTCTTGTTGCTCTTCTTTGGACCCTTTCCAATTTCTCCACATCTTTCTTGAAATGCGGTGCCCAGAACTGGACACAATACTCCAGCTGAGGCCTAACCAGAGCAGAGTAGAGCGAAAGAATGACTTCTCGTGTCTTGCTCACAACACACCTGTTAATACATCTCAGAATCATGTTTGCTTTTTTTGCAACAGCACACACTGTTGACTCATATTTAGCTTGTGGTCCACTATAACCCCTAGATCCCTTTCTGCCGTACTCCTTCCTAGACAGTCTCTTCGCATTCTGTATGTGTGAAACTGATTTTTAATTCCTAAGTGGAGCACTTTGCATTTGTCTTTGTTAAACTTCATCCTGTTTAACTCAGACCATTTCTCCAATTTGTCCAGATCATTTTGAATTATGACCCTGTCCTCCAAAGCAGTTGCAATCCCTCCCAGTTTGGTATCATCTGCAAACTTAATAAGCGTACTTTCTATGCCAATATCTAAGTCGTTAATGAAGATATTGAACAGAGCCGGTCCCAAAACAGACCCCTGCGGAACCCCACTTCATTTGGGAACACACAGCAACCATATTCCAAAAACATGTGAGCAAAGCACCCAGCCCAGAGTACATCAGGCAGTGTCCTTTGCCTCAGTCTCTCACCTTGCGGCATTAAAATACAACAACGACCATCCCTTTAACTCCCCACTCCCTCCACTGCGCCCCATTCACACCTGTTGTCCTTGGTCAGCGAAGATCCAGAATTTTGCTTACTAAAACAAAGACTCTCAAGGGAGTCTAATCAAGTTCATCTTTTAAACCATGAAGAGGAAGAGAGTCAAATAGGACTTTTAGGCAAAAGCCAAACCAGCAGGTAGGAACACCCTACTCTCTATCTCCTTTCACTGGGATTTGGCTTCCCTACCCCCTGCTTAATGAATTCAATTGACACACCCCCCCCCCCGCCCAATCAGGACAGGCTAAGCACAGTTCTGCTGCCCTTTCCTGGTACAATAAAAATAACAACACTCATTACCCCTGCACTCCACACTAAAGTGATTTGTAACCCACCACCAGCCAAAATTGATCACTTTGGCATCACAGCTGTGTCTACTGGATACCTAGGCAGAGTCGGTGTGTTCATGTAAATCCACGAGATGTCAAGGGGGAGCTCGTTCACCCCCTGCTTACAGCAGTGCGCCCCCACTTCCGGTTTATGGCTTATGTTCCTAATGCTCGTGCTTCAGGGTTTCCATCAGCCACTGGGAGGAATGGCCAAAGGGTTTCTCCCGTCCCCCCATGCATGCTGGGAGGGTTTTCTTTTTAATCTCCTTCCTCTGAAGCATCAGGGATAGCTAGGGCTGGAGATGGGACATTGGGTGGGGAGGGCCAGGGCTCTGAGGTGGCACCAAGTATTCACTCTCTCAGCTGCTTGGCTGGCTGGTTCTCACATACTGGGCTTATCTGGGTATCGCTCACATAATTCTTTCCCTGTGTGACACTCTGTATCTCGGGGGAACACCCTGCACCCCCATGTTCATCCTTATAATACAGTACTGTGGTATCCAATGCAAAGTTGTCATGTCGGGTGTCTTCGGAAGGCTCATGATGCACCAAGCACTGTTGTTATAGTGATGTTATAGATTATAATTTCATGAATATAGTTATGAGGCTGAAAATGTGTCCTCATGGCTTAAAACAAGCCCAGGCAAAAACTCTCTAAGAGCAGAGGGGCAGTTCACACCTCATCAGGGCATGTATGGGACAAACCCAGCCCAGCCTCACAGAAACAAAGGACACTGGCCTAGGCAGCAACAAAGGATCTGCTGGACTCTCAAGTGAGTCACCCGCCCTTCCCTTGGTCAGTTTGGGACTACAATGAGGTAATGCTCACCTGACCCTGAAGGGGGGGGGCAAAGCCAAGAAGGAAGAAAGAACATGATAAAAGGGAGAGATATTTGCCACCCTCTTCCTCTCTTCCACCTCCATCTACAGACACCACCACCAAGCGACTGAAGCACTGATCAAAGGGGAGAGCCTGGCTGAAGGGCAACCAGCCAACCTGTGGTGAGAAGCATCTAAGTTTGTAAGGGCACTGAAAGTGTTAAGATCAGCTTAGAGTGCATTTTGCTTTTATTTCATCTGCTTTGTTGTGCTTTGACTTATAATCACTTAAATCTATCTTTTGTAGTTAATACGTTTGTTTGTTTATTCTACCTGAAGCAGTGTGTTTGGTTTAACGTGTGTCAGGGACTCCCCTTGGGATAACTAGCCTGGTACATATCTATTTCTTTGTTAAACTGATGAACTCATATAAGCTTGCAGCGTCCAGCAGGCATAACTGGACACTGCAAGACAGAGGTTCCTAGGGTTGTGTCTGGGACCGGAGATAGTGGCTAGTGTAATTCAGTTGCACAATCCAAGCAGTTTACATGCTAGAGGCTGTGCATGAACAGCCCAGGAGTGGGGGTTCTCACAGCCAAGCAGGGTAAGGCTGGCTCCCAGAGTCGAGGATTGGAGTGACCTGGGTGTGACATTCCCCTCTGGTGTTATCTGGATCACCGGTCCAGATAACACCAGAGGGGAATGTCACACCCTGCCACTGTGGGGGCCTTGGGCTCTGGGCACCTCAGTGCCTCCTATTCTCTGCCTGTGGCACATACTCAGTGGTCCCTTCTGGCTTTAAACTCTGTGAAATCCGCCTCCCCCTTTCCTCCCCCCATGCCTTGTTACAAAGCTTTCTTTCTCACTTTCATACCATTAGGCTGAAGCCACGGAGATGAACAAGTATTACAGTGGGACCCCACACTGGCAAAGCCAGCTTTTCTACCTAACAGCTTCACTCTAAGCAGTGCTTTCATTTGCTCATTGCAAGGCACTAAGACAGTGCGGAATGAAGACAGACTTGTCTTCATTCCGCACCAGGAGTTTCAGGATATCTGAGTATGGTGGAAATCGGTCCCACTGGGTAAGGCTGCGAGCATGAAAGAGGCACATTTTAAGAACTGGCCAAAGTGCCAGTTAAATTCTAAAGCTAAAATCTAACAAACTAGATTTGCCAATTGGATGAGTGTTATAGCCAATATTAGAATGGAATCTCATAGGGTAACCCCCTGTTTATTGAGTCCAGGGAGCGTTAGCTTACTGATTTAACTCTAGGTTATTTTCAGGTCAACAGTATTTTTCAAAGCATCCTGCTTGGTTATTCTTAACCACTCAACACCCAGAACCACATCAACATACCATCAACTGTTCACCAGTCAAGAGTAGACCATCCAATGTTCTAGGTATGTACTGAATACACCACCATACAGTCTTGCAAGCAATTGTCATGGACGAGGGTTGAGGCTCAGCAGTTATACCAAGAAACAATGCAAATTACCATGATTTCTCTATGCCATTTACTTATGATTATCAAGTGTCAATTCTTTAGTACCTGACATATTTCTCACACTTCCAGTCATAGGCACTGACTGGGCTCAAGCACCCACGGAAAAATAATAGTGTGTGCTCAGCACCCACCAGCCAGAGCTGTTCGGCAGGGCCGCCAATCAGGAGTTTGGCTGCTAGAAGTGGGGAGGGCGGAGAGCAGCGAGTGGTGGACCGGCAGGGGCCTTGAGGGAGGGGTTGGAGCGGGTTGGGAAGAGGCAGAGCAAGGGCGGTGCCTTGGAGCAGAGCGGGGGATGGAGCACCCCTGGGGAAAAATAAAACTCAGTGCCTATGCTTCCAGTATTTCTCCAAGGAATAAGGATACGCTTGTCTTTAAGGCCCACTTAAGAATGATTGAATGGATTGGCCACAAAGGGACAAGTTTAGCATATCTAAAGCCATTGCTTAAAGTTATGGTTCAAATCTCTCATAGGCTAATTTGCTTGGACTGATAAAGGAGGGCATCATGTATGTAGCTTTAGTTGAAATCTAAAATATGGTGACTTGAGATCTCACCAGAGAGTGCAGACTCAGCAACATAACCACCAGTTATTGTGGTAAAGAACAGACGGGGAAGTATAAGCTTGGAAATGATATCTCACCGCTTCTTCATATCCTGTTAATTAACCCTGGGATGGAGAAGAGTTTTGTCCACACAGCTGATCGAGGCATTCCTGGATTCTGCAGCTTCTTCATAGGTTCAATCAACTCTTGGTCCTGTGTCTCTGGCCCAAGGGTGAGTCTTGTCCACATAGTGGTTTAGTGAGCTCTAGTGTCCTACATGGTGACTTCAGTTTTATATATCCTGATTCCTGGGCTTTTGCAGGGTGGGGTGGGGTGGCAACCCTCTGATTTCTCCTGCCCATTTCCCAGATGAGTGCTCAGCGCTCTCCATTTGTCTGCTGTTGCTATTGTTGGTATCCAGTAGATGGCATCCGTGTATAATAAATGTCTTCACTCTTTTGCTTATGGGAGGGTTTTTGTTTGGTTCATTTTAAGACTTGTATTTCAATATTAGCCCACGCTGTGAATTGGCATTTCCCCCTTTTAAAGCAATTGCCTTTCATAATTCAAAGTTTTCCCCTGGCTTATATCATTCAACATTCCTTCTTCCAGACCATTCCTGTTACTTCAAGAGTGCTGCAGTTATTTACAGGGAAGACCAGCACAATCCCTTATAATCTTCCAAATCTAATGGACATACTTCAGACATTTTTGATTGTACATAAGTATTTAATGTGTTTAGGGCTTGCAACAAAACAAGAGACACTCTCCACGTATAGCCAGATGTAGATCTGACTCACAAGGCAAACAAATGCAGAGTTTATCATTTGGTGGGTTTGGGGGGGAACACGTGGTTTGGATTTCATGGGGGTGACAGGAAGTTTGCCCTATATGCCCTTCAGCCTCCCAAGTTATTTCTAGTCGGTTTAACTCACAGCTTCCACTCACAGTGTGCAATGGGCCGGTTTGCATAGGAAAGCAGGGTGTTATCCTGCTTGGTAACTTTTTGGCGTTCTTTTTAACTATGCTGGAGGGAGAAAGAGGTTTTATCCATATGCAAATTATGAGAGATTCTTGCCTAGGCGATTAACAATAGGCTGACGGCTTGTCTCCACTACAGACTCTACCGTGGCACAGCTCTGGCGCTGTAGTGTAGCCACTCGCTACAGTGATGGAAGGCGTTTTTCTGTTGCTGTAATTAACCCACCCCCTCAAGAGGTGGGAGATAGGCTGACCAAAGACTTGTCCATCTACCTAGTGCTGTCTACACCAGGGATCAGATCAGCTTAACTACGTCTCTCCAGGGTGTGAATTTTTCCCACCCCTGAGCAATGTAGCTAGATCAACCTAAGTTTTAGATGGAGACCAGGCCTCATTTAGCCATTTTAGTTTCTATTATTGGTGGTGGAACTCCCAACCGTAGCCGATCTGTGGCTCCTTAGACAAAGTGTCTCACGTGATGTGAATCACTGTCTTTCCTCCCAGCTGGATCCTATTTGGGGCTAAACAGAGGCAGACCACTTTTCTCATTTCTGAGGGCCAGCAGGAGGAATGAATAGTTACCAGTCATTCAAGGCATATCTGGTCTCTATACCCCATACAGGGCTCCAGCCTCACGCTGGACCTGATGCAAAGCCCACTGAAGTCAGTGGAAGGACTCAAGCCTAGATCTTCAGAGGTATTTAGGCACTTGGCTCTCACTGAAATCAATGGGAGTTAGGCGCCTGTAAGGAGCTGGGCCTCAGAGACTTCAGCAGGCTTCAGATCAGGCTACATAAGCATAGTCTTTATTGCCTCAGCAAGAGTTCGCGTCCTAGGAGGCCTCCCCAACAGATGGTACCAGCAGCACATGGAGCAATGCCCTCTGGGATATCCTTGCCCACTGAGCGCTGGGAGCAATACGACCCTACCAGACCAATCACACAGATGTGGGGAAATGGTTCTGGCTTCACAGCAAAAGAGCTGCATGCTGATGTTGCTCCAGGAACCTACCATCCATTAGCTGGGCCTCTGGCAGGGGGCCTCTTGTGGATCTGCCATGGTTGCTAATCATGTATTAGCAATGGGCTGGACAGACACAAACCATGTCAGAGACAGCCACCTCACTAACTAGGTACAAACTAGGTAAAACATTCTGGGGCACTGAGAGGGCTGGCAGAAGCCATCCTGTGCCAACACCTTGGCAGCCAAAATGGGCTAAAGGAACAATAAGAAAAGGAGAAAATCCCTGCATGAAAACTGCTGTCTGGCTCTTCCCCCTTGCAGCTCTGCCTCCCTTCATGGCTTTTAAACAGCTAGGGTCAGAAATGTTCGCAAATATGATCATCACGGGGTGGTTCCTGCACCCTGACAAGGCAGCGAGTCAGCGTTAGTGCCAGCATGTTGCTAGAAAAGAGAAGGGGGAGAGTGGCCCTGATTCAACAAATTCAACTTCGGCATGTGCTTGACTTGGAGAATGTACCTGAGTCCCATTGGGGGCTGTTGTTACCCATCTGGGGCTTTATGGTCCCAGGAGCTGTATTCCATGACAGGCAGTAAAGTACGTCCACCCCATGGGAATGCACTGGCTTCAGCTGAGTGGAGGGACTGGGCCAGATTTGTCTCCTTTGCACCATTCAGCTGGCAGCAAAGAGCTGGATTCCAAATATAATTGGCCATCTGAGAATTCCCTGGGCAAAGGGGGCAGCTCCCCATTATGTATTGCTCTGGATGCAGCAAAATAATCTGTAGAAAACCCACTGGCCCAGTAGTGCCCAATGAACTGTGTTTGCCCAGGACACACACCACACCACAGAAACACCAACCCAGGAACCAATCCCTGTAGCAAATGTCATTGCCTACTCTGTCCCCATATCTACTCTGGTGACACCATCAGAGGACCCAACCACATCAGCCACACCATCAGGGACTCATTCACCTGCACATCTACTTATGTGATATATGCCATCATGTGCCAGCAATGCTCCTCTGCCATGTACATTGGCCAAACCGGACAGTCTCTAGGTAAAAGAATAAATGGACACAAATCGGACATCAAGAATAGTAACATACAAAAGCCAGTAGGTGAACACTTCCTGGACATTCTATTACAGATTTAAAAGTCACTATTCTTGAACAAACAAACTTCAAAAACAGATTTCAAAGAGAAACAGCAGAACTAAAATTCATTGCAAATTTAACACCATTACTTTGGGCTTGAATAGGGACTGGGAGTGACTGGCTCATTACAGAAGCAGCTTTGCCTCTTCTGGAATTGACACCTCCTCATCTATTATTAGGAGTGGAGTACATCCACCCTGATTGAATTGGCCCTGTCAACACTGGTTCTCCACTTGTGAGGTAACTCCCTTCTCTTCATGTGTCATTATATAATGCCTGTAGCTGTAATTTTCACTCCATGCATCTGAAGAAGTGGGTTTTTTACCCGCAAAAGCTTATGCCCAAATAAATCTGTTAGTCTTTAAAGTGCCACCGGACTCCTTGTTGTTTATGTGAAAACTAGCTACTTACATTCTGCTGGTTTCTAAACCATAGACCACAGTTAGAACCACTAGATGGCTCACAACCTATTGAAAGCACTACTACCCAATTCCTACACACAACACCCTCCTGCTTCCCTTTACTATAACAGCATTAATACCAAACTGGCTGTCACAGCATGCACAACCTGTTACAAGGTCAGTCCGAGAGGGGGGTGGACGCCTTCGCTCTGGTCTCTGGAGAACGCACTGGGCGGCAAATGGCTTCCCTGACCCCAGCCCACAAATCATTTTGATTTTCCTGTTTCCCGTCCAGTTGATATTGAGGCTGTTCAAGGCTTTGTGTGACAAAAACAGAGAGCTCCACACCCTGAATCAGCCAACAGCCCAGTCACCCAGCGTGGCTGAGGGGGGGCAGCACCCATGTTCCAGCCACTGTTCTGCACAGTCCGGAACAGGGACGTGCAGCTGAGATACCAGCATCTTACGTGAGGGTCCCTACCACTGACTATTGGCTATTCTGGGCTGTGGGCTCTTTTGTTATCTCCGTCCCCTCCCCCTCCTTGCTGGGTGATCCTGCACAGTGCCTGTCCTCAGACACACTCTCCATATTGGTTGCAGCCCCGGCACCATCCTGCGTCCCTCTCTGTAGGCCTGGGGCATGGGGCCTGGGCCAGCTCCAGGCATCAGCACAGCAAGCAGGTGCTTGGGGCGGCCAGCGGAAAGGGGCGGCACGTCCAGCTCTTCGGCGGCGGGTCCCTCAGTCCCTCTCGGAGGGAAGGACCAGCCGCCGAATTGCCGCTGAAGAATGAAGCGGCGGCGGTAGAGCTGCTGCCAATCGCGGCTTTTTTTTTTTTTTTTTTGGCTGCTTGGGGTGGCAAAAACGCTGGAGCCGGCCCTGCATGGGGCAGAGGTGACGCCTGTCCAACTCTGGGGACTAATAATGATTCCCCCTCCCCCCAGGCACAGGGTGTTGTAGGTGAGGGTCTGGGGCCTAGTAGTGGATAGAACACTTGGGAGATCTGGGTTCTATTCCTGGTTCTCCTGCTAGGTGGCCTGGGGCAAGTCACTTCCCTGCGCTGTGTCTCAGTTTCCCCAGGTGTAGAACGGGGCTAATGCGACTGTAAAGCATGCCGAGGTCCGTAGCTGGCAAGTGCTCAGGGACTGCTGGGGATTACTGTTGTTCAGGCAATTCACAAACACAGCAGTTGCAAAATCCTGCCTGTCTGCGGGAGCACCCGAGATGTGGCAGCCTCCTGCCAGGGGGCTAGTGGGCTGTGCCACAGCCAGCTTTCCCAGCACCAGGCCCAGTTTTTGTGGTCACACATTGACTGTCTGAGGCCCAGGGCTCTCCCTGAGAGCAGAGGTTGCAGTAGAGGGGTGAACGCAGGGTCATGCTCCCATACAACACACCACCAGATGGCAGCTCTGGCCCGCTTGATGCCCAGGCACATGCCGCTGGGACTGGCTAGCCAGATGGTCAGCAAGCAGCCAGTACTGGGGGCTGGGCCATGTGCCCAGTGCCAACCCCATCTGACCTATCAAGAACCCGGGATTTGCCACTGCTTGCCCTGCAGCTCCTGGAGGGGCAATGCAGCCTCTGTCCCACTCACAGAAGGCCGCCTGCAGCCAAGGGCCAATGCGAGGGAGCCCAGCGCCCTCTCCCAGCTGCCCCAAACCAACACAAAGGCTCCTTGTCCCATTGCATCCTGCCCAGCCCAGGCTACAGCTGCCCTTTGTCCTCCTGGAGGTGCCAGGGGGTATGTGGGGCCCTGGAGTCCGTTCAGAACAAGCAGGGGTTGGGGGGTGTCAAGTGAGCTGGGTGAATCTGTCCCCCTAGTGCTCACTGTAGGGCCAGTCACTGCAGGGTGTGTCCCAGCACTAGGGTCAGGGTGGCGCTCAGCAGTTGGGCAGCCACAGGGCCGGGACAGAGAAAGCAGACGTGGGGCTAGGGTGGGGCAGGCTGGGGTGTGTGTTGAGGCCTGTCTGTCCGGCCTTGGGCAGCTCACAGGCAAAGGCACCAGCCACTCCCCTCCGAGCTCAAAGCCACTACCATGGCCCAGCACGAGAGCAGCAGAAGAACGAGGTGCTGCCGGTCAGGGGGTCCCACCTGGAGTGTACACCCAGCAAAGGAGCGGGCAGCCAGGCTGCTGCTGCATCTCCATGAGCCCTCAACGCAGCCGTCTCCTTTGCTCAGCGCACATGCCAGGCCATTTAGATAACTCAGCTGCCTGAAGTGCCAGTGTGACTCTGGGTGGGGCTGGCAGGTAGTACTGCCCCGACCATGGCTCTGCCCCCATCCTGCCCCCAGCAGGAGGCAGCAGGCCCCTGGTCACAAACACACGCACACACACACACACCCCGTCTCTAACACACTGGGCGAAGGTAGGACGCAAGGCAAGAAACAGACACCAACCCCAGCGTTTCCCAGTTTAGTGTGACTCTCATGATATTTGAGGTGTTTCCTAAATCCCCAGCTCTTGGAGGCACGTGGTGACCGGAGAAACTCAGCTTTCCCGTTAAAAAAAGGAAGTCTTTGCCCTGGTGGCTGCAGAGAAAGGTTTGAAAAACGTGACCTGAAAGCTCAGAAACCATCTGGCAACGGATGAGAGCCTCATGCTCACTGTAGTTATAAAAGCTTGTGATTTTAGCCAGTTGTGTGATTTTGGGGGCCCTGGCTCGTGAGTTTTGGGTGCATGGAGGTTCCCTTGCCGAGCCCCCTGCTTTGGCAGCAGATTCTTCACAGCCTCAGAGACAGTAGTCTCAATTTCCCTTTGGCACCGCTGCTGACCTTCCTAGAGCTGTGCCCATCAGAACTCCCCTGCCAGCTGTGTGCTGCAGCCCCACTGCCAGCTGTGCCCAGGGAGGGGAGAAGGAGGCTGTTAAAATGACAGGGACGTGCCACCTAGCTCAATGGTCCAGATTTCACTTTGACTCTATCTCCCCTTGTAAGTACTCTCACACCTATTATCAAACTGTCTGTACTGGGCTAGCTTGATTATCACTTCAAAAGTTTTTTTTTCTCTTAATTAATTGGCCTCTCAGAGTTGGTAAGACAACTCCCACCTGTTCATTCTCTCTGTATGTGTGTATATATATCTCCTCAATATATGTTCCATTCTATATGCATCCGAAGAAGTGGGCTGTAGTCCACGAAAGCTTATGCTCTAATAAATTTGTTAGTCTCTAAGGTGCCACAAGTACTCCTGTTCTTCTTTTTGCAGATTTCACTGACCATCCCCAGCACCCAACTGGAGAGCAGCCCCTGCCGCCACCCAGCGGGAGTCCCACAGGCTCCTGTGGGGCAGACTGAGCCAGAGCCCTTCAGGGCAGGAGTCAGCACCACCTCCAGGGCAGGGGAAAGGGAGCAGGAAGGAGCCAGCGCTGCTGGGACATGCTAGGATGGCCCCTGCCCAGGAGAGACCCCTTGGGGGTGAAGGGAGGGACTGCACAGCCACAGCTGTACCCACCCCCAGGGACAGGGTCCATGCCCAGCCACACACACATAAGGCCAGGCAGGGGCAGCTTGTGATCCTCACACACAGGGAGGGGCACACACACACACACACACACACTGGGAGGGGCACACACATACACACACACTGGGAGGGGCACGCACGCACATACACACTGGGAGGGGCATGCACTCACACCCACACACACACACACTGGGAGGGGCTGGGTCAGCCTGAGCACACAGACACAGGGAGGGGCTAGGTCAGTGTGCACACACAGGGAGAGGGTGGGTCAGCGCACACACAGGGCGTGCACACATACACACTCGCAGTTTCTACAACAGCCACGGCCGAGGAACGCTTGGAGCAGCCGTGACCTACTTCGGCAGCAGCACAGGCTGGGCTGGGTCCCTGTGTAAAAGCTGACTAGCACTGGGTGTCAATTATTCATGGCCCAGGCCATGTTAATGCATGTGCTAAAGGTTTTTTAAAATCTTCTCTATAATTTAAAGCCCCGCAGCCCGGCAGCGCTGGCCCCCAGCTCTCCCCTGGGAAGCTTTCCACTTAGGTGAGCAAAGCTGAGATGTGGCTGGATCTGGCAGCCAGACGGAGGGGAGAGGAGGTGAGGAGAAAAGGCTTACCACAAACTCAGCCAGAGACTTGAGCAGGGAAGAGCTCTGAGTGTGGGGGGAGGCTCTGGGGCAGGCCCTGAGACGCAGGCTTGGGGAACCCAGCCCAGTGACAAAACTGGCCCATTCCAGGGGCAGTGCTAGGGGCTCCAGAGCCAACCCTAGGAGAGGTTCAGGGGCACAGCCTCCCAGCGCAAGAGAAGGAGGTTGAATCAGTGACGTGCGTCCCCCAATGCAGCGGGCAAGGTCATGGTGGGTTGGGTACTAGCATCAGCCGCTTTGCTCTGGGAAGGGAAGGTGCCCATTGCAGGCTCCCCAGAGCTTTCTTCCCCCAGCACTGCCAGCCCAGGCCCTGGCCTACATCCCTGCTGCTGCTTGCTTTCAGGAGGATACAGCAGAGTGGAGGGGCTCAGTCTCCTGGGCTGGTGCTTGGCCTAGCTCCCTGGGGCAGGCTGATCTCAGCTGCAAGGAGCTGCCCCCAGCCCCACCTTCTGGCCCAGAGCAGAAGGTGAAGCAGCTCTAAAGCCCCAGCCAAGCAGGGAGGTCGCTCGGAGACATTTGCTCAGGCTGCCCTGCTTGGAGCTGTTTCTCCTGCCCAGTGGACATCAGCGTGAGCCAATTCCCAGGCACCGTGGCCAGAAGGGCTATTTTTAGAGCTGACTTTTTAAACTCTTTGGTTTTGCTTGTTGCCTTTATTAAGCTGCCTGGCTCTGCCCTTGGAAAGCTGGGCCCTGCTCTGGGGGAGAGAGAGAAAACAAGCCCAAGAAGCCACAATCTTTGCAGGAGGAAGCAGAGACATCAGCGGGCACAGCTGGTTGTGAGATCAGAGCCATCACACAGCCCTCTGGGTACCAAGGTTGCCGGCACAGGGGGCATCTCAGCCAGAGGACTGCACAGAGCCACCTAGAGCCACTCAAGGGCAGCGTAGGGCCCACAGCAGGAGCCAGCCCAGCTAAAGGCCAGGAGGGTCCAGTCTCCTCCCCTCCCCTCCTGTGGCCAGCCATTAAATGCTCCCTCCCAGCTCGGGCTAGTAGTGGTGACACTATCCCTGTGCTCTAGCAATGAAGATACCCAGAGCCACTAACTGCTGCCCCTGCTGGGGCTAACCACCTGCCACTCCACTCATCACTGAGCCATGCCAGAGCAAAGAGGAAGGGCGACCAACCCCAGCCAGCTACACCACCGCACCAGTGGCTAACTCACAAAACAGGCGGCCTCCTTTTGCCCCACACCACTGTTGCTGGGACACTATGGGGCATCTTGGCTGCCCCCCCCCCCCCCACAGGCCCATCCTAGCATGGGATTCTAGTAGTTCCAGGAGCAAGGAAAGGAGCTGGTCCAGCTGCACGCAGCTACCCCAGAGCAACCATCCTGCAGCTGGGAACTGGCTCACAGCTAGGCTTGTAAGTCCCATACAGCCTGAGGTGAGCAAGGCCACCCCTCCCCCCCCCACACCCTATCAACTGCGGGGCCTGTTTCTCCTCCAGCCGAAAGGATCTGGAGTGATCGCTTCCGCATGCCTGGCTATTTCATCATTTATTCATAGGAACACGCCTCTTGGTTCAGAGCTCGGCATGATGTTTCATTGGCCCCCAGAGTGGCCCTGAGCCTGTGCAGGCAGAGGGGGAGGGCTGCCCATTCTGCCAGCTTAACAGCAAGAGCTGGTGTTGACCGGAAGCCCACCATGCAGGACTGGCCCCACCCTTGCTAGCTCCTAGAGCGCTCACCCAGCTGGCTTCTGCGCATGGATGGGAAATATTGAACACTGAAGGGGTCTGCCAGGTGACAGCGGGGAGAGCAAGCTGAACCTTGCTGCAAAGAGCCAGTCACCCAGCACACACTGCTCCCCAAGTCAGGAGCACAGCAACACAGGGGTGGAAGCCTTCCAGCTGAGCCCCTCTTGGCAGCTGATCAGAGCATGAGCCCTTAGTAGCTGGAATCCCAGAGCAACCAGGGTGGGCTGGGTCTCTTCTGCTCCAGCAGCTCCGCTTTTGGCTAAGATCTTGAGCTAGTCGAGCTGTAGGTCACACCTGAGTCAGTGTTCAATGGCTGGGCCAGCAGTAAAGGTTGAAGTGAGCAGCTGCTAACATGGGGCTGGGGCCAGCACATGGCCTGGGCTGCTAGACTAATCCTGCCTTGTACAGACTTTGCTATGGCTGCAGCCTCATGTCCTCTTCCCCACCTTGCCTTCTGGAGCTCTGCATTGCCATGGCGTAGAGTAAGGGCTGGGCAGCTGAGCCAGCCAGCTCACTGCAGCAAAGGAGTGTATGAGTACCTGGGAAGAGTATGACCACAGGCAGCAGTGGAGGATGTTTTCCTTCTATGGAGATCTCTGCTTTCCCAGCCTACTCAGGAAAAACAACAAAACATTCCAATGGCCAAGGGAGAGCCCTTCCTAGCCTCAGCAGAAGGCCGGAGAGCAGCCTTGTCTCATGAGTAGGAGCTCAGTGGGCAGCAAAATGGATGGAAGCCTCTGACTGATTAACTTAGAGGTGGCGACAAGCAGAAGTTGGCGCCACACACACACACACCCCTAGCCAGGGGGCAACAGGGTTACAAAATTGCATCTGATTGCTACAGGTAGACAGCAGTTCAACCAGGCATTGACTGCTCCCCTCCAGCAGCAGAGGCTAAAACCAGAGCCCACAGCAATGTGGAGCAAGGGAAGGGGGCAAAGTGCTTACATGATGCCCTTTGGATAAGGAGGTCTACAACCAGGAAAACTTCAGAAGCAGCACCTGGCCAGGACAACACTCAAGCCCTTAGTTCTTGGGAGAGCATATCTAGGGCCAGCTGTTACTCTAGCCCTAGGAAATGCCACCAAGGATCAGGGGAGAAGTACAGGTTTCTAGAAGCCAAGGAATTACTTGCAGGGGAGAGGGTGAAGGGTGGATGGAAAGGGGCAGGCTCCACTTTGCTTACATCTTAGGGCTTCACACAGCAAGCAGCTTGGGGAAGTGTTTGACCTCATCCAACCCATGCCAAGAGCAGAGGGCCTCATGTACAACGAGCAGAGGAAATGTCTCCTTTTGCCTCTCATTGGGGTGTGAGCTAGACTGAAAGCTTCAGAGCTACACAGACCAAGGCCTCTAGAGTTATCCTGAGATAGGTTGAAGGGCAAAAGAAAGATCTCAGCCAGTGCTTCTAGGCAAGACCTGGTCAGTAGCACATGGTGACATTCAGTAAGGCCTGTACTTCTATACTTGCATGCCAGGGCCTACTGAACACAGGCTGCCATTGTGTTCTACTTTGCGGAAGCCACTGCCTCAGCTCTCCCCTTATGAGTTTAGTGGCACTCATTTCACAGGCATGGCCCCACGAGGGACTGTGGGGGAAGACACATCATGCAGACATGCCAACATCCTACCACTTCAAGAGGCTCTTGCAATGCTTTCCTCTACATGTTAAATGACTGAGGAAGGACCCCCACCCCCAACAACTAGAAGTAGGTCAGAGCCTGAAGCATCCACTCAGCCACAGAGTGCTTCTCCTGCAAAGCCAAACGGGGAAGAGGCTTGGGAATGAAGAAGTCCCTCTGACCTAGGAGAAACCATGCTGTACACATAGCAGGGCTGTGAAGACAATGCAGGCAGTGAGGTGAAGTATCTCCATGCAGGCAGGCTCTGACACTGAGTGAAGCTCAAGTAGCTTTTGAGAGTGAAGGAGCAGGTCACTGACTGAGCAAGGTCACAACCCTTTGCAGACATCAGCCAGGGGTGCCCCAGAGTGGCTAGAAAGGTGCCCACTCAGTGCCCTTGCCTTGGCACGCCCCATGCTGAATTTGACTGGGAGGGGCAGTCTGGAGGATTTCTGCTGAGAGGCAGTCACAGCATGTGATCACAAGAACCAGGAGACACTTGGTGACAGACACTGGAGGCTCCTAGCTTGCAGGGGGAGAAAGTCACTCTAGAGCTGGTAAATTTGTGGCTTTTCAGAGAAACAATCAAGCTACTGCCCGTTAGAGTGCACAAACTAACCCAAGCACTTTCTGCCATGAGAGAGAGAGAGAGAGAGATTGTGTACGTTTCTACCAGAATGCCTGTGTTCTGCCACTGACTTGCTCTGTGACCTTAGAAAAGGTCACTCAACCCTGGTGCCTCCCTTTCCTTACCTACGATGGGCATGGCAGACCTGCCTCCTAGGGGAGGCACAGGGCTCCTCTCAGGCTGAGGTGCTTTGAGAGTTCTGGTGCTCAGAAGAAAAGACCACAGACAACAGAAAAGAGTCACAGCAGCCTCTGGGTATATTTTTTGCATTTCATATATTATCCAGTTTCACATTCTCATAGGATCAGCAATTCTATAGCAACTTATTCTCAGAAGTCTTAATACAAGCAAGACAGCCATGGTTGTATATAATACTTAAGCACTTCAATACCAAGCAATAAGATGCTAAAATAAAAAACAAAAATTGCACAGTTTGTTTACTACGCCTGACGGAATCATTGTTACAGAAAAAACTTCTTTCAAGCTTTTAACTAAACATTAACTTATCTTACCGGATTACAGTTTCTCTTCAATAATTGCACACGAAAAACACACAAAAATTCTTTGATGCATAAATATTTCCTTATTACACATAGTACAAAAATACTCGTACTTTTTGTTCTGAATTCCCATAAGGATAGCTGATTTGGCAACACTGGAATCTCTCCAATCAGAAGGATGTGGGGGGAGGGAGGAGAAGGAGGAGGAGAGAGGGAGAAAAGAGTTATAACAGCTGTAAAATATCTAAGTCTGAGGAAAAAAAGATAACCCTGACTTTAAAAAAAAAAAAAAAAAAAAAGAAGAGACCAGACAAGAAAAGAAACCCAGTGCATTGTACTCTAAACAAACATTTTTCAAAAATCTTCTGGTCGGACTGGAGAACGTGGGGCGGGGGAGGTGGACGAGGAGGGGTGAGACAAGGATAGTATTTTTGAAAGCCAAGTCTTCACAGAAGCAAGATGAAAAACCTTGCTGGATCAATAGTTAGGCCAAGACCTGTTGCTACAGTTACACAAATGCTAAAACAAACTTATACACTCACACATACACAAGTTAAGTGTTTTAAATTCATGCCAGAAAACATGCAAAACTGATTGTCTTTCATTTCCTTCAGCAGAGCTGCATAAAGTTGAGGGCAAGGCAGCCTGAGTATTGCTCTGTACAGCTAGGCCTCATTTGGCACCAGTGTCTTGGTAGGGACAAACCCGTCTGTTACCACCAGGATTGAGTCCCTCCATCTAGGCTTCAGTGGCGCAGGAAGGAGAAACTCAGTCTGGGAATCGGTTAGGAGGGGAGGCAGGGGAGGGAAGGGAAGGGAAGGGGAGGACAGGCAGAATGCAGTCCACTGAGCTGGGTATGGATAGATGCACAGTCTAACAGGGAAGCCCACAAGGCTGTACCAGGAGAAATGTGACATTACTGCAGAGTGTCCACAAACCAAACGGATTTTGATGGATCCATTGCTTCATCCCTGGCACATCACTCCAGGAGAGACAAAGAAGGAAACAAGCCAAGAGACTCTGGAACATAAGAGAAGAGCAATGCTCAGTGTGCCCTGTAATTCATTTACCAGGCCATTGTGATTACCTGCAGGGCAGATAGTGTTCACCCTCACCACAGGAGACAGCAAGTGACAAGCTGCCTCCTTCCTGCTGAAGTGGTAACATTAAGCAGTGCTGGAGCTCTGTCCAAGTGAGAGTGTTACCCAGGCACTCACGTTAAGGAGTAGGTTTGGAGAATAGTTGTGCTGGACTTGCAGCAGGCATGATGGGACTCAAAATTTACTACCAGGATCTTCAGTTTTACACACTTACTCTTCGTTACCTTTAAGGATTCTGCAAGCCAGCTGCAATCTGAGTGAGCAGATCTGACATTCAGACCCTTAATGCAACACATCCAGGCCAATGTTTAGTATTAATTTGGCCACAACTTCCTATGCAGTCCTCGGGTTGGGGTCAGTGTATTTACACACCAGCTGTTGGGAACAAGAGGGCCCCAGAACTCATGCAGTTAGTAGAGGAAGACAGAAAAGGGAATTCTGCTACTCCAGTCCCTGCATCATCTAAGCAGGAAGCTGTAGGAGAGGTGTGGGCTATTGAGAACACTTGCCACTCTGCCTGGATGAGTGACTCTTCCCTCCATAATGATATATACAAGTCCCACTCAAGGCAGCACCGCAAGTCCAGGCCAGATTTTCATGCAGCCTGGAGGTCAGGAATGCAAGGATCCAGACCAGATAGCAGCACTGGCCCAGGCCCACTTCCAAGCAAACATACTTACTGAAGAACTAACAAAACTGACGAGACTTCCATCCTTGCTGGGTAGCTTCGGAGGGAGGATACCAGCGCATCTGGAAGAGAAAGCCATTCTGCTACTGTGATAACATGTCGCACTGAGACTAGAGACTGGGAGTTGAACACCCCTTTGCACCACAGAGCACCAGTTCCACCCAGCACATGGGGGGGGGGGGGGGAGAGTGGCCTCCAGACCAAATACCTGGATGCTGTCCCTCAGGAGGGCCTGCTACTACCATTATGACTGCATGCAGCTATCCAGACCCCAGCACCACCAAGGGCTCTTGTACCAGTTGAGCTTAAGTTACTGTGAGATAAGTCAGAAGACTCCTATTCCCATTTTAGGCCCTTTAGCCTAAGAGCCTCTTCCCCCATTTAGCAGGGCTGGCTCCAGGCACCAGCTTAACAAGCAGGTGCTTGGGGCGGCCAAGGGAGAGGAGCGGCACCTGCGGCAATTCGGCGGAGGCAGGTCCCTCACTCCCTCTAGGAGCGAAGGACCTGCTGCTGAACTGCCACCACCGATTGCGGCTTTTCCCCCCCCCCCCCCTTCAAATTGCTGCTGCCGATTGCGACTGTGGCTTCCCCCCCCCCGCACTTGGGGCAGCAGAAATGCTGGAGCCGGCCCTGCCATTTAGCACCTAAGATTTGGCTTTAGGAATGGGGCCAATATGGAGTTCAGCCAAGATGTGGAAGTGGTCTGGATTTGGGACAATCTTAGCCGCCCCCTCCAAGAGCACACAGGCTGGCATTGCCAGTACATCAGTACAACAGGAGCATGGCTTGGCGTCCAGAGTTGTTAGAAGCCATCTTGGTAGGAGCCCACAATAGCGGGCCTGTCAAACCTGCAGCATCATAGTCCTTGTCTTAACACACTGACAAATCATTAACCAGAGTACTCCTGTTCACACCACTCAGATTTGAGTCTAAGACTCCAAGCACAACGATCTGCCTTTTTTAGGCCTGTATATCATAAGCCCTGGCAACAGTTTCCTATGGGAGTTTACCTGGGGGTTTGGGAAGTGAGACACTTCAACACCATTAGAGTGAGGGGGTCCTTTCACACCACCCACTTCTAATAGAGCTGGGGAGAAAGATTTCCTATGAAGGAAGCGGGAGCCACCAGCTGACTGCCATGCACTCCTCTGAAAAGATCACTCATGGAGTCACCGTTAAGGGCAAGTACATTAGATAACAGCAAGACAGACTAGCATGGGGGGGCGCGCACAGGTTGTTACAAGATGCACAGGCTACAGAGTTTGGGGATAGAAAGCTTCTCAAGTTGGCCTGCTGAGTTCCAGCTGTACAGGAAGTGTCTAACACTGCAACTCATGAGGAAGCTGGGGGAGGGGAAGGGGGTTTCCCTATTGCTTATCTAGATAGAGCTATGACATCAAGTTAGTCACAAATTCTCACTGACTCAAACCTTAAAACTAAGGACATGAGAGACTCTGGGTGGAAGGAGGTAGAGAACCAATGCCCAGCAGCCCTGGTTAGCATTAGGGAAGGAATCTTAGGGTATAGTCGCGAGAGGAGCAACACTGATCAGTCAGGAGATGCTCAAGCCACCAGCAAGGATGCTGGGGGTTATCAAGCCATCTGGCATTTTTGAAGACCCCAGCAGGGTACATCACAGTAATTATACTATCAGGGGGTAGCCGTGTTAGTCTGTATCTACAAAAACAACAAAGAGTCTGGTGGCACCTTAAAGACTAACAGATTTATTTGGGCATAAGCTTTCGTGAGTATAAACCTCACTTCTTCGGATGCATCCGAAGAAGTGAGGTTTATACTCACGAAAGCTTATGCCCAAATAAATCTGTTAGTCTTTAAGGTGCCACCAGACTCTTTGTTGTTTTAGTAATTATACTAGTGATCCTGGCACATGGAACTGATAGGTCACCTGCTGTGGCATCCCTGCTTCATGTGAAGTCCCCCTTCCCTATGGCAAGGCATGCCCACACATCTACCCACACACCCATTTCACCAGGGCCTGCAATCCTGCCCCCAGGAGAGAAACCTGAAGGACAAGCCTGACCCCATCAACTTAGACAGCTAGTACAAGATGGGGACATGCCCCTTGGCACAGCTGAGAGTCACAGGGCCCCCTTGCTGCTTTCCCCTTCACTAAGTGGACCAGACCCAGCACTGCAACCCCACTCCCAGTCACTGGCTCAGTAAACTGGGAGGCCAGTTGAGAACTTTTGCTGGAGTAAAAATAGAAATAGAAATAAGATGGGCAGAACAGGCATCTGGCCATCTGCTTTCATCCAGCCTGCTAACAGGGGTATTTGATCCAGTGACAAGGCTACTGGCATATGGACAAGTGTCACTAGGACTCAGAGGTGCTTGTGACTGAGTTTCCCATGAGGACCATGTCCATAGCACAAGGAGGGGTGCTCTGGAACAGCCATGACCTGGTGGATAGCTGCTACTTGTGGATTGGGAGCCTTGGCCAATATCAAGACCTGATGTCCCAGAGCTTCCTCCCCCAGCAGGAGAACACTGCAGCACCAGCCTAGTGGGATCAGCCCTAGAGAAGGGGGTGCACCCAGGATCCTGGGAGCAGTCAGAAGTGGGAAGGCGTTACCATGATGCAGCAAATAAGGAAGACAGAAACATTCCCTGGGTCTCAAGGTGACCTGCCCCACTGCCTTGGGCTGGTCATCTCCCAGCCTGCCCTTGGAGAAGCCACATACCTAAGCCAAGTGTACACAGCCCCTAGAGCTGAAGGGCTGTGCCACTCTGAATGGGGAAGCTCCCAGAGAACAGTCACTGGATAATCCCAGCTCCACTGGGGGAAATGAGGCTAGAATCCTGGCAGGAGAAGAGCAAAGAGACTGCACAGGCCACTACCAAGCTAGAATGTCTATTTAGATCAGGTTAGCAGAAGGTCCTTTACCTTCTAATTCCTCCACTAGAGGGCAGCACCATACTCCTGCCCCATGTTTCTTTAGTTAAATGCCCATTCACTTGCTAACAGCTGGCACTGCATAGCCCTGCAAGGTGCCAGCCTCATCACTTACCAAGCATCAGTGCTAAGGACGAGCTAGAACTGTGCACCTGGGCCTCTTATAGCATTGGACTGAGAATGGCAGCGTCAGGAAGACTGTCCATTTCAAAGGGAAACGCTGCAGAGTTATAGGAGCAGATGATTGTGTCCAGGCTGCTGGCAAATGGCACCTTCCCTGTGGTAGAGGCTCTAGGAGACACCACTAGGAGAAGTTACCTTGGAAGAGTCTGCAATAAAGTTCCACCTCCAGTCTGAGGAATGTGTGGGGGTGCTCTCACTTGAAGTTTAGAGCTGTAGCGGCAGCCTGCGCAGGGTTAAGCCAGTTACTCCCAAGCTAATCCCTTACAGCCAGCTGCTTGCAATAGGCATGCTAGAAAGCAGTGGTTTGTATTAGTCACTATGCTGGCTCTCACGCAGGCCAGGCTGGGGGATGCCACAGGAAGCGCATCAAGAGAGCTAGTCCATGTTTGATGAAAGCTCTGCAAGCAGAGACTGTGCACCTCTGGGTGCCAGGTGGGTGTTGGCATGCTGGGAGAATGAGGCTGACTGCAGACAGATGAAGATAACTGGAGATTTTCCAGCCCAAGTGCTGAAAAGCCAGACCCCTCCATCCTGCTGCACAGACCTTCCTGGAGGTTGTTTTGAGAGCCCAGGCCTGGTAGTGGTACAGGCAGTAAACCTGCCCTGTGCTGTGGCCTCTCCACAAAAGGAACAAGCTGTTCCCAGAACAGACTCAGTAGTTCTTAAAGTAGATTCCAAGACTGCCTGAGTCCCATGTGTACAGCAAGTCTTACTGTGCAGGTAGGACACTGGAGTCCTAATATTAACTCCTTTCCAGCAATCCACTGGATTGCTACAGAAAAATGCCATTCAGAGGCTGTGCTGGAAGCCCCCCTTGATGGGAGGGGTTTGCAACTGGGCTGGCTGACAGACCCCCTGCTTAGATAGTCACTGAGCATATTGCATCATCTAGCTAGATAGCAGGAAAGCTGGAGGAGTCTTCCACCCTGTGGCGTAGGTGTTCTGGGCAGTCCTCTTACAGGAGGAGCTCCTCCTCCTGAGGACAGAGGCCAAGGGGCTCAGCTGTGAATTTATGCTCTTTCCTTTGACACATTTGCTGCCTTGCCCCCACCCCTACTTGGCAGCAATAGGGTCAGTCAGGAACAGCCTTTCAAGCTTAAAAGGTTGGTACAGGCTGGGGCAGGGTGAGCAGACTGAAGCTGCATTTGAGCCCAAGAAGTGCAGTTCAGAACCAAGCCTTCCCAGCATTGGGATCTGGGGCTCATTTGGCCCATCAGGGAGATGGGATGTCTGGGGTTTGAGATTGGGCCAAGAATTTCACAGCCCTGTAAGACAGCATTTTGCATTGATTGAGCCATAACACCTGCAGCCCTCTTTCGAGAAGAGAAAGAAATCACTCCCAGGAGATGCAATGGAAGTGGACTTGAGCTACTGCAGGCAGCCACATGGTCCTGGACTGAGTTACTTTTGTGGTAGCTGAAACCAGCTGAGATTGTCAGAGCTAGAGCATTGCTATGATCACAATGTCAGAGTTCAGAGGCTGGATTGACAGCCACAGAGACTGGGGTGCTGTGGGTTACAGGACAGGAACAGCAGAGGCTGAGGGGAAGTCCCCCCCCTCCTCTCCTGCAACAGCCCCTCTAATCTAGCCTAGTGGGATGACTGAGGCTAATGGCCCTGTTAGTCTCTGGCCCCTTTTGAAACTGCTGATGAGTCCAGTTCCAAGTGGACTTCTTGTGCCAGTCACATGCATGGTGCTTCAGACATAGCAGGACCATCCCTGCCCTGGTTGAGCTTGCAATCAAAGCCTCTGTTCCCACTTGTCATTGACACTCAGGTCACTTCATGTTGCGCGCATTCATTCATTTTAAGGCTAACTGGCATCCACAATATGGCAGCCACTCAGACATGGCTCCTCATCTACAGGTGAAAGTTAAAGCCTGAACCCTCCAGTCCCTCCCAGGCTGCAGGAAGCTCACCAGCCCAGGGCATGCAGAGGCCATGCCAGGCACTACTAGGTTGTATAATGGTAGGGTCTCCCCCCTCCCCCCCCATCCTACCATAGACTCTGGACTGGATGCAGAGCCTCCAGCCAGGGGATCTGGCTTAAGTGGCATTGCCAGAGGGCAGCGGGGAGCGAGTTTCAACTAGGAAATAACTGTCACACTTCCCACATGGTACCAATGGGAGGACAAAGGCCATAGCAAGTCCGAGCTGGAATTAGAACTCCAAGCCTCAGCCCATTAGGAACTGTCTACACTGCACACCAAGCCTGGGCTTGAATCAGGTTTGAGCCCACCCCACCGCCTCAGTCCCTTTGTTGGGCTCACATCAGCAAGCCCTCAGGACCTTGCTGGGGGAGAGGCAAGTCAGACCTGAGTCACAGCAGGACCTGGGCTCCAAGCCCCAGCATTCTGCAGTGTAGATTCAGCTCTGCTGCTTGAGCTGCGTCAGAAGACCCGAGTTGTGCAGTATGGATGTGTTGGCACAGCTGAACACCCAGGTCCAGCACTTGTAAACCCAGGTGTTTCCAAGCCTATGCTTGAGCATCCCACAGACCTGGTTTACAATGCAGTGTAGACAAGTTTGTAGACCATCATGCCCATCCTCTTCAGGAAGATGCAGTCCTACTGTGGTGAGCCACCAGGGCCTAACTTTCCAGAGCCTTCACCTGGGGCAATTCCCTCCCTTGCTGCTTATCCTCTCCCTCTTAAGTAGCTCTCTCCTGGTCCCACTGCCCCAGGGAGAGGAAATCCCTGTGAGCCACAGGTGTTGAATCCAGATACAGATTCAAATTAGGGCCAGTCACTGCTGCTCCTTGCCAGTTACTGTGATGTCACATTTCAGAGTCCTCCTCCTTTAAATGTCCCTCCACACAGGGACAGCTAGAGTTTATACAAGTGTCCCATACTCCATGTCCTCTGTCCCTCCCCCAGACCATCTGGAATTAGTTTCTTCCATCCTCCATTTACTGTGCAGTGCAACTCTAACCCAGGCCAGCAGCCTCTGCTGCAGAGAGGCTCCAGCCCTAGAACTGAGCTGGGCCTCCTTTGCAGGGGGCTGAGGAGACTGGCTCTTGTAGAACCAGGCGGCAGCGACCAAGTACAAAGTACACAAGGCTGCAATCCCTGCCAAAGGGGGTCCTAAATCTAGCCCTTGATCAGTCTCTAGTAGAGAGTAGTGTGTCATCACTGCAGAAATAATCTGGGCTCTTATCCAGGTTTCACCCCTAACTCCTCCCAGCATCCACACACAAGTCTGAAGTAGCTTTGAGGTGCTTTAAGCCAGGCAAGTGTGCCCAGTTCAGAGTTTAAACCCCACATGGCCTGCACAGCACTGGGGACATCCACCTTCTCGCCTGCTACCCAGAGGCTCATACCAAGCATCCCCTACAGACTAGGGCTGGAAGAGACACCAGCTTTAGCCCTAGGGGAGCAGTGTATTCTGAGCACCTACTAGCCCCCTCTTGGCCTGGCAGAAGATGCCACTACTGCCTGCACCTGCCTCCAAGATGGAATTGCTGAAGACTAGCTCCCCTGCTTGGAGTGGGAAAGGCTGCAGGAGCCTCCATGAGGAAGACCTCAGGATTGTTTCTTGGACTGTGGCTAGAACAGACATACAGCAAGGATGTGCATGCCATCTTCATGTGTAAAGGACAAATGGGCTGGGAGAAAAGCCACATTCCTATGATCTAGAGAAACTGACCAGTTAGAATCAAGAGAGCTGCAGCCTAGTGGGCAGTCTGAGGCAGACTCCTTTCCTGGAGGGACATGGTCAGTTCCCAGGGAAGCTTACTGAAAACAGGAGGTAGAAAATTGTAGGTATATCCCAAGATGCTATTGGTTTCTGCCATTGTAGGAAGTGGAAGTGCGAATGGAGTTGAGAGCTTTGGGGGCCTACAAGTGTATCCAAGCCACTGCTCTAGTCAGATGCACAGCTGAAAGGAGAAAAATTCAAACCTGTCCTTAGCCAGTGATGGGAGGCTAGAATGGATAAAGGAGTTTCTTGAAGGCAGCAAAGGGATGCTGCTGTCTCAGTCATTTCTAGAGCCACATCAGATCAGGCTCTAGAGAGACTTCAGAGACACCAATGCAGAGTCCAGAGGGTGAGCTGCTTTTGCCTTGTTCCAGTAGAGCCTGCTATGGGATTTAGCTAGAGTCTACTTCAGAGGTAGCCCTTCACAATTAGACATTTGACACAAATCCAGCTGGGATTCTCCTGTATAGAATGACTTTTGGCACTTGTTCATCCTCCAGTGCTGGCTCCAGTCCTAATGGACTGGATAGGAGAGTGAATGATGGTTTTTGGATTTGTTTGCACCATGGCCATTGGGAGAGATGATTCCAACAAAAAACAGGAGCTTTGCTGAGTCTTCCTCTGTGAGGCCACCCCACTCATACTGGGAGAGCTTCAGGACAGGGACCACATTCCTATGTCTGCACAGGACCTAGTACAATAGGGTCCTCATCCCAGGTGGAAGCTTTGGCTGCTTCCTTGGCCCAAAAGTGTTTCTGTAGGATGTGATTTAGCGAAGAGTTCTGGGCACCCAGCTCTTCATCCCTTGTCTGAGCAGAGACCAGCGTTCCCTCAAGTTTGCTTTGCACACCACAGCTACTTGCCACTTCAGAGCATCAGCAGGGATAGATTTTAGGGTCTTCTCCAAGGGCACAGGGCTGTATCAGCAGAGGTGGTAGAGAATCTACCACCTAATAGCCCATGAGCCAGCAACCAGCATCTCACACTTGCAGCAGCTCCAAGTGCTTCCCCTGCATTGTGCAGTGCAAGATTTGAGTTTTCCTCTTGTCCTTCTGTTCGGAGAGAGGCTTTAACTCCTTGGTAATAGACAGTGATCCAAGCTGCAGTTTGACACTTCAAGTCACCTGGGAGCTGTAATGTTAGCCTCCTGGCTTCTTATATGCTGAGCTAAGATGACCCAGCCAGGCCACTGCTCTCCAACCCAGCCAGACCTGTCCCTGGATTTCTGACCAAGGAAATATTAGGACAGGTGAAGACTCACTCCAGCCTGTGGGAAGAAATTGGAATGTTTGTGGGAGGGTATTTAAGTCACCTGACCTAACCCAATCCTCCACCTGCTCTCTGTACAGGACTCCCACTACTCAGCCCTATGGGTAAACAGTCCCTCAAAAGGATGACCAGCCCAGGGAAGCCACCTAGGGTATGTCTACACAGCAATTAGACAGCTGCAGCCTGCCTGTGATGCAGCTCCCAGGATTGGGGTTAAGGGGCTGTTTAATTGCTGTGTAGACACAAGCTCTGGGACCCTCCCATCTCACAGGGTCTAGAGTCCAAAACATCTACACAGCAGTTAAGCAGCCTGTTAGCAGGAGTCAGCTGACACGGGCCAGCCATGGGTTTAATTGCAGTGTAGACATACCTGTACACTCCTGTACCTCAGAGGTGCTAGTTACTGCCCTTTGCATTGCTTGCCACCTTGCACAGACTAGAGCTAGTTTAGTAGTTCTCAAAGGCAGGTTCAATCAAAGGCACCCATTGCAGCCTCTAGGGGACTGTACAGTAAAGTTTGCTAACAAAAAAAATCCAAGCTGTCAGCCTCAGGCCCCTTGTGCACAGTAATGAGATTGGCATCTAGGCCATGGTGCAAAGTCAGACTAGCTGGCTGAGGGATTGGCGGTGGACTAGCATGAATTCACAGTCCCCAGTACTGCTCCAGAGAAGTCTCCTGGAGTCAGCCTCAACCTGGCAGCTGCAGGGTGGAATCAGTCTCCAGATTGTGCCTCAACAGAAAAGCTGCAGCCCTGACATTCTGAGAGTGCTCAGCACAGCGCAGGCAGGAATGTGCTGTCCAGCTGCCAAGAGAGCTTAACCCCTCTGCACTTCCAGCAGGCTGCAGGTCAACATGCCAGCCACCACCCTGCCCTGCAGGCTGAGGTCTTCACAAGAGGGAGAGGAGATGCCAGCTGAGCCCAGCAAGAGCCAAAAGGAGCCCTCTGCCACACAGGAGACTGGGGGAGTGGTTTCAGCTGACACTGCCTGCCATTGGGGCCAGGGCAATCCAGAGTGGAAGTCACACTGATGTGAACATCCAAGGAAAGCCAAGTACTATCAGCCCACCACCACCACTGAGCAGCAGCAGGCACTTGACTCAACCCATCTGCTCCCAGGGTGTTCCAGAGGGCTAGGATGCAAGGAGAAGCATTTGGCCAGAAGGGTCTGGCATTAGGACCATAACATGCAGCATGGAGACAGCTTGCCTGTCTGCAGCAAGAGCCTCCTAGGGCCCAGCTGGAGTGCAGGACCTGCTACACATGCCCATGCTTCCTAGCAGCCTTGGCTCTGGGGCGGCAGGAAGGAGCTGGGTGATGAGAGCACTTCTTCCCTACCAAGCACCTTCCAGGGCTGGTGCATGCATGGGCACAATTTGCTGCTCAAGAGAGGCATTTCAATGACCATTCAGGTCTCATCCACACAGTGCCTTAGGAAGGTATCTACCACTTGGGCAGGAGTCAGAATGAGATTCAGCTAGGCCTGAGCAGGCTGGTTGTAGCTGGAGAAGTAATGGCTTCCCCTCCTTTCAATAGATTCTGAAGGCCCAAGAATTCCTAGCCTGTGTTAGGCAACTAATGAAGCCCATTTTCAGACAATCCCACATGGGTACCAAGCTATGTGAATCTGGAGCACTCATCCTACTGGGCAGGTAACAACTGAATGTGACAGACTTGCAAAGGCAGGACATTATGCTGGACTAGATGTTGGTTCCCAGCCAATTATTAGAGCCACTCTGCATTCTCTGCAGAAAGTCAGAACTGCTAACAGGTAACAGTCACTGCCTTCTTCAGAGGAAGAAGCTGGACCTCATATTGAAAAGGACAATTGTGCACCAGACTCTCAAAGCCAATGCAACACAAGCTCTCCAGCTCCAGGCTCTCCTCTGTTGGGAAAGGGTCAGATGGGTTTGGCTTCCTACAGGAGATTAACGTCCTGGATACTCTGCAGATGGCTTCAGACCAGGACTCCTCAACAGTCCTATGGCCCTGGAAGCTCACCCCCAAGATACCAATTGTTATGGGTCACCTCAGCGCTCACACTACTTGGCCTTTCTGCCACCCAGCCACATGGCATAGCTGAAGTCACTGTACAGCACTACAATGGCTCTGTCCTCTTCAGCAGGAGCTGGAGAGCTATTTGAGCATCTGCTCTTCTCCGGAGACATCACCTGCAGTCCCCCAGGATCTGTCCCACCTACCTAACCCTGCCGCCCCCTTCTCCCCCCCCCCCCCCCCCACACACACACACACTCCACTGACATCTACCTGCTGGCAGGTCACCGGGAACATGAATACCAGGGTAGTCAGCTGCAGCTCCTCCCTACAGATGCAGTCACCACTTTCAGTTCCAGCAGGACACTAGCCCTCAAGTGAGCAGCTGGCTCCCATTAAGCCTGGGCAAGGCAGAAATACCAGCTGGGAGGGGGAAGTGTGTAGCTAGGCACTGACCTCCCCTTCCATCGATGCGCTCTGCCTCCAGTTGTCGGAAAGCCTCAGGCTCTGCTGCCTCCTCACCAAGTCTGGAGGGCCAAATGTTGCATGGAGGAATCCCTTTCCCACCTCCAGCTCACTCAGGGGACAGCACCCCTTTGGGGAAGGGAGCTGACCAACGAGCCATGCATGTGTCACCTCCAGGCTGGGTAGCTCTGTGGCTGGACCCAGAGGCTGCAGCAGCTGGCCTCTGACAGGCTGCACTGCTGGAAGAGTACATCCCCTTGTGCTCCACTCTCCACCTGCGTCCAATCTGTGTCCATGGGGAATACTTTGGCTCTTGTTTCTGGTCTTGGCTACATACAGGACTGCCAAGGCAGCCAAGAGCCAGGAGAAGGTAGGCAAGAGAAGCCAGGGTAAAGCATGAGGGAGTTGGAGAAAGGCTTCAGTCACTGAAGCCTGCTTCCAGAAGCAGGTTGGCTCACCCAGTCTGCCTGCTCTGAGCTCAATGAGGGGCTCCCTTATGGAGAGCTGTGCCACCAGGGGCCAGGCACAGGAATGTAATGCTTATTGAACAAGTTACCGATATTACAAGAGCCCCACACAGAGCCTAGGCCAGACTCTAGCAAGCACTCTGACCCTTTGACCCTGCAGCAGTAGGGGTTATAGCAGATCTTTACCTTGCACTTCTAGATCAAGCCACAGTCTGGCCCTGGACCCAGCCTGGCCCCTTCCTGAAGGGCCATGTTGGTATAGGGCAAACTGACCTGCCATGCCCATAGCAGTACCTAAACCACAGGAACCAAGGGTCCTGGTCCCCACACTAGCTCAGAGATTACTCCAGGAGCAGGAAGAGCCTCCCTGCACCTCCTCTTACTGCAATTCAGGCCAGGAGAGCCAGAGCATCCCCACACGGCGCCCTTAACCCCTCTGCATGAGCAGAGCATCATGGTGGTGGCAGATGTCCTGCTGCAAAGACCCCATGTTCTCCCCCTGCACTGGGGAACGCATTGCTGTGCTGCTCTGTGCAGCTCCCCCTCGCCCCAGATCCTCCACACCATATTAGTTAGGGCTCTCTGGAGCGGCCTTCCTGGCAACACCGGCCATCTGCCGAGAGGAGCTGAGTCCCAGGCAGGAGCTGGCTTTGTTTGCGCTAACTGGGGAGGAAAGGTGAAGGTTAGACCTGACAGCGTGGGGCTGGCTCGATCCCCTTCGGAGAGTCTGGGAGGAAGTGCCTGACAAGTGCTGTTCTCGAACGTGCACAGTAGAGGATTTAGTTGTGTGCTTCCGTCATCACGTCGCTCGCCTCCCACACCATGTGACATGAGTGAGACAAGGGTGTGGCCAATCGCCTTGGAGGGGGTGGCTGGGGAGAGATGAACTCCTTTGATGCCTAGTAGCAGGTTTTTCCTGCCATGGTTCAATGAGGTTCCTCCCACCTTGCCCCTCAGGGCTAAGTAAATCCTAGCTTGTTGGGGAGAAGTTCAATGTAAGATGGTGCCATGCTGTGGTGCCATATTGTGCTGCCAAGTTGGAGATGTGGGTTAGAAAGAATGCCTGGCATCTCATTCCCCAGGCTCTGGTGGGTGGGTAGCGTGAGGCCCATGCACTGATCGCCAAGGAGATATGGGCTACAGAGATGGGCAGAAGCTTGCAAATCCCGCTGTGCACCCTGGAGAAGAGATGGTTACCTTACCAGTCTTTCCAGACGTGGGGGCCATCACGCTTAGGAATGAAGCTGTAGGACAGCCACTCCACTAGCGGCAATTAGGCATCACTAGGGTGTCCCATCTCCAGGGACAGCTCTGAGCTTCAGGGCTAGCCTGCGCTGGCATCATGGCTGGCGTTCACTAGGGACATCAAAGGAGGGATTTGAGAGAGGGAGGGAAGGCAGATGGGATCATTTAAGTCAGTGATTTGCCACTGTGGGAGTCCCCCTGGCAGAGGCTTGCAGCCGGCAGCATCACACAATAAGCGGTCACAGGTGCCCCAGCCCATTGGGCTATGGCATCATCTCTGGGAGGGCCACAGCAATGCCCAGATAGTATCAATAGTGAGACGGGTAATAGTCAATGAGCAGGTTACTGAAAGCTTCAGAGCTACTGGAGACCCTAGATGAGGCCCTAGACCAGCCTTATACCATCACTTGCCATTGAGCAGGAGACATGTGCACCAATCCCATAGAGCAAGCTTGGCTGAAGCTATTACAGTGAGTCACTCCTAGCATTATATCCAAGAAGGCAAATAGTATGCACCCTTCCAGCTGCCACACCACCAGGGGATGGGATCCCTCAGGGATGGGCAGATGAGCCATGTGCCTGGACAAGAGCCACATGTCACAGGTCTGGCTTTACTTGGGGTAGTTTAACAATTAGTTATGGGTTCATAGTGCACATTTTAGGTCTCCTGGCCCAAGACAGAGTTACAGGAGCATCTCCAACAGGCTATGAAGCTGCTGAAGCCCAGTGTAGGGGCACTAGGTCCCACACTTCAGGGGAACATCCAGGCAGACCAGCATTTTTGCTCACCCTGATTTCCTGGGAAGGAGCAGCTGCAGTGATGAACCTGTGGAACGGTGTATGTGCTTGTATGCTGCGTCACAGTAAGACCAGTGCCCTCTCTACTAGCCACCGTAACCAGTGTGGATGGAGGACTCTGCCAGTGGTCTGTTTTGTTGCATATTGAGAACAGGGTTTGAAGGCCACTTACTCGGCAAAGATTTTATCCACAATTCAAGAACTACAGTCCTCAAATCTAATCTCACCCCCACCCTGCAGCCCCACCCAGCTGGGCCTCTGCAGCAGCAGAGGGCTCCTGCCTATGGATTAGGTGGCTCAGAGCTGGCAGCACTAAGTAATGTTTAACTCCATACATTTTTATTGGGCACCTGTGCACTATGTGGGAATGCCTCTGAGGACATGCCAGCTAGAGATCACAGCATGGGGAGAAACCTGGTAGTGACTCAGAGCTGCAGGAGAGGATATTCTTCCAAAACTACTTTAATGAAAAGACCTGATCAAGCTACAGCCCTTTGCCAGACACTCCTCTTCCCTCCCTGCCCCCAGAGTGGGAAAGGCCAGGTGAATGCTACTTGCATGTGGATGAGCTGGACAGACTTCTACAGTTTTGAAGAAGTTCACGCATTACTGCTCCATTCTGGCTGCATTGTAGTTAGTGCCATCTGCCCAACCACCCAGCACAACATGGCAGCACTGCCTAGGGCAGAACTCCTGCTAGTGGGCATTAGCTCTAATACTGCTTCCTGCAGGGCAGCTAAGGAACTCTAGACACACCAGCCCTGTAGAAGTGTAGCCAACTGAGAAGCTTTTAGAGGACTCATGAGCTAGATGGGCAGAGCTGACCTTGTAAAGCAAGTGCATTAATATCCCTCTGCATAGGTGCTGACTCCATGGGTGCTCTGGGGCTGGAGCACCCATGGAGAAAAAAGCCCCCCCCCTGCCAGCACCTCCTCTCCCCACACCTGCAATCAGCTGTTGTGGCATGCAGGAGGCTGGGGGGAGATGGGAGAGGAGCAAGTACATGGCATGCTCAGGGAAGGGATGGAGTGGGGGCAGGGCCTGGGGTTGAGCACCTCCCAGCACAAAGGAAAGTTGGTGCCTGTGCCCCTCTGGCTCAAGTCCTAGGGAAGGGTAGGGGAGGCTTCCTGGTCTGGGTAAGCCTCCAACTGGATTCCCCTTTCAAGGCCATTCTTGAAGCAGTTGCAGCAACTACATCTCACAACAGCCTAGGGCTGTATGGAGAGGTGCAGTATGCTGACTAATCATCTATGAACCTTAGTCATTCTAGAGTACAGTATCCCAAGTCACTACTGGCCCATTTAGGATGGGCATGTGTACTTCTGATATTTAGCAGAAGTGCAGGGACTTGAGCAACCAAATGATTGTCAGTCAATACAAGGGCAGGCCACTGCTCAGTCCAGCCCTATGCAGCTTATTAGCCTGCTGGACCTCACCTATGTAGTAAAATGCCAAACCATTGGCTAAAGAGGCCCAGCTGGGCAGAGAAGGTCTTGCCATAGTTCAGTCTTTGATGGGTCCTGATGGATAGGATACAGGACACAAGCCTACATGTGCTAATGCCTCAGAGCTACATGGCAACAACAAGAGTGACTAACCATGGCCCTTTGCTGCACATCAGCTGAATCCAGACACATTAAGACACAGCAATACACAGCTGAGGCTCCAACAAGGTTAACTATCCATGGTACCTCTATGGCCTCACAGCCCTGTGGCCCCACACTGGGAGACAGGGCTGGGCTTTTAATCCCAACTTCTAGATGGGGACCTGAGGCAGAGCCATGGTGACTTGCTCAGGTCACCCAAGGCTATTTGTGGCAGATCAGGGGGCAATTCTTGCTCTTCCATGGTCCAGGCAGGGCTCTAACCACTGAACCTGCCTTCCTCTGCCTCCCCATGGTGATGGCATGCTAGGTTTAAGTTAGCACATTGTGGGTCCCAGATTAGAGTTAAAAGTTTAAGATACAATAGGTTCTTATCCCTCCTCCCCTGCAGGGCATCACTACAGGCAGAAGCATCCAAAACCTTAACATGTTTTGATTGGGTTTTCAGTGCAACTCTCAACAGGTGTGTGTGTGGGGGGTGTTAGTCACTGGTCTGGGCACCATTACAACATCCTGGTACTTTGTCCTTAGGGATTCACTCAACCTTCATTTCATTTTAGTGTAGGTGGTCTTGGAATTCCTTGGATTTTAACAGAACATCGGCAGATACTAACCTTTAACAAGGAACCCAAAAATAATGCAATGGCTCCATATTCAAAAAGCTGGTAGTAACAGCCTTAAGTCTTATTTTAACTTTGAAAGGGCAGATTCATAGGCATGCCAAAGCAGCCTGCAAGCTCCAGTTGTGAAGCTTTATCAAAGCAGCTGCAGCAACCTTCTAAATCTGGTCCTTGCCAGACTGGAGCTAGGACATGGGCTCAAGAACCAGGCTCCCTATGGGTGCCAAGGCTTCTGCCTCAGTTCCCCTCCAGGGTTGCCCTGGTGCAGCAGAGCCATGGGGAGCCTTTTGAATACTGCTCCCCAAGCTAGCACATAGCCACAGAACAGAGATCAGTAACAGGTGGGCAGAGACATCTACCAGTGAAGTGTCCGGACACATGACCAGTCATTACTGGAAATGAGATCACTGCATACAGACAAGCTATAGAAGGGCAAGAATTAGTTGAGTTTGGATTGGTCGTCATCTGAGCTGTTGACCTGACCTTGTCTATAGCATAACCATTAACTCTGCCTAGCTATTACTGAGTTGATTCATACACAGCCTGTGCACAAAGTTCCCATTAGTTTTAGCAATGAGAAGTTTGAAAAGCACCATTCAGGACAAAGCTGAATCTCCCAAGTACCTAATTTAACTAACTCCTATGGAACCCCTGCCCCACGGGCAAATGGAATGCAGCCTTGGCTACAGTCATGACCTGCCCCTCCATAAGCAGGTTGCACAGCTTACTGATCTGCCAGCATTTCCTCCCACCAGCCCTGCTGAGCAGGATCCTGCTTGGCTCAATGCACTGCCAGCCAGCCAAGTCCCAAGGGCAGGCTTCCCCTGCTGTCGGCAGCCAAGCAGACTGAACCTGCAGTGCCAGAAGTGTCGGGCTTTCACTGCATGGGGCAGGTGACCTCAGGCTGCCTGTTACTCAGTAGCCTGCACTTTCATCAGGGCCCCCAGCACAGCCTGTTTACTTAGAGCAGCAGCACAGGAATTCACTCCTCTGCTCGGTAGGTGGGTCAAGGTGCAGAAGCCAATGACCATGCCAAACATACAAAGAGGAGGAGGCACAAAGAAGGCTCTAAGTTAATAGTTCCAGAAGGTGCGGGAGGGCTTCCCTTGGGAGCAGGACAGCTGGGCATGACTCACCTGAGCGTGAAGGGCAGCAGCGGCGGCAGCAGCGGCTGGGTATGTGAACGCGGCATGGGGGATGGCAGGGGTTAGCTCTGTGGTGTACAGTGGGTAGGGAGCCCACGCCTCTGGAGATGCTGGAATGAGAGCTGCTCCAGCCAGGTCATCTAGACATTTAGAAACAGCAGTCAGTATTGGAGACGTGCGCCAAGGGGAACAGAGCTGGACTCTGCAGCAGCAAGACCAAGGCTCAGCCACTCCTCTGCCTCCATAGCTCCTTGCACCCAGAGCCTGGTGCAGCTCAGCCACCAGTGATCAAGCTTAGGAAAGTTATGGCTTGATGTGCTGAGAAGTTTAATGCCAGTAATGCCACCTCCTCTCCTGCCCCAGAGGGGAGATCTAGCTACTGTGGAGAGCAAGAGGGGCTAACCCTGACAGCATGGCAGCCTCTATAGTTCAGAGTACTCATGCTGCTATCTACACCTGGTAAGCCCTTGTACATGGAGCAGGCTGACCCCAGCAGAGCCCACAGGCAGGTCCTGCTGCAGCTGTGGGTGAAGCTCTCCCACATTTCAGTGCCCTCCCAACAGCCAGACTGTTGCCTGCAGCAGTAACACTGGCACATCTGAGGCCAGGCTCCTGCCCAACATGGGCATTAATGGCCATCTAGACAGCAACAAGGGAAGCAGCTGCAGTGCCTGCCCCTGCTCCACTGCAGAGCCCCTCCTTGCCCAACGTGGCCCTGGTGGCTACTCACAGGGGTCCCGTGCGATGAAGTGCGCGCCCAGGGCAGGGTGGATGTTGGTGGGGTTTGGTGTGGCCATCAGCTTGCTTTTTGCCATCTTGGTGTTGGCTTTGGCAAACTCCAACCGCAAGGTCTGGGGGTTCTCTGGGTCGAAGCGGATACCCTGCAGGAGGGGAGCACAGTCTTGCACTGAAGCCAATTCCACTCCCCAGGTGGGTTCAGATAAGCTGTTACTAGTCACCTCTCCCTGGCTAGGGACCAGAGCCCAACCTGTGACAGCCAGTTATGCAGAGCGTAGCAGGGTGAGGCCAGGGGACACTAGACCAGAAATGGAGTGCTTGATTCACCCAGGAGAGCTGGCTCTCTAGCACTGGGGAATTTTTCCCTCTTGCCAACAGGTACAGCTGATCTGGTGTTGGAAGCATGTGGACAGGACCAAGCCCCACACAGCACCATCTTTCAGAGAGTGGGTGAGCTTTGCTCAGGGCAAAATTGACTGTGCTGGAGATTGGAGAGCCCTGTTCACACTGGCATTTGCTCCTGTGGGCAATGGGCAAGGCTAGATGCTGGGTAACACTGGGTGGGGATGCACTAGTGCAGAAAAGGCTGCAAACTTCTTGCACTAAAGACAGGAGTGTGAGGCTGAGCAAGCCACAAGCAGCAGCTGCTCAGCTCAAGTAGGAGGAGGCAAGATGTGCTCCCCAACATGCAATAGCCTGGCTTGTCACCTTAGCAAGATTTATTAGATGGCTTAGGGGCAGGATGCTATGCAACGGGGAGGAGGAGGTGGCATACATGGCTGAACAGGTGTGCACTGCTCATCACATCCCAGCAAGGATAATGCCATCAGTGCACCTGCTAGCTCAGATACATTGGTCCCTGGCAGACACCCAGATGCCATGGTGATGGAAATGAAGCCATAAACCCCCCCCCCCCCCCAGATCTATGGGGCCCACTGTAAACCAAGGGCTTCAGAAGTTTGATCCATGATAGCTTCCTGCTAAACTGACTTGTCACCCTCCCTGCTTGATGGCACCTAGCCATTCAGCATTAACAGCAAGGCAGCGCTCCTCTGGCAGGGCTACCACAGGGGTGTAGCTAACTGCTACCCAGCAATAGAGAACCAGGGGTCTGTAGTCCTCACATCTTCATTCACAAATTAGGGCATTAAAGGCACCACTGAGCTCCGCCTACAAGCTCCTACATTTAGAATAAGTTTGGTAACGGGCTCTTCAGTCTAGCTACTGAAAGTTACGAGACCCAATGGCTAGATATTGAAGCAAGATGAAGTCAGACCTGAAATAAGGTGTACACTTCAACTAGTGAGGGTAATTAACCATCAGAACAACTTCAAGGATTGTAGCAGCTTCTCCAGAGGAGATTGGCTGTTTTTCTAGTTCAAAGGGAATTGTTGTGGGGAGTCTCTGGCCTGTGCTATACAGAGGTCTGACGAGAGGATCACAGGGATCTTTGGGCCTTGGAATCTAAGACTCACCCTCTGCTTGTTTGACTATCCCACAACCAAGGGGAGCCAGAACTCACCCAAGTTATGCCACCCCTACACTCCAATCTGACAAGCCGGTTTTGCAGCTAGTATCTCATTTCACCACATGGTTATGAATGAATGAGGCAGGCTGTTGTGATCAGGTGGTGAAAAACCTTTGCCTCAGAGCTAGAGAACCAGAGGACAGGAGGCCTTTAGTCTTCAGCAGAAAGGTGTGATGGGGAAGGGAGAGGGAAAGCTGGTAGTGAACAGAGGGAAGCTGTCCAGTATTTGCTTTGCCCAGCTCATTAGTGTATCAATCAGCAGATAGGCCAATGCAATGCTCCCTAGCTGTGGAGGAGTTCTGAGCAAATGAAGTGCATTGCATTGGCTATAGCTAGTTTCTAGAACAGGCTGAAGTCCTAGTGCAGGTACTGGTCCTTGCCAGCCTATGCTTCAGGGTATAGCTGAGGGGCGGGGATCCTTCACATGCTGCTGACAAGCCAAGTATCCATTTAGCTTGCTGCCTGGTTATAAGTGGCACTAAGCATCAGCTGCTAGAGGTGGGGGTTACAGATCTCCAAATGAACACTGGGGCTGGTTAGCCACACGAGGCCTCAGCTGGAGTCATGGATGGGTACATACGTTTAAGGCATTCTTTGCTGCTTCAGCACCAGATCGGCTATCGAAGGTAACGAAACCTACTGGCTGGAGGAGACAACAGGAGATTAGGTCTGAGCGCCTCCTCCCCTGCTACTCCCTCCCCAAGCTGCCAGCACCATAGCCTCAGCACCAGTCAGATCAGAATCCTGCAGCATTGCAGAGAGCAGCAAGAGGCCAGTATGGCTGCTCTAAACCATAACTTAGGGGCAGAGAATGCAGAGAAAAAGGCCAAGAGTCATACTATGCTGCCAATTCCTGCCCCCCGGTGCTTCTTCTGGCCTGGGCCCAGGGCTGCCCTGTTTGGCCTAATGATCCATCTGCATAGTCCTGTCACAGCACCAGACACCACAGGATTTTCTTTCAAGGGCACAGAGATCTAGTCACCCTCAGCTCTGGCTCTGAACAATGTCTGAATTGCAGCTCCAGCTGGTGTTTGAGCTAGTCTGGGTTTGGGGGACAGTTTTGCCAGGGAAGACAAGTCATAAGGGTTGAGGAGCAGAGTGTCAAATCCCAGCCCCTTTCTCTCACCTGTGGTCATTTCACATCTTCAGAGAGCTGCACGGACACAGGGCAGCAAATTGCCCCACCTCTGCAAGAGCCAGCACGTGCTTAAGCCTTGGGGGTGGGAGGGGACACCACTACTTCCATGCAGCCAGACAGCTCAGGTCCTGGATTAAGCATTCATCCCCCCACCTCCCCCATCTATGGAGTCTGGGGAGCTCTGCATAGGGAGGTGCGACACCTCCCTGTACCTAGGGCAAGAGGGCCCCAGTTACCCATGGGGATTTACACGAAGAGGCTCGGAGTTGGCAGCATCACAGCTCTGCCTCCTGTTGCTAGGCTTTCCTGCTAGCACTTTCCTCCCAAACAGGAGGGACCCAGCAGGAGACTGGTTCTGTGGCTACCCCTCCCCAGCATTGTCAGAGGGGGGCTGCACTGGACTGCATGCCAGCTTTGTTCACACAAAAGCACAGCTCTCAGTAAGAGGGACAGTAGGGCCATGTCAGCTTGGAGTGACAGCTCCCACATCTGAGGCAGAGGCGATGCAGCACCTGCTGAGCTTGTCTGATACTCACAGGCCTGTGTCCTGCCTAGGCTGGGCTACCCTCACCCAAAGGATCTCTTCACAGCCATAGACTGCCTTTGCCCCACCACTGAGTCATCAAAAAGGCCTCTGGTCTAGTCTGCCAGCAAGATGCTTGCTGCCTACAAGAGCTGGCAGGTTGGGCTCAACTGGACAAGAAGTGGAACAGGCCAGGTGGGGCTCAGCATTCTACTCCCTAGGGGGAGTCACTGATGGTCCTGCTCCAAGGCTTGCTGCTGCCCAGCCATGCAGCAGAGGTGGCTGGGAAGACATTTGGGAAAGCTGCACCATGGGCTGGGGGCCAGGGTCTGGATGCAGGTGTGAGCAGGGACTGAGGAGAGAGCTCAGGTTACCAGAGGATGGCAGTTCACCCTGCAGGGACTGTGGCATCCTCCCCGAGCCCCGTCCTGGGAACCTAATCCCTGCTACACCAGAAGCCATGGAACTAATGCCCAGGGAAGGGGAAAGGAGATAGAATAAGGAGAGTTACCTGTTTTGATGTTAGTTTGATCAGTGACCCTTCATAGCCCTGGAGAGAGACCAGAAAGTTAGGACTCCTTAAAGGTAAGGCAACCAGAGAGGTGTCCCAACACCACAACTGACTCCAGGAATCTCCCACCACCCCCAGCTAGTTCCTGAAGCATAACTCTGGATGATCCAGCTGTGGTGTCTGAGCTGTTAGCCTCTCCTCCCAGGCAAGGACAGCCTGGTCCCTCTTCTCCCCTCCCACCCTGCTGGACTTGGCAGGCATTGTGAGTGCTCCGTTCCCACCTGTGCATGCTGGACAGAGGTCTGGAGAGCCTCCAAAAAGCTACTTCGTAGCAAAGCAGCTTCCCCAGGGCTGCTCACAGCAGGAGTCAGGTCTTTAGGAGGATGGACAGAGGAGGCATCCTAAGTTACATTTTTGATTCAGTCTGTTCAGGAAGCTAGATACTGGGAGGGGGGGCACATTAACCCCAGTAGATGCTACTGCCGGCCAATGAAGAGGTTACTGAACAGGAGGAATACTGGAATGGGTATCCTGTATCTGGTCCCAGTCAGCTATTGTTCCTGGTCCCCATGCATCCAGAGCAGCAGCACTGCCTAGACCTGTGGTTTTCAACCTTGTTTCTTTTGCAGAGTCCTAAAAAATTTTGAATGGAGGTGTGGACCCCAGGGGTCCACAGGCTGAAAACCCACTGGCCTCAGCTATACAGACTGCAGACCAGGGCACCAGCATCAGTTTAGTTTCAGACTATAGTCTGGGTTTATAGCTTCCCGGACCAGTTACACACACCCAGGTTTACCCAGGGGAGATGGTTTGTTGTGCCACCAGTGATCAGGTTTGTGCAGTGCTGTGCACAGGGCCTCACAGGGTCATTAACACTAGAGGCAGCACCCCATGCAAGCCTGGATGTCTCTACACAAGTCTGTGGCAGTGTATTGCTTGTGCCCCCAACCCCTATAGCCTAGAACAAGGGCTAGCCCAAGGCACAGTATGTTCTCATCCAGATAGGACTGGCAGCATTTGGAAAGGAGGAGGAGTCTGCCATAGCAGTGTGTAGTGGGGGGAGGGAGGGAGGGTGTACAGCCCCCTCCTCCCCAAACAAGTCTGTTCTCCAGGTACACTGGAGGGGGAAGTTGCCTTGGTAGCTGTTCAGCATCTCTACCAGCCCCTCGGTGATTACCAAGCAAAAAGTTCAGCTGTCACAGGGAATCTGACTCACCTGGGTCAGACATTTCACCCCTCTGCACATTATTAGGAGCAGGGGAGCTCTTCACCTCCCCTTAGAGCAGCAAACCGCAGCTAGAACATGGGACATCCTGCTCCCTAGGGTTCTCCGGTGCAGTGGGGAGCGAGCAGTGCCTGCAGTGGCTTTTAGTACATTGGTATGAGCTCCTGTGAAGGGGGAACCACCAGTGGGTCCCAAGGGGCACCTTCTGGTTTATCAGAGGGGTATGGTGAGCTCCAAGCTCCCATTGACCCTCGGCTCAGGACAGCAAGGGATTGATGACCTGCAGTGCCTGGGACAGAAGGGATAGCCAGCTGAGGCTTCTGTTACTTGGCTGCCACCATCATTAGATGCCTCACTATTGTGACTGAGCATCTACCAGGTTACCCTGAAGGGCTCCTCCCTGACCCCCACTGAGCAGCAGCCCAGGTCCCTTCACTCTTCCCATTAGACTTTCAGACCCAGTAACATCCCCCCTGCCCCCCACCCCAAAAGAAACACTCCCTCAAGCAGATGGCAGCCTGTGCTGCCCAAGGCAGGCTGGCTGGAGGACCAACCGGCATGTTGCTAGCAGGGCAGCCCACTTTAAATTAATGGAGATATCCTATCTCCTAGATAGGTACAGGACCTCGAAAGGTCTTTGAGTCCAGCCCCCTGCCTTCACTAGCAAGACCAAGTACTGATTTTGCCCCAGATCCCTAAGTGGCCCCCTCAAGGATTGAACTCAACCCTGGGTTTAGCAGGCCAATGCTCCAACCACTGAGCTATCCCTCCCCCCACTCACCTTGAACGGTCGGAAGAGCAGGTAGAGCTCTCTGGGTTTGATGTCCACAGGAAGACCACTGACAAAGAGCGTCCGTACCTAGAAGAGATGGGCCCACACTGAGTGCCGGGCAGGCAGAGGCTGGAGCGCTAGGTAGCACATGCATTTCAGAAACATGGCCTCAACACATCACCCTTTGCATTCCAGGCTTTTCCCTGGCGAGAGGGGAGCATCATGCCTATGGCAGCATGTTCATGGGGCGGGGGGAAATGCTGCTCTAGCTCTAGAACTCAAGCTTCCTAGATTTGAGGGGAGTAGTGTCTAGCTAGAGAGGTCATTCAAACTGCTGGCTCACCGTCAGAGGCACTGTAGTGCCTCCTTCATGATGGGGTGTGCCCAGAGCTGTTCATTGAGCCAGCATCTCAGGGGGTGCAAGTTACAGAACCATGTACAATCACTGTTCACACCCAAAACAGAGCTGCATGTGCTCCTTTATGGCTCTACTAGGCCCAGACCCTGCCCCTCAGCATGACCTAGACACATGAGCAGGGCCTGAGACATTGCTCAGAAATGCATGAGCATGGATTAGAGTCTGACTGGGAATTATTTTGAGATAAGTTGCTTTGCCTCAAATATCTTGCCGGGTGCACAGTGAGCAAACAATGGAATTGAAATACTGCAGCTTTCCACAAGCCAAGAGGCCATCTTTGCCTAGGTGAAGAGCCCATCTTCTTGGTACGATTACACAGTCCCAGAACATCCTGCTGGGTCACAGAAGTTAGACCTGCTCCATCCCTATTACCAGGGCAGGAAGGGTCTAGCAGGGACTTCAGTATGTTTCTCAAAGTAAGGGGGCCCAGAACTAGGCCTCTGGGTACAGACTTCAAAGTCAAAATGACAGCAAGACCAATGGAGAATGTTCATTGAAAGCCCCAGTGGTGACAGGGTCACACCACATGCACATAGTCCACTGATTGCTGCTGGAGCAAGTTGATGGCATCAGAGTGACATTCCCATCTCTGGCTCAATCCTGCCCAGAGGACAATACCAGGCAGGCTCAGGGCATGCACCCCTTCATGCCTCAATGGACATCTTAGATCACTGCATGCTGAGGTCTGTCCCCCTCCTGGTGACATACCCAAAGAGCACACAATGCCACTTCTGAATGTGGTAAGCAATTGGAGAAAGCCCAGATCTCAGCAAGATTGGCTTGACTGACTCTTGCACACTTTATGCTCAGAATTTGGCATAAACAGTGCATATGGAATACCTCTAACAGACCCAGATCTGCCTGTAAGAGGGTCCAGACTCCTGACCCATATAGTGATGCAGGCAGTACATAGATCTGCTAGCTCCTGAAGTTTGTCACAGTGCATAGAGGCTTTCTGCATCCATAGGCATGACATGGCTGTCATGCCTGAGCAGTAAGACCTGGCTGTCAAAGGACATTGTTTGCTACAGTTTCCACTCTGCTTGCAGCCTTGGTTGATGAACTTGTCAGCACTCTCCATGGTGCTCAACCCCATCTGCACCAAGGTTCTGGACTTTGGTCTTCTGTCCAGCATCTTGGAGACCTTGAAGAGTCACAGAACCTTAGAAATGTAGTGCTGTAAGGGACCTCAAGAAGTCAAGTCCCAGCCCTGTATTGTGCCAGGGCCAAGGAAACCTAAACCATCTCTGGCAGGTGTTTGTCCTGCTTGTTTTTAAGAGCTTCCAATGATGGAGACTCTACCACCTCCTCCTTGGAAGCCTGCTCCAGAGTTTAACCTCCCTTTGCTGCAGATTAAGCCTGTTACTTGTTCTCTATGTCCAGTGAAGGGAGGACAATTGATCACCCTTCTCTTTATAACAGCCCTTGAAGTATTAGAAGACGTATCAGGTTGCACCTCAGTGTTTTCTCCATACTAAACATTGAGAGTCCCCCTCCTCCCCCGAATCTTTCCTCATAGGTCAGGTTTTCTAAACCTTTTATCATTTTTGTTGCTCTTCTGGACTCTCTACAATTTGTCAACATCCTTCCTAGAGAGTGTGGTGCCCAGAATTGGACAGTACTCCACCTGGGGCCTCACTAGTGTCAAGTAGAGCAGGACAATTACCTCCTGTGTCTTGTATACAAGATTCCACTTAATACACCCTAGAACATTAGCTTTTTTGCAGCTGCATCTCATTGAGAAATCAGTTTATGGTCCACTAATCCCCAGCTCCTTCTCAGTACTGCTACCCCCGCCCCCCCCCAGCCAGTTATTTGATTTTTCCTTTGTGAATGAAGTACTTTGTACTGTCTTTAGGACTTTCATCTTGTTGATTTTAGACCAACTCAAAAGGACCATGACAAATTAGAGGACAAGTTTAAATCTCTAAAGTGCTTGCAATGCCTTCCATCAGCAAGGATCATAGATTTACTCCCCACTATTATTCAAGTCATTAATGAAGATTGGCCAGCACTGAACCCAGGACTGACCACTGTGGGACCTACTAGATACACCCTTCCAATGTGACAGCAAGGTAATGGTAATTTGAGTACAGTCTTTCATCCAGTTGTACACCCACTTTATAGTAAATTCATCTAGATCACATTTCCCTAGTTTGCTTATGAGAATGTCATGCAAAACTGTTAAAAGCCGCACTAAAAAACCCCCAAGGTCTGTCATATCTGCTGCTTCCCTCCATCCACTAGATCAGTAATCCTATCAAAAGGAGGAAATTAAGTTGGTTTGGCATGATTTGTTAACAAATCCTTGCTAGCTATTCCTTATAAACCCTATTACCCTCCAGCTGCTTACAAGGGTCTTGTTAGATACCTGGAAAGATCTTGAGCAAATTTATTGAAATTAAGCTGACTAATCTATAATTCCCTGGGTCCTCCTTGTGCACCTTTTTAGAGACGAGCAAACATAGTACCTTTCTCCAGTCTTCTGGGACCTCTCATCCTCCAGGAATTCTCAAAAGGTAATTACTAACAGCTCTAAGATTGCTGCAGCTAGTTGCTTAAGTACCCTAGGATGAATTTCATCAGGCCCTACTGATTAGGTCACATCTGTATAAATATTCTGTAACCTGTTTTCCCTATTTTTAGCTTGCATTCCTTCCCTGTTAATATTGTGTTGAGTAACTTCTTTCTAGTTAAGAAAATGCCCATTTTGCCTAAGCACCTCAGCTTTCTTGATATCAATTTTTAACTCTCCTTCCCTGGAAAGTAGAGGGCCTGCACTTCCTTTTGTCTCTTGTTCTGAATATACTTGAAGACTTATTGCCTTGCGTCCCCCTTGCTAGGTAAGTCATTTTGTGCCTTAGGCTTATGCGGAGGCTAAAGAGGTTGTGGAATCTGTCTCTGGAGATATAAGAGTAGGTTAGATAAAGGTCTATCAGGGATGGTCTAGACAGTATTTGGTCTTACAATGAGGGCAGGGGACTGGACTCTATGACCTCTCAAGGTCCCTTCCAGTCCTAGAATCTATCAATCTATGTAGAAAAAGTATTTTTGTACTTTAATCATTTAACAGCCAGTTACTCCCTGCAACCATCAAAGTCCAGCAGACCATTCCAGTCCTGCAAGTGATTGAAAATTGCTTAGTGTCTAGTCTTGTCCTGCCTCCCCAACCCACTTTCATTCCTGACCACCTGCAGAATCCACTTTGCTGTAGTTATGATCTCAGCTTGCTAGGTTCCTTCTACCTATCTGGAGCCTCCTTTAAGCTGTACCTGGTCTTGGCAGGCTGGACCCTTGCTGAGGTGAGTCCTGGGGTTGTGAGTGGCAGGAGTAGCATTTGAGAGTGATGGCTATCTCCTGCAGCTGGACTACCTGCTCCTTTGAGAGACACTATCAAAAGCAGCCACCATCAAGCTGTGCAAGTCAATCCTGCAGCCTCACTGGAGAGGTGACTGGTTCTCATGCAGTACAACTGCTGGTCAGAGCTGCTAAGAAACCAGGGACCCAGCGGCTCAGCCACAGCCAGCATGTAACTGATGAGTAAGAAGCACTAATGGGGAGGCTGGGGAGTATCTGCTGTGTATTTTCAGAAGAGACCAGCCCATTTTGCAAACAGGAAGTAGCTATGTCACCAGTGCTAGGCCTGCACGTGCCTCAGCCATGTGAAACAGCCTTCCCTGTTCAATATTTCAGGATGTGCTCAGGTCCCAGAATGGGATGTTCTCTGTGCAGCAAGATACAGGTCAGATGGTTTTGAAAGTGGTCCTGCACTCTTATCAGCAAGCCCTTGCAACAAGCATGTTAGAAGGGAGAGGCATCATTAGCTTATAAGGACCAGAGTGATGTGGAGACAGTCCCAGGGAACAGCATGAGCAGGAAAGACCCAGGAGACTGGAGAATACATTAAAGTTTGGTCAGACTCAGGACAGAGATGGATATGGTTGGTAGCCCACTGAATTGTGAGCCCATCAACACTAGGAAAGGGCTCCACTGCTGGCTCCTAGAGAGGCTCCCCAACTTTTACCCCCACTGCATTGTTCAAGATGATTTCACCACCAACGTGGTGAAACCGGAGTCTTTTCAACACCATGGCAGAGACCCAGGTCTCAAGCACCGGCCCATGACAGGAAGCCCTATTTGGACACCAGCTGGGGGGCAGAGTGAGACTCATCCTGGGGAACCTACATCCACTGCCAGCAACAGGGTATTTTCTTCAGATGGGCAACCAAGCCAGCCAATTCTTGCCTAGGGACCCCCTTGCCTAGAGCACCCAAGCTGTGACCAATGCTGCCTGCACACACCCCCAGCCCTGCCCATTCTTAGCCCAGCCACACCACTGTACTGCTCTACCACACTCAGCCCAGCCCGATCCACAGCAGAAGTTTCTCCCCATCCCCACTCCAACTCTCCACCCAAGCTACCTGGAAGAAAGAAGCAGGGTGGCTTATCACTTCCTACATCACCAGCACTCAGCCAGGTGATTGAGGTGGTGACTTGGACAATGCCATGGCTGTCTTGCCCAGCTGGTGGGACATCACTTGTGAAATGCATGATGTCACATGCACAAGATGTGTCATTTGCCTATTTCCAAACCTTCCACCTTAACAGGTGGTGTTCAGCATAGGCCAGCATGCCATTGATCCCACTAGCTCTAATTCTGGGTCCAGTAATCCCCAGAGTAGTGGAAGACCTGGGGAGAGGGCCCTCAATTGCCCCAATGAGAGACCCTGCCCATGGTAGAGGGGAGTTAATGTCACCCTGTTCTGGACATGTGCTACAGGAAGTGGTCTCCTGTCCAATCACTTGGACATTTCTCCTTCTCCCCCTCCCCAAAAGCCAGAGTTACACCAGCCAACATTACACCATTGATGGCCAGTGGCTGACAAGCATGCCAGCAGAACTCCTAAAGGTTCTAGGAAGTTACTGCAGGCTGGGAGTTTCCCCAGCAATCCTCAAGGGGACACGGTTTAGTCTGTCTTTTCCTTCTGCTTTCTTAATCCAGGAGCAACCCAGCTGAGGGCAAGAGACTGGCTCCTCATTGACAGCCACAGGCTTCTGTGTCCACTTAGTCACTAGTGGAAAGTGACTTTCACAGCAGCCACCTTCTCACTGTGTGGGGAGGAGGAGTGTAGTGGCATTTATTGAAATCCATTACTAAACAAAATCCAGCCTGGGTAATAACTTAGCTTAGTGCCCAAATCACTTGAGCACTCCTGATTCCTCACGCCCATAGTCATGGGCTTGGGTCTTTTCCCCACACCCCAGATAAGTCTGTTACTTTAGATTAAGCAAGCCCCCCCCAACCAAGAAGGCTCAGTGGTAGTGATCCAAGATCAGGTTAGAATCCAACACTGTGCTGGCTCAGGCCTCAGCATGGGCCCACTGCTGCTTTACTCCATAAGGCAGGCCCCTCTGCATCCCTAGGCTGGCTAAGAGTAGGACATTGCTGCAATGTTGCTTCATGTTACAATTTCACCTGAAGCATGGTGGTTGCCCGTGCATGGGAGGAGTTCTGCAGTGTAATGGCAACAGGAAGCAGCCCAGCTTCAGGGCCTTTGGGAGCAGCTTCAGCAGTGGCAAGAGACACTTAGTTTCTAGATCACCCCATATTTTAAATATCCTGAGGGGTCTGACTATGTCAGAGGCCAGAAACAGCTTGACCCCCAGCAGTAAGCCTGGTACAGAGACAGGGCATTACTCAGCATTTCCCCTCCTCCCACAGCATTGTGGGAAGCCTGGGAAGTAATCTGTGGCACTCTCCCAGGCAAGAATCGAGAGCAGTCCTCTCCTCAAACAGCTAGAGAGCAGCCGAGATGTACTGTTGCCCGTCCATCATGGCACTCAAGAGACCAGCAGGCGCTGAGGCAGGAAAGCCCTACATTAATCGCTTTATATACAATACAAAGATTTTGAAGCCCATTGGAGCAAACAGAGCCCTACAGACCAAGGTTGTCCAAACATCTGTAACTCCACCTCCCTGGATGGTTAAGTGAAGTTTTTAGGAAGCCTTGCAATCAGAGCACCTCAGCAGGGAGCAAACTCCCTTCCAACCCTATGTGCGACTTGAAGATTTGGTTTCTTGGTAAGTGTTGATTTCACCAGACAAGCTTAAGATATTTCCCTTGGTAAATGAAATTTACTGCTAAAGCAGAGACAGAAAGCACTACCTGAACTAGGAACTTGATTTAAGACTATTTGCCAGACACTCAATGCAATCTAGGTTTGAATTGTTAAAGCTTTCACTTTTTGAATTTCAACTGTCATTAAGTTGTATGAATGCCCTCCCCCAACTGAAAAAAGTCAAAAATAAAGTCAGTTATGAGACAATCAAGTTGTGCCAAGCCCAGTTCTAGAGTAGCATCCATGTGCCATATAGGCTGTCACAAGAGGACTGGATAGGAAAGAGGTCAGTATAGACAGATTCTCTTGGCTTTGCTAGAGTTCTGCTGCTAGCACTGGAAGTCAGTGGAACAGAGTGTGGTTCTAAACATCAGCTGTGCCTCCTCTTAAGGCCCAAGGTGCTGTGTGCCCAGGGCACAGCTGCCCTGCCCACAAGGAAGCAGTGCAGGACTTGTGTGCTGCTAGTCCATCCCGGTCACAGGAGATCCGGCCACTGCACATGGCTGCTGTTTTGCAGAGTTGTGTCAGCTCTGGATGAGATGCAGCTGGGGCCACTTGACGATAGCCGGATGGAATGTTGTGAGGCAGCGGCCTGCTCTAAAACCCGGGACTTATAAGGCTCGAGTGATGCAAGGAACATGGGGCTTGCAAAACAAAAACGGCAGGAAGGGAACATTTGGAATCTTAACCATGAAGATTACAAATAGTACATTTGCTGGCAACCTAATCTTTCAGTCCCAGATATTCTAGCAGAGCCTGTTAATGTCAGGAACTTAGGCACCATGTTAGAGAGAGCAGATTTGGAGAGTCTGAAATGGAGTGCCATACAAAATGCAAACATATCAAGTAGGTGGTCACTGTCCCCTTCTTGCCCCCAGTCTGTTGCATTCCTCCCCTCTTTAGTACTTTGCTCTTTTAAGAGCCAGACTAAAGCAACTAAATGAATCAAACCACATGTCCCTGTAAGTTAAGTCTTTCTATAGCTTGAGGTCGGAGTCATAGCAACTCTGGTGTGGTTTGGTTAGGAACAGGAGTCATGCCTTAAATCCCAGTTTCCTGCTCTTTATAAAGGGACTTCTCTCACCTATGGACTGAGTGCCTGGAGAGCTGCAGAACCTTAGCTGCCAGCTCAGGATGAGTGAATGAAGCCTGTGGCCCAGCAGACAGTGGCCTCAATTTAGAAGCTCAGTGGAGAGGGAAGTCACACCCCAGAAGCATGCTGTTCGGCCCGCTTAGAGGCCAAAGAGGGAGTCAGGTGACCTGATATGGCCCAGCTTAGTGGCAAGCCCCTGCACACAAGCAGGCTTCTCCACAGCACTAGGTCTGTGGCCTATATGGCTGCAACAGCAGGCACTGCTTCAGCCTGGAACCTCCCAACTCAGATGAGCTTGAAGCTACCAGCTAGTCATTCAGTACTGGCCTCCTCCCTTCTGAAGAAGGAAGGTGCTAGGTAGCATCAGGTAACACTGCTGCGAGGCAGAGTTCTTGACTGCTCCTAGTCATTTAAAGACAATGGCATTTGGTGGGGGGTGCCCCCCATTCAGCCACATGCCATCTTGGGCTGGTGACTGCCAAGCTGAACTTCCTGATAAATGCAATAAACTGAGAGCTACTTAAGACAAGAATGGGAGGGACCAGTTTACACAACTGCTATGCATGGCTGAACATCTGCTGTGCTGCACCCCAGAAGTGGCCATACTACTGAAGTAGGTAGAGAAACATCCAGTGTATACCCCATAGCAGTGCCGCAAGAGGGGAGTGCAGCAAGTGATTTCATTGGTTCACCCCTGCTATCCCCAAACACCAGATTGCCAGTGACATAACCAGGATCCTGACAAGCATTTGGATTGGTTTTTGAAGCAGAGTTCTTTGTTTGTCCTCACTGTGACCCAGTTGCCTGAAGAGAAAGGGGGAAGATTTAGGTTCCCAGTGTGCCGTACATTGGGGAGGGTGGTGAAGCCTCATTCTGAGAGCTCAAGGAGAAGAGATCCCTTCCCCCAAGACTGCACCATCCAGCTGTGGTGGTACAGCAGCCCACCCTCTCTGCTGGCACACAGGGAACCAGACATGCTCAGCCTGGCACATTCAGCCACTACGACTCAGTCAAGCCTTTCCGCCCAGCCAAGCATGACTGACATGAAGTCATGGATAAGAATGACAGATGGAGTCAGAGGAAGCCCATGCCCGCCTGCCCCCCCAGGAGTGTGCCAGTATCTGGGCCCCACAGTAAGTACAGCAACGACTCTGAAAGGGAAGAGGCATGGGGATGGAGGCTTGAGTGTTTATGAGAGTCAGGTTTACAGTGGCAGCCATTGAGAGCAGATATAAATACAGCTGTGCTGGCTACAAGACAGAACCATGTGCATGCACAGGGGGATGTTCCCCTGCCTCTTCCAATAAAGGCTGTTTAAAGGCTCCTATTCAAGCATTTCATCCTCCTGCACATCTGGGTGGAGGAGTGGTTCTAAAACTGGGTTTTAGCCCAGCCACAGTGGGGCCAAGCAGGAAGACAGCACTGAGCTAACTGGGAAGCGGAGACAGACGTGGGTTTCTGCCTGAAGGAGCAGGAAGCCTACAGCTGGAGATTAGCTTGGTGCACCAGGCTATGCACCCCGAGATTACACTCACTGGCCTGGACCGGAAAAGCCTTGCGGTGCAATTGCCCAGCTCCAAGCTAGTTTACTGCTCTGCTAGCCCAGCTCCCCTCTTTGGGGCAGCCTGGGGATGTGTTTTGGATATTGTAGCAGATGCGTTAGCAGCCTGAGCACCTGCCAGAATAGCACCTTTTCACCAGCAATGCAGTCTGTTCAGGGAAAGCCAGTCTGCCATTTAAACTGAGAGCCCATTTCCATGGATTAGCCCAGCCAGCTGGACAAGCCTGCCATGAGATGTTCCTCCAGAGGACAGCTGCTCGAGTCCCAAGCACTCATGGCTACCTGAAAGTAACTGTTGGAGTCCAGCAAATATACGATCAATCCCAGAAAGGCATAGCCTGTTCCTAGGCCAGCCAGAGGCATTGTTAGCTGCGAGTGCTTCCTCCCTGCTTTACTGAGTACAAGGGTTGAACAGAGGCAGCTAGAGAATACGGAACAGTCAACATCTTGAAGGTCACTCAGCCAGTCCTTTGCTAGTGTTTATTGTACATGGGGACATACCGCTGCTTGGATTTTGAAGCCTTGTGTCAGTGCTATGCGGCTGGAGCAGAGAGCTTCTGCACAGGTACTCACAGGGAGCCAGCTGGGGAAAGGTTTCCTCACACTGAGGTGTCACATGTCTCCAGTGGTACTAGGGCAACTGGGCCTTTTATTAAACTGGTGTCAAGGCCAGAGATTGTAGCTCACAGGGTCACCTTGAGCCATGGGACTTTCCTCTCCAGGTAGCTTGTTTAGGAGGCATGTACAAAGTTCAGTCCAGGTCCTAGTAACTGCACCCTCAGAACTACAACTGGCATCGCTTGCTATGGTAAGCGAGGACAAGACTGAACTGCACACCCCTACAGGAGGTTCTGGGTCAGGGAAGCCTGCGCAGCACGTGCTGTAGCTGTTCTGGGGGAACAAGAACATCTGTATCTGTGTGTCAGCCTCCCACCTTCCAGCAGCAGCAGGAAGTACATTAGGTGAGCCTGGAAGTCAAGGGGCAGCCCTAGTTGTGTGCCTGATCTGCAGCTGCAGAGAGCACTGGCTTTACCAGCACCTCTGCCTAGCTTATACCAGGCCTATCACACCTAGAAGTTTAGCTTGAGGAACCCACATGAGCAGCTGCAGGTACCCTCTCTAGCATCCACAAGGAGCTGGCCTCCTTGAGGAACACCTGCTTAGCTCCCCCAAGCAACAGGTACTCCTGTTTTCCCTTCCAGCTGAGGTCCCTGCCAATCACATGCAACCCAGCTGGCTGCTCAGCCCTGCCAGAGGCCTGGGTGTGCCAGGGCTGCTCAGTCCTGACACCCTGCCAGAGGCCCAGGTGGGCCTCTCACTCCCAGACTGCCCTTTCTGTTGGAGTGGACAGGCCTTGCTCCTAGACTGGCTCTGCATCATCCTTTGTGATGCAAGGCAGGAAGAATTCCAGATCTCCAGAGCCATGGATCTGAGGAGCTGCAGGGGTACAGAAGTCACCTGAAGCACCAACAGGCCTGTGAGCATCCCCACAGCCCCTAGGGATGTCTTGCTCCACTCCACCAGATGAGCTACCAAGTTCCTGTAGTCTTGGCTTCTGCAGTCCTAGTACAGCAGGAAACAAAGGACACCTCTGGGAGGAGTTTAGTCCAGCCTTTACTAGTCCCTAGTTTGGGTCTGTGCTGCTAGAGGTGGGTCTATAGGCAGCACAACTCCAGTACCAGCACATGCCAGGGGCTCCTGACTTCAGCCAGCATCTGTGCTCTGACCCTCCTACTGCTCCAGAGGCAGGCAGCAGCCTGTGGCAAGACATGGCGAGGGAATGAGATAACCTCCCAATGCAGACATGAGGTGCTGAGCACAAGTGGCACAGGCAGGCAAAACAAACCAAGAGCAGGAAGCCCAGGAGGAAGAGTCTGGAGGCTAATAAAGCAAGTGATAAGTTAGGACAGAGCAAGGGGGAAGGGAAGGGGCAGCACTAAGAGAAGCCAGTAAAGAACACAGCAGAGGGGAACTGCTCCCCACCCCTCCAGCCCAAGGGAGCCCTGGAACAGCCTACCATAAAGGGTGGGGACAAGAGGGCAGCCTTCCCCTCCCTCAAATCCAATGTACACAGCACCCTCAGTGTACCCATGGGCTTAGGGGACAGCAACACTGCAGTGGGAGTGGAAGTAATGGCTGCACTTGTAGGCCTACCCAAGCTAGATTAAAACTAGCGTGAGTGTCTACATGTGCTGCAGGCACACCTCTGACCCAGGCCCTCTACCACAGGGTTACTTCAAAGCCCAGTCAACCCACCTATTGCTTGTTTGGGGGACACGTTCAAGGACAGCTCTGGATCCTGACCCTAGACAACTGTTTCTGGAGAGACCAGGAGGAGCCATGGCTGGCCAGACACACTAAGGCATTTAAGGAAGAGGCAGCTCTGCAGCCATTTTGGAGTTGTTCCATCTCCCCTCCCCCTGCCTCCCCAACCTCCAAGGAGGGAGTAGGGATCGAGGGTGCCACAGGCTGGTAAGGAGAACCTCTGACCTGGAGAAGATGTAAATTTAGGCCATGCCATGTTTAATACCTAGTGTTCTTGTGGACTCAGTTCCAATGACTGAGTGTTTAGATTGAGATTATCCAGGTCAGACTAGAACCGCAATGGGCTGTTCTGGCCTTGCTATCAATGAAGACTCAAGAGGGTATCCATGCCAAAGCACAGCTGGTAACTCCAGCATACTGGGTCTATCTGCCCCACACAATGACAGCTCTGCCCAGTCCAGGAGCAGGCAGATACCTAGCTACCTACACCACATTGGACAGCCACACTGGAGATAACACCCCCAACAGGATGGAATGAGAACCACTCTGAAAGGGAGCTGCAATGAAGAGGCTGCATTCCCCTGACTGGTCACATAGCTCTCTAGCCAAGCTTGGACTGAGTCTGCACAGACTCTGGGAGCTTCCTTCACAGGCAGTTGTGGGGATTCTGCTGCATCTCCCCCTCTAAGACCAGAATATCATGCACCTTTGGGATCCTCCTCATCCCAGGAGTCCCTAGTCCCAGCTCACAAGCTTGGCTGCTGACTATGCTTGTAGTGCTCTCCAAGCCAGCATGGTGCAGCGGGCAGCAGGAGTTCAAGACAACTCCCTCCTGGGACCCATTGCAAAGCTCTTGGCCAGTTACGGACAGGATCAGTCCAACCCCCCCACACACACACACACACCCACCCCATGTGAATGGCAAGGCATGTAGCCAGCCATTGACTTGGGGGAGTCATGTGACAGGGTCATCTGCCTTTAAACTTTGAGCCTGGTCCTATGAATGGAGCCAAAGAAGAAGCTTCCAGGTAGTACTCCTGTGTCGGGCCTGCACAGTGGGGCAGTTCAGCCTTGACCCTGACAGCTGCCAGAATCACCATCATTTGGGCTTCCCCTCCCTCTCTACTGCAAGGGATTTCACCTTGAGTCATCCCACCTACCTCCCCACCATCCCCTGCCTTAGTCAGCAGCCTTGGAGACAGGAGGCTTGGTGAGGGCTTCTTGATCCCAGACCAGTCCACTCCATTCATTCCACACAGGCCATTGCTAGGCCAGGCAAAGGTCACTCATTGCCTGCAGCTCTGGCCCCATTGCCAGAGTTCCCAGGGGCGCCTGCTTCAGTTGTCCCCACCCCCACCATGCTGCATCTGCTGCTCACCCTGCCTTCCAACTGAAAGAACAGTTGGCACTACCTCAGCCCCAGCACACTGGCTGCAGGGGGCACCACCAAGTGGCTGTGCTTGCCTAGGGCTAGCTCTGGCCTTTAAGCCACAGCCAGTATCTATGGGGAACATTCCTCCGCGCGCCCCCCCGCTCCCCCCCCCAGGCCAGAAAAGGGTGGGAATTAGACTCTGTAGAAGTTTCCCCTAGTTTCACCTTCCAGGCTGGCATCACACCAATTGGCACTTATATGGCCATCACTACAGCACAAGCACCTCCCAGGTAATAAAGTGGTGGTTTACAAGTGACACCTGAAGGAGTGAAACTACAGTAGAGTAGAGGTTTTTGCAAGTGTGCCTAAGTGGGTGTGGCTGGCTGAGTGCCAAGTGCCAGCGAGGACAGAGCCCAGGAGCAAGTTCAGTTCTTCAGGGCAAGGTCTGATCCTTCAGCAGTGACACTCCCTCATTCTGTCTGTTGCACTAGCCACCTCCTCTCAGTACACAGGATTGGTTTTGTCTCATGTAAAATGCAGTTACCCCTTCCCACCATGCCCAGGGGCTGGTCAGATGGCACTGCCTCTCCTTTTACCTATAAAGGTCACCAGCATCACTTCCTGCAACAGCTTGGGTTTTCCTTGGTCTCCCATCCAAATGGGATCACACCTGACTGATGTGATGATCACATGATGTCAGACTGGTGGTATGGCTACATGATAGGTGTCAGAACATGGCCCACCTGAACCTGTGAATGTCAATGCTTTCCAGATAAAGGTAGCAATTTGGGGTCTGACAAAATATTTGTCAGTACATGTTTGTCTGGAAGCAATTACCACTTTTAGGACCCTTATCCAGCATTAAGGTTGTTTCTCTCATGTCAGCAACTTCCTGTGCTGAAAAGGCTCTGCATGATGGAGTCACATTCCATCCTGTCAGGGGAGATTGTTGGTAACCTAGTGCACATTTACCTTCCAAGACCAAGCTCTAGGTAAGAGGAACCAGATTTCAGCTACCTCGTTGTTTAGATGTAGAACAGTAAGAGGGAGGGAGGGGTCTTTCTTTCTGTTGTATGCATATGGTATCTTTATAACATAGGAGCTTCCTTGCCTTCTGCAGAGACAGCTACCATTTTATGTGTTTCAGACCCAGAATGAGCCAGTGCCATGTGACTTGTTTTCCTGATCTGAAAACACATGTGCCTTTTAGGTGAGAAAGTAATTAGATTCAAATCTAATGATTCATCTGAATCAGTGCATAACTTTAGAAAGCAGATCACAGGTAAGGCTTGTTGAAGTCTGAGATTAGATATTCAATTCTTCCTTGTTAGAACACTGAAGTGGCAGCTAAGCCAGGAGGTCCTATTTACCTGTCTGTTGTATACAGAGATAATACCTCTAACATCAGTGGGTACCACATTTAAAACTGGTCAAGACTGTGGAACTCACTTCCACTAGATGGAGGCCAAGAGCTTAGCAGGGTTCAGAGGTCAAACAAATAGGGTAATTCAGGTACATAAGCTAGGGCAGACATTTGTCAGCAATAAAGCCTCCTTCAAGGTAGAACCCAGCCATTAAGTGATGTGGAGCAAATTTATAGATGCCAAGGCCAGAAGAGGCCATTGTGATCTAGTCTGACCTCTTAACACAGACCAGAGACCTTCCGCAAAGTAATCCATAGAGCAGATCTCTTGGGAGTAATTAACACAGGGGAAATATTTCCCTATTACAGGGGTTCTTGTGCCTTCCTCTGACAAGTCTAGAACTTGTCAAAGCTGACAGACAGGTCCGTATATTTTATATTTCATTTGCTTGGGCACCATACTGAAGGCTAGAGACCAGAGTTCTCATTTTAAGCTACTATCAGGTTGGCTCCAGGCACCAGCAAACCAAGCATGTGCTTGGGGCGGCACATTCAGGGTTGGCATTCCAGCCAGCATTTCCCCCCTGGCTTGGGGCGGCAAAAGCCTAGAGCCGGCCCTGACAGCAGCAGCGTGTCCTGCATGGGGGTGCCCTGGGGCCACTGCAGTTTGCATCTGGTAGCAGCACTGCAGCTGGGGCTGGGCGAAGCAACCCAAGCCACCCAGGGACTGCAGCAGGGCAGCCAGAAGCAGCAGCAGGGCCATAGTGGGGACTGGTGCCTGAGTCCTGCTCTCTGGGCTACCCTGCCCCTCAGCCCTCTGCCGGGTGGTCCCCCAGCTCTGCCCTCCTGGGTCCCAGCCAGTCCTAGAAGCAGGAGCCCCAGCTGGAGGGACCCTGAGCTGAGGTGTGGCCCAGGAGCCCTGCTGCTTACCCTGACAGCGCAGGACCAGCTGGAGGCGAGGGGGGAGCGGGTGGAGTCAGCACTGGTGGGAGGGGGTGGGGAGAAGAGAAGCCCAGGGCTGGGGCAGCAGGGAGTTTGGGGGGGGGGGGGGGGAGGAGCCCAGCACTGGGGTGGCAGGGGGAGCCAAACATTTTTTGCTTGGGGTGGCAAAAAACCTAGAGCTGGCCCTGGCTACTATGATTCTACATGCCTACTTTGAGAGCAGGCAGCCGTAGCTGACTGGGGGCTATAGGTGCGCAGTGCCTAGGAAGGGTCAGACAGCTATAGCTTCAGTACATAGTTATGGATTAGAGGCACAGCTGTGGTCTAGGCCCATCAGTTTCACTTTTGCATTCGGAGCTGTGGTGCTTGGTGGCAGACTCAAGGAGGTTTAGGATTTGATAGTGCTCCCCAGGTGTTGAGAAGGGGCCACTGTCACTACCAACATGACAAGCAACATATGGAGGAGGAAAACAGAGACCCCATTTAACTGCATGGAATAAGAGTGCTTTGTTTGAGACAGAGGCCAGCAAGGAAAGCTGGTTTGCATGACAGTGGGAACCTAAGCTATATTTCCCTAAGATGCATAAGGAGACACCGGAAGAGTTGTTTCCTCTAACTTCGAAAAGAATCCCCAGACTCTGATCTGACAAAGGGAGTGATCTGTGTTAGCAATAGCAGGCGTTTGGGTGAGAACAGCCCTAGAGCTAGGCTTTTTATCATAAGATGTTTTGTTTTGAGGGGGGGTGTAATTAAGGCTACACTATCCATCTGGTCTGTTGGAGATTTGTCCAAAAGAGGCAGAAGACTGGGTTTTAAACCCAGGCAGTACAACACCCAGGCATCTGTATCCATGTTCTAATAGTGTTTCTCAACCTGGTGGTTCTGACCAAAAAAAGGGGTCTCCAGGTTACAGTGGGGGCAGGGGTGTCATGAGATGGTATGGTATTGCCACCCTTACTTCTGTGTTGCTGCTGGTGGAGGCACTGCCTTCTGTGCTGAGCAGCCAGAGTGTGGCAGCTGCTGGCCAGGAGCCCAGCTCTGAAGACAGAGCCACCAGCAGCAGCGCAGAAGTAAGGGTGGCATAGTATGGTATTGCTGTACTCCCCACACCCCATTCCCCAGCCCCTTAGCAGTGTCTATTTGGGAATTTTAAATATTGTCACCCTATTTTACACTTTTCAAAGGGCTTCAGTGCCTTTGACTGCAGGGATAATGATTACATGCATCATTTAGTGCTTTGAGTATGTACAGTAATTTGCTATCACTTCGGGGGGGTCATCACAGCCTGAAATATTTTCAAAGGGGGCCCAGCAAAAAGTTGGAGAACTCCTGTTTGGGTAGCATGGAAGAGCAGGGCCTAGAGATGTTAAGCCATGGAGACTGCTCTAGTGGATGTAACTGGTGCTTGATTGACTCAGCTGGGAGATCACTATAGATCAGGGGTTCTCAAACTGGGGGTTGGGACCCCTCAGGAGGTCATGAGGTTATTACATGGGGAGGTGCAAGCTGTCAACCTCCACCCCAAACCCTGCTTGCCTCCAGCATTTATAATGGTGTTAAATATATTTTTTAAAGTGTGTTAAATGTATGGGGGGGTTGCACTCAGAGGCTTACTGTGTGAAAGGGGTCGCCAGTAAAAAAGTTTGAGACCTACTGCTATAGACAGAGCCAAACTTTACTGGGGTGCTAGACCAGGAAGAGGTGGAAGTGGTCAGAGCATCAGAAGTATGGCAGGAAGATATCATTGGCTAATTGAGAGGCAATGAGAGCTGTTGGGGAAAGGATAAGGAATCAAAGTAGATGGAGCATTTGTGGCCATACCACCAGGAATAGAATTCCAGGACCTGCAATCCAGGCACTCAGCCACTGTTCTCAGAGGGCTTTAGTGACCGATTTTAGCTGAATTGGCAGAGATGTTCTTTACAATCCAGGAAGTGAAGGCATAGGCACCATCCTGGCTCTATGTATTCCTACCCTGCTTGGGATGCAGCAATTGAGAACAGGAAAGCTTAGTACAGGTGTTTATTGCAGTAGTGCTCAAGGGCTGACTAACAGGCCCCATTGTACCAGGCACTGTACAGACAGGCTCTGCCCTGAAGAGTTTATAATCCAAGTAGACAAAACACAGCATAGGAGGAAAGGGGTACAAGACAAGCAGAGTGAAAACTGATGGCAGCTACTGTCACTAGCTATTCAAGTTCTCCATAGTAAGGATGGGGCACTGAACAACAGTCCAGCGTTGGTCAATTTCAGAAGAGTAAGTTTTGGAAAGTACAGTACATCTGGAGAAAGTGAAAATCCACTTGGGTAGAATGCAGCTTAAGCATACAGAGACATAACTGAGGTCAGACCAGTTTCTCTAAAAGAGGAGAGACCAAGAACAAGAGCTGGCCAGTGTGGTTGCATGAGGACTACTCAAAGATTAAACAGGAGTCTTAGCAAATAAGAGCATCTATTCTCATCTCTTACCAGCTGGTGAGTGTTAAGTGTGAGCTCCCCGCCAGCCCCATTACATCATGGCTAGGAAGAGTGGTTGAGTTTAGGTCAAGCTTGGCTAGAGTGATCTAACTCAGTCCTTTTCTAATGGAGACAGAGCCAGCCTGGGAGGTGGAGACCAGAAGGACTTCAGCAGGAAACTGGATTCCTGTTGAATTCTCATGCAAGGTATCTGCCATCCTAGCCAGAGGCTGGATGTAGCAGATGAGTCTCTTCAAGAGGATTCCAGGGACAGATCCCTTGGCTTCTCACCAGGTCTCTGCCCCAACCTCACAGGTGCCCCACATGCCCTCTCCCCTCCTTTATATTTGCTGCAGGCTAGGAGCTGTATGGAACCTCTTGTAGGTCTACTGGCCATCACGGCTGTGAAAGTTAACTCCCACCCCAGGGAGAGGGCAAGGTGACAGCCATCTAGCAAGTAACACTGTTTAGAACAGCATTGCAGTTGACAAAAGAGGGGGGGGGGGAAGATAGCTCAGTGGTCTGTGCATTGTCTGCTAAACCCAGGGTTGTGAGTTCAATCCTTGAGGGGGCCACTTATGGATCTGGGGCATAATCAGTACTTCATCCTGCTAGTGAAGGCAGGGGGCTGGACTCAATGACCTTTCAAGGTCCCTTCTAGTTCTAGGAATAGGATATAATAATAATAATAAAGAGGATTGATTGTAAGTCCCTGCTCTGGGGTGCTCTCCTGGTTCTGTTTGTACAGCACCAGACACTGGGGTCCTGAGGTGCTAGTGCAGTATCAATAAGTTGCTGTGTTTTGTTTACTTGTGTGCCAACATCCCAAGCAGCAGTGCTACTTACTAGAGCACTTTGTTTGCTGAGCCAAAGTTAGTGGCTGGAAGAAGGGCTGTAGAGACAACTTTGCATATCAGTTAGTTCAGAATAGCTTGGCATGTGGACTGATGACTGGCTTAGACATGTAAACAAAGGATAATGATAAGTGGCAGTGTATCAAGTTTGGGGAGGTGTCTGGTGAGGTAGGCCAGGGACTAGTGTGAGGCCCTGCTATTTAAGCTTTCCATTATGGCCAAGCAGTGGGAGAGAGGGACACATTAATAAGATCTACAGAGGACACTAATCAGGAGAGGTTGTGAAAGACAGGGACCTTGAGATTAGGTGCCAGTGAGGTTAAATTTGAGAGTGACACAGACAAGTGCCAAGTGGGAAGAAGGAGAATAAGCCAAGGTACGTGTGTGTTCAATGAGAGGGACATACTGGTTTTGCTGAGAGGCTTAAAGGGTGGTTGTGGATGCCAACTTTGATAGGAGTTTACAGTGTGATGTGGCAAAGAGACCAAATTACCCATGCAGAGGCACGTATCTAGGAATAGAAGTTTGAGGGCATTCTGAGAAGAGCAGAGCACTCAGGGCAGTAAGGATTAGATCTGAGTGAAGATGCTAGATAACATACTGCTTGCCTCACCAGTGACAGGGAAGAGGTCCTAGCCATATTCCAGAATTCAAGTGAGCCATGGTTCAACATTAGCAACATTGAAACTGACTAGAATTCTAGTCAGTTTCAAGACCCCAAATTCAAAGTCATGTCAAGCCCCCTACTAGTTTTAGTCACTTGTTTAAGTAGATCTTTCCCCTACTGATGTGAGATTCCCTGCTGCTTGGGGTGGGTGGGGAGGGGGTAATTGGCTAGACAAGAGAAATGAATCTTTCTATAGCATGCTGTCAAATACACATGGAGAAAAGAAAAGTTCCCTTCCACTCACTCAGTCACCCAAAGTGTTTGCAACACTAGGAGGAAAGACTTTAGTCCAAAGCATGAACTGAGATGGCCATGTCTTCTTAGAAGGATGCAGCTACAAGAAGGGAGAGGAATTTGAGTGATGCAGAGAAGTCCTGTGTAACAAGGAATTATGGGAAGAAGAAAGGGGAAAATGTCTAACACACACAAGGACACAACCTGACTGGAATGCTCTTCCCAAAGAAGCAGTTCAAGCGTATAGCTTTGGGAATTAGGCAGCTACATCCAACAAGGAAGAGATGTACTCTAGGAACAAGACTGCTTGGGAGGGGCCAGGTGTCTTTGCATAGAAGCCCTCAGCCTTTTCCATACCATGGCTCTCTACCCTCGGACCAGACCAGCACCCCCTTTCCATGGATCAAGGACACTCACTCCCATTAGAAATGACAGGGTGGCCATGACCCCCACCTTTTATACAAGCCTGTGCAGCTCTACTGATTTGTGGATTGCAGATGCTGCTCCCCTTTGTGCCCTTCCCTCCCTGCCCCCCTGTGGGCATGCACAGCAGCCCCCCTCTACTGGAGGACCAGGATGAGAGCATGCCAAACAATTGTTTTATTCACACCCCTTTGCTCTCACCCTGCTCATGGTGGACAGACATTGAAATACAGTTGAGACTGGCTTTCTTGGAAGAGTCTAGTCCCATCCTAGTACCACACATCACTGTTGGAAGGGCCAGGTGTTCCTACCTTCCCCATGCAATAGCATATTGTCACAATACCGGCATATATCCAAGGATAGTAGAGCTTCAAGTCTCCACTTTGCTAGTCCACCAGCCAATAGCTCTCAGCAGGGCAGCAATAGTAAACCTTACTCCAGCATGAGGACTGATAGCCTGACAAATTACCTTGCACAACACTTACTAGCATGCTATGGGGTGCACTAGATAGTAGTTGAAACAGAATTACACCTAATTAAGTGACCCAGGATCTTGGGTTTCACTGGGAAGTTCTGCAGGTCAGCGAATAATCAGATCAAAGATTTGCAATGGGTTTTCCCAGGCATTAGTGCCTATTAGTTAGGCTGTACTGTAGCAGATTCTCACAGGCAGTGCTGATCAACTGCTGGTAATAAACCCCTTCCTTTGTTACAGAAGCATTAACTGGACTAGCTTGGCTAATTAGGGGTAAGGGAAGGAGAGGGGAAACTAGGAAAGTGCCAAGCAGGGGGAGACAAACCTGAAGTTAAACCCATGACTAGAAATCCAGGCATGCTACAAAATGCCGCTGCTGCAGCCACCACCATATCGCCAGCTGTACCAAGGCACTAAGTATTAGACCCCTCCTCTCCATCTAAACCCTTAAGAAATTCTATGGAAAAAGAAAAGTCACCACGCTGTTCCTAGACAGTGCTTTGAGCCATCTCACTCCACTAGCCATTAACATCTTCCCAACCCACTTCCTGCCGACCTAGGTAAGTGCTATCCTTTGTTCCTGCACACACATGCCCCCCCGCTCCCCAGAACAGCGAGAGGGTGGACAGGTAGCCTCAGCATTAAGGGGTTTTCTTATGTAGCTGTTGAGAATTCCTGATCAAAAGCTCAGCATGCTTCACCAATGTACTGGAAGCATTTTGCCCAATGCCAGGGTGGAAACACAGCCGCCATTCTGCACCAGCAATGCTACACGGCTCCTTGTAGGAGAGTTGGGGGAGGGGATGGGAAGAATAGCATAGCCAACTGAAGCTACCAGGGAATTCATGCTTCCCTCCAGCACTGAGCACTACACACTTACGACGGTTAGCTCTGCACCCAAAGGGCGAGCATCCTTGGGCTGATTTCAGAGAAGTCTGAGCCCCAGGAAAAAGTCAGGGACTGTGCCAAGTACTCTGGTGCAGTGACTAATGGGGACACAGACATTCTGGTAGAAGAAGTGATGGCAGCGACATGGAGGGATTGTTTTCCCTGCTGCCCAGCAGCATGCCACAAGGCAGGAGTCAAAGCAGTGCAGCCATCCGGACACCAGGCTGCACGGTTTCTGTTCTGGGCTTCTCCTGCAGAGAGCAGCATCCCAGGTCGCTCTGCCATCCCTCCCCGCACAGGGTTCTCAGACCCAGCACAAAGCTAACCAGAGTCCAGATTTGCACCTCTAGCCATCAGTGGTCAGGGAGGAGACAAAGAAGCCTGGCAACCCTCTGTGCCCCAAGTGGCTCTTACTCACCCACTATATTGAAAGCAGAGAGAGATCTCCAGCAGAGCATGGCAGCCCTGTTCTGGCCAAGCTGGGGACAGCCCAGGCACACTGCAACCACTGGAAGTCCCCTCAAACCAAGAAGCTAAGGATCCTTGTCCTCATTCCCCAGAGCCACACTCTAGGCTAGGGCTCCTGCACCAGGCAGGGCCAGGCTAGCCGATCTCCCCAAGGTCACGCAGGAGGTCAAGCCAGGCAAAATAGAATGACAAGGAAATGTTCCTGACCTCTAGCTGGCCTGCAACAGTCCTCACACCAAGAAGCCCGTACATTCTCAAGAGGAGAGCAGGAGATGGACCATGCAATTCACACCAGATTGGCAAGCATTTCAAGGCTCCAAGGAGAGCACCTCTCCACACCCAACCAGGCCTGCTTAAACAGCTGCATTTCCCTATGAGGGCCCCTCCATCACCCCAGCTGCATGCCAGGGATTCATTTAATTCTGAGCTGTTCCCCACCCCCAGGAACCCTCCACCTAAGCTTTGGGGTGAACAGGAATCAGGGCTGGATGAAGGGTGTCATCCTTCCCCTCTGGGGGCTGTGAGATGCCCTTTGCCCAGCAATACAAACAGGAATGGGCTGTACTACACCAGCCAGCAGCACTTAGTGTATGCATGTTTTAGGGGTGGGGGTGTAGTTGGGGGGTGGGGGGTTACCAACCTAGCCAAGGTTTCTTTGAAAGAAATCAAACCAGCTCACAGTGGGGCACTTTTCCTGACTTGCCAAAGCTGATGCTCTCAGGTTATGGCAGAGCCGCCCCTACACACACACACACACACTTAAGATCACTTTAAGCACCAAGTAGTGCAAGGTTTTGAATGGTGAAATGGGAGAGAAAATTCTCCTGGCTCGTGACTGGGGTCCTGGAGAATCTGAGGGCCAGTCCCAGCTGAAGGTACAGAAAACTATCCCAGACCAAGAGCCAAACTCAGGGATGGCAAAGGTCAAGCCTTGCCCCCAGCCTCAGACAAGATTGTTCCCAGCCCAACAGCAAGGTACAGCCTTGCATTGGATGCCTGTCCACAGCGCCACAGGAGGGCTTAGAGCAGCTCTGGCTTTCGCTGGAGCAGGGCTCCCACACAGCAGATTTTTAGAAAGTTAGTTTGTTCTCTTTCACTGCTCCACTCGGAGCCGGAAGAGAGCAGGAATCTGACTGCACAGCCAACCGCCCAGCCCCAGACAAGGTGGGCACTGAGGAAGAGCAGGGCTTACATTTCTGGTTGATTTAGACACTTTAGACAGATTAGATAGGGTTAGCCCTGCAGAGGGGAAGTGGGGCATACTTGTAGTAAGCACCTTAGGTGCTCTTTAAGGCTAGCGCGTGTCCCCCTGACAAGGAGTACACACTCAGGTCCCCATCCCACCTAGCTCAAGGCTAGAGAGACCAGGATCCAAATTCCCCATTAAGCCCTACACTCCCCTAGCCAATTTACCACCCCACCCCCAGAGACAGGCAAGGACCCCCAAACCTTCCCTCCCAGCCCCCTCCAAGGAAGGGGGCAAAGCCCCCAGCAGCAGCAGCTGCTCCCCAGCCCCCTACCTCCTCCTCGATGTTGTTGCTGCTGTTACTGTGCTCGCTCTCCTTGTTGAGGTTGCTCATGGCGGGGGTGCAGGGGGCTGAGTGGACGGTCCTGGGTTCTTTGTAGCTTCTTTGTCCAGGGATCGCAGGGCTTCCCCCGGGCTTGGCTCTCTTGGGGGCAGGAGGCTCTCGGGGGAGCTGCGGTCCTGGGCTGGGCTTGGAAATGGTGCCTGTGGGTGACCAACAAACAAAAGGCTCCGGGGTGCAGCTAGGTGCGGAGACGGTGCCCAGGCTGGGTGCCCTGGTGCTGCCCGGGAGGGTGCGGGGCGGGCTGGCCACCGCCCAACTGAACGGGGGTGCGGCGTGGGCGAGGTGCGCGGTGTGGGGGGAAACGCGGCGCGGGGCTATTTGTACCCGGCCGGGCTCACATGGAGTTGGCTGAGGAGCAATTAAGGGAGGGGGAAGGTGCCAACGAGCTGCAGCCGCCGGCCCCGAGTACAGCCCCGAGCTGCCGCCTGCGCCTTTTCAATACGGTCATCAATGGCTCGGCGCAGCCCGCCCGGGCGGGGGGGAGGAGAGGGGGGCTCAGCTGGGCTCCGGCCCGGCCCCTCGCCCTGCATCACCGTCTCCCGGGGAACCCGCAGCCAATCCCCGCCGCCCGCAGCCAACTTTCCTGCCCCCCCCCACCGCTTTTTTTTTTCACGAAAAACTTTTTAAACTTTGATGAACTCGCACGATTGAACTTTCTTAAAGGGCCAGCGGCCCCGTTCCGCCCGGAGCCGGTCCCGGCCCGTCCCCACTTTGCCGGCCCGCTCCCCCGGCTCTGACCGAGCCCCCGGCCCGCTCCTCCGGCTCTGACCGGCCGGCCCGCGCCCCCCACCCACTCTGCTGCCTACAAGGCACCCCCCACCCAACCGGTGCGACGACATCCCCCCTCGCAGCTCCAGCTAGCTTGGAGGAGGGCCGCACAAATAGAGACCGCAGGCGGGGTCACGCTGGATCTGCCGTGGGCCATCGAGATGCTTCGGCAGTTGGGTGTACCAGATGCTTCAGAGGAAGGGAGAAGAGCCTTGTAGAGGGGGTCTCTGCCCCCACCCCCCAGCCTGATCTCCATGGGGAGAGGTTAGCTTAAGCCCTGAAGTAGGGAGTGTCATACAACAAGTGGAGCTTCTCCTATTGTCCCACTGGAGCCTGCTGCATCTCAGCACATCACCTTAGGCACTCACATCTAGCCCCGGGATCCAGCCCTGACGTTTCCCCTCACAAAGACGAGCCTGGTGAGGAAATATCTTTTATTGGACCAGCCTCTGTTGAGGGGAGAGACAAGCTTTCCCTCCAGTGCCACAGTGTCACTCTGAGTACCTTGCCCACACCTGAAGACCCCCGTAGGTCCAAAGCTTGTCCCTCTCCCCAACAGAAGTTGGTCCAATAAGAGACATTACCTCACCCACCTTGTCTCTCTAATATTCTGGGACCCACAAGGCTACAACAACACTGCAGACATTTACACGCACACACACACAACAGATGCCAGCATATTCCAGGACAACAGCACCATCAGAACTCAGATCCAGCATATGGGGGGGAGGGGAGTCTCTATTGAACCAATGGAATTTGCAGGGATGGGGGTTAAATATGGGCTGGATACATGAGGATACATTTTTCCAGTGTTGTTATGCCAGGATGCCTAGATCTCTTTTCTTGGTGCTCAAGCCAGTAGCTAGACTTGTTCTCCATTTAGGCAGTGGAATTCGGGGGGAGGATTTTACCAGACCGCTAAACAATGCTCATCTCTCTAATGGGCCAAGGCATGCCCTTGGGGAGTGGGGAACAGGGGAGATGGAGCAGGAGCAGTTAAGAGGAGAAATCAATATTTAAAAGAGACGAGGATGACTGACTGTGTCTTGGAGCCCTGTGAGAGGAGGATAGTTGGAATTGTCTGCCTTTAGACTGCATGCTCCAGGCACAAGGTGGGGTCTTCCCTTTGTGTGGCTTGTGACGATCTCCTGGTTGTGATTTTTGTTCTTGTGCTTTATTGAGCAATTCAATAAATGTAATTTACCATAAAAGGAAGCCGGAAAGAGCCTTTTGGGGGAATACGCATTTAGATTTCATTGTGCAAATAACCACAAATCAGAAAGGTGGGAATTGTCAAAATTCTAACAAGGTAACGAATCCCTGTGTTTTTCTGTGTTCTCCCTGGGTCACTCAGCGTGGCGCACACTCTTTGTTCATGGAGATGACAATTTTAGTCCAGTTTTGGTCCAGCTCCCTCTAATTCTGCTGTTTACATAGGGAACAAGCCTAGTTGTTGCAATTGCACCAATAAAATCCATTGTGGTCCCACAAATATGCAGATCTGGCACCTGGACCCAGTGAATTTTGACCCTGCCCTGCAAATTCTAATGCCTAAATAGAGAAGTGATGCTGGCTAGTTTTGTGTTTGACTGAAGGGCGGGTGGTACAATAATCCTGTAATTGCTTCTCTAACCTATCCCCCTTATTGGATTTCTCTTTTGTTTAGTTTAGCTGTTCCCTAGGGAGCAAGTAGCTGTGCGATCGCCACTGAGACGCCTTCATTTAGCTGGTATTGCTGTGGATTTACCAAGCCTGCCATAAATGTGTTTGAACCCTCAGCTCCTCTCTTGCCTGCAGAGCAAGGCAACATGAGGATAAAACACCAGAGTCCTGTTCTACATTGCTGCTTCCCCTGCCAGTGGATCTGCAATGGTGACAACATCTGGTCCTAAATTTGTCAGGGTCGACACAGCTCTAGAGCAAGCCCCGGCCCAACTTCAAGGCTGTCTCGGCTTTGTTTTCACTTTTTCTCTGGTGGCTTTTTAACTGTCTCTTGGTTCATGTTGTTGTTCAGGCATGTGACTGTCAGGCAATAGAATCTAGCAAGTGACATGTAGGAGTGGGAGCCAGAAGCAGACATGGCCCAGTTTGTCACCGCAGACAGTGTATTCTGTGAATTTCAGTTGGTGAACTGTCCATGAGAAGGTCATGCTTTGGGGGAATTTTAGTCAACCGTTCAATGAATAGTTTATGTGAACAACTGTTAGCCTATGCTCCTGCACTGTTCACTGAGGATACCCTATTAGAGCTATGTGTTTAGTCCCCAAAGTCAGAGCTTCACAAATTGTGCTCCATAGGATCTGGCTGATCACACAGCGCTGGCTCTTCTTCCTTCCTTCCAGCTACTGAACTGCAGCACAGACCACTACAGTCCATTCAATACCTTCCCATATCACTCTTCCATGGAAGTAATGGCTGCTGTTGGCACACTATTGTACATGGGAAGGGAGTGGATCGGGGTAGTGGTGGCTGGGAATGGAAGGAAGGGTGATGTCTTTGTGAAGGCGTGAAGATGGTCTGTGTGAGCACAGCAGGGAGAGGAGGAGGCTGAGTCATTGTGGACAGCCAGGGTGGTGTTTTGTGGGATCACGGATGTAAGGCCAGGTGATTATGAGATGATCTTTGTATAAAAATGTGATCCAAGAAGTCTGAGTCTCTCTGACCTCAGTCACATGGGAATATCTCTGTTCTCTGACTGGGTGACCTAAGCTTTAGCATCCACTTCCCCGACTGCCCAAAATGAACTGAGTTTCATGACAACATTCAACTTGTTCTACAACTGAGCGCATCTCAGCAGCAGGCCTGGCATTTATCTTCAGCGACTGGTTGGCAATAACATTTTGCTCTGATGAGTGTCCTAGAACTGCTTGCTATCAAAGGCGGGAACAGAGCCAGACAAATTTCCATTCAGAAATCACAATTGTTACCCTATAGCCAGCTAGCTTTATTCCTGCCTTGTGACCCCGCTCTGCCACTGACTCACTGTGTGGCCTTGGCCAGATCACTCACAGCCACATTTTCAACAGCAGCCATGGCCTTGGGGTGACTCCAACTTGAGACACAGGAGGCAGGATTCTCCAAGCTGCTGAGTGCATGCACAGTTCTCGTGGGCACAAAGAGCTGTGGGCATTGAGCACTTCCACAGCTCAGGTCCTACCTGGCTCAAATTGGGTATGCTCAAAATCGGAAATGCTTTTGAAAATTCCACCACCCTCCACTACAGACTAGACTCACCCACCCACGGCTGTCGCTGCAGACCCTCGGGTTTGGGTAAGGAGGTGCTGGAAGGCTGGTCCTGCAGCTGGACGGAGTTATGGTTGTGTTGCACTCGCTGTGGCAGAGGTAGTCAAGCTAATGCAGCGATGTGTGTCTGTGGAAGAGGGAGCAGAAGGCACGGACTATTGGGAACCTCAACTTTTCATTGCCTTGCTGGAGGCTGTTAAGAGCAACCTTAACTCACACGCAGCGCAGTGTTTTTGTGTATTCATTTCCCAGTTATTTCCAAGAGGCAATGACAAAGCAATGACTCCGTTTACCAACATCCAGGTGTCTATGAAATGAGCCCCTGCTAAGTCAGAGATCCTGAGCTTCATTAAACTGATTAGCTGGTTCACAAGTTCTGCCCTGAATCAACTGGACAGTAGAACTGCTTGGAGTTTTTTGAATGTGAAATTTTTTGTCAAAAAGCGTTGCCGTTTTTGCCTGAAAATACTACATTTATTTATTTATTTATTTGTTGCAAAAATGATTTGCTGTTTACATTTGCTTTAAAGACCATTATTTGAAGCAGGGGGAAAATTCATCCAAAAATGTTGACCTGCTCTCCTGTCCAGCTGATTCAGGAACAGAGCTCTTGAGCCATCTGCACAAAGAGACGGATCTTTGCCATAGCGATGGTTCCGTCAGTGCAGAGCAAGCAGCAATGGATTGTCCCACATCCTGTTCTTCTTTAAAATCTTCAGCCAGTTCAGGAGGGCCTGAACAGTTTCACGGAGGCAACAGTTTCTATGGTGAAGATCCTGATTGACAGGAAACTATAATACTTTGGTCTAATTCTGGTTACTGGGCTTGGTGTATGGGTACTGGGTGATGCTGTTGGCCTGTGATACACAGGATCTGATAGTCCCTTCTGGCGTTAAACTCTGACTCTTCGGGCATGTGTACTCTGCAAAGAAAAACCTGCAGCGCCAAGCCTCAGAGTCCAGACAAGCTTGTGGGGCTCAGGCTGCAGGCATAGCTGTGTAGACCTTTCCAGCTCAGCTCTGACACTCTCCCTCTGCAATGGTTTTCAAAGGCCAGGCTCCAGCTCAAGCAAGACAACTACACTGCAAAGCACATCTTCAGCCCGAGCCACGTGAGCCCGAGTCAATTGACCAGGCACTATGGGTTTTTCTTTGCAGTGTAGCTGTCCCCTCTGATCCTTGATGAACCACCAGATATTACTCCTGGCCATCATGAATCAGATCACCACCATTCATACAGATTCAGATTTGATGAAAATCCTAATTTTTTTTTAATTTGGGTTAATTAACAAAATAATGACGTAGCCCCAACAAGCCCACCAAACTCTCACTGGGCTCACTTTTTTGACTTTCTCCAGTTTGTAGTTTTTAAGCCAGTGGGGTTGAAAGATCACGAGACTCAGAATGTGAACTTCTGGGGGACAATTTGTCATTGATTAGAACTCAGGAAATCAGTAACTGGTTCTCTTCAAACTCTTGCAAAAATTCCAGTCTTACTGGGAGATTAGGGGCTGAATATTTGGGGCAGATGCACTGCGTTTTGCACATGCAGTTGAACGCCCATTTTAAGGATAAGCAGAATGCAACCTGAACTATAGTATCACAACAATGGTAGTGGGTCCATTGATATTGCATCACTCATGCAAACTCCTTGCTTTCCACTGGGAGGTTGGAATCCACTGACTCCATTCTCCACCTAATACCCACAATGCATTTGTGCTGTGGCCTCTGCTATGTGTTCTTGCTGGCCCAGCCCTTCCTGTGTGATGTGCCTTCACAGCTGCAGACTATAGATTGCGCTGCCCCAGCCAATGCAGCAAGGAAGCCCAAATGCACTAGGGAGAAACCCAAAGGCCATGTGATGTTCAGGCAAAGGCTTACAGTGATGCCATTACAGGCTCACACGCCAGCAAGTAACATGTAAGCGTTATTGTCAGAGCCACACGAAACATGCAGCTGGGGCAGGGGAGGTGTTTTGTTTCCCGGACAGGGGGGGATCCAGCTCAGCGCAACAGCAGGGGGCACCCATTCAGCTAGTTCACAGCAGATTTGCCTATATTCACTAAAACCAGACTCCTTCAATCAGACCAGCCCACCCTGTGGGCTGATCTTGGTCTAGATGGGCAGATGCAGACAGAAGTACATGTATTAGGTCCAATGCAGTGATTCAGACTGTTCTATATAGCAGGAGTTCTCAACCTTTTTCTTGCTGAGCCCCCCCCTCAACATGCTATAAAAACACCAGGGCCCGGCAGGGAGGGGGAACAGGGGCTCCAGGCTGGGGGGGACCCTTGGGCATACACATAGTTTTACTTCTATTTGGCGAGGGCAAGGGCTGGCGGCACTCAAACCAGCTCCTCACTGCATGGTCCATTAAGGGATCGCCACCTCCACCCCCTGACTCACTCAGGAGGCCACCCAGCCTGTCTGGGCTGTGAAGGGATGCAACCAAAAATATAACTCAAAGTGGGGGACTCAGTTCAAAAAGTTTGAAAACTGCTCAGGGTGCAGGGATAGGGCAGCTAGGGGCTGTGTGTAGGCAGGGGGTTAGCTCAGGGGGTAGCTAGGGGCTGTGTGAAGTGAGGGGTGTAGCTCAGGGTGCAGGGAGGGGGTAGCTAGGGGCTGTGTGGAGTGAGGGGAGTAGCTCAGGGTGCAGGGAGGGGGTAGCTAGGGGCTGTGTGTGGGCAGAGGAATAGCTCAGGGTTCAGGCAGGGGGCTCCCAGCGCAGCTCCCAGCTTCAGCGGGGCAGGGGGTGCTGGGGCTCCCGGCTTCAGCCCCCCACTGCTCCTGACTTGGGGAGGGAGGTTTGCTGGCTTCAGCCCCACATTGCTCCTGGCTTTGGGGATTTTGGGGAGAGGGGCCGCCGGCTTCAGCCCCATGTCACTTCCGGCTTCGAGGCCTTGGGGGGGAAGGGGGAAGGCCAGCTTCAGCCCTGCGCCACTCCCAGCTGGGGTGGGAGGGACCACCGACTTCAGCCCTGTGCTGCTCCAGGCTGGGACACGGGGGCCACCGGCTTCAACCCCGCACAACTCCCGGCTGGGGTTGGGGGGCCACTGGCTTCAGCCCCATGCCACTCCTGGATTCAGCACTGGGGCTTGGGCCACCGGGTTTAGCTGCAGGGCTCTGCGGACCCCAGTTGAGAACCGCTGCTATATAGGGTCTGTGTTTACTTACACAGGTACATTGGGTACAGTATTGTTATACAAGAGTCCTGCTTATACTTGACACAACACAATGATTATGATTATTAGCAGTAGTATTAGAGTACTCACAGCAAAGCTGTAAGTAAGATCAACCTAGTAAGATACCCTGTTCCTAGAAGTTTCCAGGGTAAATAGACAAGACTGACAAAGGGTGGGAGAATAGAAGTTCAGGTAGGCACCAGGTCTATAGGGACTTTTGCACCTGGTGGTTTTTCAGGTGTGTCAGGGCTCCAGGACAATGAAAAGGTGTTTTTCATAGATGACAGTAATGGTCAATGTTCGCTGCATGCTGGGGTCCCCTGCCCATGCTGTGAACCACCAAGGTTGATCTGTACCAGGCTATGCACAGTGGCACAGATTTCACAGGATGATTTGAAGCTGGAGCAAAAGGCTGTGTGGACCCCATTGATTTTGATTTAAATCCAATTTATTTCACGTTAGCTTAAGGCGATGTCCTCACTGTAAAAACAGGTGTGCTTTTTACAGCGAGATAGGTACCTCAAGAGAGCATCTCAGTATGAAATCCTAGTGGAAATGAGGCTCTGTAGTTTTTAACCTCGCTGTGGCTAGTTGAGGTCAGCACTACACCCCCGGCTAGGATTTACCTTGACTAGCTATAGCAACATGCTGGTGTGTCAGAAAGATCGGAAGAATAGTAAGAGGCTAATATGGCTCCCTCAGGAGCTCTTCAATGATCTGAAAAGAAAAGGGAATAAAACAAAAAGTAGAAATGTGGACAGTTGCTATCTAGTTATGTTTGCACTGCCAACATGTCATAGAATCACATAAATGTTATAAGGGACCTCAAGAGATTGTCAAGGCTAATTCCCCCCCTCTGGCACTTCGAGTGCAGAAGGTGGGGGCCTGCAAGGATTCTAAAAATTAATACTGGCCACTCCAGGCTGGTATTAAACTCCCAAGATTACATCTTTTCTCTGACCTTGGATAGGTAGATGCTGCCACCACCCAAGTGCAGACTCCCTTTGAGAGCCCAGGAAGGAGCACTTGGGAATTCTTTCCTGTGGGGTACCCTCAAGCCCTGTCACCCCCGGAAATCAGCTGTTGCCATCAGCTAATTAAACAACGTACACAACCCTCTTAAGACACAAAAATCCAATGTTGTTCTTAAAAAAGGTAAATTTTATTAATTAAAAAAAGAAAGAAAGAAAATACATCTGGAAACTCAGGCTATTGCTAGATTTTAAGAGAGCAACTACAAGGATTAAGCACCAAGAATAGCTTTCTTGAGGTCCAGCTTAAAGGTTACAAGCAAAACAAAAGCACCTGGGGTTAGCACAGAGGAATCCACAAGCCATAACAAAATAAAAGGGATAAACCTAATCGTGTCTTCCTAGCCATTTACTGATCTACTTACATATCTGGGGTTTTAAATGAGTAGTTTCTAGGTCTAATACTGATGATTTTTCATACCTGGCCCAAGCTTCTTACAGCATAGCTGCTTCTCTGTCCTCCTCTCCCCTGGAGAACAACAACAGACAAACAAAAGGGGAGTCTTATTTCAATTTTAAAAAGTTCTAGCCTTCCCATTGGCTCCTTTGGCCAGGTGCCCACTCACTTCCTTTTACCTATGCATAGCAGTGAGACTTTTTAACCCTTTATAGGTAGAGCAATTAGAGAACAGATACTAAGAGGGATTTTATAGCTACTGGCTGGCTGGGTGTCCATAAAAGGGAGCTGCCCTCCCCCCACCATCATTTATAACAGAGGTCATCAAGTCCAGCCCCCTTGCAGACACAGGACCAAGTAAACCTAGATCATCCCTGTGGGTGTTTGTCTAACCTGTTACTAAAACTTCCAATGACGGGGATTCCACAACCTCCTTTGGAAGCCTATTCCAGAGCTTGACTATCTTTATTGTTAGAAAGATTTCCTAATATCTAATCTAAATCTCTCTTGCTGCGGATTAAGCCCATTACTTCTCATCCTACCTTCAGTGGTCATGGAGAACAATTGCTCACCATCCTCTTTATAACAGCCTTGAACATATTTGAAGACTGTTGTCAGGTCCCCCTCAGTCTTATTTTCTCAGGACTAAGCATGCCTGGTGTTTTTAATCTTTCCTCATAGGCCAGGTTTTCTAAATGTTTTATTTTTCTTGTTCTCCTCTGGACTCTCTCCAATTTGTCCACATCTTCCTTAAAGTGTGGTGCCCAGAATTGGACACAGTATTTCAGCTGAGGCCTCATTGTGTAGAGCAGGACAGTTACCTCCAGTGTCTTACATATGACACTCCTGTTAATGCAGCCCAGAATATTAGCCTTTTTCGCAATCACATCACTTTGTTGGCTCATATTCAATTTGTGACCCACTATTACCCCCAGCTCCTTTTCAGCAGTACTAACACCTAGCCAGTTATTCCCGACGGGGTGGGGGGTAATAGGCACCTATATAAGCAAAAGTCCCCCAAAACAGGACTGTCCCTTTAAAAACGGGACATCTGGTCACCCTAAACATAACCTATGTTGTTTAGGAACTAGTTTAAGCTCAATCAAAATAAGTTACTCTTAAACCAAAACCAGAGTATTCACAGAGCCTTTGGAATTACAGTTTGAGTTAAACTAGTATGACTTCCTTGTGTAGACAAGCCCACCGTATTTCTAAAGCCTACATGGAAGAGGCTGTGCTTCCAAACAGTTAAAGCAGGGCCTGGCCCTTTGGGCTCTCAGTTCTGTTGTTGACACTGGCACTGATGCACGTGATGCCACTTTATCTCTGGGTGTCTCAGTTTCTATAAAATATAGGGACAGCACTGCCAGAGTCCGCAATGAGACTTCCTGTATTTGTTAATAATTTAATTATATTGATAAATGTAATAATAATAAAAATATTATAAAATGACCGATATTAATAAATGTAATAACAATAAAACTCAATGAAATGTTTGTAATGTTGTGAGACCTTTGGTGGGAAAAGTTCAGGCCAAGAATGATAAAGCATGACAAGGAAATAGAATGAAAAGTTTAAAGGAAAGAGATCCTTTAATGTTAGGTGCATGTAACATCACTAGGAGCACATCTGGATTCATAGGCAGAGGCTCAGAGACATGTGAACTGGATATTGAGAAGGTGTCTGCACTAGGGAGTGAAATGAAGCCGATGCGGGAGAGCCGAGAGCCTGCCCTGGGATATCACTTGCCACTGCTGGAAGATCCCTGACCACGCAGGTCACTGTTCCCAGCTCCTACCCCGGCAGCCTAGCCACCAAAGCACACACCCTCTGGGGCGCATCGCCCTCTTGGGTAGCTGGGCAAGAGGAGGGTAAGTGTCCAGTCTCAGACCCGTGACTGAGTTTTCCTGATAGACTCAGCTCTATGCAGCACAAAGTCAGCTCCAGCCCCATGGGAGGGAAGGACAGATCCCTTTCCCTTGGCACGAAGCCTGATGGCGTCTCCTCTTTGGGTCCACTATGCCTCCAGTTGGAAGTCCTGGGTCATTGCTGCTGGGCTACCAGCATGGCTAATAGCCAACGAATGGTTACCAGTCTTGGTTATTCTATTCCCGGGATTTTTATGAACATCTGAATAATTCTGTTAATTCTGTTTCCAGCGCTGCTACTGGATGGCTTGGGCACATGGTTTTGTCTCTCTGAAAATCAGTTTCTTCAGCAGTGAAATCACTTTTCCAACCCTCCCTGCACTGTATAAAATGCTTGGGGACCAGAAGGGCCATACAAGGGGCTATTGTACCTGAACTAAGGTACACATGTATGGCTTACCTGTGCACACTGGAGAAGGAGCACTAGGCAGCCCATTCATCACACAACATTGTGCCTGGGCACTGAGCATCCATACGAAACCCGGCCAGGGGGGTGGGATTCAGAGCCTGGACTCTAGCTTGAGCCCAACATCTACACAACTATTTATAGCCCCACAGCCCAAGCCCTGCGAGCCCAAGTCAGCTGACCCCGGCTCTGAGACCCACTGCCGCAGGGTTTGTTTTTGCTGTGTAGACGTACCCTCAAAGGCACTGCGCTGCCTGTGTTATGCTTTCCATATGATCCACTCCAACAGCTCAGCCTCGGCATGGACAAGGAAAGCCGAGACAGACTTTTGGATTTGCCTAGACTTTCTGGCTTGCTCAAGAACGTCACCTTGGCCAGATGCTGCCACGAGGCAATTGTGCGGGCAAAGCAGCGCTAGGCTTTGAGCACCCTTGAACCAAGGCAGCAAGATGTCACCTACCCACAGAACCTGATGAAAAGCAAGCCAGGCCACCAGTGCACAGCAGCCTGATATTTCACATTGACTCATGGCCAGCACTGGGAATGTTTCCTTTCAAACATGCACAAGCCAAATCCATCCTGTATCTGCACCTGCAGGGAAGGAGGAAGGATGGTGCAATGGTTAGGACACTACCTTGGGATTTCAGAGTTCAATTCTTTGTTCCATCACAGACTTACTCTGTGCAAGTTACACCGTTTCTCTGTGGCCCAGTCCCCCATCAGTAAAATGGGGACAGTAGCATTTTCCTACTTCACAGGAAGGCTGAGAGGATAAATACATTGAATACTGTGAGGTGCTCAGAGACTACAGTAATGGGGGCCAGATAAGTTCCAAAGATATCTAGAAATAGGGCTATAATTAACCAGCCTCCATGGAGAAGTCAGTTGTGGGGCTAAAACCTGCAGCCTCCTCAGAATAGTGTACTATTACTGAACTTCAAGTGTCAGCTGCATTAGCTCAAGCCAGAGGAAACATTTTTTTTACAGAGTCCCTTGTGCATTCCTTGATGTTTGCTTACTACATTGCAAGAACAAGGGGCCAGTCAAGGAAATTAAAATGTGGAATTGATAAAAAGAATTTTCTTTTCACACAGTTCATAATTAACCTGTGGAACTCACTGCCACAAGAAGTCACTGAGGCCACAAAATTAGCAAGCTTCAAAAAGGACTGGACATTTTTATGGCTAACAAGAATATCCAGAGTTACCATCGTGACGGGTTAGATCACAGAAATCCCCTTGGGAACTGCCAACTGATGTGCCAAGAATACTTCTGCCCCTGCTTTCCCTTCCAGCTCGGGACCCCCGCACCCTGTCTTGCTGAGCCAGACATGCCCGTCTGCTCCAACACAGACCCAGGGTCTGAATTACTTGCCCCAAAGCTGCAGACTTAACTGAAAGCAGCTTACAGAAGTGTTCTTGTCTTTAACACTCAGATGCCCAACTCCCAATGGATCTAAACCCAAATAAATCCATTTTACCCTGTATAAAGCTTATACAGGGTAAACTCATAAATTGTTCACCCTCTATAACACTGATAGAGAGATATGCACAGCTGTTCCCCGCCACCACCACCACCCAGGTATTAATACATACTCAGGGCTAATTAATAAGTGAAAAGTGATTTTATTAAAAAACAGAAAGTAGGATTTAAGTGGTTCCAAGTAGTAACAGACAGAACAAAGTAAATTACCAAGTGAAATAAAATAAAACACGTAAATCTAAGCCTAATACAGTAATACAACTGAGTACAGGTAAAAATCTCATCCTCAGAGATGTTTCAATAAGTCTCTTTCACAGACTGGACGCCTTCCTAGTCTGGGCACAATCCTTCCCCCTGGTACAGCCCTTGTTCCAGCTCAGGTGGTAGCTAGGGGATTCCTCATGATGGCTCTCCTCTTTGTTCTGTTCCACCCATTTATATATCTTTTGCATAAGACGGGAATCCTTTGTCCCTCTGGGATCCCACCTCCCGCTTCTCAATGGAAAAGCACCAGGTTAAAGATGGATTCCAGTTCAGGTGACATGATCACATGTCACTGTAAGATTTCATTACCCACTTGCCAGCACACAGGTATACAGGAAGACTTACAGGTAAAACAGAGCCATCTGCAGTCAATTGTCCTGGTTAATGGGAGTCATCAAGATTCCAAACCACCATTAATGGTCCACACTTTGCATAATTACAATAGGCCCTCAGAGTTATATTTCATATTTCTAGTTTCAGATACAAGAGTGGTACATTTATACAAATAGGATGATCACACTCAGTAGATTATAAGCTTTGTAATGATATTTTACAAGAGACCTTTTGCATGAAGCATATTCCAGTTACATTAGCATATTTTCATAAAATCATATAGAGTGCAACGTCACAACCATAATTAATGCTAACAAATATTTTTACAAGGACATTAAACCTACTTCAGTGCTTAAGCTGATCTCTGTTAGCCAGGATGAGACCTATGGGCAGGGAGTGGGGAAAATATTATCCCCAATTTGCTACTACAGGGTTCTTACGCCTGCCTCTAACCAGCTGGTTCTGGCCACTGTCAGAAATGGATGCCTGGCAAGATGTACCTTGGGTCTGACTCAGTTGATTCCTATTAATAAAAGGGAGGGCATGTCTTCTTGAGGTTAGAGCAAAGGATGGGAAGATAGAACATCTGGGTTCTATTTGTAATTGTGCCATCGATTCATTTTGTGACCTTGGACATATTGCTTAATTGTGACTCTATTTCCCCATCTGTAAAATGGGCGTAATTTTCTGTTATTACTACTACAATGCTGACCTGCTTTGCAAGGGCTTGTGAGACTCGTCTAACATCTGCAAAGTGCAACTCAGGCACCAGGAGCATTAATGAAATAAAAGCTCGTTGTCATCAGAGATCAGCTGGACATTAATGGGCAGATTTTCTGGATCTCAATGCACTGACTGTGGGGGTCTCTGGAAATCTAGCCCTAAGTCCATGAAGACACAGGGCAGCGGATGAAGCTTTGAGAGAATCTCCCCCTAGTGCAATAGACTGAAATCTTGCTCTTGTCTTGATTTTCAGAGGTGATGAGTACTCTTAGCTCCCTCTGCAAGTCAGGGCAGAGTTGCTTTGCATGGAGGTGTCTGTGGCCCTAGGCCGCCTGGATCTTGCCTCAAGTAAGGGTTCAGAAACCATGCATGAGAGTGGACATATGCTCTGCAGGCAACCAGCCATGATTGGCTACTGTCACGTCTGCAGGAAAGCTTTAGTGCATGGAAGAAGGGAGAAGATGTAATGGTCACCTTGTTTGCCAGGGATAATTTCTGGGCTGGCTGGCTCTGGTTTTATTAAAACAAGCTAAACCGGAATCAAGACAATGCTCAATAAGTCAGATCCTATTGCCGGTGGGTATCAGTAGTAACGCTGTGGTAGCCAATGCAGCTGCGCAGGTGTATAGCTAGTGTACGCAAGGGCTGGATCAGGCCAACTATACTTTCCTTACAAGAAGTCTTCGCAGAGCTCAGATGTGTAAATAAATCAATAGGTTTGTGGCCAGCAGAGCCGGGGCAGCCAGCATCATTTCACCATTTTTTGCTGGCTGTCTGCGATAACGGCAAGGCCTGGAACTCGTCCTAGGACAAAGGGGAGAACGTTGGGCTATTTCCTGCTTGTTTAGATTTATGACTGAATTTAGTAATTGTGAAAGAAGGGCTGAGAACCCGGAGTTCTTCCCGATACAGTGCTAGAAGATGCTGGGAAATTTCCTCTGACGGCTCTGCCTGCACCTCATTCACCACCTGTAGATCCTTGTCTATTCCAGTGCTGGGCTCCACACACTGCTCTGCTAACATCAGACCTGTAGGGCTGGAAGGAACCTTGAGAGGTCATCTAGTCCATTCTCCTGTACTGAGGAAGGACCAAGTAAACCTAGACCATTCCTGGCAGGTGTTTTTCCAGCCTGTAGGATGCAGATTCCACAACCTCCCTTGGAAGCTATTCCAGAACTTACCCTTATAGTCAGAAAGCTTTTTCTAATATCTAAACTAAATCTCCCTTAAGCCCATTACTTCTTCATGATCACTTGCATCCAAATTGCCTCCCACCTCCCAAGTCTAAAATGACTGCCCCTGGTTACTTCTCTTTCTGAAACAAAAAATTGTCTCCTTTACATTCCAATAACTCAATAGACTTTTTGGATTTTGCTGTATTTCTTTTCCAACAGCTCTCTGGGTAGTTAAAGTCCTGCATTACCACCAGGTGTTGTGTTTTGGATATGTCGGTTATGTGTTCTAGAAATGCCTCATCCATCTCCTCCTCCTGATTTGGTGGCCTGATCATCACCTCTGGTTTTTTTCTCCTTTTTATCCTCACCCAGAGACTTTCAGCCCATCTGCCTCTCACCTCCTTCTGGACCTCAGAACACGTGTATATATTCTTGATGTACAATGCCATATTTCCTCCCTTTTCCCCTTGCTTGTCCTTCCTGAACAAGCTATACCCCTTTATACCAGTATTTCAGTCATGAGACTTATCCCACCAAGTCTCAGTGATACTAATTAAGTCATAATTTAGTTTATGTATTAATACTTCCTGTTTTTCCTGTTTGTTCCCCATGCTCCTTGCTTGCATTTATGTATAGACACTCCCAACCTACATTCCCCCCAGCTATTCCAATCCTAGGCTTCCCCACCACCCCACCATCACTCACCCAGCTCTACTAATGCCCCTCCATCCCACCCTACAGCCCCCTGCTATTCCATTGATGGGCATCCTACAACCAGAGTTCTGATGCTGCCTTTCAGTCTTGCCCTGCAGACCCTCTGCTAGTCCAGACCTGGGCTGTTTCTCAGCTCTGCCAACACCCCTCCATCCTGACAGGCTGTCTTTGCCCCACCCTCACCATTCCTTTCCTAGGTCTCGCTGGAGCAAAGACTGTGGGGTTGTTTGGATGTTGTGTTCTGGGGCACACTCTCCATTACAGCACCCCCTTGCACCAGGGTATGATGATGCAGAAATTGGTATCTCTAGTGCCACCTGCCAGTCGTCTATCTCTGTGCATTCCTCAGTCATCCGGCTGAGAAGTATCTAAGTCCATCCCTTTCAGGGCGACAAAAGCTCAAACTAATAATTGGAGTCTCTCAACAAATCTACCCTCCATCTTCTTCCGCTGCTCCTCCCCCAGCTCCAGCATTGAACGCTGGCCCCTCAGAATGAGCTGGTCTGAGATCTACATAAGAACATAAGAACGGCCATACCGGGTCAGACCAAAGGTCCATCTAGCCCAGTATCCTGTCTACCGACAGTGGCCAATGCCAGGTGCCCCAGAGGGAGTGGACCAACAGGCAATGATCAAGTGATCTCTCTCCTGCCATCCATCTCCATCCTCTGACAAACAGAGACTAGGGATACCATTCCTTACCCATCCTGGCTAATAGCCATTAATGGACTTAACCACCATGAATTTATCCAGTTCTCTTTTAAATGCTGTTATAGTCCTAGCCTTCACAACCTCCTCAGGTAAAGAGTTCCACAAGTTGACTGTGCGCTGCGTGAAGAAGAACTTCCTTGTATTTGTTTTAAACCTGCTGCCTATTAATTTCATTTGGTGACCCCTAGTTCTTGTATTATGGGAATAAGTAAATAACTTTTCCTTATCCACTTTCTCCACATCACTCATGATTTTATATACCTCTTTCATATCCCCCCTTAGTCTCCTCTTTTCCAAGCTGAAGAGTCCTAGCCTCTTTAATCTCTCCTCATATGGGATCTGTTCCAAATCCCTAATCATTTTAGTTGCCCTGCTCTCTTGCAGACTGACTCAGGCTCCTTCACAGAAGTCCTTCTCCCTGTGGTTCCTCCCTTGGGGCTGAACTCTCCCCACTGTTATGGGGCCCAGCTGCCCATTAAGTTATCACCTGCTGCCTCCCTGTCCCACCCCGCTGGCCAAAAAGCATATAATTAGGTACATCTATTGCACCTGTGCCATAATCAGCAATTAGCTCCTTCCCAACGGAATGCTTTTTGGACATTACAATGCTGGTCTAAACCGCCTTCCATTTCCTCTTCTAGTTCGTGCACCCACATAAGCCATCAGTCTTTTCCCTCCAGGATCTCTTGAGAATCTCCTTTCAGCCACTTTTACTTGTATCACATTTTGTAGAGCCTGCTCAGTGCCCGCCAGTTGTTTCTGTGGTTTCTCAGTCCATGTGCTCCGGACCTCACCTCAACATTCTCCAGTTTCCCCTGAGGTCAAAAATTAGTTTCTGTGGCTAGTGCAGCTTCCCCTGTCCCCTCCCAGAGGCTGTCCTTCTCCCAGAGGCCTGCCCAGTTTCCTTCCTCTTCAGCCCCAATGGATACCTGTTCCCAGCTTACAGGAGTGACTGCTCTGTTTTGCTGCCTACCACATATTCAGCTCTTGTTCAAGTAGCTGGCAAAGATACTTTTCCTGTTCCAATTCTGTTTTTGTCTGGACTAATTCCTGTTCCTGTTTCTCTGTTTCCAGGAGGCCTTAATTTCTTCCACCCCTCACCTCGCCTCTTGTAATGCACCTCCAGGCTTTGAGAGGACTTAATCTCCTGTTTGGCCCTTTCAATATTTCCTGCAGGGAGCGTCTGGTCTCTCTGATCACTTCCTGCCTGCTCAGCAGCACTAACCGGCCCCGAGCCTGGCTCCTGGCACTTGTCAATAGTCGGCTCGGTTGGTACCCTGATCAGCATCAGGAAACCCCACAGTTTCAGCTCACTGTCATGGGCCAGGGAGGTTCCTTACCACCCCAACCCTCAGCTGACCTTGCTGACCCCATACTTCCATTTGACCTTCGCTATCGGGCAGACATGGGTCTTACCGTGCACACATGAAATGTGGACTGGCAGGTATCTGACCACTTCTACTATCCAGAGACTGCTCCCCCGGACTAACCACTGCCTGCAGCCAGACTCAACCAGGCTCTTTATTACCCAGTGCCCTTGTCTAATAGGCACTATATACAGTGGGGTTCGACACCAATTAAGAGAGCCTCCAAGGCCACAAACTTGGCTATAATAGCACCCAGGTTGTTGCATTCCATAAGGGGCCAGTCCCTTTGTATATGGTCAGGCTGAGCACAGTGGAAACAAACGATATAGTGTTCCTGAGTGCCCCAGTGAGCCTTTGTAGGTTTGCAAAAAGAACAGGAGTACTTGTGGCACCTTAGAGACTAACAAATTTATTTGAGCATAAGCTTTCGTGGGCTACAGCCCACTTCATCGGATGCATAGACTGGAACATACAGCAAGAAGATATTTATACATACAGAGAACATGAAAAGGTGGAAGTAGCCATACCAACTCTAAGAGGCCAATCAATTGAGATGAGCTATTATCAGCAGGAGAAAAAAAAACTTTTGAAGTGATAATCGAGATGACCCATAGAAGGTGTGAGGATACTTAACATGGGGAAATAGATTCAATTAGTGTAATGACCCAACCATTCCCAGCCTCTGTTCAAACCTAAGTTAATTGTATCTAATTTGCATATTAATTCAAGTTCAGCAGTCTCTCTTTGGAGTCTGTTTTTGAAGTTTTTTTGTTGCAAAATTGCCACCTTCAAGTCTGTCACTGAGTGGTTAGAGAGGTTGAAGTGTTCTCCCACTGGTTTTTGAATGTTATGATTCCTGATGTCAGATTTGTGTCCATTTATTCTTTTGCATAGAGACTGTCCGGCTTGGCCAATGTATATGGCAGAGGGGCATTGCTGGCACATGATGGCATATATCACATTGGTAGATGTGCAGGTGAACGAGCCCCTGATGGCGTGGCTGATGTGATTAGGTCCTATGATGGTGTCCCTTGAATAGATATGTGGACAGAGTTGGCAGGGACTCCTGGTGTGTTGGTAGCTCCTGGGGTTACTGCAGCATCAAACCATCTAGAAATTCTCTACCTGTATGATGCCTTTGACCTCTGGGGGTTGGGGTTCGACGCTGCCCCGTCTCCCTTGGTACAATACCCTTAAGCTGGGCCCTTGTTTGAGCTACTCAATAGTACCATTGGTCTCTAGCTAGGCCTCTGTCTTCTCTATAGACTCTTCGGTAGCACGTGGCCGAAATCTTTGGACCCAACTTTGGGCTCCAGCTAGTAAGACCCATAGAAGTTGTTCTAACACTATTGAGTCCAAGACTTTTGTAACCCCCTTGGGGTTTAGAGAGCAGGGCCCCTTTAAAACCTGAGGGAGAGGAAGTGGAGATTGTTCCAGAGGGAGGGGAGTCAAGGTGGGGAGAGAGACATGGGTGTGTGGGGTGTCTGTATCTCCAGACAAGAGGACCTACGGTGAACAGGCCCTCAAACAGTAAACCAGCCAAGAACCAGCCCAAAGCTTGAGAGACAGAGCGGCCAATTGGAGACATCCCAGGACAGGAGCCAGGAAGGAATCATTTGAGAAGGACAAACCAGAGCCAGACCCAGCATCACTGTCGCCCGGAACTCAATGGGGCCATGAATATTGGGTTTTGTGACTTTGCACTGAAATACGGAGGGAGGCTGTAGCTAGTTAAGTGGGGAAGCTGTCGCTCTGTGTGGGTTTGCAGAGAACAGCAGAAGAGGGCACTGGAGCAGTTTGTAGGGAAGTTTACTGGGTCAAGAGATAAACAGAACCACCCAGGACTCACTGCTGGACTGGAACTCTGCCCAAGATTCTGGAACTCTGAGGCTAGACGCAGTGTTTGGCAACTATCCTTTTATACTGTGGTACCACTGGGTGCATGGGTCCTCGTGGTGGATGTAACCCCATTTTACCATTCCCCCATCTTCTCACTGTGACCGAATGCACCCCTGTATTCACACCCTACACACTATTGTAATAATCCTTGTACAGAATATGCCTTGTGAGGTATCATTTGAAAACTAAAACTCACAGGTCAATAATATCATGATGAAATGCATGTAGCAACATTATATATAAAGTTACAAACATAAGCTGAAATTAGGTCTGAAATGTGTTTACCATACAAGTCTGGGTAAACCAGTTTCTCTTTCACCCTGAAACTCCATGACTCCAACCTCACAGTGGGAATGAACTTTATCTAGGGATAACTGTCAGAAAAATGCATTTCAAAGGGGATCAGGACTATAAAGTGAGGGGCAAAAACACCCCATGGTATCACTCCCTATCCAGGTCTTTTTCACCTAGGACAAAAGAAACAATCTGTGGACTTTGGGAGCAGATACAGGCCTGAAAATTTGGTCATCAATGTTACTGAGTAAGGGAATTCACCTTGAATCTGGGTTTACCCAGACTTGTTTGTTAAGTTTTAGTACTAGGAAGCATTTAATCTTTATTGTCTTGTAATCACTTCTGACTTTAATAGCTTATACTTGTACTCACTGAAAACCTATCTCTGTGTTGTTAAATAAACTTGTTTTATTCTTTGATCAAAACTAATCCAGTATTGTGAACTGTGTGGGTAACTCCATTCAAGGGGAGCAAACTTTGTATCTTGATCCCCTTAGAAGGGCAATGGACCTAATATATCTGGACTGTCCAGAAGAGAGCTGGACAGTGCAGAACACACATTCTGGGGGGAAATCCAGCACTGAGAGTGTGTTAGGGTCACCCTAAAAGTGTTAACCAAGGCTGGTGGAAGCCAGAGTGTGACTGGAGCTTTGCTGGCAGGCTGCAGCTTTACACACACTCAGGATGTGACTTGCAGGCTGGTTGTGAGCAGCCCAGGTGGAAGCTTTTGATATTCTATACCTTGGGGGAGCATGCTGTAATCCCCATATTCCTCATTTTCATCTAATCGTGATCTTATATATAAAGCATGCCTTGTAAGGTATCGGGGAAAGGTTATGACCTGCTGAAAGTCATTTCTCTGTCCATATATGTATATCATTAATGCATATGAAGTTATGAGAATTGTGTAGTATGGTTGTCACTAAAACATGCTGTAAGTTGGTGGAATCAGACAGATATTAGCTTCCCAGAGGCAACAGCAAGGAAAGTAACCAATGCCTGGGCGGGGTGTCAAAGAACCCATCAACAGCCATTGTCCAGCAAGGGAGCTACAATGCAATGACCCACCTGCATGAGGCCACACCAGGGAAATTGCTCAGCCTTGTTTGGAGAGACTCAGTAATGCTTACCTGACTCTGAAGGGGGAGGGGCAAAGCCAAGGGGGAGGACAGGACATGATAAAAGGAAGAGACATTTGCCATGCTTTTCCTCTCTCTTCCACTTACACCTACAAACACCACACCAAGTGACTGAAGTGCTGATCAAAGGGGAAAGCCTGGCTGAAGAGCAACCAGCCAGCCTGTGGTGAGAAGTCTCTAAGTTTGTAAGGGCATTGTAAGTGTTAAGATCAGCTTAGAATGCATTTTGCTTTTATTTTATTTGAGCAAATCTGACTTGTTATGCTTTGACTTATAATCACTTAAAATCTATCTTTGTAGTTAATAAATCTGGTTGTTTATTCTACCTGAAGCAGTGCATTTGGTTTGAAGTGTGCCAGAGAATCCCCTTGGGATAACAAGCCTGATACATATCAATTTCTTTGTTAAAGTGACGAATTCATATAAGCTTGCAGCATCCAGCGGGTATAACTGGACACTGCAATACGGAGGTTCCTAGGTTTGTGTCTGGGACCAGAGGTATTGGCTAGTGTCATTTGGTAGCAAGTAGTTGAGAGCAGCTTACATGCCAGAGGCTGTGCGTGAACAGCCCAGGAGTGGGCGTTTTCATAGCAGAGCTGGGTAAGGCTGGCTCCCAGAGTCAAAGATTAGAGTGACCTAGCAGATCACCAGTCCAGATAACACCAGAGTGGAACGTCACAGAGCTACAGCAGCAAAGCATTGTGAGGCACCCAAGATTGCAGGGCAGGGATGGCACAGCCCTTCACTGTCTGGATTGTACCCCAGAATGTCATACTCCCCCTGTTTTTCTCCATTCAGCCCTCTGTAAATAAATGTTTGTCTTTCCTGTCTCCACTCAAGGGCGGCTCCAGGCACCAGCACACCAAGCACGTGCCTGGGGCGGCAAGCCACGGAGGCGGCCTGCCGGTCGCTGTGGGTGCGGCAGTCAGGGAGCCTTCGGCGGCATGCCTGCGGGAGGTCCGCTGGTCCCGCGGCTTCAGCGGCAATTCAGCGGCGGGTACACCGAATCCACATTACCAGCCAGACCTCCCGCAGGCATGCCGCCGAATCCGCGTTACCAGCCGGACATCCCGCAGGCGCGCCGCTGAAAGTCTCCTGACTGCCGTGCTTGGGGCGGCAAAATACATAGAGCCGCCCCTGTCTCCACTGCACTATTCTGGGGTGTGTAACTCCAGGGGGGTTGGACTAGGTGCCTCTGGGGTAGAAGGGAGTTTCCCCACTGTATTTTTGCATGTACCTTTTCTTGTCCAGAACCACCCATGGAGTGGACTCCATCTTGGCCACAAGGGTGCTATAGTTTATTTAATGAGTTCAATTCCAGATGCAACCACCATGTTGCCAAGACCCTTAGGTGCTGAGTCACCCCAGAGAGAAGGCTCTACTCTAAAGCAGTAGTATAGCTAGGGGGGTGCAGGGGAAGCAGCCGCTTCCCCTCAGCACATTTTCCAAAAGCAGCACCTTAGTTAGAGGTTACCATGGTGCCAGAGGGCGGGGCCCACAGTCCGCTCTGAAGCTTGGCCTGCTGGGCCTGCGCTCGGCTCCTGCAGGCAAGGGGGGGCAGCACAGCCGGAGGAGCCATGGGGAGGGGGCGACACGGCCAGAGGAGCCATGGGAGGGGCCGCGGGGGTGGCACGGCACAGCCGGAGGAGCCATGGGAGGGGGCAGCGTGGCCAGAGGAGCGAGGGTGGCCTCAGGCGAGGAAGGGGAAGGAGACAGGCGAATGGAGCTGGTGGCTCTCGCTGCTCCGGGGTGCGTGAGGGGAAGCAGGCAGGTCCTGGAGAAGAACAGAGGCATGCGGGGATGTCAGCTTAGGCGGGAGCAAGCGGGGGATGAGTTCGGGGCGGCCGGTGCTCAGCCTGGAGCACAGAGACTCCCCCAAACTGCCCCACTGCCCAAGGGGCTCAGACCCGCCAGGAGCTGCATTCCCGGCCAGCCGTGAGGGGTCAAAACCCGTGAGCAGAGCCGGGCCCTGTAACCCCAATCCAGGCTGTAGCCCCCTCTGTTCCCTGCACACACACGGGGCTGGAACGGGGGGGCTGCCGCACCCCAGGCTTGAAGGGGGGCGCAGCATGACCGCAGCGTGGCCAGAGGAGCCATGGGGAGGGCCACGGGGGCGGCGCAGCCGGAGGAGCCAGCCAAGCGGGGGGGGGTGGCGCGGAGCGGCCGGAGGAGGAGCCAAGGGGGCGTGGCCAGAGGAGGGGCCAAGGGGGGCGCCTTTTTAATGTTTGCTCCCCCTGCTCTTAGAACCTGGCTACGCCGCTGCTCTAAAGCAATATGTCTAGGCTTCTGAAGAAACGTCTAACCAGTCTATTATCAGACAGGAGGCTATGTAAGATTTTGTTTGTTCATCTGATGGGGTGTGATATGTGGCTTGTGCTTCTCCCCAGTGAAACTGAGCCACCCAGGCTGTCCAAGACGGTCCAGCCCAAGCTGTTACAACAACACGCACATCAGTTCTGGTCACCTAATTCCACAGTTCAGAACAGAATTGTAATTGTCTGGGGTAATCCTGACATTCATTTTATTGAGTTTTTTAAAATCACCAATTTCTTTAATGTTTTGCACTTGCAAAACCTTTGACAGTCATGGTTGAAGGTAAACAGCTGTGGCCGAGTACCAATCTCTAAAGTGACAACAGCTTGCATAATTTTCACCATAGCATTTTAAGTATGCTTGTAATACACAGAACCATGGTTTAGTTTCATTATAATAAGTTCCAGGCTGTTTGCATGCTTGAACTTTTTTTTTTAAATAAAACAGTGTGTTCAATTAAAAATTTGATGTCCTTCATTTCAAGGTGTGTGGTCTCTTATTTCAGAATCTGGGTATTTAGAGGCATGGCCAGGCCACACTGACAGTCTATGCTGAGCTGATGGCAAAATGACTGCCTGCCTCTGTGGAGATTAGAACAGTGTTCTTGGTGATTTCAAGGACCAGTACACAGGAAACAGCTACAATACACCATACCTCCTGTCCAGAACACTTTCACTAAGGAGTTAAACCATATTCCCTCCCGCTTTCTTCCCCCCCACCTCCTACTTCCACCTTGTCCCCCAGCTTACAAATAAAGATGCAACTGAGCAAAAATGCCAGGGGACAGATTATTTTCCAAACCTGTTTGATCCCCCATGGGGGGGGCACCAGCCTCTGAAACGAGGGCAAGGCTCACAGCCAGCCCAGCATCTCAAAAGCGCCTCAAGCTCTGTGCATGTCAGTGACTGGTTGCCCAACGGAAGATGCCAGGGAACCTTCAGCCTGAGCTTCGGCTGCTCAGTGCCCCTGATTCAGACTCCAGGTGTCTGAAGTTGGACCCTCCCATGAGCAAGCACTTTGGGAACAGTGGGGTGGGGTAATTCTGGGAGGAGGCTGGCAGCATGTTTTCCATTCCTCCCAGGAGGTATCTTACAGACTGCTGAACCTGGCAGAACCTGTCCATCTCCATGATCACAGTGATTGATCCTAACTATCCAGCTTCCATACAAAGAGAACCACCCCACTGGAGACAGCACCACTTCTAGCATAGCTAAAAGATGCATCATTGCCACGGACACAGCAAGGACAGACAAATGCCCTGGAGGCAACACACACAGCAACACCCCACAGATAACACTGTAGAACACAGTCAGCCATTTGACACATGGCATGGCACAGAAAATCCCAGCCTTTCCTACGTGTTTAATTGCATTAAACCTAGTTGGATTGCACTAAACAAACAACTGGCCCATCAGAACCCAGTCTTTTCACTCTACAGTATCGGCAACACTTTCCCCTGTGCAGAGGGCCTAGGCAGCTCTTTGTCAGGATCCTAACAAGGGCAGTCAGGACCAAGGGTCAGAGCAGAGTCAAACCAGAGGCTGGGAGTAGCCAAGGAGTTCATAGTGAGGTTCCAGGCCAAGGTTGATACCTAGGGTCAGAGTCTGAGTTGCTTTCAGGGTCCAGGTCAGGAGGCAAAGTCCAAATCAAGGTAAGGTTGATGCTGGGAGTAAGAATGGTCATGGCAGCTACAAGCAAGCCACACTATTGCCTGGACATTTCCTGGAATACCCCTTGGGTTTATACAGGGTGGGAAGCCAATCAGGAGCCACAAGGCTGCTGCCTGTCAGACCCCCCTGAGGCAGGACTTCCCATGGTCTGTGTCCACAATGGGTCATGGGCAATGGAGCGCAACCTGGGTACAGCTGCTGCTGGCTGGGTTCTAGACCCACAGGGCCTTATACTCTTCTACCCTCAAAACAGAGCTTCAGTTAGACCCTCCCTTGGCCTTGGGCTGGCCCTTTGCACAGACATGAATGCCACTTTTAATCCAGACTGGATCCCTACATGGCTCTTCTGTGCTGCTAAATGGGCCTTGGTTCCAATCCAAACACTATGAAAGACTGGCTGTTAAGACAAGAATCTGAGTAACATTCAGAGATTGTCTTGGTCCTGCCTGGACTTCTCTAGCCTGTGCAAAGTGATGTATTCCCAGTATGCCCCAGGTAACTGAACGCTGCCCCATGTACAGCTTTGTCAAATGGTATCTGCTCTCAGAACACATCGTCCCCTGCATGGGAACCAGGCCTCAGAGGAGAAGCATCTAGGAGTCTGGGAAAGACCTAACGTCAGGATGTTTCCCACTGAGGAAGCACACTCCCATGCTCTGCTCAGAGCAGCGTGGCCAGGGCCCTGATGGGTCTCTTGAAAGGCTCTCAGTTTGCAACTGGGTTAAATAAATTAAAAATTAAAAAACAAAGAATCCAGCAAGCCAGGACTGACATTCCTGCCCATTCTCCCCCACACAAAGCCGTCCGGCTCTGCTTCCCAGATGGGAGGAGGATGAGGAATGGATGATGCTTGTGGCAATGCCAAGGGGCCAATTTGCACTAGGTGCTGTACACAGTACAGTAATGCCGATAACCACGCACCTGGATCCCATAGCAAGGCGCGTGGGGCTCTAGGCCAGTGGTGACACCTTTCACATAGCAAGCCTCTGAGTGCGACCCCCCTTATAAATTAAAAACATGTTTTTAATATATTTAACACCATTATAAATGCTGGAGGCAAAGCAGGGTTTGGGGTGGAGGCTGACAGCTTGCAACCCCCCTCCCAAGTAATAATCTTGCGACCCCCTGAGGGGGCCTGACCCCCAGTTTGAGAACCCCTGCTCTAGGTGTTCACTGTGTCCAGGTAACTGTGTGGGATTCAGGAGCCTCCTGGCCCTTTAAGCCCTGGTGACTGATTCAATGGCCATTGCTAAACTTTTACCAACAGGTTTTATTAATCCTGCCACAAGTGACTGAAGGTCAGACCAGCTCCCTCATCTGCCCCTCCCCTCAACAGAGCCCCTCATCACGCCCCATTCCAGAGACACATGTGAAGCCCACCCAGCTATTAACTCTTCTCTGCTCCTTTCCCTGCGCTGACTCAGGTGGGAGCTTCAGTCAGACCGTCCATGGCCGCGCAGGCCCAGCCTCAGTCAGACCATCCATGGCCGTGCAGGCCCAGCCTCACACTCAGACGTCCAGTTTTCGACCGGAATGTCCGGTTGAAAAGGGATCCTGGCAGCTCCGGTCAGCATCACTGACCCCAGACCATTAAAAGTCCAGTTGGTGGTGCAGACAGGCTCCCTACCTAGCTCCATGCGGCTCCTGGGAAGCGGCGACATGTCTCTGCAGCTCCTAGACATAGGGGTGGCCACGGTGGCTCCCTGCACTGCCCCTGCCCCGAGCGCCAACTCTGCAGCTCTCACTGGCTGGGAACCATGGCCAATAGGAGCTGTGGGGGTGGCGCCTGCAGGCAGGGAAGCGTGCAGAGACCCCATGGCCCCCCTCCCCCAGGAGCCAGAGGGACATGTTGCCTATTCCTGGTAGCCGCCTGAGGTAAGTGCCCACCCCCCTAGCCAGAGCCCTCACCACCTCCCGCATCCCAACCCTCTGCCCCAGCTCGGAGCCTCCTCCTGAACCCCAAAACCCTCATCCCCAGCCCCACCACAGTGCCTGCAAACCCAGCTGGAGCCCTAACCCCCTCCCGCACCCCAATCTCCTGCACCAGCTCAGTGAAAATGAGCGAGAGAATGAGGGTGGGGAGAGCGAGCGACGGAAGGGGATGGAGTAAGTGGGGGCAGAGCCTTGGAGAAGGGGTGGGAAAGGGGCATGGCCTCTGGGAAGGGGCGGGGCAGGGTGCGGGGCAAAGGTGTTTGGCATTCTGCTATTAGAAAGTTGGCAACCCTACTCACAGTCAGCCTGTCCATGTCTGTGCAGGCCCAGCCTCACAGTCAGACAGGGCCGGTGCAAGGAAGTTTCATGCCCTAGGCGAAACCTCCACCTTGCGCCCCCCCGCAGCCTTGCGGCAGCTCCCCGCCCCCCATGGCAGCTTCCCATCCCCGGGAGCCGTGCGGCAGCTCCCCATCCCAGCTCACCTCTGCTCCGCCTCCTCCCCGAGCACGCCGCCCCCCGCTCTAATCCTCCTCCCCTCCCAGGCTTGCCGCGCCAAACAGCTGATTGGCACCGCAAGCCTGGGAGGCGGGAGAAGTGGAGCGGCCGCTGCACTGGGAGAGGGAGTCTGAGCCGCACGTGTCAGCGCGCTGCCGGCAGCCCAGCCCAGGAACGGTGTAAAAAAAAATGGGGGGCACCGCTTTTTGGCACCCCCAAATCTTGGCGCCCTAGACAACCGCCTAGTTTGCCTTAATGGTAGCACCGGCCCTGCAGTCAGACCATCCTTGGCTGTGCAGGCCCAACCTCAGTCTGACCGTTCATGACTGTGCAGGTCCTACCTCATGTGCTACACAGGAGTCATCCTGGGCATCACAGAGATGGCTGCAAAGGCTGCGAGATCGGTCCCCAGCCAAGGCCAACTAATTCCAGAAAGAAGGAGATGAAGGGCAAGGAGGAACAAAGAACAGGGTGTGGGGCCAGGGGACTCAGGGTGACAGAGAAGGGCGCGTGGGGCCAGGAGGCTCAGGGTACCAGAGAACAGAATGTGGGGCCAGAGAGCTCAGGGTGACAGAGAACGAGGTGTGGGGCTAGTGGTTCAGGGTACCAGAGGACAGGGTGTGGGGCCAGAGAGCTCAGGGTTGCAGGGAACGGGGTATGGGGCCAGGGGGCACAGGGTACCAGAGAACAGGGTGTGGGGCCAGAGAGCTCAGGGTGACAGAGAACGGGGTGTGGGGCTAGTGGTTCAGGGTGACAGAGAACGGGATGCAGTGCCAGAGGGCTCAGGGTGGCAGATGGTTTGGTGCCTAGGCAGGGTCCCCAGGGTTCTGGGTAACACATCATGTAGCACTGGGGCTGAGGAGGGGCCTGGAGGAATCTGGGCAATAGACAATGTGACACTGTGGCTTGACAGGGCTATAGAATGTCAGGGCTTGTCTAACATTCCCAGCATAGATATTCCAAGACCCTCAGTGTATGTTTTCAATCTTTAATTGCCTGTCTGCACATCACTGCCCGTTTTCCTCGGCTCTGCCCTCCTCCCCTGGGAGGATGATCTGAAGCTAACAGAGAAAGACAAGGGCCTTGGAGGTGTATGGAAATGTTTGTTCCAGATGCATCAGATCCCTGCAAATCTTCTTTTATGGGCATTTCAGAGCAGCTCTTGGCAGCACTGCTTGCAGCCCAGGGTCTGAGGACGTTCCTCGCCTGCCATTTATGAGGACATTTCAAATCCGATACTAAATTTGCTTCCAGCCAAAAGCAGCAGCCAGGTTTTCCCAATCCCACGGGCTGCGAGGGGCTAGGTTTGAAAAAGTGAAATTCGCAGTGCCCCAAACGTAAGTTTTGTGAAATGTTTGTTTAGAGGTAAACAGCAACAGGAACAGCAAGCATAAGTGCCCCTCTCTGATGGGTTACAGTTGTGGTTTGTCTTGTGTTCCTCTGGCTCAGGGACACTCCTGGTCAGGAGAGATGCTTTGCAGCTTGTTAGTCTGTGCGATGACGCAGTTGCTTTGGTCTCCACTTCAGCTCTTTGGCTTTTGCCTGGAGAGCTCCTTTAGGAAATGAGATAGGTAGGACGTTATTTAGAACAAATGGAAATATCCCTCATTTCTAATCCTCTGAAAATAGCCTATAGCAACCATTCTCAAGCTGTGGCACATGCAGCGCTGGTGGCAGGCAGGTTGCAATTGGGGAAGGCGGGTTGGTTTGGAAAATGGGATCAGAATAAGAATACAGTTTCATGACTGAGACTGTAGAGTGGGGATACCCTGGGCTTTGGTGGTTTTAGCTGGGTTATGTTAGGCCTTAGAGTCTGAGAAGGACTGAGCTGCAGTGACCCAGAGAGCCATGGCCACTGTGGTGTATGGACCTTAACTTTAGATTACTATAGTACTGTTGGATACATTCATAATCCAGGTGCATTAACTACAGACTTACAGCATACTTCTAATTTGTGTCCCATGTAATTACCACTAATTCATATAACCAGAAGCTATTCTTAATGCTGGATTTACTTGGGCCACTATAGTTTTTTGCTGCCCATGGAAAAAAATTAGTGGGTGTTTAGCACCCACTGGCAGCCAAGCTCCCATCCCTCCCTCTTTCCCCCCCAGCACCTCCTGCCTGCTGCAATCAGCTGTTCCATGGTGTCCAGGAGGCGCTGGGAGGTAGGGGGAGGAGAGGGTATGGGACGCGCTCTGGGGAGGGGGGGAAGAGGCAGGGAAGAGGCAGGGTGAGGGCGGGAAGAGTTGGGGAGGTGTGGGGCCTGGAGGTAGAGGTGGAGTGAGGGCACGGGCGAGGGCGAGGGCGGAGCAAGGGCGGGAAGAGGCAAGGCAGGGGTGGGGCTTGGAGGAAGGGGTGGAGTGGGGTGGGGCATGTGGCGGAGAGTGGATCAAGCACCCCCTGGGTAGAGAGGAAGTCAGCACCTATGTTAGTAACTCCACCTCCACCAGAGGCGTAGAGTCAATGTCAGTGTAGTTAGGTCGACACTGTCTCAATGTAGACACTGTGTTGCTTGCATAATAGACTGTTGCAGGCTTTCAGAAGCCATCCCACAATGCCCCACACTGACAGTTCAATCAGTGCAAGCGCTTCTGGTGATGATGCACACTGCCGACGCAAGGAACACAGCATAGACATGCACAAGCAATGTAATTACTATGGTGGCTATATGCTGATGATGTAAGTTAGGTCAACTTAATTTTGTAGTGTAGATATGTCCTGAGATCATTGCAATGTCAACCCCACTCGCTCCTTAGAGTTCTTCTTGACCATTCCAAACAGGGCTCACCTAAGCAGCATCTTTCACAGGGGAGCACTTCATGCTGCCATCCTCCTCCCTAAACACACAGTTGTGAATCGTGCAAACAAGAGGCATGCCCAGCAAGTGTCCAGTTATGAACAACAGGTGCTGAAGCTGATGGAGAGGAACAAATGACAGGTGTTACACCAAACCCCCATAGCTGTTCAGAGGCACTTGCATGATTACGGGTGGAAGGATCAGTATTTCACAATCAGAAAAGAATGGGAATGGGAATACCCAACCTTGCTCCTGTTGCCTTTGATTTAGCTCACCATGTGAAACACAGTACTAATGATCAATAGGGATGAGCTGCAATTCTTTAGGAAAAGCTGTACATCAAGTGGAAGTTGCAGCTAGCAAAGGCTCTTGAGAAGCAGAGTGAGTTCAATCCATAGGTGTTTTCACTGCATCTCCCTCCCCAGCTACAGCGGGAGCCAGGTACTGGCACAGAACATGCTGATGCCATCGAAGCTCCCTTCCTCAGAGCAGGAATGCCAGTTGCCAATATGCATTTACACTGGCTTCCCAGCCCAGCACCCTCTGAAGAATGCTCCCCTCTCTACTCAGAGATGTGCAGCTCACAGCAGGCAACAATAACCTTGATTACCCAGGAACCAGGGGCAGGTTGGATTCCCCTGAGACACGACAGCAATAGTAACCCATTCCTTTCTCTAGTGGGAGGCAGGGAAAGCTGCCCGTCCCTAGGAATTCTGACCAATTCTCAGTGTTAGTATCAATGAACCAGCAATAGGGTCCTACTGGAGCCTGCACCACTCTAGAGGAAAAGCATTTGGGGTTCCAGCTTTATGAGATGTGGAGATACGTATGTGCCATCTGTGGTATCCCCAAGTGTCAGCAAAACTGCAGTCACGCTCACTCCCCTCTGTTACCTCAAAGACATTGTGAATGGCTGCCACATGTGGCAGGAAACTGAGCATGCTTCCAACACAGTAACATCCCGCCCCCGCCAGTCATACCATTCTTTGTACCACACAAATGTGCCAGGGAGCATTGGCAGTCAACTTCCACAAAGCAACATCATTCGCTTGCCCACCAGCTGTATCTTGTCCACAGGCCTCACTCATTGAGAAGTTGGCCAGCTGTTCCCAGTTGGTTCATTTTCCTATTGCTTCTCTGTCCCAGCCACAGGGAGTGCGCAGCCTAGGTGTTCATCTCCTTATGGCACAGATCAGAAATGCAGATGTCCTGGGATGTCTGCGACAGAGTCCTGCTGCCTCCCTAATTTGCAGCAGCCTCTCTCCTGCCAAAGGGTTAGAGCAACACACTTGCAAAGCCAGAGAATACAACACCCTGAATTGGCTCCTGGGTTGGAACCGCCCACCGTGCCCTGAGTCATCGCCAATGGATTCTGGGACTGGCATTGCTAGGTGACAATAGAGGATGACCTAGGAAAACACCCACAATGCCATGCTCCCCTAATCACTCGGGAGAGATGTTCAGACCTGGTGCTGGGCTGGGAATGTTGGATCTACTCCACTCGCTCCCTGCTAGCCTCCAGCCAACTGAGCAGCTGTTCCCATGGGAGATTATTGGAGGGCTCCCAACCTAGATGATGAGGAGGGGACTCAGACCCTCCCAGTCCCAAACACTCACTCCTTCCATCACACCAGTGAGAAGTAAACTGCCTCCCCCCACATTGCAGAACACACACCGGGCTCCATTCTCTCCTCAGTGGGAGCAGGGGGCTATGGGTTAAAACAGGAGCTGCAGTGACAGGACTCCTGGTTCAAGCCCCAGGAATGCCCTCAGCTCTCTATATGTCCTTGGTCAAGTCACTTCCCCTCTCTGTTGCCTTTAGCTGATGATGGCACCAAGTCACCCCTTGGAACAATGGGCGTGTTCTCTGTGGGTGACAGCACCAGAGCTCTGCTCCAGCCACCGGAGCTGGTCACACGTGTGTTTCAAGGCCCGGCAGTTGTAAAGCATGTCTACATGCTGGGGTTCCTAACCCCAGCACAGCCTTCAGGGCAGCACTTTTTACCAGCCTTTCGAAGAGCATTGAAAAGAGCCCTGAGGGAGGGAGCTGAGGACTGACCCTTTCTGCCTTTCTACAGCAGCCAACAGGGAGCCCTAAGAGCCTGCAGGGGAGGATCTGGAGACCATCAGCCCCACTCTGTCACTGCACAGTGCCATAAGCTGAAGTGGAGCTTATGTTATCAGATGGAAGTTGCTAATAACCAGGCTGCCGGAGCAGGAATTCAGCACAGGATGGCTGGGTGGTCTGAGGCACAAGCACCATAGCTGTAGTAACACTTCTCAGCTTGGCGTCAAGGCAGCATTTAAAGGAACAGGCACCTTCAGTTACAACAAGTGACTTGCACTGCTTAAAACCTGAAATGGGTTTGGGGTACAAAAGAAGAGAGTTTGGTGGTTTCAATTTGCTACAATTGGCAGCCTCTGCTCAGGAGGATACACCTCTTAGGGGCTGAATTGATTTATTATTTTCCCTGCTTGCCTTTCGTACCAACCAACACATTTGTGATCCGATGTCTTTTTATAGTTGGGAAAGTGAAATTAACAAAGGTGTTAGAAATGGAAAATTGTTAGAAATGACCCATCTGTAAGCACAATAATGGGAAGAAAGCTTGTAGAAATATTAAATAAAAATACAGCCACCAACAAAAATTATGCTGAGAAACTGTCATGCTAAAATTAGCACATAGCAGCACTGCCATCTCTTGTGTTTTTAGCATGAGCCTTACAGTATTCTGGGTTTTCCTTCAAACTCCAGCTCCTGGAGGCACGTGATTTTATAAGAACCAGCTTTCCTTTTTTAAAAGAAGTATCTTTTTAGCCCACATGGTTGGAGAAAAGCCTGGAAATGTGACCTGAGCATGACCCAAAGGCTCAGTAGGAGAAAAAAACCTCCACAATTTTTAAACCAATCTCGTGATTTTTGGAATCTGACTCATGATTTCTGAATACTTGGTGCTGGCAACGCTGCACTAGACCAAGCACCATCAGTTCCATGAGCAGGAAAGAAATGGTTTGATTTACAAAGGTAGATTGACATGTCAAAGCAGCAGCTAGTGAAAGACAGAGATGTGCAGCGTGAGATTGGTCTGTCCTCACAGTCTGGCCAACACTGGTATAAAAGCCTTCTCCTTTGCAGTCTCCACCACCCTGCAACAGCCTCCAGCATCTCATCAGCTCCTTTCTTTTCATATCTCCCTCCCTGTGACTCTTAACTGCTCCCTCTTCCTGCTATTGATTGTTTATAAAGGCAGGATCTGAGCCCCATTGGCTAGGTCTTTGTGCAACCTTTTACAGAGTGGAGAGTGGGGGGAGTTTTGCACTCACGTGCACAGGTATCAATGATGACCCAAGCAGTGGAGAAACAGGCCCGCACTGACAGGTTCAAGATCATCCCTCAGATGCTCGGTCTCTGGGGATTGCAAAGGAGCCCTTAGTGACTCCTCAGTCCAAGGACCCGGCATCCTAATCCCTCCAAACAGCCGGATGCCTATTGGCACCATGGGAGTTCTCTGGTGGTCACACGGCGGGGGCACCATGCAGCTCTCATCCCACACCCGATGGCAGCCTGCACACTCTTGAGCCCCAGCCCTGCTTTTCCCCACCCCCGTCTTTTCCATTGTCTCTGCTCTGAAGGTGTGAGCGGTCTCCGAGCACACCCGCCCCCAGATCTAGCACTGATAGAGCTAATGCTCCCCTTCCAAGGATGCAATCCGATCTGTAACTGACACTGCACTGTATCCTTTTGAACTTAGAATATGGCCCCTCAGTCATGTGGATAACAAGAGGGATTAGCAAATCGGGGGGGATGAGAGCTAAATGAAGCATCATCCTGGAAGAGGCTGCTCAATCCCTCATGTGTTTGCCTTTGAAAGGAAAGAGGAGGGAGGCAAAATGGACTGAGACACTCTGAGAGGAACAGAGAAGGGGGGGAGGGGCAGAAGATGGGCCCAAGGTGAATACATTACAGCAAAGGCAGGTGCACTGGTGATGGCAGAGGCCAACACCCCCACCCTCAGCGTGGCATTAGCCAGCACAGCTCCCCGGGGACAGCGGTGGCATGAGAGCTAGTGAAGATGGGGCTCAGGCGTTTGTACCAGTGTGTCAGCTGGGCCTGCTCTGAGCAAGGCTGGACACCGGGGGAGAGGGAGGAATGCCAGTGACTGACCCACACTGGCCCCTCCATCGCTGCTACCAGCACTGGGGCTCTGCTTCTGGGAGGGCATTCCCCACAGATGAGAGAGGAAGGGGGCTGAGAGAGAGGGAATGAGACAGGGCAAGCTGGATAAGCCAGGGGAACTAGCCCAGGACCCAGTGTTTTGAAGAAGGGGCCAGGAGACACCACAGCCTGAGGAGATGCCAAGAGAGAAGGAAGGGAGAGGTGAAGAGAGGAGCGAGGTCCAGGGAAGAGAGGAGAGGGTTGAGGAGCGAGCCAGTGGGGGGCAGAGGTGTGAATGGTGCTGACCTACACCAACCACATGGGAAGGAGCTCACCTCCCCTGGGATGCCACCACTGCTCATGCAAGGCACAAAGACAAGGCAGAGATTCCCAGCCCCATCTGCGCACAGCCCCTTTGCTGTCCCTGCTGCACTGCCTCCTGGCAGCCTCGTCAGCTTATTGGACTGGCTGTGGTGGCCATTCCCTAATGGGCAGGGGGCATTCTCCTCAGACTGGACCACCGGCAGCACCATCATGGAGTCCAGCCCAGAATTACCACAATGAGGAGAATCAGTCTCTTCTCTCCAGAGTCCACCCTGAGTGCCTCTGATTCCACGGTCCTGTGGACTCCAGACAATAGCAATGCACTGCATTTTCAAAGGGCTGGAAGGGAGTGAGGGACCTGTCTCCTCTCAATTTCTCATTTCATCCCCTTTCCCGGTGCCGCACACAACCCAGCCCTTCCCAGTCCAAACTCCCCCTGGGAAGCAGCAGCATCCCCATGCCCAGTGGGGCAGCAAGAGGCCCAGGGAAGAGGGAGGGACTCACCCAAGGACTCACCCACACAGCAACTCAATAGCTGGTCTCAGGAGCTCTGCTGGCTCCTGGCTGGGACTTGATCCATAGGGCCTGCTGCCTCTGCTTGCCATGGCTCCACCTCCCCATATTTGGATCGTGCTCCTAGAGGCACCCTGTCAAGTTCATAAGAACTGCCACACTCGGTCAGACCAATGGTCCATCTAGCCCAGTATCCTGTAGTTGGAGGTTTGGGAACCATCTTGGCTAATAGCCATTGTTGGACCTATCCTCCATGAACTTATCTAATTCTTTTCTGAGCCCAGTTATACTTTTGGCCATCAAAACGCCCCATAGCAATGAATTCCACAGATTAACTGTGCATTGGGTGAAGAAGTATTTCCCTATATTTCTTGTAAACTTGCTGCCTATTACTTTCCTCAGGTGACCCCTAGTTCTTGTCTTATGTGAAGGGGTAAATAACTCTTCCCTATTCACTTTTTCCACACCATTCATGTCCTCTATCGTATCCCCCCTTACTCATCTCTTTGCTAAACTGAACAGTCCCAGTCTTTTTATCTCTCCTCATTCGGAAGTTGTTTCATACCCCTCATCATTTTTGTTGCCCTTCTCTGCACCTTTTCCAGTGCTAATATATTTTTTTGTAAGATGTGGTGACCAGAACTGCATGCAGTATTCAAGATGCTGGCATACCATGGATTTATATAGTGGTATTATGATATTTGCTGTTTTATTATCTATGCCTTTCCTAATGGTCCCTAACATTCTGTTAGCTTTTTTGACTGATGCCGTGCATTGAGTGGATGTTTTCAGAGAACTATCAATGATGACGCCAAGATCTTTCTTGAGTAGTAACAGTTAATTTAGACCCCACCATGTTGTATGTATAGTTGGAATTATTTTTTCCAAAGTGCATTACTTTGCACTTATCAACATTTAATTTCATCTGCCATTTTCTTTCCCTGAAGAAGAGCTGTGTGACTCGAAAGCTTGTCTCTCTCATCAACAGAGGTTGATCCCATAAAAAATATTACCTCACCCATCTTGTCTCTCTAATTTTGTTTCCCAGGCACCCAGTTTGGTGAGATCCCTTTGTAATTCTTTGCAGTCAGATTTGGACTTAACTATCTTGAGTAATTTTGTATCATCGTCAATTTTACCACCTCGCTGTTCAACCCATTTTCCAGATCATTTATGAGTATGTTAAACAGCACAGGTCCCAGTACAGATCTTTGGGGGACCCCGTTATTTACGCCTCTCCATGGTAAAAACTGACCGTTTATTCTGACCCTTTGTTTCCTTTTAATCAGTTACTGATCCATGAGAGGATTTTCCCTCATCACATGACTGCTTATTTGCTTAAGATAGTAAGGGACCTTGACAAAGGCTTTCTGAAAGTCCAAGTACACTGTATCAAACGGATCACCCTTGTGCATGTGCTTGTTGACACACTCACAAAACTGTAATAGATTGGTGAGGCATGATTTCCCTTTACAAAAGCTGTGCTGACTCTTCCCTAACAAATCATATTCATCTATGTATCTGATAATCCTGTTCTTTACTATAGTTTCAACCAATTTGCCTGGTACTGAATTTAGACTTAATGGCCTGTAGTTACCAGGATCAACTTTCAAGCCTTTTTTAAAATTTGATGTTATATTAGCTGCCTTCTAGTTATCTGGTACAGAGGCTAATTTAAGAGATTGGTTACATATCAACGGTAGTAGTTCTGCAATTTCATATTTGAGTTCCTTCAGAACTCCTGGGTGAATACCATCTGGTCCTGATGACTTATTACGGTTTAATTTATCAGCTTGTTCAAAAAACCTCCTCTATTGACACCTCAATCTGGGACTGATCCTCTGATTTGTCACCTAAAGAATTCATTTATTTTCTCTACAACAGTCTTGTCTTCCTTTAGCACCTTGATCATCCAGTGGCTCCACTGATTGTTTGGCAGACTTCCTGCTTCTGATGGACTTAAAAAAATTGCTGTTAGTTTTTGTGTCATTAGCTAGTTAATCTCCAAAATCTTTTTTGGCTTACCTAATTACACTTTTACACTTGACTTGCCAGAGTTTATGTTCCTATCTATTTTCCTCAGTAGGATTTGACTTCCAATTTTTTAAAGGATGCCTTTTTGTCTCTAACCACCTTTTTTACTCTGCTGTTTAGACCAGGTGGCATTTTTTTGTCCTCTTACTGTTTTTTGTTTATTTTAATTTGGAGTATACATTTAGTTTAAGTCTTTATTATGGATTTTTTTAATAGTCTCCATGCAGTTTGCAGGCATTTCATCCTTGTTATTATTCCTTTTCATTTCCATTTAACTAGCTTCCTCATTTCTGTGTAGTTCCCTTTTTGAAGTTAAATGCTACTGTGGTGGCTTTCTTTGGCATTTTTCCCTCTGCAAGATTCTGCTCACAGATCCTGCTTTCTCTCTCTTAACAGATGTTTTATATAATTGTATGTGTTCTTTGACTTACCCATTTGTAGAGAAAGAGATTAGATAGCTAGAGAGGGATAGGTGTTCCAAATAAAAGATGCAGTGAGGCTGACAGTTACCATAACTATACACAGGTCAAGAAATGATTGAAAGTATAACCTTAACTCTGCCCCCTTTTGTCTGCATTGCACAAGTCTTTAATTACATTGCACACTATTTCTCATTGCATCCAATATTACATCCAAAAACAACATGAAAAGAAGGTTGCAAAGTCAAGTAACGTTATGAGATGCCAGAATTCAGGTAGCCTGTGCAACATTAATTCACCTCCTTTGCATGTATGCATTACGATAGTCCGTAACTACATGATCACAATTTTTTTCCATAGAACCCCTGCCTCGTTCAGTGCACATTTTTCCCTGCCAACCCTGCCAGTCCGTCTCTCTCTATCCCAGACCCCAGTCTTCCCCCACAGGCACCTTGTCCGAATCTACAGTCTCCCTCTCCCACCCCCATCCAAATCTTATCTCGTCAGCATTCCATGAGGGCTGCTTCCTCCTCCATATCAGCTGTGCACCAGTAGTGGAGGCACTGAGCAGTCTGCCAGCTCTCAGTTCTGGTGCCCTGCCCTACAGTGGCCTGCAGCAGCCAGGAAGAGCAATTGCAGGGGAAGTCCTACTTAGCCCTGGCAAGCTCAGTACAGATGGAATCTTCAGATAATTTAGTTGTCCAGCTCAAAAAGTCTCTACTGAGCATGTGCAAAATGAGATTTTTCAAAGGATATTACTGGACCAGATTTTGGTGTTTTTTCATAGAAACAGCAAAAGGCACATCCCTGGCATCAGGGTGACCCCTCCTGCCAAATTTCAAGTTCCTTCTCTAAACCAAAACATGTTTTTTCCTAATCTCATTCTTGAAAATGCCTAAACAGTTTAAACTGAAACTTTCCAAAAATATTCAGCCTGAGTCAGACACCTGGCATGGAAACATTCATCCTAAACAGTTTCGCAAAGTTATAAGTAGACCTGGGCAAAATTTTTGTCTGAAACTTTTTTGGCAAAAAATGCAGATTCGGTGACACCAAAACATTTTGCAAATTGTTTCAATAAAAAAAGCTTTTACAAAAATACCAAAAATTAAAACTTTTTTCCCGTATTTTCAAAAAAAAAAACAAAAATTGGTTCAAAATTACTTTGTTTCAAAATTTCCTGTAATTCTATGTTAAAAAACAATCTGAATCATATTTAAATTTGTCATAGTCAAAATTGAAACAAAACATTTCATTCAACCTGAAATCAATTTTTTTTTACTTTTGGATTCACTGAAAATTTTGAAAAAATTCATTTTCAGTTTGACCTGAAATTATTTTTTAAAATTTTTTCAATAATGCCAAGCAAACTGACAAATTTGTTATTTGCACAGCTCTGGTTATAGCCAAATGAAAATAGAGTCTTACAATGGGAACTGTTGGGGAACTTTAAATGTAGATGGTGCTGCCAGTTCTGAATTAATATAAATATCATACCATATCATATAAAAGTTATTTATGACCACAGCATAAACACACGTTTAGATATTGGTAAACTCCAGATTTTCAAATCCTTGTTACCTGAATTTCAGATGATGTGAAATTCAGATAACTCTCAAATCCAAAATATCACATAGCTGAATCTTGGGCCTGGTCTACACTACGACTTTAATTCGGATTTATCAGCTTTAATTCGAATTAACCCTGTAACCGTCCACACAATGACGCCATTTAATTCGATGTAAAGGGCCCTTTAAATCGATTTCTGTACTCCACCCCAACGAGCGGAGTAGCGCCAAAATCGATTTTAGCAATTCGAATTAGGGTTAGTGTGGCCGCAATTCGATGGTATTGGCCTCCGGGAGCTATCCCACAGTGCATCATTGTGACCGCTCTGGACAGCAATCCGAACTCGGATGCACTGGCCAGGTAGACAGGAAAAGCCCCGCGAACATTTGAACTTCATTTCCTGTTTGCCCAGCGTGGAGAGCACAGGTGACTACAGATACCTCATCAGCACAGGTAACCATGCAGGCTGATAATCGAAAAAGAGCACCAGCATGGACCGTGAGGGAGGTACTGGATCTGATCGCTGTATGGGGAGAGGATTCAGTGCTTGCAGAACTTCGTTCTAAAAGACGAAATGCAAAAACTTTTGAAAAAATTTCCAAGGGCATGATGGAGAGAGGCCACAATAGGGACTCTGAGCAGTGCCGCGTGAAGGTCAAGGAGCTCAGACAAGCCTATCAAAAAACAAAGGAGGCAAACGGTCGCTCCGGGTCAGAGCCGCGGACATGCCGCTACTACGCCGAGCTGCATGCAATTCTAGGGGGGGCTGCCACCACTACCCCACCTTTGTTCGTGAATTCTGGGTCGGGGATAGTCTCGACGCCTGAGGATTCTGCCGATGGGGTAGAGGAGGAGGAGGAGGAGGATGAGCTTGCAGAGAGCACACAGCACTCCATTCTCCCCAACAGCCAGGATCTTTTTCTCACCCTGACTGAAGTACCCTCCCAAGCCTCCCAAGCCAGTACCCAAGACTCTGACCCCATGGAAGGGACCTCAGGTGAGTTTACCTTTTAAAATATAAAACTTGTTTTAAAAGCAAACGGTTTTTAATGATTACTTTGCCTGACTTTGCATTCGCGGTCAGTTCAGCTACTGGAAAAGTCTGTAGCTACTGGAAAAGTCTGTTAACGTGTCTGGGGATGGAGCGGAAATCCTCCAGGGACATCTCCATGAAGCTCTCCTGGAGGTACTCCGAAAGCCTTGCCAGAAGGTTTCTGGGCAGTGCATCCTTATTCCCTCCTCCATGGTAGGACACTTGACCACGCCATGCTTGCAGCAAGTAATCTGGTATCATTGCCTGACAAAGCCTAGCAGCGTATGGTCCCGGTGTTTGCTGGCATTCAAGCAACATCCGTTCTTTATCTTGTTGTGTAATCCTCAGGAGAGTGATATCACTCCTGGTAACCTGGTTGAAATACGGGAACTTAATTAAGGGGACAGAGGTGGCCGTTCCTACTGGGCTGTTTGCCTGTGGCGGAAAATAAATCCTTCCCTGCAGTTAGCCAAGCGCAGATGGGAAATTGGCCCTGAAGTTTTCCGCGTTTGGCTAGCAGGGTTCTTCCCTGTTACCAGCCACGCGGTGGGGGGAGGGTACCGTGATCATCCCAGAGAATTCATGGCGAGGGGGGGGGTCGGCGGCAGGGGGGGGGGTAGTTTGGTGCCTGCAGGGATCTTCCCTGATACCAGCCATGCGGTGGGGGGAGGGGTACCGTGATCATCCCAGAGAATTCATGGCGGGGGGGGGGTTAGTTTGTTTTCTGGTGCTGCTGAATGTTAACAGAAAAACCGCAGCACTCTACTTGCCTGAAGGGGCCCAGACAAGCCCCCCCACACTGCCCCCCCCCCAACTGGCTGAGATTGGCCAGGCTTCTGCAGCACTCTACAGGCTATGCTTGGTATGTGGGAAAGGAGGGTGCAGAAGCTGTAAAACAATGGCTTACCATGGCCGCATGCAAGCCGAATTCTGTTGCCCAGACCTGTGATCTCTAGCAGCAAAGCCACAAGCACTCAGCATTAAGAGGCAAAATGCGACCTTGCACAGAAATCACATGTGCTATGTAATGTGAACAGTGTTGGTCACCGTGAAAGAGTATAAGCATTGTTCTGCAAAATGTAGCTTTTAAAACAATTCTCTCTTTTTTCCCCTCCCTACAGCAGCTGCAAATTCCTCAAGCCTCCCTCCTCCATCCCGAAGGTTATCACAGATAAGGCGTCGTAAGAAGAAGACGCGGGAGGACATGTTTTCTGAAATTATGCAATCCAGCAGGAGTGACAGAGCTCATCTGAATGAGTGGAAGGAAACAGTTTCAAAGTATAGGAAAGAAGTCAGTGAACGTGAGGAGAGGAGGGACCAACGTGAGGAGAGGAGGGACCAACGTGAGGAGAGGAGAGACGATCGAGATGAGAGATGGCGGCAGGAAGACCAGAGGATGAAGGATGCAACGCTGGGGCTGCTCCGGCGTCTGGTGGAGGTTCAGGAACGGCTGCTGGAAAACAGACTGCCGCTTCAGCCCCTGTTCCACCCTCCCCCCTCCCCATATTCCGTATCCTCCTCACCCAGACGTGTAAGAACGCGGGGGGGGAGGCTCCGTACACCTTCCCATTCCACCCCAGTAGACAGCCCAAGCAAAAGGCTGTCATTTTTTTAACCTTTTCTTTGTGGCTTTTTCCTTCCCAGCAATCCTCCTCCCAAATACCACCCGGGTTCCCTCCCTCTTTTTCTAATCTATTAATAAAGAATAAATGATTTTTAAATGATAGTGACTTTATTTGGTTTGAAAGAAAGCTGGGGGAAGGGGCAGGGTGGGTTCCTTACAGAAAATCAGTCAGTAAAGGGGGAGGGTTTTCATGAAGGAGAAACAAACAGATATTTCACACGGTAGCCTGGCCAGCCATGAAACTGGTTTTCAAAGCTTCTCTGATGCACAGCGCTTCATGGTGTGATCTTCTAATCGCCCTGGTGTCTGGCTGCGCGTAATCAGCAGCCAGGCGATTTGCCTCAGCCTCCCACCCCGCCATAAAGGTCTCCCCCTTACTTTCACAGAGATTGTGGAGCACACAGCAAGCAGAAATAACAATGGGGAGATTTCTTTGGCTGAGGTCAGAGCGAGTCAATAATGAACGCCAGCGACCTTTTAAACGGCCAAATGCACATTCTACCACCATTCTGCACTTGCTTAGCCTGTAGTTAAACAGCTCCTGACTCCTGTCCAGGCTGCCTGTGTATGGCTTCATAAGCCATGGCATTAAGGGGTAGGCTGGGTCCCCAAGAATAACTATGGGCATTTCAACATCCCCAACGGTTATTTTCTGGTCCGGAAAGTAAGTCCCTTGCTGCAGCCCTTTAAACAGAGTAGTGTTCCTGAAGACGCGAGCGTCATGAACCCTTCCCGCCCAGCCCGCGTTGATGTTGGTGAAACGTCCCTTGTGATCCACAAGTGCTTGCAGCACCATTGAAAAGTACCCCTTGCGGTTTATGTACTCGGTGGCTTGGTGCTCCGGTGCCAAGATAGGGATATGGGTTCCGTCTATTGCCCCACCACAGTTAGGGAATCCCATTGCAGCAAAACCATCCACTATAGCCTGCACATTTCCCAGAGTCACTAACTTTCGTAGCAGCACCTGAGTGATTGCTTTGGCTACTTGCATCACAGCAGCCCCCACCGTAGATTTGCCCACTCCAAATTGATTCCCGACTGACCGGTAGCTGTCTGGCGTTGCAAGCTTCCACAAGGCTATCGCCACGCGCTTCTCAACTGTGAGGGCTGCTCTCATCTTGGTATTCTGGCGTTTCAGGGCAGGAGACAGCAAGTCACAAAGTTCCATGAAAGTGCCCTTACGCATGCGAAAGTTCCGCAGCCACTGGGAATCGTCCCAGACCTGCAACACTATGCGGTCCCACCAGTCTGTGCTTGTTTCCCTTGCCCAGAATCGGCGTTCCATGGATAGAATCTGCCCCATTAACAACATGATCTCCAAAGCACCGGGGCCTGTGGTTTCACTGAATTCTGTGTCCGTGTCCGTGTCCATGTCCTCATCATGCTTGTCGCTGCGCTGCCGCCGCCGCTGCCTCCTCGCCTCGTTTTTCTGGTCCTGGCTGAGCATAAACTCCACAAGAACGCGCGAGGTGTTTGCAATATTCATGAGTGCTGTCTTGACCTCAGCGGGCTCCATGCTTGCCGTGGTATGGAGTCTGCAGTGTTCACCCACCCAGGAAAAAAGGCGCGAAAATGGTTGTCTGCCGTCCGTTGCTTTCATGCAGGGAGGGAGGGAGGGAGGGAGTGAGGCTGTACCCAGAACCACCTGCGACGATGTTTTTTGTCCCATCAGGCACTGGGATCTTAACCCACAATCCCAATGGGCGCAGGAGACTGCGGGAACTATGGGATAGCTATGGAATTGCTACCCACAGTGCAACGGTGCAGAAATCGACGCTAGCCCCGGTACTTGGACGCACACCACCGAATTACTGTGCTAGTGTGGCCGCACTCATTTCGACTTTATACAACCTGTTTCTCAAATCCGAATTATCTAAATTCGGATTAATCCCGTAGTGTAGACATACCCTTGAATTCTCTCAGTGTTTTAGAAATTTTCAGGCTTGAGTATTTCTCTGTAAGAGTTTTTCCTAAGCCAACGTGTAACTGTGACTATAAATCCTGTATTTTCACACAGTTCAGTGAAGCAACTGCGTGGAAGTTGAGTGAACATTTTTAACTCTAATGCCCACATTTTTGTGCAGCCTTGACATTGCATTGGTATCAATTTTAGCCTTTCATTTCCTAGGGTTTCTTTTCAAAGGAAGCAAAGTTGAGAAGAGGCTCGACTCTCCAAGGCGTGGAAGCTGATGCAGCAAATCCCAAACCTCCCAGGCTCTGCTAGTGCAACCAGTATGTAAGGGGTCTGTTAGCCCCTTACTAAAACTCAGTGGGGATTTTTTGGTTGGCTAGCTCCCAGTACCAAAAGAAAGGGGAAGGGCTGATGGGAAATCAGGACCCTGAGACTGACAGTCCGCAGGAACAATGGGGAGAGGCCAATGCTCCAGGTCAGCCTGATTGACAGGCAGGGCCGGCCTTAGCAAGAGCGGGGCCCGATTCCTGGGGGCAGGGCTTGCCGCTTGCAAGCCCCGCCCCCAGGAATCAGGCCCCGCTCAGGCTGGGGTCGCGGGGTTTGGGTCCGGGCCGGAGCCGCTGGGGCCGGGGCCAGGCCGGAGTCGCTCGGCCCGGGGCCGAGCTGGCACGCCGGGACCTGAGCCAGAGCCGCCGGGGCCCAAGGGGCTCGGGCCGGGGCTGCTCGGGCCAGCACCCCAGGGCCGGTGCCCCGGGGCCTGAGCCAGAGCAGCCGGGGCCGGGGCCTGAGGTGTTTGGGCCGGGGCCGGGCCGGCGCCCCGGGGCCCGAGCCGGGGCCGGGCCAGCGCGCTCGGCCGGGGCCGGTACCCCGGGGCCCGTGCTGGGCTGGAGCCAGAGCCGCCGGGGCCGGGGCCGCTCAGCCAGGGCCGGACTGGGCCGCGCCGCGCCTCCCAGGAGCCCTCCTCGCGCCCCCCCCTTACCTGTTGCTGCCGCCGCCTGCCCCTTTTCAGACTTCCCGCGAACATCTGATTCGCGGGAAGCAGGGGAGGGGGAGGAGCAGGGGGCGGAGCATTCAGGGGAGGGGAGGAGGGGGAAGTGAGCTGGGGGCGGAGTGGTCAGCTTAGGCGCGGGGCCCAATTCAGCCAAATTGGCTGAATCGGCTTAAAGCCGGCCCTGTTGACAGGGCAGGCAGGCTAATGAGGGAATCAGGAGGCCAGGGGGACTCTGTCCTCCATGTGAGCTGGAGCTGCTGCCTGGCCAGAGCTGGGCCGAGCTAAAGAGAGAGCAGGGGCCCGAGCTGAGCTGAGGAGCAGAGCCATGCCAGCCAGAGAAGCAGCCCAGGAAGCAGGTCAATGCTGGGTGCAGAGCCACAGAAGCTAGGGTGACCAGATGTCCCGATTTTATAGGGACAGTCCCGATTTTTGGGTCTTTTTCTTATATAGGCTTCTATTACCCCCCATCCCCTGTCCTGATTTTTCACACTTGCTCTCTGGTCACCCTAACAGAAGCAGCCCAGAGAGCAGACCTGCGCTGGGAAGAGAGCTACAGCAACCAGAGCCAGAGGGATCAGCGAAGCAGCCCAGGTTGCTGGAGGCAGAGCAGCAGCAGTGCTGGGGCTGGAGCTGGAGCAGTCCGGAGGCAGGTGCGATGAGCAGCGAGGGAGCGCGAGGGGGGACCCTGGGCAGCGGGTCCAGTGCAGGGAGACCCCACCAGCCAAGAGGCCTTGGAGGGGGATCATTATCCCAATGGAGGAGAGGAGGGGACCTGACGCTGGGAAGAAGGACCTGCCACCTAGATCCTGAAGGCATGTGGCAACCACCAGAGCAAGTGTCCAACCCACGGCATCCCTGCAGCACAGCCAGGGCCTGGGCAGGGGCCTGGGATGTGTGAGGAACAGGCTGTGAACTGCCCTGACATTCCAGCCAGGGCTGGTTGTGATGTCCCCATGCCACAGAGTGGGGTGACGGGTTTTCCTTTCACCTTTCCTTATTTTTTAATTAGCTGCTGTTTAATAAATTGTATTTGCTTTGAACTGTATGTAATGATCAGTGGGTCAGGGAAGCATCCAGTGCGGAGAGAGCACCCCAGAGTGGGGACACCCTATCCGCTGTCCTAAGTGACCACAACAAGGTTGGGAGTCAAGCCCCCCAGGAATCCTGGGCCCAGCCTTGTTGGGGTTACAAGGACTCTGCCACACAGGAGAGTGGAAGGGGAGCCCCCAAGGTCAGGCAGGCCTCTGGGTAAAGGGAGTGGAAGCGAGGACTCAGATCCTTTCGCCAGCCCATTTCACCGGGGTAGTGTATAAGCCAGGAAAGTTCCCCACAGTAGGGGGACCATTCCCCACACTGACATGTAGGTTAGTAATGCTCTCAGCCCAGCTAGCTGCGTGTGCTCATCCGAGTCCAAACCAACAGCCGTTTTTGCTGGGTATGTTCAGTGCTATCGCTTTGCTGTATGAACCTCCTCCCCAAGGCACTCCTCCAGGCTGACGGTGCCATTTCATAGGGCAGCCATCTTGGAATTATCCCTGCCAGGGAACAAAGGCATTGCAATTATTTTTGAAGCGGGCCAATGCTGACTCTCTCCAAATCCCAAACTGGCTGGAGAGCTTGTGCCTAGGGGAATAATTCATCATCAGGCAGGGGTCGTGGCTAGAAACTTCCAGTCACAGCGGGGAATGTCAAGAGAAAGCATGGGCTGTAATGGAAACTGCTTTGCAGTCTAATTCTAGCAGTTACTTCTACCCCAATGGCTACAACACACCCAGCACCTCTGTCCCATTAAGTCGTCAGCAGCTCTACCTTCCATGGGAACTCATTCCCTTCCCCCCACCCCAGCAGGCCCTGTCATCCCTTCCAGAAAGTGCGCGAGAGCTGCTGAGTGTGCTGGAGCCCAGGAGGCCTGGGCTGCCCTCCTGCTCACACGCCCCGCTGGGCAGGTCCTGGGAATGCCTGATTTATAGGCTCGTGCCTTGCAATGTTTACTCCAGGCGAGTTATTTAAAACCAGGAGAGCGAGAGGAGCTGGGCTTTGTTTAAAATCAGGCAAGGAGGTTTGCCTTAAATAGTCAACAGCAGAGAGCCAAAGAGAGGCCACGTGGCAGCCGGGCCTCTGGAGTGGGAGCCAGAGTCTGGCACATGCAAGGGGAACTGGCTCTTTGTAGCGCAGGGGGCAGGCATTCCTCAGGATTAACCCTTCGGGGGCCTCCTGCCCTCCAACACATGGCTGCCAAGGGCAACCCCCAGGTGGCGCTATGTGACATATAGAGCCCCCAGATCCAAACAAACTTCATCACATAAATCTGAACCATGGACAGATTGTCACCAGCCAGTGAGATTCCATCAGTAGAGAAAGAGACCAGAGTGCTCAAACCACCACATAGCAAACCCACAACTCACCTGCAGTCACTGCTGGTGCTGTCTCACAGCAAGCATCGTGCATGGCGAGCACACGGGGAGGCCAGTGGAACCCGCCCTGCCACCCCACAGACTGCTGAGCCTCAGTCACTGCAGACCATGTGTCTGGTAAGTGAATCTCTGCTTAGTGCATATGATACATACAGAGCTGCAACCACATCCTGCACACAATCCTGCTGTGACTCCACTTTTACCTCTGCACGATGCACACAGCATCTCTGCTTACTGCAGACAATACTGCCTTAGCTGGCTTCCTCAGCTTTCCCTGTGCCCTCTGGAGCACTCAGACATGTGGGAGCCATGCCACAATCCTCTTCCCCTCGGATATCCATGGGGAGCGCCAGTAGTGCAGGATCAGGCCCCGTGCTCCCAGCAGCCAGGAGGCCAGAATATTCTGCACGTCCTCCTGATCCTGCACTTTTAATGAGGATAATTGCTCACAAGGAAAACATGGACAAGAAATGTTCCTTTCACAAGGCGTTAGCGAGATGGGGAGCATGGCAAGGCCGGGCGGTGGGGAGGCGGAGAAGAAACACCAGTGAACAGCTAGCTCAGAGGAGAGGGAACATGTGAGAGACAGGGAGGAGAAGTGGAGGCAAGGGAGGGCTGAGGGGGAGGGAGGCCAGAAGCATGTGAGAGAGACAGCGACAGCTATACAACTGGGCCTGGGTCTTTTGCGTCCCAGGGTCTGGTCTCTGAAGCCATCAAGTGAACCTAGAACTGTCCCACCCCTGCCCTGTGGCTGGGCCAGCCTGGCCGCCTTGCCGGCCTGTGAGCAGCAGAATAGGCAGCCTCGCCATCCCCGTTGCCTCACCCCAGCAGGCCCGCATGGTGGGAGGCTACTCCAGCACACAGGATGAAATATTTAGAGGTGTTTAGAGCAATTTCATGTCCCGAGCAGAGCGAGCCGATGAATATTTCACAGCACTGCACGACTGCAGGCGTTGCCAGCCCCCAAAGCATGCTGGGAAAAGACCGAGCGTATGGAATGGGGAACTTTCCAGAGCCAACTCTCCTCATTCCATGACCCTCCCCCCGTCTCTGGGTCTCTCCCACCTCAGCACCATACCCCGAGGAGATGAAGCCCTGCTGGTCCCCATGGGACTGTGGAGGCAGAATGTTCCCCTGGTCCAACAGAAACAGTCCAGCATTTCCAAACCAGGAGCTCCTGCATATCTATCTATCTATTCCCATACACCCCCTCTATCTATCTATTCTCTTAAGGCTTTATACTGCTGCCCACCGCTGTAGTGTCTGAGCACCTTCCACATACAAAGAACAGCAATAGCAAAGCCCTTAGTGGACTTCATGGCATTTCTGGCACCTCCCTCTTTTTGGGGTCAGAACTCTGCTCAGGGCAGGGGGCTTTTATTTGTGGGTGAGGTTGGTAGAGGTTGGGGATAAAAGGAGTGTTTGAATAGCGAGCATTACTTACGGTTACCGCTATGAGTCTGTCGCGGAGGTGATGGATTCCGTGACATTACGAGACCTCTGCAACTTCCTGAAAATTCCAATAATTCAGCCCCTGTGCAGCAGAGCTGGGGCTCTGGCTTCAGCCCCATCTGGTGAGGCTGTGGCTTCAGCCCTGCATGGTGTAGAGGGGCTCCAGCTTCAGCTCCGTGTGGCAGGGCTCCAGCTTCCGTGATTTATTGTTTATTGCCCACGTCCTGTCCTTGACTTTTACTAAAAATACCTGTACCAAAATACCTGTACCTTACGTATGGTGGAAAGGCTTTCTCAAAGGGGAAGGCCTTGCCATGTCTCCTAAAGACAACCAGGCTCTGGACTCACCTGATCTCCTCCAAAAGTTTGTAACAAAGCCGCATCCTCTGGACAGAGAATCTTTTGTCCCCAGCTCTCACATGCTTCATCCTGAGCTGTCATCTGCACTGTCCCAGAGGAGTGCAGCTATCGTGGGGTTTCAAAGATGTTCAGTCTTGATATAGCTGGGGCTGGAGCCATTAATTGCTTTGAAAATTAGGACCAAAGCCCTGAAACTGGGATAAGAAGCTGACCAGGAGCCAGTGAAGGGATGTGGTTCCAGTACACACGCCTGGGGGACACAACTATTTACATCTCCCCATTGTGAAAATTGAGCATTTATTCCTGCCCTTTATTTCCTATCTTTTAACCAATCCATGAGAGGACCTTTCCTCTTATCCCATGACTGCTTACTTTGCTTCAGAGCCTTTGGTGAGGGACCTTGTTAAAAGCTTTCTGAAAGTCCAAGTACGCTGTATCCACTGGATCCCCCTTGTCCACATGCGTGTTGACCCCCTCAAAGAATTCTAGTAGATTGGTGACGCATGATTTCCCTTTACAAAGGCTATGTTGACTCTTCACTAACAAATTGTGTTTATCTATGTGTCTGAGAATTCTGTTCTTTACTATAGTTTCAACCAATTTGCCTGGTACAGAAGTTAGGCTTACCAGCCTGTAATTTCCAGGATCACCTCTGGAGCCTTTTTTAAAAATCGGCCTCACACTAGCTATCCACCAGCCATTTGTTAGAGAGAGGATTTAAGTGATAGGTTATATACCACAGTTAATAGTTCTGAAATTTCATATTTGAGTTCCTTCAGAACTTTTGGGTGAATACCAGCTGGTCCTGGTGACTTATTACTGTTTAATTTATCAATTTGTTCCAAAATCTCCTCTATCGATGCCTCAGTCTGGGACAGTTCCTCAGATCTCTCACCGAAAAAGAATGGCTCAGGTGGGGAATCTGCAGTGAAGACTGATACAAACAATTCATTTAGCTTCTCTGCTATGGCTTTGTCTTCCTTGAGTGCTCATTTAGCACCTGAATTGTCCAGTAGCCCACTGACTATTTGGCCGGCTTCCTGCTTCTGATGTACTGTAGCGGAGTGAGCACCCACTCCGGCCTTGGAGGGGTTGGGAAAGCCCTACAGAGGGCTGGGGCTGGGCAAGGTAAAACCCTGGCTGATTGGGGGAAGTGGCTGCAGCTGGGACCACACCTCAAACTAAGGAACTGGGCCTTATCAGAAGGCCTGGGAAGCCAGAAGCAGCAGTTTCTCTCTGACTGGAGAGGGAGACAGGTCTGGCTGCTTGGGAACTCACCCAGGGGACCTAGAGGAAGGCAGGGCTGGGGAAAGGCCTTAGGAGCAGGGAAGCCCTAGGCCAGCAACTCCCCAGGCTGCAGGGCCTAATTCTAGGCCTCCTAGATATTGGGCTTGCAGTGGGGCAGCCGGAGGGTGGGTAAAGGCAGCCAGTCCAAACCCCTTGTTGCCTGTGATGATCGGCTGATAGACTGCAGTCCGCCACAGGGCATGGGGGCTAAACAGAGACTGGCAGTAGCCATGACTGAGGCGATGTGGGGATAGGGGGTGGGGGGTTCCCCTGGGGTGGGGGAAACCCAGCAAGACTGTGGGGTACTGCAGGAGGCAGAACCCTGAGACAAGGGCACCGGGGTCCTGGGAGGGACACAGGTGCCAACGGCAAGCGGATCACCGGCCTGCAGAGGGCGCTCCTGGGTCGAAGAGCTAATTCCTGAGGACAACCAGCAGAAGGCGCTGCAGGGGTGAGTCTGCGCTGTGCTACATGTACTAAAAAAAAAAAAATTGCTGTTAGTGTTTGTCTTTTATTTGAAGTTGCTCTTCAAATTCTTGTTGGGCCTGCCTAATTATACTTTTACACTTGACTTGCCAAAGTTTGTGTACCTTTCTATTTTCCTCAGTAGGATTTGACTTCCAGTTTTCAAAGGATGCCTTTTTGCCTCTAACTGCCTCTTTTACTCTGTTATTTAGCCATGATTGCATTTTTTTTTTTATTTTTTTATTTTTTTTTTTTGGTCTTTTCTTACTGTTTTTTGTTCTTGTTTTTAATTTGAGACATACACTTAATTTGAGCCTCTATTATGGTTTCAAGTATCAGAGGGGTAGCCGTGTTAGTCTGAATCTGTAAAAAGCAACAGAGGGTCCTGTGGCACCTTTGAGACTAACAGAAGTACTGGGAGCATAACCTTTCGTGGGTAAGAACCTCACTTCTTCAGATTCTTGCATCTGAAGAAGTGAGGTTCTTACCCACGAAAGCTTATGCTCCCAGTACTTCTGTTAGTCTCAAAGGTGCCACAGGACCCTCTATTATGGTTTGTTTGTTTGTTTGTTTTTAAATTCCATGCAGTTTGCAGGCATGATGCTCGTGAAATTGCACAAGTAGTCGTTAAATGTGAACTACAGGCCCAGAAAGGAGGTTCGTATCATTTCCAAAACTACCTAGCAATAGTGAAAGCCAGGAGCTGCATGAGGAGGAGTCTGAAGTAAAAATGACTCAAGTGTTACTCATTTCCAAAACACAATTTGAGAGGCTCGTCCAAGAAACACAAAATAATCCAACCTTACCACAGCTTGAGAGAGTGACTCTATATGGACAGAGAAAGCCCAGGCACCTCCAAGCATAAGAAAGTATTGGGACTGTGAAGATGGAATTACTGCAGTTCCGTACCAAGGACCTTGTGTCATGATACCACATGGCCCGAGGTCAGAAATGCTAAGTATGGGCACGTCTTCACTACCCACCGATCTGGCAGGTAGCAATCGATCTATTGGAGATTGACTTATCGCATCAAGTGAAGACGTGGTAAAATAGATCCCCGATGGCTCTGCTGTCAACTCCAGAAATCCACCACGGCAAGAGGCGGAAGCGGAGTTGACGGCGCCGCGGCAGCGGTCAACTCGCCGCCGTCCTCACAGCCAGGTAAGTCGACCTAAAATACGCAAAGTTGCCTATCTTAGGTCGACCCCCCCCCCTCCCTCGTAGTGTAGACCTAGCCTATAAAGCACCCTGCCCAGCTGAGTATTGAGAAATGTGAGACACAGAGCCTGAGATGCCATTGAAGGAAGGGATCCAGGTGTGAAATCTGAGGCCAATAAAGGTATCAGAATGAAAAAGATCCATGGAAGTCACCAGAAATTGCTATTTGCCCTTGGTCCAAGCTTGGCATAGATTTATTTGAATTAAACAGGAAAGATCACCTCTTATGAGTGGACTGCTTCTCAGGTGTTGTTTTTTAAACACAGAGCTATTGCACAACCCATCAAGTAGCACAGTCATAGCGTAGTGTAAAGCAGCGTTTGCGCCCCATGGGAACTCACATGAGTTAATAATCGATAATGGCTCACAATTGCTGCGTGGTTCATTTCAGCAATACTCTTTGCAATCCCATTTCAAGAGCAATGTGTCAAGCCCTTACCATGTACAGGCGACTGGGTAGGCAGAAAAGTCAGTGAAAAGGGCAAAGAACTTGATAAAATAATAGCACTGACGGGTTCATGGGCTCCCTACTTAGAAATGTTAGAATATGACAACATGGCCCACACAGTTTTATTAGACTCCCGGTTCAGAGACTCATGGACAGCTGGACAAAAACCTTCATGTCAACCTCTTCTTGAGCCAAAGAAAGCTCTCTCCTAGCCCAGGCAGTTACAAAAGCGTTATTCACCAAGAAACTAGAACAGGAGAAATCCTCTGAGAAGAATGGTAAACAGGAGCCCCTCGGGCAGGGGCAGAGAATGCTAGATCGAAATAGAAAGTGGGTGCAGCTGGCCAAGGGAACAGCAAGGCCCTCCACACTAAGGTCAGGCATCCGGGAGGAACTGAGGCAGCTAAGCAAAGCCATGGAGGACGCTGGCTCTGTTTCTAAAAGACACCCAGAGCACTGCTGACAGGGCCCTGTGCTGGCACAGGCCAACCCACTCACCCAGCTCCTTCAGCTGAGCTCCTCTCACCTAACCCCAGCTGTATCTCAGCGCTAAACAAATGGAGCAGGACTGAGCACAGGAACTGACCAGATGGGCAGAGGGCCTTTGAGACTTGCAGAGAGCAGGTCTCGGTAGATGCCCAATGAGAAGCAAGACGATCCTCTGATGTGCCGGGTGGGGTTGGGCATTGGCCTCCCTGTACCTATCTTGGGATGGGTTTGGAGTCTGGGGCTGTGTTCGCCTAGGGCTGTCATTTGGGACTGACAGTCTATTTTATTTGAATTTCATCTGCTAAAAACAAAAGTAGCCGCTGGAGCTGCGGGAGACTGATGCTGGTCCTGTGACCCTGCCCCAGTTCAGGTGACTGGGGCCAGGAACTAAAGAACCCTAAGCATTACTGTGCGCCCCGAAGAACTTACCATTGGATATAAAATAATAGACGCTGCAAAGGCGTAGCAGACGCGGGGACGGGAGGGAGGCCGTGGTGACGGGAGCATGTGGTTACCGTAGGAAGTATAGAGCCATTGAAAATGTGAAATAAATAAACCTACCTGTGCTCCCTGCTGAGCCGCAATCCTCTGGCCCTGTTGGGGATTCGAAGCAGGGGAGTAGTAGCTTTATTGGCTGAGTAGGGGGAGAGAGTTCCATGCATAAGACAGAAGATGTGAAGGCCCTGGGGGGATAAACAAGTGATGGCATTGCTGGGTCAGCGGGGGGGCGGGGCAGAGTTGAGAAGGGACTCACAGGGGAGGACAAGACACCCTGGAGAAGGGGGAGCCAGTCAAGGGGCCCAAGGAGGAGGGTGAGCAACAGACCAGAAAGCTGATCTGAGCAGTGGTGTCCTGAATCAGCCGGGGTAGATGGCAGGGAGGCGGAGGAGGAAGATGATGAAGCCTGGAGGAGAATGTTGGCAGATCTGGGGAATGTGAAGAGGAAGAAGGGGAAGTATTGGACCTGGCTGGGATAGGGGGGATAGTTCAGAGCGTGGCCCCTCGCCCAAGCTGGGTAAGTGGCGGTTGTGGCTTGGCTGCATTACAATTCAGCAGCAAACCCTGTGCAAGCTGGAGGGTCCAGCCTGGAGCGGTGAGGGGAGCCTGGGCGTCATAGCCCTAGAGGCTGGACTGCACCATCAGCAGGACGGCTAAGGCAGGAAGGAGGGAGAGCACGCGGCAGGAGGTGGTGTGGGCCTGGCGCTGTCTCCTAACAAAATTCCCACTGGCTTGCCCAGGAACAGGAGTTAATGATGTAACAGTGTGGAAGAGACACCCGGGGGGGGCACGGGCTGCGTGTCTCCCTGGGATGAGCCTTTGAGACGAAGAGAACATGGTCTGGGAAGGGGCGATTTGGGGATGTGTGATGTGAGGGGGGAGGGGAAGTGAGAATGAGGAACACGGTGGTCTCTATCCCTTATGCTCCTGGAAAGCCCGAGAGGACAGTGCTCTGGGTGGCTGCGGCACAGGCTGGCACAGGGGGTCTCCATCCTGCCACTCCCAGGGGCTCGCCCACGTTGGTCTCTGTGCACCATGCACCCTGCCCTGGCCCCTGCTCTCAGGGAGACCCGCCATTCTATTGGTGGTGTGTGGAGGAGCTGTCAGAAGGAATCACGTCAGTGCATGGTGCAAACCACCAGGGACAGCCAAGCTCCTTCGGCTGAGCTCATCTCCTCTAGCAGAAGTGCACTCTCTCACCATGCACACACCCGGGCACACATAGCATGCGTGCATACACGGAGTGCACACACATGGTGCACTCACAGTATACACACACAGAGAGCATGGAATTCTGCAGCACGGGGGGAATTCTGCCGTGAAGGAGAATTGGGGTGGGAGCTGGCTGGGTTCCACAGCGGGGAGAATTCAACAGAGGAGGGAATTCTGTACTGGGGCAAGAATCTTGCAGCAGGGGAATGTCACAGTGGGGCAGATTTGGTGGCAGGTGGGGAAGTTCTGCAGTCGTGGGGGGGGGGGGGGGATTCTGCAGCAGTGTTACACAACCATTCAGGAGCCTTTGGCTTATTGAAGAAATTCTTCAAATGTACCATGAGGTGAAATGCCCCAACACTGTACAGAAGCTCTCTGCACTTTGACAGAGAAGTGACTCCTGCATACAGCAGGGAGAGCCTTGCACTGCAGCTGGCTGGGGGAGTGCAGCCATGCCAGGTCAGGAAGGCCAAAGAGGAGGGAAAGAGGACGTAATTGCCATACCTAGCTCCCCTCCTACAGAGTATCAAGACTCCACATGACAGCTGCCTTTCCCTGCTGTGCAGCCCCTACACTGTGGAGAAACACACAGGTGTGGGGAGGAAGGCAAAGTGGTGTGAAAGGGAGATGGTGGGAAATGACCATTTCTGTGGCCTCATGTGGCACAGACCGAGTGGGCCAGATCCCTGGCCATATTGCAGCCCGGAGGGTGATGTAACTTCTGGCAGAGGCCAGCCCCAGGAACAGGCTGACTTAGAGCCTGCCCTTCCCCACCTGCAGAGCCTGCAAAAATGCAGCTTACCCAGACCAGAGGAACGGATCCAATATTTTCTCTAGGTCTCCCAGTTTGTAGCAGGTCTCTCTCTGTTCGGAGCCACCAGCTCTGAGTCACTGCTCCCCATTCTGCACGGAGCAGCCAATGCTCCCCATTTTAGCTACAGCATCTCCTGGGCCACGCAGAGACTGGGTTTCAGTGATTCAGAGAATGCTCTGCATTAAACAGAGCAGGTGTAAATGGAAGGGTCGACAGATTAACTGTAGCATGTAGATCATCGCAGAGCCTGTCACTGACCAGATGCTTCACAGCTCATGAATGAAGTCCAACATCTCCCTGCCCTTCACACCAGTCATGTCTGCAAGGTCCATCCTACACTTTGCTGTCTGAATCTGGGGCAAAGGTTTAATGGGGATCTTTACTTTAGGGCCAGTCTGAGACCATTAACTAGCTGATATGTTAACCCTGAGGTCTTAGCCCCATAGCTCTCAGCGCGTCTCACCTGGTCTCCATGGAGAGGATAAGGAAGATGCATAAATCTCTCAACAGAGGTGCTTGAAGTTTTTCCCATGAAATATTTCTCCCCAGGAGAATGTGGATTTTGATGAAATGTTTCAATTTTCCAATCAGGAAATTGGAAACAAAAAATTCTGCCTCAAGCCACCATGTTGAAGTAAAATGGATCTACACAATATAATAAGATAAAGGCCTGAACCTGCCTTTAGCCGCATCTGGTGTTTCCTGAGTCCAGACCTTGGTACAATTTGTTTTTGCCTGGTCCCTAGCTTCCTAGCCCCTTATCCTTTAGGCTGTCTCCCTCTTTAGCCCAAGAGAAGCTCCTTAGGAACGAGGCCGGGCTTTGTGCAGTGTGTGCTCTGGAGCGATGTTCTTTTGGGCTCCAGTGTCAGATTTTGATTTAATAGCACAAGCGCCAGGACCCAGTGAGATACCAGTGGCCAGTTGGCTTGCGCAAGGAAGATCTGTTGGTGCCGATCGCTCATGCCAGAAGCACTGTTTTCTGTCACTATGCATAGCTTTGTTTGGCTCAGATCTGCATGCCGCTGCAAAGGGAGTTCATTTCTTCCTGGTGCACAGGGATGATCTTTTAAAGGACACGTTTCTGCTCTGGGGTCCTTAAAGTGGTGAGTAACCACACGTTGGTCTTCTGAAAAAGCTGCAGGTGATGGGGAAACCTGAGAGAAGTCCTGCACCAGGGCAGGGATTTTCAACTGCGTACCGTCTGTGCGCTCATTACAGCCTGCCCTGTGTTTGCAAATATCATACTGTAGCGGAGTGGTTACCCACTCCTGCCCTGCAGGGCTTGAAACAGCCCAGGAGAGGGCTGTGGCTGGGGCAGGAAGCCTGGGCTGATTGCCCCAATCAGGCCCAGCTGGCCCCTATAAAGGGCTGTGAGCCAGAGGCCCAGGCAGTCTCCCCCTGCCTGTAGAGGGAGAAGGGCCTGGCTGCAAGGTGCCAAGAAGGGAACCTAGAGTAGAGTAGGGCTGGGGAAAGGCCTAGGGAGCCAGGGAGCTCTGGCCTAGGAAAGCCCCAGGCTGTAGGCCTGGTAAGGCCCAGTAGGTATTGGGTTGCAGGGGCAACCCATGGGTGGGCAGATGAGTGGCTTACACTGCAGTCTGCCCCAGTGAATGGGGGTTAGATGGGGACTAGCAGTAGCCGAACACTGAGGCGAAGTGGGGATAGTGGGTGGGGGTTCCCCTGGGAGGGGGAGACCCTGAGGCTGTGAGTGGTTACTGCCAGAGGGGCAGCACCCCAGGTAAATGGGGCACCGGGGTCCTGGGAGGGACACAGGGCCACAGGTAAGGCGGATCACCAGCCTGCATAGGGCGCTCCAGATGCTGGGAGAGCTAATTCCCAAGACAACCAGCAGGAGGCGCCCCAGTGGTGAATCCCACACCCTTACATGTACCAAGAGGCCTTATACATGCACTGCGTCACAAGATAGATGGTACAGAGCTTGGAGGGGTGCTTCAGTGTGAACCCCTTGGTGCTGACTCCTATCCTTTAGTTATGACTTGAACCACTGTAGGGTAACTCCAGACTCACCAGCAACCACTCTTCGTCACCATGGACACAACCAGCGCCAGCAGATCCAACGCTGCTGAGGGATGCCCATGAACCCAACGGCCAACAGGCCCCAGTCTGAAACCAGCCAGAGACTGATCGCTCATGGCCTGACAATTCAGCCGCCACCTAAAAGGGACTTGGTGGGTATGTGACATGTGGCCTAGTGATCCCAGAACTGAGATGCCCTTGCTACCCCAAGGAGGGGGTGGTTTGGGAGCCCTTTATGCTCCAACCAGGCCATACGCAACAGGATCAGGGCCACAAGTGGTGACTCTCAGAGAACCCCAACGTGAGGTGAGGAGTCGTCCCTGACCTAGAGCTTAGTAAGCCTCATGCGGGGATGAGTCACTCCTGTGCAGGATTCCAGCCCATCCACAAGCCAGGAGCTGGTCTGGTGGCTCTCAGAGCAGGTATCTAAGCCTCAGAGGAGGAGCAGCAGATCAGTTTGCCCAACATCATGGCATTGCATGGAACTCGCTCTTCCTGATAGTGGTGATAGACTCCACAGGCCTCAGCCTGCTCCAGCCCGGCTCGGATTCCAGCCCACCTCCTGCTCCAGCCTAGCTCCAAGCCCTACTCTAGTTTTGTTTCCACCTGCTCTTGACTTCTGACTCTGGCTCCAGTTCCTGGTCTAGAAGGGGAAGCCAATTATGAACCGGCATTTGTAACAAACTACAAAACTCCACAGAACTTCTAGCTCCCCCAGCCAGGAGGAAACAGACTGGCCGTGGCACTGATATAGGGTAGGATAACACTAAACTGAAACATACAAGGTGCTGAGGAGCTGAACTATCCACCCTAGAGTGGGGGTGAGGCTGAGCCCCGGGAATACTCTCCTCAGCCCTCTGGGAAGAGCCAAGAGAGCCCAGAGCCTGCCGGAAAACACTGTTCTGAGCTGGGGTTGGTAACCTGAGAGACACTGTCTGCAGAGGTGTTCTTGGTCTGAGAGCCCCTAGTTCCCTTCCTGCAGTCCCAAGAAAGCTGGTGATGCCCTGTTCTTCAGCTGTCTCCCTGCCGGAGCCTGAAAGCATCCACAGGAACAGATGTGCATTCCCAGTGCATCTCTGCATGCTCCTAGGTTCCCAGGGCCCGAGAAGAAATTCTCAGAGACAATGGAGCACCCATGTTTCCCAGGGCCCATTCTGGGCAGTAGTACCAGGCTCAAGGCACTGACTCACTCTGAGCTGGATGTGTCAACAGTGACACATGGGTCTGTGGGGGAGAGCCTTGGTCCTCAAATGTCTACAGGTGACCCAGCAGAGCCCACATGGCAGAAGGTCCAGGATGCTGGCAAAGCCTGTGGTGCGAATAACCTTCCCATCTGGCAGACCAGACCCTCCTCCAAGATCAGAGGGAGATGAGGCATGTATGCTGAAATCGGAGACACCAGCACTGCTGGTCTCCCTCGAAGGCACCTGGGATGGCCCAGTCCCTGCAGAGGGGTCCCAGAGTGGTGGGATGGGATGTGGGTTACAAGCAATGAAATGGTTAACAGGAGCCTGAGCCCAGTGAGGTTACTGGGTGGCAACTGGAGGGGTGTTAGGCACAACTGGTGATCAATCCCAACGCACGGAGCTGGGTCTGCATACAGGAAGGAGCAGAGGGCAATGGAGAAGTGGCCAGGGAGGAGCACCAGGTGAGAGGTAGCTGGGCGTTTCCTCTCTTGGGCTAAAGGCTGAGAGATGCCTGGAAGGCCAGGCAGCCTGAACCACAGGCGGATTATCCTGAGCCAGGAGGAAGCTGGAGGCAGTGATGGAAAAGCCTCAGGGGTGTTTGAGACTGAAGAAGGGCACTGAAGAGAGAAGAAGGAACTCTGCAGCCTCTCTCAGGGAACAGAGTGTGGAGAGGCCTGCAGGGTCAAGAGAAACCTAGGGGACGTTTGGCCCTGGGATCCTCTCCAAAGTAGAGACATCTGGCAAGAGGCTGGGAGAGAGACAGAGCAGCCACCTAGGTGCTGAGCCCTGAGACAGGGCAGGAGCTGGACCTCCAGGGAGGGAGCCCAGGAAGTGTTCGGCTGCGGAACAGAGCAGGGGAAATGATCCAGCACGATGTGGCAGAGTGAGCTGATGTTTTATGCTTCATTTGGGATTTTGCTGTAGGATTCCCAGGGAGAGCCCTGTGAGACGTGGCCCTGAGGAAACGGTGAACTGAGTGAGCTTGTGGGGAGAAGGACTGAGCAAGAGACTATTGTAAGTGCAAGGTGACGGCAGTCAGCAAGCAGTCTGACAGAGCAGACCTGGGTCCCCGGGCTGGAACTCGGTGTAGACAGTGGGCCTGGGTTCCCCTACCAGCCATTGGGGAAGGAATGAGGCCCCTGAGAAGTGGACAAGGACAACAGAGAGCCCTGAGAGACAGGTTTGGGGACCATGGGTCCCGAAGGTGGAGCCAAAGACTTTTATAAAGACATTGGACTATTGGGTGTTGGATGTTTAACCCAGAAGGGCTGGGTCCGAAATGTGACCTGGCTGGAAGGCCAAGTCAGGAGAGGAGGCAGACTGCAGCAGGGCCAATGCAACCCTCAGCAGGGGGTGCTAGCAGGAGAGCCTGCTACCCCACACCCAGCCACAAGGGGGAACACTGCTGGTGAGTCAGATCTTCCACAGTGGGGCCAACGGCAAAGACTGGAGAGCGAGGCAGGGTTGCCACCCATCTGGTATTCACCCGGACAGTACGGGTTTCGGCTTTTGTGCCCAGGTGTCATTTAACAAGCCCCAATGTCCAGTTTTGTTTTGTTTTCATCTGTGGAAAAGGGGAACCCTAAGCAGAAGAAAGGAGCAGGAGCCGCTGCCTCTGGGGTAGGGTGACCAGATAGCAAGGGTGAAAAATCGGGAGAGGGAGTGGGGCGTAATTGTCACCTATATAAGACAAAGCCCCAAATATCGGGACTGTCCATATAAAATCAGGACATCTGGTCACCCTGCTCTGGGGCCAGGCTGCTCGTGCAGCTCGCAGTGGTGCCTGGCCCTGTGCAGCCCCAGGTGGCACACAAGGTGGCCTTGGCCATGCTGGTGAAGACTCTGCAAGCGACAGGGGCAGGACCTTGGGAAGAGATGGAGCAGGGGCGGCGCCTGGGGGAAAGGGCAGGGGTGGGGCCTCGAGGGTAGAGGCAGGACCTGGGGGGAAGAGGCGGGGTAGAGTGTGGGGCCTTGGAGGTCTGATTACCAGCTAAAGGCAGTAACCCTAGAGCTGGGCCATGTGTGGAAATGAAATGTTCACAGTGCTGCAGGGGAAATCTCCAGCGCTATGTGGGTTCAGTACAAGCAAGTGATGTGTGAACCTCACCAGGCTGGAGGTCAGTTTGGACAAGCACCCAAACATTATCCAAATTTTGTAAGCCTGTGCGTTTGGCCTGAAATCACCCACCCAGCTATCTAATCTGTCTGGCTATGTTTTTACACTATACCCATCATTCTAGTGTCTGGGTGTGAGCATGGCAGGGGCACACTGGAGAGCAGGAGGAAAAAGGCTTGCGCTGTCATTGCCTGGCCTGCACCTACTCTGGGGCTCACCTGGGTGTCAGGTTCCAGGGCCATCAATCCACCAACTTTCACCAGCAAGAAATTCACTTTATACGTGAGCAGAGCCTGCCTCAGGCCTCTCGAACACAGAGATGAATCCCTTCCCTTCTCCTGCGTCAGCAGCCCCCAGCCCTCCTCGCAGCTGCCCTGTCATGAGGGAGACCCCAGCTTCCCCCGGGGTGGCACACAGTGCTGGGGGTAGGCACAGGAGGGGTATGAAGAGAGTGAGGAGGCCCCTTTCTGCAGTGACAGCAGCTCTCCCTTTGGAGGAGAGCAGACTGCATTCCTGGTGTGACAGAGAAAAGCTCCTGCTGGGGTCCTCGCTTCCTTAAAAGGGGCGGCCCATCACTCCTGCCCCGTCTGGCTTGTCTCAGCACTTGGGGCTGCGGGTGGAAAGAACTCGGAATCACTCAGCATTGGCAGCGGGATAGGCATGCCATTCTCCCCTCCCCCATCTCCGCTTTCTCTGCGGGGGGCTTAGGGAAGCAGAGGTCACCTTATCTGCTCCACCGTATGGCCTTGGATAACTGAGTGCTAAGTGCCTCGCAGAGCACCACATACAAGGGCAAAGACTCAGAGTCGGGGCCAGCTCTTCCAGGGTGTGCTTAACGCCACCAAGCATCCAGCCGTTGTTTGCTGGAGTGCCTGCAGAGTGCTAGACACGGACACTTGCCAGTTTGCTTAGGGCAGCCAAAGCTTAGAGGGGTGAACAAAGCACCCACAGAGATGTGTCCCTGGGCCTGTATTGCCCCTCACACCTGCACAGAGAACGGTGCCCCACTGCCAGGGAGGCAGTGAGCGTGGAGAGGAGGAAGCTCTCCCCTTTGCTCCTCTGTGCCAGGAGCAAGATGCCCACAGCCAGCTGGGTGACCAGCTAGGGCGCAGGCTCCACTCCCTGGAAACCAGCCAAGGGTGTAGCTACCCTCCAGCTGGAAGGGGTCATGTCCAGCTCAGCTGGCCATACCCACACTAGCTCGGATCCAGCTAGTGCGCTAAAGCAACGTAGCCGCGGTGGCTGAGCAGCGGGATGGGCTAGCCACCCAAGTACCTGCCTAGGGCCTCGCACAGGATCGGACCCGGGCGGCTGGTCCCTCCTGTTGCTCACACCACCGCGGCTGCACTTCTGGTTTTCGTGCACTGGTAGGGGTACATCTGCTCATGGGGGGAATCGCAGCACCAGCTCCAGTTCTGACGTCCCCAGAGCAGGGATTGTTTGTATCTCCACAAGCCCTAGTCCCACTGCAGTGCTTTAGCTATGAGACCATCCTTTCTCTTCCTGCAGTCCCCTGCTTCACTGACCGCACGTCTTCCAGACCAGGCAGGGCTCCTACACACAGCAGCCCTCTTCCCTACACATCCCTGGGCCTTTCCCTGAGCACTGATTCTTTTCCCCTGGGGTCTCCCATCCAACCCCACCCTGCTTAGCCCCCAAGAGCTGGTGGAATCCCAGCATATTTTCTTTTGTTGGTGCGGGGCTATAATTTTGGGATTTACCTGAGCTGTACACAGCTATCGGCCTGGGCCCCACCTGTCCCCTGGGGAACCCTTCTGAACTCGCAGGGGCTACTGCAGAATGACTGTAAGGTTGATATTGGTTTAAAAACCAAACCAACAGGAAAGGTTCATGTCTCTGGGGCCAGCAGGGCAGTAATGGCTCTCGGGAAAGGAGCGTGGCTAAGGGAGGGAATGGGGTGTGGGCCAATGGCGATAGCACCAACTGAAGGGCCCCAGGGACAAGGGTGTGGAAAGTGCCCTGCTCCCATTCCTGATGGTTTCCTCTGAGAGCTGAGCCCCCACCTTCCCTGGGGCTGTTCCCGTTGCATTAGCAGGGTCGAGTGCAGCAAACTGGGAGGGCAGCTCTTAGTGGGAGGAGGTGGGGCTTTCTTCTGACATCACCCCTCATTTGGCCAGCGTCTCCTCTGACAGACGGAACCTCACCCTTGGCCATGGGCATGGACTGAGCCCTACACCTCACCGCCCCAGCGCTGGGATGCTCGGCTCCTCCTGGAGAGGTCGCAGTGGCTCAGCCGTTGGCTAGGTGCTGCCAAAGAGATGGGAAAGGCACACGTGTGTGAACATGGACGGGAAGCGGGAGAGGGCCTGGCTGTGGGTCTGTCTGTGCGTTACTGCAGAGACTCACCTCTCTCCTCCCCCTCCTCCCACCCCAAAGACAGCATCAGAGTGCAATCTTCTGCCTGCACGCCTGGCTGCAGCCGTCACATCCCATAAGTGTTAGGCGGCTGCGAAGCACTTAGCCTCTACTCCCAGTGCCCTCACTTCACCAGGGAAAGCTGCGTTTCCAGCTCACATGAAACTTCCTTGGGCTGCTGCAATTAAAGGGACATGCACCTCTCTCTAGGACCTGCGCTCCCCCTCCCCCGGCCCTCCTCCCACCCTCTTTGCAAACCCGGACAGCCTTTGCACCAGAACCAGATGCAGCTGGCTCAGCTCCTCCTGCTAATGAGCAGGGGAAGTGCGGACACATGGCTCGGCCTGGCCCCTCCCTTTGCCATGTTCTGGGCGCAGTAATTGATGCACCTCCAGGTTTGTGGACATCCCCAAGTGCCCCTGCCTGCCCATGGCTTGTGCTCTTCACGGTAAGTGGCGCAATGTGTTAATCGGGCATTAGTAACTCGTCCAGTCTCCAGGGCCTCCTTGCAGTGATGCCGTAGTCTGGCATTGCTTAAGAGGAGACGCCCATCAGCCTCCTCTTCCTGGGCTCTCCAGGATTCTCAATCAGCCCAAAGGACAGCAGGGGGTGATGCTAGCTGCTAACACCTGACAGGAGCCTTCCCAGGAGACACACCAGCTCTCTGAGCCCATGGGATCATCCAGGAAAGGCACAGAGAGAGAGCGACATCGAGGCACAGACACAGAGCAAAGAGCTGCTCCCTCTAACAGGGAAGGACCTTACCCTCGACTTGGAGAGGGAGTGAGCCCCCAGGAGAGGGGCACGAGCCAGTGAGTAAGCACTGAGTCAGCCAGGAATACAGGTTGCATGAACTGAGCTCTCCTGGCCCCCTGCATCCCAGTAAATAGGGGCAAGGGTTCCAGGGACAGCTCTGGGGACAGCGTAAGGCGACTGTCAAATCTGATCAGTCCACGCCCCGTGCATGCATTGGCAAGATGGGTCTGTGGCAGGTGGCTGCTTCCCTCGGAATCAGTGTTGATCCTGCAGGACGCTCAGGGGTGCTGTGCTGATATAGGTGCAAACCGACATGTTAAGCCCTGGCCCTGAGCACTCTTGAAACATTGCCCAGCACAAGAGAAAGGAAGGATGGCTATTAACCATGGCGTCCTGGCCAAATCCCAACATTGCTAATTCTAGTCCACTGATCCAAATTCCCCCTGCAATCTCAGGAGGCTAAAGTACTCTCATCCTTGCATCCTAAACAGCCACGCACCATTGCTGGGAGCTGCTAAGTAGCTGCTATGTTCTGCCCCAGAAGTGGCTGCATTTTGGTGGTTGGAGAAGTGATTCTGGTGTATAGTCTATAAACTGCTTTGGGTTCCTTAGCAGGAAGACGCTCCATACAGCAACTGTAAAATATTATTACTACTCAGCTAAGGAGAAATCAGCATTTCTGCTGGGTACAGATATGGAAAAACCTTCTCCCTCCACCAGCAGCCAGTTAGCTGGCTGAGGTCACGGGGCCAAGGGGCTTCTGCGGTTCAAGGCACTAATGGCTCAGCTGCTGGAGAGCAGGCCCAGCTTCAAGGGCCCTGCCTCTGGCAACCACCTGAGGAACTAGAAGGGGCAGCCAGCCCCATTTGTGATTATCTTTCGTTGCTGGCCTGGGAGGGATAAGAACTTAGCAAGAGAACTTAGAGCAGAGGTGGGCAAACTACAGCCCGCGGGCCACATCCAGCCCGTGGGACCCTCCTGCCCGGCCCCTGAACTCCTGCCCTGGGAGGCTACCCCTGGCTCCTCCCCTGCTGTTCCCCCTCCCCCGCAGCCTCAGCTTGCCCTGCGGCCAGCGCAATGCCCTGGGCGGTGGAGCAGTGAGCTCCTGGGGCAGCGCAGCTGCAGAGCTGCGGCCTGACCTGGTGCTATGAGCTGCGTGGTGGCATGGCTGGCTCCAGCCGGGCAGCGCGGCTGTAGCGCCACCAGCCACCAGTGCTCCAGGCAGCACGGTATGAGGGCAGGGAGCAGAGGTGTTGGATAGAGGGCAGGGGAGCTTGGGGGGCTGGGGTGTGGATAGGGGTCGGGGTGGTCAGAGGGCGGGGAACAGGGGGGTTGAATGGGGGCAGGGGTCCTGGGGGGGCAGTCAGGAAGGAGGGGGGTTGGATGGGGTGGTGGGGAGCAGTCAGGGGCAGGGATTCTGGGGGCGGTCAGGGGACAGGGAGAAGGGGTGGTTGGATGGGGATGGGGATGGGGAAGGGGTCCCGGGAGGAGCAGGAAGGAAAGGGGGGGTTGGATGGAGTGGTGGGGGGCAGTCAGAGGCGGGAATTCTGGGGGTGGTCAGGGGACAGGGAGCGGGAGGTTGGAGGGGACAGGAGTCCCGGGGGGGTGCTGTCAGGGCGAGAAGCAGGGGGAGGTCGGATGGGGGCGGGGGCCGGGCCACGCCTGGCTGTTTGGGGAGGCACAGCCTCCCCTAACCAGCCTCCATACAATTTCCGAAACCCGATGCGGCCCCCAGGCCAAAAAGTTTGCCCGCACCTGACTTAGAGGGAGCTCAGTGCAAACTCTGTCTTCTCTGTGTGACCACAGAAAAGGTGAGATCCTAATGCTTTGTGCATCACAGCCAAGATTTTCTGGGTGTCTCAGTTTGGCGGGGGAGGGGGGCAACTTGAGACAAGGTCCAAGGGCCTGGCTCCTAGGGGGACAGGTGCTGGGCGCCGCCCGTGGGCCTGGCTCCTGGGGGGGCAAGTGCTGGGTGCCGCCTGTAGGCCTGGCTCCCAGGGAGATAGGTGCTGGGCACTGCCTGTGGGCCTGGCTCCCAGCAGGATGGGTGCTGGGCACCGCCCACGGGCTTAGCATCGGAGGGGACAGGTGCTGGACGCCGCCGTGGGCCTGGCTCCCAGGGAGATGGGTGCTGGGCGCTGCGCGCGGGCCTGGCCTGGCAGGATGAGTGCTGGACACCGCCCGTGGGCCTGGCTCCCGGCAGGATGGGTGCTGGGCGCCGCCCATGGGCCTGGCTCCCGGGGTGGGGCAGGTGCTCAGCACTTTCTGTAAGTGAAGCCCCTTTAAGGGATCTGAGGCCCCCAAAATCTCTCCTCACTGTTGAGAGTCTTGGCCAGTTGCCTGACTGGAGAGCACAAGAACTGGAAATCACCCGTCACTCCTGACAACTGGGGCCAGTACTGCACAGCACAGCAAGTCTAACAACTCGCCCTAGACCCTGGGGCTGCCCTGCCATCCTATCACCTAATGAGCCCTTCTGATGGGTGGGTGTGGCACCCTGAGATACCCGCCATGGCAGTATGGGGGCCACAGTGGCAGGAAATGGCTGAGGTGGGGCATGCACTCCCACCCCCACTCAGCACTCGGGCCCTCAGCCAAGCGCCCTGCCGGTGCGGGTCGGACCAGGGTTTACTCCTCCCATGCCCTGGCAGCTTTCTCCTCCCTGGCTGCTTTCAGCAGGCACTCCCATCCAGCCCGTGAGATACCCTTGGTCTCCAAGGGACAGTTCTTTATGTGTTCTTGGCCCTCAGGATGGTGGCTCTGCCTGCCCCATCATGCCTAGTGCAGCCAGGCACCCTCCTGTCCTCAGAGCAGGTTACTCACCCCCTACCCCATGACACTCCCTTGCTCCTCCTCCAGCCCCATCACTGGCTCCCTGCCTGCATTCTCCTCTCAGGCTGTCAGTCAGGCCCTGTCTCTCTGTAGCTATTTCATCCACTGCCTAATTTCGGTAGCAGAAGCCTCCTGTGGCAGATGCCCCTGCTCAGTGGGCACTGGTTGAATAGAGCTGGGCTGGCTGCAGAGACATAAATTATGCCCACAACACAGTGCGCTGGCACAGCTGGCCCACCAGCCAGTGGCAGCAGAGGACCCTCCTTCATCCCGGAGTGCTGGTGCATCAGGCCAGTGGCCACCATCAAACATTCATGGCTTGCATGGGAAACAATCATTATGAATTTGACTTGCAGAATGAACCAGACTAGCTTCTCCTCCAGGCCTGGGCTGGGCACTCCCGCCACGTTCTTGGTGAGGTGGAAAAGACTCTGCAACACATCTGGGGACGCGCCAGGGTGTGGAGCTGGTGGATCTGGCTCCCTTAGTCTGAATCCCTCCTGCCCCGATGCCCTGCTGGCTGTAACAGGGTCAGCTCAGGGATCCAGCCCATAGAGACACATGGCTGCACTTTCCAGTGATGCTGCTGCTGTAGATCTGCCCCAGGAGGGGGCAGAAAGGGCTGGGAGGAGGAATGGTTGGAGAACAGAGCAGAACCAAAATGCTGGCAGGAGGCCAGCATGGCCGGGGTTCCCGCTGCGCCTTAATGGAACAGGCAGGGATGGGTGCAGCACTGCCGTGCCATACAGCACATACCCAGGGCAGCCTGGTGAGCAGACCCAGCCCCCAGGGGGTCCTTCCAGGCTGCTGATGCGTGCTGTTCAGCACGTGGCTGGGAAGGAACCTGGCCCAGAGGAGACTGAAAGCGGAGAGCCCATGGGAGGCTCCTCCTACTCTCATCTGACTGGCCAGGACCCATGGCCTCCGTTAGCCGTTTTACTCCCAAGGGCATCCAAGGGAAGCCGGAGCATTGCCAGCACCAGCACGAATAGTGGCCTGGATGAGAACTCACCCCAGGAATGTCCGCCAGCTCCAGGGACTGGCTCCATCACTCGCATGACGGGATCTCCACCGATCTCCCATAAAGCAGAAAGAGCGATTCCTTCTCCTGTCTGGCAAGCGTCAATATGCCAATCAGCACAGGCACCAGCTCACTCATCTGGCCAATTACGTGGCATGGCTGCTTGTGATGCCCCATTCCCGGATGGCCCATTGACTAGAACTTGTTTGCATAAAGCGCTGGCTGAGCAGTTGTGATCAAGGACCAATCTGGTAGGAACCACAATCTGCTGGTGGATCATCTGCCAGATAGACCAATGAGGGGACAACATCCACATTAAAGAACAAGCCAGCCCAAGTCCTGGGAACTAATCCGGGGACTCCAGCCACTGAGCCCCCAGAGCTGGGGCCGCATTTCCTCTGGCCTGAAAAGCCTTTGCTAATCTCAGCAATTAGAGCTCTCTCTCTTTTGCAGCTGGAATGGTGCTAACTCGCCTGTCATTCACACCCCTGCTATGAGCCTAACTTCTGCGCAGCGAGCAGAAAGCAGTCAGGCCTGGGCCTCCATGAAGCCAAATAATATTTAGTCCAATGCTATGGTTACATGACTGCCTGAGTTAATGAATAATATGGCAAGTATTTGCCTAGCAGTGGAAATGAGTGACAGTGACTATTCAGCACAGAGACCACGATGGAGAACTATGTACCTAACCAGTACAAAGATGAACAATAGAGTAATCCCTTTCTTTAAGTGCCCCCCCCCCCATTCAGAGGTTCAAGAGGCAGGAGGTGTTAGGAAAGGGTCTGGATCCATCCTCTCCACATCAGCTCAAGGAGCAGGGAGGGGAGAGCACACATCAGCAGTGAGTACCTCAGTCCTGGAAGGATGTCGGCAAACTGGGAGCAGGCTCAGAGAAAACCAGCAGAGCTGCTGGGGCGGGGGGCTGAGGGCAGGCCTATGCAAACAGGTTACATCACTGGGCCAAGTGAAGGCTGAAATGGGACATGCCAATGGCTTGCAGATTGTAAATGCCAAGCTGAGAGAACTGATTCAGGCAGAGCAAGGGGTGTACTGCGCAGAGGGATGGAATTGAGCGAAGGGAAATGTAGGCTGAATCCTGAGAGATCTTCTCTGCTAGTATGATCGTCCAGCCCAGGGAACAGTGTCCCAAGGGACAGACAGGCTGGGAACTCCATTGCTTGAGTTATTGAAAACTAGGCCCTGGAGAATACAGCATAGAATACAGCATAGAATAGATAACTACCTTGCATCAGCCCCCAGGGAAGGACTATGAGCTAATGAAGCCGGTCTCTCCAATTCCCACCCCTGCTTTCTATTAAGCCTACAATGCGAAGGCAAAACACCAGCTCTCATCACTCCCAGGTTCCCTTAACCGTGCTGCAGCAGGGGACCATGTCTGCTTCCCCTTCGTTTGTAACAGCTGATTCACTCCAACTCCAGGATGAGCACAGTCAGCAAACAATACGCCTCCATGCCCGGCTCAGGGCTGCACCACTCAGAGGGGACAGATAGCCTGCAGTGGCCAAGACAGCTGCCTGAACTCATCTCCCCTGGCTTCTCTAGGATAGTAGAAGGTGCCCTCTGTGGCTGCCATTAGGATCAGAGTTCGCCTCCCCACTTTGTCTCCTTCACTTTTTTGACCTGAGCTTGGCCTCACACTCCAGGCACTGGGAATCTCCGCTTTGAAACAAGCACTACTGAATGGGCAGCCCCCCAAGGGGGCTCCCAGGTCCCACCTGCTCATTCCTTGCAGTCCCAAAGCCATGTTCTGAGGACCCACAGCACACGCTGGTGGGCTGAACCCAGGAGCTGATACCAGACGCATCCCAAACCTTGCAAATGCAGAAGTCTGATCTGCTGCCCGAGCCTTGTGAGTCCGTGGCCCAGCCCAGCCTGAGGCACCCCTGCTGCAGGGTCCCTGGCTGTTTGGTGCCTGCTATCCGAGCCATGGACCAATAGCTCTGCTTGTGCCCCTCAATCCCAACCTGCAGCCCCCTGCTATCCCAGAGCTGGGCCTCTCCTAAGCCAACCCTGCCATTCCCTCTGGATGCTGGTGCAGACAAAGAGCCCAAGTCACTTGCAACTGTGCTCAAAATGTGGAGGCCGAGCCAGCTCCCCAGTGGGAGCAACTCCCTGGGGTGCCTGGTTCTGCTGCCATCGAATCCTGCCCCCAGCCACCCTGACTTTGGGATGGTCACAGGCATCCCAGGCTGCTCCCCACACTGCCCCCCAGGACACTGTGTTTGTTCAGCCATCTTCTCCAGCTCTCCATTGTGGCGGCAGCCAGGCTCTTTAGCTGTTACTAAATTTAGGTCACCCCCCTCCCCCCGGCCCTGTTATTGATTCCCATCATCGGTCTCTCACTCCCACCCCCTCGTTTCTCTCCCTTCCTGCCACCCCCTGCCTGCAGGCCAGGAAGTTCCCAGAGTGTCTCCCTTTGCTCAGTCCGGCTGGGAGTGAACGATTTCACACGTGACGTCAGGACAGCCAGAGCCCCTTGAGGAGCCTGTGGGGCTAGAGCCAAAATCCCAGCATGCCTTAGGCCTTCCTCGAAACTGGAGCCTTATCCCTCCCCGTCCAGTCGTCCCTCCTGATCCCATGCAGTTTGAAATCCAGCTGTGTGTGTGTGTGTGTGTGTGTGTGTAGGCATGTGGGCACGCGATGACACCCCCATTATCCCAGGTGCGCTGGGCTCCTGCCTAGCATACCTCCCAACAGACCCTCATACCCTGCCACATTTTCCTCCACAGCATCTCCCAAACCAGCATCTCCTCTGCCACCACCTCAGGCAGGTGCTGCTTGGCCTGGCTTTAAGGGCCCTCACAAATTCACCCTGCCCACCTTGCTGACCTTTACCCCTCACCCCACCTGGGCGGTGCCAGCCTTTGCCACCTGCCAGGCTTCTTCCGCCACAGGCCTCTCCACTGCTTCCAAACACCCATGCACAAGCATTCCTGATGTGCTCCTGCAGCATTAGCCTGTGCGTGTGGGAGCTGCTCCGTGGCCATGTTCCCCACCATCACCACTCCCCGCAGCCATCGCATCCACTCCCTGGCTTCGGGGCGGGGGCTGTCTCCGTGCGACCAGCTTGCACAGTGCACCACGAGCCAGGAGGAGCAGAGCCGGAGCCTGTGATGGGGCGCACCAGGCCCTTTGATGCCCCCCACTGGAGGCCTTGCAGTCCTACTGCACCCTGCCCCAGGAAGGAGTAGTGCAGGTGAGTCCTCCGGGCCTGCCTAGAGAGGCTGCATGGAAGCAGCCAGTCAGAGCTCAGCAGGCTCAGTTAAAAGGGGCTGCACGGACACAGTGGGTCAGTGGCTGGCTGAGAGCAGAAGGGCGAGGAAGGGAGGGAAGATTGTGAGGCTCCCCTGGCAGAGAGGCTGGGGCGAGACCCTGTGCAAAGAGGGAACAGACAGAGAAACAAGAGGGTGATGGGGCCAGTGGGATGCAGAACAGGGAATGCAGCAGTGACTATTAAAGGGAAGCAGCATAGGGTCCCTGGGTGGGACCAGAGTAGTGGGTGGGTCTGAGTCCCTCCAACAGCTGCTGGGGAAGTGTCCTAAGTCCCAAGAAGGGGATAAGACTCAGTACTAAAAGCCCAAGAGAGGGGCTAGAATGTAAACAGGCCCAGAGATGGGGCTGAAGACGCCGGAGAAGACCAACCATGTATTGGACTGTGATATCCCAGAAGGGTTCCTTCATGTGTGTGAGTTGGCCAGAGACCCGCCTGACTGGCAAAAGCCAACAGGGTGCTTGGAGCGGAGAAAGGACAGAGTGCAAGATCGGCTCCAGCCAAGAGAAGCGAGTGCCCACAATCACAGAGCCCCACAATATGTCCCATTGCCAACTCACATCTGCCACATGCACCCTACCCCTGGTGTGTGTGAGAGCCAGGCCATGTCTCCACAGCCCCACACATGGTGCCCTGCCCCCGCTCCTGCCCTGTGCATCCCACCCCCTAACATGCCACAAATGGCACACATGCTCCACTCTGTCCCCCCACTCCTCTGAACAACCCCCTCTGATTACGAGAGGTTAGAGGGCCCCACACACACACTCCTGGGGGCACAGGAGCTGGGAGCACGGGGCTCTTAGCTGGGAGGTTAGTGCAGGAGCCAGGGCAAAGGCTGCTGGCCCAGAAGCTTTCCCAGGCCATATAAGGCAGATGCAACAGGCCGCTGTCTCCTTGGAAACTCAGCTCCCCAGGGGCCTCTAGCAGCATCCTTACAGCAGGGAGGCTGCGGGCCGGACCCCAGCTAGCTCTGGGTAGTGTGGGGATGGGCAATGAGGGGCACTGAGGAGAGAGCAGGGAAGCTGGTGGGGGGCAGGAGTGTGGGATCACACCCTGGCCCAACTGCTCAGTGGCCTGGGTCAGAGGAAGCCTCCCCCAATGCCCCTAGCCCAGAGCCACTGTGACTAGGTGGCATGCCCATGAGGGCTGGTGGGCCCTCGTGGCCGTGAGGGATGCCCCAAGAGAGCCAAGCTGGTGGCCCCAAGTGGGATGGGCCCCAGCTCTCCTGCTGGGGCCCTCTCCAGGCCTCTGGCTTTGCCTCCACCCAGCCTGGGAGCCAGGCACTGACCGGGGAGGGGAGAGGGGGTGTTGTCTGCTAGCTCAGCCTCACAGCAGCCTGCGCCATAGATTCAGACAGATCAGACCACCTAGGGGGATGTGATCTGACCCTGCGTGGCCAGATCATTTCAGTCCTGACCCACAGCCCTGCTTCCCCAACTCGGGCTTCCCCCCTGGCTCTGCCGGGGCCCCTCAATCCTGACCCACAGCCCCTGCTACTCCCATCCTGGGCTCCCTCCCCCATAGATCTATCAATGCCCCTCAAATCGACCCACAATCCCCCATTATTCCATCCCTGGTCTCCCCAGTTCTGCCGATGCTCCTCAATCCCAACCTGCAGCCCCCCTGCTATCCCAGCCCTGGGTTCCTCGGGACCACATAGCTCAGCCAATGCACCTCAACAGTAATTCACAGGCCACTGCTACCCCAGTCCTGTAACACACAGCAGCCTGGCTGCTTAGGGGCTGTCAGTCGCACACTCTCTGTCTCACACCCACACTTCTGCCAGTCACAGCACACCCCTCTTGCAATCCGGGATCCCCTGGCTGTGCTGTGCCCCTAGGGACATGCTGACAGACCCACCCAGCCTACTTGTGCTTGTGATTTAAAGCCCAGGTCTCCGCAGGTGAAAGGCGGGTACATTAACCCCTTGTGTGGCCTGCCCAGCGGAGGGGCCTGCAGTGTTCCTGGTGCAGCTTGTGGGAGGCCGGGGTTCAGTTTCTCTAGCATCAGCACTTGGTTAAAGAGTCCCAAGGTCTGTGCTCGCCTCAGTGCCCCAGCGTCACACGCCCACTCACTCCGCACCCAATGCTTCCCAGCCCTGCTGAGCACTGACTGTTGCATGTCCTGCCAGGGACTCGGCCCAGAGGGCAGCAGCCCCCCAGGTTAGATAAACACCTCACTCCTGTTTATCCATCTGGTGGTTTTTAATGAAAGAACAACATGGGCGCTAGCACAGCCCCACCCACTGGCCCCAGCCGGCCGGGCTAGGGACAGGCCTGCGTGGCTGGACTGAACTCTTGGCCCTCCCTGACCTGCCCAGTTACAGGAAGCTCCCAGGAGGATTCAGAGACAAGGAACAAGAATGATGGAGACCAGGAAAACCTGCCTTCTGGTGGGAGAATGACAGCAGCCCAGCATATGTGGAGAAGTTTATCCCAGACAGGGGGCTTGGTCTGTACCTATGTGGGGACCTGAATCTTGCATGGTCCCTCCTGCTCTGGGATCAGGAGCTGAACTGGGGTTACTTTGCTCGCCGTGTCCTGTTAAATGAACACCCAGCTCTGTGTGGCCGAGTGCGCTGCTCTGGCGCTCTCTGCTTCTCTCTCCTCCCCCATCTCTCAGCGCCTCAGCATTCCAGGCAGGGCACAGCCACGACCTTTGTCTCGCTGGTTTCTAATTGTATTTTCCACCAGTCCTTTAGGGGGAAGTTACGAGCCTGGAAATAAAACCCGTTGAGAACAAGAAGAGTTGGGTGCCAGGACTCACAGGCTCTGTGCTGTGTTGGCAGCCAGGCAAGCCACCTCCAGCACCCCCGTCCCTCCCTATGGAATGTGGCAGCTCTGGAATGCCAGGGAAGGGGCAGTGGTGACCGTGCCAAGACCCCAGGCCATCACAGTGGGTGCAGATAGCACTCTCCCTTCCCCCCAGCTGATAACGGCCTGAAGTGGCCAGAAAATAAACCACAGCCAAGCTGTCATGAGCCCAAAGTGTTTGTCCCAGCCCGGACCCCCTGCCAGTCCCCAACTCGCTTCCCCCTTCTCCCTTGGTAGATCTCCCTCTGCAAACCATCCGGAGGAGGATATGGAGCAGGACAGACCAACACAGAACCTGCGGGGGCAGCCAGGCAACCTCAGGCAGAGGGGAACACCCACAGAGCCCATGTGGGGTGAGCAGCCCTGCAGCCTGCAAGCTTCTGCAAGGGGATCCATGTGTCCACCCAGCCTGCAAAGACTACAGGGACTACTGGCAATGTGCCATCATGGCATTCGGGTAAAGGAGGATGCAGCTTGGATCCAGACCCAGATGGAGCTTTGCATGCTGGGACCTGTCACCTGTGCAGACCACAGCTCTGTATTAGAGGTGATGAGCCCACACCCACTCACACAGTGCCGAGTGGGTGCCATGCTGTGCAGTCCAAATGGGAGCATTCTACAGCCACTTTGCTCGGGAGCCAATGACCACAGCAGGGCCACGGCAATGGTAAAGCAGCCCCCAAACCAGGGTGTCAGCACTCCGCCAAGGGGGAGTAGATCTCAGGGCCTGGCAGGTTGGCATCCCCTGGGAAGAATCCATGACATGGAGTCTGGGCATGTTCTCAGCCTGACTGGTTTATGTACACTAGCTACACCAGTTCTGGTAGAGAGGGGGTCACACGCAGGACAAGCGGCAGCTCCCTTGCCCAGGGCTCTCAGCCCAAACCGAAAGCCCAGTTCCCAGCTGATAAATCTGCCTCAAAAATTGACTCTAGTTAGAGAGCTCCAGGCAGAGCGCAAACTCCCTGGCTGTTTGCAATAGCTCCTCCCAAAAGAAATTGCACCAGAAAACTAACATCCCAAGGCTGATCAATGCCCATGTGATAAGATAAAGACCTTGGAAACCTGCATGTAACTGTGCCTAGAGATCCTTTTTGGGGGGGTGCTCTGCCCTCTGCTATGTCTCACCCTAGAGTCCTGGAGCAGGAATAGGATTGGAAAGGCTGGGACCTGTTGTTGCAAGTGAACCCTTATGGGACAGGCCATGCGCTCACACTGGTTACACCGAGTAAGGTGCTCTTGTGCCCTCTGCTGTTGTGTGCTGGCTGTGATGGTGCTGGGGTGTGACGTTGACAGGGTTTGGCCTGTAGCCACCAGCTGTACCCATTGGTGCTCATAAGCTAAAACAGGGCCAGGCCTGGCCAGTGCTGGGATAGAGCCCACTGACCCCCCAGAACTGATGCTGGGGAATCAGTAGGTTGTGCTCACCTCCCTAGGTCAGTATTGAGCCCAGGCTGTAGGCTGGTGCCAGAAAGAGGGCTGTGCTGGGGAGCAGGTAATTTTGGGATCAAAGATCAAAGAGAGACCTGAACTATTTGTGGTCCTGGAAGATCCCAATACACAGACTGCCAGGGTGGGAGCATTAGCCCCAAGGCCCAGCCAAATCTGGACTCATAGTTACACTCCACCCCCTAACATCCTCCCTAGATTGATCTGGACACAGGTGTGTTGCTAGCTGTGGTACATAGCTACCACTGGCCGCCACACAGAGAGCTGAACTGGACATAGGAGCAGGCTCTGGCCTTTTAATCCTGGCTTGGCCACCTGTTCTTTGTGCTCTTGGGCAACCCACTCCACTTCTCTGCCTCAACTTCCCAGTCAATGACATGGGGATAATGACATGTACTTACCCTCTTCACAGGAGGATTGAGGGTTAATTCGCTAATCTAAGCACATGGCTTTGAGCTGCCATGTGTGCACATGTGTGTTTTCACTGCAGAATAAGCCCAGATTCTTCCCCAGGTGTTGCCCCGAGACCCACTCCTGTCCTCTCACCTGAGTTTTGTGGTGTTATCAACCTGGGCTAGCGGGGGGGGGGGGGGGCGTTAGAGCATGGGTGCAGCAGCTTCAGTTGGGCTGGAACCCACCCACTTTGTAGTGAGGCCATAGGTGAATCACCTAAGTGTTGACAGTCCTCCTCTGCCTTCCCACAATCCTCCCTTGTGCCCAGAAGGACAGACAAGTTTTCCCACTATTCACTGGGAAGGAATCATAGCACAACTCAGCTCCCTGCAGCACCAAGGACCATGGGATGTGCCCCCCAGACATCCTAGCGACTCACATGGGAGAGCACAGCACCTGTGAGGAGGCAGTAACTGGGGTAGGACTCTGCAGTGCAACTGCTCACGCCAGGTGATGAGACCCAGTGCTGACCACCAAGGCTAACTGCTGTGAAGACACAGTGCATGTGCACGTGTGTGTGAGTGAGAGAGAGAACACCGGGATGGTTAACTGCTGTGAAGACGCTGTGTGTGTGTATGTTTGTGTGTGTGAGAGATCACCCAGATGAACAGCTGTGAAGACACCCATTGAGGTTATGGGGGGAGTCAGTCTGTCAGTCAGTGTGTCTGGGCACCACTGCTCTCTGCGGTATGAAAGCAGAACTGCGCATACATATTACAATTCGGAGTCTCTGGTAGCACTGCATTGCAGGGTGTGCACGACGGTGAAGTTCCTCTGTGTGGCTCCCATACAAAGCATTATGGCAGGGCAGAACGCTATTGTCCTGAGGATGGGCACGGTGCTTGCCATTTGCAGAGAGGAGTTTGCAAGAGGCACTGTACAGCTCAATGGGGCAGCGATACTAAGGATAAGAGAAAATCATACAGCTGCATCTCCACACACCCCGCTGTGGGACTGTGTGCTAGGGAGTGGCCATTGGCCATCAGCGTTTGGCTGGCTGGCGTTCAGCAAAGCGGGGGGAAGCGGGGGTGTGCGCAGGGTTGCTGGGTGCTCAGCTGAGAGGCAGCAGCGTAAGCCAGATAGCCGCAGGCCAGGCAGGAACCGGGCCATAAAATATTGAGCAGGCTGAGAGGCCTCAGCACAAGCGAGGCTGATTGGATGTGACCGGCGACTGTAATGTGCCATGCCAGGGAAGGAGGGGGCACCTCACTGCGCTTTGCCCTCCTAGCTCTGCCTCTGCCTCCCCACTGGGCTCCTCATGGCACCCAGCCAAATGCCACGCCACGGGGTTGGCAAAGCCAGAGCCCTCCCATTGGCCTGGGGGGATTCTCAGCAGCACCCAGGCGGGAGCCAAATCCAGCTCTGAAACTGCCCTGCAGGATGGGGAACTCGCCATCAGAGGCTCAAAGAGCTCAGGAATGCCCCAGGCCGCACAGCAGTGCTGGGGGGCCAGGGAGTGATCAGGAGAAGCAACCTTTGGCACAGAGCCCCCCTTTGTGCATCAGCCACGGGTCAGCCACAAGCAGCAGGGTCTGCTTGGTATGCTGAGCTCCAGTGTTAAGCAGACCCCAGGGGCCCCTCCTCCCCCCCCCCAGCTCAACTCCATATTGCCTATCATGCAGCTTGGGGGCTCTGGGTTCTCCTTAGCCCCATAGAGCTCTGGGGGAAGAACCCCAGCCTGGCTGTCAGGCCCCAGAGGGAACCAAACAGCTGGAGCCAAACAGCTTCTGCCGGGCATAAGAGAGTCCTCACACGACGCCAGCCGTATCCAGCCAGGAGGGTCCTGCTCCTCCCCGGGCCCCTTTAACATGCAGGCCAGACACCCAGAAGATCTGGGTTCTGTTCCCACTTCTGCTGCTGCGGGACCTCGCCAGGGCTCCTCACCTCAGGGCATCTACATCGGCACTGGAGGTGCAATGTCCAGACTGAACGTGGCAGGGTAGCCGTGGTGGCAAGCAGGGAGACAGCCTGACCACCCCGCTACCGCCCCACAATTTGGGCCCGGATTGTCCTTGGGGTGGCCAGCCCCTCCTGCCGCCACAGCTACGGTGTATGATTAGCTGTGTAGCGCGGCTTTATTGGAAATCCTGGGATGTGTCTAAAGGCCCCTCTCTCAGCCTCAGTCTGCGGCCAGGCAGATGGATGAACCCAGGGGCGTCCCAAGGTTGAGAGTGGCAGCCTGGGGCAGGGGGAAAGAGGAGGAGGAGGCAGCATGACCAAGCCGCCGCCCAGATCAAGGCCCGCTGGCAAAGGTCATCCTCCCCCGGGGTGATCGGGGTCAGACCCAGGGCCTCAATCTCCTCAAAGATGGAGGTGAAGTCACCCCCCCACCGCCCCAGAGTCCTCCTCGCCAGCAACCAAGGCAGCAATTACCTCGGTGCCAACAGGGGGCACAGGTGACAAAGGGGTTGTGGGGGCTCCATCTGAGGCATCCTCAGGGAGAGACTCCGAGAGGGAGGCAGTTCTGCCCCCCTCTACTGCCATGGTGTCTGTGGCTGCTTCACCTGCTGGGCTCCATCAGGGGGCGCGGCAGAAGGCTCGGCAGCATCGGCCCCCCTCATGGTCTTGCGGGGGGCCCCCCCCCCACAGAGAGGGAGGTTCTGAGCCCAAGCCTTACTTTTGCCGCACTTCCCCTGCACGAGTACCCAACCCTCCAAGGTGGAGGTGGAGAGCTGGCCAGCAGGGGTGGGGCCAGGGGGCAAGGGCGAAGGTGCCATGGGTTGGGCGGCAAGGGGGGGACACAGTGTGGGGAAGGGAAACTTCCCCAGGGGGTGGGCCCTCTCCCAGCAATGGCTCCGCTGGACTACACACGATGGAGGCGGGGCCCACCCACTCACCTGGGCGCAATGGGGAGGGCTGCTCCCAGAGCCAGAGCGGGAGCGATGGCAGAAGGAAGAAGGGCAGTTACGGGGGCTGGGCCACCAGGGTCACCCCAGCGACAGCAGGGACGGTGCCTCCCGGGTCTCGGGGGTCCCAGGCACCCCTCCATGCCGGGCCAGGGGGCAGTCCCTCCAGACGTGCCCCATTGCCCGGCAGAGGTAACACCTGGCTTCCCCTGAGGAGTAGTACGCCTGGTAGTGGGCCCCCTGGTAAGGCACTAAAAAGGACCCCTTGAGTGCCACCCCATCATGCACCGCCAGTGGCAGTTAGAGCTAGACCTACCGGTGGAAGGACAGGATGTGACGAATGGCGGGGTCCTTGCACCCCAGTGGGAGAGGACTGATAACGGAAATGGGCTTCTCCAGGGTGGAGAGGAAGGGTAAAAGGGCAGCGTTGGGGAGGAAGGGTGGGACGGAGGTAAAAACCACCCATTTGCCCAGGTCCTCAAGGGGCTCAATGGGAACATAAACGCCTCCCACCACCAGGCCCTTCTCCACCACCTCCTGGGCAACAGTCTCTGATGCCAGGAAGAAGACGATCTTCCCGTACATCTTGGAGGCCACCACCACTGCCGTGGGCCCCACCACCCTTGCCAATGCCCCCACATAGGTTTCCACATGGGGTGAGGCGGGCACCAGGAGGCAACGGACGCCGTGTTTCCTGGTCAGGGTGGAGAAGGGACCCAGGCCACCAGGGATGGAGCTGGAGGCAGCGGTCAGGGCAGCTGATGTGGTAGCGCATGGAGGGACTGCGGCCACCTGAGCATACACCCTGGGGGCCAAGGGTGGAACGCCCCCAGAGCTGGTGGAGGGAACAACAGGGGAAGGGGGGGCTGCAGCAGATGACGGGGCCGCAGTGAGGCGGCCAGCCCCAACTACAGGGGGCTGCACCTTCTGGGTGGGGCCCTTGTCCTTTTTAGTCCCCTGGCCCTTTTTCCCTAACGAGAGGGCTCCCCCTGAAGAGGAGCGGGTAGTGGCCATGGCAGCAGCAGACTCTGGACTGACAGTCGAGAGGTGAGCCGCTGGGAGAGACGGGGGAGGTGGTGGGGGAGGAGGCACAGAGTCAGCGGGAGGGGTTCCACTCACAGTTATTCCCGCCATACTATCAAGGGGCACGGGGCAACACCAGAGGGAGGGGGAGAAAGGGAAACAGAGGGGAAAGGCCTACCACTACTCCCCACTAAGCTGCGGGCAGGAGAGGATGGTGCCAATGGAAGGGGTGAGGGGAAGGGAAAAGTTCAATCACTCCTCCCCACTAGGCTGCAGGCAGGGGAGGAGGGCATCAGTGGGGTGGGGGCACAGGGGTGCTGAGCGATGAAGGAAAAGGGGCACGAATATTGGCAGGGGGTGGGGATACCGGCTCCTCCGGCTGCACTGGGAAGAGGAGGGACTACAATATCATCGGGAGGGCTGTGAACGGGGCAGGGAGGCAACTGAGAGGGGGCACAAGCACTTAGGGGGGGGCATGGGCACACAAGTGAGATGGGCTGAGCTGGGGGGGAGCAAGGGAAGGTAGGGGGAAAAGGGGAGCAGGCTGAGAACGGATCAGGGGCAGGGCAGGAAAATCACAAGAGGGAAATGCAACAGTGAGGGCAGGGTAGGCAACCAAACTGACACCCAGAGTTTGGGGCAGGGCAGGCGAGGTAGCAAACACTGAAGAGCCAGGGCGGGGCAGGTAAATTTACAAAGGTTGGAGGGCTGGGGCGGGACAGGCAAATTTAACAAAAGCGGAGTCCGAGCAGGCAAACCAACAGAAAAGAAGGCTCCCCAAGGGGCAGGCTGCAAGAGGGAAGGGGAAACAACTGCAGGGAGGCTGGGGGCACCAGCCAAATGCAGCTGGGGCAGGGAGGGTAAGTCCAAGCAGTGATGGTAGGGGGGAGCAGATGGGGGAGGGCTCCATGCCCCTCCCCCTTGCTCCCCACAACAGCAGCAGGAGTGACCACCACCTCAGGAGCCAAGATGTTAAAAAGTCACTCAGTCCATGAATAAACCACCTCCACAATGTCCCACAGCAGGAGCCCTTTTCTTCCTTCTCCTCAGCAGCAGGCTCCAACACAGCAGCAGCAACCAGCGGCCAGCCAGGACTGGTAGTGGTGGAGTCAGGTGCTCCTCTCCGGAGGGTTTCCAATAAGGCAGGGTCCCCTGCACAGCAGCAGCAGCCAGGGGGAGAGCTCCAGCCATACAGAATGACCAGCAGCTGGAGTAGGATGGAGGGGAGCTCCCACTGCCCAGAGGGAAGGAACCCCTCACTGAGCCCTGGTGGGCGGAGCCAGGACATGCTCACCCCTCCTGCCGAAAGTCAGGGGGCGGGACAGGAAGTATAAAAGGCAGGCCTGACGCTCAGTTGAGCTACAGTCACCAGAGGAGTCAGATGCCCCCTGCTTGATCCCCAAGCTGGGAGACTGCTGCTGGCTGCCCCGGGGAGCTGAGGACCAGACAGAGGTGCTACCAGCCCTACCACAGGCCTTCTATTTGGATGATCTAAACAACCCTCTACAGACACAGGTACAACCCAAGGGGGAGTTAGGAAGTGGCCCGGGGGCAGCTGACCCAAGTCTGGCTGTAGAATCTGCCTGAGCATAGGACAGTGTATTGCAGTCAGGATCCCTGCTGACCCAGTGGCAAATCCTGCTGCCACTGTTGGGGCCCTGGGCTGGGGCACAGTGGAGTAGGTGGGCCTGTGCCCCCTGCCACCCAAACCCTGGGATGGCAGTCTCCCCCTCTCTAGGCCAATGACCCAGTGTTTATCAGCCATCTGCTGGAGCTAGTTTTGCTTGAACCCCTTGCTGCTTGGCCCTGACCACAGGCCCAAGTCCTAGATCTTTGTGGCCTCACCCTGCTTGAGGTCTTAGGCTATCTAACCGTTGGCTGCTTGGCCTCTGATTACAGGCCCAAGCTCTAGACTCTTGCCGTGCTGCTAATTCCCCACAACAAGCGATGCCCAGGGAGAAATCTTGGGAGGAGGGTAGGCACAAGCCCACCCACATCTAAAGGCCTCTCCCCCAGCCTTGCGGGAAGGACCACTGGACATGAGAGCCAACTGAATATGGGGGACAACTAAGGAATAACAGGTTTAGGAGTGAACATCACAGGTTCAAAACTAAGGCTCCAGAGGGGGACACCAAGCAGAGAACTCCTGCCAGCACCCACTGCTCCTCAAAGCTGTTTAGGGAGCCAGCAGACGCCACCCAGAGGAACACTGCTCAGGTGCAGAAATAGGCCCCACAGTTGCAGAGCACCCCCTCATGTAGCCATTGCCGCCTCCTCCTCCTGGTATTGAAGATGGCCACTTGGGCTAGGGCCAGGAGGAGGTTGACGAGGAGGTCTTGCGATTTTTGTGGTGCTACGGACAGGGTGTGAGAATATAAACTGGGCGGGAGAAGTGCAGCCAGAACTTCAACAGAGGGTTCTGGAGGACCTGGAATAGGGGCTGCAACCTGGTGCATTCGAAATAAGTGTGCACCAGGTTCTCGCTCATGCTGCAAAAGGGGCATGTGGGGGGGATGGGGTGAACTGCGCCAGGTACACACCCATGCTCACCGCTCCAAGGAGGAGATGCCAACTGATATCCCTGACAGGTTGTGGGACCAGGATGGAATAGAGGCTGGCCCACCGGGGTTCGTCACCCTCCACAGGTATCAGAGCAGGACACGAGGGTGAGGAAGTGAAATGCGTGGCGCATGTGTGTATAGTTTCCTTGGTGCAGTTCAGAAGTGAACCGGCTGCAGGGCCTGCAGCCAGCTCTCCCTGTGGAAGGGAGGGGGCCAATGAAAAGGTCAGGAGGGCCTGGAGTGAGCAGTGGGCAGGGAGCACCTTCTCACAGTACCTGCTCAAGGAAAACCCGAGAGGTGGGCGACAAGGCTGCCCCAACCTCCTGGCGCACACGCAGGGGTCAGGAGGGCAGAGAGCCCCATGTGCTGACCGAGAGCTGAGAGGGGCCATCACGGTCACCAACTGGTGATCTGAGAATGGGGCTGGCTGAATGCTGGAGGAGTGGGCCCGTGCCAGATAGAAACATGATAAATTAATGCAGTCCAACCAGGAGTGGTGCGACCAATCACCCTCCCGAAGGAAGGAGAGCACCTGGCTCCTGCGGAGACCCACACTACCGCCTCGGGTGTTCAAGGTGGCAAAGATGGTGACTTTCATAAGGATGGCTGAGGCGGATCCTTGCAGTCAGTGGTGTTGGCGGCCCCCAGCGGGCCTCACAAGAATTGGTGACCAACCCCAAAAGCCAGCAGGGAGTCTCACAAGTTGCAGGCCCACCAGTAGGCCATGATATCCTGCCTCTGTCTCCCTTTCCTCCTGCAAAATGGCCCTCGTGGCCTGGAGGACGAGATGGAAGTCCCCTTAGCGCTGGAGAGCAAGCTGCACCTTGCCCTTGAATCCACAGGTTTCCATCAGGAAGCAGTGCAGCTCGTCCCGCAGCACAGCCCTGGCAGATGGATGAACCCAGGGACGTTCCAAGGTTGAGAGCGGCAGCCTGGGGCAGAGGGGAAAGAAGCAGAAGGGGCGGCATGACCAAGCTGCCACCCAGATCGAGGTCTGCTGGCAAAGGTCATCCTCCCCCTGGGGTGATTGGGGGTCAGACCTAGTACCTCAATCTCCTCAAAGATGGAAATGAAGTCACCCCTGAATGCCCCAGAGTGCTCCCCGCCAGCAACCAAGGCAGCAATTGCCTCGGCACCGACAGGGCACAGGTGACAAAGGGCCTCTGGGGCTCCTCGGGGAGAGACTCCGAGAGGGAGGCGGTTCTGTCCCCCTCTGCTGCCATGGGATCTGCGGCCAGCTCCATCAGGGGGCACAGCAGAAGGCTCAGCAGCAGTGGCCCCCCTCATGGTCTTGTGGGGGGGCTTCCCCACCGCATTGAGGAGGAGGTTCTGAGCTCGAGCCTTCTCTTTGCCGTGCTTCCCCTGCACAAGTACCTAGCCTGCTGAGGTGGAGGGCTGGCCAGCAGGGGTGGGGCAGGGAGCAAGGGTGATGGTGCCATGGGTCGGGGCAGCAAGGGGGAGACAGCAGTGGGAAGAGAAACCTCCCCTTGGGCCGGGACCTCTCCCTTGCCCAGCAATGGTGGGGACCTTGCAGCCCTGTGGGAGAGGGTTGATAACAGAAATGGTGGAGAGGAAGGGTAAAAGGGCAGCGTTGAGGAGGAAGGGTGGGATGGAGGTAAAAAAAAACACCCATTTGCCCAGGGGCTCAATGGGAACATATGCCTGCCTGCCCCCACCAGGCCCTTCTCCACTGCCTCGTGAGCAGCAGTCTCCGATGCCAGAAAGATGATCTTCCCATACATCTTGGAGGCCACCGCTGCCATGGGCCCCACCACCTGTGCCAATGCCCCCATGTAGGTCTCCACATGGGGTGAGGTGGGCACCGCGAGGTAACAGATGCTGTGCTTCCTGGTCAGGGTGGGGAAGGGATCCTGGCTGCCAGAGATGGAGCTGGAGGTGGTGGTCGGGGCAGATGACATGGTGGCACATGGAGGGACTGCAGACACCTGTGTGTATGCCCTGGGAGCCAAGCGTGAAATGCCCCCAGAGCTGGTGAAGGGAACAGCAGGGGGAGGGAGGGACTGTGGCAGATGATGGGGCTGCAGCAGGGTGGGTGGCCCCAACCACAGGGGGCTGTGCCTTCTGGGCTGGGCCCTTGCCCATTTTAGTCCCCTGGCCCTTTTTCCTGGCCGAGGGGGGCTCCCCCCGAAGCAGAGAGGGTAGTGGTCATGGCAGGGGCAGAGTCCCGCCCAGTGGTCACGAGGTTGGCCACTGTGCAAGAGGGGGGGAGTTGGCAGAGGGGGGGCTCAGAGTCAGCAAGAGGGGTTCCACCCACAGTTACCCCCGCCATAATAGCAAGGGGCAGGAGGCAACACCAGGGGAGGGAAGCAGAGGGGAAAGCCTACCACTCCTCATGGCTAGGCTGCAAGCAGGGGAGAAGGGTGTCAATGGCAGGGGTGGGGAGAAGGGAAGAGGCCAACCACTCCTCCCCACTCGGCTGCAGGCAGGGTAGGAGCATGCCAGTGGGGTGGGAGCGTGGGGTGGGTGCTGAGCAAGGAAGGGACGGGGGGTGAGTACTAGCGTGGGGTGAGGATACTGGCTCCATACCTCTCCTCCTTGCTCCCCACAACAGCAACAGGAGTTACCACCACCCCAGGAGCAAAGATGCTAGAAGTTGCTCAGTTCCAGAACAAACCCCCTCCACAATGTACTGCAGCAGGAGTCGTCCTCCACGAGAGCAGCAAACTCTGAGGTAGCAGCAGCAGCCAAACAGGGGAGACCCAGGGGTGGTGGTGATGGGGTCAGGGCTGGCGTTGCACCCTAGAGGGCAGGCAGGCCAGCCAGGTCCCCTGCACAGCAGAAACAGCAGCAGCAGCCAGGGGAGCGCTCCAGCCAGCAGAACAGCCAGAGCAGAATGACCAGCAGCTGGAGTGGGGCAGAGGGGGCTCCCACGGACCCAGAACGGGAGGAACCCCTCCCTGAGTCCTGGTGGGCAGAGCCAGGGCATGCTCACCCCTGCCTGTCCCACCCACTGACTTTTGGCAGAAGTATAAAAGGCAGGCTTGAAAGGTCAGTTGGTCTGCAGCCGCCAGAGGAGCCAGATGTCTCCAGCTTGCTCCTAAGTTGGGAGACTGCTGCTGGCCTCTAGGGAGCTGAGGACTGGACAGAGCCACACACTGACCCAACAGCAGAGGAGCTACCAGCCCTACCACAGGCCTTCTACCTAGATGATTTGGACAACCCTGTACAGACACGGGTACAACCCGAGAGGAGCTAACCCTAGTCATGCTGCAGCACCGCCTGAGCATAGGTTCGCGTGTTGCGGTCAGGATCCCCACTGACCCAGTGGCAAATCCTGCTGCCACTGTTAGGACCCTGGGCCGTGGTGCAATGGAGTGCGTGGGCCTGCATGCCCCCCTGCCACCCTAACCCTGGGGTGCTAGTCTCCCTCTCTCTAGGCCAAGGAGCCAGTGTTTGTCAGCCATACACCAGAGCTAGGATGTCTGAACCCCTTTCTGTTTGGCCTTGACCACAGTTTCAAGCACTAGACCTCTGTGGCTCTAGCCTGTCTGAAGGCCTGGGCAATCTAACTGTTTGCTGCTTGGCCTCTGACTACAGGCCCGAGCTATAGGCTCTTGTTGTGCCACTAATTCCCCACAACGAGTGATGCCCAGAGACATAGTGAGGTGGGCTGGCCTCCCACGGACCTGGAGATGGAGGAACCCTGCCGGAGATCCACTTCAAGTTGGATCAGAGCTAGTGTGCACGTGCCTCCTTGAGCCGGAAATCACCTGTACAACGTAGACGTGCCCTCCATCAGCTCCTCACCACCAGGGGGTGATGCTGCCCAGGGCAGGCAACCAGGAGCTTTTACAAGCGCTCAGAGGCTGTCTGTGAAAGGGTGCCAGCAGCACTGACCACCCCACTTAGCAGGCATTGGGCCAGGCTTCCCCAAGCCCCAGGATCTCACCAGAGCTCTGTGGGGGTCACCATGTAGCATGCCTGGGCTATTCCTGGAGGTCTGGAAGAGGCTGAGAAGCCCCCACAGATGGCACAAACCCCATCCCAAGTGTTGCATGGGACCACTGCCAGTGTCTGGACAAAGCCCTGCATTAATTGCTGTCGCTTTGGTTATCTGGGGAGGGCTGGAAGCTACAGTTGCTCACGTGGCGCATTGAAATGAGCGCACCAATTCTGCTCTAGCTTGTCCACTTCCAGCTTCTGGCAGGCAGAGGCTCTCAGAGCATATTGCATCCCTACCCATCCTGGCTAATTGCCAGCAATGGACATATCCTCCATGAACTTATCTAGTGTTTTGTTGTTGTTTTTGTTTTTTAAACCCGGTTATAGTTTTGGCCTTCATAACACCCCCTGGCAGAGTTCCACAGGTTGACTGTATGTTGTGTGAAGAAGTATTTCCTTTTGTTTGTTTTAAACCTGCTGCCTATTAATTTCATTGGGTGACCCCCCCCCCCCCTAGTTCTTGTGTTATGTAAAGGAGCTTATTCACTTTCTCCACACCAGTCAAGATTTTATAGACCTCTATCATACACCCTCTTAATCCTCTCTTTTCCAAGCTGGAAAGTCCCAGTCTTTTTAATCTCTCCTCCTGGAAACTGTTCCATACCCCTACTCATTTTAGTTGCCCTTCTCTGTACCTTTTCCAACTACAATATATCTATTTTTTGAGATGGGGTGACTAGAACTGCACGCACTATTCAAGATGGGAGCATACCATGGATTTATATAATAAAAGTGGGGGAACTTGGTTTGCCAGAACAATCAGCAAAGCCAATGCTGACAAACTATGTGAAAAGGCTGCAAAACACCAATCCTCTGGACTGCATCAACATGCAGAAAGCCTTATAAGCTAGTCATTGTCAACGCCAATTTTAGAAGTACTTAACGAGACTGTTAAAAATGCTGGAGACGCAGTTTATTCAAACAAACATGGCTGTCGTCATACTTTTTCTTTAAGCAAGAGACACCACGCACTACAAACTGGTGGCCAATGTTAAGTGCATTGTCATTTGTTAATCCTGAAGTTGGACACTGGTTCTGACCAAGACCAGCAAATGCTCACTATCTTTCTGCAAGAAACTCAACTGACTGGTTAGAAGCATGCAGTGCAACAGTGAAAGACTGAGCAGTTGAAAAAGTGAAGAATTCTCACCACGTTCAGAAAATGTGCATACATGGCTAATGAATAAACTGATACAAATGGGTGTCAAGTATTAAGTCATTGTGTAGATTATCTTGATGACAGTGGTCAGTCAGTAGATGAATTTCTAGATGTTCAGGTTATAGAAAACACATTGGCTGCATTTCTGACAACCCACGTCTTAGAGTTAAATGCTTGTAAATTGAACCCCAATGAGATGGCTGCTTGTGGAGCTGCACGCTTCTCTGGAAGGCATAGTGAAGTACAAGCTTTGCTCAGAGGAAAGTGCACCTCTAAAGTCTTCTATACACACTGCAGATGCCATTTACTCCAACTAGTACGAACTGCAGAATCTTTAAAAAGCTATAAATTTGTCTTCATTATACTTTTTTATTTTTTCTATTTTTTTTTTTTCCCAGCAAGAGTCCAAAAGGACTGATTGTCTTGGAAAATATAGAAGATACACTGGGACTGAAGTTCAAATTAGTACAACCTGGGAAAAACCCCTGGCTTTCTCATGAGCGATCCTTGGCTGTTGTCTTAAAATTACTGCAACCATTATTATTAGCTTTGGAAACGATCTACTGAGATGGGACGGATTTAAGTAATGAGGCTGGTGGACTACTTTTGCTACTAAGTTCAAAGAAGACAATCACCATTTTTTTTTTTTTAAACCCACGAAAGCTTATGCCCAAATAAATCTGTTAGCCTTTAAGGTGCCACCGGACTCCTAGTCTGTATCCACAAAAACAACTAACAGGGCTACCCCTCTGATACTTGACATTCTCTCTCATAAGTCTACCGTTGAAACTACTTGGGTCATTTAAATAACGCCATGCAGGCATCTGCTACAACAGTAGTAGATCTATGTCTAGCAATGGAAACTACACTTAGATCAGAGAGAGATCCATTGAAAATGTACTAGAAGCAGCAAAGACTTCAGTTCAGAAGTTGACTAATGAGGGCACTTACATTGACTCCTTAAATGAAGAGGACAAAAAGTGTTAAGCCAGCTGAAAAAGTAAAGTAAACAGACTTAATTCTTACAGCTCTACAAAACCAACTTCTGGATTCTATCAACATCTATGTAGCTTTTACAAATGCCTGTCTTATAAAACACAGACAGTTGAGTGGAGTGAGGCACTACCAACAATGGGGCTACCATGTGATCAGGACAGAATAGAGAATTTGAACACAGAGTGGAATGTCATACGATGAACAAATGAAGATTTGACTTCAACTTCTTCTTTATCATCACGAGTGGTTTGACCCAATTTTTATGCTATGTTTCCTGAGATGAAAGAAGTAGGAACTCCTCTCTTTCTAATCCCAGTCATAACAGCTACAGTTGAGTGTTCTTTTTCCTCATTCAGTAGAATTTTGTGTTCTGTGTGATCATGAGCATAGCAGGAAGGACTGGACACAGGAGAAACCACCACCAATGAATGCACTGCATTAGAGAAGTTCATTAACAGAGTTGTGCAAAATTGCAAGAAGACTGTACATATAGTGCTTCATAGTAGGCTTGTATAGCTAACTTTAATTTGTGTGATGATTTAAAAACATGAGTTAAATCTAATAAAATGGCTGTGAAACATTTTTCAGTTTTTACTATGATACCATACAGCCTCCCTTTGCCCTAACAGTCTTGCCCCTTATCAGTCCTCACACACACACACACACACACACACACACACACACCCCGTACTTTTGAACATCCCCCTCCCCAATTTCAATTCCTGGGGAAAACAGGGGCATAGATGTACCCGTGGGGTCCTGGCCCAGGGCTGGGGCTGCCAGGCACAACTGTAATACACACAATAAATAATAATCACTCCTTGCTGCAGAGCTGTTCAGAGCCAGCGATGCCTCCTCTGCCCTCTCTCTCAGCTCTTCCCATCACCTACCCCTCCTCTTCTTCCTGCTCCTTCTCCCAGCTTCTTCCCCTGTGGCACTGGGGGTGATGCCACCCTACACAGAGAAGGGAAGAGGGGCCACATAGGCCCCATGATGATCGCTGGGCTGCGGTTGATGTGCTGGGGCCAATCCCCCCCACCGGTATGAGGGCAGGAGTGGGTTTGTTACCGGAGCTGAGGGATGCATGAAGCAGGGCCATGGGTGCTACCTGACCGGGGAGGAGCAGGGAATGGGAATCCCAGGTTCTTCTTTCCCTAACACCCAGAATCAGACAGCATGTGCTCTGTATACACAGAGACTTCTGTAATACGGCCCCTTCCTTGTCTGCATAAGGGGCTGGTGGCTCTACAGGGAAGGGAGGACTGTGTGTTTCTACAGGGGTCTGCCAGGAATGGTTCTTGGCCCTACACTATTTAGCATTTTTATCACTGACCTGGAAGAAAACCTGAAATCAGCACTGATAAAGTTGGCAGATGATCCAAAAATTGGGGGAGTGGTAAATACTGAAGAGGACAGGTCAGTGCTACAGAGTGATCTACAATATATCACTTGGTAAGGGGGACGCAGGCAAACCATATGCATTTTAATATGGCTAAACACAACGGTATACATATAGGAACAAAGAATGTAGGCCATACTTACAGGATGGGGGACTCTATCCTAGGAAGCAATGACTCTGAAAAGGACTAGGGGTCATGGTGGGTAATCAGCAGGACATGAGTTCCTAGTGCGATGCTATGGCCAAAAGAGGTAATGCGATCCTGGGATGCGTAAACAGGGGAAGCTCGTAAAGAATTTATTTTTCTTCTGTATTTGGCACAGGTGCGCCCACTGCTGGAAACCTGTGTCCAGCTGTGATGCATACAATTCAAGAAGGATGTTGATAAATTGGAGAGGGTTCAGAGAAGAGCCACAAGAGTGACTAAAGGAATAGAAAACCTGCCTTAGAGTGCTAGTCTGTGTAGCTTAACACCGAAACAATGAAGGGGTGACTTGGTCACAGTATATAAGTATCTCAATGAATTAATATTTGATCATGGGCTCTTCGATCTAGCACAGAAAGGTCTAACACCATCCAATGGCTGGCAGTTGAAGCTAGACAAATTCAGACTGGAAAGAGAGTGTACATTTTTAACAGTGAGAGTAATTAACCATTGGAACAACTTGCCAAGGGTCACGCTGAATTCACCATCGCTGGCAAGTTTTAAGCCAAGACTAGGTGTTTTTCTAAAAGATCTGCTCAGGGGGTTAATTTGAGGAATTTCTCTGGCCTGAGCTGTGCAGGAGGTTAGACTAGATGATCACAGTGGTCCCTTCTGGCCTTGGAATCTACAGAATCATAGAAATGTTGGGCTGGAAGGGACATCAAGGGCTCATCAAGTCCAGCCCCTGCACTGAGGCAGGACCAAGTAACCCTAGACCAGCCCTGACAGGTGTTTGTCCAGCCTGTTCCTAAAAACTTCCAATGACGGGGATTCCACAAACTCCCTGGGAAGCCTGTTCCAGAGCTTTATTACCCTTAGAGTTAGAAAGGTTTTCCTAATATCTCACCTAAAATGTCCTTGCTGCAGATTGAGCCTTTTGCTTCTTGTCCTACCTTCAGTGGACAGGGAGAACAGCCGATCATTATCCTCTTTATAACGGCCCTTCGAAGACTTGTTGTCAGGTCCCCCCTCGCTCTTCTTTTCACAAGACTAAACGTGCCCAGTTTTTATAACTTTTCCTCATACATTAGGTTTTCTAAACCTTTTATCATTTTTGTTGCTCTCCTCTGGATTCTCTCCAGTTTGTCCACATCTTTCTTAAAGTGCAGCACCCAGAATTGGACACAGGAATCCAGCTGAGCTCACCAGGGCCGAGCAGAGTGGGACAATTCCCGTCTGTGTCTTACATCCAACTCCTGTTAATATGCCCCAGAATATTAGTCTTTTTTGCAACTTCATCAAGTTGCTGGCTCATATTCAACTTGTGATCCACTATAACCCCCAGATCCTTTTCAGCAGTACTACCACCTAGCCCAGGGGTTCTCAGACTTCATTGCACCACGACCTCCTCCTGACAAAAAATATTACTACATGATCCCAGGAGGGGAGACCGAAACCTAAGCCTGCTTGAGCCCCACTGCCCCAGGTGGGGGAGGGCGGACAAAGCCAAAGCCCAAGGGCTTCAGCTCCAGGCGGGGGGCCTGTAATCTGAGCCCCACCATCCAGGACTGAAGCGCTTGGGCTTCGGCCCTGGGCCCCAGCACATCTAACTCCAGCCTTGGTGACCCCATTAAAATGGGGTCATGACCCACTTTGGGGCCCTGACCCAAAGTTTGAGAACCCCTGACCTAGCCAATTATCCCCTATTTTGTAGTGGTGCATTTGATTTTTCCTTCCTAAGTGAAGTACTTCGCACTTGCCTTTATTGACATTCATCTTGTTGATTTCAGACCAATTCCCCAATTTGTCACGGTCATTTTGAATCCTATCTTCCAAAGTGCTAGCAACCCCTCCCAGCCCGATGTCATCTGCAAATTTTATAAGCGCACACTCCATTCTATTGACTAGTACTGTACCCAGGACTGACCCCTGTGGGACCCCAGTAGTTTGACAGTGAACCATTGATAACTACTCTTTGAATGTGGTCTTCCAACTATTTATGCAAACACCTTATAATAATTTCATCTAGACCACATTTCCCTAGTTTGCTGATGAGACTGTCACGTGGGACTATATCAGAAACCTCACTCAAATCAAGGTATATCATGTCTGCTGGTTCCTTCTTATCCACGAGGCCAATAACCCCATCAAAGAAGGAAATTAAGTTGCTTTGACATGATTTGTTTTTGACAAATCTGTTCTGACTGTTCCTTATAAACCTATTATCCGCCAGGTCCTTACAAACTCATTTGTTCCAGTATTTGTCCAGGTATTGAAGTTAGACTGAATGGTCTATAATCCCCAGGTCCTCTTTGTTCCCCTTTTTGAAAGATTGGTAGTATGTTTGCCCTTCTCCATTCCTCTGGGACCTCGCGTGTTCTGCATGCGAGTGCTCTGGCACCCAGGGCCGGGATCTGGAACCTGAGCTAAGGCTCTGTTGTCATAGACACAGCACCTGGGCAGATCTTTCCCTTTGTGTCACTTCTCAGTTCAATTCTCTTCTCTACTTTTTGGTGGAGTAGGTTTCTCAGGGTGAGGCAGGTCTTTTGGGGGTGGGGTCAGGAGGGGAATGACTCTTGGGAGTGGGGCAGGTTTCTTGGGGGCAGGTCTCTCAGGTGTAGGGTGGGCGGGGAAGGTCACACAGGTCTCTTTCTCCCATGAAATATTCAGCCCCACCCTAAACTCTCCCTGAGTTGGGAACTGGGGGCTGATAAGGTCCCAAGAAGGAGAGCAACCTCCCCCCATGCGGCCCAGCCCTGACACACTCCCAGATTCCTTATGGCTTGAGGCAAATCACTGGCTGTGGCCTACAAGGGTCGGGCAGGTCCAGCTAGAGGATGGGGGGAGGGAGCCCCCAGCTTCCCCTAAGGCAGAAATCCTCACTGTCTGGGACATGTGGCCAGATTCACCCTAGGGCTGGGCTATCCAGGGGGCTGGGATCTACTGCCTGAGCCTCAGCTATGCGGGCAAACCAGGGGGCAAGGCCAAGAACCTCCTTTCCCCACATGCGCAAGAGAACAAGATGCCTGTAGCCAGCTTCAGCAGCTGGGCTGCTGGCTCCCTGGGCCTTGGCTGCTGTGCTGTCCCCAGGCAGGCCTCCACTCCTGAGCTGCCAGCTGGGCTTTGCTCTGGCCCCCTGGCGCAGCACAGGGAGTATGCACTGGAATACAGCTAGCTCCCATGTGTGGGGAAAGGTGCACTGCAAGAGGCAGCTGCAGGTAGGTCCCAGCAGGGCAGGGAGACAAAAAAAAACAAACACCAGGTGCCAGGTGCAGCCAACAGGCAAATTCCACAGAAAAAATGCTGAATTCTGGGGCATCTTGGGAAAGTGTCAAATTTGATGGACACGGAATTTCAGTGTCCGCAGCCCCTGACTGAGACAGGCAGGACAGGTCAGTTCAAGCCTCTCAGAACTACTGATTCAGGCTCTCTGCAGACTCAGGCAAACCTCGCTGCATGGATTCTGCCTAGGTACTTCCACCCTCCCTGAAGGGACTGGATCCCATCTCGCTCTGGGTTGCTGTCATTCAACCTTCCTCAAGGAGGCCACTAATTCTCTGGTGGCCATTCACACCTTGTTGGAAAGTTACAGAGTGACTGTCACCCTGACTTTTGTCCACCACCCCTTTGCTCCCTGCTGGCTGAGTCTGGCCCTTCATGTTGTCCCCTGGTAGATGCCTAGACCAGCCACACACACAGCAAAGAGGCAAAGTTACTGACATGTATTTGTTCTGGAGTCTAGGACCCAGTGCTGCTCCCTTTGAGCTCAGTGGGTGCCCAGAGCATCCTCTGGCACTGGGGGAGCAGGAGTCTGCACTACATATATGTCACCATGGTGCCCACTGGTGGCAGATTGGAGCTAAGACCAGAAAGTCCCTTTGGCTGCACACAGGGGATCTGGGGACAAAAAATCAAATTGGATTTTTGCAAAACATTTCGAGGAGAAGGGATTTAAATTTAGTTTCATTCAAAATCTTTCATTAAAATTGTTGATTTTTTGGTGACAATTTTGTAAGAAAATTTAAGCAAATTTTTTCCTATTGTTTTGAATTCAAAATGTTTGTTCAATAAGGCCCTTTGGATCTCGAACCCAGATTTACAGTGCTGCCAGGGAACAGACATTGCCGGGGTGCCACCTGTACTTTGGGTGCACTCCACTGCTCATGACCCGCTGTGGACACAGACCGTGGGAAGTCCCACCTCAGGGGGTTTGACAGGCAGCAGCCTCCTAGTTCCTGCTTGGCTCCTCGCCTTATATAAACCCAAGGGGCAGCCCAGGAAATGTTCTGTATCTAATCTGACTATCCATGTTCCTGGCTTTGACCTTGGTTTGATTTGGACTTCACATCTCAAAGTGGACCCTGAAACTTCATTCGGACTCTGACCCTGGCCTGAAACCTAATTACCAATTCATCTGTTACTCCCAGCCTCTGGTTTGACCTTGCTCTGACCCTTGGGCCTGACTGCCCTTGTTGGGATCCTGAGAGGTTTGTGAAAAGTGAAAATTTTCAGGGTTTTCCTTGCTTTTTCTCCCTTTGGTCACTTGGTTTCCTTTTCCCCCCCCCATTTTCTGGTGGGAGGTGGGGAGAGAAAATCCCTGAAATCAAAACCTGATGCTTGGCTTTTTGAAAAATGAAAGGGAAAATTTATTTTAAAAACAAAGGGGAACATGGGCATTTTGTTTTGAAGTCTTTTATCAAAGATTGAAAAATATTAATCAGTTTCTTTGTAGAAAATGTTTTGATTTGGCCCAAAAGCCATTTTTTGTTTTTTAAAAAAAATTGATCAAAGCTTTTCAACCAGTTCTACTCAGAGATTTCAAGACCAGACGGGCCTGTTCTGATCCCCTTTTCTAATTACTTGCATAACAAAGACCAGAGAGCCTCACCCAGTGATTCCTGCCTGAGCCAAACGATGTAAAGACTTCACCTCGGACAGAGAATTAACCACCACCCTTGGGAAATTGTTCCAATTCTTAATTCCCTTTAAAAATCTGCACTTTATTTCCAGTCTGAATTTGTCAAGTTTCAGCTTCCAGCCATTGGATGGTGTTCGTCCTGGGCTATATTGAAGATTAAATATTTGTTCCCCATGCACATAGCCCTGGAGCACCCATGGAAAAAACTAGCGGGTTTTGTTGATCAGCTGTTCAGTGGCAGGTGGGAGGTGCTGGAGGGAGAGGGCAGAGCGGTGGCATGAAGAGAAGGACCCCGGGGTGCGCTGGGGCGGGGTGGAGGAGGGGCAGGAAGAGGTGGGGTGAGGGTGGGGCCTGAGGAAAAGGGACGGAGTGGGAGCGGGGCCTCGGGGCCGGGGTGGCGCACCCTGCCGGATAGAAGAAAGTTGGCGCGTGTGCCCATGTAGGTACTTATAGACTGTTCTCAAGTCACCCCTGAATCTTCTCTTTAAGCTATGTGTTTCCCAGGGCCCCTGCCTGCTCCCCACAGATCCAGCTTCTCTGGGGCTCACCAGACCGCTTGTTGGTTGCTGCGTTGTTCTCATTTCCAGGCAGGGCAAGGCTGACACACATGCATGTGCACGCACATACACATGTGTACACACACACACCCACGCTCTGGGATTCGCCTGGCCACATGCTTCGGCCCTGGCAAATCTTGCCAAACTTCTCACTGGTCACTAGGGGGAAGAAGTGAACTGGCTCTTCCTCAGTCCCCCCCACCACCACCACCTCAGAGATGGGATGCTCGGGAAAGGCAGTGACAAGATGAGCTGTTAGGGCAGCTCTTCAAATGAGGATCTCCGCTGCAGCCTGACCCTTGGCCATGAGCTGCAGAGTCCCCGTTGAACCTTGGCCAGGGGCGGCATGGCACGGCACTCGGCTGGGGGGGGGTTCCGGCGGCGCAGCGCTCTGTGGGGAGGGGTTCGTCACCGCGGCACTCTGCGCTGGGTGTTTGACGGCGCTCCGCGAGGGGCGGGGGGGTGTTCGGCGGCGCGGCACTTGGCGGGGGTGTTTGGCGGTGCTCCGCGTGGGGGGGGGCTTCAGCAGTGCGGCACTCCGCGGGGGGCGGGGGTGTTCGGCGGCACGGTGCTCGGCGGAGGTTTCGGCGGCACGGCGCTCCGCGGGGGAGCAGGGGTGTTCGGCAGCACAGCGCTTGGCAGGGGGCGAGGGGTGTTCGTCAACGCGACGGGGGGGCGGGGGCTGTTCGGCGGCACAGCACTCGGTGGGGTTTCAGCGGCGCGGTGCTCCGCAGGGGGCGGGGATGTTCGGCAGCGCGGCGCTCGGTGGGGGGTGTTCGGCGGCGCTCCGCGCGGGGGGGTTCAGCAGCGTGGCGGGGGGCGGCGGCTGTTCGGCGGTGCGGCGCTCGGCGTGGGGGGGAGGTGTTGCGGTGGGGCAGCGCTTTTTTTTGCTGCTTGGGGTGGCAAAAAAGTTAGAGCCGGCCCTGGCCTTGGCCCATGGTTTGCCTGTGTGACAAGGCTGCCATCGGCACAGCTGTGTCTGCAGGGAGCTAAGAATTGAGATAACGGGGCTGCAGGTCGGGATTGAGGGGCATCAGCAGAGCTCCTGGGCCATGCGCATGGGCCCTGTGCTGGGTGTGTAGCATAGAGCAGGTGACGTGGAAGTCCCTGAAATGCAGCTGGCTCCTAATTGGAATCCTGTGTCTTTTCCTTCAGCACCAGGCGCTGCTCCAAAGCAACCAGGCATCGCACACCTGGGAGCCCCAGGCTCTGAAACCCTCCCTGCTTGGCTGTCTGTCTCTGCTATGCATCTGTGCCCCCCTGTCGTCGTCCCCCCATGCCTCCGGGCAGAGACATTCCAGCTGGTCGGCCTGCAGGGCCCCGCACCCGCCCGGCCAGCTGCCCATGTGCACCTGTGTGCGCTTGGCGGGCAAGCACGCAGAGCTGCCAAAGCTGGGGAAATACGATTGACAACAGTGCCATCTGCTGCTGAGAGAGGGAAGCTGCAGTGTCCTCCCCACATTCCGTTCCACTACCAGGTTCCTGATTTCAGCCTTTGGTGCCTTCACCTCTCTGGCACAGATTGGGGGGGGGGAAACCGGCCGAGGGGACAAGCTGGGTCCCTAGAGCCTAATGACTCGGCTGCTGAGCTCTTCCCCAGGGGATGCCAGTCAATATGACACGCTGCCAGGGGTGGTTACTGTGTGCAGCTGGCACACCGAGGCCTGGGGAGGAATTACGTGCCCACACGGACATGCCTGGGCCTCGCAGCTGTTCCCACATCTCAGACTTCAGCAGCGCCTGCAGAGCCCTGGCCAGAAACCACCCCCAGAGAAAGATCAATGGGGATTCCCCCACCGCTTGTTAAATATTCTAACACGCCCCTTGGTGCCACCTCCTCGGCTGCCCCCAGCACTTGAGACTTGCTCCTATAGACCTCCAAAGCCACCTCATTATATTTCTCGAAACCCCTCCTGAAAACTCTCCTTTCCCATGATCCCTGCTAAACAATGGATAAGGGCTGGGCTGCTGGTGTGCAAAGACCACAGCCTGTTGGGCTGCCCAGTAGTGGATCCTAGGGCTCCCATCTGTCTGCAGCTGTTGTCTCTTGGCGTACGGTATACTTTGCTTGCAAGTGCCTTGGGGCAGGGACTGTCTCTTTGGTCTGTGTTTGTACAGCACCTGGCACACTCGGGCCCTGGTCCATGACTGGGGCTTTCGGGCACTTTAACTATATAAATAATAACAGTTACTGGGAGCACATCAGCAGCTGGGAAGAGGATATATGTCGGAGTGCTACATGGTCTCCTGAGGAACGCAGGGTGTGCGGGCCAGCTCTGCTCAGAAGAATCCAGGACTGGAATGGTAGTAATAGAGGGGCTATGGATCAAGACTGATGGGCATCAGCAGATGGTGGGGGGAAGCCCAGGGCTGGGATAGTGAGGGGTAGGGCCACAGGTCATGAATAAGAGACTTCAGCAGAGCTGTACAGGGGGAACCCAAGGCTGGGATACCAGGGCTGGTGATAGGTTTCAGCTGGGAATGGCTGGATACTGGAACATCAGCCTGGGCTTTGGTGTGAGGGTTGGGGCGTTAATGCCCTGAGCACCAGACTCACACAATAATGCTGAGCTCTGAGATTTCCCATGTTGGATTTGGGATCAGGGGATCTCTGGCTAGAGCTGGGCACATGGGCCAGTGTCAGGTAGTCAATACCACTCTGTTTCAGTAGCACCGCTCCCATAGCCCAGCCCCGTGCTGCAGAGAGAATGTGAATGACCATGAGGAGGATGAAGCTTGGGGCAGGGACTGGATAGGAAGGGGGCGGGGACAGAGCCTTTCACCTCTCCCTCCCCAGCACGAGTAGCTCTGACCATTCTGTGCAATGGGCTTGGGATTCACAGCCGGGCTCTGTGCCTGTGAATTGCTACGGCAGGTGTCACCACGTGGCGCTGTTACACATACACTTCCAAGTGCTTTTTATTAGCATGCAAACAAGTTTTGACTGTTGGGGACATGCAGGGTTGCTGTTAGTTTTTTGAATCATGCAAGGCTTTGCTATAAAGAGGCAGCTTTGGGATCAGGATGAGTTGCAGGGGAGCTTGCTCACTGCCTGGGGCTCTGATTGGAGACAATGCTTGGCAGAGTTGCTCCCTGGGAACCAGGCATTGGGGCTGGACTGAGATTCCCGGGGAATGGGGTTGCCCCACAGGCTGTGTGAGACAATCTCACTGCAGGACTGGAGCATGTGTGTAAATAAAACACAGTACACACAGAATAGAGCCAGACTCCACGTCACTGATTCATGCTTGGCTGAGACGCTGCCCCTGCAAGGCCTGGACATCTGTTCCTATTCCGTGGGAGTTTGACACCGGGGTCAGAAAAGGGCAGTAGTGTCAGCAGTGGCAACACTATAAACTTCACGCCAAGGCAGTCAGATGCGCCTGAGAACTGAAACATACAAGCACCCTGTAGGGCTCGCAGAAGCCTGGCAGAGTATGTGTCAGCGCGCAGGGAGTCCCAGAGACAAGGACCCTTCTCTGGCTCTGGGCTGGAGCTGAGTTCCCTGCTCACACGCACATACGTGCGGTAGTTCTCATCAAGCTAGTGGCAAGTGTAACTAGCAGTGTGGCCGCGCCAGCATGAGTAGCGGCAGTGGAGATATGGCTACCCTGCTATTGATGCTTGCACAGGCTTGATGAGAGCATGTGAGCAGGGGACACACCCCTTGCTCATAGTGTAGCCACTGTCTCTGACTACTGCCTGCCTACCACCCCCTTGCGCTTCAACCACGGAGACTGCTGGCTCCACTGCTGCAGCCGCAGATCACATGAGGAGAGGAAGACCAGGATCCAAGCTGTTTAATTCTAAGTTAACAATGGAATTGCCCGGGATTGTGGCCTGGGAGCTGGTTCTGTGTGACACGCTGGAGTCTCCATGTGGTGCAGACCCAGCTAGTGACCCAGCTGGAAGGCCCAAGGCAGGATCTCTCTGCAGAGCTCCCACAGCCAGACGCCCAGGCAGATCCCCATCACAGACGCCCAGACAGGGAGCACTGAGAGCCCTGGGATGCCCACATGAGGCCTGTGCCCTCTAGGTCCTCTCGGCAAGGGCACAGCAGAGATCCATGAGCTGCTGTCCCCACATCCCCAGAGATGGGCCAATGATGCTGCAGAGTAAACGCATGGAACAGTGCAAGAATCAGCGTGGGCACCTGCCCCCAGCCCATGACTAGCAGGGGACAGCAAAGCCTCTGTGCCAAGCCTGGAGCAACATTGGCAAGAGGATCTCAGGAGTCTGGGTAGCGCCAGAACTGCTACCCTGGAAAAGGGAGACTGAAACCAGGATCAATCCCCCCGCCCACACACACACACACACTTGGTCCAAGGAAGAGACTGTGCCATGGAATCAGCCCCAGTTCCTCTGCTGCTTCCCCACCCAGGGCAGCTCTGCTGGCTGCAGCCTTGCCGATGCCAAGGGACAGGCTCAGAAACCGCCCCAGCACAAAAGTTCAGAATCCTCAGATTCCCTTGACACCTGTGCCACAGGGGGAGCAGACAGACATACACACAATAATGCAGAAAAGGCTGAAGTGTTCAATCAATGTTTCTGTCCTGAATCTGGGAAAAACTTGATGATGCCATCTCATCATATGGAGATGAGAAAAATGCTTTCCATTCCACTAGTATCTCTGGAGGATATTAAACAGCAGCTACTAAGTTAGACATTTTTATATCACCGGATTCAGATAAGTTTCATTCAAGAGTTTTGAAAGAGCTGGCTGAGGAGCTCTCTGGACTTGATTTTCGATAAGCCTTGGAACACTGCGGGAGTTCTAGAATTTATAGGTCTGTCAGCTTGATTTCAATCCCAGGCAAGATAATGGAGTGGTTGATATGGGACTCGATTAATCAAGAATTAAAAGAGGGTAATATAATTAATGCAAATCAACATGGGTTTATGGAAAATAGATCCTGTCAAACTAACTTGATATCTGTTTTTGATGAGATTACAAGTTTGGTTGATATAGGTAATAGTGTTGATACTTAGACTTCTGTAAGGAGTTTCACTTGGTACTACATGACATTTTGATTTAAAAAACTATAACAATATAAAATTAACATGGCACACATTAACTGGATTAAAAGCTGACTGACTGATAGATCTCAAAATATCATTCCAAACAGGCTATTTGAGGCTATTTTTAGTGGGTTCCCGCAGGGATCAGTTCTTGGCCCTACGCTATTTAATATTTTTATCAATGATCTGGAAAAAAAACTAAAATCATCACTGATAAAGTTTACAGATGACACAAAAGTTGGGGGAGTGGTAAATACTGAAGAGGGCAGGTCAGTGACACAGAGTGATATGGATCTCTTGGTAATTTAGACACAAGAAAACAATATGTATTTTAATATGGCTAACAGTAAAAGAATACAGCTGGAAACAAAGAATGTAGGCCACACTTACATAATGGGGGACTCTGTTCTGGGAAGCAGGGATTGAAAAAGGTGTGAGGTCATGGCAATTATAGGCATTTGGTCATGAGCTTTTTAGAGTGCTTTGTTTAACTAGCTTGGATCTCTGCAAATCCTCACCTTGCCTGGTTTCTCAATGGCTGCCCTGCATCTTAGCCAACTTGTGGACTTGGTGACTTTAGCGATTATGTCTTCTTTTTTGTTTGCTTATTGCTCTCATTGTTTTTTCTCTTACTGCAATGCGAGGAAGAGGCTTTCCTGACTGAATGTTTTCTAAGGGTAACATACCTGGAAAATATCCCAGTCCTTTGAAGCAGGGGCAGCTCCAGGCACCAGCGCAGCAAGCACGTGCCTGGGGAGGCAAGCCGCGGGGGGCGGCGTGCCGGTCGCACGAGGGTGGCAATTTGTGACCGGCAGATCACCCGCAGAAATGCCGCCGAATCCGCGTGACCAGCGGACCGCCCGCAGGTGTGCCGCCGAAGGCCGACTGACTGCCGTGCTTGGGGCGGCAAAAAACATAGAGCATCCTGATAATCTTTGCTGCAGGGATGCCACAGTGCATTGTCTGCTCTGGGTATGTTTGCTGCTTTGCTTGTATGGCTATTGCAAGAATTGTTTGTCCCAGGTTTAGTGTTACGGGGCTCATGAATTCATTTGTTTTAGCTGAAGGGAGTGACTTCTGGGTTGTTTGCACTACCTGACTTTTCAGCCTATATCTTTTTCCTTCATATTCTGCTTGTAATTTACATTGTCCCAGTGGTATATGACCGTACCATCATATCATTTTCATGTGGCTTTGCTCAGTTGCAATTTCACTATCTTCTCTTGCATAATGCAGAGGAAGTCTTTGTAGCCTCGCACATTCACTGATGCCCCACTGCCTATCTGGCATTCAGTTTCCTGCTTGTTTGTGTGCTGCTTCCTTGTCTTTGCATCTGGTGCTAGTCAGAGTTTTACAAACCATTTATATTTGCTGTTTGACACGTATTGATCACAGGCGCTGACTTTTGTTTTTGTCGGTGGGTGCTCCTCTCCGCCCCCTCTCCCATGTGCAAGTAGTGAGAGGGGCCTCAGGTGGGAAGGGGCCGAGTGGGGCCGGGGCCTCAGGGAAGAGCACAGGCTGAACGGAGGGCAGAAGATTAATCCGGCCTTGTGGGTGCTGAGCACCCCTTTTTTTCAGTGGGTGCTTGAGCCCCAGAGTTGGCACCTATGGTGTTGATATCATACACATGCAAAATTTCATCCTCTGACTAATTGCTTGATTTCTCGATATGGTGCATTTTTTCTTTGCTTTCTTCTCTGCAAGCTTTGATGTTATTATTTCTCTTGCCCCCGTTTATAGATTCCAAGGCCAGAAGGGACTGTTGTGATCATCTAGCCTGACCGCCTGCACAGCACAGGTCAGAGACCTGCCCCAAAATAATCCCTTTTAGTGAAACATCCAATCATGATTTATAAATGGTCAGTGATGGAGAATCCACCACGACCCTTGATAAGTTATTCCAATGGTTAATTTATGTTTAAAATGTGTGCCTTATTTCTAGTCTGAATTTGTCTCACTTCAACTTCCAGCCATTGGATCATGTTATAACTTTCTCTCCTAGGCTGAAGAGCCCATTATCAAATATTTGTTCCCCATGTAGATACAAAGGCAAAATATTCTCAAGACTTGATGCCAAAGACAGAGATTGCAAGAAGAGCAGCTACCTAACCGCACCCAGGACACCAGCAGGTAGTTACAGATGCTGCGAATGCCACTGGGGATCAAACCTGCAGCAGAAGAATATCAAAGCTGCCAGCCAGATATAGTAACAGAACTCGCAGGGACTGGTGTCACAGCTGATGACGTTCTGGTGGACAGCTGCAGAGACCGCATGGCAGAAGCTGGGGCAGATCACGACCACAGCCTCATCTGTCAGCTAGAAAGAGCCAAGGGAGGTAAATCTAAAACTGCATCGAAACAAGATTAAATTGCGTTTGATTCCAAACCCTCGCTGACCTTCTATGGGGTACGACCTGACCCCTGCAAAGGTAAAAGCCATACAGCAGATGCTCAAACCTAAAGCTATTGAATCAGTTCAGTCTAAACAATCTCTTCTAAGCCTTGAGGCTTCTACTGGAAAAAGATGCATTTTGGATGTGGTCACCTAACCAAGAAGTGGCCATCACACACCTCAAGGAGCTGCTGACCAACCATCTCATCCTGAAATACAACAGCGTGAATTAAGAGGTAGCCAGACAAGGTGATGCCAGTGGGATGGAGCGTGGACATCACTTCTCCGAAAGGGACAGCTGGTAGCTTTGGTGGCAAGTCACTCTCACCAATGGAACAAAGATACCCCTAAAGTGAAAAGGGAGGTCTGTCACTAGTCTTTGCATGTGAAAAGTTTGACCAGTATGTTCAAGGACAGGAAACCATTTGAGTAAAAAATTACCATAAACCACTAGAGAGCATTCGGAGAAAGCTACTGCTAGCAGCCCCAAAATACATCAAGAAAGGGTGTGAGGTGTACCCAGCTGACTGCTTCTCTGGAGCAGCTTTGCAGTATGGAAATACGGCAGCTGGCCAAAGTTTGAGCCCCACTGCGATAGGTAATAACTTCCCAACTGGGAGCGCTGTAGTATGATGGTTTGCTTATGTCTAGGGCATTTCAAACTTTTCAGGCTGTGTCCCCCTTTCCAAATAACATAGTCTGCCACGTTCCCCAGTCTGAGATAGGGTCATAACAGACCTATGAAAATAGGGATAACGCAATGTGTTATCCGTCATTGCAGGCATTTTCTCCCCTACCCCCTGACAAGAGCTCAGTCTGAAAACCACTGGCCTAGGGTAACAGTTAGGAACTGAGACACAGCTAATCACAGGTACCAATTCCCACCGATTTCACTGGCACTCGCTTCATTTCAATTGGAGTTGGTGCCTAAATACCTCTGAGACCGCTAGAGAACTCTGCCTTTGGGAAGTGTCTGAGTGCGGTCGGCGCATGTGGGGGAAGGACTCATGCCTGAATGCTGCGCTGCCTTGGCTTCCTCTCTGGTTGGGCTCAAACGCTGAAGCCCAGAGGCAGAGCAGTTCTCCCGGTGCTGCCTGCTGCACACTGAGCCGCTGGCACGCAGCACCGGGAGAACACCGTATGTTAGGAAGCAAAGGTCTCTCGCTTCTGTGCCACTCAGGCCAGTGTAGTCCCGGTCCATGTCTAACCCTGGGGACCGCTGATCCAGCCTGTGCTGCATTTTACCTCTGCTCTCTCATTCCGGAGGGTTGTCTCTCCGGCTGAAGATGGTGTTGTGAACAGAGAGTTTAAGCTTGTGAAGGGAGGGAAGTATTTATTTATTTGAGCCGTTTGGCCCTGGTATCCATCATTCGTATGGTTCTGACCCCTGGACAGGCTTCCAAGCAGGGTGAGAACTGGGAAACTGACCTCAGAGCGATGGGATCCTAGTTGGGGGGGGGGAATGCTCCTCTTGCCATTCCTTAAATGAAATGTGTGTGTGTGGCTGTGAGCTCTGTGTGTGTGTGTGTGTGTGTGTGGTGGCTCTGCGTGTGTGTGCGGTGGGGTGTGGGTGTGTGCAGTGGGGGTGTGTGCATGTGGCGACTCTGTGTGTGTATGCTCACACGGTCTGTGTGCGTGTGTGTGTGTGTGTGGTGGGGGTGCGCATGTGTGTGTGGGGTGGGTGGAGGTGTGCATGTGTGTGTGTACGGTGGGGGCGGTGGCGGGGGGTGCAGTGGGTAGGAGGGTGCATGTGTGTGGTGGGTGGGGTTGTGCATATGTGTATGTGTGCACATGTGGTGGCTGTGTGTGTGTGTGTGTGTGTGTTAGGGTTACCATATCTCATAAATAAAAAAAGAGGACCCTCCACGGGCCATGGCCCCGCCCATTTCCCCACCCCTAGCCCCGCCCCAACTCCGCCCCTTCCCCCACCCTAACTCCGCCCCCTCCTCCCTCCCACTCCCAGCCAGGGGGAAAGGGCTGCCCCAGTGCTACCAGCTTCACGGTTTGCCGGGCAGCCCCCAGACCCTGCGCCCCCGGCCGGCGCTTCCCCAGCGCAGCTGGAGCCCTAGCGCGCAGGGTCTGGAGGCTGCCCAGCAAACCGTGAAGCCGGTAGCGCTCGGGCTTTGGGCAGCCCCTATGCCTCCAGACCCTGCGCCCCCAGCCGGGCACTTCCCCTCCGGGGCTCCGGCGGCTCTGCGTAACTTACACTGTATAAGTTACACAGAGCCGAAGAGGAGCAGAGCCCCCGCAGCTGGAGGCTCTGCTCCTCTTAGGCTCTAAGAGCCGGGCTGCCCCAGCGCTACCGGCTTCGGGCAGCCCCCGTGCCTCCGGACCCTGCGCCGCCGGAGCCTGGGAGGGGAAGTGCCCGGCTGGCGGCGCAGGGTCCGGAGGCAAGGGGGCTGCCTGAAGCCGGTAGCTCTCGGGCAGCCCGGTTCTTAAACAGAGCCTCTGTGTCAGTTACACACAGCCCAGGGGGCTGGAGGCTTTGCTCCTCTTTGGCTCTGTGTAACTGACACTGGATCAGTTACACAGAGCCCCGGGGGCTGGAGGCTCCAGCCCCCCCGCTCTGTTTAAGAGCCGGGCTGCCCGAGCGCTACCGGCTTCGGGCAGCCCCCGTGCCTCCAGATCCTGCACCCCCAGCCGGGCACTTCCCCTCCCGGGCTCCGGCGGCGCAGGGTCTGGAGGCACGGGGCTGCCCGAAGCCGGTAGCGCTCGGGCAGCCCGGCTCTTAAATAGAGCGGGGTCGGCTGGAGCCTCCAGCCTCCGGGGCTGTGTGTAACTGACACAGTGTCAGTTACACAGAGCCGCAGCCGCTGGAGGCTCTGTTTAAGAGCCGGGCTGCCCGAGCCCTACCGGCTTCGGGCAGCCTCCTTGCCTCCAGACCCTGCGCCCCCAGCCGGGCACTTCCCCTCCCGGGCTCCGGCGGCGCAGGGTCTGGAGGCACGGGGCTGCCCGAAGCCGGTAGCGTTCAGGCAGCCCGGCTCTTAAACAGAGCCGCCATTTTCCCGGACATGTTCGGCTTTTTGGCAATTCCCCCCGGACGGGGGTTTGACTGCCGAAAAGCCGGACATGTCCGGGAAAAAGAGGACGTATGGTAACCCTAGTGTGTGTGTGTGTGTGTGTGTGTGTGTGTGTGTGTGTTCGTCCTGGGCTCCCAGCATTGTTTCTCACTTCCTCGCCCTGCCAGTGCTGGGGCGGGCGGAAGGCAGATGTGATGGGGAGGGAGTGGGAAGGGACAGCTCTGTGCTGACTTTGCTCATGCTGCTGCAGAGAGCTCCTTGTTCAGCGTCTGTTCCCACGACCTGCTGCACTTCCTGTTGCTCACCGGCCTTGCCAGGCCTTTGGCGAAGGCTTCCGGAAGTGCTGGGGGGGGAGGGGGCAGCGTTTTAATCCTTTTGGAACAAGCAACAACCCTGTCCAAGAGCTGGCTGTGCAGTGGGAAAAGCCTGTGTGCGGAGTTCTCTCCGACGAGCTGCCTGCGCCACTTGCCGAGCTGTGGCGGCTGGGATGAGGGCCAAGACATCTGGAAGCAGGTTCCGCTTCAGCCACGCTGATTGTTCTGCTCCACCCCTGCTGCTAACTTAGAGCAAGAATGCCCCAGACAGTGCATGGCCAGAGTTGCAGGCCCTGCTGAGGGATCCCAGTGCCCTGTGCCCCTTGGCATTCTCTGTATTACACGAGCCAAGGGGAGTCTTCAGGGCCGTCCTTAGGATTTATGGTGCCCTAGGCGGGATTATTAAACTGGTGCCTCTGTGCCTGACTTGCTCTTAACAACACAAACATAAGCTTACAGTATTGGAAAACTTGCCACATGCATGTTATTAAACCCAGTTTAACTTAATTAAGCACACTGTAATGCTGATGGACTAGCACTAAAGAAGTAGCGCTATAGAAAAAATTCTGATTTGACAGAATGGTGCAAATAATATAATTTTTTAAATTTGTCAACATTTTATTGGAAATTTATATGAAGAGGTATTGAAACAAGGATTTGTTTTTAATTAAAAGCAATCTTTCTGGCTTTTTTTGGCTGCAAAAGCAGTAATAATGTCATTGTATGACAAAAACAAAGTAATGTCTTGTTTGATTTCAGGAATAGCAAGACCAGTCAAGCATTCCTGACTCATTGTAGAACGGAGATAGTTTTTAATGAGCTTTAGTTTTGAGAAACTCCGTTCTCCTGATGCTGCTGTTACAGCAATTGTCGGTAGAATACGAGGGGCAATGTACACATTAGGATATATGTCAACAAGTTTGCTGCTATGAATAAACTGTACAATGTCCATCACCGATTTTGCATGTGGTAACATTGGTGACAGTGTCCTCAATTCTTTGTACAGTTCAAGTCCATTTAAATCAAAACTATCACCATGCTTCAGGAGGCTCTCTAGGTTCTTGCGCTGTGACCTTGAGCTGGTGTGAAGACACCTCACAAGGCGCTCCGCCCTGACTGAGACACAATAGAGTTGGAAACCCAGGTCATTTTTACAAAGCCACTTTTTAGTTTTAAATGTATAGTGGGCATCAGTCTTAATGTTAGTTACAACTCTATATCAACCTTCTACTGTAAATAGATCAATGGCATTATCCAGTTTAATAAGCTGGGTTTCCAAGCAGTGGGGAAATATAACCCCTAGTTTTACTCCTAGGTAAAGCACAAAGTGACCAAAATGAAGTCAGCACAGAATCATCTCATCTAGATTAAAGTAGCACAGAAATGTTACAGAAGTCCTATTGTGCCTCATTTTTGTTTGGAAAGACTTTAGCAATAGCAGCACATTTTGGGCATTGCCAGAAATACATGATATATAAATCACTGCCTCTAAAGTTCCATCAAAAACTGACATTTTCACAGCTCTAGCATGATCTGCTACACAGATTCTTCACAAGGAAGTGTCCCTGGCCTTTTTAACTCGTATTAACCATGTATTTACTTTATGAAAGTTGGACAAAACATTGTGAAAATGTAAGACATTGGCTGCCCAACCTCTGGGCTGGCAAAAGCTATACTGACTCACTGGGAAAAAAAGCAAGAGAATCTTAGTACAACATATGGTCACTCTATACCAGGGGTCGGCAACCTTTCAGAAGTGGTGTGCCAAGTTCACTGTAATTTAAGGTTTCCCATGCCAGTAATACATTTTAACATTTGTAGAAGGTCTCTCTCTATGTCTATATTATATAAATAAACTATTGTTGTATTTAAAGTAAATAAGGTTTTTAAAATATTTAAGAAGCTTCATTTAAAATCAAATTAAAATGCAGATCTTATCAATTTAGTGTGATCCTTGCCTGGGATCCTTGTCTGGGGTTCCAGCCACCAGCCCCGCTCAGCCCACTGCCGGTCTGGGGTCCAGCTACTGGCCCTACTCAACCCACTGCCGGTCTGGGATTCCATTCACTCAGCCGGCAGCAGGCTGAGCGGGCCGCTGGCGGGCTGAGCGGGACCGGCGCGGGGGCTGAGTGGCTCAGTCCGTTGCCAGTCTGGGGTGCCGGCAGCACTCAGCCTGCTGCTGCTCTGGGGTTCCGGCTGCCGGCCCCTTCCCAGTCGGGGTCCCAGCCGCCGGCCCCACTCAGCCTGCCGCCGGCCCCACTCAGCCCCCCACTGGGCCCGCTCAGTCCGCTGCCGGCTGAGTGAATGGAACCCCAGGCCAGCAGCGGGTTGAGTGGCTCAGAGGGGGTCTCAGCCGCCGGCCTGCTCAGCCCGTTGCCAGCCTGGGGTTCCTTGGGGGTCCCCAGGCCAGCAGCAGGCACTGAGTGGGGCCGGCGGCTGGGACCCCGGCTGGCAATGGGGCAGCAGCCGGAACCCCAGAGCGGCAGTGGGCTGAGCCGCTCAGCCCGCCGCGGCGTGCCATCAAAAATCAGCTCGTGTGCCACCTTTGGCACGTGTGCCGTAGGTTGCCGACCCCTGCTCTGTACACTAGTAAGGAGATGAGCATATTACAGTTGTTGGAGGCTCTATTTAGCAGTAACAGGGCTATAGGAAAGTCAGTCAACATTTTTTGTTTCTCTGATGAAAACTGGCCCACTCCCTGCCCCAAACCAAACTTGTCACAAATAATTGTCAACAACTTAATTTTCTGTTTTTGGCTAAGATATTGATTTAAAAAAAATATATTGAAATTGAATTCAGGGATTGCTAGCAAGCATTTTTGGCAAACAAAGTTGTTAAATGACAATCTAAATGGCAACACAGTACTGCTTTCATGCTTGGCTCACCCCCCAGCCTGCTGGTCCTACAGCTGCAGTAGAGGAGGAGATTGGTGGAAAACTGCAGGACCCCAAAATCCACCTCTTGGGGTGCAGAGTGGCAACAGCAGCAGCAAACCCTCAGGTCCGATCACACGCCAATGGGCACCATCACCAGCCCAACGGACCATGGTGAAGTTAGCACAACATCTGATCTCAGGGACGGGGCACCCATGGAGCCACAGCAGCTCATCCTGCCCTGCGCAGCTCCCCCTGGATGAGATGGATCGCTGCCAGCCCGGGGGAGAGACGCACTCCCCAGCTATGTGACCAGATCCAGATGTCCTGATTTTATAGGGCCAGTCCCGATATTTGGGGCTTTGTCTTATATAGGCACCAATTACCCACACCTAGGGTGACCAGACAGCAAGTGTGAAAAATCAGGACAGAGGTTGGGGGGGGGGGTAATAGGAGCCTATATAAGAAAAAGACCCAAAAATTGGGACTGTCCCTATAAAAGTGGGACATCTGCTCACCCTATCCCAACCCCCCCTCCTGATTTTTCACACATGCTATCTGGCTATCCCCAGCCCAGCCACGCGTGACCATTCCAATCCTGGCTGGCTGCCGAGGAAGTGAGTTACTTTCACTTTCATTCCTCAGCAGGCAGCCAGCTAGCCTCCCCCTCCCCCCCAACACCTCACCCAACCCAGCCCTGCCGGAGGGGAGGAGAGAGAGAGAGAAGGGTGCTCTTTGGTGGGGGAGAAAAGGGGAGTGCTCCGGGAGGTGTGGCGGGGAGAAGAATGGATGTTATGGGGGACAACCAGGGGTGGCTCCAGGCACCAGTGCAGCAAGCGCCTGCCTGGGGTGCTGTCTGCCGGTCGCCCTGAGGGCGGCAGTCAGGCTGCCTTTGGCAGCATGCCTGCGGGAGGTCCCCCGGTCCCGAGAGGCACCCCTGCTCTTACACACCCCAAATACTCTGTCCAGCACCTCCCAAATACCATCTCCCAGTACACACACACCCCTCCAGCACCCCAAAATACCCCCTTGAGCTCACCCCCTCCCCCCGCAGCAGTGTCCTCTATTACGGAACTTGAAATACAGGTGGGGTCACCCTAGATACAGTTGAATTTTAAAGGCAGGTGTTTCTGTTCTACCTCATGGAGTGACCGCAATGGGGCCAGGCTCTGGAAGTCTCAATGAGCTACAATCCCAGCTGGGTCCCCAAAGGTAGTTCCAGAAGGGCGGGGTGATTCCCTGCACAGCCCAGGCGGAGGCAACGTTGCCCTTTTCTCTCCCCTCATTCTGAAGGCTTGGCCCAGACCCATGACACAAGGTTGGGTGAGCTGGGTACACGCTGGGAAAAGCCCTGAGTGGGGGGACTCAGGCTGGTGCAGAGAGGGGAGCAGAGCCCGGAGGCCTCCAGCCTGGCTCTCTCTCTCCTTCCCCTCTCCACCTAGTACCTTGTGTACCCCGCTGCGGCTGGGCTGAATCTCGCCCCAGGGAGCCCAGCCGAGGGACACGTCTCTCTCTCGCTTTCCCGGGGGTCTCTCTCGGAGTCAGGGTCACCGTCCACTGACGGAAGAGGTGCCTGGCGGTTGTGGGGAGTCTCGCTTGCTCAAGTGGAGATGACTCCGTCCAAGGCAGAGTGGCGCCTGCCGACATTCCCCACTCCAGCAGGGTCTGTCCACCAGCTACCTCGTCCCTGGAGCGCAGGGTCTCACCTCTGCCCCACACGGAAGGAGCCCTCATTGCTCAGTGTATAACAGGGGGGTCGCTTAGCCTCCTGTACAACATGAGCAAGAGCCTTGTGTCCAGCAAGTATAAATGGGAGTGGTTTCCCCCGGGCTTTGTCTGTGGGTCTGGAAGCCCGGGAGGGCGCCGCCCCTCACTCCCAGGCTGGGGTGGCCGCATGGCCGGAGTGAGACTGCTGTCTAGCCCTGTCCACACGGGGGGCAAAGAGGGGGACACGGGGGCACACATCAGAGTTCCTCACCTATGATATAGGAGCACAAGCCCCATGGACTCTCGCCCTCAGTTTTACAATTGTACTTCTTTTTTCTTTCTTTTTGTGTGTGTGTTTTTTCTTAATAGTTATATTTTTACCTTTTTAATATATTTTACTTGTATTTCCTTTTTTATTTTATTGTTGTTTTTATATATATATATATTAAGTTTCTTTTAATTTTTATTTCCCCTTTTATGTTTTTTATGTATTTTACAATTCTTTTATTTTTCAGTTTTTATTATTTTACTTTTTTTAAGTCTGTTAATATTTTTGTATTTTATTCATTATTACTATTTTAAATTTATTTTGCACTTTTTATAAATGTATTATTTTTTCTATTTTTTATTCTATTTTATGTGAATCGTACACTGTTGTCCAATCATTTGGGCTCCTATCGTCTCTCACTCCAGTGAGGATCTTCAGCCTCTCACCCCATCATGGTAGTCATGCGCCGCCCCAGCCAAGTCTCTTTGTCCCCTGACTCCAGCCAGACCCTCCACCACCACCATTCCAGCCCATGGTGCGAAGTGCGCACCCCCTGGCTTGAAGTGGTTTCCATACTATGTTTACAGATTGGTTCACTGACTCTCAGCTCCCCACTATAAAAATTGTTCCAGCACCTCTGATCCAGCCTGGTCCCTTGTCCCAGGAGTCAGCTGACTGGTGTGGGGGCCAAAGGGCTGAGCTGGGTTTTACAGTTCAGTCAACATAACCAAATAAAGCATGTTTGTAAGCCTCTGTGAAAAAGTGGTAGCCTAAGGGAAGTTAGGCACCAACTTCTTTTAGAGCATAAAGTGCTATAGAAAGTTAACAGTACTCCTATGTTTTACCCCACGCATAAAACTTTGGCTGTTTTATCAAAATGTAAATTAATGTGATCATTTAACATAACTTGCTTAAATCCAAGGTTAGTCCACCTCATATAAGGGACAAATTGTCAAGGCCCCCAGGGCTCACATAAGTCAGGGATGGGCATTGTTTTAAGAACATGAATAGAATAGAATCTGACTCCTGGTTAGGAAGAAAACAATTCAGTGATAGAGTGGGGATACACAACTGGATACACAACTGCAGTTATTGCTGTAGCTCCATAAGCAGGCTGAACTGACTTATTCCCTGCCCTCCGTCTCTTCTCTTCCCCCCCTCTGGTAGATGCATAGGGAATCTCCTAGCATGGGCCACCTAATTCATCTCTCCTTTCCTGGACTAATCCATGACCTCAAAGGAATAATTGTGATCTTATTACCTCTTACACTAGCCACCAAGAAGGCACACTGGATGCACAAGCCTAAGCACAAATATTCCCTTTGAGTAAAGCAAGTGGGTTTTTAAATATCTTTTAAAAAACAGCTCTGACAAATGCTGCATTTAATAAATCCCTTTGCAGATCAATTCCATCAGCCAGGGAAAAGTGGTTTTACTGAACAGCCATTATGGATAAAAGCAAGGGGAACAAAGGAAATTGCACTGCAGAATTGTGAAGGAGTGGGGAAGCATGACAGATGTAGCTACAGAATAAGTGGGAAACAGGGCCGGCTCCAGGCACCAGCTAAAGAAGCAGGTTCTTGAGGCTGCCAATACCAAAGGGCGGCACTCCAGCCGCTATCGGGGCAGCACGTCTGGGTCTGCAGCGCAGTAATTTGGTGGCGGGTCCCTCAGTCCCTCTTGGAGCGAAGGACTTGCCACCGAAGAGTGGAATGGCGCAATCGTGCTGCCGCGGCTTTTTTTTTTTTTTTTTGCCGCTTGGGGCGGCAGAAAACCTGGAGCCAGCCCTGGGGACAAAAAAGGATACTGGTGCCAGAGCTGCCGAGCCTGCCTCACCTCACGCCGGGGGAAAGAGTCATACTCACAGGTGAGTTCCTGCCCCCACCCCTCCCCTTCCCTTCCCAGAGACCCCAGCAGCCAATCCCCTCCCTCAGACTGTGCTGCATTCGGCTCTCTCTAGGACCCAGCAGCCCTGCTGTTAAATGCTCCACTGCTTCCCGTCTGTCCGGGCAGAGCGGTGCCCCCAGGTAGCGTGGTGCCCTAGGCGGTTGCCTGTTCTGCCTATGGCTAAGGACGGCCCTGGGAGTCTTCGAAGGAGTCTCAGAGAGAATCTCGCTGCAGGTCTGCTGTCCCTGCGGGCTAATGCGCAGGCAGAGCTTACACACAAGAACATGTCCTGGTGACAGCAGGTGCTGCAGCATCTTCCCCAGCCCTGTGCTGTTAGCAGCACTCATCCAAAGGAGAAGAGCAGGACCCCATGGAATTGCTTGTGGGGAAAACAGGAGGAAAGTGTTGGACTGTCCCAAGATCGATCTCCAAGCATCCTGGGGATGGATGAGTTTGTTGCCAGCTAGTGGCTGGCTGCAGCCTACCCTGAAGATAGAAGTGGAGATCGCCCTGCAGCGGACAGAGGAGAGGCCTGTGTTTCCATGGGCATGCAAGTGTGTTCTTGGTGCCTATAATGCAACAACACCAGCATCAGCAGCAGACAGTGTCTCTGCCGAGCAGCCTAGGAGGTTCAGGGCTGCCAGAGCACAGGCAATACATGTGACCCCTGAGCTTCACACTGGCTCTTCTGCACACACACCCCCTCCTGCAGCAATGCCTGGCCTGGTTATCTGCTCCATTCACTCCAGCCTCCCCGTGCATCCTTCTATGCTCCCTCCACATGACTGCCCCATTCCTCCTCATGCATTGCGTACCCCAGGCCTCTCTCTCCCAGCTGATCCCCCTTGTCACTGCGCTGCCCGTGGTACCTGAGGGCTGCGCGCACACACTTGGCTCTGGTTCCCTGGACAGATGAGCGGTGTGGTTAGTACAGTGGGAATGCACCAGCAAGACCATAGGGCCTGATCTTCTGTTCCATTGCGCTCTGTAGGCCTGGGGAGAGCGCAGTGCTCTGCTCCAACCCATCCCCTTCTTGAGGCAGCTCCCTGTTCCCCACCAGGAGCACAGCTCTGGCAGTGGGCGAGGCATTCTCAAGGCAGCCCAGGTCCAGTGCACTGAGCGCCAGGATTCTGGTAGCCACGGGGGCCAGGGCCATGGCTGGAGCACTGGGCAGATGTGCTCACAATGGCTCTTGTTGCTCAGCAGGTGCCTGGGAGGCCACATGCTGAGCTAGCTGGGGTTTTCTCCAGGCCTGTGTTTGCACCCAGGCACAGTGTGTCCATTCAGCCTGGAAGGCAGGAATACATGCATCACCGAGGCCAAATCCAGACCAAATTCTCTTTGGGCTGCATCAGTGGTGCAAAGAAGCCAAACTCGATTTTAGACTCCAGCCCTATGTGTATATTTCCAATAGCAAGGCACTCATGCTAAATAACAGCCCCTGAGCCCTGACTCTAGGCTTAGTCCAAGTATAACACCTCTGTTCAGCTCAGAAATTTGCCCCTGCAGTCTGTCTGCTCATTCTGCAGGAGCAGAAAGGTTACCTGGGGGGAGGGGGGTTACTAGTGGGACCATGGTGAGTACTTCAGAAATAGAGCATGCCATGACAGCTAAGGATCTCACCAGACCCTACAGACATTATTGAATTAAGCTTCCTAGCATCCCTGTGAATTAGAGGAGAGGTCTGTAGGAAGAGAGGTTGAAAAGTCTGGGACTGTTTCATGTAGAGAGGAGGCGAATAAGAGGGAGCATGCTAGAGGAAATAATGGATGGGGCAGAGAAGGTAGATTGGGGGCATTCCTCACCCTGTCTCATAACACAAGAGCCAGGGTCCACTCAGTGAACTGAAAGGCCGCGCGCCTAACACTACTAACAGGAAATCCTTTTTACACAAGGCATGATTAGCCGGTGGAACTCACTGTCACAAGACAGCACTGAGGCCAAGAGCTAAGTCCAGTTCCAAAAGGGATTGGACATTGATGTGGGTAATGAGAATAAGACTAAAAAAGGAGGAGGGATGTAAACCATCCCCCATTAGAGCCTTGTCTTAGTGAGAAACTGCCCCCATGGGCAGGTTATTCTGTGATTGTCCAGTGCAGAGTCTTCCCACCTTCCTCGGGGGTATCTAGTGCTGGACCCTATCTGAGACAGAAGACTGGTCCAGAGGGACCCTGCTCTGATCCAGTCCAGCAGTGGTATGGTTCTGTCTCCCAGCTATTTGGAACAACTTACCCAGAGTCATGGTGGATTCTCCATCACTGACCATTTTTTAAATCAGGATTTGATATTTTTCTAAAAGATAGTCCCTCTGAGTTACTGTGGGACAGGTCTCTGGCCTATGCTGTACAGGACATCAGACTAGGTGAGCACAGTGGTTCCTTCTGGCCTTAGGATCTATGGACCAATCACCCCATCTTACAGATGGAGAAATCAAGCCAGTAGTTAAGTGACTCAGTGGAGAGGCCCAGGACTGAGTGAGCCCAGGGGTCTGAATTCACCTCTCCTGTGACCTCTCATGGCCCCGGCCGGCAGGGCTATACCTGGGGGGGCCAGGACATAGACACCTAGTTTCTAAACTGCTGGGGGGTGCTCCCCCCTGGCTCCACCCAAGCCCCGTACCCATTCCCCCAAGGCCCCTCCCCCACCCTGCTTCTTCCCACCCTCACCTCTTCCCCGCCCAGTTCCTCCCCCTCTCCCAAGCACGCTGCACACTAGCTCCTCTCCCCTCCCCACCAGTGCTTCCTGACACCGTGAAACATCGGCGCCGCTGCAGGCAGTAGGCGCTGAGAGGGAGGGGGAGGCACTGATTGGCGGGACCCGCCAGCAGGCAGGAGGCGCTGGGGGGAGGGGGAAGTTCTGATAGGGGGGCTCCTAGCCCCCGCCTGCCCACCTGCCGCTTGCCTCCCCGTTCACCTGCCCACCTCCTGCTCACCTCCCTGCCCACCTCCTCACGATTTTATCGCAGGCCCCCCAAAGAGCAGGGCCTGGGGTGGTTGCCCTGATTCGCCGTACCCAAGGGACAGGTCTTCTGGCCAGTATCCAGCAGGCAGGGTACACTGGCACTGTAGCGAGGCTGCAGGGCGGCTCCCCAGAGGTGGCCATTCAGCACCTTTGGCCAGTGCAGAATCCACTGGGAATGAGGAAAGCAAACTCTTCCGGACGCAGGCCCAGCCCCAACCAGTGGGTTGGGTCAGTGTCCCTGACACAGCCTTCTGCTCCTTGCGCTGGTGTGTGCCTTTCCTTGCCCCTCACTCCATGCCCGCTCCTGCCTGAGCAGCGCCCGGAGTTCATGGCTGTCACACATGATACACAAGCTGCAGTGACAGATACATGATGACAAAACCTTGTCAGGCAAAACACCTCCCCGAGGGGGCACTTCCCAAGCTGGCAAGCCTGCTGACGCAGGGAGCATGTAACACCCTATGCTTGCCTTGCAGCCTCCGCTGCAATTGGCTGTGAGGGTGTCAGTTGCTAGGAGATAGGCTTGGTTGTATCTCTCCAGAATGGGTGGACAGTGTCAGTGACATGTGCAGCTATTATAAATACGCTTTGGGAAGGCTGGGGAGAGCTGCTCTCAGGTTGATTCTCTTTGGAGTTGCTCTGTCTAAAGCTGGGCTGAGCACTCACTGGCTCTAAACAGCTGTTATAACATTTTCTTTGCAAAGCACCTCCCAGGCCAGGATCCCAAAGTATTTTACAGATCTTAACTTAGCTTCATAGCATGCTGGGATGGGGTAAGTAGCACAACAAAAGCCCTTGGCCACCAACAAGCTTCACCACAACATGCTTGTGATGAGATGTTTACCCCACATGTGCCCGGAAAGGGTTAATGCAGAGTGAGGGAGGCTAATGAACCCAACAAGCCACAGCTGAGGGGAATCAGGTGGCCAAGCAATCCCCTGAGGGAGCCAAGCTGAGGAGGAACCAGCTGGGCTGAGACTATCAAGACAGGAAATTAGCAGCAGAAGGGGCTGCTGGGAAAGGCTGCAGTCACTGCTTGGGAGAAGAGAGGTGCATTTGGGTTGGCAAACCTAGGGGAGCCAAGAAGGTAGGACAGGGCTCAGGGAAAGGTGGTGAAATCTAGGAGGGAACAGACCTTGACTGTTGGCTGGAGGGTCCCTGAGCCAGAACCTGGAACAGATGGTGGGCCTGGGTTCCCCTGCCATTTGCTGAGGGAGTGGCACCAGACGGGTAGGGAAAAGGAAGACTGCCTAGGACTGCTGGTGAGGAAAGACTTTGATATCCCAGAAGGGGAACACACGTATAGTGACCTGGCTGGGGGGCTGAGTCAAAGAGGTGGCAGCAGCTCATGGAGTGAGAGGGGCCACAGACCTAGAGAGGGAGGTGGAGGATGTTGTGCAACTGCAGGAAGGGGTGCTGACCTTGTGAGCTATTCCCCAGAGTGATCAGGTGGAGACGCCATCACATGCTGCACAAGATAAGCTCTGAGTCCCATAGCCTCATCAGGGACTGAATGCGGATCCTCCTGCTCCCCAAGTATGAATCCCTGCTATGTAAGCTGAAGGAGGATCTCCATTAGGCAATAATTATATGGAGCCTATGACACATGGGGCAGTTCTGATTCTGTCTGGCAAAGGGCAGACATATGTACACAATGAACTGGCTTGCATGTGTAATGCATACCCACCCACCCAGATAAAGCTTCTCAGCTGTCTGCAGATCACCGGAGTTCAAATCTCACTTCTGACACCTGTGTAACAAATCCATGGTGCACTGGGGACGGTGTGGTTATCACTATGGTTACCACCATGCCATGTACAATTTCACAATGAAACTAGGGTCCTCTGGCTGCAAAAGCACACGCCCTTCGAGCAAATTGCCATTAGCAAGATAGGTCCTTTGACATACAGTGGAGCAGTCCTGATTCTGATCAGCAGGGTGTGCTAGTTTACCACAGCCTGTCTAGTTCATTCTTATTTTACAGATTGGGAAGGGAAATGCAGAGTAAGGCAGTGACTGGCTCCCAGGCCACAGGGGAAGTCTGAGCTAAGAATACAACCCAAGTTTAGCTATCTAGCTAAGAGACGCTGATGCGAAAGAGAGAGAGAGAGAGAGGCTGCAGAGTGCTCAGGAGATCCTGGCGAGGAACACACTTAAATGGCATGAGCTTTTATTTAGGCAGGGGGAGGGGAGCAAGGAGAGTTAATTGCACCACCAAACTACCAAAGGGCTGAATTCTGCACCGCAATTTGGGGATGAGGGTGAATAACAGGTTAGCCATGAATTTGCAACCCAAATCGCACAGAAACCAGACCCCCCTGGAATGTGCATACAGGTCTATGGCTCCTAGGCCCTGGGAGGGAACGCCTGGCACAGCTACTCTGTGTCTAACTTTGGCCATGCTATTAGAAACAGTATGTGGAACATACTGATAAGGGATCACCCCAACAAGAAAAGAAGCGCTCTGCACAAGTGGATAGTGCAGCTTGGCTATAGAGATGAGGCACCTGGGGGAGGGCAGAAAAGTTGGACAGCAGTGATATAAACAAGGAGAGATTCAGCATTGCTCAGGAGGTTCTCCCTCTCATCCAAGCGGATGGTAGCCTGCGTGTGCATTAGCCCTTTTCTTAATGCTAGTATCCACTTCCCCTCCTCTGTGTTATGGTCCTTCAGACAATGCTACAGAGTTCTCCGGGTGCCCCACAGCATCTCTGATTGGTGGTTCCACACCAATGGTATCCTGATCCTGGCTTATGTCAATTTTTCGATTGACGGATAAGAGAAGGATGATGAGTCACAAGTCCTGCCTTACCTTGATGTCATAGGAAAGGATGTTATGATCTAAAACTTTGTCCTTCCAGGGGCTGGCCTGACCCTTCTTAACCCCCAGCTGGAAGATTCACCTTAACTAGGGAGGGAAACCAATAGGATTTGATATATGGCCCAGAATCAGTCCCTGATAAGTAACCCACCTAGGGTTGCCAACTTCCAGGACTATCCTGTAGTCTCCAGGAACTAAAGATTAATCTTTAATTAAAGATTGTCTTGTGATGAAACCTTCAGGAATACGTCCAACCAAAACTGGCACCCTAAACCCACCGGTAGAAATGATAAAGTCAAAATGAAAAGCATGAAAAAGTTTTAACTCCCCCCTTTTCAACTATCTGCAAACAGACTTGTTAAGGGAACAAAATGAGAATTGTAAACAAGACCTGTTAGACTCTGTGTGTCAACCAAACAACTCTGATCTGTTTTCCCAGCTGAGTAATTGAGTTTGCTGAGGCCCTTTTCTGTTACCACCCCCAGCTCCTCCTGACAAGAACCAGTTTAAAATGCTCTTTGTAAGAAAACTAAAAGTTAGAGGCTGCTCAGGGGACAAAACTGCTGATGCAAAAATAAAATCAAAGTGGGTGGTTGTAAATAAAATGTCAACCCCACGTGGCTGTGTGAAAGGTGTGTTTTATGGAACACCCCATCGGGGGGCACATGAGCATATGAACAGGCAAGCACAGCTCTATTTGACCCTTCCTTGTGCAATGCCTATCAAAGCACGACGCCTGTGCCTACGGCATCTGGGCCCTGGTGTGCCACCTCCACATGCCCCTTCAACACATGCTCCAGGGTTCAGTAGTCGTGTATGTGAAGACCATGATGTTTAATGGGCCTGGTACTGATTGGATTCAGGAGTGTCAAGCACTGGTTGGGCCCCAGCGCAGTCCTCAGACTCTTGCTTTGCACAGCCTCTGTGATCATAGTTGTTGTCACCAGTTACCACAGTTGAGGCTGTCATGGCACGTTACTAGGGTCTCAAACATTTCTTCTCATGCTGAAGAAATACATGTTTCTTGGGTCTCCACAGCCTCAGCCATGTCAGGTCTCTTCATGAGCCGCTTGACTATGTGTGGCAGCAAGGACAGATACCAGGACCATTTAGGTGTGTCTGTATTTATTCAACAGGCCATTTCAAATGGTGCATCTTCTTGTGTGTGGCAGTTGTGCTGTACTTTCTTGTCCAATAGTTTATGGACAGTGCTTCACAAGTGCACTGGTTTCACTCTCTAGCCCGGAGGGCCTTCCAGCTGGGTCAGAGTAGGGTGTGGAAGGGTGTTTGAAAGGGGAGGAGGTATGGCTACGTCATTTGCACACTTTGTATTTTATATTTTACACAGCCTGCACCCGCTGGGCGTCTGAACCTTACCACCTGTCATGTACCCTCTTGCTGGGGAATCGGATGAGTTGGGAACGTTGTTCGGAGTAATGGGTCAGGCAGTGACTGAGCTGAGGGCTCTCGTGCCAGGACTGGGGCTGCAGGGGATCCAAATGGAAAGATACCTCTCCCTGCCTGTCCCCATAAAAACACATTGTGCACGCCGGGGGAAGTCTGAGCTGCTTACGTTCTCCTTACAGGGCCTGGGCTCCCACTCCTGTGTCCCAGATCATGGTTGCCACACTCCAGGGCTCCCCAAGGAGATAGCAGCAGGAGGAGGGGTGTGTGCAAAGAGGGCAGAGGGGGAAAGGCGCAGCTAAATCCCCCACCCCATCTGCTGTGTGGGCTAGATTCTCTGTGGCATTGCATGGGTGGGATGCAGCACCCTGATCTTGAAGCCAGTCCTGTGGCAGTTGCCTCTGGATCCCAGTGTGGGACTGCCAGAGCACAGGAGTGCTCAGCCATACTGCCTGGTGGTCCCCATATGCCAGGAGCTGCAGGGGCATAGGGCACAAGAGCTTGTTATGAAAGAGCTACTGTTAGCAGCCTGGCATTAAGGGGTCATGGAAGCGAAGGTGACCACAGATCTCGTTACAATAAATAGCGTTGTTAAGCCCTAAACGCTGCATAGTAAAAACAGCAGCAGGCAAAATGGGGAGGGGGGCTTGATGCCTGGAGCCACCTGCTGAGACCATGTGGCCGAGAGGAGAGCACGGAACCAGCAGGGTTTTCAACGGCTCAGGTGGGACAGAACCTGTGTGAGCTATCAGTAGGGAGAGGCTGCTTTCCGCTGTGAGCTTGTGTGGGGCCACTGGAGAGAAACCGGCAGAAAACCATCTCTTGGGACAGGGTACATGTGCCTGGCTGTGGCTTCTGTGTGTAGTTTGGTCCTACCACTGCTCAGGGACATGGGGCTCTTGTACATATGGTAACTCAACAAATGACAGAGACCATGCCCCAGGAAACCACCTTACAGATCTCAGCTGCTGCTCAGCCAAAGGAGAAACCAGCCATGCTGGTTATGCCAGCACTCTGTCAGGTCTCTGTTGAGCCCCCACCACGGGAGGGGCTAGCCGGCCTTTTTGAGTTGCAAAGGGGCTATGTCACAAGAGACAAGCTGGCCACCTTTCTAGTAGCATAGTCTATGGTCCACTGAACATACAGCAAGCCCAGGGCCATGCATTGGGAATCCCTAGCTTTTGGGATACAGCGTTGTAAACCGGGTCTGAGTTAGCTCTCCCTTGTCAGCTAGCTGAGGAGGGGGAAAGACTTCAGGAGCAAACTGTATTTACATGAACACACCTATTCTGCCTAGACATCCAGCAGATAGAACTGTTTTGCTCAAAGTGATCAACTTTGGCTGGTGTTGGGTTACAAATCACTTTAGTACTGAATGCAGGGGTAGTGAAATGTTATCAATGTTGTTGTCTTTATTGTATGAGTAAAGGGCAGCAGAACTGTGCTTAGCCTGTCCTCAGCTGAAAGGAACTCACTAAGCCAGGGGCTTGAATGCCAGACCCCTGTGAAAGGAATTAGGGGAGGGGAACAGTGTCGCTGCTGGGAGGTGTGGACTCTGCCTAAGAGTCCGTGGTCTGATTAACCTGTTCCTCCCCACTATTAAGAGTCTCTTGTTATGTAAAGTGCTCAATAGAGCTGAAATCACTTGTGGTGGGACAGCGTTTCCTCCCAGCCTGCTTCAGGTTCCTCCACTTAGAGCTCACAATCACTAAGAGTTGAATGGAAAATCAAAAGACTGACCTGCAGAGGTCACAGCAGAGAGGCAGGTGGCAGCAGAAGGTGACCGGCGGGGGCGGCAAGAGCAGCGGCCAGCAGAGCGGGGCAAGTGCCCGGATGGTGGAGCAAGCAACGGGACTTTTGCTCCCACCCCACCATGGTGGGAAGGAACAGGTGGGGCTAGGACAAAACCAGATAGCTAGCAGCAGAAGGGGGTTATAGTGAGGGACATTAAAAGGTTCGGGGAAATGGCAGCAGGCTTTTAGACAGTGCAGGCCATGGCTGCAGATTAGAGGATCCCTGAGCTTGAACTCAGAGTAGAGTGTGGACCTGGGTTCCCCTATCAGCCACTGGGGAAGTGGAACAGTCAGGACAGTGGATTTGGAAGCCACCTGGCATGGTTCATTCTGTGGGGCTTTGTGGAAAGCACACAGTGACCTGGCCTGAGGGCCGAGCCATGAAGAGAGAGTGGCCTGAGTCACGGGGAGGGGAGGTGGCAGCGGGGTGCACAAACAAGTGACAGAAGGGGGTGTCCGACATGGAAGGATCTAATCCCTAGAGCAGCCAGGAGGAAGTGCCGTAGCAGTGAGAGTACCCCATGACAAACAACCATACTGGGTCAGATCAATTGTCCATCTAGCCCAGTATCTTGTTTTCCAGCAGTGAACGGTGCCAGATGATTCAGAGGGAATGAACAGAACAGGGCAATTTCAAGTGATCCATCCCCTGTTGTCCAGTCCCAGCTTCTGGCAGTCAGAGACTTAGCCCTGGTCTACACTATGAGTTTAGGTCGAATTTAGCAATGTTAGATCAATTTAACCCTGCACCCGTACACACGATGAAGCCATTTTATCGTCTTAAAGGGCTCTTAAAATCGATTTCTGTACTCCTCCCCGATGAGGGGATTAGCACTGAAATCGACATCACCAGGTTGAATTTGGAGTAGTGTGGACACAATTCGACGGTTTTGGCCTCTGCGAGCTATCCCAGAGTACTCCATTGTGACTGCTCTGGACTGCACTTTCAACTCAGATGCACTAGACAGGTACACAGCAAAAACCCCAGGAACTTTTGAATTTCATTTCCTGTTTGGCCAGCGTGGCGAGCTCATCAGCACAGGTGACCATGCAGTCAGGGCTGGCTTCAGCTTTTTTGCCACCCCAAGTGGCAAAGAAAAAACAAACAAAACCAAAAAAAGATAAAGCCGCGATCGGTGGCACTTCGGTGGCAGCTCTACCGCGCCGCTTCATCCTTTGGTGGCAATTCGACGGCCGGTCCTTCCCTCTGAGAGGAACTGAGGGACCCACTGCCGAATTGCCGCTGAAGACCCGGACGTGCCGCCCCTTTCCATTGGCCGCCCCAAGCACCTGCTTCCTGCACTGGTGCCTGGAACCAGCCCTGAATGCAGTCCCAGAATTCCAAAAGAGCTCCAGCATGGACCGAATGGGAGGTACTGGATCTGATCGCTGTTTGGAGAGATGAATCCATGCTATCAGAACTCTGTTCCAAAAGATGAAATGCCAAAATATTTGAAAAAATCTCCAAGGGCAGGATGGACAGAGGCTACAACAAGGACCCACAGCAATGCCATGTGAAAATTAAGGAGCTCAGGCAAGCCTACCAAAGAGGCAAATGGCCGCTCCGGGTCAGAGTCCCAGACACCCCGCTTCTATGATGAGCTGCATGCCATTCTGGGGGGGGGGGGGGGCCTACCACTACCACACCCCTGTCCGTGGACACCTGTGGGAGGGGGAGTTTCATGCATCAGGGATGAGGATTTTGGGGACAAGGAAGATGAGGAAGTGAGGAGGATGAGGATAGTGCACAGCACGCAAGTGGAGAAACCATTCTCCCCAACATACAGGAACTGTTTATCACCCTGGAGCCAATACCCTCCCAACCCTCCCACAGCGGGCTCACGGACCATGAAGCCGGAGAAGGCACCTTTGATGAGTGTACCTTTGTAAATATAATGCATGGTTTAAAAGCAAGCCTGTTTAATGATTAATTTGTCCTGAAGACTTGGGATGCATTCGCGGCCACTACAGCCCCTCCTTTTAATTGGCCAACCCAATGGGTGCTTGGTATGGGAAAGGAGGGCGCTGCTGTTTGAAACCATTCCCACATGTTATGAAGGTTGAAGAAGCCAAAAGACTGTGTCTTACCATGGCTGCCTGCAAGCTGAATTCTGTTGCCCAGCCCTGCGTGTGTGATCTCTCACACCAAACTGGCAGGCCCTCAATACAAGAGGCAAAATTCGACCTTGTACCAAAAGCACATGTGCTATGTAATGTTAACAGCTTGGTTCACTGTGAAAGAGTCTACCCATTGTTCTCTAAAATGCATCTTTTTAAAGACTACTCTCCCTTTTTTTCCTCCCGCAGCTGCAAATGTTTCAACGCTCCCCCTATCATCTCCGTCCCAGAGGCTAGCGCAGATAAGATGAAAAAACGCACTTGCGATTAAATGTTCTCTAAGCTCATGCAGTCCTCCCGCACTGAAAGAGTTCATCAGAATGCGTGGAGGCAAACAAGTCAGAGTTCAGGAAAGCAGAAAATGAACGTGAGGACAGGAGAGACGAGCGAGATGAGAGGTGGTGGGATGCAATGCTGAGGCTACTGGGGGATCAAACTGATATGCTCCAGTGTCTGGTGGAGCTGCAGGAAAGGCAGCAGGAGCACAGACCGCCGCTGCTGCCCCTATGTAACCGCCTGCCCTCACCCAGATGCCCAAGAATATGGTCGGGGGGGAAGCTCCGGGCACCCAACCACTCCATCCCAGAGGACTGCCCAAGCAACAGAAGGCTGGCATTCAATAAGTTTTGAAGTGCAGTGTGGCCTTGTCCTTCCCTCCTCCCCTCATCCACCACCCCACCCGGTACTTCCCTCTTCCCCCACTCCTCCCGGGCTGCTCCCCTTGGCAGTTATCCCCCTATTTGTGTGACAAATTAATAAAGAATGCATGAATTTGAAACAACAATGATTTTATTGCCTCTGCAAGTGGTGATCAAAGGGGGGAGGGGAGGACGGTTGGCTTACAGGGAAGTAGAGTGAACCAAGGAGGTGGGTTTTCATCAAGGAGAAACAAACAGAACTGTCACACCGTAGCCTGGCCCGTCATGAAACTGGTTTTCAAAGCTTCTCTGATGTGCAGCGCACCCTGCTGTGCTCTTCTAATCGCCCTGGTGTCTGGCTGTGCGTAATCAGTGGCCAGGCGATTTGTCTCAACCTCCTATCCCACCATAAATGTCTCCCCCTTACTCTCACAGATGTTGTGGAGCACACAACAAGCGGCAAAAACAATTCGAATATTGGTTTCGCTGAGGTCTAACCGAATTAGTAAACTCCGCCAGCGCACTTTTAAACGTCCAAATGCACATTCTACCACCATTCTGCACTTGCTCAGCCTATAGTTGAACTGCTCCTTACTACTGTCCAGGATGCCGGTGTATGGCTTCATGAACCATGGCATTAAGGGGTAGGCTGGGTCCCCAAGTATAACTATAGGCATGTCAACATCCCCAACAGTTATTTTCTGGTCTGGGAAGTAAGTCCCTTCCTGCAGCTGTTCACACTTCCTGCAGAGTTCCTGAAGATGTGAGCATCATGTACCTTTCCTGGCCATCCCACGTTGATGTCGGTGAAACGTCCCTTGTGATCCACCAGTGCTTGCAGCACCATTGAAAAGTACCCCTGGCGGTTTATGTACTGGCTGCCAAGGTGGTCCGGTCCCAAGATAGGGATATGCATTCCGTCTATCGCCCCACCACAGTTAGGGAATCCCATTGCAGCAAAGCCATCCACTATGACCTGCACATTTCCCAGAGTCACTACCCTTGATAGAAGCAGCTCAGTGATTGCGTTGGCTACTTGGATCACAGCAGCCTCCACAGTAGATTTACCCATTCCAAATTGATTCCCGACTGACTGGTAGCTGTCTGATGTTGCAAGCTTCCAGAGGGCTATCGCCACTTGCTTTTCAACTGTGAGGGCTGCTCTCATCTTGGTATTCTTGCACTTCAGGGCAGGGGAAAGCAAGTCACAAAGTTCCATGACAGTGCCCTTACGCATGTAAAAGTTTCCCAGCCACTGGGAATCATCTTAGACCTGCAACACTATGCAGTCCCACCAGTCTGTGCTTGTTTCCCGGGCCCAGAATTTGTGTTCCACAGCATGAACCTGCCCCATTACCACCATGATGTCCAAATTGCCAGGGCCCGTGCTTTGAGAAAAGTCTGTGTTCATGTCCTCATCATTCTCGTCACCGCGCTGTCGTCGCCTCCTCGCCTGCTTTTGCAGGTTCTGGTTCTGCACATTCTGCAGGATAATGCGCGAGGTGTTTACAATGCTCACAACAGCAGCGGTGAGCTGAGCAGGCTCCATGCTTGCCATGGTATGGCATCTGGAGGAGAGCAGAGTTGCACCGGAAGCAGTGGATGACAACAGATGCCATGAGAATAGATATTTATACCGAACGATGAGAGGACCTGCGAGGTGGATTCATGGCACCAGGAGAGCAGGAGAGCAGAGTTGCAGCGGACGCAGTGGTTGGATGATGACGATTAGTAGTCCTACTGCACCGTCTGCTGAAAGCAGTATGGTGTCTGCATGGAAAAAAGGCGTGAAACAATTGTCTGCTGTTGCTTTCACAGAGGGAGGGGCGACTGACGACATGTACTCAAAACCATCTGTGACAATGTTTTTGCCCCATCAGGCATTGGGAGCTCAACCCAGAATTCCAATGGGCAGTGGAGACTGCGGGAACTATGGGATAGCTACCCACAGTGCAACACTCCAAAAGTTGATGCTAGGCACGGTACTGTGGACGCACTCCGACGACTTAATGCACTTAGTGGGGACGCACACAATCGACTGTATAAAATCGCTTCCTAAAATTCGACTTCTATAAATTTGACCTCATTTCATAGTGTAGACATACCCATAAAGACACCCAGAGCATGGGGTTACATCCCTGACTGTCTTGGCTAATAGCTGTTGATGGACCTATCCTCCAGGAATTTATCTAACTTTTCTTTGAATGCAGTTATGCTTTTGGCCTTCACAACAACCCTTGGCAATGAGTTCCACAGGTTGACTCTGTGTTGTGTGAAGAAATACATCCTTAAAACTGCTGCCTATTAATTTCATGAGTGACCCCTAGTTCTTGTGCTATGTGAAGGAGTAAATAACACTTCCTTATTCACTTTCTCCACATCATTCATGATTTTATAGACCTCTATCATATCCCCCCTTATTCATCTCTTTTCTAAGATGAACAATCCCAGTCTTTTTAATCTCTCCTTCTATGGAAGATGTTCCATACCCCTAATAATTTTTGTTGCCCTTCTCTGCACCTTTTCCAGTTCTAATATATCTTTTTCAAGATGGGGTGACTAGAACTGCACTCAGTATTCAATGTGTGAGCCTACCATGGATTTATACAGTAGCATTATAATATTTTCTGTTTTATTATCTATTCCTTTCCTAATGGTTCCTAACATTCTGTTAACTTTTTTGACTGCTGCTACACATTGAGCAGATGTTTTCAGAGAACTATCCACAATGACTGAAAGTTTTCATGAATGGTAACAGCTAATTTAGAGCTGTGACGAACTGGGCCTGTTCTCACTGTGGTCTGTGAATGCTGACAGGGAAGTGTGGCTGAATAGTCTGCATTGGGGGATGGGAGACAGCCCGAGGGCGCATACCTAAGTGTGTAACACGAGAACCCAGGGAGGGGTTGAAGGCCAGGTGACTCCTTAGCCCGGGAAACTGAACAAAGGCTGTGGGAGGGGTGGCTGAAGCCAGAGTGTGGGAAGCAGGCTGGAGAGATGGCTGGGGGGCAGAGATGGCTCTGACCTCCCAAGGGGGGCTGGGACCCCAAGATGGACCAAACTGAGGGGGTCCCAGTTGTCTGTGCCTGCAAGACCTGTCTTGGACTGTATTCCTGTCATCCAAATAAACCTTCTGCTTTACTGGCTGGCTGAGAGTCATGGTGAATCGCAGGAAGCCGGGGGTGCAGGGCCCTGAGTCCCCCAATACTCCGTGACAACTGGTGGCAGCGGCGGGATCTACTGCACCCCGTGGACGGCGCTTCCTGCAGTAAGTGACTGGGGAGCAGTAAAACGAAGGGGGATTGACGGGGACCAGGCGTGCTGAAGAGTGAGAGAGAGACGGTTATTACCCCTGGGAGTGTGTGACCAGCGAGAAGGACTTTTGCAGTAACAGGGTCCCCCGGGGGGATCGCAGCGAGTGGTCCCAGGGGCGGAGGAGTCTGCAGCTCGACCCTGGCAGAGAGGTGGTGACCTCGAGAAGGGCTGGCACACTAGGGGGCCCCCTGGGAACTGTGGGGAGCTGTGAGCACACAGGCCGGTGAGTGGCCAGCAGGAAGATGTATGCCAAGCGGCTTAAGAGCGACCTGGTGGAGCTGTGCAAGCAGAGGCGGCTGCGCATTGGGAGGCTCACCAAAGAACAGCTCATTGCCCAGCTGGAGGCGGAAGATCGCGCGAATGAACTGATCCCTGTGTCTCAGGGAAGCAGCCTGGCAAATGCAGCGCAGGCACCAGTGTCTGTCCCAGCTGGGAGTGGTCAGCCGGCTGCTGAGGGCTTCCCGAGACCCCTCCTTCCTATGCCTAGGGGAAGGGTGGGGAGGAGCCCAGCAAATACCGAAGGCGCCGTGAACCCCCCGGCCAGCAGGGGGTCCCCCCGGCGAAGCCCACCGGCCAGCAGAGGATCCTCCCGGCGGCGTTCGGCATCCGGGGAGCGGAATTGGCTGGAATGGGAGAAAGAGCTAAAACTGAGAGAGCTGGAGGATCGTGAACAACAGAGACAGCATGAAGAGAGACAGCGTCAGCATGAACGGGAGGAGAAAGAGAGACAGCATCAGCGTGAACGGGAGGAGAAAGAGAGACAGCATCAGCGTGAAGAGAGACAGCGTCAGCATGAACGGGAGGAGAAAGAGAGACAGCATCAGCGTGAACGGGAGGAGAATGAGAGACAGCGTCAGCATGAAGAGAGACAGAGACAGGAGAATGAGAGACAGCGTCAGCATGACCTGGAACTGGCGAGATTGAAGGGCAGCGAACCCCCGGCTGCGGTGAGTGAGGGGGGACCCAGGACTGCACGGAGCTTTGATAAGTGCATCATGGCCCCATACAAGGAGGGGGAGGACATGGATGACTTCCTGGAGGCCTTTGAGACGGCCTGCGAGCTGCACCGTGTGGACCCCGCGGACAGACTCCGGGTCCTTACCCCCTTACTGGACCCCAAATCCGTGGCATTGTACCGCCAACTGGGAGAGGCAGAGAAAGGGGACTACGAACTATTCAAAAGGGCCCTGCTACGAGAGTTTGGGCTGACTCCTGAGATGTACCGGGAAAGGTTCCGGAGTCAAGATAAAACCCCTGAGATCTCATATCTGCAACTAGCCGCCCGCATGGAGAGATACGCCAGCAAGTGGGCTGGTGTGGCCCAGACGAAGGAGGACCTGATTAAACTGCTGGTACTGGAGCAACTGTATGACCGGTGCCCATCCGACCTGAGGCTGTGGTTGGTGGACAGAAAGCCAGAGAACCCGCGACACGCCGGGCAGCTGGCTGATGAGTTTGTAAAGAGCCGGTCAGGAGATAAAAGGGAGGAGTCCCAAAGGAACAGTCCCACCACAACGCAGAGAGAGAGTCACCATGGGACCTCCCCATGGGAAAATACAGAAAAAACCCATCAGAGGGGAGCATCCGGCATCAGGACCATCCGACCTACTCAAGGGGACCCATGGGACATGGGCTGCTACCACTGTGGCCAAAAGGGCCACATACGGGCCCAGTGCCCTAGGCTCAGGGACAGACTGAGCAGACCGAACCCACAGAGGGTTAACTGGGTAGAGACCCAGCCCGGCGAAAGGCAGCATTCCCAGGGAAGAGGGGCTGGCAGAGTACCACCTGCTAAGGAGGGAGGAGAGCTCCAGGCCAGCTCCTCTAGGGGGCTGGATGCTCCAGACTCAGGGTTTTTGGTTTATATGGTAGGCGCGGGGCTGTCCCTCCGGAGAGAGTACCTTGTTCCCCTGGAGGTGGATGGGAGGAAGGTCAATGGATACTGGGATACGGGCGCAGAGGTGACGCTGGCCCGGCCCGAGGTGGTGGCCCCAGATCAGGTGGTGCCCAACACCTACCTGACCCTGACGGGGGTGGGCGGAACACCAGTCAAAGTACCCGTGGCAAGGGTACACCTGAAGTGGGGGGCCAAGGAGGGCCCCAAGGATGTGGGGGTACACCCGTATTTGCCCACTGAGGTATTGATGGGGGGGACCTGGAGAACTGGCCAAGCAACCCCCAAAAGGCACTGGTTGTGACCCGCAGTCAGAGCCGGCGAGGGGCACTGCGCCCTGGCCTTGGGGGGGGTGCCTTGCCTGAGGCGCAGGACCCTAACCTGGTGGGGAGGGAACGCCCAGGGACACGGCTCAGGGAGGCTGCAGCTTCAGGCCCAGCGGGCGAGGAAGAGCAGGTGGCCATCCCTGTCCCAGCTGCTGAGTTCCAGGCCGAGTTACAGAGAGACCCCTCCTTGTGGAAGATAAGGGACCTAGCCGACCTCAATGCGGTACAGACCATGGGACGAGGTGGCCGGAAAAGGTTCCTGTGGGAGAAGGGGTTCCTGTACCGAGAATGGGCTCCCCCAGGGGAAATGGAGTCAGGGGGGATCAGGAGGCAGCTGGTGGTACCCCAGAAGTATCGCCGCCAGCTGCTGTGCCGGGCCCATGATATTCCCCTCTCAGGGCACCAGGGAACCTGGTGTACCCAGCAGAGGCTGCTACGGAGCTTTTACTGGCCTGGGGTCTTTGTTACTGTCCGACAGTACTGCGGATCCTGTGACCCCTGTCAGAGGGGGAGGAAGGCCTGGGACAAGGGGAAAACAGCTTTAGGACCCTTGCCCAGCATAAAGGATCCTTTCCAGAGGGTGGCCAAGGTTAAAAGGGCGGCTCTAAACCAAGAGAGCCCAAAGCACAGACCTCCAGACTGGAGCGCTGGGAGAAGACCACAGCCCAGTTGGAACCCCAGAGGTATGGGGGTGGGAAAAGGGCACAGGCCGCATAAACCTTCCCACATGCGAACTGCGAGTGCCATCAAGCACCCCGACCTAAGGGGGGGCGTGAAACTGAAGGGGCCTGGTGTAATTCCCACCAAGGAACTGGAGGGATGCGGGGGCATCCATGGGAACGGGGGTAGGTTCGAACTTCCCCGGGTCACTGGCTAAAGTGACCCTGCTCAGTTCGGTCTCGAAGGGGGGAGAGATGTGACGAACTGGGCCTGTTCTCACTGTGGTCTGTGAATGCTGACAGGGAAGTGTGGCTGAATAGTCTGCATTGGGGGATGGGAGACAGCCCGAGGGCGCATACCTAAGTGTGTAACACGAGAACCCAGGGAGGGGTTGAAGGCCAGGTGACTCCTTAGCCCGGGAAACTGAACAAAGGCTGTGGGAGGGGTGGCTGAAGCCAGAGTGTGGGAAGCAGGCTGGAGAGATGGCTGGGGGGCAGAGATGGCTCTGACCTCCCAAGGGGGGCTGGGACCCCAAGATGGACCAAACTGAGGGGGTCCCAGTTGTCTGTGCCTGCAAGACCTGTCTTGGACTGTATTCCTGTCATCCAAATAAACCTTCTGCTTTACTGGCTGGCTGAGAGTCATGGTGAATCGCAGGAAGCCGGGGGTGCAGGGCCCTGAGTCCCCCAATACTCCGTGACAAGAGCCCATCATTTTGTATGTATAGCTGGGATCATTTTTTCGAATGTAAATTACTTTGCACTTAATGAACTTCATCTGCCATTTTGTTGCCCAGTCACCCAGTTTTGTGAGATCCCTTTGTAACTCTTTGCAGTCAGCTTTGGACTTAACTATCTTGAATAATTTTGTATTGTCTCCAAACTTTGCCACCTAATGATTATGGTTAATAATTATGTTGAAAAGCACTCGTCCTAGTACTGATCCTTGTGGGACACCACTATTTACCTCTGTCCATTGTGATAACTGACTATTTATTCCTATCCTTTGTTTCCTATCTTTGAACTAGTGTAACGAGGCTTCCTCTGGTGGGACACAACTGAGAGTACCAATTCAGGACAAATTGCTTAGAGCAGGGCAGTTACAGCCCAAAGCTAGGGGTCCTTTGCACACCAAACCAGCCAAACAGAGAGGACTTTGGTCTCACGCCACTGGCTAACCATAAGTCATACAAGCAATTCCCTTAGACACTCCAGTTTCCCAGTATCACCACCAGTGCCACTCGTTATGGGGATGAATGGTTATGAACACCAATACCCCAATAAAAGAAAAAAGTTTCTCCCAATCCCAAAGAACCACGCCCCAGACCCCAGTCAATATACAAGTCAGATCTTACCCACAAATCATGCTGTTACCAATCCTTTAGAATCTAAAATCTAAAGGTTTATTCATAAAAGAAAAAAGATAAAGATGAGAGTTAGAATTGGTTAAATGGAATCAATTACATACAGCAATGGCAAAGTTCTTGGTTCAGGCTTGCAGCAGTGATGGAATAAACTGCAGGTTCAAATCAAGTCTCTGGAGTACATCCACAGCTGGGATGAATCATTCAGTCCTTTGTTCAGAGCTTCAGTTTGTAGCAAGGTTCCTCCAGAAGTAAGAAGCAGGACTGAAGATAAAATGGAGGGGTTTCCAGGGCCTATTATATCCTCTGCCATGTGGAAGGACACCCCTTTTTTCTTACTGTGGAAAATCCCAGAAGCAAGATGGAGTTTGGAGTCACATGGGCAAGTCACATATCCATGCATGACTCAGTTCTTTACAGGCCAACGCCATTGTTTACATGTTAGTTTGAACATTCCCAGGAAAGCTCACATGTGGATTGGTGTCTCCCAAAGTTCATTGTCAGTTAAGTGTTTCTTGATTGGGCACTTACTGAGAATAGTCCTTTCTCAAGAAGCTGACCAAATGCTTCACTGAGGCTACTTAGAATCAAAACACATTGAGATACAAGTACATAGCCAATATTTATAACTTCAACTAAAAAAATGATACACACATACAGATAGCATAATTATAACCAGTAAATCATAACCTTTCCATAGACACCTTACTGGACCTCATTTGTACAAGATCTGGTGCAACTATAGGACCTTGATTGCAACAATAATCTATACGGTCACAGTTCATGTCAATAACGTCACAACCAGTTACTGATCCATGAGAGGACCTTCCCTCTTACCCCATGACTCCTTACTTTGCTTAAGAGCCTTCGGTGAGGGACCTTGTCAAAGGCTTTCTGAAAGTCCAAGTACATTATAGCCACTGGATCACCCTTGTCCACACACCCTCAAAGAATTCTAATATTGGTGAGGCATGATTTCCCTTTACAAAAGCCAAGTTGACTCTTCTCCAAGAAATCGTGTTATTCTATGTATCCAACAATTCTGTTCTTTACTATAGTTTCACTCAGTTTGCCTGGTACTGAAGTTAGGCTTGAATCACTAAGGGCCAAATCCGGGCTCCTGTTGCTCACATTCAGTCGTCTCTTACTCCACGAGTGGTCCTACTGACTTCAGTGGAGTAAAGTGCTACTCAAGGGTGTCAGCATCCAGACAATGGTGTCTTCAAGGAAATTTCATTGGGGATGCATGGAATCATGAAGCAAAATGAATTGGCTTATCGAATCAATTTGCCATGGAATCAAGTCCTGTTCTTCCATGTACAGTCCACTGTATAACAGTGGATGAAACCTTCTGACTCCCAGCTCTCCCTCCAGCATACCCCTGGGCTTGAATGACACAGCAGATCGCTGCCTTTTTTTTTTTTTTAAACTAAGATTAAGTACCACTCGTACAGAAGAGTGAAATAATGTCCTGTCTCTATACTGCAGAACGAAGAAGCTATTCTATATCTCTTGCCATCCTTCCTGTATTCCTTCTCTACCCTCCTCCTGATTCTAGGCTTCTAAAGCATTTTTTATTAACTCTACTTAGCTCAGAGCTTGATATATATTGAAACAAAACTTTTGTTACTCAATTTTCCTCTAACTATTCATTCAAATACAGCAGGCTTTTGACTTAGTGCGTTCATTAGATCTGTGCTTGCAGGGCTTAAGGTCTGATTCACAAATCCTGAAAAATCTCTAATTTTCTTTAAATATGGGTAAATTAAAGCTCATGAAAGTTCGATATTTGATTCCTAGCGTCATGCAGTTCTGTCAATGAACCTTTAGAGCCATACGTATAACCAACATGAGTGACGATACACAGCTCTATTGAAATCCTAAGAGCTAATCGAGATTGTTAGTCCAATGCTGATTAATTGGAAATGCTGAATTTGTGCACTATTCTCAGTGTAGTAATACATAGCAGTTCCTTAGCGCTTTTCTGAAATTCAGTTGGGTTTTTTGGTTGCTAGCTCCCAGTACCAAAAGAAAGGGGAAGGGCTGATGGGAAATCAGGACCCTGAGACTGACAGTCCCCAGTAGCAATGGGGAGAGCCCAATGCTCCAGGTCAGCCTGATTGGCAGGGCAGCCAGGCTAATGAGGGAGTCCCGGGAGGCCAGGGTGGTCCAATCCTCCTTGTGAGCTGAAATTGCCTGGAACAGAGGGGCCAAGCTAAGGAGAGAGCAGGGGCCTGCGCTAAGCTGGGGAGCAGGGCCACGCTGGCCAGAGAGAACCACAGAAGTAGCCCAGGGAGCAGACCTGCGCTGGGAGGAGAGGTGCAGCAACTAGGGCCAGAGGAGGAGGCTGGAGGCAGAGAAGCAGCAGTGCCGTGGCAGAGTGGAGCTGGGGCTGGGGCTGGAGCAGTCCAGAGCCAGGTGTGGTGAGCACCTGCGGAGAGCGAGGGGGAGGCTGGGCAGAGGGCCCAGCGCAGGCAGACATCCCCAGACAAGAGGCCCTGCAGGCCGGACTTGGAGAGGGATCGTAACCCCAACGGGAAGGAGTGGGACTGATGCTGGGAAGAAGGACCTGCCACCTAGAGCCTGAGGTGTGTGGCCACCGCCAAAGCAAGTGTCCAACCCGCAGCATCCCTGCAACACAGCCAGGGCCTGGGCATGAGGCTTGGGACATGTGAGGAACAGACTATGAACTGCCCTGACGTTCCAGCTACGACTGGTTGTGATGTCTCCATGCCGCAGAGCCGGGTGACATGTTTTCCTTTCACCTTTCCCATTTTTTTCCTTATTTTTTTAATTGATTGCTCTTTAATAAATTGTATTTGCTTTGAACTCTAGGCAATGATCAGTGGGTCAGGAAAGTGTCCAGAGCGAAGAGAGCACCCTAACACCTGTCCTAAGTGACCATGACAAGGTTGGGGATCGAGCCCCCCAGGAATCCTGGGCCCAGCCTTGTTGGGGTTACGAGGACTCTGCCACATAGGAGAGTGGAAGGGAAGTCCTCGAGGTCAGGCAAGTCTCTGAGTAAAGGGAGTGGCAACAAGGACTCGTATCCTTTTGCTAGCCAATTCCACTAGGTAATTTATAAGCCAGAAAAGTTCCCCACAGTAGCGGGACCATTCCCCCGCTTACATAAGGGAAATGGTTTAAGAGCTATGTGAAATATAAAGTATTAGGCGGCAAACCTGTTGAAGTGAGACTAGGCTAGGCAAGATCTCGGGGCTAACTCAATCAACACTGAGAACAATATACACCCGTGGAGACAGCACTTTGTTTACTGTCTGGACCAGGTGGAGCCTTGAGCATTTACAAAGACAACCGAACCCCAGAAGAGCTCTTTCAATAACTTGTTAATAAGTGTCTCTAGTTTGTGGGGGGGTTTCTTTTATCTGTAACCTGAGGTAAGCAGGGTTTGAATGAGCTCTCCCCTGACATCTTGAGATGATATGTTCACCCTGCATAGACATGCCCACTTTGCCTAGGTGCGCAGCATGATGAAGTAGTTTTGCCCAAATGATCACTTTTGGCTGGAGTTGGATTGCTAGTCATTTTATTATTGGGTGCAGGGGTAATAAAGTGTCATCCTTGTGTGACTAAAGGGCAGCAGAACTGTGCTTGACATTCCCTGATTGAGGGGTTCACACTCAGCTGAACTGGACTCGCTAAGCAGAGGGTTGGGGTGTCAAAGCTCAGTGGAGATGAGAGAGGGTGGGAACAGGTGTTTTTTGCCTGGTGGCATGGGCTCTGTTTAAGGGCCCTAGGCACCATTGACACTCCCCCCCTCCTCTGTTTAAGGACAGACCTGATTAAGACTCGCTGAAGAGTCTTTTGTTGTGGGCACATGTAAGAGGCTGGGGGAAGCCTCTCCAAAAAAGGCTGGCCATGCAGGAGGGAAAATGCCCCGGAAGCAGCACAGGTCACCTTCTTTTGGAGGTGCACTGACCAGCCACCTTTGGAGCACCAGAAGCGAAGCTCCTTAGAAATGGGAGGTCTCGGACTCTTCCCCCAAGGCCCCGCCCCTCCTGCCATGGAGAGGAGTGGGCAGAGCTTGGGGGGAGAGGTGGAGAATGATGGAACGATGGCAGGGCCTCAGGGGGAGGAGGGAATCAACAGTCCAGGCACCCGTGGCCCCCCATCCCTAGGGAGCTTCTGGTGCTCATGTGTAAACCTCCTGAAATGGAAGACTTATGCTCCGCCTGTGGTTGTGGATCAGTAGAGCTGAAATCACTGATTCATTGCTAAACCTTAGGCCTGTTTATGGGATAGTATCTCTGTTGAAAGAGACTTCCCACCCTGCACTAGCTGTGAGGCTCTCCTCAACCACTGAAATCACTGAGAACTGAGACCGCTGAGAACTGATAAGTGGTGGGATCTCAAGACCTCCTAGAGGCTGCAGTAGAGCGACTGGTGGTGGAGTGAGCAGCCAGCAGTGGAGTGAACAGTGTGGCAGCAGCAGCTGAGGCATTGCTCGATGCCTTTCCCCACCCACCTGGGGTGGGAGGCGAACTCACACGCATGCATCTCTGAACTCTTGGTCATTGCTGAACAAGGACAGCAACCGTGAGTGGGGTGCGGTGGAAAGAGAGGGGAGCAGTGTCTTAAAGGGATGTTTATTTGTTGGACTTTCGCACTACAAGGGGTGAGAGTGAGGCAAAGGACACTGCCCAGAATACTCTGGGCTGGGTGTTTTGCTCATGGTCATGTTTTTGAATCATGCTTGTGTTTTCCGAAATTAATGTCGTGTTCCTTTCCCCTTTTATTAAAAGTTTTCTTTTCCATACACAGACTCAGTGCTTGCGAGTGGGGAAGTGTTGCCTCTTAGAGGCACCCAGGGGTGGTGTGTAATTTTCCCAGATTACTGGATGGCAGCTCAAGCCGGTTCTGTGTTGTGTTGACAAAAGGAACCCCCAGATATTGAACCCAGCCCTCATTGCTGCTGACTCCACCTGGCAGAAGGGTTATGCTTATGTTTCCAAATGCTTTTACTTGCTTTTCTTTGAATCTTTCTCTCAAGCTCTGTTTAAAAATCCTTCCATTTGGTTTTACTATAGCCCTGTCTAAGTGCCTTGTGCTCAGGAGAGTTAAACTAAAGAAAAACCAGTGGGGTGTTTTTATGGAGGCAGCAGATTGGTGCAGGCTGCGGGTGTCTGGGAGATCAGGGCCTGAATACCTGAGTGTAATGAAGTGGGGTATGGAAATTGCTAGCCTGCATGCTCGCGGAGCCTAGAGCGGAGCACTTGTGTTGCCAGCAGCTGGTAGTTGGGGAAGGTTTCCGCTGGAGGACACGGACCAGGCTATGTCCAGGCAAGAAGGCCCAGAGCAAATGCATTCAGAATAGCCAGTAGCTAGCCCTACATCAATGGCAGGGAGAGGCATGACAGACATATCCAGGAAGTATATTACCCTGTGTCCTACTATCTTCTCAATATTTCATCAAAGGGGGTCTCTGCTGAAAGATAAGAACTAATTGCTTGACATGGTTATTGTGAGATGTTTGTACAAGAAATAGTTTGAGACATGGAAAATGTTGAGTATTGGCTGCAAAACTGTTGAAATGAAACTCTTCACCAGAGGCAAGGCAGGTTGTGCTAGGGTATATATACTCCGCACTGGCATGGACGGGGTTAAGGAGCAGCTCTGGGTGGGAGGAGACTCACCCCTCCACATCTGCAAATCATGCCAGGACTGGAGGAGGAGTTAAATGGAGGAAACTCAGCTCAGATGGGAGCAGCCCTGGGAAGGGAGCAGGCTGCTGTACTTCCAAGTGAGAGAGGCTGACAGCCAGCCCAGCACAGCCCCTGCCCTCACAGACAAGGGACACAGAGTCCCAGACTAAGAAAGTGGGACTCTTTCTCAGGGCACCCAGGATTTTGAGTCACTTTATAACCCCTCCCCTTCCTCAGCGAGAGAGAGACCTGCTCGTGCTAAACTGGGTGGCAGCTCCCGGGAACGCCACTCTGTTAGCCACCCAGACAATCCTAGAAGCACTATCAATCTTTACTTTGCTTTGCAGGTTAACTTTATATGCACCTCAAACCCCCTTGAAAAGCATTGCCCTGTAGGATCCAGCCCCTATCACTGGACACGCACTGAAACTACCAAGTTTGCGATCTCCAAAAAGACAGGGCACACACAAACCTGCTTGGTTCACCTAAGGAGTCACATTTTACTTCCTATAACACCAGTGAGATTAATTTATAATAAAATCAAGAATAAGTTAATTAACAAGGAACAGAGATTTAAGTGATACTGAGTAAGGATAGTTGAAACAAAATTGATTACAAATACACCAAAAGTATAACATGCTTCTAAGAGCAGGTCAGAGGCGTTGGCTAAAGCAGTTTCTCACCACCAAAGTCTGTCTGCAGAACTTGCTTGTTTTCAGTTACAACCAGGATCCATAATGGCCGCGAATCACTCCCCTCCACCAAAAGTGTTCCTCAGTGACATGAAGAAAAAATATCTTCTTGCTTCTCCTTATATTCCCCCAAACTGGTTGCTTTGACCTCAGAGACAAGACAACCCCCTTGTGGTTTTAGTCTTCGATGTCTTCCCATGCGGATTTCACATCCCGCCCACCCACCCCCGTCAACCTGGCTTTTCCTGTTGACTCGGGTGCAAATGTAGCTCTCATTATGTTTTGGTTTTTACGATGCTAGATTTACATCGGAGACCTATGCAGACAGGTAAATCAACATTCTTTTGTCTAGAACAAACTTGTTGTCATCCCTGCCTGGTCACATGCTTTCAATATATTTTTAGTAAATACATATAACTTCTTAATTATCACCCACACATACACCACCCAACACTGACCATGTGATATAAACTTTTATTTGATTCTTCACATGACCTTCTGACAGGCAAATACCACGACTGCAATGCGTTAGGTTTAATGAGTTTGTCAGGCCTTATGGGCCTTGCTGACACCGACTAGTGACCCACCAAAGGGTCTCTGTGCCATAGATGGGGAATGAGCCTAAGACTTGTACTGGAAACTAGTGAACTCTGAAGGGGACTGTGATATGTCCAAGGGCCTCAGAAGTAAGAGGCAGCATTGTTACTGAACCTGCCTATTGGTTTTCTTTGCCATCATGCTTTTATTTAACCTTGGTTTCCTGGCTATGTGGACTGTTTTGTTTTCTTCACCTGGGACCTTGAGAGGGAAAGAAACAGCCAGGAGGCCATGACTGGAGAGTTGAGTGTCAATTTGCTAGGATGCATAGGCACCGATTTTCTAATTTCCCCAGGGGTGCTTGACCCCCCCCTCTGCCCCAAGCCCTGCCTCTTCCTGCCCCGTTCCTCCCACGAGTGCACCCTGCCCTTGCTCTGGCTCTTCCTGCCCCTGCTTCTCCCCCTTCCCCCCCAGTGCCTCCTGCACACCGCTGAATAGCTGACCGCCAGCGGGCTGGAAGCGCTGAGGGGGGAAAGGGGAGGAGCTGATCGGTGGGGCCCGCTGGCGGGTAGGAGGCGCTGGACGGGAGCAGGAGAGCTGATCGGTGGGGCTGCCGGTGGGTTCTGAGTCCCATGGGTTCTGCACCAGCCCTGGCGCACCCACGGAATCTGCACCTATGCTAGGATGGAGATAATTGAACCCACATGTTTGCACTCCACACATCTCCTAAAGGGGGCACACTGCCAAGGACAGATTCGTGACATGGTGTCTCAGGGACAGCTCCATCAATGTTGAGAACAATGGACATCCGTGGAGACAGCACTTGGATTACTATCTGGACTAGGTGGAGACTGGGGCATTTACAAAGATAAACCCCGGAAGAGCTCCCTGGGCTAAGAAACAATAAACTGTAGCTGTATAAGAGCAGAAGAAATGGCCCAAGAGAAGAAACTCTGCCAGTGGTGGGGTGGGGTGGAGTGTCATAAAAGGTGGATCCCAGCTCTTTAAACTGGACCCGCACTACAAGGACTGACCTGTGGATGAGAGAGACTTTATTAGACAGGAAAGGAACTTGTTAATAAATGTAGGCTATAGTTTGTGTTTTATGTTTTTCCTTTACCTGTAACCTTATGTTTCCAAATACTTTTACTTGAATCTTTCTCTCAAGCTCTGTTAAATAAATTTCAATTTGGTTTTACAATAGCCCTGTCTAAGTGCCTTGTGCTCAGGAGAGGGTTAAACTAAGTTAAAACCAGTGGGGTGTTTTTAGGGAGGCAGCAGATTGGTGCCCGGTGTGGGTGTCCAGGAGATAAGGACCTGGGCACCCAAGTGTAACAAAGTGGGGTGTGGAAATGGCTAACAGGAAAAAATGGGGCTCACAGATCGCTTGTGTTGCTAGCACTGGGTAGTTGGGAAAGGTTTTCCCTGGAGGCCACAGACAAAGCTCTCGCACATTATAAGCAGGTGGCAGCAATTCATCCCGGACACCTCAGATAACCCTGAAAAGTGTCACAATATCACCATCACAGACACAGCGAGGGGATTGCTGCTGGGTGGGACTATTAGCAACTGCACCACTGCGGGGCATGGCGCTAATGACTGGATTAGTACTGGGCAGAGCACCAGGGCTCCGGGCCACTCCTTGGCGGGAGGCCAGGGCCCTGGGCCACTCCTTGGCGGGTTGTGTGACGTGGAGAAATCCAAACCTACAAGCTTTAATTCCTAAAACCCAATTTATAAATAAGCTTTCCCTTTCACTACTAAGCTGTTAACAGCTGCAACCCTCGTTTTCCCCTGCTCAGTCAGGGAACTGGGACTTTCCATACCCAGACTCCTACCTCTCAACACACACACGAGGACTTGCCGTTGCGACTGTGCCTCTGGATGCATTCCCTACTTGTCTCTCTCTAAGGGACTGATCCAAAGCCCTTGAAATCAACAGACAGTTCCCCCCTCCCCCCCCCGATTTCAGCAGGCTGTGGGGCTAGCCCTGAGAGCCCTGGTAGTAACAGTAGTTCTCAGCAAACCGGAACCAGCCAGCAGCTCCCAGTCAGCACAGCCCATGACTTCCACCAACGGCTCTGACTGCTGCTCCCAGCCAGGGCCGGCACCAGCGCAGCAAGCAGGTGCTTGGGACAGCCAGGGGGAAGGGGCCGCACGTCCGGCTCTTCGGCGGCAATTCGGCAGCAGGTCCCTCAGTCCCTCTTGAAGGGAAGGGCCTGCCACTGAAGTGCCGCTGAAGAAGAAAGCATGGCGCAGTGGAGCTGCCGCCAAAGTGCCGCCGATCATGATTGCGGCTTTTTTTTTTTTTACCGCCACTTGGGGCGGCAAAAGCCCCGGAGCCAGCCCTGCTCCCAGTTGCCACAGCTCCTACCACTTCTAATACGCCAGCCCTTCCCCTGCTAAAGGGGCATTAGTCCAGTCACTCCCTTGCAGTCTGAACACAAGCACAAAGGGAAAGACTGTTGCTTTTCCCATTTTGACCTTTATGCCTCTGGGGCCACCTAGCTCCAGTGTGATGTCCAGAAAGAACTAGCCTGGGGAGCGTTTCACCACTGCGCCAAATCTGCCCCCACTCTAGAGTCTTGAAAAGATGCTCCCCCTGATCCTGCTGGGTGGCTGATGAGAAATGAGTTGACTACCCCCGCCCACTAAACAATGTCAGATGGGAACATCTTTCCGATATGCCCCTTCCCAATCCCCTGAACCAGCCAGCCTCTCTCATTCTCTCATCATCCCATACATCTCCCCATCGAAGGGTTTTATACTGCTGCTCATCCCTGCAGCATCTGGGCACCTTCCATGTAAAATCACTAGCAAAGTCTCTTGTGAACTTCTTGGAGTCTCCTGTCTTGCTCAATGTGCTGAACCCAATCTTAGCTGGTGCATCGCCCTGTGCGGGCTAAACACCCAGTACTTGGGTGCACAGCAGATTTCCTGTGCTGTTTAGTTGGGTTTGTTTTTCTAAGTTCATTTACATGGTTTCTTTTGTTGTTCTTTTTGGCCCTTGTTTCTAGGACAGGGATAGGCTCTGTGAAAGTAGAATGAATTATATTATAAAAATAGAATGGATTAAAGAAATGCTGTATGTATCTTTAAGCAGAAATAAGAAATGCTGAAATACAGGTGTCAGGAAAAGGAACATTTAAGGCATAAACAATGAGTCCACTTAAGCTAATGGTGGAACATCAGCTGAAGATCTGTAAAAGTTAGTATGTAATTGAATATAATAATATATGGAGATATACCTATCTCTCAGAACTGGAAGGGACCCTGAAAGGTCATTGAGTCCAGCCTCCTGCCTTCACTAGCAGGACCAAGTACTGATTTTGCCCCAGATCTGTAAGTGGCCCCCTCAAGAATTGAGCTCACAACCCTGGGTTTAGCGGCCCAATGTTCAAACCACTGAGCTATCCCTTTCCCCATATGTAGCGTTAGCCTCAGGTAAACTTGTCAGTTCTGCTTTCTTTGTCCTGTTGTTAAGTTTGCGCCCTTTTTATCTGTATAAAATAAGGTAGTGAGGGGGGCTCACCATATCTGAATGTATTAGCAGAGCGCTGTACTAATAAAACAGAGTGGTCTGACAAACTGTGAGTCCTGAGTCTAACTTTGACAATTTGGAGGTTCCACCGAGATGGCAACCATCTTCACTGGGGCCGTGTGATTCCTGACCGTTTTTATAGGATGACCATGGCAGCCGGCACCTGGGCATTTGGCCCAAGCAGTCCTCCTCCTGAACGGAAGGGTGCACAACCACAGTGAAGTCTACGCCATCTAACCTGTTGATTCCCACTCTGTTCTGGTAGGGATCCTGGGATCTGACATCAGGAATCTGGTCAGGTAATCATTTCTGTGTTTTGTCCAGACTGAGGACTGTCCTGTCTCTGTGTCTATCTGTCCTCCTGTGGAGTGTTTGAGTCTGGGTGCCGTCTCCGTCCGGGGATCGGCCAACCAAGGGGATCCTGTCCCCGCGGTCTGAGTGAGTGAAATCTGCACAATCGCAGCTGCACCACACCTTGGGTAAAACCCTTGGTGTGAAAGCAAGGGCGATTGAGGCAGTAGCCTGTGGGCTCCTTCTGAGTGTTGCACCAGGCATCGCTCTGATGAACCTGAATTTTCTTCTTGTATGATTGGTGTGTGTAAAGTCCTCCTGTATGGGTAACCAGACGTCTAAGTTGGGACAGTTCCCTAAAGGAACGCCGGCTCATTTTATGTATTTTAGGAAGGGTCCGGACTCCTGTAAATTTCTGGAAAAATGGTCTAGGCTAACTCAGGGGAATCCCAAAACTCAGTGGCCACTGTTAAAATCTTGGAACAAAGACTGAGTGAACGTCTTAAAAGACAAACTCGGCCAACCTAAAACTAAATTGGCTAAAGGAGAGGTTAATTGTTTCATGCAGTGGTGGGAAGAGGCAAATCGTAGGTGGACAAAATCAAAACTCGCCTCCCTCAAATATTCAAATAATAAGTTAAAAGCTTTATTAAAAGCCTCCTCTCCCCCACCAGACTGAGCGCTCCCCTTTACCCCGTTCTCCGGAAAAACAACAACCCCGGATCGATCCCAACCCCCTCCATACTCCCATCTCATTGTAAAAAGGACAAATAGCCCCTTGTTCTGTTCCCCTTCATTGTCTGCCTCAGAAACTGATTCTTTAATGTTCCACTATCAATTCAGCAAGGAGGGTGGGCTCCTCAACTAGCCCCCACCCTTCCTGGTCCCTTTCCTTAAACATTTCTTTCAAAATTGTGAACTGACCACAATATCACTCACAAAAACGGTTCATTGGAAAAAGCAGGATCGGGCCCAGACAAGCAGGCAAGCAACAGATAAAGAAACTGAAAAACAGGTTGGAAGCCCTAAGGGCATAGTGTCAGGAGGAAGAAAAGCAGTAAGTGCAAGCATGAACCCCTGGAACAATACTTAAAATGGTGAGTTGATAAAGGTGTCATTTTGGGAGATAAACAAGTGATTTAAGGAAAGAGAGTGAAAAGTTAACTCTACAGAGGCTGGAAAGAATTAAACAGTTAAACCTTGTAAAAATGTTAAGGATCTTGTTAAAAAAAAAAACTTGGTTTCTTTGCAGCCATTCTGAAGGGGAAATGGGCCCTTTTCCAAAAGAATGTCTCTAAATAATCCAAATAAAAGGACTATCTGATTGAAATCATTTGACTATGGACAATTTAGTCAAATTTGCTAAAAACATGGGGGGTGGGGGTTTCTATTGGAACTTAACTGACCCAAATTTATAAAGGAAATATAATCTATATACAGCTATGTAAAAACAGAGCAGTGTAGAAGAAATGTTAAGGAAAAGAAAATGTGTATGTATCTGTCTGTGGAAATATGTTTGGTTCTAAGAACCTAAACCAACACACCTGGTTTGTAAAACTCCTGTTTTGTAGGTTTAAGATAAATTGTTTTTGTTTTGTTTTTAATAATGCCACTAAAAATCCATTTGACTCTTTAATTCAAAGTTGCAAAACTGACAAGACCCTTTTGCCAAACACAGGTAATCAGTGTTGTTTGGCTTTGGGATTTGGCATTTAACTCTTAAGGGGTAACTTGATTCTTTTACATAAATTAAAATGTTTTTAAATAAAGACCAAGTCATGGCTGCAGCAGGGCAGTCAAAATCAGAAGAATAGGGAGAGATTCTGAATTCTTTTTGTTTGTTTGTTTTTGTAACAAAATAGCAGATGAGAGCTGTAGTCAAAGAATAAAGACAGTGCCCCTCTGAAGCAACAGCAGGGGTGAGGTGCACAAAACAAAAAGAATGGGATGGCTCTGTGTAATCAGACTGTCACTTTGATAAGGGTACATGATTGATATGTATAGAAGTTAAACTATAGAAAGAATGTGCATTTTCCCCAGGACATGTGCACTGTATATTATAGAAGTGTGGGGGGGAGAAATGCAAGTGAAACATGCTACTTAATTAAAATCCTATCAGGGCTCCAATGGAGCCACAATAGATTGTGTTTTCTTTTTCAGATCTCTGTGTGTTTTGGAAGCAAGAGTTAAAGGTAATCAAAACTCTAATAAAAGTTAATTGTGTCTGCTGCTGGCTTTGAATCCAAAATCTCAGCTTACTGTAAGCACCGATTTAGCTGAGTTCTCTATCAATCTTGGCATTGAATGGCAGAAAGTTACCAATCATCTGTTAAAAGGTAAAAAGGTAACATAGTTCCTAGGGGGGAAAAAAAGGCAATGTGGGAAACCAAACCATTCATATTATACACGCAAATGGGGACATGTTAAGAATTGCCACTGCAGAAAGACATAACAGCTTACCATTCGTATAACATTTTCTACTGGCATACTAATGATACTACCCCTAATTGTTTTTGGTTTTAAATTGTATGTGTTTAATTGAAATGTTTGCAATGTGCTGTTGGCTAAAACAAATGTATGCAAAGCTAGAGCCACAGGCCCAAATCACCTCCCAGTATTTTCTATTACATGGACTAAATAAGAAGTGACACTGGCGATTAATAATCTTAGTGTCAAAAGGGGGATATGTAGGAGCAGGATTTTATAATGTCCCAAAAGAATTAACGTATGATTTGATTTCATCCTGCTAGTCACCCTTTTTGAATAGCAGAAAGAAATGACCCTCTGAGACTATGAGATTCTGTTTTCCCAAATCAGAGGGGTAGCCGTGTTAGTCTGAATCTGTAAAAAGCAACAGAGGGTCCTGCGGCACCTTTAAGACTAACAGAAGTATTAAGAGCATAAGCTTTCGTGGGTAAGAACCTCACTTCTTCAGATGCAAGTCATCTTGCATCTGAAGAAGTGAGGTTCTTACCCACGAAAGCTTATGCTCTTAATACTTCTGTTAGTCTTAAAGGTGCCACAGGACCCTCTGTTGTTTTCCCATATGCATTACAAATTGGGCCCTCTTTAACTCTTTGTTTTAAGATTTAGTCAGTAAGAAAACAGGATTCTCTATTGTGTCTATGTTTAAGTAAATTAGAGAAACATTGAAGGCCTGGGTCTCAATGTAAATTGTCGTGGTTATTGATTGTAAAACTTAGCAAGGTTTAATTTGCAATGCCTTTTTGCTCGATATAAAATACTACTGTTCGTATTCTCAATCTGTTTGTGTGAATGAGGAATGTATGCATTAGGAAAAGATAAGGTGTGAAGGCCATTGTTATTGCTAGAGTCAAGGAAGAAAAAGTAAAGAGACTTAAAGGACATCAAAGAATCATCAGGTACTGCTTACTACCCAGATGGCTGTTAAACTGTCTGGCATCCCATGTGGATACATGCTTCGCAGTGTAAGAAGGCACCATCCCCAGTGAACCAATCATCACCTCAGAACCACGCAGAGTCAATTTTGACTTCAGAAGAAGACGTAGAGGAACAGCCTGCAATACCTTACCATCTACACTCTCGTAAGGGTTACCAGAAGCAGACAACAACCTAAAGCAAGGCCCAAAAAGAAGCAGTAGCAAGCCTAGCACCTGCTGCCTGGTGGACATAAAACCGTGACTGCGGTTCCCTCAGTTGAGGTTGTCAGAACCAGAAGGGCCTTGCCTCCAACATGCGCCTCTGGTGGCGCCTGTTCCTCGGCTGCTGATGTCTTAAGGTCTGGGGAATCCATGATGACAATTCTTTTATCCAGCAGCAAGTGTGGATAGCTCAGACCCTTAATATTTCTAATTCCTGGGTCTGCAGCCACATCCCAGCCCACTCTCAAGCTGGTGTTCCTGTCCTGGCAGTCCCACTCAATTCCCCAGACCTCACTGGAGGACCTCGTCCGTTTAACAAAACATAGAACAGCAATGACACTTGGGAAGCAGTGGGAATAAATGTATCTAAATGGATAAGTGTGGTGGAGGGAAAAGGTCATTGGTGTTGGGTGTGTAATGGGACAGGGCTGGATCTGGGAAAAAGCCGTTGCCTTCAGCATATTGTGGCCAATGGTGTATGGGATTATTTGAACAAAACTAAAGAGTGGCGGGCCGGGTATGGGGATATGAATTTTTTTCTCGACCTGGGATCAAACAGAAAAATCAATCTCATGTTCCCCCTACAGTAATCTTAGTGAAAACAATACAATCTTTCAATGCCTTGCAAATAACACCACTCCTCGTAAGGAGAATTACTCTGTGCCCTTTGGAGGATATTACTCCTCCTTTGCAGGCACCCATGTGACAAATGGGTTCAACCGACCCTTCCTGGCCTTAATGGGCCATCATTGGGTTTGTGGGACCAAAGCTTATACTGCATTACCAGCTAACTGGTCAGGTAGCTGTTATCCCGCCCGACTCTTCCCACAATTCCGAGTGCTAGGGTCCTTCCCACGAGAACGCCTCCGTAATTTCAGGCGAAGAAGAAGGGACTTACCAGATGCCCAATGGTATGTAAATAACGTAAGCCCCTTAACCTGGGAAGAGGCCATTGGCGGTTCCCTTATCCCATTTGGGGGAGTAATACACCATGAGGAAAGGCTCCTAAGGTTACAAGCAGTAGTTGAAATAATGGCAAATGAAACCGGAGAGAGTTTAAAGACCCTGGCCAAAGAAACAGGGGTGATCCGACGGCCCTCCAAAACCGTCAGGCATTGGACATAGTGCTGGCGGCCAAAGGAGGGACCTGTGCTCTCATTGGAAAGAATGTTGTGTGTTCATACCTGACGACACCAATGAGGTAATAGATCGTGCTAGTCACTTAGAACAAATTGCATATCTTCCCCATGAAGAGCCAAGTTCTTTATGGAAGTGGCTAAGTAACCTATTCAGTTTCTCTGGCACAGGAAACTGGTTGTTTCAGGGAGCCCTGACTATCCTGTTTGGAATCCTAATGATTTTTGTATGTTTTCAGTTAATCTCCTGTTGTATCCAGAATTGTGTAAGGTATGCCACCCAGGTGACTGCCCCAAAACAGAGTGCTAATATGATGATTTTGAATATCGCTGATGAACAAAGAGATAAAGAACGATTAATATGTGGAACCCAGTAATTGTTGGTCATAGCGTAGCTTGACCAAAAGGAGGGATTGTGAAAGTAGAATGAATTATATTGTAAAAATAGAATGGATTAAAGAAATGCTGTATGTATCTTTAAGCAGAAATAAGGAATGCTGAAATACAGGTGTCAGGAAAAGGAACATTTAAGGCATAAACAATGAGTCCATTTAAGCTAATGGTGGAACATCAGCCAAAGATCTGTAAAAGTTAGTATGTAATTGAATATGTATGTCTAGCCTCGGGTAAACTTGTCAATTCTACTTTCTTTGTCCTCTTGTTAAGTTCGCGCCCTTTTTATCTGTATAAAATAAGATTGTTTGGATCTTGTATGGGGCTCACCTTATCTGAATGTATTAGTAGAGCGCTGTGCTAATAAAACAGAGTGGTCTGACAAACTGTGAGCCCTGAGTCTAACTTTGACAGCTCCTCTGATGGGAAAGGGGAGCACAGATCTAAAGCAGAGTCTCCAAGCCTCTCTCGGGAGTTGCTTGGCACATCTGCCTTTTGGGCTGACCCTTCCCATCGCTGCCCTTCTCTAGCACCTCCCAGCTGAGGATCTCAAAGCACCAATGAATCCTCCCAGCTGTCACCTGTGAGGGAGAGGCATGTCATCCCCATTTTACTGACAGGGAAGCTGAAGCCCAGAGAAATGAAGTAACCTCAAGGTCAGGTATATCAAATCAATGGCAAAGCCAGTAATAGAACCTTGGCATACTGGGTCCCAGTCTCTTTCTCTAAACAGAGCACCCAGGAAGCCTGAGTCTCATTCTTCTGCTCTACTCCCTGGAACACACTCCCGTCCAGACCACGGAACAGCCCAAAAGGCCTGACTCCCATTTTTCTGCTCTAACCACTAGACAATGCACTCCCTTTCCCCCTCTTTCAAAGCAATTGTGCACATCATTCTAAGCCAGTTTCTGAGAGGCAGCTGGTAAAACCATCTGAGAACTACAACTAGTAGTAAAGAGACAGCATGCCTAGTGTGCTTCCCTGGGCCTGGATGGGAACATGGAGTGACATGCGATAAAGTCCTTTTCCCATGGGGATACAAAAATAATACCCAGTACATTCCAGCTTCCCCAATAACAATCAGCGTGAGAAGCAGGCACTGTGGGAAAGGCTCAGTTTGTTTTTCCTGGGTATTATAAATAGCGTTCCGGCTGCAGGCATGACATTAAATGAGGAGGAAGCGGGAAGGGCAATAATGGGCTCCGTTTGAACTAGGACTCTGATTAGATTTCAACTTCCTGCACAGTTGCTGGTCATTTCCTGCTGGGTGAATGCAAAAGTGCTGCTGGGGTGGAAGCCAGCAGGCCCCAGGCCCAGCAGTCAGCTATGGGAACCTGGAGTCCTTTGGGAGCAGTACAGTAAATATTGTCTGAGTTGTCATGTGCGCTGAGCACTTGGGAGACTATTCTATTCCCAGCTCTGCTACTGCCTTGTTTTGTGATTTTGGGGTAGCAACAGGGTTGGATACTTTCTGTCTTCTGAAGGTGGACCACTTCAACACTCATGAAGGCATCTCTGCTTCTACCATATCACAGTTCTGCTGCCAAGGTCTCTACCTCTGACTTCAGCATCACTTCTGCACCAAGAATCTTTCTCTGTGACATCCCACAAGATTCAGTTTAGGCCTTTTCCAGTTTGCTCATTACTTTCTGTCTGGATCACCTTTAACTTTATAATTAATACCCAGGTTACATTAATGGTCCTCAGTTGTACATAACCCCATTCCTAGAGCTTATGTACATATTAATTCTCCCCTCCCCACACACAAAAAATGTCAAAGAATATTATGGTTGCAAAGTCAAGCACTCCTAAGTTAGGAAATGCCAGAATAAAGGCTGCCCATGCAACATTATTTCAGTCCCCTGTTGCATTATGTTAATTACATGATCACATATTGTTTTCCATAGACCCCTACATCACTAGCACGCAGGATGTTTGATGCTCACTCAGTGAGTAGCTGGTCAATATTTTATTTTAGCCTCATAATCCAATGTGGTCCAATGCATCATTTACTACACTCTATTCAAACCCTGCACTGAATGCAAAAGTAGTGATCTATCCTGGGCTTTCCTATGGCATTCATGACTATAGCATATGAGTAGTTTGCAAACATTAGTGAATTTATTTTCACTTGAAGGCTAGAAACTTACTCTTGATTTTAAACACAAGCTGTGATTCTCACGCAATCTCTTCTTTCCAGCATCTGGGGTTTGAAGAAAAGATGCAAATATGGTGAGACTCTTGGGGCTTGGCAACACTGAGGTCTTACTGATTTAGGTCCTGTACCTGCAATTGGATCCCCATGAAGTGCATGGGTCTGCCTGAGTAGAGCAGCTTGCAGGTTACAAAATGCTCCAGCTCAACCAGAAGTTCTATGCTTGATGCAGGAGTCTGGATGAGGTTCTCTGGACTGTGTTATGCTAGAGGCCAGACTAGACAATGATCACCATACTCACTTCTGTCCTGAAAACCGATGAATCGGTTTCTTAGCTCATGTCAAAGCCAAGCTCACAGTTGTGCTGGCAGCCCAAATTCTGTCATGGATTAGAGTGAAAAAACGGGTTAGGAAGCAGGCAGGTTCACCAGATCTCAGCACAAAGCATTAAGGGCTGAACACCTGTCAGAGAGGCCCCAAGTGCTATCTGTGGGGCACACAGCAGCCTTAACAGCTACAAATAGAATCTATGCGGTCTACAACCCTTTGCTCATCTCTTCAAATAATAGAAAGCAGGAACAAAGCAGAGGAAAGGTGTTCTAACAGTTAGGATGTTAGCCTGGCTGTCAGAAGTCCTGGATCAACTTCTTTGCTCTGCTATAGGCTTCTTGTGTGACCTTGGGCAAATCACTTGGTCTCTCTGGGGCTCAGTTCTCCATCTGTACAAGGCAGATAGAAGCAATGCCCTACCTCATGGGTGTCAAGAGGTGCTCAAAGCCCACAGTAATGGGTGGGGGTGGTCATATAGGTAGGTCACATCTGCAAGCCTGGCCCTGGACTGCAGCATTGCCTATGCTTTAGATCAGAGGTGGGCTAACTACACCTCACAGGCCACATCCGGCCTGCAGGACTGTCCTGCTGCCCTGTGCCCGAGCTCCTGGCCCGGGAGGCTCGCCCCCAGCCCCTCCCCTGCTGTCCTCCCTCCCCGGCAGCCTCAGCTCGCTTGCTCCGCTGCTGGTGCAATGCTCTGGGTGGCAGGGCTGTGAGCTCCTGGGGCAGCGCAGTTGCAGAGCCCAGCCTGACCCAGTCTCTGTGCTGTGTGGTGGCAGCAGTGGCGGCATGGCCCAGTTCCAGCAGGGCAGCGCGGCTGTAGCGCCACCAGCCACCAGTGCTCCAGGCAGCGCAGTAAGGGGGTAGGGAGCGGGGGGGTTGGATAGAGGGCAGGGGAGTCTGTGTGGTGGTCGGGGGTGGGAGTGTGGATAGGGGTTGGAGTGTTCGGGGGGGAGAACAGGGGGTTTAATGGGGGCAGGAGTCCCAGGGGGCAGTCAGGAAGGAGGGGGGTCTTGGATGGGGCAGCAGAGGGCAGTCAGGGGTTCCAGGGGCAGACAGGGAGAAGGGGTGGTTGGATGGGGCAGGGGTCCTGGGGGGGGGGGGGGCTTCAGGAATGAGAGGAGGTGTTGGATAGGGAAACAGGGGTCCAGGGGTCATCAGGGGACAGGGAGCGGGGGGGTGTGGATGGAGCAGGGGTCCTAGAGGGGCCATCAGGGAACAGGGGGGGTTGGATGGGGCAGGAATCCTAGGGGAGCAGATAGGAGGTGGGGGCCAGGCCACAACCCCCTCCCCTAACCGGCCCTCCATACAATTTACAAAACCGATGTGCCAAAAAGTTTGCCCGCCCCTGATTTAGATATTTGGTGTTCTTAAGCCCCAGCTCCTGGAATCACGTTATCACATGAGCCTCTCAGCTGCCACTAGTTACAAAGTGCCTAGCCCTGGTGATTCTGCAGAAACACGTGAAGCCACAAACCCTGAGGGCTCGGATCCCCGCAGGCAGCTCAGGGTACCCCGCAGGCACTGGCTTTGCAGCCTCACTAGAAAAGCCAGCCCTAGGGGCCCACGCATCAGAGCTGCACCCCCGGGCGGGCACGGCCACACAGGGCGCTCACACCCCGGCTCCACGCCTCACCCCCGTTGCTTACGTCGGATGAAAGCCCCCACAGCGCACGGTACCCGGGGAGTTCGGCGCGTGCGCAGTGCATGGAGGAGGAGGGGGGTGTAGCGCAGCGGTGCCTTTGTTTAGGCCGCGGTTTCCCAGGCGCCCCGGCGGCGGGGGCGTGGCCAGGCAGAGAGGGGCGTGGTCGCGGTCGCGGCGCCGCGCGGCTCAGTCGGAGCTCGGCGCTCGGAGCGGGAGGAGCTGGCGTGCGGCCTGTGCGCGGAGCGGCCCGAGACACAGCGCGAGCCCACAGCAGCCCGGCACATCGGCCGGCCCTACAGGAGGAGGAGCCGCATAGAGCCCGCGCCGCGCGGAGCCGCTGAGGATGATAAACACGCAGGACAGGTACCGGCCGCGGGCGCCTTGCGGAACAGGCCGGAGCCCTCCGCGCCAGCTCGGGGGGGCTCCCGGGCTCTGGTGGCCCCGGTACGGCCTTAGCCGGGAGCGCTGGGGCGGCGGAGGAAGCTGCGGGTCCCGGGAGCCCGTTTGTGTAGTGTGACACCTCCTCGGGGTGCGGGCCCGCAGCGGGGGCCGGAGCGGGGACTGGGCCTGCTAGAGCTGAGGGGCCGTAGCCCGGGCTTGCCATTGGGCCGCGCTGCTAAGCGCCGCCTTTCCGACCCCTGAAATCGAGGGGGCGTATTAGGGGTGGGTTTGTTCGGGAGGTGGATCTGGCTGGGAGAGCCCAGGTTGGGGAGGGTACCCAGTGCTCGGCCTCTCAGCGGGGCTTGGAATTGCTGCCATCAAACCGAATCATGCCCCGGCTTTGAAAGAGGCATTAGAGAGACTTGCATTTCCCCCCAGCAAAACGTTAACTCCTTTGGGTTGAGGTTTAGAAGGGCGAGCAGGATCGGCGCTCTGATGGCCTGTCTGCGAGCCAGCTTATCGCTTGCACTGGAAACCAAACGTGACAGGCGCTTTTGAACATATACTGCCTGTTTGGCAAAGCAGGAAGGCATTTTGTTTATGAATGTTCCCTTCAAGCGATTTTTAGCTTTTACCTAAGCTGAATGCTGACTCAGCAGTATTAAGGGGGTCACACCTGTTTGCTGTCTCCGACTGCAAACTGATAATAAAGTGTCACTACTCTTGGAAAAATGATCTATGACTCAATAACCTTCTTTTTGGTATAATCAGGATATAGACTCAGAGACAGCTGGGCATTCAAATAAAAAAGGACATACTAAACTAAAGGGTTCTGCAGTATGAGGATTAATTCTGCCATTACATCAGGGGCTGGATAAGTGGTTTCTAAACATAAAAAGGTGTGATAAAACCAAAATGACTTTGTATATGAGACTTCTCATCACAGGGATTTGGGGAAAAAAAAACTTTGAAGGCCCTAAGTGTTATGTAAACAATAAATTAATTCCATCCAGCGACCTAGAAATCAGGTCAGCAGTGAGGTGGTGATTTTTGCTTGCATTCACTAGAATTAGACATGAACACTTAGTCTAGCTTTTGAGTGTCCACAAAGGGAAATAATTCATTTTAAGTCTTTTATTTTCAATCCTATGTAAGGCATGAGAAATGTCATGCTGTTGTACACACATTTTTAAAGGCTTGTTACTTAGTGTTTCTTAATGTCTCGCATTCCTTTTAAACTTAAATAAAAAATTAACACCCAAATTTACCCATATATTCATCCTGCATATACATTCTGTCCTGAAGGTACAACCCAGTTCAAGGGATTATAAAAACTACAGCTAGAAAAGATTTATAGGGCCATATTTTCAAAGTCATGCCCATGCAATTTTACTGCATACATTTGGGTGCCAGGCTAATGTGCCCATGCATGTCAAGTTATTTGTATAGGCAGTGTTACTGTAGCTATGTTGGTCCCAGGATATTAGAGACAAGGTGGGTGAGGTAATATCTGTTATTGGACCAACTTGTGTTGGTGAGAGATACAATGAGAGTTCTTTGTAAACTCCAAATCTTGTGTGTCTCACCAACAGAAGTTGGTCTAATAAAAGACATTACCTCACCCAATTTGTGTCTGGGATACTTGTGTGCAAGTTAACATGCCTAACTTTGAAATTCTGATCTGGTAGGTGATCCTGTCCATTCCTTACAGAAGCAAAATTGAACCCTTCAGTAACTTTCTTATGAGCTGGTTCTTACAGCTGTATGACTTAATCTGTGTAATATCTAGAGGCAGGCGTTTACTAATGTGAAACTGATAGTTGATATTTTGTTTTTCCACTTATTACTATTTAACACTTTCCCTCAGTCTTTCCTGTTTTTCAAAAATTGATCTTCCATTAGGTGAATGTTCCTTATAAAACCACCGTATAGTATTCTTTTTGTATCCTGAAACTTGTATCTCTGGATTTCTTGTTAAACCTCAGTCATCTTAAAATACTTTTGTGATCTTGTCTGTCATGGGGTAGGCATTGTGGGTCATCAGAGAAAGTATTCCTGTTTCCGGGGAGCATCTTATGTGCATGAGAAAAAAGAAGTGTTCAAACCTTTCACTAATGGCGATTGCTTATGTTAAAGTGGGAAAAGTGGAGGCTTCCCACAGAGGCATTAACGTGACACAGGAATGAGTTTTACTTCTGCCCAGCACAGTATGTACAGTGAGTTGACTGTCATATGACTCTCCCCGGTAAGTAATGGAAACCAGAGAGTATTAAGCCTTTGGTAGTCTTAAAAAGAGAGCTGATGTTAAAAAAACAAAAACTTTACAAAACAGAATCAGGACTGCTTCTGAGTAGGAGAATCTTTCCTCTGCAAATTTGGGATAAACTTATTTTATGCATGGATTTTTCCCATATGGATTATTCCTGCATGTTAGGTGAGAACACTTGGAGAATATGTATATTTCAACTAGTGGTTTTAGTGGGATGATGCAATTACTTTTCACACTTGAATGATCTACAGGGTTACTGCATGTCCCTAGAAAAGGCTAGCATTTTTCTGTTCACGTTGCATTCTAAACTAGATATGGAATGGTTTGGGTTTTTTTTTTAACTAATTCTCTTCCATTCCAGGGCTGATCCTCTCTATTCTCCCTTCAGGCTGCTTTTTTCCAATTCTGATACCAAGATTATAATGCAGATCTAGTTGTTATCTTTTAGTTAGCAATTCTTGCTAACCTAGTTAAATTTTACTCATTAGATGGTGAATAAAGCTGAAAGTCAGAGCAATGCTTAACTTCTGAAGGAGCTTCTAAAGAGAAGCAATTTTCAAGCCTCATATGTAGAGCCCTGTGTGGATACAAAATTTGTATCTCCATCTGATCTGCAGACATGGCAGATATAAAGCAGAAAAACACAGATTTGCAGGGCTCTACTCATCCAGTGAATAAAGATTGATCATATTGTCAGCTGACAAAAGTTCATAATCAGTAGTGATACATTTGCCCAACCATATCTTCAAGTGCAGTGGTTTCTTTTTCAACAAGGATATTTTTTTACTTGGATCAGTTCATAGTTTTGAGTCCTGAATAAACTGTGTATTGGTTCTTACAATTATCAGAATTGTGCAGACAATAATAGAGATTGGAGGGTGTATCTGACTTATTTTCTGTGTGATGTGTTTGAAGAGACATTCTATGAACATGGTATATCTCTTTAATATTATTTAAAGAGACAAACAAGACACTTCATAAACTGACTTGTTAGGGTTGAGTAATGGACTAACATCTTCTTTGTTAGGAGCGTATTCAAAAATGAACACTCCCATATCTACCCAGAACCTATTATGTGCAGTTTAAAAAAAGTCTCCATGGTTAATTCCACCATAGCGATGTGGAAATTGAAGTGGAAAAGCTTCCATTTGGAACTATATCTCTATCTATATATCACGTGGATTTCAAGAGCCAAACAGGTATCTTGGTGGTGGCCATGGATTAGAAAGCAATCTAGGTGCTTCTGGTGCAATGGATCCCTAGGCATGCTGTGGAGTTGACCCAGTCTGGGATCCAGAGTTGATGAGCTATCGCTCCAAATGCCTCCCTGTTGTCCAGGCCAAAGAAGCTTCGGGGGGGGGGACTACTGTCCTACCGGTATTTTGGTTACCAGTTTAGGATATATAAAGGTTTAGCAGGATAAAATGATGTCCACTACGCACCGATGCACACTTGAAAATAGCTCCTATTTGGCATGGGACTTAACACAAAGAAGTTTATACTTAGAATTCTGTTAAAAGCATATGTCATGTACTCTCTTAGACAATCTCTAGTGTCTTTTTAGCTAAAAGGCTTTATGTCAATAAATACACAACTGTATGTTGTAACTGAAGGAGTGCAGCTTTTTACAAACAAAAAAGAGCCAGCACCAGGAAAAGAGAAGGAGAAAGGCAGAAGCAGTAGAGAAGAGGATAATCTTCATGGTGTTCAGTAAATGAATGCAAAGTGAAAATGTGAGAGATTTAAGAGGTGTATAAAAACGTTGTTCATGAATGCTGGGAACAAGACACTATGTTTCTCAGATGGTTTGAGGCTAAGACTTGTATACCATTCCTTCCAAGGCTGCCATTGGTACAGGTTTGGGAAAGTGAGAAGATGCTTCTTAATCTGCTCCTTCCACATCTACTTCCCCCTACAAGGAGAGCTGAGTTGCCCCATTGTACTAACTCTGCATGTAGCATGAGGTACAGCTTTTGTACCCTGGCTAGATTGGTTTGGGTCTTTTTCTGGGGGCATAGATAGAGTGGAGGTTGAGTTGGGTGTGGCAGTAGTATGCAGGTCCAAGAAAACATAGCAGTGGAAGAGGTCTAATAAATTGCTGTTCTGTAAACACTTTGGCTGAGCTTTCTGGGTCCAAGCTGTGGATGCTAGTGAAGGTCCTAGCATAGCATAAAGGATTCAGGTTAGGAAGTATGACTATCCCCTGTGTAATAAATTCCACACTTACCAAGAAAAGTGAAATTAGGAAATGTTTCATGTGAGTTACTTTGGGTGAAAATATTTGGTTTTCATCACTTCACTTCATCATTCAGCTTCTTGAAACAATGATCATGACTTGAAGGGGGAGTTATCAGTGCTGTACTGCTCGGGGGGGGGGGGGGGGGGAAATAACAAAGCTGCCAACAGCTTTCTTTGTGGGAGGGAATGGGCGATGCAGAGCAAAGCATTTTGTCATGCAGCTTTGTCAGTAGCTGCTAGAGAGGTGTGACGATTGATTATTCCAGTGATGTGGGTGGTGAGGAAGGACCAGGTTAATGCAAAATGCAACTGAGCATGTGTGTAGAGGAGCCTGCCATATGTCATTGCTTTGTGTCTGGTGACAGTCTGTTGAAACCGTTCATTTCTATTGCCCCTTCAGAATAGTGCCAAAGCATGTTGTATGTTAAAATATTTGAAATGGTGGAGGGGAAGAAGATTTAAATTCTGCCAGTATTGTAGTAGTACTGTAGCCAGAGTTTTTCAGTGTGTATTTTGCCAGAGAGTTTACGGTTGCCTTCACAAGTTAAAATTTGGCTCTTTTGTAAATGTTTCATCAGTCACGTGATATTCAAACAATCCCCTTTCATGCAAACAAACTGGTTTGGACAGCCCTGATGTAGAGTATCATTCAGGACTCAGTCCTTGGAAACTTAGATGATTCTTGCATAGCACAGAGGAGAAAAAATTCTGGAAAACATTACTTTGCAACTAGATTAATCTGTACAAAAAGTGTACGAAAGGTGTGGGAGGACCTACTGCAAACTTAGGATCTTTAATGTGGATGCTGCTTTTTGCATTTTTAATGTGTTGTGTTCCTTACTGACTATCCCTCTCCAGAGCTGCTCAAAACACCATTGTTTTCAGTAGAACTATGAAGGTGGTATTTATATAACCTCATACTGAGGTTTTTCATAACAGGAATCGTAAAGAATGACCTCCTGCTTCTTTGCATGGTTTCTGCAGGTTTTGTTGGTGTAATGTTGCTAAGCAGTGTCCCAGCAAAAGGAGCTATTATTACAAGGCTAGTGGAAGAAACAACATTCCAGAAGTAAAATAGTTGCCCTCATTGACTTGCTAAAAGTCTTGGATTATCAGGTGTAGTGTGAAAGAGACTTAGGATATGTCTGCATTACATACGCTCAGCTTATGTCACTCAGGATATGACTGAACCACCCCCCGAGTGACATAAGTTACACTAACATAAGTGCTGGTGTGGACAGCGCTGTGTTGGTGGTAAAGCTGCTACCGCCACTCGTGGGGGCTGGAGTAGTTAAGCTGATGGGAAAGCTCTCTCCCGTTGGCTTAGGCCATGCCTATACGTGCAGCGGCACCACTGTAGCACATCTGAAGAGAGCTTTCCCATTGGAAAACCACCCCCACAAATGGCAGTAGCTAAGTTGACAGGAGAAGCTCTACTAATATTCACAGCCCGATCGATATAAATTATGCCAACATAAGCTTTAGTGTAGACATAGCCTTAGAGCAGCTACACAGAGTTTACAGCTGCATTGATGCAGGTTCACTGTTGTAAACTTCCTAGTATAGCCGTGCTCTTAGTCTTTGCTTCAGTGACCTCTAGCTATGTTTTAAAGCATAAAGTGTGAGGGAAGCTTTCTTAACCCAAGTAACAAGCTTCTGGACTCTCTTCTCTCTTGTGCTCGCCCCACAAGAAATCAACAACATTTAGGGGACAAGTGCATGTGGAAAACTTTGTAAATGTCCTTCAGCCTGACATTGGATCTCATATGAGGCTTCATTAGAGTATGAAAATGTCAACACCTTAAACATTTTATAGTGCACTTACAATGTTTTGAGAACTAGCCCTCTTGTTCCTCCTCCCTCTTGGAAAATGTGAAATTTAAACCTCCCTGTTCTAGATCCTATCTATTTGTAGGTGTTTGTTTATAGAAAATGTGTGCTTATCTGGTCCTGCCTTTCCAGCCATCTGCTATTGGCAGTTTTCCAAACTTTCCTTATTGGTAGGAGGTTGCTCAGCACACTCCCAACTTTTCACAAGAAGCCCCTCCCCCATTTCAAATAACACTGCAGTTTTTCTGGTAAAACAGAGCTCAGGTATCTTTGATTTTTACGTCCAAGTGTTAGAAACATGAAATTTGTCATTGACATTCTGTCACGAGTGTTCTCGAATTGTCATTTGGAGTCTTGACAGCTGAATCACTAAACATTTGCTAATATAACTTTGTGCTGTTCTTTCTCTTTTGCAGTAGTATTTTACCTTTGAGTAACAGTCCCCAGCTACCATGCTCCAGGCACATTGTTCCAGGGCCTCTGTGGTGCTCCTGATGCCCCTCACCCACTGTCGAAGATCCCCGGTGGGCGAGGGGGTTGCAGGGATCCTTCTCTGATATATAAGGTGAGCCTGATTCAATATGTAGAGAGCTAATTACCTGTTTTGTTATAATTGAGAGCTCTGGGTTCTCCTGTGCACTTAAAGAAATGCTACTGTTTTGTTATAAGCAATGCTCAGATTAGGGCGTTGGGGGGCTGGGCTGCCTTATTATTTCTAGGGGCTACCCCACTTCGGATTTAATCAAAGGCGCAGGTGGTAGTGTGTTGGCATTTCTCCCTGTGCAGCCAGGAGCAGGGTGTGGAGCAGCTGCAGAGAGGTCAGCAGGTGCCCCTGCCTCATGGCAGCGGGAGCTGGGGCACCACAAGGGGATGGTCTGCGAAGAGACTAGTAGGCTTTCCTGCATAATCAGGGGCCCCGGTGCCACCACTCTGTTGGGGGGGGTCCCCCCCAAACACAGCAGGTCCTGCTGCCCTGGCTCAATGCTTCACTGGAGTCTCTCGGGCTCCGACACTCTCCTCTAGAGAAGCCCCTTCATCCCAGCAGGAAGCGAGAGGTGCTGCCCAGCACCCTGGCCAGCTGCTTGGCAGAGATCGGAGCAAGCCTACCGCGTCCTGTCCCAACCTCTCCTCCGGCCATGGGCTGTGAAGAGGTGGATGGGTGAAATTGCACAAGCCAGGAACGCTTCAAGAGGGAAAGAGCAGAAAACAGCAGCTGCCACCACAGGAGATGAAGGGGGCAAAGATCCATCCCTGTCCTTTTTACGTTTACACGTTGGGAGAAGCATGGGTGGAGTGAGTAGTCAGAGTGGGAGGGAGAACCCATGGACAGGGCTCAGGGGAGCTAGGAGCAGTTGGGTGGGTGCAGTGTCTGGGGAAGTCAAGGGCAGTAGGTGGGGTCAAAAGGCAGATGGGGTGGAAGTGGCAGGTAGAGGGGATACTGGGTTGGTGCAGAAGGGGGAGTTATGATTATGGGAAGAGGTGGGCCAGAAGGTTGGCAGTAACAGGTAGGAGTGGTGATGGAGTTAGGGGTAGGGCAGGAAGGCCTATTTTGGGTAGAGGAAGGGCAGTTGAGGTTAAGAAAAGAGGCAGGGCAGAAAGCAGAGGAGGGGATGGTGAGGGCAGGGAGGAAAAGGCAGTCTTGTGCAGCTGAGCTTGGCTTGGCTGTGTAGAGGATGCCAACACAGGAGCAGGCCAAGGAATACCCTGGCATCTCGCTTGCTGTGGTGTCCCCATTCATTAATGGCTACCCTACTTCTTTCCACTATAATTCAAGCACTGGTTATAAGGTAAATAAGGTAAGACCCTTAAAGTGACACTGCCAGGTTAGTCAGGTAGAAATGCTGGCCTGAATGCTGTTCTTCTTAAAGAAAAACCACCACCTACTAATTGAGAAATAAGTGGGTTCTCCCTGCTGGTCTGCTTTGAGTAATTAACTCACCAATACTATTCCCAGAGCTCTGTGTTCCTTGTGGTATCCATGAGGCTGGTGTATAAACACATGAAGTAACTTTCTAAACATCTTCTAAACAATAGGATGTAGGGACCAAAAAGATAAAATGCTAAACTGGAGTAGCTGACAATCTTACAGGTTAGACAGGAATGCTGTGTCCTAGAGATTACTGATGATAGCAGTATGGAAGGGTGCGGGCTGCTTCCCCACTTTCAACCCCTACCCTAGGTATTGTTTGCATTCTCCTCCTATATACGTTTCATAGTAAAACATATGTAGCTGGAGCTTTTGTTTTAAAGCAACCTCGGAACCATTAGCGATTCTCTCAGAGAACTCATGGAGGATGAGCTAGGTCCCAGAGAACTAGAGAAGGATGCACATAATACCTGTTTTAAAAATGGGAACAAGGAGGACCTGGGGAATTATAAATCAATCAGCCTACCTTCAGTGTGGACAGACACTGGAACAAATTATTAAACAATCAATTTGTAACATCTAGAGGATAATAGGGTTATAAGGAATGGCCAACATGGGTTTGTCAAGAATAAATCATGCCAAATCAACCTAATTTCCTTCTTTGACAGGGTTACTGGCCGAGTGGATGGAGGGAATGTGATGTATCTTGATTTTAGTTAGGGTTTTGACCCAGTCCCACATGGCATTCTCATAAGCAAACTAAGGAAATGTGGTCTAGATTTAATTACTATAAGGAAAGTGCACTACTGCTTGGAAAGACCGTACTCACAGTAGTTATCAATTGTTTGCTGCCAGATTGAGGGATAATATCTAGTGGGGTCCTGCAGGGGGCAGTCCTGGGTCTGGTACTAGTCAGTGATTTCGTTAGTGACTTAGATAATGAAGTAGAGCGTGTGCTTAGAAAGTCTGCAGATGACAGCAAGCTGGGATGGGTTGCAAGCATTTTGGAGGACAGGAATAGAATTCAAAAGGACCTTGATGAATTGGTCTGAAATCAGCAAGATGGAAATTCAGTAAAGACAAGTGCAAAGTACTGTACTTAGAAACAAGGAATCAAATGCCCAACTACAAATTGGGGAATAACTGGCTAGGTGGTAGTACTGCTGAAAAGGATGTGGGTGTTATAGTGGACCACAAATTGAATGAGTCAGCAATATGATGCAGTTGTGAAAAAGGCTATCATCATTCTGGTGTGCATTAACAAAAGTGTTGAATGCAAGACATAGGAGGCAGCTGTCCCACTGTACTCAGCACTGGTGAGGCCTCAAATGGAGTACTGTTTCCAGTGGAAAGATGTGGACTAATTGGAGAGAGTCCAGAAAAGAGCAACAAAAATGATAAAAGGTTTAGAAAACCTAACCTATGAGGAAAGGTTGAAAAAACTGGGCATGTTTAGTCTTGAGAAAAGAGTACTGAGGTGGGACCAGATAAGCCTTTAAATATGTTAAGGGCTGTTATAAAGAGGAGTGTGAACAATAGTTCTCCATGTCCACTGAAAGTAGGACAGGAAGTAATGGGCTTAATCTGCAGCAAGCAAGATTTTTAGGTTAGATACTAGGGGAAACTTTTGAACTATAAATGTAGTTGAATTCTGGATTAGGCTTCCAAAGGGGATTGTGGAATCCCCATCATTGGAAGTTTCTAAGAACAGGATAGACAAAAACCAGTCAAGGATGGTCTAGGTTTACAATACGTGGTCCTGCCTCAGTATAGGGGGCTGGACTTTGACCTCTCAAGGTCCCTTCCAGTCGATCTGTATCTTTCTTTGTTTTTTTGCCCTTAGTTCTGTTTTTTCCTCTTCTACTTCCGGCCATTGAGAATTGTCTGTCTCTCACCTGTTCGTGCTCTGTGTATGTGTGTATATATATCTCCTCAATATATGTTCCATTCTATATGCATCCAAAGAAGTGGGCTGTAGTCCACGAAAGCTTATGCTCTAATAAATTTGTTAGTCTCTAAGGTGCCACAGGTACTCCTGTTCTTCCTACAAAGTCCATCAATAGCATACTCCTTAATAGTTTTATGGGGTTATCTTTGAGTGACAAATGTTTCTCCTTTATGGGATAACCTGCCACAAGACACCTCCCATCAGCCCAAGGAGCAAGGATCTATTAGTGATTGGAATCCTGAAGGCATGCTGTGCCTACCAATTCAGAAATGTTTGATTTGTCCTTTGTGCTAGACAGATATTTAACTGTGTGCTCTTTAGGAAACATCTACTTTGACTGTCGGGGGAAAAATAGGCCCTGTATCGTCACAGTCACAAAAATATCCTGCTGGAATCTTTGAGAGAATAAGACACTTCAATCATTTTATCTGATCTATTTTGGGGATGACTTTTCTTTTAATTTGAGCATGGTGAACTTTTTAGGTTTTTTTTTTTTTTTTCTTTTGTGTTTTAGCAGGAGCTTTTTGTGGTTAAACATTGTGCTGTTGCTATAAACGTCAGCTTTGGTAAGCTATATAGCCCTTTGGTACTTGCAGAGAAGGCAACATAATGCTTGCTAGGATTATTAATCCAGTAGTATGAGTGATTCCTATGGGCCATGTCTATTACAGCTACCTTTAAATAGTTAACATAAAAGTAACAGTTGATATCAGTTTAGAGAGAGGAAGAGAAAAATGATAGGGTGTCAGTAGTGGACTTTGGAGGAATTCTTGGGTGTCGCCTAGAAAACAGTGGGTAGGAGATCAGGGGGCTCTGAAGAGCGTTCACTTCGCCAACGCCGTTGTCATTCATTCACTAATCTGCCTCAAGCTTTTTTTGTGTATGCCACTGACAAAATCACTTGGAATGAAGCCCACTCTGGAGAAGACACTTTTGAAAAACATAATGGTTTGGGAGGGGCTCTAGTATTTAGAATTGCTCTCGCCTGCCACTGATACTGAAATGATTTCCAGCAGGGGTGTTGGCATTAATTGCTGTCTAAGAATACATGTCTTATGTCCCACATAAGAATGGCCATACTGGGTCAAACCAAAAGGCCATCTAGCCCAGTATCCTCTCTTCCAACAGTGGCTAATGCGAGGTGCCCAGAGGGAATAAACAGAACAGGTAATCAAGTGATCCATCCCCTGTTGCCCATTCCCTGCTTGTGGCAAACGGAGGCTAAGGACACCATCTCTGCCCATCCTGGCTAATAGCCATTGATGGACCTATCCCCCATGAACTTATCTAGTTCTTTTTTGAACCGTGTTATGGTCTTGGCCTTCACAACATCCTCTGGTGAGGAGTTCCAGAGGTTGACTGCATTGTGTGAAAAAAATACTTCCTTTTGTTTGTTTTAAACCTGCTGCCTATTAATTTCATTTGGTGACCCTTAGTTCTTGTACCTGTATTAAGTTTAATTCCTTGGGTGCTGTTGGCAAAAATCCATTTAATCTTTGCTCCTATGGGTTGTCACAGGGCCTCTGTTGAAAGCAAGTAATTCCTTATTAACATGGTTTATTCCAGTATGGCACTTGGGTTGGTGCAAAGTAGCTGTAAATGAAATGTTAACTTCTGACCCTGGGCATCTGTTCCTGAGAATCTGCCTGCCCTCCCTCATTTGAGACTAGAATGTTAAATGCATGGTATTTGTATCCAGCAGTATTATAAATTGAATGGGTTAGGCTGCCTTTCTTTATCATCATCTTTCATGTTAAGAAACTTAAAAGATTCAACTCTTTAATCAAGAGGGCTTTACTGCACAACATAGTCAGCGGTCAGAGCTGGTATTGTATTGCAGACAAGGACATGTGCTGAAGTACATGCTCTGGGTGGGTAAACTTGGCGGGAGGATGCGGGTGCTGTACATGCCAAGAGGAAACTACACACATGGGGTTCTCAAGTCATTTGGCTCTGGTGGATCATAACATCCTTTCTGCCCAATAAACTGTCAGTACGCATGGTCCTTCCTGCTGTTCCTCTTGGATTAATGAAAAAATATAACCAGATTAGATGTCTCGTGCACAGTAAATTTTCCCTAAAATGGAAATTTATCCTTGAGCCTCTAATCTGAGAGATTTAGTTCAAGACTGTAGTAACATGAGGTAAAGGGTTTGTCTTAAAAACATCCCTAGCTTGACACCAACTCCTCTAACACAGTTTGCATGTATCCTGCTGAGTTGACCTGAAACCAAACTTTAGTGGCATAAATAGAACTTCACTTTGAGCAGATTTCAGAAGTCGCCTGATAGGCTTCCCATTACTGGAAACCAACTTTTTTCTTCCCAACTCCATGTGGTTTTTGAGCTGGGGAGATAGTGGTTTAATTGTATTTTAATATACATGGATAAAGAAACAGCCACCTGAGAGAGGGCTTATATAAAACTTAATTCCCAAACAACTGGGGGAAAGTTAATCCATGTAATTATGATGCATTATTGGAATGAGCTGGGCCAGGTTATGACAGTAGTGTGTGGAGATGGGGGGTTGTTTTGCAGTAAAGAAACTTAAGTAGCTGTGGTGAGGTGTGTGCAGCCATGCACTCTCCCTTCACATCTAATAACTAAACCTGTTCCCCATAGGAAAAGTCTGTCTGACTAAATGTCAACCCATTTTTCAGTACTGCTATTCTGTGTTTTGTGCATTCAGAACAGATGGTAATTCCTTTTCTCAAGTTAGCAAACCCAAAACAGTCTGATTACATGTGAGAGGCTATCTGATCCAGCATTGGATGCTATAATCAAATACAATCCTCTGAGTTTTAATAGAATCAAACACCGGTGATCTGATCTTAATACCATTTTAGGACAGAAGCTGACTAGTCAGGATGTAAACTTAAGGCTGACACTCCTCAAATCCATCTGTAAACAAAGGCTCAGTGCAGTTGAGTTATGGCTGTAGCATCCACCTTACTGTAATGCTTAGACCTGGGCCATTCTTTGGTTGAAACTGTGCTAGCAAGACATCTGAACAGTGGCTAGCACAGTCTCACAGAGGAATGCACACCGTTTTGTTCTGTTTTCCCTAGCAACTGTTAAAACTGTGCTGCTTGACTACCTGGGAGATTAGTATGTACCACAGTTTGGCTTCTGTAGTTATGTGGAGGTGGAAAATATCCTAGTCCTCATTGGTTCTAAACCAGGTGTCTCAAACTCAAATGACCACGAGGGCCACCTCCCTCCCTGCTGACCTCAGCCCCGCCCCCACTCCACCCCTTCCATGAGACCCTGCCTCTTCCCACCCCTTCCCTGCCCCCATTCCAACCCCTTTCCCGAAATCCCCACCCCAACTCTGCCCCCTCCCTGCCCCAGGGGGAGCAAGGGGTCAGGGTGCGGCATGGGGCTCAGGGCAGGGGTCGAGACGCAGGAGGGGTGCGGCATGGGGCTCAGGGCGGTGGGTTGGGATGCAGGAAGGGTGAGGGGTGAGGCAGGGGATCGGGGTGCAGGAGGGGTGCAGGGTGCGGCAGTGGGTTCGGCTGCAGGAGGGGCTCGAGGGGCAGGATTTGGCCTGGCGCGTACCGGGGGCAGGGCAGGCTCCCTGCCTGTCTGCCCTGCCCCCGCAAGAGGCTGGAATGTGGGGAAGGGGGGGGGGGGCGGAGGGACTGTGTGTTTCTGTTTGAGGCACCGCCTCCAGCAACTCCCATGGGCCACGGTTCCCCATTCCCGGCCAATTGGAGCTGCTGGGGGCGCTGCCTGAAGCAACAGCCACACACAGCCCCTCCGCCCCCCCTTCCCCACGTTCCAGTCTCTTCCCGGAGCTGCGCAGGGCAGGCAGGCAGGGAGCATGCCCTGCCCCCAGTGCATGTCCGGCCGGAGCTGCTCTGGTAAACACTGGGGGGTGGTGGGGGGGGCTCGCAGGCTGCAGAAAATCACCCCGCGGGCCACGGGTTTGAGACCCCTGTTCTAAACTATACAAGCACTTAAAATTGATTGTCACCAGCATAGTTGCCACTGTAATGTGGGCTTATTGGCTAGAATAGATGCATACTCCTGACAATATATTTTTTTTTTTATATAATGGCTGTTTTCACAAGATGGTGTTTGTAGCAGTATTGCTGTGTTTCATTGCCGTGTGCGCTGTATTAGGTCTGGCTAATAGAATAAAATGAATCAGCAGCAGGTGGGAGTTCTAGTACTGATTTGGTGACGTAATCTGACATTTTAAAAATAAGAGTCCAGCATAAGTTATGACATTGGCAATGGGTTTTTTCACTTCTTCAGGTTACATCCTCTTCAGAGGACTATGCACTCTGTTGATTGACTGAATGGTCTCAAAGTGTGCTTATCTAACTCTACACCATCATCCATTGATACCGTGAGGGGACATGAGTCTCTCTGGGGGTCTTTTTTTTTTTTCCCCTCCTCCTCCTCCTGTGATTCAACAGCAGATTTGTCCTTAGAGTCTGCCCCCTAAATTAGAAATTGGCTGCAGATTCTAAACTCTTTCCCAGATTAGATTTTAGCCTTTGGGGTTGCACAGATATTACAAACATGATTGATGGGTATTGTTTTTGTCTTCCTGAGTCTGTAACCGGGCAAACTGAAGCAATAACCCTCAAAGCTGTGAGTGGCACTATTTGTCTCCAAGGAGTGTTGACTCAGAAACCTAACAGTGACTTCAGTGCCATCCTTAACGATTTCAAAGCTGATCATTTAGCAGAAAAGTGCAGCTGTGGTGGTTATCTATGACAGATGGGGTGAAGAAGTGTTTAGGGTTGGGAATCATGGAGCAGCTAGTTGCTGTCGAGAGTTGCTGGGTGAGAACTGAGTTGAATTCCCATTTACAAAACAAAACAAAACTCACTGACTATCCGATCTTCTCCTGTCCACAAGAGAGATGGGAAAGATACCTTCCCCAATTCCACAATATTCCTCCATCTCCAGGATGCTCAAAATAGCCTCAATAGCTGAGAATGCTTTTTATCTTCTACCCCTGGCCAGGACCATTCCCTGTGGTTATGGGACCTCTCCAGGGTAATCCATGCCTTATCACTGCCAGACTGGATCACCATCATGTGCTCCAGATGGTGCTGGTCACTAACATCACCAGGAATCCACCTCCTGCTTGCTTTCGTGATGGTGCTTGAAAACAGCATGTGACACCTGTATTCCATAATCAACACAGCTTCCCATTAATGTTTGGGTACAGTACAGTGTTGGTTTTAACCTGTATAACCTTAAATGGCTTAAGCCCCTCAGAGACCATTTCTTGTGTGAGGAGGGTCAGTTGAGAGCAGGTGAGGCACTTGAGCAGAGTCAGCTGGCTTAGTTGGGAGGGTTTTTGAGACAGTTTGGAGAGGAGGGTCCTTCCAGAACCCAAATTTGCTGACCATTAGATTGTGTTGTAAAACTAGCGCTTTCTCCCAGTCTTTTGCTAGGAAAGTATTAGGTGGGGCACCAGGTTGGGAGGATTTCATATTTTGCAGACTGCTTCCAATTTTTTGTATTAAATGTTGTTCATGTGTACATGCTTCAGGTGGGAACACTTTCAAAATAAATTTCATTAAATAAAAATCCAAACTGATGCCCATCTCTTCCCAGTGGCCAAAGCCCCAAATGCCCCTCTGCCCAGTTGTCAAAACTCCAGCTTCCCTACTGATTTCTAGCATACCTGCATTGTCCACACAAAGCAACTGTTTGAAGCCGAGAATGCAAGGCAGTATCTCAGTTAAAAAATACACTTTTGACACGCTACCACCAGGAGTTTGTGTGCTGCAGAAAGCAGCACTATGTTGTAGAACCTCACCGATGAACTTGAGTCTAATGTGCTGTAGAGTGAACAGAACCCTGCCATTGAAACATTCCTCTTAATAAAAGCCTTCCTTCCTTGTAAAGGGGTGGTATCACATGTTCTTCCCAGACATGCTACCTTCTGGCTGAGGAGTGCTGGATGCTGTTTCCTTCTTGCCAGTCAACTCTCCTGGATCAGCTAGGAGTCTTTTAGCAATGCAATGTTCCCAGGCCTTGCCATAGTCTCACTTTCAAAACTGATGCTTCCTTTCTATTTGTTACGTGATTGGCATTTCTGACTTATTAGTCTCAAGCTGTTCTAGGTGTTTCCCAAGAGTTTTTTTTTAGGCAAAATCCAAAGAAAGCAATACTGTCATCTTTCATGCTACAGTAACTATATCTGTAATAGAGAGGAACAGTGAATGTAAATTTTCAGCGGCAGGAAAGTCCTTAAGACAAATAGGCCATTAATAATTAAAATTCTGTTAATTGTTCATTTTGTTTACATCTGTAACTGGCAGTTGATATATTTGAAATGGCATCTTTTTGGACATACATTTGAAGTGTAGAATGCATCCAAATAGTGTTTCTGACCTGACATCTTTGTCAGTGAGATGTCACTAAACATGAATTCTAATAGCCTGCCTTTCATTACCGCTTCAGTTCAATTTGACCGCTAAAGAATTCTGTGTGCCATTTAATACTCATTTGATGCCCCCTGCTTTGGCAGTAAGTTCTGGGAAATGCTCTTGAGTTCACTCACTCACGTTATATGCAAGAACAGGAGTTCAAAGAACCCCAACAGAGATTGACCATCAGATGCATGTGCACTGGAATTGGCCAGTGACTTCAGATTTAGGAGCTGTAAATCTGACTTTGGGCAAATGTTTTGGAATGCCACCGGGCACAGAACTGGTCAGACCTTAGTGGATACTCTGAATTACTAGATGAGTATTGGGATTGAAGAGAGCTGTGTTCTCTGGGACATAGTTAATTATTCAGATTTGTCAGTGTAACCTGTTGTGGAGTGAAATTGCATTACTGCTGTTCACAAGTGTAATTCTGAACATGTGGTATCAGCAAAACAAGTTATAATTGAACTGGAGGGAATTTGAATGAGGAAACTTGAGTTCTCTTTACAGTGATCATTATGGTATGTCAACACACTGTCTACTCTAGGATCAGACAATGTTTAAAAAAAAAACCCTGAAAATAGAGTGGATTTTTTATTTACATGTTCTTTACCTATTTATAGGCTTCAGTTGCCAAAATGACTGTTTTCTATCTGTTTGAGTTTTTAATTATTCTTTCCTAGTTAGAATTTCAGGTTTTACTTCACAGTTCTTAGTAGTAGAAAAAACCCTGTATTAAATGTTCATCTTTCTGAAGTTCATATTTTAGGCTAGATTGAAAATAGAATATTCTAGAAAAGCATTGGATAGGTGTATACTATTGTTTTTAGGCTTTAAAGTGTCCAGGAGAGCTTTAAACCTAGCTACAGTACTGATATCGCGTATGTTTCTGATTACATGTGCCCAGACCATGGCCAGTCCAATCATAACTAATACAACTTTTCAGTGGAAGAGTCGAATCTTCTAGCAAATTCTCTGTAGTTAAGACTAAGCACATGTTTACCAAGGGGTTTGGCAAATTCATTCATTCACTTAGAATCATAGAATATCAGGGTTGGCAGGGACCTCAGGAGGTCATCTAGTCCAACCCGCTGCTCAAAGCAGGGCTAATCCCCAGACAGATTTTTTGCCTCGGATCCCTAAATGGTCCCCTCAAGGATTGAACTCTCAACCCTGGGTTTAGCAGGCCAATGCTCAAACCATTGAGCTATCCCTCCCCTTTACACTGTGCTAGATGAATGTAGATTAAGAACTCTTTTTGGCCTTAATTTCTCAGTGGCTAGTAATCCTGGGTGTCTTGTCTCACAGGTGGGTACCAGCGCGTCGGGCCTTTATTTTTAGAAATAAAGGGAGTGGTGAAGTCAGGGGGAAAATCCTATCTGGAAAGAATTTGGAGCCAAACAGTTTTAGTATTTTGTTCTTTACCTGCAGCAATTTGTAAAAGTCAAGCAAGACCCCATTCAGTCAGTTCTAAAAAAGCATTTCTATTTTAGTTCATTATAAATGTTAATTTAAAAGCCTTTAAAGCCTTTGGACTGTATTTCACTCTTCCCTTTTTTTCCCCCCATCAAAACCTGAAGGACGAGAAGCTCACTGTTAACCAAGATGTCCCAGTGCATGAAGGGAAACCTCACATTGTCCACTTCCAGTACAAGATTACGGAAGTGAAGATCTCCTCCTGGGATGCAGTGCTTTCCAATCAGAGCCTTTTTGTGGAAATCCCTGATGGCTTATTAGCTGACGGGAGCAAAGAAGGGTAAGATCCTGAAGATGTTTGAGTGGCATATGCAAGGTTAACTGCCTGTGGAAGAAGGTATGGCTTATAGCCAATGTGACATGGGGGATTGCTTTGACAGGATAAAGGGGGAAGGGATTTATGCTATACCTCCATTCTTAGATTGTAAATATAAATATTCCATTATTCCCTTCTACACCAAAGCTTCCTTATTCTTGTGGTACTGCGTGTATTTTTTTTCGCCTAGGGATCAAAAGAGATTTGCCCTTCTCCATTTTAGCATAAGAATTCAAATAGTATAAAGGATCAACATGATTATTTGGTACATAGTATTTCCCATTCCAGGTCAGACCAGTAGTGATCTTGCTCTGGTAACCTGCCTCTAGCAGGGGCTGGTGAGTAGATGCTTATGGGGAAGGGGTTATCTTCCCAAATTTTTGTCTCTTGGGCAATTAGACAAGCTTTTGGGGGTGAACATTTTTATTTCCCTACAGATAATTACATTGTCCCAAAGCATAATTTTCCTTTGTCATCAGTTTGTTAGCCTGCTCTTAGTGGAGCTGGCTGTTGTTCTCCTGTAGCCATCCCAGAACCCTTTAAAGTATCTCTGAACTCTGAGATCCCATAACGTCATGTTGAAGTGGACAGCACAGATTAATTATACAGGTTGTGTGTAAATTTCATTTGGCCCTTAGCAGGCAGCATGTCAGGATCTCCCTTTTTCCTCCATAGCCTTCCATCATTTGCCTTCCCACTTCTTTTGTTTGATCCCAAATGTAGATTTGTGTGCCTTAAAAATTGGATCCAACTTATATACTATCTAAACATGTTGGTACACAGTCTAGCAGGGTATTCAGTGTACACCTGCACTGTATGTCCCACTGCACAAATGGGATCTGGAGAAATCCTTGTATCCTTCTGTCTTTTTTATAAATATTCCAGCGCTCCCAACCCCCACAGGCACAGAGTCTTCTCTGAGGGTATTTGTCTGCCCAAGTCGCCACAATTTTGTAATAGATTATTTTTAGTTAGTTAAAATAAGCCTTGGCGGTTATAATTAAAATAGATGATTATCATATTAACAAAATCCCTTCCAAGTTAATCCCCGTAGGTGTTCTCCAATCTTGCTGGCTGCTGTTTAATTAGGTCTTGAAATTCCTATTAGTAAGCGTTCCTGTGGTACGGTACTAGAGTCTCCGGTCAGTGACTGATGGAAGAGTCCAGACTAAACTGATCCATGGGACTGTGGTACTTTGGCTCAGCGCAACTTACGTTTTACTAGTAGGTAGAAAATATTTCAGAAGTTTTCTGCCACCTCACCAGAATGGCACTGATGGAAAATTGCATCATGAGTAGAAGACCTGTTCTGTGAACAATATGCAAAAATTCTCACTGGCTCAGCGAGGCAATTTTTCCTCTTTGCCTCCTTCCCTTCCTCCCCCCTCCTTTTTTGTAAGGGAAACTTCACAAATCATTTAAAGGTTAAGTGGGGAGCGAACAGGGCACGGTTGGATCAATAGCAGTTTACGTATGAACTGTTGCTTCTGAACTATGGAGCTCTTGGTTACCAACCGTTTCCCTGCCAGCTCAGACTAAAGGTATGTCTGAACCATGTCAGCATGTCCGTGCCGGCAAACCCTCGTAGCATAGATGCAGCCTACACCGGACAGAAGGCTTTTCTTGTGGGTGTAGAAACACCAGTTCCATGAATGTAGTTAGCGATGTCCTCTTCCACTGACGTATCTGTGTCCACCAGGGATGGGCAAGGGGGATTGGCATAGCTGTGTCAGTCAGGGGCTGGCTTTTTTCACACCCCTGACCAAGGTACCTTTGCTGACGCAACTTTTCAATGTAGATCAGGCCTACCTCCCAGACTTTAGCCGTTGTTCTGGTGGGATAGATATCCGTGCCTAGTGCACTGGCATGAATGTGGGAGAGCTCACCCTGTCTATTGTCAAGGAAATTCATGAACACTTCCCTCGTGTGCAATGAAAGGGCTGAAAGACTCACTCAGTGACTCATATTATTAACTTGGATTACTGTGGTGCCTAGTTATGGATCAGGACCCCATATGTAGGGACAATAAAACAACAAAAAGACAGGCCCTGCCTCAACAGGGCTTCGTCGCAGGATTTCTTCCTCCAGCGTTAACCAAAGTGCATAATTCCCAGGTATCAATGTGAATGCATCTCTTGTGCCTCAGAACACCTCAGCAATTCCTCCTCATAAGTCAGGCTGACAGCACCCAGTTGGGACTGATAGCTTGGTGTGACTGATGTGCCCTTTGCTCCTCCCTGACAGATTGCTAGCGCTGTTGGAATTTGCTGAAGAAAAAATGAAAACAAACTACGTCTTTATTTGCTTCAGAAAAAGCAGAGAAGATAGAGGTGAGAACTTTCGCCTCTGTGGTTTTTTTTCCTCCCTCGGAATAGACTGAAGCAGCAGCTGCTCTACGAAGTACTGTCATCTGCAGGGCTTCACCAGGCCACTTCCGCCAGTAGGAAGTTTCCTGTTGTGATCGATCTCTGCACAACAAGCACTGTCATAATTAGCTCTCTTGCAAATTACTTGCCCAGTAGGAAATTATTTCTGTTGACTTATTTGAATGCCTGATTATTTCTTGTAAAGAAGGGATATTGGATTTCTCTGTGGCTGGAAGTCCATTGTAACTTGCATCAGTAGGAATTGAGCTGTCAGACCATAAGGCTGCCACGCAGAAAAGTGCCCTTTCCCTACTACTTCAGTAGCAATGCAGGATCGCTAATATCTTTAGTCAAGGCTCATTTAATGTTTCCTCCCAGCAAGAAATGAAACTGCCAGATTCACGTGATTTGCAGTGGGGTGGCTGTCCTACCCCATGGGGGAACTAAAGCACTTTTAGTGATGGTTGTGCCTCGCTCTGTGCCCTGGTGTTGATCCCTTTCATTGTTTTAGTGGATGTTTGACCAGTTGATCTCCCAGCACTTCTGTTCTCTTCCAGACCTGTGGGTAATACTTATCCTGCCTGTAGGTACTCATGACTTAAGGGGGATATGCTAGTATCTAAAGATAGATGTATTGGATAGGTGATTAGAACAAGGAAGCCTGGGGGGATTTATGGCAAAGCACAAGGTTATGAATAAGCCAGTATTGAACCAGACATGAGTGAGTGACTATCTAGTAATCAACCAGCTTTGTGATAGTAGGAGTAATTAATAGATGCAACAAAATTCTTCTTACAAGTCCAATATTAATCCTCTGCTTTTCAAAAAAGGATTATTCTATATGTCTTCATGCATCACTGTTTAATCTTCAGATTGGTAGGAGCTTCTCACTTGCACTAAACACAGGAAAATATTTTTTAAAAATAGGTTAGCTGAACAGTGTCTTTTTGGAAGTGAGGAATTTTTGTTCTCGTGAATAGAAAGCTGGCAGCACACTTGAGTTACCCACTGTGGAGACCAGTAATAGCTGGTTTCTGGGAGATGCAGTGAAATTTCTTACCTGGTCCTGAAACAATTAACTGTCAGTGTTCAAACCCTTTCGTCCTCGTGTGATCTCATGTGATCTGCAGCTCACATTCCAGTTGCTAAATACTTCAGTACAGAGAACAGATCTGCCACAATGAGTCTTCCTCTTTTTAAAGTCCTGTGGCACAGTTAAACTGAGTGAGCCCACACGGAGGTTTTAGAATGTCTAATTGTTACTGGTAGGTTAGTTAAGGAGTACTTGGGAGTCACCCCGGTATAGATACCAGAGGAACACTGCTGTGGTTTCTTAGTAACAAGTGTATCCATTGTACCCAATTATCTGCCTTTGTTTGTCCATAACTTGTCAAAATACGGGTTTCTGGGCTAACCCCACTCTGCCTGAGTTGTATGAATGATGCCTTGGTGGCAAAATCTGCACAGTGCGGTAAGACAGCAAGCTGCTTGGCTGGAAGAATGTCCCAAACCATGGTAAATAATCCCTGTAATTGTGGCATTGCCAGTAAGTTCCAGTTGGCAGCCATCAGTGCTTCAAGTGACCTAAAAAAGTGGGGTCAGTCATCACCCCCACATCTGCCTGTCCCCCGGCCCAGCAATTAATTCTGCCCCTAAAATCAATCCTGTTCTCTCCCCCCCCCTCCCCCCACTCGCCACATCAGTTCTGCCTCCTCCAGCCTCACTGCTGCAGCTCCAGGGGGTCCCCACTTTCTTTCCCAGGCCTGGGGTGGCTGCAGCAGGGTCCTCTCTCCTTCTTTCCAGGGAAGGGGGAGGAACATCTTCTTGCTTGCGCATAAGGGAGCGGAGATGCTGGGCACTTCCTTGTTCCTCTGGCTGCCATCATTAGTTGGTCCTTAACTGTAACAGAGTGAGTGTGACCTTCATCTGGGCCCAAAGGATTTCATCCCATTAAGTGTGTGTCAAATGCCCTGTGTCCTCACATCCCTGCAAGAATGCTCTTGGCTGGTTAAGCTTATTTTTATGTAATCCTGTGACACTCACAGTTCACGCCATTGCTTCCCATCTCAAATTTGCATCTGCCAGGGAAGATGTATTCAGACTTCCAATTAACAGTCTGGTCTACAAATAATATTGTACCTAGTGGTGTGGAGTGACTCCACAATAGCGTCTTCCAGGCAGCTGGAAGAAGCAAATGACTACCTAAACTTGTTAGACACAAGTTGGGTGAGGTAACACAAGCTGATCCAATAAAATATATTACCTCACCCACCTTGTCTCTCTCATACCCTGGGACCAACACAACACTGCACACCTGAATTTGTTAGCAATAAATTTGTGGCTTACGAAGACCACAGCGAATGTTGGGAGGCTTGTCCTTGTTACATATTATGTGAGATAAAATGATCAGGGAATGACCCATTGCCCCCTCTGCAGAGGCTAAAAGGATTTCTTTTAGTTTGTTGTACAACTCCCACTGCTTTCGTAGGTGATGTAGGAAGATTTCACTGTGTTAGGGTGTATAGTACACTTTAGAGTCTACCAATAGATGTAGGATGGGCTTGTGTCTAAGAGCGCTGGACTTGGAGCTCTGGGGAATTTGTGACTGCCACAGAATCCTTGTACCCTTGAGCAAGTCACTTAATCTTCCCGGGCCTCGCTTGCCCATCTGTAAATATTTCTCTCTGCCTCCCTGGGAAGTAGGGGCTAGTTCATTGTGAGGTGCTACAGTGATATTACCACCTTCCTATTTGGTACACAAATTTTCTGTAACTGTGTTGCATTGGCACCTAGAGTACCTGGTCCGGATCGTGGCCTTGTTGTGCTAGGCACCGTACACTCCGTCCCTGCTCCAATGAGCTCTAGATACCCAAAAGAGTGGAGGAAGCAGGGAGAGGGAAATGGAGATACAGCATAAAGAACAGACGAGATACAGGTGAAGATAAAGAGACTTAGGGAAAGGACAAGGCAACCATGAATCTTTGAATTTAAAAGGTCAGCCCACCGAAAAATTCCTTTTTTGGTGAGCAGTGCAGCCCTGAAAATGTGGAGTTAGTCTATATGCATGTTGATTCCCCACCTGGGCTTTGTGCTGCGGAATACAGCTAAAAAGGTGTTTCGTTCCTAAGGTTAACGGTTTCTCTCTCTTTCTCCCCTTGGGTAGCTCCACTTCTGAAGACATTCAGCTTCTTGGGCTTTGAGATTGTGAGGCCTGGCCACCCCTGCGTTCCATCGCGACCCGACGTGATGTTCATGGTGTACTCTCTGGATCAGAACTCTTCCTCTGATGAAGAATAGCCCCTGTGGAGTACGTCAGCGTGACCTGAAGATGCTTTTGAGGGGAGAAGGGGTTAAATCTCCTTTCATGCGGAAAGGGAAAACAAGCTTCTGTTGGACTGAAACTGCATTTCTCATTGTTAGATTGGCCTGTATATCCTCAGAGTTGACTTTTCATTGAAATGTGTTACATAGAGAACTATATCTATCTATCTATAGATATAGATATATATACATACGTACACACACGCGTGCGCGCGTAATCTCCAAATAGTAAATGGAAGATGTTTATGAACTGGCATAGAAGCTCTTTAAATACAGCGGTGTGGTATACTTGTTAGCCTAGCAGTGCCTCGTGCTTGGGCTGTGAATGGAAGCCTGGCATGCTAGGGAGAACACGGTGGCTAGAAGCAGTATCAATTTCTTGACTTTTTAAATCAGTATTGGGTTTTTTTTCCTGATCACCTGATGTGTGGCACACATTTTAAAGACTTGTCTATTTTTATGTTCACTCAGACTCTTAAATGTAAGGCATGTTTTGGGTGTAGACACACAGAAGGGATGTGCTTGAGTTAACTCTTAATGACACTACATGTAAAACCCTATACGTTTCTGCACTGGTAACCAATGCTATATACAGCTTACCCCTCTTTAGAAAAAGCTGCTTGCTCTTCCAGCTTTGGTTTAAACAGTCTTACTCTGCACTATGGCAGCATTCAGCAAAGGGGCATTCAGGTTAACTTTACCCAGCTGGTGCTTTATTTTAGAAGGAGAAGAGCCTTTGCCTAGGCCTCTGGCAGTGCTGCAGTGGTCCTCTCCTTACATTGAATAAAAGGAGCATTGGGGCACTGCCTCTGGTTCAGGTGAGCTGTTCTTTGGCTGCTCGTGTGTTAGTTGTGTGGAGCGGTTGGGAGTCCTTAGGAAAGGTATGAGCTATCCTGGTCTGAATGTGGGTCACTGGCTTTAAAGTCTCTGGTGAGACTGGTTAAGGAAGCTTTAGTTTTTAATTAATCACTTCCTTCATGATCTTCCTCATCTCAAAGCAGAGGTCTGTGCCTCTGTTACTAGCTCCAGAGAGGCCCTTGGAGACTTCAGGCACTGCTAACACAGGCTCTGTATCAAATACCAAAGGGAGCAGAATGCAGCGCAGCAGGACCACGATGGTGAAGGAGACTCCATCTGTACTGCCTTCCTCCTCTCAGATCGATTCTGCAATTCTCCCCACCTGTGACTGTCATTGGGGACTGGATGGGATGGGAGGAGGGTGGAACTGCTGGCTGTAGTTTGTCTGTCTCTCTCCACCACTTCTAATGTTGGAGAAGAGAGTTAAGCTCTTCTGTTGATGCCATTTGGTTTTAATCTGATTGGCTTTCTTTGACTGCTACATGAGAAATATATATTTATAAATCCTCCATTTGGGATGTATTGTGAGCTCTCTTGCTGACCTGGCTGCCTTATCCATTGCATTGTCCTTGTATGCTTTGTTCTGATTTCATGTTTATGTGGAGGATGTTGTCTGAAAGCTGAAGCCATTCCATAGACTTTCATAGTCACTGTTTATTGGGGGGAGGACGGGGAGGGGTGTTGGGTCACATGTTGTTAGTGTGCGAATAAATGATTTTAAAGTTGGCGTCTGTCTCCCTCATTCCCCTCCCCCCCCAAGATGGAAGTGTTTGGATGCTGGCTTGGATGTCCAAGCCTTCCATGGCCGGGTGTGGGTTGTCTGAGTTTCGGTATTGACAAGGGATAGGGGATACTTCCACATCTCTCTCTCGTGTAGCCGGGCCAGGTTTTCCCAGGGCTGAGCTGAGTGTGAGACTTTGAAAGGCATTTAACCATCATCCTCGAATCTATATTTTACAGTAAAATTATTCTATTATTTAGTCTGCTCTTATGAGACTTTCTTCCAGGGCTGCTTACAAAGCTGTGGAATGGTCCCATCAGGAAAGTGGTAGGAGCTGTAAAACTAAACTCACTGAAATGTACTGAAGGGACCTACCCTGCACTGTCCCTGTTGAGACTTGACCGGCTGATCTCCTGGATGAGCAGGTAGAGCAGTTTAATGTGTAGTGGAATTCCACGCTGTATTAACTCGCACACCCAACAATGTATTTTGTCTTGCAGAGTTTCTTGAGTAATGAGGAAATTGCAGATTTCTCTCCAAAACCTAAAATTCTCCACTGTTAAAAGTATCTTACATTTATTCATATAGCATGAAATGTGGCAGCTTTTAAAACCTTGTTGTTTTTTTCTGCTACTTAAATGGTTTTCTCTGGATCTTGATAAAATTGCTTGGTAACTTCCTGTGTAAAGTTATATTGTGATGGATGGGTGTCACCCAACAATTTAATTGTAAGTAGGTGTGAATAGTGTAGCATCCAAATTTGGAGCAGTAAGCAGTGATGTTTGGCCATGTGTGATTGTTCTAATATCACCTTCAAAGAGCTGGAAGATAAACTGCACCTTAAGGCCTTGTCTACTCTAACGAATTTTGTCGACAAAAGCTGACAATCAAAAATCGGTATAATTATGTTGTTTGTGCATGTTCACACAACCTTCCTTTTTGTCAGCAGAGCGCGTTCATAGTTGGTGTTCTAGCATTGACAGTGAGAGTAGTGCATTGTGGGTAGCTATCCCACTGTGCTACTCGCCACCTTCTGCAGCTAGGAGTTGTTGGAAGGCGGAGTGGATCACAGTGTGTCATGGGTTTTGACTCTGTCCCATGATTCAGTTCTTTCCGTCCCAGCATTCCATGGGCTTCCGACAGAGTGTTGCGGCATATTTCAATGTGCCCCTGTTTACTGTGCACACACCATCTCTGTGTGAAAAGATGGATCCCGCGCTGCTGTCTACTGTTGTGGTCACTGTTATCAACACATCACGGATGGTCATGCAGTATATAATGAGCTCTGAATCTGAACAGGAATCAGAGTTGCCTGACCTGCTGTGTGCCATGGAAAGAAACAACACTAGATTACTTTTAGCATTCACTGAGCAGTTGCATACGGTGAGCCGTCGCTTTTGGCTTGAGAAACTAGCACTGAGTGGTGGGATTGCATCATTATGCAGGTCTGGGATGATGAGCAGTGGCTGTAGAACTTTGGGATACAGAAAGCCACCTTCCAGGAACTGTGTGCAGAGCAAGGACGCCAAAATGACAGCTGCCCTCTTGGTGAAGAAGCATGTGGCGATCACTGTGTGGAAGATGGCGAATCCGGACTGCGACCGGTCAGTTACAAATCAGTTTGGAGTTGAGAAGTTGACCATTGGGGGGGCTGCATTAACGCAAGTGTGCAGAGCCATTAATCACATCCTGCTATGAAGGACAGTGACTCTTGGCAATGTGCATGAGATGGTGAATGGCTTTGTGGCAGTGGGATTCCCTAACTGCAGAGGAGTGATAGATTGCACGTGTATTCCAATTTTGGCCCCAGACCATCTTGTGATGGAGTATATCAATAGAAGGGGGTATTTCTTTATGGTATTGCAGGTGCTTGTGGATCACTGTAGCCATTTCACTGACCTCAGTGTGGTGTGGTCCAGAAAAGTGCATGACGCATGCATCTTCAGGAGCACTGGCCTATACAGAAAGCTCCAAGCAGGGACTTTCTTTCCAGACCAGAAGATTCCAGTGGGGGATGTTGAGAAGCCCATAGTGATCCTGGCATATCCCTTAATCCCATGGCTCATGAAGTCTTACACACGAAACATGGATAGCAGCAAGGAGCACTTCAACAATAGGCTGAGTAGGTGCAGATGACCAGATAATGTGCCTTTGGCAGATTAAAAGCACACTGGCGCTGCCTTTATGGCAAGTTAGACCTAAATGAGGAAAATATTCCTATGGTCATAGCAGCCAGGTGTGTGCTCCACAATATTTGTGAGGCTAAGGGTGAAAAGTTTCCCCCAGGGTGGAGCATGGAGGCAGATATGAGGGCTATTTGAGGGGCACAATGGGGGACTATTTGAATCAGGGAGGCTTTGAGGCAGCATTTTGACAATGAGCATCAGTCATGTCTTTCTATACAGCACTCTGCCATGCTTTAACTTGCCACCTTGCATAAAAATTGTGATTCCTGACTAGAATTGTAGTCGTCAAATGATCCATTATGTATGTACCATGGAGCTGAGTAGCTGCATAGGTAAGTTGACTGGGAAGGAGGACTCAGTAGTAGAATCCAGGGGAGGAGAGGTAGAGTAGTGGAGACCTCCCATTCTCACAGCAGTCGGGAGATGTGTGGGACGTTGGAAGGAAGAACACACTCTTCCCCAGTAACTGGTAGGAGTTTGACCTTTACCATACATACTAGCCAGAGGCTGAGGTAAAACATGGAGCTGCTAAGCAGGTTCTTGAAGGACTCCTTTCACACAACAGTGGTAGAAGACTTGATTTGGGGATTGCTCCTGGACAGTCCCACAGACCAAATCTTTTATCCGTCTTCTGCTTACTCCTTTGGCAAAGGTACCTAATAAAATGCCCACATCCTAGGGGAAATGGGTGTGTGTAATGGGCTAAACTAGAAAAGTCCAGTGGAAATTAGGGGATGTAGAGGGGGAGAAAACATGAGGAGGTAGAGAACACACCATGGGGAGATGAAGACAACAAAGGAAAAGATTTATTAGAGGGAAGAAAAAACAGAAAAACACCAGTGAGGGTAAGCTGGAGTCTTATTCCTTTGCATTGGGGTGGGGAGAACAGGCTGCAGGCATTCACCCTGATCAGTAGGGTTTAATCCTCAGGTTAGTGCCAATTCAGTACATTCTTTTTCCAGCTTTCAGGCCAAGAGCACTAATGGTTCTCTGTAGCCTGGGCGCAGCTTGGGCTCAATGGGCCTTATTTCTAAGCTGCTATCAAACCATGATCCGGGTGGTAGAGGCTGCAGGGTGGCTTCCCCAACCTTTGTATTGTTACAGTTCACTAGGAACTGGCTGGAAACCAAGAGCTTTAAATGTGTTGGGCTAATGGCTGAAATGCTTGGCTAAAAGCCATGGACTGAGGGCGCACCTGATGCAGGGAATATTGGGGTAGTGGTTCCTCCTCATGGTCAGAAAGTGAGGGGTGGCGTTGATTGAGCATTCAGTGGGGGGAAATTTTCCCTCTCATTTAAAAAATAAAGGGGGGGGGGGAGTTGACTTTGTCCTGACACTAGTCTTTAGAGGATCAGTGCATGGCCCTGTTTGGGAGGAAATGACTGACAGCATATTAGGAGTGTTTGCAGAAATTGCAGCCATGTGTTTTTGGAGCTTAGCAAAGTAAAGGAGTCTTTCTAAGGAATGATGCGATACAAAGGGGAGCTCCTTTACCTGTGTATTTAGCTACTGCATCCTCTGAATCGTTACAAACCAGCTGTGGGGAGCACTTCAGCTCATGCAGCTAAACTCCAGCTTAAACCCCTGCCGTAGGAGGAAAATGAGATTGTGTTGGGCTGAGCTCTAGAGGAGCTTGCCCCCTCTGGCCTGAGATGTGCAGGCAGAATGGTGCAGGTTTCATAACTCCTACTCCAATCCTGCATCCTTCCTAGCATTCGGTGTGGTTGTATCAAGCCTGGAGCGAGCTGCTGGGGCTTTATTCCTTCATGCCACAGCCCTGGTCAAGACAAGCAACATGGAATTCATACACTATCTAAGAACCTTACACCTAAAGCAGGTTTTTTGGACAAATTAAGGAGCAACTTTGTCCCCTTGTGCATATGTATTACCATGTTGTATGTAAGGAAAGGGTCATATACTAGCTCCTAAATATAGTCTTTCTACAAGCTGGAGATAAACACAAAGCAGCTTGTAACTTGTTACGCTTAGTGAATCAGCATGACAGTGAGAAAAGGGTAGGTTAACATCTGTTTCTAGGGTAAGGAGCCTCACCCCTGCTGGCTGCTATTGGGTTGGAGTGTTGGAACATAAATAGCAAGAACTTCTCACCTGAGTGAGTGTCAGGCACTTGGTCTGTATCTAGCAATGCAGCCCTTCCAAACAGGGCCGGCTCCAGCATTTCTGCCGCCTGAAGTGCCAAAAAAAAAAAAAAAAAAAAAAGCCGCGAGCGGCGGCGGCAGGTCCTTCACTCATACTGGGAGTGAGGGACCTGGCCCCCCCCCCCCCCCAAATTGCTGCAGGTGCCGCCCTTCTCTCTTGGCTGCCCCAAGCACCTGCTTGTTAAGCTGGTGCCTGGAGCCGGCCCTGCTTCCAAAGGTGCATTTCATGGTAGGAGGCACTTCATAAAGCTAGCTTAGCTGTTCACCTAGGCTCTGCATAGCACAGCCTTTCCTACAATGCAGGCCCCTTAACTAGGCCAGTAACGTAGCTGTGAATTTAGATGACCTGTATGAAAGGGAGTTTAGTGCTGCTGGTTTTCAAAAACTGGCGGTAGGGTAGCTTTATAGATAACTTATACCCCTGGGACTGGCCTGTCTTACACACTACTGGAAGACTGCAGCAGGAGCTCCCTCTCCTATGAAGGGTAGAAGCTTCCTGCCTTCACCTTTCCAATTTAAATTAAAGCTAAATTTGACCAAATCCTAATTGCATTTACAGTGACAATCTATGGAGCAGCTACAGCCAAGTAAAAGGGTCTGTGCTTGGTGTAGTCTCCCATGCTGCACGCCATCTTCGGCTGCTGCCTAACTCCATAAAGTGCTTGTGCTTAACAGTGAGGTGTCTTCCACTGTCCACCATGCTATAGAGTTGGCTGGAGCTTCACTCCTCCTTGGCCCATGTGCACTGATGCTAGACTCTGTGGAATACAGCTACAGGCACTCAGACCTCTCGACTCAAAATCTGTCAGCTTTCTGAGAACAAAACCCGGCCCGAGAGTGTCGCTGCAATACACCATGGCTCACCACTGTCCAGTCAAAACAGGCTTTCATGAGAACCACCTCATGACTTTCTAACCGCAGGCTAGTTCTATAGCTGCAGGGCTGTTTAAAGAGGTCATAGGTATATTTTTACAATGCAGAAACACATCTCTCCATACTCCCCTTTTCATATACAAAAACAGCTGGCCTGTGTCCACTTCAGCTTCCAACACCCAGAAATCTCACACTCAGCCCGGGCTAGGGCTTGGCTGGAGTAAGGGGGTTGGCACTGGTATAAATGACTACAGTGAGAGCAGTCCCTAAGGGAGAGAGACTGCAAGAGGGTGATTGCCCTGGTGACTTACATGGGTGAGTGTAACCAGTTCAGGGGTTGTACATTAGTGCAAAAATCCCAAAGCAAAGCCATAGGCCGAGCGTAGATGTGAAGCGGAGGGACAGGCTGGAGAATCTGAGTCTGAAAGGTGAAAGCTTTGGGAAGTTGTTAGCAAATGCAAACAAGGTTGCATAAAACTTTCTACTTTAACCTTCTGTGTGACTTCTCCCCTTAAAGGGGACCTGTAAAAGCAAATAAAGTCTACACTGTGCACCTTACAACCGCACAGCTGTGCTGCTGCAGCTGCGCCAGTGCAGGGTGAGCTAGATGGCTGCTCTTTACTGTGGGGAGAGAGCTCTCCAGGTGACAAAATAAAACCACTTCCACCCCGGGGCAGGGCTGGGCGAGCCAGTGTCTCTGCTCCCACCGGCTGACAAGTGATTGGGTTAAAAGGGGGTCAGCAAAAAAAAAAAAAAACCCTCAAGTGTTCAATGGTGGAACTAACAATCCCTTCCTTTCTATTCCCCAGGGTGCACTTGAAGTGCATCAAGGTTGGGGGTTGGGGGGGCTAGGAGACTTAGGCACCCATTTCCTGCTCAGTGGTGATTGGAGTTAGGCCTCCAAACCCTGTGAGCCCCTTGCTGTTTTTTCTAGGGCGTATAAAATTCACACTCTGCTTGTTCAAGTGACAAGACAGCAGGGACGACTGACTGCTAGAGTTACAGGGGACTAGCACAGGTGAGAAAAGTATTTTCCTTCCCTCTCTGTGCTCGTTGCTGGGGCTGGAGGAGTTTTTTTTCTCCCCTTACCAGGTATTGCTTGTGCACCAGTCATGCTGGTAGCCAAAGTCCTGGCAAAACTCTGCAGTGGCAGGTCTGCGGAACCTCCTGGGCCCCTATTGGCCACAATCATATCTGGAGGAGTCTGGTCTCCAGATCATCTCCCAGCACCACCACACTCCACGAGGTCAGGGTGGAGGCTCTAGTCCCTCTGCTATCTCCCAAAAGGCTCTATGCCTCCAAGCAGAAAAGACTGAGTATAGATGCAAGCCTGCCTGTGTTACCTTTCACCTGTCTCACTGCAACCAGCAGCTATTCCAGGGGATCCCAGACAGCTGAAAGGCAGAGCAGGGCCACTACAGCCCCTTGGTGGGGCTTGAAATGCTTTAAACTCCCCATTAAAATCCCCCCTATGCCTTGGGCTATTTGGGCTCCTTGTGAAGCATGCAGTGCAAGTGAGGCTCACTCTTTTCAGGGAAGACTGTTTTTCTAGAGAGGGTGACTGTGGCTCACAGAGCAAGAGAGCTTCAGGCCCTAGTGACTGATCCACCATGCACCTGGCTTTATGAGGCCTCCACTGAGAAGTCTGAGAGTGTGTTAGTTCCACTTCTGTGAGCCTGTCAGCATCCTGGCAGCACTTCCCCTGCCTGTGCCAGAGGGGCTGTTTGGTGTCAGCACAGTGTTGTGAGCGAGCTCCAATCTGGGGGCGCAGCGCTGCTCCTAAGGGGGTGTGTGTATGGATTGAGCTAGCGAGGGAGAAAGTAGACCCTGAGCTGACCTGGGCCAGGAGGATATCTCACTTCCCCTTGGCCCTAGCATGGCTCCTCCAGGGTCTGGCCATGGAAGAGCTAAGGGAGTTGTGCCTGACTAGCACTGAGGGACATCAGGCACCAGACTGAGACTCCTGCAAGGTGGGAACTTCAGAGAAGTGGCCTGTCCAGTGGGAAACCTCCCTTTGCAGAGTCCTTCACCTCATCAACGCATCACAGGGAGGTGGACTGGGCCAGCAGTGTCAGGTCCGGAAGCTGCAGGGAAGGCAGTCCTGGGCACGGGGCAAGCCCAGCTGATCAGTTCCTGAGACAGCATGAGAAGCCACTCCCAAAAGAAAACTACACGTGTGCAGAAGTTGAGGGCCGCGTGGCTGCAGTTAGTGTGTGTGCAGGAACAGGACTGCTTGTCCTAGCCCGTAACAACTGCCAGGAAAACAGGAGCTCATGGACCCCAGTATGGCTTTAATTCACCTCCCACTGCTCAAACGAAGGTGCTTATTGCAACAGACCTTCATCTTCTACTGCCTCTTCCTCTGCTGCGGCTTGTGTCCTTCTCCTCACACCCCAGGCTTGCTCGGGATTGCCTGAGCTTCCCTCGGGTTGTGTCATGGTGGAGTTCTTGCGTAGGCAGTACATGAGCGGGTAAGGAACAACAGTAGGGTTACCATAAGTCCGTTTTTTCCCGGACATGTCCGGCTTTTCGGCAATCAAACCCCCGTCCGGGGGGAATTGCCAAAAAGCCGAACATGTCCGGGAAAATGCCGGCTGGGCACTTCCCCTCCCATGGCGGCTCTGCTCCTCCCCTGACTCTTCGGCTCTGTTTAAGAGCCGAGCGCTACAGGCTTTGGGCAGCCCCCATACCTCCGGACCCTGCGCCGCCGGAGCCCGGGAGGGGAAGTGCCCGGCTGGGGGCGCAGGGTCCGGAGGCACAGGGGTTGCCCAAAGCCCAAGCGCTACCGGCTTCACGGTTTGCCAGGCAGCCTCCAGACCCTGCGCCCCCGGCTGGGCGCTTCCCCTCCCGGGCTACAGCTGCGCTGGCGAAGTGCCGGCCGGGGGCGCAGGGTAGCAGCCCTTTTCACGTGGCTGGGAGTGGGAGGGAGGAGGGGGCGGAGTTAGGGTGGGGTGGGGTGGGGAAGGGGCGGAGCTGGGGTGGGAAATGGGTGGGGCCAGGGCCCCGTGGAGGGTCCTCTTTTTTTATTTGTTCAATATGGTAACCCTAAACAACGGCAGCCAAACTTTGGGCACCTAAAGCTCCATGATGAAAGCCCAGGTCCACGATCATTCCAAACAGTCCTGGCTATAAGATCTGTGGAGTGGAGTCCTGAATCCAGCTGCTCCTCACCCACCTTGTGCAGCAGCTCAGGAGGGGCTATGAAAAGTGCTGACTGGGTTCAGCTGTGATAGTCCCAGCTGGGAAGTGGTGGCGTGCATGAGGGGCTTGCTTTCTGCATGTATTTCTCTGTGTGCTGAGCCTAACCCCTCGGAAGGGAGCGGGTGGTGTGTGTCTATTTAATGGCACTCGCTCTACCACTGCAGTGGGCATTAGATGCTAACACCGTGCTGTACCTGGTGCACATCTAGTTGTCTGCACCTGTAGCTGTGGCCAGGTGCTCTGGGGGGAGAGGCTGGCACAACCCTACGGCCCCCACGGGGGTGTGAGCAGCAAAGATCCAGGAATAAAATGCAGCGGCGGAGTTAACCCACAATAACTGACTTCCAGTGTCTGCCCCTGGCCTCCTCCCCCAGCGCCCCAGGGGAGCGGAAACGGATGGGAGGCTGCATTGACAGAGCCATGCTGCCAGCCTGCCAGGATGGTCCCTCCTGGACCCCAGGAAGTGGTACCTCCAGCTAGCCAGCAAGGGGGGGAGGGCAGGGTGCACAGGCACAGCACCAAGGGGGTGGGCGGGCGCAGAAGCTCAGGGAATACTGCCAAGGGGGCAGTGTTGGGGAGCCCTGAGGAGAACATGCAGAATGAGGCCGCTAGTCCCCTGGCAGAGGCTCACTGGCAGGCCAGGTGAGGTGGCTCCGCCCTCACCCTCTGTGTCGGGCTGTGAGGAAACCGTTCTTGGGTGCCAGTTGCTCTTCTCCCCGTCCGCTGGCTCGGCACAGCAGTGCGGTGGGTGAGTGCAGTGTGGGGGCTGGGCAGGAACATCCCTGGACTGCTCTGACCAGGCCAGTGCTCCCACTGCTGCCCAGTGTGGCCAACTGGCCAGTTTTTCTACTGCCTTGCTGGCTGCAACATTCCCTTTGTCCCCACCTGTAAGCCAGGTGCCTGCATGGGGGGGAGCTTACCCACCCCCAACTCCAGCAGGGCAGGGCAGGGCCTGGATGCCCCCATGAAGTACGGCATAAGCGCTGGCCCTCCCTCCCACTGCTGCAATGGCACCAGCTGAACCTGAGTGAGAAGCACAGAGGGCGCCCGGGGCTGTGCGCCACGGACGGACTTAGGCGAGTGGGCAAGCGGCTGGCCTCAGCCCGTTACACAACGCTAGGTAAGCGCCTTAATTACTCCACGGGGTGGCTCAGGAGCAGACAGCGGTAGCACTTTGACCGGATTGCAGCCCACTAAGCCTTGCTGCAGATGTCATCAAACCCTCTTAACCTTTGCACTCCTGTGTGGCGGAGTCCTGCTTGTGCTCCAGGTCAGTGGGGGCTGACCAGCATGTTGGGCCGTGGGCCGGCTCGTCACTGAGCAGTGCCACGGGGCCCTGGCTAGCACCCGGCATCACTGACTGGGTAGGAGGCAGAGCCCACATGTGTTACAGGCCCATGCACCGAGCATCTTGCTCAGGCAGCACTCACCCTACCGCATGGTGGGGGAGGGAGCCTAGAGACACAGGGAAAAGAGTGGCATGGGGCGGGGGATCTGAACTGGAGCACAAACCAAGCGGCCCAGGGCAGGTCTGTGCATCCTCCACCTCCTCCTGCCCTCATGTGTTAGTGCCCAACACCTGGCAAAGCATGAGGGTGGAGGATGGGCCGGCGGGGCTCCCAGGTCAGGGCTGCAATGGGACCTGGGCACATGAGCACTGCGAGATGCCTGGGGCAGATGCCAGGGCAGTTGCTCAACTTACATCACAGCTACGGTTTCTCTCCGAGCCTGCCCTGCCAACCCTCTCCATGCTCACACCACAGGGAACAATTCTGCTGCTGACACCTGCGCCGGGATGGGGTGGGGGGTGCACTCTACACGGCTCCCAGCACCTGGGATTTATTTGTGTCCCGAAAGCCCCCAGGGACTGACTCAGCGACCTGAGGGTAGATGGACCATTTTGCCAGGCCCTTTCCAGCCCAGCCCCACGGCCAGGTGCCCGCACTGGAGTGCACCAGGCTGGGCCACAGGCCATGCGGCAGAGGCGGGAGGTAGCTAGAGCGAGGACACAGTGTCCATGAAGCAGCACAGTGCTAAGGGCAACCCCCAGCCCAGCGGCAAAGTGGGACAGGCCCCCTCCCTGCTCCATGGCACAGTTCATGTGTAGCCCCCCCCCCCCACACACACACACAGCAGTGCACCCGTGGCAGGCTCACAGCTGAAACTACACCCTGACGTAACATTCCAGGAGGCTTATGGGTGAAAAAGGATTTTGTTCTTTAGCTGCATGCACCCGCTCCCGAGGCCCCAGCCATCACAACACTGGCCCATCAGCCCAGAGCCAGCCCACACGCCCACCCCCCTCATCCGCCAGCATGCCAAGGAAGTGTGGGGAGCTTCAAAAGGTCAGCTTCGCTGGGCCCTATGCCGCCCCTGCTGCTCTAACTGCCCACATGCCCTACCTGCACTTCTGGTGTCCCCCACCCCAATTCTGACTGCTTGGGCCCGCAGCAGTTGAGCCCCATGGAGCAGGGCAAAGGGTCTGCACTGAGCCCCACGTAGCTCTGCCTTGTGGGGAAAGGTGCAGGGAAGAGACAGCTGCAGGTAGGGCCTGGCCCTGATGGTTCAGTTCATGGTAGGTGCAGGGACATAATGGATTCGGAGCTAACACTGGAAAACGCCACAGTTCACAGCTGCACAATTACCATACATGGCCCCTTGCATGAGCTGACGGGCCGGTCACACCGCTCAGCCAGTGTTTCGCTGCAGGCATTTACACAGGTAGCAGGTACACTTCAGTCTTGGTTGTTGAGGTTATTTTCTTTACACAGACTGGCTAGACCTGATTTTTTGTTTGTTTTGTTTTTTAAATTAAAGCTGAGATGCGGATGCAAATGCCATGATCAGACAAGCTGGGTGAGGTCAGAGCCTTTATTGGCCCAACTTCTGTGCGCGACAGGGTCTAGCCTCCGAGGGACACCGCTCACGTTCAGGTCGGGTAGCCGTAGTGCGCAAAAGCTTAGCTCTGTCCCCAGCAGAAGTCAGGCCAATAAATGCTGTTACCTCCCTCACCCATTTACCCACTCAGCCCTCGGCCATCTGGGACTACAGGGCTCCAGCACCAGCGCCCCCATGCTTGCGGGATGGCAGAACGCGCAGGGGTACACACAGACAGGGCATGTCGCTCTCATACGTCTAGCACCATGGTGCCGACCTCCAGTGGTCCCAACCCCACTGACACAGGCCCCCTTGGGCACCAACTGCTGCCTTAGTTTCTGTGAGCTGAAAGTCCTCCCAGTGTAACCCAGGAACATGGGCCCCTGGAGCAATTTAATGTTTTAGAAATGAAATGCCAAGCTAAGGGATCTGGGCAGCTGTTAGGGCAAGAATGTTGTGTGTTTGCCAAACTACACTCAATAAACCCTTGAACCTGGGCCAGATCAGCTGCTTCCAGTCCTACAATTTCAGCTGGGCTTCTAGTCTAAAACTCTGCAAAATTACCACCAGCTGGGGTTGGAGGGATGAGTAGCCAAACCTCTCACCCCACTTCAGTGGGAGGCCCAGCTATGCAGCAGGCTCATTACAGTCAGATACACAATTCCCATCACGGGTAGCTGTTAAAAAGATGCTATGTTCCAACCCAGAGGTGGCTGCATTTTGTGGTGCAGGGAGCAGTTCCTGTGTACAAGCATGTGGTTTATTTAGAGGCATTGCTACAACAGTCACCACCACGCTAACTATGCTTTATAGTCTCCTTGATTAAGGCAAGGGAAGGGCATGACTTGTCCCAACTGACAGACCTAAGATCTCCTGCCTCCCAGCTCTGTGCCTGTCTGTAAGCCCGTCCATGGGGATTGCTGGATGGAGGGGCCACTGCAGGCCAGCAGCATTTACCTGCAGGGGGATAGCTCGCATAATCCGCGAACACACCTTTGTGCATCCCCCAGCCTGGGCCTCTCCAGCCCCCCATCACCTGAAAACCCCTCTAACAGGCCAGTTGCAGCACTTGCCACAAGTTCCTCTCCTCCTACTCCATCCTGGAGCTCCTCACCCTAGCCTCCAGCCTCTCCACTCTCTAGTCCAGCCTCCTGCTCCTTGCCCTCTGTGGCAGGGGAGAGACTTGCTCATACACCCCCCTCCAAGATATTGCCCTCCCGGGCTCCTGTCGCTTCTGGTTCTCCTTGCTCTGCAAACTCTCCCCCCCCAGTTGCAGGCTCCTCATCTGCTCTCCTGGGGGGTCCTCTTCTCGCTGCAGCCTCTTCCCCCATCCAGTCCCACATCCCAGCCTGGTCCCATGTCCCCTCCTGGCTGCCTCGCCATCAGAATGTCCCAAGCTCACCTGCAGGTCTCTCCTACTCCCTATCCCGCTCTGTCATTGCCAGCACCCCCATGTGCCTTGTGCTCAGGCCCATATCGGGTGGGCGGCCTGCAGCACCCTCCCTCACTCCATGCAACTGGTGAAATCCAGCCCCTTCTGCCACAAGAGTCCAGCTTTCCTCCCAGTCCAGATGGGAAACATTCCAGCCTGCACCCTCTTCTCCAGCCTGTGTTACTGCAGCCTCCCCACCACCCCCAGGGCCTGCGCTTGGTACAAGGCAGAGCAGTCACCTCCCTGCCCCATTGATCTGATCACTTCACCCCTGTGCCTGGCTCCCTGCTCACACTTCATCATGCTCAGCTTCACAGCCCTACATACCCACTCCCAGACCCCTGTTCTGCCAGCACCACCAGCCCCTCCCCATTTCAGCTGCTTCACTCTGCCCAGTGACCCAGGTGCCTTCTTCTAGGCCCCCCCAGTCCATGGACCCTCCTCCCTAGTCATGCATGGCCACTCCCCTCTGCTCCTCAGATCCCTCCTGGAGCCCCTCGGCTTCTCCAGCCACCATAGAGACAATGTGGACATGCCCCCTCCCCTTACTGATAGCGATGGAGTGAAGGGAAGTACAGGATCCTCTGGTGATAAAAGCAGAGGGGAGCTGCCCCTGGCTTGGCTACACTGTGCCCACTCCGTGAGGGTAGAGGTTTAGCACTGGTCAGGTTCTGGGGCAGCCTTCAGACTTCTCAGATCCCTGAGCCCTGCTTTCTGTTCCTTTTGCTCCAGCCACATTCACAGCCCATTCTCCCAGCCAACACCCCTTCCATGCCCCAAGCCAAGGACACAGAACTAACAACTCAGCACATAAAGCTGCAACAAATGGGCCAATTCGAGCTGTACCCAGGGCCCTCCAAGCTTAGGCAGGTTTTGATCCCACTCCCCTGTCCATGTTCCAAACCTGCTGTAAGATCACTTTGCTTTAGGCATCTCTGCCCTGGCTCAGATCCAGCCCTGCTCTGCCTCTGCCAGGGAGCAGCTGAAGCCCTTGGGAATCCGTCCGTTCTTCTGGACTCACGTGGCCCAGCCCTTCTCTGCCACACTGGCCCCCCTTCCAGCTAGGCAGTAGGGTGCTCAAATGGAAGTTACAAGGGCAGCACGTTCTGCATCCATTCCCTCTGTCTCCTCCTGTTTCCCATGGCCTCTGCGTGGCCAAGACTGACACTGAGAGCGGAGTACCAGCCGGGGCCTGCATGTCCAGGACTCTCAGGCTCCTTTGCTGTTGCCTGAGAGCCTGCAGTGCTGTTTGTGTAGCTCTCACATGAACTGAGCTAGGAGGCCTTATCTTCACTATTCCAGCTCCACAGCCAGCTGAGAGCCTCCACTCACAGGACACCAGCTGTCACTTTCTCCATGGAGAGAGGACGAGGTTACTTTATGTGGATGCCTTTTCTCGAGAAGGGACCATCATGCAAAAGGCAGCTAAAATACCCCACTGAGCTTTAGGCTAAGGGCATGTCTACACAGGGACATCCAATGCAAATTAACTAAAGGTGTGAATTTGAAGTGGATTAGTTAAACCACATTAAATCCCTGATTGGATGCTACTATTCAGAATTAAAGTGGCCTTAGAATCATAGAATATCAGGGTTGGAAGAGACCTCAGGAGGTCATCTAGTCCAATCCCCTGCTCAAAGCAGGACCAGCACCAACTAACTCATCCCAGCCAGGGCTTTGTCAAGCCAGGTCTTAAAAACCTCTAAGGATGGAGATTCCACCACGTCCCTAGGTAACCCATTCCAGTGCTTCACCACCCTCCTAGTGAAACAGTGTTTCCTAATATCCAACCTAGACCTCCCCCACTGCAACTTGAGACCATTGCTCCTTGTTCTGTCACCTGGTATCACTGAGAACAGCCTAGCTCCATTCTCTTTGGAACCCCCCTTCAGGTAGTTGAAGGCTGCTATCAAATCCCCAACTCTTCTCTTCTGCAGACTAAATAACCCGTTCCCTCAGCCTCTCCTCGTAAGTCATGTGCCTCAGCCCCCTAATCATTTTTGTTGCCCTCCGCTGGACTCTCTCCAATTTGTCCACATCCCTTCTGTAGTGGGGGGCTCAAAACTGGACACAAAACTCCAGGTGTGGCCTCACCAGTGCCAAATAGAGGGGAATAATCACTTCCCGCAATCTGATGGCAATGCTTCTAATACAGCCCAATATGCCGTTGGCCTTCTCGGCAACAAAGGCACACTGCTGACTCATATCCAGCTTCCCATCCACTGTAATCCCCAGGCCTTAAATTGGTTAAATTTAATTCACTTTGCAAGTGAATTAAAATAAACTGAATTAAAGCCACTTTAATTCTGAATGAGGATGTTCACAGAGATTTATTAATGCAGTTTAACTCATCCACTTCAGATTCACAATTTTGGTTAATGTGAATTAATTTTCCTGGATGCTCCCATGTAGACAAGTCCTAAGTCTCTTCCTGGATCACAGACACATTAGGTCAGGCTGACCTAATGTTCAGACCCCTTTGTGCAGCATGCCCTACTGCAGGAGAGCATCACAAGCTGACATGCACCTTCAGTGGCACAGCCGCTTTTGGGGCAGGAGAGCTGGTTTATCAGGCCGGATGTGCTAGTCCTTGGCTGGATGGGGGGCACCTCTCTCCTCCAAGCATTCATGGCCTATGCTTCTCTCTGACCTAGCTGTGGCGGTTTGGATTCCGTGCTGATCAGCCAGCAGTTGCCCAAGCTGTGTCCTCCCCAGATAGGGCAGGGCTCAGCTGTAGCTGTTGGATCTCCCCTTCCAGCACTGGCTGATGCTCATGAACACCCAGTCCCATCTGGAGACTCTACCCCATAGATGGTCATGACCTCAGTCCTAGAAGCTGCGCCTCCCCCTTCCCCAGAGAGAGTCCAGCCATGGTGCAATAGCCATCTGTGTGTGAGCGCTGGAGAGGAATGAGAGGGAGGGTGGCAGTGTTTTTTCTTTGGGGGTCTGGAAGCAAGTGACTTCCCAGCACCTACTTGGGAAGGACTGGGGGAGGTGGGAGGGGGGAAGAATGACATGCCCACTGTATTGGCCCTATGTAAGGGGCAGCAGAGTGGAAGGTGATGGCAGTTTGTGAACTGGAATCTATTATAAAAGGAGCCAAGTTCAATCATGCTAGATGTACGAATTCTTAGGTGAAGTTCTCTGGCCTGTGCTAGGCAGACCAGATTGGCTGGTCATCAGGGTCCCTTCTGGCCTTGACATCTATTAGATGGCAGCTCCCCATGAGAAATGAGGGCTAATGGTGACAGGAGAAGAGCCCAAAGCCAGAGCAGCGGGTTAGCCAGCGGTGTGCAAACTGGGGGGTGCAAGAAGTTCTCAGGGGTGGAAGGGAGGTGAACAAAGAAACTGGGATCCCGTGGGGCCCACAGCCATAATAGCAGGAATGGGATAAAAATAGAGTGGGTATGGTGGGGCAGTACTAAATAAAAAGTCCTCCTGCGTCACAGACATGAATGCCCTGGCCAGCAGCTGCTGCTGTCTGGCCACCCAGCTCTGAAGGCAGCACTGTGGAAGTGAGGGATTACTTTGGATGACAAGTAATTGTGGGTGAGGTGGCGCGGCTGAACAAGTTTGCGGTAGGGTAAGCCACCCCGAGCCTAGCAGTGCATGGCCTAGCCATTTAGCTCTTGCTTTATGGCCTCCAGATGCTGCCTAAGACGACTGTACGGTGAGCAGCAGCTGTAACACGGTAGAGCTTTTGGAAAGGAAGGGAAGTCCAGCAGGGAGGCTTGGAGTTCAGGAACACTGCACAAGGCACCAGCCCTTGGAAAGCAGCCAGCCTGCCTGAGGATTTAAGCCACTTACCACAGGCTCCCTGTCCACGGCCTTGTCCTAGGCAGGTGGGCAACAGTCCTTGGAAATTAGTGGTGCCTCCGGAATCCGCCAGGCACATTCTGCTCATTCCGTGCTGGACATGGGACCAGCGTTTTCTTAGGAGCAGCCTGGCTCTGCCGCTGCGCAGGGGTGACCAGCTTGGTCACACGACCCCTTCGGAGCATGTGGGTCCTGCCAGGAATGTCCAGCTGAGGCAAGCTCCCTGCCGGCCTGGCAAGCACAAAGCCATGGGGCTCCTGGTTTTAGCCTTGTCTATGGTCACCTGCAGGAGGCGCACCACCGGCAGGGCTCATGAGCATTCACCATGGCGTCGGGTCGGCAGCTGCGGGAGGGGAGGGGAGGGGGAATTTGCTACAAACAGCAAATGTCACCCAAGCTCTGCAGGAGTGTGGCAGACGGGAGGAGAGTGGGGGAGCATATGGGGGATGGGCAGAAAGAAAAAGCAACCCTCATATATTTGTGATTGTCTCTTAAAAAGATTTATTCTCTCTCCTTGCCTGACTGGCCCCGGGCAGGGAGAGCAGGTTGTGTATATATATATTTATATATATATATAAAAAACAAGGAGCTTGGTAATAATGTACACTTTACAGAAGGGCAGAATCAGGAAGACTGAAATTAAACCCAACACAGCAACTCCAACCGAAACAAGAGCTAGAACATCAACGCTTCACCGCCCTGCTGGGACCCCTGATCACAGTGCTCCAGGGCATGGGGGGAGTAACTCACTGAACAGACACTGCTACAAGGGACAGGACTGCAGCGTCCTACCCAGCTGACCACCCCACTCCCCAGCAGGGGGCGCTGCTGCTGCAGCAGGAGCCCACTAGGAACATTGAAAATGTCAAACCTCAAACTATGGGTTACTACACCGTGGCTTTAATTAACACCTAAGGGCAGGTGGCACTTCCGAAAGGGGGGCTGGGAAACCCTTTGCCCGCGATTGTTGGCAGCAGCTGGGCACAGGGTGCTGAATCATCCCAAAAGCCCAAACCCTTCCGTTTTCAACCATGCCAGAACCCTCTCTGCCAGGCCCCCCACCCCCGAGTGGCTAGGCCAGGAGCTGGCGCTGCCCAGCCCCAGGAGATCTCAGGCCCGGCAAGGCTGCCCGACGGTCTCCCAGCTGCCAGAGCCAAGGTGCCTGGTGGGGGGCGGCTGGGGAGCAGGCTGGTGACACCACCCCAAGGTACCAGGAACAGACCAACCCCCAGCCCCACCATAAGGAACCCGAAGCCACCTGACCCGGACCATCCAACCCCCTCATTGGTACCAACACACACACAAATGGGTCCCCGCCTCCCTGCTGGGAATTGGGCTCCATGGGCCCCCGGTGGCTCTGCAGGGTCACTTCATGCCAGCAGCTTGGGAGACGCTTGCCTGGCCACATGCAGAGCGAAAGGCTAGGCCCAGGACTCCCCCAGGGATGGGGCTCTGCCTCCCACCCACCCCAGCCAGGCAGGCAGTTCCCATCCTCACAGCCAATCCGACCCTCCCTACCCTGACAGGCCCTAGGAAACCCGCCTGGGCCCCAGGCCATTACACCAGACAAGTGACCAGAGGGCAGCTGCTCTGGGCGGTGGCAGGTGGATTCTCTGCTCTGGCTGCGGCCAAGCTGCGGGTGTCCTGGAGGTGCCGGGGGGCAGCGTAGCATTTCCCAGCCTCCCGCTCCCGAGAACCTGGGGAAAGACCACCCCACCCTCAGCCCTTTGGTGAGCCCTGCGGGAGATGGGGGAGGATGGGCTGGCCCCTCACATCCAGCAGACAGAGCCTGGCCGTAAGCGGAGCAAGCGCCCGGGTTCCTTTGACAGACACAATGAAAAGGTTAAAAGAATCAGTCCAATGAAGGGCAGCTGCGAGAGGGGGCGGGGCTGCGTGGACACACTGCCTTCATTGGACACCAGGGCTGACACATTGAACAGCGGCTCCTCTTTGATTGCACCCGGGAGGTGGGGGGCTGGGCTCCTCCCACAGGGAAAGAAACAAAAACCAAAACAACAGCTTTCAAACAATTCCTTTTTACAGTATGTACAGCGCCCGCGGGCGGCGCGCAGCCCGGGACAACGGCGACACAGGCACCATGCACACAGCTCCCAAGGTCAGGGACAGCACAGCTCACCAGACACTGCACAGGCTGGAGGTGAGCCTACAGTGGGGAGCGAGCCAGCCCCTGCTCCACTGGGGACCTCCCAAGACTCAGAGTGAAAGCAACGAGCACGGGGTGGAACAGGCCGGCTGGGATCAGCTTCGAGTGACTGCTAACTCCTGGAGATCAGCCCCTCGAAGCAGCACCCCCATGCTGCCCGTAGGCCAGGGAGCACAGTCCTTACAGCACATCAGCAAGGCCAGCTGAGTGGGGAGGGCAAGGACCAGTTGGGCTAATGGAGCCTGGCAAAGCGGTAAGAGTGCTACATCCACTGCCTGGGCATCTAAGTCCATGGGGGGGAGAGGTTCACAGCACACACACCAGGGGCAGGGGGATGGGCCCAGCCGCGTTGGACCCACTGCTCTGTGCTCTCACCACCCATGCCCCTCACAGCTCAGGAATCCGAAATTCAAAACCTGTCAAACGAACTGGAGTTTGGCATGCCCAAGGCAGAGGCCCCTGCAGCAGCCAGGCAGAGATGCTGGTGCTGCCATCGGCTGCTTCCCTAGCCCGGAGCAGACCCGTCGCCCATCTGCACATACTGGCCAACCTCTGGAGGAGACTCGACTTCATCCAGCGTCGGAGGAGCCTCCGGTCCCCCCACCCCCACGTGCGGTGCCGAGAGCAGGCCCGGCACACCCCCACCCTAGCGCTCGCACACACACACTGCCGCCTATGCAAACATAGGGGGCGCTAGGCCTGTGCAGGGAGGAACGGCCACCCAGCCGATCAACCCTGCAGGCGGAGCAGGGGGTATAGAATGCTCACAAAACTCAGAGAGGAAGAGCCCACCCAATGGCCTTATTTGTGCCAAATCAAGGTTAGTCTGTGCCACAGCAACCCGTGCCCCCTGCCAGCAGGGAAGGCGGGGCGGGGGGGTGGGGAGAATGGCAGCTGCCAGTGCAGCGGGTCTGAGGAAGATGAGTGGAAAGGAGGCGGCAGAAGAGACAAGGCTGGCAGGGGCGCTGGGAGACTGAGGGGAGAACCCCTGGCAGCAGAGCACCTGGAGGGGCCAGAACAGCAACTGTCACCCTGGCTGATGATGCCTGTTCACCCCCCAGTTGGACTAGTCTGGGCGCCCAGCACCTCTCTGCGCTGCCTGGACACAGACAAACCTGCCCAACACAGGGCATGGCACTCGGGGTACCGGCCAAGTACACGGCCGGAGTGTGAATGTGCCACCTGCTACACTGACCCCCCCTCCCCCGCACTGACGCACGCTCACCCCTCCGCTGCACTCTCCTCCCCACACTGCAGACGCACGAGCCCACTTGTCCCCCCACTGTGCACTGAGCCCACCCCCACACCACATTGACAGGTCCGTGGGTGGACGCAGGCTCGCTCACGAGACACACCCCACCACACTCCTCGCTGGTATCCTATCAGCACTACTACAAATGAAAAGAGCCCTAAACTTTCTTCCCTGGGACTGCGACTCTGTGGCCAGGCAACTCGACTGTAGCGATCTGGGCTGCGCTCCCACGGAGCCAAGTGCAGCTGGCGGGAGGGCTGTGTGCTGAGCAGGCCCGACTAGCGCTCCCTGCCCACCCCGTGTCCTGCGCTGCTGTGCTGCTCAGACCCTGGCGAAGCAGTGACCTCCAGAGGGACACTGAATCAAATCCACCAGAAACCCTCTCTGCTTCCATTGCCTCTTCATATGCACCAGGCAGGCAGGTTGCTTCCCTTTCCAGGGACTGTGAGCAGAAGAATAAATATTCCTGTAGGTTCCAGCTCCCCGGCTCACAAGGAAAGGGGCATGGAGTGGGTGGGGACTCCGTGTGTCCCATCGGGAAGAGGAAAGTCTGCCTCAGATTAGGGCAGGAACGTCAAACAGAACAATTAACACCATTCAACTGATGTCTAATGGAATTTCCAGCGCTTCCTCATGTGAGCCAGTCACATGACTTGGTACAGACTCCGTCATCCAATCACGGCGCGTCCTGCCAGAAAAATCAAAGGAGAAATCACTCCAGTGCCAATGCTGCTGCATCCACCAAGGGGCGCCCCAGCCACAGGAACCGGGAGACACAGTTCCTCCTCCTTCCCTTCTCCTGCGGCAGCTGCAGAGTCCCAGGACCCAGAGACAGGTGGGCAAAGCAAACAGCTGCCACTCACACAGGCCCTGTAACAGTGTTTACTAAGCAGTCAGGAATGGCTGTCCAGGGAACTCCCAGGCTGGGCTAGCAGAGGCTGCGGGTCAGGAGTGAGGGGCACCAGCAGAGCAAAGGACCTAGGACAGCCCCTGCCCATACTTTGCCTGATTCTACCCTCTGCTCCGAGACCCCAGGCTCTCCCGACCCCACTGCGATGTTACGTTTGTCCAGCGGCTGGAGGCTCTCCCTGCTCAGCTGTTCCCATGCCCTGGGTCTTTCTCTCCCCCCATCCCCTTTGCGGGAGTGATGCAGCAGCCTTACCATTCTCACCTCCTGGGAGGCGGGTACAAGGAGGGAGCAGAGCCCTGCTGGCTGGCCACGATGGCTGTCGAAGAGAGACCTGCAGCAAGAAGCAGAGCCGGAAAGTGACCTGGTGCCTACAGCGGTGCCACGGGAAGGTGCCAGCTCCAGGGCGGTGCCAGGGGGCGAGCTGGCAGCTCAGCCACCCTCCAGTCATCGCCACTTGCTCTGAAGTGTGCTCCAGGATGGGGACGGCTCTGGGGCTGAACCAAGAGCAGCCCCCTGCCTGCTTCAGCCCTGGGCTGGCAGAGCCCCGCACTGGGAGCTATTCACTGTGTACATCCAGGGGAGGTCTGTACTACTGCATTCCCCAGCTCAATTCCAGACCGATGCGCTGCTTCACAGAGATCAGCCAGGAGGAGGCACTCTCCCACTGCTTGTATCTGCATACCCCACTGCCCCAGCTGCAGGCCCACTAACACCTGCTGCCCCACCCTTCCATCCTCCCTCCAGCCCTTCTCTTCTCCAGGCTCCACACCCCAGGCAGACACACCGGCATGCCTCCCCTTCCCACTGGGAGTTGTGCCGCAACTCAAGCCCAGCAGGGGCTGCCCACGCCGCCGCGCGAGGCGGACAGGCTGCTCTCACCTGTTGCATAGGGCAGGTTGTACTGGGCTGGCAGCAGGGAGTACCCCAGGTGGTGGTGGTGGTGGTGTGTTGACATCAGGCGTTGGGAAGGGGAGGTCCGGGGCCGATCTACGCTCCTCTCTCCTCCTGCTGCTCCCACAACGCTGCTGCAGCCTCCGCCCCCTCCTACCACCCCACAGCCGCCACGCTCCCTCTCTTGAGACGCCTTCTCGCTGATCTGGAGAGGAGAGCACAGACCCCAGTGAGGAGGGCAGGGGAGGAAGAGCCCAGCCTGGGAAGCCGGCAGCGGTAGGACTCCCACCCAGTGAGATCAGAAGGGCCGGCACGGTGCACAGGCCACCCTGGGGGAGACAATTCCAGCCAGCTGTGCCGGAGCAGCCAATGCTGTCTGAGTTCAGAGGGCAAAGCACGGCCAAGCCAGCAGCCAAACCCCTCCCCATGGCTCTGCCCGACAATGTGGCCGAGGCCAGAACAGTGCCAGGCTCAGCCAGTTCACTCCACCCGGGTGGGGCCTGGCCCAAGCTGCGCCAGGGAGGCCCCCACACGAGGACTCATTTGGGGCACTTCTCTCAAAGGTCCCGCTACACTGCCAGGGGGCGCTGGGAGCTGCCAGTCCAGTGGGGCCTTGTCTCAGCAGAGCCCAGTGTTTTGGCCCAACTGAGACAATTCTACTCTTCCCCACAAGTGCCCCTACCCAGACACAGTATTCTCCACTTTCTGTCCGACAGGCTGTGCAGTGAAGTGGGTGGCTCCCCCCAGTGGCGGGAGAAGGGGTTGCGGGTGGGCCATATAGCACCATGTCAAAGGCACGTTCGGCAGGTTGCACTAATGCAACTCCCGTCTGCCCTCCGTTCACCGCTTGGCCTGTAGGCCCCAGCGAGCCCATCACTAGGAGGTAAACAACTCCAACCCTCAGCCCCTGTAGGATGAGTCGCAGGAGGAGCCTCTGGGCTGTGCCGCACCAAAGGAACGTCTCCCCGTATCTTCCAGGAGGGATCCACAAACCTGGGCGTTCCCAGGGACTCCCAGCCCCAAGCCGGGCCCAGCCTCCCCCAGGGCCGGAGGGGAAGCCATGTCTGGTGGTTAGTGCATGGGACGGAGTAGCCCCGTCACTGACTCACTGGGTATCCTGGGCCTTGGTTTCTGCCCTGCAGGCTGGGGTTACCGCCCAGGGCGCCATGGGCCAGCACATGCAGCGCTGGGGTCCTGGGCCTTCCAGGGGTCCCCGTGGCGGGTCTGGGACAGGCTGTGCCAGAGTAACTCCAAGGGCAGGAGAAGGGGCCCATAAGCCCCCCCCGCAGCCGGGCCAGGAGGAAGCACTGAGTGCGGTTCTCACTCCCAGGGCAGCTGCAGGCAGAGGGGGCTCAGACCCCACTTCCCATCAGGGCCCCAGGCCAGGGAAGCCCCATCCCACCCTCACCGTGGGAGACTTGCTCTTGTAGTGGCTAGCATGCTGCTGCAGGATGTCCAGGGCCTTGGACTCCGAGCTGGGTTTGCAGCTCACGCTGGGGCTGGCTCGTGCTTTGTCACCATCCTCGCTCCCGGAGGCCTTGCTGCCATATGGGGAGAAGGAATAGCTGGAGGGCAGGTAGGATCCTGTGTGGGGAAAGGCCAGTCAGAGCCTGGGGGAGGGAACGCCAGCGCCAGCCCCTTCCCTCCCCCCACAGGCCTCCCACCCCCAGGCTGCCTGCTGGGCAGGGGGCTCCTGCCATCTGAGCCCAGGATGACAGCAGCATGCGTCACTGTGCCAAGGCAGAGAATCAGACACATGGGCTCGGCAGGGACGCTCCCCCAGGCCACCCATAACGAGGGCCATGAGCCAGCATGGCCCTAATGTGCCCAGGGACATCTGCCCACCCAGCTAGCCGGCTGGCGGACAGCTGGAGGACCGGCCTGCAGCCCCTGCCCTGCAGCACATGCAGTGCTAACAAAAGCTGCTGCACCATCGCTCTGCCACCCTGCTACTGGGACTGGGCCTTTGGCAGGGCCATGGGCACCCTGCAGAAGGGCCGACCCCCTCCCCCGCCCCCCGCTCACCCGGCATTCACTTCTGCAGCCATTCCAGTCAGATTCAATCCTCCTCTTCCCACCTTGCCCTGAGCTGCCGGTCCATTCCTGTGGCTGTCGGGACCCCTGCCAAGCTCAGCCGTTGGGGACCCTCCCAGAGGCACCAGGCTGAGGCTGTGTGGTGGCTGAGTTATTATGGTGGGACTGCACTACAAACACCACTCAGCTTGCTGCACCCAGCCCCTCTATGGTTGACTCAGGCCCCGAGACACACACCCAGGGGAGGGGAGGAGACGCAAGCCTCCCCCATGGAGTGAACTCTCCCCGGCCTGCTGTCTAATCTACTCCTCTGGCTGGGCCCGGGGCCAGCGGGTAGCCCCCAGCACAGCGGCTGCGCCCATACCTGGGTAATTCTGCATCATGACGGTGGGCATGCCCCGGTAGCTGGGGTGGTTGGGGTCGTACGACTGGCTGTAGGAGTAGCCGTGCATGTAGGGGATGTAGGACTGATGCTGGGTGAGGGGCGAAGACACGGGTACGTGGACGCTGGGTCTGGGGTCTTTCACCACCATGCGGGACTCCTCAGGGGATGTCAGTTTGCATTCGGAGCTTGTGCTCTCCTTCCCATCCTCCTTAGGACCAGCCTCTTTGCTTCGGCTCCTTTCTTCCTTCAACTTTCTATCCCTCTCCTCTTTCCACCTCTCATCCTCGCTCTTGAGCTCCGAGTACTTGGCGGGATAAACGTAGGTCCACATCCTGGGCTCTGCTTCCTGTGTCAACCAAAGAGCTCATCAGAGTCGCTGCATCCCAGTGCTGCACCGTGCGGCCGTGGCCCCGGCATTCACCGCCGTGCTGCTCCCTGGGGCGAGCCAGAGGGCAACGGGCACCGCAGGCTGTGGGCCAGACAGCGGCTAGGGAAGGAGAAGGTGGCTGCGGCCTCTCCCAGCCAGCATCTACCCCCACTCCCAGCAAAGTGCTTTGCCATCACACTGCCATCAGCAAAATGACAGGCCGGGCACCATGGGCACCCACAGCTCTCTCCCACTTCAAGAGCCATTGACCCACCATACAGGGTAGGCAGCCAACGCCCTCCCCCCAACATGTCTGGTGCTCGCTGGCCTGCAAAGTGATAGGAGCCTTAAAGGGCAAGGGGGCAAACAGAGTGTGGGCGTGGAAGGAGAATGCCCCACCAGCCTTGTCTGTCTCCCCCACAGGCAGATGGCTCTGCCAGCTTCCCTCCATTCTCATGTCCCAATTCCGACCTCACCGTCCCTTTGGGGCCCAAGTGGCCAGCGTGGCATGCAGCCCTGCAGGGGACCAGGCCGTTCCTGTCCCGGCACTAGTTTGTTGGTGCCCGTGGCCCCCAGCCCATCCTCACAGACTGCACAGGTTTGCTTTGCTGACCCGGCTGGTAGTTCCCATGCTCCTTGGCCAGCTGCTTTTCTGATGTAAATCCAGCTAGTACCAAGCTTCTGGCAACCACTCAAATCAGAGGGGAGTGAACATGAGAACGGCCATATTGGGTCAGACCAAAGGTCCATCCAGCTCAGTGCCCTGTCTTCTGACAGTGGCCAATGCCAGGTGCCCCAGAAGGACTGAACAGAACAGGTAATCATCAAGTGATCCATCCCATTGCCCATTCCCAGCTTCTGGCAAACAGAGGCGAGGGACACCATCCCTGTCCATTCTGGCTAATAGCCATTGACGGACCTATCCTCCATGAACTTATCTAGTTCTTTTTTGAACCCTATTAATCTTTTGGCCTTCACAACATCCTCTGGCAAGGCGTTCCACAGGCTGACTGTGCATTGTGTGAAGAAATACTTCCTTTTATTTGTTTTAAACCTGCTGCCTATTAATTTCATTTGGTGACCCCTAGTTCTTGTGTTATGAGGAGTAAATAACACTTCCTTATTTACTTTCTCCATACCAGTCATGATATTATAAACCTCTATTATATCCCCCTTTAGTCGTCTCTTTTCCAAGCTGAAGAGTTCCAGTTTTATTAATCTCTCCTGATATGGAAGGTGTTTCAGGCCCCTAATCATTTTTTTGCCCTTTTCTGAACCTTTTTGCAATTCCAGTATATATTTTTTTAGATGGGGTGACCACATCTGCACTCAGTATTCAAGGTGTGGGTGTACCATGGATTTATATAGAAGCAATATATTTTCTGTCTTATTATCGATCCCTTTTTCCTAATGATTCACAACATTCTGTTCGCTTTTTTGACTGCTGCTGCACATTGACCGGATGTTTTCAGAGAACTATCCACAATGATTCCAAGATCTCTTTCTTGAGTGGTAAGAGGTAATTTAGACCTCATCATTTTATACGTAGAGTTGGGATTATGTTTTCCAATGGGCATTACTTTGCATTTATCAACACTGAATTTCATCTGCCATTGTGTTGCCCAGTCACCCAGTTTTGTGAGATTCATTTGTAACTCTTTGCAATCTGTTTTGGACTTAACTATCTTGAGTAGTTTTGTATCATCTGCAAATTTTGCCACCTCACTGTTTACCTCTTTTTCCAGATCATTTATGAATATGTTAAATAGGACTTGTCCCAGCACAGACCCCCCCGGAGGTCACCACTATTTACCCCTCTCCATTCTGAAAACTGACCATTTATTCCTACCCTTTGTTTCCCATCTTTTAACCAGTTACCAGTCCATGGGAGGACCTTCCCTCTTATCCCATGACTTCTTACTTTGCTTAAGAGTCTTTGGTTAGGGACCTTGTCAAAGGCTTCTGAAAATATAAGTACACTATTTCTACTGGCTCCCCCTTGTCCACATGCTTGTTGACCCCCTCAAAGAATTCTAGAAGATTGGTGAGGCATGATTTCCCTTTACAAAAACCATGTTGTTCTTTACTGTAGTTTCAACCAATTTGCCCGGTACTGATGTTAGACTTACTGGGCTGTAACTGCCGGGGTCACCTCTGGAGCCCTTTTTTAAAACTTGGTGTCACATTAGCTATCCTCCAATCATCTGGTACAGATACGGATTAAGTGATAGGTTATATACCACAGTTAGCAGTTCAGTAATTTCACATTTGAGTTCCTTTAGAACTCTTGGGTGAATACTATCTGGTCCTGGTGACTTATCACAGTTTAATTTATCAATTTGTTCCAAAACCTCCTCTATTGGCACCTTAATCTGGGACAGTTCCTCAGGTTTTGTTATCTAAAAAGAAAGGCTCAGGTATGGGAATCTCCTTCACATCCTCAGCTGTGAAGACCAATCCAAAGAGAATTAATTTAGTTTCTCTGCAATGGCCTTATCGTCCTTGAGTGCTCCTTTAGATCTCAATCGTCCAGTGGCCCCTACTGGTTGTTTAGCAGGCTTCCTGCTTCTGATCTACTTAAAAAAATTGTTGCTGTAATTTTTTGAGTCTTTGGCTAGCTGTTCTTCAAATTCTTTGTTGGCCTTCCTAATTATATTTTTACACTTCATTTGCCAGAGTTTATGCTCCTTTCTATTTTCCTCACTAGGATTTAACATCCACTTTTTAAAGGATGCCTTTTTGTCTCTCACTGCTTCTTTTACTTTGTAGCTTAGCCATGGTGGCACTTTTTGGTTCTCTTACTATGTTTTTTAATGTGGGGTATACATTTAAGTTAAGCCTCTATTATGGTGTCTTTAAAAAGTTTCCATGCAGCTAGCAGGGATTTCACTTTTGGTGTTGTACCTTTTAATTTCCGTTTCACTAACTTCCTCATTTTTGTATAGTTCCCCTTTCTGAAATTAAATGCTACAGTGTTGTGCTGCTGTGGTGTTTTCCCCACCACAGGGATGTTAAATCTAATTATATTATGGTCACTACTACCAAGCGGTTCAGCTATATTCACCTCTTGGACCAGATCCTGTGCTCCACTTATGACTAACTCAAGGATTGACTCTCCTCTTGTGGGTTCAAGGACTAGCTGCTCCAAGGAGTAGTCATTTAAGGTGTCAAGAAACTTTATCTCTGCATCCCACCCTGAGGGGATACGTACCAAATCAATATGAAGATAGTTGAAATCCCCCATTATTATTGAGTTTTTTGTTTTTATAGCCTCTCTAATCTCCCTGAGCATTTCACAGTCACTATCACCATCCTGGTCAGGTGGTCAGTAACATATCCCTGTTGCTATAGTCTTATTATTCAAGCATGGAATTACTATCCATAGAGATTCTATGGTACAGTTTGGTTCATTTCAGATTTTTACTTCATTTGACTCTGTGCTTTCTTTCACATATAGTGCCACTCCCCACTCCCCGCAGCATGACCTGTTCTGTCCTTCCGATATATTTTGTACCCTGGTATTACTGTGTCCCATTGATTATCCTCATTCCACCAAGTTTCTGTGATGCCTATTATATCAATAGCCTCATTTAATATGAGGCACTCTAGTTTATCCATCTTATAATTTAGACGTCTAGCAATTGCATATAAGCACATTTGTATATAAGCACTCCTCACTTTTTAAACTGTCTGCTGTTACATGATGTAATTGAATGTGACTCTTTCATTTGACTGGTTCTCATCAGATCATACCCTCTCCTGCAGGGGAGCCAAGTGGCAGGGGAGGTCCAGCCCCACCAAACAGCCTGAAAGCCAGAGAGAGGGGAGATATGGCCCCCATGGCCTGGCGGGGCAAGGGCCCCAGCCAGGCAGCTGCCCCACTGCATTGTGACGAGCGCACTTCCTTCCTCGCCGGAGCAGACAAGGGGGACACACTCCAGCTGCTGCAGGGAGGGACCGTGGTGCGGAGGATATGGAAGGGAAGCACTGCCCTGGCCATCCGTGCCCAAAGCCCTCTGCCCACCATTCCACCCCGTGCCAGCATCTTGCTGCCCTCAGTGTCCCCCCAGGCAGCAGTGTTTACCTGTCTGTACCAGAGGACGGGGTCCACCTCTGCCTGCCTGCCGCACTCTGTGCCCGCTTTGGACTCCGCCGCCTCCTTCCCCAGGTGGCTGGCCTCGGCCAGCTTCACCTTGAGTCCCTCAGCCACCTGGCTGGGGAGCTTGGAGGAGTCCTCCAGCTTGGGGATGATCACTGACTTGGCCATGTCGGCAGCCCCCGGCTCTTTGGCCTTGCTCAGCCCCGATTTCACCAGGTCCGTGAGGCTAGGGGCTTTGGTGAGCGTGGGAGGGACGGACGGCTTCTGCTTCCAGTCCTCCTTGAGAGCCACCTCCCTCTCTTTCAGGCCCAGCTCTGCTTTCTTCTCCAGCCCGCGGGGCTGCTGCTGCTCCAGGCTCTGCCTTTGCTTCTGCTGCTCCTCGTACTGCTGCCGGTAGGCTGGGCTGGTGCTCAGCAGGTGGGCATGGTAGCCTTGCTCGCTGTAGCCGTAGGGGGGCACATAGGCGTACTGGTTATAGTAGAGGGACTGCATGTACATGTTGGGGCGCTGCTGGATGACCGAGGGCTGCTGGCTGGAGCTGCTGAGCTCCACCTTCTTCTCCTCACAGCCTTCACTCTTCACCTTCACCTCCGGGCTCTCTTGTTCCTCATCCTTCTTCATCTTCAAGGGCTGGCTCTCCACGGCAGCCTGGCTGCTGGGATTCATGGGCCCAGGGCTTGACTGGGGGTAGCCCGGGGAGTAGTACGCTTCAAAGCCTTGGTAGTAGGGGGAGTCCTTGCTCTGCGCCTGGGGAGGGAAAAGCGCTTTCTTTGCGCCTTCCTTGACCAGCTGCTCTGAGTCCTTGGCCTTCATGCTCTCCAGCTTGCCCTCCCCATCCTCCCCCGCATCCGAGATGTCCGAATAGGCTGGGCTATTGGTTTTCACCGAGCCCGCCTCCGCCCCGTTCTGGGTAACCACGTGCAGCGGGGTCATGGGCTGAGCTGGGGTGGCAGCAGCATTCTCCAGCCTGCTGGCCCCCCCGATGGATGGGCTTGGCGCGTTGTCCGTGAAGCTGTAGATCTTATCCGCCTCAGCCTTGATGCTGGCGAGCCGGCTCTGGTGTGGGTCAGATGAACCATTCAGGAGGCCTTCCCCTTTGGTCCCGAGCTCCCCCGATTCCCCTCGGAAGGGACTTTTGCCCTCCTCTGCTCGGCAGACTTTCCCAGGAGTCAGGGGGTTTTCAACCTCTTTGGACTCCTTCTTCTTCTTGTCCTTCTTCTTCTTGTCCTTGGAAGGGGTCAGGGCAGGGTTGACTGTGAAGGGCTCCCCCATAACCGTGGGCTTTGGCTGGATGGGCTTGAGCTGGGGGCTGCTGGGCATGGCCTGGACGACGGTGGCGGTCAAAGCGGCAGAAGAGCCAGGGCTGGCTGCGGTGAAGGTGGCCGTCTGGAAGGTGTAGATCTGCTGTGGGGGAATAGCAGGAGCAATGGGTCTGGCGGACTTTAAGCTTTTGGAAGGGAGCTTATCTGGCTTAGCACCAGCTGGCTTCTTGCACTTCTCCTTGTCAAGGCATCTCTTCTCTAGCGAGTCAAAACCATCGTTGCTCGTCTCGTCCGCCACCGAGGGGCCGTCTTCGGAGCCGTCGTTGGACAGGGCTCCGGGGTCCATGTCGCCTTCCCCGCCTAGCTTCTTCTTGCAGGGGGCCTTGGTGCTGAACTTGCCAGATGGGGAGGGGCTGTGAGGCTCCAGCAGCCGCACTTTGGGTGTGGCCGATCGGGCCGGCGAGAGGGAGCCCTTTTGGGAGCCGTTGCAGCTGCTGACGTCGGTGTGAAGGGGCGGCTCCTCACCGCACTCACTGTCCCCGTCCGCCTCCGGCTTGCTGTCATCGTCCGTGTGTGCGTGGGCCTGGTGGTACTTCAGCCCGTTAATGTGCTTGTACTTCTTGTTACAGTTGGGGTGAGGGCAGTCGATGAGGATGGGGGAGGGGCAGTTCCTGTCCAGGCCTACAGGCTCCACCTTGACCCCGGCCGGGGGCGCTGCCGCCGAGCCCATCGAGTTGGTGCGGATGCGCTTGCTGCCCTTGGAGTCCTCCGAGCTGGAATTGAGCTCCATGTCGGAAAGGGGCTTGCTTTTCCGCTTGGTCACTGAGGAGGGGCTGGCTTTCACGTCCTCGGCAGCGCCACTGGGCGGGGGGCGGTGATCTGAGGAGGTCTGGCTCCCCCGGCGCCCTTTGCTGCTGGCCCCCGCCCGTGTCTTGCTGCTGTTGCTGGTCCCTTTGCTATCTGAGGCAGCGGCCGTCTCGTTCACCGGCATGTTGCTGTTGGGGCGCATGCGCTTGCCTCTGCCCCGGCCGTTCCGCATCTCCAGGTCACTGGTGGGAGAGTCACAGAACCTGGGGAGGAAACAACACATGCTCAGGACCAGCCAGACCTTGGCATGCAGGACAGTGCACAGGCACACCAGTGCCATGGCCAGAGCGGGGGGGGGCACCCTGCGTAAGGAGCTTGGTCTCTGCTCAGCGCAGTCACCCTCTTCGGAGCACTGGGGGCTCCTCCCGCACCCGACCCTGCGCTCCCTGCGAAGGAGGCTTACAGTACATGGGCGGGGGCAGCTGGGATGGGGGCAACAGCCACACACAGGTCAACCCCCAGAGCCTGCTTCTGCGCTTTCCCCAAAATGGCTAGCTGGGAGCTGCAGCCAGCCAGCAGAGCTCTGCTGCTGCTACTCACAGTGCACTTCCAGGGGGCCGGCCTGGTGTCAGGCCGGCCTGGTGTCAGGCCACCCTGCGTGTGCGATGGAGGGATGCCAAGGGACAGGACCCGCCAGGAACAGGTTGAATGGCTTGAGTCAAGCCTAACTTCAGTGGCCCAGAGACAGCAGAGGAAGCCTCTGTTCTTGTCCCCGAGATGGTGGCAGTGGTGGGGCCAGCTGAAAGGAGAAGTGCTGGCCCATGCTCTCTGTCGGTCTGCTTGGAGGGGCCTGAGGGGCCTGCAGACTGGCTGGGAAGCAGACCCAGGGTACATCTACACTACAGGGGGGAGTCGATTTAAGATACGCAAATTCAGCTACGTGAATAGCGTAGCTGAATTCGACGTATCGCAGCCGACTTACCCCGCTGTGAGGACGGCGGCAAAATCGACTTCTGCGGCTTTCTGTCGGCGGCGCTTACTCCCACCTCCGCTGGTGGAGTAAGAGCGTCGATTCGGGGATCGATTGTCGCGTCCCGACGGGACACGATAAATCGATCCCCGAGAGGTCGATTTCTACCCGCCGATTCAGGCGGGTAGTGTAGACCTAGCCCCAGACAGCGAGGGCCCTGCCCATGCACACTGCAGCTCCAAAGCCCTTCTGGGGAGCCCAGAGAGATGCGAGGACACTCTACAGTCGAGGCTCCCTGGACCGGCACATGAGTCTCCCGATGCTTACCTGGGGGGCGCCCAGTCATGCTGTGTGCAATCCAGCAGCGTACCCACATACGTCTTGTTCCTCCAGGTCACGTTAACCACCAACATACCTGTAAGACAAGGAGACGGGTCACCCTCAACCCCTCTGGGAACCGGGGATATACCCTGCAGGGGCCAGGGCAAAGAGCTCCACACCCACCACAGGCCTGCCTGTGCTCTGGGTGGGAGCTGGGATCAGCACCAAGCCAGGGCCCAGCTCCGCACCGCCCAGTGCCATGGCCAGCACCACAGGTCCTGCTGTCCCCGAGGCTGCTCGGCAGCAGTGCGGTGGGCAAGGCGCTGAACGGGGCACCTGCTTTGGTGCTCGGGCCCACCCCTGCCTGTTCAGCAGCAGGGACCAGGGAGGGGAGCAGGTGGCCTGCTGGAGAGGGGCCTCAGCTGCATCACCGGTGAAGTTAGCTCAAGGGCCCACCCACTTCCCTCCCCACCCTGGAGCTGTGATGGCAAAGCCTAGTGGTCACAGGTGGCTGCGAGCAGAGCTGGGGACACAGGGAGGAGGCGACCCCACCAAAGGGATAGGGCCCCATAGGGAGGTGAGGCAGGGGACACACATAAAGGGAGCAGGGTCTCATCCTGGGGAGGGAGCAGAGCCCAGAGAAGCAACTGGCTCAGCATGAGTGGGGGGTGACACAGGAGTGCAGTGCAGCTCCTGAGCCTATTGCCCCCCCCCTTAGGGCCCACAACTAGGAACACACTGACTCCTCCTCCTCCCACCCGACAAACCACACCAGAGCCCTCAGTGGGTTGGTGCCACCGTTGTGCCACCCAAGGGGTACACACGCCATCTTAGCACAACTCCCACCATATACAGGGTGCTTCTGAAAGCCCCAACTCCTGGAGTCATGGGAATACCCAAGAATCTCAGCAGGCTAGCCCTGTGGCAGGGGAGGAAAGCTGGGAAGTGATCCCCTAATAGCTTAAACACCAGAAGGCAAAGACCAAGACCCAACATTTGTTATTTTTAAACATCTCCTGGCTGTTGATCTAATGGTTGGGGGACTGAAAGGAAGAGGGATATTGTGAACAGCTGGTGAACGCAGAGTCTTCTGGCCACTAGGTGTCATGCTCTGCAACCAAATTCAGCGGAGGGCCAGCTTCCCATCCTTAGCTGTAATTCATTGTGTGCCCTGGGCTGCCCCTAAACCTGGCCAGGCCAGCAGCGCTGGCTGGACCGAGCCCATCACATGGGCACAGTGTGATCACACTGGCCACAGACGGTTTTCATGAGCCCTTCTGTTCCAAAGGCAGCCGAGGCAGGGAGGCCCCAACAGGGCGAGAAGTGAAGCAAAGTGACTGGGTGACGGCCCTACACCCCTGGGCTGCCTGGCCCCAGCTCCAGAGGGACTCTCCACCTATAAAATGGAGATATCTACTTCAGAGGATGAGGAGGAGGCTTAAGCACTGGAAAGCACTCAGCCCTCCTTGGCTGAAAGGGGCTGTAGAAGGTAGGGTGATCAGATAGCAAGTGTGAAAAATTGGGACGGGTGCCTATATAAGACAAAGCCCCGAATATCGTGACTGTCCCTATAAAATCGGGACATTTGGTCACCCTAATAGAAGGTAGCGTAGAGTCAGCAGGAGAAGGAAATACTGTGGAATGCGAGAGCTGCCCAGCCTTTGCTGCAGGTAGCGGCACTCCGTTCAGGCATCTTCCAATCTCTCCTTGCATGCTGCATGGGGCAGCTAGTTTCACTCCCAGCCTGGAGTCTACTCCAGCAATCCCATCTTGTCAGGTCTCTTGTGGCCAGCGGGCTGCAAGTCCGTCCATAAGAAAGCAATTACACTATATAATCTCGGGCCATTAGCAGAGAGAACTCAAGTGGATATTTCCTCCCAGCAATGGCCTGCTCCGATTACTGCATAACTAATTTGAACAGGAGCAGAGTCCATTGAACGGAGCGCATTTATCTGCACAAGGTAGAACTTGGGAGATAGAAATCTCATTTACAAGGGCACATGAACGCAGCTAGATATATAGCCACACAGCATCAGAAGATGAATGGAGCTCAGCGAGTCCTGAACAGCTGTGCCTGGAGCACATTTATAAATCTTGGTCCGTATTTCCCTTGCTGTAATGTGCCGGCAGACAGCTGAGAAATACTATGTGAATCAAGGGACACTCACAAAGCTGAGACCCAAAACACAGGCTTTATTTTACCTGAGAAAGGAAGGAACTAAAGCCCTAACCCAGGAACAGAAAGGGCTCCAGAGTTGGGGGTGCAATAGGAAAAGCCATTTTTTAGTTTTCTTTCAAACCTTTCCCGCATCACGCTGGCAACGCAAGCAGCAGCAGGTGGAGAAAAGATCTGCATAAAGGACTCAAGTTCCATGTTCAGTGACTGGTTCTGCCATTAATTCCTGCGTGACTCCTCTGACCCTCGCCCATCAAATGGAGAGGGGACCTCCCCACCTCCCAGGAGAATTGCCAGGGTGTGCTGGTTAGCTGGTGAGGCACTCTGATACTAGAAAGACGTGAGCCAGGGAAAAGCCTATAAACCAGACAAACAGCACAACACTAACGCAGGGGTTCTTCACCTGAGGCCTAAAACCACCCTGCCTTGCCCATCCTGCTCAATGGAAGGGGGATCCACACTCAATGGAAAAGGGGGGATGTTAGGGGGTCCCTCAATGTTCAAAGTCACCCTGGTGAGGTCTGAGAATCATGCAGTGACACTTAGAAAGAGGGAGTGAAACTGCCCACCTGAGTTTCCCAGCCCCGTGGCCAAATGCAAGAGTAAAGAGTGTAAGTGGGGAACCGCACCTGGGAAGCTCATGTTCTCTCCATGTTCATTATCAAGGTCTTGGGCAAGTGGCCCAAGGACAGAGATTAGAACCACCATCTTCAGCCTCTCACTGGCCCCTAACCTGTTCATTGTTACAGGCTTATGCCAACAAACACTTCAGTGTCCCTGCCTTAGATGCACGATTTCAACCCCTGGCCCCTTTGTGGGCAGAGAGCCTCAGCACAGCTGCATGGAACTGTGACCCCTAAGCACAGGAGGAGGGACAGAGGCCAGGCACAGAGCTTGGGGCCTAAATCCCATAGGCATTCCCTTTACCACAGTCAGCGTGCGGAGACTCAGAGGGAGTCCTGCTTTCAGCCCCCTCGGGACCTGGGTGACATAGCTCCCGGTGCCATGTTAACAGGCCCTTCATGACACCGGCAGTGTCTTCAGAGAGTGGAGGCAGCTGGAGGCAGGGCTGCAGGGGAATGACCTCCTGCACTGTCACAGTTACAGGGATCCCCTTTTGCTGGTCTGGAATTCAAGGGCATGGTTGCAGACCCTGCCCCAGCCGCTCATTACAGCCTTCCAGCTCTCCTCCCATCAGCCGGGGAACTGAACGTCCCTTTGAGCCAGGATCAGCTACTCTCTGCCTCCCACCCAACAGGTCCCTAAGGAGGAGCCAGCATTCATCACACGCCAGCTCAAGAGCGCTTTGAAGAAAACATGCCCCTTACAGCCTAAGCACTGGCTTCCTGCTCCACTCTCCTGTGGAACGTCAGAAGTTAATTGTGTGACAAGACGCCAGGGGCTCCTCACATCCCTGCGCTGGCTGGCATGTGGATTAGGAAGGACGTTCTGGCAGCTTTCCCGCTGCCATGATCACAGGGGAGGGATGAGAGCTGAAGCAAGCCAGAGCCCTCAGCAGCGGCTGCAACCGCTGCCTTTCCCTCCACAAAGACACCCTCACAGAGGGCTACCATTAACCCTTCTCACACACACTGCCCTACGTTTAATCCACAGTGCCCAGCTGCAGAAAACTCACCCTACTCCTCCAGCGGCAACGAGCTAGGACAATGTAAACCCCAGGGATGGCTCGTTAGCAGCTTTATGCTGAGCCAGTGCCATCAATCCCGCCCTGCCTTCCACAGCAACTCACAGCACAGCGCCATGGCAAAGCGTCACTGAGGGTACTTCGTTAGATCCCCTCGAGCCAGCAGATAACGAGGGCAGTGTCCCCGGGGCCCCATGGGGCAGTCTGATTGCAGCGGGAAGTTTGGGACTAGTGTGCCTCCAGCCATCACAGCTTTCAATTGCCCTCCCCTGTGCATTAACAACTCCATCAATCCTCCCTGAAGACAGGCTGCTCAGGCACAGCAAGGCTAGGCAAAGGCAGGATGCAGCCCCACATGCCACCATCCACCATGAGATGAGGGCAACAGCAGCCGGGGAGCCATTCCCAGGCAGCCACCCCAGCGGGATGCTGGGGCTCGCAGGAGCTCTGTGTTTGTGGGTGTTTCTAGGGGAAATGCCAGTGGGGTGTGGGAATTCCAGACCACCTCCCCTCCCCTTCAGAGTGCCTGGAGTGGGCCCAGTTGGGGGGGGGGGGGGGGAGAATCAGCCCCATAGGAGCAGCTCAGAGGGAAGCAAGTGCAGGGGCCCAGGCCATGAGTGCTAACACAGTACTCCCTGCGCACTGGTGCAGGAGAAACGGTGCTTGAGGAGGGGTACAGAACAGAGCCCTCCCCCCCCATCGGCTCTGGACATGGAGGGTAGGTTCAGGCGATGCCCCGGGAAAGCAGCAGAACGAGGCCAGCCCAGCACTGCAGTCCCTACTCAGGGGGGTAGGTGCTCCTTTCACTGATCAGACTCTAGGCTCAGAGGCACCCTCCTCCTGCATGGGGTGGGAGGGAGCGGAGGAAGGTCTGCTGGGGGCCCACAACACAGGACTCGTGGAGCAGAGAGCGAGTGGCGATTCCCTCACACAGCCTGCAGAGAGCAGCAAGTCTTGGGCAGGTGGGGACCTGCCCCTGGCTCAGAGCAGGGTCCCCTCCCCCAGCATACATCCTGACCTGGGTGGGGGGTGTAGGGACACTGTCTTGCCCTGACAACAGGAGGAACTGGCTACAGGCCTCCAGCTTGTTCCTTTGCTGCAGGGCAGGTGGCCAGCAGGGCCGGCTCTAGGTTTTTTGCCCCCACCCCCACCCCTGGGGCTCTCACTCCCACCCCAACCTCACCCCCTGCCGCCCCAGCCCTGCAGTATCTGCAGGCGGCTCCATGTGCCCCGCGGGGCGACCCCCAGCCCAAGTGTCCCCCGCTAGGAGCCTGCCCGACCCAGCCACACCACAAGGTGCGGGCGCTGCTCCCCCGTGTCGCGAACCGCAGCGGCCCCAGGGTGACGCGTTGCTGCTGCCAGGGCTGGCTCTAGGCTTTTGCCGCCTGAAGCAAAAAAAGAAAAGGAAAAAACAGACGTGGTTTGCTGGTGACCAGGGCCAGCTGTGGAGTCAGCAAGGTCACTCCAAAAGTAGCGCATGCAGGGGGTGGCTCCTCTCCGGGAACCCCCTCTAGCGTCCCCCAGAGACCAGCACAGTTCACTGCTCACACACTAACAGCACACAGCACAGTGGAGCCGTGTCAACACAATGGAGAGCGACAGTGACGCATGCGACCATGCAGGCAGGAGGTGTGGGCCTGCCCTGGACATGACACTGGCCTTGGGGAACGGAGCTATTCCGCTCTGGGTGGCTCATGCAGGCTGTACCGCGCCTCTCCCCCTCCACCCCAACACCACAGTGGCTCCAGTTTCACCCCGCCCCGGGGCCCCGTGCTCCCCCTGCCTGGCTCTCCCCTTTGATTTGTCCACCCCGTTCTCAGAATCTCGCTGCCTGTCTGGTTCTCACGGCACCATTTCCCCCTTCTACAGTCACCCAGTGCTGCTGGCTGCTGCTCCCTGCCCCCACTCCTCCTGCCCGCTATGCTCCTTTCTCCTTGTCCTGTCTGCCCTGCTCCTCACACTCGTTCCACACCCTGGACCACGCCATCTTTAGCATGAACTAGAGCCATCTGCAGAACTGCTCCAAGCTTTTGCCAGAGTCCTCGGAGAGCCTCATGACTTTAAAGTGGCTTTGCCAGGGGATGACTGGGCCAGGGGAGCAGAGCTGCCTCCTCGCAGCACTGAAGGTGCTCCACACGGCCCAGGGATGATAGCACACGCCCATGCAGTGGGAGAGCTGCCGGCCCTTTGTGGACAGGTGCAGCAGTGAGCCCTCATTGCTGATCAAGCAGGCAGGGGCTCGGTCTCTGCAGGAGACAGGGATAGTCTAACGCTGTGTTTCAGGGCAGCCATTTGTTCACCCATACTGATGGGAGGCCTGGCCACAGCTGCAAGGAAAACGAACCCACAGAAATGTTGCTTTGGTTTCCTAGTCCCTCCCCTATATAGGGGGCATAAGCTCACCTGAGTGGGTTTGCGAGTGGAATAAGGCCAGCCACAGCATTCCCCGCCCCAATCCCACTGCAAACAAAGACAAAGGACAGGTCACAAGAACAGCGAACCTGGCTGCTGGCTTGTCTGTATGAGCTCGCCTCCTGCTCAGCAGTTGGGGAGTGTAGGCGACAAGGGGTCTATGGTAACCAAAGCCCTCCCAGCTGTTTGTCGGAAAACTGCAGTGGAGGGAGAGGAAGTGTCATGCTGTTCTCCTTTCCCCCACTGCACACCCCTCTCCGCACAACAGGCTCCCCGGGCCTAGGCTGGGCGCAGAGCAGCCACTGCACATGCTTGTGCAGTCAGTGCCTCCCTGCCACGTACCTGGGCACATCCCCTTGGCTCCCGGCCCTTGGAAGTGGCTGCATCCCCTTCCCCACTTCTACCCAGCCTCCCTCATGCTCCAGGAGGCAATGTCAAGTCAGGCTGACGGCATCTCAAGTGGGTTCCAATTCATGACTCAGCCTCCTCTTTACTCCAGATCAGTGCTTTTCTGTGGACACCAGGACAAGAAGCCGGTGAGGCCAGGCAGGGAACAGAAGGTAAAGGATGTGTGGTCACTGAGTCAGAGTCTACATTCAGTGGCGGTTGTCCTCCAGGCTGCTCTTCCTTAGCATCATAGGGATGGCTGCATCACACCTGAATTACCGGGGATGCTCCTGCTTTCACAAGCATCTATTTGACACCTGTTCTCCTCTTCCTGAGGTCACAAAACCACTCTCTGGAATGAACAACACCCGCCACAGACATCTTGCTTAAAGTGTTCAGAGCTTACAGAGCTGGAGTTCCCAGATGCTAAGTGCTAATGCTGGTGCCGGGGGAGGGGAGGGTTGTGTCTGGCAGGAGAATGAAATGCCAGAACAAAGGGAAATGGAGAGACCCCTGTCTAGGTCTGCTTAGAAATAAGGCATTGATTCTAGGGCAAGCTTCTCCCTGGCGGGAGACAAAAGCAGCAGAACATGGCAAGTCCGCAAGAAAAAGTGTAAATGGCAAGTCCCGGAGACAGCAGTGACCCAAAGTGAGCCAGCGGTGCCAGGGATGACCAGCTCCGAGTGGTGTAACAACACTGGGCATTTCTCTACATCTTCCCCAGACCTCAAACAGTGAGTTATCTCCAGTCTGCAGCTGGGGAACTGAGGTACAGAGAGGGGCAGTGAAATGCTGACGCTCACACAGTGAGGCAGTGGCAGAGCTAGGAGATTTACGCTCTCTTCCTGAGTCCCAGTGCTGTGCTCGGACCCCCAAGCCCAATCTGCCCCCATTGGGGGCACTTCTGAGAAGCATCTCACGACCACTTTTGGTTCGTGACCTGATAAGGAGGGGCTGTCGGCAGTTTGCATCCTTCCACCCATGCACACCTGCAGCACAGAAGAAACAACCTGCACAAAAGAAATCAGCATGCTGCGGTGCTGGGCGCCGTATACTCAGGCCCCGCTCCAGCCCAAAGGCAGGCTACATTTCAGCCCTTGAGGAAGCGACTCATATTTTCTGCTGAGCTGTGTTTTGCATCCACCTCTCTCCAACATAAGTGCTTATGTACCATGACATCACACTCCCCGGTGCCAGCCGGCAGCTCCAGCAGTGCCTGCTCCCCAGGGAGAGAGAGATTGTGGGGCTGCCAAACCCAGCAAATCAGGCCTCCTGGAACTTCCATTAAGTTACGGAACAAAAATAGAGCGCTCCTGTGATTCGGCTGTTACATTCCCAACCTGCATCGGCTGGGATTTATTAGCAATGACATCAGAGAGGTTTCCCAGGCAACCCGCACATACACCCGAGAGAACCTGTGAGGTGGCGATCGAAGCAGCAGAACTCACGTTCCACGGGGCACGGTGCCCGCATGGCAGGAAAAGCAAAGCACTCACACTGTGGGGCCCCCCACCACCACTGGTACATCTCAGGCAAGGCTGGTTTAAGGCCAGCGCTGGCAGCATGACGGAGACAGGGCTGGGCTCTCACCCTCCACCCACGGTGCCCAGAGCATGGCCTGATGAGGCCTGTACTTGTGCCAAGGGTCAGAGCGCAGATCCCGGAGTGCTGCCTGCAGAGCTAACCTTTGCTCTCGCTCGGCCCTGTTCTAGCTTCACTGCTCTGAACTCAGCCCACAAGCAGCTGCTAGGCAGCTAGCAGGGAAGATACCAACCAATGCAGTTAGAGCCACTTACACAAGGGGGCTGGAGGTGCAAAAGTGTGCTTGGGCTTCAGGCTCCTGGCCAGCTCCAGCGTGGTCCTGCAGTCAGAGTCTGAGCAACCTGCTCTGTAGGGCACCTCAGTGCAGCCTCCTGCCCAGCTGGGTGCAGCTATGCAGCCAGCTCCACAGAGATGGTCTCTGCTAACATCCCCTTGGAACACTAACACCCCGTGCAGGAGGCAGGACACCCACTAGCTAGAAGCCTACAGAGCAGCTGTGTCGATGCGGGTGCTCTCTGGTAATGAATGTTGCCCCTGGATCGGACGGCAGCATAGGGGGTCTGTATCACATGGGAACAGTTCTGTTACCTGAGGGGGCTGACGGGAGCAGAGCCTGCCCACCCAAGGAAAGGGAGAGGAGGCCCGTTCTCACTGAGACTGAGTGGGTGCGGAGCCATCATGGCCCCCAAGGTTTGGGCAAGGTGGGCCAGAGAGAAAACCAGGGGATGTGGACTTGTGACAGCAATGCACAATGGCTCGGTTCTGTTCCTGTAGCCGATCTCCCATAGCTTGTAGGGAAGCAGATTAGATGTGGTTAAATATGCAGGTTGGCTGGCGGGTGTTTTAAAATCCCTGTGTGGGTGTTTTTTCTCTCTCTCTCTCTCTCTGAATCTTTGCTACAACCTAGCAAATAAAACACCTTTGTTTTCAGCAGGTTGTCGGCCACCATCACTAGTCACTGGTGCCCGAACTTGGCTGGGCCTGCCAGATGTACACAGTCAGTACAATCAGGCCCTGGTGTGAGCGGCAGAACCGGAGAGATTCAGACAGGTCTGGGATAGAGGCCAAACACCCAAGGGTCCGTTCAGGGAGACCAGAACGGAGCAGAGGCGCAGCTATTCCTGTAACCATGACAGCAGCTCAGAGAGATCAAGGCAATGCCCATGTCCTTGTTGAGCACAGAGAGGCAGGGAGTTTACAGGGCAGAATTAAGCAATTAAAGGGCCTTAGAGCGAGTGACATCCTGTGTGCAGTAGAGAAGGGCCTGACTCAAGCAAGAGGAGAAGAGACAGGAGATGGAGGCAGATGCAGAGGGTGGCAGGGCCTGGTGGGAAGTGAGGACAGAGGACCGGGTGAGATGGCAGGTGAGTGGAGGAGGCCGGGGGGAGTGAGGAGAGAAGAGAGATGGAGAGAACGCCTACAGCACACAGCTGCTGCCCATTTGGCAAGGTGGAAGCTGGCACCACTTGCCTTTTCCTCCTGGGATCTATATGAAGGGGCCCCACCAGCATAGCCTGCATTTAACAAGCCAGGTGCAGAGCTCTCTCCCCGCACCGTTGGTCAAGGGAGGCAGTACAGATGAAGAGAGGCAGCGGCTTGGTTTATAAGCCTAGAAGAAAGCACGCTAATTAGAGCGGGGCTCCAGCACCCAGCGAGACAAGCACTGACAGCTGAAGCTGCCTCAATGCCCACCTGGAAAACTGTTCCATTTGCCTGCAATGATCTTTGAGAGCAGAATTGATCTCTGGTCACCTGAGTCTGCGCTTGGGGTTGCAGATTTCTGGGTGTGAGATGACAGTGATGGATCATAGATTCATAGATTCATAGATTCTAGGACTGGAAGGGACCTCGAGAGGTCATCGAGTCCAGTCCCCTGCCCGCATGGCAGGACCAAATACTGTCTAGACCAGCCCCTGGGGGATGGCTCTCACTTAACACAGTCATCATTTCACAGCTTGCAAACAGCAACTGTCTGAATGGGCCCATGGCTTTGAGAGATGGCTGGACCAGGACCAGAGGGAGTGGGCCCTGGGTTCATCTTCATTCAGGGGCTAGCTGCTTGGCTTATGTTATTTCCAGCTTTGCTCCATGTCTCAGGCCATGGAAGTGTCTGAATGGGAAGGGGAAAGGAGAAACCAACAGCCTCAGTCCTGCCTGCTTGCAGGAGCCTCCACCCCCAGAACTTCCCCTGAACTCCAGGACCAAGGGCCTGCTGCAGGATGCCCTCCCAAGGGATTTGGTCCGAGGCAGCGTGGCCTAGGGGCCAGGCCAGCTTGTTTCTAGTCACCATGACACTCCCCTTCTCTGTGTAAGAGGATGGAGGGGGATTTCTAAGTAAGATCAATACAGAGTGAAGCAAGTACAGGATCCGTCACCAGTTGACCCATGATTCTCTGGAAAGCCATGTAACCCAAACCAACCCTCATTATTTCACACACACAAACACAGGTGACCCGTCTGCAGTCTGGCCCCACAGTACAGTCACCGCAAGCTTAGGAATGGCTGTAAAACCCTTCCAGAGAATGCTGTCCAGGCATCCTGTGCTACTGCATCTATTAGCCTCTCTAGAGAGCTACTGCTGCCAGCTGAGAGCATCTGGCAGCCCAGGCTGGCAGCTGGGTATGAGATCTGGGGCCTAGGAAATAGCAGAGTACCCTACAATACATGTGTGAAGACATACACCCCACCTAAGTAGGAGCCCTCCCCCTGGGGCACTGGATTCCAACTCAAGAGCCCTGGGTTCTGTGCCAGCTCTGCCATGGCTCATTGGGTGAGTCAGTGAACGTCCCTTCCTCTCTGCACCTCCATCCTCTCCTGCCCGTTGCACACTGTGTCTATTTAGAGTGTGAGCTCTTTGGGGCAGCCCTGTCTCTTACTCTAGGTTTGCACAGCGCCCAGCACAACGGGCCTGGAGCTCAGCTGGGGCCTTGGTGCCGCTGTACCACCACTAACAAACAGAAGAGTCTTCTGGGCTAACCACTAGCCCAGGAAAGGAAAGAGGAGGCTGCTCGCCCCACCTCGGTCACAGGCTGGTGTGCTCTGCCCATCCCAAAGAACATGAGATACACCCAGGTGGCCAAACCCTCAGCAGTAACCAGAACCAGGAGGAAAGAGCAAGCCAGCACTCAGGACCAGCGAGCGCCCAGAGAGGAGAGCAAGAGACCCCACAACAGCAGTAACCCAGTGCAGCCAGCCTCTTCTCGAGCCCACCAGGGGGAGGGGCTCTACAGTCATTTATTTGGTGGGTTTCATGAAAACAAGTTCAAATCCACCCCTCTAGAGCCCTTCTAGCTCCTTACCTGCCTGGAGAGACAGCTTAGACCAGGTCTTCACTGGCACCTTTGCTGGGACAGCAATGCTGGTTAAGGGTGCAGTTTTTACACCAGCAAAAGCCCTTGTGTAGATGGAGCAAAGCAGGGCTGGTGAGGGAACAGGCATGAGCTGGCCCTGCAGGACACTCTGTCACATACCCAGCCCTGGATGACCCAGAGCATCCCTTTGCTGCGTCTGTACTAGGAGGGCGTGCCGGGAGAGCTGCACTTGTATCTCTGCACCAGCAGGTAAGCGAGGCCTTAGAGCTGCAGGGGGATCACAACCCCAAACCACCAGTGAGGAGCTCACCAGTGCAGGGCGTTTGGTGGTGCTTCCCGAGGAGCCAGGGAGGGATTTGGGGGCGGGGGGATGTCAATTCTGCCAAGCAAAAGGCCAAAGTGATTGTCCCAGCCTCCAGAGCAGTCTCCAGTGAATACACCTGGCTAGGAGAGCATCGCTTGGCTGGATCAGGCTCCCAAGCCTTCTCTCTGTAAATCAGGGCTGTATGTAACAGGGTGGGCATGTTATTGGGGGAGATGAATAGCTTTGGTTACCCCCGGGCAAGCAGAAACAGGATACCCAGATGGCTGGACCTGGTGCCCAGCAGCACACTTGCAGCAAGGACAGGAGGGCTGCAGAGCAGAACCAGCCCCTTTGCCTCACCTGGAGGCTCCCACCACCAAAGCCAGCGCCCCGTGCTGACTCCCTCACCAAGCTGCCCCAGCCCGCCGCAGACACACTCAAAGCACCCCGGCTTTCAGCGAGGACAAGGAGCCATTGGGATGTTCTGCCAGATTTACGAGCTTTAATGGGGAGCAGGGGGCCCCACAATCTGAGGGGGATGGGGCTGGGATCAGTGGCACCCCCAACTGTGGGACAAAGTCACCTGCCCACAGCACGGGGACCATCAGGGCCCTTCAGCTCAGGAGGGCCAGGCCTGCTGCTGAGGAGAAGTTGTTGCTGCTAGTGACTGCAACTGTCACTTTCGCAGTCTCCGGGCTGGGCTGAGGGAAACCACAGGGCTGCTTCTATGAGACCTGTGCAGATGGGGCTGGGAGAATCCACCATGACCACTACTCTGTATTTGTCTCGTTTCAACTTCCTCCCACTGGATGGTGTTAGACCTTTCTCTGCTAGACTGAAACCCCATTTTTACATATTTGCTCCCCATGTGGGTACTTACAGACTGTCATCAAGTCACCCCTTAACCTTCTCTGTGTTAAGCAAAACAAACTGAGCTCCTTGAGCCTATCACTATCAGGCAGGTTTTCCAATCCTTTAAATCACTCTCGGGGCTCTTCTCTGAACCCTCTGCCATTTATCACCATCCTCCTTGAATTGTGGGGACCAGAACTGGACACGGGATTCCAGCAGCGGTCACATCCGTGCCAAAGAAAAGTACAATAACCTCTCTGCTCCTCCGCCAGCTTCCCATTTACACGTCCCAGGATCACATGAGCCCTTTTGGCCACAGCATCACATTGGGAGCTCATGTTCAGCGGATTATCCACCACGGCCCCCAGATCTTTTTCCGAGTCCCTGGCTTCCCAGGACAGAGCCCCCATTCAGTGAGTATGGCTTGCTGTCTGTGTCCCAGATATTGTATTGAGATGCAAACGGTTTGCCTGCGCCCAGGTTAGCAAGCGATCCAGGTCACTCAGTGACTGGTTACTTCATTATTTACCACTCCCCCAATATGTATGTCACACACAAACTTTTTCAGTAATGATCTCCAGGTCACTGATAAAGACATTAAACAGCACTGGGCAAAGCTCTGATCCCCGTGGGACCCCCTGGAAAGGAGTCCCTTTCTTCACACGCCCCTGCCCAGGCAATTGGTCTCCCATGTCCCTCTGCCAGTCCTCAAGCCCACAAATCAGGCCTTTAGTACCAGGCAGATCTGAAAGGTTGCAAGCACCTCCCTTCTGCAGGGAAACCCCTTACCAAACCCTGCCGTTAGTCGCCGTGCGGCCAGGGGGCTCAGAAGTCAGCTTCCCTGTTGAGGAGCCACCTGCACAGGCAGTTCTCTGGTGCCCAACCCTTGGGAGCTCCGTCCTACCACTGCTGGCGAAGGGCGTCTGCACCCTGCGCAGCTGAGCCAGTGCTGGAATCTGGTGACCGCATGCCAAGCACCAGTTCGGAAGCTGGGATTGAATCTCACTTCAAGGAGGGCTCGGCTCAGCCACACGCCTGCCTAGAGCAGACAGCTACGGTGTGGGCAAGTGGGGGCTAGAGAGGGGCTCGGGGAAGGACAAGTAAGCCAGTCATCCCTGCCAGGAGCGAGGCTGAACTGCTCCATCCTGAGGAGGGCATTTACCCATTTAGAGCACTGTGCCTGAAGCTACCTCCACTGCCATCCACAGCCAGCACCTTCTGCTTCTCACAGCCCTGCAGGCAGGGCAGAGAGCAGCAGCATGGTGCAGCCCAGCAGGCTCCAAATGGCTGTGTCAGCTCCAGTCCCACAGCTGCTGACCCAATCTAGGTGGCAGCGGAGAGGAACCCAGCGCAGCTTAGCTGAGTCCCCAGCCTGGCAAGCTCACTGGAAAAGCATGCGACAACAGCTTAGTAGCACGGGACAACAATTTAGGGCCACGGATCTCTCTGTAAGATACCCAGTGAATGTAATCCAATGCTTAGCAGTTAAAGGAGGGGACCTGGACTCCTGGGCTCTGTTCCTCACTGACTGTGCGACCCTTGAGAAGTCCCTCCCCCAGCTCTGTGCTTCATTTCCCTGCCTTGATCCATCTCCTCTTGGGACAGCACAGCTCCTCAGAGAGCAAGTGCCGCATGTCTGCTGGGCACTATGATTAGAATGGGGATCCCATGCTGGCCCTCGAATTCAGCAACTCCCGTTCCATGCTAGCCACTTTCCAAACACAGAGGGAGATGCTCCCAGCCCCTGCAAAGCTCCCAAACCTGAAAGACAGAGGAAGGCTGCGGGTAGCCCACCACACAGATGGTGTGATACAGGGGAAGGCAAGGACAGGCACATGGCTAGTTTGTGTTCAGAATTACCAAGCCTTGCTGCATAACTCTCAGCTCATTCTCCCACAACAGTTGTGTGTCCCTCTGGGCCCCTCCCTCCATAGACAGGAGGAGCTGGGCAGGTGAGACACGTGATGGAGCCAGCTGGTACCTTGTGGGCACTGCAGAAGCAGTAGGTCTCCAGGGGGGATCTAAGTGAGGGAAAGGCAATCCAGGCCTGCTCAGAGAGGTGTGCCATGCATACGGTGCAGCAGGCAAAAAAGCACAGAGACAGACAAGTGCGGGGAGGGGATAAGCTGAGGCTGCCATCACTAGCAAAGCGGGTGGGTAGGAGGCAATACAAGGAGATGAGAAGCAGCAGTACGCTGAGCCTGGAAGGCTCCAAGACACTAGTGGGGCTGGAGAGCCATGTCAGACCAAGAAGTGGGAAGGTGCTCCGAGGAGCCACATTCTGTACTGAGGGGAAAGGGTGCATGTCTGGTCAGAGAGGAGGTGGGGGCACAGAAGAACAACACACGTTTTTACACATCCTTGCAATCTGCTCCGAGCAAGGGCTCTGCAGCTTTTCACTACTCCCTGTAAGCAGCTGTATTCCTGACTGCACCGGCCTGCGTTGCTGGTTCCTAAAGCTCTCTGCCCTGCCATCAGAGCCCCGGGAAGAGGAGCAGCACTGATTCAAACCTGGGTCCCAGGTGTATTGCTGGAGCCACTGCCGTTCTAATATCAACAGAACCGCCACCTACAATAAACAGGGGCCAAGGGAGAAAGCAAAGCCCTCTGCATCCCTCTCTGAGCAGCCCCCATCCTGTCCCTCAGAACAAACAGATCAGGGAGAGAGCTCTGAAGTCTCCTTTGTGCAGCAGCTGCTGTTGCCATGAGGTGAGCCTTGTTGCTATGAAGGTTTGCATGTCAGACAATGGCTTGTTTTGGCTCAAAATGAAGCTGCTATTGGCTAAGGTGTTTCCACGGCAAGTCGCCATGGCACTGGGATGGGAAACTGCGGGAGTTGGCTTGGTCATGCCCATCACATCCAGGTGAGTGGGGGCCAGGAGGCTCTGCCCAGCTGGCGCACTCCACTCCAGGTGAAGTTAATTAAAGCGAGAGGGAAAGGAAACCCAGCAGCTAACGAGGCAGCAAGCAGAGCACTGCTTTCCAGTATAATTAGATCTGTTAATAGCTCCGGCAGATCGGAATCACACCTAACAGAATTAAGGAAACTGCCAAGACAGCTGCTCCCATGAAAGGCATTTAACACAACACATTCCTGGGGCGGGCGAGAGAGGCAGGGAGGGGCAGCCGCCATTCAAAGAGGGGTCACCCAGAGTGAGGAGCCCAGGAAGTACAACCAGCAGGGAGCAGAGTGCTGTGTCACACACAGCTAAAATCACAGGGATGAACCCGAGCCAAGAGTTTCCAAGGGACACTGAGGCCAGTAAACTATGGCCATTCAGCGGCCTGCTATAGGCCCTAGTTTGCTTTGCCAGGCATCTGTTTCTTCCAGCTCTTTCAGAGGGCTCCTAGGGACCGCTCTCCTACAGCGCGATGGCTGTGTCTGCCAGTGCTAGGTGGAGCGGGAGGCTGAATGTCTAAGCATCAGTTGTAAAACTTCCGAGCCCCTGGAATCCCAGGGTTACCTTCTAGCAGGGCTGACACCAACTTTTACCCTTCTGGGCTGATACAGGAGTTCCATGAGCGCTTAAAAAGCAACTTCCTGACTCCACAGGACAGGGAGAGGCAATGCCCTCCCTTGGAAGGGGAGGCTGCTCTAGCCAAAACATCCCCTCCTCCTTCCATTGTTGTGTGCCTGCTGCTGTCCTTCCCAGAGGTGGCCAAGGCAGGCAGGTATCATCTGCCCAGATGCTACAGAAAGTCTATTCCAGCCACGAGTTCATGCACACAGCGCCCAGACAGTTCAGTGGTAGGCTGCAGACACAGCTCCCAGGAATGGAAGAAGGAAGTTATGTGACTGGATGAGCCCAAATTCCTTCTGCCTGGTTGGCACTATATGATGTTAAGCAGCTCAGACTGGGAGGGACAAACATGCAGTCGGGAGATTTGAGCATGCAGGAAGGCCTAGGTGGGAGTGATTACCGAGGGACAAGTCCGATGCAAAGCCAGTTTGCCAGGGACTTGTCACACACCAGGTCAGAGCCTTCCACCCATCTCTCACTCTATGGGAGCACAGCATGGCAGCAGCATAGCTCCAGTGCTGCAAGTGTAGACAAGCCCCGAGACTCACTTGGGAAAGGCATGGGTCAGAATCCACAAGTGTACAGTGCTGGGAACTCACGACAGCTTCTTCAGGAGGACTACAGTGAACTCAGAGCAAACAATGTTCTGTAGCTGCTGTGGGGAGGGAACACCTGGCTGCTTCTCCCAAGTACAGAAGCAGGCTTCAGTGATCCTGCTAGGAGCTTCTCTCCACCTCTGTCTCGGGTTTAAGTGCCTGAAACAGCCTGAGTGCTGCTCACCGGATGTCAGGAGAGGCCATCTCTCCCCGGAGTAACTGCTTAGCAGTTAAGCTAAGGAAGCAAGGCCCTTTCAGTCCTGTGCCTGGTTAGACTAGTCTTTATCCAGGCATAAAACAGCCCATGCACATACGAATCTATCAACCCCACTCAGGAAACAGTGCAAGGAAGCTGGGAACACCAGTTCATATGTTGCAATAAACCCCTCTCCCTGTCACAGAGCCACGTTGCTGACATCACACACTTCCTGCAATCAGCTAAATGTGGGGCTGATATTTTAAGCTATGAACTTTAGCTTCAGACATACAGTAAAAGCACCGCCCTCGTTCTGTGGCTACTGGGAGTTAAGCACAGGTACCATGGGTGCTACTGCAGCCCAGAGCGCTTCCCAAGCAGCAAAGTGAAACTGTCAATGCGGGAGAGTTCCACTTGGGCAGGGCTAAGGCAGCATCAGCACTGATGGACTAAAGAAGAGACACCAAACACAGAGCGGAGGCGGGAGGCGGAGAAAAATTAATCAAGCAAATAAAAAGGGGAAGAGAGAGAGAGGTGCTGCCCAACCCACCAGCAGGGGAGCAAGAGCTCCCTCTAACCATTGGGGACATCTGGGGTCACGGACCAGTCACTCGAGATGCATTCAGGGCATTTTGCGAGCCCTAGCCTCACATATCATGTAAGCAAGGCGTGTGCCATAATCCTACAGCAGAGCCCCTACACCCTTTCACTGTGGGCTGAGGCCAGGGGACAGAAGTGGAGTGGGTGTGTTCTTAGGGAGAGCTTCATCCAAAGAGGTTCTAGTCAGTTCTTCTCTGGCTACACACACGACGGGAGCACTGCACTGAAGACTGGGACTGGCCAGCGGAGACAACAGGACTTGAGCCCTGAATACCAGGTACACAGCCCTCGCAGCAAAGCCGTTGCTCCTGACGGCAGGAGCCAGGCTGAGAAGAATCTTTGCAGAGTTCATTGAATTACTGCAGACTAAAAATAGCCAAGCAGCAGGAATTGCAGAATGCCTCCAAGGCAAAATCTGAAACAATAGTTGCCAAAAAAGGAATAATGTGGAAGGACAGGCAGACAGGCTGCAGAACTGCACAGACTGGAGAGGCATGGAACAGAGGGGGAGCGAAAAAGAAATACCAGGCACTGAGGCTAAAGGAGTTGTTTAAGCCTGAATCAGAGAGGACTGGAAATGAGTGCAGTAGAAAGTGGCCATCTGTATGGAGCAGGCAGCCTGCTGCAGCAGCTTTCACTGAGAGCTGTGGGTAGCAATCAGGCCTTTCCCTCCTCTGAACCCTGGAAGAACTCAGGAGCTTTCATCTGTTCCTTCTCCACCCCAGAGCCTCTTGACTATTCATGGGGCAGGGTGGGTTAATCTCCCTCAACCTCCTGGCTGCTGCTGTGAAGTTGGTGGTCTCCCTACTCAACCCTGCTTCCAGACTCTTTTTATGTTCCCCTCCCCTGTGAATAGCTCCAGCGCTGCCTCTGCTCACAGCTTTCCTGACACAAGAGTGGGAGATCCAATTTGTCAGTTTCATGGTTGCTCCCAAGGCTCTCAAAAGCAGTGAATTAACCAGTCTTGTCAGCTTCATGCTGCTGTAGCCTGGGGAAAGCTTTGAGAAGCAGCAGAGGCACCGGGGCTATCGGCAGACTCAGGAACTCACTGCATCAGGACACACTGGAATGGTTTTCTTTACTAGTATCCCTAATTTTTCTCTTTTCTATGAAAGCTTACACTTGGCAGAAATTGATGGCCTTGGCTTCCCCCAATTCCCTCTCACCCACCAGGAAAGAGGTTACTACTTACCACTGGTGAGTGGGTTTGTCAAGCCCTGCTTGGCCCTGATCTGAATGAAGAGTCCATCTCGAGTGAGAGGCTGACAATAGGGCTAGCACAAGATGCCTGCTCCTCTATAGGAACTAGGAATGTAAATATCGGTAAAAAAAAAAGTTAACTGGTTAAATTATCAAAATTATATCATTTAACTGGTTAACCGTTAACCAAGGTCCCTCCGGCTGGCCTGGTGCGGCGGGGGCTTGGGCTCCTCTGGCTGGCACGGGGCCGCTGGGGTTAACGGTTAAGGTTGGTTAACGGTAAGCCTAATGCTTACCAGTTAACTGGTTAACCATTTAACCTTTTACATCCCTAATAGGAACCAAGAGCCTGACATTGGGACTCTAGGGGGAGGATCATGATCCTACAGGCAGACAGGAAATAAGTTTGGGGTAGGTGAGAGAGAAGAGATCTTACACACAGTGCAGCCAAGCCGCTTTTCTTCCAGGCCTTGCAGGCACAGCGGCTTTTCTGAAATGTGAGGCAATGACTGCGGCATAGATACGTGGGACCAAAGCGACAGAGTACACGTGTGGGGACTAGGCAGTGGCTCACAGACTCCTGGGGTAGACTGGAGGGAAGCGAAGGCTGTTTGCCAAGTCTGCTTCACAGAGTGAGACCTTGGCAGGCAGCTGATTGGACACTCAACAGAGACTAGTGCTTTAAAATTACCCCAAAAGCAGGGCTCATCAGCATAAAGCCCTATGTTTTCCCGCAGTTCTCCCCAATCCAATCCTAGGAGCACAGAGTGGAAAGGGCAGCCAGCAGCACAGCTGGCTCACGCACTCTCAGTGAGTTTTAGCTATGCCACAGACTGACAGCTGCAAGCACAGACTTCCACCAGCACACACCGACTTCCACAATCCAGGCCCCAAGGTCTGTATCTGCTTCCTCCTCCCCACCAGCAACACTAGCCGAGAAAGGAGGAATCCTCCGGGGTTTAATTTTGCAACATAGTTGCTCCCTCCTTCCTCAGGTGCACCAGAGAAAGCCACTTCCAATTCCTTGCTAGCCACGAATCTGATGAAACTTTCCAACCACACAACTGAGCAGAAAGCCATGGAGGGGATGGAGCGGCACGGAACAGATGGTTTCCTGCCTCAGCGCTCTGGCCAAACCCCACTGGGACTCAGGCTCTAAGGTGACACCCCACAAAGCTCCCCTCTCCCAACTGCTTCAGGTCTCGCTCTCATCCCAGTGGGAATATGCTCCATACTAATAAGCTGCACAGTTGTAGCTGCACCATTTGGCCATGGGCCAATCACACATTGAAAAATATGGTAGGGGAATTGGGCCCAGTCCATGATCTTTACACGATACTGAGGGCTGCACAGAACTGGTTTTGCCCATGTATCATTTTATGTACTGGAGACTGACACAAAGCGACGAACTCCAGCAAAATTACACACAAGCTGTAGATGTGGCTTGTAACCTCTGCCTGCAACACTGGAACAAGCAACCTCTGGCTGAACTGCCACAGCGAACCCCTGCCTATGGAGATTTAGGTTTAAGCTGTAATGATCATTTGAGCCAACCAAGGGAGTTTCTGTACTAGCAATCACAAGAGCACTACCTATGCCCCCGGCAGTCCCCAACAGACATTAGTGAGGGAGGAGCAGACGCAGGGGTGTCCATTTCTAGGAATGAGCTTCTCTGAGGCATCTGATTGTCACTAAGTGCTGCCACCACCCCCTCTGGGTTCTGTTCCCACATCCCAGTTCCAGCTGGGACCAGATGTGCCACATGAAAGGATATTCGCAAGGTACCTCCAGCCTCCCGGGAAGCAGGAGGCAGTTGGAGTCTCATAGAGAAGGATGGTCTTCTGTACTCTCCAACCCAATTTTGAAGCTTGAGGAGTTTCCAACAAGGAGCCACATTCTGGTGCTTCCTTCAGTAACTAGTTGTGTGACATTCACCCAACGTTCATTTCATGGGTGTTCACATGAATAGCCCCTGTATTTCATGAGCTACAAGGCCACTTTCAAAAAGGCAAATTCAGAATGTTCTGAGCCAAGCAAATGCAAGGGAAACACAGCAGTGGGCTATCTACTTCCAGATCTTTTCAATACACAGACCCCGCGGGAAAAGTAATCCCCAGCACTGCACACAGCCAATTCAGAGGGAGTCAGGAAAAGGGCAGGTACCTTAGGACTTGCTCCTGTGCACACAGGTAGTAATTCTAAACTAGGAATAGACCATAAAGAGAAGGTGGTGCCGATCCCATCACTCAGCCAGCCTGGCACCTGGCCTGAGGAGAATGCACACCCTGGGTCTCGCAAGGTCTGCTTGCCCAAGCCCACTCCCTTGGCTCGCCAATGGCTCTCCTCTCTAAGCACCTCTGCATTGCCTTTGGAGCACCCTCCCTTGCCCCATTAAACAATGGCAGCTGCGGGGAAGCTGAATTCACCCACAGCACTACCAGGATGCCGCGCACACACTGCTCTGGTCTGTGCTCACCTCACAGCCTCCAGATTTACACACTCCTACAGAGGCAGTTAAAGAGGCACATGGTGCTGTGGAGAGAGCTCATGACGACAACTGGTCTCAACTTCAGGGACGAGCACAGGTTTGTGCCTCTCATACCTGGAGAGATCTGTGCTCTGAGCTCCCTAAATAACCTGGGACAGAGGTGCTGGCAGGGGTCCAACAGCAGCTAAACCTCATCAACTCTCATGAACTGGGAACACAAAGCCAGGCCTTGAACACAAGACCAGATCAGCGCCCAGCTGAAAAAGGCTCCTTTGGCCTGGAACCCTGATCTCCTCTAGGGCCTGTTGTGAGAGCTTGACTGGATCAGTTACTCAGCAAGAGCCTCCTGCTGCCTCGCTGGTTACGTGTGGGCTTGGGAGAGATTCAGGAACATGAACAAAGCTCAGTTTGGAAGAGGGAGGCAGCCTGGTGCGCTCCCTTCTTTATCTGCTTTAATTCATGTGACAACGACACTACTGGGCGCTGGGTGTTTCTATTCCCTGTCTGGGCTATGGGCTAAGGGAACACACTTTTTACTGTTACTGGATTTGCTGTATAGACTGACACGTTGAAGTGACCCTTGAGACATGCCCTCTGAACTCCTCCCAACCCAGCTACAGTCCTCCAAGAATACCTCACCCCTCCTAGGCCTGGAAGGGTAGTGCTGGGGATGCAGCAGTGTGTGCGCACCTGGCAATAAACACAACGGTATGACAAACAACAATCCAACTGTGGAAGAGGAAAGACAAGCTCTCCAAAGGCACTTACCATCTTCCGTCTCCTGCCAGACGATGCCCTCCAGGTTGACGCTGGTGCCAGGTTCACAAGGACCCAGACACTCTGGCTCGGTAGCCAATGCCACATCGCAGGTGTTCACCCCCACAGAGCGAGTGCGTACCATGATCTGCTCGCATGGCGATGAGATGTCATTATTGACAACTGGGACCAGGAGATGCAAGGGCAACACTGCAGGCGTGGAGACTGGAGACTCCATCTGCGGGGAAGGAGAAATACACCAGTGACCACTGGGGAGAGCACCAAGGAGAAAGCAAACACCAGCAAGGTTGTCCTGCCTTCCTGGAGAACACAAATCAGGGCGCCCCCCTCCTGCCACTCTCCCATTTGACCTATTTGCTTGGAGCAGGTTGACAGCCCATCCATCCTCCATCACAGGACTAGGACTTAATAGGTCTTTTCCAGCCCTGATATGCCTATAAACTACGGCCCACTGCAAGGACAGCATTTTACAAACAGAGTCTAGGCCCCACCCACGTTCCTCAGCAGGAGACCTGCTGGACCTCAGCCCTGCCGGAGAGCCTCTGGCTGGGCTGCTTTCAATGATGAAAAGCCTTTCCAGCACAGGATTCCCAGTCTCCCGTAGCCAGCCAGTCACTCTGCCTGGCGACTGATCTGGTTTGGCTATTGCCTGAACGTCAACACCCGGAAAAGCAGCCCTGGATCTGACAGAAGGAATCACAGAATTCTGCCAGGCTGGCTGGGGCAAGGCAGGAGAGGCAGCTGGCAGCTTTCAGATACCTGTTCCATCCCAATGGCCTCTCCCCAGCTCTACCCCAGGCCAGATTGACCCCCAGCAACCTCCCTGCCTGTTTATAGACTAATCCCTACACCTCTGCTTTCCATGCACCAGAGCCCTGCTGGGATGACCCAGGGGGTTTCTCATGTTGAAGAGGAAACCCAGCCATCTTGCTTCTCTCGCACATGAAAGTCACTTCCTCAGTGCCAGAGCTGGGGTAGGTCTGCATGGAAAGCAGAGAACTCAGCTGAACTGGGTGGAGCACAGACAAACCCTGTGGCCCTTTCCACCCCAACCCCCCAACTCAGTAAACCAGGCTCACAGCCTCTCGGCTATGCAAGCAGCCTGCTCAGATGGCTGAGCAGGTTAGAAAGTCACCCCAGCTGACGCTCCGTGGTCCAGCACCGTGTGACAGAAGAGAAAAGTCAAAGGGCTGATTCATTTCAGAGCCCTGTCCAGACTGCCAGCCAAAGGAATGCTTCGATATATAGCCTGTGTCTCCAGTGCCCAGTCAGCGCAGCTCATTTTCTCACCTCCCACCAGCTAAAGCAGCCTTCCCACCCACACTCAATCAGCCCTCCAACCGTACCCTTGCAATGGGGATTTGCAGCACTACCCATGCTGGCTGGTTGGGCTGTGCTCTGACCTCCTCCCCGGGGGTAGGGTTTCTGATCTCGATAAGATGCTGAGCAGCTCAAAGCAGCAGCAGACACTAAGGAAACCACTCCCGTGCAAGTCACCAGCAAGCTAGCAAACTGCAACGCAGCCACTCCGGGAGTTGGGACAGACCTCCACAGCATCCAGCAGTGAACTAGCCAGGAGATGCCCCTGCAAGCCTGCTGCTTGGCACAGCCCTGGAGCTAGAACCATGGGAAGCTTGGCTGTTCCCTCTGTCCTCAGCCCCAGAGAGGCAGGAAGAAGAGGTCTCCAAGCTGCTTGCCAGGAGATGCCCTGCCTGCTGGGGACGGCCCTACCGGCATTACCAACCATAAAGTCATCGCTATTTGTGGCACTCAACTGTCAACAGCCACAAAATGTTCAGACTCCCATTGAGACAAATTCTGGACCCTGAACAGCTGCCAAAACATTATCCTTAGCTGCCTGTTGTCACAGAGAGAGAGACCTTTGCTAAGCTTGCCTTTTTATGAAACTGTTAGCTGGAGTACAATACCACACACTGAACCTCAGCTGCCATATCAGGCCCAGCCTCACTCCACATGACTTCTGCTGTGGGGCCTAAGTTCCCGCATCTCCCCACACCCAAGTCCCACCTCAGGGACATTTGCAACTCCATTAGCAACAAGCAGTCTGAAAAGCCCCCTTGAATTCTCAGGAGCAGGCGTCCCCAGGCTGAACAGGGGAGGGGGCCAAGCTTCGTGCCACCGATGCTGGAGGAGCAGGAGGCAAAGGGGTGTTCTAAGGCAGTGGGCAGCACTGGTGTAAAATGTAGCAGTTCACCACATGTTGGCAGGAGAAGCTGGGTGGATGGATTTGCCATTGCCCATGTTACTAAAGCAGACAGGGCAAAGCGCCGCTGGCCTACAGTCAGCTCCTTGTCCCAGTCTCCTCTGAACAGCCCATCAAAGCGAATCCAATGTGATAAGCATTAAAGACAGCCCCAAGGTTTCCTCCGTAGTGACTGAGCTACCGTCTCCCCCCACTCAGCGGCAGAGGGCTTCCCCTGACAGAAGGCCTGGCTTTCTGCTGACAGCACCAAATCCCTCAGGATCCAGGTCCTTGGCCTTCATTTCTGAGACAACCCTTTGGAGAGACTGCCACACCCCGCACTTGTGCTGTCCAAGCCCCTTTTGGCGCTGCCCTTGGGCCTGTTCTCCCTGAAGGATCGGAGATGAAAGAATTTTGCCTTCCACATAGTTCCCTGCCCAAGAGGGGGCGCTGATCCTCACTGGGGCAGATCGGAGCCACATGTACAGAGGGGGGGCCTCACTCGGCACCTCAGCAAATCTCACGTAAACAACTAGACCCTGAGAATCGCTAGGGACCAAGAAAGCAAACAGCTCCAGAAAACCCCTCTCCCTGAGCCCCAAGCACAAGCAAAGAGACTGCCTCCAACTCCCATCCATTTACAAATTAATGCCAGTCCCCTGCAGTGAAATAGCTGGAGAGGAACCATGTGCAATTGACACAACTTGGCTGACAGCGCAGGACTAGCAGAAATGGAGCGTCAGGTGGGGAAGCATTCAGCCCCGAGTGTCATTTGCTAGTCAGCGCTGGGAGCAGTGGCTGATCGCTTGTTTGTGTGGCAGAGGAAAGGAAGGGCACCTGTGGGTTTTGAAACCGTTCAGCTTCCTTCCACTTTGCAACAGAAACCACAGTGCAGCACAGGCGTGTTTAATTACAGTTCCAGCTCTGCTAATTATCGTTTGGGCACATTTGTAATCTGCGTTATGCCACAGTGCATAATAAGCAGTTTGCTGAGACCCATCTAATAAGCGAGGTGGCTTTATGGGATTTCATATTTCACTCTGTACTGGAACCAATGAAGCCTTATTTATCAGCCATCCGGAGAAAAGGGAAACCAGGAGGGGCAGCAGCTTTAGATTAGGGGGAAGAGAGAGAGAAAGAGAAAAACCCACAAAGGCAAAGGAGAGAGAGAGTACAACGCCTCCCTCCAGCAAGGCGATTGGCAGCCAGGCAGCCGGGTCCTGGGAAGACTTGGAACAGAGCTGAGAAGTGGGCCAGCGCTGGAGACAAATCAATCCCTGAATTCACCTAACACCTGTGTCTTATCTCCCAGCGACAGGGCTTTTCATCCTGCATCTTTTATCGAGCCCGACACAAGGCGAGAGGCTCGGCCTGCTGGTCACTGCACAAGCCTCAGGCAGACAGCCTGTGAACAGAGACTGATGTGGGAAAGGAAGGAGCCAGGCACTCATTAGTCTCACCATGGGAAGTAATTACAGTGTCCTCCTGAGCACAGCGATGTCACTAGCCATGAATCTCCTCCCAGGCTCAGAGCCACATACAGCTGGAGCCAGCCCTACTGTGAGCAGCAAGCAGAAGGCCATGCAAAGCCAGGACTGCAAGCTTCTCTCCCCTTCAGCTAGTCACATCAAACCCCCAACACAAGGCCAGCACTTCAGCACCAGCCAGTCCGGTTCTAGACGCAGCTCTCCAGGCAGGGAGACTTGCAGCAGGAAGCATGCTCATTAGGTAGCACTCCAACATGCACACCCCTTAAGCAACCACTTTAAAGCCCCCTTCAGACTCCTGGCAGTTTTGAGTGAGGATGCAGATAACAAACCTTGCAGGTCCTCTAAGGCAGGCTTCACGGCATGTGACTCACATCCGGCTTCAGTTCCTAGCTCAGCCACAGATTCCCCGTGTGACCTCACGCAAACCATGTAACAAAGCCTGTCTCAGTTCCTCTCTGTACAGGGAGGCTAATACTATCCTGCCTGCTGGGGGTCCTGAGGCTAAAGCTATTAACGTCTGTGGGCTCAACGACTGCTCTCCCGGGGCCGAGGCGCTAGACAGTCCCTGGGTGATAGCCGTGCAGCATACGTTTCACTCCCCAGCGCAAGCCAGAGAGTGGTAGAGTCTGTGTCTGTCCACCAGCCACAATGAAGAACCCGCTTTGTGTTTACAACACCAGAGCCCTGTCTCTTCTCCAACATCAGGAACTTCAGACGCTTGTCTTAGTCACCAGAGTGTAACACAGCTGACCCAGAAAATCACACAAAGGCTGCTGAATGGAGAAAACAAGACAGAAAATGCAGCCCCGAGAAGCTGCAAGGATCATAGAGAAATCTTAGAACAGGACTGGGGGATTAAGGAAGGATCTTGAAACCTTTCCCTGGCAGCAGGCTTAGAGCTCAAAGCAGACATGCTGCTGGAAACACGCTACCAGTGCAAAGTGGTGGTGTTTCTGGTGCCTTGCTCACCACACACAGACAACATGCCAAACCCCTCTGCAAGGGGAACTTCCAGCCAGGTGCTGACACGGGGAGGGCCAGACATCTCTGGACGTGCACAGAAGTCAGCTGTCTGCCATCCTGAGCCCATGCCAAGATGCCTCCAGCAGCCATGCTACCGTGTGGTGTCTTTAACATAATTCACATTAAAGGGCCAGCAGTTAGTTAAACCTGGAGAAACAGAGGTATATGGTACAAAAATCAAACAGGACTGACATCAAGGCTGGATTATAATACCTGACCCCGACATCACATTGACCCAAACAGAAAACACCAAGCCAATTTTGGAAATTTCTTGATAGCATCAGACATTAAAGGTATTGGTAACACCAGAAAGTGAGCTGTGTGATGGCACTTTTCAGGGCAACAGGTCTGAGACATCTGACACTGGAGACGATTAAGCAGTGTCAGTAAAGAAACTTGGGCCATGTCTACACTAGAAACATAGGTAGTGTTAACACATGTTAACACACTAGCATAACCAGAGTTTAGCACATTTTCAATGAGATAGCTGGTTGTGGTCAGCACTACAGCAGCTAACATGTGTTAACCCCCTGGCTACAGTAGTGTGCCAAACCAGTTAGGTAAAAGGAACTAGCTAAGACATTTCTAAACATGACCTACTCTCCTCATCAACAGAGAGCCTCAGAGAATCCTCCGACTCCAAGAAGAGCATTGAACACAGCAAAAGCCAAGTGAGACACTACACACCAACCACGACCAGCTAGTCAGGATCGGCAAGTCTCCTAACATGGACGGGGCCAGAGCTAAGATCAGAGATTGTCCTAAATTGCACATGATTACTTAATATTTGTATTACCATAGCACCCAGGAGCCCCAGGCATGGACCAGGACCCCACTGTGCTAGGTGCTGTACAAACACAAAACAAAGAGATAGCCTCTGCTGCAAAGAACTTATGGATCAAGTATAAGACAAGAGACAACAGCTGGATACAGGCCGATGGACCAGGGAGTCCAAGGAAACAATGGGACAATATTGTCTAAACAGACCAGACAGACTGGGAAGGGTGGAACACACAAGCACAGTGAACACTGGGATGGTGGCAAACATTACTGTACTTCCCAATCTTTGTTTTGGGTGGGTGTAGTGAGGAGGGGATCAGCCACATACAAAGAAAAGAGCAGGGGGCGAGGGAGTCGAGGGAAAGGAGAGGAGCAGCAGGTGTGAAGTGACACTCAGGTGAAGAGATTGGGAGGGGAAGGTTTGGGGCAAGCAGCCTGTCAGTACAGAGAACACAGTACGGCTTTGAGACACCCGCTGCCCGTGCTGCTAGAGCGTCAGACCCACAAGCAGGAGGCATTGATAACATGCAGCAATCCATCAACACAACGCAAGCTGCAATTCAAAAGGCAGATGCAGGCTCTCTCCGGGCAGGATGCTGGAACTGTAATCACCCCGCTCATCACCAGGAGGGACAGCCATCCGGTCCCGCCAGAGCAGCAATCTGTAGATCCTGCTGCAAGGCTGGCCACTGCACACCGCTGCTTCTCACAGCATAGAGAGCCCTCCCCGCCAATCCGCGACCCCGGAACCCTGAGGTTCCAGATAACACGGTGCTCTGGGGAGAACACAGGCTCTCCAGACCACACGCCTGGTTCAGATACACAATCTGGGAGACTGAACTCACGATATGACTCGTTCCAGCCCCGGCAGCCCATGCATATATAATGCACAGCGCCATATGTTCCAGCCAATGGAAGCTTGGAATTATATTTGCCACTTCCCCACCAGGTGCTGATTCAGGAGTCAGTATCAGTGTTCAGATTGACAATGCCTAGAAGCAGCTTGAACCATAGCTCAGCAAGACAGCCCCTCTATGGATTCCCAGCATCATTACGTGTAATGGCCCAGACTGAACGAGCATCGCTAAAGCAGTGTTTTTACTGTGCAAGGCACTGCTGGATCTTGGCTCAGAGATGAGGGCCTCAGCACTCGCATCCCTTCACACTGTCAGAGGAGTTTCAAACATCTCCAGACACGTGGCAATTACCACTGACCAACTGCTCCAGTGATACCCAAACCGAGGCGCTCGGAGGCTTCCACTCTGAGCTCACATGCCACCGGACACATGGACTCCTCCACAGAGCCCATGGATATCGCCAACCATGAGAACTTCAGAGCCCAGAGAGTCACACTGTGTGACGACATTCATCTCCCCCACACTGCTGTCTTCTGGGAGGTGGTAGCTCCACCCACTGTGGATGGTACCATCAGTAACCTCAAATAGGAACCAGAGTCTACTCCAAGCCTAACCTCCACATTGCTTATCAACAACACGAAGATATGTTATGATATTGTCAATGCATGTTGGTCTTCAGCACACAGAAGACTCAATGCTGGCACCTGTTCCACTGCCTATGTGCTCCAGAGCACACTCTAGCAGGTTTTGCCAGGCAGCCCTGGAGTCAGACCCCAGGGAGGATGCCTGACACACTTGGGAGGCACATGACAGATCATTCAAAGCAGTATTTAAAAGACTCCAGGAGAAGAACCTCACCCTACATGGAGCTAAACGTGAGTGCAATAAATCCTCATTAGTGTTTTCTGGCTACATCTTTTCTGCAGCTGGAATAGCACCAGATCCTAACAAGAAAGCAGCCAACCAAAGCTTGTCAGCACCACAGAATGCCAGTAAAGTATAGTGTCTTCTGGGAGTGCTCATGCCTGACTATACAACAGTGGTGCAGTCACTGCAGAACTCATCACGGAGGCAGGCTAACCCGTGGCCCTTGGACGCCATGCATGCAGAGGCCATTACACCTCATGGACTGATGGACAAGCGTAATGTTCTATTTTGACCCAGCCAAAAAGAGCAATGTCATCACTAATGCTAACCCTGTTGGGGCATCATGGCACAGAAGGATGCAGTGACTTGTCCCACCTGCAGAGGTGGTTAGTGCCAGTAGAGCTCTCACAACCCATGGTACGGGGATCTTCAGAGAGAAAAGAGCTCTCACTATTTGCCAGAGCTGTGAACACTTTCACCCATGCCTACATAGGAACCCTGTGCACCATGAGCACAGATCACAAGCCTCTTGCCCATACATTTTATATCCCCAAATCTATACCATCTGCACACTGAATACTGGGACTTCAGCCACACAAGTTCCGCATGATCCACAAGGACAGGAAACCTTGCTGGCTACATGATGGTGGAGGTGATAACTGGAAAGCCCCGTCCTCTTGGCATTTCATACACTGCTCCTGATGGTCTCCCATCCCCTGTGGGGGTGGGGTGGAGAGATTCAGGAGTGAAATGTGACAGATTTGTCACCCTGGTGTAATCTATTGTTTTAGAATTACAGTTTCTCCTCACTCCCCAAATGAAAGATCTTCTCAATAAATTCCAGCTTAAGTATAAAGCCAGAAACCTTAAATATAATTATCACAACCAAAAGAGTTTATCATTTACTTGCTATAAGAATGGAGAAGCTTCAGTGCTGTGAATTTTGTAAATTATTGTCATAATTTTCTGAGTAGTAGAGACCTAGAGGGACTGCCCTTCAAGGAGAGACCAAAGAGGTAGATCTGCTTAGTTCAGAAAGAAGATGAATAATGCTCTAATAAATTTGTTAGTCTCTAAGGTGCCACAAGTACTCCTGTTCTTTTTGCGGATACAGACTAACAGGGCTGCTACTCTGAAAAGAATATAGAAGTTATACAAGATAATGAATGGCACAGAAAAGGTAGATCAGGTGTTTCTGTTTACCCTCTCTCAATATACAAGCAATGGGACATTCAATAAAAAGGAAAGGAAGTGTTTTTAAAAATTCCTCTTATTTTAAACACACATAAAATACATCATTAACCTGTGGAACTCACTGCCACAAGACAACCATGAGCCTAGAACTTAGCAAGATTCCAAAAAGGATCAGACATTCCTATGAACCCTGAAAGCATGCACAGTTCTGATGTTAGGCAGGAGTTTTTAAATGTTCCAAGTATGCAAGGCATATCCTTACTATGCTACATCTGTAACAAGCAATGCTGGAGCTCCAATGCAGTTTTTAAAAACTGGACTGAACAGCAACAAAGCCTGTTAACAGAGTCTGTAATGGCTGCAGATTTCACTGTGGCTGCTCCAAAAGAGGATCATAGTTTCTGTAGTAAGAAGCAGTAAACACCACAGCAAGGAAGAGTCAGAGAAAAAGTGCCGTTTTTATGCCAATACCGCCACAAATGGAGCAAAGTTCAATACTGCTCTCCAAATGAATATGATAGACATCAGAACACAACATCTGCTCAATGAGTGCCGGTAGCTAGCCCAGCACTGCAACCACAGAACCCAGGGCACTTGCTCCAGCTCCTGCCATGTTCTGCTCCGAGTGCACTGAGCAGGGAGGAGAAGCGAACGCAGGAAGGGGGAGCAGTCAGAATTTCTTTCCCAGCAGGTAGAGCACAAGCAGTGTTCGTGCCAGCTCTAAATTCCTCAGCGTGCTGTAATGGAGAAGCTAAGCTCACCAATCCAGATGGTTACGATTTGCACTGCACCTGGGAACCTGGCTGTTTCCCTTACAAACAGAGGGAGGGAGAAAGAAAAACCTTATCGCAGAACCTAGGCTCAGCCTCTGCCTCCCTGCTCCTGCGTCTGTTCTTGTGGCACAGGCTTTGCTGGATGAAGTCTGCCCACTGTGCTTGTCACTGCCTGCTCTCACCCCAGAATCCCTCAGACTGCTTGAGATTCACAGCATCTCCCATCAACAAGGCCATTAACTCTGCAGCTGATGGATGATGATAGGGCCCTGCCTGCAAGAGGCTGCTTGTATTTCCCATCCCCCACCAGGCTGACAACTCCTCACATCCTCTGCCTGGTTCAGAGGGAAGCACAAGAATTAGCTCACCAGCTTTTGAAGAGTTTGGGAAAGGTCTTTCCCCCGCTGCATTCATTTCCCCAGCTCTCCCTATCCCCACCTCCTGCTGAGCTCCCTCTGCTGTGCCCTGGGTCCTTCTTTCTACAACACTCTGCTCTTGTTTATTGTGCAAAAGGGAGTCGTAACCCTCCACTTCACCCAGCTGGTACTGGTGCAAGCTCAGACAGCACTGCCTGCTGGCTCTACACACACCAATACCCCTCCCCAGACAGGCCACCTGCAGACGAGGGATCAGTCTCCAAGATATCTCTATGGAGATAGCCCACAAGAAGGGCCATTAGTGCTGTGCCCATGGTCCTGGTGAGTCTGATGACTTGCACATCTGTTCACTAGGAGCTCATCTGAGAGCCCCAGCTCACCTCTGGAGACAAGATCTCTAAGAGATCAGCTGCAACGGACAGTTATTGCACACCTAGAACCCTGCTCTGACAACCTGTGCAGAGCAACCCCTTCTGAGCATGTCAGGAGCAGCAGGAGTGGATGAGATCTTAGGACAGACTTAGCTTTTCACACTAACAACCTTAGTAACAAAAAGAAACAGCTTGCAATTAACATGTAGCATTCTGGTCCTAGGATCTCAAAGGACTTTAGAAGAGGGAATGGGATTATCCCCATTATACAGATGGGAGAACTGAGGCAAAGAGGAAGTTGCCGCAGGTCACACAGCAAGTCAGTGGCAGTCAGGAATAGAACACAGGACTCCCGAGCCTCTACTATAACCATTACACAACACAGTCACCCATTCTACAGACAGAGTTCTCTCTGTGCATGTCCCAGTAAGAGGCAGCTGCTTGACTGTACTGTGCAGATGCAGCTGGCCAAAGCTGCTCCACACACACAGGAAGTTACTCTCAAAGAAACCTCCTCTTACTCCAAAAGGAAACAGCTCCACTTTCCCAAGGGAAAGCAGATCCCCTCCACCACCCCAAGATACACGAACAAAGACAATCCAAGCCCATCTTACAGGCTCCATACCATGGGCAGCGCAACACAAGACCAGGGGAAATAGCCTCACCAGAACCCAATGTTCTTACTCGTCAGAAGCGGCAAGACATTTCAGGAGGCTGGGATCAGACCTTGGAAAACCTGCCTTAGCAGCAACAGTAGGAGATGAGGCAACCACAAAAGCCAAAGCCTTTCCTAGCAATTCCACAACATGCCACCTTACTCGCGTGCGTGAGCATCACACTGTCCTCACCAGGGATCGCGCCACAGGACTGCTGTGCTGGTTGGTTGCAACTGGGAACAGCGGCATGGTCACACTGGGGGACACATCTGTTAACTACAACCCAACCAGTGCGCAACCATCAGGGCGGGTGTTTGGACTTCCTGGTGGCAGCACTGCTGAATGGCTGGTGCCAAGGGTCCAATCCTGGAGTCAGTGGAAAGACTCTCTGACTGGATCAGGCATCAAATGCTTCTAAATCAGTGACAGCCACATCTCTGCTTCAGCTCAGACAGCACTCAGCAGCCTGGCAAGGTGACCCCTTGCTGCCCAGAATGGAAGCTGCTTCAACAGCTTCACAGCATTTCTCCATCTTGCCAGCTAAGTCTAACAGAAGCCCTCGCCTCAGCTGGGAGGGGAACAGCCCTGGCCATGACCATATGACTTGGAAGCTCTTCTCCAAGCACATCTACGAGTTTGAGTTCCACTGGAGCTGTCCCTTGAGGGTGTGGAGCAGATGTGAACAGAGGATGTGAACAGCCATCCCTGCCACCAATGATTCCTCTGAATTTGGGATCTAACAATTGTCCTTTGCCAGAATCAACTCCAGGAGCTGAAGAAAGGAAAGACCTACTCAATCCTCCAGGCATCAGCCCATGTCCAGTGCTGGATTGTGCCAACACCCTACACTCCCTGTCTCTCTCGCTTTGTTCCAAGTGTCCCAGGGGAGGGGCTCCAGATCCTTCCATGGGGAGACCATCCCCCCAGCAGGCAGATTTGCCTGATATAGAGTCTACATTTCTCCATTGTATCCTGTTGCTCCTCATTCCAGCCCCTATGTACCACCCAGCGATTTCTCTTGCCCTTAGCTGAAGAACACCCGAGCCCTTCAAACCTGAAAGAAGGGGATGGGGGAAGGGCCATCCCCTACCTACGAGCAGCCGCTGAAAGATCACAGGAAACAGCCTGGCAAAGGCAGTAGGACCCCCTGAGCAGCTCAGTATTTAACACAGGCAGTCGATTCTACTCTAGCTGCCAGTCTGTGATTTGTCAGTGGGGCGGCAATATGACAGATCCTACCCCATATCACACTACCTGTCCTTGGACACAGTGTCTAGGACACTCCAACATGAAGATGCCCATCCTCTGGGGTGATTCCCAGCATGCAGACACACCTTCTAATGGATGGGGGTGGGGGGCCGGTGAGCAGAGAGGTTCAGAGGTTCCTAGAAGCACACATTCTATTAGAGAGGCAGGCTAGGATTAAGGTAAGAGCACAGGGCTGGGGACCAGAAGATCTGGGTTCTATCCCTGCCTCTGGCACTGACTCACTGGCCCCAGCTAGACTAGGAAGTTCACAAGTGTGTTTAAACATAACAATGTTTTCAAACAACAAAACCTTTATACATTGTGTAGACAGGGGCTTAATACTCCTAAAAATGCTGGTTGGTCCTGGCTGACTATGCTCCCCTAGGGACCAACTAACATGTTTTTAAATGGTGCTAAACCCTGTCTACACTAGGGGCAAAACTATTCCTAGTTTAGTTGCTGTTACCTTCAGAAAGTCACTTCCCCTCTTTGGGCTGGAAAGTGGAGATAAGTTCCTCCCCTGCAGAGTAGAAACTGCTTACAATGCTTTGAGAACACCAGATGGCAGACTCTGTCGAAGCACAAACTCTTCCCTAGTGTAAGGGCCTGCAATAAAGCCAGGGATAGAACCCATGGTAGCAATGCTCACACCATGTCACCAGCTCTATCGAGCAGACCACACCATCAGCCTAAAAATAGAAGAGATCTCCTGCCAGGTGAGAGCAAAAGTTGAGAACAGCAGCAGGAATGGGGAAGTAAGAGCGTCCACCCAGGGAGTTAATCAGGAATAACTCCCAATGCAGACACACCCTCAGTGAAGCAGACAGTCAGTTGATGGGCTGGTGAAGAACTCACATTGCTCTGAGGAGAGTTTTAACAGTTTCTGATGGGAAACAGGAGCACCTCTTGGCTTCCGGGTTCAGCCAGCACTCGCCCTGGTGCCAGAGGCTTCCCTTGCTTATCAAATTAAAATGTGAACGAGTCTGTTCCAATGTAGCCACGAACTACAATGGAAAGATACCTGCTGCCATCCCAGCAAGGAGGCTGTGCCCTGTTGCTTTGACCACGGGGGACACTGGAGGCAGAGCAGGCCTATTAGTGGACACAGGGCATCGCTGCTGGTTACTCGCTTCATTGCGAATTCTGGGAACTCTCTAACTTTCCCTTACTACTGTGTGGCTGCAGCAGCAAGGGGACAAAGCAGACTGAACCCAGCACCGCTGCTCCTAGAGTCACTCAGGTTTGGCAATGAGGGAGGAGTCCCACGCAGGCACACGTACTGCACACCAATAAAGGAGGAAGCTCTTGAAACAAAGGTCTCGGCTCCATGCCATCTACGATGCAGTGCTGCAAGCATCAATGCAGGGCTACCCAACACGTAGACTCCTGGGACCCAGCCTCCCTTGGACCCATCTTGCACTGTGCGGAGCTGTCACGGAGTGTGGGGGAGTCAGAGCCCTGCACCCTTACTTCCTGCGATTCACCATGACTCTCAGCCAGCCAGTACAACAGAAGGTTTATTAGACGACAGGAACACAGACCCAAGCAGGGCTTGTAGGTACAACCAGGACCCCTCAACCAGGTCCCTCGGGGGTGGGGGGGGAGGGGAAAGGATCTTAGACCCCAGACTTGGGGTTCCCTGTGTCTTCCCAGCCAGCCCAAAACTGGAACCAAAAACCCTTCCAGCCCACTCACTCCCCTCCCCCCGGCTCCTCCTCTCCCTTTGTCCAGTTTCCCCGGGGCAAGGTGTCACCTGGCCCCACCCTCCTTCTGGCTCAGGTTACAGGCTCAGGTATCTTCCCTCACATAAAGCCATCCCCCATACAGACATTCCCAGGTCAGTCTACTGCGTCACATGAGCACCTCCCATTGACAAGGGAGCAAGCACATATCCTTGAAGTGCAGAGACATTACGTAAAACTGTTCCCTCCTTCTCAGCTCTGCACAGCCAGTCTGCAATCAGTTCTGCTGGAGCCTATTCCCGCTTGGTAAACTCTGATCAATTACACCCATGCAAGCCCCTGCCAGCTCTCTAGTCTCCCCAACACCCACCCTGTCCCCTCTGATCTCCTCAGCCAACCAACATGCAGCTTAGATCACGCCCATTGCCTGCTGCTCCGACCACACCTCCCCACTTCTTGCATCCCTCCACTGGCTTCCCATTCAAATCTACCACATTGAAATTTCTCTTCCTCAGCTTCAAGGTCCCCCCCCAACATGCCAACTACTTGCTCTGGTGTAACCAGCCCATGCCTCCTCCACACACACCATGCGCCAGCCTCACTTGCTCCTCTGTCAGTGTCTCACACCATCACCTACACTTTCGTCCCCACTGCTCTGGAGTGTGGCTGAGCCCTCATGGCCAAGCTGGGGCTCTCTGGGCTGAACCCCTGCTCTGACTGGGGTAACAGGTTCTGCCTCCTCTCTCTGCCCTCCCGTCTCTCCCCAGCTGGAGGAGAACTGGGCCATACAGGATGAGCTGGAGCTGTGGAGTCCCAGGGCAGAGCAGAATGTGCCATGTCTGCCACCGCTCACAGGCAACACCAAGGGACTTCAGTCACCCCCTACCAGCATCCCTGGGGGGCGGAGGCCAGGGGGACCTAGCTTATGGTAAGAGGGCAACATGGAGCTTTGGCTTGATTGGGGTGGGGGGAATGAGGTCAGGGCTTTTGCCCCTGGCTCTGCAAGGGAAGGGGTGCTGGGCATCAATGGGGTACACTGCTTTGTGGGAGGAGGGGTGGAACCTGCCCTCAGGCTGCAGCTCGGAAGGGGAAAGACAAATCTGTAAGTTCTGGCCCCCTGCTGGTATGTATCATTCATATGTTTGTAATAATTAAATTAATAACGTTCCTCCAGAAGTGTTAATAGTGGGCCACAGGGCCTAGTGCAGCTGCATAGGGGCCTCTGGGGAAAATGTCTGGAACCCCCTGCTCTAGATAATTTTATAAGCACCTTCTAGCCAATGTCTCCAGCTCCAAACTGATTGCTCCTCCAATGGCTTTGGTAGTTTTGGGATCTTATAGAAAGTTAGGGGTGGGTTTCCAGAGGGTGTTTGACCCTTCCACTTGTACTGATCCAGCCTCTCTCATCTACACCACGCTGGAAGGGCGCTAATGCTCTGTGGTCACCAACAGAAATGACTAAGAATTCAAAGCTCGTTACCAGCCAAACTAAAGATAAACCCAAACCCCAGGTGGCGCAGACAGTCCCTGCATTGTCGAAACCTTGCAAGGTCACTAGGACTGTAAGCTCTTCATGGACACTCTTATTCCATGTTTGTACTGCGATTAGCACCATGGGGTCCCAACCCCTAGCAACTGCTCTAACACAAATGATGAACAATAATTTTGGTAATCGAGCTAACTCCAGAAGCAGCAGGCACTGACTGTCACCAGGAACTGGGGTCCCTCTGACCTGGAGGGACAAGCTGCATTTCCCAACAGGGCTCACTATCTCCTTTAGGCAGATCAACTGGTCAGCAAGTGAAGAAATGCTGGTAATCCTGTAACTCCCGGAAGGCTGGGAGGAAAGCAGTTAATCTCTGTTTTAAGGAGAAGGATAATACGCTTGAATAGAAAGTTAAAGCCCGATCCCCTTACACTCTGTAAGTGCTTCCACGATGACCCCAGTTAAAGAGCTAACAGGCAAACACACAGAGCTGCTCTTCCCCAGGAGCAGGCTTCCTGCCATGATTAAAGCATCCTGCACAAATCCCCTCCTAAGCCCTGTTCAGAAAGCACCGCCTCTCTGGCGGATACCTTGCTCTGGGCTCTGCTCACCTTCAAGCAGTCAGCGAGAGCACAGCACCCTTTTAAGTACAGGCAGGATTATAAAAGGCTACAGGCTGGCTCTTTGGAGATGAAGAGTCCAAAATTGAACTGCAAATCTCAATCAGGATTAACAGGGTATAAAGGACACACAGGCAAACGCAGATAACTCCTAGACCAGGGCAGGGCTCGCTGGACGTTCTGTGCTCACAGATGGCTCTGGGTCCCATTATGTTACAGAGAACACAGCACAACCCTCTCTCTCTGCCCTGATCGGCCTGCCCCAACAAACACAGGCTGCTCACCCACAGCTGGCTCATCCTAGCATTGCCCTGCTGGTGGGAGAAGAGGGCATTTACTGGGGCCTTTACAAGTTCTGAGCATTTACAGCTACAAGGCACCAAATGAAGGAGGGTCCCTTCTGCTGCAGGACACTCCACTCCCTAGGTCTCAGAATCTGAGCCACAACTGCAAAGCGCTGTCTGTACAGCTATTTCTAGAGCACTAGCCTGAGCCCCACTAGCCCGAGTCTGTAGACTTAAGTTCCCTCTAAGCTGCATGGCTGCACAACAGCCTAATTAGCACCATGCAGGAGCTCAAGGAACCCCTCATCCCTGGCCCCACCCCAGAGCCCATACCCCCAGCTGGAGCCCTCAGCCCCTGCAAGGGGGACAATTAGTGCCAAAGGTAATAAGTGTCTGGGGAGGCGATCACATCCCCTAAGAAATGGGCAGCGAACCAGCTCCATCACATACACAGGAGCCAATGATTAGCCTACCACCTGGCCTGCAGTCAGACCTACTGGTCAACAGCTCCACGGGCCCCTTACCATCCAGCCCAGTGTCTTACAGGTTAGAAATCTGGATCCCTGGATAGTCGCAGCACACCCAAGTCAGCCCAAGGGGCCATACCATACCGTAGGGCACTAGCTAATGAACTCAGTCCATTACTGGAGTCTTGAGAAGTGACAGACAACAGCAGAGATAACACGATGGGAGAAGAGGGAGTGGAACATTTCATCTTCAGACAAGGAGAGAAGATAAGCAGGGAGTTCCTCTCACATAAGTGGAGCTAAGCCTGTATCCACTGCCCTTCAACTGACCAGCCTGGTCCTGCCTCCTAAGCTGCAGAAGCTGAAGGAAGCCTGATGTGGGAATGGCAAACTTGGCTCTGAAGGCACACGAAGAGTGGTCCTGTTTCTCTGTTGTAAATCCAACTCCTACTCCCTAGTAAAATAACTGCAGATACAACGGCCACTAGATTTCCGGAGAGTAAAAGCCCCAGGACAAAGAGGCTGCACTGAGGGTTATAAAGTCAGTCTGCCAGACACCCTGCATTGCTTTTATTGATAGAACTATCAAATCGGTGTGTGGAGGGAATGCAGTGGACTGAGTATGTGGCATTCAAGATGCCTTTGATACAGATTGTGCTGAAATATTACACCGAGGTGGATCTCTGCACCATCACTTGGACAGGAGATGGGATTAAGGTGAATGTTGAGCAGCGACACATTGAGCTGGCATGTATGGGGAGAGGTATCACATGGGGCACCACAGGAGTTGAGGCTAGGGACAATCGTACTTATTGTTTCCATTCCTGATCTGAAAGGGGGAGTAAACTGTACATCAATGACACTTGCAGGTGATGCTACGCCCCAGCCCTGGGCTGCACACCCACTCCTTTGTGCAGCACCATGAGTGCAAAGCAGCCCCCAAGAATCTCCCTTGCCAAGAGGGAGCCTCAACTGGCACAGAGCTGCTGGCACTAGCTCCAATGCCAGGGAAGAGACTATGGGCTTGAGACACTGGCAATTTACAGCGCTGCAACTTTCTCGCTCAGGGGTGTGAAAAAACACCCCGGGCGCAGCGAGTACAGCGCTGTAAAGCGCCAGTGTAGACAGTGCCCCAGCGCTGGGAGCCGCGCCCCTCGTGGAGGTGGGTTTTTACAGTGCTGGGAGAGTTCTCTCCCAGTGATCTGCCGCGACCATACAAGCCACGTTAAAGCGCTGCCATGGCAGCACTTTAGCATTGTCAGTGTAGACTATGCCTAGCACTTCCTATGCCTAGCACTTCCCCATGCCTTAACCCTCCTCTCTGCCAGCCCACAACAAACCACTGAGGCTGCAGGCAGCTGGCCCAGGTTAGAGCAGTCTGCACCAGGCAACTGGACCAGCGCAAAGAGGCCCCAGGATCAGGGGTAGCAAAGAGTACCGCTGTGTGCTTCACCCAGCCTCAGCCAAGCCAAGCACTCCTCAACCGCAGTTTGATCTGCGAAGATTTGCCAACAGTGGTAGAGTCTATCAAAACCTAGAGTGACCAGGATCAAGGGCTGGAAATAATAGGATGTTCTATCTAAACCATTCACTAACATCTGGGTGGGAATAACCTAGAAAGCAATACTGCTGGGACAGACTTCGGGGGAGGCCAATGCAATCTGAGCATCACAGCACAGAACAAGCAGCCTTGCTCCGGGCGGTTCTCAGGAGATAGCACCTGCATTCAGTTCTGGACCCCTCATCACCCAAAATATTGACGAATTTGAGGGAGTTCAGAGAAGAGGAACAGAAATAACGAGAATGCTGAAGAGATTGACTTAGAAGCGAAGATTAAAGGAGCTAAATATGGATAACTTGGTTAAGCAACAGCTAAGTTGGGGATGTGATCCTAATCTATATCACGGGAAGGATGTAAACACCAGAGGAGAGAGGGAATTATTTAGGATGATGCGAGGAGGAGGTAAATAGGAGAAATGGGTGGAATTAAGAAAGGGAGTATTTCAGAAGGAAGTTAGGCAAAACTTCATGGCCATGCAATCTGCTGGGCCAAGGAATAGCCCTCGTCACCTGACCATTTATAGAGAACAATGGACAAATCCTAAAATACACTGGCGGAATGGTCCTACTTGTATCTTGGGGCTTCTCTGCCCCCGCAACCCCCACCACAGCAGCTGAGCATCTTGCAGGCACTAATGGATTTATCCTCACCCTCCCTGTGAGACAGGGAAGGATTATTACTGCCGTTTTACTGAGGGAGAACTGAGTGATCATGTGATTTACCCAAGCTCACGCACAGGGCTCGGAATCGACCCTGGAATCCCAAGTCCCCGTCTGGCAGCTTTTCTGCAAGACCATTCTCTGCTGGAACCCTCGGAGAGTTTCCATGTTACATCATAACCATGATCCAGAACCCCATTGAAACTGCTTTTGTGGTATCACAGTAAAGCACCATGCCTTTGTGGTTGGACATGGGGAGCATAAACCCCAAGGAGAGGATAACAAAAGAAAATCCCCCACCTGATGTATTATTTTACATTACAAAGGGAGGCTGGTTAGCCGGGGTATTTTAAATATGGCTTCCCTGCTGAAGAAATCTGATAGCCCTTGGGTAAAACAACATGTATTTAAGGGTTTGTAGACTGACGGCTTTAGGGCATCAGGTGCCAAGTATCGGTGCTCAACACTGATGCCTCTTAGAATAGCTAGAAAAACCATTAATAAAAAGACATTTAAAATAAATCCTCATGAACAAAGCTCTCTCTCTCCCAGGTCACCTGGCAGAGATCCTATGACATGACAACCACTCGGGGGAACTTGGCATTAAAGGGCAATAGGAGATGCCCTGATATCCGCGTTCAGCCTGACATCTTAGACAGCGAGGCATCCTCCCCATACAGACACGGTGTGTGAACCCCACACTTCAGATCTATACGCAGATTAGAGAGATTTCTTCTGGGTCCTGTGCGTGAAGAATTCTTAGTACACTGTGCAGGTGCAGCATAAACATACTGAAAGGTATTTCACACACACACACACACACACACACACACACACACACACACACACGGCTAGGAACAAGGAGATGGATAATTTCTGAGCTGCAGGCAGACGTGTGTATTTCAGATGCGATAAGCGGTGAAGTCTAGAAGGCGTTTCAGATCTATTTATCCCTCAGGCGAGAGAAGACATCTTCCTTCCATCTATTAAATATTAAAGAGCCAAATTTTGGTATGATTTGCACGTTCCAGTCCTTGCAGGCTGCGTATTTAGGAGGCTGCCCGCTTGCTCTCTTATCTCTTCCTCTCTGTAGGTTCTGCTCAAGTTGCCAGGCGAGATTCTATTGGTTTCCAGTCACAAAGCCAGCTCTGTCTGATTGACTGGGAGATTAGGGAAGGAGGGTGAGCAAGAAATAAGCTGAATCACATGATGTACTGGGGAGTCCTGTGCATACCCCACACAAGTGTGGCTTCCAGATACGGCCACACACAGCTAAGAGAAGCTGTGTTCTAAGAGCAAGCAGAGGGCTGGGATTCAAGAGAGCTATGTTCTTCTCCAACGGACTCACTACTTCTCTTAGGCTGTGCCCTATACCTGGAATAGCTCCCTGACACTTTACACCTCTCTCTCATCCCTCAAAGACATGCCTTCCAGCCAGCACTCCAGCACCTCCATCCGTAGTCCAGACTCTGCTCGGGAATGTATGTTTTTTAAAAAGGAACATGATTTTTACATACCAATTAGCACATCTTGGGATCACACTTCATCCACCCCCGCCGTGCCTGAGCTAATACACTGATCTCCTCAGGCAGGCACATGTCCACAGGAATCAGGTGGAGGATGCGAGGTGCACACATTTGCAAATAAAATGACCAGAGACAAAGGGAGAAGGGGGCTGTATGGCTGTAGATTGCTGCACTCGCAGCAGCATTCGGATAGCAAGCCAGTTGGTTTGGCATTTTGCTTTGGTTGCTGTCTGCTGAAGGTGGAAGGTTTGCAGCGCTGCGGGATGAGCGATTTGGGTGGAAAGTTCTCTTCAGGGTGGGTTTTGGATGGTTTTGTTCACTTGAATCAGATCAACGTGTCTCTATCCCCCACGCTCTCAGGACAGCACCTCCTGCCTCCTGTTACAAGACGTGCTCAGACGCTGCACATGCTCCCTGCCTACAAACTGCAGCTGGCTGCTGCCTGCCCCTTCAGCATTTTCATTCTTTTGTGTACATGAACTAGGAGGCTCTTCCCCCACAGGAACGGTTACAACAGAACATCACCTTGTGGAAGCTCATGTCCTCTTTGCCTTTAACCCCAGCCTTGGTGCTCAGAGCTGGGGGAGTCTCAAGGACTGCATCCTGCACATGTTGCCATCCCTCTGGCCCTAGAGCCCTAGACCAGTGGTCTCCAAACTTTTTTGATCAGTAAAAAAAATTTTGAGCATGCACCCCCTGCCGCGCCGGCTCTACCATTTTTGCCAAAGCAAAAAAAAAAAAAAGTCGCTCAGACTCCCGCCTAACGAAGAAAAAAAAAAGCGCTCCTCCTGCCACGCACCCCCAAGGATCCGCTTGCGCACACCCCACTTTGGAGACCAATGCCCTAGACTAAATTAAATCAACAGACAGGAGTCACAAGAGACTTGACCACCAGAGCCTAAACTGAGACCAGCAAACTCATATCATGTAACATCAGTTTGGCTTTAAATCCTAGACTCAGGAGGTGAGAGCCAAGTGTCTGACCCAGGCTCTCCATTTTCCCTTTCAGATCAAATCCCTCTTGGTGCCTCCAGAGAAGCTGACGGGGCAGGCGAGCCATGATATGTTCAGCAGGACCCACAGGTCTCACTTAGTTGGCCTGGCTGAAGAGTTCTGTACAGGCAGATGGTTATAAACAGGAACACAGGTTTTGCCAGGTCCCAGCACTAAGTGAGATGAGGTTTGATATGCTGCTTTGCAATGAACACTCCTACGGTACCAATCTATTTAGTGAACCCCCAATCGATAATTATAGCTTTGCCTGGAGCTGTGGTATTAAACACAGCCAATCTAACACACAGAACACAAATTATAATGCAGGGCAAGACACCTTCCCTCACACTTGGACTTATGCAAACCGGAGAGTCAGGTCCCCAGCGTTCCTCCTGGCAAAGGGCTCTCCTTTACCTGCCCTGCCAGCAACACTGGGCACAAAAATAGCACCAAGCACGGAGCTTGTGCCTAGGCACTGCACAGAAATCTCAGGGACAGGGAACTAAATACTGCTCAGTGCTCGAGGGGGTCTCACTAGTCCAGCCAACTCAGTGGGTTAATGCTAAAAATTGACAGCCACCAACAGTCCAACTAGCCCAACTGTGCAGAATCGATTGCTAATAGGGAAGCTGAGTGTCAGTGGGGATATAAATTAGCTAGAGCAAAGGCAGGCTGTAGCTCACCCTATCAAGGGCCTGTTATCTGCAGACTGCCTACTCAACCAGACTGCGGGGAAGAGTGGAGATGAGGGGGATGCATTTCTAGCAGGTCTAAGGGGAGAGAACAGACTTGAGATTAAAAGCACAGGCTTTTAAGCAGGCACAGTGCCTTCCTGTCTGCGTGCTGTAAAGTCAATGGATTAAATCCTAGAGTGGCTGCTTTGCAAAATTCTCCAAGCTGCTCTTTTCAAGGGACCCAGTTTAAGTCGCTTGTCTAGATGGACTAGCCACAAACAAAGGTGGGCAGTTGAACAGCTTCCATTAATACCTACACAACTAGAAGTTTGAGTTTGGTTCCAGTCAAATCAAAGTTTCCTACAGCTTTTCACCCCCTAACCCAGGGACACCCAAAGAATAGTCATGGGTCACAGAATGGAAACAAACATTTCAAAATGAGAGCTCTTCCACTTTCACACTGAGCTGAAGCCTAACCCTTAACACCCAATTTTAACGAGACAGGAAGTAGTTGCCATCAAAGAATCAGTATTTACCAGTCATTACACAGAGATCTCTGACATGCTGAACAGGAAATACCACACAGTGGTACCCACAATAGTATAGCCACTTCCTATTTTAAGTAGAGGGAAACAGCGTGTCAGATACCCCCAGACAAGAACAGCAGCCACTGTACCTTGGAAGACAAGCACAGGGCTATACATATGCATTCAGACAGCATGTATAAACGGATGTGGAAGAGGGTGCACCAACAGTGATGCTGCTGACAGTCAAACCAAAAAGGGAACGTGGCTGTGTTCTAGTGAACTTCACCAAGCGAGTTTCTAGCCGTCACCTCCTAAAATAAGACAAGGACTCTGCTACATTAATAACCAATAAGTCTGACACTTCCCCCAGCACCCTACTGAGCTGTTTTTCAATGTTAATTTTTCCCAGTTGAAACCTGAATTTTCATTTCAAATTTAACTAAGCACCTTTACACCAATAATATCATCTCTGTTCCAACCTGAACCTGAAGCAGCAGTCCCATTGTTAGACAAGATGGCCAGACATAGATACAGAGATAGTTGTTTGAGTGCAAGGGGACAGACCACTGGACAAACAGCTCTGCAGAGCATGAGCCTCCCCTCAAGTGCAATAGGTTTCACTGGCTGAGCTGATTTGAATGAACGTGGCCTGAGAGGAAAATGTATGAGACCCTACCCTACCCAACATTGTTCTGCATGTAAAATCAGCTGCAATTCATCTGTCCCGGGCCAGTTATAAACCCAGCTCCAAGGTGTCAAACGGAAGCCTGACAAGCCCTCCCACTACTAGTATAAAACACATTCCCTACTGCACACACTGATCAGCCAGGTACTGTTCTCCTTACCAGAGACCTACTGCATTCAGCTCGCACTGCTTAATTCAGGTTAAGCCCAAAGATACACGCAGATGCCAGGAGGCTGCACCGAGGAGTATGTCCACGTAGCACGTCTGTGAGCACCTAGCCCTGAATGGGCACGTCTGCTCTTGGAGCACTCTGCTCCAAATCCAATTCTGTGGGGTAAACACAGGGGCTCTTGGCACAGCTAGGGATGCACTGTAAGTACCCCAGGCAGGCTAGCAGAACCACCTCAGTGCCAGAGAGGTGAGAGCAACTTGCTGGATTGCTGAAGCACCCCACTGCAGACAGAAGCAGCACCCTGTAGAGACTGCCAGCTCTGCACACAGCTGCTCTCCACTGACGCAAGGAGCTTTTCAGAGAGAGAAAGTCAACAAGGAGCAAATGCTTGGTTTAATTACCTGCTGGCTGTGTGTTTTCTCCTGCAGCTTCCCTCCTGCCACATGCGCACTCCAGATACCTGTGCTCAGTTGAGATTGGCTTTCCTCCCTTAATGAGAGGTGTGGAGGGAAGGGTCGAAGAGACAGTACTGGCTCTCCAGGGCTTTCCAAGCTAATTGTCCCTCCACAGATAATTAAACCTGCAGACTCACCCTGAAACACTGAGGGCTCAGAGCTAGCAACAGAGGCAGCAGCGAGGAATCCAGTCTTGCCTGAATAATGGACTAGCCCTTACAATTCAGGCAAAGCCCAACTGCCCCACACTTCCCTGTGCCCTGCAAGGAACTAAGCACCAGGAATCTGTTTAATGCACATCCTCTGACCCAGCACCTGCCTTCCTGAGGTGAGCTGCAGAGTTCACTGCTGGGTTAATCTCTTCCTTTCTCTTATTAATAGGCAGCAGATTTAAAAACAAACAGAAGGAAGTACTTCTTCACACAATGCACAGTCAACCTGTGGAACTCCTTGCCAGAGGAATGTTGTGAAGGCACAGACTATAACAGGGTTCAAAAAAGAACTGGGTAAGTTCATGGAGGATAGGTCCATCAATGGCTATTAGTGTCCAAAGCTTCTTGTTTGGCAGAAGCCAGGAATGGGTGATAGGGGATGGATCACTTGATATTTATCTGTTCTGTTCATTCCCTCTGGGGCACCTGGCATTGGCCACTGTCGGAAGACAGGATACTGGGCTAGATGGACCTTTGGTCTGACCCAGTATGGCTGTTCTTATGTTTGACAGGTAGCCCATTCCCAACTGGCACACTGGGGTTTAGAGCCATCCTTCCTTGGAGGTGGGAAAGGTTCCATGCCCCTGCCAGGGGACCCCCTTTTTCCTCACTCAGTACCCCTCACACATAAGACTCTAGTCTAGCCCTATGAGGGCCACCAGCAGACAAAGCGCTATATTGAAACCTCCCAGCCCAGAGCATCTCCCTCCCCAGGAAGGTCAGGGAATTTATTCCCAAGAACAGCATCTGTCCAAGAGGCTATGTGGAAGGTTAGGCCTTGTCTACACAGGCCTCACAGCAGAGTGCTGCAACTGTGCTTCAGTGTGGCCAGGGGCGGCTCTAGGCACCAGCAAAGCAAGCACATGCTTGGGGCAGCCCATTTGCAGGGGTGGCAGGGATCCAGCATGAGAGCTGAGAACCAACAGGGGGCCCTGGGAGGTGTAGTTCCTTGGTTAGCTCCCTGCCTATAGAGCCAGCCCTGGAGCAGGGATAGAACTACATTTCCCAGCATTCTCTTGGCCACTACCAACAGGAAAGAGGGGGAGGGAGTGAGGAAGCTGAGACCTCATGCTGCAGTCTGCTGTGAATGGAGAGCTGCACTGGGAAGGGTAGGGATACCATATTTTAACATTCAAAAAATAGGACACTCCACAGGGAGGGAGGGTAGCCCCACCCTGGCTCCATCCACTCCCTCCCACAGAAACCCCAACCCATCCAACCCCCCTGCTCCCTGATCACCCCCTCCTGGGACCCCTGCCCCAACTGGCCCCCAGGACCCCACTCCCTATCTAAGCCTCCCTTCTCTTTGTCCCCAACTGCCCCTTCCTGAGACCCCCCCAACTTCCCCTAGGATCCCACCCCCTACCTGTCCCCTGACAAACCCCTGGGACTCCCATACCTATCCAACTGCTGCCTGTCCCTTGACTGCCCCCCCCCCGAACCTCCGCCCCATCCAACCTCCCCTGCTCCCTGTCCCTTGACTGCCCCCCCCAGAACCCCCTACCCCTTCTCCAACCCCTCAGCCCCCTTACCGTGCCACTCAGACGAGCATGTCTGGCTGGAAAGTTCTGGTCCCCTCTCACAAATAGCACAGCAATGCTCTCCAGGAACCAACCACCCCAAGCCTGCAGAACCCTGGCCTCAGAGCAAGCGCTCTGAATCAACACTCCGGCCTGCCTTTTAGGCAAGGGGTTACAGCCTGGGTAGTTAGTTTGTAAGCTTTTCTATGGCACTTGAAACTGCAGCACCAGAGTACGTAGAGCGGGGGTGGGCAAACTTTTTGGCCCGAGGGCCACGTTGTGGTTGCAAAACTATATGGAGGGCGGGTAAGGAATGCAGTGCCTCCCCAAACAGCCTGGCCCCTCCCCCTATCTGCCCCCTGAATGCCTCCCCAGAGCCACCGACCCATCTAACCCCCCTGCTCCTTGTCCCCTCCCGGGACCCCCCCGCCCCTAACCACCACCCTGGGACCCCACCCCCTGTCTGCCCTGACCCCCTATCCACACCCCCGCCCCCTGACAGGCCCCCCAGGACTCCCACGCCTATCCAACCCCCCAGCCCCAGCCCCCTTACCATGCCGTTCAGAGCAGCATGTCTGGCAGCCGCGCCACCCAGCTGGAGCTAGACAAGCTGCCGCTCTGCTCCGCAGGCGCGCGCCGCTCTGCCGCCCAGAGTGCTGCCAGCACAGCAGTGTGGCTGTGGGGGAGGGGCCGGGGACTAGCCTCTCTGGCTGGGAGCTCAAGGTCCCGCGTGCCGTAGTTTGTCCACCTCTGATGTAGAGGGTGCCTATAAAGTGGTTTGGCTGCGAGATTTTCTATTGTTGCTCGGTGGCATAATCCCCCTGTCCTGTCTATAAACCTCTAGTGTAACAGTATGGGACACCCCATCCATAGATAAACTCACTGCCCTAGAACTAAATAGACAACCTTATTACCTTCCTTCCTGGGCAATACTGAGTCCCACATACATGTTTATTGTCCTTTGATCCCTACTGAGGGCCTGGCTTGGTCCATTGTGGTTTCTGTGACTGGTCTTCTTTGGATTCCAGTCTTTATACTTTCGACCGGCTCTGAGATAATTCCATCATTGAATACTTCCCTTTGTGAGCTTCCTCCAAACGATGTCATTTACAAAAGCTCTTTCGCACCGAGAGATCTCAAAATACCCCTGACAACTGCGACAGGCCACTGGTTGCAGAATCATAGAATCATAGAATTTCAGAGTTGGAAGAGACCTCAAGAGGTCATCCAGTCCAACCCCCTGCTCAAAGCAGGACCAATTCCCAGCTAAATCATCCCAGCCAGGGCTTTGTCAAGCCGGGCCTTAAAAACCTCCAAGGAAGGAGACTCCACCACTTCCCTAGGTAAAAGAATCCTACCAGCAACTCCCCGTGCTTAGTCAGAGCTAGGGCTCCTCTGTGCTAGGCACAGGCCAGTGTTACACCCTGTTGGGGGGGACAGCCCACTGCGATCTGGGCTGTGCCCCCTCCCCAGTCAAAATCAAGCAATGAAGATCCCCTTACGCCCCCGGCAGATGCCCTGATGCAGCACTCCGAGCCCTCTGGGCACAGGCACCAAGGACCAAATCCCGCTCTTCAGTTTGGCAGTGCAGATCACTGACCACTAAGCCAGCCAGGAAGCTTATTCTTTTAACTGGGTAGCTCTACCAGGCACACGCGAAAGACAGTGCAGCACCCCCGTGTAGAAAGGCCTTCGGCTAACGCTCCTGGAGGTGGCTGGCACTGTAAAAGGTGTAACATTTCTGCCTCGTTGCCCTGATGCAAACATACTGCCCCTCCACCCCCAGCCCCACACAGCTGACCAAATCAGAGCTTGCATTTCTCTAGCCCCTTCAGAGGATCACCTGCTTGCAGCACACTAATGAAGTCATCTCTGGGTAGAGGGTAGCAGCCAGCCCACACCACAGCAGGACATTTCGGACAGGAAACCCTCCCTGAGAAGTGCTCTGGGATCTTTAATACCCCTACAAATCAGACAGGACCTTTATTATTAAGGTCTCCTCTGCAAGGCCCACGCTGTAAGCTACATGGATATATATTTCTCTACCCAAAAGTGTGAAGGGTAATGACCCTGCCAGGATCTGAAGCTGTGGTTCCAGGGACTTGAACTTTAAACCTCTCTCTTGGACCACAAAGCAATCCCCTTTGGCTAAACATTACCGGGGTGCCAGCAGCATACCTGGCTCTACAGGACAGAGGATGGCATGAGCCCTGCCCAAGGGAGTTTAGAATCTGAAAGGCACTTATCACTTGAGTCACAGACACTGAACACAGGAGGCTGACGCTCATGAGCATGCTCAGTGCCTGCATCCCAGGGGACAAGCATACGGGGACAAACTGCTGCTCTAGTGGGCTCACCCTGCATGGGGACACTGCTCTCCACTGGCTTCCCTGGCCTCGCTTCACAAGGGAGGAAACCGGAGCACAGGATAGGTCTGGAGTAGGGAGTTCAACAGCCAAACCTTGCAGTGGAAGAAGCAGCAGGGTTTGTTTAACTGAAAATCCACAGGAAGCGCAGAGTCTGGATTAATGGTAGAAAGGCACAAAGACTGCCAAGAGGTAGTTCCGTGACACCAGGCAGCTTGCTGGGATGAGAACCAGTTGCCCCAAGCGGTGCTTGGCTACACAAGGGACTTGAGCCTGCACTGACAATGGTTGCCAGCAATGAACTACCTCGCCCCCAGCCCATGTGGAGTTGAAGGCCATTCAGGATGGGGTTTTCAAAAGTGCTCAGCACTGGTCTACCCTGAAGCGAATGGGAGCGGAATGCTTTTGAAAATCCCACCCCTAGTGCAAACAAGACAAACCCATTCTCGGCACTGGCAGAGAAGAGCACTACCAGCATCCCAACTCTTCAATCAGGCTCTCTGGAAAAGCACTGAGAATGCCTTCAACTGGTAGATGGCTTGCAGCACCTTGCAGCTGGGGGCTGATGGTGGTTGTCAAGGATGGGTCATTGCCCTGCTGTAGATATGGTCTAAGCCCGGGGTCGGCAACGTTTGGCACGCGGCTCGCCAGGGTAAGCACCCTGGTGGGCCAGGCCAGTTTTGTTTACCTGCTGACGCGGCAGGTTCGGCCGATCGCGGACCCCACTGGCCGCGGTTCGCCGTCCCGGGCCAATGGGGGCGGCGAGAAGCCGCGGCCAGCACATGGCTCGCCCGCACTGCTTCTCGACGTCCCCATTGGCCCAGGACGGCGAACCGCGGCCACTGGGGGCCGCGATCGGCCGAACCTGCCGCGTCAGCAGGTAAATAAAACTGGCCCGGCCCGCCAGGGTGCTTACCCTGGCGAGCCGCGTGCCGAATGTTGCCGACCCTGGTCTAAGCTAAGGGCTGGTCTACCCTAGAAAATTAGGTCAGTTTCGTGACATCTGTCAGGGGTGTGAAAATACCACACACCTGAATGGCATAGTTAAACTGAACTAAGGCCCTCGCAGACAGAATTCTTCCAGCAACCTAGCCACTGCCACTCCACGCTGATAGGAGAACCCCTCCCATCAGCCTAGGTAGGGTCCACACTGAAGTGCTGCAGTGTTTTAAGTGTAGACATACCCTAAGACCGAGGTCCCTAAACTGTGGGGCACGCCCGCCTAGGGGGCAGGGAGGGAACATTCGGGAGGGGAGGGCACAGTGAGCGCCACCCAGCCCTGCTCTGCTGCCAGCTCTTCTCCTGTCCCACCCCAAGCTGAAACTCCTGGCCCCCAGCCTCAGACCCATTACCATTACTTCTGCCCATGCCTCACCCACTCCCGGTTCCTGACCAAGGCTCGGGGGGAGGAGCGGGGGAGAGTGTACAGAGGCAAGTGGGAGAATGACGTGAAAAGTTTGGGGATAACTGTCCTAAGAGAAAGCAGCTCTATCCAGCCCACAAGGGGAGGGATATTCTATGGTGAGGTATTCCCACTTTCCTACTGCACCTTCCCTGCCCCCCATTCATCATGGCTTCAGAGACAGGCTTACTGGCTAAAAGTATTGTTCTGCTGATTAAAAAGAAGCTAGGAATAGGTCTAGCCATCGACATTAGATAGTAACAAATGCATGTATAGATTTACTAATGGGCTGCTTTGTCTGTGTTGCTGTGGCTGTATTGGATATAGGTTCTGAAGCAGGTTTGGCAGGCTCCTCGTCTGTCATTACTCACAAGCAGGATAGATGAAAAGCCAGGATTCTTTAAAAAAATTAATAAATTTGTATTTAAATCAGATTTAAGTTCAATTAAATACCTTTTTTTAAATAAACTATTTACAATTAAACTTAAAATTATGATGACTTATGTTAAGCCCTAAATGTAATATCTATTAACATAATTTCAATTCAATTCAATTAAATATTCAAGCAGTAAATGTTTGCTGCTGAAGATTTAAGTAACATCAATCCACTGAACTGGTTAAGCACCTAGAACTAGAGTTTGTTGAAGGGCTAAACCAGCTTTTGACAGCAGTAGCCTCTTCTGCAGGTGCAGAGAGAACATTTTCTTCATCTCAGTCAGTATATTCAATTATTTCAGTTCAATGACTAGCTCTTCAAAGTTAAGAAGCCAGTTGGAAGTTGAAAAAGTAGAAAAGCTTTTCTTCCTCTTCTAATCTGTGGCTAAAAACTATGTAAGAGAGGATGAGATCTACAAGTTCTAAAATCTTGAAGGACATGACAATCAGAAACAATCAGTTCAATTCACTAACTACAAATTATACTTGCTTAGTTTTTAACTGCAAAACATATTTTGATCTCTCATGTATCTCACATATGTAAGGTAGTTTTATTTAACAATTTTAAAATGCTGGTTTTGTGCATTAATTTAATTCCAATTTCTAACCAAATGCAACATGACACACATCACGGGTAAAAAATTTGTCATCCTCACCTAATATATAAGAAATGCATCATTCAGCATTTTCTAACAAAGTAAAGATTAAGAATCTGAAAAAAAATATGTTCAGCTACATAATTGCTTAAATATATTTATATAGATACAGAATATCGTCCTGGCTATCGGAGAGTACCAAATCACACCAGCTAATGAGAAACGACCTCTCTTTAGGAAAATAAAGTCCAAAAGTAAAATAGGATTAAAATAGATGATTTAATTCAAGGTTTCCTCCTTGTTGATTTAAATCAATCCACCCTGCTCATAACTATTTTGAAGCTAGTGCGAAGAACAAACACAAAAACCTGCCAGTGCATTGTTCTGGGGAGAGATCTGAACATTATGGGTGTTTCCTACGTTTGACAGGACATGTGGTCCAGTGGTTACAGCACAGGGAGTCGGGCGATGTGAGTTCTGTTCTCAGCTCTGACAGTGACTGTGATCTCAGAGTAGTCATTTCCCTGCAGTATCCAACCTCCCATGGTGGCTACAAGCTTCAGTCACCTGTCTGAAAAGCATGCCAAGATCCTTCTGTGAGTGGGGCCAAAGCAATTATTTATCCTAGGCCCTGAAGCCTGCCAAGCACCTCACAACACTTGAAGAGCCAGACCCTGCCCCAACAAGCATACAGTCTACATCCCACTCAATAAGCCTTGGGCACATCTCCTTGGGTCAGTCCTTTTGTGTCCGCCTCCCCACTTCCTGTAGGTCAGAAGGCGGAAGTGAGAAGTGGGCTTGAGAAGAGGTTTAAGGATGGTGAGGGAGGAGACCTGGTGCACAGGGTTTGGGAGCGTGTTCCAGGCCTGGGGACAGCACAGAAGGAGATGCAGAGACACCTGTGATAGAGGGTGTCAAGGCAGTGGTCATTAAGAGCGAATGGGTGAACAGGTGCAACAGGGCACCAGGTCCAAGATGCAGCCAAAGGCTGTGATGCAGGGCCTCTGAGGCAGAGACAAGACGCCTGCACCTGAAGTGCCTGACTCATGGAGGGGAGGTTGACATGGCTGAAGCGATGAGCAAGATCAATGAGTTTGGACTGGGAGTGGGGGAGATAGAGTAAATCTGAGAGGAGGTGGCTGCAGCATCATGGCAGTGATGATTGGGGGCCACAGGAAGGATGAGGGCCTGGAGGGGAGGATATTGAGGGGCAACTGTCATTCTGCACCTGCTCAGCCTGTAGTTGAAGCACTCCTTGGTGCTGTCCAGGTGGCTGGTGTACAGCTTCACAAGCCATGGGGGAAGGGGTAAGCTGGGGTCTCCCAGGATCACAACTGGCATTTCAACATTCCCAATGGTAATCCACTGGTCGGGAAAGAAAGTCCCTGCTAGCAGCTTTCTGAACAGTCCTGTGTTTTTAAAGATGAGCGCATCATGCACCGTCCCTGACCAGCCCACGCTGATGTCAATAAAGCATCTCCAGTGATCTACCAGTGCTTGCTCTGTGGCAAGGTGGTTTGGTGCTAAAGTAGGGATATGTGTGCCATCTATGACCCCACTGCAGTTCAGGAACCCCATCGCTGAAAAGCCATCCACTATGTCCTGCACATTGCCCAGAGTCAGTCCTGCGTAGCCCCACAGGTGGATTTCCCAACTCCAGGTTGATGCTGACTGACTGGTACCAATCTGGCATTGCAAGTTTCCACAGTGCAATTGCCATTCACTTCTCCACTGTCAGTGTGGTTCTCGGGGCTGGGGCGAGCTCAGCACATAGATCCAGGAATGTGGCCTTGCGCATCCGAAAGTTCTGCCACTACTCATCATCCCAAGCCGGCATTACAATGCGATCCCACCAGTTAGTGCTTGTTTCTCTGACCCAGAACCGGTGCTCCACAGTCTGCAGCTGCTCTGTGAACGCTACCAACTTTGAATTGTTTCTATGTCCCACAATCTAACCTCCAAGGAATCACTATATTCCCTGCAGCTCCTCTTCCAGTTCTGCAACTACTGCAGCATCAGGCCCTCTCGGCTCACAACGCTCATCACAATGGTGCAGAGCTGTGCAGGATCCAGGCTTCTGTCACAGATGGCAGACTGCAAGGAGGGACACGCAGGTTTGCAGAGATTTTGAAAAGAGGCGTGAAATATGATGGGATGCAGAACAGTGCATTATGGGACATTGAACCCATGCTCCCAGTCACCCCTGCACAACTCATTTTGGCTCCACGAGGCATTGCAAAAACTTCCCAAAACACCCTGCACTGGATGGGGGTGAGTTGCACAGTGGAATAGCTCTGCTCTCAGCATCGATACAAGTCTCCTGGTGAGGACGTGCACCGCCGGCACAAGCAGCATAGTGTGGACACACAAGCGATGCAATAACTGTGGCAGCTGTATGCCAATGTAATTTAGGTTGACAATTTGGTAGTGTAGACATGGCTTAAGTTTCCCAGACCTAAGGAAGAGCTCTGCATAGCTCAAAAACTTGTCTCTCTCATCAACAGAAGTTGGTCCAATAAAAGATATTGTCTCTCCCACCTTGTGTCTCTATATCCTGGGACCCACGTGGCTAGAACAACCACAGTGGGCAGGAGCCAATGAGGCACTGGATGACAGTGACATGAAGAGGGAGGGGAATTTAGAAGGGGAGAGGTGAGATGCAAGAACCTAATGCTGCCAACACACTACCTCTGCTGACCACCTGTAAGCACAGGGTGGGAGGAGGGACTTCCCTGAGAGCGAGGCTACGGAGGGGGAGAGCCAGGCTTCCAGCAGGGGGAGGAGCAGGAGAGGAAGTCTCAACTATGGTGAGCTTGCCAGAGATAAAGTAGGTGCTGCAGGGGGAGCAGGGCAAGAGAAGGAAGGGGGGAAAAGGTTGCAAGGTGTGGCCAAATTAGGGTGGGGAGATGTGCAGAGGCAGGGGTATAATGCAGTGATCGGATGTCTGTTTCACCAGGCAGGAGCAGCTTCCCTATTCCCATATAGAAAGGGGAAATAAAATTGGCTACCTGACAGGCTGTACTGGCCTCTGCACAGCCACAGGCTGTGCTGGCCTCTGTGCCAGCAGCCTCCGCAGTTGCCTTTCTGGGAGCTTAATAAGACGGGGTGCTCTTCTTGTAGACTAGAGTATCCTATGGTTCCTGCCTTTCACTCTCCTTCCTTGGATAGGCAGACCAGGACTCACCAGGTGTCCAGCTTGGGCTGCTATCCGAATGATACCAAGCCTCGCAAGATCTCCTGTCAGCCATCAAGTGACACCGCTCAAAGTGGCTGCAAGACACACTCCGCTGAAACACAAGGAAAGAGCCCCAGGCTTCAGCTCGGCTGGAGAGGCAGTGACCCATGCAAGGCCGTGACACAAATGAAACAGGGAGGTTAAAAGCAACAGAGGGTCCTGTGGCACCTTTAAGACTAACAGATGTATTGGAGCATAAGCTTTCGTGAGTGAATGCCCACTTCGTCAGACGCATGTAAGGGAGGTTGAAGGAAGCCGTGTAGCAGCCTGCAATGCAAAATCCACGATGCAGTCACTGCCACTCCAGGCCTGGAAAGCTTTACTCCCTGCCTTTCCAGCAGTCAGAGCAACTGGCCTCAAGCATCTCTCCCTCTGGCCAAAAACTCACCCAGCCCTGGCATGCGCTCACTTCCCTCGGGGATGGGAGACCAGCAGTCTCCCTGTTATAATAATTAATAATTAATGGAGATATCCCATCTCCTAGAACTGGAAGGGGCCTTGAAAGGTCATCGAGTCCAGCCCTCTGCCTTCACTAGCAGGACCAAGTACTGATTTTTGCCCCAGATCCCTAAATGGCCCCCTCAAGAATTGAACTCACAACCCTGGGTTTAGAAGGCCAAAGCTCAAACTACTGAGCTATCCCTCCCCGCTGTTCACAGCCCTTGAACTCCCCAGCTTCACCCAGCCTACGCAGCATTGGACCCGCTTTGCAGCTGCGCCGGCACTAGCAGCATTTCCAGCACGGTGGTTTCATGGTAGCAGTGAAGACATCATAGCCTCATCTACACTAGTGCAGATGCCACTGCTACCACCAGGGCTGGAAGACACGGTAGCACAGACATGTACCTCATGACACGCTGGGGCTGTCCTACCTGGCTACAGGCCTAAGTGGGGTCTGTGAGCCTCTTGCATCACCACAGACCTTCCTCCATCTGGGCCCCTCGACTCAGGGCAACAGGATGCATCACGCCCAGGCTTATGTCCACTTCGCACTCAGAGCTTGTTACATGTGCACATCCCACTCTGGAAACTCAGCCCGGTCCGGGTCTCTCCCAGGAGCTGTGTTAGAATGCAGATGCCACCTGTGCTGGCGCACCGAGATTCCACCCTCCTCCTTGCCTCCAGATGAAGGCAGGGTACAAACCTAGCACACCCTTGGACACTGGCTGGAGTCCAGCTAGACACCCCCACTGCCACCTGCTTTGGGGGTGGGGTAAGGACCACTCTTCCTCTGGCCAGGAAAAACCCTCACAATTCAGGAGCTGCAGGCCAGCTACTTCACCTGCCCTCTCCTACCCACCGCATCACAGACCACTAACACGCACCATTCCCCAGGCTCGATCCTGCGGCCTGTACTGCTGAAGCTCAGGAGGGATCAGGATGCAGAACGTTCAATCCAAGCGCACAAGATGCCTTTTGGAAAGCAGCAGTGCTCAGCCACAGGTTTCCCCACCCCCTCCTGAATAAGCTGCTCAGCCATTCCTAGCAGGAAGATGAAAACCCTAGAGGGGGACTTGACTGCGGAGCTCAGAGGCTGCAGACACATCTTGTTTTAATTGCATCAGCAATCACTAAGCAATTAATGGAAGAGAGAGGGAGGAGGGACAGGGCACCAGGGCAGAGAGAAAGGGACACAAGTAAGGCAGGGGAAACAATTTACTCTCTCCCCAAGGACAGCAGCATTATTTACAGCAGCTGCTGCTGGACAGAGCAACACCCGCTGCACCTGAACTCCCAGAGCATTTCCAGCACAGCATCAAGAGCACCAGGAGTGGCTCCTCCTCCTGCTTAGAGCCGTCAACCCCCATCCCCTCCTCCCACAGAAACGTGTCAAGTGGGACTCTCAGAAGCACTTGAGGCAAATTTGGCACGACCCCCAGCAGCGAGGCACGGCAGGTCTACACACACACCCACACACACATACCCAGGGACAGCCTGCAGAGAGACTGAGGTGGATACTGGGAACAAAGTCTCCTGCTGCTGTGCAGCCAAGAACAAGCCTGGCCTGCTTCATTCACAAACAATCATAGGCCAAGCACAGCAGCTACCTTCACCCCCTGGGCTCCCAAAGGTCTTCAGTACAACAGTTCCACCCCCACTGGTGGGATTTCAGGCATTCACCCCAGGCTCAGGTGCACTGCCTCCCCTTCAGCTGTACAGGCTCTAGCATGCCACGCAGCTGGGGCCTCTTCAAACCCCAGCCTCTCAATGGTTCTAGAGAAGGGGGGACCTGGATGACTAACTTCTCTCCAGGGGGGTTGGCCCAGAGGCCCCCTGCTCTGTCTCTCAGTGGAGCTGCAGGCACTCAACAAGGTATGCACCCAGGTTTGAAGGCTCTGGCCCGTGTCTAGAATTCCCTTGGAGGAAAGGGGCTGCAATCCTCGTGATTAAAGCCCAACACGTTACTCTGTACAAGAGCTAACAGATCTCTGTGAGGGGCTGCAATTCCCACGGCTGAGCTCACACCACAAGGAGCTGCATGGCCAGAGTTCACTCTTGAAGCTGTCGTGAGAGGAGAAGATGGAATGCAGTACCAGTTTCTGATTGAACACGGCCTCCGTGGGGGCCAAACTATCCAATAGGTTCCTGGCATCGCTAACAACGAGGAGCGAATGCTCAAAGAAAAGCCTTCGCACAGCAGCAGTGACAGCTGGAGAGAAAACCTTAAAAGAAGGGAAAATCACACGGTAACTGCGTGTCAGATTCCCAGCAGGAAGAGCCAGGCGGAAGGAAGTCAGACACAGATGAGGGAAGCATTTGTGGTAATTGTCCACCAGCTGGCTTGCTGTGTCCTCAGCTAACCCTCCCCCTCATGGCTAAATGACTCCTCACTCCAGCATTACACAGCTTCCCTCCCCAGCAAAGCCAACTCTCTCTGCAGTGGTGTTCCCATGCCCCAGCCTAGTGCAGGCAGGCAGCCTCACTTCCTGACCTCGGGGTGACTCTAGTACAAAAGCACTAACAGTCCTTGCTCTGACCTCTGCTGGTGAGAGAGAAACTTTGGAGCTACACAGAGAAGAGCTCCATGGTTCAATAAAAGGCAGAACCTCACCCACCTTCCCTCACTAATGCCCTGGGACTGGCATGGCAACACTTGCTCTGTTTAGGTTGTGTGGGTGCCTGGGAAGCTCAGGGCCTGACTGTGCTCCCTCCCCACAAACCCCTCTGCAGTTCAATCAGCGGCATAAACTGGCTTTCAACTCATTCACAGACCTATCAAGATGAAGGGAAGACAAAGCTGCTACATCCCCATTTAATTTAGGCATTACAAGCACGTATGCTCCTATATTAGCACTGGGAGATGGCACATGCAATATTTATACCGCTCCAACTGTTCAGCCTGGCTCACTGATTATTTCCATGCTGCCCTCAGTGGCATGCACAGGAAGGTAAGGTACTCACGTGTTACACTGGGCTCTCCTTAATTCCTTCAGGCCTAGCAGTTCACAGCAACGGTGCACACAGTACTGGATGGTACGTGGAGCCTCGTGGGGCCCGCTAAACACTGGGCCCAAGCCCATTCCTGGTGGAGTCAATGGCGAAACTTGCACTGACCTCAGAGGAAGTAGGCTCAGGACCACTGAAAGCAGCTGGGCACTAGGCCCATGGCCAGTTTCTGAGAAGTGCCCCAATCTGTCTGGATCAGGAAGTGGCCTGTTAAAAGCCTGAGCTCAGCTATGCTGCAGGTGGGGGTTGTTTTCCTAGAAGCCTGCAGGGACAGCCTGACCGGCAACCATAAAGAAGCTGCAGGTCATTTTACTCCCTTGTTTTCCCTTGGTTTTAGTAGTGGGAAAACACTCACAGCTTGTAGTGTTCACAACAATCCCACCTCCAGCCTTCCAGATCCGTCCCAGCTGGGTCACTGCCTGCCACTGCAGAACGACAGCTCAGAACCAACCCAGGGCTGGGGCATTAGTTCAGGGAGCTCAGGATTTCCCAAAGCTAAGCACTAGGGAAGAGCTACCACCATCAACCTAGCTACGGTGAAACCGCCACCAAACATCCTCGGCAGCCCCCTCCCCTCTCATCTACAGAGCATCATATGGTTTGTTTAGCCAATCACAATTCATCTCTACTAAGCTATTGATTCTGGTTGGGTCACTGGCCCTGCTGAGCTCTGGAGGAGTTGCCCGATTCTTCTCGGTGGGGCCATCAAGCAAGACACTTGTACTCTCCCAGGGAGACAAGGGCAGCCAGGCCAGGGGGTTGAGCGTTTATTACAATCCTCACTTTCTAACATTCTAGAAACCCATTGAGAATCTGCCCCTCCTTCCAACCAGTCAAGAGTCTCCAAGTTCCTGTCCAATGCAGAAAGTTGGGGAACCCCAGGCAGACTCCAGATAAGTGGGGATTTATCCAGGACATTTCCATCAGGCTACAAACAATCCTGACATGAGCATGTAGGCCCTGGCTACACTGGAGCAACCTCCCTCCTCTGCCTCATGGGGATCCATGCTCACATACCAACTGCTTTTTCAGGGTCCCACTCTCCCCCTTTGCTGTATCAAATCCTAGGGTATGAACCTTCATCTCCTCACATCCACCTCAGTCTACTGCTCCTCACGTCTACAAAGCCCCTCCAGAAGCTCTCTCCTCTCTTCATCCCACTTCCCCCTCAAAGACAGACCAGGCTTCAGAAGGACCTTGATGGCCCCTCAGTTCTTACCCTCCTGCTCAGTCTCTCTTGGGGGTGGATTTCACTTCAATGAGGTGGGCTCCTTCCATGAGGCTGGGTATTTTATTGCTCCATACAGGGCCCTGAGTGCCTGGGCAGGCCTCCTATGAACTGTGGCTTAACACCCCCTGGGAAGCCGCAGATTTTATGGCTGGAGCAGAGACTAGAGGTCAGGGCTGTCATGACATGCCTTGGTAACTAACTCCAGCTTCCTGTGGCTCAGCATCCCCATGTCCAGTAGAGACAATAATGCTCCAGCACCTTTGCAAAGGGCGCTGAAATCCTTGGATGAGAGGCCCCAGGAGATCACAGCATTATTATTACACTAAGAGCAGCAGGGTGATGATTTATGAGGAAGACATGCCAGCCCAGGTCACCTATTGATAGGTGGGCTGTGAGCCAGGCTGATTATCTGTCACACGCCGCGAGATGCAGTGCCAACAGCAAAGCCGCGCCAACGAGCCAAGATCAGCCAGCTCTTTTGCGGAAGAGCAGCGATGCACAAGGTTAGCTTTATTCAGCCTTTGCCTGCCTGTGGCAGGTGAGCAAGCCTGGCAGCCTGCATTAACAACGTCATCCAGAGAGGCTACTCCACATTCGCCTTCTTGGCAAGGAGAGAGGATGTCTAACGGGAACTCCAGAGCCGCTCCTCGGCCCCACGTGGCCTCCATGCAAGCAGAGGGCGCTTACAGAGCCCAGAGCAATCACCTCATCCCCGAGCATGGCCTGGCTCACCACTAACAGCAGCACTGCCCTCGCAGCGTAAGCAGGCTGCTCTAGGGACTGCTTCCATTGGATGCCAACTGACCCTGCCCTCAGCTGAACTTCTGGCACCAGGAGACCTCTCTCATGGGCTTTGCTGCCACAAGCCAGGCAGGGAACCAAGCAGCGGCATACCTGGTGTGAAAAGCAGACACTCAGCGCTAAGGGGCAAAATAAAAATCAACCTTCCAGCTACTAACAGAGTCAGAGGGGCAGTATTTACACTTCTGCAGAACTTTTTAGTCAACAAATCGGTAGTATGCAAAAAAAAATAAATAAAAAAAAATGGTCAGCTGCTTTCCCAAACCTCCCCCTCACGGTCCCTCTTCACATGCCCTCTCCCTAACTCTCATGAACAGCTGGAGGGTGGGGAGGGAGGGACTGAGGCTCAGAGCATTTCCTTTCAAATCTTGTTTGATCTGTTGGACAAGATTGACAACTGCCAAGGAAAGATGACAAACTACCCACCCATCTCAGCCAGTGGCTACTGAACGAAGCCATCTTGGTTTAGAGAGCACTGGCTCGCAGAGTTATTGGGCTCCACTAATGGTGCTGGTAACATCTAAAAGGTGGGGGAGGCATCCATGAAGGCCACTCCATGAGCTTCCTAGCCAGCGTACGATGCCAGTAACTGGTTCACTTGTGAAGTGTGCTGTACATCTGGCAACTCTCACAACTGGATGTAGGGAGCAGTCATCTAGGTGATGCCTCTGCTGAGTGGATCATCTGTAATAGAGAACTACTCCCCCACTACCTGACCTTCAAAGATCGCAGATACTTCCCTGTGCAGCTCAGCAGAAGTGCTTCCAAGCCACAGCAGACCTTGCTTGAGCATCCTGGCTGTAGCAGGCTCATCTTACCCAATTCCCCACCTCCTGGTGGAGGAGGAAGGGGCAGTTCCTAATGCATGTGGCAGTAGTCTCCCTGCGAGGTGTCCATAGGGAGGTTACACTCAGTTTGGTCCATGTCCCTACCTGGGTCTCCATCTGGAGAAGCAGGCCTCTGGTCATTACCCACTTCTGCTTTTGTAGAGCTCCACCCTTTAGCGGTGTGTCTGCGTCCCACCAGGTAACCCCACATATGTGCACTAGGGCAGCAGGGGAGGAGAGCTGGTACCTGCTTCCCCAGGTCCTGGATGCACAGCTTAATTTACTGAGATAAGAGATCTATCCTAACCTTTTCACTTCATTTTGTTTCACTGATATATCTCCAGAACCAGTGGTTCTCAACCAGGAGTACACATACTCCTGGGGGTAACTAGAGGTCTTCCAGGGGGTACATCAACTCATATAGATATTTACCTAGCTTTACAAGAGGCTACATAAAAAGTACTAGCAAAGTCAGTACAAACTAAAATTTCATGCAGACAATGACTTGTTTATACTGAAATGTAAGTACAATATTTATATTCCAATTGATTTATTTTATAATTACAGTATATGGTAAAAATGAGAAAGTAAGCAATATTTCAGTAGCAGTGTGCTGTGGCACTTTTGTATTTTTATGTCTGATTTTGTAAGCAAGTAGTTTTTAAAGTAAGGTAAAATCTTGGGAGTATGCAAGACAAATTAGACTCCTTGCAAGGGGTACAGTAGTTTAGAAAGGTTGAGAGACACTGCTCTAAACAAGGTGCCATTTTCTATTCTTTGGGATAGATCTCTGCTTTTTCCCTAGATGGGGGGGCACATGGAAAATTTAGGAGACTGTTCACAGTGCTTAACTGACAGCACTGGAAACTAAATATAAATAACAAATCACAGCACTTCTAAGCATTTCATCCACAGATCTCAAAGCAATCTACAAAGGAAGCTAAATTGTATCAATGTGGAGACCAAGACATAAAGGCCTTGCATTTTCAGTAGCATTTAGTGATTTCTGGTGCCTCAATTTTTGGTTGCCCAACAAGAGCTGCCTTAGAGGAGTAGGATCTTCAGAGAGCGGGTGGTTGGCCCTTTCAGAAAAATCAGACACCTGAACAATGATGCTCCAAAACTCACCAGCAATTTTTGAAAGTTCCAGCCAAAGCAGTGAAATGACTCGTCCAAGATCATACACCAAGTCAAAAGCAGAATCAGAAATAGGACCTAGGTCTCCTCACTCCCAAACCCTATTCACTGGGCCATGCTGCCTTGCTGGGCAGCAGCGATGCAAGCTTACCCCTGCAATCTCTGCAATAGGGAGCTCTAAGGCTTCCAGAAAGGATGGGACTTCAGCCCCATTTAACCGTTGTAAGGAATCTCTTTCCCTGCTACTTAGAAGAGCAAGGCACTCGGGTAACTTGTCCTTAGGCACTAAGGAGTCTGCATCTCTCTGCATCGGGCACATCACCCTGGGCCATGCTGCAACGGACCAACCCTTTGCATTCAGTTCTGCCAGGATGGCCTGGTGCAAGGCTCAAGTGCTAGCAGGAAGGGGGACCAAGAGCTGAACAAAACATGGGGCTTGTGAGCCAAGCTCCCTCCCGGCACAGGGCTTGCGTGCCAATAGTTTAAGAAAGGGTTTGTTTGCTGACAGCTTAAAGGATTTAAGGGAAGGATTAGCTGTGGCTTTGCTGATGAGAGAACTGTGGGCAAACCCTGATAGTGACCTGTGCACTTGGGGAGAAGCTGTGGGGGCGAATGGGAGAGAACCAAAGACCACAAGAACCTAAGTGCACTGCCTGCTATGCACATGGAAAGCACATAGCCAGTAACTCAATCAGGGGTGCAACTCTCCGAGGTGCTAACAGCCTTTATCTACTGGCCAGCGAGTGCCACAGCAGCCTGCTGGGCAGAGTCCCCAACCTGCTGGGCAGTGCTGGGGTATGACATAGCAGGTTGTAGAGTGCCACATGTGTGTCAGGGCACTGGACAGGCAAGAGAAAAAAGGTCCTTGCCCTGGGGAGCTTACAACTGAACTTGTAAACACCAACAAAACTAGCAACAAAGCAGAGCGCAGGCAGGGTGGTTGGGCTGGGGGGAAACCTGGTTTGCAGGGGCGGATGGTTTTACGTTTATTTCTTGTTAGTTATATTTTATAGTTCTCCTTCTGGCAGTTTCCTCTGATCAAGGAAGGCATCACATTTGTCCCCCATTGTCCAGGGCCAGGCTATCAAGAACTAGGTTGCCCAAAGTGTTGGTAAATGCACCAGGACCCAGGTCACAACATTTGCAGCAATGTCAGCTAACCCATGGACACGGGCTCCAGCCGCCAGCTCACATCCTGAAGCAGATCTCCTGCCTGCGAGGATGTTCCCCACTCAGTTCCACAGAGAGGAGCATACAATTGCCCTGTTGCATTTTGGGGGCTCACCTTCCTCAGAAGCACGAGATACTGGTTATTGCCAGAAGCAAGGGACTGGGCTGGGTGATCCATCTGACCCTAGCACATGAGGGGCCAGGGCCAACATAAAACTAGGTGGACCAATAATCTAATCAGGCATGGCAGAGTCTATGGACCAGGAGGAGATGCCTCCTCCAGAGTCAGTGGCTGATCCATCTGCTGGTAGCAGAGACCTCACCACCTCCAGGTGTTGGGGCAGACCAGCATAGTCCCTCAGAAGATGGCACAGCCACACCGCTTGTTTTGGAGAGCATGGGGACCCTGCCGGGTATGAAGCTCTGAGTTTTATCTGCCGCTGTAATAACTATCAGTGCTGATACAGATTAACAGCTTACTAGGGATTACTGAAGACAAACCCACTGGCAGCAGGAGCCGGGGGCAGCCCAGGAAAGGGGTGCATGTCAGAGTCTTTCTATTGCACCGCAGGGGTCCCAAGAGAGAACAGCTGGGAAAGGCAGTTCTCCACACCAAACTGCACCCTTGAAAACCACAGTCCCCCGCGCTGTTCCCATTACAACGAGTTTGGGCTTCCCAGTAGTAAAATGAAATGGATCAACTGGCAGAGGCCCCCATGGAATTCCCCGGGTCACGGCCCAAAAACACCAGGAGCAGCATTCCACCCCATTCGTGGCCCCGGGCATGCAGAGAGGGTGCTCTGGGACCCCAGACAGGGAGAGGGCTCACCAAACCCTTCCACTGACACTGGAAGAAAATTTTCCAGCTCCCAGGAGGGCAAAATCAACTACTAACCAATGCCCAGGGAGCTGTTACAAGAGATTCCTTAGTGCCTGGGGCAGAGAGTGTGTGTGCGTGGTGGGGGGGGGGGCGGGGAATGGAACTCCTGTACACTGTAGATATGCAAGGGTGGGTCACATGAGACTGGGCAAGCTCCCTCCGCCTTCCCTCTTCTGGACCCAACCCCTCCATCCAGGCCTGTGCTTTCCCAACAAGCCAAGAGCCACCAGGCAGAGGAGAGTCCGTGGAGGTGGAGTTCCAGCAGGGGGGAAGAACAGCCCCCCTTGGGGAGGGGTGCTGAAGAAGAGAAAGGAACCCTGATCAATTCAGTCTGGAAACAGGAAGTGAGAGAGAAGATTGGAATTACTCCAAGACAAAACCACCCACTTCACAGTTATTCACCCAGTGACAATCTGGTTCTCAAATGTAGCTAACAAGAGAACAGGGTTACCACAAGCCTCTCTGTAGCTGTGCTTAGTTCACCACATGCAGCCTTCCCACAGAGCAGCATCTGGTGAGCAGAGCCTGGGAAGGAATCTACAAACATGGCGGCTGGGGGCAAAGCACCCAGTTCATCTGCTCTCTGGTGGCATTTGCAGGGAGACAGAGCTATCCTTGTGGGTCTCAGGTGATGTGCTCTGATCATCAATGCAACCAAGCTTTTAATCCATCCTCACTAGTCAGGAGAAATAGGATTTGGTCTCCCAGTGCCACCAATTTGCGTCTAATAGAAGCAATTCTCCCTAGTCCTTCCTCACTGATGTGTGGGGGAATGGCTGCCCATCCTGCATTTCTCTGCGATACCAAAAGGTAACAGTAACTGGCACTGGGGCCACGCAATCTGGAGACCTGCTGCTGGATGACTCACTTCCAGTCAGCAGGCATTTTGAAGGTAACCCACATTGTTGCAGATGGGGCTGGGGGAGAGCAACCTACGGGCTAAACACAGCCTGTAAAGCTCTGCCTGACCCAAGACAATCCTCATCCTTACAGTGTCATTCTAATCTGCAAGTCACCTTCCGTATTTATTGTCACAGTCACTTACACATCCAATCTGTTCACTTTACAAGGAAAAATATGCAAATTCCCTCTGGGCTTTGAGAGCCACATGGGATTCTTTCTGTCTGGTGCAGTACCTCCAGTAACAGAGGTGCTGCACGCTACAACAGATCCCCAGTGAGACCACAAACATCACAGCATTAGAAAGAGTGGGAATAATGAAAAACCAGAGGGGAGAGATGAGAGCTTCCACTCTGCTTCCATTCTACCCTCCCCAGCTTCAGAAGGCAGAATTGGGGCAGGATTCAGTGAAGCTCCTCCCCCTGGCAGCTGAGAGGGAATGGGAGGGGAAAGGCAGACACTTCCCCTAACAGCAACTGTGGGGAGGAAGAGAAGATTCCTCGCAGCAACAGGGCAGGGCTTCTACATTCAGCAGCCAAGAAAGGCAGAGAGGTACCTCAGCCATCCAGCAGACATGGCACACTCACAAAACAGAGACCCAGAGTAGGGTCCAGGCAGTGTCCTAGTGGGGAGCTTCATGTACCCCATGCAAGAGCCCCTATGTGTGTGTGGTGGGGGGCAGCAGCGTTAATGGCCTTCTCACTAGGGCCCTGCTATAGACCCCACACGTTCTCCTGGCCAGTCCGGTGGTTACTAGTTCAAGCCCTGCCCCCACTGCACTAGGGCTTTGGTAGGGAAGAGACATTTTTGCGTTAGAACGGTTAGCACGCTAGGGATCCCCTGGGTGCTGGTGCCACCTGACTGTGCTTGCTGGACCTGCCTCATGCTGTTCAGCTCTACGGGGCTGCCTGTGAATCTTACCCAGGTTCCATCTCCTCCCATTTGATCACGCTGCCAACTCCCATTGCAACAAGCAGCTCTCCCAGACCTTTCTCCCCGCTTCCCACAGGCACCGCCAGGGCCGGGACTCAGTGGGACATTTCCCTTCACACAGTGCCTCGCACCAGACTTGCGCTGGATTCTCTCATTCAGAGTAGGCCCCACATGTGCGAGATTATCCCTGAGTTTGTAACCAGTTAGTGACTCTGCGCTCCTCTCACCCCATGCTCAGTAACCATGGCAGCTAGCAGCATTTGCCCTGGAACCAGACTAACACTTCTGTGCAACACAGATGGACCCCCTACTGGTGCCTGTGTGCCCAGCTTGGCTGGTCCTTTCTCCCAGCCTCCGTGCAACGACATAACCCGCAGTGCTGCTGCACGAGGTGCCCTCACAGTGCCCGGTTTGCTCCTAAGGCTCTAGGAAAGTGGCGCTCAAACTTTTTTACTGGTGACCCCTTTCACATGGTAAGACGAGTGCAACCCCCCTTATAAATTAAAAACACTTTTTTATATATTTAACACTATTATAAATGCTGGAGGCAAAGTGGGGTTTGGAGTGGAGGTTGACTGCTCGCGACCCCCCATGTAATAACCTCATGACCCCCTGAGGGGTCCCGACCCACAGTTTGAGAACCCTGCTCTAGAACATAGCTGTCCAGATTGTCCCACTGTGCACTGATCCATGCAGCGGGGCAGCATGAGGGCGAGGGTACACAAATGCTGCTCATCCATGGTTGTGTTATGATTAAAGCCGCTGCAGACACAATTTATCAGTGTCTCATCCCCGGTCTGCATGCTGCACAACAGCTCCATGTGATATGGCAATCGCTCTTGGTTTCCCGCCCTGATGATTTTGCAATGAGGTGTATCCATTTTCTGCTCGCACCATCCCCAATAATCTACAGCACTGTGCACAGATTTCTACAATAGGACCTGCCCCTCACCTTTACTATGGAGGTGTAGTTTCCTAAGGTCCCAGCATGGAATGTTCCTCCTTGTTCTGAGCAGGACCCTGCCTGGTAATGAGGCTAGAAACAGGGAACGACTGAGGATTGGATTCTCTTCCCACGTACTCAGCGGATATCATTGAGTGCAGGATTCTGAAGTCAAGTTGGACACCTGCTGTGCCTATTTGCATCTCCATACCCAGAGTGCTCCTGTGGCTTTGTGTCTGAGCACTAGGGAAGAAACTACAGGCCTCACCTTAGATATTCCATGCACTGGTTTGCAAACTAGTTAGCAGGATTAAATAAAGGATTAGATTTATGAACATTTACATTAGATAAGTATAAGGGACATGAACCCTCAGCCTCCAGGCCATATCTCAGCCACCATACAAATAGAGAATTCCAGGTAATTCCTTAAATGTCTAGCATTAGCACTGCCCTCTGAAGCACGGTTCTGATCACTATTATGAAAGACAAATTCTGTACTAGACAGGCCATGGGGTGACTTGATGTGGCAATTTCCCTGCCTCTATGTAAAGGAACTACTGTATATAGTGCAAGGCTGAAGAGGCCAGGAAAGAGTCAAGCTCCCCACAGCAGTTCTAAGTCTGCCCCCTTGGCACAGGGCATGAAGAAAGTACTTGACTTCATGAGCACACAACATGTGGGAAGAATGCGCGCTACGCACATACATTTCTAGTTCAGAAAAAAAAAGTGCAATTCCTTTCCGTTGCACTGTACTTGCCAAGCACAGTCACAGCCTGAAGCTGTGAGTTCTTGTAGTGAAAATACTGCTGAAAGGCACCCAAGGAAGGGATCAGAGAAATTAAGGCTGTCTGTGGTCATCTTAACTCTGCATATCCCGACTTCAGAGAGGCTGAAAGCAAAGCCTTACTGCTTTTTTTTGCGTACAATTTACTTTAAAGATAAGTAAGGGAAACACCATTGCAGCCATCACTATACCCTCATCACCGCCCCAGAACTATGCCAGCTACACATTATGTCAGCTACTCCGTGTTTTAACTCACGGGAACCGAGTCTCATTGTCCTCATTCAGCAAAAAGCAACTCATTGCATGTAGATGGTAAGCTGAACATCAATGTATATTACCAGGCTGCAGCCTGCTGACCCCCTTTAAAATCAGATCAAGCTTACTGAGGCCTGATCTACACAAAGCTACATCGCTCAGGGGTGTGAAAAATCCACACCACTGAGCAACACAGTTAAGCCAACCCCTGGAGCAGACCACACTAGATCACCAGACGAATTCTTCCGTTGACCTAGCTCCCAGTTCTCAGGGAGGTGGATTACCTATGCCAATGGGAGAACCCCTTCTGTTGGTAGTGTCTGCACTGCAGCGCTGACGCTGTAGCATTTCAAGCGTAGACAAGCCCTGAGCCACCTTCTTTCAAACATTCAGCCACTGCCCTTTCAACAGCAACTTACTGAGACTTCTTTGATTAGCATACGGTCACCCAACTAAGCATTTTTGATATGCAAGAGTCTTTGCATAGGTTATACTGCTTGCTTCATATTTTCATAAGCTCCAACGCAGATGGCAAGTTGGAAAGTTAAGGACGGATGCTATCTTCGGGGTTTATACTTCTTCCCATCATTATAGTAGCGAGCGCCTTACAGGAAAAGGTACTGAGCAGAGAGGTCAGATAGCAAAGGTTTCTTTGGTATACAGGAGCAGTCCCCACTCCCTTACCAACCCCTCTCCTGGGTGAAAAGGCATTTTGAGAAGCAATCCCATTTTGGTACATCAATAGGAAAACTGTACAGGCAGACTCAGAAGGCTATTAAGCAAATGCCCACAACTTATTCTCCCCTACCCCACTTCCCCTGCCCCGCAAAGCCCACACTCCTGAACCAGGCTTCTGTCCAGACCTGGTCTGAGAACAGAAGCTCGTCTGGGTTACCCATCTGTAGGAGAGGCATCTGAAAAATGCTGCAGCAGCCCTCCTGCCCCTAAATGGTCAAATGGCTCAGGCTGCTCAATGGCTTTTCAATCACTTTCCAAAATAAAATTGACAGAGTCACAGCTTAGCCAAGACCAAGAATGAGACACTTCAGCCACAAAGACATTCTGGGAAAGTCACGATCAACTACAAACAAGGGCTTGGAACAGCCATTTACACAATGAACAGTGTCACAGTGACACAAACAAGGGTTCCCAAACTGATCTGTAAGGGGACACCCTTTACAGAGTCTGCAGTCACAATCAAACTCCTGGCTTTGAGCCAATTTGTTTTCCAATAGTCTGCTGAACATGGAACCCCCACACCAAGATCCCCCATAGCCAATAATGCTCAACATCACTCCTAATTGCTTCCTGGAAAGCCAAGTGTAAGGTACCCCCTGCCCCATACACAGGACAGCAACTTAAAGGAGGTGAGAGCTCCCCTCAAACTCCTGGCTGGCCATCTCTAAGAGATCTGGGGTGCCTCTCCTCACCAGCCCCCGCCCCCAAGGCTATGCCTCATAGTTCTAGCTGGCAGCCAGTCTCCACTGCTCTGGAAAAAGGCTTGTTTTCTTGTTTCTATCACATGGCAAGCAGGGGCAGGAACACTAACATAATCAGATTAACATGCCAGAAGCTGAAATCCTACCCACCCAATCACTTAGAGCCCAGGCCCTGACACCGCTTTCTGAACTTCCTTTCATCCGCAATCTAAGTCAGTCATGTGAAGTCTGTCTGTCAGAGGCTTTCTTGGATTTCCTTAAATTCTTCTGCCAAGTTTTGATTAAAATCCTTCTAAGTAGTTTTTCCTTTATTTGATTTCCTAGAAACTGAGAAACGCTGAGTTTCAAAGATCAGATATCGGCACTGAGTGGGAGATTTAATAATCACACACAGGCTGGGCATCTGTGTCTCCCACGCACACGCTCGTTAGGACAAATGGCAAATGGAAAGAGATTCTCTGTCTCCCTTAATAGACCATCAATTCCCCAGAGAGACTGTTCTTAATGGCCCTGTTGGTAATGATTCCTCCAATCCCTGACCTATCAACACACCCTAAGATAGATCCCTGGGCACTGCCTCCTGCCAGCCTTAGAATGGGGGTGACCTGTGGTAAGGAAGATTACAAGACTCCAGTTCTGATACTGCTGCATGCATAAGTTCAGGAAGCTATCAAGCCCTTTCTGATACTGGAACATGCTGCGTAATGCTCATCACAACCAAAGTGCTCCCCCAGCACACCGCATCCTCTGTGCCATGACCAAACAAAGCCAGGGAAGTGGAGTCTGGGCAGAACTGAGCCCGGTTGAATGATGCAGTCACAAATGCAAATACAGCCCCAGGACGAGGAGGCAGTTTCCCTGCCTGAGAACATACCCTTGGTTCCCCTTCTAGTATCTCAGGATCCTAGTTCAATTGGAGCATCTTTGGCAGATACACACCATTTTATGAGAACCTAGAGACGAATCACGCTGAGACACTCTGCTTGTTCTTGCAGGCCCTTCCTCTCCATTCAGAGATTTCCCAGGCTGTGGGGCACTGGTTTCCCAAAGCTCAGCAGCCTAAAGAACATGCTCACATAATACCTACACTACACCCCAAAATATCTAGAGGGCCAAAGGGAAGAGGAACTCCACCACCAAGAAGCAGCATCCAAGATGACCAGTACTTCTCGCCAGGCAAACGTGTAGGCCAGTAGTCTGCTGCAGCCTTAACGGGAGCTTTCACCGTGATGCCATGGTAAGCTTGGAAGCCAGACTCTATCTCCAGGCTGCCTTGAATCCTCACCAAGGGACAGATCCTTAAGCGCTTTCTCAGGCAGGAGCACTCTCTCAGGAAGGAGCAGGCATTTCCTGCTACTGACTTGGAATGTGGGAATAACTTGATGGAAAGGCTGAATGACGGAGCGGTCAGCAGAAGGATTTAGCGGCTCCTCCGTTCTCAGGGTGTTTGGCTGCAGGGATCGGAGCAGCCCAAAGACACCAATGAGACGAGGGTGATTCCCCTGTAAGCGTTTGACATGTTCCTCTTCTGCTCCAATCTCTCACATGGGCTGGCATCTTCGCTACAGAGGCTTCTGAGCGACATCGCAGCACTCTAAGGAGATTTATATCCCTCAATGGAAGGAGGGCAATGGGAACCCTGCACGAGCCTCACTGTAACTGCACCAGCCTCTGCAGCTATAAAACCACACCCGACCCCAGCAGTGCCAGGCTGTCCTTGCCAGAGCAGAGGCAATCCAGGACTCTGAAATCCTTACCCGAAAGACACTACCAGAGCGCAAGCAGTCAGCAACCCTGCCCCCGGAGGCTATGTCCATCTCACAGAGTGCAGTGAACAGGGGGCTGGAGATGGGCGGTGCTGAATTCTGATCCCAGCAGGCCTTGCACCTGGTGCACCCAGAGACAAGTCAGCTCACCTCCGTCTCATCACTTTCCACCACTGTCCGAGGAGCACCCCTAGAGAGAACAGCTGAGCATGGCTGACAACAGGACTTGCCTGCCTCCCAGGGAGGTGGGCAGGGTAGCTGGCACTTGCACAGAGCATCTGCAATCATTAAATGATTACCACAGTAAGAGCAACCAGCACAGAGCGGGAAGTGACTTACGCCAGGTCACCCAGTGAGTCCGGGACATAGTCAGGACCCCTGATGGCCAGAAGCCAAACCTGCAAACACCACAGGTACTGTCCAAAGCAGGATCTGATCTCTGAAGCACAGACACAGAAATGGCTGCAGAGAGCAGCCCCCTCGTGGCCCAGGACAGAGCTTACCCTCCCCAAGGCCAGGCATTCCAGCTCTCAGCGCCGGCAGTCACAGGCCAGTGATGCTGGTTACAGCAGGGTTACAGAGAAAACGTTGGTTTCTTTTAGTGCTTGAGGGCTCCCCACCCCGCTCTGGAGATGCAGTAGCTCAACCCAGCTCCCTGGCCCTGTGGGCAGAATGGAATATTAACAGCCAGCCCTGGAAAGGCCATGAAACATTACATACCTCAGCAGTTCCTGGACCTTGAAATGGTAATGCTAAGCAAAGAAGCAGCCTTCCTGTTAGCACACTTCTGAGCCCCAGGATATATATACGGTTCCCTTCCTCCCTCCGAGCCACAGGCCAGCCAACAGCCCTTTAAACACTAAAACACCCTTCTACTTACAAGGCACCCTATAGATCTGCCTGTCTCCCCGCAGCTGGGATGTGAGACACGTCGCTGGCACATGCCAGCTCTTGTTTCTGAGTCAGTTACCACCGCAAAGAGTGCCTTGGCATGCAGCCAGTCCTCTCCCTACAGGAACCTTTCAGACTTCCAAACGGATCTTCCCTATGCCTCCTCACAGGTCAAGCCTGGCCCAGCTGTCCCTCATCTCAAGGCTAGGGCCTGCACAGTCTCCAGTCTGCTTTCCCCCTTCTCACTTTCTCCTACCCCTCCACCCTCAGTTACTCAGCCAAGTGACAGGAACAGTTACAAAAATAACGTCTCCTTCTCAGGGCCGGCTCCAGGAACCAGGCAACCAAGCACATGCTTGGGGTGGCACCTGGAAAGGGGCGGCCAATCTTGGGGTGGCGGGGGGCAGCGCGACGTGACATTCCGCGGGGGGGAGGGGCGCTCTGGTGGTGCGGCGCTCGGCGGGGGGGCAGCGCGCAGCGCTCAGGGAGGGGTTCCGGCGGCGCGGCGCTCGGCGGGGGGGGCGGGCTCCGGCGACGCGGCACTCAGCGGGGGGGGGGGGGGCAGCGCGGGGGCTTCCGGCGGCGCGGCGCTCAGTGGGGCAGCACTTTTTTTTGCTGCTTGGGGCAGCAAAAAAGTTAGAGTCGGCCCTGCTCCTTCTCCCAGCCTCTTTTACACACACACTTGGGAACATGCACAGCACAGGCTCTTCCAGCATTGGGTCCACACGGCAGAGGGTGTGGAGACCCCCAAGGAGTTGTTGTGCAGATCCAGACGAGGAGTGAAGTTCACAGCACCTCCCAAAGCTAACATGGTTTAGGTTCTAACTTCCAGCATGTCCCTGGAAGCTCTGATAATGGGCCCTTTCCAGGACCCGGACCGAGGGAGCAAGCGACCCTTTACCAACACAGGGATGACTGTTCCTGGCTACTGGAGCTGGGATGAGAGGGGCAGCTGATGAAGCTGTTCAGCCACAGTCCAAGTTCCCCACCACCTCCTCTCATTGAAGAGTTCGCGGAGAGATCTCCCTGGTCTGCCCCATCTGGGGGCAGACTTTACACCCAGACTGTTTTGCTGAGGCAAAGCCAAAGGACAGAGCTTCCCAGCCACCCCAGGAGCTGTGCAGAGGAGGATAGCCTGAGAAAGGCAGCCAGCCACAAACAAGTCACCCAGTTCACTCCAGAGCAAGCCACAGCCAAGGGTGCCACAAAGGGGAGGCGTTGCTCCCGACATAGGTGAAGGCAGCTCACTGGAGTAAGAATAACTGGAGCAAGAATAACTGGAGCAGGCCCTGCACTAGGAGTGAGCAGGGAGACTGAGAGCAGCTCTGGGGACACTCACAACAGTTCATTTCCATAGCTAACTGTGGGAGCCGGCTCCCTGGAATTCAATTCCTGTCCAGCCTGGCAAAGAAAGACATGCTTGTATTTATAGTAATGCCTTACCCACCTATAGCATGATTGCAAAGCAATTCCCCAGCATTCAGCAAGCCCCGTACACCCCACAGGGGGCGCTGGGATGCTCACTGCACACTGCAGAGCAGGAAACGGAGGCACAGAGAGGTGAAGGGATTTACTCAAGCACGTACGTCAGCACTGGGAACAGAAGCCAGGAGTGCGGACAGCCAGTCTCCTGCTCTAAGCACTAGGTAACAGGGCTTCTCACGTTGAAACCAACTTCTTCATTCTGGGACCTGTCATATAGCGGCCAGAATTCGAGCCACTGGTCGATAAGCCAGCAGGGACACTGTGTGTAAGAAGGTGAGTCTGGCTGCATTCTGTATCACTGGGTACCGTGGGTTTCTCGAGCCCCCAGATCAGAGACTGAATAGATAACAGAAACGGAAATGTTTTATGAGAAGCCAAGGCCACCACCATTAGCAACAGCCCTCTACTGCCAACCAGAAAAGGAGGAAGCAGCAAGGGTAGGCTGTACAGACACCTGCCACTGGTGAGCCGCTGCAGGTGAGTTTCAGACGTGGCAAGCTCTAGCCTTCACCCTTCCAAGCAGAGTGACTTCTGCCTAACACAGAGAGCCCTGGGCATCGGCTTCGGGGCCATCTAGTGCCAGCTCCCACAGAGCACAGGGTTTAACAGCCGCAAGCTGCCCAGCTAACACAACAGGTATCCAGTGGCATATCCCAGGCATTCTCCCAAATAATCCTGGTGCTAGCTGCCTGGGGAAAAGCCAAGTCATGCCAATGCAGCGTTTGTTTCAGGCCATAGGACTGCATCTGGGGGCACAATCCTCACCCAGCGGCTCAGCCTTTGGCATTTAGGGGCAGCATCCCTAGCGTTGGACACTAGAACTGCTGCCACCAGGGTAGAAACACAGAGCAGGAGGAGTCAAGAGCAGAGGCAGCGGCGAAGGAAAGAGAAGGGGGAAATCAAGCAGTAGAGCATGACATTGTTAGGTGCGGGGAGCGTGGCCTTCACAGCACAGGACACACTGGCAACTCCAAGGGACGGGGGCCATCCCAACGAGAGCACAAGACCATTACTCCAGAGACAGAGCTTTCTGCTGGGCACCGGGAAGGAGGATATGCAGGAGGGCAGTCACCCGAGGAAGAAATAAAGTGAGGCAGTTCTTGGCTCCTCCTCTGAGTCGTTATTGGGAACCTGCCCCCATGACGCCCAAGACGAGTCCGAGTCCTGTCAATAGGTCCTTCACCCTGATGCCAGACTAAAGACATCCACAGCAGAGGTTTCCAAGGAAAGCGACGCCAGATAAAATGGCCACACATCTGCCCCTTTCTTGTGCAGGGCAAAGGACTCTCCAGCACTGCCTCTGCACAGGCACCTCCCGGCATGGACTTTAAACCAGTTCAGGCTCCATGCCCTGCTCCTCCAACTCACATGAGGTTAATTCTCCCCAGTGGCATCACACAGAAGCTCTTAAACCTACTCCCTGAAATCAGTTGGGCTGCTCAGCCCCCCCATCCCCAGGTTAACGGGTGGTTAAATAGTTGCATCCAGGTCTGAAAATCTCCACCAGGGCTCTGCTTCTAGCCAGCACATGTGGGTTTAGCCCTACAGGCCCAAGCCCTTTATGAGATCAGAGAGCTAGTTCTCTCCCACCAGGCCAGCTGGCTGAGAGGCAGCCAACACTGAGGACGAGACAGAGACAGGAGAACCCTGCTTGCAATGGGGAAAGGTGGGAGGAAGAACTGTCTGACCAGCCATGCACCAAGGAGAGAACCACGCAGCACTAAGTTCCCACTGGCCTAGAAAGCAATCGCAAGCAGTTCCTTGGACAAGTGCAGCGGGAAGCGGGAGGAAGCAGAGAGCCCTTCTGGTCAGCTCAGCAGTCCCTGGGAACTCTGGGAGGGCCATGGGAATACAGGAGCCAGCCAAGAACTAAACACACAGGAACCAACTGCACAAGGCAAATCTATCCACAACGGCAGAGTCAGGCCCTCTCACAGTTCCATGCACCCCACCCACACCCCCAGAGCCCACAGAAGCCAATACAAACATCAATCTACCAAAAGCCAAACACAACCCCTTCCAAAGCAAACACTGTAGCAGCGGCTTCTGCCTCTTCCTCAACCAGGGCCCCAACAGGCAAGTCCCCGTGGAAGAGGAGAGCTTTTCTAGGCACTAGTTCCCGTGACGGATATCGTACTGTGCCGCCCACGCTGTTACTCCATCTCTTGAAGCAGCTCCACTCCAAGCTCCCCCCATGCAGCAAGGCCATCCCCAGGGCGCTGCTGCCACAGAAAGGGGCAAGAGGCCCCCAACTCAGCACTGCAACCTCCCTCCCAGACAGTACCCTCCCCTCCACTCCTTGAGTGACTTGGCACAGCTCTTCTCCCTGCCACCACTACAGCCACACCCGCTGCCACTGGGTCTCCTATACCTCTCCTGCCTCCTTCCCAATCCCAGCTGTGCTCCACGCACCACCCCTTCTCCCAGACATGGAAGGGGCTTGTGGCCTTCTCCTTCCCCTAGTAAAGAATCCAGGTCCACCTTCCCCTCCCCACCAGGCTCTCCCACAGCACCCCTCCACTGGTGTCTGGGGATGAGAGGCCTGGAGCAGAGGACCCACAGAATTGCATTAGTACAAGCCTAGCAAACACCTGGAATCAGGGGACGTAGTAGGCTTTGTGCTTGCAGTGAGCCTGGAGAAAGAGAAGCCTGGCCCAAGAGGAACCAGCCTCAGAGGATGAAAGGACAGATGAGCATCTCCTGGGTAAGGAAGAGGTTTCTCCTTCCAACATGATCCACTGGAGAGTCCCCTTTCTGTGAAGCGGGATCCAGGTGGCAGCTTCCCCCATGCCCCAAGATGAGGTAGGATCTACTCTAGCGCAGCTGCTCCGGCGCACGAGAATCGCTTCCTCTCACCCACCACGTCAATGTGGGATGGCCACTTTCTTACGCAGGCCCCCAGACCTGCTTGCTGTTTGGGAGGAGGCACAGTCCTTTCCAAAGCCAGCATCAGAGACCCTGCTCTGTCAGCAAGCATGAGGTAAGCCACCCACTCCCAGCAAACGCACCACTCCTCTGAAGTACCTGGTCTCCACCAACAGAGACAGCAGAGTCCCAAGAGGCATTGTACATTACGCTGCTGTTCCACCCTACCAGACACACACGGTAAGGCATTCTGCTGAATGGAGAATCCAGGAAAGTAGTATGCTCCCATGCTCCGGCGGCAGAAGTAGCTCTGTGTTAGGGCATGGAAAGACGGGAGTTTGTTCTGTGGAACGAGTGTTTAACAGGCCTCCCCGCATTCTACACACCTTGTTATAGCCCCCAAACACTCAGATGCTGTTTGATTATAGGTCATCAAATCACAAGTCCCCCAAACCAGCACCACTCTTTATGTTGCAACCCAGCCTGGCAACAATGGCCCAAACAGAATCACAACCCTTCCATCGGCTCAGCTAAGAACACGAAAGGTGAACCAGCATGCTCATTGCACCCAATGATGAGGCTGTGTCTCCGTTAGTAAGTGTGGGAACTACTCCAAGGTCCCTGAGGAGCACGGCTCTAAGAGCAGATTTAGTCACTGGCAGATGAGACCTGGCATATTCCTCCTGCTCCCCCGCAGCACTGTAAGACCAACCTGTCTCATTCTGAAGTCTTTTGGGGTTCCCAGTGCTAGAGGGATGGGAGGGGCTGCCAGCATTAGGGAAACAGTCAGACAGATGTGCCCTGCATGGTATGGGGTCCTTAAGCAAACACACAGCCACTACCAGACTGGAAGCAAAGCAAAGAACACTGAGGGGCCACAGAAGCCATTCAGACTCACAATCTGACCCATTCTCCAACAGTCCCCACTGGCTGGGAAATCTCCTTTGGTGTGGAGAGTCAGAGGCCGAGTTACACACTAGGAAGCTGGACCCTTCATTCAAATCTCTAATCACAACTCCTCCAGGGATGCGTATGGTGCAGATTTACAGCTGCCCCAAGGAGAGGAAGCAGCTTGGAACCAGAGCGTAAACTTAGTCACAAGGAGATTTTATGCCTCTTTTATCCTCCTCTCCACTGCATGCAACATTCCACTCTCCCTCTTGGCAAACACTGATCCCTTTTCTCAACATTGCCAGTCAGCTTTGTTCTGTGTGCCAGCGCCCTCAAGGGTGTCCCCAAATCCCTGTTCCCAGAGGGGTGCAGGCTGCTGCTCCAGCAAAGGCAGCACCACATTGCAGGGCTGACGACAGTTTAACTGGGTACAGCAGTAAAGAATAAACACGTATTAAGATGAGCTGGTCCTTTAACTTACCCTTCCCCATGCACATACTGCCAACCCATTTCCAATTGCACAACTGGGAAATTAACATGAGAGAGATGCAATTTTCCCTGCCTTCCTTGCTTATAAAACTCCAGAGGTGGGATCTGCTGAAATCCGCAGCCTGCCACATCTAGCAGTTTAAAAGCAGTACATAGAAATAACCTCTCGGTGGGAGCCAAAAATCAAAGCCTAACCCCATGGTTTTAAGTGAGCAAGTCCAATTTCCTCCTTTGTAGCTCCTGACACATGTTGGCTGCATGCCACTTTCTTGCCTTGTTCCTGCACCAGAAGGCTCTGCACTGCAGGTCAGGGAATGATAAGGAAATGAACAGTAATTTCCAAGGCCTCCAAACGCGGCCCTGTCAGCAGCTCTGGAGGCAGCTTACTCAACCGTGGCTAGAAGAGGGAAACCACAGTGAGAGGAGCTGGGACGAGCCAGCAGCTGCTGATACATGTTCCCCAACGCCTCCCGGAAACCCTTGGCCCTGCCTGCTTGGCCAGATTGGCTGGGTTTGTGAAAGCCGTTCCAACTGCCATTCCCTGGGAAGAGAGCAGAGATCTACACAAAGCAGGGAGTGGGAAACGGCTCAGACTGAAAAATCTTGGTCCCAGTCCCCCAGAAGCACAGCCCCTCTCCCCAAGCACAGCTCAAGAGACAAAAGCAGCATGGGGAACTCAAAATAGGGCTTTCACTCCTATCAGGGAGGCCATCACATTTGTCTACATTTTTGGTAGATCAGGCCTGTCATATAATAACTGGCACCCATCAGTAGGGTCAGCAAGCTCCCCCAACCACCACCAGCAGCAAACTAAGAAACCCCAAATGTCCATAAGGCCAACCTCCTCTCCCCTGGGGACAAGGACACCCTCCTAAGTCACCATGAGACCAAATCTTCTGGGTGCAAGCATGTGCCCTTAATCCATTGTGAACAAGCATCCCGCAGCCAGAGGGGAATGCCCTTTAGCCACAACAAACTGACAGTGACATGCCAGTGCACACGTGCAATGCGGGGAAATATACAAGAGAGCTGAGATTCAAGCTTCCAAGGGGTTTGTTAAACTGAGAGCTGCATGTGTCCCCTAACAGAGCAGCCCGAGAGTCACTGCCCATCACGTGACAAGGCAGCTTGTGCCAACAGGTTTCAAAGTCTCAGTCAACATTACGAGCATGCGTTTGGAACATGGGATGGACGCCGCTGCTCTGCAATGCACTGGGGGTACCTCATTCAAACTGCCGGTGGATGCTGGCAAGAGAGCATCCCAAACTCAAAGGGCCACTCCATCCACCACTCGGGGTTTCTGCAGGAGACTCAGAACACAGCCTGATCCAACGCAGGCCTAGCTACAAATTCCCCAATTTTAATCTGCTTAACCTGGTCCCTCAAAAGGTATATTAACGAGCATGGGGCAGTCATGCTTTGTTCTGTTTTTGTCTTGGTTTTGCATTACACAGGGCAATTTGCAAAGCAAAGGCATATAGAAACACTCAGATTCGAAAGCCAAAGGGACCGTTGTGATGACCTAGACGGACCTCCTGTATAGAACAAGCCAGAGAACTTCCTCTAAATAATTTTTAGGGACTATCTTTTAGCAAAAGAGCCGAGTCTTGATTTAAAAAATGTCAGTGATAGAGAATTCACTATGACTCTTGGTAAATTGTTCCGTGGTTTGAATTCATTTCCCGTTTGAATTTGTCTAGCTTCAACTTCCAGCCACTGGATCGTGTTAGACCTTTCTCTGCTAGACTAAGAACCCATTATAAAATATTTGCTCCCCATGTGGGTACTTACAGACTGTGATCAAGTCACCTCTTCACCTTCTCTTTGTTACGCTAAATAGATTGAACTCTGAGTCTCTCTCTATCAGGCAGGTTTTCCAATCCTTTAATCATCCTCCTGTCTCTTCTCTAAATCCTCTCCAATTTATCAAAATCCTTCTTGAAGTGTGGACACCAGAAGTGGACACAGGATTCCAGCGGCGGTTTCACCAGTGCCAAATACAGAGGTACAATAATCTCTCTGCTCCTACTCAAGGTTTCCCCATTTATGCATCCCAGGATCACATTAGCCCTTTCGGCCACAGTGTCACGATGGGAGCTCATGTTCAGCAGCTTATCCACCATGACCCCAAAATCTTTTCCAGTGTCCCTGCTTCCCAGTAGAGAACCCCCATCCTGTAAGTGTGGCCTGCAGTCTCTGTTCCTGGGTGTATACATTCGCTGTATTAAAACGCCTATTGTTTGCTTGTGCACAGTTTACCAAATGATTCAGATTGCTCTGTATCAGTGACCTGTCGGCTTTATTATTTACCACTCCCCCAATTTCGGTGTCATCTGCCAACTTTATCAGTGCTGATTTCAGGTTTTCTTCCAGCTCAGCGATAAATATTAAATAGCATAGGCCAAGAACTGATCCCTGCAGGATCCCAACAAAAACACACCCACTTGATGATGATTTCCCATTTACAGTTACATTTTGAAACCTATCAGTCAGTTTTTAGTCCACTTAATGTATGCCATGTTCATTTTAGATCAGTCTAATTTTTTAATCAAAATGTCATGTGATACCAAGTCAAATGCCTTGGACAAGTTAAGGATATCACATCAACGCTATACTGCAGCATTGTTGCTAAGTAAATTCAGAGCTAGATGGACACAGCAAGACCAAAGCTTGGCTAACAGCCCTTAGAAATGCTCTTTTAATATAAGGATGCCTCAGAAACAAGCAGCTAAACATGAGTGCATTCCAGAGCGCTTTCTGGAACCCACAGGATATGCAACCAGCCCAGCTAGCTACAGAGTGCCCACTAAGACACAGCAGCCTCCAGGACTCAGAGCAGAACAGACACAGATGAGGAGCCACAGCCTAGTACTTGGCAGGATAGAGAACCCATTTGCTTCTTTTGTTACCAGCCAGGGAGTTGTGGGGATTGGAGCAGAGAAACCATTTGAACCATCCTGTACTCGAGCGCAGTTCAGAGGAATAACTAGCCCATCACATGCAGTGGAACATCAAGTCCTACCGGTGACACACAGATGGGAATGGGGAGTTGGCTGGAATAGGGAACCTGGAAACTCTTATTGAGAGGTATTTGACTCTGTTACGCTGCTTTCCTGCCACTGCTGTGAGCTAGTGAAGGAGAGCAGGGCAGGTCTCAAGGGCACCAAGAGACACCCAGAGGATGATGAGTAGTTGAAGGCTGCTGATATATAGCAGCAGAAAGGGCCAAGGCAGGAGTGGCCTTCACCTGCTGATAGGATGAGCTGAGGGACCACCACAGGACTGCAGGATACAACTCCACAGCCTTCTGCACTACGCTGCTTCCTTGGAAGTGGCAACAGAGGGTCCTGTGGCACCTTTGAGACTAACAGAAGTACTGGGAGCATAAGCTTTCGTGGGTAAGAACCTCACTTCTTCAGATGCAAGAATCTGAAGAAGTGAGGTTCTTACCCACGAAAGGTTATGCTCCCAGTACTTCTGTTAGTCTCAAAGGTGCCACAGGACCCTCTGTTGCTTTTTACAGATTCAGACTAACACGGCTACCCTCTGATCCTTGGAAGTGATTAGCGGTTCTTCTCTGATCATGGGAGTTAAAGCACCAGCAGCCCATGTTGATAACAAAACTGGTATCAATGGTGGGAATTTTTAGGGGAGGAGGTCTGGGAAAGAGACTGGGATTTGGGATTCTCGCTCTTCTCCAGTCTCAGTCTGGCCCTGTCCACATTAGAGCTTGTGCAATATTTTCAATCGGGTCCAGCAAGCTCAGTGGTGACAGAGCTGCATCTGCATCCACACTTGGCACCTTGTTACAAATGTCCGAGACACGTGCTATGGATTTCTGGGGCAAGAGCGTATCAACAGAAACATTTCTGTGAGTGCCGCTGCTAATATCTGTGCTACATTCTCCTTTAAAATGGCTACTCCTGGCAGTGTAGACAAGAACAAAGCTTTACAGCCATGTTCAGGAAGCACCTTTTCTGCCTGTGTGTATATATTAGAAAGAAAAGCTGCCTGTATCAGAACAGCTGCCTGAGGCCGCCAGTTCAACAAATGGAAGTCCTAGTGTAGACTGGGCATGGGTCAAGGAAGCCTGCTCCGAGCTAGCTGCTTAGCACCATTGCAGCTAACCATCTAACGCTAACATTGCCAGCCCGTTCCCAACTGCACAACTGAGAAATTCACCTAACAGAGATACGTCCCCTCCAGTGCACCCCTGCTAGCTGTTCCTGTAAGATGGGCACTCAGCTTCCCAAAACAGATGCACCCACCCCAGCCCCTGAACACGGAGGTGCCCCATGCTGGCAAGAGGGAATCGTGCAATGGCACAGCTGAGCCTCAGCCATGTGTTCATATGGCTAATGTATTATAGGCCTTGCCTACTCCAGCTTCTCCCCCACTGTAAGATTTCCCCATCCCTTCAGTATCAGCAATGGTGGGGGACCTGGGGGGAGAAGGCTAGTGCAGATGCCACCTGAGCTCTGACAGCATGGGAGCTCACCTGGGGGGAGGGGGGGCACATCCATCTGCAGCCCCGTAACCACAGGCCTTGAAGGGAAGGGTGATGAGCCCCCACCCTGCGCCTATACACACCCCACACACAATATGGAGAGGGGTTTCTCTAGCGCGGACTTCCCAGCCGCTGATGTTTGCCTTTTCTTCGGTTGCAGCAGCGTCACATCTGGCCACTCATCCTGCTCAACAAGCTCTCAAACAAAACAAAGCCGGGGCAGCAGCCCAGAGCTGGGAGGCGCTTTTGTTTAATGCTCAATATCCCCTCCCACCCCAACCCCCGTGTGGAGAGGGGAGCAGAAGGAAGGAGGCAGCTCCAAAGGGCTGCGCTGACAATGGCAGCAGGCAGCATCTGCCGGGATGTGCCTCCCCCTCCCCCTCCCCCTTGGGCTCCGTGCAGACAGAACAGAGAGCTCTGCACTGGAGCAGCCACCAGCCACGGCAGCAAGGGCAGAGAGAGAGCGGCAAGGGCTTGCCATGGACAGAGTGATGAGTAAAGGGAGGGCAGAGGGAGCAGTGCCACACAGACATCCATCATTCACTATCCTTCCCAGCCCAGCCCAGCAGCTCACCCGGCAAACAACCCCTCAGAGCCTTCAGGCCATTTCTCACTGTGCACAGCTGTTCTGCTGGGTAAACCCTCTCCCCAAGAACAACCATGCATTCCCAAGCTGTCCAGGCCTGCCCATGAAGGCTGGCTGCTGCCCGGGCAGAGCACACCATAACAGCACACCATACCCCAACCCTGTCCGGGCTGTGTGCATCTGGGAGAATAAACAAAGGTTCCACACTTGCGGCTCGTGGGGACACACAGGATGCTGGGAGAGCACCCCTGGGCTCATTTGATCCTGCAAAGTGGGCAATATAACATTCCCAGTCCTGCCCCTGCTATGCAGGGAGCTGCACAGGGGTCCGGTAGGAACACGTACCCGTTCCTGCTACCCACCAGTCCCCCCCTCAGTTGGTTCTGTTCTCCACTCGGTCTCCACAGAGCCTGACACACTGATTCGGAACAAGGCCTTTTGAGGACAGCCAGTTCCCGAGGCCCTGCTCATCCATCGCGGGCACACACCCTTCTCTCAGGAGCAGACGCCCTCTCATGTTCTCCCCATGCTGTCTGCAGCCCTCTTTTCAAGACCTTCATCGCCCATAGGATCCCCAGCCCTAGGCTTCACCCCACAGAACACGAGCCTCTGACAATTGCTGGGCCAAACCTGTTTCACACTGACTGTCATTGGCCAGGGACAGCTACTCATAGCCATGGGACTCCGAGAGCAGGCTGCCCAGCCATCTGTCCACCCATACTCCCAGCTTTAAGGGGTGTCTCTGCACCTCCCATTCTAAGCCTCTGTGTTTTACCCTCCCTCCAGCAATGCCAAACCTAAACCAAACCATCTAACATTTCACAGCTGAGGCCTTGCACTGGGGAGTTTCTGGCAAGTCTGAGCCAAATGAGACCAGGTAGAATTTTCTAATGTCCCTAAATGACCTAGGCGCCTAAACTCACCTACATTCACAGAGACTGAGGTACCTAAGTCACTTCTAAAAATGGAACTCCAGCTCCCAAGGCTTTGTCTACAGCCAAAAGACTAACTCTAATTAGGAGCCCCTACCCCACCATAGTGTGGATGCAGTTACATCCATTTATAAGCATTTATACTGGGATCACTTATCCCGGTATGGGAGAGGAATGAGCTATGCGGATATAAATGCACCCACTTGAGGGGCTGTACCAGTATAATTAGATCAGTAATCTCCCTCTCCCCCCCCACAACTGACATTGCTATCCCAGTAAAATATCCCCCGTCTTACAGCCATTGCTCCTGCCTGTGTCCCCAGCCACTCTCGTCTAGAGGGACGAGCTTTTCACCAGGACGATTCCCTGCAAGCAGACTCAAAGGCTGAACTCCTAATGGAAACAATCAGAAAAAAAGTGCAGGAGAAACATTTTAGGCCGCTTAATCCATCAGAGGGACATAAAAAAGGGCACAACCCCATGTCTTTTCCCCCTTGTAGGTCACTTACATTTCCATCCTTCAGTACCAGAGGCATTGATAAGCTGGGCTCCAGCTTAAAGGTTTTGCCTGGGACTTAGTTCCCCAGTAGCACCAAGCAGCCTGCTCCATAAAGCCCTTTGAATGAGGCAGGGCCTCAGCAGCTCTCACAGCCACCTAGCGTTAGCTGCTCCCACCCCCCCACGCACCCAGATTCTACCTGGCTCCTGAAAGAAGATAGCCAAGTTTTGAGAGCATGGATTTGATCAGCAGAAACACCTGCTTGGGGACTGGAGGCTGCAGCCACATTAGAAGTGGAGCACTGCCAACTCACTCCAGTGGGCCTCTTTCTCCAAGTGCCCACACTGAACCCACATGCAGCACTTCCTCCACACACTGCCAGGCCTGGGACCATTGCACCTGGTCTACAAACCATGGCACCGCTCCCTGGAGCTGGCTTGTGAAGCGTGTGGTTTATATGATCTTTCTGCACCATATTCAGTTTCTTCCACTGGATATTCAGGGTCAGCACAAGCCCAGTGGTGGTCCACCACCACTGCAAGGTGCTTTATGGCTGTGCTAGAGGGTTGCAGCAGTGATGGTAATGTCCAAATTGTCTAGTGCAGACAAGCCTCTAGAGCCAGGTCTTGGAATGGTCTTATGCCTTCAAAAAGCTGTATCAGCTCATCCTGCACTTTGCAGTAGAGATCTGGCAAGGACAAGGCCACTCAAGAGTTAAACTACTTGCATATGGCAGCCAGAAGAAGCGGCTTTCCCACTGGTGTCACAGCAATCTAAGATCTTACGAGCAGGAACAAGGCAGCAGGATCATGGAACTGCGCAGGAAGAAAGTCCGCAATTTTCCACAGCCCCACTTTGTGGATGGATTAGCTCCAGAGCCAGACGTGTTTGTTGCCAGGAGCAGCAACAGAATCTTAGCACCTAAGGCTGATCTGAAAGAGAAGGGGGTAGTTTTGGGGCAATACCTACCCACCCCCAGCACAGCCCTGCCAGCTCACCCATGATAATCTCTAAAAGCTGCCACAAGGGTAGGCCAATGCGAAATAGCATTTAACGTGGAAAACTGCCCATAGCCACAGACATATTGATGCCCACACGCTGACGATGACAACAGGTACCACTAGGCCAATGTACAAACTGCAGGCTTGGGTAGAGGGAGAACAAGGCCCCATGACCCCACCCGGCATTGCAGGGACAAGAACAGGCCAGCTCCAGCTTCTCTGCCACACCCTGGGACAGATTCTATCCTTATTAACACTTACATATGGACATCGTCTCCCTTGCTGCAACTGATGAAATTATAGAGAAAACAATTTATATATCAGCTGCTGGGACCAGCTCCACACAAGGTGAGCCCACACAGAGCGCCCCCGGCCAATCAGGCAGCTCAGAGAGCAAGTCCGTCTGCCCCGCTCGGCTGCAGGAGGAATGGAGTGCGCAGGGCCCTGCACCCAAACACCCCAAGCCAAAGCCACCACAAGCTGGCATACCTTGTTACCAATTAACCAAGCTCATCTGTGGGAGGAGCAGAGACCAGGGCATCACAGCACCCATGTGGTACCATAAGCAGCAGAGCCTGCTTAGCTCCAGACCTCAACTGCAGCCATTTGCCCAGAACAGCTCTCCAGTATCACAGGTTGTGGTGCATTCAGGCATGCAGTTCATGGCTGTTGAGGATTCCTGGGGAGCTAGGAGCTCAAGCCACCTTCAGCCCTCCCACAAAGGGGGAAGCAAAGAGTTGCATCCTCTTCTCATTGACAAAACACAAACTACGTACCCTGGCTTCCCCGCTTGCCGCAAAGTACACCAGACCTTGACTGTCAGTAACAATCCTACACAGGACCAGTGGATGGTAAGATGCTCTTCCCTCATCTCAAACACTTGTGACTCAAAGCTGTGGACTGGGGAACTGGAGAGTCCCATCTCCCAGAGGCTAAGGACAGTTCTTCACTGTACAGTCCATTTTAAAGAGGCCAGAACCAGCTTCCACCCCTCGCCCAGGGAGCCATTTCATGGCCCAATGCATCTTGCTGGCAAGCAACTTTCCCAAAATACAGCCTATGTTTTGCTGTTCCCAGTTCCTCCCGTTACAGCTCACCAGAACCTAGTGTAGCACATGCAGCAAGTCCCGTGCATTCTAGAGCACACTGGAAGCAACTGCCTCCATCTCTGCTGCTGAAGGGGAGCAGTCCCACTGCTCTTGGCAAAGCATTAGGGGAAGAACATGTACAGAGCTCCACTCGAATGGGGAGCAGACATGGGACTGCGTAGGCTGCCTGTTCTCCACAGCAATGTCCCTCCACCCCACCCCAGCAGGGTGGCAACTCGCCTGCCTCTTACCTTCTCTGCTTTGACCTTTTTCGGCTGCCGGCACTCACTTTCCCCATCCTCCATCTCCGATTTAACTCCCAAAGGATTGAGCGCAGCTCCCGTGTCAATAGCTATATTCCCGAGCTGCTCAGCTGCAGCAGGTTCTGGCCCTTGGCCCGCATCATACTGTCCCACCCTCACAGCCAGGGCGAGAGGCTGGAGCACGCTGGGCTCCTTCTCTGATGAAGCCCCCACACCCTCACTCCTTTCCTTCTTGCTCTTGGATGAGCTGCCCTCCTTCTCCTTTTTGGAGCTAGCCACGCTGCGAGATGCTTTGGCCGACTTCTCAGTGCCCTTCGGGATGACAGCAGCCACCAGGCCGCCCGAACTGGCGCCATCCCCAGAGCGTCCCTGAACCTCCTTCTTGCCACTGGCCCCCTCGCCTGGAGTGAACAGAGAGGTTCCTGGGGCCGACTTGCCACTGTCCTTGCCACTTTTGCTCCTCTTGGATTTGGACTTGCCCTCCTTGCCCTGAGGGCCCGGCACTGGAGTCACAAACTTGATGTTATCAGGCAGTGTGGCCACAGCGTTGGGCGCCGGCAACCCCACCTCTTTGGAGCCCGACATTTCCAATTTCTGCTGGTCCTTCTCCAAGTCAGCGTCCAGGTCAATGATGAGGTTCCCTACTCCAATGTCCCACTCATCCCCACTGTCGTACGTCTCAACAGGGTTCGCATCCACTCCTTTCCCTCCGGAAACTCCGCTGCTCAAGGACATCTTAGAGTTCACAGCCCACCTCAGAGTTCCAGGCTCTTCCCCGCCTCCGGATCCCAGGCAGCAGCTGCAGCTATGTCCTCAGACCTCCAGTGGTCAGGGTCTGCCCAGGTGAGGGCATCATCGCTGAAAGAGAGAGCAAGAACAGGTGTTACACGGAGCAGCACAGGGAAGCCTGTTTGAGTGATCTTCCTGGAACAGGAACACACACCTTCACCACTACAGGGGCTCAACAGGTACCTGTGCACCACCGCAGACACATGGAGCCTGAACTCCCCACACACACACACACAGCCACACACATACACCCCACTACAGACACACGGAGCCTGAACTCTCACACACGCTGTCTCTCACCTCACACACACCACCACCAGACACAGAGTCTGAACGCACTCACACACACACACAGTCACATGTACACCTCAGACACGGAGCCTGAACTCACCCCCTCTCTTACATACATACACACACACCCCACCACAGATACATGGGGCCTGATCTCACCTGTCTCCCATCTCTCTCTCTCACACACACACACACAAACACACACCCCACCACAGACACAGGAAGCCTGAATTCGACACACACACACACACACGGTCACTCACACTCACCACCACAGACGCAGGGAGCGGAACTCGCCCTCACACGCTGTCACACACACACACACTCTCTCTCACACACATAAACACACCCCATGACAGATGCAGGGGCCTGTGCTCTATTACCAGCCCACGCGAGCCCATGGGCACAGCTGCCCACACCTACCTTGTTTCACCCCAAAGAAACACTCACATGAACGTACACAATTTCAGACACTGAAGCTGACCAGAGCCCACTGCCTGTGCAGGGAACAATCCGCAACACCCCATTCCCTCCAGCCCCCACCACAGACACTGCCCTGGAAAAGTGATCTGCTACATGAAACTCACCAGCCTGCCCTCTGGCTGCCACAGCCCCATCACGCCATCCTGCTGGCCCCTCACAGGGTCCCAACGCGGGGCTCCTCGGAAGAGGCCCTAGCACCCTGGCTGTCCCTGTGGAAGCCACCATCTGGTACAGCTCCCTCAATTGATACAGGCCCCGGCAGGTCACAGCTCTCAGCATCAATAAGACATTACTCACTCGCTCCCTGCTTGCCACTTCCCTATGAATTACTGAGCACTCCCTGCACGCAGCCCCAGGATGGAGGCAGACCCCTCCCCTCTGTGCCCCCCCCCCAGGGCCAGCGGTGGGGTTTGGGGACCTTGATCAGAGCAGTGTGCCCCACACACACTGTGCAGCATGAGACCAGAGTCACCTACCAGGGAAGTTTAGTGCCCTGGTGGGAATCCGACATCTAGCCTCAGAATGAGCACAGTGTTAAAGCCAGGTGAGAGCCATCGGGATCAACTGGGGCCAAATGGCAGGGACTAGATTTCTGTCCCCAGAGCTCACCTCCGATCTCCAGTGACAGACCACAACATGTCAGCTCACTTTAGAGCTCCCACACTCGAAAGCCACTACATAATACCCAGCAAAACTTACTGATCAGGAGAGGCCCAAGGCCAAAAGAGGAGTGGGGACTTCCAGGTGAGGACTGAAGGGTATTGGCAGAACTGCAGCAGAGGTAGGGGGAGCTCAGGGCTGGAATAGCAGGGGGATTGCAGGTCAGGACTAAGGGGCATGGGCAGTGTTGTGCAGGAGCCAGGGCTGAAATCAGGTCTGAGGGGCACTAGCAGCACTGCATGCAGGAAGCTGTCACTGCACATGCCCACACTCTGCTGCCCCCCTCCCCTCCCCCCCTCAGACCTAACATTCTCTCCCTCATCCCTAGAACGCCTTAAAGCCAGGGCAGACACTCAGACCTCTGCACTGCACATTTCCCTGGAAGCAATTGTGTAGCAAGGGGAGAAAAAGCCCCCGAGTCACTCATGGAAAGTAGCTAGTGGCAATTGCATTACCAGACATAATTAACACATGAAACAGTGTTCTTCCCAGGAGCCAGGCTCTCAGCCCCAGCAAACCCCTCTCCAGGCTCTCCTGAGAAACCCTTGGCCGCCCCTCTCAATGCGGCTCCTCTCGAGTGCCATTGTCCTCCTCCTCCTCCTGAGCACACGGCCCACAGATCCACTGTATTATTTCTGAGCAACACTCCAAAAGCAGGTGACTTAAAAAAATACATTCTCTTTTAAACCCCAGCAGGCAAGGAGCCTGGAAAGCAGCTTCGTGGTGCATTTTCAGAGACACAAACACTGTAAAAATGCCAAGGAGTCTTTCATCAGACGGGCTGCAGCAGCCAGACCATTTTCCATCTGCTCCCCACAGCATCCCTGGCTCTGTACACCTAATAATCCACTCTCTGACAGGTCATTACAGAGATTTTTAACCCCAGGAGCCAGGGGCTAACACGCGAGCTGGAAATGAAAAGCACTGACCTCTTGTTTCAATGGAAGAGAAAGTGCAGAATCAGGAGAACGCTGCATGCAGCATTGGAGTCACTAACAGCTTTCAAAAGCCGCCATGTGTGTTCTTCCCTCCCTCTTCCCTTGCCCCAGCCCTCCCAACCCCCCCACCCCACCCCCGGGTAATCCACTTCCCAGCTTGGAGCATGCACAACAGTCAGCATCCTCAGCTCTAACCCACCAGCTGCTCAGATCTACCTGCCTCTCTAGAGCCACTTTCCCGATCCATCCCTGCTAGATAGTGCCATTTGTGCTTTGTTCCTCCAGCTGAGATCACAAACAGGCTGCTCCCTGCAGGGATCAGCTTGGGGGAGGGACAGAGATGTGCAATGATCAATTCACCTCACTCCCCCCAGCCTCCCTCCAAAACAAGGAGAAGCTCTTCACATCCAAAGCGGCACAAAACCTCCCTGCCAGCCCCCAGCTCCTGGCCACCACAGGCGCCACGTGCAGAGAATCGCCTTTGTACTACCAGCCCTCAGCAATTTCTTTGTCCAGATGCACAAGGCCAATAATGAGTTTGACTGCCCAAGCTGTTAGACCACAAAGAATCCTCTTGGGGATGGGATCAGCCCAAGGACCGGGGGCACGATATCCCACCAGGTCACTTCAGAGATAACAAATATAGTAACAAACCTTTGCCCAAAAGCCTCTGTTCCTCCCACGTGCAGAACGGCACATGCAGACCAAGGTTTTGCTGGGTGATGACGGCTATGGGGCACTATCGGCACATGCAGACCAAGGTTTTGCTGGATGATGACGGCTATGGGGCACTATTGGTGAAATACAGACCAGCCTCCCAATCGGGGAGCCCAATAGTTACCCTACACCAACGGCCTCTTAAACAGTTTGTCTGGACTCCAAGGGACTGCACCTGATTTATGTCTAACAGACCACATAGTAGCTGTCCCCCCTCCTTTTGATACTGAGGTGCAGCCTGTAAAAACTACTAGTCCCAGCATGCAACACTCCATGTTGATGCGAGGGTAAGGCCATCTAACCAAGAGTGAGCATTGCATGCTGGGACCTGTAGTTCACATGGCCATGTTACAATAAGGACAGCGCATGTACAGCTCCATAGCCTGTGCTTTGCTCTTGGCGACTATGATGGGATCAGAGAGCTTCCTGCTTGATTCATTTCTATGCCCTCTCAACTGTATTTTTAAAAGGTAGGAAAAGCAAAGTAACTCCAAGTGCTATTCAGGCAAGAACCCAGCTGAAAGGGAGATGGAGACACCTCACTCACTAGAGAAAATCTCCCCCGGCATCCAACAGCAGGGATGTTTTAGAGCCACCCCAGGGGAGCAATTCACACGGCCTGAGATCCCTTTATGCTATCCTGCACCACTATCTCTTATGTACACAGAATGACTTGACAGCTAAACTAAAGCAGCCCTCTTCATCTCAGCACTATCATTCAGTCCCAATCACCCCCCAATTTCTACCCTCCAGGTTCCAACTCAACCTTAGCCATCAGATGGTAAGTGATTTGGTCCCACTCCAACAGAGCAATCCATCGATGAAGAGCTGCCAGCTCACTGATGTGGCTTCTCAGCCTAAGAAGAGTATCACAGATTCAGGGCAGAGCTGGAATGAACGCACACATAGCCCTCAGAGGGTCAGTCGCTCAGTGAGACTCACAGCAGCCAAGCAACTAGGAGCCACTGGCAATTTATCTATGGCAGCCTGCAAAAGCTGATGAGCTGGTGCCCAGCAGGGACAGGTCTGCCCACATGAAAATGCTCCTTTTCAAGCTACACTACCCAATGCACACCGTGCCCTCTGCCTCACCCATGCAACCCAAGGGACGCCCATGAGATTATACTAGTGTAATTGAAGGCACGACTTGTCCCCCAGCACAGAGAAAGAAGAGAAAACCCCTGTAAACAAGACAAAACAGAGAACTTCAGGGGGCGCTGATCATGTCCACCCCTCACACAGTGCTGGCTGACAACTTAACTAGAGGACATATGGAATTTCCAGTACACACATCTGGAGACACTAACACAGCCTGGCTCTGTGGACACCTTTACCGACACAGAGAATACAGCCTGTGCAGACTACAGGTCCAGGCTGCAACACACGCTCTGAGGCAGAGCAAGCAGTGCATGCCGGGACCTGTACTCATCACAGGCTGCACCTCCATACTCAGGAAGACTCATTACAACTTGATTACTGATGCCCATTATGCACAGCCCTCTGGTTCCTGGCAAGTTGCCCCCATTAGGTGCCCATCAGAAACTCTGCCTCCTCTGGGAGAAGGATAAGAGACAAAGAAATCACAGAACCACAGAAAACAGTGAAGAGGCTTATGCAGCCACAGCTAGTCTTCCCCTCACCTCCTCCCATTGCAGGCTTGATCCCTACACAACAGAAAAGGCATGCGGTCACCTGTGAGGCTGGAAACCTGCCAACAAGGCAGTTTGAGAGAGGGCCTGGAGCAGAGGTTCTTCAGGGAGACAGTTATCCACTGGGGAATGCTGCACACACATAGACATGAATAATTCAGCTCCATTTGGTGCTGGAACCTCCACAATCCACATCTATGCACTGGGAAGAAGCCAACGCATTAGAGACAAACCGGAAAGTTCACTTTCTGAGCTAACAGCCACTGGCAAACACACCCAGAGAAAGCTATTCAAACAGACAGAGAGCATTTCAAACACACCAGCACCAGACGGAGACCTGGGAAACCACATTAGCCAGGGCTCTTTGTGCTGGAACACACCCCAGCGGATCCTCTGTAAACCCAAGGAGCCTGCATTCCTTCTGAGCTGTTGTAGTGGAGCAAGAGGCAGAAAAACCTAAACAGGGAATGATTTAACGCCCAAGGGTGACAAAAACCAGAAGCAAGCTATTCCGCTGGCAGCAAGTCAGCCAGCCCACACATAAAGAGACTGTCTCCTACCCATGTGCTCGAATCTGCAGCACTCCGGGATTAGCCTCTGGTGGCTTCCAGACATGACTGACTGCAATTTTCACCCTGATTAACTTTCAGGAATGCCCGCAACAAGGAACAGCAAAGAGGACGGGAAATCTCCTGTGCGAGGTGTTTCCTCTGGCCAGACGGCTGCCACTCTACAGCAGACCAAAGCAGAGGAGGGTTTCAAATAACTGCTCGCCCTCACTGGACCCAGTCCAAGCCAGCAAACGCACCCATCTGTCCAAGAGCAGCCCCAACGATAGGAGTGGGAGGCAATCCCAGCACCGGTTGGAGGGAGGAGTAGAATCAGAAGAGCAAAATCTCAGTCAGAACAAAGTAGGAACTGCTGCTCGCTGCACGGAACAACCACCCACCCCATCCAGCCCCACAGGTGCCCAATTTTCCAAGTGGGACAATGCAGAAATGCGAGAGGATACTGTACTGCAGGCCCTTTCTCCCGCCATCTAGTTTTGGCAGCCAGCCTACAGCTTTCCCCATATGTTGCCTCCACACAAGATCCTTTTTTGTTTCCTTTTACGACTAAAGAAACTCAAGAGGGGACTCGCCTTCCTTTCCAGAGCTGCAGTGCCAGCTCTCTGCTCTCGACTCCTAATGCTACCTCTGTAATCCCCCAGCCTGGCTTGTTTGGGTTGGATTTTTTTTTAAGTAACTCCCATGTCGTTTTTGTAGATTTCTTTTTAAGATGTTTCTTTCTCCCCGCCCCCTCTCTCTAGCGATGAAAAAAATGTTGAACAAGAGCCAGCTGGCACGCACAAGAGGAGACTGAGAAATCTGCACAAAGGAGCTTCCTCACTCACTTGCTGCTTTCAGATCAAGAACAGTGCAGGGGAGGGAGTTCTGCTCTCCCCCACACATCAGTCCAGCTGGAGCAGACAAAGGAGATTTACTATGACACCCCTGCGAGCTGCCACCCAACTGGGGCAGGTTTCCTGTGTCGCATTCACACAGTGGGTGTCCAAGATGTTCCAAAACACACTGAAGTCCAGTTTCAAAACACGCTGTTAACTCTGGAATTAAGCTCGGTTTGAAGTGGAAGCTAACATGTCACTTGCTTTTTCTCAAACGACCAGGGGACACCAAAGTTTGCCCAAGCAAGGGCCACGCTGGCAACCTGCCAGGAGCAAGAAGGCTGAACCCACTTTGAATAAAATGGAGCCACCCTCCTCTTTTAATATGGAGGTGCACTTCCATGAAAACTACAGCTCCCAGCATGCAATGCAGCCGGATCCTTTGGCTGGAAGTAAAACAATGCATGCTAGAACCTGTCATTTCCTTTGGCTGCACCTTTATATTAGAAGAGGAATCTGACCTTGGATGGCATTTGGATCATAAGCCATTCTTGGGTCTGATTTGTAACACACGGGAGATCCTGGAATGAAAGGCACTATAGAAGTGCAGAATATGGCATTACTGTCTCCCTCCACCTCTGGTTATAATCACCCCTTTGACAAGGAGCAGCAGATAACTGGAAGCAATTGGAGGTGTCGGGGGAGATAAAGACCAGCACAGTCATTCTGAGAAGACCTTGTCTGCATATGGATCACTAGGCTGCTTTGGGAGGAAACCACAGCCAAGTCCACACTGATGTCAGCTGGAAGTTTTAATTCACAGCTCCCCTGAACATCAACTAGTGTTTTACACACAAAAAATTAATGCAACTTTCAGCTGAGAAATTCAGCATCAAGTCAGAAAATGCAGAGTTAAGGTTAAAAACTTAACCTTGAGTCTGCCTCCCAGGCTTATAACTTTCAAATATGGCCATTCCTGACAGCCACATTTAATTACATCCATACAAAGCGGAATTTCCTATTAAACACCAAATACAGTAGCATACAGTCATTTCAGAACCAGTCTGGTCTAAGCTTCAGAAAAAGCTTAGTCAGATTATTTAAAAACTCTAAGCTTGTTTTTATTAGTTTATTTAACTCCAATGTCAAATAGACATTGGGGAGAGAAAAAACAACGAGGAGTCCTTGTGGCACCTTAGAGACTAACAAATTTATTTGGGCATAAGCTTTTGTGGGCTATAACCCACTTCATCAGATGCATAGAGTGGAAAAATACAGTAAGCAGACTCTCTTGCTTAAAGATTGCAACACACAACCCCACCCCCCTCATCCCTTCAGTTGAGGTCCAAGAACTCCCAATACATAAACCCCAAGAAATCCTCCAGCAAAACCAAGGAAGACCAGTCTTGACATTGCTGATATTTCTGAGGTAAGAACTAAAGCTGGAGTTAAAAACCCATACATAGAATCACAAAATATCAGGGTTGGAAGGGACCTCAAGAGGTCATCTAGTCCAACCCCCTGCTCAAAGCAGGACCAACCCCAACTAAATCATCACAGCCAGGGCTTTGTCAAGCCTGACCATAAAAACATATACCCTACCCCTTCAGGCCTTCTTTATATATTATGAAGTAGCAAAAACTGGCACAAACAAACTTTTCTTTTAACCGTCAGCAAGTCACTCAACGTTGCCTTTAACCTGAGTTCATGGCACAGAATTTCCTTTAAAAAAAAAAAAAAAAAAAAAGTTGCTCCTGGGATTTATAGCTCTTTAGATTTGCAATTATTTGGCTTTGATTTCACCTAAGCCCTGGAATTTTTGACCAAAGCCTACTGTGTACGGAACAAAATATACCTCTTAAGCCTTATCTGGCAATCTGTGTGGCAGAAGACCAGAGTTTTGCATCTCACATGTATTTAACATCTAGCTAAACTTTTTTTAATTACTTGTCACTAACTAAATTCATTCTCCAGCAGAATTTATGCTAATATTGACACAACTGAGCAAGAATCATCCTCATACATGATATTTAGATTTAATCAATTTTACGGCAGATGTTCCAATTAAGCAGGCATCAAATATTGTATTAATTATATTATATTATATACTTTATATCTATACAACACCACCTCAGTAGCCTATGGGGTGGAGAATGACAGCCAAACAGTATAAAGACCACCACCACTGGGGCAAACATCTGCTCTTAATAAAAGCATCATACCCTCCAATATCCACAAAGAGGGGCATCCATTTAAAATATCATGTCTGAAAAGTGTTAGTCTTTAAGGTGCCACCGGACTCCTCATTGTTTATATGCAAAATAGATTATCTGGAGGAGAACAAAGGGTTGAGCCAAACTGGCTAGATTTGACCCTATGGCTCCAAAGAAGTGGAAGGGGAATATTTCAAATCCTGTGTTCAGGAGACCACTAAGCTACACCCTCCAGGAGAACCTAAAAATGCCATCTCTACTCTCTGGAACATCTCATTTTCCTTCTAAATCAGTTTTTAGCTGAAGGAAGTGCTTCTTCCAAACACTGCCCCCTCCCTATACCCCCCCACACTCCTTCCCAAGATTCCCTGCTCCCCTTATAGTTCTAGAGAAGGCAGCAGAGCAAAGAGGGATGTGCCCATTTGCTCACTGCTCCTCCAAGCTGCAGAGATAGCTAACAGCATCTCTCTAGCACAGGGGTAAGCAACCTTTCAGAAGTGGTGTGCCGAGTCTTCATTTATTCATTTTAATTTAAGGTTTCGCGTGCCGGTAATACATGTTAACGTTTTTTAGAAGGTGTCTCTCTCTAAGTCTATATTATATAACTAAACTATTGTTGTATGTAAAGTAAACAAGGTTTTCAAAATGGTTAAGAAGCTTCATTTAAAATTAAATTAAAATGCTGATCTTACGCCGCCAGTCTGCTCAGCCCGCTTCCAGCCTGGGGTTTTGTTCACCTAGGCCTGCAGCGGGCTGAGCGGGGCCTGTGGCCGGGACGCCGGCTGGCAAGGGGCCGGCAGCCGGGACCCCAGACCTGGGCGGGGGTTCAGGGGTCAGGGCAGAGGATGCAGGGCAGAAGGCTGGGTGTGGGGGGGGTTCAGAGGTCAGGGCAGAGGGCAGTGGGGATGTGGGGGGTTCAGGGTAGAAGGCCAGTGGTGTGGGGGGATTCAGGGGTCAGGGCAGAGAGGTGTGGGGGGGGTTCAGGGGTCAGGGCAGAAGGCTGGCGGGTGTGGGGGTGCAGGGCAGAAGGGTGGATGTGTGGGGGGTTCAGGAGCAGAGGCAGAGGGCTGGGGGTGTGTGGGGGTACAGGGCAGAAGGCTGGGTGTTGGAGGCGACTCGAGGTCAGGGCAGAGGGTTTGTGGAGGTGCAGGGCAGAAGGCTGGGTGTTGGGAGGAGGTCAGGGCAGAGGGCTAGGGTGTGTGTGGAAGTGCAGGGTTCCATCCCCTTCCCCAAGGCCCGTCCCTACCTCTCTCTGCCTGAGCACGCTGCCGCTCGGCTCGGCTCTGCTCCGCTCTCCCTCCCCTCGCAAGGGCCATCGCCAGCGGGGGGGGGGGGGGGGGAGGAGGGGCCGTAATGCACCAAGCTGGGGGAAGAAACGAGGGAGGGGGGAAGCTTGGCTGCCGCAGGACCAAGCTTCTGCCTCCTGCCCCTGCAGGGGAGAGCGGTGGGTGGGTGGGCTGAGTGGGGCGGGGGGCCGAGACCCCCACCACCACTCTCCCCTGCAGGGGCAGGAGGCAGAAGCTTGGTCCTGCGGCAGCCAAGCTTCCCTCCTCCCCCGCTTCTTCCCCCAGCTTGATGCATTCCGGCCCCTCCACCCCTCCTCCTTCTCCTCTCACCGGGCAGGCAGCGTGCCACTCAAAACTGGCTTGCGTACCGTAGGTTGCCGACCCCTGCTCTAGCACTTCCATTTCCAAAATGCTGTTCAAACACTAACTGCTTACTGCCCGCAGATCACCCCACACTGGTAAATACTGTCATCAGTTTACAGCTAGGAAGACATGCACGCACAGAGGTTAAGTGACATGCCCTATGTCACATTGCAAGCCAGCATCAAAACCAGAACAGAAGTCTCTGGTCTGCTGGGCCCACGCCTAACCCAACCCAGAGTGCCTCCAAAGCAACCCCAAACTGCATGCAGCTCACTGGCCCTAGCGTCAGGGGAGACACAAGAGATGGTCCACCCTTCACCTGGTGCAATGCAGTGTGGGATTTTGGGGAACCTCATGCTGGATGCTGCTGCAATACTGACCCTCTCCACTAACGCTGGCTCACTAGTATCCATGGCAATATGACTGGTCCTTTCCTGTTGTGATGTGACCTGCGCTTCCCATGTGCAGATACCCCAAGCCAACAAACAAGACACCGAGTGTCAGCTTAGCATTAAACAAGAGGGCCAAGGGCATGCCTGCAACCAAGGTCAGTAGGTACTGTATTAATAGCTCCCTTTTGCAGTGGGAGAGCCACACAGGCTAACCAGCAGTGTGAGCTAGAGGTGGATCCAGCAGACCTAGTACACAGGAGAGCTGTGATTTAACCCCATTCGGACAGTCACTAGTCTGTCACCCTGGAAAAGTCACTTCCCTTTTCAGGCCTCAGTTTTCCTGCCTGTCAAACAGAGATGAGCAATAGCTCTCAACCTCAGAGGGAGCTGAGAGGATTACTGAGGCCAGTCAGGAGCAAGTGGTCATAGACTGCAGGTGACCATACCTCTAGACAACATGGCCTCTGGCAGGGTACTGCCTCCTCATCTGGGAGAAATTTTACACTGGCCCAAATGTCCTGCAGTGAATTTTGCCAAACTTTTAAAGTCCCTGACAGTTTAACATAGTAAAGCACTTAAAGAGCAGCCCCGAGGTTCAAAGCCCAAAGCTGCAATTAAGCTAAAACACAAACTTCCCCTGCCCCCACAACCCCCTGCAATGCCTCTAGGCCTTAGCTCAAACAAAGAAACCCCACAGAGAAGCCCAATGACCATGGACGAAAAGGTTTTCAGGGTGCAGAACTACTGAGCCAGTTTCCTTCTCACAGGTCTTGGTTCTTAAATCCAACACCTAACCCACACTATGGCTGTACTCTAAATATTGTGTCTGCACACCTGATGGCTAACACCTTGTCAGTCGTCATGGCAGCCCTAGCCAGAGCCTTGGCTGTTACAAGTACTCTGTTTTACCATGTAGACCAGTGTCCTCTTACCATGCCTGTCCTCTGTACCTCATTTGGCTGGTCCTCCTTTCTAACAAAGAGAACCAGGAAAATACCCCCAAGTGCACTGCCCAAATGCTGATCTGCATGGCTGCCGTCTGAGCACTCTATCCCCACACAAGCACAATGGGGCAGCCCAGAGGTTCTCAACTTTTTTTCCTGAGCTCCCCCAGCCCCAACATGCTATAAAAATTTCATTGCCCACAACAATTGGTTTTCTGCATATCCAGTAGATGAAAAGCCAGGCTTGGTGCTAAGGGGTAGGAAACAGGGCAATTGCCCACGGCCCCATGCTACCAGGGGCTCCGCAAAGCTAAGTTGCTCAGGCTTTGGCTTTCTGCCTCGGGCGGCGGGGCTCGGGCTTCAGCTTTCCGCCCTGGGCCCCAGCGAGTCTAAAGTCAGCCCTGCTCTCTGGTTTATTCTGGCTGACTCCCTGAAAGCTGCTCGCAGCAAGGGGGCCCTGGACCCCTGGTTGAGAACCACTGGGATAGCCCCCGGGGTACTTTGTGTGCGCTGCCTCCAGGTACTCTATCCTCTGCCCAACCACAATGGGATGGCTGCCCAGGTTTTCCCAACACACTGATAGAAGCAGAGTTAGATAGCGTGGTAGGTGCAGACACACACATTCAACTATGGTGGCACAAAAGCTGCTATGTGATCACAAACTAGACAATGTTAACTTGTAACCAGTTACGGTGACTGACTCTATACTAAATTTAGTACCCATATTACAGCAACTGCCAGCAATAGTGCAAATGCACTAGTGTAGACAGGGTTCAGATGTTGTACCATTGTGTCATGAAAACCTGCTCACTAAGCTGTCTGTAACATATAACATATTTTTAGCCCAAATGCCCTCTACCTGGTTACAAAGCCACTGTTACGCTCAAATGCCCTCTACCACTGTTACAAAGCCTGAACGACACCTAACAAAAAAGCCAAATTTGGGCAAATTCACTCAACTGGCACCGGGCAGTTGTGTATCAGTGAAGTTTTTGAGAGGCACATATGGGACAAGACTCGCTTTTCATTCTCTCTCACACAGACAGAATGTCTGGTAGAAAAACTGAACTGATGTAACTACATTGATTTAAAATCAATCTAGCTGCACTGTTTGAAAGAGTCCCAAGCCAACGAGAAAGGGAAGTGTGATAAATGGGATAAGAAGGGATCCCCATAATCCCAAGCAAGTGGATGGGGAAACCAAAGGCTCCAGAGAAATAATAAAAGGCCACATGAAGCCAGTGGGCACAAATGACAGTGCTGAAGCTGGCAATGTACTGGGAGAAAGAGCTCTTCTGTTTTTCCCTGCTCATCTAATGCCATCAAAATATCTGGACAAACAAATACTATAATTTAAGGATTCACATACTTTACAGCTCAACTTTGCCCTGGCTGGTATTGGAGCAGGGAGGGGATGAACTGGGTGTAACTGAATAGGCTCTTCTCACCTTTAATTTATGGGATTCTTCAGGCAAATAGCAAAATTACCATGAAAAACCAGCCTTGTCAGCTCCAGTTGCCTTGGCAAGATCTAGGGCTTGCTTCAAGCTGGCTGTGCTCTGAGATTCCAGTTCAGCTCCTGCTGCCTGAGGGAGAGGAGGGGGAAGGAAGACAGAAGAGGTGGGGGAGGTAGATCTGGGCAGTGATTATAATAGCTGCAGTAATTAGAAGAACAGGAGTACTTGTGGCACCTTAGAGACTAACAAATTTATTAGAGCATAAGCTTTCGTGGACTACAGCCCACTTCTTCGGATGCATATCTCTAAGGTGCCACAAGTACTCCTGTTCTTCTTTTTGCGGATACAGACTAACACGGCAGTAATTAGAGTGTTTCCAAGTGGCTAGTGGAGTTGTTCCCCAAGCAGATGACTCCAGCGGGGGAAGGGAGGGCCAAGGATAAAGCAAGCATGCCTCAGTGAGCACCACATTCAGGGAGAAAGCAGCTTGGAGTCAGCACTGGCGCTCACACCACCAACTGGCGGGAAGGGAAACATGACAGGGGAAGTTTGTTTCTAACTTCAAAAGCTCATCACCAAATTCAGGGAAAATAACTGGACTGATCAAAATGAGTCATGTGACCGGCAAAGCAATGGCTTCCAGCCACGATTCTGCTTTGATCCCAACATCCTGGAGTCAAGTAGCACAGGCCAGGTACAGTGCAGCGCAAAGAGCCCCAGACTGCCCTGGGAGTGACCTCTCCACTGCCCTGATGGCCTGCCCCTCCCAATAGGTCACACGATTGCCTGTCTGCCTGTCTTGCTTGCAGGCCTTTCAATCTAGCAGACACGCAGAATTCTAGGCCTCCTTAGGGAGACCACAAATGCGCGGCACTGGCAGCCTCAAATGCTTTAGCAGAAGAGGAAAATGTCTCTGATTCCAAAAATGAAGGGGCTGCCACTTCATCTATTAATGCCCTTAATTCCCTTCATTCAATAACCAATTAGTGCACCTTGGCTAAAGCTAGCAAGGGCTTCATCTGCAGGAGTAGAATGTATATTACCTGCACTCACGATCTCTCTTGCTGTCAAGCGTCAGCCCAGGAGCAGTTTGGGAGAGGCCAATCAGACTGCAAAGCGAGGTCTACGGACATGCAGGAACAAATCCGAGTGCAGGGAATACTAGACAACAAAACCCCTTCAGCGATTTTTTTAGGGAGGGATAATAAATAGGTGTATTTTATAGATTAATAAAGCACATTTGAAAAGCCATGATATACATCAGACCCTGGCTAATTCACACTAATGACCCATTGAAAATTACACAATTTTGTGAATTAGCAAGTACATAAAGGAATACAATAAAAAGCAAGAATAATGCATTGAAATGTACTTTGCTCATTTATTTTGTTAGCTGTAGTTCCGTTTTAATTACTTGTGGTGATACTGCAAATGCTAGGAAAGGTTCTATGTTAGGTTTGGCAAAAATAATGAAATCTTGCTAACAAGAAATCTCACTACAGCATTTGCTACTAAATCTTTGGGGAGAGACCAACAATTCTTGTGCAGATTAGCGAAGTTCTACTCTACAGCGGTATTCACAGTAGCACTATGTAATGCCCCATTTTCATTCATTTGAAAGTTCGCAAAGGACTGTTCTTGTAAGACTAAAACTGCCTATTCTTTTTGTCTCATCACAGAAATAAGATTCTGAGGTAGTTTTGCATAAAATCCTTCCATAGTCCTAAATTAACCAAGCAGGATAATATCTCATTTTTATAAACAAAAAAGATAAAACACATTACACACACTCATGCGGCACAGGTGGTCAGTTTTCAGTAAGAACCACTTCGCTGTGTGCACACAAAGACAAAATAACTAAATTACAAAAGCACTGTATAAAATGTATTAAAGTTTCCAGCCACTTAACAGCACAGATGTATTGGCCCAGATAGAAGTAATGTACACCAGTGGTTGTATTTAACATCTGATGTTGCAAAATCATTCCACATCTCTACCGTGCTGAGGGCAGGGAAGGCACAAAGAGAGTCCTTTGCCGTTTTTTTTCCCCAAATAAAAGAAGGAAATAAAATGCAAAAAACTTACCAATTTAAAACACAAAAGTCAAGATTCTCAGGCATGAACTTTGACTCATCCACAAATACTATTTTCAACTATTGCTTAGACTTGGGTGCAGAACATAATATACAGTACATGCATGCAGCTGAGTTAACTTTGCTTTTGGCAACTGAACTTCCTGGCTCCTTTGTGTTCAGATCGGAAACCTTAACACTGCTTTAGGTTTTGCAATATGTACTCCTTTCTAGACATGCAAGCAGCATGATACTTAGATATCTACATTAAATGTGCATAAACATATCAGTAAAACAGGAAGGCTATACACTACAACGATGGCCTAATGGTAAAGGCACAAGAGTGGGAGCCAGGGCTCCTGACCCTACATGCAACTGTGAGAATAAGGGGAGAGCAGTAGATGGGAACTTGGCTGCATTTGTAGGAACAAGCTCTTAGGAGCTCTAAACATGGAAATGGAGCAATGGATCAAAGGTTAGGAAAACATCAGTCCATATCTTCCAGTGAATCTTCCAAAGAGATGCCTGAAATCTCCCCTTGACCTGGGAGTTCCCATGTAATCTACAAATTTATAAAGGAAACACTGATCAGCCAAACTAGGGACAACAGCCACACACAGATTTTCTGTGTAAGGATTTCAGCAGAATACACTCCACTGCAGCCAAGCATTCACCTTGCTTTGCCCCAGGCCTCTGGCACCACTGCTCTGCAGGTCAGACAAAGCGGGTGTTCTGTGTGTACAAGCAACTGCTCCCTGCGAAACCCTCACCAGCAGGCCTCACCTCCCTTTGTCTGAATAGGCATGTGATCTGCGCAGTGTAAACATGTGCCCACAATTTTCTCTGGGCAGGGCTGTTTCTAATGCCAGATAATCCAACCACAATGAGGATGGGGGCATAAAAGCCTTAAAGGAAGCAACTGTGCACACACTCCACGTGTTGCATCCCAGAAACAGTGCACCTGGAACCATAAATACCATCCTATTTACATAATACTCAGTAGCAGAGGGACAAAGAGACTTAATACAGTGTATTTAATATTCCTATTACACTAGTGCCCAGAGGCTCCAATCAGCATCAGAGACCCATTGTGCTAGGCACTGTGCAAACACACAAAGAGACATAGTCCCTGCCCTGAAGAATTTACAGAAATCCTGGCTCAAGTCTGCCAAAGTGCAAGGTCAAAAGAGACATAAATTGGCTCAGCTCTGTCTGGTTCCCTGATGAACATTTGCTCAGAAGCACAGTGGGCAGCCCAAAGCCAATGAACGCTGGGTGTATCACAGTTACACACGCCAACTGAACCCAAAACACACAACTACAGCCTCAGATCACCCCAGGAGACCTGTCTCCACTTACACGTCACACCTGTATCACTCACCAATGAGTAACACAACATACGACTCCACACCAGCCCAACAACAGAGCTCAGTTATTGCAGGGTTGCCCATAAGTATGTACTGCCTTAGTGGTAGGTTTTCAGGAGGGTGAGGATATTAAAAGGGAAAATAGCACTGCAGCATGTAGGGAATTTTGTCAAAAGCAATTTGGACACTGCAAGCAAAGCTTGGGCCAAGCTGGGCCAAATTAAATTTGACCTATCTCAACAGCGTCCAGTTAAAATGTCCAGTGTACTGGTTGGATCACATACTCCAATATGTTGCTATCACCCCTCACCCTGAAGAGAGATGCACAGAGAGAGAATAAATCAGATTCTTAATGAACACAGGCCCTTACCTCTCAAAGTTCATTTATTGCATTCACTTTGTTGCCTGTTTGGTGGCTCTCACGCAGTGAGATTTCTTAGGCTAGACTACTGGCTGTTTATACTTCACTACTAGCTATTTCTGCCTATTCTTTCATTAAAAAAAAATGTATTTTTAGGTAGATTAATGATTGAAGAGCAATAAATACATCAAAGACAGAGTGGGTTTCTCCCAGGAGCCAGGAAGTATAGGAAAATGAGTGCATCACACACACATCCAATATTCAGGCTGGGGGAAGCCTGAGGGGACCTGCTACCCCGTGATCCCACTAGAGGAGGAGCGGTCCCTTTTGCTATATTCACAACTGCTACTGCCCTTGTCTGGGACATTAATCCAAACAGCAGCACAGGTCCCATCCCATGACACCACCTGCAAAGAGCAGTGTTTATTTCCTAAATGAATGGAAGAGCAATACGAAGGTGCACACGTGTAATATAGACATGTCTATGCATGCTCATACATATAGCATGTAAGACTGAATAAGGAGCAGTTCAAATAGCAGTCACATAAAGATGTGTCTCCAAGATGCAAACAAACAACAGAAAGTATCCAGCTTGGGATACTCCCGATGTGTCCTGGCTAAACTCCAGTTCAGGTCATTACAGCCTGCCTGCTGACTTCCTCTGGTGGTTTTAACTGATGCGGCATTCTTGTCCTAAACTGTTGGAAAGCAATGTTGTGCAATCCTAAACAGCTGTCGTTTCCCACCCCAGAGGTGGCAGTATTTCAAGGGTGTACATGGGTCACTTCCCACATCTTATACCCAACCACAGAGATTTGGGAGGCAAATGAATGTCTGAGGATGGAAGGGGGGAGAAAATGTTGAAACATCCCTTTTATGAAAATGCTCTCATTCCGAAGCAGGTAACATTTTGCTTGTAAATCACACTATAAGAAAGCTAATCAATAAATAAGCGGATTGGATTTTCCAAGCACTGTGAGCCAACAAAGAGAAAGAACATGCAGAATAACCCTGTGCCAGAGTCACTGCACAGAGCATGGAAACAGGTTTACGTAAATACATCCAGACAGGCAAGACTACGGAAGGGAATCTCCTGTTCCCCACAGTGCTCTGTTCCCATTGCAGAGCTGGCCACACAATGGCCGGCTGTGCAGAGCAGATGATTCAGCACAGACACTGGCATCCTTACTCTTCTGGGGGGAGGGAGGGGGGAGGGAATGTGCCCATGAGATGTTCATTGTCCCTTGCAAAAAAAAAAAAAAAAAAAAAAAATCTGTGTACAACCTCTCAACCAGTGGCAATGGCCTGCCTGGTACAGGGACAAAATGGCCTGCTGGGAGGCTCCCCAGACAGAGCAGAGCTAAGTCTCACAGACAAGACTTGAACCCGTGACCTTCCCTGTGTATACAATGGGCAGGCAAGAGAGAGCGGCTTTATCCCCTCTGCTTCACTCAGATAAAATCAGACCAATTACTGTGGGCTCCCAGCACAGCTAGTTTGTTCCTCACCACAGCCCAAACTGGTGTCACCCAGAGATATTTGCCATTTCTCCTGCAATCAAGGAATGAAAATAACCCCCTCTTGGGGAGCCGGCCCCAGAGCAGCCGAGATAAACCTTGCACGGGTTACATTCCAATCCCAACTCTTCCTCTGGCCAGGAACCATGCTCCCTTCGGGGCCCTGCCCCATTCCAGAAAAAGAGAGAAGACAACTGAAGTCAAACAGATTCACCCTCTCAGTCCAATTCTAGGCACCTACCACTCACAGCATTCCCCTGCCCCCATCCACATGGAGGCCATGCAGGGCAAGCTGATCCTGTGGCCCAGCAGGAGGGGGCAGGCTTCAGAACAACAGCACCAGGGCTCCAAGGATAGATAGTAGCACTTCTCTGAACAGCCAAGCAGTGATAGCAGAGGATCAAAAAACACAATCAAACCCGCCTTTAATTAAGGTGATCTGAGGTGCCTTGCCTAGGATTGTGACCCACACATGCCACTGCCTCTGGCGCCCATGAGAAACAGTGTTCGGAGAGGCAAGATTTCTTCCCACATTGACTGTTTGCATTTCAGTGAAGAGTCTGTTGGAGGATTTAATTCTCTGTGATCTGTGCTGAGAAAATCCCCCAGAAGGGCTCTGTCCTTTTCCCCTCAGTGAACCCAACACTGGGGACGTGAAACTGCTGTGGGCTGCTGCCTGTCTCTTTCTCACACACCCCTACAACACACACACACGGGTCAGATGTTCTTCCTCCTCATCAGGCACAGGCCCAAGGGGAGAGAAGGAAATCAGTCATCAGAAAGCACAGTGATCGAACCCACATTACAAATAAAGGAAATGGAAAAAGCCGCAGTGCCAGCACAATGCCTGGAGGTTAGGAAGGAGCCTGCCAGGAGGCAGCCTGGCACAGGACACCACAAACCTCCCCAAGGGACACTTCACTTGTTTCCCCAAGTTCTTAATTCCTGGCAGCGTGAGGATTGGAGTGAAGGACAGGGGTGAAGAAGGGAACACTAACTCCGCTGAGGCTTGAGTGCTGGGATTTGAGATCACTCTCCCAACCAATCTGCCACTTGTGTCTACCCTTTGCCCTCATCCCTCCCCCCTACCCGGTTCCCTTAAACCACCTGCTCCAGCACCCTCTCCGGCCCAAGCAACCACATGCCTAACACTTGGTGCTTAACATCCTATGCCCCATATCCAGCCAGGACACAGCACCCAGTCTCTATCTAAAGATCTGTCCTTGTCCCACCTCCCTGTCTGTCCTGGTCCTGCCCCCCACACCCTTCCCCACCTTAGCACTAACCTTGCCCCACATCACCCGCCCCTGTAACCCCTCAGACCCTAGCACCCCATTACACCCCCTGCCCAGCACACCCCTGTGATCCCGCAGGCCCTGGTGCCCCCAGCCCAGCCACCAACACACTGAGCCCTACAAGCAACAACAGGCACAAGGGAAGAGAGATCCTAAGCTCCCTCTACCCCCCCCCCCCCCCCCGCTTCCAAGAGGGCATATTCCGGGGTGGGAGGAAAAGTCTCCCTCCCATCGTCTCACCGGGGGTCACACTCCCGGGCCGCCCCCCCGACTCACCGGGGGGTCACACTCCCGGGCCGCCCCCCCCGACTCACCGGGGGGTCACACTCCCGGACCGCCCCCCCCCCGACTCACCGGGGGGTCACACTCCCGGACCGCGCCCCCCCCCCGACTCACCGGGGGGTCACACTCCCGGACCGCGCCCCCCCCCCCGACTCACCGGGGGGTCACACTCCCGGACCGCCCCCCCCCGACTCACCGGGGAAGGGGGGGGTCACACTCCCGGGCCGCCCCCCCGACTCACCGGGGGGGTCACACTCCCGGGCCGCCCCCCCGACTCACCGGGGGGTCACACTCCCGGGCCGCCCCCCCCGACTCACCGGGGGGTCACACTCCCGGACCGCGCCCCCCCCCCCGACTCACCGGGGGGTCACACTCCCGGACCGCCCCCCCCCGACTCACCGGGGAAGGGGGGGGTCACACTCCCGGGCCGCCCCCCCGACTCACCGGGGGGCGGGGGGTCACACTCCCGGGCCGCCGCCGCCCCCCGCGACTCACTGTGGGGAGAGGGTCACACTCCGGGAGCCCCTCCCCCCGCCAGGCCCTGCGGCTGATCCCGGACTCACCCGGCTCCGGTCCCGTCCCGGGCGCTCCACTAAGTCTCTTCCATAGAGCCGCCGGGCTCCCAGCGCCGCCGGCTACGGGCCCGGGACCGCCGCCGCCATCCCGCCGCGCCGCGCTCAGTGCAGGCCGCTCCGCGCCTCCGGCCGGGGGCTCTCAGCGGCCGCCGCGCTCCGGGCTCGGCTCAGCGCGCACGGGGCGGGGGACCCGGAGCGCGGAGTCCGGATCCGGAGCCGCCGTGACTCACTGAGCCGGGCGGAGAGAAAACCCGGCGCGCGGAACCGCCCCCACCAGGCAGGGAAAACCCGGAGCCGGGATGCCCGGTGCACACAGACCGCCGGAGGCGCGGGGTCCAGCCCTAGGGCTCAGGCGGGGAGCACGGAGATAGAACTAGGACGAGGAGACCCAGAGGGGCAAACCCAGAACACTGACCCAGACCGGGATCCGCCCCAGAGATCGGGATCCCACAGGACAGGGCAGGGAAACCCAGAGCACATGGAGCCAGACCCTCAGAGAAAGGCAGAGGGACAAACCCTCTGACAAGCATGAACCTCAGCAGGAAGGGCACCAGAGCGTCCACACAGACATAGGGTCATCACTGCTGAGCTGGAAAGGGAAATCCAGACCAGGTGCGTAGCCACCAGTGGGCTGGCCCATGCACTTAGCATCCAGGCCCACCCTGGAGTGTCACTTGGACATTCAAATCCAGGTGGGAGTTATGCACCCGCCCTTCAGAAAGCTACACTCTGGCAGCTCTGCCTTGCCATTTTCTGAGCCACCCTATGCGCATGCCCGACTTGGCAGGTGAAGCCCTATGTCTGGGGGCACCAGGGCCAGGAAGAGGGCGTGGCATCAGGTGAGCTAGCACAGTCTGGCATTGCCTGTCCATCCGAAAATCATGGCCCACCCAAATTTCCACTCCTAGCTACGCCACTGATTCAGACCAAGCCAAAAAAAACGATAACAGGATGGGAAGGCTGGTCTGGTGGGAAAGGCAAGCCAAGAGACCCGTATTCAAGTCCCAATTTAGCCTCACAGTTCTTGTGTGATCTGGAGAAAGTTACTTAGGGCAGGTCTACACTAGCTTTTACTTCCATATAACTTAAGTCAATCAGGAGTGTGGAAAAGCCACCACCCTGAGTTACATAAATTACACCAACGTAAGCGCCTGTGTGGACAGTGCTATAATGGCAGGAGAGCATCAGAGCTACTCGGGGAGGTGGAGCAATCATGCTGACAGGAGAGATCTCTCCTGTTGACATACAGTGTCTGCATTAGCACCACTACAGCAGCACAGCTACAGCGGCACAGCCAAGGCCGGCTCCAGCATTTCTGCCGCCCAAAGCGCAAAAAAAAAAAAAAAAGCCGCGATCGGCGGCAGCAGTTTGGTGGCAGGTCCTTCGCTCCTAGAGGGAGTGAGGGACCTGCCGCCCCTGAATTGCCACAGGTGCTGCCTCTCTCACTTGGCCGCCCCAAGCACCTGCTTGTTAAGCTTGTGCCTGGAGCCGGCCCTGGGCACAGCAGCACCGCTGTAATGATTCTAGTATAGACCTGCCCATAATCTACACTGTGCCTGCGTTCCCCATCCATAAAACAGGGATAACACTTCCTCCCTCCCCCCAAGTGGAGTGTAAAGCTAACATCCATTAACACTTGTGAGGCACTCTGAGACTACTGTTAGGAGGGCTGTAGTAGATAAATAGGTAAAGTGTGAGATGGAAATGTTAAGAGCAGATAAGCTAAAGACATAAACAACAAGAAGCTCTCCGAAGGAAATCAGCATCTCCAGTCCATTAGAATTTGTTGAAGGACTCAACAAAGCAGAGGATGCAGAAGAGCTAGTGGATCTTATTTGGACTTTCAAAAAGCTTCTGATAGAGTTCCTCAGAAAAGCTATTAAGGAAATTAAGTAGTTCTGGGGGAAGTGGTATAGTTCTGTCACAGATTGTAAACTGATTACAAGAGAGAACAAAGAAGAACAAAGCCATCTTTATGCAGGTGATTCACAAATCACTACTCAGGACCTGCCTCCCTTCATCCAAACCAAAATCATGGTCTGTCTCCTTCTCATAGCACAAGAACTAGGGGTCACCAAATGAAATTAATAGGCAGCAGGAATAAAACAAACAAAAGGAAGTACTTCTTCACACAACACACAGTCAACCTATGGAACTCTTTGCTAGAGGATGTTATAAAGGCCAAGACTATAACAGGGTTCAAAAAAGAACTAAATAAATTCATGGAAGATAGGTGTATCAATAGCTATTAACCAGGATGGGCAGGGATGGTGTCCCTACCCTCTGTTTGCCAGAAGCTGAGAATGGGCGACAGGGAACGGATCACTTGAAGATTACCTGTTCTGTTCATTTCTTCTGGGGCACCTGGCATTGGCCACTGTACTGAGCTCGATGGGGAGGGATAGCTCAGTGGTTTGAGCATTGGCCTGCTAAACCCAGGGTTGTAAATTCAACCCTTAAGGGGTCCATTTAGGGAACTGGGGTAAAAAAAAAAAAATCTGTCTGGGGATTTGTCCCGCTTTGAGCAGGGGGTTGGACTAGATGATCTCCTGAGGTAAAAATTTTGTGGGGGAGGGATAGCTCAGTGGTTTGAGCATTGGCCTGCTAAACCCAGGGGTGTGAGTTTAATCCTTGAGGGGGCCACTTAGGGATCTGGGGCAAAATCAGTACTTGGTCCTGCTAGTGAAGGCCGGGGGCTGAACTCAATGACCTTTCAAGGTCCCTTCTAGTTCCAGGAGATGAGATATCTCCATTCATTTATTTATTTTTTATTTATTTATGGACCTTTGGTCTGACCCAGTATGGCCGCTCTTGTTCTTATGTCTTTTCCACATGAATATCCAGTCACCCACTGAAACTTAACATGGCCAGAACCAATCTCCTGATCTTCCTCTAAACCCACCCATCCTCTGTGTCATCCACCATCCTCCATGTCACTCAGGCCTGTAGTCTTGGCTTCATCTTTGACTCATCCATTTCTTTTGACTCACGCATCCAGCCCATGTTTAAACCATGCTGCTGCTTCCAACGTAATATCGCCAAGATCCAACCTTTCCTCTGTGCCCATTCTGCCAAAATCCTTGGCCAAGCTCTTATCATCTTGGTTATTGCAGCTCCTTGTTCTAGACTCATCTAAATACTCCCAGTTCGCCCCCCTAACGTTCATTCTAAATGCTACCACCAAGGTCATCTTTCTGGTCCATCGCCTTGACTGTGTCATGCACTCTTCATGTTGTCTTCCAGTTTGGCCCTTGCTTTTGAAGCCCTTCACAATTTATCCCCCAAAAATTCAAACTGGAAATACAATGCACATTTTTAGCAGTGAGAGTAATTAAGCATTTGAGCAGATTATACATTATCTAGGAATATTGTGGTGATGTAGTAAATTCTAGGAATGTAATCAATTTTCCATCACTTGAAATCTTTATATCAAATAATATATAAGATTTTTCATCCATAGATCTCAAAGCGCATAACAAAGGAAGTCAGTATCATTTTACCGATGGGGAAACTGAGGCACGGAGCATTGAAGTGACTTGTACAAAGTACCTCAACAGCAGATCCAGGAATAACACCCAGGTCTCCTATGTCCAACTTCAATTCTCTAGTTACTAGGCCACATTGTCTCCCACAAAATTGGGAGTCTTTCTGAAACACATGCGCTAGTTCAACCTCGGATTATTTGTCTTGCTGCAGGAATTAGTGGATGACATTCTCTGTATTAGAAATCATAATAGGGATCGTCATGCCTAGTGGTCAGCACAGGAGTCCAGAGCAGGGTTGGATGAGGCCTGAGTGAGAGCAAGGCTGGAGCAGGACTAGGACCAGGGCATGGGCATGGGCATGGGCAAGACCAGAGCAGGCGCAGGCTTGGGCCTAGGCCATCTGTTGCCACTATCAGGCTGGATAGAGTTCCAAAAGTAGAATTACATCAAGCAGAGTGAGCTACTCCTGTGAGGCTTAAATACCTGCCCTGAAAATCACCCCACCAGCTCTTGGCTTGTGGATTGGCTGTAGCCTAACACAGGCGTGACTCATCACCTTACACTCTGGCTGCCTCATGCAAAATGCCAGATTAGATGGTTATAATGATCCCTTCTGGCCTTAAAACCTGTTAATGTAATTTGATAGCATGTACTCACTTTCACTAATTTTCAGTTCTGCTCAACCCATCTCAAAATTATAAATATGGCAGAAATGTAACACATTTGGGAGGAATAGCTCAGTGGTTTGAGCATTGTCTACTAAACCCAGAGTTAGGAGCTCAATTCTTGAGGGAACCATTTAGGGATCTGGGGTGAAAATCTGTCTGGGGATTGGCCCTGCTTTAAGCAAGGGGTTAGACTAAATGACCTCCTGAGGTCCCTTCTAACCCTGATATTCTATGATACTGATGACACATGAAAAGACTTCCCCTATGTGAAAAAAACAGAAATGTTAGGTCTATTTTGATGAGAGAAGATAAATAAGTGACATTATAGTTGCCTATAAAATAATAACTAGAGAAGGTAAACGGGGCACTTCCATTTATCTTTTGTCATAATACCAGAACTAAGATAAATTCAATGAAGTGAAGAGGCAAAAATTTAAGACTGTTAAGGGGAAAGACACTTTTACACAACACAATTAACCTGTGGAACTCACTGCCACAGTAAGGCAAAGAGCTTGGCAAGATCAAAAACAGATTAGACACTTATATGGCTAGTGAGAACATTCAAAGTCAGTTTGGATTGGATCAAACATTATAAGGGATATAAACCTTCCTGTTTCAGGCCTAAGCCAACAAGAGGCTGAAGGGGTTAGTAGCTTTTTCTCTATGAGTGTATTACGCATTACAAGGATTCTGACACCTTTCCCAGGAGCAGCTGGTATTGGGGATGCTGTCAGAGACCAGAACACCAGACTCCATGGACCCTCATCTGAACTAGTATGGACATTCCTATTACTTTAGCCACATACATAGAGTGAAAACTCCAATCATGGAGCCAGCATGATCATCACACAGCACAAGGGTGTAGCCTGCCCATGGATTGGGAATCCTGGCACCAGGAGAGAGGAAGTTCCAGAGCACAAAGTCCAGTGGCAGGCTCCCAAGCCACCTGCTGCACAGGGATATCAGAGTATCTGTCAGGCCCTGCTCAGCAGCATACAACTGCCTCACCCCAGTATTTGCTTCCTCATGGATTACTATGATGCCGTGTCCACCCCCACCCAAGGCAGAGCAGGTTAAAATCCATCAATTAATGGATTTTATGATGCACCTGGAGGAGAGCCAAGGATCAATACAGCCTCATGAAAGAAGTTCATCTGAGTAGAGCACGTTGGGCCTGTATAAAGGGATGAAGCTGAGACCAGAAGGGGGCTACCAAAAGCCTAAAGGTGTGTAAAAGACTTGGGTGGAAAGGAAGGCAGGCAGGCAGGCAGGCAGGCTGGGAAAAAATTAAAATTCTTAGTTATGGGAAATGAAACTCTATCTGGATGGTTGTCTCTCCAGTTGTGGATTTGGAATTATACAATAAAGCAAAGGGAAGAGTAGGACTATCAAACATGACAACTAAGATTTATGAGTTTATAAATGACAAATGGGGTCAGCATTGCCAAATCTCTACTGACAGCTCTAGCAAGGCAAACACAGGTAGAGGGGGACTGGCCTTTCATATCTCTCTATCTGGAATTAAGAGATCTATGAAACTGTCTGGTTTTGTGCCCATTATGACAGCTGACTTGATGGGTATATTGTTGGCATTGACCTGCATAAGGAATATATGCCCAACTATGACTGCCATCCATGACTCTTTATCAGGTATAATGAGGATTAGAAAGGGCACCTCAGAAAGCAGGAAGGATTTAGTCAATGAAATATAGTAGTTAACTGCAGAGATAGTACAATTAGGTATACATATAGTAATGGCGTGGATTCTAGTGCATGTTGGGATACTGGGCAATGAAATGGCAGAAAAATCAGCAAAAATAAAAAGCTTTAAAAAATGAGGCAGTTGCTATAAAGATCCCACCAAGTAAATAGGACTTCAAAAGCTTGGTTAAGAGAGAACATAAGATGGAATGGCAAGAACTATGGACCAAAGAGAACAAATGACAAAGAGTCTATGAAATGTCTTACCCTTGAGGATAGTGGCACACTTAATAGAAGAAGTGAAATAACTCTATTTAGAGGGTTAACAGGTCACTGTGACCTGAATGGTAACTAGTATTTACTAAACAAGCACAAATATGGGTTGTGATATACATGCAAATCCAAGAAGCAGTTGAGCATCTGCTGTTGCAATGCAGAGAGAATTACAACACAGAAAGAAGGACTCTTTATGAAGAACTGAGACTACTCAAGGTGAAAGGACAGCGTCTGAAAGGGTTGGTGAGGGCACCGGGGAAGTGGGGTAGCATTAAGAAAGCATTAGTGCATTTTTTGAAGGATACATGGCTGGGTGAGAGAATAGAGATTTTTTTTTTTTTTTTATGTGATAAGTGTGGTAAATGGTGGTCATAGCCTAACATGCTGAGGCTGCTGCGCCATAAAATGACTGGCAAAGAAAGGAAGGAGCTGCAGGGGAAGTATCCTGCAATCACTCTCTGGGAGGAGGGAGGTTTGTTGGGGGTTACAGCATTTGAAAGGAGTCAAAGAAGTAAGGTAGTCTACAGTTAATCCATGGGAGGAAGGCTTTGGGGCCAGTAAACCCAGGGTGCAGAAGATAGAGAAAGGAAATAGGAATGACAATGAGTCCAGGGAAATAGCAAAGGCTCTAGACGCAAGCAGTCCACAGCTGCTGGACACAGGGTCCTAGGCTGGAACCCGCAGTAATGGGCAGGCCCAGGTTCCCTACCAGCCACTGGGAAAGTGGCACAGGACCTGGACTTGGCCCAGAAAACTGTCTGGAACAGCATGTGGACAATGGATCCAGTGGGGCTCTGATACCCCAGAGGAGGAGGATTGTAGAGCAACCTGGCTGGAGCACTGAGGGTCCTGGAGAGTGAAGGGGACAGCCCGAAGGGGGTGTCAGGCCTGAAAGGAGCTAATCCCAGATGTGGCCACTAGGAGGTGCCCTCACAGGGGGTGAAGCCCCTTATGGGAACCTGTCAGAGGGAGGATCCCAGCAGCAGGGCTGGCAGTTCCACTAGGCAACCCTAGGCAGTCGCCTAGGGCAGCAGGATTTGGGGAGGCATCATTTTGCTGCCCTCGGTGGAAATTCGGCGGTGGAGTTCCTTCCGCTCCAGGTCTTTGGCGGAAATTCGGCGGCGGGTCCTTCACTCGCTCCGGGACCCACCGCCGAAGTGCCCCGAAGACGCAGAGTGGAAGGACCCCCGCCACCGAATGCTCAGAGGAGGAGCGCTGCCACCTAGGGTGGCAAAAATCCTGGCGCCACGCCTGCCCAGCAGCAGCTACAGCATCACCTGCGAGCCTCATTAATGGGCTAAGGGCGATGGGGCAGCTCTGCCAGCTGTTCCTGAGACAAAAGGGGGTTGGGCTCCTCCCCTCACCACAGACTGGGGGCTGCTGGAGTCCAGCTTGCTTCCATGTGGAATATGCAGAGTGGGGGGAGGAGACTCCTGGGGGCTGATTGGCAGAAAGGCCTGAGGAAGGGAAGGGGCGAGCCCTGAGAGTCCTACCCAAGGGTCTGCCCCGTGAGTGCCCCGCTTTGGGCGCTGGTTCCACTGTGGCTGGTAAAGCTGTGCACCTGGCCTGGCTCCCCAGGTGCTGTACTTGCGTGATCTCGTGCCAGTGGAGAGCTGGTGCCAGGCTTTGCCAGGCCTGGGGGAGAAGGGAGCACTGCGCACAGCCCACTTGTGCACCCCGGAGCGTGAGCCACTCACGGCCCTGCACAAGGGTGAAAACCTGGAGAGCGAATCCCTCCTGAAGTCAGAAGGCCTTTGTCCCAGGAAGGGCCTTACTCTGACCAGGCTGAAGAGCTGTGTATGGAGAGAGAACTGCAGTGCCAGGGTCAGGACTCAGCCGCCCAGCCAGGGAGAATCCCTGCAGCTCAGCACACAGGGCAGGGCAGGCGGCCTTTGAAGGGCTGCGGTATTCAGAGCCTAGCGCAGTGCAATCTGTACAAGGAAAGAGCCAGACTCGGAGACTGGAGTTTTACTCTGGGGATCTGGAGCTGCCAGCCTGAAGACAGACAGACACAAAACATGGCGCTGGGGTGGTCATATTAGGGGATCATGCTCTTCCTAGCTTGTATCAGCATAGCTCATTGCACACCCCAGGGGCTCCTTGCAGCCCTCCATTCCCCACAGACTCTCTATAAGCCACACTACCAGCCTCCTCTATTTCAGGGACTCCCTGCAGCTCTCCCCAATATCCCCACTGCCACACAGTGGATAGGGATAGCTCAGTGGTTTGAGCATTGGCCTGCTAAACCCACGTTTGTGAGTTCAATCCTTGAGGGGGGCCACTTAGGGATCTGGGGCAAAATCAGTACTTGGTCCTGCTAGTGAAGGCAGGGGGCTGGACTTGATGACCTTTCAGGGTCCCTTCCAGCACTATGAGATAATATATGGAGATATACCTGTGTGCTGCCCCATTCTCCCCTCCCATACCAGGGTCCCCTGTTCTCCCCACATACCAGCATCTCTGTGTACACCCCCATTCTTATTTCCACAGTCCTCTCCATGCCCCTCCAGTATCTTCCATTCTGCCCCTCATGGCAGGAGCTCTTTGTCCTATTCACCCCCAGCAGATGCTCTATGCAAATCCTCATTACCCCCTTCCCCCCAGGAAGGAGGCTCTGTGTGCCCACCTTTCCCCTTCCCCCCATACCAGAGTCCCTCAATCTCCTCCCTCCACCATACTGGGAGTTCTTTGTCTCCCCCTTCTCACATACCAGGGCCCTCCATTCTCCCCTCACATTCCAGGGGCTGTGGGCACTCCCCCATTCCCTTTTCTCTCTCCCTGCCATTACTCTTCTGTCTGTCTGGGAGGAAAGTCAGTCAGGGTGTCAATACGTTAAGCTAGTGGGAGGACAAGCATAGATGAGCAAGGATATTATGGTGAAGGTGTTAATGGTTCTTTGAGCTATAGCTAATCTAACATCTGTGGTTGCGCAGGGTCTCCGTTCCGCCTCCATTTCCCCCCTTTTAGTTTTCCGCTTTCCCCCCCAAATCAACCAAGTTCTGACCATTGATGCCTCAAACATTTCCTGAAATTTTGGAATTGATTGGATGCAGTGTCCAAAAGTTATCTCAGCACAGAGAGAGAAATGCTGTCAGAGAAACTCGGCGAACTAGGATTAGAGTCGTCTCTGCAGGGGAAGGAGGGCAATAATGGGATCTCTGATGATTCAGAGATGAGCAAATCAGAGATGAGCAAAGCATGCTGAACCCCCAGTTAGCACAGCTCTGCCTACCAGCTGAGAAGGACACCCCAGCACCTAACCTAGAACCACTTGCCTGCAGAGAGAGACGGGCAAAGCCAGAAGCCTACATTAGGATCCAGCCAGCTGGACAGAGAAGGAAACCCTGGAGCGTGATACTGGAATTGGAGCCTCCTGCTTCCATTTAAGAAAAGACAAACCAAACCCAGTAGTCATAGCTCAGTGCCAGAATCAGTCTCTGCCAGCCAACGCCTGGGAGAAGGTGCTCAGATACCAGGGTGATGCGCTAATCCAGAGATGCCACACATACAGAGCATATCCTAACTCAGGACCTCTGTGCCCCTTGGTTACTGCTGAGACATTTTCCCTCCCCTACGTGGGGAAACGAGGCTGTTGAGCGGGGCTCACAGTGCTCATCATAAACAACAAGGAATCTGGTGGCACCTTAAAGACTAACAGATTTATTTGGGCATAAGCTTTCGTGAGTAAAAACCTCACTTCTTCGGATGCATAGAGTGAAAGTTATAGATGCAGGCATTATATACTGACACATGGAGAGCAGGGAGTTACTTCGCAAGTGGAGAACCAGTGTTGACAGGGCCAATTCAATCAGGATGGATGTAAAAAGCAACAGAGGGTCCTGTGGCACCTTTGAGACTAACAGAAGTACTGGGAGCATAAGCTTTCGTGGGTAAGAACCTCACTTCTTCAGATGCAAGAGGATGGATGTAGTCCACTCCCAATAATAGATGAGGAGGTGTCAATTCCAGGAGAGGAAAAGCTGCTTCTGTAATGAGCCAGCCACTCCCAGTCCCTATTCAAGCCCAGATTAATGGTGTTGAATTTGCAAATGAATTTTAGTTCTGCTGTTTCTCTTTGAAGTCTGTTTCTGAAGGTTTTTTTTTTTTTTTTTTTGTTCAATGATAGTGACTTTTAAATCTGTAATAGAATGACCAGGGAGATTGAAGTGTTCACTTACTGGCTTATGTATGTTACCATTCCTGATGTCCAATTTGTGTCCATTTATTCTTTTGCGGAGGGACTGTCCGGTTTGGCCAATGTACATGGCAGAGGGGCATTGCTGGCACATGATGGCATATATAACATTAGTGGATGTGCAGGTGAATGAGCCCTTGATGGTGTGGCTGATGTGGTTGGGTCCTCTGATGCTGTTGCCAGAGTAGATATGGGGACAGAGTAGGCAACGAGGTTTGCTACAGGGATATGTTCCTGGGTTGGTGTTTCTGTGGTGTGGTGTGTAGTTGCTGGTGAATATTTGCTTCAGGTTGGGGGGTTGTCTGTAAGCGAGGACTGACCTGCCTCCCAAGGTCTGTGAGAGTGAGGGATCATTTTCCAGGATAGGTTGTAGATCATGGATAATGCGCTGGAGAGGTTTTAGCTGGGGACTGTATGTGATGGCCAGTGGTGTTCTGTTATTGTCCTTGTTGGGCCTGTCCTGTAGTAGGTGATTTCTGGGTACCCATCTTGCTCAGTCAATCTGTTTCCTCACTTCCCCAGGTGGGTATTGTAGTTTTACGAATGCTTGATAAAGATCTTGTAGGTGTTTGTCTCTGTCTGAGGGGTTGGAGCAAATTCGGTTGTATCTTAGGGCTTGGCTGTAGACAATGGATCGTGTGATGTGTCTTGGATGGAAGCTGGAGGCATGTAGATACGTATAGCGGTCAGTAGGTTTCCGGTATAGGGTGGTGTTTATGTGACCATCACTTATTTGTACTGTAGTATCCAGGAAGTGGATCTCTTGTGTTGACTGGTCCAGGCTGAGGTTGATGGTGGGATGGAAATTGTTGAAGTCCGGGTGGAATTCTTCAAGGGCCTCCTTTCCGTGGATCCATATGATGAAGATGTCATCAATGTAGCGCAAGTAGAGGAGAGGCACTAGGGGACAAGAGCTGAGGAAGCGTTGTTCTAAGTCAGCCATAAAAATGTTGGCATACTGTGGGGCCATGCGGGTACCCATAGCAGTGCCACTGACTTGAAGGTATAAGTTGTCCCCAAATCTGAAGTGGTTGTGGGTGAGGACAAAGTCACAAAGCTCAGCCACCAGGCTTGCTGTGGCCTCATCAGGGATACTGTTCCTGACAGCTTGTAGTCCATCCTCATGTGGAATATTGGTATAAAGTGCTTCTACATCCATGGTGGCCAGGATGGTGTTTTCAGGAAGAACATCAATGCTTCTCGGCCGCTTCTCGGCCTTTTGGCTAAGATCATGTGTAGACCTCCCTCTGACCGAGACGTGGCCACCTTCCTGAGCGGCTCCTTAGACGGTGAGTTCGCCCGCGACGGAGGTGATATCGCCTCGCTGTGGTCCCGTGCCCGCAATGCCACTCGCCGACTGGGTAAACGCCTGGGCTGTCGCTGGGTGTGGAACGAGGAACGCCGGGAACTGGGAATACTGATACCGCGGACCGAGTCGGAGGACAGCACCGTCATCACCCCCGGAGCCAGAGGCATGCTCGAGAGATCCCTAAAGGCCGCCGTCCACGCGCTCTACATAGACACCCTGAAGAAAAAACCTGACCAGGGTAAGGCCTTCGAGGTGACCAGCAAGTGGGACTCGAGCAACCACTTCCTCCCCACGGGCAGCTTCACCCGGTTCGCCGATTGGCGCTTCATACACCGAGCCCGGCTGAACTGCGTCCCCCTCAACGGAGCCGTCCGCCACGGGAACCGGGACAAGCGCTGCAGGAAGTGCGGGTACGTGACCGAAACCCTACCCCACGTCCTATGCAGCTGCAAGCCCCATGCCAGAGCCTGGCAGCTGCGGCACAACGCCGTCCAGGATCGCCTGGTGAAGGCCATCGACCCACGCCTGGGGGAAGTCGCCGTTAATCGCACCGTCCCTGGTACCGACAGCCTGCTGCGCCCAGACATCGTCATCACGGACGAGGTCCGGAAAAAAGTCATCATGGTCGACATCACGATCCCCTTCGAGAACAGGACCCCAGCTTTCCGTGAAGCCCGAGCCCGCAAGCTTGAAAAATATGCCCCCCTGGCTGACACCCTGCGGTCAAAGGGATATGAGGTACACACCGACGCCCTGCTTGTCGGGGCCCTGGGCGCCTGGGACCCATGCAATGAGAGAGTGCTGAGGATCTGTGGAGTGGGCCGTCACTATGCACGGCTCATGAGACGCCTGATGGTCTCAGACACTATCCGTTGGTCCCGGGACATTTACACGGAACACATCACCGGCCACCGCCAATACCAAGAGCGAGCCGTTTAGACCTCACCCACCTGCAAGGGTGAAGAGACTCACTAACTCCCCTCCTCCCCCCGCTGGGCCCTATCCCCCGAGTCCCGGACCCACCCAAACTTACCAGCCACCACCAACTCCGGGAGCGAGCCAGGGAGACCTCGCCCACCCACAAGGGACCTACCACCCCCCCCGCCCCCCACTGGGCCTGAACCCCGAATCCGCCCACCAACCTCACTGGCCGCCGCCAATGCCAAGGGCGAGCCAGCGAGTCCTCGCCCACCGACAAGGGGTCGGAGACCCTACCCCCTGGGCCCCTTCCCACCCAGCCCCACCGACCGCTTCCAGGGAGACCTTGCCCACTTGGAAGGGGGAGGGGACCCATACTTCCCCCTCGCCCCAGCCCTGAACCCGCCCAACCCCATCGACCACCGCCGATAACGAGTGTGTGCCAAGGGGACCCTGCCCACCGGCAAGAGGGAAGTGGCCTATCTACCCCCCACCCCCCAATGGGCCTCATCTCTTGAGCCCTGAACCCACCCAACCTCACCGGCCACCGTCAATACCAAGGAGTGAGCCGGGGAGACCTCACCCGCCCGCAAGGGGGATGGGACCTATCAACCCCCCCCACCCTGCAGGGCTTCTTTCCCCTGGATCCCACCCCGTGAGGGTCGCCCCATCTCCACCATCCAACCCACCTACTTGTGCCCATGACTATTTGTGCCCCATGTGTGAATGATTGACCCTCACTGATTATTAACTGTCTTTATTTCGCCCACCGCCCTCCCCCCCCAATTGGGGACTCTACAGTTCGTATTTACTATGTGTGCTGTCAACCCCAATATACCAAACATCCCCCCATACTCTGTATGATCCCCCCAATAACTGACAACTGACTCCTTGAATCGTTTGTACCGTGTTTATTTTTAAATATCCTCAGGAAGTCGGTGGTGTCTCGAAGATAGCTGGGAGTGCTGATAGCGTAGGGTCTGAGGAGAGAGTCCAAATAACCAGATAATCCTGCTGTAAGAGTGCCAATGCCTGAGATGATGGGGTGTCCAGGGTTTCCAGGTTTATGGATCTTGGGTAGCAGATAGAATACCCCTGGTCGGGGTTCTGGGGGTGTGTCCATGTAGATTTGTTCCCGTACTGTAGCTGGGAATTTCTTGAGCAGATGGTGTAGTTTCTTTTGGTATTCCTCAGTGGGATCAGAGGATAGTGGCCTGTAGAATGTGGTCTTGGAGAGTTGCCTGGCAGCCTCCTGTCATCATGTTTTACTTTGCTGCAAATGGATACAGACCCTGATCCAGATACTAGGTTCCTTTCTCTAGGTCTCACCCCTCTGAGCTGGGGGTGGGATGCTCTGTATCCTAGGGATCCACACAGGGGATAAAGGACCTGCTGTTACTGCTATCAACTATGTAGCTCAAGTAGTAGGGGCCTGGGGATGTTGGCCCTGAAGGGCTGGGGTTCCCAGCCTAGCTCCCCCTCAGCCTACTTTGTATAGTATTTCCACCATGGCTGAGTTAGGTTTCATGCTAATTTCACTGGCAACAAGAAATCGCTTAAAATACCCACCGCAGTGATAGACTCATAGACTTTAAGGTCAGAAGGGACCATTATGATCATCAGGTCTGACCTCCCGCATGATGCAGGCCACAAAGCCGTCCCTACCCTTTCCCTTGACTCTGCTGTTGAAGTCCCCAAATCCTGTGGTTTAGAGACTTCAATTAGCAGAGAATCCTCCAGCTAGCGATCTCTGCCCCATGCTGCGGAGGAAGGCGAAAAACCTCCAGGGCCTCTGCCAATCTACCCTGGAGGAAAATTCCTTCCCGACCCCAAATATGGCGATCAGTAAAACCCCGAGCACGTAGGCAAGATTCTCCAGCCTGACCCTCATTAGCCATTATACTATTTATCTGCCATGGCACGCTGTTCCTTTGACTAAAATCATGTTATTCCATTAAACCATTCCCTCCATAAACTTATCAAGCTTAATCTTAAAACCAGACAGGTCCTTCGCCCCCACCGTTTCCCTCGGAAGGCTGTTCCAATATTTCACCCCTCTGACGGTCAGAAACCTTCGTCTAATTTCAAGCCTAAACTTCCCCACGGCCAGTTTATATCCATTCGTTCTCGTGTCCACATTAGTACTGAGCTGGAATAATTCCTCTCCCTCCCTGGTATTTATCCCTCTGATATATTTAAAGAGAGCAATCATATCCCCCCTCAGCCTTCGTTTGGTCAGGCTAAACAACCCGAGCTCCTCGAGTCTCCTTTCATACGACAGGTTTTCCATTCCTCTGATCATCCTAGTGGCCCTTCTCTGTACCCGTTCCAGTTTGAGTTCATCTTTTTTAAACATGGGAGACCAGAATTGCACACAGTACTCCAAATGAGGTCTCACCAGTGCCTTGTACAACGGAAGCAGCACCTCCTTATCCCTACTAGATATACTTCGCCTAATGCATCCCAAGACCGCATTGGCTTTTTTCACCGCCACGTCACATTGTCGACTCATAGTCATCCTGCGGTCTACAAGGACCCCGAGGTCTTTCTCCTCCTCCGTTACTTCTAACCAATGCGTCCCCAGCTTGGAACTGAAATTGTTGTTAGTCATCCCTAAATGCATCACCTTACACTTTTCACTATTAAATTTCATCCTATTTCTGTTACTCCAATTCACAAGGTCATTCAAGTCTCCCTGCAGAATATTCCGATCCTCCTCCGAATTGGCAATACCTCCCAGCTTTGTGTCACCCGCAAACTTTATCAGCCCACTCCTACAATCGGTTCCGAGGTCAGTAATAAATAGATTAAATAAAATGGGTCCCAAAACCGAACCTTGAGGAACTCCACTGGTGACCTCCCTCCAACCTGACAGTTCACCCTTCAATACGACCCGCTGCAGTCTCCTCATTAACCAGTTCCTTATCCACCTCAGGATTTTCATATCGATCCCCATCTTTTCCAGTTTAACCAATAATTCCTCGTGCGGTACAGTATCAAACGCTTTACTGAAATCAAGGTATATTAGGTCCACCGCATTTCCCTTATCTAATAAGTCTGTTACTTTCTCAAAGAAGGAGATCAGATTGGTTTGGCACGATCTGCCTTTGGTAAAACCACGTTGTAATTTGTCACAATTGCCATTGACCTCAAGGTCCTCAACTACTTTCTCCTTCAGAATTTTCTCCAGGACCTTGCACACTACAGATGTTAAACTGACAGGCCTGTAGTTACCTGGGTCACTTTTTTTCCCTCTCTTGAAAATAGGAACCACATTAGCTATTCTCCAGTCCAACGGAACAACCCCCGAGTTTACAGATTCATTAAAAATTATCGCTAAGGGGCCTGCTATTTCTCACGCCAATTCCTTCAATATTCTCGGATGAAGATCATCCAGTCCGCCTGACTTAGTCCCATTAAGGTGTTCAAGTTTGGTTTCTACCTCGGATACGGTGCTGCTGTGATCTAACCTGGCTGCTGTATTCTCTGCCTGCCTGCAACTGCTTCCTGACACTGTCTGGGTGCAAAGTGGGGCCTGCAGGCTGTGGGGCTAAAAGCATTTAAATTTCTTGCTGAAGCTTTAACTCTTTGTAGCCTTTGCAATTTTTCCCCCTAAATGCCCTGGTTGAACCCAGCAATTGAACATATCACCACAGTATTCTCAGGACTCAGCTTTCTTGGATGCACAGCAGTCTTCTGCAAAGTGCTTTTAGACATAGCCACCCCCTTTAACAGCCCAGTCTCTTTCACCCAGTCTGAAACCAAGTCAATCCAGGAAGTTTTTTGTTCTTTCAGTGTATCTGCTCTCACTTCACTCCTAGCTGCTCATTTCCTTTCTCAGGTGCTTTTTAACAGGTTTACAATTCACATAAAATGTTTCCACTTTGTGTGATAGCTGAATGTCAATGAGGTGACTTTTTTTTTTTTCCATTCACGGTGGCTTGTTCTGGCCAGAGACCAACTTGTCATATTCTAACAGCCTGTACTTTAACTGTGGGAAATGTCTTCTGCTTGATCTTTTTGCCATGATCAGTTATTTGTCATGCTTTGGTTATTTTCCATAGCTGATAATCCCATAGGTACGTGGCTGTTACATAGAAAGACTCTTCTACACTGCAGTGGGATGTTATTGTTTATGGATATTTGTATTGCAGCAGCACCTAGGAACACCTAATAAAAACACAAATTGTAAGCCCTTCAAGCAGGGATGAAGTGGAAGACCAGAGGTAACAGCAGAGACAGGCAGAGAGGGGAGCCCCAGGAAATGAGACAACATTGGGCCGTGATCTTAGCACTCTGGCTCCCAAGTGATTGTCAGGGTTTTTGTTGGCCTTTTGTCAAAGGAGAGACTGAAGGAGAGCAATGAGGTGGGTTTGCAGGTGGTCATTGTTTATAGGCTCTGGCTGAGGGGCAGCACATGGGAGAAAATACAAAGGTGTGGGTCTGCAGCTGACTAGAGCTAAGTGTTAGAACTGGTCAGAAAATGGCACAGTTTTTCCCCTGAAAAAAAAATTTCAGTTAAAATTCAAATATCAAAAACTTTCTGCTAACCCCACCCACTTTGTTCTGATTTGGAAACCCTGCCGCGTGCTTCACGCTCCCATTCTCCACTATGGGCCAGGCTCTCTGGTCAGACTACATCTCCCATGATGCACCACAGTCTCCCTTCTTGGAGAAGGGTGTCATGGGAAGTGTAGTCTGGCCTGAGAGCCTGGCTCTTAGAGGCAAATACCAGAAATGTGCAGGTAAGGAGTAGTTCTCTCCATCCATTATTTTGTGTTACTGCTGGAAGGTTTACTCCTTAGCTACCTCTCTCTCCTTGTTCCAGAGCAGTGGCTGTCAACCTTTCCAGACTACTGCACCCATTTCACGAGTCTGATTTGTCTTGCATGCCCCCAAGTTACACCTCACTTAAAAAATACTTGTTTAGAAAATCAGACATAAAAATAAAAAAGTGTCACAGTACACTGGTACTGAAAAATGCTTACATTTTTACCACAGAATTATAAAATAAATCAATTGGAATATAAATACTGTACTTATATTTCAGTGTATAGTATCTAGAGCAGTATAAACAAGTCATTGGCTGTATGAAATTTTAGTTTGTACAGACTTCACTGGTGCTTTTCATGTAGCCTGTTGTAAAACTAGGCAAATCTCTAGATGAGTTGATGTACCCCCTGGAAGACCTCTGCATACCCCCAGGAGTATACATACCCCATGTTGAGAATTACTGTTCCAGAGGATCCGGTTGTGTGTCATCACTCTTGATAGTGTGTCTGCAATTACTAGGCGAGGCCTTGGCTGGAACTCCAGGGCCATATCATGCTTTCAGAGTAATTGAAGTTTTAAGTGTTGTTTCCTCAAGTCTTTTCATATGATTGCAATCAGTGGCTTATGGTCAGTTTCAATCCCGGAAGCTAGACCATAGAGAAAGTCATGAAACTCTATATAGCCATATGCAAGGCCCTACTGTCTCGCATTCACTTGCATATGCCTCCTCTTTTCTCTGCCTCAGACTCTTGCAGCATCCATACCCAAGCAGCCATTCAGCCCCACGTCCCTGTAGCAATGCAGCTCCCAGCTCTCTTTCAGAAGTGTCTGTGGAGAATCTGATCACTTCAGTGGATCAAAGATGTGCAGCAGTGGTGTTGATGTCAGTATACGCTTCAGCTTTGTGAACTCTTATGTTCTCAACCTATCCTGGAAAATGATCCCTCACTCTCACAGACCTTGGGAGGCAGGCCAGTCCTTGCTTACAGACAACCCCCCAACCTGAAGCAAATACTCACCAGCAACTACACACCACACCACAGAAACACCAACCCAGGAACCAATCCCTGTAGCAAACCTCTTGCCTACTCTGTCCCCATATCTACTCTGGTGACACCATCAGAGGACCCAACCACATCAGCCACACCATCAAGGGCTCATTCACCTGCACATTTACTAATGTTATATATGCCATCATGTGCCAGCAATGCCCCTCTGCCATGTACATTGGTGTGACGTTGTGCAGTCGATATGGTTTTATAAAAATATGATAAGTGAATATAATGTAACTGGAATATGCTTCATGCAAAAGGTCTCTTGTTAGGTATCATTACAAAGTTTATAATCTACTGAGTGTGATCATGCTATTTGTATAAATGTACCACTCTTGTATCTAAAACTAGAAATATGAAATATAACTCTGAGGGCCTATTGTCACGGGAGTGTCTGGCTCAGCAAGACAGGGTGCTGGAGTCCTGAGCTGGCAGGGAAAACAGAAGCAGGGGTAGTCTTTGCACATCGGGTGGCAGCTCCCAGGGGGGTTTCTGTGATCCAACCCGTCACAACTGGCCAAACCGGACAGTCCCTCCGCAAAAGAATAAATGGACACAAATCGGATATCAGGAATGGTAACATACAAAAGCCAGTAAGTGAACACTTCAATCTCCCTGGTCATTCTATTACAGATTTAAAAGTCACTATCATTGAACAAAAAAACTTCAGAAACAGACTTCAAAGAGAAACAGCAGAACTAAAATTCATTTGCAAATTTAACACCATTAATCTGGGCTTGAATAGGGACTGGGAGTGACTGGCTCATTACAGAAGCAGCTTTTCCTCTCCTGGAATTGACACCTCCTCATCTATTATTGGGAGTGGATTACATCCACCCTGATCGAATTGGCCCTGTCAACACTGGTTCTCCACTTGCGAAGTAACTCCCTGCTCTCCATGTGTCAGTATATAATGCCTGCATCTGTAACTTTCACTCTATGCATCTGAAGAAGTGAGGTTTTTACCCACGAAAGCTTATGCCCAAATAAATCTGTTAGTCTTTAAGGTGCCACCAGACTCCTTGTTGTTTTTATAGATACAGATTAACACTGCTACCCCCTGATACTCTATGCCCATTCTGGTTATTTGTGAAGGAGTTTTCTTAGAGTTGTTTGAGCAGTACAGGGAGTGGGAATTTACCGACAATTCAACATGCCTGCAGTCTTTGAGTTTCTTTATCTTTGGGGCTCTGCAATGTTTGCTATTGCTTGACCTGGAGCCCTGGTCAATGCTACAAACATATGTCGGTATAATTGCATCCACACTCCTGAGTAGAGACAGAGGGCTTCTCCCATCAACCTAGCTACTGCCTGTCAGGGAAGTAGAGTACCTACACCCACGGGAAAAAGAAGAACAGGAGTACTTGTGGCACCTTAGAGACTAGACGCTCTCCCATCAGTGTAGATAGTGTCTTCACTAAACACTACAGCTTCGCCACTGCAGCGCTGGATGTCTAGGCAAGCCCTTAGAATCATGAGGCCCTGAGAGATCAATTTCCCCCTAAGTAGGTGATTTCAGTTGTTTGAAATTGACAACTGACCTTGTTTAGTTTCTCCTTGATGTTCTCAGCCACTCCACAAATTTCCCTGCTACTCTGTAGCGATGCTGCTCCAGGCTACTATCAGCAATGCCCACCTTCACTCCTGTGAGATGTTCTGGCGGTTGGGCCCTTGTGGATGGAGGTACTTCAGGAGCTGAATGTACTCTGAGAGGCATCTGACAGTGTACATCTGGGGTGTCTCTGTGTCTGAAGGAATCTGCCAAACCCTGCCCATGCATCTGACTTGAAGAACCTAGCTCCTGCCTTCTCAGCAAACACATGCTTCCAAGTGGAAATGTTCCCTGCCTATGTTCTTGTTCAACTCCTTGGGGCCAGTACAGAGTTCCCACTACAGTTCCTGAGGAATGGGAGACCCAGCTGACAGGCTTCCTTCTCCACATGGTGCTGTCTGCAGTCACGCCCTGCAGCTCCCCTACTATGTTCAAGGCATATGGAACATTTCTGGTGAGGAAACAGGCTCCGTGACCCCATCACTGAATCTGGTATGACACCAGGGGCTGCCTTTCTCCTGGGAACCCTTCTTCATGGGATTTGAGTTTACTTCCAGCATTGTTATTCTGACAACCCCCTATGGCAAACATCCTCTTGACTAGACTGTGTTTAAACCAGAGGTCTCAAACACGCAGCCCGTGGGGCTATTTTCTGTGGCCCGCGAGCCCCTTGCAGCCCCTCTGCCCTCCCCCAGTGTTTACCTAGAGCGGCTCTGGCCGGACGTGCACCAGGGGCAGGGCAGGCTCCCTGCCTGCCCTGTCCTGCTCCAGGAAGAGTCTGGAACGTGGGGAAGGGGGGGCGGAGGGGCTGTGTGTTGCTGTTGCTTCAGGCACCACCCCCAGCAGCTCCCATTGGCCGGGAACGGGGACCCGCGGCCAATGGGAGCTGCTGGGGGCAGTGCCTGAAGCAACAGTAACACACAGCCCCTCCGCCCCCCCTTCCCTACGTTCCAGCCTCTTCCCGGAGCAGCACGGGGGCAGGGCAGGGGGGCAGGCAGGGAGCCTGCCCTGCCCCCGGGACGCACCGGGCCAGATCCTGCCTCCCAAACCTCTCCTGCAGCCGAATCCCCTGCCCTCAGCCCCCTGCCGCACCCTGACCCCCTGCTGTACCCCTCACTTCTCCTGCACCCCACACCCCAACTCCCTGCCCCTGCCACACCCCACACCCCTTCTGCACCCCCTGGGGGCAGGGAGGGGGCAGAGTTGGGGTGGGGATTTCAGGGAAGGGGTTGGAATGGGGGCAGGGAAGGGGTGGGAAGAGGTGGGGCAGGGCCTCATGGAAGGGGTGGAGTGGGGGCGGGGCCGAGATCGGCGGGAGGGAGGTGTCAGTAATGCAGCCCTCAGGCCAATGCAGCCCTCATGTGGCCCTCCTGGTCATTTGAGTTTGAGACCCCTGGTTTAAACCCAAGACTATCTGCTTTCCTCATGGTGCTACCTACTGCCAGCTCTTGCTTCACTGTTTGCGTCGGTGACAGTCTGCCCTTGCTCAGGAAGGACTGGAGTTTGTTATCCCCGGGAGGATTTCAGACATAGACTTTTCGAGCTCTTTGCAGTTTCAACAGTGCTCCTTGTTCTCTGTCACGCGGCAGCAACTGGCGCATATTGTTATTAGCCATTCTTTCGTGTTTGCAGCTGTGTTTCTGAATACATCTCTTGAGGAATCCCCCTCTTCCAGCCATATTTAACCCATACAGCCCCCTGCTTGGTCTTCACATTTTTGCAAGGTTTACACATTTGTGCACAAGCCAGATTCTTTCTATGCTTGTGCCCCAGCTCCACTGATGCCTGACTTTGCTTGTGCTAAACAATCTGTTCCACCTTGCATTTAGCTGTGATGCTTGGAGTACTTTTCCCAGACCCAAAGAAGAGCTCTGCGTGGCTTGAAAGCGTCTCTCTCTAACCAACAGAAGTTCGTTCAATAACAGATATTATCTCACCCACCTTGCCTCTAATATCCTGGGACTAACACAGCTACAACAAGACTGCACATATGGCATTGTCTATCATTCACCTTTTGATTTTCTGTAAACTGTCCCCTTTCTTGTTTAACTCTGGTGTTTACAGCTGTGCGCAGGGCCATCCCTAGACATTGTGGTGCCCTACGCAGCCCTCCACTGGCCTCTGTGGGGGGGAGAGGGCTGCTCCCAAGGTCTGTGGGAGGCAGGAGCAGGCTTGAGGGGCAAGGGGGAAACCACCCCCCAGCACGAGCCAGAAGAGCGGAGCGGGTTGGGGCCTGGTCGCTCCACTTCCTGCTGCCCAGTGATTGCAGGGCAAACCTGAACCTGCACTCACGGGGCGGCGGGAAGTGGAGTGACCAGCCCCAGCCCACTTTGCTCTGCTCTCCTGGCTCCCAGCCCTGGGACTTGACGGGAAAGGGGGGGGAACCACCCCCCAGCACTCACCGGCAGCGCGTCTGGGAGCCAGCTGGGGCGGATCACTCCACTTCTCGCCGCCCAGTGAGTGCAGGGCGCGCCTGATCCCTGCTGCAGTCCCCCAGGACATAGCTCAGGGGAAGGGGTGGAGTGGGCACAGCAGGGGCAAGGGCAGCTTTCCTGGCTGGCTGCTGGAGGCTGAAGCAGCATGCAGCTGTGTAGGGCACCAGGAAAGTTGGGGCAATTTGGTGCCCCAAATTTCCTGGCGCCCTACGCAGCTGCGTAGTTTGTGTATGGGTAAGGACGGCCCTGGCTGTGTGCTCTGGGCCTCTCTCTAGGGCCTTTACGCGTGTTTCTGTGTCATTATTTTGCTTGCTAAATGCCTGGTGCCTTCTCTGGGTCCCTGCATAGCCTTTTATAGGCCTCTGTATTGCTTCAGCCCAGAGCTGTTTGGCTTTTAAGGAAGGAGTCATTTAATATTCCAGAGTCACAAGTTATTTTTGTTCCTCCCCCACCCCCTTCTTTCTGGGTCCTTCTCTATGAAATGTCTTTCACAGGTACCATTCCTTTCTAAGGGCACAGTGATCCTCCAACCGCTCCATTACTCCTCAGAACAGCCTGCATTTCATACACCCATTGCTAACAGCTTTTGCCACCAAGCAAGCCCACTCTTTGGCTTCCCTTCCATGCCCCAGCCCTTAGGGCTTTCCTATAGAATTAGAGCAGCTCCTCCCAGCAACAGAGAAACCAAGAGCCAGTTGGCCCTCAGCCCCTTTCCCTCCCAGCCTCTGCTCCCCAACTGCCAGGGCACCTTCCCCAGGCCACGTTCCATCCCCTTTCCTGTTGAAGGAGGAATGCCTTGTGTTCCACCCATCCCCTAACGTGTTCTCCTTACAGCCTGGGTAGCTGCAGCGAGGATCAGCCTACGCTCGCTGTGAATGCCATTCTACATGCGATGCTGCATGGCACGCAGCAAAGGCACAGCTCTATCACCACAACACCCTCCCCCGGAGGCAGCTGCCCCAGCCGTGGAACCAGCAAGCTGGATGCTTGGGACAGGGCAACTCTGCACAGCTGCATGCTGACGCCAGGCAAATGCTAACTGGGGCCAGTAATATAACTTCCCTGGGAAAGTGGGGATAAAACACAGGGGCTCTTGCTTCCAAAGCACCTCTCTACCAGCAGCCAAAGGAGGAGCTCCTTGAACCTTTACATACACTAGATTCAAGGCCACAAGGGACCATTGTGATCATCTAGTCTGACCTCCTGTTTAACATGGGGCCACTGAACTTCCCCCAGATAATTCCCAGAGCAGATCTTTTAGACAAACATCCAAGCCTCATTTAAAAATTGTCAGTGATGGAGAATTCATCATAACCCTTGATAAGTTGTGCCAATGGTTAGTTACTCCCACTGTTAAAAATGTACGCGTTATTTCCAGTCGGAATTTGTCTAGCTTCAGCTTCCACCCATTGGACTGTGTGATACTAGGAGAAGTGGCTGAGTATAGGTGAGACTTAGCTAGCAAGTCCCACTGAATCACGACTGCTTTTCCAAGTTGAGATGTAGGCTAACATACAATAGTTAGTTACATTTAGCAGGTGGAGCTAATGCCTGCACATAGTTGAGTTTAGTTCAGCCTTAACTAGCTTGTATTAACTAAGCCTGACCTAAACCTGACCTTTTCCCTAATCTAGAAAAAGCCTTAAATGACAACAGTAGAGGGCCCGTAACACATACATATATAGTTCAGAGTCCATCCAAGAGACTGACTGGGACACAACAGTCCCACTAGCCAGTTTAGCTCCACTATTTCCAGTAGTGAATTCCAGCAGCTGGTGATACACTGATACAGCATTATTTCCTCTTAGCCATCCGGGGTGTTTTGACGAGCGCTTCCTTCTTTTGCTATCACAGCTCAGGGCGGACAGAGGCTGCCCCAGGGTATGTCTCAACTAGGAAGGAGGGTATTTGATTTTTCTTGTTAATCAGGTTACAAGGGTAGGTTTCTCCCTACCTGCTGATGGAATTATGCTTAGCTAGTCTGGATGCAGTTTAACACTAGAATCAATCCCCACCAGCTAACAGGCTTGTAAAATTAGATTAGATTAGGCCTTTCCAAAACAAAAATCAAAAAAGCCCATACACACACTGCCATACACCCACCCCTCCCCAGGTTAGACACCCCTGCTGGCCAGCTCTGCCTGAGGCATTGGTCTATAGAAATCCACCCTCTCTTACTCTTCTTTCTTTCTGAATGGGCAGGACCCAGTCTCAAGACCCAAAGCACAGGGCATTTTACTCCTGTACAAAGCAGGAGCCAGGCTGGCAGCACTTCGCACTCCCTCTGTGTGGGTGGAATGACAAGGTACAGTCCATGCCCTCTCTATCCTGCTCCCCTTTCCCAGGCCTTGAATCCCCCAGCCCACAGGCAGGATCTGGGCTTGGAGGTTCAGGCATGAGGGGGACACGTGGAGCTTGAAATTGTCATAACATCCACAAAGAGGAGCCGACGGCCAGCTGCTCCCCAGCCCCTGACTGCCACTGATCACATGCTCATGATCTCCTCTAGCTCTCTGGGACATCTAGACCCAGGCTGAGATGGGTCCCTCCCATCATGGTTCTTGTTCCCTTAGGTAATGTCATTTCATATCTGGGAGATCCCCTATGTAGGTGCAGCTTATCTGAGTCCTCGTGCGGATCCTCGCTGACTCTCCTGGCCTCACTGCCATCACCCCCTTACTCTGCTCTGCTCCTTTTTCTATCACTGAAATGGGGCTGCAGAATCCATTAGTCCCCATCTTATCCACCTTCCAGGGCCCAACACAGGCTTATTCCCACTATGGGTGCATCTGTACTGCAATTAGACCCATGTCAGCAGACTCAGACTCTGGCTAAGGGGCTGTTTAATTGCCCTGTCCCTTGCGGCTCCAACTGCAGCCAGAGCTCTGGGACCCTCCTCGCAAGGTCCTAGAGCCTGGATTCCAGTTTGTCTTTCCCCCAGCCCCTCAGGGTGCTCCCTGCTCCTTTCCCAGCAGCCACTCCAGGCCTGGAGTCGCTGCTCCCAGGTCTCCTACACCTGTCTCTTTGCTCTCTACAGCCTTCTCCAGGTGCTGCTGTCTGTCACCCCCAGGGATCTCACTACCCAAGCCCTTCCCTGAGTTATATGACCCCTTTTCCCCACCTGGGGAGGCAAGTTAATTACATAACAGGTGGGGCTGAGACCCATCCCCCTTAAAGGGCCAGCCACCCTGTGGCATTCCTGAGGATTCAGGCTTTGCCCAGGCTGATGTTACAAGTCCAGGCTGATGACAGGGCTTGCCCAGTCTCTCAGGGCAGGCTTTGCCTAAAATGATGTACTGATTATCTAGAGGAATAGAGCACCACAGAGCTACAGCCATAAATATCCTCCGCAGTACAAGTGCAGCACTATTACCCCGGGCATGAGTCATTGCAGCGCTCACCCAAACAACAGGGAAGGAGGTACAACAACATTAATGCAGGGCAAGCCATGCGGGGTCTAATTTATGTAAGACTGATGAAGTTCTTGAAAGGCAATAAATCTCCCCTGGATATAAAGTTGTTCTAAAGATAACATGCTGCTGAGGGTTAGCACGTTCTCCTCTGGCTTAAGGAGCTTTATTTATTGTATAATTGGACAGAACAATCTAATCAGAAATAGCCCTATAAATCCTCGCCCAGATGAGAAAGGGTTGGTCTCCTTGGCCAGGGACTGCTCTGGATTAATACAAGGAGAGGTTTGGGTCCTGGGAATTCAGAATCCCCCCCATCTGTGCCTGAAGAGGGGGAACATATGCATGTGCACATGCACACTTCAGTGTATTGTTAATGGTTATTTAACGTCTATATTACAGTGGCACCCAGAGAATGGGGACCCATGGTGCTAGCAAAGACAGAGTATCCCTGCCCCAAGGAGCTGACTCCTAAGGAGCTGACAGTCCAGACTAGGATACAAGGTTTTTAATAAAATTAGCTAACGCTTGTGAAGATTCTAGCATAGACGGGACAAGTTGTATTTGAAAGTGTGTTAACTGACCGAGGGGAGCCTAGGCTCCCACCTGGGGGTGGGGCTCCCTACGCTGAACTGAAGTAGTATGATTATTTGTATCATGGTATGGCCGAGAAGCCCTAATCATGAACCAGAACCCCATTGTGCTAGGGACTGTATAAACCCAGACCGAAGGGCTGGGCCTTGCCCCAAAAGTGTATTATTTAGGTACAAGGTGATAACCTGTGTCTTTACTAGGGAACAGGTCAAGGTGATTTAACATGTTTAAACTCACCCTCACCTACCGCTGGCCACTGTCCCTACTCTATACAAACCCCAAAGAACGGTGCTCCTAGAACCTGCATCTGCTTCACTCCAACCCAGCCTGTGTCCAGAACACTCTGCACATACCAGTCAAGTGAAGTCTGTGAAAATCACTGCTGTGAAATGCAGGCAGTACAGCTAATTCACCGGATGTGCAGTGGAGAGAGATTAGTATCAGCATAGAGTGTTAGTGAAAATATGATGGCACCGATAGTACATTTATGGCTGCAGTTACATTAGCTTCATAGTTGCCTCATCCCCCGACTTGCACCTAACAAAGGGTTTAAGGAAGATACACAGTACCAGGGCGCTAGCAACATTATTAAAGTGCAAGGGGGGAGAGTCTGTGCTGCATTTCTAAGGCTAATTCCCCACCGTGCCCTCCCTGGGCTGCTCTGGGGAAAGGGAATGCCGCACCCCCACCCCGCTGTATTTTAAGAGAATGTTTGGGGTTTGAAGGAGTTCGGGCAGCCTCCTGGGCTTCCCTATGGGCCCCAGGACTGCTTTGAGTCTGCATAGCCCTGCATGATGCAGCGCTACTCCCAACATGCTAGTGCTTGGGAAGGAGTCCCCTGTGATCCCCAGGGCCTGCACCATAGCAATCTTCCCTCTGCTAGAGCCAGGGCTTTTATTGGCCCTCTGTCCTGTTCGGTCCTCTGACCTAGTAAAGGCGCCAGAGCTGGGGTGATGAACCCACTCACATGGGAACTTAATGTGTAAAGCGCTAAAGGAATACAAAGAACTGAGAGCCACTGCAAGACAATGGGAACGACCCTGCCGGGAGTTACACACGTTTGGAATGGTGTGGAAAAGCTGGTGTGACTTTACATTGTATTATTTGGGAAACAGACCATGTAATTAGCCTGCAGTGTGATGCATACATATAAGGGACAGAGTTAAGGTTGAACGTGCAACCTTAACTTTGGCATTTCTGTAACCTGAGCAGCCTCATAACTTCCTGCTATTAAATCATACATTATAATATATTCCAGTTTTTTTTTTAAATCCATGTTAACCGCTGTAGTTAAGGTCACATAATAGTTTCCATTTAACCTCCGATTTCCACCACTCATAACTTTTTGAAAGTTTCCCCTTTTGGTGTTAGTCATCCTGGCTTGGTCTCTGCTCCAAGGGGAATACATTGTTCAAGCAAAATGGTTCTGCTATTAGTGAATGTGAAGCGAGTGGGGTGAAAAAATACCCTTGATACTTTCCCTATTATAAAAATAATTCTTGCAACCTTTTTAAAATCTGTCCTGTCGCTGAGCATGGGAAGGCAAGATTTGGTGTTTCCTTGCTACAGAGGAAACTGACTTGACTTTCACTGTGGTATAAGCCCTTAAAAATCACATGTTGCCAACTCTCATGAGTCTCCTAATATGTGTTGTGTTTCTGAAAGCCCCAGCTCTTGGAGTCATGGGATTCCATGAGAATCATAACTTGCATGGGAAGGAAAAAGTAACTTTCTGGCTTTCATGGTTGCAGAGAAAAGCTTCAGCGTGTGAACTCTAAAGACCAAGACCCCATCATGTCAACGAAAAGCACCACAAACGTTTTACTGTTTACAATCTCATGGTTTTTAAGCCAACCTCATGAGCTTTGGCTGCTGGGGATAGGTCACACCTATGGTTGCCAACCCTCCAGGATTGGCCTGGAGTCCCCCAGAATTGGCATCCATCTCCCGGTGATTACTGAAAGCAGTCCGGGAGATTTTAATAGGATATTTTAAGAAAATTACATTACATCATGTTGGGGGGGGGGGGGGGGGGAAATCTCCCAGAATAGCTTCAGTCTGAGTTGGCAACCCTACATCCCATACTCAGCATGCACAATTGAGGTTTCCTCACCAAGTTTGCAAAGTGAAGGATGTCATCACTGTTACAAGTCAAGTACATAGCGAAAGGTCCAACCAGCTACATTGCTGGTCCTGAGTAAGGCTAGCAGGGGAAAAGGCTCCTGCAGATCTTGTGCAGTGCAAAGGGGCTGCCCTGATGTGTTTGTATATCAAAGGAAGCCCAGGCACACAGGCCTATACATACACACGTCTTCCCTTTACCACCCCAAGGGAACTTGATGGGGAACCAGCAGCAAACAAGTATCCCCAGTACTCAGACAAAACAGGTGTGGGTGTGGGGGGGTAGGGGGGTGAAAGCCCCAGATCTTTCTCTGGGGATTGTAAAGAGCCAGAGCTGTGCCCGATTCAGCTGCTAAGAGGTAACTCGCTGCTGCCACCTGGCTGGGGCGTGCGCCACCTGGATTAATTCCCTGTTTGAGTGAGTCTCATGCAGAGGGAGCATAAACCAGGATCTCTGGATTGGCAGATTAAACACCCTGGGGGACACTCGCTGGCAGATGGATCTTGGCCCAGAAGGGGGCAGGACAGACAGAAGGGCTGCATTTTCGAAGCTGGCCCTGTCTGATAACTGAGAAGGGCGATATCACCCCAGCAAACAATTCTACCTGGATATGCATCCGAAGAAGTGGGCTGTAGTCCATGAAAGCTTATGCTCTAATAAATTTGTTAGTCTCTAAGGTGCCACAAGTACTCCTGTTCTTTTTGCGGATACAGACTAACACGGCTGCTACTCTGAATTCTACCTGGAGAATTCCATGAGAGGCAGTGATGGGTGGTGGTTAGAACAGGGAGTCAGGACAGCTGGGGTCTATTTACAGCTTTGCTAGTGACTTGCTGGGTGACCTTGGCCAAGTCACTTCAGCTACCTGTGACTCAGTTTCCCCATATGTAACATGGGATGATAACACTCACTCATCCCCCTGTGGGGAGCTGTGACAGTTGGGTCAGTGCTTTTTGATCCATGTGCCAAAGGCACTAGAGGAGGGCAAAGGGGAGGTACATGACCAATGAGTGCTGGTTGCTTTTGTCCAGCGATGCTATGAAGCGTCAAGTTTGGATAGTGCTGCATCCCAGGAGTCCACATGGTGTGTCACGTACACACTCGTTGGAGGGTGTCCCAGGGTCCCACTCGCCACAAAGGCACCTCCTCCTGGTTGCTCCAGGGATCGACTCCACTCATGTCCAACATGCCCTGCTGCTGCTGATTTGCACTCCCTGCTGCCTCTTTCTCTGCCACTCAGGGTGCTCTCTGCAGCTTGGCCCTCCTGCCAGGTCACCCTCATCCTCCCCGTACAGGATTGCAAAGTCCCACTGGATGTTGTCCTAGGCAGTCTGCTGTTCCACTGCCTGGTCTGCATCACTTCTGCACTGATTGGTAGGGGAAGCTGGGCCCGGCCACTACTCCAGGTTCCAGCCTAGGGACCCTACAACCAGCAGCCATGGTCTGCACTTTTCCAAACCTGGCTGCTGTTCCCCTGGCTACTCCTACTTCTCTTCTATCATGTTCTTTCCCACTATACTCCTTTGGGTATGCCCTTCCACCAGGGCCACAAGTCATCTCTCCGCCTCTCCCTTTCTACAGCGAGAGACTGGCTGCAGGCCTCCATGCTGCAGCCCCTTCTGCTTCCCTCTCCCTGGCTTTATTGTCGCCCCGCCTACTTCTTCTTAGCTGGGCTCCATCCCTGGGCAGCAGTTGCTTATCCAGACTCATTCCCCTCTAGTGTGGCCTATTGAGTTAATTGGTCCCCTTCCCAAGGCTGGTGTGTGGTGAACAGAGGATAAGGGGGCAGCACGCGCAGGCTCTGTTACAGCTAGGCCTCTGTTACAGTTGTGCTGGGGAACTCCCCCCAGAACAACACCTTTCTGCTCTCGTTTCTGAAAAGGGGGATTGTCGTGGGCTGGGGGCTTGATTTTTCTTCTCTCCCGCCCCCCCCAGCCTTTAAATGAAAACGTCTGTTTTCTGGTGGAAGTGGTTGTTCAGTCAGCGAGGCGTTTTCCCTCCACAGTTGCTGGGACTGGCTTTACTCTCTGGGCGCTGGCAACTGCTCCCTGGAGAGGAGCTGGCTTTGGTGGGTTGCTCCACCTCCAAATGGTCAAGGCCCCCTTGGCCTTCTCTGTCCCCTGCGCAGGTGAAGCAGCCAGCTCCAGCTGGTGCACTGCCCTGGGGCTAGCTGTTTGCAACCGCCTGTGCTTGGCATTAGCTAGTGCAACAGCCCCACGCCCCACTCAGCTCAGTGCCTAGGGGGAATCTGGCTGGGCAGCAGGGGCTGAGCTGCTCAGGTCCAATCAGAACCAAATTCTGCCCAGCTCCCCAGCCTTTCCCTAGCCCTTTCTCCAGGACGTCACTGGCCTCGTGCTCTCGTGCAGGGCTAGTTCCTCCTCCCCTACCCAGCCTGTCCTCCCAATGCACCACTCCCCTGTGCTGGTTCTTGGCTCAAGGGGAGCAAGCCAGGGGAGGATGGGTCCTAGCAGGGCAGGACTCAGACCAGGCACTGCTCTTGTAACCCCGGGGTGGGATGGGGTGGATGTTACTGCTAAAATGATTAGCAGTGAAATAATTGACAGTCCATTCAGTTGTCATCATTAGGCCTCAGAGTTAACAAAATCAGTGTCCCATTGAGATGATTGGGAGCCAGTCACACCTCTCAGAGTTACTGGGACAAATCCATCCCTGGTGTAATGCCAGTGGGTGTCTCGGATGAGTCTGAGGGGTGGGCTGCACTGACCTGTGTGCAGACTTGCAGAGGCAATGCCGCATTGGGCCATGCTCGAAAGGTGCCTGCGAGTCAAAGCTAGAATATAATTTTGTTTCTTTTAATGAAATCTTAATTTCAGTAGCCACTTCTGGGCTTCCCCAGTGCTACATGCCAGCCAGCGCTAGTCCAGCTGCCCCCCCTCAACGCAGGCAGCCGCTGGGCCATGCTGCCTGCTAGGAGCTCCTCTGCCAGCCCCCAGGGCCTGATGACTATATCTCAGTTTGCATCCATCTCAATGTGACCAGTGCCTATGAGGAGAGGTGGATGGCACCACTGTCCCAGCTTGAGTCCAGCCCAGGAAAATAGGGACTGAAAGTTGTTTTCCTTTGAGGGTTTTTTGGCAGTCGAGATGAAATGAGTTGTTAGGTCCCTGCCAGGCTGGGCCTGCTCTAGTATTGCTAACCCCAAGCATTCAAAAATCTTCAGCTGGGACTTAAAAACCAGGCGATTTGTTTTTTAACGAATCAGTGCTGGGTTCTCGTTCTTTGCTGTCTGGTTTCTGAGCCTTCAGGTTGCACTTGGGTCACATTTTCAGCCTCTTCTCCACTACCAGCAGGAGCAGAAACTTGAAAGATGAGTTTCTCATGGCCACATGTGACGGCAGAAGCTGGGCCCCACGCTCCTGAGCCCTATGGTAAAATCACAACTGAGAGCATGTGAATTCGAGAGTGAAGAGCTCCCTGCCCAGGGCTGTCAGTTTGACACTAACTTCATAGTGAAGTGAAAAGAGAGAAATCTATGCCTGAGGGCTGTCCCACTCCTGGGGGCCGCACATGGTCATGGCTAAAGCCCCTCAATTTTCACTAAAACATTATGCTGTTAGCCCTCACAGTTGCAAAAAAACCACTGAAAATGTGAATGACGTGACTGACACAGCGACGCCTGCCTGAGTCTGCAGAAAGCCTGAACCAGTGGCTCCTGAAGGTGTGAGCCACCCCGCCACACACATCTCAGGAGAGTGTTAGCTCAGAAACATAAAAGCCACTTCTTAAAAATCAGCACTGCCCATTTCAGGGCAGATCATGTTCGTTAATGTGTTGAGCCCACCACCCCACCGGCCTCCCATGCGCTGGCTGGATGAAATGCAAAGCCGGCCATGGCAAGTGTCCTGAAGAGGTTCCCAGGACAACGGAACATCGCATACAGGAGTGGGTCTGTCCTAGCACAGCAGAGCTGCACGCGCACTTGGGGTCTGTCTACACGGCAGCTGGCAGTAAGCCTCCTAGCCCAAGTAGCCAGACTCGCACTAGCAGGGCTCACACTAGAGCATTAACAGCAGCAGCTCAGGCAGAGGCTCAGGCTAGTCCCCTGAGCTTAAGCCCACCTATCCACTGGCTCCGAGCTTGGGTGGCTTGCCTGAGCCATGGCTGCTGCCACTAAGTGCACAGAGCTATTCTGAGTGTGCTAGTATGAGCGCCGCTCCCCAAGACTCTCTACGCAGGCTGGGAGGCTCGCTGGGGGACAGTCACGTGGCAGGAGCATGGGGCTGAGATGCCAAGCGTTCCTTCCCCCCATCCTCGGGGCCACTGGCCCAGCCCCCAAGCCATGTTTTTAATGGTCTATTTGGTACAGAACACATGGGCTATGATAGGACTTTCTCCCTGGACCGCCTCCCACCCTCCCCAGACTAAGCCCTTGGCTGTGCCAGCCAGTGCCCTGCCCCAGTCCCGTGCCCATCGCTGGGGCAGGCAGAGATCAGTGGCGCGATGACACTTCTGGCAGTGTGAGCAGAGGGTGGGAAGGGTGGCTCGGTTCTCGCTGGCAGGAGCAGGGGGAGCTGCTGCTGGGAAGGGAGCAGCCTGGCGGGCTTCTGCTCAAACCCAGGCCACAGGGAAAGGCAGCGTAGTGCCGGGCTGAAAACAATCACTAGCTGTCAGAGTGCGCAGTGGAGTGAGGTGACCTAGCGGGAGGGAAGGGGGGATCTCAGCAGGGCCAGCGAGATCAGAGCTGCCGAGTAAGCACCTGCAGCCATGCGCGCAGCAGGAATAATTTATAGGCTGATCTGCAAACCTCCCCTGCTCAGCTTGTTTTCTCCCAGAATGTGGTGGCAGCGGGGCTTGCTCGTGCTCTCACAGCAGCACTAGCGATAAAGGGTCCCTGAACAGGTGGAGGGGAAAGCGAGTGCTGGGCCAGCAGCAAGGCACGGGTCAGACACAGCTGGGGGGGCTGTGCACTCCCTCTGCAGGCTCCCAGGCCAGGCTGGTCACCCCCCTGCTCCGTCAGTGGCTCCAGCCGCAGCCCTAGAAAGGCCCAGGGACAGGTCCTCCATGGCCCTGCATGCAGTGCCCATCTTGGGGGCGAGCCAGTCACTCACCAGGCTGCGCTCCATGCACCAGCGCCCTGGGGCAAAACCGGTCATTCTGACCCACCTCAGCCAGAGACACGCAAAGACCAAGAAAGAGAGAGAGAGAGAGAGAGAGATGCACACACAGGCAGACAGAGGCAGACACACACTTTTGGGGGCAGGCATAGAGACACACACACAGGCAGACACGCATGGGGTGCAGCACTTGGGCAACCCAGTCCTCCCAGAACAAGCTGTTTGACTCCATCCTAAGGAGCATATTCCCAGATTCCAAGGCTGGAAGGGACTATTGTGTTCCCCGATATAAGAGAGGCCAGAGAACTGCCCCACACCAATTCCTGGAGCATGTGGCAGCAGGCTTTCCCATCCTCACTGAGTCACCATCTCTCCCCTCCAGGTGGGATGTACTGTAAGACGCCCTTTGTGCATCTACCACATGACCTGGCCAAACCACCAGAGCTGCCTCTGTCTTCCAGAGGCTACAGTGTGCTGAGCTGTGCAATGCAGCCCAGTCAGTGGCAGAGCCTTTCCCCAGGGACTCCACCTTGCCATGGGATGGCTTGTGTGCGCTGAGGATCCTATGCAACTGGAGATATAACTCCTGGTAGGATCACACAGGCCAGACAGGGTGCAGAGCAGGAGCCAGGCTAACGGCTGCCCCCACCAGGCTCCTGGCACGGTACTGAGTCAGGCTAACAACCTGGCCACACAAAAATGAACCCACCCAGAAGCAAGCCGAGCCTGTCATAGATCTGCAGACACTTGTGCATTCGGGGGAAAGTGACACACACTTGCTTGCAGGCAGGTAGAGCCACGCAGCCAGACCCAGAGAGGACAGAGACATGCTGATAGGCAGACTCACACGGACACCCCATACACACCCGGCTCTGCTGCAGCAGGTATCAGGTGAGATGTGCAGCCTCGCTGCTCTTCCCCTGCAGCTGTGTTGTTCTGCTCTCATACAGTTGCCTCCCTCGGAGCCGCGCTGCAGGCTGGAGCCCGGGGGTGACAGGGATGCCAATGGGAGCAGACGGCGCTGCCCATTCTCGCCGAGCCCTGCATAATTCTCTGCACTTAGGGGCGCTCCATGAGCTGGCTTCATTCACCGCTGTGAAGTGGAGTCATCATCCTTGGCCTCTCCTCGGATTCATCTCCTCTCCACAGAGACCCGCCGGCTCCAGCCGGGATGTGGGTGCTTTGACTCAGAGCAGGCAGGTGGCACTCAGAGCACCCTCTCCCTGGCAGATGGGCTGGACTGACAGGCTGTGATGCCAATGGCTTCAGCCTATACACTGAGCCGGGGCAGCAGCCCTGTGGAGAGGGCACTCCAGTGCAAGGCCCCGTTGGGCCAGGCCCCCTCAGCTGGCCGACACATGGCCTGCAGATGTGTGTGTGTATGTGGCAATGCCCCTTTTCTTCATGTATGTTTTGCTAAACAGTGGGTGCCCCAGGCAAAACTGAGAAATGGAACAATGGACACCGTGGTGACAGGGTGCAGTGGGTCCCAGCACCCAAGGGGTTAACTCCACTGTCCTGCATCTGCAAAGGGCCCACTCAGTGCCCCAGAAACGTCAAGGAGATGAGCGCAGGGAGATTTTAAACATGCAGGCCGGGTAAGGGGGAGCAATCTGGGGGTGACGTTTGTGGTGCCAAGGCTCCATTCAAAGGCCTGCTAGATCTACGGGGCCCTCTCCAATGCACTTTCAATGCTGGCAAAGTGCAGGATGGCTAGCTGGGGGGCGTGGGGAGCAGCCAGAGGAGTGATAGCTGTGCAGGTTGGTGGACTGTGTGTCTGGTTCAAACAGAAGGCCCCTTCTCTGCTCTAGGAGTACTGCACAGCCCATGTGTGCTGATGCCCCAGGGGTGCAACCCCTGGGGGCTCAGTGCCAGCCCAATGGGACCGGCCTGTTCTCCCTTGAGGAGGGGACTCAAACATGGCCAGTCACCCAAGGGCTCCACACACACCATCGCTGAGTTCTCCAATTGTGAGCCCCAGCCCACACTCGCCACAGGACCACTGGGGGACAGCTGGGAAGGAAACAATTTCCCATCCTCTTGGGGTTCCTGAACGACCTGGCTTCTCGCCAGCCTTCCCCAAGGGGAGGAGCCCAGGCACAAGAAATCAGTGGCTCCCTGGTTATGTGGGGGAGACAAGGTGATTGGGATGATGCTCATAGCACCCAAGGGTTGCTGTAACCTCAGCCAGAGGGTTACTCGGTCTCTTTGGACTTTTATCCCTGCTGACCCCTGAGGCGGAGCAGGGCCCCCAGGGCAGGTGAGCCCCTCAGGAAAGCTCAGCAGCCTGATACAAACAAGGGAAGTAGATGTCCTTAGGCATCACACTCTTCCTCCTCCCCCCCGCTCCAGGCACACACTGTGCTCTGATTGCCAGTACTTCAGCTTGCCAAAGTTTTGGAGCATTGCCTTCCCTGCTGCAGCCCCTTCTCACACCAGGGAGCCCTTCTCCCTCAGTCCAGTCTGTCCCTGGGGCTGGCAGTGTATTTTGTGCTGGCCATCCGTGGAGCCTGTAAGCTTTGGGGGAAAGATTGGCTCCTCTTCTACATCTTATTTAGCATCATGGCACAAGGCAGCACTTCAGCAGTGACTGCTAGCAGCCATGAGGCAATTTTGTTGGGGAGACGATGTGGTTTAGTGAGTAGGGCCCTGGCCTGGGTTCAACTCCTGGCTGTTGCATTAGCGTGCTGGGTGAGCCTGGGCAAGCCACTTTCCTGCTCTGTGCTTCAGTTTCCCCATTTGTAAAGCAGTTTGAAATCAATAGATGGAAAGCGCTAGAAGAGGAAGTGGTAGTGGACTGTGCCTCCCACGGTCTCACTTGCTCCAGGGAGTCAGTCTAGTGCCTTGAGTTAATTTCACCTCACAGGGGCTCCTTGATCTTCTTGTCCCAGGGGTCTTTCTTACAGGGGCTGGTGCCAGGCCCACGGCTTAGCAGAACCTGATATCTGCTCTCTCTCACTTTGGCTTCGTCTTTCTTTGCCAACACACCCAAAGGCCTTTTACCCCCAATCCACTCTCTAAAGCACTGGCTTGTAATGTCGAAGGCCAATGGGGTGAGGGACTGTGGCAGCAGGAAATGGGTACGCGCCAGCTCAGAGGGGTTGCATTGATTGCAATAGCACAGTAGCTGGTCAATAAAATAAGAACGGGCAAGCAGCCTATGCGGTCTTAGAAGGCTACCACCCAGCCTGGAGCTTGTCCCTTTGGCTATGAGATAACAGTGGAGCCCAGAGGCCAGACAGATATCTGGGCACCACTGGAATCCCAATAAGGAGTTAGAGGCAGCATGGTCACTCTAGTGGATAGGTCAGTGGACTGGGAGTCATGTGACCTACAGCCTACTTGAGCTCTGCTACTGATCTTTTGTGTGATCTTAGACACATCACCTCCCATTTCTGGGCATTTTCCTCTCACCCTGTCTCTTGAGACTGTAAGCGTTGAGGCCAGGGAGGGTCTGGCACAAGGAGTTGCTGAGCACAGCTGGGGTTGTCTAAATGCTAGAGCACCACAACTCCCACAACACCACCAGTAACAAGGAAGGCAAAGGCACTTTATTCAGTATAGGGTCTTTCACACAAACTGGAGCCAAGCTGACTTCAGACAAGATCATGTGCGGTGTAAAACATGGGGAAATGAATGACATCATGAATAAATTAACTTGTGGGAGGGACTTTGTGAGGGAGCGAGCGCTGCCTTGCAAGGCAGATTTGAAACAAGGGGGAGAGCCGCTAAGGCTCCGCGCTCAAGGAGACTGCTCTGGAGAGCAGCAGAGGAGAAGGCTCTTGCATGGCTGAGATTGGAGAAGGGATGGGGGAGTGGGGAGATGGCAGCCGGGGGAGTGGGTGCAGGAGGGAGATAAGGATAATTCAGTCCTGAAGATGGAAAGACCCTGATCTCCCAGTTAGCCAAGCTCCCTGGGGCAGTGGAGGGCTGTGACTAAGGCAAACAAATCCAGGAAGAGATCCAAGGAACGCTCCGTGTCCTGTGCTCTGATTTGTTCCACTGCCTCTGCCAGCTCCAGGCTGGGGGCACTCAGTGGGGCAGAGCAGAAGCTGGTCCCAAGAGGTGTCTCACCTGGATCTCCCACGGCCCCAGGGGAGCTGTGAGAGAACAGGCTGCTGGTGGCACATGGCTCTGTACGTATGGGGAGATGGGGGGCCAGCATCCAACACACACTGAGAGGGGCCTTGGGAAGGAGAAGGGCTGGGAATCTTAGCTCCATTCCCCGAGTACCGTTCAGCCTTTGCAGTCATAGTGCCCAGCTCTGTTCTAACTTCCTGCACTGGGGCTGGATGGGGTGGCCTGGCATGCACATTACACGCCTAGACAAGGCTCACTTCCTTCAGCACCAAAATTCAGCCACCGCTCAGGAGTCAGAACTTGGGGGCACTGGATGGGAGCGAGAGCCTAGGCTGCTTGCACGGAAGCACCATGAGCAGCACCGCATCCCCAGGCAGCGCCCCCAAACCTTGTGCCAGTTTTGGCTCCCTTTCTGCCCTCACCAAGGAGCTGGGGATGGGCAGGCAGGCTGTGCTGTGGGGGAACTTGCTGGCTGCCAGGTAACACTCAGTCGGCCACAGGCATGGTGCTAGTAGAGATTGTGTGAGAGGCTGGTGAAGTACAGATGGGACCAGGTGCTCGCCCAGTCAGGGGTGGGGAAATCAGGGCAGAGCACTGCCTCTTGGAGGAGTTTGCACAGTCCTGTTGGGCAATAGCGGGGCAGGGGCAGATCAGATCCTTGCTATGGGATGGCTGGGGGTGTAACTGGGCACATTAGCCAAATCCGCAGATCCAGACAGTGGGTGAGCAGGGACCAGGCCAAGCCCGACACCCAACACAGCTGCAGCATCAACCCATGCTGGACATGCCCAAGGGATGGTTAAGAGGCCAGCACAGACTGAGGCCCAAGGCCAGGGCCCCATGCCCACCCTGGGCACAAGCTAGCCCCTGTCAGTGCCTTGGGAAGCCCAGAGCTTCACGGGGTGCAAACCGGCCTGTCCACACTGCACCCCAGATCTGCAGCCCATGCCCATCACTACTCTAGTGCAGCTGGGGCCGCAGGCTGGAGGGTGGGCAGGCTCCCATTGGTTTGTGAGACCCCTCGCTAGCCCACTGAGCCTTCCCCCACCCGAATGGAGCACTAGCCCCACTTTACAAACAGGAAAGCAGAGGCACCCAGAGACCACATGACCTGCCCAAGCTAGAGCCAGGGATAGGGGCCAGAGCCCTGCACAGCCAGCGGGGAGGCTATTTGCCACCTTTAACGCTGGACTCAAGGACGCATAAATGGCAAGCACAGTGGGCAGCAGCATAAGCCAGAGCAGCAGCGGGGCCTGCTCTGCTGCTCCCCATGGAGTAATCCTGCTGCCCCGAGTAGTCTCCCAAACTGCTTCACCAACGCCTGAGCTGCCCAGCAGGTCCTCCACTGGGGGCTGGTCTAGGTCTATTCTGGCAGCACCACACCATCTGGTGACAGTTTTAGTAACCACATACACCCACAGAGCCAGCGCAGGGGGCTGCAGGGCCCCAGATCTCCTGCATCTGCCACCAGAGCAGTCTGAATCTCAGCCAGCATAGGTGAGTCTCTCCTCCTTTCACAGCCCCATCAGCTGTCTATCCCCAATCACTACGGAGCAACTGCCTCTCAACGCCTCCGATCCCCTGCTCCGCCTCCAGCTCAGGTATCTGCAGTCACTGGAGATGTTTGGCTTAATCTTAGAGCACAGATACTTTGGGGCACTCAGCAGGTGAGGTTTGGGCAGCACCCAGCAGACCGGGGCCCTGATTGGAGTGGAGGCCATAGCTGCCACTGGAGGAGAAACAGTTACCAAAAAGCAGTTAGCATGAGGGTGCAGGGCTGCCAGGTCAGGGGGCAGGGCCTGCGGCCAAAGTCCAGCTGGAGGGAATTTTACCAATAGGTGAGCGAGGCCAGGATGGGAAGGGGGAATTTTACAGGCTGGGCAGGACCAGCTGAGGAAGGAAGGGATTAACTTCCCCTTGTTTCTCCCTGTCCTAGGGAATGGCAGCTTCTCTTCAGTAACCTCAGAGCCAGCTCCACCCTGGCTGAGATCTACATGTACTTGAATCCATATCGACCAGAGACAGAAGCTCAGAGACAGAGTGACACGCACAACACAAACCCAGCAAAGGACAAGCCAGGAGATGGCACCGAGGCCGAGGATGGCATTTGTGTGTCGCCTGAGCTAATTTCCTTCTAGCTGAGAATGCCTATGGCTCTGGCTGCTCACCTCTGGAATACTGAAGTGATGCGCTGGGCCTTCTGCTGAGAATGCTCCAAGTCCTCCTGGCTCCCAGTGTGTTGTGGTAATAGACAAACAGGGCAGCAGGATCAGGGCAACTTAACCATTATCTGCATAATGAACTGAGAGCATCTAACCTTGGGGCTGTGGCGTGCCTCTCGGGGGATTTGCCGCTCTGCCCAGCGTGGTGGTGCCAAGTGACATCGCTCCGGGTTAGCGCTGTCGTCGTTGGAATGTGGGGGAGGGGGCGGGGTGGGTTCGGCTGGGAATCAGTAACGCTTAGGCCGTGTCGAACTGGTGCCTGAAGCGACGCAGCACGGCAGGCACACAGCCCAGTGAGCACCAACGCACAGGCATGTCACTGCACAGAGACGCTGAATATGAAGGATTAAAGACAGGGGAAATCAATCTGATTCCTAACACAGGGGGTGGTTTTTTCCAAGTCACGCGCACAGCTACTGGATGGGAGCCAGCTCTCACGGGCAGGCAGCTGGTTGGAATAAAAACGGAGCACAGACTGAAGGCTGCCCAGCTGCTGAAGACGCCAAGAGCTGCTACTAACCGCTCAGGGAAGCAGCCTCGCAAATAAAGCTCTGAGCAAGAGGGGGTAGAGCATTGAGTTCACCTTTCCCCTCCCACCCCTCCTCCTCTGGCCTGCACTCTGCAGAGGCAGGGATGGGGCTCGGGGAGGGCGCTCAGCTCAGCTTTATGACATTCAGCCCCATCCTGCTTCGCTCCTTTTTGACCAGTACATCTCCTGCTATAACAGAGCACATTGCTTGCCAAGGCGGCTCCAGCAGGAACTGCTGCCAAAGCATCTCCGTGAGCAGCTGCAGCACAACTCCCGCGAGCCTGGTGCTGTGATGTGCCTGACCCGCTCTGGCCAACGGACCTGGAGTCACAATCTCTCTTCCCCTAGCTGCCCGGGGAGAGGATACTGACACCACCAGGGCTGAGCCAGCTTGGACCTGCTGGGCGACAAGGAGCTGCTGGCTGATGTTGGCCTGTTTCCGAATCCTCTGACCCAGTCTGGGGCATGCTTTGAGTGCCGTGTCCCAGCAGACGGAGCCAGATGCCAGCACTCCATTGAGCTTGCCATCAGACCAGCCTCTGCAGCCAAAGCACCAGAGGTCTTTTAAGACACAGGAAACTCCAAGCTGCCAGACTGGCTGGGCTCTGCGCACGTAGAGAGCGAGGCACAAAGCTCTCCTCCTTTAATGGCCTCAGAATACAATAGTCAGATATTTTAACAATGCTCAGTCCCCCTGGAAGCACCTGCCTTTCAAACCTTCCACCTCCACTCTGTCCCAAAGGCCCCAGGAAGAGCAGCTGGGCTGGGCTCCTGGTGGGTGGGGAGCTCAAACAATCGCCTTCTGCTTCATTAACCCCTTCTTTGCTCCCTGATGAATCTTTGAATCCAGTTTCCCTGTAGAGGGGGGGAGAAAGGGGGAAAAAAACCAACAAAACATCTCATCACTTTATTTTTAAGTGTCATTTGCAATGCAAATCAGCTGGAGGCAGTGAGGTCTCCTAGTTAGTGTGTTCCTGTCACATTCAATTATCCTGCTTCAGGAGCCAGGCATTTCTAAACTCATCCGTTCGCTCTGCAGGCGTGACACAGAGAGCGGGGAGGCACTGTGCACCACGCAGAAAAGAAATCCTGGGGGGGCTTCAGCAAAGAGGAGAGGAAATTAACATCCATTGCTCCCGCCGCTGCTGGGAGGAAACAGATCGTTCTGCTCACTGGTGTGACATGACATGTTTTAAGGAAACACTCGTACACAGGTACCTTCTCCAAACACTGTGCAGGAGAGACATCCCTGCGCTGGCCCAGCGATCAGAGCAGGGCCCCTGATGAATGAGGGCAGTGACCTGAAGAAGCGGAGCAGAGCAGGCTGGAGCCCTGCATGACTGCCCTATTGCCATGTGGGAGAGGTCAGAGTTTGAAGCCTGCAGGGCTCACAAGTGTAAAGCCCAGCCAAGGGGCCTTTCTGGGCTGCAGCCGGAATAGACTAATGGGAAGCACATCTCTAGCATCCCCCGCCTCCCTCCTGGGAGCAGAGGGGGCCAGCAACTGTGAACAAGCAGGCTCACAGCCAGCTGCACTCTGCTGGCAGCAGCAGGACCCAGAGCCAACACTGCCTTCCTTGGGCTTTGCTAGCAGACGGGCTGCGGCCCTGACAGAGGCTCTACCAAGATTCCCAGCCTGGCAGGCACAGTGCTTCCAGCTTCCCTTCCCCAGCACGGAGGCAAGGGCAGGCCATCAACAAACCTGATCCAGTAACTGAAGCACAAACTCTGTTCAGGCCAAGGGTTCATGCAGAGGCACTGGGAGGGAGCGAGCTGGAGCCCAGAGTGCAGGGGCCAATGTTTGCCTCCCTGGGTCATGCCCAGTCCCCTCTTTCTCCTTACTTTCACTCCATGTCTTCCCTGAACTGCATCCACTCTCTCCAAAGCAATGCATGTGGCACCTATCCCAAGGGCTGGTTTCTCTCCCGCCCTGGAGGCCCTTGTTTGGAGGTGAGGGGAAGTTGCCCACTGCAAATTCACAGTGATACACAAATGGGTCGAGATGTCATCACACACCACTGATAGCCCCGCGCAGGGCAGTGCTCTGAGACCCTTCTACGAACTGGGGGACCACCACCAGTTAGGATAATCCCATATGGTCTCAATCTCTGCCCTAGCCTTCTGGGGGTGGCGCACTCAGCTCCGTCCCCCGCCCACCACGCACCAGCGTGAGAGAAGCAGGGACCCTCCCAAGCTGCCGTGCTCACTCCAGAGAGGGCCATGGGGTTGCTGGCTCTACACATGTTCTTTGATCCCTGTCAGATTGATGGAGGATGCACGACATCACCCCAGCCTGAATGGCAATTGCTCTCTCGCTCCCCAGCACTGGCTGGCTCCTCTGAATGAGCATTGCTTCCCCCTGCTGAACAGCCAGCTTCAGCGCTGAGCAACAACAGCTCCACCGAACAATGCCATGGTGTCTACCCCAGGCCCCCTCCTCCCTGGTCCCAGGACTGCACCACCTCTCGCACTAACATTCATCTCAACTTGTGAAGTCACAACGCCCCCCGCAGGGTTCTGCATGGTGGCGGGTCCCACCCTTTGCAAATACAGAGCTTGTCTTTGGCTTTTATAGCTGCTGTACACATCCTCCACTGCCATTTATATTCCTTAATCAATGTGCTGCAGAGCCCCTGACCATTGCTCCACAGACAGAACCATTCGTCAGGAGGAAGCAGCCTGCACTGATCTCAGCTCTGTTACAGCACAAGCTGACTTTAAACACGCTCATCCATAACCAGCAGTAACTTATTAGCTCCATGTGTGGGGTCAGCTCCCTCTGCCCCCAGACACAAGCTGCTGTCCCGGCAGAGCTCTGCCTGGCAGAACTGAGCATGCCTGCTGTGGTTCAGAGGCACAGCACAAAGGCGCAGATGCTTGCAGCTACCTGTGGAGGGAGCTCTAAGCAGCATGGAGATGTCAGGCAGTTCTATCAGCCTGTCTGCGCGCAGCTCAGGGCTTCTGGCTAGGACAGCTGCTATTGAAGACTGGTAGATAAAGGGCAGTTACCTGGTCAAATAGCAACTGCAGACGTGAGCGCCCTTCAGAGCAAAGAAACAAACCCTGCCCTGGAGTGCAAGGAACACAAGAGGCAGAACTGCACGGGGAGAGGGGTCAGGGAACAGGCCAAGGAGCCAGAGCCGGCATGCACTCCACTCTCCGGGTTACTCCATCTCCCTTCTTGGGCTTAATCAAGGTACCATCCCAGGACACGTATGATACTGTTCCAGGGAACGAGAGCATGTCCACTGGGAAATGGGACCATACACGGCCAGTGTGTCTCCCGCTGGAAGAGCTGTGCCACTGCAGCTGAGCTACACCTCAGCAGTGGGGGCTCTCTAGGGCCGGGGCAGCTGCATGCATTTCCATGTGTTTAGCGATTAACATTTCAGGGCTAGCTCCAAAACACAGCAAGGGGTTTGTGCTGGAGTGGCTGGGGAAGTGCCCCTCGCTCCAGAGACAAACCCTGGGCCTGCCCAAGGAACATGGTGTCTTGGGTTAACTGGCCTACTAATTCCAGCGCCAAAGCAGCGAGAACCTACGTGCACATCTACCATGAGAGGGTTCTTGTTCACACCAGGCAGCTTTGCTCAGAACCTCCCACAGATAATGGGAGGAATCAAATCCCAGAGGCTTCCTCCTCCTGCCTCTCTCTCTCTCAGGTCCCCCTAAATCTCCCTGAAGTTGGCCTCCCCTCCTTTAGCCTAGGTTCTGGGCTAAGTCTGGCTGTCTGGCCAGTCCTCTGCTACAGTCTACACTCCAGCAGAAGCCTTCCGGGAATAGGGATGCACAGACTTTTCTGCAAAAAGGGATTTGCAAAAAGGTGTGAGCAGCTGATTGCAATAAGCAGCATGCAGGTCTCTTCTGCCAGGGTTTGCAGCAATCATGGGAGCCAGAAGCAAGGTAAAACCATGCTTGGGAAATCAGAGTGGCCATGGCCCGGGAGGATCTACTGCTGTAGGGAATCTGCACTGCCCTCATTCTCCTTCTGGTGACAGGCCACATCTAATAGAGCTGTCGCAGCCCTAGAGTCCCCTCTGGCTGAAAGGAAAGCGTGATTAGCCACCACATGTCTCAGCAGTTGTGAGCTCACAGTAGCCAGACTGCCTAGTAGCCCCGCATGTCAGACCAGCATGTTACAGAATGAGGGTTCCTCACAGAGGAAGAACAGCAGGGGAGCTACAAACTTAGTTACATGTTTCCATCTCATATGGCCACAAGCTCTGCCAAGCCTGGAACATCTTGGCTTCACATTTGGCACCAACTTCATCTACTAGTCTCAAGTGCAACTGCTTCTCCTTATCCCCGAAACAAGGCTGATAAGAAAGCACCCAGCTCTATCAGCTAGTTAAAAAATTGTCAGCCAATGGGTAACCTGGAACGAGGACAGAGATAAGCACAAGACAAAGGTGAATATCGAAGAACAGGCACCAGGAGTCCGGTTCTCTCAAAACTTGATCAAGTCATTAAATGCCCTTCTATCTCACATTCCAGAGTCCACAGAATGCCCCACATGCAACCAAAGCATCCTGGACTGCTGCGTTCTACTGGAATGATGGAACTGTCCGACCAATAGGGGGAAGCTTGTGAGTGCTGGCGGCAGGACTAGGCTGGGCCTAGACTGTGGAACTCACTGCCACAAGAGCTAAGGATGAGCACAGGGCTCCTACACTCAAAGCTAAGAGAAAATGTATTTCTCCAACTCGGCTTTCCCTCAGTGAGTTTTGCCCATGCTGCCTGCCCAAGCACACACAAGCAATGGAGCTATTTCCCCTCCAATCTGGGAATGAAGAAAGAGATTGTTATTGCTATTTGTATCACCCCGGGAGGCGCTTGGACACCACAGTGATCAGGATCAGATCTCTACACGGATTAGATGGAGCCTTTCCTGCACAAACCCCATTTCTGTTTGATCAAACTAAGGCCTTGTTTCCCAACAATGGGACAAACAGACATTTGGGTCCCTGGCTGAGTGAGGTTTACAGGAGACCCTGTAGCAAGTCAGTGTGCTCAGGTGGGGATGCTAAAGTGACCCGTCCTCAGGGCCTTGTTATAAGGCTCATGAGGCATTATGCTTTTGAGGTTGACTGTATCTGATCTGAAGCGTGCCCCTATTATGACAGTGCATTACTGTGGTGAAACCTCAAAGGTTCTCTGCTCCTTCCCCCACTTGTCATCAATATCGTCTGCCTGGCCGGGAATGGCTGTCTCCCCGCTGAAGGGGAATGTGAACCACTGCTGCTGCTCTGCTTTACCCTGATGACAGATCCTGTGCAGGAGGAGTCAGGGAAGGCAAAGCCAGCAGTGGGAGTGGGACACTCAGACACCCTCAAGCCCAGCCAGCATCCTTCCAGTCTGTTAAGCTGCTCCCTCTTCAAGCAGGAAACTGTTGCAACACAAAGGATGCGATGTGGCAGCCAGCATTTGTACACAGAGATGCAGTCAGCCCCTGCCCACACTGCACAGAGCACATCAGCATTCCACTCAGCCACGGCACCCCGCAGCCTCCTTGCCAGAGGTGCCTTGATGGAGGGAGGTGCGGGGAGTGCAGGCAGAGCATGAATCAGAGAGGGGAAGGGTTGGGCAGGGTCGGGGTCAGGCAGCTGATGCCAAAATAAATCACACTTGTAAGGATGTTCCAGCAACACAAAAAGCCCCCATTCCAAACAGCTCCTTTCACTCCCACACACACCCACCAGAACCGGAGTCGCCATATTGCGGTGGGCCCCAGGAACAAGTTCCGCTGTGGGTTCTGCGGTAGCGCTGGCTAGCCGCTGCTCAAGGAGCTAGAGCACTCACCTTCCCCATGAGGATGCTGGTGCGCGTAAAAGGAAATAACCCAAACAAAGCCACCTTGCCCCCTAGGCTCTGGAAACATGCGGTGGGGGAGAATGATCCGCATACAGCCAATGAAAGACAGACTAAATCCACAGGGAGAGGAACGTTCCTCTCAATCAGTGGAGAGAGAAAAGACTCCAGACTGTACTTCAGGAGGAGGTTAACTAGTCCCTAGAAACGCTGCCGCTTCCGTCCCACCAGAGTCTAACCACACCCAGTGAAACACACTGCAAATTCAAAAGTAGACCTAGTGATCAGCTCAGTGAAACAAAGAGCAGAGACTCGTTTTGCTTATACTGATTTAAGCCTGTCAAATTAATTTTTCACGTCCCCTGGAACCATGTGTGGTCCCTTCCCAAGGCTGGGAAGCGGGGATGCTGTTAATAAGATCAGAGCTGACTGCAGAATCCCCAGCTGCTGCGCCCCTTTTCCATTCTCTTTACAGGGATGGGCAGTAAAACCAGCAGCTGTGGATGGTTGGTTGCTCATAAAAGGGACTTACAGCACTGGCAAGCACAGTGTGGACAGATGCTCTGCAGCGTCCCCCCACAGCTCTGCCAAAGCAGTTCCGCCTAGACCTGCAGCCCTCTTGCTATTTCACTCCTGGGTCTCCCATACTGATAGCCAGTCAAGCCAAACTGGGTGGCAATTTTGTAATGCAGACAAGTGTCTACTAGGGACTAGCCCAAGACCCATCTAAGCCATGTTCTCTTTTGATGGCAAGTTGAGACTCGAATCCAGGTCTGTGAAGGTGGAAAAGGAGTGCTATTACCCCTGTACCAGTGAGACACCACTCAGTTCATGCACATGGCTTGCATAGTGGGATGTGTAGGTTTGCTACTTGCCCTATTTGAAGGGATGTTTTTGGCTACAAAGGTTTATCATCTAATCAAACAACCTGGCATCCTCAGCCATGCTCTATGTGCTCGTGCCAAAAACAGATCAACTGTGATGAGTCTTAAGACTCTAGGAACCTTAGCAAGGGAGAGGGAGAAGTCATGTGTTTTCAAGGAAGCAACATCTGGGGATAAAAGAACTAAAGAGGAAGCTCCTACAGATGTGTTTGCATTATTAAACAAACACCTGTGGATCAACGCCTGTGAACAGCTACACAGAACGCAAGCTGAGCTGGAGGACAAAAACTGGCAACAGCCTGCCAGAAAGGGAGAGAGGAGTGTGTCTGTGGGGTGCCATGACTTACAGATTTTGTGTTTTCCTTTGATGGGAAACTTCACAATCATCTCCTGGGGATTAGTGCAGACATAGACAAACGGAGACCCAGACTCCTGGCTCAACTCCGGATACTGAAAAGCACAAACACAAACTGCCTTAGACAAACCGCAGTGGGTGTGAAAGCAGCTCTACATTCAAAAAGAGCACAGCAGGCAAGAACATTTGTGCAGCATGAGAAGGTAATTCAGAATTTAAGGGCTTGTCCACACACATTGGTTGCACCGACTTAAATAGATTTAAAAACCACACTAGGGGCAAACCCTGGGTGGCTCTGATATCAGCTGGGCTTGCATCTGATAATCACCAGCTTTAGCAGATAAGAGTTGAATCCATACACAAAGTTTAACCTGTTTAACTCAATTGCTTTTATCACAACTATTCAATCAGACCTGTTCTTGCTGTAGAATGGACCTATTTTGAGAACCTTCTGCTTCTGAGGGGTTGTTGAACCCATCAAATGACAAGACCCCTCTTCCAAGGAGTTTATTCTAACTCGGGGTATGTTTACATGGCAATACGAGGTGAGACTGCAGCATGTGTAGACATACATGAGTCAGCTTTGATCTAGATAGCCACAGCAGCATGGCTTAGCTGCTTCAGTCTATACCCACAGTCCATGCAGCCCACGTTGCTGCAGCTTCACTCCTACTGTTATTGGAGCCAGCTAGATCAAAGCTAGCTTGGGTATGTCTACACATACTGCAGTCACCCCTCTGACTGCAGTGTATACATACCCTCAGACTAACATGACACTAGGAGTCAGTCTGCAGTTTAAAGAGGAGCCAGCACCCAAATGCAGTTGGGGAGGAGAACTGTTTTCTCCTTTTGAAATCCAGGCCATCTTCTGGAAGGAACTTGTGTAAAGCAACTTCAGTGCAATGAAAACATCTGGGGAATTTGTACAGGAAAAACAGTCAACAGAGCCCTTCTCTCGCTAATCAAAAAGGAAGGCTTCACCAAGAAAGGGAATCCACTGAAGCTCTGTCTGGACGCAGTCCAGTTGCACTGATGTTTAGAAGGTGAACTGCAAAGCTCTTGTAAAAAAAAAAAAATTAGACTCTGTTTAAGATCCTAGATGAGTAAGAGAACATATACCAAACACACACACTGAGACATCTGCAGTTTCAAGTTGGTAGGATACAGTCTCAAGCGTTACCAATCCCCAGGCTTCAGGATTGAAAAGACTGAAAAGCCCATTTCCAAGTATTTGTTTCATGTAGGTACTTACAGAGTGTGATAAAGTCACTCCTTAACTTTGTGTTTGTTAAACTAAATAGATTGAGCTCCTTGAATCCATCACTATAAGGCAGGTTTTCTAATCTTTTAATCATTTTCATGGCTCTTCTCTGAACCCCTTTCCAGTTTATCCACATCCTTCTTGAATTGTGGGCACCAGATCTGGACACAGGATTCCAGCAGCAGGCACATCAGTGCCAAATACAGGGATAAAATAACCTCTCTAATGCTAGACTGCTAGAGAAAGTATAGTCTGATAATGACACACACCTGGGCTTCCATAACTGGACATGTATGTGTGCACACACAGCATTCTAACAGTAATCAACACTCATCCTTAAACCTCATCTTGTGCGCTCTTCCCACTTCCCCCAGTAGGGCAGTGGGCTGTTATGCATGGAGGTTACAAAAGTCAAAGGCATGAGCCTACATACTTGACAATTCACTGGCTCAAGAGCTTTGGTTTTCCTTGCACTGACTCTGAAAAGGGCAGTGTTTTGCTGAAGAACTTTTTGCCAGCAGGAATTTTTGCAGGCATGAGAACTTAGGCAAAGCTTCCTTCTCATCTGATTGGTTCTTCCCCCCCCCAGCAAGATTTCCCCCTGTGGAAATTCCAAGGTCTGCTTGCCAGTTCAGAAGCAGTTGTATCTGCCTTGTTCATTGTGCCCCCCTGTTCTTGGCCATGCTGATGTCCTATTAGTTGCACACTGTCAAGCTGGGCTATTAGTGTGCGTTCTGGATGGAAGAAGAGGTGCTCAGGCCACACCAGCGGGCGGCATGGTGTGAAGCAGCATGTAGGAATGGTGTACAAGGCTTCCCGAGGCTGAATGCCGTTCGGGAGAGTTGTGGATGAGGCATCAACAGAGCTTTGTCAATCTGTGTACTCGGCTCAATTACTCCTTTGATTTATACCAACACAGTGTACAGACCTGAGGCTCTGAGAAAAGTGCCAATGCAGCCCCCAAGCTGTGCAAAGGTTGGGGGCACCCCACTGTGCACCAATTACATTTGTGATAGAACTAGTAAAGCTAATAAGTTACCTAAGTGAACTCTGATTCTTACTGGATGTTTTAGATTGCAACCAAATTATGAGACCAGTCAGACTGGAGAAAGAGACACCAATGACTGAAGTGTCAATTTAGAAATGCACTTGAGCATAATGGAGGAGGCTATTTGCTAAATCTGGTGGACCAAGGCATGCATGATCACTTACTCTACTGGATCACCAGCCCAGGGACGTAAAAATCTTTGGAGCAGTTAACATTGACTAGCTGAAGCCCCCCATTATTGCTATTTGAGCAAGCATGTTTTCCTCTCTCAATCTCTTGGGCTATCAGTAGCCTGACCTGGGGGCATGCAGTATAACTGATATATGTCTGTATTCTTCTGACTCGGCATTTGTACCAATTGGGTCATGACGTATGATGCTCTCTAGTCAGAACTTCTATCTCACCAGATACTATGGAATCTTGTGGGTGCAGCGGCACTCCCTCACTTCTATGACTTCATCTGACCTTCCTGAATAATTCAGATCCCAGTACTAGAGAATCCCTGATATTTATCCTCCCATGCTTCTGTCTCTTCTACCGCCAGGAATTCTAGCTCCCCTACTTTTTGCTTTTCAGCTTGTGCAGTCTGACAGAGATGCTGGCAGTAGAACACAAAGGTACAGTTTTCAGAAGTGCCTAAGTGAATTAGGAGCAAAAGTCTCATTTTTTTTCGGAAGTGACTTAGGCACTTAGGAACTTAACTCCCTGACTTTCAATGGGACTGAGGTTTCTAAGTGCTAGTTACCCCTTTGCTTAGTTTTATGTAATTCCTTTATCTGACCCCTCCTGCTGCTTCACCGAGGCAACTGGAATGTCTCTCCTCTCCACTACAAGTGGACTCAAACAAAGCTAATTGCAAACCCCAAACATGATCTAGAACTAGATGAGCACATCGACTCGTACAGAAGCCAGGAATTCCTGGCTCATTCCACCCACACCAGAAAGATGCAAACCCCAGTCTAAACAAGAGCACTGGGGGGACCAGAGTTTGTTACTAGCAAGTGTGTAACTAGGAGGAATTAAGGAGATCCTTTTCTCCTGCTAAAGAAGCAGACAGAGCTTGAGGCTAAATGCAGCATCTCAGTACCAGCTGGAAGTCAGCTATCTAGTCAGCTCCACAGAAGGCGGGCTGCCTACAGCTCCCACACTCCCTACAGATTCAGAAGTTCTAACACACAGCAGGTGGCTATCAGCCACTCCACACAGCCAAAACAATCAGGATGCAGGATGGAATCCACCATACTGAATGTTTCCACCACTTTGCTAATGACCTCTCCCCAGCATGCTGAGTCCAGCAATGCTAAGAGGCCTGGGCAGACTTCCCAGCTCAGCCAGCCCACAGTAAAAGGAGTAGAGGGGAAGACAGGTCATCTGAGTTAGCAGGGAGACAAACCCACTACCTCTGACACTTAGGGCCCTGTTCCACGGGGGGCATGGGGGGGGGGCATTTTCATCCAGTCAAACTTAGCTAAGCGACAATTTTCTGCACTTTGTCTTAATTCAGGGGAGCAGTGGAAACCCTGAAAAAGGCCAGGAAGGGGAGGAACTGAGAGCAATAGCTGTAGCTAGGGGGATGCAGACTATCCCAGAGACGCTTGAACATAACACATTTGGCAGCAAACACTAGGTCAGATACTCTTGGCCTACTCTGCTCGCTCGTGCAGTTTAGCAGCATAAAGGAAGCAAAGACTGACTGCACCACTCAAGCTGGGATTCCCCTGGCACGAGAATGCCATTGACTCCTATGCCACTCTTCCTGTAGCCCACCTGAGAAGGAGGCACAACTGGAGCACACTGCACTCCAGTTATTTTCAGCTGGAGGATGATCCCCAGGGGACTACTACTAACTGAGAGCCTTCAGAGTAGCCCCTCACAGCTCCCTCTCTTTGCTGCATCCAGCACAAACTGGACACAACAGACAACCTGACCCATTCAGATTTTTTCCCCATCTCCTTCTCATACTAGAATATTTGAATTTTCATATTATTTTACAGAGGGTATTACTGCTCCCTCATCCCATTTCTCCTTGTATTCCCCCACCCTCACTTCCCCACCTCTGGCTGATTACCCTTCCGGCTAAGGAGGGCTGGACACAGTTTCCTTGGAAGCCTGTAAATCGTTACCATGTCGTCAGCCTGAATGAGGCTCTCCCCACCCCCATCTCCAAGTCCCTGGCTCTAGAGTGCTGAGTTTGCCCATCTAAAAGGTGTCACAAACCAAGGAGGGCGGAACTGAAACAATCAAGGAAAGAAAAGTGCTAGGAGAACACAAATCACCAAGGCTGTGTCTACACTGCCACTTTCAGCGCTAAAATTTTAGTTGTTCCGGGGTGTGAAAAAACACACCCCTGAGCGACAAAAGTTTTAGTGCTGAAAAGTGCCAGTATAGACAGCGCCCCGTTCGGGGTGGTTATTTTTTTTTTAATCCCGTCCGCACTGCAACGTGAGACCTGAGAGAGACCTGGTGTGGTCGAATCCTATCAGAAAACAAAGGCACAACCCATGATGAAGCAGAGGTTCTAGAGAACAAAGCAGGGAGCAAAACCTTTCCCAGGCAGTTTTACTAGTGACCTTTCAGGCTATTCTTTTGGTGTGACTGAGGTCTCCAGACAGGAAAGCAGAAGGAAATAAACAAATGCCCCAGAAAAGACCAAGGTATAAAATAATGTGTTAATAAGCCCAGTTCCTTTCCTGTCTTTGCCTCAAAAAAAGGCCGGCCTACAGAGCTCTGCAGTGCAGCCTGCCATCTTTAATATGGAGCTGTACAGGTCCCATGCCAATTGAATCAAGATGGGAGAAAACTGCACGCTGGGACCTGTAGTCTCTGAGAGCAGCTGCCATCTGTTCTATCCCATGGATGTTAGGGGTGGTCCTCAGGCTCCTGGCAAGATGCCAAAGCAGCCAGTTTGAGTGCCCTGGTGTACCAGAGAAAGGTGGGCATGCAGAGGGGATAGGGGCTAATGATGGAAACAGCTGAATGGCATTGACAGCTTTCCTCATCAGGGCCCAGAATGGGAAACAAACCTAAACTTTGTCACCCACTGCTGATCCAGGCAGCCATCTTGATGTCTGGGCTTTATCTCCCCTCAGTGCTTCAAAATAAAAGAGGCTGCGCTGGAAAGCAAGGCTGTCTGGAAGGAATAAAGGCCAGCAGAGCCCATGTGCTGACATCAGAGCTGGGTTATTTCTCACCATGAAATCCAGTTCAAAAACATCTTGGCAGCGATTCAGCCCCTCGGAAAGAGCACAGGGCTGCTGTGGCAGGGCCTGTGTGTCAATAAATCAGCCATCTGTGGCAGGCAGAAACACCCCATACTCTGTGCTGCCTGCTCCAAGAGTTACAAGAAGCCACTTGGCTGTCCCCAAGTCAGGAGGCTGGGAAGTAAAGCATTCCCTGCAAGAGGAATGTAAGGGCTGAATGATGTGCTTGTGACAGAGGACAGCCGGGGGAAGTTTGGGAGCGTGCTTGGCCACCGGGCAACTTACTTCACCCAGTTTTCAGTGTGATTTGTGGGAAAGGCGGATCCACTCTTCTTTCATGCCTCATAAGCTTCATCGCTGTCAGACTAACATAACAGGTAATTAACTACTAAACAGCCATTTTCTCCTCCTCTCCTGAGGGAAATTGCTCACCATCCAGCTAGAAAATGTTGCTGTAGCGGTTTCCAAAACAGAAAAAAAATAGTCAGCAGTTTCTGGCAAGCAGCATGGGAGCCGCAGCCAAACAGCGGCATTTATGCCAGCACTTGTAACCTGCTCTCCAACCCAGCACAAATGTGACCAACGGCTGAGAGGCAGCCCAGGGAACTAGAGACCAGTAAAATTACACCAATGCTTATCTAGACCCCTGGCTTTTTTGTACTCCAGAAGGCCAGGACTGGGGCAAAAACACACAGGCAGCAAGCAACAACTTCAGTACAGTCTAGTGCAGGGGTGGCCAACCTGTGGTTCCGGAGCCACATGCGGCTCTTCAGAAGTTAATATGCGGCTCCTTGTATAGGCACCGACTGCAGGGCTGGAGCTACAGGTGCCAACTTTCCAATGTACCAGGGGGGCTCACTGCTCAACCCCTAGCTCTGCCACAGGCCCTGTCCCAAGCCTGCTATGCCCTCGCTCCCCCCCCCCCCACCCAGAGCCTCCTGGACGCCATGAAACAGCTGATCGGGAGGGAGGGGGAGGCGCTGACCGGCAAGGCTGGGGGGAGCTGATGAGGGGCTGCTGATGTATTACTGTGGCTCTTTGGCAATGTACATTGGTAAATTCTGGCTCCTTCTCAGGCTCAGGTTGGCCACCCCTGCTCTAGTGGTTAGCATGGGAGATCCCAGATCTATTCCTAGCTGTGTCACTGTGCGACCTTCCCCACCTGTGAAACCCAGAGCCATTCGTCAGTGTTCATAAGCCACTTTGAGAGCATCTGATGAAAAACAGAGAAAGGCAAAGTGTTGGTATAGTGATGGATCAGCTTGGCTTCTGGGGGCCATTCCACGGAAGGGATCTGGACTTGGAAATGCCCAGTTTTAAAAGAGAAATGTTATCTGTGTGGGCAGTGTTCATCTGGTGTTGATTGTTACTTTTCAGGGCCTGGTTTCCACCATGCAACATAATGGTGCTATAACAACAACAGGGCAAACAGGAAACAAATGTTCCAATGATCTTCCATTTTTTGTGTGTCAATGTCCTTTTGTCAGATCAAGCTTCAACTTTAAAGCACCATTTTCAGAATAATCCTCTCTAACTCTGTTAGCTGCAGGGCCTGGAAGCAGGAGAAATGGCGCCAGATGCTTCTTATCCTAAACAACCCCTACATAGAATGTTAGAATTTTCAGATTATTCCTTGGGCAAATCATGCAGTCTAGCCAGGTTCCTGTTCCACGCACTGCATAGGAGTGTAACATCCTGTTCCTGGCCAGTCACAGTCTCCGTTACTTTTCTCTGGGATCTTGAAAATCCCCCGTCCTTGATTCTGTCTTCAGGAGGCTCGAGGGACGCTCTAGTCTGAAAAGCAAAGCTAAGAATGGCCTCCTGGGGTTCCGTTCTCATCTCAGTGGCTTCACGGAGGAAACATGCTGGAATTTACCAGTCAGAAGGTGTGTTTCTCTGACTGCAAGTGCTGCGAAGTCCGCCTGGCCTCAGAGAAATGCTGGAATTATTCTGGCTCATACCTAAGCACCAGTAATCAAGATTCTGTTGGCCAGACTGTCCCCTCAGCCACACCAAGATCTTCCACAGGGTTGCCCAGGTGTAACTGAAGGCAGAATTGGACCCAGCAGCTGGAACTCAATGAACCGTTCTGTTCATGGTTCCTGGGCCAGACATGGCACTGCGGGGCTTCTTCGGCTCAGAAAGTCAGCAGCCCTGGTGCTGAATACACATGGAGAGCAGGTCTGTCGGTGAGGATGGTGCCACTTTTAGTCACTTTCCATGACACCTTGGGCAAGATACTTTACCTCTCCTTGCCTCGATTTCCCACCAATAAAGTACTGGATTGAAGGAGCTAGGTGAGTGCAAACTGTTACACCTGAGACATTGGTTTCTCTCACAACACATTGGGGGATACTGGAACTTTGCATTTTCAGAGATGTTCTCTGCTCTGATTGCCATTTCATCTGTCACTATCTTCTCTAATTTCTCACTTCCCCAGAAAGTCTATTGATTGCGATGTGCAAAGAGCTTCCCTGATGGGCGGGCGGGGAGGCCAAACATCAATGCCAAGTTTATTAGTCCAAAAACAAAGTATCCAGTATTCTTGCCAGAGATCTGGACTCTCATTGCTGATGCCCCATTTACCACCTTCTTGGGATCAAGAACCCAGATAACTGTCCAAAGCCACTGCATTAGCCCTATGGCTGAGAGGAAGGGAAGTGCTTCGGTGCAGTGCTGGGGCAGGCTGGGCTAGGAACAGCTAATCAGTGATATTCCACTCAGTTTGACAGGACTGGCAGAAGGAAAAGGAAGATTACAAAATAACAACAAAAGCTGCCAGCCAAACTTTAGTTTGAAAGCCTGTTATGTCTAGACTACAACGAGTGAGGAAGGAACAGCTCAGAACCACAGCTGCTAATGGTTATGGATTTGGCAATCATAATGTCTTTGTTAAAAAAAAGTTAACTGCCTTACCACTGAGGTTACAAACCACAGCCTTGATGCATTGTTGCAGTCAACATTCTCCCTGCTGTTTTTGAGAGCTTACATCTGCTGCTGGTGGATCATGCGCTGGCAAGCGGCACAGGCTCCTTTCATGGGGCTGCACAAGGAACTTTGCTAGGCTGCCTTCATTCCCCCTTCTTCCCACAACCATGCCCCTCAGGTGTCGCTTTTTCCTCTGCCTGCTTGTGCAGTATTCCACTATTCCGGAGCACAATCAGATCCACAAGCAGGAGGGAGGATAGGCATGGGGTACTGCTGGATTCTCTCCAGGACGCCCTTTTCAAGTCAAGCACCACAACTTTCCTGAGGTGCTCTCTGCATCAGAGTTCCCAGCCCAGATCTGCATCACAGGCTGTAGCTTGGTTGTGCAAGGTGCAGGGGGAAGTAATTATGATTTAATAGGAATCGGGCTTCAAAAGGTAGATGAACATTTAAACTAGTTGAACGGCATTTGATTTTAAAATGCTGAACAGACCCACACTGCTCTGTTCTCAGAAGGCTTGGAGGATTCAAGAGCACCAGACAACCTGGACTGTGAGCTGTCCTCTGCTTTCCCAACGCCCAGGCTCACCACTGCCAAGTGACTGAGTGCCACTGAAGCCTTCAGCAATTCTATTCCCTACCTGGAAAAATACCTGCCCGTGGTGAGCCAAGCAAGCTACATTTGGTTGGGTTCGACACATTTATTGGATGACTGATGACGAACAGGAGAAACTGGGTGGAACTGGAAAAACATTCACCAGTATAAAGGACGAAAGGCACATTTCACACATTTTCTTGTTCCATGCCATCCTCTCTTATGGCCAAACAAAAGGCGGGAGCAGGAAGAAAACAGAGGACTGGAATGGTGGGGAAAGAGTGCTTCCTTCAGCCTTAGCAACTCATGGTAGCATTGTGGGAGTGCTTCTGTCAGCAGAATAAAGTCCTTTTATAAATGATTACTGAGGAATTAATTATTCAAATACCAAGAACCGCGTTAGCAAAGGGTTAAGGAAAAAAGTGATACAGCAGAGTCCAGCTAATGCCATAAACAATCCCACAAAGACCCTTGGCTAGAAATTAACAATTAATGTATCCACCCAACTCCGTGCTCTGGTAAACTTCATCACTCACTATCACTCTACCTACCCAGCCTTGGCTTTGCCCCCTAGCATTGCTCTGTAATGAAAGCAAATTGTTGGATGCATGCTCTTTGTTTTAGATATTGTTGATTAAATTATATCAGAGTTCCACCAATTCTCACAGTGGGATGTATATTGGTGGAATCCAGATATTTTTATAAATGGATTTGGAAAGATTGACCTGTTTGGGGGTATAAAATGTATTAATTACATGGTGATGAAGGCTTATGTAAGTATGTGCAGTCCTTGCACATTTGTATTTGAACTATATTAACTGTGCTGAGTAACAGCTAAAATATTCTTCTCTCTCTCACACACACACAATAATTTTTCACTTGTGGGTAATTCCCTAGCCTTTTAAATCTATGTCACTGAGCAGAGTTTACTTTTTGGATCCAGCCTTTAGCAGGACCTTGTAGCAAGCCAGCAGTGTTTGCCCGAAACAATCCAACTTCTCACCTGCTGCTCCAGCTGTGGAATGCTAAGAGGGCTCTAATCATAGAAGTGTAGGACTGGAGGGACCTTGAGAGGTTATCTATGTGACAGTGTACCCCATAAAGCTTTATGGGGGGGTGGTGGTGCTTATAAATGTATGTATGACATACCTGGAATACGTTTTGTGCTGCCTGTGCCATGTAATATATCTCCGTAAAGGTTATGGTCTACTATATCTATTCATCCTATTTGTACATGTATATCATTTTCTACTTGAGGTTAAGAATATGGGCTGTATGCTGGCTTGGTTTCTAAGTAAGCTTTGTGAGGCATTTAGTCAGCTTCTTTAGGAAGGAATTCGCCAGGTTAAGTACCTGATCAGGAAACACTTGGGGACAATGCATCTTGGAATGCTCCAATCCACATAATAAGTCTTCCTGGAGACATGCAAGATACCATGTGAACAATGGCTTCGGCCTGTAAAGGCTGAGTCATGCAGGGACACGTGACTTGCCCAGGTGACTCCAGAACTCCATCTTGGAGCTGGACTTTGCATAGGAGGGGGGTCTCCACCCACAAGAGAGAGTCTATTTAAACCTGTGGGAGACCCCTCCATTTTGTCTTCAGCTGGCTAAAGAAGGAGCCTCTCCACCCCCCCAGGATACTTGAAGGAAACTGAAACAGAGGACAGTAACTACAGGGGTTGTGAGTGATTGCTGGACCCAGGCTAAAAGGAGATCAGCCTGTAAAAGGGAGCATTCTGGAACTGGTGAGGAACTTATCTGTATCTAGTTTGATTAGACATAGATTTGCGCATTTTATTTTGTTTTGCTTGGTGACTTACTTTGTTCTGTCTGTTACTACTTGGAACCACTTAAATCCTATTTTCTGTATTTAATAAAATCACTTTTTATTTAGTAACTTACTCAGAGTATGTATTAATACCTGGGGGAGCAAACAACTGTGCATATCTCTCTATCAGTGTTATAGAGGGTGAACAATTTTTGAGTTTGCCCTGCATAAGCTTTATGCAGAGTAAAACGGATTTATTTAGGTTTAGACCCCATTGGGAGTTGGGCATCTGAGTGCTAAAGACAAGCACACTTCTGGGAGCTGTTTTCAGGTAAACTTGCAGCTTTGGGGCAAGTGATTCAGACCCTGGGTCCAGACGGGAGTGTCTGGCTCAGCAAGACAGGGTGCTGGAGTCCTGAGCTGGCAGGGAAAACAGGAGCAGACGTAGTCTTGGCACATCAGGTGGCAGCTCCCAAGGGGGTTTCTGTGATCCAACCCGTCACAATCTACTCCAGTCCCCTGAACTCAAGGCAGGACTATGTTGTAAGTAGACCATTCCTGACAGGTGTTTATCTAACCTGTTCTTAAAAACCTCTGATGATGGAGATTCCACAACCTCCCTAGGCAATTTGTTCCAGTGCTTAACCACCCTGACAGTTAGGAAGTTTTTCCTAATGTGCAACCTAAACCTCCTTCATGGCAGCTTCATGTCCTATCCTCAGAGGTTAAGGAGAACAATTTTTCTCCCTCCTCCTTGTAACAACCTTTTATGTACTTGAAAACTTTATCATGTCCTCCTTTGGTCTTCTCTTCTCCAAACTAAACAAATCCAATTTTTTCAATCTTCCCTCATAGGTCATGTTTTCTAGACCTTTAATCATTTTTGTTGCTCTTCTCTGGACTTTCTCCAATTTGTCCACACCTTTCCTGAAATGTGGCGCCCAAAACTGGACACAATACTCCAGTGGAGGCCGTATCAGCGCGGAGTAGAGCGAAATAATTACTTCTTGTGTCTTGCTTACAACACTCCTGTTAATATATCCCAGAATGATGTCCGCTTCCCCCCCCCCACAGTGTTACATTGTTCACCCATATTTAGCTTGCGACCCACTATAACTCCCAGATCCCTTTCCATAGTACTCATTCCTAGGGATTCATTTCCCATTTTGTATGTGTGCAACTGATTGTTCCTTCCTAAGTGGAGTACTCATTTGTCCTTATTGAATTTCATCCTATTTACTTCACATCATTTTTCCAGATCATTTTGAATTTTAATCCTATCCTCCAAAGCACTTGCAAACCCTCCCAGCTTGGTATCATCCGCAAACTTTAAAAGTTTAATGATTTACTAGAGCTGATGGTTCATTACCCCACCCTGGAATAAGGGAGCTTGGACTTGTTCTCTAGAAATTGAAGATCTAGGGTGAGGGCTGAGCAGTCTGGAGGGAGGAACTCTAGAAGCACCGAAGTCTAGGAAGGTTTGAATTGAATTTTGTTACCTTATCTTTACTGTCAGTATTAGTAAAATCAAATACCAAGAAGGAGGTGAGTTTTGACTCTCCGTAGAGTGTGGACTGTGTTTGAGAGCAATGTTAAGTCCCAAACCACTGACTAGCTTGCTAAAATAGTAGCAAAGGCTAAATCTACAATCACCATTAATTAAGTCATATGCTTCGGCTTTAGCCTCAGTTCTTCCCCAGGGTCTCTGAAACCAGAGTAGAGGGCATGCTAGCCTCTATCAAATGCTGTAAAACCAACATTCAGTTCCTTTTGGCATGCTAATGTGTTCCTAAATTAATCATCAACTGGCAATTTCTCCTGCATCTTAACAGATTTGAGCAGTAAATTTTTTATATCTGATGTCTTATGCTGGGAAGCTAGAGTATCAGAACAAGCTCTTCTGAAAACTAGAGAGCTTTGGATAAGGAAAAATTCTAAAGGCCCGGGAGGACTAAAATCCAAATTAACCGTATCCCTAATTTGCTCTGTTTTGTCACAGATAAGCAAGACCCTGGAGGAGGACTCTCTTGCCTGGAAAAGTATACTGAGAAATCTCAAACAGGAGGGTTGGTATACACATGCTCTTTGCACCATCTGTAGGTCTCTGCAAGCCAGAATTAGACCTAATACAACCTGATCTGGAATTAGATTACATGTGATCAATGCAGGTTCAGACACTGCTAATTTTGTGGGCCCCTGAGTTAGAAGGACATGGATGCTAGCTACCATTGTTAACTGTGGCATAGATACACTACTTTCTGCACCAGGCTAGTCAAGTTCTAAACAAATCTCAAATCCTCGTGGAGACCTTTTCAATGGTAGACATGGAATACTTAGCAGACTCTCATCAGGAATTAGAAGGTGTTAACTGCCACAGTGAGAAACAATGTTATTACTCAATCTTCAAAACACAGATCACCCGAGATCTGAGATGGAATTCCTACCCCCACAGAAAGTACACGCACCCCAACAGACAGGTGTTCTCATGTGTGTGTTGCCACTGCCTCTCACACATAACCTTCTTGTTTGAACCCTGTGCCAAGAAACTTTTACAGTCAGAAACTGAAACATGAGAGGGTCTTTGCAGATCCCCCAGGATAATTCCTCTGAAATGTTGCCAACTCTCACAATTTTATCATGAGGCTCACAATATTTGGTGTTCTCAAAGTCCCAGCCCTTGGGGTCAGATAACTGAATAAGAATCTCAGTTTTCTTTAAAAAAAAAAAAAAAAAAAAAATGGGGGTGGGTGGGTGGGAGGGGAGAATGACATTCATGGTTACAGAGAAAAGTTTGAAACATGACTGGAGCGTACCCTAAAGGCTCAAAACCCAGAGGACAAATAAAAATTCCAAATTTACTGGTGGTTTTTTGTTTTAAATCTGATGATTTCAGAACACTTGGAATTGGCAATACTGCATCAGTGTGACTTTTCTTTTGGACTTTTAGAATAAAATACTTAGGACTTGCACTCATTTTACATTCACATGTTCCGGAGATGGTTTGTACAGTACATTATTTACATCTTTATATATCTATATAGTTTCACTATTTTATGTTGTATAATTCAGTTACTGTGTTCCTGAGATGTGTTTTTCTCTCTTTGATTTCTTGTTCAGGGGCTGAGTACTAGCGTGTATTGGGACTGGTCTACATTACCGATTAAATCAACCTAACTTACGTCGCTCAAGGGTGTGAAAAAGACACCCCCATGAGCGACACAAGTTACAGTGACCTAAGCACTGTCCACACCGGCGCTATGTCAGTGGATATAGCCGATATAGTTTCCACCTCTTGCAGAGCTGGAGTAATTATGCCGACAAGAGAACGCTCTACCATCAGCATAGCATGTCTTCACCAGATGTGCTACAGCGGCATAGCTGCATCGATGCAGCTGTGCAGATGTAGCGCTCTAGTGTAGACTTGCCCTTAGTCTCTCATCTGTAAACATTCCTAAGAATGTTATCTTCTGGATCCTAAGTAGAGCAAGACTTATTTATTGTATTCCTGCATGGGATATGAATTGTTTCTTGTATTCCTGGCACCCTAGTATTTTTGGAGCACCAGGTTCAAACTCAGTGGAGTGGGAAAAGTGAAGCCTACTGAAAAGGCACACTTGCCCTTCAGGCACAAAAATTTAGCAAAGCCCCCTTACACAGATTTAAAGTGGCAGGTGATTTTTCACTCACATGTGAAATGTAAATTCCTAATTTCTTTCCAGCATTATTATCTGGTATTTAATACCAAGGTTTGATCTACCTGTAGTTACAGCTATACCTACCCACTTTCAAAACCATTTAGAAATACCTAAATAGCTGATATGAAAATACCTAAATAGCTGATATGAAAATGCTTTTTGGTAATTAAAATAAAAGCTGGTTTAGATCTCAGATCATCAACAGAATATGAATAGATCTCAGTGCATTAATTGTAAATCATCTGGTTCTTTATTTCCCTGCCAAGGCCTGCCTGTAGCATTCTGTGTTTCCCCAGTTACAACTGATGAGCTCACTAACACCTAATACAGGAAAAGGAAGGCAGCTCTCTGCTCTGCTTGAGGTGTTGGTGAGGTCAGCCTGGAGCAGGGAAAAGCAGCCTCTTAACTCTTGGCAGGTCACCATTAGCACAGCTAAGCGCAACAAAGGGACCATTTGGAGTTGAATTTCCATTTTTTGAGGCTCCCATTAATGAAAGCAAGTGAACCCAGAACACACTCCAAGAAGATGGGAGATCTGTCAGCACAGCCCAGACATTCAGAGTTAAGCCTGCCACATCTTGGGCTGTCTGAGCAGCAGAGCAGACCGGTAACCAGGCTGAGTGACGGGAGCAGTTATAGCTTCACTCTACTGTTGCCAGTGCAATTCAAACCATGTCAGGTGGATGTTGTATCTGATGATAAGCTTTGTACCCTATCCAAGGTTCACAAGGAATGACATCAGCCTCACACCACTTCTGCCAGGGAAGCAGTATTCCATCTTACAGATAGAGAAACAGGCACAGAGAGGTTAAGTGACTTGCCCATGTTCACACAGCAAATCAGTAGCATAGCTGGGCTTAGCGCCCATGTCACCTGATTGCAGGTCTGTGGTGATTTTAGCCTTAAGACAATCCTTCTTCCCCACCCCATCCAACCCCTAAGCTCCTGGGCACGCCATTAACACAGGACCCAATACTGCAACTCTTCCTCATACAGTTAGTCCTTAATCATGCAAATTGCTGCACTGAAATCAATACGACCAGTCATGCAAAAACTACACCTTAGTAAGGGCTGAAGGATTGGGCCCACAGCAGTGAGCTGAACATACTGTATATATACTGTGAACTTGTAAGTACTCAAATTAACAACTAATAAAGAATACACCAATTAGACTGTGAGGTCTCTGAGGTAGGGACCATCTCTACCCATCTGTTTGCTCAGCACAACAGGGCCTCATTCTGACTTAGCCTTCTGAGCAAATCTGTAATGTAAATATGAAAGGATGAGGCGGAGTGAAAAACAGCAGCAGGGTGTCCTGGAAATTAAGAGCTGGGTTTTACTAAACTTCATTAATAACCTGACAGGAAGCAAACAGCGAGGAAAGAGAATCACCTTTACCTACAGAAAAGATTAGACAAGTAAAATCAAACTTGTCGATCTTGAAAAAAAGTGGCCTCCATCACCAGGCAATGTGCATATTGGGCAATTATTTAATTTTCAAACCATCATCCACTGATGTGGTTACATGGGATCTGTGTAATTACTCCATTTCCTGGAAATGTGAAAGAAGTATCAAATGGGAGCTGCGGGGATGGGGGGCAGATAATCAAAGGAGAATGTTGGCGAAGAAGTCTAGCATGTCTTGCTCTCATGGAGGGATCTCTGCTGCCAGGTTTGCACTGTTTATCTTACTGTATTGTAGGTTTTTAAAATATTTTCTCCTATGATACAGATACAAGTGTGCAGAAAACTAGATGCTCCACCCCGCTTACCCTGAAGCCAATAGGGATTTGTCTGCACTAGGAAAGGGACCCATTGCAACAGCCAGCTTCTGTATCAGGTGCTGCTAAAACTGTTGAAAATAGATGAGAGTAGACAGAACCACATCACATGCAGCAGTGCTGAATGTGGGTTGGTCCTGTCTACATACTAGGGATGTAAAATGTTAACCTGCCTTAACCGTTAACCCCCGGGCCGGCCCGCCAATCCCAGTGACCCCACATTAGCCAGCCCGCCAACCCCAGTGGCCCAGCGCACCAGCCAGAGCGGTCCCAGCCCCAGCCACTGGCCCTTTAATCACTGAACCGTTTAAATGAAATATTTTGTAAGCAATTAAACGGTTAACTTTTTAAACAATATTTACATCCCTTCTACATACACTCAGAATTAAACTGTTTTCACTGATTCAGCTACACTCATTATTGACAAGAGGCAACAACTAAATGTAGACATCCTCATCAGTGATTTCAGTGGGAGCCACACTCAGGTCTTCATATTAAATTCAAGCCAATACATATGGGGAAAAATACCAAACCCACAAATAGTGACTCGTGGATAGCATTAATTCTGAAAGAAATAGCAAATTAGAGACTATATACATTTACAATGCAGTATGGTAACAGCAAAAAGCCAGTGTGACTTTGGGCTGGACATGTCAAGGCAACATAGCACTGAAAGGAGAGGAAAGGAAATTATACAGCTCTGGCAAGACTGCTCCTGGAATAACGTGTTCAATTCTGGTGCCTCAACAAAACAGAAAGATGACAGCAAACTGGAAGGAATTGTGAGACAGCAACAGAGCTGACGAAGTGTCTGGAGGGCTTGATCTATGAGGAGAGATTAAAGGCTAATTACATACAGCTTGTGTTAACAAAAACTAGGGAAGCGCCATGACAACTGTCTACATGTACCTACAGGGAATAACCACCAAGAAAGAAGAGGAATTTTCCAGGGCGTTTCCATGGGGTGGAATTAGGAGTGATGGGATTCAATTAAAAAAAGAAAAAATATAGGCTGGAGATCATATCTCCTATCAGTGCACCTGATTAGCCTGGGGAAAGTTTCCCGACAGCAGCTGGGAAAGGAAAAAGGCCCTCATTTGAACTGCACAGGGCATTGGCTAACATAGTGTATGGAACAATCATGCTCTGGCCCCAGGGGATGGAGGTGATGATCTAATTCATCTACTCCCTTCTTCACTTCCTAGGATTCTGTCACTCTAGGCAGGCTGCATGGTCATGACATTTAAGTGGCCTTTCTGATACCTCAGTCCCAAGGCGCCCTCTGCTGTTCAAGTTCTAACACTCCTCTCCCAATTCTAAAAGCCAAACAGATGACAGGGAAAAGAAAAATCCCATCCAGTTCAGCATGGCGCCTTTATCTCTAGTCCCCCAACCACCACTCTTCCTGCTTCTGCTTGGCATAAACTCACAGGGCTTGGGGGGGGGGGGGGAGAGAAAGAGGGAGGAGCAGAGCTCTCCCTCATGTGAAATGATGTCACACTGATCAGCTGCTTCTCCACAGCCCAAAGGAAACTCACTGCTACGGTACATTCTGCTTTAACCAGAGCATTCTTCTCCCGGAAAGCTACTTTATCAGCTTCTTTCTCAAAGAATCCACTTAACCTATGGCTAGGGACTGGCAGTGACTGCTGCTTAACTGGGATAGCATTCACATACATTCTGCTTAATAGGGACCAGTCAAGGAAATAAATGGTGTTTAATCAGATGTCACACTGGTGTGAAGTTTAAGCTCCTAACTCTTAATACAGCTGGTGCCAAACGAAGCTGAAATGCAGTGAGGATAGTTTTAATCCAGGACAGCAGTGCTTCTCCTACAGCGGTCTGCAGAGTGCCATAAGTGTGCAGGTGAGCCACGTCTGTCACAACAGCCTTGTTGGCACCAGGAAAGCCAAGAACACCTTTCAGCATTGGTTCTCCTGAACCAGTGTTGACTGGATTAAACAGAGACAATAAAAATAATGTAGATTTGACAAAACTACTTCCAAAGCCATACCAGAGACTGGCTTCCACCAGCATTTCATCATGCTCCCAGCAGCATCAAACACGGTTTTGTCTAGTCTGTACCAGCACTCGGACCACTTTCCACACTGGTCCAGGGGAAACTCTTGCTGAAATGTGTTCTCTTCCCAATGCACACAAGAGCAGCGGTTCTCCTCATCTTAACTGAAATCCTTTCTTCAGTATTTTCCTTACTTTCCCATGGATCAATGTACAGATACGAGTCAGGGTAGTCTGAAGATCAGTATGCAGACAGTTAAAAAGTCAGCTCAGATAGGCTGGTTTTCCTTACTCACCTGCTCCTTGAATTGTTCTTGTGATAGACAATCAGTCAAGTCCACGCAACCCAGGAGGCATCCAGAAGGATAATCTCTGGGAAATTCCACATCTGTGTCAAGAGAAAGAAAAGGATTGAACACACACACACACACACACACACACACTCTGTGATCGTCCCATTTCTCAGTAAGCTCTTAACTGAAAACACACGCTCATCAGCACATCTCTTCCGCTCAAACTTCTTGAGGCACAAGAAAATTTGAATCATAGAATATCAGGGTTGAAAGGGACCTCAGGAGGTCATTGAGTCCAACCGCTGCTCAAAGCAGGACCAATCCCCAACTAAATCAGTGTTTATTTAGTGTTTATTTTCTGTAATTCCTTTCATATTTTGGGACATATGGTGCATTGCTTAGGAAACATGGTCTTGGAGAACTGGCTTAAGCCAGACAGATGATGGTAAAGACAAAGACCGTGCATGGCTCTGCCAACACATCTCCATCCTGCCCTGCTACAACTCTGCTGTAATGTACTGGGGCTCCCAAAACACTCAGTCCATGCACCTCAATCCTGATATCCACCACTCCCATTATTCCAATCCTGAGCCAGCCCTTTAGCAGAAACTGCCAATGAGCACAATACAGCATTTTAGATCATGCGGTGCTTTGGAGATGGAGGCAACTGTCAACTGCCAGCTGAGCCAAAGTGACCTTAATAAAAATAGACTCTAGCTCTTGTAAAGCACCTTCCATTTGTAGATCTCAAAGCACTTTACAAAGGAGGTCAGTATCATTAGCCCCATTTTACAGATGGGAAAACTGAGGCACAAAGCAGGTAAGTAGCTTACCCAAGGTTACCCAGCAGGCCAGAGCCAAGAATAGAACCCAGGTCTCCTGAATCCCAGTCCAGTGCTCCAGCCACTGGGCCATGCTGCTTTAAAAGCAAACGCACAAAAAGCCAAGATGGCCTGAGATTTGGGGCTCTCACTCCTGGCGAGGGATGTTAGCATCATGCTTTTGTGCATCTCTCCCCTGTTGTGTCTTTTCAGGCAGTAGTATGGCCGATGCACAGTGAATGCACAGTTCCTTGCTCTGATGAGGCAGCTGGGCTGACTAATATCCAGAGGTGCTGCACCAAGAGGCGACATCTCCCTGGCTATGCAGCCTGGACCAGGTTGATGCCTCAGGCTCACCTAGCCTCACAAGAGCAAGAGATCTGCATGCTAACCTGCAGCGTTTTATTCCTGGCCTCCAGGAGGCCAGAACATATGACAGCATTTGAACTTCTGCGCACCAGCTCCTTCGTCCATTCACAAGCAATGACCTATTGCCTGAACCAAGAACTAAGAGGCATTGCTGCCAGGAGGTATTGTCAAAGTAAGATGCAATTCACTAATGCTCACAGCTTCTGACTAGCCAAGAGGGCAGGGTTGATCTGCTTCGTGACACCCTTCTGGCTGAAAAAATGCAGAAAGGAAGAGGGGAACTGAAAGGAGAAAGGAATGTTAATGAGAGAAGCAGCGATAACTGCCCAAGAGCGCCTGCTTCCTGCCTCTGCTCATTACACGGCTCAAGATACCAAAATCAGAGACTCAATAGTGAGGTTCACCTTCATGGAGCAGCATTCTGTATGTGGCCTCTAGCTCAGAGATTTCTTGAGGGGATGGTCTTTTAGCAGTAGCTGCTATCCACAGCCGCCCTCTGTGGGATGTGTACCAGGTCCTGCCCTTCACCCTAGAGTGAACAGAAGAGAATGCAGAACTGACATACCAGCTGAGATCCCACATGGTCCAGTCGTCAATGGAACATTTCACCCTGTGACTCCTGTTACCAAGCTTTGCCCTGGAAAAGGGCGTTTTCCTCTTCAGTGAGGAGGGCTGTTAGTGAGAAGACTTCTGGAGTCAGTGAATCTCATCAAGCGACTTATTTAGGTGGTTTAGTCACTCTACTCTGACTTTGCAGTACCCAGAAATCAAGTCTCTGTATTCCTAGGAGCTAGGCAGTGGTCAGTATGCAATCTAATGGGCAACGTGGCCCACACACTTAGACAAAGCAGTCAGCGACTTCCCTTTTCTTTAGGTGCAGCTCCCAGAGACTATGGGGACAGCATGAAAGGCTCCAACTTTATCAGAGTGGCTGGCTTGCAGCATTCCCAGGCTGCTTAGATCCAGGAGCACAGTAAGGTGGGATCTGAAGTCTCTATAGCCTGAGGAACTGATAAGTCTGCTTTTCAGAATTAAAAGTCATCTCCTCAGAAACTTCAGAAAAAAAAAATCTACGGACATTCAGGGATTTCCCAAGACACCCCAATTACACTGGAACAGGGAAACAGCAGCTGATTTGTCTGGAAACTGCCTTGTAAAGTGGAAGCTTGTCTAGTAACACCTCCTCCCTCAGGAACCCAGTTCCTAGGCATGGAGCACCATGATGCTGCAGGTTATCTACCAAGGAATTTGTACAAAAATAGCAAAATATTGGAGTATTTTCAGGCCTTCGTTAATTATCATCATAAAGAAGCTGGCTCTTTCCAGCCTGCTCAGCTCTGAACCCAACAGCATGCTTGGATGAAGAAGTGCAGCTCCCTGTTCGTACATTTCCTGCACAAACATTTCCCCCAGGGAAGTGGGCTGTGTGTGCGATTAGAGAGCTAGATGGAAAGTGCCAGTGGGACTGTACTGGGCAATAGCTTAGGGCCACCGAGTCCTCAGCATGTATCAGAACATCAGTATGGTATGAGTTTTGGGAACTGTTCTCATTGCAGGCACTATGTTGGGGGGGGGGGGGGGGCAATTACAAAGCTGTTGGCATAACTGCATATTGTTCAGAACATATCACAGTTCCATGCCTTTTCTTTTACCTTTTGATTCCTTTTACCAGCAAGGAAGCCCAAGGTTGGTGCATGCTGAGACACCAGCCATCATCCGAGATCTCCTGTAATTCTCGATCCTGAATCCGTAACCTGTTCCTTTCGGAGGCAGACTCATGCCCAGTTTCTGCAGAATGGGCAGTTTTTCTGTGCAGGAGCAATCCAGTCTGGTCTACCCACTTCAGCATGTTCAAAACAAACACATAACAGAAGGTTTAACTCTTAGTCCAAATCACTTTAAGTTTTTCCTTTACTTAAGAACAACAGTGCAGAAGGCACCATGGCCTAGCCCCCCTGCTGGATTAGATCTGTCCATTCTTTGGCCCACTGGATCAGAACCCTGCTCTTATCATTCTCTGGATACTGCTGTGTAAGCCAGACTTGAACCCAAAGGGGAGGGAGTGGGGAGAGAATCTAACCTGGGATGGTGCAAGAGACACTCAGGGCAAAATGTGGGCCAGGTGGCCACCTTTGTCATGCCCCCCATAGAGACCACAAGCCAAGCATACAAAGGAGTGGTCCTCCCCCTCACTGTGGATTGTCATATGGGATATTGGCATTCAGAGCCAGCCTTCTGGTGCAGCCACAGACCCCTTCTGGGTGCACAAGCAGTACTCATGGCCACTTATCACATGCCTTTTCCTCTTGAGAGGGCAGGAGAAAAACCAACCAACTATAGCCCAAGAGCTCCCACAACTCTCAAAAAATACCTGGATGTAGAAAAAAGGTTAAGTGGAGGCAGGAGAGGCACAAAGCCTGGTATGAAGACAGGGATGGGTTTAACTTGTATTATCTGGCATGGCCTGTCACAGACTAAGAACAAGTGTATATTAATGCTTGGAAGTATCTGAGCACAAATGGTGCACAGGAACCAAGGACAGACTAGAAGGGACACTTGCAAGTGGAGACAGTGACCGAGGGGGCACAACTGAAATCTGCCTGGTGGATTCTTATAAATGAAATGTTAAAAGGGAAACTCCTTTAGACTGAATGTCCGGAAACCTTCCCAAGAGCAAGATGCATCAGGCTGAGGAAGGGGCAGGAAACCCACAATACGCCACTGGCAAAAATCCTGCCCAGGCCGGGAGTTTGGGATGACTAAACCACCTAGCTGGCCATGTCCATCTCTAGCTCAGATGATCCTAATCCCACAGAGGAGGCTGGGGGACAGGGAAGAGATGCCGTAACTTCCCATGCACTGATAATACTTGGGCCCATGTCTCTTGGCAGTCACTGCTCGGGAAGGAATCAGAAATTGGCACTGACCAAGGGGGCAGGCTGAAGAAGGTGGGGATTCACCAGAAGCCCAGAGCTCTCTTCAAACTTCCCCTCGGGGCTCCTCGATGGCTTGCTTAATGTGCCACAGTTAATGGCATCGATCGTTTCATCCAACCTGCAAGGAGAGACAAACCATGTTAATACCTCCCGGCATCCCCGACCCAGAAGCCCTTCCTGCCATCTCTCCCAGCCAGGCTGCTCTACTGCTGCCTCCCTCACTCTGATACTCAGGCTCCCGCAGACACTCAAGGCATGTCTGCTGTAGATATACAGCTGCTCTGCCCTGCGTTCTCCCAGGGAGCTACCGGCCTGGAACGCTGACCAACGTGCCAGCTTAGGACAGTTCTGCCTATAAGTCAGACAAAGTGCAATTCAGCAGGAACAGTCAGTACTGAGAGCATGGCCCTGCACAGCACAGGGTAGCCCTGTAAAATTGGCATCCAGATCACCCCTGGTCAGTAATGATCCCAGGACACTGGTCACAGAGCAAGACTCTATCTAAAGTGGTTATCTGGCACCCCATAGTATCTGAGCCTCACAGTCTTCAACAGCCCTGTGAGATGGGGATGATGGCACATCCCAATTTTACAGGTGGGACACTGAGGCACGGACACTCTAAGTGACTTGCCCAAGGTCACATAAGAAGTCTGTGGCGGAGCAAAGACTTAAACAATCCCAGGCTTGTGTCCAAGCCACTAGACGTGCCTTCTGAGAGCCACAGTGGCCTGGCCAAACCCTAATGTGGGCAACTCCATTTGGGATGTGGTATTCTTCAGTCTACCTCCTAAAAGCTGGAGGGCAGTACTGTACACATAGACTGGCTGCCATGTTCCACCCCAGAGGATGCTGAATTTCATTTGTGGGGGAAGTGATCCTGTTACAGGGAGTCTGGAAGATGCCCAGGGATGCAAAGCTCTACAGAACATCAAGTTATTATATCATTGCTTCCTTTTTGCCTCTTCTTTATCACTAGGCATATTTGCACACAAACAGATTTTTGCTCCTTAGGAGCATCATCTATCTGCTCCTGAAGCACAAACCCCTAAACTCTCTGTTTGTGCTGTCATGACTACGGGAGATGTCTGCAATACCACAGACAGAGGGATGAGATTGCAAACGGGGAAATAAGCAGCAGGAGCAAACCGGTTGCTAAGAGCTCAGGATCCTGTTTGTCCCAAACAATGAGATACAGGGAGAAGCACAGAACATTCTAACCGAGTGGCAGGGCTGCCTCTCAAGAGAATGGGCTCCGCAGTTTGTCGTCTGTTGCTGTTGACGGTAGCTCAGCTGCCTCGCTAACAATCAAAGATAGTGTTTCTCCTCTCTCTGCTCTCTGGAGCGTACTCTGCTCCCTGCCAGCTCGGTGCCTGGTGCCACCTACTCACTTGCTGTGATATTCAGCCATGCTGTCCTGCTCCTCCAGGATCTGCCTGCCAGCAAAGTCGATGGTGATTTTTCTGGCAAGTCGAGAAGCATGGCGCAGCTCTCGCAGCTCCTCCTCTCTCTTCTGCAGCGCCTCGCGCTCTTGTTTGGACAGCCACTGGTTGGAGTCTGTAGCAAAGTAATCCGACTCGTCATCGATGACTTGGGTACGGCGCACACTGGTGAGCCAGAGAGAGAAAGCGGAGTGGTACCAGGTACGACAGCAAACGGCCCCAGACATACTTGGGAACATCGCTTCAGTCACACAGCCACCCCTCTCTGTGCTCCCACGACTCCCTTGTGGTCTCTGGAGAACATGGCTTGTCAGTAATACTAAGCCAGAGGCATGAAATTTTGCCCTTCTGGGGGTCATGCTGGCAACCTGTCAGGAACTCAAGGAAATAAAATGGAAAGAGATCACAACTACTCCCATCTTAAATACGGAGGAGAACCTGGGAGACTCACACAACAGCAAGTTCTGGACGCAGCTCTCATGGATTGAGACAGGGCATCACATGCTAGAACCTGTATCCTCTGCAGGCTCTATAACGAACAGGTCAGGCACGGGGCTGCATTCAGCCCATGGTGTGCACACTATTGTAAAAAGAAGAACAGGAGTACTTGTGGCACCTTAGAGACTAACAAATTTATTAGAGCATAAGCTTTCGTGGACTACAGCCCACTTCTTCGGATGCATAGTGGGCTCTGTATCTTTTTGCGGATACAGACTAACACGGCTGCTACTCTGAAACCTGACACTATTGTAGTGGCATGGACGTAGTAGAGTGTGATTTGTTCCCTACAGAGGCTGCCTCAGTATCCTTTACAGATCCCCAAGATCTGCCCCCACTCATGCCCTTCCTAGGTTAAGGCCCCCTTTCCCTTGTAAGCCCCATTCTTCTGGTTGAGGGGGACTGAACAATCCTAGCAGGGGATGAGAGACCAGACAGGGAATTAAGCCCAAGGCTCCTGCAGAGCCCTGCCAACAGATCACCGGGCTGGCCCCTGGCCTCAACACAGTGCTTGGAAAATTAACTCGTTATGAAACTTCTTCCACCAGGCGATTGTGAACACGTCTTGAAGGGCAATGATAGTGAGGAGTTTATCTACTGCACAACACAGCTTGTCAACCCAAAACTACCTGCGAATTTCACACAGGCCACTGGGCTATGGGAGATTCTGGGGCTGGGCTCTCCCAATCTCTCCCACTGAAGCTGTTCCACTTTTTCAATAAAAGAAGCTGGGAGGTGGGGGGGGAGGCTGAAGCCAGCGTCTGTCCCCCCCCCCCCCCCCCCCCCCAAAAAAAAAAGCCAGAGCAGCGTGGGGATGAAGCCAGCCCCCCTCCCCCCCCGCCATCTCTTGCCCACGCCAAATAGAAGTCAAACTACGCCTATGCCCAAGGGTCCGTCTCCGCCCCCCCTTGGCCCAGAGCCCTGAATCCCCCCTCCCACCCGCATTGGGCCCTGGAGTTTTTATAGCATGTTGATGTGGGGCTCAGAAAGAAAAAGATTGAGAACCCCTGGTTTAGAGTCCCTAGCATGAAGTTCCCACAGCTGCTGCAAGGCGAGTGCTGTCAGAACAGACTCAAACATCAGCTGTAGCTGAAAGGGCATTTAAGGTGTGTGGTTATGGAGCAAGATGGCCATCTCAGCAGGGGAATTTTCACACCATTGTCTTGTGCAAAGGTCCCCCCCCTTTTCCTTTAAAGGTGAACTGGGGGGGGGGGGAAGAGAGAGAATGGGCTTGAATCTTTCCACACCTCCCCCAACCCAACAACAGCAGCAAAAGGTTGTTCTGCTAGTTTTTATATTAGAAAATTCAAGTCTTCTCTGCCCTGGAACACCCTGTGGTGACCGGGAGAACTAATGAAATGAGATCACAAGATAGTGAAAGCAGCAGCAATTGAGAGGGGAAAGGAATTTTACTCTGGCTGTTTAAAACTCTATTGAACTCCAATGGCTACAGATCATGAGGAAGAATGTGTGTCTGTTAAAGATTCAACAACACTGATCTACAGCTAACTTGTAAGAGCTAACAATACACATCCTCAGAGACCCCCAAGAAAGCAGCACAAGAGAAGACCAGACTTGAAATTCCTGATCATTGCAAGGTAGTAGAAAAAACTACTTAAAAACAACCACCACGCACCATTTCTGGCCTTCTTAACACAACAGCAGAAAAAAGAGGAAAATACCAATTATTTTTTTAATGTCTTTTGCTGGTCACCTTTAAAGGACATTCTCCACCTAGAGAGACAATCTGTTCAGAGGGGAAAAAACATCAGAGGGAAAGAGGAAGATGGACAAGCAGAAAAAGCAGCACTACAAAAAAGATTGTAGCTCAAAACAAGAACCATCAGTGCGCCAAAGAAAAATTCCTGTGAGAGCCAGGGAATCTGGGCACATTTCATGTGACTGAGCCAGCCAGCTGATGTACCGCTTCCCTACCAATCTCAAGTCCAACAGCCAAACAGGAACCATGTTTTCCAGCAGAAATACTGTTCTCAGTAGTATACAATACTGGCGTGACCCCTGCCGGCTGGTCAGTGGCCAATGTACAGATGCTATCAGTGCAATTCCTAGTGGACAAAACTACCACAATGGGTGCACTTGCTGGAAGTCTCACCTGAGAGGTTAGTACTGGATGAGTCACAGAGACTAGACTCCCCTTCCCCACTACAGGGCCTCCATCTGGGGCATGAGGCACCAGCTTGCGATACTACTGCCTGGACCATTCCCATCTTGTGATATTTTCTCCATAATTCTGATCCCACCTATAAATTCAGGTTTAGTAGATTTGCAGCCAAGGCAGTTTTGGAAGGGATGGAATGCTGATACTATTTAGATCAAAAGTGACTCTGGCCTGCAGGACGGTTTGTGCTATTTCAGCAAGCACCGTACCTCGTTTTGTCAAATTCCAGCAACTTGTCTTTGTGTTTCACGGCCAACTCCAGACCTGTCTTCAGCCGAGCTTCCTGACGAGGCAGCAGGTCCTTGCTGAGGATCTCCATCTGCCCAGAACTCTCAGTACCTGGGATACACAGACACAAATCATGATCCGGTTCTTGGGGATGGGCTATCAGTTTAAACACCAATGGGCACAGAGATACTCCCAAGAACATGTGACATTATAGGAAATGGAAGAAGTCACTTGTCCAAAAGTCTGGCACTTTTGAAATTGTCCTAACCCCCACCTCCCTGCTTCCCCCCCACTCCATGTCCTCCTCTCATTCTCCTTTCTCCAGCAACAAATTAAGTGCTCAGAAACCATGGTGGTGGGCATGGGATAAAAATCTAGACAGAAACCATTTACCCTCGCTGCTCCAGTCACCTTCCCCAGTAACTTAGTTGGTTAGTTTCTGTGGGAAGTAATTCTGCCTGTGTTCCCCCACTTACCCTTATTTACCTCCATTTTAGATTATGTCTCCTAATTCAAGCCCTTCTCTGGAAGCCCTGATTGTTCTCCTATCCTGTTCCTACTGAAAAGGGATTTCCAAAACCCTGACTGTTGGAATTCTTTGCCACAATATGCTGCTTGATATTTTATTTTCTGATCCTCCGATTTCTCTTTTCTCCTACTCCCCACACCTTTCAACATGCAACCCCCCATCCTCCTCTTCCGCCCCCATCTAGCTGGCACTGTTTGATTGCCTTCCCCCTACCCCCCAGTGTCTTACACTGACTGTCCTCTGTCCCCATGCTCAGCCACACACATGTCTGTCCCTCATTAACTATTTTGATTGGACTGCCCCACCTGAATCTTCCACTTCCCAGTGGGACTGAAATCCAAAAGGCCTGTCAGCGTGACATGCGTTTCCAAAGTGGGTGATGTGAGAGGTGTGTGACATCTATGGGTCAAGCCAGCCTTATGGGCTGAACAAACTCAACCTTAACAGGAAAAAAAGCAGGGAGGAGATGGCAGCAGCAGCCAGCCGGGGGAAGCAAGCACAGTTCCCGAGCCAGCCAGTGGGATTTTCCTCTCCGTTTCCTCTTCAGGAATATATCTCTTCTATTAGGGCCTACTCCAAAGCCTGGTAAGTCAATGGAAAGATTCCCATTGGCTTCAATAGGCTTTGCATCAGGCCCTTAGCAGATCCAGAAGCTTTGACTCATTTCTCCCCTATGGCTGGACACTGGGAGCAGGTTTCATATTGATGGATATTTTACTCCTGGGCGTGTGGCTCTCTGCAACAGTCAGACACAAATCTAAAGAACTGGCTGTCACGGACTCACAGATCGTGCCTCACTTCGTCACACTAGCTCAAGCACTTTAAATGCTTAGGGGTTTAGAGTCTTTCCTGCTCTCAGGATGCCAGTGAAAGCCTTGGTCCAGTGACAAGGACAGCCACACTCCAAGCAGGGTCTAGTGGCACTTGCGGGGAGAGGGGCAGAGCTGAGCCCTAAAGATCTCAAGTCAAGAGGCTAGTTCCATTGACACTTGTAAAGGAAACTAGGCTAGAGCTCCCCCAGATGAAATGGAGTTTGGCTCCTGTCCCGCTTCACCCACACCAACACCAGCAGCACTGTCTGAAATCAAATGCGCAGCAATAAAGACAGGGAGATACTGAAAACATCTTTTCAGCAAATTGGGACGCTGCCACTTAGCGCCAGCTCCTGCACCTCAGTCACTAGGAAGAGAAGCCTACATTGAGGCCATAGAAGACTAGATTCTAGGCTCTAATCAGAGGACCTGGAAATCCAGATATTTCAGCAAAATTAATGCAGACAGCCCCAGAATCCATAGGATTTCACCAGGGAGGTAAGTGTTGTTAGTTCTGCTTCTCCTCTTGGTCCTGTTCCTACATTTACCACCTGAGAAAAGTGTAAGACACAAAATTGTTCCAAAATATTAATATCAGCTGCTTCCACAGAAACCTCCCAAGTCCCACAGCTGTAATCCCAGTCCCCTGCAGCAGACACTCTACATGGGACTTTTATTCTAATTTTTAAGAACTGCTGCAACTGCCTCATTTCCACAAATAATTCCAGGCAGTCTAATGGCCAGCCTTGGTGCATTGTGGTCAGTGCATCATGCATTGCCACTCAAGAAACTCGGGCACTACACCCAGACCTGGTCTCCCCCAGCTAGTGCCTGGGAACTATGCAGAAGGGGAAGCACAAAATGCTGGGCAAGAAACAGGACTGATGAGCTCCGATGAGATTCTCATCCAACCCTTCAAGGCCAAAGAATGCTGCCACAGGGCTGCAGTGGTTTGGAAACATTTTGGAGAGCTTTGGTCATCTTCTCCAACGAGTTCAAATTCTGTAGAAAGCGTCCAGAGGGAGTCCCTGAATCTTTGGGAAATTTCCCCCCCACAGTTTTCTAGAGCCCCTCCCTATAACCAGAAGGAATAGCGCTATATTGCTAAGAGCCGAAAAAGATTTAGGCCCTGTATACTACATAACACTGATGAAAACATAGGCATGGGCTCTAGTCTAATGTAATAATAGTAGAGCAGAGCTGAAACTGTGTATAACTTACTGGATTAACTGCATTACACATGATTGCTACCAACCTGCCATGAGCTTCTTCAGCAGCTTCTGGCTCTTGTTTGAGTCACGCTGCAGAATGTCCTGCTCTTCCTTCGTGCACACCTAGAAGACAACAGGAAGATCAAGGCTAAGAGTGATACTTAGCACCGGACAGCCTCAAAGCCACTGACAAGAGTTAAGGGTGAGCTGCAAAGGATAATGAAGAGCAGGTCCACAGGATTGCACCAGGGTCCAAAGGCCGTGGACCTTTCTGCATCTTCGCTGTATACGGAAAGAAGACCTGGTTCTCTGCTCACTTTTTTTATCTTAGACATCTCAGCAACACCAAGACTGGTTTTCCCTGTTTTTTTGCTGGAGGATTTCAGGGATGTGTGGTTCTCTCACAACTTCATTAAAGAGGTGGGTAGCATTTAACAGAAGTATCCTCTCAGGTGGTCACTAGGCACTGGAGTTAAACAGACATTTAAAACAGTTTAAAGTAATCTGATTAAAACTTCTCTCTCCTCTCAGCTATACAGCTTTCACTCTCTCATGAAGTCAATTGTACTGGCTTTCCAGTCACTACACTGTCCGAGGGAGACAAAAAGTTCAAGGGTTTTTGTTGTTTTTTTAAACAAAATCCATCATAATGTTGTGGGGGGGGAAGGTCAGAAGCCGATTTTTCCCTCCTCAGGCTACCTTGAAAATGCCTTCATTTTGGTTGTTTTAAATAACATATTTAACTCCATTTTGTAGAGAACTCTCAGGAGAAAGGAACTCTATGTAAAAGATCTAACCCCTCCCCCGCATTTTTCCTTCAAATAAGCAGACAGAACGCTGTGAGACTCCCGAGAATTCTTTCCTGCAAAACAAAGGTAGGCCCAATTTGACATTTTTCATATTCCTAAGGTAAAAATAAATATAAAAATCCTTCTAAAAAAATGGCACGTATGTTCAGCCTGCCATAACCACCTTTCAGGTCTTTATCCCATCACAAAACAGCAAAAAAGGGTCCAATTTTTATTTTACTTTTCTTTATAGAGCTCTTTTAACTAATTAATTCTCACCCACCCTAAGGAACCAGAGAGTATTAGTCCATTTTATAAATGGGGAAATTGAGGGCCAAGAAAATGAAAACGCAACTTGTGTCCTCCTGTGGAAGAACACACGTGAGCTTGAATGGCAAAGAAAATCTGATCACATAAAATCCTATTTGGGAGGCATCTTCTGATCTGACCCTGTATTGCCTCCCAGCCCTTCCTGAATGTAAAGATCATTAAAAAAATTCTAAATATAGGAATGAAATGTTAATTTCTGCTCCAGCCTCTTTATACTGGGTTAAAGGGCCAAAGCAGCATAAATACCCTGGTTCCAGCTAGAGAAGACTTTCCCCAGTGCAGGCACTGTGGAGGACCCCTTTGCAAGCCCTGGCAGGCAGTGCTGTGGCCCATAGGGAAGCCCCAGGAGGCTGCCATAATTTAGGCAGGCCCCCAGAGCTATGTAAATTACGTCAGCAGCCTCTCCAGCCCCAAAATCAGAAGGGCTTAAAACTACGTTACTCCCCCCTGCGCCGCAAGCTGGGTGCAGCACAGACTCTCACCCTACAGCTTTAGTGAGGACCCAGGTTCTAAAGCAGTGGTTCTCAAACTTTTGTACTGGTGACCTCCTTTCACATAGCAAGCCTCTGAGTGCGACCACGCCCCCCTTATAAATTAAAAACACTTAAATATATTTAACACCATTATAAATGCTGGAGGCAAAGTGGGATTTGGGGTGGAGGCTGACAGCTCGCGACCCCCCATGTAATAACTTTGCGGCCCCCTGAGGGGTCCCAACCCCCAGTTTGAGAACCCCTGTTCTTAAGGGACTTTGATCTGAACAAACCAATTTGGAAGGGGAAAAACTTTGCTAATTTACAGGAAAGATAAGAAACTAGTGGGGCTAATCCAGCCACATGCCATCTCCAAGACCCAAGCACTATAGACTGCAGTTAAGTATGGCAGATAGAAAAAAGAAGGGGGTTACATACCAATGTACTACAAAATAAGCAGGGGCCGGAGCCCTCCTGTTCGCAGACAATACGACCACAGGTCAAACAGTTATTGATGAGTTTGTGCTTCTGGCCCAGGCACTCACAGGAGTGGCGTCCGGGGATCAGGACTGCCAGTTTGTCTTGACCCTCCTTGGTGTACAGGTTGACGAATTTGGCCTTTTTCTTGGAGGTACTGCTGCCACTGCCCATCTCTTGTGCCTAATTTAGAAAGAGAAAACAGTGAATTTAATCTGCATTCTCACTGCAACACAAACATCAGAGAGAAACAGGGGCCCTTTAAACAAAGAGTGGGGATAAACAGCCAGCCAACCACTTGGCCAGCTTGAGTGAAAGTGGGACCAGACTCCAAATTCAAACCAGGACAATATCACTGAACAGAAGCAAGCCTCAGAAAAGGTCAGCACCATTTACATGAAAGGAGGACTGAAGGACTGCTCAGCTTTGTGTCCTCTCTTTGCAAACTGGAATTGCCTGGATTCTATGCACCGGAGAGAAAGTTCTTGGATTCCGCAACCAGGAACCTAGATTAGGTTTTGTTAAATCAAACAAAAACTATAGAAAATCAGACCAGCAATCAAAAGCCCAGCCAACACATTGCTGCAAGACACAGTGCTAGTGCTGAACAAGGTGGGCAAATGTCATAGCATGGTAAATCCACATTCCTGACACATCTATAAAGTAACCTATGCACCTAAATGCAGATAGAAATCACAAATATCTGAGAGAGTAGAGACCTTTTAGCTCACATATATAGCACAATCTATAGATTACGTATTAATTATATTGATCAGGTATGAATTCCCAGTAATCACTCTGAGGTTTGACAGGTTCTTGTCCCAAGATCAGGCCAAGTATTATTACAATTACTGTTCAGTTAGGAATCCTGATGTGCACAGTAGCAACACTCACACTTTAGGAACCCTCCTGTATTTACAAATAGTTTATTAATAGATTTAGCGAAGTCACAAAGTCACTCTAACCCAGCAAGGTGGATAGATATGATACAGAATGTACATCTGGACATCAATATACTCACACTATCCCTTACAGAACAACCTGAAATGTTAGCCAACATCTTCCTCAACACCAATAGCCATCATTCTGGCACCTCCCAACGGCTACCTCTCTCTCTCCTCCTGTCCACAGGCCGGATACAACTTTTATATGTTACGCTGATACCACTATGTCTAATGCCTGTTCAGTAGGGGTTTCTCCCCTCTTTCTTATTTATATTTCCTCACACTACTAAAGTTGAGGTGTCCTTCTCCTGTAGGTTAGTATATTAATGATCTCAACTTATCATGTACATCAATTCATTGCCATGGCACTCTTGTGGTCAGGCCGCTGCGGATGTTCTATCCAAAAGCGGGCATTCGCTCATGTTCCTGTGGTTGGCTGGTGTCATTATGGACAAAATTCCCCTCTACACACTCTATTTCCAATTCCCCAGAACTTAGGGTGATCGTTAGACCACACTGGTCTACAATTTTTGAGAAGTCGTCTGCTTCAGAGATAAAATATGCTATTTATTATGTATTTTGATGTGCTGAATTCAAATACGACAATTAAAACAACTGATTGGCTACTGTTTCTAAGATATTTAAGTTTTTACATTTTATGCCTATGTATATTGTGTAGATAGTAGAGTTTTAATCATAAATTGTAAACCTAGTCTTTTCATGTGTTTATGGTTGCTTTACATGATAATATTTCACCTGTCCTGTTTATGTAACACTTTAAAAATCAGCAAAAGGGTTATATAAATAAAATTTATTATGAAACAAAAGGCAAAAAACTATTATAGTCCTATTCAGTGTCTACTCGGCGCTTCTTGGCTTGTCTCTTGTATTCCTTAAATGGAGCATCTCTTGTCACTGTCCAGCAATAGTCTGCAAGCATTGATGGGCTCCATTTGCCCTGATAGCGTTTCTCCATTGTTGCAATGTCCTGATGAAATCGCTCGCCATGCTCGTCGCTCACTGCTCCGCAGTTCGGTGGAAAAAAATCTAGATGAGAGTGCAAAAAATGTATCTTTAGTGACATGTTGCAACCAAGGCTTTTGTATGCCTTGAGGAGGTTTTCCACCAACAACCTGTAGTTGTCTGCCTTGTTGTTTCCGAGAAAATTTATTGCCACTAACTGGAAGGCTTTCCATGCCGTCTTTTCCTTGCCACGCAGTGCATGGTCAAATGCATCATCTTGAAGAAGTTCACGAATCTGAGGACCAACAAAGACACCTTCCTTTATCTTAGCTTCCCTTAACCTTGGAAATTTTCCACGGAGGTACTTGAAAGCTGCTTGTGTTTTGTCAATGGCCTTGACAAAGTTCTTCATCAGACCCAGCTTGATGTGTAAGGGTGGTAACAAAATCTTCCTTGATTCAACAAGTGGTGGATGCTGAACACTTTTCCTCCCAGGCTCCAATGACTGTTGGAGTGGCCAATCTTTCTTGATGTAGTGGGAATCTCTTGCATGACTATCCCATTCGCAGAGAAAACAGCAGTACTTTGTGTATCCAGTCTGCAGACCAAGCAAGAGAGCAACAACCTTCAAATCGCCACAAAGCTGGCACTGATGTTGGTCATAGTTTATGCACCTCAAAAGTTGTTTCATGTTGTCATAGGTTTCCTTCAATATGGACTGCATGACCAACTGGAATTGATGGCAAAACATTGCCATTATGCAGTAAAACAGCTTTAAGACTCGTCTTCGATGAATCAATTAACAGTCTCCACTCATTTGGATCGTGAACGATGTTGAGGGCTGCCATCACACCATCGATGTTGTTGCAGGCTACAAGATCACCTTCCATGAAGAAGAATGGGACAAGATCCTTTTGACGGTCACGGAACATGGAAATCCTACCATCACCTGCCAGGAGATTCCACTGCTGTAGTCTGGAGCCCAACAGCTCTGCCTTACTCTTGGGTAGTTCCAAATCCCTGACAAGGTTATTCAGCTCACCTTGTGTTATGAGGAGGAGGATGGGAGAAAATGTGGGTCCTGTGACATTGATGGTTCAGGACCAGAAGTTTCATCCTCTTCCTCTTCCTCGTCTGACTCAAGTGAGAATGATTCTGGTGCATCAGGAACCGGCAGTCCTTCTCCATGGGGTACTGGGCGTATAGCTGATGGAATGTTTGGATAATGCACAGTCCACTTTTTCTTCTTTGACATACCTTTCCCAACTGGAGGCACCATGCAGAAGTAACAATTGCTGGTATGATCTGTTGGCTCTCTCCAAATCATTGGCACTGCAAAAGGCATAGATTTCCTTTTCCTGTTCAACCACTGGCGAAGATTTGTTGCACAAGTGTTGCAGCATATGTGTGGGGCCCACCTCTTGTCCTGATCTCCAATTTTGCAGCCAAAATAAAGGTGGTAGGCTTTCTTAACCATAGTGGTTATACTGCGCTTTTGTGATGCAAAAGTCACTTCACCACAAACATAGCAGAAGTTATCTGCACTGTTCACACAAGTACGAGGCATCTCTGCTCACTTTGGCTAAACAGAAATGTGTCCCTTTGCAAAATCAAACACTGACAAATAAGAGAGCATGACACTGTATGATTCCTAGAGCTGATATAGGGCAATTTGTTCAGCAGAGTGATGTAAGCTTTGTTATGATTGCATCATCCATGACTTCTACGAATAACATGATGCAATTCATATAATGTATTACGCAATACCAGCTTCAGATTGCATCATTCATTGTTTTGCCTAAAAAGCAAGTACTGTCCAAACCCAGTCATAGATTTATTCATAGATCCAGTCAAAGATGTATTTTAGTCATTTCTGGTTTAAATTGAGATTTATAACTCACTTATCCTCCGCCATTCCCAAGTCAAGGGTCGTATATACTGACCCAATAGCATATCTTGAAAACTAGAGCCAATCAACAATTTTAAGCATCATTTTCGTTCTCAGTGACCCAGAATTAGTAAAGTTTGACTACATTTATTTCAGAAGCATTTTGGCTGTAAAGCAGTGTTTATCTGTGCCAAAGTTCATAGGCCTCAAGCCCTATGCTACATGCTGAAACCAATGTCTTATAGGACACAGGCCTGTAGGTTCCTTACTGCTGAACAAATCAATGCTAAAGCTAGCTCTATAGACTGCACATCTAATCCACAACCCACCTCTCCCACCCTCCACTACCACCTGAGTAGGATTTCTCCAGGCAGTGTATATTATTTGGCAGTTTGACATAATGTAATTTACTATTGCTAATATTATGCCTCAGATGAGAACAAGACTGGCAGGTTACTTCTGATGTTCGTCTCTCTCAGGTTTATACTTTGTCTCATGCCGAGGTGACTTTGATCATAGATGGGACAGGATACCATGGGTGACGGCTGCATGAGTGGCTGGTCAGTGGAATTCTCAATCTTTTCCCTCAAGTCCTCTTTCATCTTGAGCACTGAAATGAGTTCTCGCTTCCTTAAGGTCTCTAGCAGGCATTGTATAGGTAATGTTTCTGATAAAGTTTGCTTCCCACAACTCTTAGCAGCAGAAAAGGAAGAGATGCTCTGTGGGACAGCTGCCCAGAGTGCATCGCTCCGAATAGCGCTGCAAGTGCCACAAGTGTGAACATGCTATTGTGCAGGCAGCTCACAGTGTGAACACACAACAGCCGTTTCCCTTCAGCGCCCTCTGAGCGGTGCTGTAACTTCCGGAGCTGTAACTCTGCCAGTGTAGACATACCCTTAGACATGAGCCAAAATCTAAGACACATGCTACTTTTTCCATTTCAATGTTAGCTTTGTATGCATTAACACTGCCAGGCATAATCATTTATGTTGCTTCTGGGGATTGGTATCTTCAATGTCTATTACATGTACTAACCCAAGCTTTCATTTTTAAAAAAAATTATGTCTCTTGTCCCCATGACTGTGCAGAGAACCTTGAAAATATAAACCTTGAAAATATAAACAATGCAGTACTGTGAGCATGAGTCTGCGGAGAGCCTGAAACAACAGTCCTAAAATGTGTGAACTGCCCCATTCATTCCAGTGGCACTATTTACTCTAAGAGCTAGTTTACACTGGCAACATTAAAGTGCTGCCGCAGCAGCGCTTTAATGTGGCTTGTGTAGTCGTGGCAGCACTCTAAAAACAGTCCCAGTGCTCTAAAAAAACCACCTCCATGAGGGGCGCGGCTCCCAGCGCTGGGGCACTGTCTACACTGGTGCTTTACAGCGCTGAAACTTGCAGCGCTCGGGGGGTGTTTTTTCACACCCCTGAGCGAGAACTGTAAAGTGCCAGTGTAGACAAGCCCTAAAACTTACTGGAGGTTTCTGCTAAAGTGATCAGCCCTGAAGGTCTGCTTTCTGCAGTCTGTTAGATCTGCTATCCTAGTCCAAAGTGGTATTGCTCCAGGTCATGTTACATGCAGTCGTTTAGTAAAGAATGTCCCATGCTACCAGTGCTAATGAGTCCCCAAAATAGTTACATCTGTTCACACAGTTAGCTCCTATTGCTGGAAGTCAGTTGCGGCTTGCGCAAAGCCATCTGTTTCCTCCTGCTCCTCTGTGAGACCAATTTGCTCTGCATTCCACAGTTGCCACTCTGCCCTGGCTGCCAGACACACTCACCTTGGCCAGATCAAGGGGTGTTTTTACTTCCTCTGCAGGGAGGTTCGGCTCAGCATACAGAGATGTTTCTTGCTTGTTCCTTCCTTTGCGTCTCCCCCTCTTCCCTTGGTCTCCAGCCCGCACATCAGAAATCTCTAAAGGATTATGCAAAGAGAGAGGAAGGTGTGTTAGCTAGCAGCAGTGAATATTGATGACCTCTTGGGGAGAGTGATCACTTGGTTTTAAACCTTCAAAATGGGCAGAAAGGGAGATCCAGGACCAGCTGCAGAAGATGCTTTGCGACCCTACTAGCATCTACTGATCAAGTAATTAAGACAAGTTTTGGTTACTTTTGATACTTTCATCCTACCACCCACCCTCTACTTTGACCCACCATCTCTTTTTCTATATACTGGCAAAGGGTCAGAAGCCGGATGAGAGGACTTTCTCCATCGGGTTACCAGCTCTTCTATAAACTGACTCTTCTTCCCATCTGTCCCCTGGATGAGGTCAATTACATACTCTCGGATCTCCTCCTCATTTTCAATTGACAAGATGTACCTGGAAGGGGACAAAAAGAAGAAAACTGATAACATGAGTATATTTTCCAAGAGACAGGCAACACCAAAGTTAACCTCAACTTCCCCTCCACACTCTTTGAATCAAGTTACTGCAGCGAGCATGGGAGAGAAGACGTTACAAAAAAGGCCCAAGAGGAAGACACATATCTGAGGAAGATATGTTTGGAGAAATCCCTTGTTATTTCTGGACCAGTGAAAAAAGGGAATGGTCAGATACCTTTCCACCTTCCCCACGAACACAAAGACAACTGCACTCTCCCTACTATCAAAGGAAATTAAAACCACACTGGGATTCCTGCTCACTCCATACTACCTAATATCTAACCACAAATGAAGTCCAAGACAATCTCATCGGTTTAAATATTATTGAAACAAATATTTCCTCCTTCTACTTGTCTACAAACATCAGAATCTTTTTTCAGAGTATTAGCCATGTTAGTTTTTATCAACAAAAAGAATGAGGAGTACTTGTGGCACCTTAGAGACTAACAAATTTATTTGGGCATAAGCTTTCGTGGGCTAAAACCCACTTCTGAAGTGGGTTTTAGCCCGCAAAAGCTGGGTTTTAGCCAGCAAAAGCTTATGTCCAAATAAATTGGTTAGTCTCTAAGATGCCACAAGTAGTCCTCATTCTTTTTATCAAAATCTTTTGTCCTTCTCTTTCACCTTCGAATGGAAGAATATCAAAGTACTTTACAAACAAACACCCCCTTCCCACATACATGATGAAGGATGTTAATCCTGACCTATTTCACAGAGAGGTTACATGATATGCCCAAGATGATGCAGGAAATCTGTGTCAGAGCCAGGAATAAAAAAACCCAGAGCTAACAAATCACAGCCCCGACCTAAACTGCTTCATAACCTATACACACAACACATCAAAATGAGAATGCCCACATAAAACAGACTGGACCTTCACTTTAAAAGTGACTGATGAAAGTGGAGGAGAAAAAAGGTTGTACCCATGTTTGTTTCTTTATGATGTACAACAAAGGCCTAAAACATTTTACATGTACTGGAGAATTTCCTGAGGGTTCCAAAGAGGTAGACTGAGAGTGTCCCAATCCTTAAGGTGCCGGAGTACTGATTTTCTTCCAACTGTTTGTACCATAGTGTTTGAGTTAAACAGGTGTTGAACAATAAGCAAAATTTTAAACAATGTGAATAATCTGTCCTTTGCAAATCAAGTTGCACTTGCTTGGTATCTGCAGTGTCATAAGCCCATTAATTCTCTAATCATTCATAGTGTCTTCCAGGAAAAACAAGAATTCTGAATGTAAAAGAGAACAGCTGGAGCGGAGGGAGATTAAAAATACAAACAAACCACTGTTCAGATTATCTTTATCCATCAAAAAGAAGGGCACAAACCCAGTTTTTCCTTTGCACGTAACCTTCCAGGGCTCATCCAAAGATGCACAAACAGTAAACTGCACGGGAGCTGACACATCTACCTTTGAAGGCTGAAGGGCTAAATGAGCTCTGCTAGGAATCAGATACAACCAAGCCATTCCCTGTCCTGAGACACCCAGTGTCGCATTTAGAGGCTCGCCCTATAGGTTACAAAGTTACCTCTGAATTTGGACAGGGACTTCAGGTGAGGAAATACCAGCATGATTAAAATTCTCTCTCCCTTGGAAAGAGATACAAATCCACTTCATAATGTCTATATGAGAAAGACTGCAGGTGTGATGGGAGAGAAGAACTGGCACAGTGATACCATAGGGAGAGAGACTATGGATGGGTCTTCACAGCACAATTAGCTCGCCATACTCAAGTTTACTGCACTGGAGTACCTGTAGGGGAACCACAATTCAGTGGCTGCTTGGTGTGGTGCTCTGTCTCCCTTTGGTAGCAATAGACCATCTACAGATTGATGAGTCTCATACAGCAGTGGTTCTCAACCCGGGGTACGCATACCTCTGGCGATATGCAGAGGTCTTCCAGGGGGTACATCAACTCATCTAGATATTTGCCTAGTTTTAGAACAGGCTACATGAAAAGCACTAGCGAAATCCGTACAAACTAAAATTTCATACAGCCAATGACTTGTTTATATTGCTTTCTATACTATACCAGTGTTTCTCAACCCGGGGTTGTGATTTATTTATAATTATATGGTAAAAATGAAAAAGTGAGCAATTTTTTAGCAATAGTGTACCATGACACTTTTCTAATTTTATGTGATTTTGTTAGCAAGTAGTTTTTAAGTGAGGTGAAACTTGGGGGTATGCAAGACAAATCAGCCTCCTGAGAGGGGTACAGTAGTCTGGAAAGATTGAGAACTACTGTGTACAGCATTTGCTCATACATAAAGCTTATGAGGTCTCAGATTCGATCCTGCCCATCAATGACTGGGGTCCAGGGCCGATGAGAGGGGGAGGAAGCAGGGACCGGTGGTCCGGAAGGGGGCCCGGGTCCCAGCTTCCCCCCACTCTCGTTGGCCCTGTTTAGCCGGTCCGCCCTTGCTGGGGGGGCCCGAAAAAAAATTTTCACTGGGGCCCGAACCTGCTCTCGGCGGCCCTGCCGGGGTCTGTCACCGTTACAAAAAACACTCAAATGACAGAATTAATTGATTAGCTGCTGTCAGGTGTAACTTGAGCAGTAGCATCCCCACTGCATTACTAGCTCAAACTTTCCTACAGAGGCTACCTAGCTGGAACTTAAGGGGCTGTCTATACTAAAAAAAAAAAGTGGCAGTCTCAGAGCCGGAGTCAACTGACTTTGCTTCGCTGGGCTTGTGCTACAGGACTAAAAATAGCAGTGTAGACATTCCCGCTTGGGCTAGAGCCTGGAATCTGAGACCCGCTCCCATTGCTGGGTTTCAGAGCCCCATTTTTAGTGCTGCAGCACAAGCCCGAGTCTGTTGACCTGGGCTCCCAGACTCACTGCTGCGGGGGTTGTTTTGCAATGTAGATGTACCCTACAGCAGCACTTAACTCAAGCTGGAGAGTTTTGTGCTTGAACAGGATTTGAGCTAGTGGTAATATCTGAGTTATAACTTGAACTAACTGGTGTGAAGACACACACTATGTCTGTATGTAAACAAGTAAGATAGAAAAAAAATATACGCAGCAAGTGATGTTGCACTTAAAAAAACCTCATCTTTGTTCCATGACTGTTAGCAGCAGATGTTTAAACAGGATGGTCCTGGAAAGGCTTTCGCGCATGCTTAACTTGATGTACTGTATGCGAATAGAGCCATTGACATCAGTGGGACCACCCATATGTATAACGTTAAGCATCTGTGTAAGTCTTTGGAGGATGGAGGCCTGAATGGAACAATCCCCTCTCCTCCTCTCCATGGGAACTGTATCTATCTTTGGTTTAGCGAAAGGATGGGCAAAACTGTAATAAAAATACCAGTGTTAAACACAGGTCACTCAGCTGTAACATGCATTAACCCCCCCACATGTGTGCCAATCAGTGCGATGCATAATACTTTTATTCAGCAGGGACACCAACAACTACACTTTGATTAAACAAAAACCTGAGCCAATAAAAGAAAAAATGGAAAAGAGCAAAGACTCCTTTTTGCAAGAAAAGCTCCCTCTCTTCAACATCCAATGTGTTGTAGGGAGCTTTAGGCCCATGAACAGTGCAAAACAGATGTATGTAGTAGAGTAGCTCCTGGCTCCTGGAGCTCCCAGGGACCAGAGAGACAGAAAGACCCACCAGGGACCATCCAGGCCACCCCAATCCAAACTAGGTGGGGGCCCAAGTGGGGTCAACTAAGCCCTACAGCAGGATCTGTAGAGCTGCAACCTGACCAGTCCAATTTGAATCGGTTCTTCTCTCTTACCCCTCCCACCATCTACCCAACCCTCTCCCTTCCCCCACCCCCGTTTACCCGACCCTCTCCCCTCCCCCACCTTCTCTCATACCTTCCCCCACCCCCGTTTACCCGACCCTCTCCCCTCCCCCACCTTCTCTCATACCCTTCCCCCCATCTACCAACCCTCTCCCTTCCCCCACCTTCTCTCATACCCTTCCCCTTCCTCCATCTACCCGACCCTCTCCCCTCCCCCACCTTCTCTCATACCCTCCCCCCCCGGTCTCTCCCGCCCCGGCCCGCCGCGCACCCCACGATCTCCTCGCTGACATCCAGCCCGAAGTCGCCGCGCAGCTGCTGGATGCACCAGGCCAGGAGCGCCCCGGCAGCGGCCATCTATGCCCGGGGAAGGGAGATCTGGGCGCACCGCCGGCCCCAGCAGCAGCTCGGTGCAGCACTTCCGGCCCGCAGGGCAACACCTGCCGCGGCGTTGGGTTCCGCCATCCCCTCGGCACCGATTCCGCCGTCCTGGCGCCCCCCCCCCCCCGGGCCTGATCCAGGCCGCGGCAGCCGCGGAGGGGCAGGGCCTGAGGCGGCCCTGCGGGGGGAGCGGCCGGAGGGTGGTGCCCCCCTGGGCCCGGACGGGAGCACTGGCACCAGCACGGCCTGGGCCGGGTCCTTCACACAAATGCCTGGAGTGAGGCATGGGCGCGCCGGGCCGCTTAGCCCCGTGGGGGAGCCCTGGGCCAGTCCTCAACTGAGCCAGGCCGGGGCCTACACAGCGAATATGCTTCAGAGGGCCATGCCCAGCTGGCACTCCGCCTGGGAGCTGCGATGGCCTGCACTGGGAGGGGGAGGTGCCAGGCGGGGCCTACATTCGCTGGGGTCTGCACTGGCCATGGGGGAAAGGAGGTGTGGGTCTGCACTGGCTGGGGGTGGGAGGAAGGTGTTGGACTGCATTGGCTGGGGTGGGGGCCAGTACTGGCTAAGGGTGGGGGAGGTGGTGACGGAGGAGGGTGATATCAAAAGCAGGATAGCTTAGTAAAATAGCCTCGTGTGGCATCGACATTGGGCTTTATTTCATAGATTTCATAGATTCTAGGACTGGAAGGGACCTCGAAAGGTCATCGAGTCCAGTCCCCTGCCCGCATGGAAGGACCAAATACTGTCTAGACCATCCCTGATAGACATTTATCTAACCTACTCTTAAATATCTCCAGAGATGGAGATTCCACAACCTCCCTAGGCAATTTATTCCAGTGTTTAACCACCCTGACAGTTAGGAACTTTTTCCTAATGTCCAACCTAGACCTCCCTTGCTGCAGTTTAAACCCATTGCTTCTGGTTCTATCCTTAGAGGCTAAGGTGAACAAGTTTTCTCCCTCCTCCTTATGACACCCTTTTAAATACCTGAAAACTGCTATCATGTCCCCTCTCAGTCTTCTCTTTTCCAAACTAAACAAACCCAATTCTTTCAGCCTTCCTTCATAGGTCATGTTCTCAAGACCTTTAATCATTCTTGTTGCTCTTCTCTGGACCCTTTCCAATTTCTCCACATCTTTTTTAAAATGCGGTGCCCAGAACTGGACACAATACTCCAGCTGAGGCCTAACCAGAGCAGAGTAGAGCGGAAGGATGACTTCTCGTGTCTTGCTCACAACACACCTGTTAATAAATCCCAGAATCATGTTTGCTTTTTTTGCAACAGCATCACACTGTTGACTCATATTTAGCTTGTGGTCCACTATAACCCCTAGATCCCTTTCTGCCGTACTCCTTCCTAGACAGTCTTTTCCCATTCTGTATGTGTGAAACTGATTTTTCCTTCCTAAGTGGAGCACCTTGCATTTGTCTTTGTTAAACTTCATCCTGTTTAACTCAGACCATTTCTCCAATTTGTCCAGATCATTTTGAATTATGACCCTGTCCTCCAAAGCAGTTGCAATCCCTCCCAGTTTGGTATCATCCGCAAACTTAATAAGTATACTTTCTATGCCAATATCTAAGTCGTTGATGAAGATATTGAACAGCGCCGGTCCCAAAACAGACCCCTGCGGTACCCCACTCGTTATGCGTTTCCAGCAGTATTGGGAACCATTAATAACAACTCTCTGAGTATGGTTATCCAGCCAGTTATGCACCCACCTTATAGTAGTCCCATCTAAATTGTATTTGCCTAGTTTATCGATAAGAATATCATGCGAGACCATATAAAATGCCTTACTAAAGTCTAGGTATACCACATCCACAGCTTCACCCTTATCCACAAGGCTCGTTATCCTATCAAAGAAAGCTATCAGATTGGTTTGACATGATTTGTTCTTCACAAATCCATGCTGGCTGTTCCCTGTCACCTTACCACATTCCAAGTGTTTGCAGATGATTTCCTTAATTACTTGCTCCATTATCTTCCCTGGCACAGAAGTTAAACTAACTGGTCTGTAGTTTCCTGGATTGTTTTTATTTCCCTTTTTATAGATGGGCACTATATTTGCCCTTTTCCAGTCTTCTGGAATCTCTCCCGTCTCCCATGATTTTCCAAAGATAATAGCTAGAGGCTCAGATACCTCCTCTATTAGCTCCTTGAGTATTCTAGGATGCATTTCATCAGGCCCTGGTGACTTGCAGGCATCTAACTTTTCTAAGTGATTTTTGACTTGTTCTTTTTTTATTTTATCTGCTAAACCTACCCCCTTCCCATTAGCATTCACTATGTTAGGCATTCCCTCAGACTTCTCGGTGAAGACCGAAACAAAGAAGTCATTAAGCATCTCTGCCATTTCCAAGTTTCCTGTTACTGTTTCTCCCTCTTCACTAAGCAGTGGGCCTACCCTGTCTTTGGTCTTCCTCTTGCTTCTAATGTATTGATAAAAAGTCTTCTTGTTTCCCTTTATTCCCGTAGCTAGTTTGAGCTCATTTTGTGCCTTTGCCTTTCTAATCTTGCCCCTGCATTCCTGTGTTGTTTGCCTATATTCATCCTTTGTAATCTGTCCTAGTTTCCATTTTTTATATGACTCCTTTTTATTTTTTAGATCATGCAAGATCTCGTGGTTAAGCCAAGGTGGTCTTCTGCCACATTTTCTATCTTTCCTAACGAGCGGAATAGCTTGCTTTTGGGCCCTTAATAGTGTCCCTTTGAAAAACTGCCAACTCTCCTCAGTCGTTTTTCCCCTCAGTCTTGATTCCCATGGGACCTTACCTAGGGTTACCATATTTTGTGCCTCCAAATGGAGGACACTCCAGGGGACCCCGGCCCCGCCCCCAGCCCCGCCCATGCCCCCGCCCCAACTCCGCCCCCTCCCCAAAGTCTCCGCCCCCTCCCCTGCTTCCCGCGAACATTTAATTCGCGGGAAGCCTGAAGCAGGTAAAGGGGGGGGGGGAGGAGGTGCGGCCTAGGCTGGCCCCCCCGCGGCTCCAGCCTGGGTCGGCTCGGGTCCTGGGGTGCCGGCTGGCCCCGGCCGACCACACCCGGCCCGCCCAGCACTGCCGGCCGGCCCCTGGCGGCCCGGCGCACCCCCCGACCCCGGACCGGCTCCCGAACCGGCCCCCCGGCTCGGCGCACCCCCGCGGCTCGGCGCACCCCCGCAGCCCGGCGCACCCCCCCGGCCCCGCAACCCCGGACCGGCTCCCGAACCGGCCCCCAGGCTCAGCGCACCCCCGCGGCTCGGCGCACCCCCGCAGCTCCGCGGCTCGGCGCACCCCCGCGGCTCGGCGCACCCCCGCAGCCCGGCTCCCGGACCGGCCCCCCGGCTCAGCGCACCCCGCGGCTCGGCGCACCCCCGCGGCCCCGGACCGGCCCCCCGGCTCAGCGCACCCCGCGGCTCCGCGGCCCGGCGCACCCCCAGGCCCCGCGACCCCGGACCGGCTCCCGGACCGGCCCCCCGGCTCAGCGCACCCCGTGGCTCCCGGCCCGGCGCACCCCCCAGCGGCCCGGCCCGGCGCACCCCCCAGCGGCCCGGCCCGGCGCACCCCCCAGCGGCCCGGCTCCGCGGCCCGGCGCGACCCTGGACCGGCTCCGCGGCCCGGCGCACCCCCGCGGCCCGGCCCGGCACACCCCCCAGCGGCCCGGCTCCGCGGCCCGGCGCGACCCCGGACCAGCTCCGCGGCCCGGCGCACCCCCCGGCGGCCCGGCCCCCGGCACCGCGCCCCCTGCTCCCCGCCCGGCCCCGCGACCCCGGCCCGGCCAAAGAGGCCCCGGCCGAGCCCTCCCTCCCTCCTGATTTTCCCGGACATGCCCGGCTTTTGGGGATTTCCCCCCGGACGGGGATTTGAGCCCCCAAAAGCCGGACATGTCCGGGAAAATCCGGACGTATGGTAACCCTAACCTTACCTATCAGCTCTCTGAGCTTACCAAAATCTGCCTTCCTGAAATCCATTGTCTCTATTTTGCTGTTCTCCCTTCTACCCTTCCTTAGAATTGCAAACTCTATGATTTCATGATCACTTTCACCCAGGCTGCCTTCTACTTTCAAATTCTCAACCAGTTCCTCCCTATTTGTTAAAATCAAGTCTAGAACAGCTTCCCCCCAGTAGCTTTTTCAACCTTCCAAAATAAAAAGTTGTCTGCAATGCAGTCCAAGAATTTGTTGGATAGTCTGTGCCCCGCTGTGTTATTTTCCCAACATATATTTAGCTTCACTGTAAAAGTGTCTTTTTACACTAACAGGTTTCAGAGTAGCAGCCGTGTTAGTCTGTATCCGCAAAAAGAACAGGAGTAATTGTGGCACCTTGATGCATCCGAAGAAGTGGGCTGTAGTCCACGAAAGCTTATGCTCTAATAAATTTGTTAGTCTCTACGGTGCCACAAGTACTCCTGTTCTTTTTACACGGAGGGGACTAACTCAACAGATCATCTTGCTGTAAAATCCTGGTGGAAACAAGGTACAGGTTTTTTCCTCCAGGCAGCTAATCTAGGTCAACACTGTACCCCCGACCTGGGGTTTATTTTGACTAGATGCATTGAGGTACAAACTACAGCCCTTGTCTCTGCTAGGATTTTACACTGAGATCCTATCTCAAGTTAATAAAAAAAACCTTTTCTGCAATGAAAATATAGCCTAGGTGGCTGTCAGGAAAATAAGGACTTGGACTAGAGCCATCAATTGGGTACAGGTCAAATGTTCAGGAAATGGCAAAGGAGGAGAGTGGGAATTGTGTTTTTTTTTGGCCAAGAGGGAGGTGAGTGAGGCAAGTGGCAGCATTCTAATGAGTGCACACGGGTTACGGCAAATAGATAAGAAGTCTTTCATTAGTAGTATTAGTACTGAGTTCCTAGAAATATGCCCACCAAAGCAATTCATAGATTTTCTAGGACTGGAAGGGACCTCGAGAGGTCATCGAGTCCAGCCCCCTGCCCTCATGGAAGGACCAAATACTGTCTAGACCATCCCTGATAGACATTTGTCTAACCTACTCTTAAATATCTCCAGAGATGGAGATTCCACAACCTCCCTAGGCAATTTATTCCAGTGTTTAACCACCCTGACAGTTAGGAACTTTTTCCTAATGTCCAACCTAAACCTCCCTTGCTGCAGTTTAAGCCCATTGCTTCTTGTTCTATCCTTTAGAGGCTAAGGTGAACAAGTTTTCTCCCTCCTCCTTATGATACCCTTTTAGATACCTGAAAATGGCTATCATGTTCCCTCTCAGTCTTCTCTTTTCCAAACTAAACAAACCCAATTCTTTCAGCTTTCCTTCATAGGTCATGTTCTCTAGGCCTTTAATCATTCTTGTTGCTCTTCTCTGGACCCTCTCCAATTTCTCCACATCTTTCTTGAAATGCGGTGCCCAGAACTGGACACAATATTCCAGCTGAGGCCTAACCAGCACAGAGTACAGTGGAAGAATGACTTCTTGTGTCTTGCTCACAACACACCTGTTAATACATCCCAGAATCATGTTTGCTTTTTTTGCAACAGCATCACACTGTTGACTCATATTTAGCTTGTGGTCCACTATAACCCCTAGATCCCTTTCTGCCGTACTCCTTCCTAGATAGTCTCTTCCCATTCTGTATGTGTGAAACTGATTTTTCCTTCCTAAGTGGAGCACTTTGCATTTGTCTTTGTTAAACTTCATCCTGTTTACCTCAGACCATTTCTCCAATTTGTCCAGATCATTTTGAATTATGACCCTATCCTCCAAAGCAGTTGCAATCCCTCCCAGTTTGGTATCATCTGCAAACTTAATAAGCATACTTTCTATGCCAATATCTAAGTCGTTAATGAATATATTGAACAGAGCCGGTCCCAAAACAGACCCTGCGGAACCCCACTCGTTATACCTTTCCAGCAGGATTGGGAACCATTAACAACAACTCTCTGAGTACAGTTATCCAGCCAGTTATGCACCCACCTTATAGTAGCCCCATCTAAATTGTATTTGCCTAGTTTATCGATACTATCATGCGAGACTGTATCAAATGCCTTACTAAAGTCTAGGTATACCACATCCACAGCTTCTCCCTTATCCACAAGACTCGTTATCCTATCAAAGAAAGCTATCAGATTGGTTTGAACGATTTGTTCTTTACAAATCCATGCTGGCTATTCCCTATCACCTTACCGCCTTCCAACTGTTTGCAGATGATTTCCTTAATTACTTGTGGGGCCCCTTGATGATCAAGATACAAAAGGAGGACTTAAAGACAATAAAGTCATTGCGAAGAAACTAAATGGATTCTTTGCTTCAGTCTTCACAGCTGAGGATGTTAGGGAGATTCCCAAACCTGAGCCGGCTTTTGTAGGTGACAAATCTGAGGAACTGTCACAGATTGAAGTGTCACTAGAGGAGGTTTTGGAATTAATTGATAAACTTAACATTAACAAGTCACCGGGACCAGATGGCATTCACCCAAGAGTTCTGAAAGAACTCAAATGTGAAGTTGCGGAACTATTAACTAAGGTTTGTAACCTGTCCTTTAAATCGGCGTCTGTACCAAATGACTGGAAGTTAGCTAATGTAACGCCAATATTTTAAAAGGGCTCTAGAGGTGATCCCGGCAATTACAGACTGGTAAGTCTAACGTCGGTACCACGCAAATTAGTCGAAACAATAGTAAAGGGAAATCGTGTCTTACTAATCTATTAGAGTTCTTTGAAGGGGTCAACAAACATGTGGACAAGGGGGATCCAATGGACATAGTGTACTTAGATTTCCAGAGAGCCTTTGACAAGGTCCCTCACCAAAGGCTCTTGCGTAAATTAAGCTGTCATGGGATAAAAGGAAAGGTCCTTTCATGGATTGAGAACCGGTTAAAAGACCGGGAACAAAGGGTAGGAATTAATGGTAAATTTTCAGAATGGAGAGGGGTAACTAGTAGTGTTCCCCAAGGGTCAGTCCTCGGACCAATCCTATTCAACTTATTTATAAATGATCTGGAGAAAGGGGTAAACAGTGAGGTGGCAAAGTTTGCAGATGATACTAAACTGCTCAAGATAGTTAAGACCAAAGCAAACTGTGACGAACTTCAAAAAGATCTCACAAAACTAAGTGATTGGGCAACAAAATGGCAAATGAAATTTAATGTGGATAAATGTAAAGTAATGCACATTGGAAAAAATAACCCCAACTATACATACAATATGATGGGGGCTAATTTGGCTACAAGAAGTCAGGAAAAAGATCTTGGAGTCATCGTGGATAGTTCTCTGAAGATGTCCACGCAGTGTGCGGAGGCGGTCAAAAAAGCAAACAGGATGTTAGGGATCATTAAAAGGGGGATAGAGAATAAGACTGAGAATATATTATTGCCCTTATATAAATCAATGGTACCCCCACGTCTCGAATACTGTGTACAGATGTGGTCTCCTCATCTAAAAAAAGATATACTGGCACTAGAAAAGGTTCAGAAAAGGGCAACTAAAATGATTAGGGGTTTGGAACGGGTCCCATATGAGGAGCGATTAAAGAGGCTAGGACTCTTCAGCTTGGAAAAGAGGAGACTAAGGGGGGATATGATAGAGGTATATAAAATCATGAGTGATGTGGAGAAAGTGGATAAGGAAAAGTTATTTACTTATTCCCATAATACAAGAACTAGGGGTCACCAAATGAAATTAATAGGCAGCAGGTTTAAAACAAATACAAGGAAGTTCTTCTTCATGCAGCGCACAGTCAACTTGTGAAACTCCTTACCTGAGGAGGTTGTGAAGGCTAGGACTATAACAGCGTTTAAAAGAGAACTGGATAAATTCATGGTGGTTAAGTCCATTAATGGCTATTAGCCAGGATGGGTAAGGAATGGTGTCCCTAGTCTGTTTGTCAGAGGATGGAGATGGATGGCAGGAGAGAGATCACTTGATCATTGCCTGTTAGGTCCACTCCCTCTGGGGCACCTGGCATTGGCCACTGTCGGTAGACAGGATACTGGGCTAGATGGACCTTTGGTCTGACCCAGTACGGCTGTTCTTATGTTGCTCCATTATCTTCCCTGGCACAGAAGTTAAACTAACTGGTCTGTAGTTTCCTGGGTTGTTTTTATTTCCCTTTTTATAGATGGGCAGTATATTTACCCTTTTCCAGTCTTCTGGAATCTCTCCTGTCTCCCATGATTTTCCAAAGATAATAGCTAGGGGCTCAGATACCTCCTCTATTAGCTCCTTGAGTATTCTGGTATGCATTTCATCAGGCCCTGGTGACTTGTAGGCATCTAACTTTTCTAAGTGATTTTTGACTTGTTCTTTTTTTTATTTTATCTGCTAAATCTACCCCCTTCCCATTAGCATTCACTATGTTAGGCATTCCTTCAGATTTCTCGGTGAAGACCGAAACAAATAAGTCATTAAGCATCTTTGCCATTTCCAAGTTTCCTGTTACTGTTTCTCCCTCTTCACTGAGCAGTGGGCCTACCCTGTCTTTGGTCTTCTTCTTGCTTCTAATGTATTGATAAAAAGTCTTCTTGTTTCCCTTCATTCCTGTAGCTAGTTTGCGCTCATTTTGTGCCTTTGCCTTTCTAATCTTGCCCCTGCATTCCTGTGTTGTTTGCCTATATTCATCCTTTGTAATCTGTCCTAGTTTCCATTTTTTATATGACTCCTTTTTATTTTTTAAATCATGCAAGATCTCTTGGTTAAGCCAAGGTGGTCTTTTGCCACATTTTCTATCTTTCCTAACCAGCGGAATAGCTTGCTTTTGGGCCCTTAATAGTGTCCCTTTGAAAAGCTGCCAACTCTCCTCGGTCATTTTTCCCCTCAGTCTTGATTCCCATGGGACCTTACCTATCAGCTCTCTGAGCTTACCAAAATCCACCTTCCTGAAATCCATTGTCTCTATTTTGCTGTATTCCCTTCTACCCTTCCTTAGAATTGCAAATTCTATGATTTCATGATCACTTTCACCCAAGCTGCCTTCTACTTTCAAATTCTCAGCGAGTTCCTCCCTATTTTTTAAAATCAAGTCTAGAACAGCTTCCCCCAGTAGCTTTTTCAACCTTCTGAAATAAAAAGTTGTCTGCAATGCAGTCCAAGAATTTATTGGATAGTCTGTGCCCCGATGTGTTATTTTCGCAACATATATTTGGATAGTTGAAGTCCCCCATCACCACCAAATCTTGGGCTTTGGATGATTTTGTTAGTTGTTTAAAAAAAGCTTCATCCACCTCTTCCACCTGTTTAGGTGGCCTGTAGTAGACTCCTAGCATGACATCACCCTTGTTTTTTACCCCTTTTAGCCTAACCCAGAGACTCTCAACACTTCCGTCTCCTATGTCCGTCTCCACCTCAGTCCAAGTGTGTATATTTTTAATATATAAGGCAACACCTCCTCCCTTTTTCCCCTGTCTATCCTTCCTGAGTAAGCTGTACCCATCCACACCAACATTCCAATCGTGTATTATCCCACCAAGTTTCAGTGATGCCAACAATGTCATAGTTGCATTTATTTATTAGCACTTCCAGTTCTTCCTGCTTATTACCCATACTTCTCGCATTTGTATATAGGCATCTAAGATACTGGTTTGATCTTGCCTCCCAGTTTTGCCCTGACCCTCCTTTCTCTTTGCCATTATAGCCCACGTACCCTCTTGTTTCCGACCCATCTCCCAGGTCTCCATGTTCCCCACTTACCTGTGGGCTTTGCTCACCTGTCCCCGTCGAACCTAGTTTAAAGCCCTCCTCACTAGGTTAGCCAGTCTGTGTCCAAATAGGGTCTTTCCCCTCCTCGAAAGGTGAATGCCATCTCTTCCTCGAATAGCATCCCATGGTCGAGGAAGCCAAAGCCCTCCTGGCGACACCATCTTCGCAGCCAGGCATTCACCTCCATGATGCATCTGTCTCTGCCCGGGCCCCTACCTTTGACAGGAAGAATTGAAGAGAATACCATCTGCGCTCCAAGCTCCTTCACCCGTACTCCCAGAGCCCTGTAGTCACGCTTGATCCGCTCAGTGTCACACCTCACAGTATCATTTGTGCCCACATGGATGAGTAGCATGGGGTAGTAGTCAGAGGGCTGGATAATCCTCGACAATGCGTCCGTAATATTTCGGGTACGGGCCACCGGCAGGCAGCATACCTCCCAAGATGAAATGTCAGGGCGACAGATGGGCGCCTCCGTCCCCCTCAGCAGAGAGTCTCCGACCACCACTACCCTACGTTTCCTATTCGCAGTGGTGGCAGCAGATCTCCCAGCCTTAGGGGTACAAGGCTTCTCCTCCTCTACTGTAGGGGGTGATTCCTTCTCTCCTGTATCAAGAAGAGCATAATGGTTACCTATTACCAAGAAATATGCTCACCAAGGATTCTTGAGAGCCTAAGAAGGGTAGGAACTAAAGGCTAGTTTCCCTCTCTGTGTGACAGAACTCATAGGCTCAGTGACAAACAGTAACAATCATAAATGTACAGCAAGCACCACAAAATTAATAGGTGCATTGACAGTGTTATATTCATTGTTATACACCAACTACCACACAATTCCTAACAGGCACCAAAACTGCAGGATCGGGTTGAGCACAGTACACCATAATGCATTACTGTGGCTCACTGTTAACGTGCTCTTTCAAGGCTTCCCTCAGCCGTATAGTTCTGCATTGAGGTCTTCAAACACCCATTCTGTCTGGCTGTTCAAACACATCAGACAGCCCCTTCAACCAGGCAGGAATTTTTCCCCCTTTGCCTCACAGACTCTATGCAGAACATAGCTGCAAACTATAACCACTGGAAATTTTTTCCCACAGAGATCCAATCTTGTGAGTAAACAATGTCATCCTCCCTTCAGTCTACCAAAAAAGCACATTCAACTGTCATTCAGTACCTGCTGAGCCTGTAGTTGAATCTTTCCTGGATGCTCTTGAGGTGGCTGGTTTACGGCTTTGTGAGGTAGGGGTAAGCCTAGTCCCCCAGGATCACTTCTGGCATTTCTACATCACCAATGGTAAGCCATCTGTCAGGAAAAAAAGTCCCTGCTTACTTTCTAAATAATATAGTGTTCTTAGAGATTCAAGTGTGATGCTGGCAGACCAGGTGCCAATTCATATCAAAGCCCCTAGGCCTCAGCCGAACACTGACAAATACATAGGGCATGTCTACACTGGCAAAGTTACAGCGCCGCTCAGAGAGCGCTGAAGGAAAACCGCTGTTGTGTGTTCACACTGATAGCTGAGTGTGCAATAGCGTATTCACACTTGCGGCACTTGCAGCGCTATTTGGAGTGGTGCACACTGGGCATCTATCGCACAGAGCATCTCTTTCTCTTTTGTTGCTAAGACTTGTGGGAAGGCGGAGGGGGTTGTGGGGCATCCTGGGTCTAGTCCCAATGCCACGTGATGCATTGCTTCACATCCCAGCAATCCCTGTGCTTCCGTTCACATTAGGCGCCATCTTTCAACGGTTTGTGTACTGTGGGCCCTTTCAGGCTGCAGGAATGGATCCCGAACTGCTGACTGGTATGCTGCTCGCTCTGTCCAACACGTCATGAGTGGCAGTGGAGTTATTACTTAAACTACAAAGGCAAGAGGAGCGCGACATTGAGCTCACCACATGAAGTAGCTACAACATGAGATTGCTTATGGCATTCACGGAGGTGCCGACCACAGTGGAACGCTGCTTTTGGGCTCGGGAAACAAGCACTGAGTGGTGGGATCACATCATGATGTACGTCTGGGATGACGAGCAGTGGCTGCAGAACTTTTGGATGAGGAAAGCCACTTTCATGGGTCTGTGTGATGAGCTTGCCCCAGCCCTGCGGCACAAGGACACAAGAATGAGAACTGCCCTGTCACTGGAGTAATGCATGGTGATTGCACAGTGGAAGCTGGCTATTCCAGACTGCTATCGATCGGTCGCTAACCAGTTTGGAGTGGGAAAGTCGACCATTGGACTCATGTTGAGGGAAGTGTGCAGGGCCATTAATCGCATCCTGCTCTGAAAGACGATGACTGTGGGCAACATGCGTGACATTGTGGATGGCTTTCAACAAATGGGCTTCCTTAACTACGAAGGGGCGATAGATGGCACACACATTCCAATTCTGGCACCAGACCACCTAGCAACCGAGTACATTAATTGCAAGGGGTATTTCTCAATGGTTCTCCAGGCGCTTGTGGATCACCGTGGGCCTTTCACAGACATTAACACAGGCTGGTCCAGAAAGGTGCATGACACATGCATCTTTCGGAACACTGGCCTGTTCAAGAAGCTGCAAGCAGGGACTTTCTTCTCAGACCAGAAGATCACCGTAGGGGATGTCGAAATGCCCATTGTGATCCTGGGAGACCCTGCCTACCCTTTAATGCCATGGCTTCTAAAGACATACACCAGGCAACTTGACAACAGCATGGAGCAGCTCAACAACAGGCTGAGCAAATACAGAATGACTGTTGAGTGTGCATTTGGCCGTTTAAAAGCTCGCTGGCGATGCCTGTATGGGATGCTGGACCTGGCTGATGACAATACTCCTATGCTTATAGCCACATGCTGTACGCTCCATAATATTTGGGAAGGGAAGGGTGAAAGCTTCACTCAGGGCTGGACCGCAGAGGCTCAGCACCTGGAGGCTGAGTTTGAACAGCCAGAGACCAGGGCTATTAGGGGGGGCACAGCATGGGGCATAAGGATCAGGGATGCCTCGAGACAGCAATTTGAAGCTGAAAGCCACTAATATTTGCTGCAATGCTCGGGATTGCAGTGTTTGTAATGTTAGGAAGTGACTGGTGCACATGATGCAATAAGGGGGTTTAACATAATTGCATGTTGTTTTGCAGTGCTCTTTTTGCTTTCACTTAACAGAATAAAGATTGCTTTCAAACCAACACAGTTCTTTTATTAAAATACAACAACCGGAGGAGAGAGTCAAAAGACAAAAATACATCAGCAGGGAGGGGGATGGGGGAAGGGAAGGTCTCCGGGGGAGGAGGGGTCCTGGGACAGCTACAGATTTGTGTATGGCAAGGGACCATACCCAACCTTCTCCTTTGGAGTACAATGCAGCAGGTGCTGTACTTCTGCAGGGCCAAACTGCAGAGGGTTGGGTGTTGAGTGCAGTGGGTAGTGGGAGTCCACAGTGCTGGACTGTGACGAGGGAGGAATGGAATGCTGCCAGTCAAGAGTGGAGCCAGAAGGTTGATAACAGTGTGTTGGTGATGGGGGTGGTGGTGCATGGGAAAGAGTTTTGTGACAGCAGTTGCAGGGGAGGGTGATCATGGAGCTGCTCGGTTTGAAGAGCTAGGATCACCTGCAGCGTGTCCTCTTGGTGCTCCATAACATTTAAGAGCGGCTCCATGGCTTCTTTCTAGTGTGCCGCATTCTCCTTTCGGTCTCTCTTCTCGCTGTCCCGCCACTCCTTCAATTCCTGTTTCTTAGCGGCGGAGTGCATCATAACATCACGCAGAAAGTCCTGCTTAGTTTTTCGTGGCCACTTTCAAATTCTGTGCAGCTGTTCTGCCACCAATAAGGGAGGCTGGGCTCCCAAGGTCATCTCTGAAGTTTAAATGCAACATTTTACAGAACCGGTATTTTTTGAAACACAGACAACACTGATTCAGTGCTTTAAAACACAGCCAGTACTCACACACCTGTCACTAACTGGCTGACCCCAGTCAAGCACACGTGAGCCACAAGACCCCCAAAATGGTGAGTAGCCTCAGGGGCAGAGTAAATCACTCTTCTCGGACCCTGCTGTACACTGCACACGTGGCTCTTGGGGAGAGCCAGCACTATGGGGGGGCTTGATAATCATTCCTCTCCCCACATTTTCCACAGGATGTGTTCATTATGGAAGATATCTCGCTGCTGAGGGTGAGCAGGGAATCAAGAGAGCGTCTTTTCCAAGCCTGTGGCTTCCACCCTGGCCCATATGGGGCTCGCCTGTATGCAGCAATGGTCCCTCTTCTGTCCCCCCCGTGATGGCACAGCGGTGCAGGAAAATTACTATTAATGGGGCAAGAAACAAAGCAGCTCTGCCGAGGAACCTGCTGCAGCAGATTGCCCAGTATCTCCAAGAGAGCTTCCTGGAGATCTCTGAGGCAGATTCCTGTGAAGTGAGGGAGTCAATCAACAGCCTGTTCCACTGCTCAGAATAGGCAGGGAGACCAGCCTGCTTTCTGCAACCCTCCTGCCCCCAATAACTTGCTTCAGCGATTCCCAAAATCAGTTATACTTACCAGGGGCCTCCTCTCCTGTTTGCACTTCGCCAAGATCTGACTGCTGTGACTGGCTAGCCTACTCCGGGGTAGAAAAGAGCTCCTGACTGCATGCATCTCTGGCCTCCAAGCCCTCCTCTGCCTCTGGGTCCCCCTCCACATCCTCGTCCAAGATTTTCTCCTCCTGGCTCGGTCCACTCTCGACTGGCATGCAAGCCAACAAAGTATCCACAGGGCCTTTGCAGTGTAGGTGGGGTCACCACTGTGAATCGTGTCCAGCTCTTTGTAGAACTGGCAACTCATGGGCGCAGCACCGGAGCGGCGGTTTGCCTCCCATGCCTTGTGGTAGGCGTTCCGCAGCTCCTTCATTTTTACCCTCCTCTTCAATGTGTCCCGGTCATGGCCCCTTTCTATCATGCATTGTGTCCTATGGCTCGAGCGCAGCTGGGACTTCACAACCTCCTCTCCCCAAATGCTGATGAGGTCCAGCAGCTCGGCATTGCTTCAAGTGGGGGATCACCTGGTGCGTGGTGCATGGCCACCTGGAAAGATGCGCTGAGACCACTGCACACATCACTGAGCAAGCAGGAAGGGGACTTTCAAATTTGCAAAGGAATGTACAGGGTGGGGCTGACAGTTGGTCACTTGAGGGCAAGGCAGTAGAGTTCAAACCCATGACCAGAGGGGTGAGAACAGGCATTGTGGGACACCTCCCGGAGGCCAATCGTAGCACTGTAATCGCCACAGTGTCTACGCTGGCACCGCAGCACTGTAGCTCCGGCGCAGAAAACTGTATGCCTCTCGTTGGGGTGGTTTTTTTAGAGTGCTACAACTGTGCATTTTCTGCGCACTTAGGGGCTTGGCAGTGTGTACACCTCTGGAGTTACAGCGCTCAAAGCTGCTTTACTGCGCACAAACTTGCTAGTGTAGACGGTGCCATAGCTGAATTAGTTTGCCTCACTTGTGTGTCAACATTGTTAAAATAGATGTTAAGTTTGTAAGAATGTGTTTAGACTTTATGAAATGCTTGTAGGATGCTGCATGTATTAAGCACATTTATAACATCTGTATCCCATACGAGATATTGTGATTCTCTGTAATTGTGTAACTCAAACAGGAAAGGAGCATTAATTGATGTAAAATGCTGGCTTCCTACAGAAGGTGTTAGGTCCTATCCACCAAGAAGGCCGATCGAAACCAAATGGCCCATTGTCAAACATCAAAAACAAAGACTTTGTTAACTGCATTCCTTCCCCACATCCCCATGAAGAGGAGACATGCCTGTGAACTCATGCCATCAGCTTGAACTCTGGGGAGAAGGGAATAAAAATCCCTAACAAGAAGGACTTGTCTTGTCGTACAGCACTACAGCAGCGCATCTGCACCAGTGGAGCTGCATTGCTGTAGCACTTTAGTGAAGACACTACTACACCAATGGGAGAACTTCTCCCGTCGGCGTAGTTAATCCACCTCCTGAGACGTGGTAGCTGAGTCAGCGGGAGAAGCTCTTCTGTTGCCATACCACTGTCTACACAAGGTGTTAGGTCAATATAGCTACATTGCACAGGGGTGCAGATTTTTCACACCCCTGAGCACCATAGTTATATCGATATAGATCTGTAGTGGAGACCTGGCCAAAAAAATTGCATCTCTATGTTGCATAGACTTTGGGAGGGCAAGATTTCTAAGCATAAGCAAAGGATCCCCAGCTGCTTAGCCTAGGTTAGCCCTAAAGGATGTATAGAGCTTGCATGTTACAGCAGCTTCTATCACCACACCTTCTAGAACCTAAGACTGTAATTCATGTGTGTGTGTGTATGTTTACCTGCTTTGACCTTGTAAATAACTCTCTTCTTAGCTTTAAAAAAAAAAATCTTTAGGTCGTGTATTATAGACTTGGCTACAAGCGTTGTCTTTGTTGGAAGATCTAAAGTGCAGTTGACCTGGGATAAGTGACTGGTCCTTTGGGACTGGGAGTAACCAGAATATTGTGATTTTTAGTTTAAGGAGCCATGTGTCACAAAAGCAAACTTGCCTAGGTGGCGAGATAGATCAGAGTATCTAAGGAGACTGTCTATGACTCCATGATAAAGCTGTTACAGTGCTTGAGAAGTTCACACTTGGTTATTGGTGAAATCTAAGTATAGAACCCACAACCAGTTTGGGGTTTGTGTCCTGCTTCTTAACAGTCTGCCCTGAGGTTTCACTCTATGCATCCGAAGAAGTGAGGTTTATACTCACGAAAGCTTATGCCCAAATAAATCTGTTAGTCTTTAAGGTGCCACCAGACTCTTTGTTGTTTTTGTAGATACAGACTAACACGGCTACCCCCTGATACTTGCCCTGAGGTTGGTACTCATGCTGTTGAGCCAGTGCACAACACCTTGAAAACAAGCATCATGCGCCCTTCCTGACCAGCCAACAGTGATGTCGGTGAAGCATCCTTGATTATCCACCAATACTTGCATAACCATGGAAAGTAGCCCTTTCTCTTGATAGAATCTGGTGCAATGTGGGCTAATGCCAAAATAGGGATATGCATGCCATCTGTTGCTCCACTGCAGTTAATGGCCCTGCACATTTACATGACAACAGCCCCCACAGTGGATTTTCAACTCCAAAATTATTTTCCACTGACCAGTAGCAATCAAGTTTTGCAAGTTTCCACAGCGTGAGCACCATTTGCTTCTTCACTGTCAGTGCAGCTCTCATTCTGGTGTCCCTGCGCTGGAGGGCTGGGGTGAACTTGGCACACAGATCCAGGAATGTGGCCTTGTGCATCCAAAAGATCTGCAGACCCTTTTCATTGTCCCAAACCTGCAAATTGGACTGAAAATCAACCGCAATAAGACAGATATCATAACCTTTAATATTGCCTCACCATCACCAGTACAGATAGAGGATTATGTTCTCACCAGTGTAGAAACATTCACATACTTGGGCAGCACCATCAGCCAGGACAGTGGAACAAGCCAGGACATCCGGACAGGGCTGGATTAACTTTTTGTGGGCCCGGTGCCAAACATATTTTTGGGCCCCCATTGGGGAAATAGGGCATGTGATGGGGGGCAGTCCGCAGAACGAGAGACCGGTTGGGGGCAATGAGGCACAGCGCAGCAGGAGTAGCCCCACTCAGCCCAGCACAAGGGCACTGTTTACAATCCCACAGCTGCTAGACACACACTGGCCTGCCCAACCCTGCACTGCCAGCATGCCACTTCCATACTGCCCCCCCTGCCCTTATGCCCAGTGCTCCCTCGCCCAGAGACGTCCCCCACAGATCCCTATGCCCAATGCCTCCAGACCCACTATGCCCAGCACCCCCTGCCCAGAGACCCCTCCCGCTGACCTCCCACCACAACTGCACAGCACCCTGCACACAATACCCCCTGCCCAGCTCCCTCACCCACAGATCCCCTACTGTCCAGAATCCCCTTCACAGTCCCACCATCACAGCTGTACAGCACCCCATATTCCTGAGGGAATTCTGCATCAAATTCTGTGCATAATATTTTAAAATTTTGCTTTTTTTTTTTTACAATAAATAAATGTGGAAGCTCCACCATGACAGTGGGGAGCACAGGTCACTGGCTGCATGGAGGTGGGAGAATACCCTGCAGCCTCCCCCGCCCACCTGGGACAGGGACTTGGCAGTGGGGCTGAACCTGACCCTGACCCAGCACAAGGGCCATGCCTGCCACAGAAACACCCTGGGGCCCTGCCCCTTTTGTGCCAGGCACACCAGATGTGGGCAGGGAGGCTCAGCTGGCAGCAGGATCCAAGTGCAGAGGGACTTAGTGTGGGGGGATCCAGATGGGGATAAGAGGGTTCTGTGGGGGGAAGTCTGGGTGCAGGCAGCTCAGTGGGGGATCTGGATGCACAGGGAGGTTCCAAGTGCAGGGGTAATGGGAGTCTGCAGGGGGGACCAAGTGAAAGTGGTTGGAGCTCAGCGGGGGGGGGGGTCTAGGTGCAGGGGAGGTGGGGTTCATTTGGGTGGGGATCTAGGTGTAGGTGGTTGTGCCTCAGTGGGGAGGGTGTCTAGGGGTGCTCATCGGGGTGGTACAGATGCAGGGGAGGTGGGGCTTGTCAGGGTGAGGGTTTGATGGGCCTGCTAACAGGGGAGCTCCAGCTGCTGCCAAGGGGATCTGCATGCTGGGCCCCTGCTTCGCCTATCCCCTTCTCTTCCCCATCCTATGCCCCTTCCCCCAGTGCTCCATCTTCTCCCCAGGCTTGGGGAACAGGGGGGAAACCACTCCCCAGCACAAGACAGCAAAGTGGGCTGGGGCCAGGTTGCTCCACTTCCTGCTGCCTGGTGGTTGCAGGGCGGGCCCGACCCTGCACTCACAGGGTGGTGGGAAGTGGAGTGACCCAGACCCAGCCCGCTCCGCTCTGCTCCCATGGCTCCCAACCTTGGGACTTGGGGGCAGTGGGGAACTGCCCCCCAGCACGCACCGGTGGCACAGCTGGGGCCGTGTCGCTCCACTTCCTGCCGCCGGTGAGTGCAGGGCACACCCGACCCCTGCTGCAGTCCACCAGGACATTGTTTAGGGGAAGAGGTGGAGTGGGACAGGGTGGGGTTGGGGCGGAGCAGGGGTGGAAAGAGGCAGCATGGGGGTGGAGCAGGGATAGCTTTCCTGCCCGGCTCAGCCGGCGGGGGATCAGGTTGGCTGGGGCCCTTTCTGACTCTGGGCCCGGCGTCATGGTGACCTGGTATTTCATCCGGAACAAAATAAAAAAAGCCAGGTACATGTTCAGGAGCTTAAATACAGTCTGGAAATCAAAATACAACACCAAAACTAAACTCAAGATTTATCAGAGCTGGGTACTTTCAACACTACTTTATAGTGCACAATTCTGGGGAATGAGAAAGTATGACACGTCCAAACTGTCTTCATTCCATACAACCTGCCTCTGAAAAAACCTCCGTATCTTTTGGCCCAGAACAATCTCAAACCAAGATCTATTGACACAGTGCAGCCAAGAAGATCTGAGCACCATCATTGCCAGGCAATACCGGATTTATAATGGCACCACTGGCGCCATGGCACTGGGCCCACGGTCGAAAGGGGCCCCGGCATGCTCTTCTCCGCCCCCCCGCACTCTCCTGTGTGGGGTCAGAGCTTGACGCTGTGGGCTGCTGCGGCTCCGTGGCAGCCTCTGCCTGCAGCCTGGCTTCTGCCCTGTCCCTTTCCCCAGCGTGCTACGTTCTCCTCCCCCACCCCCCCGCCGATCAGCCTTGCTGGCAGGAGGGAGCAAGGGGAGGAGGGAGCCGCAGCATGCCGCTCCAGGGAGGAGGAGGAGGAGAAGAGGTGGGGGTGAGGTGTTGGGGAAGGGGCTGCAATTGGGGCATACCCCCTCCAACCCCCTGCGTCAGCACCCCCATGATCCCAGCCCACACCCCCAGCCCCCTGCCCTCCCTAACCCCTGCACTCCCCATTTTTTTACAATATTTGGAAAGATCATTAAGTGGTCCATCGAGACCCTCCGTGATTTTCAAGTGGTCTGTAGAAAAATAAGTTAGACTACAAGAACAATCAAGGTACCTCACTTTATTTTCATTTACTTGCTATTACTTATGGGAGGAGGATGAAGAAAAAAAGAATGAAAAACGGGGGCAGGGGGAGATAAGAGAGAATGTTCTTTTTCTTGACTGGGTCCCAAGGAGGAGCCCCAAAAATGAAGCTGAGCACAGGGCGGGGGGGCCCCACTAACTCTAAATCCACCACTGGCTGTCACGTCACCTGGGCTGGGGATACTGTCAAGGCCGGTGTAACCACCAGGCGAACTAGGCCACCGCCTAGGGCGCCAAGATTTGGGGGTGCCAGAAAGCGGTTCCCAAAACCCTTTTTTTACACTACAGTGGAGTCACATCTTACACGGAGGTTAGGTTCTAAAGTCACCGCGTAAGAGGAAAATCGCGTATAGTGAAAATTACCATAAAGTACAGTATACACTAGAACAGGGGTCCTCAACCTACAGCACGCATGCCAAAGGTGGCACGCAAGCTGATTTTTTTTTTAATGGCAGGCTGCGGGTCCCGGCTGCCGCTGAGCCTGCTGCCGACCTGGGGTTCTGTTCACTCAGCTGGCAGCGGGCTGAGCAGGGCCAGCAGTGGGCCAGTTCCTGCCAGCCGGGGTCCCAGCTGCCAGTCCCGCTCAACCTGCTGGGGTCGCAGCCAGCTCCGCTCAGCCTCCTGCTGGCCTGGGTGAACGGTCTGGGGTTCCATTCACCCAGGGTTCCGTCCGCCGGCCTGGGGTTCTGTTCATCCAGGCCGGCAGGAGGCTGAGCGGAGCTGGCGGCTGGGATGGCAGCGGGCTGAGGTCCCAGCCACCGGCCACACTCAGCCCACTGCCGGTCTGGGGTTCTGGCTGCCAGCCCCTTGCCAGTCGGGGTCCTGGCCACCAGCCCCGCTCAGCTTCCTGCCGCCTGGGTGAACGGCAGGAGGCTGAGCGGAGTCGCCGCCTGGGATCCCGGCTGGCAGCTGAGGGAACGGAACCCCACGCCCCAGGGGGGCCCCACAAATATTTTTGGCGCCAAGCCCACAAAAAGTTAATCCGGCCCTGTTGCCAGGAGGCGTTGGAGATGGATCAGTCATGTGCTTCGGATGGAAACTGATTCCATCACCTGAGTAGCAATAAGATGGACACCTGAAGGCAAGAGAAAATGTAGCATCCCGAAAACAACATGGTGAAGAGCTGTGGAAGCCGATCTGAGAAACCTGGGGAACCATTGAAAGACTTGCCAGAAACAGACAGGAGTGGAGGAGCTTCATCACTGCCCTAAACACCAGAGGTGTAGTAGGAACATGGTGATGATGAAACCTGCATTACGATGCAATCCCACCAGTCAGTGCTCATTTCTTGGTCCCCGAAGCTGTGCTCCACCATCTGCAGCTGCTCCATGAACACCACCAACAACCTTGGATTGGTTTTCCCTCTGCCCCACAGCAATCTGTCCTCCATGAAACCATCATGTTCCCCACTGATGTGGTTCTTGCAGCTTTACAAATACTGAAGGATTGTGCTTTCTCTGCTTACAAGAGTCATGACAATAGGGCAGAGTTGTGCAGGCACCATGCTTCTGTCAGAGATGGCAAACAGTGAGGAGGACTGCATTGGTTCATGGGATTTTTAAAGAAGGTGCAAAAATTATGCAATATGGATGATGTTATGGGATGGAGAAAGTTGCATGCTGATAACTTGACCCCTTTTTCCCAGCCACCCCTGCACAACTCATTTCTGCACTACAATGCATTGCCAAGACTTCCCAAAAGACAGTGTACGGATGGTGGTGAGTTGCACATTGGAATACCTATCCATGGTGCACTGCGCATTGAGACAAGCATTCCTGGTGACTACATGCAGCGCTGACATAAGGAGCCAAGTATGCACACACATGAGCAATATACTAACTGTAGCAGCTTTATGCCAACATAACTTGCATTGGCCATAGTTTGTAGTGTCAATATGGCCTGAGAGAGGGAGGTTTAAACCCATTTATACTATTACTTTGGAGCCCACCTGGTCAACAGCCAGTTATTCACTAGAATGACTGCATAATCTTCCCACCTGATGTCATGGTGAGTGAACAAAAGAGTTCTGCACCCCCGTGTTGGGTCCTGAAACTTGATACCCTGTTACAGGCTTTCCTCTTCTTGACAAGACTGGGCTGATTTCTAAGCCAGGTCAGGTGCGCCAGAGGACTTAACTCCTAGAGGTCCCCATGCAGGGACAAATGGAAGAAAAAGTGTTGGAACTCTACTTGAGTCCCAGTTCTCATGCACTCCTTCCTTTGTCTCTTCCTTCCCTCCAGAGAATACACTATAGGACACATTCCCATGGTAACTACAGCATGAGAATGTTTAACAGTTCACTCACCCTGATGTATCACCTCCACTGGTGCTAGCAATGGGGGATTTCCACCAGTGTGTTGTCTAACACTGCTCAGAGCTAGATGATACCATACCTGTATCTGATCTACACTAGCACTTCCATCAGTGAAGATATATCATTGCTAGATCAAAGTGGGAGAAATTATATAAATTCTCAGGAGAGACAAGGCTAAAGAAAATAGAGATCCCCTCATCTAAGGCCTGATCTACACTTAAAAATTCGATTGACCTAGCTACATCACTCAGTGGTATGAAAAATTCATACCTCTGAGTCCCGTAGTTAAGATGACCCTAACCCCCGGTGTAGACATGTGTCATAAATATAGAGATAAGGGTAGCATAAAATCCCTCCTTGGCAGCTGTACTGAATTGCCTTATCTGTAAGGAGTTAAGTAGTTCAAATAACCTAGTTGGCACCTGACCAGAAGGACCAATGAGGAAAGAAGATACTTTCAAATCTGGCGGAGAAGGTTTTGTTTGTGTTCTCTTTTGTTGTTCCCTCTCCGAATGGCGGGAGAGACCAACCAGGTACAACATCTCCTGAAAATATACCTGGAATAATAGATCTGAAACCACAGAAATTGTAAGTAGGGCAAGGAAATGTGTTAGCTTATCTTTTGTTTTGGCTTGTGAGTTTGTCTATGCTACAGAGGTAGTTTTATTCCTGTTTTTGTACTGTAAAGCTGAGCCCAGGGGGGAATCCTCTGTGTTTTAAATCTTTTTATTACCCTGTAAAGTTACCGTCCATCCTGAACCCTAAACTGGGATGTGGTACAGCCCTGTAGGCGAAAAGCAACTGCTGCAGCACTAGGTCCCAAACATTGGAGTGTTCATTTACGAATTTACGTATCATGGCCCCCAAAGTTCCATTAAACCTCTCCACCAGTCCATTGGTTTCATGGTGGTAAGGGGTGGCAACCAAGTGATTCACCCCATGAGCTTCCCACAGGTTTTTCATGGTCCCTGCCAGAAATTAGTTTCCGAATCTGTAAGGATGTCGGAGGGCCAACCTACCCTGGCAAAAATGTCTGTTAATGCTTTTAGCCCTGGTGTTGCTTAAGGGTACTGCTTCCAGCCATCGGGTAGCAAAATCCATGAAAGTCAGTATGTACTGCTTTCCTCTGGGTGTCTTCTTTGGGAAAGGACCCAGAATATCCACAGCTACTCGCTGAAATGGGACCTCAATTATGGGTAGAGGCTGGAGAGGGGCTTTAACCTGGTCTTGGGGCTTTCCCACTCGTTGGCACACCTCACAAGACCGGACATAATTAGCAACGTCCTTGCCCATTCCCTCCCAGTGGAAGGACTTCCCCAACCGGTCTTTGGTTCTGTTCACCCCCGAAAGGCCACTGGGATGATCATGGGCTAAGCTCAAGAGCTTTACCCGATACTTAGTGGGAACTACCAACTGTCTTTGAGGATGCCAGTCTTCCTGGTGTCCACCCGAAAGAGTCTCCTTGTATAAAAGTCCTTGTTCTACAACAAACCGGGATCGGTTAGAAGAGCTGAGAGGCGGTGGGGTGCTCTGTGCCGCCGCCCAAGCTTTCTGAAGGCCGTCATCTGCTTCCTGCTAGGCCTGGAACTGTTCCCTTGATGCTGGAGACATCAGTTCCTCCTTGGACTGGGGCTTGGCCCGTCTGGAAGCGATGCAGGTGCTGGGGCTGTTTCCATTGACTGTGAACCGCTGTCCACTGGTGCACTATGTGGTATGTCAGGCTCTGGCTGAGCCTCTTGGGTAGGGTTATCTGCTGCTTCTGCCAGGTCAGGCTCGCTGGTGCCCTCTGCATTGGAGTTGGAGACGGGTTTGCAAGCGCTGGACTCAGTGCTGGCAATGGTTCTGGTGCTGGTTGTGTTGCCAGTTCCGGTTCTGGGACTGGCTTTGGCTGGGTCTCTGGGGTTGGATCCACTACGGCTGTTGCAGTCGCTGTCAGGGGATCCGGTTCCACCACCTTTGTTTGGGTCTCTGGTAACACAGATGGGGCCCTGGTGGACGGCTCAGGAACAGGGATGGGGGTGCAAGCTTGCTTAGCCTGGCTGCGGGTGACTATTCCCACCCTCTTGGCTAGCTTCACATGGTTGGCCAAGTCTTCCCCCAGCAGCATGGGAATGGGATAATTGTCATAGACTGCAAAAGTCCACATTCCTGACCAGCCTTTGTACTGGACATGCAACTTGGCTGTAGGCAAGGTTACAGACTGTGACACGAAGGGTTGAATTGTCACTGGAGCCACCGGGTTGATGAGTTTGGGGTCCACTAGGGATTAGTGGATAGTTGACACTTGTGCCCCAGTGTCCCTCCAAGCGATAACCTTCTTTCCGCCCACTCTCAAGGTTTCCCTTCGCTCCAAGGGTATGAGAGAGGCATCTGGGTCTGGGGATCTTTGGTGTGATTGTGGTGTAATGAACTGTAATTGGTTGGGGTTCTTGGGGCAGTGAGACTTTATATGTCCCAGTTCATTACATTTAAAACATCGCCCTGCTAAGGTATCACCAGGGCGATGTTGGTTGGTGGAGACTGGTGTGGTGGGGTGAGAAGGCGTCTGGGGTTTCCCTTGGGATGTGGGTGGGGCCTTGGGTTGTCCCCGGTGGTAAGGTTTTGTTTCGGCTTGTCCCTTCTGGTATTCGCTCCAACGGCTACTAGTTTTTTTCTTTTCTGCCACCTCCACCCATTTGGCTCCAATCTCCCCCGCCTCAGTTACAGTTTTGGGCTTCCTATCTAGGATGCACCTTTCTATTTCCTCAGGAACACCCTCTAAAAACTGCTCCATTTTTACTAGGGAAACCAGATCTTCCAGAGATTTAACATTTGCTCCTGATACCCAGGCATCACAATTTTTGTCAATGTGGTAGGCATGCCGGGTAAATGACACGTCTGGTTTCCACCTTAGGGCTCTGAACCACCGACGGGCATGCTCGGGTGTTAGCCCCATTCTGAGTCTGGCCTTGTTTTTAAAAAGTTCATAACTGTTCATGTGTTCCTTAGGCATTTCAGCCGCCACCTCTGCTAAGGGTCCACTGAGCTGCGGCCTCAGCTCTACCATGTACTGGTCTATAGGGATGCTGTATCCAAGGCAGGCCCTTTCAAAATTTTCTAAGAAGGCCTCAGTATCATCGCCTGCCTTGTAGGTGGGGAATTTTCTGGGATGGGAAGTGGTACCTGGAGAGGAGTTGCTAGGATGGGCTGGTGCATCCTGCCTAGCCCTTGCTACTTCCAGTTCATGCTTCCTTTCTTTTTCTCTCTCCTCCATCTCTTTTTCTCTCGCCTCCTCTTTGGCTTTTTCCAGCTCCATCTCTCTCTTGTGGGCCTCCTCTTTGGCTTTCTCTTCTCTTTCATGGGCCTCCTCTTTGGCTTTCTCTTCTCTTTCTCTCTGCTCTGCCTCGAGTTTTTTTAATTGAAGCAGTCTCTGATGTTTTCTTTCATTTTCTTCTGCTTCTAGTTTGGCCAGTTCTATTTTGTTAGCTACTTCTTTGGTAGTCATTTTCCTGTTTTCTTGTGCTGGGTCACCCCCTCTGCAGTTGACTGAAACTGGGATGTGCTCAGCTCTGGCTGCTGCTGAGTTAACAGAGACTTTCTAACTAGCTACTCCCGAGGATGTAAAAAGAAAAAAAAAAACGATTCAGCTTGTAAATTCCTTTTACCAGTTGTTTGCTCATTAATTGAACCCTTCTCTTAACAAAGGCTCTTGTTAAAAAAACTTAACACCTCTGCCTTCAGGCAAGGAGAGATAAGATATGCATCTACCTTCAGCTCTGCTTTCCAAGCAGCCAGAAGGGAAAAAAAATCTTACTGGCTTTTGGGTTTAAAATGAATCCCACCGCTATGCCACCATGTCAAGGCTGTATCCCCACTTTGAACTTTAGGGTACAATGTGGGGGCCTGCATGAAGACTTCTAAGCTTAACTACCAGCTTAGCTCTGGTCCGCTGCCACCATCTCAAGGCTAATTCCCTTCCCTGGGAAGCCTTGAGAAACCTTTCACCAATTCCCTGGTGAATACAGATCCAAACCCCTTGGATCTTAAAACAAGGAGAAATTAACCATTCCCCTCCTTCCTCCCACCAACTCCTGGTGAATACAGATCCAACCCCCTTGGATCTAAAAACAAGGAAAAATCAATCAGGTTCTTAAAAAGAAGGCTTCTAATTAAAGAAAAAGGTAAAAATCATCTCTGTAAAATCAGTATGGAAAATAACTTTACAGGGTAATCAAACTTAAAGAGCTCAGAGGACTCCCCTCTAGTCTTAGGTTCAAAGTACAGCAAACAAAGATAAACACTCTAGTAAAAGGTACATTTACAAGTTGAGAAAACAAAGAAAAACTAAGACGCCTTGCCTGGCTTTTTACTTACAAGTTTGAAATAGGAGAGACTTGTTTAGAAAGATGTGGAGAACCTGGATTGATGTCTGGTCCCTCTCAGTCCCAAGAGCGAACGAACTCCCAAACAAAGAGCACAAACAAAAGCCTCCCCCTCCCCAAGATTTGAAAGTATCTTGTCCCCTTATTGGTCCTTTGGGTCAGATGCCAGTCAGGTTACCTGAGCTTCTTAACCCTTTACAGGGAAAAGGATTTTGGAGTCTCTGGCCAGGAGGAATTTTATAGTACTGTACACAGGACAGCTGTTACCCTTCCCTTTATAGTTATGACAGCTTCTTATAAGCATAACACCTGCTCCTCCTGAGTCTTCCAGCCCATGCTCTCAGGGCCAGATTCAGAAAGGTGTTGGGGCTTTAGGGGCTGCAGCCCAGGGCTCCGGGGCCCACTTAGCCCTTGGCTGCAGCCCCTAAAGCCCATGCATTCTGGCCCTGTCTGGCGGGGGGGAGAGGGGGCCAGTGGTGTAGCCAGCTTCTAAAAGGAGGGGGAGCAAATATAAAAAAGGCGCCCCCCCTTAGCTCCTCCTCCGGCCACGCCCGCTTGGCTCCTCCTGCGGCCGCACCACCCCTCCCCCCATGGCTCCTCCAGCCCTGCCGTGCCACCCCCGTGGCCCCCCCTCGCTCCTCCAGCCGCAGTTGCCGGCCGCCATGCTGCGCCCCCCCCCCCCCCCCCGCACCTCCGGCCGCTTTCGGAAAGGCGGGGGAAGCTTCCCCTGCATCCCGCTAGCTACGCTACCGGAGGCGCTCAGAGAATCGCGGCCAATGGGAGTTGCGGGGGGCGATGCCTGCGGGGCAAGTAGAGGGCTGCGCAGAGCCACCTGAACTCCCCACACCTGCACCCCCCACATGAAATGGGAGCTGCCTCAGATAAGTGCTCCATACTCCAACCCCTTGCTGCAGCCCTGAGCCCCCTCCTGCACCCTAACTCCTGGCCAGCCCCTCCATCCCCAGCCTGTTCCTGCACCCTAACTCCCTTCCAGGCCCCGCACCCTAACTCTCTCCCAGACCCTGTACTCCCACCCCCAGCCCACTCCCACACCCTAACTCCATCCCAGAACCTGCACCCCCACCCCAGCCCGCTTCCACACCCTAACTCCCTCCCAGACCCTGTACCCCACCCCAGCCCGCTCCCACACCCTAACTCCCTCCCAGACCCTGTACCCCACCCCAGCCCGCTCCCACACCCTAACTCCCTCCCAGACCCTGTACCCCACCCCAGCCCGCTCCCACACCCTAACTCCCTCCCAGACCCTGCACCCCACCCCCAGCCCACTCCCACAACCTAACTTCCTCCCAGACCCTGCACCCTCACCCCACTCTCACACCCTAACTCTCACCCAGACCCTGCACCCCCAGGCCTGAATCCTAGGAGGAGAATGCAAAAAAAAAAAAAAAATGAAAACACGGGGTGGGGGGGAAGATAAGAGAGAATGCTCCCCCCATGGGAGGGGGCAAAAATGAAGCTGAACACAGGGCCTCACTAACTCTAAATCCGCCATTGCAAGCGCTTACACAGAATTTAAACGAGGGGGTTTCCTTGTCTTTCTAGGTGATAGATCTTTGCCTAAGCAGGTTTCTCACCTATATTCAATTCCCAGAAACTTCAACTCTCTTGGTTGAAGGACCCATTTGTCTCAGCTTGCAAGTCCTCTGGCCCCTCATGTCTATCCAGTGATAGATCCCAAGATGGCTTCTTCTCTCTCTTTGTTTCTTTCTAAGATCACTGTTTTGTCCCCAAACTCAGGATGACCGTATGGTGTTCTTTCCATCCCCCGATGATTAATATGTAACTAGGTCTTGTGATGGGGTGTCCACCCTACACAAGACAGAACAGTTTGAGGTATGTAATTTAACCTGATACCCTGCATCTGGAGGAGATCCAGGGCTCAATAATACCTAATGGAAGATAAAGTTCAGCTGAGAAGAAGCGGTTGTGCCTGTATAAAAGGATGAAGCTGAGACCAGAAGGGGCCTGTAGGGGTAGTAGTCTGTAGTCACTTTTTGGGAGCAGGGAAGTTTGTATGGGTAAGTAATCAGAGAGGAGAGGTAGTTTATAGTTAATCCCTGGGATGCCAGAGTTTGGGCTGGTAAATTTAAGGAGGCAAGGTGATAGAGAAGGAAAGTAGGAAGGAGTCTAGGGAATAGTGACAGGGTCTTGGAGCAAACAGATTGTAGTTTCTGGGCATAGGGTCCCTAGGCAGGAACCCAGAGTGGTGAGCAAACCCAGGTTCCCATACCAGCTACTGAGAAAGTGGCACAGGGCCTGACCTTAAACCAGAAGACTGACTGACTGACTGTCTAGAATGGCATGTGGACAGTAGATCCTTTGGGATTTTGGTACCCCAAAAAAGGAGGACTATACAGTGACCTGGCTGGAGGGCTGAGCCATGAAATGGCGCACTCTGATCCTGAAGAGCAAGGGGGAATACAGTACAGTAACTTCTCACTTAAAGTCATCCCAGTTAACGTTATTTCGTTGTTACATTGCTGATCAATTAGAGAACATGCTTGTTTAAAGTGGCACAATGCTCCCTTATAAAGTTGTTTGGCAGCCACCTGCTTTGTCCACTGCTTGCAGGAAGAGCAGCCCGTTGGAGCTAGTGGTAGGGGCTTGGAACCAGGGTGGACCAGCAGCCCCCCTATCAGCTCCCTGCTCCCCTAAGTTCCCTGTGTGGCAGCCGCCCAGCAGGCTATCAACTGCCTGGTAGTTCAGCTCTCCCTCCCCCAACTGCCATGTGCTGCCCTCTGCCTGGGAGTGGCTCCCGGGAGCCACACGCTTGCTGTGCGGGGAAGGGAGAGGGGTGCTAATGTCAGGGTGTCCCTTTCCTCCCCCCGCTCCTGCCCCCCTCTACTTTACCCCATTTCCACAGAGCTGGGATGGACGGACACGACAGGTCTTTTATCTGGTGAAAAATTTCCCTGGAACCCCCCTATTTACATTAATTCTTATGGGGAAATTGGATTCGCTTAACATCGTTTTGCTTAAAGTGGCATTTTTCAGGAACATAACTACAATGTTAAGTGAGGAGTTACTGTATCAGTATCCATTGAAAGGGACCGGGGTGTCAGACCTGAAAGGAGCTAATCCGTAACCATGATCACAAGGGGATGCCCCAGTGGTGAGTGAACCATGTTACAGGGCTTCTATTGGGGTTTTTTTGGGCCAGACCTTGCTTAATTTCATTAGAGACATGTAAGGGACTGCCTTCCATCCTGTCTGGGAGAAAACCTGTTTCCTCCTCTGTTTGGTTACAGACTTTAAAGTATAATATACTGAGTATCCATAATTCCTCACGTAGTGTTACTGCATACATTTTACAATGCTATTAATCACCAGTGTGTCATTCTTTCATAACAAACCTTACTTGATACCCTTTTTATTAATAATCAGTTGATTCAGTTACTTATCTCTGAGGTTCAGACCCCCTGTTTTTTATAGCTAAGATGCTAATCCCCCAACTCGCTATGTTGATGGCTTTGTTTACTTTTTATGTTCTCTTTGTTACTGCCTCATGACCAGGGCCGGCTCTAGGATTTTTGCCGCCACAAGCAAAAAAAAATTTGGCCGCTCCCCTTTTTTTTCGTGCCCCCCGGCCCCGCCCCAACTCCACCCCTTCCAAACCCCTTCCCCAAATCCCCAACCCTGCCTCCTCCTTTGGCGTGCCACATTTCCCCCCCCCCATTGCTTCCTGCCAGCCCCCTGCAACCTCCCGCCCTAGCTCACCTCCACTCCGCCTGCTCCCCCAGGCATGCTGCCACTCCACTTCTCCCCCCTCCTTCTCAGGCGAGGGAGGGCAGAGAAGCAGAGCAGCGGTGTGTTCAGGAGAGCAGGCAGAGCGGAGGTGAGCTGGGGGGGGCGCAGGAAGTAATGGGGGGGTAGAGGAACCACTCCCCACTCCAGCTCACTTCCGCTCCACCTCCACTGCCTCCCCTGAGCACCCGCCACTCAGCTTCCCCTCCCTCCCAGCCTTGCTGCGCGAAATAGCGCTTTCGCGCGTGGCAAGCCTGGGAGGGAGGGGGGAGCAGGCTTGGGGAGCAAGGAGGAAACCGCCTCCCAGCAGGAGCTGGCAAAGCGCATCCTTGCTACCAAGGCTAGCATTGACACACAGAGCGATGCACTGCGGGCAGCTATTCCACAGTTCCTGCTGCTAATTGGAATTCTGGGTTAGGCTCCCAATGCCTGATAAGACAAAAACATTTTCGCAAGTTGTTTTGGGTACATATCGTCAGCCTCCCATGATACACTTGCCGCCGCCCTCCCTCCCTCCTGAAAGCAATGGCAAATGGGGGGTGGGATAGCTTAGTGGTTTGAGCATTGGCCTGCTAAACCCAGGGTTGTGAGTTCAACTCTTGAGGGGGCCGTTTAGGGATATAGAACAAAAAAAATCCGTCAGGGACAGTACTTGGTCCTGCTAGTGAAGGCAGGGGACTGGACTCAATGACCTTTCAAAGTCCCCTCTAGTTCTATAAGATATACATATTTCTTTATTTATTTAATCATTTTCAGCTTAAGCCAGGGTTACTCGTGCAGACACCATAGCACAACAAGCAGGGGCCCCGCTCAGCTGTACACTGTTGTTGTGAGTGTTGCAAACACCTCACGCATCATCCTGAGGTATTTGCAGAGCCTAGCCAGGAACCGCCATGTGGAAGAATGTGATGCCAGGCAAATAGCCGTGCTGGAAGCCATGGAATAGAGCAATTCGCACATGCTACTGGCAGCAGCTGGGCTTGTTGACATGGTAGAACGCTGCTTCTGGGCCCAGGAAACAAGCACAGACTGTTAAGACCGCATAGTTCTGCGGGTATGGGATGAGGAGCAGTGGCTGCATAACTTTCGAATACATAAGGCCACTTTCATGGAACTTTGCGAATTGCTTTCCCCAGGCCTGAAGCGCATAAATACCAAAATGAGACCTGCTCTGATAGTTGAGAAGTGAGTGGCGATAGTGGGGAGGCCTGGGGTTAGCCCCCCCATGGGGGGGGACGGTGGTAGGGCACCACAATGTCTAGGGACAGCCCTGAGTTCAAGGGATAACGGACCTTCTTTCCCCTCTTCCCCCCCCACATTCTAGAACGTCTGGGAGAAGAGGATATAGAACTTGGTGAGGAGGGCAGCTAGTTCATCACTGGGTGCAACGGGACTCTAAGGTCTAGTTGCCTTTCCTGCACCTCAACCAGATGCCTCAACATGTCTGTTTGCTCCCCCATAAGCCGCAACATCTCCTCTTGCGTGTTACGCTCTTGATTCCTGCCTGCTTTCCTGCCCTCTTGGTCGGTGCACATGCTTTCCAACAGCGTAAGCCTCCATGCATTCAGCTGGGCCCTGTCAGTCTCGGAGGAACGCATCAAATCACAGAACATGTCTTCCCTTGTCTGCTTTTTTCACCTTCTAATCTGGGACTGCCTTTGTGCTGGTGTGGAGGAAGCACCCACAGACAAGGTTGCAGCTGCAAGGAAAAACATACATTGTTGAAAACAGAAGTTTAACTCTTGCAATGAAAGAAACACTTTACAGCAGTAAATACATTCCCTGAGGTACACGGCCACATTTTGTCTTTTAAAAGAAGCGTCTACAAGTAAGGTACAACACATGGCAGAGTGCTGGGCAACAGATTTCGGTTTGCAGGCAGGCAGGGTAAGCACACAAGAAAGGGTAGGCTGTGTCAGGGCACACCCAGTGACATTTTTTGGTGGGGAAACTCTTGGCACATAAACAGACTTTTCCAGGGAGCACCCTTTGCGTTATCACTGGATTGACCGCCACTATATCCCAATTGTTTACTTCAGCTTAAACATTAACCACAATTGCATTTAACCCAGTAGTGTGATTACAAGTGCGCCCTCATCAGATGTGCCTTCCTCACCATCACAGTCCCACAACAGTAGGTCCTGGGAGGGGATTGGCTCCAGAGTTAGGAAAAGGTCCTGGCTGTCGGGGAGAATGGATCCTCCGTTTGCCTGCTGTGCATTCTCCTCCTCTTCCTCATCAACAATGTCCTCCTCGTTGTTGCCCATGGCCGCCTGGAGCCCCTGGGAGGTATCCACGGAGAGTGTTGGGGTACTGGTGGGGTCCCTGCCTAGAATCACTTGCCGCTGCTCATAGAAGCGGCATGTCTGCAGCTCAGAACCAGAGCAACTGTTCACTTCCCTTGTCTTCTGGTACGCTTGCCTGAGCTCCTTTATTTTTACATGGCACTGCTGTGTGTCCCTGGTGTAGCCTTTGTCCCCCATGACCTGTGCGATTTTGGCATAGATGTCAGCATTTCTTCTGCTGGTTCGGAGCTCTGCCTGCACAGACTCTTCTCCCCACAGAACAATCAGATCCAGTGTCTCCTGTATGCTCCATGCTGGGCAGGCATGGTCAGCTGTGTTGGTGAGCTCTCCATGCTGATCAAACAGGAAATGAAATTCAAAAGTTCCCAGGGCTTTTCCCCTGTACCTGGCTGAAGTGCAATGGAGTTGAAAGTCCTGTCCAGAGCGGTCACATTGGAGCACTCTGGGACACCTCCCGGAGGCCAAACCCGTCGAATTACACAGCGTTGTGTCTATGCTACCCCTAATTCGACCCGGGAAGGTCGACTCTAGTGCTACTCCTCTCATCGAAGCGGAGTAACAGGTGCTGATTTTACAAGCCCTTTAGGTCGGTGGAAAGAGCTCGGTAGTGTAGACACACACATTATAAATTCAACCTAATGTGAGATATATTGATCTAACGCCGTAGTGTAGACCAGACCTTGCTTCCTGAGACTTGGTTCCTAGAGTGTATCCAATAGATGCATTCACTGTCTCCTTTTGTACAAAGGCTCCTCCACACTTTGCTTAGGAGTGAAGCTTTCCTGTCAGTGCGTCCCCACTAATCTGTTTTTCCTCAGTTCCCATGTCTGTGTCCTGCTCAGTCTGGGCTGCTTGAGGGGCATTCGGAAAACTTCTAGTCTGATATCTTCCGAGATGTTACAGCTTTGACTCCAGCAAGCAATGCTGTCAATAGAGCAGTGGAGCGGGGGAATCCGGATCGATGTGCTAATGTGGTGCAGCTCTAGTGTGGGAGGATGAGCCAGAACCATGTACATGAAGCGGAAGGATGGCAGGAGAGCCTGTCTGTGTGGGTGGTTGTTCTGGGGACATTTGGCAGCTGGGCGGTGGATCAAGATGCTCATCTGGAGTAATCACAGGGGTAAGAGAGGAGGATTTAGCACTGAGAGAGAATTAGGATGTTTGTCTAACGGAGGAGTGACATGAGAGGATTTGGCAGTTGGAAGAAGGAAAATCAGATTGCACGGAGGAGGGAGAGGAACATGCCCTTGTCTGGGATGCCTGTGTTGGCACCAAGGGGCACTACTACCCCTGAAATAGATCTTTACTGGCTCCCAGTGGTGCAGATTACTATCAAACCAGTAAAAACAATGAGGAGTCCTTGTGGCACCTTAGAGACTAAGAAATTTATTTGGGCATAAGCTTTCATGGGCTAAAACCCACTTCATCAGACGCATGGAGTGGAAAATACAGGAGCAGGTATAAATACATGAAAAGAGGTGATTTTCCTTACCAAGTGTGAGGTCAGTCTAACAAGACAATTCAATTGACAGCAGGATTCCAAGGGAGAAAAAAAATAACTTTTGAAGTGATAATGAGAGTGGCCCATTTTAGACAGTTGACAAGAAGGTGTGAGTAACAGTAGGGGGAAATTAGTATTGGGGAAATTAGGTTTAGGTTTTGTAATGACCCAACCACTCCCAGTCTTTATTCAGGCCTAATATGATGGTGTCCAGTTTGCAAATTAATTCCAGTTTTGCAGTTTCACGTTGGAGTCTGTTTTTGAAGTTTTGTTGTTGAAGAATTGCTACTTTCAGGTCTGTTATTGAGTGACCAGGGAGATTTAAGTGTTCTCCTACTGGTTTTTGAATGTTATGATTCCTGATGTCAGATTTGTGTCCATTTATTCTTTTGCATAGAGACTATCCGGTTTGGCCAATATACATGGCAGAGGGTCATTGCTGGCACATGATGGCATATATCACATTGGTAGATGTGCAGGTGAATGAGCCCCTGATGGTGTGGCTGATGTGGTTAGGTTCTATGATGGTGTCCCTTGAATAGATATGTGGACAGAGTTGGCATCAGGGTTTGGTTCCTGGGTTGGTGTTTTTGTTGTGTGGTGTGTGGTTGCTGGTGAGTATTTGCTTCAGATTGGGGGGCAGTCTGTAAGCAAGGACTGGCCTGTCTCCCAAGGTCTGTGAGAGTGAGGGATCGTCCTTCAGAATAGGTTGTAGATCCCTGATGATGCGCTGGAGAGATTTCAGTTGGGGGCTGTAGGTGATGGCTAGTAGCGGTCTATTACTTTCTTTATTTGGCCTGTCTTGTAGTAGGTGACTTCTGGGTACCCTTCTGGCTCTTTCATTCTGTTTCTTCACTTCACCAGGTGAGCACTGTAGTTTTAAGAACACTTGATAGAGATCCTATAGGTGTTTGTCTCTGTCTGAGGGATTGGAGCAAATGCGGTTGTATCTTAGAGCTTGGCTGTAAACAATGGATTGTGTGATGTGGTCTGGATGAAAGCTGGAGGCATGTAGGTAAGTATAGCGGTCAGTAGGTTTCCGGTATAGGGTTGTGTTTATGTGACCATTGCTTAGTAGCACTGTAGTGTCTAGAAAGTGGACCTTGTTAGAAGAAAAAAGTGCAGGTTGACCCAGAGGCGGATATGAGTACAGGCTTCTTTATTGCGATACTTGTTTCCCTGACCCAATTGTCCAGTAAGCACAGAATTAATTATAGCACATTTTTTTGTTTAGATTAGTATGTACACACCTACATTTGTTACAACACCCCAAAAACCCTTATTAAGTAATAAAAACACCCACTGTTAGTAAAGCCACCTGTGACGGGGTTGGGACTCACCACCGTGGCACCTCCTGCTCCTCGCTCCGGGAATTAGCTCAGTTCATGGGGAGTGCCCTCTGCTGGTGGTGTCCCATCTGTCGTCTGTTCTCTGCTGGTGTCCAGACCCACGTTGCTCCCCGCTCAGCAACGTCTGTTTCAGGCCATTGCCTTCCGGCACTGCCCCTTAGTCCATCCTCACCCCCTTCCAGGGGGTGGTGGTGGTTAACAGCAGTCTTTCTCTGTGCCCCAACCACAGTGGTCAGCCACACCCCTAAGTCTAACCCCTTTTGTCGGGGGTCTGGTGCAGTCCACTACTGCCAAGTCCAATGGCTGGGTGTACGTGCAAGGGGGAAGGGGAGAACCCAGGCCCACCCTCCACACTGGGTCCTGACCCAAGGACCCTTTGGCGGCAGCCTTCCTGCCCTCCTTCTCTCCCCTTGTGCGTCTCTCTCCCTGGGCCACATTTGCACTGGCTAGGCCCTTCCCTCAGGGTCTGCAGCCTGGCAGGTAGTGGGCTGGAGTTCCCTTCGGGTCCTCCGAGCCTGCCCAGCACTGCACTGCATTATCCCAGATGCTAGTTTCCTCGCGCAGGAGACAGACCTTCACCCTTTGAAGGCCTGGGAGAAACTGCCTGCTCCTCTAGGCAGCCTTTATATAGGGCCTAGCCTAGCCCTGATTGGCTGGCTCTAATCTCGGCTCTGATTGGCTCTCAGTAGGCCCTTCTCTGATTGGCTGCTGGCCTGCACAGCCACTCTGGCCTACTCTAGCCCCCTCTCGCATGTGGGTGGGACAGCTGCCCCACCACACCACCTCTATTTATTGCTCATAGCATTACACATACTTTTACCTTGAAAATACATTTCTTTGCAACAATTTGTTGCTATAAATTTTCCTTCTTAGCAGTTCCCAGGGGAGGGAAGAAGGGGCCATGAACAGTTCTCAGGGGAGGGCGGGGGAAGGGGCCCTAAGCCAGGGCTGGTTTATCTATTTGGGAAAGGGAGGGAGGGGAAGATAACATTCCTTTTACCTTCTTTTACACAAAGGGCATTTCTCCTGCAGCTGCATCTTTATTAATTTTTATGAGCAACAGAGAAGGGAAGAATTTTGCAACTTATATTTTAGACAAAGAAATACTAAAGAATTTGCAACATATATATTAGATACAAAAATATTGCCTACATATGCCTTGCCCTCTAATGCCATGTCAGCACATTAGCAGCTTACTGTTATACTTAACCCTAAAATATCCCAACACTCCCCCACTCTCTTCAAAGAAGGGCCCAGGCGCCCCTCCTTTTTGCACACTGAACGGCGGAGTATTTAGGCTGGAGGCCCTGGCTTCAGCTACTGATACCTTGGCCCACTGATCATGCTGTGAGGAGAGGGAGAAGGCAGGTCATAAAGTGATAAGCCATTGAATTTACAAATATGGCTTTTGGGGAGAGGCTAAGGCAGCACATAATTTTAAACATTTTATGAATATGATTAATATTACAATTAATAGGAACAACATTTTAACAGCATGAGTAATACGACCAAGAAGTGAATGAGTGTTCATTAGGCCTGTTTGAAGGGCACAGGCAATATCAGTCCTAGCACAATCAACAGGTAATTCAGTAGCCATTTGGAAGGCATTCGTTCCTTGAAGGGCTTTAGCTTCCAAAATCAGCATTTGGCGATGCTAAATCTGGAGCTCCTGGAGTAGCTGTATTACATGGTCCCAATTTATTTAGGTGGGTTCCAGTACCATCATAGTCCAGTTAGTAGGTATTGTTGGGTGTCCGGTTACATTAAGCCGATGCATAGCTGGTATATGGATCTTGTAAGTGGAGTTTCCCAGCTGCAAGGAAAAGTTTCCTGATCCAAATCCCACCCACTCTACACACCTTCCACTCTCCAGAACCTGGCCATTAAGCACGGCCAATTTCTTCCAGCAAATTTTATTTTTTTGTTTTATTTAATGCTGAGGAGGTACCGGTTCTGAACACTGCAGGGGCGGTGGTTCCTGTGGCCAGCCCTTCTAGGTATTTTCCTGTCTCACCCCGCAAGACCCATGTGAGGGTAGTAGACTTTGAATTCCATTAGAAACCGTGTGTTATTATGTGATGTTATTATTTGCTAAACGGGTTTTGGGGACCATTTGTATTTGCACCCACCCCTGAACCCTGGCTGTAAAAGGGTGGCTGAGGCCCATTCTTCTTCAGCTACTTTCTTGACAGTAAGGGTACACCGGCTCAGTGTACAGTCCCCTAAAATTATCTCCCAGGTGGCTTTAAAGGGCCAATACACCTTTAATTGATTTGCTATATTGGTACCCTTTAACCCAGATGGCCATAAACCCCGGCGGGCATCCTGCAAGAGGTATACAAGATGATTGGGGAGGGTTTGTTGAGCCTGGCTACATGCTTTTACCCACAAAATAGTTTTTACGCTGTTTACCAGTTTACTTATGAGGGATTCCGTAATATTGTTGAGGGTAAGAATAACATTTATTAGCAAACTGTCAGTTGAGCTAAGCGCAGATCCCTGTAATAATCCCCCCCCCCCCCCGGTCCAGTAGCCCCAAGGCATGTTCTAAGCATTGGATTCGAGCCGCTGTGTCAGCTTTTTGCAGCGAGTGCCAACCTTCCCAGAGATAGTTTGTGAGGGCTTGCCGTTTTTGGATGTTCTTGTTTAATTCCCAGTTATTTAATTTAAAAGAGTTGGAAATTACGTATAGCAGCATTTTTTACCTCCCTTTGTAAATTGAGAACAGTTAGCAAATGGGTAATGCAAATACTAAAGAATTTGCAACTTATATATTAAATACAAAAATATTGCCTAAATATGCCTTTGTCCCCAATGCCATGTCAGAACATTAGCAGCTTACTGTTATACTTAACCCTAAAATATCCCAACAGACCTCTTGTGTGGACTGGTCCAGGCTGAGGTTGATAGTGGGGTGGAAATTGTTGAAATCTTGGTGGAATTCCTCAAGGACCTCCTTCCCATGGGTCCAGATGATTAAGATGTCATCAATGTAGTGCAAGTAGAGTAGGGACGTAAGGGGACGAGAGCTGAGGAAGCGTTGTTCTAAGGCAGCCATAAAAATATTGGCATACTGTGGGGCCATGCGGGTAACCATAGCAGTTCTGCTGACTTGAAGGTATAAATTGTCTCCAAATCTGAAATAGTTGTGGGTGAGGACAAAGGCACAAAGTTCAGCCACCAGGTTTGCTGTGATGGTATCAGAGATGCTATTCCTGATGGCTTGTAGTCCATCTTTGTGTGGAATGTTCGTGAAGAGAGCTTCTACATCCATAATGGCTAGGATGGTGTTTTCTGGAAGATCACCAAAGGATGGTAGTTTCCTCAGGAAGTCAGTGGTGTCTCGAAGATAGCTGGGAGTACTAGTAGGATAGGGCCTGAGGAGAGAGTCCGCAAAACCAGACAATCCTGCTGTCAGGGTGCCAATGCCTGAGATGATGGGGCGTCCAGGATTCCCAAGTTTATGGATTTTGGGTAGCAGATAGAATACCCCTGGTCGAGGCTCTAGGGGTGTATCAGTGTAGATTTGTTCCCGTGCTTCTTTAGGGAGTTTCTTGAGCAGATGGTGTAGTTTCTTTTGGTAATCCTCAGTGGGGTCAGAGGATAATGGCCTATAGAATGTGGTGTCAGAGAGTTGTCTAGCAGCCTCTTGTTCATATTCCGACCTATTCATGATGACTACAGCACCTCTTTTGTCAGCGTTTTTTATTATGATGTCAGAGTTGTTTCTGAGGCCGTGGATGGCGTTGGGTTCTGCATGGCTGAAGTTATGGGGCAAGTGATGCTGCTTTTCCACAATTTCAGCCCGTGCACATCGGCAGAAGCACTCTATGTAGAAGTCCAGTCTCTTGTTTCTACCTTCAGGAGGAGTCCATGCAGAATCCTTCTTTTTGTAGTGTTGGTAGGAAGCTTCCTGTGGGTTAGTGTGCTGTTCAACGGTGTGTTGGAAATATTCCTTGAGCCGGAGACATCGAAAGTAAGATTCTAGGTCACCGCAGAACTGTATCATGTTTGTGGGGGCGGTGGGGCAGAAGGAGAGGCCCCGAGATAGGACAGATTCTTCTGCTGGGCTAAGAGTATAGCTGGATAGATTAACAATGTTGTTGGATGAGTTAAAGGAACCACTGTTGTGGCCCCTTGTAGCATGTAGGAGTTTAGATAGTTTAGTGTCCTTTTTCCTAGGGTTACCATATTTTGTGCCTCCTAATGGAGGACACTCCCGGGGGCCCCGGCCCCGCCCCCAGCCCCGCCCACGCCCACGCCCACGCCCCAACTCCGCCCCCTCCCAAAGTCTCCGCCCCCTCCCCTGCTTGAAGCCTGAAGCAGGTAAGGGGGAGTGGGGGGGGGGAGGAGGCGCGGCCCAGGCTGGCCCCTGGCGGCTCCAGCCTGGGTCGGCTCGGGCCCTGGCCGACCACCCCCGGCGCACCCCCCGGCTCCCAGCCCCACGGGCCCGGCCCGGCTCCCGGCCCCACGGGCCGGCTCCCGGCCCCGCGGGCCGGCTCCCGGCTCGGCTCCCGGCCCCGCGGGCCGGCTCCCGGCTCCCCGACCCCAGCCCGGCCCGGCCCGGCTCCCAGCCCCGCGGGCCCGGCTCCCGGCTCCCCGACCCCGGCCCGGCTCCCAGCCCCGCAGGCCCGGCCCGGCTCCCAGCCCCGCGGGCCGGCTCCCGGCTCCCCGACCCCGGCCCGGCTCGGCTCCCAGCCCCGCGGGCCCGGCCCGGCCCCCGGCTCCCAGCCCCGCGGCTCGGCTCCCAGCCCCGCAGGCCCGGCCCGGCTCCCGGCCCGGCTCCCCGACCCGGGCCCGGCTCCCCGGCCCCGCGGGCCCGGACCGGCCCGGCACTGCGACCCTGGCGCCCGGCACTGCGACCCTGGCCCCCGGCCCGGCTCCCGGCCGGGCACCATGCCCCCAGCCCCGCACAAAGAGGCCCCGGCCGAGCCTCCCGATTTTCCCGGACATGCCCGGCTTTGGGGGATTTCCCCCCGGACGGGGATTTGAGCCCCCAAAAGCCGGACATGTTCGGGAAAATCCGGACGTATGGTAACCCTATTTTTCCTCTGTAGAGAAGCAAAGTATGTGTTGTAAATGATTTGTCTAGTTTTTGTAAAGTCCAGCCACGAGGGAGTTTGTGTGGAAGGTTAGTGTTTTAAGAGAGTTTCTAGTTTTCAGAGTTCATTCTTGATCTTCTCCTGTTTGTTGTATAGAATGTTGATCAGGTGGTTCTGCAGTTTCTTTGAGAGTGTGTGACACAATCTCTCACCATAGTCTGTGTGGTATGTTGATTGTAATGGACTTTTTACCTTCAGTCCTTTTGGTATGATGTCCATTTGTTTGCATTTGGAAAGGAAGATGATGTCTGTCTGTATCTGCATGAATTTTTTCATGAAAGCTTATGCCCCAAATAAATGTGTTGGTCTCTGAGGTGCCACAAGGACTCCCTGTTGTTTTTGCTGATACAGACTAACACGGCTACCACTGTGAAACCTGTCATACCAGTGAAAAAGTCCACAGTAATTATCTTCAATGAACAGCAGTTTATTGAGAAGAAATTACACAAGTGGTAAAGGGTTACATTAAGCACATAACTCCTATGTTAGACATTAAGAACTATACATTAAGAGCTATACATTCCTCTTAGCAAGCCTCTCTTTCACAAACATACACAAACAGGCCCTGTGCTAGCGTCACACAGCTCCTGCTTGGCAAACAAAGAAGGTGGTTACCAATTCTATGGACGGCTTCTTCTCTCCAGGTCCGGTCTCCTCAGCCCTCTGGTCTGTCTTAGATTCCCTCAAGGCAAGTCCTTGGCCTGGAAACCCCTCTGGTCACAGTCTTGCTTGAGCTCACAGAGCAGAGTTTTGGCTACTCTGTCTAGCAGTTTCTTCACGCATCAATTAAGGAATCCCAACAATATTTTAATTTGCTTGATTCTTATACTCTTTTTCCTCAAAGGAGTCACGTGTCTCAAAACCATGCCCAGTGGGCATGTGGTTATTAATTTTATCTGATTAGTATTTTAGAAGGGGTGAGGGGGGTGATACCGAATGAAGATCACTCCACGTTTACTCACTCATCAATCATTCACTCTGGCTCTCTGCATGGTGTTCTTGTTATAAGGTCATTATAACCAGGTCGATCTGTGCTCCATGCTGGAACTTTATGCATGTGATATTTACTTTTGCATGGGCCCATATTTGCTGACCAATAGATTCAATACCGATCGCACACGCAGGCTTTGCCAGTCTTTTATCAAATCTGCTTCTGCTTAAAGGGACCCTGCTCCCAGGATCCTCTGCAGCCCTTCAGCCATGTTTAAGTCATGTCAAGTTATGCTCATACCATTCATTCAGTATGGCCACACCAATTTGGCATCATCCCAACAGTTGCAGTGGGAGAGTTCAGCAACTAGGAAAGGGAGAGGGGTTGTAGGATGGTTCTGCATTTAGAATGGGGATATGAGCTAGTCCATGGGGGAGATAGCTCAACAGCTGGGAAGGAAGGGGAATCAGGATGTCTATCTAGATCTTCAACACCTTAAACATGAGGGAGCCACTGACTGCCCCCCTTTCATCTGCAACCCACCAAGACAGCTGATCTCAGTGGGATGCTGCAGCTAGCAGAGCCCAGGTAGAACCTCTCTAGAAGAAAGGGCAGAGTGTTTTTTATCAGAGGGGCCTCGACTGGAATTTCAAGGCATCAGACTGAGCCCAACCCTGAAATGCATACCTCTTCCCAAAGTGGAGAATCCAGGCCCTATTGAAACCAACGGCAAACTCCAGCATTTTACCCAAACACCCCCTCCCCCATCCAGAGGCGTAGCGAGCGCCCTCTGTACCCTCCGACCGGAGGGGGCCCCACAAGGAAGGGGGCCCCTAAAAGTGGCAAAAAAAATGTAAGGTATAACTAGGTAAGTGACATTTATTGACACTATTGCACAATCCATGTCGGTTTTACTGACAAAACCGTGAATTCATTATGATACATCATAATGCTATTGGCTATATCAGTTGTGTGTCGGTCAGTTTCGAATTTTAGTTGGACCCATTCAAAGAATGTGTATTTGCGTTCATAATGACTTCAGCAGCATGAAACAGGCAAAGGTCATCAAGACTGTATGGTGAAATGGTTTGACCTTCGGTCAGGCATAGTAAACCGTACATCTATTGACCAACTCGAATTGCAGGCTTTTCTGAAAGAAAGAGATTTCTGGAGAAATGTTGTCAAACGCATGGTTGATGTCGTTATTTTCTTGTCCGAAAGAAACTTGGCATTTCGAGGAAGTAATGAAAAGCTCGGCGATTCTTCGAATGGCAACTTTTTGGGACTGTTTGAATTGCTTGTAAAGTATGATACTGTCCTCAGCGAACTTTTACAGATGATTAAGAAGGCAGAGACACATGTCCAGTACCTCAGTCCACAGATCCAAAACGAGCTGATTCAACTTGTTGCCAGTAACATTCAAGAGGCCAACATAGCGCAGCTTAAAAAAGCAAAATATTATTCAGTTATTTTGGACTGTACTCCCGACGTGTCACATGAAGAACAGATGTCTGTGGTGTTACGCTTTGTTGAATGCAATGGTGAAGATGGTGTCAATATTTGTGAAGCATTTGTTGGTTTTCTTAATGTTCATGATACAACTGGCGAGGGCTTATTGGAAGCGTTTCTTGAAAAGGCAAACAACTTAGGAATAGACATTGCTGACATGAGAGGCCAAGCTTATGATAACGGCGCAAATATGAGAGGAAAGAATAAAGGAGTTCAAGCCCGCATGCTAGAAATAAATGACCGTGCCTTGTATGTACCATGTGGCGCTCACACTTGGAATCTTGTGCAATGCTTTGTCATCTTTGCGAGAATATGCGCTCGAAAAGAAAGATGGCAATACAGCAACAGAAGCCGGTGCGCTTTTAGACCATGTTACTACGTGGCCTTTTGTTCTGACTGTGTACACATGGTACAATATACTATTTCACGTCAATAAAACCAGCAAATTAATTCAGTCACCAGATGCGTCAATTGACGTACTGCAGGCAGAAGTCGGTGCTACAAAGAAGTTTTTGGAAGACTATCGAAATACAGGATATATCTCTGTGGTCACAGATGCACGTGATTTGTGCAGAGCATATGGGTGTTTCCAGAAACCAGGGTGTATGAGTCTATGAGAATGTTTGATTACGAATGTGCTGATAATTCGAGTTGTCTTTCTGCCGAAGAAAAATTCAAATCGCAGTTCTTTCTTGTTCTCACTGATCAGGCCATATCTTCTCTTTCGTCACGATTTGACCAACTCATGGAGTGGTATAAGTTGTTTGGATTTCTGTACAACGCTAACAGCCTGAAGCAGTGTCACAGAGAAAATGAACTAGAGAATCACAGCAAAAATGGGAGACATTGATGCCAACGAACTCATAATGGAATTGAATCCTTTTATTTATGTCATCGAGAAAGAGAGAGGACTTGTCACGGCAAACAATTTTTTAACGTACATATACAAGAACAGCCTTCAGGAGATATATCCGAATCTTTGCATTTGCATCAGAATTCTTCTGACCACACCAGTTACTGTCGCTAGTGTTGAACGGAGCTTCAGCAGAATGAAACTGATCAAGAATATCCTGCGCTCAACCATGACAGATGACAGGCTTTCTGCGCTTGCAGTTATCTCAGTCGAAAACAAGATTGCCAGATCTCTGGACTATGACGCATTGATTAACCAATTTGCGGAGAACAAGGCTCGAAAGAAGCGCTTTGCATAAATACGGAATACATGTACACTGTAGGCCTATGTATACATAATATGAACCCTGTATATTGTATAAAATAAATACCGCATTCCAGTTTCTGCATTGTAAGGGGCCCCGCCCGGACATATGTTTGGAGGGAGCCACGTTCTTTGTTGCTACGGCCCTGCTCCCACTCATAATGAGGGCAGAAGAATGAATTTAGAAAAACCAAAACACAAAACTTCCCAGCAGTGGCTAAACCTAAGAATAGGGGAGCGCAGTGTCCTTTCCAGACAACCAAGATGGGGGCTCTGCATTTTGCATTTGGGGCCTAGATACTACAAAGATGTTGCAATAGAAATGCTTAAATTTTGGTAACAGACCAATTAGGTGGGAAGGAGGGGTGGCAATGAGAGGGTTTAGCATCTTCAGGGGAGTGAGTATGGTGTCAGGGATCCACAATCTGAAGGGAGAGAGGTCAGGACTGAGCACTTACTGGGAGTGGGTTAGGTAGTAACAGGGAAGTTGCAACAAGGCAAGCAGGGCCGGCTTTAGGCCAATTCCACCAATTCCCCCGAATCGGGCCCCGCGCCTAAGAGGGCCCCACGCCCAGTGGCAGGGCCGCCGGGGTGGGGGCAAGTGGCCGAGAATCCCTTCCCTGGCTAGAGGCTCCTTTTTAATTTTTACTCACCCGGCAGCGCTCCGGGTCTTCGGCGGCACTTCAGCGGCGGGTCCTTCACTCGCTCTGGGTCTTCAGCAGCACTTCGGCAGCAGGTCCTGCAGTGCCACCAAAGACCCGGAGCGAGTGAAGGACAAACCGCCGAAGACTACGAGTGCCGCCCGGTGAGAATAAGCCCCACATGTTTTTTTACGTGTTTTTTTTTTTAGTCATCCCTGCCGGGGCCCCGTCAAAACTGTTCGAATCGGGCCCCGCACTTCCTAAAGCCGGCTCTGAAGGCAAGCACTTCTCTGCATGTGTGCCAGGGTAGAGTCAGGGCACTTGCAGCTGTGTGATGTGGGGAGGGGCCTGACTGGGTGCATGGGAGGGTATTGGCCAACCATACTCCTCATATGTGTTGGAAGAGTTAAGTGAAGTGCACACCCCTGGGTTGGCTGTGTGTAGGCTGTTAGAGTTATTTTCCTTGTGCCACTGGCGCCAGTGCCTTTGAACTGCACACAGACCTTGATCTTCCTCCATTATCTCAGGACTGTTTAGGAAGAAGCTCCTATTTTACTAGAGAAAGCAGTAAACAGACTCTGTGTCTCTGAATCCCATAACCACAATACCAGATTTTTGTGCCTCACCAACAGCAGGCAGCAGCACTAATGCTGTGCCAGAAACCCAGTTCTGGAGCCCACTCCCTATCTCTGAACACTCATAGTTAATCACTGACTAGGGGCCCGATTCTCCTGTCACATAGGTGTAACTCAAGACAACTCCACTGAAGTCAATGGCTGAACTGTGGTGTAAAACTGATGTAAAGGAGAGGAGAAGCCCTGGGAGTGCTGTTTAGAGGCCTCTGGAGAGATGAGGGAATATCTCACTCAGCAGCAACTTGACCCATCAAAGAAAGCCCCATCTAGGCCTTCTTGGACAGAAGCATGAGTGTCACAATTTGGGGCCCTACAGATGGGATGGAGAAAACTGATAGGGTTTCCTTGGTGATTCAGGAAGTAAGGGACCAGAACCAGAGATGGAACCTAGGTCTCCCACAGGGCTGTGCAGAACACACAAATAATCCCATTGAATAATTGTGAATTTTTTTATTACTTACTGCCTAATTATTTTATTAGCATTTTTCAAGGGGCTTGATGCCTTAGACAACATAATAAACACCAGCCCTAATTTTGCACTGCCACACCACCACATGTCATTATTTGTACTTGTGCAAAGTGAGTATAAAATACTTCCAAATCAGAGTGGTAACGTGATTCCTAGTTATTAGAGCATAAGCTTTCGTGGACTACAGCCCACTTCTTCGATCCGAAGAAGTGGGCTGTAGTCCACGAAAGCTTATGCTCTAATAAATTTGTTAGTCTCTAAGGTGCCACAAGTACTCCTGTTCTTCTTTTTGTGGATACAGACTAACACGGCTGCTACTCTGAAACCTGTGATTCCTAGTTTGCACTTGCTTTTCACAGGTATCTACAATGTCACAAGTTACAAGGTAGTTGAGACTCAAGATCGATGTTTTTGAAAATCTACTAAAGTACAATTTTTCAAAAAGTTAAAATGAAGCATGAAAAGAATGCTCACTGGCTGCCCAGCTCTGAAGGCAGTGCTGCCGTGAACCCCGGGTGGTGGCCTGAGAGCAACCCTGGCCTATGTCCCCTCCACTGGGGCACACTGCAGTTACTTGCTCTAGCCCAGGGTCCTCCCTCCCCAGTCGCTGCTACCCAAGGGCTCTGCTGGCCCCGGAGCTGGGTCCCCCCACCTAGGCGTCTCTTATTGGCTGTGAGCAGTCAAAGGGCGCTAAGGAGCAGCCACAGCCCCGGGGCTCCAAACAGCAGTGGCAGGAGGAGGAGACAGGGGAGCAACACAGCTTCCTGCACCATGGCTCAGCCAAGCAGTTGCCCTGCACTGCCAGGCTTCAGCTTCTGACCTGGCTGGTGGGGAGCCTAGCGGGAGAAGGTGGCGCTGGTACTTACCTGAGGAGCAAGTGGTTCCCAAACTTTAACAGCCTGTGAACCCCTTTCACTAGCACGTCAAGTCTTGCGAACCCCCTCTTAAAAATGAATATTTCCAGGGATTTTCTCCTTTACCTGAGTATAAATTATAAAAGCAGTGATCTTGGAAATATACAATTTGTTTTTATGACATGCTTATTACACACTATTTATTATTAATTATTATTTATCATTACAGTATTTTTATTACATTATGAAAATGGCGACACTCTTCCAAGATCTCACTTTCGTAGCTTGTATCACTTTGAATAAGCCTGTTATAAGACAAGGCTCCTATGTTTCATCAAGGAGTATCAGATGTGAAACAGCATGAAGGTATTTAAGAAGCCAACTCAAAAGAGTTCCTCCTACACAAGCCATTCAGGTCTTGAGCAGTCCAAGCAAACAGTGCACGTTACAACAAAGCTTAAACTTGTTCTTCATAATAATTTTAAAAACAATACTAGCTGCCTATTTAATTTTAAAAACAGCAAAAAATATTCACCTCCCTTTCCGTTTCTTATAAGGAGTCTTGAAGTTTAAATCTCCTCAGTGTGATAGATAGGCTTGCTTTGATCTGCTTAGCTCTTGGAAGTCTGGGGCTGTGGGCTGCTGGCCCCGTGCTGCCCAGGGTGCCTAGGGACAGCTCTGTCCGCCATTAGGGATTTCTTTCCCGAGAACCCCCTGTAACATTTCGCGAACCCCCAGGGGTTCACGAACCCCAGTTTGGGAACCACTGCTGAGGAGGGACAGAAGGTGGGGCCCCCAGGGGGAACTTTGTGGTGAGGGGAGGCACAACCCATAGTTTTCAGTCTAGCCTGCCTCAGACCCCCTACCCCACTGGGAAGAGGCTGGAGCCACCCCTGAATGGCCCTATTTAGGGCTTATCTCCCCATTGAGCTATATGGGGCAGTTCACACCTATCAGGGTCACAGAGCTAGCTGCACCCCTACTCTGCTCTCTCCAAGTGCATCCCTACTGGTGCTAGGCCTAATTCCTTCATCTCTCCTGGAGTAGAATTTTTCAATTCTCTAATTTAGACCAGGATCTGTACTACAGCACTCTCTGTGCCAACAACTCTAACCCTGCAGATCCAACTGAGTTCTTCCCTTTGAGGCTGTGACCAGTGGAATAATGTGACAGAACGGCCTGTTTAAAACACAAGTATTGTTTGTTTAGTAATAAGACAAAACATTAGAGAAAAAATGCATGCATCAGAAAAAGTGGGTTTTTTACCCACGAAAGCTTATGCCCAAATAAATCTGTTAGTCTTTAAGGTGCCACCAGACTCCTCATTGTTTTTATCTTACCTATAGCTCTACTAGCTGTGCATGGTGAGCTAGGCAGACCTATCTTCTCTAGACAACCCCTCCAGCTTCCTATATGTAGTCTGGTTCCCCCCATCCCATTGTATCCCCCTCCTCCTGAGTGTTCCTCTTTAAGCCCTGCTTGAGTTCTTTGTTCTCCTGTGTTTGGTGGGCCTCAGTCCACCCTAGTGAAAACTAACCATACAGGCTTAACAGCAAGATTCCTTAGACAGTCCTCTATTGAGCTAACTCAACATACTCAGACAGTAAACATCCCCATAATTAGACTAATGTGCAGTATTATTACAGGGCAGCTGTAGATCCATCACAACACCTCTTTAACTCTATTATTCAAGGCAGTTTACAAGATTCAGCAAGACACCACTCCATTGATTTACCTCCAGATCACATTCAAAAGGTTTCCTTTGCACTCCCAGTCTGCAGCTATACTAGGGCTTGTCTACATGGGGAAATTGACAAGAATAGTTATGGTAGAATAAGCTATTTAGTAACAGCTGTTCCCATCTGGACTTTCTGTTCTGGAATAAAAATGATTTTTTCCCCAGAATACTTACTCCAGTTTTAGAAGTTCACTAATTATACCAGCATAGAGTGACTTTTATTCTGGAATGGAGTGTCTATGGGGGGGAGTTATTGCGCAATAGCTATTCTGGTCAAATTCCCAGTGTAGTGTAGACAAACTCTAGACATAGGTGCTGAAACTAGGGGGCCTGAGGGTCCTGCCGCACTGTATGGCTTCATCAGATACAGAGTTTACAGTTTGGTTCAATGGCTCTCAGCACCCCCACTATACAAGTTGGTCCCACACCCCTAGCTCTAGGTGGAGGAGCTCTGCCCCCCTTAGGGCGACCAGACAGCAAGTGTGAAAAATCGGGATGGGGATGGGGGGGTAATAGGAGCCTATATAAGAAAAAGACCCCAAAATCAGGACTGTCCCTATAAAATCGGGACATCTGGTCACCCTAGTCCCCCTCCCCCTTGTGTTGCAGCAGCTGCATGCTTGTCCAGTGCTGGCCCCTAGCGCTGGGTGCCATAAAGGCCGATACCAGACAGCTGGACTTTACTCCCTTCCCAGACACGTGCCTGCGCCAAGGAGCCGGCGCTGGGCTGATCGCTCCTGCTCCAGGGAAGGGCGCGGGCCCTGCTGAGTGGGGGAGGGGCAGGGCGAGCACCGACTAGCTCATCACAGCGATAGCTGCTCCCGCCTCAGTAGGGATGGGGAAGCGGGGCGAGTCCCCGCCCACGCCTGCCGCAGAGAACCACTGAGTGGTCGGTTCTGGCTCCGCTCCCGGCCAATAGGAGCGCGCCGCAGGGCGCGCGCGGGAAAAGCTGTGTGGTGCCTCAGGGGCGTGCGAACGCGGGCTCTTTCCCGCTCTGTCCGCTGCAGGCAGCGCGCGGGCCGAGCTCCCCCTCCCCTCGGCATGGTGCGGACCAAGGCAGATTGCGGCGGGGCCGGCGGGGCCTACCGGAAAGGTGCGGGTGGGAGCAGGTGGGGGGCGGGGGGCGCCCAGGCCTCCGGGGGGCTGGGGCCGAGCGCTCCCCGGCCGGGCACTAACCGCTCCCTCCCCTTGCAGTGGTCGCCGCCCGGGCTCCCCGGAAAGCGCTGGGCTCCAGCAGCGCCAACGCGGGCCCTTCGCCGCCTGCCAAGAAAGGTGAGTGCCGGGCTGGGCGGGGAGCCTGCTGCTGGGGCCGCGCAGCCTGGCCCGGGGTGGGGGATCGCGGGGCCGCCCTCGCTCCTCTATCCCGAGCTGCGGGTGTCTCTCGGGCGCTCACCCAGCGGGCTGGGCACTCGGCCCCCGGCGGTGCGACCCGTAACGGTCCCTCCATGCCCGGCGCGGGGCGCTGCTACGGGGACTGCGGTGAGGGCGCTCCGAGCCCTAAAGCCGGGTAGAGACACGCCAGGGAGCGATAGCAGCGACCCTTAGTGAGCTCCCCACGGCTTCTCACAGACACTCGTGTGAGACCTGCTGTGCAGTGAGGGCAGCGTGGTGTTAATCGCCCATAGACCCTAACGAAACATGGGGTTGGGCTTTCTCCACGGAAGGATTTGATACCTTGCTGCAAAGACGGGACATAATTCAGCCTGCAAAACTTGCTACTGACTGCGAACAGTTTGCTCGGAAGTTAGTCAGAAGATGGGATGTGATGGTATGGAGCTGCAGTTAAACATCCATTAGTGACCGTGTTTGTTAAGGGGTTTGTGGGGAGCTATTTATTCTGCTTTCTCATTGAACGAGAAGACGTGTCCAGGATTGCTGAGTATATGTTGTCTCAATGGCTAGCTTGATAAACTCATTTCCTTTGTAGTTGAAAGCAAGTATGCTGGTGGAAATCCAGTATGTGTGAGACCAACACCGACCTGGCAAAAAGGGATTGGAGAATTCTTCAGGCAGTCCTCAAGACATTCAGAGAAAGAGAACCAGATGCCTGATGATGAAGAGGCAGGAAGCAGTGGAATAGGAAGGCTTACTAAGAAGTAAGGCTTCATTTCTGTTGGGATATAGAGGAGAAATGATTTGTTGTTTTTTGTACTATCCTTTACTTTTTGTTCTCAACTGAGTACTTTGGCATCAAAGATGTCAGCATGAAGGACGTGACTTCCCCCTCGTACTTAGGGAGACCGTATTTCCCAAAGGGAAAACAGGACAACATGTGCGACTAGACTGAGCCCCCTTCCCCCAGAACTGTCCCCAGTTGCTCGCCCGAGGTGCTCCCGCACAACACGGGGCTGATGTTGCGGCTCGCCTGAGCCCTGCCTGCCCACTGCCTGAAGCTGGAGCTGGCATCACTGCTTGCTTGAGTCCTGCCTTTTCCCCCTCTTCCCTCCCTCTGCGCGTGAGGCTGGCATATCCATTTGCTCCCCCCTGCACATTCCTCCAGCCTCCACTTTTTTTGACAAAAGTGGGCATTTGTTCCATTTGCTCTTGCCAAAAAAGTCAGGACGGGTGAGACAAGGCTTAAAAACAGGACTGTCATGGCCAAAATGGGATGTATGGTCACCCTACTCAGACTCTACCTGATGTGCGTACCTGGTATAAACATGCAGACTTGAAACTTCCCAAAAGCAACAAATGTCTAACGCCCTGAACAAAGAAATGCAAAAGAGTTCTCTTTTCTACTGGCCCCTGTGATTTTGCCATCTTAAAACAATATCTTGTCTGATGGAGCAGGGTGCAGTTTTGGCACACTCTTCTGTCCGATGAACAGTTGTCGCAGGCAAAGATCACTGAAGTGAGCCAATCTGTTACTCCTGTCAACCTAATCCCGGGGTTCTCAAACTGGGGGTCAGGACCCCTGAGGAGGTTGCAAGGTTATTACATGGGGGGGGGGAGGGGAGTTGGGCGCTGTCACCCTCCACCCCAAACCCCGCTTTGCCTCCAGCATTTATAATGGTGTTAAATATATTAAGTGTTTTTCATTTATAAGGGGGGTGGGGAGGGTGTCGCACTCAGAAGCTTGGTATGTGAAAGGGGTCACCAGTACAAAAGTTTGAGAACCACTGACCTAATCTATTGAAAGACTCTCTAGAGTGCCTCAGTGCGTATAATATCTAACTCTATTAAAGGCTTAGACTAGATAACAAAGCAGACTTCTGAACCTGGATCTTAAATTGCTGCTCCATTTCTCAAAACATTAGAACAAAATGTCCCCACTGGCTTGTTTTGTAAGTAAGCAGACGATGGTGGTTCTGCCTCAACTATTTTTCCTAGGTAAAATAGTAATTTTCTTTAATGACTTCCTTAGTAGCTGTGCACCACTGGGAGTGTCAATGCATAGTGGATAGAACAGGAAGTGGCCTGAGGTTGGCTGTGAAAGAAGCAGACACTGTGGCATATGATTGGAGCAGATTCAGCAGAGGGCAGAGTTGAACTCCTAGACAAGAAACTTAAACAAAATGCAATATAGACATTCGACTCAAAGGGGTATGTGATGGGAGATTTTGCAGCAATTGTTTCAAATGGACTGAAGGGAAGCAAGTTGGGAAGAAGAGGCAGGGACTGCAGTAATCAAGACAGGAGGTAAGGCATATGCAAGAAATCTTTTGATTTGAAATGGCTCACTCATTGGAACACTGACCCTGAATTAGTTGGTCAATTCATGCATTATTTAGGCCACAGTAAGGAAGGTGGGGGTAGCCTTGTGTTGTCTCATATGCTTCTATTGTTTTCGGGGGGCAGGGTAAAAGTAAACAGATTACAGTAAACTGCACAGTATTCTTTAAAGTTGCACTTCCTTTTGATGAACAGGTTTTTGCCTGGTTTAAACCTTGGTGGCTGGATGCACCATGGCTGTCTGGATAAAATACTTGGAATGGCTTCTTTGGTCCATCTTGAGATGGATGTCTGATAAATGTTAGTACTGTCTTCAGATTAAGTCTTTCCAATGTGAAAATGTTACCAGAAAGCAAGGTACAGGGCTTGGAGTAGCAAATGCTTCTTGGGAAGCCAACAGTTCCCGTCTTGTATAAATGATTACTCTCCTTATCTTACAAGAATTGTATCCTGCCTCTGCTTTTGCTCATACTGCTCCCTTCAGCAGTACAGTAATACCTCAGAGTTGCGAATACTTTGGGAATGGAGGTTGTTCGTAACTCTGAAATGTTCCTAACTGAACAAAATGTTGTGTTTTTTCTTTCAAAAATATACAACTGAATATTGACTTAATACAGCTTTGTAACTTGACTTTGCAGAAGAAAAATGTTGCTTTTCCTTAATTTTTTTTTTAGTAGTTTACATTTAACACAGTATTGTATTTACTTTTTTTTTTTTTTGGTCTCTGCTGCTGCCTGATTGTGTACTTCTGGTTCCAAGTGAGGTGTTTGGTTGACTGGTCAGTTCGTAACTCTGGTGTTCGTAACTCTGAGGTTCTACTGGAGATACGCATATGTAGAGGGGCAACTTTCTACATACTGGTAACTGCAGTATGTTTAGAGCTACATTGCTATGAAAGTGAAAATTGCTCACTGTTCAAGGAGCAAATATTTACTGAAGGGCTAAGATCGTGGCCTCCAGAAGGGAAAGGCCAGCAGCCCATGGCACCTTTTAATAGGTGTGCATCCAACTCTTTCTGGCTTAATCTATAAACGCAATCAGTTTCTTGTGGTTAAAATTTGACCTTTGAATCCAATGACTCTTCCGGAGGCAGCTGAAGACCGATGAACTAGCAATAAGGTGCTTAGGTAAAGTCTTTGCTCTGAACATCCTTAATCTGTAGTCTTTTGCTGTTCTAACTTGGTGTCACTCTGATCTGTGGAGACTGCATATTTTGTATTTCAGAACCTGAAGTGCTGTGCCTCTGCCCTAGCTAGTTCACATTTCAGCTGACTACAGACCTCTTATTTTTAGGATTACTAAAATAAGCATCTGTGTGATGTTTAACTCAGTGAAGGGGGTTCTTTATTTTCCCTTGGAGATCATGGGGGAACTGGGCTAAGTGCAGAAACTACATCTTGGGTCTTGTTGGGAGTCCTCTGAAAGGCTTTAACCTGGGTCCTTTAGGGATGACTGAAGGGCAAATTCATCACCATTCTACAATTTTATCTCCCTGCAACCCACCCCATACTTTTGTGTAGGGAGAGAAGTACGCTATAGAGTAGACAAATGGTTCTCAGCCTCTTCACACCAAGCCTATTTGGCAATACAGGAAGGTCAAGCTGAAAATCTATGCTATAGGTAGTTGCTTTTTGGTCCAGCTCCAAGGCCCTGTCTCCTTAAGATGACTAGTGTGTTCTTGTTTTTACCTCTTCATCTGGATGCCCTGTGCTGTGGTTTTACCTTTCAGTGAAGCAAGAGTTGTTCATCTAGTCCAGAGATGGGCTCCCGCTGGGGAGTTGGGTCTGGGGCTTGCCCCGCTCTGGTGCTCCAGCACGGCTCCCGGAAGCAGTGGCACGTCCCCCAAACCCCTGTCCCAGCCCTGATCCCCTTCCCACCCTCCAAACCCCTCGGTCTCAGCTTGGAGCACCCTCCTGCACCCCAAACCCCTCCTCCTCAGCCCTACCCCAGAGCCTGCACCCATAGCTGGAGCACGCACACACACACACCCTGTACCCCATCCTCCCTGCCCCAGCCAGGAGCCCCCTCCTGCACCCTGAACTCTTCATTTCTGGCCCCACCTCGGAGCCCACACCCCTGGCCAGGGCCCTCTCCCCCTCCCGTACCTCAACTCCAATTTCGTGAGCATTCATGGCCCGCCATACAATTTCTATACCCAGATGTGGCCCCCAGGCCAAAAAGTTTGCCCACATCTGATCTAGTCACACACCATTTTCTTCTAATGCCCCACGCTGGCTCCCACCCCACCCCTTACCCCGACTTGTTTACTATGCTCAGACCTGAAACTTCAGTTGATAGCTTCTGTGGAGCTGAGAGGCTATAGAAGGTGGATGTGTGGTCCTCTAGATAAAGAAGGAAAGGTGGCTGAACCAATTCCTCCCATCAAGGAAGGCTCTGACCTGGGTACCTAATGCAGCATAAAATCCGCTGCACTTGAATGAGCTTCCAAAGGGGAAAGGCTTCTTAAGAACTCTATACATGGGCTCGTTAAAGCGGCTTTTACCTTTTGGCTGCTTTGCTAAAAAAGTGAGTTGAGGGTTCCTTACTATATTTCATCAGTGTACAAAAGAATACTGAGATCTGTTAAGGGCCACTAATTCTAGTATACATTACTTAGTCTTGTATGTCACAGGCTTCCTGAAGAGCACTGTTAGAAGAACCTCTCAACCAGCATATTTTGTCAGTAACATTGGTTTGCTTTGAAAGTTAAAATTCTCTCCTATCCCTACAGAGCTCGTCCCTTGACTCCAGATCCCACAGAAGATGGTGCATCCTCTGAAGATGAGCAAATATGATTCTGTCCTGCCTCTATTTCTTACTGACCGTGCATTTCCTATACTTGAGTTGGGCTTTCTTGTACATTTTGTATATACATTCCTGATGGCTTTTTTGTTTAGTTATTGTACAGAACTTTAAATAAAGTAACATTAGGCTTTTTACTCAATCATCCTCAGAACTACATCAAAAGTTTGAGTGATTGCAAGGAAGTTTTTGGTAAAATTAATATAATATATATCTCTTGGAGCTTAGCATTCATTATAAAGCACTGTTTTAAGTTGTCTTTTTTTTTATCATCTTGCTTAAAATGGCTTTCTTGGCTTCCCTAATGATTCCACTATAGTGTGCTGCTTATGTTGTTGAAGACTGGTGCCATATTTGTGCTTTACTGTCTAAAAGGCAGTCTGATTTTTTTTTTCTATTAAATGGAAGTATTCTACAAAGAAATCTGAATTGGTATCTTCACTGAAATCTGAAGCGCCCAACCTTGCCCTCAGGATAGTGAGGGCAGAGGTTGAAAATACACTTACACTGCTCTAAGAGGGGTCCAAAACACTTCATAGGAGAGAGGCACTTGAACAATCATGCTGAAATAACTCAGTGCTTAGTAGATCGCAAACTACATATGTAAATGGAGATGGGTGAGCTGACTATTGTACTCTACAGAGGCCCTCACCCAGTTGGAGCTGGTAGGTGCTGTTGTGTGGAGGCTTGTAGTCTGACTTCCCAAGATAAATCCAACTCCGCTGGTAAATAAAAATTGTTCGTAAAAAGTCAGCTACGGTTGGAGACAAATAGACTGGTATAAACTAGATTGTTTGTTTGTTTTTTAAAGAGTGCTAAGGGGTCTTTGAAGCTCCTGGTAAAGTCATGTGTTACAACAAGCTGAAAGATCCTAGAAAGGGGAGGAAACAGTTGAAATCAACATGTATTTTGAGTGGCTAATGGAGTGAGGCTGCCACCCCTTCCTGGATACATTATCTGAGAGCACTCAATGGAGGCAGAGGGTGCACTCACTGGAAGGATTAAGATTAACTACTATGGCTGCCACCCCCACTGTCTCCTGAGACGCCAAGATCCATCATGACACTGGGTCTTCATTGTACTGATCCTAAAAGGTGTCCTGGCTAGACCAGGCCAAAGAAGGAACCAGCGATATTGCCACCTCCACTGTCTTCAACAAATCCTAAACCTGTGAGTCTGCTGTAATACCCTCTCTAGTATCACTTTTCTTCCATATCTTATTTCTTCACTTTCCTTTCCTTTTTCTGTCTAGCATAGCTTGCCAAGCCTGTACCTTTTGCAACACTGCTGTGAGGCAGCTAAAAGTAATACCTTAAACAGATTGATACTGGTACAAGTGCCAAGTCTTAAAGTGACTAATCAGATTGTGTGCTGTGCCTGTGCCTCTTCAACAATGAGGTTGCAAGTGAAGTGAGAGTCGGGACCAGAGGCAGTGTGTGTATTTTTAACTGCCATTCTTTTGTCCTCTTTTTGTGTGTGTGTAGTTTCGTGTTTTGCCTTTAGGATCAGACTCCAGTAACAGCAGCTCCAGACCATTTCAACTAACTTTTTCTCTTTCCCTCCATCAAGGGCAGTTAGTATATCTGAAATATCAAATGGGGTTTTCCCTAGAAACATTCTACGGGCAAAGGTAATAAGGGATATTGTTAAAATGAAACTTTATTTAATATTTACATTTTAACTAACTGTTCTTTCTGTATGTTTTTAATAAAAGGATCACTTTTTTTTGTGGCAGTAGTTAGGATGGGAATAAGCCAGTGATCACTTGACTGGCTAATCTAAAAGCGAACAAGAGTTTCTTTAACATCTTATCCTTTGGGCTATACACATGGCCTTTTTAACACAACACTGCTGCTCTAATACAAACACGGTGAGCAGCTGGAAAGAGATCTATAAATGCTTATGGATAAATCTTCAGCTAACTTAAATATTTCTGTAATGCACCAAGGCATGTTCACTTATGTTCACACAAGCTACTAAGCGGTGTGCCTAGCTAAAGATCATTATAAATGGTGGTTTGAAAAAACCCCTCCATGTCTGCATGATGAATATATTGAACAAAACACATTTAACAGCGGGCTGCTGATCAACTAATGTTACCCTTTAAGCTCTAAAGTCCAAAATAAATCTCATCCTCTTTATTATGTATTTAAGATGTAAGGAAATTGACATGCATGTTACAGCTATGCTACTCTATTTCCCGATGTAAAAAAGCCCTAAGGTAAAAAAGCAAACTTAAACCTTTTAGGCTACCTTTATACAGTATAAACACACAGTTCAATGCAAACTGTTTTTACATATCACATTTTAAAACCTCAACACTAGAAACTAAACACCAAATGGCAGTAACTGCAATTCTAACATCACACTTTGTTTGCTTTTCTTCCTAATATTGATTAGTTTTGGCTTTACTGTGTACAATGTGTTTATGGTTGTAAGTAGGATTGTTGACTGATCAGTTAACTCACACGATTAACTCAAATTAATTGTGATTAAAGATAAAACTGATTAAATCGGACTGTTAAACAATAGAATACCACTTGAAATTTATTAAATATTTTGTATGTTTTTCTACATTTTCATGTATTTTGTGTTGTAATTGAAATCAGTGTATATTTCTGATTATAAACATTTGCACTGTAAAAATAGTATCTTTCAATTCACCTCACAAGTTCTGTAGTGCAATCTTTGTTTTGAAAGTGCAACTTACAAATGTAGATTTTTTTTCTTACATAACTGCACTCAAAAACAAAACAATGTAAAACTTCAGAACCTACACGTCCACTCATTCCTACTTCTTCAGCTAATCATGAAGACAAACAAGTTTATTTACATTTACAGGAGATAATGCTGCCCTCTTCTTATTTACAATGTCACCAGAAAGTGAGAACAGGCATTTGCATGACACTGTTGTAGTTGGCAGTGCAAGGTATTTATGTTCCAGATATGCTAAACATTCATGCTTCGGCCACCATTCCAGAGGACATGCTTGCATGTTGATGATGCTCGTTACAAATTTAATTAACATATTATTTTTGTGACTAAGCTCCTCGGGGGAGAATTGTATGTCCCCTCCTCTGTTTTACCTGCATTCTGCCATCTATTTCATGTTATCGCAGTCTCTGATGATGACCTAGCACATGTTGTTCATTTTAAGAACACTTTTGCTGCAGATTTGACAAATGCAAAGAAGGTACCAATGTGAGATTTCTAACGATAGCTACAGCACTCGAGCCAAGGTTTAAGAATCTGAAGTGCCTTCCAAAATCTGAAAGGGATGAGGTGTGGAGCATGCTTCCAGAAGTCTTAAAAGAGCAACACTCTGATGCGGAAACTACAGAACCTGAACCACCAAAAATTAAAATCTGCTGGTGGCATCTGACTAAGATAATGAAAATTAACATGTGTCAGTCCACACTGCTTTGGATTGTTATTGAACAGAACCCGTCATCAGAATGGACCTATGTCCCCTGGGATGGTGGTTGAGGCATTAAGGGACATATGAAACTTTAGCACATCTGGCATGTAAATATTTTGTGACAGTGGCTACAACAGGTGACAATGTAAACAAGAAGCGGGCAGCATTATCTCCTGCAAATGTAAACAAACTTGTTTGTCTGAGTGATTGGCTGAACAAGAAGTAGGACTGAGTGGACTTGCAAGCTCTAAAATTTCACATTTGTTTATTTTTGAATGCAGGTTTCTTGTACATAATTCTACATTTGTAAGTTTAACTTTCATGATAAAGAGATTGCCCTACAGTACTTGTATTAGGTGAATTGAAAAATACTTTTTTTTTTTTTTTTACAGGGCAGATACTTTTAATCAAAAATAAATATAAAGTGAGTACCGTACACTTTGTATGCGGTGTTTTAATTGAAATCAATAAATTTGAAAATGTAGAAAAGACCCAAAATATTTAAATAAATGGTATTCTATTAGTGTTTAACAATAATTGCTTGACAACCCTAGCTGTAAGTACTGTAATAGTCTCAACAGAGGTGCCTTGTGTGAGGCTCTCAATTTAGACAAACTAAGTCTTGCTGCTCTAACACCCACAACTGGGCAAGTACTAGTTTTTATGCTTCTGTGAGGACAAACTTTTAAGTTAAACTGCCAGTTGGACTGAGTTGTTGGGGCTCCAAGTGAGCCCTTGTCTAAAAACAGAAATTGCACCATCTAATTAATTTAGTAAAAGAAATGCAAACCTTTGTGTGGACAATCATAGATTTATGACTGCCTTTTGTTGATTGAGCTTGCAATTGTAAATTTAACTCTACTCCTGACTAAACACCTAATTGCAGTGCTTTTTCTTCAGAAGATTAGAGCCCTTGGTGATGAAAGTTAGAGCTGCATAGCAGAATAAGGGCCTGGTCCCTCTGCAGCTTAGACCCAGGAGTTTGTTTTATGAGCAAAGGTAAATGTCTCCGCAGGAGGGAGATAAAGCCTCTCTCCCAGGTGCAATAATCTTATGGAAACTGAGGGGGATCCTCATTCTATCTGTCACTTAGTTTTTTCTGTCCAAGGGAATGATCTAGGCATTCAGCCTGCCCCTTCTAAAATCTGATTTTACTCTCCTTTATAACACAAGGTAAATTCAGTGTCTACAGTTACTTGTGAAGAATAGGCCTATTTAATGAATTGCAAGCTATGGAAAGGAGAAAAACATAAGAGCTATACTTGAAAAGAGAAAAAATATAAAGGGCACCATGAATCAACAGAATGCTCTCCCTGACCAATGAGCAAGAAATAAAGCTCTGTCACCTGGACTAGAGGCCTTTACTCAAAGCAGCAATGTTGTGCCTGTTATTCCACACTTATTGGAAGTGTTAAAGTCATCCAGAAGACAGTTCTAGCAATAGTTATTGCAAAGAGCAGAATGTAAAGTGAACTGCATACTCAAAAATAATTCAAGATACATGTCTGCCCTGCCATAAAGACTAACATGCAAACAAAACTAGAGTGGAGGTGCTAAAAATGGTTTTGGCTTATAACAAAGTAATATGCTTAGCAGAAATATTAAAAGGAAAACCTGATGAGCTTTAAATCATTAATTGAAGTCTTAAAATAAGAACAGCCATCCTGGGTCGGAGCAGTGGTCCAACTAGCCCAGTATCCTGTCTTCCGACAATGGCCAATGCCAGCTACCCCAGAGGGAATGAACAGAACAGGGTAATTATCAAGTGATCCATCCCCTGTTGCCCATTCCCAGATTCTGGTAAACAGAAGTCATTGCATTCCCATGGAAAGGGAGAACAAATTGCAAAGGCTCATAAAATGGTGGCCTTTAAACCTTCAGATTTGAGAACTACTGTGTGTCCTGTAAAATTACAGCAGGGAGAAATGTAATTTGCGGGCCTTGTCTACACACAACAATTGCACTAATATAGTGAAACTGGTCCAAGCCCCTCTGTAGGCATATACAGAGATAGAAACTCAAGGGTTCCAGTGAGAGGTATGTGTGTCAAGATAGCGGAAAGCTGCCATGCAGAGATCCTATACAGTAGCAATATTTACACCTAAAGTATTTGTGACATTGTCCCACACTTTTACTCAGCTTGTTCCATAGATGATGTATGGTACACCTATCATTCTTTTGAGTATAAAGGTAAACTACTCAGTTACTAGATCTTCAATTTAATCAAGTCAGAAGACTGCAGCAGCAGTTGGAACTTATAATATCCTGGCAGCTTTTTGCTTCTGCTTGTGTGCTATACCTTGTGTGCTGCTGCACACAGCCACTATACTAACCATTTCTCTAGCTATTATAAAAGTGTCCTTTTGGGTATGCTTATTTCTAGGGGTCTGGCAATGTGGAACTCTATCCTGCCAGCGTGTAGTCAAGTAGGTGAGGGCACAAGCTGCCGTTCAGCAGCCAAGTTCAGCCCTGGTGCCATGCAGGCTAGATTGAAATTGTCCTCACACTATGGCTGAATGTGGCCCTGTATGTGGGAGTCTGAAGTTGCAATAAGGAACAAAGTCACTTTTTAAAACAACTACAGAATTCCTAGACAAAAAAAAAAGAGCTTTATAAAGCTGTAGTTAGACTGAAGTTACTAAGTTTTCACAAAAGGACTTAAAACAACTTCGCATTTTAAAAATCTTTAAATGCCTGAAAATCCAGAGTTAAGGTTCTACTTAAAAGCCAATAAACCCAAGCATTCAAGGTATGGAAATACACAGGTAATGTTGCCTGGGCAACCCTAACACTGCCCCTACAGTGCCATCCACAGACCAATCAGAAGCTTAGATACAATCTTATCCACCAAACATATACAGCCGCAATGCCTCAGGGACCCAAAGTATAAAGAATACAATTTACTAGAATACTCTTAATCTTACAGGGTGAAATTCATTCTGTGCAGAGAGCCAGCAAAAGACCTATGCACCACTTAAACCAGCAGACGTAATAAATTTCACCCACTGTTTACATGCTGCAGTACAGTTGAAACTCAGCAGTACCCATTTACAGCGCTCTAATCTCCTTTACAGACATGCATACGCCACAGAAAATAGACACACTTTATTATTTTCTGAATCAAAATAAAGCAAACCGAGAACAACCATTTCTCATTTCCCAAAAGGTGCTGCTGCCGCCACCAAGTATATTAGTATCACTCAGAGGTGAAAGTAAGCCGGTATGATATGGTACAGCATACCAGCAATAGCCAGTACACAGCCGACCATACTTGCAGGGGGCAGCTTCCCCAGACTGGCAATTTAAAAGGGCCCTGGGCTCCGGCCGGAGCACCTGGCCCTTTAAATCGCCACCATAGCCCTGCTGCTGGAGCCCTGGGGTAGCAGCGGCGGCCAGGAGCCCCAGGGCTCCGGCAGTGATTTAAAGGGCCCGGGGCTGCCAGTCGCTACCGCAGCGGAGCCCCATGCGCTTTAAATCACTGCCGGAGCCCCGGACTAGCAGCGGTGGCCAAGAGCCCCACTGCTCCGACAGCGATGTAAAGGGCCTGGGGATTTAAAGGTCCCGCCCCTTCTGGTTGAGGCCCCGCCCTCTGCTCAGGACCCCAGCCCTGCATACCAGTAAGTCACTTAAGTTACTTTCACACCTGGTATCACTGGACACAGATTTATATCTATATATACAAACCTCCTTGAGCCAGTGCCTTAAATTATGTTATTGTATGGTGGTGAAAGATCACAGAGTGTTATAGACAAGTATGTATAAAGCCAAGTACCTGTTGTACAGTTTGCATATTGAGTATAGTGAATGTGGACAAGTAAAAAGGTGGCCTTTGTACCTACAATATAAATTTTTAAAGACCATAGGGAAGAATACATTCTTGAAAACTTCTTAAAAGGAATTATCAATTTGAAATCTAGTAAATAATCATAATAATAATTTTAAAAAGTTAAAATGTAGTTTCAGGTTTTATCTGACCTTGAGTTCCTCTGCCAATTTTTGTGGTTTTACAATTTTTTAAAAATGTTTCTTCTCTATTGCTTTGTGTAAATCCATACAGTGAAACTACTAACAGTCTCGTTGCTTCACCTGTAGAGTTAAACAATACACAAAGTTTTGTCAGGTAGAGTTTTGTCAAATTCACAAAGTAAAGAAACAGACATTAGAATATGTCACTCTAATTTCATTCATGTATAGCATAGCCATAACCAGTAACATTTTCAGAGAGATGTGTTATTGTTTTAGTTGCAGGTGTCCATTTAAAATAAAATTTGAACTGAAAATAAGAATGGTGCAAAGATTTAAAACCAGAGAAAGGGATATACTAGTTAGGAAATATGAAGGCAGCAAAAATGCTGCCCCTGATAATGCTGCCTATAGGTATTACACACTACAAGAAAAACAACAAGGAGTCTGGTTGCACCTTAAAGACTAACAGATTTATTTAGGCATAAGCTTTCGTGGGTAAAAAAACCACTTCTTCAGATGCATGGACTGACAATGCATCTGAAGAAGTGGGTTTTTTACCCATGAAAGCTTATGCCCAAATAAATCTGTTAGTCTTTAAGGTGCCACCGGACTCCTTGTTGTTTTTGTGGATACAAACTAACACAGCTACCCCTCTGATACTTGGTAGACTACAAGAAAGGACTTTTAAAAAAATGAACATAAGAACGGCCATATTGGGGCAGACCAATGGTCCATCTAGCACAGTATCCTGTCTTCCAACAGTGTCCCATGCCAGATGCTTCAGAGGGAATGAACAGAACAGAGCAATTATGGACTGATCCACCCCTGTCGTGCACTCCCAGCTTCTAGCAGTCAGAGGCTTAGGGACACCCAGAGCATGGGGTTGTATCCCTACCCATCCTGGCTAATAGCCATTGATGACTTATCTTCCATGAATTTATCTAATTCTTTTTTGAACCCAGTTATACTTTTGACCTTCACAACATCCTCTGGCAACGTGTTCCACAGGTTGACTGTGCATTGAGTGAAGAAGTATTTCTTTTTTTTTGTTTTAAACCTGTTGCCTATTAATTTAATAAGGTGACCCTAGTTCTTGTGTTATGTGAAGGGATAAATAACACTTCTGTATTCACTTTCTCCAGGCCATTCATGATTTTATAGAACTCTTATGATATTCCCCCTTAGTTGTCTCTATTTTCCAAGCTGAACAGTCCCAGGCTCTTTAATATCTCCTCATATGGAAGCTGTTCTATATCCCTAATCATTTGTTGTTGCCTTTCTCTGGTATCTTTTCCAATTCTAATATATCTTTTTTGAAATGGGATGACCAGAATGCACATAATATTGAAGATGTGGGTGTACCATGGATTTATATAGTGGCATTATGATATTTACTGTCATTATCTAGCCCTTTCCTAATAGTTCCCAACATTCTGTTAGCTTTTTTGACTGCCACTGCACATTAAGCAGATGTTTTCAGAGAACTATCCACAATGACTCCGAGATCTTTCTTGAGTGGTTACAGCTAATTTAGACTCCATCATTTTCTATGTATTGTTGGGATTGTTTTCCAATGTGCATTACTTTGCATTTATCAACACTGAGTTTAATTTGCCATTTTCTTGCCCAGTGAACCAGTTTTGTGACTCTTCACAGTCTGCTTTGGACTTAAATATTTTGAGTAATTTTGTATCATCTGCAAATCTTGCTACCTCACTGTTTACCCATTTTTCAGATAATTTATAAATATGTTAAACAGCACTGGTCCCAGCACAGACTCATGGGGGACACACCACTATTTACCTCTCTTCATTCTGAAAACTGACCATTTATTCCTACCCTTTGTTTCCTGCCCTTTAACCAATTACTGAACCATGAGAGGACCTTCCCTCTTATTCCATTACTGCCTACTTTGCTTCCGAGCCTTCGGTGAGGAACTTTGTCATAGGTTTTCTGAAAGTCCAAGTACACCGTATCCACTAAATCATCCTTGTCCATATTTGGAGACCCCATCGAAGAACCCTAATAGATTGGTGAGGCATGATTTCCCTTTACAAAAGCCATATTGACTCTTCCCCAACAAATCATGTTCATCTGTGTGTTTGATCATTATGTTCTTTACTATAGTTTCAACCAATTTGCCTGGTACTGAAGTTAGGCTTATTAGCCTATAATTTGCAGGATCGCCTCTGAAAACTTTAAAAAAAAGTTTTATCATATTAGCTCTCCTCCAGTCATCTGGTATAGAAGCTACTTTAAGGCCTGGTCTACACTACGACTTTAATTCGGATTTAGCAGCGTTAAATCGAATTAACCCTGCACCCGTCCACACAACTAAGCCATTTAATTTGAAATAAAGGGTTCTTTAAATCGATTTCTGTACTCCACCCCGACGAGCGGAGTAGTGCCAAAATCGATTTTATCATTTCGAATTAGGGTTAGTGTGGCCGCAATTCGATGGTATTGGCCTCTGGGAGCTATCCCACAGTGCACCATTGTGACCGCTCTGGACAGCAATCTGAACTCGGATGCACTGGCCAGGTAGACAGGAAAAGTCCCGCGAACATTTGAATTTCATTTCCTGTTTGCCCAGTGTGGAGAGCACAGGTGACCACAGATAGCTCATCAGCACAGGTAACCATGCAGGCCAATAATCGAAAAAGAGCACCAGCATGGACCGTACGGGAGGTACTGGATCTGACCGCTATATGGGGAGAGGATTCAGTGCTAGCAGAACTTCGTTCAAAAAGACGAAATGCCAAAACTTTTGAAAACATCTCCAAGGGCATGATGGAGAGAGGCCACAATAGGGACTCAGATCAGTGCCGCGTGAAAGTCAAGGAGCTCAGACAAGCCTATCAAAAAACAAAGGAGGCAAACAGTCGCTCCAGGTCAGAGCCGGGACATGCCGCTTCTACGCCGAGCTGCATGCAGTTCTAGGGGGGGCCGCCACCACTACCCCACCTCTGACCGTGGATTCCGAGGCGGGGATAATCTCATCAGCTACACCTGAGGATTCTGCGGACGGGGAAGAGGAGGAGGAGAAGGACGAGCTTGCAGAGAGCACCCAGCACTCCGTTCTCCCCAACAGCCAGGATCTTTTTCTCAGCCTGACTGAAGTACCCTCCCAACCCAGTATCCAAGACCACGACCCCATGGAAGGGACCTCAGGTGAGTTTACCTTTTAAAATATAAAACTTGTTTTAAAAGCAAGGGTTTTTAATGATTACTTTGCCCTGAGGACTTGGGATGCATCCGCAGCCAGTACAGCTACTGGAAAAGTCTGTTAACGTGTCTGGGGATGGAGCGGAAATCCTCCAGGGACATCTCCATGAAGCTCTCCTGGAGGTACTCCAAAAGCCTTGCCACAAGGTTTCTGGGCAGTGCAGCCTTATTCCGTCCTCCATGGTAGGACACTTGACCGCGCCATGCTTGCAGCAAGTAATCTGGTATCATTGCATGACAAAGCCTGGCAGAGTATGGTCCCGTTGTTTGCTGGCATTCAAGCCACCTCCGTTCTTTATCTTGCTGTGTAATCCTCAGGAGAGTGATATCGCTCATGGTAACCTGGTTGAAATACGGGAATTTAATTAAGGGGACAGAGGGGCCGTTCCTACTGGGCTGTTTGCCTGTGGCTGAAAAGAAATCCTTCCCTGCAGTTAGCTAAGCGCAGGTGGGGAGGGGGAAATTGGCCCAGAGCTTTTCGCGTTTGGCTAGCAGGGATCTTCCCTGATACCAGCCACGTGGTGGGGGGAGGGGTAAAGCTATCATCCCAGAGAATTCATGGCGGGGTGGGGGGTGTTAGTTTGGTTCCTGCAGGGATCTTCCCTGATACCAGCCACGCGGTGGGGGGAGGGATAAAGCGATCATCCAGAGAATTGTATTGTGGGGGGGTGGTTAGTTTGTTTTCTGCTTCTGAATGTTAACAGGAAAACCGCAGCAGTCAACAGGCTTTGCTTGGTATGTGGGAAAGGAGGGCGCAGAAGCCGAAAGACAATGGCTTACCATGGCCGCATGCAAGCCGAATTCTGTTGCCCGGACCTGCGTCTGTGATCTCTAGCAGCAAAGCCACAGGCACTGAATATTAAGAGGCAAAATGCGACCTTGCACAGAAATCACATGTGCTATGTAATGTGAATAGTGTTGTTCACCGTGAAAGAGTATAAGCATTGTTCTGCAAAATGTATCTTTTTAAAAAATTCTCTCCTTTTTTCCCTCCCTCCAGCGGCTGCAAGTTCTTCAAGTCTCCCTCCTCCGTCCAGAAGGCTATCACAGATAAGGCGTCGGAAAAAGAAGATGCGAGACAAGATGTTCGCAGAAATCATGGAATCCACCCGCAGTGACAGACCTCATCTGAATGAGTGGAAGGACATGGTTTCAAAGTATAGGAAAGAAGCCAGTGAACGTGAGGACAGGAAGGACCAACGTGAGGACATGAGGGACCAACGTGAGGACAGGAGAGACGCTCGAGATGAGAGGTGGTGGCAGGAAGATCAGAGGAGGCAGGATGCAACGCTGGAGCTGCTGCATGAGCAAACAGACATGCTCCGGCGTCTGGTGGAGCTTCAGGAACAGCAGCAGGATAACAGAGTGCCGCTACAGCCCCTGTATAACCCCCTCCCCCCTCGCCATGTTCCATAGCCTCCTCACCCAGATGTGTAAGAACGCGGGGGGGGGGAGGTTCCGTACACCTTCCCATTCCACCCCAGTGGACAGCCCAAGCAAAAGGCTGTCATTTTTTTAACCTTTTTTTAGTGGCCTTTTCCTTCTCGCCGATCCTCCTCCCAAACCCCACCCGGGTTCCCTCCCTCTTTTTATAATCTATTATAAAGAATAAATGATTTTTAAACGATAGTGACTTTATTTGGTTTGAAAGCAAGCTGGGGGAAGGGGGAGGGTGGGTTCCTTACAGAGAATGAGTCAATAAAGGGGGCGGGTTTTCATGAAGGAGAAACAAACAGATATTTCACACTGTAGCCTGGCCAGTCATGAAACTGGTTTTCAAAGCTTCTCTGATGCACAGCACTTCCTGGTGTGCTCTTCTAATCGCCCTGGTGTCTGGCTGCGTGTAATCAGCAGCCAGGCGATTTGCCTCAGCCTCCCACCCCACCATAAAGGTCTCCCCCTTACTTTCACAGAGATTGTGGAGCACACAGCAAGCACAAATAACAATAGGGAGATTGGTTTGGCTGAGGTCTGAGCGAGTCAGTAACGATCGCCAGCGACCTTTTAAACAGCCAAATGCACATTCTACCACCATTCTGCACTTGCTCAGCCTGTAGTTGAACAGGTCCTGACTCCTGTCCAGGCCGCCTGTGTATGGCTTCATGAGCCATTGCATTAAGGGGTAGGCTGGGTCCCCAAGAATAACTATTGGTATTTCAACATCCCCAACGGTTATTTTCTGGTCCGGAAAGTAAGTCCCTTGCTGCAGCCCTTTAAACAGAGTAGTGTTCCTGAAGACGCGAGCGTCGTGAACCCTTCCCGGCCAGCCCACATTGATGTTGGTGAAACGTCCGTTATGATCCATAAGTGCTTGCAGCGCTATTGAAAAGTACCCCTTGCGGTTTATGTACTGGGTACCCTGGTGCTCCGGTGCCAAGATAGGGATATGGGTTCCATCTATCGCCCCACCACAGTTAGGGAATCCCATTGCAGCAAAGCCATCCACTATGACCTGCACATTTCCCAGAGTCACTACCTTTCATAGCAGCACCTGAGTGATTGCTTTGGCTACTTGCATCGCAGCAGTCCCCACAGTAGATTTGCCCACTCCAAATTGATTCCCGACTGACCGGTAGCTGTCTGGCGTTGCAAGCTTCCACAGGGCTATCGCCACTCGCTTCTCAACTGTGAGGGCTGCTCTCATCTTGGTATTCTGGCGTTTCAGGGCAGGGGACAGCAAGTCACAAAGTTCCATGAAAGTGCCCTTACGCATGCGAAAGTTCCGCAGCCACTGGGAATCATCCCACACCTGCAATACTATGCGGTCCCACCAGTCTATGCTTGTTTCCCTTGCCCAGAATCAGCGTTCCGTGGATAGAACCTGCCCCATTAACAACATGATCTCCAAAGCACCGGGGCACGCGGTTTGAAGAATTCTGTGTCCGTGTCCATGTTCTCATCACGCTTGTCGCTGCGCTGCCACCGCCGCTGCCTCGTTTTTCTGGTCCTGGCTCAGCATAAACTCCACAAGAACGCACGAGGTGTTTACAATGTTCATGACTGCTGTCTTGACCTGAGCGGGCTCCATGCTTGCCGTGGTATGGAGTCTGCAGTGTTCACCCAGGAAAAAAGGCACAAAATGGTTGTCTGCCATCTGTTGCTTTCATGCAGGGAGGGAGGGAGGGGTGAGGCTGTACCCAGAACCACCTGCGACAATGTTTTTTGTCCCATCAGGCACTGGGATCTCAACCCAGAATTCCAATGGGCGGGGGAGACTGCGGGAACTATGGGATAGCTATGGGATAGCTACCCACAGTGCAACGCTCCAGAAATCAACGCTAGCCCCGGAACATGGACGCACACCGCTGAATTAATGTGCTTAGTGTGGCCGCATACATTCGACTTTATACAATCTGTTTCCCAAATTCGAATTATATAAATTCGGATTAATCCCGTAGTGTAGACATACCCTTATAGTTAGAAAGCTTTCCTAATATCTAATCTAAATCTCCCTTGCTGCAGATTTAGCCCATTACTACTTGTCCTGCCTTTGGTGGACATGGTTATGCTTCTACCTAAGGACTGTTCAACCTCTGTGAATACAAGAATCAAAATCCAAGTAACTGCTTCTGATCACCAACTCCTTCCCCTCCAGCCCATTGACTTTATCGTGGTCGGTAGCTTTGGCACAGCTTTCTTTCTCTCTCTTTAGGTCATTCCAAATGAAACTGTTCAATGGCAGGTGCATAATTGATGCTTCCTTTTCTTAGTACATAGAGGCTGAAATATATTTCTGTTAAAAATCTGAAGAATGACATTCACAGAGTGTTAAATGATTGACACTCCAAATGGAACTCAGCACAGCAATTATTTGCCTATGCTAAGATTTATCGCTTTCTTTTGTAGTAATGCTGTCAATTGTGTACCTCCCACTCATGGAAAATCTTATTTCCTGAAGGAAGCATTTTAGTAGCCTGTAATTCTTGTGAAAAGATGCAATCCTGTATAGGAAGCAGATGAAATATAGGTAGATTAGAATAAGCAGATGTGGAAATATTAAACCATTTCTCAAGTGCCTCCTGTTTTACGTGCACAGCGTTACAGAAGTATTAAGTTCTTGTTTTGGTTCACTTAAATGTTCGGGTAAGTGGACACTTAAAACACTGCAGCTGTGCTGATGCAGTGCTTAAGTGAAGAAACTCCTATGCCAACGGGAGAGCTTCTCCCATCAGCTTAGTTAATCCACCTCCCCAAGAGGTGATAGCTGTGTCGATGGGAGAAGCTCTCCCGTTGACATGATGCTGTCTACACAGGGGATTAGGTCGATGTAACTGCATTGCTCAGTGTGGATTTTTCACACCCCTGAGCAACATAGTTACACCAATATAGGTCTGTAGTGTAGACCCGACCTTTATTTCCAGAAAGTAATATTGTACTATGGCTAACACATTTTCCCTTTCATCTGGATGTTGTCTTGGAGACCACCCTGGCAACAATCAGAGTCTTAGAGGCAATCCAAAGAAACTCCCCGCTTGTCTGCTGAGGAGCAAGCCAAATTCCAGCTGGACAACACTCTGGGTGGCACGTCGGAGGTGATCCATCGCAAGGCACTGCAGAGGATATATGCTGACAAAGCGGCCGACATCATAGACGGGCTGAGGAAAAATTCATTTGTTGCCGTTCCTATTGTGCTGAAATGGTACTTCCCAGGTTTCGGCATTATTACTTGTGTTTGAGTAAAACTCATCGTATGCTAGGCACTATCCAAACGTATAATACACACAGAGGCTCCAGTTGAGGAAAGCATACAGTCTGAGAAATGCAGATGCTTTTTATGTTCTAATAAGTGGTTGCGTTTCATAGTACCCAGCTACTATTGTGTCTAGTAAAGCCAAAACATCACTGGCCCTGCTGGCAGGATAAGGATTTTTTATTTTTCCTACCCAAGATAGGGCAGTCTTGAGTTCAAAAATCAAGCTGGGGTGGGGTTCTGTATTGTCAGTTTTGGACACAACTGAGTTTGATCCCATTATAAATCCCATCTGTGAAAGTGAAAAAGACTTTGAAGTGTAGAGTCTGTATTGGATTCAGGTTCCAACTCAAAAATTACTGTGTTCTACTGCCAGCCTTCTGATCAGAAAAAGGAAGTGAGTGCACAATATTGAGGGGGGGCCAGAGACCGCTCTCTTGAATAATAGTTATAACGGGCAATTTCAACTCCCCACATATAAAATGTCAACCTCTGGAGAAGGTGAGGAGAAGGAGTTTTTCAATATTTTAAATGATTGCTTCTTGTAATAGCTAGTCTGTAGCTACACAAGAGGAGAGGTTATTGATTTAGCCCTGAATAACACTTAGATTCTGAATCAAGAAATAACTATGGTCAAACCATTGAGTGGTAGCGATCACAATATATATCAGTCCAGCATCCTTGGAGGAAGGGATCATACCAAAAATTAGTACTGTGATATGAGATGTAGGAAAGTGGAAGCTAAGTCAAAAGTTGGACACTTTTACAATCTTTAAAGCATAGGTTCCTGATCTATAGACTACAGGTCGTCAATGTGGTCTTGAATAGAAAGAGAGGTGGTTGACAGAATCTTCTTATACAGCCTCAATCTCTGCTATGAATTGAAGCGAATATGCCATTACTGTATATTGAAAAACTAACAAATCCCCCACCTAGCTGGAATTCTGTGTTGTGGTCACCCTATCTCAAGAAGGACATCTCAGTAATAAAGGACTCAGAAATGAGCATGGGGGGGAAGATGAGGCATGGGAAGACTGTGAGAAGTGATTGATGGTAATAAGACTGTTTAGGTGTGAGAGATAGTGGTATCAGAGGCGTTTTTACAGAGGTATACAAAATCTGATTGCTGCTGCTATTTACCTTTTCATATACGGACAAGGGGATATGAAAATGTGAAAATGAAAGGCAGGAAATGTAAAATTGATGAAAGGAAGTTCTCTTCTCTAATACCATCTGTGTAGGACTTTTTCTCTTGCGTCTTAGAACCTTAGCACAAGACTTTCCAAACTTCCTTAGCTCTTCCTTTTTTTACCCTTGAGGGCAGCCATGGTAGAGTGGAGTAAGAGCCAACCCCCCAGTGGTCACCACGTGTCACTCTTGAGTTTAAGTGCTGTCTTCCACCCAGTTCCTTGTTGAGCATGGTCAGTGAGCTGTAAAGAGAAGGTGGAAATTGAACTACAGTATTCAAAGAATGTGCGGAATGTGCCCCTACTAAACCGGCTGAAGGGGATAGTCCATAAATGAATGGAAACTAACCTTTGTGTTCTTTATAGCTTCTCTGTCCTCCTGGCTGGTTCTGGATTTACACAGCAAGAGGCTACAACAGCATTTTGATGGAACCTTTTCCACTTTCCCGATACATCTCTAACAATGTAGAACAAAGGATAATTAGAAATGAAAGTAATTCCCTTTAGCATTGTAGTTGCAGATTGTCAGATCTTTATTATGGTGGCTCCCTAATGTCCCCGTCAGAATTGGGGCCCCGTTATACAAATGCAGAAAGAGAACTCATGTCCGGAAGGACTTGCTTTTATGTTGCATCATGTTGAGGACATCTGCAGTCTCTAGCAGGTTCTCTACTGAGGCAGGGCATAATGTGAGAACTAGACGTAAAGAAACGAGAGATGAAAGGAGAGGGGTAAGACTATGAGAAGGTGCTCTTAGACACCAGGGTATGGACATGGTATGAAAACTAGATTAGAGGAGGGATATAGGTTTGCGAAGGCACTGCCAAGTAAGAGGTACTTCTGGGATCTGTGTGCTTCTAGACTCCTGGAATGTTCAGCAATTATATCTCTGCAAAGTTCCCATGTCTCATCAAAAGTATGTAGGCTGCCTAGATGTAAATTGTGATTCCTTAATCCTCAGTGAAGAGAAAGAGCTGTTTTTTCCATTATGTCAAGATGTGAGAGGTCGAGGGTTGTCTGATTCCCAACTTGTGGTGTTTTTCCTTTAAACATGATCAAGTTGGTTTCAGTGCACTCTTTGTGAAGTGACAGAATGGACTTCTTTCTTCTAGGCTAGGTATAAGCTGGCTGAGAGGTTCAGAGTTTTGTGTATGCCTGTGTTGCATGGGGTGAAAAGAATATCTAGTTACAGGACCATAACAAGTATCAGAGAAGTTTGAGAGCTCTGAAATGTCCGGCAAGTGGTTAAATCCATGTATTAAATAAATTATGGGATGTCACAGATAACCCGTAGTTACTTTGTATGTGTAACTGTACTTTGCCAGCATCATTATTTATTTTAAAGGACACAATGGTTTCCAATGGGTGCAGTAGTAATTCACAGTAGAAGAGGCTACTATGTTCATAACCTAAATAATTGTTTTTTAGTTTTAAAACTTAGATGGCTAGAATTTTTTTTTTTGCTGTGGTTTGACCAGGCAGAGGTTTGAAGCAGGAATTTTGAAGGGTATGTTCATTTCTAATCTGCATTGATGGACATATTCTTTAGCTGGTTCTGAGACTTACGTGGTGCATAGTGGAGAAGAACTGGAAATCTGACCAATTCTGCCACAGCGTATATGTATGCAGGGGAGATAAAATAGTTTCTCATCAATTATAGCTTTTGACATAAGTGTTTGCATGCAAACATGTAAGTCTAGAAGTGCAGGCAAATGATGAAGGCTCAGCCTGGCTTGTTTTGATTAATGTCAAACTCTGCTTGTTGCCACATGGAGAAGTTTATTTTGGAGATTTTCTTAGTGTTCTGTTTTGTCTACGGCCTGACTGCAGAAGGCAGGTTGTCCATAGTGCACACTAGTGCAAAGCCCTCTGACTGACTTGGGTTGGGGAAAGGGGGCTACTGCAGTATACAGTGCACCAAGTCCAGAGGCATTTAAAACCACTTCACTAACTCCTCTCCTCTGTGTCCTTCCTGCTCCCAGCTTCAGCACACAGTGAGCGATGAGATCTGCATGCAGGTGACAGAGCTTTACCTGTCGGAGAATAGCAACGGAGCTACCGGAGGCCTGCTGTCCTCACAGTCATCTCGGGCCCTTGTGGAGGCCAAGTACCAGCGCAAAGCCGAGCAGCCCATGTCAGACGAGAACTGTTTCAAGGTAAAAACCATATCTGCCTGCAGTGACGCTTGGAGGAGGACTCCTGGAGGAGCTTGCTGAGAGAGGAGGGGAAGTACGAAGGCTCGCTGAGAAAGGAGAATGGGCTCAGCTTTTCATTTTACGTAACTATCCAAATATCCCAAGGACCTCTGGACACCTGTGTGCTCCGCAGCTCTCCTAGAGCTTGAGAGGGCGACCTGATTGTGCATTCTAGCCTGGTGGAGCTGCCGAGTACCTGCTCTGTGACTGTCGGTCTTAATATAGCCCTTGGCGGGGCTTGCATCCATCCAGACAGGAACTGTAGAACGAACAGGAAAAACAGAAGAATATTTCTATAAAGAAATGGGACATTTGCAAGGAAGATGGAAAAATACGTATCCTGAAGGAAAGCTGGGATTTGTCCCTGTATTTCTCAGTGTCCCAAAGCCAGAGTAATACTGTATTGAGTGATTGCTGTCACTAGTTAATCTGTTAATTAATGTTAATTAATTAATGTTAATTAATGCTGTTAATCTCTGTCTCTCCCACCCTCCCGTGGGGTGGGTCACTGACGCTTTCCACCTTTTTCTCCATCTCATCCATTGTAGACTGTAACGGTCTCTTACTAATATTTGTCACCTATGCGTTAAATAAACCTGACTCTCAGTTCAAATCAAATTCATACTTCTCGTCGCTGTGAAATCAGAAGTGGCCGGGCCCATCTTGAACTAGTGAAATTCATTGATAATGGCTTTGATATTTATAGGGCGTCTCTGTGTTCCCGATGAGAGTCTCAAAATAAGCAGGGAAGTAAAGAATTGAAACTGCACAAATTGATCAGAAAACAGCATGCTGCTAAAAAGGGGTCCAGCTCCTTGCTTTGCCTTTATAAACATCTCAATTTTGAGCAAACTCTGTGGGTAACAGAGAGATTTTTTCTGATCGTTAATAAAATACCAACTGTTCACTGCAGCAATTCATGCTTTTTTCTTCCACCTCTCTTTAAGTATGTCATGGTTCTCTATCCAGGAATTCTCTTCTGCCCATATATGTAGAATAATTTCTTTATCCTTTTACCCTCTGTTAGATTAGCTCCTTAGTGATCTAGAACTTTCCACTCATTGTCAAAACTCCTTCTGTGTTCAGATTGTGTAACTGGGGCTAGTATCCTACCATTGTTCCCAGCAAAGTGGAAGGCACAGTATTATGCTGGAGAGTTGCATAAAGCTTATTGGATTTATTTTTCTGAATAATTGGTTACTAAGTCTCCTTCCACATTCTGCTTTGTAGCTGATGTTCATTCAGAGCAGAGGCCAGGTCCAATTAACCATCGAGCTGCTGGACACCGAAGAGGAGAACTCGGATGACTCCGTAGAGGCAGAGGTAAGAGCCGATTGTCCTTGGAGTTCAGCTGCAGCTATTAAGCATGTAAAGTTTAAATGGGGGTATAACTGGATGAAGATGGCAGAGCTGTCAGTGTTTCAGATGCTATAGTTTCTGACCTGCTTCTAGTCCTACAGGACACATTCATTCTGTGACACAGTGCACTCAGTGAATTGGGTTGAACAAGCCTTGTTGGCATCTCTTATTAAGAATTTCAAAAACCAGACAGTGCAGGTTCATATAGGGGGAGGGATAGCTCAGTGGTTTGAGCATTGGCCTGCTAAACCCAGGGTTGTGAGTTCAATCCTTGAGGGGGCCACTTAAAGATCTGGGGCAACAATCAGTCCTTGGTCCTGCTAGTGAAGGCAGGGGGCTGGACTCAATGACCTTTCAGGGTCCCTTCCAGTTCTATGATATAGGTATATCCATCCATGGGAGGAGAGTGAGTGGGACCTGTGTGAAATATATGGAGTCTCCAAAGGTTGCTTTTCTTTCATCCACTTCCAACCAAACCCCTTCAGAGTTGGGTTTGAATTGTTTGATTTGGCAGATGTTGGTTAACCCCTTGTGTTCTGTGCCCAATTTCAGCATTGGTCAGACTATGTAGAGCGGTACGTCAGCTCTGATTCTACCTCTCCCGAACTTCGGGAACACCTGGCCCAGAAGCCGGTTTTCCTGCCAAGGTGAGTGAACAAGCTGTGGCTGTGAAAAGTGACACACAGACCACAAGTACCCATGTCAGCAGAGGGAGAAAATCTTACTCCGTCACAGTGTTGGCTATTGCAGTCTCTTGTTTGTTTTTAGTACTCTGCCACTTTAGAAGACATTAACCTGGGAGTAGCATATAGAGACACAGTGCTGCTGTTTATTCCAAGAGCCCACCCTGGGCTCCTGCTCTCCAGTGCCTGAGAGAGAGCATAGTCCACAGGCTGCAGAGAGGTCAGGGTTTGGGGAGTCACCAGCCCCGTTTTTTTTTTTTGGCAATCCTGCCTTTGCTTACAATAGCCCTCTAGCTGAGTGCAGAAGGTGCTGAGTCAGTGCTTTTCGCTAGCAGGAAGTTGGTTGCAAAACAGCTTTGAAAGGCCCTCACTCTCTGTAAACAGCTGAGATCAGTGGGTTGGCTTATGGTAGACACATGAGCCTAACCGACTTTAATTTGTGACCATTCCACTCTGAGCAATACTTTGGGTTCCGAAGGGCTGGCCTGGAGCCACCAGATATGCCCAGCCTAGTGGACAGAGGATGAGCGCTAATCCCAGCAGGGATTCTCTGGTTTACAGGAACCTGAGGCGGATCCGTAAGTGTCAGCATGGTCGAGAGCAGCAGGAGAAGGAAGGGAAGGAGGGAAACAGTAAGAAGTCCATGGAGACTGTGGAGAGCTTGGACAAGCTGGAGTGTAAATTCAAACTGAACTCCTATAAGATGGTGCACGTCAGGGGTCGGCAACCTCTGGCACACGGCTCGCCAGGGTAAGCACCCTGGGGACGGGCCAGTTTGTTTACCTGCTGCGTCGGCAGGTTCGGCTGATCGCAGCTCCCGCTGGCCGCGGTTCGTCGCTCCAGGCCAATGGGGGCAGCGGGAAGCCGCGGCTAGCACATGCCTTGGCCCGTGCCACTTCCCACAGCCCCCATTGGCCTGGGACGGCGAACCACGGCCAGTGGGAGCCGCGATCGGCCAAACCTGCCGACGCAGCAGGTAAACAAACTGGCCCGTCCCCAGGGTGCTTACCCTGGCGAGCCGCGTGCCAGAGATTGCCGACCCCTGGTGTACATGATCAAATCGGAGGATTACATGTACAGGAGGACTGCTCTGCTGCGTGCTCAGCAGGTAGGAGTTGAGTGAAAGGAATAGGATGAGCAGCTGGTGTTTCCCTGAACCTCTTGCTCCCAAAGGGCATCTGGGGAGAGTCAGATAAAGTGTCCGGGGTGTGGGGGGAGGGGTTGTTCTCCTGTAACATTTAGTAGTCTTCATATTGCTTTGAGGACTGGACACGACATAGTTTAGTCCATTGGACGCTGTAAACTTTCTCTGAATGTTCCTGAGATGTAACCCTTCCTTTCCTCCCCCTCCATTTCCCAAACTCTCCTGTTAGAGTAGACAGCTCTTAGCATCCTTTTACTCGTAGGTTTCTTGCCTAGGGGCACCTCACATTGGTTGCTAATCCCCCTTGTTAGGGTGGGCCTAAAAAAGGGGATAGCAAAGAACTGAAATGCTGAAAAACTGACCCGTGTTCTGACATAGCCCTCCAAGCTCATCTCATCAAGGAGCTGTGCCTCGACCCTGCAGTCACTGAGAATGGGAGTCTAGGGTTGCTCCCGGGCAGCGGAGCACTGCAAACGAATATACCAGCTGCTTGAAAGTGCTGGGTGTGGGACTAGGATAGCCGCAGTGATGTCATAATTACAGAAAGGTCCAAGGTGGATAAAAATTGGAAGACTTCTTTAAAAATTAAATAAAATTCCTTTTTAAATTTTTTTGTTACTTATAAGTTTTTCTTTTTTAAAAATGAGCCAGTTTAAAATGAAATCAGAATTTAATACAAAATATGTTGAGGCCTAAACTTAGAAGATTATAATAAGAGAAATAAATATGCTGAATCCATGACCCTCTCTTAAAAAACAAAAAACAAAACCACCATTTTCTAACATACTAAAAGTGTTTGGTTAATAAGAATCTGAAAATATAGTTATGGTGTACACTTCCAGGTAGCAAACAGATGTACCAAATCTACTGTAAAGTGTCTATTTAGTTGTAAGTCAAGGTGTTTTAATGGGTATATCAACTAATGAGTGCATCTTTCTTTAGAAAACAGCTGAAATACAAATGCTGATTTAAATCAGTCCACCCTGGAAATGTCACAATGCATATTTTCCCAGGACTCAGAAGTTCAGGTTCTAACGGAATAGCACAGCTATGGGAATATGTGTAGTAGTTACTGGGACTGACTACTGTAATTAAGTCAGTGTTAAACTTAACTAACTCTTACTCATAACTCAGATTCCTTTTTGGTTTGAAATTTCCTAGGCTCTGTTTCGGTCCAAACATAACTTTATTTTAGTGGGGGTGCCGTGTGCATGCGCGCATGTGCTGTGAGAGGTTGGGAACAAATATATCCGTCTCAGCACTCCCCTCTTCTATTCCAGCTGGAATTCTTGCACGCACGTGAGACTGTTTCTATATTGTTTTGTATAAACCCCTGCATTGAAGGCTGAACACAGTCTTGCATCACCTGACACTGCCATTAATCAGGGAAAAGATATGAGAAGCTTAGCATTATTGCAGCGTTAGGGTTCTAATCAAGCAGTCAAGTCAGGAACTTCTGGAAATTACTTCTGTTGGGTGTTTAATTCTGCTCTGGTGCACATGTATATTTTGTGTGTCCCTGTTTTGATCATTAGCAGAGTGTTGAGTCCATTTCCTACAATATACAGGATATCCACTGTGGCAGAGTTAACATTCTGGTTCAGAGTTCAACAAACATTTGATGATTTTTGACTTTGATGACTTCTGAGCACTTGATTTCACGGACTTAATTTTCATGAACACTAGGCTTTTGGGGATTTCCAGTTGGGAATAAGGATGGCTGTGCCTGCTTGTTCATACACTGCCTCCAATTTACTGATGCTTTCCCTTGATCAGTCGGCAAGGGTCAGTGTTTGTATTGCCAGTTCCCCAGCAGTGCTAAACATCTCAAATCTGTTGGTCTAGGGAAGTGGATTTGTTTTCGCTTTTTAAGTGTTTCGTGATCTTTTGTCTCTCCCGTTTCTGTAGTCCCATGAAAGAGTGAGCAAGCGGCTGCACCAGCGATTCCAAGCCTGGGTGGACAAATGGACCAAGGAGCATGTGACCCGTGAAATGGCAGCTGAGACAAACAAGTGGCTAATGGGAGAAGAGTTGGAGGGTTTGGTGCCCTGTATCACTACCTGTGATACAGAGACGCTGCACTTTGTGAGCATTAACAAGTACCGTGTCAAATACGGCACAATATTCAAGACACCGTAAAGTCCCTGAGTGAGGGACGATTACGTGGTGTGTGTATGTGTGTGCGTATCAAGGAAACGAGGAAGATGCCTTTCTCCCCTCACTGTGTGTCTCCGTAACATGGCCAGTTGACTAGTGCACAGCTGGTATATCCTGTCACCAGCGGGATTCGGTTTAGGAAAATGGATCTATACAACCCTAAGCTGGAACTGTTGCCAACAGGCCTCTGACTTCCGTGTGCACTGTGGAGGGAAGGATCCTTTTCAGAACTGAGTGATCCTAGAGAAATGCAGCTAGCTCATATGCACCAGCACTTCTGAGACTAACTCCTCAATGGCCTGAACTTCAAGGGAAGAGAACTGGATGTTGCATACATCCTGATCGGAGTGGTGCATTTAAAGTTATATGCTCAGATATGTCATGAAACCAGAGGTGCCTATCACAACTGGATTCTCAGCAGAAACAGCACAATTTTAACATGTTCCCCTTCCTTTTTTGTAAATAAATGTACATATTGTCAATTTTTTCCCTTTTTTTATTAAAGGAAATATGCTTGATGTGCTAGTATAACTGTACCAGCTTCTTGTGTACCATAGTACCAGGTGGCTTGAGAGTTAGTACCAACAAACAGACCTATGGAGACATTTATTACACTTTTTACCAAAGGGAGTTATCGTTGTAGTGCTTTTGTGTGGAAATTGTTCTCTCCTTTCTTTTGTAAATAAAAATACATCTTGGTTCTTATTGAGGAAGACACTCGTTCACCCACGGCCCTGTTCCTGTTCTGAAAGGCACCATGCAGTTTGCAGTGCGGAGAGGGGACATTTGACCATTTTATTATTGGCTTCATAATCTGAAGTGTTGCTGAGCTACCTAGCTGGGGTTGATTGTGCTTATGTATTTTCCCTCTCAGTATTGGAGAGAACATCCTAAGTACCAAACCAGTATTTCATTAGAGCTGCTTTGTGTCTATGTCTGTGTGTGTGTGTGTGTGTGTGTGTGTGAGAGAGAGAGAGAGAGAGAGAACGGCAAGGCGGGTAGGCTGTGTGATGCATTTCACTAGTGAAATCCACAAATGGGATATATATATTTTTTAAGCATAGAAATTTAGTGCTGGCAGATATTTAAGCATTGGAAGATTTTGGTTTTCAGACAAGTTGGCATGGACTTCGTAAGCCACGACAGACCCAACTGCACTGTCTCTCCTCAAAGGAGGCATCCTTTCCTTGCACAAAACAATGCTGCCAGTTGTGCCCGAACAGCTTCCGTGTCCCAGCTGGAGAGCTGTGAATGCAGCTCTGCTGTTTTTCAAAGTCCACTTCTGAAATCTGTCCCAGGGATTTCAAGACAGCTGGTTGTCCCCTCAGAACTGAGTTCTCTTCCCTTCCCCGGCAGAGAGATGGAGAAATTGGGGAGAGAGGGTCGGGGGAGGGCAATGGCTCCAGCCTTTGTGCAGCCTGGGAGAGCAGAGTGGTGAAAATGCATGGCCTATAAGGGTCACTAGTCATTGGCAGCCAATGTACAGAGAGTAATTCCAGCCATTGTGATGAATAGGAGCCTCCTATGGAGAGAGGAAATGAGAGTAAAGAGCCCACGGGGGAGTTTTCAGAGTTTGCCAGCAATAAGTTACCTGTCCCGTTTCTCCTCCTTTTGCTGTGTTCAGACAGGAAGGGGGTTTTATTGTGTCCTCTTCCATCGGTGGAGGGATAGCTCAGTGGTTTGAGCATTGGCCTGCTAAACCCAGGGTTGTGAGTTCAATCCTTGAGGGGGCCACTTGGGGATCTGGGGCAAAATCAGTACTTGGTCCTGCTAGTGAAGGCAGGGGGCTGGACTCGATGACCTTTCAAGGTCCCTTCCAGTTCTAGGAGATGGGATATCTCCATAGATTTAGATTTCAAAGGTTTTACACACGCTCCCCTGTGCCTCACCCCACCCTCAGGTGTTTCTTTTTAATATATGTTAAAGCTGATCTGGAAGTGGAAGTCAGGATGATTTAGACTTTACCAGCTTGGAAGTAACAGCTGCTGCTGCTTTGTGGGTGTTTTGTCCAAGAGTCTGTGCCTGCATGTTATTTGAGCGGAATGGGATTAACATGGCGGGATTCCTGCTGTTCAAGGTACCCAGGAAAAAAACCCAATAAAACACAAGGCGATCTCCTCCTGCAGCAGGGTTTTCACCTACAGGTTGTGGAAGCAGAGAAAGAACTGACAGAAAGGAACTGCAATGCATGACATCTCGTTAGCAAGAGTCAGGCTAACTGTAACCCTAATAACGCGAGATTTGTAGAAGCGAGGATTGTGTGAGGCGGGTGGGAAAGAACTGTGTGTGAAGTCGTTGTGACCTTGTATAGATAAGGTATAGAAAATATTGTATGTTGGCTAGAGTCAAAACAAGTGAGGAAATAAGATATCAAGATGGCCTATGTATAAACAAAATGCAGCTGTCCCTCATTATTTCTGTAATGAAAGGTATAAATGCTTGCTGTAATTAGTTACCTGAGAGAGACCTGCTTAGCTCTCTCCCTCTGCACAATTGTGAGAGTTAATAAAGCATCTGACTTGCTGTACCTAAACAAAAGAATGAGAACTCTGTTTTTCTCCGACAAGCTTTCATCCCTCCCGATGTCTAACTTCTGAGCTCCATGCTCTGATCCCAGCCTGTACAATAGCAAGATTTCTTTTTACTTTAAATTGCTTTTTGTATTCTGTAATGTGATCCTTGGCCACCTATCCATGTGATGATTTCTATACAAACGCTGTAAACTTGACTGTAGTGCAGTATTTCCATTAAAATATCAGGGCTAATCATTGTGTACAGATTTTTCTTCCTTCTTGATCATACACAATGAGATTTTGACACACACTCTCCTGAGGGAAGGGAGGAAGATGCATCTGATGGAATCACTCCTTTAATAAAAACAGAAGTAGAGGTGGTGGGAGAAGATAGTAGTAGACCTGAAAGTTTGATCTCTGTTTAGGACCCTCACAAATGACCAATGTTTGACTTACCCTAGCAGATAAATGTAAGGGTATCGCCTCTGGATTCCAGATACTAATTTGTAAGCAATTCTCAGTTCCTGTTCAGAGGTTATAAACTCTTTTTATTTTGTAGCAGTTGCAACATTCTGTGGTGGTCGAGAGCTAATAATTAGCCACCTCTTCCACTGGAGTTGGGAGGTTGCCCCACCCCCCCCAATCCCTTGAGTCATTCTGGGAAACGGGGTAATACAATTTACCAGCCAGTGGAAATGTCAAAAAAAAAAAAATCTATCCCTCCGTCTTGTTAGCAGCAGGGCTGTTAAATAACAAATCAATCCTTTTTGGTTCCTTAACAAATTAACAGTTCTCTTTAGCCTGATTCTTTTTTGATTTAGAGCTGTCTTCAGCACTCCCTTTGCCTACATCCAGTGCTTGGAGATTGAGGTCTATCACAAACAGAGTCGTGGTGTTTAGGGCCACTAAACTCCCAGCCCCCTTGACGTGAAGGTTGCATTTTTTTAGCCTAAATGGTAACATTGCACTTTATATGGCTCAGTATTTTGTGGAAGAGTTTAACAGTTTTACCTCCCTGCTTTCTGTCTCTTCCCGTTGGGTGAGGAAGCCCCATGAGGTAATTGTGTTGTATAAATACACAGGTAGAACTACCAGAAAAGCTCAACCAGCTGTCATTGGGTATCCAAAGCCATAAGCTAAGGAGCACTGAATACAGACTAAGTCTATTAATAACTAATCGGGAGACCCGAGAGATGCAAATAGTGGCGATGTCTGAAGGTGCTCTAAGTTACTGGATAGCCTGTCTGGTTTTCAACAGTGCTTTGAGCCTCCCTTTGAAGTCACCCCTTTTGGACTCTGAATTTAGGGATGCCAGCTAGCAAGGGTCATAGAGCACAATGATCCCTTCTGGCCTTAGAAGCTTGTCTGACTGCCTGTATAACCCAGAACTTCCCCCAAAACATTCCTTTGGAACTGCAGCTTAAAAAGAAAAAAATCCCCAAAAGATGCGTGTGGAAGTGCAGCCCACTGCCCCACATGCATGTCTGTAAAGCTGGGCCGTTGGAGTACTTTCAAGGGAGCCAGAAGATCTGGTGAGTGCTGTCTTGACTCAGTGACGCTGCCAAATGTGTTTGTGTGGCCAGACCAGGAGCACTGCAGCGTGTGCGCCAGCAGTTGGTGACAGGTCAGCAAAGGTTTGTGACTTCAGGGTAGCCATTCTGTGTCTCCAGGCAGTTTCTTGCTTGTCTCTGTAAGGGCTGCCACATCTTACTGAAGGCTGAAAATCTGAGGAAGCATTTGCTTCTCTGGTGCTTAAAGCTGCAGCGCTGTCAAAAGTTCTAAAGAATCTGTTGTTCCTTCCCCTCCCAGGCAAAACCAGATTTCTGTATCTAGGTCAAGCAAAACAGCTGCTCGTAAACCACCGTGTTTGCCTTTGCACTCTGTGATGTCCCTGGCATGCTGGATTAGTGACATGGTACTTGAGGCAATTAATCCTGGCATTGTCTGGTAATCAGAGGAGTTTCACCATGGGGTGATTTAAAACTTCTCACTCTCAGCTTCCAGGAATTTGACGTTTCGGCCCGTAAGCAGTCCCGTCTTTGACACACATGGAGACTTTTCCTAGTTGGGTGGTGTGACGTTATTGATATAATCTGGGACCATATAGATCATTGTTGCAACCAAGGTCCGGTAGTGGCATGCAAATCTTGTATAAAGGGGGTCAAATGGGGTGTCTAAGACAAGGTTATGGTTTACTGGTTATGATTATGCTGTCTATATGTGTGTATCAATTTTGTAGTTGAAGTTATAAATATTGGCTCTATACTGTCTGTATTTCAAACTTATGCTATGCTGCTGGGTGACATCCCAGACAAACTGGTGTTAGCTCTGCCTAGCCTGCTTGATGGCCCATTAAGGACCATCAGCTATACAATGGACCCATTGAGAGAAGGCAAATATGCCTTGAGACTCAGCAAAGTATGCAGGAACTTGCCCATGTGACTCCAGACTCCATTTTGCTGTAATTTTCCACAGTAAGAACAAAGAGGTGTTCTTACATCTGGAAAAGACTATATAAGGCTAATGCCTCATCTCCATCTTGTCTTCAGTCCTGCTTCATACCTCTGGAGGAACTTTGCTACAAGCTGAAGCTTTGAACAAAGGACTGAGGACCCATCCCAGCGGGGGATGTATTCCAGAGACTTGATTTGAACCTGCAGTTTATTCCATCGCTGCTGCAAGCCTGAACCAAGAACTTTGCCATTACTGTATGTAATTGATTCCATTTAACCAATTCTAACTCTCATCTCTATCTTTTTCCTTTTATGAATAAACCTTTAGATTTTAGATTCTGAAGGATTGGCAACAGCGTGATTTGTGGGCAAGATCTGATTTGTATATTGACCTGGGTCTGGGGCTTGGTCCTTTGGGATCAGGAGAACCTTTTTCTTTTACTGGGGTATTGGTTTTCATAACCATTTGTCCCCATAACGAGTGGCACTGGTGGTAATACTGGGAAACTGGAGTGTCTCAGGCTTGGTCTACACTAACCCCCCAAATCGAACTAAGGTACGCAACTTCAGCTACATGAATAACGTAGCTGAAGTTCGAAGCACCTTAGTTCGATCTTACCTCGGTCCACACGCGGCAGGCAGGCTCCCCCGTCGACTCCACGGTACTCCTCTCGTCTAGCTGGAGTACCGCAGTCGACGGCGAGCACTTTCGGGTTCGACTTATCGCGTCCAGACAAGACGCGATAAGTTGAACCCAGAAGTTCGATCGCTCGCCGCCGAACTACCGGGTAAGTGTAGACATACCCTAAGGAGATTGCTTGTGAGACTTGCGGTTAGCCAGTGGGGTGAGACCGAAGTCCTCTTAGTCTGGCTGGTTTGGTTTGCCTTAGAGGTGGAAAAAACCCCAGCCTTGGGCTGTAACTGCCCTATTTGAGCAATTTGTCCTGAGTTGGCACTCTCAATTGGGTTCCGCCAGAACCGCATTGTCACAGGTGGTAGAGAATCTGTTGGAAGTACATGTTCCCAAGGCAACTGTAGCACCTCTCTCCTAAGCTGCTTTCTGGAAGGTGTCCCAAATGAAACCTAGGCCTTGTCTACACTACGAGAGTAATTCGATGTTACTTGCATCGAATTTTTGGAATCGATATTGCAAAGTCGAACGTGTGTGTCCACACTAAGGACAGTAATTCGACTTTGTGCGTCCACACTAACAGTGAAAGCGTCGACATTCGAAGCGGTGCGCTGTGGTCAGCTATCCCACAGTTCCCGCAGTCCCCTCTGCCCATTGGAATTCTGGGTGTAGCCGGCAATGCCTTCTGGGTAACAAAATGAGTCGAGGGTGCTTTTGGGTAACTGTCGTCATCCGTCCATCACTCCCGCCCTCCCTCCCTGAAAGCGCCGGCGGGAAATCAGTTCGCGCACTTTTCCAGTCATTGACAGCGCGGACGCCACAGCACTGCGAGCATGGAGCACGCTGCGACCATCGCTGCAGTTGTGGCCGCTCTCAACGCCTCGCAGCTTATCATAAAGGTTTCCCTGAGGCAGATGCAGAAAAGTCAGGCGAGGAGGCTACGGCACCGCGGTGATGTCCTGAAGTCTGAGAGTAGCACAGACCTCTCAGAAAGCAGGGGACCCAGCGCCGAGGACATCACGGTGGCAATGGGTCATGTTGATGCCGTGTGTGACGAACTGGGCCTGTTCTCACTGTGGTCTGTGAATGCTGACAGGGGAGTGTGGCTGGGATGGTCTGCATTGGAGGATGGGAGACTGCCCGAGGGCGCATACCTGAGTGTGTAACATGAGAACCCAGGAAGGGGTTGAAGGCCAGGTGACTCCTTAGCCCGGGAAACTGAACAAAGGCTGTGGGGGGGGGTCGCTGAAGGGGAGTGTTGGAAGCAGGCTGGAGAGATGGCTGGGAGGCAGAGATGGCTCTGACCTCCCAAGGGGGGCTGGGCTGGGATGCCCTGGGACCCCAAGATGGACCTAACTGAGGGGGTCCCTGTTGTCTGTGCCTGCAAGACCTGTCTTGGACTGTATTCCTGTCATCCAAATAAACCTTCTGCTTTACTGGCTGGCTGAGAGTCGCAGTGAATCGCAGGAAGCCGGGGGTGCAAGGCCCTGAGTACCCCAATACTCCGTGACAACTGGTGGCAGCGGCGGGATCTACTGCACCCCGTGGACGGCGCTTCCTGCAGTAAGTGACTGGGGAGCAGTAAAACGAAGGGGGATTGACGGGGACCAGGCGTGCTGGAGAGTGAGAGAGAGACAGTTATTACCCCTGGGAGTGTGTGACCAGCGAGAAGGACTTTTGCAGTAACAGGGTCCCCCGGGGGCATCGCAGCGAGTGGTCCCAGGGGCGGAGGAGTCTGCAGCTCGACCCTGGCAGAGAGGTGGTGACCTCGAGAAGGGCTGGCACACTCGGGGTCTCCCTGGGAACTGTGGGGAGCTGTGAGCACACCGGCCGGTGAGTGGCCAGCAGGAAGATGTATGCCAAGCGGCTTAAGAGCGACCTGGTGGAGCTGTGCAAGCAGAGGGGGCTGCGCAGTGGGAGGCTCACCAAAGAACAGCTCATTGCCCGGCTGGAGGCGGAAGATCGCGCGAATGAACTGATCCCTGTGTCTCAGGGAAGCAGCCTGGCAAATGCAGCGCAGGCACCAGTGTCTGTCCCAGCTGGGAGTGGTCAGCCGGCTGCTGAGGGCTTCCCGAGACCCCTCCTTCCTATGCCTAGGGGAAGGGTGGGGAGGAGCCCAGCAAATACCGAAGGCGCCGTGGCCCCCCCGGCCAGCAGGGGACCCTCCCGGCGAAGCTCACCGGCCAGCAGAGGATCCTCCCGGCGACGTTCGGCATCCGTGGAGCGGAATTGGCTGGAATGGGAGAAAGAGCTAAAACTGAGAGAGCTGGAGGATCGTGAACAACAGAGACAGCATGAACGGGAGGAGAAAGAGAGACAGCATCAGCGTGAAGAGAGACAGCGTCAGCATGAATGGGAGGAGAAAGAGAGACAGCATCAGCATGAACAGGAGGAGAATGAGAGACAGAGACAGCATGAAGAGAGACAGCGTCAGCATGAACTGGAACTGGCGAGACTGAAGGGCAGCGAACCCCCAGCTGCGGTGAGTGAGGGGGGACCCAGGACTGCACGGAGCTTTGATAAGTGCATCCTGGCCCCACGCAAGGAGGGGGAGGACATGGATGACTTCCTGGAGGCCTTTGAGACGGCCTGCGAGCTGCACCGGGTTGATCCCGCGGACAGACTCCGGGTCCTTACCCCCTTACTGGACCCCAAAGCCGTGGCATTGTACCGCCAACTGGGAAAGGCAGAGAAAGGGGACTACGAACTATTCAAAAAGGCCCTGCTACGGGAGTTTGGGCTGACTCCTGAGATGTACCGGGAAAGGTTCCGGAGTCAGGATAAAACCCTTGAGATCTCATATCTGCAACTAGCCGTCCGCATGGAAAGATACGCCAGCAAGTGGGCTGATGGGGCCCAGACGAAGGAGGACCTGATTAAACTGCTGGTACTGGAGCAACTGTATGAGCGGTGCCCATCCGACCTGAGGCTGTGGTTGGTGGACCGAAAGCCAGAGAACCCGCGACACGTAGGGCAGCTGGCTGATGAGTTTGTAAAGAGCCGGTCAGGGGGTGGCAGGGAGGAGCCCCAAAGGAACAGGCCCGCCGCGATGCAGAGAGAGAGTCACCCTGGGACCTCCCAAAGGGGGAATATGGGGAATCCCTTCCCACGGGGAATGCCCAGCGTCAGGGACAACCGACCGGCTCGAGGGGACCCACAGGACATGAGCTGCTATTACTGCGGCCGAAGAGGCCACGTTCGGGCCCAGTGCCCCAAGCTCAAGGACAGACTGAGCAGACCGAACCCGCACAGGGTTAACTTGGTAGAGGCCCAGACGGACGAGGGGCAGGCTTCTCACGCAAGAGGGGCTGGCAGCTTATCAACTGCTCAAGAGAGAGAAGGGCCCCAGGCCAGCTCCTCTAAGGGGCTGGGTGCCCCAGACTCAGGGTTTTTGGTTTATACGGTGGGCGCGGGGCTGTCCCTCCGGAGAGAGTACCTTGTTCCCCTGGAGGTGGATGGGAGGAAGGTCAATGGATACTGGGATACGGGCGCAGAGGTGACGCTGGCCCGGCCCGAGGTGGTGGCCCCAGATCAGGTGGTGCCCAACACCTACCTGACCCTGACGGGGGTGGGCGGAACACCAGTCAAAGTGCCCGTGGCAAGGGTACACCTGAAGTGGGGGGCCAAGGAGGGCCCCAAGGATGTGGGGGTACACCCGTATTTGCCCACTGAGGTATTGATGGGGGGGGACCTGGAGAACTGGCCAAGCAACCCCCAAAAGGCACTGGTTGTGACCCGCAGTCAGAGCCGGCGAGGGGCCCTGCGCCCTGGCCTTGGGGGGGGTGCCTTGCCTGAGGCGCAGGACCCTAACCTGGTGGGGAGGGAACGCCCAGGGACACGGCTCAGGGAGGCTGCAGCTTCAGACCCAGCGGGCGAGAAAGAGCAGGTGGCCATCCCTGTCCCAGCTGCTGAGTTCCAGGCCGAGTTGCGGAGAGATCCCTCCTTGCGGAAGATAAGGGACCTGGCCGACCTCAATGCGGTACAGACCATGGGACGAGGTGGCCGGAAAAGGTTCCTGTGGGAGAAGGGGTTCCTGTACCGAGAATGGGCTCCCCCAGGGAAAATGGAGTCAGGGGGGGATCAGGAGGCAGCTGGTGGTACCCCAGAAGTATCGCCGCCAGCTGCTGTGCCGGGCCCATGACATTCCCCTCTCAGGGCACCAGGGAACCTGGCGTACCCAGCAGAGGCTGCTACGGAGCTTTTACTGGCCTGGGGTCTTTGTTACTGTCCGACAGTACTGCGGATCCTGTGACCCCTGTCAGAGGGGGAGGAAGGCCTGGGACAAGGGGAAAACCGCTTTAGGACCCTTGCCCAGCATAGAGGAGCCTTTCCGGAGGGTGGCCAAGGTTAAAAGGGCGGCTCTAAACCAAGAGAGCCCAAAGCACAGACCTCCAGACTGGAGCGCTGGGAGAAGACCACAGCCCAGTTGGAGCCCCAGAGGTATGGGGGTGGGGAAAGGGCACAGGCCGCATAAACCTTCCCACATGCGAACTGCGAGTGCCATCAAGCACCCCCGACCTAAGGGGGAGCGTGAAACTGAAGGGGCCTGGTGTAATTCTCACCAAGGAATGGGAGGGATGCGGGGGCATCCATGGGAACGGGGGTAGGTTCGAACTTCCCCGGGTCACTGGCTAAAGTGACCCTGCTCAGTTCGGTCTCGAAGGGGGGAGATGTGACGAACTGGGCCTGTTCTCACTGTGGTCTGTGAATGCTGACAGGGGAGTGTGGCTGGGATGGTCTGCATTGGAGGATGGGAGACTGCCCGAGGGCGCATACCTGAGTGTGTAACATGAGAACCCAGGAAGGGGTTGAAGGCCAGGTGACTCCTTAGCCCGGGAAACTGAACAAAGGCTGTGGGGGGGGGGGTCGCTGAAGGGGAGTGTTGGAAGCAGGCTGGAGAGATGGCTGGGAGGCAGAGATGGCTCTGACCTCCCAAGGGGGGCTGGGCTGGGATGCCCTGGGACCCCAAGATGGACCTAACTGAGGGGGTCCCTGTTGTCTGTGCCTGCAAGACCTGTCTTGGACTGTATTCCTGTCATCCAAATAAACCTTCTGCTTTACTGGCTGGCTGAGAGTCGCAGTGAATCGCAGGAAGCCGGGGGTGCAGGGCCCTGAGTCCCCCAATACTCCGTGACACCGTGGAACGGCGATTCTGGGCACAGGAAACAAGCAGTGAGTGGTGGGACCGCATAGTGCTGCAGGTCTGGGATGAATCCCAGTGGCTGCGAAACTTTCGCATGCGGAAGGGAACTTTCCTTGAACTTTGTGAGTTGCTGTCCCCTGCCCTGAAGCGCAGTGACACCCGCTTGCGAGCTGCACTGAGTGTACAGAAGCGAGTGGCCATAGCCCTCTGGAAGCTTGCAACACCAGACAGCTACCGGTCAGTCGCGAACCAGTTTGGGGTGGGCAAATCTACCGTGGGGGTTGTTGTGATGCAAGTAGCGAAGGCAATCGTTGATGTACTGCTGCCAAAGGTAGTGACCCTGGGAAACGTGGAGGCGATCATAGATGGCTTCGCAGCGATGGGATTCCCAAACTGCGGTGGGGCCATAGATGGAACTCACATCCCTATCCTGGCACCGGAGCACCAGGCCACCCAGTACATTAACCGAAAGGGCTACTTTTCCATGGTGCTGCAAGCACTGGTGGACCACAGGGGACGTTTTACCAACATCTACGTGGGATGGCTGGGCAAGGTTCATGACGCTCGTGTTTTCAGGAACTCTGGTCTGTTTAGACGGCTGCAACAAGGTATTTACTTCCCGGACCACAAAATAACTGTTGGGGATGTGGAGATGCCTATAGTCATCCTCGGGGACCCAGCCTACCCACTAATGCCCTGGCTCATGAAGCCCTATACTGGCGCCCTGGACACTGAAAAAGAACTCTTCAACTACCGCCTGAGCAAGTGCAGAATGGTGGTGGAGTGTGCTTTTGGACGTCTCAAGGGGAGATGGAGAAGCTTACTGACTCGCTGTGATCTCAGCGAAACCAATATCCCCATTGTTATAGCAGCTTGCTGTGTGCTCCACAATCTCTGTGAGAGCAAGGGGGAGACCTTTATGGCGGGGTGGGAGGTTGAGGAAAATAGCCTGGCTGCTGATTACTCACAGCCAGACAGCCGTGCGATTAGAAGAGACCAGCGGGAAGCGCTGTGCATCCGGGAGGCTTTGAAAGCAAAGTTCCTGAGTGAGCAGGGTAACCTGTGACTTTAAAGTTTGTGTACTGAGAAGCTAAACCTGCCCCCGTTTCTTTACCCAGTTAATGTTGACTATCCTATCCAGTTACATACCCCCTTCACCCCCCTTCCAACACACGTTTTGAAATAAAAATAGTTCTACTTTGTTAAAGCACACCGTTTTCTTTAATACTGTTTTCGTGGGAATTTTTTAAAACTGGGACGCAGACTGTGGTGCGGAGCGGGTGTACTGTAGTGACGCGAATGCAGCTTCTAAACTGAAGGATTGACAGGCTCCGCTGCGGTGGGATGGTTGTTTCAACGGAGCCTGTCACCCCTCCTGATCGGGACTGTGTGTATGGGGGGTCTATGTGACTTTGTGGCAGGGGGAAGACGGTTACAGATCCCCTGCTGTGTGGCTCTGTGATCCTGCCTAAGGACCGGCGCTTAAGATCTGTAACTGCCCTCCCCCGCCACAAAGTCACAGAGCAACCCACCCCCCCCAACATAACCTGAAAACAACCTCCCAGACTAACCAGGGTAACTAGTCACTGCATCACTGCACTGTGTATGTGCCCTGCTGCTGTGCCTGCCCCCGACTATGTACCCTGCCAAAGGTGACTGTCCTGTCCAATTACCAACCCCCTTTCCCCTCCTCCTCCAAAAGAACATGATTGAAACAGTAGTTAACCGAAACGTATTTTTTATTATCAACTACACATGGCATTGGGAGGTGAAACTTGGACGGGGGCTTGTGTCAGGCGGGAAGGAAAGAACTTTTCAAATTTTGGGAAATGAGAGCCTTCTGCTACTAGAGCTCTCTGCAGGGGTGGAGTGAGACTTAGCAGGGACTCTGCCGCCTCTCCTTCTTTGCACTTTGGGTGAGGTGGGTATGGGACTTGGTGGCAGGGGAGGGCGGTTAGAGATGGACTGCAGCGGGGCTCTGTCCTCCTGCCTCCATTCCTGCAGAACATCCACAAGGCGCCGGAGCGTGTCCGTTTGCTCCCTCAGTAGTCCAAGCAGCGTTTGAGTCGCCTGCTGGTCTTCCTGCCGCCACCTCTCCTCCCGATCCATGTTGGCTTGGTGCATTCGGGTCAAGTTCTCCCGCCACTGGGTCTGCTGTGCTGCCTGGGCTTGGGAACAGGCCATAAGCTCAGAGAACATGTCCTCCCGTGTCCTCTTCTTCCTACGCCTAATCCGCGCTAGCCTCTGGGAGTGTGATTCCAGGCTAGGTTGTGAGACAGTCGCAGATGGGGCTGTAGAAATGGGAAAAAGGGAGTGAATTCCTCAGAAAGATAAATGTAGTTGTGAACAAAGAACATAGTCTTTCTCTGTGAACAAGACCATGCACAGCACCTATCACATGCGCACTCAGCACAAGGTCGAATTCTCGGCCTTCGCATTCAGTGCCTGGGGTCTTGCACAGCACATTTGAGAAGCGGGGCAGCACAACGGAATTTCTGTTGCAGGCAGACATGGTAAGCCGTACACTTGTGGGAGTTTAAAACTTTTATATTACCACTGGCCTCATTTCACATTTAAAGCTATGTCAGTTCCTGCAGCCAGCAATCCGGCAAGCGGGAACTCTGCCCCTGTCCCACCCCCTCGCGGCTGTCCCCGGGAACGATCCCTTTCGGCTGCCCCTCTCCCGCCTCCACCGCGTGGCTACAAACCAGCGGTTACAGTTCTGTAAAAGAACGGGAAAGCAGTCCCAACACTAACATTCCCCAACCTAATTCAAAGCAGGTCACCATGGGCGACATCACCCTGATGAGGATCTCTGAGAGCGAGAGAGAGAGAATGCTCCGGGAAAGCCTCCAAAGACCAGGGCCGTATGCCGCCCTGCTGTGCAGAGCAATGATTCCCGAGTACTTGATAGTCTCGTGGTGCGGCAACGTGTCGTACTTCGGAGGACCCAATAAGGCCGCTCTCCCCAGGAACCTCATGCAACGGCTTTCACATTACCTCCAGGAGAGCTTCATCGAGATGTCCCAGGAGGATTACTGCTCTATCCTCGGACATATAGACCGCATTTTACTGTAGCTGCAGTAGCAGGGAATAAACAGTAGAGCGGCTTGTGCAGGACAATCACGGAAAACCGGACATTGCTAGATTTTTTTTCAAAACTTGCACTGCCCATGACTAAACCGTTAAGCGCCTAGGGCACACTGATCATGAACAACCCATTCTTTTAATTGTTAATATTCCTGTTTTGTTAAAAATAAATGTTTAGATGTTTACAACACTTACTGGCTGATCCTTCCCCAGATTCTGTGTCTGGGGTAACGGCTGGGGACGCTTCGTAGGGGATCTCTGTAAGGGTGATGAAGAGATCCTGGTTGTCGGGGAAATCAGCGTTGTGAGCGCTGCCGACTGCCTCGCCCTCCTCATCTCCTTCCTCATCTTCCCCGTCCCCTAACATGTCCGAGGAACCGGCCGTGGAGACTATCCCATCCTCAGAGTCCATGGTCACTGGTGGGGTAGTGGTGGCGGCCGCACCAAGGATGGAATGCAGTGCCTCGTAGAAACGGGATGTCTGGGGATGGGATCCGGAGCGTCCGTTTGCCTCTTTGGTCTTCTGGTAGCCTTGTCTCAGCTCCTTGATTTTCACGCGGCACTGCGTTGCATCCCGGCTGTATCCTCTCTCTGCCATTTCTTTAGAGATCTTCTCGTAGATCTTTGCATTCCTTCTTTTGGATCGCAGCTCGGAAAGCACGGACTCATCGCCCCACACAGCGATGAGATCCAAGACTTCCTGATCAGTCCATGCTGGGGCCCTCTTTCTATTCACAGACTGCACGGCCATCACTGCTGGAGAGCTCTGCATCGTTGCCAATGCTGCTGTGCTCGCCACGATGTCCAGACAGGAAATGAGATTCAAACTGGCCAGACAGGAAAACGAATTCCAATTCAAATTTTCCCGGGGCTTTTCCTGTGTGGCTGGTCAGAGCATCCGAGCTCGCACTGCTGTCCAGAGCGTCAACAGAGTGGTGCACTGTGGGATAGCTCCCAGAGCTATTAGCGTCGATTTCCATCCACACCTAGCCTAATTCGACATGGCCATGTCGAATTTGGCGCTACTCCCCTCGTCGGGGAGGAGTACAGAAGTCGAATTAAAGAGACCTCTATGTCGAACTAAATAGCATCGCAGTGTGGACGGGTGCAGGGTTAATTCGATGTAACGGCGCTAAATTCGACATAAACGCCTAGTGTAGACCAGGCCCTAGTCTCTTTGGATTCCCCTAGGAAGTGGCTGTGTAGTAGAAGCAGTCTATTGGTCTTCCAGGAGCATGTTTATAAAACATCACCTCCACGACTGCAACCCCACTCTCGTATCTTCACATCCAACCAGCAGAACTTGCATGGAGGAGGGAGTTGGCTTTGTATTGTCCAAGCATTATTAAAAGTCTGCCTTGTGTGCATTTACCCTATTTTGGACCCGGATGGTGCAGATACTGTATTCTCATTCTAGATCAGTGGTTCCCAAACTTTAACAACCTGGGAACCTGTCAAGGCTCCTTCCCCACTCTGATCTTTAGGGTACAGATGCATGAAAACTTCTAAGCTTAACTACCAGCTTAGATCTGGTCCCCTGCCACCACTCCCAATGGGCTAACTCCCTTCCCTGGGTAGCCTTGAGAGACTCTTCCACCAACTCCCTGGTGAACATAGATCCAACCCCTTGGATCTTAAAACAAGGAGAAATTAACCACCACCACCCCCTCCTTTCTCCCACCAACTCCTGGTGGATCCAGATCCAATCCCCTTGGATCTAAAAACAAGGAAAAATCAATCAGGTTATTAAAAAAGGCTTTTAATTAAAGAAAAAGGTCTAAATCATCTCTGTAAACTCAGGATGGAAAATAACTTTACAGGGTAATCAAACTTAAAGAGCCCAGAGGAACCCCCTCTAGCCTTAGGTTCAAAGTTACAGCAAACAGAGGTAAACACCTTAGCAAAAGGTACATTTACTAGTTGGGAAAACAAAGATAAAACTAACACGCCTTGCCTGGCTGTACTTACAAGTTTGAAATATGAGAGACTTGTTCAGAAAGATTTGGAGAGCATAGATTGATGTCTGGTCCCTCTTAGTCCCAAGAGCGAACTCCCCCCCAAAACAAAGAGCACAAACAAAAGCCTTTCCCCCACCAAAATTTGAAAGTATCTTGTCCCCTTATTGATCCTTTGGGTCAGGTGTCAACCAGGTTACCTGAGCTTCTTAACCCTTTACAGGTAAAAGGATTTTGGAGTCTCTGGCCAGGAGGGATTTTATAGTATTGTACACAGGAGGGCTGTTACCCTTCCCTTTATAGTTATGACAAAACCCCTTTCACTAAAATGTCAAGTCTCGCGAACCCCTTCCTCAAAATAAATATTTCCAAGGATTTTCTCCTTTACCTGAGTATAAATTATAAAAACAGTAATCTGGGAAATATAAAATTTGTTTTGATGACAAGCTTATTACACACTTCATTATTAATTATTATTTATCATTACAGTATTTTATTACATTATGAAAACGGCAACACTCTTCCAAGATCTTACTTTCGTAGCTTGTATCACTTCGAATAAGTCTGTTATAAGACAAGGCTCCTACGTTTCATGCTGTTTCACACCTGATTCTCCTTGATGAAGGTATTTAAGAAGTCAACTTAGAGTTCCTTCTACACAAGCATTCAGGTCTTGAGCAGTCCAGACAAACAACGCACGTTACAACAAAGCTTAAACTTGTTCTTCCTAATAATTTTAAAAACCATATTAGCTGCCTATTTAATTTAAAAAACAGGAAAAAATATCCACCTCCCTTTGCATTTCTTATAAGGAGTTTTGAAGTTTAAATCTCAGTGTGATAGAGATGCTTGCTTTGATCTGCTTCGCTCTTGGACGTCCAGGGGCTCCGGGCTGCTGGCCCCATGCTGCCCGGGGTCCCTAGGGACAGCTCTGTCCGCCATTAGGGAATTTTTTCCCCGCGGACAACCTGTAACATTTCGCGAACCCCAGTTTGGGAACCACTGTACTAGATTAATTCACCAACACTGCTGCTGTACGTCTGATGTGCAGCGTGTAGTCTGCTGAAGAGCAGATTCGATACGAGCTGTGGCTTCACTCTTCTCTTCCCTGAGCTCTCCTACTGAGAGGTGAACAAGAGAAGTTTGTTCTTGCTTTGAGTCCAATAGCTTGGTGCATTGTTCAAGGATCTCCTATATAAAGATGCTACTTATCATCTGTCTACATCTTTATAAGGCCCCCATCAGTGCAGTATTTGAGTGCCTGTTTCCGCCCAAGTTGCATAACCTCTCTGCCTGTTTACACAACAAGGACATCTATCACTGTCTTTAATGTTGAGAAGGTAAGAGTTTGATTTCAGGTTTTGGATGAGGACAAAATGGAGCCTTGATTACATGCCAGGCGTCTGCTCGTGGAGGTGAGGCTGAACATGATGATGATGTTTTTTGGATTTGCAGCGTTCGCCTCTGCAGCAGGTTGCCCAGCTCTACTGTCCAAGAGAGGAAGCTCATCCTGGGCTCATGTAATTTTGATCCCGCCCCCTCTTGATAGGGCTGCCTGCCAGAGGTGAATTCTCACTGAGCGATACCCTCCGGGCAGCCTGCATGTAGCTCAGAGGTTCTGGGGAAGATTTGTTGAGGGGCCAGAGAAGGCCAAGCCTGACTGCTGCTGCTTGGCAGGCCACTAGCCTTTTCTCCTGAGCCTTGGTTCCCGGAGGGTATACGTGGCAGCCCTCTGTGCCCTTGGCCACTAATCTCTTGTTTTTCTGTTAGGCTCCATCCAGAGATAACGGATTGCAGAGGGCAAACTCGAGAGGTTCTGGACTCCTGGGACCTGAATCTTAATGTTTCTCCACCATAGGCAGGTCGGGGAAATACCCTTGTCTCCCGGGTTCCCTATTTAGTTCCCTAATAAGTCACTGGTGATCAGTGTGTGTCCCTAATAGCCCAATTCAAGAGCTGGAGCTTCCATCCTCTTCCCCTCAGTGGAGGAGGAGAAGATGGAAAAGTCCTAGACATACCAAAAGGGCACCCGAGAGGTGAGTGAGTCTGACCACCCGTTCATTCTGTATGGTGCAAACTGAGCTCGAAAGCCTTGCTTGGTTGGCAGGTGTATGAGTGAGGCCTGTGGAGCCAAATAAAAAGCTCCTGCCCTAGAGATCAGAGCTCGGGTAAATCTTGGTGAGAAAGAGACCCCTCCCTTCTGGAACTCTGCAAGGCAGTAACCTGGGTATCCTCCTGCTTTCTCACAGCTCTATGCAAGTGCTCTCTTGTCTATATGGGGACATCTTCTGGCAGCCTGCCCATTACTCCTGCGGTGGCTCCCTCTGCTGGACTGTTTCAGCATTGCATCCTGACCCAAGTTTGGTCTGAGCATCTTCAGTGAGTATGCGCCCATCTAGGCTACGTCAGCTGCTGTTTTACACCCCACCCTCCATAGGCTTCCCTCATCCACACAGCAGCGTGGTCCAGCCCGTATGATCAGCCTGCCTGTGTGAGCAGAGCATCTAAGTAGCTAGACCTGTGGGAAGAACTATGCCGGAATTTCTCTCCGCCTGAATCTTTGTCTGCAAAGAAGGAAATGGATAACAAAACATGAGTTTGCAACATGCACTTATCTTTAAAAAGCAGCCAACTGCATTGGTTGTAAATAGGGAGGGTGTCAGGAAATGTGGGGAGAGGAGTTTACTGGAGTGAAGGAAATTCTGGCTGCAGCAGCCTTATTCCCCTCTTGCTCAGTGGATTGGGGCTGTGAGAAGTGACGCTGGGTCTGCTTGCGGCCTGCAGTTCAGCCTGCGACTCTACGCCACCCCCTGCCCACCCTTCTTGGGCTGACTGCAGCCTCTCCAGGTATTTAAGCACCAGGCCTAGGAGAGTCTGCTCAGCACCTGGCTGGGTTCTGCCTAGTGAGCAGCTGGCAGGGTCAGCCTCTGACAGAACGAATGCCCGTGATGCGGGGGAGGGGTTGGACTGCACACTCCAGCCCTGGGATGTGTTTCCTCAGCACCTGGCTCTGTTTCCTCAGCTCTGGTGCAGCCCTTTGGGGCATGATCAGCTGTTGAAGGCAGGGAGACTCAGAGGTAGAATTTCATATCCCCATAAGCATAGCTGGGGCTGGGGTGGGGTGGGGTGGGGGGTTGGGGTGGTGTCAGCTGCTCCGTGCGTGCAGGGGCTCTTGGAGCTGCCACTTGCAGGGGGCAGGCAGCAATCCAGGCTGGGTTCTGCAGAGTTAGCACCAAATGAGGCTCGGAGCAACCTCCGGCCTCGCCCTTGGCTGGGGCTGCTCAGAGTCCCTGCCCGCGGCACCGCGGCTGGTGAGGGATTAGGGGGAAAAGTCTCCTCCAGCAGCCGGGTCTCCCATAGGAGGTGGTTTCCCTCCCTCTTGTGGAGTCCACCCCCTCTCTGCTTGCCACTGCCCCCTGCCTGCCAGGAATAACTCACTTCTGACTCCCAGACCCTGCTGACCAGACATGGCTCCTGCCTGGGCCAGAATGGGAACACACCACAGGGCAGGGAGTTTCAAACTATAGCTGGGGAGAAGATACCCCAGAACCAGCTCCGAGGGTTTTCTCCCTGCTCCTACACTCTGCAGGTCACTCCAACTGGGTTCTGGCTCCCAGCCACCGTGCGATGTGGCTGTTGCCCCCTGCCCCTAGAACCCTGCCCCGATTTCCCCCCGCCCCTCCTCCCAGCACAGCAATACCCTTCAGCCGTGACTCACAGCAGGGTGGGCGGTCCGAGCCTCCTGCTCTTCCTTGGCTTCAATTGTCCATCATGTATCCTAGGGGAGGCAGGCGGGCCTGGTTATTTAACAGCATGCAGGGCACCAGCCACCACTTGGATTTCTGTCTTTCAAGGTGCCCCCCATCCCCAATCCATCCGGGCAGAGGAGGGGAAGGAGCTGGGTGGAGAGTCAGTCCCCAAGATTATTGGGATCATTTTGCCTTTGGCCTCGTGCCCCACAAAGGCCAGGAGAGGTGTTGTGCACACAAGCCCCACTGGGAGTTGGCGTGAAGCACAGTGTGGCAGAGCTGCTGCCCTGGCTCTTTGCCTGCATGGCTGGTGGTAGCTGAGATGGGCAGAGCTGGGGCTTCCTGTGAATCTCTGCCCTCCCTGTACAGGCTGCAGGGGGACCTGGCTGGGACCAGTGCCTCGTGCGGGTGCGGGGTGGGGTGCGGGGGAACCAGGGTGAGACCTTTGGGAGGCAGGATCTCTCCCTCGGGCCTGCTCCTGCCGCAGGTGCCGGGCTTGCCCAGGGCCAGGGCAGAGGAGACCCTCTGGCCGCAGAGCCCTCCCACATCTGGCTGCAGGGAGTCTTGGTTTCCCCTTTGTCCCAGGGAGATGGGAAGGAGGGGGTTGGGGGGGAGTTGGGTGTGGTTGTGTGTGGACAACGGAGGCCAGCCCCTCCCCCCTGTTAGGAGTGTGCATGTGGCGCTGGGCCCCGGACTCATGGGGCAGGGAGGGATAATAGGAAGTAGAGCTCCAGCTCTTTTCTTACCTATCAGCTGCTGGGCAGCTGCTGCTCTCAGGGCAGCCTTCTTGCTCAGTCTCCCTGGGCAGTCCTGGAGCTGGGAAGCCAAGAACCCAGTTAGTCCCAAGCCACACATCCTCCCCAGGCTGAGGGGAGCTGCCTGGTAGGGAGGTGAGGAATCCCTGGCTGTCAGAGCCCTCTCCCCCTTGATTCCTCCCATGGGACAGAGATGACTTGTACAGGAGCCATCCTCAAGGGTCGGGGATGGGGCTGAGTCAGTGAGGGGGCTCCCTGGAGCAGGGAAGCTCCCTGTGTGCTTAGGTCCTCCCAGCCCCCTGTCCTGCAGGGCCCACACCCCAGAGCTCACTCACCAGGATCCTGCAGGCTTCCCTCAGGAAGGCGGGGATGGCGGGGGCCACCCCCTCGGCTAGCTGGCTCTGCACGAGCGTGCGCAGGGGCTGGTAGCTGAGGAAGGGTGCGCAGTGCAGCAATGCCACCCTGCACGCCTGCCAGAGAGGGCGAGAAGGAAACTGGTTGAGTCCCTGAGCGCAACGGGCTGCCAACTCGCAGGCTCTGTGTGGCTTGGGGAGACTCCGCTGTGCTGGAGCAGCAAGGAGCCACCTCTTTGCAGAACCTCCTCTGGCCTGACGGTTGTTCCCCAGGCCCCCACAGCCCCCATCTCCAGCTTGGCTGGGTTGAGGGGAGCCAGGCCCGAGTGCTGGGGCCGGGGAGGTACACTCCTGGAACAGGGAAGGGGCCATTCCCTGTGGGTCCCCGGTGGGCGGTTAACAGCACTGCCCGGTGACCAACGTACTTGGCCTCCCCTCAATCCCAGGCACTATTGGGGGCTACTACTCGGCTGGGGCGGGGGTGGTGGTGGGATTGCTGCAGGAGGCTGGTCATTCCCAGACAGGAGCTAGCACACAAGTGAGGGCAGGGCAGCAGCAATGGAGACTCAATCGGCCTCAGCGACCTGCCCTTCCCTGTGGCCCTGCTTGGGTTAGGTCACTTGCTAGGGGCCAGAGATAGACCTGGACCTGGCCACTAAACAGGGCAGGCTGTAAAATGGAGCCACAGCCGCGGAGAGGCTGGCTGGGCAGGGAGGCTGGAGGTGCCTGTGGGGAATGGAGGAGGAGAAGGAAACCCCACAGATCTACCCCACAGCTACACTCTGAGGGCTGGCAGAGCTCTGTGTGGGGTGGGGGAGGGCTGGATTAGTGGGGGGTCCTGGGTGCCACAGGGCAGCACTGAGGAGATCTGGGGCTTGGAGGGGGGAGTTTGCACCTCCCTTGCCATGTTGTTAGAATGCCCCCAGCCACCCCTGCCCCTGTGAGCCCTCAGCTGCACTCACCTGGGCCACCTGGGGGTCCCCGTCCTGTAGGTGGATGAGCAGCGTCCCCGTGCTCTTCTCCACCTCAGCCCCAAAGAGGGATGACTTCTTGGAAACAAATTTGCTGAGGTGGCCAAAGAGCTCCATGGAGGCCCGCCTCAGGCCGCTGGTCTCCTGCAGACAGGGGGCGCAGGGTCGTTAGAGGGGACAGGCTCAGGCCCTCACATGCTTTGGGAATCAGCCTGGCAGCTGCGGAGCCCGGAGAGGTTTCAGCTAGTTCAAACGACAGGACAATTCTCTGCAAACTCCCCTCTTTGCTGCTGGGCCCCAGGGCTGCTGAACAATTGCGGGCCCAGGGCCCAAGAATGATTGTATCCCTGCCTCCCCTAGCAGAGGAGCTGAGCTGCCCCACAAATCCAGAAATGTGCCTGCATCGGACACTGAGCCCCCTCCACGGGAAGGCAGGTCCTGAGCACCTTCCCCTGTGGGGTGCCCTATAGCGCCATGGGGCCTGCCCTGCTTGGTACTTACATCCTCAAAGAACGTTCTCGCCTGCAGGGCCAACGGGACGGTGACGTGAGCCTTCAGAGGCGCCTTGGGGTCCCGCAGCATCCAGCAGAGCCCTTCCATGGCTTCCAGAACGATGCGGGGGTCGCAGCATTCGCACACGGCGCGGACAAAGCTCTCCAGGATCTTGTCTCGCTTTTTCCTGACCTGCAGAGAAGGGGTTGGACGCCGCTCGGTGAGCAACGCTCTGTCAGCCTGAGTGTAACCAGAGTCCGGGCAAGTCAGCCTACAGCCTAGTCTGCTCCATAGGAGCCACAGGCTGGGGAGAAGGGGAACCAGGCGCTTCCTACCCAGCCCTCTCTGCCTAGTCTCCTGCCATTCCAGACCCACCTTGTCTGGGAACTCGGTCACTGCGTTCCTGAGGCCGTGCAGCGCTCTGCCTCGAACGTGGATGTTGCTGTCCTCTGTCCGCTGCAGCATGGCCTTCACAACCTGCTTCCGCATCGCCTTGGGCTCATTCTCCATCAGCAGGGGGCTGCCGAGGAACTAAAGGGACCGAAAGGAGCTGTCAGAGAGGGCTGGGCGAGGCCAGGAGGAGCAAGGGGAAGGGAGTATGATCAGGGGCCAGGAGGTGACATAGATCCGTACCGACTGCTGTTCACGAGGGGCTGGCTTCAGCTGAGCTTAACAGAAGTGACATGTGCAGGGCAGAACGCTCCCTCTGCTTCCAGTGGGGTGCTCCCAAATCCCACCACAGAGCCCACAGCAGAGGGATTAATTTACAAGCAATACACCACCGGGACCATCTCTCATTGGCTGACCGGCTATTGGCCCCCTGTTCCAGCTTCTGGGCCTGGCTAACCCTCCCCCCTGGTCTTCCAGGCTCACCTCTGCGAACAGGGTGGTGCAGGCCATGCGTTCGCCCTCCTGGCTGGCCTTGAGGCTGGGAAGGAGAAGCTTTGGGATGCTCTTCAGGGCCAGGTTTGGGTGGGTCACTATGGCCCTGGGAGAGAACAAGAGCTCGTGTTGACGTGTGCATGACAACCCTGCACATGCCGGAATCCGGCCCGGTCCCGGCTACCCCCTCCCATCTCTGCCCCACTGGGCTCCAGAGCGAGAACGTGACTCCTCCAGCCTCTGTCCTCACCTGCTAAGGAGAGTGAACCCCTCGGGCTGGGCCTCCTCCAGCAGCTGCCAGCCTCGCTCCTGGTCCATTAGCTCCACAGCTGGCTGACTGCCCCTGAGGCGCAGCACCCGCGCCAGGGCCTGCACGGCCATGCTGGGAAGAGAAGGAGGCAGGAGATGGTGATGCGGGGACTCCTGCTCTCTGGGCGGGGTGGGGGCGGGCAGGACTCCCTTGCTGCAGCACTGAAGGGATCAGGGTGAGCCTAGAAGCTGCCCCACTTCTGCCTTTGGTTCTCCCCCCGCAACTGTGGGGGCAGAGGGGAGTGTCTGCAGATGTGATCTTCGCTCTCCTCCAAAGATGTGAAAATTGCCCCTCCCCGCCCCGCCCAGGAAATTGACCCTGGGGAGAAAAGTACATGCAGTGCCCCCCGGAATACCCGGCTGCCCTGAGCCCTGCCCCCCAGGGCTCACTGCAGAAAAGGGGTGAAGTGGCTCAGTGACAGGCCGGGCCTGTCCCAAAGCCTTCAAAGTAGACAGTAAATAGAGACAGCAGCCAGCTCTGCCCTGCTCCCCAGCTCTGCTCCCCCTCCCCCCGCCCCCGGCTCAGCTCCCTCATCACCCTGCTGAGCTGCCCACTCTGAGGAGCTCTCTGGCTCCCTGAGTATCCGGGGGCAGTTCTGCCCGCTCCTAAGCACGAGAAGCCTGGCTGATCTGAACCCTCGGTCCCCCGAAGGTGTCGGGGGTCCCTGGACAATGAAGGTCCAAGAAGGAAGTTTCCCCCTCCTAGGGGCTAGCCCAGACACTGCGTGGGTGCTGGGATCCATTGGCCCCACACATTACCTGCGTGGACTGGTGTCACTGGGCAAGTCCTGCTGGGCTCCCGAGAGGTGCCGTGCCGGGGGGCAGGCGATGGCGAGGAAGCAAGAGGCGAACAGGTCGTCCTCGCGTCCCTCCAGCGTGTCCGCTTGCCCCAAGGCCCCGATCAGCTCCCACAGGCCGCATGTGGTCTGGAAGGGAAAAGATACAGTCAGAAGACCGTGGCCCTGCGCAGAATGCAGCCGGGAAAGAGGGCTGAATGCCAGCGATGGGAACTTACCGCCGGGGGCAGCCGGGCTGGCTGGGGGCAGCTCCTGTCCTGGGTCTGCCCAGGGTTAGCCCAGCCTTTCTCTGGGCTGTCGTCCAGCAGGATGTGCAGTACCTCCCTGGTCAGCATGGGGTCTGCACCTAGGAATCTCCAGATGGCCTTGGCGGGGCTGTGACGGACAGAGGGACGGCAGGTAAGGAATTCACACAGAGGACGGGCCCAGTTGGTACACACCAGGGATGATGCCCTCCGAGGGGTGACGGGCCAGAAGCAGCAGGTTGAGCCTGCTGGTGGCTGACCTCAAGGCCCTTCAGGCACTGTCTAGTCCTAAGGGGTTCATACCCTCCTGCCCAGGCACTACCAGGGGGTGCTGTGTCACAGAAAGGGATGGGTGGACGTGGCCAGACTCACTTCTCCCAGCTTGGGGGCCCCCTCCCTCCCTTGCTGCCTTCTCCTGATGGGAACCAGAGGGGCTGGGGTTAGAGCCCCCATGGGGGAAAGCAGTGACTCTGGGCTCAGGGGTGGAGGCTGGTGTGAAGAGGTGCCTTGGGAGGGGCTAGGGCTAGGTGCTGGGCTGGATCTCCTGAACTGGGTGGGGGGGACACAGAGTGGGAGCTGCGGCCAAGGAGAGCAGGAGCTCCTTCCCCATGGGGCAGAGTGTGGGGGTTTCAGGAGGAACAAGGCTCCAGTTCTGGCCACGCCTTGGCTCTGGGGTGCGGGGTTTGGAGAAGGCTGTAAAATGGGCTCTGTGCTTGTCGGCTCTGGGCAGGATGCAGGGAAGGCGCTGCTGGCCCAGGGGAACCTGGCAGGCTGGTGAATCGGAGAAGACCAGCCTCTAGGGGTGGGATGAGACGTCTAAAAGCGTGCGGTGATGGGGAAGATACCAGGCTGGGATTCCAGGGAGGAGAGGGCATTTCCCAGCTGTGGGGAGGGGGTGCCCCTGCGGGGACATGCTCAGTGTAGGGGCGTCTGTGGGGGCAATGCAGTTAGGTTGGCCCCTCTCCTGCCTCAGCCTGGAGGGATGCCCTGCCAGGAGCGGGGGGCCATGCTGACAGAGGAGGTGACCCTGCTCACATGGGGTCTCTCCTGGTCTGTGTAGTGATGGGGAGAGTGGGGGCTGGAAGACTGTTCTGGCCTCCAGCCAGCCAAGCCATTGCACAGCCGAACCGGGATGGGGGGACTGGTTAGCAGTGCACAGAACGAAGTGGGGGAGGGTGACAGCTGTGTTAGGAATAGCTCAGCTGGGGGAGCCCTGAGCCGGGGGTCCCAGAGCACACGGAGCCCTCCAAGGGACAGGGAGGCTATGCCGGGGCAGGGCTCTTCCCTGGGGGCCTGTGTGCAAGGGGAGGGGCTGTGCTGCATGTAACCATGGTGCTGTGGAGTGATCCCATTAAGGGCGGGCGTGGAGGCCGGAGTGGGGTGTTCTATCCTTTCCCTGGGGCCGGCGCTCACCGTTTGTAAGGCCAGGGCATCTTCAGGAGGATGCTGACCGCGGTCTTGGTGTGTTGTCTGGCCAGTAGGTGGAGAATGTCTCTCGTCCCCTCACTCAGCCGCCCCCCCCGGGGTGGGCTCAGTGTGTAGGAAAGAGCCGCCTGGAGATCCTGCACCTACGGAGGCAAAGCAGGGGCTGAGACCCTACCCCCGCTGTGGGTGGGTGGCAGGCAAGGGCCAGGAGGAACTGGGCAGGCTCAGAAACAAGGCAGCGATCACATGGCCCGGCGGAGGCCATGGATAAACTCTCCTAGCGAGTGACAGAACCGAGGGGGATTCTGGGTTCAGTACCTTGAAACCCCCACCCGTGATCCAGCACCGTAGAACTAAGGGTCCCAATCCCGCTGCCCAGTGACACCCCAACCCCCGGATACCCCGGCTGTACCTCCCCTTGTGACAACATGCCTGGGCTGCTTCAGCACCAGAGTGGGGTCTAAGCGTCTGGGATGCATTTCCATCCTGTACGTCAATCCATGCCCACTGGGCAAAGAGTCAGTGGACACGGGGGACCCCACCGCAGGCTCTGTTCCTCCAGCTGGGGGATGGGTCTGGAGATAGGGCACATTTCCCAGGGAGTGAGCTGGGCAAGCCAGACTCCTGGGATCAAAGCCTGAAAACCATTACAGGGCCATGCCCAGCAGCCCCCTTGCAGACAGGGCATGGATGGGTCCCATTGCTCAATGATGGTGAGAAGGAATGTCTCCCCTCCACATCCTCCCTCGTGCCCCAGGAATTCTAGGCACGGGGCAAGATGGAGCTGCCCGAGATGTCAGCATGGTGCCTCCAATGCCCAGCCATTACTTGGCCCTGCAGCTCTGATTCTTGCTCTCTCAGCACCGCCTCCATGACGCCCGCCAGCTGGTCTGCACACTCCTCCTTCTCCAGAAGGCCCACCAGCAGGGTGAAGCTGAAGGGCATGAGGTCACTCGACTGCAGGTGCTTCGCGATGAGCTGCAGGGAAAGGCACAGGCCGAGTGTGAGCAGCGAGCCCCGGCCCGGGGAGGTGGGTTTGCTCTTCGGGGAACGGGGACAGAGGCACTGGCAGCCTGTGCCCAGGGCTATGTGAGTGGGCACTAGAGCCCATACCCAGGAATTTCCATCTGCCGGCTCCTCATCGAGGGAAGGAGCCAATAACCCCCCTTTCCCATGTGTGTGTCTGTCTCTCCAGCCACAGTCTTTTACTCACCATAGCAACATGGACAGGGTTCTCTCTGCAGCTGGCATCCTTCTGCGTCTTGCTAAGCACGCTCACCACTGCCCCTGTCTTGGTGTACACGACAGCTGCACAAGAAACCAGCAGTGCTCAGGCAGAGCTCTCAGGGCCGGATTCTTCCCCCTCCCCTTCGAGCCAGATCAGAGGTGCCAAAGAGCCAGACTCCAGCCGCAGCTGGGAACGACCAGCTAGGGTGAGCTCTCAGCTGGCTTCTGGGCCAACTGCCCACTCTTCACCCTGATGTAGAAGGTGTGTTGGGGCTGGGGTGGGATCAGGGGAGGTCCCAGATGGTCCCAGGCACCTGGTGAAGGGCAGATGCCAGGTCAGCCCGGGAGGTACCAACCCACTTCTGCTCTGTGTCCCTCTGGTCAGGGCTGCGATGAAGGCGCCATGTTCTCTCTGCAGCCCTGCTCGCTAGGTAACGGCCGGGGCTGTGAAGGCTGAGAAGTGGTGACTGCTTCCGCTCTATCTTACCTTTGCAAGGCGTGAAGAGCCAGTAGAGAGCCTGAGATGCCCAGTATCTGGTGGCCTCCTGAGCATCGAAGGCCTGGCTTGTCAGCAGCCCGGCCATGTAGCCCTGCTCTACCATGGGTTTCAGGTCCTAATGGGCCACCAAATAGAAATTGAGGGCATAGGTCGGGACGAGCCCAGCTCTGTCTGTATTCCCCCCACTTCCCGTGAGTGCTGGGCGGGGGGGCAGCAGGGTCTGCGCTGCTCACCTCGGTGATGGCTTTGAAGCGGTAGAACATGAAGAGCCGGGCGCTGGCTCTCACAGCTCGGCTCCTCTCCTGGGCCCGGGGAGAGCAGATCCATGGCTGCAAGTGCTGGGGAGCAGGGAGAAAGTCGTGTGAGCGGCAGCAATGCCGGGGCGACTTCCAGAACCTGCTTCCCGCCCCAGCAGGGAGAGGACATGGAGCATTTAACCTCTTCTCCGCTTCCGGACACTGGAACTCAGCGCTCCTCTCCTGTCTGGGGGGCGTTGGCACAGGTCTGAGGGTCTTGGGCTCAGCGCTTTGAGGATTCTCCCCATTGATCCTGTAGGGTCTCGGGGCTGTTTCCTTCAGGGGAACAGGGGCTCCAGGCCAAATGTAGGAGGCCAAAGTGACACCCCTGGAGCAGGACTAGGATTGTCTTGCTGGATCGCAGGGTTGGGTGTATGCCCCCTGGGGACTGGCTAGTTCACAGCAGCTGGGAGGCCTGCTCAGCCCCCTCGGGATCAACTGGAGCCTTCCCTCTTGTGGTTCGGGTAGAACCTGACCAGCCGGCCCATCCCCAGATGGCCAGTGCGAATGGGCCCCTCCCTATCATACCAGAAAGAGATGCAGTAGCGTGGTGGGGGTCAGGTGCTGCTCCAGGAATGTCTGCAGCACAAGATCCAGGCCCTCCCAGGACAGTTCTTGGAGAGACTGGAGCAGAGAGAAGCAGGGAAGTAAATAACAAGGGAGGTGGGGTGCACGAGGCAGGAGGACGAGTGGATCCCCCCGTCTGGAGCCAGGTGCTGTTGGTATTCAGGGTCCCTTTACCCAGGTGATACTGATCCCCCTGCACATAGACATGGGTCTCACCTGGACCACGGGCTGCCCTTCCCTAAAGAATCCTTCCTCCCACCTGGGCTCCCCAACACATGTACTGAGCTGGGCTCTGGAGGGAAGGCCTCCTCCCTCCCGCTCTGGAGGGGCCCCAGCTGCCCCCCAACACCCCGCTGGCTCCCCAAGGGCTGAGCTGTTCATCCCGCTCCAGCCAAGCTCTGTTTCTATGGCAGGGCGAGTCATGGCCTGGCCGTGTGGCTGTCCCGAATCTATGCTTTGCTCCCTCTGCACCAAATGCTATTTAACGCTCTGGGCCAGAGCCTCAGCTGGTGTAAACGGGGGTAGCTTCTAGCTTCCTGTGCCAAGAATCCAGGGTAATTCTATACAGTCTCACAGACACTCACCTCTACAGCTGTTCTCCCTGCCAACCCCACTGCAGAGTTAACTGCGTAGCCACTTGTCACCAGCCCTTTGGAAAATAAACCGAGGGGCTGGATTCGGCTGGACACGCAGCTCTCTGCATCGGGCCAGGGTCCAGCTACTCAGCAGGGGGGTGGCTGAGTTTCCCAGCCAAGGAGGCAGGTGGAAGCTGCAGCTTTGTCCATGCCTCACTAACCTCTGCCCGGATAGCGGCGCTTTTTGCCACCTCAGTCCCTCTCAGCTTCGCCAGGGCTGGGCGCTGAATCATGGCGCTGGTGATACAAGTGCCGATGGTCTCAGCCTCCTGTTCCTTAGACAGGCGAGGCTCAAATTTCCTGATTGGAAGGAACGGAGCAGACGGGGCCATTAGACCGGAGACAGGTCCTGGCATGAGTCAGGTTGAGTTTGATGGCTCGAGGGACAGCTCCCTCCCTTAGCAGCAGAGCTCCAGGGGGCATCTCCAGCAGAGCCACTGCCTAGGGAATGGTCCTGTCTGGAGATGCCTTTGCCTCCTGGGCCCAGCAGGGGCTCTGCTGGGGAAGCTGCTCTCCGGGGCTGATCCTGGGCCCTGCTCTGCGGCTGCACCCATTCACAGCACTTCATGCTGACGGGAGGGGCTCCCTCTTACCAGGCAAGACGCAGAGATGGGGGCTGGATAAAGAGACCCGGAGGCCGAGGAGGGTATGGCCCGTTAGTGAGCCACCAGGGAGAAACATCCTCCGGTTCTTATTGCAGCTCGTCCCTCCCCCACTTCCTCTCCCTCCATCTGCCCCTCCCCGGCTGCTGGGCTCCGCAGCTGAGTCAGGCCCCATGGACGTACCCTATGTATGAGATGGCCAGCAGGGCATGCTGGTGATCGGGGCTCGGCAGCCGGGCCCGGTCCTTGCCTCTGAGCATCTCCTGCAGCACAAAGCAGAGCGTCAAAGGCAAAAGAATTTGGGGGAGCCCGGTTCCTCAGCAAGACGTGGAATCTCCAAACGCAGTTTGACGCCCCCACCGACCCTCAGCCCCAGCGTGCAGTGCACTGGGAAGATGGCCTGGGAGCGGCCATGTGGCCAGAATGCAGGAGACATTCACCAGAGTCCCTATTTCGCCATTCCTGACGGCACATCTGGAAACTTCAGCATCTGCCATGGAGCAGGGAAGGGGGATCTGGGCAGAGGCGATTTTGTGACGGGGAGCATTAGAGTCCTGAAAAAATATTTTCCTGCAAACCAAGGGAGGGCTGCGCCTCTTAACTCCTCAGGATCATGTCCCGGAGTGAAAACCCTTGGAGTTAATCCCCAGGGCGCTTTCTGGCTGCCAGGCAGATCCCTGAGAAGTGGGATGGGGAATGGTCCCAGGTGTAAGCAGCATGAATCCGCTAATGGAAAATAGTGTCATTGAATTCCTTGGGCTGGAATCGCACCAGAAGAATCTGGCAGCAGCACTGGGTTTGCAGTGCACAATGTAGAACCCTGGGCACCGGGTCGCAAACACAGCACATGGCCTTTAAACGCTAGAGACTGTGGCACGTGTGTCTGCCCTAGGGACCCCTCCCAGGACCCAAGCGTGCTCACTCACCAGCAGGGGGGACAGCACGGTGTATGTGTCCTGGCTCACCAAGGGAATCCTGCTCACTTGGGTGACAGCTTCACCCACCAGCGCGAGGCTTCTCAGGAAAGCAGATCTCACCAGTGGGTCCTGGGCTCACAGGCAGGAGGGGGAGAGAACAATGAGGAAACAGCCACAGGCAATAGAGAGCTGAGACACAAGGCTACAGGGCGAGTCTCTACAAGGGAGCTGCTGTCCTAGGCGGGATTGCCCTCACGCCCTAAGGGAAAGGACCTGGCTTGCCGAGTGGAACATCTTTGCATTCCCTAGGGCTGTGGGTCTCCAACTATTTTTACTGATGACCCCTTTCACACAGCAAGCCTCTGGGTGTGACCCCCCTAATAAATTAAACACCCTCTCTAATATATTTAACACCATTATAAGTGCTGGAGGCAAGTGGGGTTTGGGGTGGAGGTTAACAACTCGCGACCCCCCCATGTAATGACCTCGTGACCCCCGGAGGGGTCCCGACCCCCAGTTTGAGAACCCCTGGCCTAGGGGAATATCTCTGGAGATGAATGCAAGGAATGGGCTGATTCCCAGAGGTGCTGAGCACTTGCAGTTCCCAGAGCTGTCAGTGGGCCCTGGGACTGCTCAGCTCCCCTGACAATCAGGTCGTAATTGGCCGATCTGGGAGAGGAATCTGCTGCTCTCTGCAGTTGGCTGGGCTCTCCCTACCAAGGCATCCGCTCTCCAAAGAGAACATTCAGTTAAACCAAAGTAGCATCCCCTCTCCTTTTCGCTGGGACGCGCATAGGGGCATCGGAACCAGCGTAGGACTGAACGTTGGCCTCAAACCTCCGATGGCAAGAAAACAACCTAGAGTTATCTCAAAAATCCCCCTTCAGCACCAGAGCCTGTCAACCGGGCTAGGGGCCTGAATCCCCCTGTGCGCCTTTTGTGTCCAGCTACACCATTGACGGCAGTGTGTGGGGAAAAAGGCCCTAAATCTTTATCTTCTGATCCGTGAGTGCAGCACAAGCCTAGAGGTACCAAACAGGGTACAGTCGTCTCTGGGACAATAGCACCAAGTGATGCTCAGTTACACTCTAACAAGGCCCAGATGGGAGTCCTTCCATTAGCTTCCATGGGCCTGGAATCAGAGAAGCTAATTGAGATGGGGCAGTCACAGAGAATGGTGCTGTTCCCATGTCTCCTGTCCCTCCTGGGGCAAAGGGCCAGCCCTCTGCGCTGAGTTTATGCAAAGACATAGCTCTGTGCTGCTGTGCATAGCCCAGGTAGGTGCTGTGTGGGCGGTCAGGGGAGGGCTCTGACTTACGTGTGGGCTCAGAAAATAATGTTGTCGCATGGGAGCCAGGATATTGAAGCCTATGGTCTCCAGGATGAGATCCGTGGAGCCTGAGTGGACCACGTGCCCATAGGTGAGGAGCAGGAGGCTTCTCAGCTGCTCGATGGAAGCTGGCTCCTGAGAATTGCAAAGGAAAGAGTGAGGAGAAGGGATGGCCTCCAGCTGCTCCTAACTTACAAATGGGGCCAGGGGAGGATTTTTCACCCAGCCGGCTTAGCAACCAAAGGCTACTCTGCTGAGCTGAATTGCCTGGACTCCGAGGCCCTTCCCAGCTCCCCAGGATTGGGTGGTTGAGGTGACCCGGCAGCCGAAGGGGACACACTAGCAGCTGCTTTAATTCAGCCTAGCTCCAGAGATGTCACTGGGACTACAGTGGATTGCACTGGCCCAGAGAGTTACTGGGAAGGTGGTGGTGGTGGTGCGGGGGAAGGGGCGATGCAGGTTAATGTCAGACATGCCAGCCCTGGTGAGTCTGCCAGGAAGGCCTGTGAAATAGCCCAGTTCAGGGGAAGACCAAGGGTCTGTTCTGCTGAGAAATGTGTCAGCGGGAGCTGATGGCTTGGCAGTGTCTTTTGGGCCCTCTCTGAGCCTTGTTTATGGGGCTGCACGGAGCATGTCTGAGCTCCCCAGGAGATACCCTGGAGAGCTTAGACAACAGGACCCACCTTCCCCCCTGGATCCATCCCATTGTGCTGTGATTGCAACTCCACGGAGGAGTAAGGAAAGGGCTCCCTGCACGGAGGCTGAGCCACTGCTTGGAAATTCAGCTCTTCGCTGAACAGGCTTCTGGGAAGCAGGGTCCCCCCTGGCAGGTCCCTTTACCTGCAAAGGCTGGTGAAGGGATGGATGAAAGAACAGAGATGCTAGGTGGGACCGTACCTCCAGAGAGCCACCGGCAGAAGGCTGGAGCTGCACCTTGCTGACAAACTCTTCCCAGTGCTCCAGGATGGCGAAAATCTCGTCTAGCTGTTGCCTGGCACACAGCCCAAGCGCTCGGGCGAATCCCTGAGAGACAGAAAGATGGAGGTTGGGAATGCTGAGCAACAAGCCAAGGGGCCAAGATGGGCTCTCAAAGTCATTGCCATGGGCATGGGTATAAGGAAGATCTTTTCAATCCACTGGACCTTGTCCAAGGCAGAACATACACATGTAGCATCAGGGGATTGACAAAGAATGAGGGATCACTTGACAGTGGAGGAGCAAAGACCTCACCTCTCTTTCCTCTTCTTCTCGGAAATCCACCATCTCCACCAGAAGCCATAGCTGGGGCTTGATGCTCTCTGCTGGAAAAAACATCATCACGGTGCCCCAGCACTTGTAGAGAAAGCTCTGTGAAAGAGACACCATCATGCTGGATGCATTGGGGCATGCACAGAGCCCACTGGGTATAGTTGTCTGTTTCACTGACCCCAAGCTGCCCCTGGTTAGCGACTGCTGTTCTGAACTAGGCACTGAACCCCAATTCCTTCCAGGTCACTGACCTTGTCACCGGGCCGCTTATCACCGTAGGCCAGCTGGCGCCTGATACTAGTGATGAAACAACCCAGCCAGGTGTGGTCCGAGATGAAAAAGAGAAGGTCTTCCAGGAACTGCCAGGGAAAGAAGAGCCAGTTAGAACCGAGAGGGGCCAAGAAACTGGTCCTTTCAATAGCTCCAGCCAGGAACCCACCACAGCTGGGAGGGGAGGGGAAGAGGGAGCGTGCACTGTCACCCCCCACGTCCCTCCTAATGCTTGTGAATCCTTGTGAGCTGCCCCTGGTGCTTCTCCAATTGCATCTGCTGGACTCAGCCGCTTCCTCTGTCCCACAATGTAGTGCTGCTGAGGGGCCTCTTAATCCTGCCTCAGTGTGGGGGGGGAGGGGGCTGGACTAGATGACCTCTTGAGTTCCTTTCCAGCCCTCCATTTCTCTGACCCTTACCTGCAGCAGCTGCTGCTCCCACTCCCTCTGGCAGAAGCAGGTCTTGTGATCTGGAAGAGATGGGCAGGTCAGTTTCCTTTGTGTTTAGACCCTTCTACTGAGGAGCAGCCTTCAACTTGGCTCTTGTTTGGCAGGGGGTGGGGAGGAGCTGCCGACTCACGGGCCCCGAGGGGACCCATGGCTCTTTGCAAATTGCTGATGGACAACAATTCTCCTCAGACCCAAACCCCTTGATGTGAAATACCCAGGAGTTCTGCTTGCCAAGATCCTTCCCTAGGGTGTGAGATGTCTAATGAAGGTTAGATACGGTCCTGGAAAGGATCCTTCCTGTCTAGGCATGGGGGGCTGGGCTAGATGAACCAAGGGATATGATCCTGACGTGATCCTCTCGGATTCCAAGGTCACAGCATCATATTATACTGGATTCAGAGGGAGGCCCTGGCCTCTCCCTCTCTGAGCCCAGCATCACGGTGTCCCCTCCCTTTGCTCCTGCAAGGGGAGACACTCCCTCCTCACCTTCCACGTAGAGGAGCATTTCCGTCTTGTAGTTATTCCAGAACCGGCCCGACCCGGCCTGGAACATGCTCATCAGCTCGAAGAGGAGGAACATGGCTGCCCTTCTGACCTGCACCGTCATAAACGAAGACGCACCGAGCACCTGGCAGACAAAGAGGCAGAGGTGGCTGTACCCCTCCCTTGTGAGGCAGTGTGAGAAGGGAGCTCCCTACAGGTGCAGGGGGAGAGCTCAGTGATGGAGGGAAGGAGACAGCAGGGAGGTGGAGCTGACAACCAGGACAGGATTGAGATGGATATTTAGGTTGATCAGGGACACTCCATGGACCAGCTATTGGCTCCTTCCATCCTCTCACTCCTGGGCTGGCTCTAGCTCAGATGAAAGGAGACAGGATTATCCAGAGGCCGTCAGGCAGCTGCTGGGTCAGATCCTTGGCCTAGGTTAGAGCAGCACAAGGGGAGCTTGAAGCAGCCCGAAAGAGGCAGCTGGGCCATAAAGGGAATCCCCAGCTGCCCCTTGGTAAGGGAGGATGCTGGAGGCCAGGGGGCAGGAGGGGGCCTGCACAACAGTCCCTAAGGGCTCATTCCAGCTGGCTTCTATTGGAGCCGTCCGAGGGCTGCACTAACTGGTGCTGGGGGACCCGGTCCAGCCCCAGGATCAGGGGAGCCAGGAAAGTGGCTGGCTCAGAGAGCTCGCTGGTTCTGTTAAATGCCGAGAGAGGCGCTGGGTCGATGTGCAATGAACGAGAGGAATGTGACGAGCCAGCTCCTCTGGGGGCTGCGGGGAGAAGAGCCACCACACACTGCATGCCAGCTCCGGGAGCGGCTCCTTCCCACTGAGCGAAAGGAACCTCCTGGCTGCGGGTTACTCACCAGCAGCCGAGCCAGCAGCTCCTGGGGTAGAGTGGACTTGGGGCTTGACCGACACCCTGTGAACAGAAAGGGGGGGCATCCCATCAGGCTCTGGAGGGATCTTTTGCATTCGTCTCTGAGCTCGGCCTGCGCCCTTGACGGCTGGCTGTGTCCTTGCAGTGAGCCGGAACCAGAGCCAAGAGCTGATCCCCACCCCACCTGGGGGCAGACGCCTCTCGCTACAGAAGGACTAAGAGCGGGTGGATAAAATACTGGGACTCACCTCTGTTCGCCTTGCCGCACCTGCTGGCCAAGGGCAGCCTGCCTTCCTCCTGCATCCTCTTTACCACCCCGACCGAGGTCTGCAGGAGGAGAGGCAGGGCTGGCCCATGGGCTGCTGGGCTCAGTTGAAGGAGCAGCCCAGGCCATAAAACCTGCAGAGCAGAGAAAAGCCATCTCAGTAGGGAAATATCCTCTTCCTGCACCAGCTCTCTCTTTCCTACACTAGACCGGACCCCTGGCCTCGCCACCGCCAGCCAGACCTCTCTACCCAGCCTGAACCATGCAGCGATCCCCACCCCCTCCCCCTTCACACCTATCAGTGTCTGCCTCCAGCACCAAATCAAGTGACACATGACTGACCCCCCGCCTTTTGTTGAGTGTAGCATCGTCATTGACAGCACAGTATTTCCTAACTCCAGTCCAACTGGGAAAGGCTGTGTTCTCACGGCAGGAACGCAATACACCAGCTTGATAAATAAAGAGGAGACTAGGAAACCCAATACTATCAAGTGAAACCATTACAGGCGCTCAGGGAGGTTTGAGCTCTGACCTTCACATCCCCACACAGACCTGCGCCACTTGAAGCACAGACGCACTTGCTGTCTGCTGTGTGGACAAGAGGGGGACTTAACACACACTGTGCCAGAGGGTTACACAACTCTTTGCTAGACTGTATAGAAGAGTGGAGATCAGGAATCCCCGGGAGTCTATCCCCACCTGTAGTAACTAAAGCACGTGTATTGGGCATGCTCAATCTGAAAGACAGTGTAGCTGAGTGCACAATACTTGGGTCTGCCTTATTAGAAATGTGGCTTCCAGTCTCAGCTCTGCCTGAAGTGACCGTGCGCAACCTCGCTGTTATTTTGTTCAGTGTGGGAAGGGGGCTGGCTAATACTTGACTGCTTAGGCTTGCGTTCTGACGCCTGGGTCAGTAATCAGGTCTGTGCAGTGTGTGGAAACCTAAGCAATAGTCAGCAGAGATGAGATTTGGATGTAGTGTCTCCCAGCTCAGTGGACTCTCCCGTAGGCACCAGGGTAGTGTGGGTGAGAGGCAGGAACTCCTGGGCTAGGGTTGGCTTTTGCAAAACAAGAATGTGATGGGCTGTATAGACCCCAGCCTGTAACAGCCAGGGAAAAGTTAACAGAAGGACCAATGAAGAGGGACTGAGCTATGGAAGCTGCAGAACCAGCATGACTGACCACAGGGGATACTCGAGCGGAAGAGCCCCTGTGACACCAAACGCTGGCGTGCAGGGGCACTCAGCTGGTGAGTGTTCCCTGTTCCAAAGACCCAGGTCTGGCTTGGATCCGGGGTCCATTTTAACCAACCCCATGATGTTCTGGAGCGGGGAGGCTCAGATAAATAAGTCTGGTTGGGGCCTGTCTCATCGAAAAGCTCAGACCCAGAGAGGCCTGTGTCCAAAGGAGAGGGGCAGGGTCACTTACATTGGCCATTCTGGGGGAGTCAGCCAGGGACTGCAGGGTGCTGGAGCAGAGCTGGCGGACCTCGAGCTCCATAGTGCGCCTCCCGTCTGCTTCCTCCTGATGGTGAGAAGTAAGGGAGACACCAGGGAGATTTAGATTCGGTGGAGAGCTTCGTGGCACGGTAACTCTAGTGGGCATGGCAGGGGGTGAAAATGGGGCTTGAAGAGAAAAGGCGCAACCCTGGCTGTGACTGTGCCATAACCAGCCCAGGGTCTGTGTGGAGCCAGTTCTAGGCTCCACCCCTCTGCCTGGTGAAAACCAGATCCATCATGGCTTAGTCTCCTAAGGTGGATGATCACAGTGAGGCGAGAGAAGGAGGAAGCCAGGGGTCCTGCCCTCCCTGTGCGAGGGACAGAGCCCGGATGGCAGCTGGGAGAGGGATCAGAGAGAATGGGCTGGGAGGAAAAAACACTGTCTTCTATTTGTCATCATCTTCCATCAGTAGACGAAGGGTGCCATCCCCAGTTCCATCTGCTTCCCAAGTCCTATTTGCTGCCCATCCCCATCTGCAGCTGCCCCCCTTCCCTATCCCTTGACCCCATGTTCTGCCCTGTTCACGGACTCCCGTCACCAAGGTCTCTGCGGATTCTTACCGTGCTGTCGAGGGTCAGGGTGCACTGACGCACCAAGAAGTCAATTAAGGGTCTTGAGGCAGATTTCTCCAAGAGCCCATGTGCCCCCATTGTTCTTATAAAATAAGCAAGGGCTTCTCTGACCTGCCAGACCCAGAGAGAAACAGAAATGATTTGCACACAGTGTGGAGGGACCTTGTCCCCTCCCAATCCAGGCTGGGATCCTTTCTCAGCGGGGGGTTTGGTGAAATACTGCTAGGCAGCCCAGAGATGACAATGCAGCCGGAGCCCTGCAGGGATTCTCTCCCCCACCTTCTGCCCTACACTATGGAGCACTGATGGGTCATGTGTTTCGATGCACAGGGTCCCGGCAGGCTCTGCACTGGCAGGCAGACATTCACTAGCTTTGGCCGCGTTGGCCATGGTTCCAGACTCACCCGTATGCTTGTGCTCTGCAGGAGTGGCCCCAGGGCTATGAACAGCTTCTTGGTATTGTGCGTCATTTCGGAAACTGTAAGAGACACAGACACACGGCTCGACAGGGTTGATGTTAAACTGGGGTGTGCAGGGACCTGAGATCTCAGGAACCTTAGAGCAACCTCAATGTCCCTACATGACCCTCCTGGCAGGTTACCCCCATGGGTAACCAGCTGCATCTGCCCACGCTTGCAGTTCCAGCAGTGACTGTCCACACTCATTGCCGCAGCATTGGCTGAGGGGCTACAGGCAGAGGCGTAGCGAGCGCTCTCCGTACCTTCCAACCGGAGGGGGCCCCGCAAGGAAGGGGGCCCCTAAAAGTGGCAAAATAAATACCACATTCCAGTTTCTGCATTGTAAGGGGCTCCGCCCGGACATATGTTCGGAGGGGGCCACGTTCTTTGTTGCTACGGCCCTGGCTGCAGGACTTGGATTATCTACTGCAGACAGGTATAAATGACCCCAATGAGGCCCAGTGCTAAGCGCTGCTAATTGCACAAGAGGCCATAAGACATCAAAAGACAAGGCCTCGCTGTGGGGTCACTTACTGTTGGACTGGACTATCCGGTCCAGAATGAAGAGACTGGCACAGGTCTCCTCTTCCTCGTCCTTGTTCAGCCTCCTGAACAGGAACACTAGCAGCTCCACCAGGAACAAGCGAGCTGCAGGAAGAGGAGTGAATCAGAATGGGGTGAGTGAATCATAAAGGGGAAGGGAATATAGTTCTATGCCTGGGCTCTGAAATTCCACAGGCTCTGGGAAATCTCCTTCTCTGGGAAAGGTGAATGGGTTTCTTACCCAGATGGATCAGAGAGTCCAGGGCCTCTCTCCGCTCCTCCAGGGCCTCTCTGGGGAGATGACACACCTAGGGGAAGAAAGCAACACCAGCAAAGGCAAACTAGATCAAGTGTCTCTCAGGCCAAGCCCTCGGATGGCAGAGTGAAGGGGTGAGGGTGGAGAGGCAGATTCTAATTCCCATCTAAAGAACAGGCCAACAAGCTGGATCAGTCTATGAGTGACGCCGAGGCTTTGGGGGCCATGGCTCATGTAGGAGCAGAGTTTGACGGGTCAGGAACCGAAGATGTGGAGCGTCGGAACAAGGTGCGGGATGCTGATGTTCCCGGTCAAAGGGGGTGGGGTGAGTGGAAGGAAAAGAAACCAAAGGAGAGTTCTCTAGGATCCATCCCCCAATGGGAACAGGATGAGGCAGGGACAGCTCTTCCCACAGCCTGCGCAGTTTAAGGCAACAGGCCCCGGGATTTTGCCTGAGTGATCCCAGCATCTCTTACCATGGAGTGGAGTGCTGGGAAGAGGGTGCCAATGTCCTTCCTCAGGGCAGCTTCATCCATGTCCCTCACGCAAGCAAGGCCCTGTGCAAGAGAAAAGACGCAGGGCATGACGTGTCAGGCAGACAAGCCCCAATGTGTAGAGTCTCCATCAGCAGCTGGGTTACCACTACCCAGACTTGGAAGGAATAAAGTTATGGCCCGGTGGAGAGCAGCTTCCAGCTGGTGACGGACTCTCCCTTCTCTGGGAGGGGCATTTGACCCCTTGGTTTGCACTAGCCTAGTATCACTTAGGGTTGGTTCAACAGGATAGTTGTACCGGGCGCCAGCTGGGGTGGTGTGTGCTGAGAGGATGGCAGGGATGGCGGGGCGCGGTTTGGAAGAGCGGGGCCTGCCCTGATTACTTATCACTACTGATGTTATGGCAGCGCCCAGAGGCTCCAGTCAGGATCAGGCCCTGTTGCACTGGGTGCAGCACAACGCAGACAGAGACAATGTCTGTCCTGAAGGGCTGACAGTCTAGAGACCCACGCAGACAGGTCAGGGATGGGGAGACAACATCCAAGGGCTCCTCCCTGCCCCCGTGCTGGGCTGAGGAAACCACGCGGGAGCTTGGAAGGGAGAGCTTAATGTCCCTTCATGCGGCCTTACCAGGGGCCAAGGATCTGGCCCATTGTCTCTGCCTGCTCACCTCCTACAATGGTCACTTCCAGAGTGTACCAGGGATGTACACTCCTGCTTTCTGGCCTTGGGCCAGCCACTTCCCCTCCCGGAGCCTTGCTCTCCACAGGTATAGCTGGGCTAACAGCTAACCCTGCCCCGGGCCCAGGGAGAGGTGAGTGCGCGGGACACTCTAGGGAGAGGAGAAGCTCAGGATTATTTCTCTCCCTGGTTCCCTAATGCAGCCCATTGCTGACCAGCCAGCAAAGAAGAAAGAAACCAGAGCCAGGTGCTGGGAATGGAGTCACCTCTCTCCTCCCGTCTGCAACACCTGCCCTGGCAAGGGGGGGTCAGAGCATGTTCTCTAGGGCCAGAGAATGGCAGTGAATCTGGGAGCAAGAGATGAGGAGAGGGGGTCAGAGCCTTAGAGGGTCAGTGTGTCATGGGAAAGGCAGTAGGGGGCGGGAGTCCAGGCTGAGTTGGTGATGGAGGGAACCTTGTACCATCTGTGCCATGGGCACTTCCCCAGTGTGCTGTGGATTTCCCGCTCTCTCCTCACTCACGCTGGTCTTCCTTGGCGTTTCCTCCTCCTCGCTGATTGGGGCGAGCTGTCCCCTGGGTGACAAATAGGCCTTTCGCTTGGTGCCTAAAATGAACAGCAGGAAACTAAGGTTGCTCTTAAGCAAAGTAAGCAGCCATGGGATTAGAGGGAAGGTCCTCTCATGGACTGTAGCTGGTTAAAAGACAGGGTAAGAATACATTTTGGGATTTCACAAGGAGGTAAATAGTGGGGTCCCCAAAGATCTGTACTGGGGCCTTTGCTGTTCAGGGGTAAAATAATGAGGTGGCAAAATAGGTGGATGATACAAAATTACTCACCATTGTTAAGTCCCAGGTAGACTGGAAAGAGTTACAAAGAGATCTCACTAAACTGGATGACTGGGCAACAAAATGGCAGATGAAATTCAGTGTCGATGAGTGCAAAGTAATGCACATTGGAAAACATAATCCCACATACAAAATGTCGGGGTCTAAATTAGCTGTTACCACTCAAGAACGAGATCTTGGAGTCATTGTGGATAGCTCTCCGTAAACATCCACTCAATGTGCAGCGGCAGTCAAAAGAGCTAACAGAATGTTGGGAATCATTAGGAAAGGGATAGATAATAAGACCGATAATATCATAAAATGACTAGGGAAGTGTTATTTACCCCTTGACAGAACACATGAACCAGGGGTCAGCCAATGAAATTAATAGGCAGTGGATTTAAAACAAACAAAGGGAAGTATTTCTTCACACAATGCACAATCAACCTGTGGAACTCATTGCCAGGGGATGTTGTGAAGGCCAAAAGTATAATTGGGTTTAAAAAGAACTAGATACTTTCAAGGAGGATAGGTCCATTAATGGCTATTAGCCAAGATGGTCAGGGATGCAATCCCATGCTCTGGGTGTCCCTAAACCTCTGATGGCCAGAAGTTGGAACTGGATGACAGGGGATGATGGATCCCTTGATAATTGCTCTGTTCTGTTCATTCCTCTGAAGCACCTGGCATTGGCCACTGTCAGAAGACAGGGTACCGGGCTAGATGGACCATTGGTCTGACCCAGCATGGCCATTCTTATATTCTTATGAAGAGCCACTGGGGAGCTGAGCTGGTAGAGGGAGCTGCCTGGTGGGTCAGTTCCCCCTTTACTGGCACCCAGGCTGCCCGGTGATGATTCCAGTGCTGCCCTGTGGCAGCACGGCTTTAGCCCAGCGTGGGATGGCACGGAGGCTGGCGTGTAAGGTGGAGCAGAGGGCAGTGGCTTATGGGCATGTGCAGAGCAGGGCACAGAGCCTGGGTGGAGTCTCTTCTTGCCCTCTCAGCACTGGGGTTTGGCTGTCACTGTGGCTACTTTCCCCGGCTTTATTCCGGGCATGGGCATGGGCCTACCTGGATCAGGAGGTTCAACACAGAAAGTGCTGCAGTGGCTGCCCGTTCCTGCAGCCAGGGTTTGTGGTGCCGGGTCTTGTTTTTGGGCCGCCTTCTGCTCCTCTGTGTCTGTGGATACAGGCAGATGCTGGGTTAATTTCCTGCAATCATGGTCACTAATAGAATGCCCTGGGGGCGACAGGGACATACGACTGTGTGGGAACTGTCTGCACCTTATGGAACCTCTGGCGAGGGATTTCCACCAATCACTGCCCAGACAGTGTCATGTTACTTAACATTGAGATCGGGCATTTCCTCTTCCAGTCCCTTTACAAACATTACCCACACCTTCCAGACCCCAGTGAAGATTGTCAGTCTTGTTAGCCCCATTATGAAGCTAGGAAAACTGAGGCACTGAATGATCCCGTGTGCACTGGGATGGAACTTCCTGATGGGACAGAAATAGACATGTGGTGATTTGTCACAGCGAAAGGCTGTTGACTCCTACCTGAGACAGAAGAGTCAGTGGGGCCTGGCTGGCTGGAGTCCAGATTTGTCCTGTCCGTTTGGAAAGGTGTCCATCCTGTAATTCAGAAGGGCAGTGGTAGGGTGAGGTGTCATGTGACTGATTCTATGTAAGGGCAATAGGAATCAGAGAGGAACTGGGGTAAATCTGTATCGTGGGGGACGCTTCTGGGCAGAATTCCTACTCACCAATAGTCTGAATCAGTCTTTGGCAGAGACGGTCCAAAAACCCCATATTGACTCCTAGACAAGAACCAATGTAAACAGATCACAGGAGTTTCTCTTCTACTGCACAGACCTCAGAACATTCACACCTCACTCTTGGGAGGCCAAGCTAGTGCTCTGGTGCCTGGTGCCCTGCATTGCCATGTGGAATGAGACCCAGGCTCAATTCTCTGTGCTGGTCTGCGGCTCCCAAGATGGCTGGAATTGCTCCAGGTGGGGGGGAACCTCCATTTACATGGGGACGCTCTCTGCTTGACTAGGGGCTTTGAAGGGGATTCCATTGGGTTCCCCTCAGCCAGAAGGACGTAACACATGAGATGGAGAACCCCAAGGAGACAGAGACATTGCGAGGCTCGGATGGAGGTAGATGTACAGAGCTGCAGCACTGAAATGTGGGATCCCCCTTCCTTGGGGATAAAATCTTTGTGGTACCTCTCCTCTTCCTTGGGATTCAGCAAGGCGGCTCTATCACCTAGAGCATTTGGTTCCATGAGGTATTTGAGTTTATGAGGTATGTTCTGACCAAGAAGTTACCTATTCTGGCCCACCTCACTGCACAGCCACCAAACCAGCAGTGCTTGAGACAGAATCTGATCATGACTCACAAAGCCATTTGTAATATACATATGAAAAACGTGGGCATCTCAGTGACGAAAAATGCATTGGTGTCTGTTTCCAGGAATGGAACGTGTGTGCTCAGTAGCACCCAGAGTTCCAACCACAGCCGTGGTCGCTTGACACACAGTCAGCCAGTTACAGATCACAATGATCGTTTGCACAAGCAGTCACTGCAACTGCTTAGCTAATTGCTGCAACCGTGCACAGGAGTTAATAAGCAGTTTTTCATAGATTCACAGACTCTAGGACTGGAAGGGACCTCGAGAGGTCATCGAGTCCAGTCCCCTGCCCTCATGGCAGAACCAAATACTGTCTAGATCATCCCTGATAGACATTTATCTAACCTACTTTTAAATATCTCCAGAGATGGAGATTCCACAGCCTCCCTAGGCAATTTATTCCAGTGTTTAACCACCCTGACAGTTCGGAACTTTTTCCTAATGTCCAACCTAAACCTCCCTTGCTGCAGTTTAAGCCCATTGCTTCTGGTTCTATCCTTAGAGGCTAAGGTGAACAAGTTTTCTCCCTCCTCCTTATGACACCCTTTTAAATACCTGAAAACTGCTATCATGTCCCCTCTCAGTCTTCTCTTTTCCAAACTAAACAAACCCAATTCTTTCAGCCTTCCTTCATAGGTCATGTTCTCTAGGCCTTTAATCATTCTTGTTGCTCTTCTCTGGACCCTCTCCAATTTCTCCACATCTTTCTTGAAATGCGGTGCCCAGAACTGGACACAATACTCCAATTGGGGCCTAACCAGCACAGAGTAGAGCGGAAGAATGACTTCTCGTGTCTTGCTCACAACACACCTATTAATGCATCCCAGAATCATGTTTGCTTTTTTTGCAACAGCATCACATTGTTGACTCATATTTAGCTTGTGGTCCACTATAGCCCCTAGATCCCTTTCTGCCATACTCCTTCCTAGACAGTCTCTTCCCATTCTGTATGTATGAAACTGATTGTTCCTTCCTAAGTGAAGTACTTTGCATTTGTCTTTATTAAACTTCATCCTGTTTACCTCAGACCATTTCTCCAACTTGTCCAGATCATTTTGAATTTTGACCCTATCCTCCAAAGCAGTTGCAATCCCTCCCAGTTTGGTATCATCTGCAAACTTAATAAGCGTACTTTCTATGCCAATATCTAAGTCGTTGATGAAGATATTGAACAGAGCCGGTCCCAAAACAGACCCCTGCGGAACCCCACTCGTTATACCTTTCCAGCAGGATTGGGAATCATTAATAACTACCCTCTGAGTACGGTTATCCAGCCAGTTATACCCCCACCTTATAGTAGCCCCATCTAAGTTCTATTTGCCTAGTTTATCGATAAGAATATCATGCGAGACCGTATCAAATGCCTCACTAAAGTCTAGGTATACCACATCCACCGCTTCTCCCTTATTCACAAGACTCGTCATCCTATCAAAGAAAGCTATCAGATTGCTTTGAAATGATTTGTTCTTTATAAATCCATGCTGGCTATTCCCTATCACCTTACCACCTTCCAAGTGTTTGCAGATGATTTCCTTAATTACTTGCTCCATTATTTTCCCTGGCACAGGGATACCTCCCTCAGTGGTTTGAGCACTGGCCTGCTAAACCCACGGTTGTGAGTTTAATCCTTGAGGGGGCCATTTAGGGAACTAGAGTTTAAAAAAAAAACTGTCTGGGGAGTAGTCCCCCTTTGAGCAGGGGGTTGGACTAGATGATCTCCTGAGGTCCCTTCCAACTCTGATATTCTATGACTCCACAGAAGTTAAACTAACTGGTCTGTAGTTTCCTGGATTGTTTTTATTTCCCTTTTTGTAGATGGGCACTATGTTTGCCCTTTTCCAGTCTTCTGCAATCTCTCCTGTCTCCCATGATTTTCCAAAGATAATAGCTAGAGGCTCAGATACCTCCTCTGTTAGCTCCTTGAGTATTCTAGGATGCATTTAATCAGGCCCTGGTGACTTGCAGGCATCTAACTTTTCTAAGAGATTTTTAACTTGTTCTTTTTTTATTTTATCTTCTAAATCTACCCTCTTCCCATTAGCATTCACTATGTTAGGCATTCCTTCAGACTTCTCGGTGAAGACCGAAACAAAGAAGTCATTAAGCATCTCTGCCATTTCCAAGTTTCCTGTTACTGTTTCTCCCTCCTCACTGAGCAGAGGGCCTCCCCTGTCTTTGGTCTTCCTCTTGCTTCTAATATATTGATAAAAAGTCTTCTTGTTTCCCTTTATTCCCGTAGCTAGTTTGAGCTCATTTTGTGCCTTTGCCTTTCTAATCTTGCCCCTACATTCCTGTGTTGTTTGCCTATATTCATCCTTTGTACTTTGTCCTAGCTTCCATTTTTTATATGACTCCTTTTTATTTTTTAGATCATGCAAGATCTCGTGGTTAAGCCAAGGTGGTCTTTTGCCACATTTTCTATCTTTCCTACCCAGCAGAATAGCTTGCTTTTGGGCCCTTAATAGTGTCCCTTTGAAAAACTGCCAACTCTCCTCGGTCATTTTTCTCCTCAGTCTTGATTCCCATGGGACCTTACCTGTCAGCTCTCTGAGCTTACCAGAATCCGCCTTCCTGAAATCCATTGTCTCTATTTTGCTGTAGTCCCTTCTACCCTTCCTTTGAATTGTGAACTCTATGATTTCATGATCACTTTCATGCAAGCTACCTTCCACTTTCAAATTCTCAACGAGTTCCTCCCTATTTATTAAAATCAAATCTAGAACAGCTTCCCCCGGTAGCTTTTTCAACCTTCCAAAATAAAAAGTTGACTGCAATGCATTCCAAGAACTTATTAGATAGTCTGTGCCCCGCTGTGTTAATTTCCCAACATATATCTGGATAGTTGAAGATCTTGGGCTTTGGATGATTTTGTTAGTTGTTTAAAAAAAGCCACATCCACCTCTTCCACCTGGTTAGGTGGCCGGTAGTAGACCCCTAGGATGACATCACCCATGTTTTTTACCCCTTTTAGCCTAACCCAGAGACTCTCAACACTTCTGTCTCCTATGTCCGTCTCCACCTCAGTCCAAGTGTGTACATTTTTAATATACAAGGCAACACCTCCTCCCTTTTCCCCCTTCCTTCCCCTGTCTATCCTTCCTGAGCAAGCTGTACCCATCCATACCAACATTCCAATCATGTGTATTATCCCACCAAGTTTCGGTGATGCCAACAATGTCATAGTTGTATTTATTTATTAGCACTTCCAGTTCTTCCTGCTTGTTAGCCATACTTCTCGCATTTGTATATAGGCATCTAAGATACTGATTTGATCTTGCCTCCCAGTTTTGCCCTGACCCTCCTTTCTCTCTGCCATTATAGCCCACGCTCCCTCCTATTTCCGACCCATCTCCCAGGTCTCCATGTTCTCCACTTACCTGTGGGCTTTGCTCACCTGTCCCCGTCAAAGCTAGTTTAAAGTTGTGGACATCCTTCTGAATTTTGAGGCTAATGAGACGTTTACTTTCATAATAACTGTTGTGATTCTCTAATATAGCACCCTGTGTTAATATACCACTGTTCACCCCGAAGGATCCCATGGGAAGTATACTGTTTGCACAAGCTAGAACTAAACATTATGTTAGTTTATGTGTCATTATATAATGCCTGCATCTGTAATTTTCACTCTGTGCATCTGAAGAAGTGTTTTTTTACCCACGAAAGCTTATGCCTAAATAAATCTGTTAGTCTTTACGGTGTCACCGGACTCCTTGTTGTTTTTGTGGATACAGACTAACATGGCTGCCCCCGATACTAAAGATTATGTTGATTCTGTAAAAGACAGTGCAGATGAACAGCAACTTTGGCCTTGGAAAGGAATTCCGGCTGTGTATCATGCCGCTGTCTGCCTACCTGGACCAGGAGACTCTGTGACAGGTGGGTTGCCATCTCTGGCTGACACTGCAGTCTCCTGCACTGCTGTGTCTGTCAATAGAAGAGAAGGGTTAAATTTCTCCATTAAAGGTCTCTGGTTGAACTGCCAGGGGAATGATGTGAATGATAGTGCTGAGGGGAAGGGAGTTTTCTGTACCCAAAGCAGCAGGTTCCAGTCCTCTTGTGACACTTCAATGAACCTGATTTCACTGAGTAACAAATACAGTCACACCTGGGTCACCAAAGAACTTTCTCAGTTACAGAGAACACCTGTGTGACCCAGAAAGGAGCGATTCTCTAAAAAGAGGCAAAGCTACCCCAGCTCTCCTTCTCACTGTCACAGGTTGGGGCCAACAATCACAGCCCCCGCCTCCCACACAGTACACAATGGGGTCTCAGCAGTGCAGGGGGTGGGGACTAGTTTGCAGCAAACACAGCTTGGAGGATTTAGAAATCTAGTGCGTGCAGTGCTTGGGGAGGGAGAACCGCAGGGAGATGGAGACTCCAAGAGCCCTCCTCATTCAGGCAGTGCAGACCACAAGGCCTCTGGAAAAGTCGAATGCCAGGCACAAGCAGAACCTCAGTAATGGGAAGGAGGGGGCCGACCCACTGGAGGGAGTTGGCAAAAGGCAGGTATAGCCTATAGGTAGCGCCCTACCAAATTTACGGTCCATTCTGATCAATTTCGTGGCCATAGGATTTGAAACCCAATTTCAGGTTTTCAGATGTTTACATCTGAAATGTCACAATGTTGTAGTGGGGGTTCTGCCCCAAAAGAGAGTTGCGGAGGAGTCGCAAAACTGTTATAGGGGGGTTGTGGGATTGCAACTCTCACTTCTGCGCTGCCTTCCGAGCAACCGGGGTATGTACCCGGAGGGGGGGTCTGATCTCCCCGGCGAGGGCGGCTGTGCAGGGGAAGTGCCAGTTCCCTCCCTCCCCAGCCCAGAGGGGACTAGCAGCTGGAGTCAGGGGCATGGCAGTAGCCTGCCCTTCCCCAATAGCTAGATTTCATGGGGGAGGTCTGATTTCATGGTCCATGACTTTTTCATGGCTGTGAATTTGGCCTACCTATGGGATGGTTTAGGTTAAGAAATAAGTAGAAAATAGGTCTGGGGCCTAAGTTAGCTTAAGTGTAGAAGAGTTGAGAAAACTGAAGTTGTTAGTGTGAGGAAAGTTAGCCATAAGTTGGAGATCCTGTTATGGGAAAGTAAGAGTTAGCAAGGACATGGCCCGGGATTATGCTACTGTTAGGTTTTGGTTATAACTGGCTTAAGCAGGGCTTTTAATGAGTGTTTTTGAGAATTGTGACTGTTTTATTAAAATGTTATCTATACTAATAGTATGGGAAGGAGATTGGTGCAGATGTTAATGTACACCACGTGGAATGGAAAGAGTCAATAAGGAGGCGATGGAAATATAATTAGTGTAAGGGGCAGTTGCACGTTCAATACTATGAGAATGGCTTCTCCTGGGAGTTGTTTTGTTAATTCGGTGAGCGCTCCAATTAACGCCCCAACGGTACCGTTATGTCCCAGGGTTCTAAGGCTGTACTTCACGCTGCTGTCAGTGGAGTGATCCTACATTGATCCACAATACAACAGTTAGTGTTGACAGTGTAGGTGGTAATTGCGCACCTGTTTGCTTAACTAATTGTTTTATTTTGGAATGAAGTTTGGTTTTATCATTCATAGTGTCGCCTAAATACATTTTCTGTAACTGACCTAGTGGCTTGAACCTGGGTTTTGTTGCAGCCTTATCTGTAACAACTTACTATGAATTAGAAACATTTCAACATGAAGGTTCCAGAAGGTTACGCAGGAAAAGGGGTGAATCTGAGCAGTCGGTACCCCTGTTTCCTACTTACCTGAAGCAGGCCCAGACAGGGAAGGGCTGCAACACCCAGTTGCTGCTGTATCCTCCTTCCCCTGGTCTGTGGCTGTGGATAAGTGCAAAGGGGTAGGGGTCATTTCCTCCTTTCCTGGTCACTGATAGAAATCCCAGGGGGGTGAGGTAGACAATACATTTGTGTGGGGAACTAATCACACTGCAGGGCACCTCTGGAGAGGGACTTCCACCAGTGACAGCCCAGAGCATTTATATTGCACACCCATCACCAAGGCATTTGACAAACACCTCACCCCACAGGTAGGGAGCTGAGATAACATGGGGAGGGACAATAGGGGCCAGGGGAAATTTGAGGAGAATCTGCCCCCAATTTTTCCCTAACCAGCAGGATTCCATTAGAGATTTTAGCCCAAGAGGCCAGGACTTCCCCAGCTCTGCTTGTTCCCGCTTCTCTAGTTAATAACAGATCTCCCTCAGGAGACAAGGAGAGTGCAGACAAGGCCGGGATGGCAGTGTTGCACTGGGGTCCCACCAGAGAATTCCCTGCCAGTCCAGAAGGGCTAGAAATGTCTGGGGGTTTAAATAAAGCTAAAATGCTGCAAGGAACCAGGGAGAAAACAAACCTCCTCCATCAGGAGACCCTGACTCCCCAAGCACATGGAGAGTCCATGCAGATTCCCAGTGGTCCCCTGCAGGTAGCTCTGGACAGGACAGCAATGGGGGGAGAGGAGGGTCCATTTCTAGGGAGAATTCCTACTCACCTCCAGACCGGACCAGCAGTCGGCAGAAGTGGCCGTAAAGATCCATATCGGCTCCTAAGACAAGAACCAACATGAATGAGTCCCTGGGGCTTCCTTCCCATGACACAGACCCCACCATACTCACACACGGTTCTAGGTGGGCCCAAGGGACCCAGGCGTAGTTCTTTTGCTGCCTGCCTGGCTGGAGAGACAAGACCGCTATGAGGTGGTGAGACCTCAATATTGATGTAAAATTTTATGAATAGCATTATTATCACTTCTTTTTAGAATGTTAGGTCATTACAAACATGTTTGTGCCTTTACTGAACATTCAAACATAGCTATAAGTATATTGTCATCAGGAGGCTTGAAAATAGAACAGTAGCCCAGTTTTAGTTAGCTAGGTTATAAAATGTTCACGCTAATCAAAGACATTGCAGAAGTCTTCAGCTTTCTGTCATCCAGAAACATGCAAATGTCTGGAAAATAACATCTCCTTGACCACAAAACTGTTTATGTCCCCCAAGAGTGTCTGTACAAACTTTAAAAGGCAGCTGTGCTCATTTTAATCTGCTTTAACTTTTATACTAGTTTCTTTTTGTGCTATGTTTAAAATATGTGTTGATTATTGGCATTTGTGCTTTGCACAAAATATTTAAGAGAAGTTTAATTGCTATAACAAACCGCTTGGGTCAAGAGTCAAACCAACCAAAAGAGTGTTTTATCCACAGCAGAACACTTCCCTCTTCTATAAGCTGCCAGTTTATTATAGATCTAATCCTTTATCTCAATAAAAGAAATGTTATAAAGATAAATGTTTTAGGAAAGATCTGGCCCTGTAGGAGAAGGTGAGGATGTTATTTATGTTGGATATTCCAAAATGAATGTAGGGATGTGTTAGAACAATAAATCTAGGCTGTAAAGTGGGCTCTACCAGCCCCTCTTTGCAAGAAAACCTTCTGCTTGTGTCCTTAAAACTTTAGAGAAGAATGTGTGTAGTTGAGAAAAAGTTTTGTAGAAAACCTTAGTTGATTTCTAAAATATTGAAATGGCAAACTGTTTTGGAGGGCATATTTGCATATTTGCAAAGTATTTTAACTGAATGCAAAGTATCTAATTGGTTTTCTAATACATTACTACATGTGGTAAAATGCATTATGTACTAACATGAAATCTAATGACCTTGCTCAGCTGATTATAAGAAGACATTTAAGTTTAGACTATTTATTATATTAATGGGGAAGTAATTAGTTACTGGCAGAGCTCTAGCCACTCCTTCCCCCAACTCAGAAAGATAAGAATCATCATCATCAACAATTGTTCTAGAGAATCAACAACTTCTTCAATCGTATTTAAGCTAAAGACTCGTTAAGAATGATTTAATTTTAAAAGACTGCTTCGAGAACTAAAAACCTGTACATAAACCACAGGTTTGGACTTTTTAAAAACAGAATTTCGTTTCCTGTTGAACCCTAATGAAACTGAAGAAATACCTCAGAAAATGAACTGAATACGTTAAGAGTTAAAAGACTAAATTTGAAGATGTTCTGAGAATCTCTCCAACAAAAACAAAGGAAATATAACTGTCAAGAAAGACATACAACCCTAACACATATACACATTAACAAACTACTTGTCCATAAGATGAAGAGGCTCCATGAATGTACGGAGCCAATGAAAGGGCGAGAGAGGTGTGTTTTTCTAAAATTGCACAGAAATAGGGAAGAGACGAGTATAAAAACTCTAAGTGAGCACCCTGCACACGCTCTGCTACCCTGCTCAAACTCAACTCATCCTCTCCCTCTCTACAAGCAAGCTGACACAGACAGAAGAGAGAAGACTCGGGAAGAAACCAGCCCAAGGAAACCTCCCCAAAACTTCAGCATGTGCTGGTAAGAGAAGTTAACTAAAACCCTGCCAAGGGATTAGAGTTATAAACTCTTGCAACTGTTTTGTTGTGATATGGAAATGCTGTTGTAATTTAAGATGTTAACGGTTTCTCCTGTTAACCACTAAATGCTTAGACCATGCATTTGGGAAAGAGACAAGGGCTAATCATTGGGAAACGGAGAAATAGTGGGATTTAACTGAATTTAAGATTCTAAATATTTTGTTAATTGGCCAGTCTCAAGACAGCTCCTTAAATGGTTTCTTCTAACTAAGTAATTTAACTACTTTCTTCTATTTCAGAGGATTGAGTTAAAATTGCTTACTTTGCCCATCTATATAAACAGTCTAGTTATTAATAGGATCCGCCTGCTCTTAAAATTATGTTGCCCATCCATAAACAGTCTTAGTATCTATGACTCACAATAATTTTGGGAAATAAGACCTGGTTTCAATTTACCAAAAGAAAAGTACCCCATCAAAGGCAAGCCTGCTCACAAAGGTGTAATCTGTTAAAAGCTCTCCAGAGAGAAGCATACAGATGAGACTGGACAGAAATCAGCCTTTTATCATTTGTGTTCTGTCTTTTGTTGTTTTGTTTAGTGTTTTCTTTTCTTTAAATAGCCATGGTTAATAACAGTGATTATTTTGCTTGGCTTTAATCACGTTGTCCTCTAAGGTATGTAAAAGAGCCCCTGTGACTAAAATAGTGGAGTCACACCCTGAATTGTCAGAAAAAGAGAGAGTAAGAACTAGCCTAGCATTTCTTGTTTCTCTAAACTAAATATTTGTACTAAGTTTTGGGATAAAATTACTTGACATCCAACACAATTTAAAATTACCCCTTTCCACCCCACACCAAGTTCACGGCAGTATGGACTGGTTTAAATCAGAGCGAGTCAAATCAATGATTTTCATTGTGATTTAAATCAGCAAGCACAGGAAATCTTGATTTAAATCAGTGATTTTAAACTTGTTTTCCATTTTTGCTTTTTAGATATTTACCTAAAGAAAGGCTGATTCTCAGAGCTTGGTATAATTTCGTACTTCTTTTTCCTAACCCTGAGGATACACTAGGAAAGGTCCCTCACCCCTGTGCTGGGATGGTCGAGCCACAGAAGAATTTTGATGTCTCACATATAATCACAGATGACAGTGAGGATGTGGATTCCTCCACGAGTTCTGTGTAAACAGGTGCTATGCGCTCCAAAAAACGCTCCCAACTGTCTGAAAAGCAGAGCCCAGACAGCCGTGTGCTCCCTCCTCCAGCTCCCAGAGCACACTGAGCCACACGCTGCCTGCCCCCTTCGTGTCACAGGGCCACTGCTGACATCACAGAGGCAAGGTGGGCTGGGGCTATCTGGCTAGGGCCCTTGGGGTTTGCATCCCCCAGATTGGATTAAGGGAGGATTGCTCTTGACTTTTGTTGGGAATTTTAATCCAAGGGAGCCCCGGGGCCTCCCCACAAACCCTGTTTGTATAATGTGTCATGAGAAAAGGAGATTCGACCACAAGGTGCAAAATCATTCTGTGTCAGTCCACTCCAGTATCTTGCCTCTTGCAGCAGCAAAGGGGAAGGTGAAATCCCCACAATGCACCTGGCCAGCTTTGCTATTCTCTGACATATGGGTAAAAAATTCCTTCCTCACCCCTCAGTGACCATGGAATCCCTGAAGCATGAGATTGGACTGGCCGTCCGTCTCAGCGTGAGGCGCTCCAATTGTTAGTCCAGCCACAGCTGCATCGGTGCCCTGGGCTGAGAGAATAAAAGGGCTGAGAAGATTCTTTCCTAGGATACACACAGACACTAAATCCCATTCCTAAAGTCTGCAATAAAAGGCAGTCAGAGCGCAGGACCCGTGGGTATTTATTGAGTCCCAACAGCATGCTGGGGGCTGTACAACACAGGGGAGGGCACAGGCCTGACCCCAAAGAGCAGCGAATCTCTTGCTTGGTTTATTTGATTTCCCATTCTCCTGAGCAGGATCTTGTTTACTCAGGAACTTGAAGGAAGAGAGGGAAGTTTGGGGCAGGAGAAAGGGAGCCTGAGGAGCAGGATGGCAGGGGGTTGGCAAGGGAGAGCCAGGGAAGGACACAAAGGGAATGGCTGGGAGAGTGGCGGGGGAATGAGCCCGGAGAGCTAGGTGGGGAAGAAGTTTGCAAAGACTCAACAAGGAGCCACACTTGGGTGCTGAATGGAGCTGAGCAAATCAGTGACTTTTCAGTTTGGGGGCCAGTTGGAGAAATACAAAGAAAAAAAAATATTGGTTCGGTTTGGCCTGAAACAAAATTGTTTTGGTTTTTCGTTTCAGGTTGTTTGTGGGTGTTTTTCAACCCTCCCCCCACTTTTTTTAAAGTTGCCTCAATTTCAAAATGAAAAGTGACAACATTTTGCTGTGGAATGGTCCAAACAGACTGGTTTGACTTTTAAAACAAAACATTCCCTTTTTGTGTGTGGCTGAAAGGATTTGCTGAATTCGCACCTGGTTTGGATGGCCCTGAGAGATGCATTTCTGGGGAATTTGCTAGCTCTAGCGTAGGACCTGCGAGGGAGCCAGGGGAGGGATCAGAATAGGCTGGTCTGATGGGTTAGATGATTTTACAGCGGGCTCTGAAGGGGAATGAGAGGAGATGTGGGGGGAGGGCAGAGTTAATGGGATGGGTGATCAAGGCCTGGAGCAGGTGGGCTGGAGAGGATGAGGGGAATTGTAGAGACATGGTAAAGGAAGAACTGTTCAGGAAGGACAGGCAGGGCAGAAAAGGGTGGGGAGTTGCATTGTAAGTAAGAGAGCAGTATGACTGCTCAGAGTTCCGGTATGAAACTGCAGAAAAACCTGAGAGTCTCTGGATTAAGTTGAGAAGTGTGAGCAACAAGGGTGATGTCGTGGTGGGAGTCTGCTATAGACCAGCAGACCAGGGGGATGAGGTGGACGAGGCTTTCTTCCGGCAACTAACAGAAGTCGCTGGATCGCAGGCCCTGGTTCTCATGGGAGACGTCAATCACCCTGATATCTGCTGGGAGAGCAATACAGCGGTGCACAGACAATCCAGGACGTTTTTGGAAAGTGTAGGGGAGAATTTTCTGGTGCAAGTGCTGGAGGAACCAACTAGGGGCAGAGCTCTTCTTGACCTGCTGATCACAAACCGGGAAGAATTAGTAGGGAAGCAAAAGTGGATGGGAACCTGGGAGGCAGTAACCATGAGATGGTCGAGTTCAGAATCCTGACACAAGGAAGAAAGGAGAGCAGCAGAATACGGACCCTAGACTTCAGAAAAGCAGACTTTGCCTCCCTCAGGGAACTGATGGGCAGGATCCCCTGGGAAAATAACATGAGGGGGAAAGGAGTCCAGGAGAGCTGGCTGTATTTTAAAGCATCCTTACTGAGGTTGCAGGAACAAACCATCCCAATGTGTAGAAAGAATAGTAAATAACAGTGAAATCCTTGCTGATCTTAAACACAAAAAAGCAGCTTACAAGAAATAGAAGATTGGACAAATGACCAGGGAGGAGTATAAAAATATTGCTCAGGGTATGTCTACACTACGAGAGTAGTTCGATTTTACTTAAATCGAATTTGTGGAACCGATATTACAAAGTCGAACGTGTGTATCCACACTAAGGACAGTAATTCGACTTTGTGAGTCCACACTAATGGGGCAAGCGTCGACATTGGAAGCGGTGCACTGTGGGCAGCTATCCCACAGTTCCCGCAGTCCCCGCTGCCCATTGGAATTCTGGGTCAAGCCTCCAATGCCTGCTGGGGCAAAAAATGTGTCGAGGGTGGTTTTGGGTAACTGTCGTCATTCAACCGTCACTCCCGCCCTCCCTCCCTGAAAGCGCCGGCGGGCAATCACTTCGCGCACTTTTCTGGTGAGTGACAGCGCGGACGCCACAGCACTGCGAGCATGGAGCCCGCTGTGACCATCGCTGCAGTTATGGCCGTTGTCAACACCTCGCACCTTATCATCCACCTTTTTCAGAGTCAGATGCTGAGAAATCGGGCGAGGAGGCTATGGCAGCGCGGTGAGGACATTAAGTCTGAGAGGGGCACAGACCTCTCACAAAGCATGGCACCCCGCGCTGTGAACATCCTGGTGGCAATGGGTCATGTTGATTCTGTGGAATGGCGATTCTGGGCCCGGGAAACAAGCACGGACTGGTGGGACCGCATAGTGCTGCAGGTCTGGGATGAATCACAGTGGCTGCGAAACTTTCGGATGTGTAAGGCAACTTTCCTGGAACTTTGTGAGTTGCTGTCCCCTGCACCCGGATGCGGGCAGCCCTGACTGTCCAGAAGCAAGTGGCCATAGCCCTCTGGAAGCTTGCAACGCCAGACAGCTACCGGTCTGTCGCGAACCACTTTGGCGTGGGCAAATCTACCGTGGGGGTTGCTGTGATGCAAGTTGCCAACGCAATCGTTGAGCTACTGCTGTCAAAGGTAGTGACCCTGGGAAACATGCAGGTCATCATAGATGGCTTTGCCGCAATGGGATTCCCAAACTGCGGTGGGGCTATAGATGGAACTCACATCCCTGTCCTGGCACCGGACCACCAGGCCAGCCAGTACATTAACAGAAAGGGCTACTTTTCAATGTTGCTGCAAGCACTGGTGGACCATAGGGGACGTTTTACAAACATCAACGTCGGATGGCCGGGCAAGGTTCATGACGCTCGTGTTTTCAGGAACTCTGGTCTGTTTAGATGGCTGCAGGAAGGTATTTACTTCCTGGACCACAAAATAACTGTTGGGGATGTGGAGATGCCTATAGTCATCCTCGGGGACCCTGCCTACCCGCTAATACCCTGGCTCATGAAACCCTATACAGGTGCCCTGGACACTGAAAAAGAACTCTTCAACTACCGCCTGAGCAAGTGCAGAATGGTGGTGGAGTGCGCTTTTGGACGTCTCAAGGGGAGATGGAGAAGCTTACTGACTCGCTCCGATCTCAGCGAAACCAATATCCCCATTGTTATTGCAGCTTGCTGTGTGCTCCACAATCTCTGTGAGAGCAAGGGGGGGACCTTTATGGCGGGGTGGGAGGTTGAGGCAAATAGCCTGGCTGCTGATTACGCCCAGCCAGACAGCCGTGCGATTAGAAGATCCCAGCGGGACGCGCTGTGCATCCTGGAGGCTTTGAAAGCTAGGTTCCTCAGTGAGCAGGGTAACTTGTGACTATTAAGTTTGTTTAAAGAGAAGCGGAACCTGCCCCTGTTTCTTTACCCACTTAATGTTGACTATCCTCTGCAGTTATATACCCCGTTCACCCTGTTCCCCCCTTCCAACACACGTTTAAAAATAAAATAAATGGAACTTTGTTAATTAACACCGTTCTCTTTATTACGGATTTCGTGGTAAATTGTTGAAACTGGGACGCAGACTGTGGTGGGGAGCGGGCGTAGTGATGGAAAGAATGCTTCTAAACTCGAGTAATGACAGGCTCCTGCTCCTAGAGTGGTCCGTAGTGGTGGACTGGTTGTTTCAACGGAGCCTGTCACCCCTCCTTTTCGGGACTCTGTGTGTGGGGGCTATGTGACTTTGTGGCGGGGGAGGACGGTTACAGATCCCCTGCAGCGTGGCTCTGTGATCCAGGCTAAGGACCGCTGCATAAGATCTCTAACCGCCCTCCCCCGCCACAAAGTCACATAGCCCTCCCCCCCCCACACCCTCAGAACATGAAAACCACCTCCCAGACTGACCAGGGTTAGACTGCAATGTGTGTGTGACCTTCTGCTGAACCTGCCCCCATGTCTGTACCCTGGTAAAGGTGACTGTCCTCTCCAATTACCAACCCCCTTTCCCCACTTCAAACACACTCTCCTCTAAAAGAACATGATGGAAACAGTAATTAACAGAAACATATTTTTTATTAGCAACTACACAGTTAGGGGATGAAACTGGGATGGGGGCTTGGGTGAGGCAGGAAGGAAAGGACTTATCAAATTTTTGGGAACGAGAGCCTTCTGGTACTTGAGCAGTCTGCAGGGGTGGAGTGACAGTTTTCACGGCCCCTGCCGCCCCTCCTTCTTGGGACTTTGGGTGAGGGGAGAGATGGGACTTTGTGGCGGGGGGGGAGGTGCGGTTAGAGATAGACTGCAGCGGGGCTCTGTCCTCCTGCCTCCGGTCCTGCAAAACATCCACAAGGCGCCGGAGCGTGTCCGTTTGCTCCCTCATAAGTGCAAGCAGCGTTTGAGTCGCCTGCTGGTCTTCCTGCCGCCACCTCTCCTCCCGTTCGCTGTGTGATTGCTGGTATTGCAACATGTTCTCCCTCCACTGGGTCTGCTGGGCCGCCTCAGCTCGGGAGCAGCCCATAAGTTCGGAGAACATCTCGTCCCGTGTCCTTTTCTTTCTCTGCCTAATCTGCGCCAGCCTCTGGGAGGGGGTTGCTGGGGTAGGTCGGGAGACATTCGCAGCTGTGGGATGGGAAAAAGGGAGTGAATTCCTCACAAAGATACATTTTTGTGAACAATGAACATAGTCTTTCTCTGTGAAGAAGACCATGCACAGCACCTATCACGTGTGCACTCAGGACAAGGTCGAATTTTCGGCCTTTGCATTCAGTGCCTGGGGTCTTGCAGTGGAGATCAGACAAGCGGAGCAGGACAGCGGAATTCGGGTAGCAGGCTGACATGGTAAGCCGTAGACTTTTGGCTGCTGAAAACGTAATTTATAGCAGTGCCCTCCTTTCACGTTCAAAGCAATGCTCCTAGCGTTGGCCAGTTCCTGCTGCCGGCAATCCGGCAAGCATGAACTCTGCCCCTGTCCCACCCCCTCGCGGCTGTCCCCAGGAAAGATCCCTGTATGCTGCCCCTCTCCCGCCTCCACCGCGTGGCTGTAAACCGCCGGTTACAGTAATGTAAAGGAACAGGCAAGCAGTCCCAATATTAACATTCCCCTAATTCAAAGCAGGTCACCATGAGCGACATAACTCTGATGAGGATTTCTGACACAGAGAAAGACCGCATGCTGCGTGAATGCCAGCAAAAACCAGGGCCATCTGCGGCCATGCTCTGTGAGGCAATGATCCCAGAGTACTTGCTGCTAGCCCGGCACGGAAAAGTTTCCTACCACGGAGGATGCAATAAGGCCGCTCTCCCCAGGAACCTCATGCAAAGGCTTTCCAATTAACTCCAGGAGAGCTTCATGGAGATGTCCCATGAGGATTTCAGCTCTATCCCCGGACATATAGATCTTATTTTCCAGTAGCTGCACTGGCAAGGACTAAAACGTAGAGCGCCTAGGGCAAACTAATCATGAAAAATCCATTGTTAATATTCCTGTTCTGTTCAAAATAAATGTTTGCATGTTTAAAACACTTACCGACTGATCCTTCCCCTGATTCAGGGTCCGGGTTAACGCCTGGGGAGGGTTGGTAGGGGATCTCCGTGAGGGTGATGAAGAGATCCTGGCTGTCGGGGAAATCAGCATTGTAAGCGCTGTCGACTGCCTCGTCCTCCTCATCTCCTTCCTCATCTTCCCCGTCCACTAACATCTCCAAGGAAGCGGCCGTCGACAATATCCCATCCTCAGAGTCCATGGTCAGTGGTGGGGTAGTGGTGGCGGCCGCACCTAAGAATGGAATGCAGTGCCTCGTAGAAACGTCATGTCTGGGGCTGGGATCCGGAGCGTCCATTTGACTCTTTGGTCTTCCGGTACCCTTGTCTCAGCTCCTTGATTTTCACGCGGCACTGCGTTGAATCCCGGCTGTATCCTCTCTCCATCATGGCTTTGGAGATCTTCTCGTAGATCTTTGCATTCCATTTTTTCGATCGCTGCTCCGAAAGCACGGACTCATCGCCCCACACAGCGATCAGATCCAAGATTTCCCGATCAGTCCATGCTGGGGCCCTCTTTCTATTCAGCGATTGCATGGTCACCTCTGCTGGAGAACTCTGCATCGTTGCCAGTGCTGCTGAGCTCGCCACAATGTTCAAACAGGAAATGAGATTCAAACTGGCCAGACAGGAAAAGGAATTCAAATTTTCCCGGGGCTTTTTCTGTGTGGCTGGTCAGAGCATCCGAGCTCAGACTGCTGTCCAGAGCGTCAACAGAGTGGTGCACTGTGGGATAGCTCCCGGAGCTATTACCATCGAATTCCATCCACACCTACCCTAATTCGACATGGCCATGTCGAATTTAGCGCTACTCCCCTCGTCGGGGAGGAGTACAGAAATCGAATTAAAGAGACCTCTATGTTGAACTAAATAGCTTTGTTGTGTGGACGGGTGCAGGGTTAATTTGGTTTAACACTGCTAAATTCAACATAACCTCCTAGTGTAGACCCGGCCTCAGGCATGCAGGAGTGAAATCAGGAAGGCCAAATCACACTTGGAGTTGCAGCTAGCAAGAGATGTTAAGAGTAACAAGAAGGGTTTCTTCAGGTATGTTAGCAACAAGAAGAAAGTCAAGTAAAGTGTGGGCCCCTTACTGAATGAGGGAGGCAACCTAGTGACAGAGGATGTGGAAAAAGCTAATGTACTCAGTGCTTTTTTTGCCTCTGTCTTCATGAAGGTCAGCTCCCAGACTACTGCACTGTGCAGCACAGCATGGGGAGGAGGTGACCAGCCCTCTGTGGAGAAAGAAGTGGTTCGGGACTATTTAGAAAAGCTGGACGAGCACAAGTCCATGGGGCCAGATGCGCTGCATCCGAGGGTGCTAAAGGATAGGGCTGGCTCTAGGTATTTTGCCGCCCCAAGCAGCGAACTTCGGGGGGCGGGGTAAGATAAAGCCGCGATCGGCGGCACTTCGGCAGCAGCTCTGCTGCGCCTCTTCATTCTTCGGCAGCAATTCAGTGGCGGGTCCTTCACTATGAGAGGGACCCGCCCCCGAATTGCCGCCAAAGACCCAGACGTGCCGCCCCTTTCCGTTGGCCGCCCCAAGCACCTGCTTCCTGCACTGGTGCCTGGAGCCAGCCCTGCTAAAGGAGTTGGCAGAGGTGATTGCAGAGCCATTGGCCATTATCTTTGAAAACTCATGGTGATCGGGGGAGGTCCCGGATGACTGGAAAAAGGCTAATGTAGTGCCCATCTTTAAAAAAGGGAAGAAGGAGGATCTGGGTAACTACAGGCCAGTCAGCCTCACCTCAATCCCTGGAAAAATCATGGAGCAGGTCCTCAAGGAATCAATTCTGAAGCACTTAGAGGAGAGGAAAGTGATGAGGAACAATCAGCATGGATTCACCAAGGGCAAGTCATGTCTGACTAACCTAATTGCCTTCTATGACGAGATAACTGGCTCTGTGGATGAGGGGAAAGCAGTGGATGTGTTATTCCTTGACTTGAGTAAAGCTTTTGATACGGTCTCCCACAGTATTCTTGCCAGCAAGTTAAAGAAGTATGGGCTGGATGAATGGACTATAAGGTGGATAGAAAGCTAGCTAGATCATCAGGCACAACAGCTGGGCAATGTAGCTCTCCCAAGGGCTAGTATGAGTTGGGGGCAGAGAGGCAGCCATAGCCTGGAAGGTTTTTGTATTCGGTTTAATGGAATATATTGGCCAAGAGATTGAAAGGTGTTAACATGACTCCTGCCACTGTACAGCACTAAACAGTGAAACAAGGCTTGGGATTTTGGAACACACAGACATTGGTCTGCTCAGTCCCACAGCAAACACCCCCTTACATCCCAGGTGGTGTTTGGGATTTGGCTGGAGCCAGTGGAGGTGGCCGTGTCATCTGAGTCCCTCTCTCTCAGGCCTGGTCTGGACAGGACATTTCTCAGCATCAGGATCAGGATCATGAAGGCCCAACAGCGTTACGGTGGATCCTGAGGTTCCGAGGAGATGGTGGATGTGGCAGCCATGCAGTGAAGTTCACTTCTTCCTGTCCACCCATCTCGCAGCTAGTCAGAGCGCTTCATTCTCCCCAAAGGTCTTTTTTCTAATGGACCCCAAAGGGAGCGATGGGTGGAATAGTCCTTCCCCTTATTATTTTGTCTACCAATTAGACCTCATTTCCGACACACCAGTTTTGGTCCCTTGATTTCCAGCCCCACAGTTCTCTTGTTGACCAAGCATGATCTTAACAGTGTCCTTGAGTTACTAGTTGGCCTTTCTGTTTGGGCTCATTCAGTCTGTCTCCCTTTCCTCAACGTTCCCTGTTATGAGTTATTGGAACATTTGATCAACTTTTTATCCACTTACCCAAAGTTAAGCTTACAATCGGGGTAGGCGTATGAGGCCCAAATTATTACAACAGGCTCCACTAACGTGGTGGCTTGTCTTGCTCTCTCCTCCCCTTGAGCCATTTTTTTATCCCTTCTTCTCCCTATGATTTTTATTCCCCCTTCATCTTCTCCCTCTCTCTGTCTCATTCTTTTCTATTCTCTTCCTCTGCACCTCCTCCAACCCCTTTCGCTGGGGCCTGTGGGCTCTTCCCCTCCCCCCTCTTTCTTTCCTTCTGTCCCTTTTTGGCTCTTCCTCCCCCAACCCACTTGCTCCCCATTCCCCATGGGTGTCTTTCCCTAGTGCCTGTCTCTGCTCCCTGCCGCCTCTCCCTGCTTTTTCCTACCCATATAGGTACACACCCATGTACTTTCTCTCTCTGTATCAACACACTCACACAGAGTGACTGAGGAAGAGTCTAATTTAGAAGGAATCAAAGCTCTTGACTCTCTTAAGGAAAAGCTGCCAAACTATAGGATGGTCCCTGGCTCTGGCTTTCTGATCATCTCAGTGTTCCTTTGTAACAAGAGTATCTTGTCCCCCCAACCACAGGCAGTATTGTCAGGGGCCTCTGCTCTTCCAATGTACCACTCAGTCAAAGGGGTGGGAAGCAATATGGCTGCTGCTAGGTCTCTGATCCGTGTGTGACGAAAGTTCCTCTCTCTCTATGGTCTCTCCAACAAGCATTACCAAGCGTTCGTCATTCAAAGTGCTTTAGCAAGGTGGGTGAGGAGTATTATCTCCATTTTACAGACGGGAAAACTGAGGCACGGAGAGGGGGAGGTCAATGTTCTCAAAAACAGCTACTGATTTTTGGGTGCCTTCATTTCTTGTGCACAACTGGGGACACCTGGGAGCTGATTTTCGGTGGGGCTGTGGAGCCAGTGTTCCCATTGCCTTCAACTGCATTTGGGGATAGAGCTGGTCTGGATGTAAAAGGCCTCTGCATGGAGAGCCCTGGCCTTCTGCGGTGCTCTGGGGATGTGCAGAGCCTGAGGGTGGGCCTTGTGGCTTTGTTCCCTCTTCGCCCCCTACCAGGATGATGTGGAGGTATCTCAGCTAGGGTCTCCTCATGGAGATTTCCTCCCCCAGAGCCTTCTACCATGGCTTTGACCATGGGGGTGGGATGACTTAGCCGCAGAATCCCAAGGAACTGCATCCTGAAAACAATTCGGGTCAGATCAAAACCCCCATTGGACATAGGATCACGGTGCAGTATGAGTGAATGGAGAGAACAAGCAACGGCGGTGTGGAACTTTCTGTACTCTGCTACTTTCTGGAAGCCAAATTCTGCAACATGGGGAATTCACAGGGTCCAAATTCTTCTCTTACAGAGATGTATCTTTAAATGACTGCCCTTGTCTGATTTCTAGCCCCATAATAGCCCAAGCTTATTAAACTCTTAGGGAACAACGTGAATGCCCATTGAGCACATTTGCAGAAGTGGAGATAGAGAGTGTATATTTTAATGCATTATTGAGTTCAAGCTTCTCTGGCTGCTCACACTTCTGGGAATGATTTCAGCAACTGTTCTGATCATCAAACAAGTTGTCACAACGAAGGCCCCGATGTTACAAGCTGATCATTGTGGGTGGCTCACTGCACCTAGGATGAAGCTCACCAAAGCCTCTGCGGGCGTCCACCTACACGGAGCTGCTAGCAGGGTTTGAGCCTGAGAGTGTGTGAAATGGGGTCCCCTTTCTATCTAGGATTCATTTACAATGCAGCTGATGTAACAGTGACAACATAGTGGTGTGAGTGAAAATATTTGAAGGTGTAAAATTGTCATGCAATGGGGTCAAACTCAGTCGCAGTCCCAGTGCTATCACTAATTAAAATGGATTAATCATCTCTCTTGCATGCAGTGATGACTATGAAGTAGCACATTAAAGGGAGATGTTTGTAAATGCTGAGATGAAAAAGCCGTATTCTTTCAAAGGTCCCAGTTTTACAATGAGATGAGTGTGGGTGGACCCCTGCGGCTGTACGGAGCTCAAACAAGTTTGGGGGCCAAAGCCGCTGATCCTCTAACTGATCCACATGGAAGGACTTTTGTGCATGTGCAGAGCCCCAGTGAAGTCAATTAGACTATTCACATGAGCAAACTCTTGCAGAAGTGACACAATCCCACAAACGGGTCCACTTTGGTGGATCCCTGCATGCATGTGGCAGACCCTCCTTCGCTTCCATGGAGCTCCTTGTAGGTGTAAGGACTCGAGTGCGCAGGGCAGCTTGTGGAATCCAGACCAGTGTTTGCAGGGACAGGGCCTGATTTAAAACAAGATGCAACAAGTGAGTGTGACAAACACTAGGAGGAAAGGGCCTGTGAAATGAGAGTGACAGGAACAAGTTCAGCCTGGTCCAAGGGCTAGGTGTGTGTGGTTGGTTTGTGGGTGTTTTTTATAACATACATTACCCTGCATGGTTCTGTTTGAGAGTGGTGTGTCTGTGTTTCTCATCTGTATGTGTGTATGTGTTTATAACATACATTACCCTAGGTGGTTCTGTTTGGGAGTGTGTGTGTGTGTCTGTTTTTTCTCATATCTCTGCCTGTTTGTAGTCTGTCTTAGGTACTCCTGTGGCGCCATTACTGTAGGAGCTGAGCACCTCCCAATCTTTAAGGTCTTTATCCTCACACCACCACTGGGAGGCAGGGCAGGGCTGTAACCCCCACTGCAGGGGTGGGGAAGTGAGGCACAGAGAAGGTAGGACTTCAGTGGGATTTAGGTGCCTAAACCCGTGAGGATCTGGGCCCAAGTGACTGGCCCATCTGGCACTGGGAGCCTGCGGCACAGCAGGGCCTGGTTCCCACGGCAATCCCGGGGCTGACCCAATGACTGTTCAACGCTGGGCCCGGGGCCCTTCCCCAGAGCACTGCGAGGGACCCCGCCGGGGTGCGTGCCCCGCTCTCTCCCCGCAGCGGCCGCATGAGGGCAGCAGGGGGCAGTCTGAGCCAGAAATCTGGGCTTGCCCGTTGCTAGGCGACAGGGCGGGGCGGGACCCAGGCCCCGCCCCCGGGGCGTTCACTCACCACCGTACCCGCACATGCGCAGTAGCCCACAGGTACAGGCTTCCCCTGTTGCCGGACTGCGGAGCTGTGGCTCGGCCCGTGTCCGAGCTGCTCCGCGGGGCCATGGCCGGGTCCCAGGTGCTGGAGCGGGCCGAGAAGTTGCTTTCCGAGCCCCGCTTCCCCGACTGCAGCCTCTGGGGCAGGTGGGAGCCGGACCGATCCGCCGCCAGTTCCGCCCCCTCCTGCTGGGAAACAGCGGCCCGCGGCCGTCCCCGGGCCGGGTCTGCGCTCCCGCTCCGGCCCCCTTGCCCCTCCCACACTCAGCGCCCTCACTTCCAGCGCTCCTCCGCCCCCGGTGCCTGGAGCGGCCCGGCCCGGCGTGCCAGGACCGAGGTGGGCACGGGGCTGGATCGGGACGCTGGGGGGGGGCGCGCGAGCGAGCGGCGGAGCGAGCCCCGCTGGCCGGCGGGGACCCAAGCCGCCACCGGCCCCTGGTTCTTGCTGGCCCGGCTGTGAGCACGTGCCGGGATCGGGCTGTGGGTCTGCCTGAGAGTCGCAGTGACTCTAGCCGTGCCCCGGGGCGGGGGACGATCGGGTGGGGTGTTCCCACCTGTACAGCCCGGGTGTCGCTGCTCTGAAAGCTTGGAGCAGGCGGGGGGAGGGGGGGAGAAGGGACACTTGCAAAATCTTTTTTGGGCATTTAAAGGCTTTAAAAATCAAAGGCTCTGCTGCTCTTTCTTTCCCCTTTGCTGTTTCACTCTGCAGTTAGGCTGGTCAGTTTCAATTTTGCTGCTTCATTCTCTCCAGTTCTGATCAGCCTCTTGGGTTTCTCACAGTGTAGGACGGCGGTTCTTCTTTTCACCCTGTGGAGCAGCTCATAACAGAGATCCGAACCCATCTGTCTTACTAGCACCACAATCTTCCTGTTATTTAGCTCTCAAATATTTAAACAAAAAGACTTTTTTCATAGACCCTACCATGACTGCATCTGTTCCTGGCAGCTGGCACGTAAATCCTTGCTCCTCAACTGGCTCTGCTCAGAAGGTCCCCAGTGTCGAGGCTGAGTCTCATTGAAGTTAATGGGGCTTCTGCGCAGGGCTGGCTCCAGGGTTTTCGCAGCCCCAAGCAGCCCAAAAAAAAAAAAAAAAAGAAGCTGCGATCGCGATCTGCGGCGGCAATTCGGCGGGAGGTCCTTCGCTCCCAGGCGGAGTGAGGGACCGTCTGCCGAATTGCCACCGAATACCTGGAGGTGCCGCCCCTCTCCAGAGCGGCCGCCCCAAGCACCTGCTTGAGAAGCTGGTGCCTGGAGCCGGCCCTGCTTCTGCGTAGACGCACAGCCCGTCCACTTAAAATAAATTGCAGGATTGGGGCCTGAATCTATGCATGCACAGGAAGCTAGATGTGAGATCAACAGGATTGCCACATGTGTGTGTCCCCCTCCAATCCTGCCATGGGGCTCAAAGCAGTCAGGCTGCGTTGGGTGGGAGAAAGTGGGAACCAACCAGCCTCAGAGCGATACAGTAACCCCTCGCTTAACGTTGTAGTTATGTTCCTGAAAAATGCGACTTTAAGCAAAACGATGTTAAGCGAATCCAATTTCCCCATAAGAATTAATGTAAATGGGGAGGTGAGGTTCCAGGGAAATTTTTTTCACCAGACAAAAAACTGTAGACTGTATTATATAGCTATACACACAGTATACGTTTTAAACCAACAATTTAATACTGTTCACAGCTATGATGATTGTGAAGCTTGGTTGAGGTGGCGAAGTTAGAGGGTGGAAGAGGGAGGGATATTTCCCAGGGAATGCCTTGCTGCTAAATGATGAACTAGCACTCAACTGAGCCTTCAAGGGTTAACACGTTGTTATTGTAGCCTCTCACACAAGGCAGCAGGAACACGAGGGAGGGGAGACAGCATAGCAGACAGAGACAGACACACACCTTGTGTGTGGGAGAGAGAGAGAGAGAGAGAGAGAGAGATGCACACTGCCCCTTTAAGTAAGCTGACCCACTCTTAAGTGCATTGTCTTTTTAAGGATCAGGAAGTTGAGACAGCAGCTCCTGCCCCAAGCTCTCTCTGTCTCCCTGCTCTATATGGAGAAGGGGTAAGTGGGGAGCAGGGGGGAGGGGGACACCTTGATATTAGCCCCCCTTCCTTCCCTGCACAGCAAGCAGGCGTCTCTGGGAGCAGCCCCAAGGCAGAGGGCAGGAGCAGCACATGGCAGTGGTGGGAAGGTCAGCTGAACTGCCAGGAATTGATACCCTGCTGGGTGGCTGCAGCACAGGGAACTTAGAGGAGCGGGGAGCTAATAGGGGGGCTGCCGGTCCACCCTGGTTCCAAGCCCCCACAAGCTAGCTGCAACGGGCTGCTCTTCCTGCAAGCAGTGGACAAAGCAGGCGGCTGCCAAAGGACATTAGAAGGGAGCATTGCACATCTTTAAATGAGCATGTTCCGTAATCGATCAGCAAGGTAACAATGAAACAACGTTTACCGGGATGACTTTAAGTGAGGAGTTACTGTATCTATATTTGAATATAAAGTCCCTACATAAAGCCATAGGCACCATAACAATTAATTATGCTTACAATAACCTAGTGAGACCACCCAGCATCATTAAACAATCATATTCACAGAACAGTTTAACTCAGCCAGCCAATAAATCCAAAGCAGCAGAAAAACTACTTTCACCCTTCTCTTTGACTTCTCTAGGAGAAAAGCCACTAGCTTTCCCCCAGACAGTGTCAAATCAATGGCTTTTGCAGCATGCCCAGAAGGTCGAGTTTTGGCTATAAGGGATCCTGTGGTATGTACAGGAGAGAATGTTCACCAAGGAAAAGAGACAATGGATGTTGGGAATCTGAGATTCCTTGTCAGAGAAACATGTGATGATATAAATTTGGGTGTCTGCTCTGATGGCTCAGAGAAAAGATCCATCAGTCTTCTGCTTTTCTCCTTCAGCTAAGGTTTTGAATGATACTTGGGTCTCCTTCCCTTCCCAGTCTGAGGATTCTACCTTCGTTAGCTCCAAGAAGACACAATACGAAGAACACATCTACACATGTGAGGATGAGCGTTTTGAGGTAGAATTCTTCCAAAATAATTTCTTGGAAAGCCTGGGATTCTATGAACTGGTTAGCTATATAGTATAAAAACAACAAGGAGTCTGGTGGCACATTAAAGACTAACAGATTTATTTGGGCATAAGCTTTCGTGGGTAAAAACCTCACTTCTTCGGATGCATAGAGTGAAAATTACAGATGCAGGCATTATATACTGACACATGGAGAGCAGGGAGTTACTTCGCAAGTGGAGAACCAGTGTTGACAGGGCCAATTCAATCAGGGTGGATGTAGTCCACTCCCAATAATAGATGAGGAGGTGTCAATTCCAGGAGAGGAAAAGCTGCTTCTGTAATGAGACAGCCACTCCCAGTCCCTATTCAAGCCCAAATTAATGGTGTAAAATTTGCAAATGAATTTTAGTTCTGCTGTTTCTCTTTGAAGTCTGTTTCTGAAGTTTTTTTGTTCAATGATAGTGACTTTTAAATCTGTAATAGAATGAACAGGGAGATTGAAGTGTTCACTTAGTGGCTTATGTGTGTTACCATTCCTGATGTCTGATTTGTGTCCATTTATTCTTTTGCAGAGGGACTGCCCGGTTTGGCCAATGTACATAGCAGAGGGGCATTGCTGGCACATGATGGCATATGTAACATTAGTGCAGGTGAATGAGCCCTTGAAGGTGTGGCTGATGTGGTTGGGTCCTCTGATGGTGTCACCAGAGTAGATATGGGGACAGAGTAGGCAACGAGGTTTGCTACAGGGATTGGTTCCTGGGTTGGTGTTTCTGTGGTGTGGTGTGGTGTGTAGTTGCTGGTGAGTATTTGCTTCAGGTTGGGGGGTGGTCTGTAAGTGAGGACTGGCCTGCCTCCGAAGGTCTGTGAGAGTGAGGGATCATTTTCCAGGATAGGTTGTAGATCGTAGATAATGCGCTGGAGAGGTTTTATCTGGGGGCTGTATGTGAAGGCCAGTGGTGTTCTGTTATTGTCCTTGTTGGGCCTGCCCTGTAGTAGGTGATTTCTGGGTACCCGTCTTGCTCTTTCAATCTGTTTCCTCACTTCCCCAGGTGGGTATTGTAGTTTTACGAATGCTTGATAAAGATCTTGTAGGTGTTTGTCTCTGTCTGAGGGGTTGGAGCAAATTCAGTTGTATCTTAGGGCTTGGCTGTAGACAATGGATTGTGTGATGTGTCTTGGATGGAAGCTGGAGGCATGTAGGTACGTATAGCGGTCAGTAGGTTTCTGGTATACGGTGGTGTTTATGTGACCATCACTTATTTGCCCAGTAGTGTCCAGGAAGTGGATGTCTTGTGTGGACTGGTCCAGGCTGAGGTTGATGGTGGGGTGGAAATTGTTGAAGTCCAGGTGGAATTCTTCAAGGACCTCCTTTCTGTGGGTCCATATGATTAAGATGTCATCAATGTAGCTCAAGTAGAGGAGGGGCACTAGGGGACGAGAGCTGAGGAAGCGCTGTTCTAAGTGAGCCATAAAAATGTTGGCATACTGTGGGGCCATGCGGGTACCCATAGCAGTGCCACTGACTTGAAGGTATAAGTTGTCCCCAAATCTGAAGTGGCTGTGGGTGAGGACAAAGATCTTTATCAAGCATTCGTAAAACTACAATACCCACCTGGGGAAGTGAGGAAACAGATTGAAAGAGCAAGATGGGTACCCAGAAATCACCTACTACAGGACAGGCCCAACAAGGACAATAACAGAACACCACTGGCCATCACATACAGCCCCCAGCTAAAACCTCGCCAGCGCATTATCCACGATCTACAACCTATCCTGGAAAATGATCCCTTACTCTCACAGACCTTGGGAGGCAGGCCAGTCCTCGCTTACAGACCACCCCCCCAACCTGAAGCAAGTACTCACCAGCAACTACACACACCACACCACAGAAACACCAACCCAGGAACCAATCCCTGTAGCAAACCTCGTTGCCTACTCTGTCCCCATATCTACTCTGGTGACACCATCAGAGGACCCAACCACATCAGCCACACCATCAAGGGCTCATTCACCTGCACATTCACTAATGTTATATATGCCATCATGTGCCAGCAATGCCCCTGTGCCATGTACATTGGCCAAACCGGACAGTCCCTCCGCAAAAGAATAAATGGACACAAATCGGACATCAGGAATGGTAACATACATAAGCCAGTAAGTGAATTCTTCAATCTCCCTGGTCATTCTATTACAGATTTAAAAGTCACTATCATTGAACAAAAAAACTTCAGAAACAGACTTCAAAGAGAAACAGCAGAACTAAAATTGATTTGCAAATTTAACACCATTAATCTGGACTTGAATAGGGACTGGGAGTGGCTGTCTCATTACAGAAGCAGCTTTTCCTCTCCTGGAATTGACACCTCCTCATCCATTATTGGGAGTGGACTACATCCACCCTGATTGAATTGGCCCTGTCAACACTGGTTCTCCACTTGCGAAATAACTCCCTGCTCTCCATGTGTCAGTATATAATGCCTGCATCTGTAATTTTCACTCTATGCATCCGAAGAAGTGAGGTTTTTACCCACGAAAGCTTATGCCCAAATAAATCTGTTAGTCTTTAAGGTGCCACCAGACTCCTTGTTGTTTTTGTAGATACGGACTAACACGGCTACCCCCTGATACTTGACACCATATATGGTATAATACTACTTAAATACTGATGCCCGGAATTGTTTTTTCTTGGTTATAGGATCATAGAGTCATAAAAATGTAGGGCTGAAAATGACCTCAAGAAGTCATCAAGTCTAGCCCCCTGCACTGAGTTGGACCAAGTAAACCTAGACCATTCCTGACAAAAGTTTGTCCAACCTGTTCTTAAAAACCTCCAATGATGGGGAGTTCACAGTCTTCCTTGGAAGCCTATTCCAGTGCTTAACTAACCTTAGGCCTGGTCTACACTACAACTTTAATTCGGATTTAGCAGCATTAAATCGAATTAACCCTGCACCCGTCCGCACAACGAAGCCATTTAATTCGAAATAAATGGCTCTTTAAATCGATTTCTGTACTCCACCACGACGGGCGGAGTAGTGCCAAAATCATAGATTCATAGATTCATAGATTATAGGACTGGAAGGGACCTCGAGAGGTCATCGAGTCCAGTCCCCTGCCCGCATGGCAGGACCAAATACTGTCTAGACCATCCCTGATAGACATTTATCTAACCTACTCTTAAATATCTCCAGAGACGGAGATTCCACAACCTCCCTAGGCAATTTGTTCCAGTGTTTAACCACCCTGACAGTTAGGAACTTTTTCCTAATGTCCAACCTAGACCTCCCTTGCTGCAGTTTAAACCCATTGTTTCTGGTTCTATCCTTAGAGGCTAAGGTGAACAAGTTCTCTCCCTCCTCCTTATGACACCCTTTTAGATACCTGAAAACTGCTATCATGTCCCCTCTCAGTCTTCTCTTTTCCAAACTAAACAAACCCAATTCTTTCAGCCTTCCTTCATAGGTCATGTTCTCAAGACCTTTAATCATTCTTGTTGCTCTTCTTTGGACCCTTTCCAATTTCTCCACATCTTTTTTAAAATGCGGCGCCCAGAACTGGACACAATACTCCAGCTGAGGCCTAACCAGAGCAGAGTAGAGCGGAAGAATGACTTCTCGTGTCTTGCTCACAACACACCTGTTAATACATCCCAGAATCATGTTTGCTTTTTTTGCAACAGCATCACACTGTTGACTCATATTTAGCTTGTGGTCCACTATAACCCCTAGATCCCTTTCTGCCGTACTCCTTCCTAGACAGTCTTTTCCCATTCTGTATGTGTGAAATTGATTTTTCCTTCCTAAGTGGAGCACTTTGCATTTGTCTTTGTTAAACTTCATCCTGTTTAACTCAGACCATTTCTCCAATTTGTCCAGATCATTTTGAATTATGACCCTGTCCTCCAAAGTAGTTGCAATCCCTCCCAGTTTGGTATCATCCGCAAACTTAATAAGCGTACTTTTTATGCCAATATCTAAGTCGTTGATGAAGATATTGAACAGAGCCGGTCCCAAAACAGACCCCTGCGGTACCCCACTCGTTACGCCTTTCCAGCAGGATTGGGAACCATTAACAACAACTCTCTGAGTACGGTTATCCAGCCAGTTATGCACCCACCTTATAGTAGCCCCATCTAAATTGTATTTGCCTAGTTTATCGATAAGAATATCATGCGAGACCGTATCAAATGCCTTACTAAAGTCTAGGTATACCACATCCACCGCTTCACCCTTATCCACAAGGCTTGTTATCCTATCAAAGAAAGCTATCAGATTGGTTTGACATGATTTGTTCTTCACAAATCCATGCTGGCTGTTCCCTAGATTTTATCATTTCAAATTAGAGTTAGTGTGGCCGCAATTCGATGGTATTGGCCTCTGGGAGCTATCCCACAGTGCACCATTGTGACCGCTCTGGACAGCAATCTGAACTCAGATGCACTGGCCAGGTAGACAGGAAAAGCCCCGCGAACATTTGAATTTCATTTCCTGTTTGCCCAGTGTGGAGAGCACAGGTGACCACAGATAGCTCATCAGCACAGGTAACCATGCAGGCCGATAATCGAAAAAGAGCACCAGCATGGACAGTACGGGAGGTACTGGATCTGATCGCTATATGGGGAGAGGATTCAGTGCTAGCAGAACTTCGTTCAAAAAGACGAAATGCAAAAACTTTTGAAAAAATCTCCAAGGGCATGATGGAGAGAGGCCACAATAGGGACTCAGATCAGTGCCGCGTGAAAGTCAAGGAGCTCAGACAAGCCTATCAAAAAACAAAGGAGGCAAACGGTCGCTCCGGGTCAGAGCCGCAGACATGCCGCTTCTACGATGAGCTGCATACAGTTCTAGGGGGGGCCGCCACCACTACCCCACCTCTGACCGTGGATTCCGAGGGAGGGATCATCTCATCAGCTACACCTGAGGATTCTGCGGACGGGGAAGAGGAGGAGGAGGAGGACGAGCTTGCAGAGAGCACCGAGCACTCCGTTCTCCCCAACAGCCAGGATCTTTTTCTCAGCCTGACTGAAGTACCCTCCCAACCCAGTATCCAAGACCACGACCCCATGGAAGGGACCTCAGGTGAGTTTACCTTTTAAAATATAAAACTTGTTTTAAAAGCAAGGGTTTTTAACGATTACTTTGCCCTGAGGACTTGGGATGCATTCACAGCCAGTACAGCTACTGGAAAAGTCTGTTAACGTGTCTGGGGATGGAGTGGAAATCCTCCAGGGACATCTCCATGAAGCTGTCCTGGAGATACTCCAAAAGCCTTGCCACAAGGTTTCCGGGCAATGCAGCCTTATTCCGTCCTCCATGGTAGGACACTTGACCGCGCCATGCTTGCAGCAAGTAATCTGGTATCATTGCTTGACAAAGCCTGGCAGCGTATGGTCCCGGTGTTTGCTGGCATTCAAGCAACATCCGTTCTTAATCTTACTGTGTAATCCTCAGGAGAGTGATATCGCTCATGGTAACCTGGTTGAAATACGGGAATTTAATTAAGGGGACAGAGGTGGCAGTTCCTACTGGGCTGTTTGCCTGTGGCTGAAAAGAAATCCTTCCCTGCAGTTAGCCAAGTGCGGGGGGGGGGGGGGGGAGGAATTGGCCCAGAGCTTTTCGTGTTTGGCTAGCAGGGATCTTCCCTGATACCAGCCATGCGGTGGGGGGAGGGATAAAGCGATCATCCAGAGAATTGGATGGGGGTGGGGGGTTAGTTTGTTTTCTGCTGCTGAATGTTAACAGGAAAACCACAGCATTCAACGGGCTTTGCTTGGTATGTGGGAAAGGAGGGCGCAGAAGCCGAAAGACAATGGCTTATCATGGCCGCATGGAAGCCGAATTCTGTTGCCCGGACCTGCGTCTGTGATCTTCAGCAGCAAAGCCACAGGCACTCAATATTAAGAGGCAAAATGCGACCTTGCACAGAAATCACATGTGCTATGTAATGTGAATAGTGTTGGTCACCGTGAAAGAGTATAAGCATTGTTCTGCAAAATGTATCTTTTTAAAAAATTCTCTCCTTTTTTCCCTCCCTCCAGCGGCTGCAAGTTCTTCAAGTCTCCCTCCTCAGTCCAGAAGGCTATCACAGATAAGGCGTCGGAAAAAGAAGACGCAAGACAAGATGTTCGCAGAAATCATGGAATCCACCCGCAGTGACAGACCTCATCTGAATGAGTGGAAGGACATGGTTTCAAAGTATAGGAAAGAAGCCAGTGAACATGAGGACAGGAGGGACCAACGTGAGGACATGAGGGACCAACGTGAGGACAGGAGAGACGCTCGAGATGAGAGGTGGTGGCAGGAAGATCAGAGGAGGCAGGATGCAATGCTGGAGCTGCTGCATGAGCAAACAGACATGCTCCGGCGTCTGGTGGAGCTTCAGGAACGGCAGCAGGATAACAGAGTGCCGCTACAGCCCCTGTATAACCCCCTCCCCCCTCGCCATGTTCCATAGCCTCCTCACCCAGACGTGTAAGAACGCGGGGGGGGGGGAGGTTCCGTACACCTTCCCATTCCACCCCAGTGGACAGCCCAAGCAAAAGGCTGTCATTTTTTTAACCTTTTTTTAGTGGCCTTTTCCTTCTCGCCGATCCTCCTCCCAAACCCCACCCGGGTTCCCTCCCTCTTTTTATAATCTATTATAAAGAATAAATGATTTTTAAACGATAGTGACTTTATTTGGTTTGAAAGCAAGCTGGGGGAAGGGGGAGGGTGGGTTCCTTACAGAGAATGAGTCAATAAAGGGGGCGGGTTTTCATGAAGGAGAAACAAACAGATATTTCACACTGTAGCCTGGCCAGTCATGAAACTGGTTTTCAAAGCTTCTCTGATGCACAGCACTTCCTGGTGTGCTCTTCTAATCGCCCTGGTGTCTGCTGCGTGTAATCAGCAGACAGGCGATTTTCCTCAGCCTCCCACCCCACCATAAAGGTCTCCCCCTTACTTTCACAGAGATTGTGGAGCACACAGCAAGCACAAATAACAATGGGGAGATTGGTTTGGCTGAGGTCTGAGCGAGTCAGTAACGATCGCCAGCGACCTTTTAAACGGCCAAATGCACATTCTACCACCATTCTGCACTTGCTCAGCCTGTAGTTGAACAGGTCCTGACTCCTGTCCAGGCCGCCTGTGTATGGCTTCATGAGCCATTGCATTAAGGGGTAGGCTGGGTCCCCAAGAATAACTATTGGTATTTCAACATCCCCAACGGTTATTTTCTGGTCCGGAAAGTAAGTCCCTTGCTGCAGCCCTTTAAACAGAGTAGTGTTCCTGAAGACGCGAGCGTCATGAACCCTTCCCGGCCAGCCCACATTGATGTTGGTGAAACGTCCCTTGTGATCCATTAGTGCTTGCAGCGCTATTGAAAAGTACCCCTTGCAGTTTATGTACTGGGTACCCTGGTGCTCCGGTGCCAAGATAGGGATATGGGTTCCATCTATCGCCCCACCACAGTTAGGGAATCCCATTGCAGCAAAGCCATCCACTATGACCTGCACATTTCCCAGAGTCACTAGCTTTCATAGCAGCACCTGAGTGATTGCTTTGGCTACTTGCATCGCAGCAGCCCCCACAGTAGATTTGCCCACTCCAAATTGATTCCCGACTGACCGGTAGCTGTCTGGCATTGCAAGCTTCCACAGGGCTATCGCCACTCGCTTCTCAACTGTGAGGACTGCTCTCATCTTGGTATTCTGGCGTTTCAGGGCAGGGGACAGCAAGTCACAAAGTTCCATGAAAGTGCCCTTACGCATGCGAAAGTTCCGCAGCCACTGGGAATCATCCCACACCTGCAATACTATGCGGTCCCACCAGTCTATGCTTGTTTCCCTTGCCCAGAATCAGCGTTCCATGGATAGAACCTGCCCCATTAACAACATGATCTCCAAAGCACCGGGGCCCGTGGTTTCACAGAATTCTGTGTCCGTGTCCATGTCCTCATCACGTTTGTCGCTGCGCTGCCACCGCCGCTGCCTCCTCGCCTCGTTTTTCTGGTCCTGGCTCAGCATAAACTCAACGAGAATGCGCGAGGTGTTTACAATGTTCATGACTGCTGTCTTGAGCTGAGCGGGCTCCATGCTTGCCGTGGTATGGAGTCTGCAGTGTTCACCCAGGAAAAAAGACGCGAAATGGTTGTCTGCCGTCCGTTGCTTTCATGCAGGGAGGGAGGGAGGGGTGAGGCTGTACCCAGAACCACCTGCAACAATGTTTTTTGTCCCATCAGGCACTGGGATCTCAACCCAGAATTCCAATGGGCGGGGGAGACTGTGGGAACTATGAGATAGCTATGGGATAGCTACCCACAGTGCAACGCTCCAGAAATAGACGCTAGCCCTGGAACATGGACACACACCGCCGAATTAATGTGCTTAGTGTGGCCACATACATTCGACTTTATACAATCTGTTTCCCAAATTCGAATTATATAAATTCGGATTAATCCCGTAGTGTAGACATACCCTAAGTGATAGATTACATACCACAGTCAGTAGTTCTGCAATTTCATGTTTGAGTTTCTTTAGAACTCTTGTGTGAATCCCAGCGGGTTCTGGTGAATTGTTACTGTTTAATTTGTCAATTTGTTACAAAACCTCTGTTCATGAAAATGGGAGAAAATGGCATGAAAAGAAGAAACAATTCATTATGACTTTAGATTGACCAAGATGTTAATACTTGTTTAAAACTCTCTCTAGTATTATCTACATTAAAAAAAAAACAAAATTAGTGCTGACAACAGGTGTCAGCAACAGGGTCATGTTATCCTATGCCAACTGCAGTAGTTGCCAGCATAGACCAAGCAAACCTTATTCTGTACCTTTTCAGTAACTGTGGGTAAAAGAGCTGATCACAGTTTGCCCTTAGCTACCCTTGCAACTAAACTACTCTCAGTTGTGCCCATTTTTAGCAATAGATTATTTTTGGAGCTGGATCAAACAACTTAAACGTTCCTCCCCATTAAGCTTAGCTAGCCTTAGAAGCTTCCTGCTAATGCAAGAAGACACACCCATTCCCTTTATAGCCTGGTTGGAGCTAACTGGACTCACCTGCTAGTATGACTCAGCTGCGATTACCCTGACTTAATGCAGAGTTTTAATATCTGAGCCAGGATGATTCAGTAGAAGAGCCTGGAATTTCTCTGTCCCCACCCCCCATATTTAATGGTTTATTCCCACAATGGGATTATGCCCACTTTACAAAGGGAAATGGAGATTTAGCCCCTGATCCGTAAAGGTACTTAAGTGCCTAAACCCCAGTTTTGATTTCCATGGCAATCCACAAAACTCCCACTCAACCCTGTAAGTGCCTAAACTCACCTGGTGCCTGTTTTCAGGGTAAAGTTCCCTCCTGCCTTGTTTTCTGCTTCTGAGCATGCCCACTGCCACATCACTCAAGGCATCTGTAGCCCTACCTCCTGCCTAAACCCCAGAGCTACCCATGAAATCACCCATGGGTGAGTAGTCACTCACCCCCTCATGTGCAGGGCCTGCTCCTGTAGGCATGCTCAGAGGCTGCATACTGGTTAGGGTCTCATTCAAAATCCAGCTGGAGATGGGGGGTGCCCACCTTACAACTTCAGCTGTAAGTCCCAGGTTCAACTCCCCCTTCTGCTTCATGGGGAGAAATGATTGGACCAGGGATCTCCCACCTCTTAGGTGATTGCTTTAACCACTGGGCTAAAAGTTATAAGGTGGGCACTCCTATCTGGGTCTCCTTCCATCTCTGCTGTTCTACTGGGATAACTAATGAAAGATGGATTGGAGCAGGGGGACTGGATCATGGGTTTCTCACCTCCCAAAGGGGTACCCTCATAGGCGCCGACTTCCCCTCTGCCCCATGGGTGCTCGACACTCCCCCGTCCCTTCACCACCCTCACCCTGCCCCAATTCCACCCCCTTCCCCCAAGTCCCCACCACTGCCCCACCTCTTTACCACCTCCTCCCCCGAGTGCGCCACATCCCCACTCCTCCCACTCCCTCCCTGAAAGTCCTAAGCACCGCCAAACAGCTGTTAGGTGGCAGGCAGGAAGCGCTGGAAGGGGGAAGAGCAGGGATGCAGCACGTTCAGGAGAGGAGGAGGCGAGGAAGGGATGGGGGGAGCTTCGCTGCTGGTGGGGGTGGAGCACCTGCTAATTTTTCCTAATGGGTGCTTCAGCCCTGCAGTACCCATGGAGTCGTCACCTATCGGTACCCTAACCACTGGATTATAGAGACTCTTTCTATCTCTTGTTGTTGTTCTGTCTCTCCCCCGCCCCAGTGTGTATGAGTAATTATAAATAGTCATTGGGAGAGAGAAGGCAGAGAAAACAAGAGCATGAGTGAGAATTGTTGTAGGAGCACCAGTGATTTGTATGCTATGTGTAACCTGTATGCTCAAAAGGTCTGTTACACTTCCCCGCCCCACCTGTTGTCTCCTCTCCCTCTGTGAATACCTGTGAAGTGGCTTTCCTCCTCCCCCTCCTTCCTGGAATGCTTGTGGAATGAATGGGCAGCTTAAACAGCTGGAAGATCAGAAGAGCTCCCAAGTAGACCAGGTGTCTGGGACTCTAATTAGGCAGTGCTCACACACCCAGTGCATGGACACGGCATCGAGGTGGAGTGTGACCAACCAGACGCGGCCAAGTCATCTCTAGTCGCAGGCCATGAGGAGCAGGTCCTTAAAAGGGGAAGAGGTCATATGCTCAGCAGTGTACTCACAAGATTGTACCTCCCATGAAGGCCCTTCGCCCGGACTACCTGGCCAACGGTTCGCCGCATTGCATTCCATCATGCCTCGGGAAGACTTACCTTCATCGCACCGTCCATCACTGTGCTGTGGGACACTTACCTTGAAGAATCCTGATATCTCCAGTGCCGTGCCTGTCCTGGGAGCGTGAGTATGCAAGTGTGAGTGTGACCTCCCCCTTCTTTTGAGCTTAGCTATCAGTGTAATAAAAGTGCTGCTTTCTGCCAATCTCTGGTGGGTCATTAGTCCTCCCTAAGTTTACTAACTAGCCCAATTTCGGGTAACAAGAATGACTCTAGGGCACCCATGTGAAGGACCCAGGTTCTAGTCCCTCTGCTCCAATCACTCTTTCATTAGTTAGCCACAGTAGAACAACATCAACAGGAAAGATTGAGGAAGTTTCACATCAGAATATTCCATAGCTCAGTGGTTAGTACCAGCTGCTGTGAGATAAAAGACCCTAAATCCTTTCTCCTTCTCTGCGTGAAAGGGGGAATTGAATCTGGGTCTTACACTTCTCAGGTGGGTGCACTAACAAGTGGGAGGAGATGGGCAGAGGCACCACACCTCCTTTGGTTGTTTTGTGTGGAGCGAGACAGGCACTTAACTCATTCCCACAAGTAACTACTTGACACCTAAACGGCCCACTTCCAGGAGAGGGGTTTTCATTCATGGATCACTAACAGAGATAGACACCTTCCTGCAGCCCAGCTTTAGCCATCTATCTCTGAGAGAGGGGAGGGGTTTTGGATACACCCCTGTTGCTAACATCTCCCATTGGCTAGATTAGGTAGCTCCTTGCCTAGTGTTCTGGCTTTTGTGAATCGCATTCTAAGGGGCCTGTCTCTCCGCATTCATTGCATAGGGAGCCTGGGCACCTAACTCAGGCTTTGTGGATTGCATTTTCATTCCTGTGATTTTCTAGGCGCTGAAAAGTTAGGTGCTGCTACACTGAGGGTTGCAGCTCCTAGGTCCCTTTGTGGATCTGGCCCTAAGTACCTTGACCAATTCACGCAAGAAGTCTGTGACGGAACTGGTAATTTAATCAGGATTTCATGATTTCCAGCTGAGTACATTAGCCACCAATTCACCCTTTCTCCTAGAGGCTCTACAACATCACATTAAGCAGTTGTATATCTAGAGGAGGAATGTGGATGTGCCCCTCTCCTATGACTATGGAGGAGCAGGATCAATGGCCTATTGCAAAGGTGGAGCACTTAGGGGTAATGTTAGGGTTACCATACGTCCGGTTTTTCCCGGACATGTCCGGCTTTTCAGCAATCAAACCCCCGTCCGGGGGGAATTGCCGAAAAGCCACACATGTCCGGGAAAATGGCCAGCACTTCCTCTCCTGCTGGGGCTCTGCTCTACTCTCTCAGATTTACAGAGCCAAGCTGCCCGAGCCAGCGCTACCGGCTTCGGGCAGTCCCCCCTGCCTCCGGACCCCGAGCCCTCAGCCAGGCACTTCTCCTACCCGGCTCCAGCTGAGCTGCTCCCCCGGTGCAAGGTCCGGAGGCGGGGGGGGGGGCTGCCCGAAGCCGGCGCTGGCTTCTGCAGCTCTGCTCTGTAAGTCTGAGTGGGAGGAGCCGAGCAGCTCGGTTGGAGCCGGGGAAGGGACGTGCCCAGCCAGCTCTGGGTCCTGAGGCAGGGGAGGGCTGCCCGAAGCCAGCAGCTCGGCTCTTACATTCTGAGGGGGGGGAGCAGCTCAGCTGGAGCCCAGGTAGGAGAAGTGGGGTCCGGAGGCGGGGCTGGGGGGTGCTGAGCGGGCCGGGGGGGGCAGGGGGTGCTCAGCCGGGGTCCGGGCCGGGGGGGCCAGGGGGTGCTCAGCCGGGGTCCGGGCCGGGGGGTGCTGAGCGGGCCGGGGGGCCGGCGGGGCTCGGGGGGTGCTGAGCGGGCCGGGGGATGCTTGGCTGGGGGTCCGGGGGCTGGCGGGGCCAGGGGGTGCTCGGCCGGGGATCGGGGGCCGGGGGGTGCTGAGCAGGCCAGGGGGCCGGCGGGGCTGGGGGGTGCTCGGCCGGGGGCCGGCCCAGGCTGGAAACGCCGGGGGGGGGGGCAGCCTGGGCCGCTCCTCCTCCCCCCACACACCCCCTTACCTGCTTCAGGCTTCCCGCGAATCAAATGTTTGCGGAAGCAGGGGAGGGGGCGGAGTTGGGGCGGGGACTTTGAGGAAGGGGTGGAGTTGGGGCGTGGGCGGGGCTGGGGGTGGGGCCGGGGGCCGGTGGAGTGTCCTCCTTTTGGAGGCTCGAAATATGGTAACCCTAGGTAATGTGTATGGGGTATTCTGTTGGGAATGTATGCAATCCTGCAATATAACGACTAGGAGGTAAAATCCTTCCAGTATATGACCAAATTATGAACTTCTATACACTGAAACCTGGACTATGGTGCACCAATGGATGAGTGGACTTAATTGTTGTAAACAATTGAACCAGCACCTACTACCTCATGCCATACCAAGTAGTTGAATTGGTTTGAACAATATCAAATTTCACTGTGGATATTCAACGGACACACAATATGGACAAGAGTACGCAAAGATTACAAGAGCAACTTGCTGCAAGCACCAACAGTTGGAACACTTACAATACACACTACAGGATGGTGCTGACAAAATTTTAACCCTATCAAAGGAGGAGAATCAGTGTTTTTGGTGGTGGTCAGGATGCTGGACCATACTGCAGTGATCAGGACTCTCGGTGTTGCTGTGGATTATCATAGCAGCCCGTGTATTGTTAACTGTATTTGTGTTATGTTGCATATGGAAACGATCAAGGGGGGCACAACCCCCTAGAGAACAGCCAATAATTATAACCTATAAGTAATGTAGTAAGCCCTCCCCCCAGTGTACTAGACAACCCGGACCCAACCTTCTCGGGCCCACTATAATGGGAAGTCTGGAACACTAATTGGAATAGGTGTGGTATGCCCATATGAGAGAAGGTGCAGGGCAAGGTACTACACAAGAGGCAGTGGGACAAATGGAATATCGACACCTTCCACCTTGATGCCTGGCCCTATCAGGAAGTGTGTCGCCATATGTCCAATGCTTTTCCAGGGATACCGGGGCAGGAGGATCCCAAAAGAAAAAAAAAGGGGTGGGGGGTGGGGGAGTGTTAGGATATAGATATTCAGGCCTGTCTGTAAAGGCCTATACTTTAAGAATTTAGGTATATGTTTATCATTTAGCTAGTTAGAGGTATAAAAGAGAATCAAAATCACAGTCTGCCAGTGTAAGGGCCTTCTCTCACTGTGACAGTCTGAGGCCCTGTTCTTAGGCTAAGGCCTTTGGGTAAGCAGCAGAGGTAGCCATAAGCTGGAAAGCATATGGTCAGATCCTCACATTCCAAACTAGTCATATTGAAATAAGGCAATCTGGGGCTGTTAGAACGGTGATCCGATCTATCACCTCCAGAGAAAGGGAAGAGCCTAGAAGATGTAAAAGGAAATTTAGTTTGATAGTTTTCTGTTTTGTAAGAACTCACTTATCAATAGACATACACCACTACCTCGATATAACGCAACCTGATATAGCACGACTTCGGATATAACGCGGTAAAATAGTGCTCTGGGGGGGCGGGGCTGGGCACTCCGGTGGATCAAAGCAAGTTCAATATAACACGGTTTCACCTATAACGCGGTAAGATTTTTTGGCTCCCGAGAACAGCGTTCTATCGAGGTAGGGGTGTAGTTGGAAAACCATTATAGTTTCCACTTTGCTATTGTTTATTTGCATGGTCTCTGTCTGGTTCTGTGATTGTTTCTGTCTGCTGTATAATTAATTTTGCTGGATGTAAACTAATTAAGGTGGTGGGATATAATTGGCTAGCTAATCATGTTACAATATGTTAGTATTGATTAAGTAAATTTCAGTCAAATGATTGTTTAAGGTATAGCTGAGACTATTACTATATAAATTAGGGGCAAACAGGAAGTAAGTTGGGATTCGAAAATAAGGAAAAAGGAACTTGGATTTAAGCTTGCTGGAAGTTCACCCCAATAAACATCGAATTGTTTGCACCTTCAGACTTTGGGTATTGTTGCTCTCTGTTCACGTGAGAAGGACCAGGGAAGAGGGAGGGTGAAGGAATAAGCCCTCTAACATCCCAGCCTTGAAGAGACCGTGTTATCTTTTACAAGGGTAGCAGAAACAACATTCTTTAATGGAGTGCTTTGGATTGGTAAGATCTCCTTGGTCACCCCACTCTCTGTTCCCAACAGGTCAGCTGGGTGGACTCTCCCCTCCAGGAGCTATGTCCCCCAGTCTTCCCTCAAAACCTGATCCATAGGTGAGGAGTCTGGCATTTTAGATGCAGATCCTTCACCCTCCTCCTGGGGAAAAGCCTTCCTACAAAAGGTGTCCCCCCCATACCTTCTGTCTGGACTTCCCTTTCTGGGCTCCCCTCTGAGGCAGACACTCCTGAGTCCCCCAAAAGGGAAGGTGACCCTGATCCAGCTGTGGGCTCAGAGCTACCAGCTATGACAGACTTTTCACTGGCCAGCAAAATCCGCCCCCCACCTTCACTCAGATTGGGCTTGCTTCCAGCTACAGAGCCCTTGGGGTCTGTTCCCACTGCAGCGGTCACCAGGATCCCAACTTCCATCTTTGGGATACATGTCTCTGTGCACCCCAGGCAACTTTCTGGCAGTCAGCAGCTGGGAAGGCCTCCCTGTTACAGGGTGGAACATCCCTCTCCCCTAGGGAGATGATCACAGGACAGAAGCTGGCTCTATCCAGCCCCTCCCGCAGGGACCTGCCTTGAGCCCCAGAGCTAAAGGAACTGGTTATGACCATCCCTGCCCCAAAGCTGTATTCTCCACTGCTACAGAAGAATTAAAAAGACACTCTCCTATTTCCCCAGGAGCACATGTGACTTCAACCTCCCCCCTGGGGCTTTAAGCACAAGATTCCTTCTTGCTGCTAACAAACCCTGGGACAGATTCTGCGACATCGAAGAAATCATTCCCCAGTAGAAACGGTGCAAAATTGTGTGCCACAGCTGCAACAGTTAGTTCAGCCTGCAAATCACTAGTTTCCATGTGTACCTTAGCTAAAGGTGCAAGGACTTTGTAACCTCCCACCAATTCTAATTCTGCCATTTTTCCTGGTGACAAATTCTTCTCCCGGACCAGGTCCCTTCTGACATCAGAAATTTCTACACCAGTGTCTCTCCATCCTTGGAGTACTTTGCCATTAAGTTTAACAGCATGCATATGCTCACTGCTTGGTTGTGTAGAAGCAACCTTTACAAATCCTGTGTGGAAAGAGGCAGTAGCCTGGAATACCCCTGTGCTCTGAGAAGCAGCAGCTTCATGTGTTACCTGCTGCCTGTTTCCACTCAGCCAAGGACACTTATTCCTCAGGTGCTCAGTGGATTTACAATGATAACACCTTCTGGGCTTCTCTGCTTGTACAGGAGACTTGGGACAAGTAACAGGGGAATTGGGAGGTGAACGCCCAGCCTCCTTTTTCCCAGGGGTAAAACGGTGATTCTGCTTTCCACCAACTCTGCACCCCTCTGCCAGTGGTTTATGTTTAATTGCAGCTTGTGACTGCTTGTAAGAGTCTGCAAACCTAGCTAATTCCCCCACTGAATTCACCTTTTTGTCCCACAAATACTGTTTTACGTCATCACTGCACATATTCAGGAACTGTTCCTGAGTAACCAAATCACACATTTCTTCCAAGCTTGTAATGCCTTTTCCCTTCACCCACTTGTCTAACAAATCTCTCATTTCATTTACATAAACCACATTCCTCAATCCAGATCCCCTTTTAAGACTCCTGAATTTAACCCTGTAGGTTTCAGGTGTAATCTGAAACTGTTTCAAAACCAGTGCCTTAAATTTACCATAGTTTGAGGAATCAGCAATAGATATCTTATTAAATATGTCCAGAGCTCTCCCAGTCAATTTTGCCATCAACGTTGTCATTTTTTGGTCCTCAGGAATTGCATGCAGAGTGCACAGTCGCTCAAAGGTGATGAAATATTCAGCAATATCACTAGATTCATCACACTGCAGGCATAACCGCTCCCATTTATGGATTTTTGGGGAAATGGAGCTAACTGCTGAAGGGTTTTGTCTCTTCCACTCCATTACAGCCAGTTCATGCTCTGGGTCTCAATCTGGGCCTGTATTTCTCTGTCTTTTAACTCCAGAGCAGCTTTTTGTGCTTCAATTTCTTTGTCTTTTAAGTCCAGGGCTTGCTGGTGGGCAGCTTTTTATGCTTCAATTTGAGCCTTTTCTGGGCCTCCATGGTTTCCCTGGCTGCAGCTGCTTCCTTGAGCCTCATTTGTGCCTGCAACATTTGAAACTCACAGTCCTTTGCTTTTCTTCTGCTTCCAGTCTGGCCAGCTCTAGTTTTGTAGATGCCTCACTGGTAGTCATTTTCCTGCTTTCTTGTGCTAATTACCCTCACCCGAAATAAACAAACTGAAAATAACAAACCAGTAACCACTTTGTCTGTTCTCCAGCCACCACACGTAAAACTCACTTAAAATCACTACCAGTGTCTCAAAGCAATCAGCTGTGCACATATCCTGTTCGACTACGCCATTGTGAAGGGTTCGGTCACAGAGACCCCCTTGGGACTGTCACCGGATGTGATGAGACTACCTCTGAGCCTGTTTTCTCTGCCAGTTTGGGCCTCCAGAACCCTGCCTTGTTGAGCCAGACACGCAAGCCTGCTGCAACACAGACCCAGGGTCTGAACCATGCCCCCAAAGCTGCAGACTTAACTGAAAGCAGCTTAAGAAGTGCTCCTGTCTCCAGCACCCAGACTCCCAGCTCCCAATGGGATCCAAACCCCAAATAAATTAATTTTACTCTGTATAAAGCTTATACAGGGTAAACTCATAAATTGTTCACCCTCTATAACACTGATAGAGAGAGATGCACAGCTGTTTGCTTCCCCCCAGGATTAATCACTTACTCTGGGTTTATTAATAAACAAAAGTGATTTTATTAAGTATAAAAAGTAGGATTTAAGTGGTTTCAAGTAATAACATACAGAACAAAGTAAGTTACCAAGGAAAATAAAACAAAACACACAAGTCTAAGCCTAATAAATTGAATACAGGTAAATCTCACCCTTAGAGATGTTCCAATAAACTTCTTTCACAGACTAGACTCCTTCCTAATCTGGGCCCAATCCTTTCCCCTGGTACAGAACTTGTTAGTTCCAGCAGCCATCTTAGGTGAAAAGCAGGGGATTCCACATGACTGGGACCCTCTTTGTTCTGTTCCACCCCCTTTAATATCTTTGGCACAAGGCGGGAATCCTTTGTCTCTCTCTGGGCTCCCACCCCTCCATCTAAATGGAAAAGCACCAGTTTAAAGATGAATTCCAGTTCAGGTGACATCATCACATGTCCTGTGAGACTTCATTACCCACTCGCTGGCACCTATGTGTACAGGAAGTCTTAGAAGTAAGCAGAGCCATTTACAACCAGTTGTCCTGGATAATGGGAGCCATCAAGTTTTCAAACCACCATTAATGGCTCACACTTGGCATAATTACAATAGGACCTCAGAGTTATATTTCATATTCCTAGTTTTAGATACAAATATGATACATTCATACAAATAGGATGACCACACTCAGTAGATTATAAGTTTTGTAATGATACCTTACAAGAGACCTTTTGCAAAAAGCATATTCCAGTTACATCATATCCACTTACAAACATATTTTTATAAAAATATGGAGTGCAATGTCACTGTACCGATGTGAGATTTCTAAAGATAGCTACAGCACTCGACCCAAGGTTTAAGAATTTGAAGTGCCTTCCAAAATCTGAAAGGGATCAGGTGTGGAGCATGCTTTCAGAAGTCTTAAAAGAGCAACACTCCGATGTGGAAACTACAGAACCCAAACTACCAGAAAAGAAAATCAACCTTGGTGCCATCTGACTTAGATAATGAAAATGAACATGCGTCAGTCCACACTGCTTTGGATTGTTATCAAGCAGAACTTGTCATCAGCATGGAAGCATGTCCTCTGGAATGGTGGTTGAAGCATGAAGGGACATATGAATCTTTAGCGCATCTGGCACGTAAATATCTTGCGACGCCGGCTACAACAGTGCCATGAGAACTCCTGTTCTCACTTTCAGGTGACATTGTAAACAAGAAGCGGGCAGCATTATCTCCTGCAAATATAAATAAACTTGTTTGTCTGAGCGATTGGCGGAACAAGAAGTAGAACTGATTGGACTTGTAGGCTCTAAAGTTTTACATTGTTTTATTGAATGCAGGTTTTTTTGTACATAATTCTACATTTGTAAGTTCAACTTTCATGATAAAGAGATTGCCCTACAGTACTTGTATTTGGTTAAATTGAAAATACAATTTATTTTGTTTTTTACAGTGCAAATATTTAAAATAAAAATAAATATAAAGTGAGCACTGTACACTTTGTATCCTGTGTTGTAATTGAAATCAAAATATTTGAAAATGTAGAAAACACCCAAAAATATTTAAATCAATGGTATTCTGTTATTTAACAAATTAATTTTTTTAATCGTGAAATTAATCACAATTAATTTTTTAATTATCCAAATCAATACTCAACTCACTTACACTGTAAGCAAATATCAGCTTTAGGTTAGGTTACTGGTTAGGGCTAATAGTTAGCTAATAATTTATATATTTGAAATAGTAGAACTTACAGAATAAAACTAATCATGCTATGTTGTATGATATTTGTGTAATGCACAGCAGTGCATTTAACTCTTTCACATATCAAAAATACCTGACAAGTAGTTAGTTTACTTAATTTTAAATGTTATCCTTACTACAAAACCAACAAAATTCAAACATGTATCATCATGTGACTAGAGGAATCACAGAGTATGATCTTCAACAGAGATTGCTCCTTGCATTTTGTGATAGCACAGTATTCCAGATTTGGAAGATATTACATATTTAGTACCTTGTCTTTACTTTCTATTGATTTTTGTTAAGTTACTAATGGTAGCCGTTATCTCTTTTGTTTTTATTTGCCTTAAAGTTCAAAATTCAGCTTGGTAAACATCATTTTCAATTCAGGACATTGAAATTACGAAAGAAAACATGTTTACCAACTTTTCCCCAGAGATGCTTTCTGTTTCATTAATATCAACTTATCTGGGAATTTGGCCTACTCTCTAAAGTGCATTGCAGTAGTTTAGCCTACTATAAACATCACAGGTGACCAAGAAGGACACAGCTCATCAACGGCCAGCCCCGGGCTGCCCACTGAGGCTGGTGGGTGCTGAGCACCCCCTATTTTTTTCCATGGATGCTTGAGCTCTGGAGCCCCCATGGAGTTGGTGCTTATTTTAAGGCTTATTTTCCCACAATCATATACCCAGCTTTTCTCAAAAGAAATGTATCTTCCTGACAGGGAAGGTATTCAGTAGGTATGTGCTAATGTAGAAAAAAAGTAGTTCTCTAGCTGTTATGGTTGCTGAGATTGCCTTGAAAATGTGAACCTAGTGTAACTGATGCACTGATATCTGCCTGCATTTGCAGAATCAGAAACAATAACTCCAAGAGATGTGAACTGTCCTATTCATCTGAATGCGGGCCAGCTGATATGCCAAATGATAACAATGTTGATATTTAAAGTATTAACTATTTCACTGCTCATCAAGGCATGGTAGAAAGGAGAGGAAGGATCATAGTATGAAGATCTGCATACTCTGATCTGTGTGAAAACTCATTTTGGCATGACAAGTTAACAGGCTAAAAACCTAAAACTTATGTAGACCTAGCTACATCCCTCAAGGCTGTGAAAAATGTCACACCCTGTGCAGCGTAGTTAGGTTGACATAACCCCTTCTATAGACACAGCTTGGTCAATGGAAAAATTCTTCTGCCAACCTAGCTACTGCCTCTTGAGAGATTGATTTACTAGAGACAGAAAAAACCCTTCCATTGCTGTAGTAAGTGTCTACACTACAACTCTACAGTGGAGATACCACCACTTCCACTGCTCCCAGCCAAGAAGATCCTGAGCCTAAGGAACCTAGCAAGAGCCCAGTGAGGCATCTGAAGCCACTAAATGGGAGCCAATATCAAGAAGCCTATTAAGCATTCAAGCCTCCCCAAGAGGTAACTAAGCTTGAGGAGTCCCCAGAACCCATGGATGTATGCAGACTGCAATAGGGGAAGCCAAACCCAGAGAACATGTGTAATCATATTTTGAACATCTACACACTATACTGTGAATGGTGTGTTGTGTGGGTGGAGTTTATTTTGTGGGTGGAGCTTGGAAGAGTACCACCATCTTTTTTTTTTTTTTCCCCCTCAATCTGTGTCAAGGTTCCTTCCCCACTCTGAACTTTAGGGTACAGATGTAGGGACCTGCATGAAAACCTCTAAGCTTCTCTACCAGCTTAGATCTGCTTTTGCTGCCACCACTCCCAATGTGCTAACTCCCTTCCCTGGATAGCCTTGAGAGACTCTTCCACCAATTCCCTGGTGAACACTGATCCAAAACCCCTTGGATCTTAAAAAGAGGAAAATGTGGTTGTAAAACCACAAAGAGTGGCAGAGGAAATGCAACGCAGATATATTACCTGAAACTTTAAGCCTTTGGGTGCTATCATAACATAAATAATTAATAACACTTTTAACTGGCTAGCTTTCATATCGATGGTTTAACCACACATCTCTACGCAGCCTCATTATCCATTTCCTTTTCCTTGCATTCTTGTTCAGAATTGTAAATTTGTCTTGTAATTATACAGTAGAATCTTCTGGCACTTTCCAACCTTGTACCACTCTTATGGATGATAATACTTCCCATCTACCCCCTCCAGGCACCTTACTCACTACGGGCTGGTCTACACTACAAAGTTAGATTGATGCAAGGCAGCTTACATCAACCTAGTTGTGCATGTGTCTACTCTTAACACCACCTCCCCGAGCAGCGTAGAGCCATGGTAGATGTAGTTAGCTTAACGCAGTGCGAGTGTAGACACTGCATTACTTATGTTGACCCTAACTGTCTTCCAGCAGCTGTACCACAATTCCCAACACCGACTGCTCTGATTACCACTGTGAACTCAACTGCCCAGGGCTCACAGAAACTGAAAGCATCCTCCTCTCCTTTAAAGTCCTATAGATTTTTGAAATTCCTTTTCCTGATTGCCTGGCTTGGCGAGCACACCTAGTAGCTCTCCATTGTTGAGTGCAACTACCCAGCTGACCATGAGAGCTACATGCTTCAGACATGCTCCTGCTTGGAGGAGACAGGAGATATTGGATCTCCTGGGTCAGTGGGGAGAAGAGGCTGTGCTCTGAACCAGCTGAAGTGTACCAGGTAATATATGCCAGCACCTGAAAAATAAAATACGGTATTATAAAATAGTACCAAAAAATAATGGATTATGGTAAATACCCATAGAAAAATGAAAACAAATAATAGGAACCCAGTAAAAACAGGGCACCTTAATCACAAAAGAAAATAAAAATCTGAATTAAAAAGGGGATAACCTCACCGTAAATTTACAATTAAAAAAGGGTTGGCGGGAATTATATAAAATAAATCAAAATGTATGTTGGTATCAAAAGGAAAAGGGTAATGTAGTAATAAATAACTTGGCCTATAAACCAAGAAATATAATTTACTTGTAAAAATGTAACTCATTTCCAATATAAACAATATCAATGGCACCCTCAAATAACTAAAAACTTTATAACTCACCCTAGATTAACCTAACCAAATTTAAGGGAATTAGAGTGGAATAATACAAATTGGGATATAAGAATACATCCTAATCGAGGCACACTAAACCAAATAGAGTGATTAACTAGACTAATAATATCTTTAAAAGGCACACTTGTTCAAAAATAGAAAATTGTTGAAAAAGTGGTGAAACAAATAAAATCTCAAATGTGTACTTGGTATAATGTTGTATGTCAAGTAACAGCATGGAATGGAATTAAATGGGCAACATTATTTTAAATTTCTGGAACTGCAGCATTATTCCTTGTATGTTTCTGTTTTGAATATCAAATGTGTAAGCAATATAAAAAAAACAAGCTTTGCAAAAAACTTATACAATTGGGTTGTTAAATTATCCTACTAAAAATCATAAGATAATGCTTTAAGTTTTATAAAAACCAAAAAAGAAGACACATGATCTAATAGTTAACGTACAAATTGCAAGTTTGATTGATGTGATATTACAATTATCTTTGTTAATTGAATATTGAATGGGAGACTGTTGGGATGGTGCCAAATTGGTGTGGCTATACTGAACGAGTGGTGTGAAAACATGGCTTGACATGGCTGAACTACAAAAGAGGATTCTGGAAACAGGTGAAACTGACTGGCTCCATGCTGCATGTATGATCAATACTGATCTTTGAGTCAGCAAATATGTCTACTTGAAAGCAAACAACATGTGTAGAACATTCTGAGTGGAGCATGGACTGACGGGGGCATTTTGACCCTATTGAAGGACATCACGCAGGGGGCTGAAGTGAATGACTGATAAGGGAGTGAATGTGGAGTAAGTTTCAGTTGGCGCCACTCTGCAGTTTCCTCCTAAAGTATTAATTAGGTAAAAATTAGTAACCACATGCCCACTGGGCATGCTTTTAAGATATGTGACTCCTTTGAGGAAAAAGAGTATAAATATCAAGCAATTAAATTACTGTTGGGATTCCTTAATTAACGCTTAAAGAAGCAACACTGCTAAACAGAGTAGGCAAAACTCTGCTCCGTGGGTTTGAATAGAACTGTGAACAAGAGAGGTCTCAAGGCAACCAAGGCCTTGCTTCGGGGAAATCCGAAACAGACCCGAGAGCTAAAAAAACAGACAAAGAGGAAAAAAAAGCCATCTATAAAATTGGTAACCACCTTCTCTGTTTGCCAAGCAGAAACTGAGTGAGGCTAGCGCAGGGCCTGTTTGTGTATGTTTGTAAAACAAGACTCGTTAAGGTGAATGTATAGCTCTTAACGTCTAACATAGGAGTTATGCACTTAACTCTCTGACCCCGTTCCCCGGCTGGAGCACAGGAGCGGAGCAAGCCTCAGACCCTGCTCCCTAGCAGGAGCTCGAGGGCCGGATTAAACCATCTGTAGGGCCAGATGTGGCCCGCAGGCCATAGTTTGCCCACCCTGGCCAAGAGAGACTCACCTATCCCAGCAGCAGCAGTGACACTAGGATTTTACAGCGTGTTGGTAGCTAACACATTGGAAAATCATTCCTATTTTTCTTAGTGTAGATATGGCCTAAGTGTAGACATGGCCAATCTAGGGTTTGCACCAATTAAGCTAACCAGAAAGTGCCCCTGCTAATTGCAACTAACAATAGAGTTAGCGACTCTACCTCTCTTGGTTGTATTACTACATCTTCTAGCACAATTAAATTAATGAAAATTCAAAAGATATGTCCTGCTATTTTTGGGATGGACATCCCTGTAATTGAAAATTTATCTACACGTTTATCCAACGTTCTTTCCCCTGCATCAGGCAGCAGCCTTGCTCATGCTCAACTGGCAGGACTGGCTGGATTGCAGTGGAGTCAAAGCAAGTCCTGGCCCACTGCACAGCTGGAGGTCCCCCATACTTTTTCTCCCCTTCCTTGTCCACCACCTCCTCCTCTTCGCTGTTCACAGTAGGGGCCTGTGACTCAGGTTCCCCAGAGTTATCCTCGGTGCTGTTGGGGGTGGTGGTAGGGTCTCTGCTGAGTACGGCATGCAGTTCTTTGTAAAAGTGGCAGGTCTGCAGCTCAGCACTGGATTGATTGTTGGCCTCCCTGGCCTTCTGGTGTGCCTACCACAGCTTCTTGGCTTTCATGTAGCACTGTTGCTGGTCCCTGTCATACCCCTTCTTCTGCATAAGAACATAAGAATGGCCATACTGGGTCAGACCAAAGGTTCATCCAGCCCAGTATCCTGTCTATCAACAGTGCCCAATGCCAAGTGCCCCAGAGGGAGTGAAGCTAACAGGTAATGATCAAGTGGTCTCTCTCCTGCCATCCATCTCCACCCTCTGACAAACAGAGGCTATTTTATAGAACTGTGTTTTATTTTTCAGGTGCTGGCATATATTACTGTAGCAGGGTGGTCACCCGCTCCTGCCTGGGAAGGGTTAAAGCCAGCCCTGCAGAGGGCTGAGGCTGTGTAAAGGAGCAAAACCCCAGCTGATTGGGGAAGTGGCTGCAGCTGGGGCCACGCCCCAAACTGAACAACTCAGCCTTATAAGAAGGTCAGGGCAACCAGAAGCTGAGCAGTCTCTCTCTGACTGGAGAGGGAGACAGGTCTGGCTGCTGGGGAATTCACCCAGGGGACCTAGAGTGACGCAGGGCTGGGGAAAGGCCGTAGTAGCTGGGAAGCCCTAGGCCAGCAACTCCCCAGGCTGTAGGGCCTAATTCTAGGCCTACCTAAGTATTGGGCTTGCAGAGAGGCAGCCGGAGGGTGGGTAATAAAGGCAGCCAGCCCAAACCCCTTGTTGCCTGTGATGATTGACTGATAGACTGCAGTCCGCCACAGGGCATGGGGGGCTAAACAGAGACTGGCAGTAGCCATGACTGAGGCAATGTGGGGATAGTTGGCAGGGGAAACCCAGTAAGACTGTGGGTACTGCCAGGGGGACAGCACCCAAGACAACGGCACCGGGGTCCTGGGAGGGACATGGGGGACAACTACAAGTGGATCACTGGCCTGCAGAGGGCGCTCCTGGGTCAAAGAGCTAATTCCTGAGGACAACCAGCAGGAGGCGCTGCAGGGGTGAGTTTGCCCTGTTACAATTACCTGGTACACTTTTTGTTTTTTTTATTAGCTATACCGGAAAGGACACGGACGCACTGGTGTATATTAAATGTATGCACTTGCACCTTTCAGGTATCTTGGAATGACTGATTAATATAAGAATAATAACTTAATACCCAGTTAAGTGTATGGGGCCAAATTTCTTTCTTTCTTTTTTTTTTTTTTTTTTACCATTCTTCCAAGATTTCCTGGGCTTTTATACACTTTTTTCGGGCAATTTTGAGTGAAATTTTTAAAATTGTTTAACAATTTTTAAAACACTTTTTTTCAATAGTTTACTTAATTTTATTACAGAACATCCCATTTTTTGGTTCATGATTCTTTTGTTTTTCAGTATGTGCTGATTATATTACTTTTGTTGTAAGTGAGTCTATGTGAATTTTGACTGTTTTGCATAAATACTGTGTGCCTTAGTTTTCCTGTGTTTTGCACCAATGCTTGGGTGGTAGGAACAAGGGCGTGTGACTTGCTAAGACACTTGGAGGCAGCTAATGCTACTTCAGTGGCCTGTATGTAAGTTATAGATTAGTGGCTCTCAAACTTTTGTACTGGTGACCCCTTTCACATAGCAAGCCTCTGAGTGTGACTCCCTCCTCCCCCCCCTTATAAAAAAGTTTTAACTTATATATTGAACACCATTAAAATGCTGGAGGCAAAGCAGGATTTGGGGTGGAGGTTGACAGCTCGTGACCCCCCCATGTAATAACCTTGTGACCCCCTGAGGGGTCCCAACCCCCAGTTTGAGAACCTCTGCTATAGATGTGTGGAGACAGGCCCAGAAGAGAAACCAACAGAACTCCACTGGCCATCACCTACAGTGCTCAGCTTAAACCTCTCCAACACATCATCAGTGATCTACAACCCATCCTGGACAATGATCCCTCACTTTCACAGATCTTGGGAGGGAGGCCAGTCCTCGCCCACAGACAACCTGCCAACCTTAAGAATATTCTCACCAGCAACCACGCACCGCATCATAACAACTCTAACTCAGGAACCAACCCATGCAACAAACCTCGATGCCAACTCTGCCCACATATCTACACCAGCAACACCATCACAGGACCTAACCAGATCAGCTACAACATCACCGGCTCATTCACCTGCACGTCCACCAATGTTATATATGCCATCATATGCCAGCAATGCCCCTCTGCTATGTACATTGGCCAAACTGGACAGTCACTACGCAAGAGGATAAATGGACACAAGTCAGATATCAGGAATGGCAATATACAAAAACCTGTAGGAGAACACTTCAACCTCCCTGGCCACACAATAGCAGATGTAAAGGTAGCCATCTTACAGCAAAAAAAACTTCAGGACCAGACTCCAAAGAGAAACTGCTGAGCTCCAGTTCATTTGCAAATTTGACACCATCAGATCAGGATTAAACAAAGACTGTGAATGGCTATCCAACTACAGAAGCAGTCTCTCCTCCCTTGGTGTTCACACCTCAACTGCTAGCAGAGCACCTCACCCTCCCTGATTGAACTAACCTCATTATCTCCACACTGATTTATACCTGCCTCTAGAGATTTCCATTACTTGCATCTGAAGAAGTGAGGTTCTTACCACGAAAGCTTATGCTCCCAATACTTCTGTTAGTCTCAAAGGTGCCACAGGACCCTCTGTTGCTTTTTACAGATTCAGACTAACACGGCTACCCCTCTGATGCTATAGACGGTGTTCTTCATAACCTAAAACCTAGGCGCGGGGATGCGACCAGGTGACACTTTGCCCGGGAAGTGAGCCAAAGACCAGGAGGAGGGGCAATGGGCATGTTGGAGGTTGGGTCGCAAGAAGCTGGGCAGTCTGTGGCTGGGAGAGAGGCAGGGAGTCTAAGATGGACTTGGCTAAAAGTTACCGATTCCTGTGCCAACAAGTCCGTTTTACATTGTGTACCTGTTAATAAATAAACCCTCATTTCACAATGTTGTTTGAGAGTTACAGCTGACAACGTAGTTGAAGCGCAGGGCCCTTTGGCTTCCCCAGGAGCCACGCCCAGGCGGACTCACTGCGGGGATGCCAAATGCCCCAATGTCAGACATAGGAAGGCCAAGGCCATTTAGGCCCTCTCTCTCTTCTCTCCCCCCCCCCCCCCATAACTGTGTGAGGGGAGGCATGCCTCACCACGGTTTTGACTGGCTTTTTAGAGAGCAGTTTTAGAACATTAGCCTGGTGACTCTGACAGACTGTCGATGATTCACTTCTTAGGGACTAAGGTTACAGAAATTTTAAAGTTAGATTTGTGGTGTGTGTGTGTGTGTATCTATCTATCTATCTATCTCTCTCTCTCTATATATAGATAGATAGATAGATATAGAGATATATATACACACTCTCACATACTATGATTACAATCTGGAATTAACTATTTTATAGGTTTAGGAACATTGTGATGTTTTTGTGTTGATTTGATTACATTAACCCATGTTTATCCTCCTATATATTACATATTGTCCCCCTGTGAGGTATGGCATCTTAAAGCACATTTATGTTAGGGTACTTTTGTTTGGACACTTTAAATACAGATTACCATACCCCAGTAAACATGTGTTCTGTGTGCACCAATTACATTTTTATTGACATTTTTATATTTTCAGTGATGCTATACAATTTTACAGTTGATTCTACATTTGACTGGAATTTTAGTTTTATTTTAAAACCAAGCCCCTTGAATTATATATTATTGGGGTGCTTTTTTCAATGGTGTTGGTGTCTGAGGGGGTTCTTTATGTGGTGTATGTGGGTCCCACAATTCCCCAATTTTGGTATTAATTGGTTGGGATACGTTGGCCCCCATGTATATGCACTATTTGTTACACTTGAGGTCCCTAAACACCTTTTGTTAGTTGGATTATTGTCCCTTTTAACTACTAAAGCATGGGGTGTGTGTGTGTGTGTTTTTGTTTTTGAAGTTTCTTACCACCCTTTTGTTAATATCTTGGATGTTAATCCTTGTACCCATACAGAAATACATGTCTTATTTGGTACATGAAATGTCCACATTTTCTGAGTGTCTTTTATGGCCTCGAAGGGAATGACAGATTTTGTTACCATAGGTGCCAGATTTTCCCCTCTTCCACATTCTTGCTTTTTATTATCTCCTTTACCGGGTTTAGCAACTTGATATTCCTTTATTGAGTTGTGGAGAGTTTTTATACTGGAAAATCAGTTACCTGGATAGAATTTTTTATTTCCTTTTGCTTTGCTTTCTTTTAACCTTTTTTCTCCTTTGGTTCCTAGTGAAATAAATGCTGCTAGAATAAACATATGAGGGAAACAACTGTAACATGACTTTTGTATACGACTTTTTGTAGAGGTTGGTTTCAAGTTGTTGCCCACAGTAAGGTTTACTCTGTCTAGGACTTTGATTAATTTTGCACCGTTATTTATCTCAATACTGGAATTTAGACTTTCCAAAAGCTTTTAAAACTTTCCCTTCCTTAGGCTAGGTCTATACTACCCGCCTGAATCGGTGGGTAGAAATCGACCTCTCGGGGATCGATTTATCGCGTCCCATCGGGACGCGACAATTGATCCCCGAATCGGCGCTCTTACTCCACCAGCGGAGGTGGTAGTAAGCGCCGCTGACAGAAAGCCGCAGAAGTCGATTTTGCCGCCGTCCTCACAACGGGGTAACGTAGCTGAATTTGCGTATCTTAAATAGACTCCCCCCTGTAGTGTAGATGTACCCTTAGAGAATTAAGCCTGGAGGCTGTTTCAGATTTTGAGATTTTTTTTTTTTCTATACGGATAGTATATTAAAAGCAGGAAGCCTACTACACATCCAGTGAGGCCACTGGGTGGTTAAGATTTTCTTAGCACCTTGGAACACCCAAGAAGAATAAAGCCAATATAGGAGAACTAAAGAAATTTGCATTTATTTTTACAGTTAAGAAATTATAGTAAAGATTAGTTTACTAGGTTTTTTTTTTTTTGAGAGGATTAACAAGAATATAGACAAGGTGATTTAGTGAATATAGACAGGTTTCAGAGTAGCAGCCTTGTTAGTCTGTATCTCCAAAAAGAACAGGAGTTTTTTCAGAAAGTCTTTGGACCCTTATTGAGAGTTTTTCGGCAAGGTAAGCTGTTATAGGATGAGAGAAAGTTCTTTATGGATCAATAACTGGTTAAAAATAAGAGACAAAAGGCAAAAATAACTGGTTAGTTTTTCGAATGGAGAGAGGTAAACAGTGGCATTTCCAAGGGTCTGTACTGTTAAATGCACTCTCTCTCATATATATTAAAAAAAGCAAAGAATGAAGTGGCAAAAATTTGCAGATGATACAAAACTTTAAGACAATCAAGTCCAAAACAGACTTTAAAGAGTTGTAAAGGTCACAAAACTGGGTGACTAGGCAGATGAAATTCAATGCTGACAAATGTGAAGTAATGCATGTTGAAAAAACATAATTCTGACTATATATAAAGAATGGGGTCTAAATTAACTGCTACCCCCCCCCCCCCCAAAAAAAAAGAGATTCTGGAATTAGTGTATAGATCCCTAAAAACATTGACTTAATGTGCAACAGCCATAACTGAAAACAAACAAACAGAAAATAAAGCAACAAAAATAATCAGGGGTCTGGAACAACTTTATATAAAAAAAGATTAACAAGACTGGGACTTTCCAACTTGGAAAAGAGATAACTAAAGGGAGAATACAACAGAGGTCTATGAAATCCTGACTGTTGAGAAAGTAAATAAGAAAGTGTTTACCTGTTGTTGTTTTGTTTATAACACAAGAACTAGGGTTACCTATAAGATTGCTAAGCAGCAGGATTAAAATAAACAAAGAAATAAACACAGGAAAATTAACCTGTGGAACTTCTTGTCAGAAAATGTTGTAAAGGCCAAGATTATAACAAGGTGTGTTTGTTGTGTGTCTTGTTGTTGTAAAAGAAAGGGATAAATGTTTAGAGGCTATTAGCCAAGATGGGCAGGGGTAGTGTTCCTGGCCTCTGTTTGCCAGAAGCTGGGAATGGGCTGCAATGATCATTGCCTGTCATTGTTAAAAGACAGGACACTGGGCTAGATAGACCTTTAGGATATGTCTACATTACGGGATTAATCCGAATTTATATAATTCGAATTTGGAAAACAGATTGTATAAAGTCGAATGTATGCAACCACACTAAGCACATTAATTCGGCGGTGTGCGTCCATGTACCGGGGCTAGCGTCAATTAACAGAGGGTTGCACTGTGGGTAGCTATCCCATAGTTCCTGCAGTCTCCTCCACCCATTGGAATTCTGGGTTGAGATCCCAATGCCTGATGGGGCCAAAAACATTGTCGCGGGTGGTTCTGGGTCTATCCTCCCTCCTCTCCAGGAAGCAATGGCAGACAACCATTTCGCGCCTTTTTCCTGGGTGACCAGTGCAGACGCCATACCATGGCAAGCATGGAGTCCGCTCAGCTCAAGACAGCAGTCATGAACATTGTAAATACCTCGCGCCTTATCGTGCAGTTTATGCTGAACCAGAATCTGGAAAACCAGGCGGCGAGGAGCAGGCTATGGCAGCGCGGCGGCGAGAGTGATGAGGATATGGACATGGAATTCTATCAAACCGCGGGATCCGGTGCTTTGGAGATCATGCTGTTAATAGGGCAGGTTATAGCCGTGGAACACCGATTCTGGGCAAGGGAAACAAGCACCGACTGGTGGGACCGCATAGTGTTGCAGGTGTGGGACGATTCCCAGTGGCTGCGAAACTTTCGCATGAGTAAGGGCACTTTCTTGGAACTTTGTGACTTGCTTTCCCCTGCCCTGAAGCGCCAGAATACCAAGATGAAAGCAGCCCTCACAGTTGAGAAGCGAGTGGCAATAGCCCTGTGGAAGCTTGCAATGCAAGACAGCTACCGGTCAGTTGGGAATCAATTTGGAGTGGGCAAATCTACTGTGGGGGCTGCTGTGATGCAAGTAGCCAAAGTAATCACTGAGGTGCTGCTATGAAAGCTAGTGACTCTGGGAGATGTGCAGGTCATAGTGGATGGCTTTGCTGCAATGGGATTCCCTAACTGTGGTGGGGCGATAGATGGAACCCATATCCCTATCTTGGCACCACAGCACCAGGGTACCCAGTACATAAACTGCAAGGGGTACTTTTCAATGCTGCTGCAAGCACTTGTGGATCACAAGGGACGTTTCACCAACATCAACGTGGGCTGGCCGGGAAGGGTTCATGACGCTCGCGTCTTCAGGAACACTACTCTGTTTAAAGGGCTGCAGCAAGGGACTTACTTCCCGGACCAGAAAATAATCGTTGGGGATGTTGAAATGCCAATAGTTATTCTTGGGGACCCAGCCTACCCCTTAATGCCATGGCTCATGAAGCCATACACAGGCAGTCTGGACAGGAGTCAGGAGCTGTTTAACTACAGGTTGAGCAAGTGCAGAATGGTGGTAGAATGTGCATTTGGCCATTTAAAAGGTCGCTGGCAATCGCTACTGACTCACTCAGACCTCAGCCAAAGAAATCTCCCCATTGTTATTTCTGCTTGCTGTGTGCTCCACAATCTCTGTGAAAGTAAGGGGGAGACCTTTATGGCAGGGTGGGAGGCTGAGGCAAATCGCCTGGCTGCTGATTACGCGCAGCCAGACACCAGGGCAATTAGAAGAGCACACCAGGAAGCGCTGTGCATCAGAGAAGCTATGAAAACCAGTTTCATGACTGGCCAGGCTACAGTGTGAAAGTTCTGTTTGTTTCTCCTTCATGAAAACCCGCCCCCTTTATTGACTCATTCATTCTCTGTAAGGAACCCACCCTCCCCGTTCCCCCAGCATTCTTTCAAAGGAAATAAAGTCACTATCGTTTAAAAATCATGTATTCTTTATTAAGTGATTATAAACATAGGGAGAGAACCAACAAGGTAATCTGGGTGAGGTTTGGGAGGAGGATAGGAGGGAAGTAAAAGGCCACTGAACAAATTCAATATAATGACAGCCTTTTGGTTGGGCTATCCACTGGTGTGGAGTGGGAGGGTGCACGGAGCCTTCCCCCCCGCCCCCCGCGTTCTTACACGTCTGGGTGAGGAGGATATGGAACATGGTGAGGGGGGAGGGAGGTTATACAGCGGCTGCAGCAGCACTCTGTCATCCTGCTGCCGTTCCTGAAGCTCCACCAGACGCCGGAGCATGTCTGTTTGCTCACGCAGCAGCCCCAGCATTGCAGACTGCCACCTCTCATCTCGAGCGTCCCTCATGACCTCACGTTCACTGGCATCTTTCCTAAATTTAGATACAGTGTCCTTCCACTCATTCAAATGAGCTTTCATTGCGGGTGCATTCCATTATTTCCGTGAACATGTCGTCTCACGTCCTCTTTCTACGCCGCCTTATCTGAGATAGCCTTCAGGACGGAGGAGGGAGGCTTGAAAAATTTGCAGCTGCTGGAGGGAAGGTTGAAAAAAAGGAGAGAAGTTTTTAAAATGATACATTTTTACAGAACAATGCTTATACTCTTTCATGGTGAAACACACTATTCACATTACATAGCACATGTGATTTCAGTACAAGGTCGCATTTTCCATCTTAATATTGAGTGCCTGTGGCTTTGGTGTTAGAGATCACAGACGCAGGTCCGGGCAACAGAATTCGGCTTGCATGCAGCCATGGTAAGCCATTGTCTTTCGGCTTCTGCGCCCTCCTTTCCCACATACCAAGCAAAGCCCGTTGAGTGCTGCGGTTTTCCTGTTAACCTTCAGCAGCAGAAAACAAACTAACTAACCCCCCCCCCATCCAATTCTCTGGGATGATCGCTTTATCCCTCCCCCCACCGCGTGGCAGGTATCAGGGAAGATCTCTGCTAGCCAAACGCGAAAAGCTAAGGGCCAATTCTCCCCCCCCCCCCCCCGCCCGCGCTTGGCTAACTGCAGGGAAGGATTTCTTTTCAGCCACAGGAAAACAGCCCAGTAGGAATGGCCACCTCTGTCCCCTTAATTAAGTTCCCGTATTTCAACCAGGTTACCATGAGCGATATCACTCTCCTGAGGATTACACAGCAAGATAAAGAACGGATGTTGCTTGAATGCCAGCAAACACCGGGACCATACGCTGCCAGGCTTTGTCAGGCAATGATACCAGATTACTTGCTGCAAGCATGCCGTGGTCAAGTGTCCTACCATGGAGGATGGAATAAGGCTGCACTGGCCAGAAACCTTGTGGCAAGGCTTTTGGAGTACCTCCAGCAGAGCTTCATGGAGATGTCCCTGGAGGATTTCCACTCCATCCCCAGACACGTTAACAGACTTTTCCAGTAGCTGTACTGGCCGCGAATGCACCCCAAGTTCTCAGGGCAAAATAATCATTAAAAAACGCTTTATATTTTAAAAAGTAAACTCACCTGAAGTCCCTTCCATGGGGTCATGGTCTTGGATACTGGGTTGGGAGGATACTTCAGTCAGGCTGAGAAAAAGATCCTGGCTGTTGGGGAGAACGGAGTGCTGGGTGCTCTCTGCAAGCTCGTCCTCCTCCTCTTCCCCATACGCAGAATCCTCAGGTGTAGCTGATGAGACTATCCCCGACCCGGAATCCACGGTCACAGGTGGGGCAGTGGTGGCGGGCCCCCCCGTAGAATTGCATGCAGCTCGGCATAGAAGCGGCATGTCTGCGGCTCTGACCCGGAGCGACCGTTTGCCTCCTTTGTTTTTTGATAGGCTTGTCTGAGCTCCTTGACTTTCACGCGGCACTGATCTGAGTCCCTATTGTGGCCTCTCTCCATCATGCCCTTGGAGATTTTTTTCAAAAGTTCTGCTAGCACTAAATCCTCTCCCCATATAGTGATCAGATCCAGTACCTCCCGTACGGTCCATGCTGGTGCTCTTTTTCGATTATCGGCCTGCATGGTTACCTATGCTGATGAGCTATCTGTGGTCACCTGTGCTCTCCACGCTGGGCAAACAGGAAATGAAATTCAAATTTTCCCGGGGCTTTTCCTGTCTACCTGGCCAGTGCATGCGAGTTCAGATCGCTGTCCAGAGCGGTCACAATGGTGCAGTCTGGGACAGCTCCCGGAGACCAATACCATCGAATTGTGGCCACACTAACCCTAATTCGAAATGACAAAATCAATTTTGGCGCTACTCCGCTCGTTGGGGTGGAGTACAGAAATCGATTTTAAGAGCCCTTTATTTCGAAATAAATGGCTCCGTTGTGTGGACGGGTGCAGGGTTAATTTGATTTAATGCTGCTAAATCCGAATTAAAGTCATAGTGTAGACCAGGCCTTAGTTTGACCCAGATGTTTTTATGCTTGTGCCCCTAAGAAGGGTGCTTATTGTATTGAAATTTGAGTAACTTAACAATTTTCTGGTCTATTTTTCACATGGAATTCTGTGGCACAAACAGGTCTAGTAATTACATGACCAACAAGCCATAGCAAATTTCACAGCATACTTCTTGATTAACCTGCAAAAACATAAGCATAAAAACAAAACACACAAGGCCTCTGACTGGACCTTATAGGTTAGTACCTAGTGTGCATTTATTTTTGAAAATCGTTAGAGCTAGTCCCTTGGCAAGTATAATTGGATTTGATTAGAATGTTTGTATATGTCTTCATCCGGAGTGGTTACTAAAACTGCCACGGGACTGGCCATATACTTGACTGTTAACTGGAAAGGGTTTCCTTTATATAGGGTTTATTTTACTTTTGTTTACCAATTCTTAAGCATTACTGTGTTTTCTGTTTTTATTGATATTTTAATTATTCCTTTGGCTCTTCCTTTTGTTTGTGTTGGTTTTTCTGTCTAAATGTTTTCCAATGTTTGTATTACATTTGCTACCCAGATCATCTTCTGTACCTGCTCAGGCACTGGGTGGGGGTGTGTGTGTGTGTGTGTGTGTGGTTGTTGTGTGGTGTGTTTTTTTTTTTTTTTTTTTTTTTGTTAACAGGAACTCAGGAGTTCTTATAATGTAGCTTGTTATTAATTCAAAGAGGTTAATAACATAACAAAGAAACAAATAACACATTTAGTACAGAGAACCATTTAGCCCTCACCACTGCTCTGGCCATTCTAGTTAGAAGGTTGGTTATAACAGGGGTAGATTTACAATTACAATCATATTTTTATAGTATAATCATGGGATGTCACCTGCCATCCGGTTTCTGTACAAGCCAGATTGGGGAGTTAAAGTGTCAAAGCCCCTGCACTACTACCCCTTGTGCTTTTAGATCCTGCAACAGTGTGGTGTGTTTGTTTGTTTGTTGTTTTTGTTTTGTGTTGTTTTTTTTTTTTTTTTTTTTTTTTTAAATGTGGGGAACAGCTTCTGCTGGATAGGAATACTGAGGAGCTGGCTTTACACATTTCTCCCCCCCCCCCCCCACTATTTTACCACTGCCTTTTCTGTCTAGCCCAAACCATAAGAAATTCCCTTATCCACTTATTGTATGGCAGTGCCACAGCTGCCATAGCTTTCCAGGCTCACTTTCTTAATCCTTCTGAAATAACCTGGTCAGTTACCGTCTTTCTTCTCAACCAGCCTTTCTGACAAATTAATCCTTCACATTTCCTGTTGTATCATATCTACTTTTAATATCGCTTTTCAGTGATGCTGTTACAAACCACTGTATTTATTTAAAATTTAGTTTGATCTACTACCCACGGCAGGTGTTTTAATACTTAAAGTTGCCTTTGCTCCTGTATTAATTAATGCCAGCAACCATTATGTTTCCTTCTGTCCCCTCTTCCATGTAAGATTTAACAATTGTGTGGGGCTGTAATTTGGCTACTAACATTTACCTTTGCAGGGGTTGCTAAGGGCGAGGCATTTTTACTGAAATGTGAAGCCACCCTGACAGGGAGCTGCCAATTTCGTCTGAGCCAATTCGGGGATAACAAGCCATAAAAACTCACTGGCAGATCTTCTGTACCTGTTCCCACAGTCTCAACAGCCTTAACTCTTGATTGCAGTGTTGACTGTGATCTAGTCCTTGCCATCAAATCACTTAAAGCAGCTAGGAAAGTCTCCAGAGGTTGCCCATCCAAACGAGCCATATCTGCTCCTCTTTCCTGAAGTTGAGCCCATACCTGTGCTCACAATGATCCCCCACTAGACACTCCACATCTCCTATCATACTGTCCTTGTCCTATTTCATTGCAACTACCACGTCCCATATCAGTGTGGTTGGAGCCATTATAGCCTGCTTGATGGCTGTAGGAAGCCTTACTAATCACTTTCCAAGAAGAACTACTTGCTCCATTTACCACCTTTTCTGCCTCATGAGCTGCTTTAATCAATTCAACCTGATCTAAATCCATCCAGGATCCTATGAACACCTTAATAGGTTTCCTTAAACCACCATAGATCAAATCAGTCAGCTGTTTTTCTTCAATTTCAGCCAGAGAGCATACCAACAACAATCTAGTACAATAAGCCATAACAGATTCTCTTTCCTTCTGATCTATCAACAAAGCCATCCTTCTCAATTCAGAGGGGGTCAGAAAGTATTGAGCTATCCTCTGGATAACACCGCCTCTGTCACCTCTGCCTCAATTTCTGCCAACGAAGCTGTTCCTTCCATAGGGCCAGCACAAGTTATCAGTTCTCTTAAATCTTCAAGATCTAAACGTTTTCTAACCATGTATTCCAACAGCCAAGACAAAACACATTCTCATAGTCAAAGAGACCATTTGTTTAGCCAGTGCCTGTTTTCAGTTTCAGTCAGAGGACGATTCAGTTCCTCTTGTATTTGCCATGAAGGCTGAGGCATTTTTACTATCGCTGCTGGAGGCCCTGGAAAGGGGCTCTTCTTCCTCTTCCACCTTTATATTTATTCTTTCCATACATGTATGGGTTAAAGCTGTTATCTGCTGAGCCTTGGTTACATTTTGTGCTACAGCAGTTTGCAAGTCTCATTTCATGCTTTCATTCTGCAATTTTAGTTTTTCCAATTCCTATCCAAACTTTCTTGCACAACATCTCGCTGACATTCCAAAACATCTCGCTCCTTTACAAGCTTTATCTACAGAACAATACATGGCACAGATGACATGTGCTGCTGTTTGGGCTTTCTTGGGTGTATAACACTTTTGATACCCCAACAGCAAGTTGTCCAAAACTTTCTCATGCAGTGTGGGGACTGTATCAGCTCTTAAACACCTGTCTTAACAAACAATCAATCACACCGGAGGCTTCGGAGCGTTCCCCTTGTCCTCAGGTTCAATGATCCTTCCCTGTCTGCTTTTGTGAAACATCGACTCCAACAACGGCCAATACAACCCTGCTCACTGGTATACTTCCCTCAATTTGTACTGTAACTAAATCTAGCCCCCGAGCTATAATCCATATAAGTCCAAACTGATTCAGAATAATATTCAAACTAGTAGATTAACAATGATTCAAGATACCAAGCTCTTAATAGGCAACCAGTTCAGAAACAGTTTGATTCAGTTTAAAGACCTATTCACTTAGACACGACAGGTTTCAGAGTGGTAGCTGTGTTAGTCTGTATCAGCAAAAACAACAAGGAGTCCTTATGGCACCTTAGACTCGAGACTAACAAATGTAAGCTGTCACCTACAGCCCCCAAATAAAACCTTTCCAGTGCATCAAGGATCTACAACCTACCCTGAAGGACGATCCCTCACTCTCGCAGACCTTGGGAGACAGCCCCCCAACCTGAAGCAAATACTCACCAGCAACTACACACCAAACAACAAAAACACTAACCCAAGAACAGGAGTACTTGTGGCACCTTAGAGACTAACAAATTTATTAGAGCATAAGCTTTCGTGGACTACAGCCCACTTCTTCGGATGCATATAGAATGGAACATATATTGAGGAGATATATATGTGTGTGTATGTGTGTGTGTGTATATATATGTGTGTGTGTGTGTGTATATGTATATAATATACATACACACACACACACACAAACAGAGTTGGTAAGACAACTCCCACCTGTTTATGCTCTCTGTATGTGTGTGTATATATATATCTCCTCAATATATGTTCCATTCTATATGCATCCGAAGAAGTGGGCTGTAGTCTACGAAAGCTTATGCTCTAATAAATTTGTTAGTCTCTAAGGTGCCACAAGTACTCCTGTTCTTCTTTTTGCGGATACAGACTTACACGGCTGCTACTCTGTAACCCAAGAACCAATCCCTGCAACAAACCCTATTGCCAACTCTGTCCGCATGTCTCTTCAAGGAACACCATCATAGGACCTAACATCAGGGGCTCATTCACCTGCACATCTACCAATGTGATATGCCATCATGTGCCAGCAATGCCCCTCGGCCATGTACATTGGCCAAACTGGACAGTCTCTACGCCAGGGGTCTCAAACTCAGATGACCTCGAGGGCCTCATCATTGACACCCCCTCCACTTGCTGCCCCTGCCCCTGTCCCCACTCCAACCCCTTCCCTGAAGTCCTCACTCCAACTCTGCCCGTAGAGGGTGCAGGAGGGGTGTGGGGTGTGGTGGGGGTTCAGGGCAGGGAGTTGAGGTGCAGGAGAGGTGCAGGGTACGGCAGGGGCTCTGGGTGGAGAGTTGGGGTGCGTGGTGCAATGTATGGCAAGGGGCTCCAGGCAGGGGGTTGGGGTGCAGGAAGGGTGTGGGATGCGGCAGGGGGCTCTGGGCAGGGGGTTGGGGTGCAGAAGGGGTACAGGCTCTAGCTCGGCGCCGCCGCCGCCACTTACCTAGAGCAGATCCGGCGCAGCAGCACCACGGCCAGGGCAGGCTCCCTATCCCTGGCCCGGCCCAGCCCGGCCCCACTCCGTTCTGCTCCAGGAAGCAGCTGAAGTCCCTGGGGGGGGACTCCTCCAGGTACTTTCCCTAAAGCTCCCATTGGCCACGGTTCCTGACCAATGGGAGCTGCAAGAGCACAGAGCCCTCTACTCACCTCCCACCCCCCCTGCCCTGGGCTGCAGGGACATACAGTAGTTCAGCTGCTTCAGGGAGTGGTGCGGGGCTTGCGGCAGCACAGGGTAGGCGGGGAAGGCATGGGGAGCTTGGTGCGCCACACGAAAGAACCCCCCAGGCCACGTGTTTGAGACCCCTGCTCTACACAAAAGAATAAATGGACACAAATCAGACATCAAGAATTGTAACATTCAAAAACCAATAGGAGAGCACTTCAATCTCCCTGGAAACAAAATAACAGACTTAAAAGTGGAAATTCTTCAACAAAAAAAACCCTTCAAAACAGACTTCAAAGAGAAACTGCAGAACTGGAATTAATTTGCAAACTGGACACCGTCAAATTAGGCATGAATAAAGACTGGGAGTGGATGGGTCATTACAAAAAGTAATTTTCCCTCTGCTGATACTCACACCTTATTGTCAACTGTTTGGAAATGGGAGACGTCCACCTTGACTGAATTGGCCTAGTTAGCACTACAAAAGTAATTTCCCCTTTCTTGATATTCACCCTTCTTGTCCATGGTTGAGAATAGGCCACTTCCACCTTAATTGAATTGGCCTCGTTAGCACTGACCCCTCCCCCCCACACTTGGTAAAGCAATGCCCATCTTTTCATGTGCTGTAATATTCATACTGCTTACTGTAATTTTCATTCCATGCATTTGATGAAGTGGGTTTTAGCCCACAAAAGCTTATCCCCAAATAAATTTGTTAGTCTCTAAGAGGTGCCACAAGGACTCCTCGTTGTTTTTGTTTTTACACTACAGTAAACTGTCCTCTGCTATCAAATTTTTACAGCAGGGGGCGCTACTACCCCTGAAATGGATCTTTACGGGCTCCCGGTGGAGCAGATTACTGTCATACCAGTGAAAAAGGTCCACAGTAATTATCTTCAATTCACAGCAGTTTATTGAGAAGGAATTACACAAGCGGTAAAGGGTTATATCAAGCACGTAACTCCTATGTTGGACATTAAGAGCTATACATTCCCCTTAACACGTCTTTCTTTCACAAGCATACACAAACAGACCCTGCACTAGCCTCACACAGTTTCTGCTTGGCAAACAGAGAAGATGGTTACCAGTTTTATAGACGGCTTCTTCTCTACTTGTCTGTTCTTCTCAGCCCTCTGGTATGTCTCGGATTCCCCCAAAGCAAGGCCTTGGTTGCCTTGAGACCCCTCTGGTTCACAGTCCTACTCGAACCCACGGAGCAGAGTTTTGGCCACTTTGTTTAGCAGCGTTGCTTCTTTAAGCGTTAATGAAGTAATCCCAACAGTAATTTGATTTGCTTGATTTTTATACTCTTTTTACTCAAGGAGGTCATATGCCTTAAAAGCATATCCCATGGGCATGTGGTAACTAATTTTTACTTACTTAATACTTTAGGAGGAGACTGCAGAGTGGTGCTAACTGAAAATTACCCCATATTCACTCCCTTATCAATCATTCACTTAAGCCCCCTGCGTGATGTCCTTCAACAGGGTCAAAATGCCTCGGTCAGTCTATGCTCTACTCAGGATGTTCTATGTGTTGTTTGCTTTCAAGTGGACATAGTTGCTGACTCAAAGATCAGTATTAATCATACACACAGCATGGAGCCAGTCAGTTTCACCTCTGGCATCTGCCTGAGGCTAAGAGAAAGATTCTGCCCCCAGAATCGTCTTTTGCAATTCAGTTATGTCAAGCCACATTCTCACACCATTAATTCAGTATGGCCACACCAATTTGGCACCATCCCAACACCGGTCTGTGGATAAGATGTGCCAGGATGAACAAATGAGGGGAAAAGGGAAGCCAGAACCCCAATAAGAGGTTCTGAAGGAACTGGATGAGGGGCTGCAGCCTGGTGTACTCTACATAGGCGTGTGCTAGAGTCTTCCTCTTGCAGCAGAAGGGACAGGTGTTGGGGGATTCTGTGAACGGTGTGAGGTACATGCTTGTGTATGGAGAAGCTGCCACCTGTTATCCCTGGTGGGCTGTGGATCCAAAGTGGAATGCAGACTCTACATCAGTAAAATCCCAGTGTGGACAGGACAAGATCACTTTGAGTAGCTATAATTAGTCTTTTCTAGCCTAGGATTTTACAACATGTTAGTGCACAGTGTGAAAACACATCTATTTTTTAGGGTAGCCTCAGACTACCTCAACCTCTATATTGCACTGATCCTCCCAATATCCCCATGAGGGGGGTACCATTATTCCCATTTTACAGAGAAGGCACAGGGTCACTAAGCCACTCACCCAAGGGCACTAAGTGAATTTGTGACAGAACAGGGAGTTGAACGGAGGTGTCCTGGGTCCTACACTAATGCCTTCACCAGTGGAACGTCCTTCTTATCCACCCTGAAGCTTGCCAGAACAGCACCATCGGCTGCACCCCTTGCAGGACTGGGCTCTTTAGCGCAGACGAGGCCCCAGGCGCCCTGGGCCAGCATTGTTTCCTACCATAGCACCAGTGCTTTCCTGCGATAATGGCGGTGTTCTCGTCTGCCCAGCACGGTATTGGTGTCTCTGCAGCAACAACGTCTTACCCTTCCCGCGAGGCACTGGTGTCCCCTCCCCCTTCCCGCGAGGCACTGGTGTCCCCTCCCCCTTCCCGCGGGGTACCTTGTCCCCTCCCCTCCCCGCGGGGTACTGGTGTCTCCCCCTCACTCTGGACAAGGGTCACGAATGAAATCCAGCAGTTGAGCGGCTGCACTTCCGCATAGTAACGGAACGCGGTTGTTAGGGAGTGTCCGGCGCCGCGGTGTCCCGGAAGCTGTTGTGTGCCGGCCAAGCCACCGCGCTCGGGTTTCTCCCATAGGGCGCCGCTCGCTCAGGGGCGTGTCCTCCAGGGGTCGCTTCCCGTTCGGCCCCTCCCCTCAGTGAGAGCGAAGGGGAAGCGGCCGGGCGCTGAGGGCGGAGCCGCCGGCGGGGGCGCAGGGAGAGCAGCGCCGGGGGCCCCAGCCCGGCCGGCCGGGGAGCAGCGGAGGAGCTGCCGGCGCCAGGTACTCCAAGCGCAGCGGGGCTGGCCCCTCAGCGGAGGGTGGCGGCGGCTGCGGAGCGGGGCCGGTGGCTCGGGGGGGTCTGGCTATCTGTCCATCTGTCCCCCCCAGTAGGGCCGGCTCGGCTGCAGGCTGCTCCCTAGGCCTTGGGCCGGTCGGGCGCTCCCCGGTCTGTCGGGCAGGGGTCTTCGCCGGGGCGAGCGGAGAGGGCCCCTGCCCCATGCGGGTGGGATCCTGGAGTGGCACTTCCCGGCGTTGTGGCTGGGGGGCTCTTTCTACCGTGTGCGCCCGAACCCCTGTTAATCGGGCCTATTTGTCTTAGGGGGCGGCTGCAGGAGCAGCAGGCTTTTATGGGCTGCCTTGTAACACGTATATGACTAGCCTCCCCCGCATCCTTAAGCTGCTCGTACCCTGGGGCTCCCAACTTTCCGTGGATCAGGCGTGTTGGGAAGCAGGGGGGTTCTGCTTGTATCCTGGAGGTCTGGAGCTCTAGCTTGTTGGGCAGGCATGTGGGCTTCCTATACCATGGAGGCGATAAAGTCTCTTGTAAGCCTTGTTGACACAGCTGCTTCTGGACAATTTTCCACATTGCTCTGTAGTGCCTTGGTTAACAATGGGGTGGGAGTACTGGTGTAGGATTGGTAGCTAACATACCAGCAGCAGGCTGCCTAAATCTGCTCAGATCATTGTTTGATGATAGTTGTAAAAATGATGGTGTCAAGCTTTCATGAGTTGTCATACCATCGCTAGCTTCACCAGCCGTGGGAAATATTCAGAAGTTCTATGTTGATGTAGCCGTGGTGGCTGGCAGATCCTGGGTATGCTTCATTTGGCCACTCTTGGCAATCTGTTGTGAGTAGGTCTTAAAAGAGCTGGGCTATCAGCCTTCATTTTTAGGCTACTACAGGTTAAATTACTTTAACATAAATTCAGCTGCAAGCTGGCTTCTTTGAAGAAGCCTCCTAAACAGCCTTAGGAGTCCAAATGGTTCTCCACTAATGGGTATTTAGAACTGGGAAACAAGTTACTCTCTTGGTAGTTGAGCCATTCTCCTGCAGGCTTTCTCAATGAATTATGTTTGTTTCTTCTTTAATCCTGGATAGTTGAGTGCATAATTTCCAATGATCCTGCATAATTTGCAGTGATCCTTTATTACTTACCTAGAGGCTGCAAATTAAATTAGGGACCCATTGTATTATACTGTGTACAGATGCATAGACAGTCTTTGCACCGAAGAGCCTATGGTCTAAATAGAGAAGATGACAAAGGGTGGGAGCAGAAAGAAAAACAAGTGCAGTGATTTGCCCAAGGTTACATCGCAGGTGAGAATCAGGAGTAGAACCTGGCCTCCTGACACCCAGTCCAACTGCTCTGTCCACTGTCTTTTGAGTTAGAAGATTTGTCAAAAGGCATCTTTACCTGTGTGAGATTTACCATCTCACTAAGAGGAGTTTACATGATGTGAGTTTTATATTCAATATATGTTGATCTTATTATTTTAATACTAGAAGTGTGTGTGATGTATGTGGCACTATACAGGTGGAATGACTGAGATTATTGCAAAAGATACTACAGTTAAATACAGTGATGTGCACATCAGATGATATTAGTTGATTTAGCATGGATCTGAATAAAAAATGGATATTTAAGATTAGAAGAGTAAAATCTATTCTTAATACTTGTGTGAATGAGGAAAAAACAGCACTTGGTTTGAAAGCTTAACTCTGATTCAAATATAGACTTAAAATTTATCTCCACTTTAATAACACAACTTTATTTCTAACCTGTTATTAGAATGTATTGTCAGAAACCAGTTAACTGTAGTATATTTTAGTCCAAGAGATAGTAAAGTGTTTGTATCAAGTGCATTTCTAATTACTAGAGAGACAGGGTGTATGAGGTAGTATATTTTATTGGACCACCTTTTGTTGGTGAGAAAGACAAGGTTTTGATCTTGCACATAGCTCTTCAGGGACCAACATAGCTACAACATCACTGCATATCTCTAATTACGCACAGGCAAAACTATATTCATGCAGTTGTACATTTTGATGCAGTGTCAAAGTTTGGGTTGTCCTGGTATTACATTTTCCTTTAGCATTTTGACTTTATTTAAATGTATTACATTGATAAAATGAAAACCAAATAATGCTGTCCTGGACAGACACAGACCACCTTTTTTTATCTGAGGAGAACTTACTCCATAGCTCTTAGAAGAGGGGAGTCTCATTTAAGAAAGTTGAATATAAAGAAGCAATAGGCTGAAATGCTTTTAAGCATACATTAACAGCTTGTAAAAATTTGCCACTCTTCAGACCACGTAAGAGTGGCCTTGCAAAACCCTAGAGTCTATTTGTAAATTACTGTTTGTCATAGCCTGGATCTCAGACTTGATTTTTATCACAGTATGTCTTAATAACTGTGTGTAATCACCACATGTGCAGTCTTCCTTACTCCTACAGCCCCTTCAACATTTGTCCCTTCCTCTTTGTTAAATTAGATTTTCAGTCACAAGCAAACAGAATTTAACCATTGTGCATTTATTTTTGTTTAGTTGCCATATTTTCAATACATTATTGATAACAAGATATTTGCCAAGCTGAAGTAAAGGATGAAGTTAATGATTTTAGGAAAAGAGTAAACTGTATGTACTCATTCTGAAACCATTATAAAAGGCTAGAAGCTCTTTTCCACAGAAGCATTATAACATAGCCAAAAGATTCCTTCTGTGTTTCTTAAGGTAAGCCAACTTTTTATGGGTTGTAAGCCAACAAAAGCCATAGAGAAACTTTGCTTTTTGCTAGTTGCATCAGTAGCTAAAGCTTTGCCTATACTAGGAAGTCTTAGCGCACATTTCCAGTGTTGATGCTGACAGGTCAGGTGGTGGTAGTAATGGTGTGTATCTAAAACATCCTTGGCCATTTGGAGCCCTGCCTGTGTCAGAGCTGAACTGAAGGTTCCCAGGGGGAAATATTAGTGAAAAGTCCTTGTGTAGGAAAAATAGTCACAGAAGAGGTAAAACTGTTTGTTTAACTTAAACTTGTATACCATTCAAGGGAAACTGAATTTAAAATAGAATTATTTATCTGTTTTTATTAAAGTCTTGAAAATCTATCTTGGAAAGCTAAGCTTGGAAAATAGCTATGTATGTAGCTGTATCTACACTACAGTTTTTTTGTTTTTGTTTGGTCAAACATTTTCCAGTCCCGCTTACAAAATGCGACTCCTCTGGTGCTAGCAACAGTGGCTAGTTTAGTGTGGTCAAGTCTCCTGTGGCTGCTGAAGTTAACATGAGCTCTAATTCCACTCAGAACTTGTCTAAATGACACTGTAAGAAATGCTGCATGGAAACGTTGGATATTCCAGCACTGCTAATGTTTCACTGGTGAAACTACATCTGTAAATCATTGAATCCTTTAAGATGAAAGATGTTATATGAACGTCAGAAGACTATTCTTGTATCTCTAAGAAACAGTTTGATGAAGAAATGTAAATTTATGGACCTTGTTCTCTGAACTTCCGCTAATAGGGGGTTCTGGATTCTGGCTTTATTTTTGTGACAGGCTGGTGACTTATTCATCTGCTGGATGTAAACTGTCATATTTGGCATGCACACACAAGTCTGTTGCTGACTTGCTGTAGATTCCCCAGTATAAAATCTCTGTAGAAGTGTCCCTCACTTTAGTAGTAGAAGAGATGCTTTTTAACAGAGAGCTTACATGCTCCTGTAAACTATATACACCTGTTTCATCAGCTGATTGCCATCTAGTGTGAAGTACCAGGCTACGTGTACTTTAAGAAAGAAACTGCTGTGCCATCATTGAAAGGTTTACAGATTGAATCCCACATGATACCAGAGTCTGTGTTCATGTCTGAACCAGGAAAAATGTTAGCCCTGTGGAATTAGAGGTCTTAGATGGCATACCTCTCACACCAAAGTGTTTTTTTAAAGAACGGGCAAAATTATTTTTCTAAAAATGTGTGGGATAAAGAGCTATCAAAGTTGTTTCAGTGTAGCAGTCAAAGATGAAGTATGGCCTCCTAGACAATGTAATTCAGGACTGTTCTCTTTTTTGTGGAAGGACTCACAGTTGCAGCTGAAAGGTGGTGATTAGCCTGAATGTTTAATTATTTTCATTCACTTATCTGACCATTATAGGAACATAGGAATTGTCATATGGGATCCCATAGATGTGGAGTAACCTCTCTCATTTTAAGTCTCCTAATTTTCTATAGTTAGAGATTGGCTTAAACCATGAAGCATTAGGATTACTACATTTTATAAAAGTTAATGCTAGTCCATTTTATAGCTTTGGACATTTATATAGCTAACAAGAATATCAGTCACTTTTTGAATTTTATTTAATTTTTGGCCACCGTGATATCATGTGGTGGTGAGTTCCATAATTTATTTTATTAAACTTTTTGCTATTGTTATAAGTATATGAAATGAGCAAATGTAATCATTTACATTTGCACTTCTTATTAACATTAACCTAATTCACATTTCCACACAAGTACAATAAATCTCATCCATAACTGTGACAATTGTTTTATATAAGTTGTCTACTAATTCAGTTTTATGTAACCTGCAAAGAATTAGGAAGGCCCTCTGTCTTCTCTAGAGAGAAATAGCATGCATTCAATTTGGAAGGTGTAGTCTATAGTCTGCAGCACATGCTGTCCAGATTTAAATAGTTATTCCATCTTCTCCTTAAGAAGCTACCTTATGATTATATCTGTCTATTAGACCTCCTTGAAATTTTCCCTCTACAAATAATGTAAGTGATAACCATCTGCTAAATGTGTCTTTGTATGGGAATCATCTGCATTGCTCTGCTTCTCCTTATTGCCTGGTATGTCACCTTTAAAAGACCCATTTATGTTTGACTGACCTCAACTTCATGTTGTTTGCATATTTATTTTGTTTAGTCTCCAAATGTGGTAGCTTTATCTATATGTGGTTATCTGTCACTTTTTCTATTGCAATCATTTCCCCATACCCTATTTCTTAATGCCACTAAAAGGTTGGGAGATCAGTCCTTTTATGAAAATGAGCTGTGATACATATGTCCTAGTGTTAATTGTTATTAATTGGTCCTTCCCCGACTCAGTAACTTCTTTTGGATTCTAACCTAATAAAATCACTGTGGATTGTGTGGGTAATCGAACTTTAGTTAAAATTAGTTCCACAGTTTATGATGTGCAGATAAAGTTTCATTTTATTGGCTTTGAATCTGCTATCTTTTAATTTCATTGACTGTCCCCTTGCCTTTTGTGTTATGAGAGGGAGAGAGCAGAAGCTTCCCACTTACCTTTGCTATACCACCACTCATAATTTTATATCCTTTTATGTTCCTTATTTCCTTTAAGGTAAACAATCACTATCTCTTTAGTCTCTCTTCATATGAGTTTTTCCATGCCCCTGATAATTCATGTTGCTGTTTTCTGACCCTTTTTAATTCTGTAATTTCTTTTGAGATGGGATGACCCAGTACTGCACTCAGTATTCTAGATGAGGTCACATCACTTATTTAATAAATAACATTAAAATATTTCTATATTTTCTGTCCCGTTCCTTATGCTTCCTAATAACTTGTCTGTATTATGTAAATCTTGATACAGTAATTATGTAAATTCATTTGTTGTCTGAGACTTATATGAAAGCTGTAGAGTATTCTTTCTACAAAACTATTGTTTATTCTAGTTTACAAACCTACAGTTTTGGCCTAGAGCTGAGACCAGGGTAATCAATTCAGGCTGTAGCAAAAATATGCTTTGAAACCCCATGGTAGCCCATTTTACATAGTGCTATCCTTTAATACCATTAATTATACACAGTTAAGATGTATCTGGTTTAATATCAGTTTGCTCACTTCATGCTTGTGTAGAAAACCACATTTGTCATGTAACAGTGATTGCTTATGGGGATTTAAATTGCTTGCTTTTGTCAAATCCACATCTTTATCACTTATAGTAGCAAGAATATCTAGTTCAGTAAAAAGATTAAGTAAACATTGTTCACTGGTGGAGTTCACCTGTGGGTCACAAATCAGACTCTATTGATTAAAATCTTCATTGAGGAGAGAGTGCATTATTGTACAGTAAGAGCTATGCAAAGTTAACTGGAATGATAGTTGGACAAGACTAATAAATACAAGCTTCATTGTGAGAAAAGGATTCTGTGCATCCAGAAGTTTTACTGCTTGCTCTCATGAAATCCAGGTCAAAAAGAGTTTTTAGCTATGAAGAGCCCTGTCTTCAAAGAAAATTGTTTAGATAAAACCTTGCTGGAACTCTTTTAAAACATAGGTATTAATGTTCAGGTATTGTTTGAAAAGCAAATTCACACATCTTCCAAGAGATTGGTTTGCCATCATTTGAAACTACTTTAATTGCTTTAGCTTTAACATCTGTGCAGAATGTGTGCGATGTACTGGTGTCTGGGGCTAGTTCAGTTAAATTTGCTTTTCATAAGTAGGCTCTCAAAGACTTTATAGAGGAGGTCAGTATCATTACCCCCCCTCTGTGCCTCAGTTTCCCCCTCTGTAAGATGGAAAGTGACTTGTCCAAGGTGTCACAGCAGGCTAGTGGGCAGAGCTGGCAATAGAACTCAGGTTTCCTGAGTCCCAGGCCTGCGGTCTATCCACTAGACAGTGATGCGTCTCACAAACTATCATATCCTCTGACAAAGCAGGGACAGGATTTTATCTCTGAACTATCAACATCCAAGGCAAAGACCTTAGTTTTGTGCTAGGTAGCAGTCTCATTTAACTTCTGTATTTCCTGAATCTTTTATTTTAGAAAACTGGCAACCTAAGAATTGCCTTTCTGCTTGAAAACTTTCTCACTACTAGTCTGCCTTGTAACATGTAGGATGACTACAGCTGAAAAATTTAGAGGGGATTTTTTTTTTCAGTTTGTTTACTTGGTACTTGTTGACAGTACTCTGTGTTAGATTCATGTTCTGTTCTTCCTGTTTATGTGGGTGTTTTGCAAAGCAAGTATGGATGAGGAGCTCCTTAAAATAGTGTGATTTGTGAAACCTGGAAATTGAGGGGGAAACACAGGGGCAGGCATAGTACCTGAAATGGCTTTTTAACTGTTTTTTTCATATTGGCTGTATTTCAAGTTCAAGTCAAGGTTAAAGTCCTGCAGCAACACTACCTTTGCCAAGATGCTCATAAATGTTTTCTGTTCCTGTGTTTCTTTAAAATTTATATAAAGGTATAGCATAAATTATATAGCTGTGCAATGTGTAAATCTTGTAGCAATTGCGTTTATTTCCTAGTTCTTATCTGGACAAGCATATAATGTTGCCTTAATATAGTTCTTGCTGTTAATTTTCCATTTTAGAGACATATCAGGGCAACAGTGCCTCTGTTTAAACTTGCATCTGAAGAAGTGAGGTTCTGACCCACGAAAGCTTATGCTCCCAGTACTTCTGTTAGTCTCAAAGGTGCCACAGGACCCTCTGTTGCTTTCTGTTTAAACTGTGAGAGCTGGATCTTGGCAATGTAAAAAGGTAGAAACTAAACCTTTTTAGATAAATTTAAGTGTTAGAGCACACTAACATTTGGGAACATCCTAAAACTGAGTGGTAACCATTCTGTATATCTACAACTGTCTCTGCTCTAACATTGACTGTTGGGAGAAGGAGAATTATGCTTAGATCAAAGATTTATAATTTTTCTCATGGAGACTGTCCCAGTAGCATTCTTGGGCCTGTCAAAGGAATATTCTTTATGCTGAAGGGGTTAGTTAGTGGACTGTCTTGTAAGCGTTAGATGCCCTACTAAGGAGGCCCATGAATAATGCTTTTTTGGGGGGGGGGGAGGGGGTCAATGGCTTCTCACCTTACTATCTGATAATTTTTTTTCAAACTTGACGATGTATTATAAGAGATTAGTTGCTGTTGTATATTTCTCTTATTTACATGCCAGCTTTCAAAGTTCAGGTGTCAGTTCTGTGTGTGTGTATTTTTAAAGTAGCTTTATTCCAAGACCAAGCATGGGAAACTCCAGCTCAGAAGTATAACTTAAGAAGTTATGTAAACATGATCTCTGTCTCCCTTCACATAGCTCCCTCCACTGTAAGAGGAATGCCTCAAGTACTTCATTTTGCGTAGCTTTTTAATCATCTTCTTTCTTCTGAGCTGATCAGAGTGAAATGCTTGAATATCATCAAAGGTTTGTCTGTTTGCATTTGGGAAGTACTTATTGTGGGAAAACTAGGTTGAAAACAGTTTTGTATCTAAACCTGAACATGGTGGGTTGTAACTGAAATTTTCTGGTAGCCTTAATTTTGGTGTACAGTACACTATACTATTGATGTGGCCTAATGAAAAAAGGCTTGCTGTCTGATTATAACAGATTAGTTGCTCTTCTATGCATTGCAATAAAGTGTTGCTTTCATGAAAGTGAAAACTTGGATGCTACCATTTAACACAGGAAATGATAAAATACTACTTAAATATGTCATTGTTCACACAATCAAAAAGTGTGTGAAATGACTGCATACTGAAAGTGCAGACTAATTTGAGATGCATACTGTTAACTCAAGGCTTGATGCAGAGACAATTTAAAAAATAAAATCCTATGACGGGATGTACTAAGTACTGATTCTGTTTATTTTATCCTGGTTAACCTAGCAACTAAATATCTTGTCACTGCTTCTTCTAAACTTATATGCAGTGTTGTAGCTGTATCCCACCTTGTCTTCTAAACTTGACATTTCACAGACTGACCTCCGTAGAGGATTCCCATACACTGTCTTAAAATGGAGTTAAGGTTATAAATGTGTATAGCTCATTTACACAAAGACTTTAAATTTTATTTATTCCTACTTGTGGGATTGACTCCTCCTTCCTTTGAGTTCTGGAATTGTCTAAAGAACAGTTTCTCTTGGGACATTCTCTTTGTGCGCTGTTAACTTGAGTAGCCCACTTGTCAGAATGCCCACTATCAGTAATACCCAGGCACCATGCATTTACAGGGTCTGGCTATACCCAGTTTACAACCAGTCTCTTGGGATTGACTCCTTTAGTGAGCCGGGCTCCAAGGACCCACACAGTTCTGTTGGGACAGGCCTATCGTCTCCAAGACTGGGCCTTTGGCACTAGCGATCCCTGTTTTTCTCTCTCTGACTCCTTCCAGCGAATCCAGACAGGCCAGACTCCTGCCGGAGGCTTGTGCAGTACCCCTTCTGGCCACAGTGTTCCCAGTGGGTATTTACAGCCACACAGGCAGCCTTTTCAAAACCAGATTAATCGTTTATTAGTCACCTGGCACACACAATCTGAAAGATTTTTAGGTCAGAATAGAGGAATGAAGGTTAATGGATAGTCCAGTCTGGTCAGCCCACAGCTACACTATAGTGAAACTCTATTTTCAAGCTCTGTCTCCCTCTCTGTGTGACCTCCTTAGTCAGTCAGTTCCCAGGTGAGCAAGCTCTGAGCTTCCTCCAGAAGACAACAGGCAGAGGGGCCTTGCAGCTTGAGAACAAGAGAGTGAGAAGAGTGGTCTTTTCTCAGCTCCCCTGCTGAAAGGTAGCAAAATTTGCGAGTCACTGGAACTTGCATTGTGTGTCTGACCCCCTTGTTGATCTGGATCAGTTTCAACTGTTCCTTGATGACTCTTCAATCCATTTAGACAGGGAGGTGACACACACACCTATGTCTCTTAGGCCTTGGCTACACTAGCGCTGTATGGCGCTGCAACTTGCTGCGCTCAGGGGTGTGAAAAAACACCCCCCTGAGCGCAGTGAGTACAGTGCTGTTCAGCGCCAGTGTAATCAGTGCCTACAGCACTGCGAGAGCTCTCTCGCAGCGCTGGCAGCACGACTACACTCGTGCTTCGCAGTGCTGTGAAGTCCCGAGTGTAGCCAAGGCCTTAGTCTGCCCTGACAGCAAACTTAATCTCTCTCTCCCCTTCCCCCCCCAAGTGGGTAACAATGCAATGTGTGGGGGAAACTGAGGCACAGATAGGTTTCATAAAATACTACAGAAAATTCCAACTTTGTCACATGAGGTCCTGGTTTTTCTTAGGTTAACTGGGTTGAGTACTGCCACTGATTTTCTCTGAAGTGTCAGAAGAGGTGTTTATACTGTCAGCATGGTCTCCTCATTTGTCAAGGTTTGTTGACTCTGGTGCTGAAGGCTAGTACCCCTGATTTCTTGGCAGCAAGTATTCTGTGCTTAGCAGTCCAGTACTGAGGATCTAGTACTGAAGATTCAGGAGAATTGCATGTGTGAGGCTCTGTCTAGAATAATTAGCTCACATCCCCCTGGATCTTAACTAGATTGGGTCTGGTGCTGAGAACCTGACTTCATTGACTCTGTAGTCTCCTAATCCTTCTGCTTTTGACTGAGTTGTCACTCCTAAATATGGGTTTGGATTTTTGTGTCCCCCAGATCCTGCAGGGATAGTCAGCTAAGATTCTGAATGTTTCTTTTGTGGCAGTCCCTTCAGATGAAATCAGAACTTTCATGTTTCTGTGCTGGGGTTCTGAGTAGGACCTGGAATGGTTTCTGTGGGCACCAAAACTCATGGCCTGTCTCTATTGGCAAAGGGGATTCCCTTTCTCTTTCTGCATGCCCCCTGCTCAACCATTTGGAGTGCAGCATGGTAGAGAAAGTTGAGAGAGACCGTCTCTGGCATCTCCCTTGCTGGTTGAGTCCTGTGTAGAAATCTGTGATAGCTCTGTGGAGATTCAGGCCCATCTCAAGTGGTCAGGCTGGGGCAGGGTTTCCTGAGGCCTCCCTCCCCAAGCAGTAAAGCTCCGTGGAAGCAGTGACAGCATCTCAGCAGCAAAATCCCCCATGCCTGGCACAGGCAGTGGCTCTGGGTCCAGCCCAATTGGCAAGTGGTGGAAGTGTAGGTTGAAGCGCCATATCAAAAATCCAGGGAAGCTTCCTGTGCTCACAGCCATGACTCGCTGTAGAGCAGCTCCCTAGCCTCTGCCTCCTGTCTATGCTTCTGATGTATTTATAGAGAGAAAATTATCATTTCTCCCTTCATCTTTCATTTTGTTAGGCTAAACAAGCCAAGGTCCTTAAGCCTCCATTCATATAAGATAGGTTCTCCATTCCTCTTATCAACCTAGCAGCCCTTCTCTGCATCTGTTCCAGTTTGAATTTCATCCTTCTTAAATATGGGAGACGAGAATTGCACACAGTATTTCAGATGAGGTTTCACCAATGCCTTGTATAATGGTACTAACACTTCCCTGTCTCTACTGGAAATACCTTGCCTGATGCATCCAGTGACTGCATTAGTCTTGTAGAGGGCTGTGTCAAAGTTAGACTCGGGACTCATAGTTTGTCAGACCACTCTGTTTTATTAGCACAGCGCTCTGCTAATACATTCAGATAATGTGAGCCTCCATGCAAGATTCAAACAGTCTTATTTATACAGATAAAAGGGTGTGAACTAAACAAAGGGACAGAGAGAGCAAAATTGTAAAATATGCATGGAGCACAATGTGCACATCCTACTTCCTTGTTAACTCTTATCGATCTAAGACTAATGCTTCACCAATTGCCCTTAAGTGGCAAGTTAAGCAGTTAATGTCTGCTTTCCTGCCCCCCTGGCTTGCAGCATTTCTCATTTCTACTTAAAGGTACATACAGCATTCTTTAATTCATTCTATTTCTTTAATATAATTCATTTCACTTTCACAATCCCTCCTTTTGGTCAAGCTTACGCAAAGACCAACAATTACTGGGTTCCACATATTAATAGTTCTTTATCTCTTCGTTCATCAGTGATATTTAACATCATCATATTAGCACTCTGTTTTGGGGTAGTCACCTGAGTGGCATACCTTACACAATTCTGGATACAACAGGAGATTAACTGAAAACATACAAAAATCATTAGGATTCCAAACAGGATAGTCAGGGCTCCCTGAAACAACCAGTTTCCTGTGCCAGAGAAACTGAATAGGTTACTTAGCCACTTCCATAAAGAACTTGGCTCTTCATGGGGAAGATATGCAATTTGTTCTAAGTGACTAGCACGATCTATTACCTCATTGGTGTCGTCAGGTATGAACACACAACATTCTTTCCAATGAGAGCACAGGTCCCTCCTTTGGCCGCCAGCACTATGTCCAATGCCTGACGGTTTTGGAGGGCCGTCGGATCACCCCTGTTTCTTTGGCCAGGGTCTTTAAACTCTCTCCGGTTTCATTTGCCATTATTTCAACTACTGCTTGTAACCTTAGGAGCCTTTTTGCATGGTGTATTACTCCCCCAAATGGGATAAGGGAACCGCCAATGGCCTCTTCCCAGGTCAAGGGGCTTATGTTATTTACATACCATTGGGCATCTGATAAGTCCCTTCTTCTTCGCCTGAAATTACGGAGGCGTTCTCGTGGGAAGGACCCTAGCACTCGGAATTGTGAGAAGAGTCGGGCGGGATAACAGATACCTGACCAGTTAGCTGGTAACACAGTATAAGCTTTGGTCCCACAAACCCAATGATGACCTATTAAGGCTGGGAAGGGTTGGTTGCACCCATTTGTCACATAGGTGCCTACAAAGGAGGAGTAATATCCTCCGAAGGGCACAGGGTGATTCTCCTTACGAGGAGTGGTGTTATTTGCATGGCATTGAAAGATTGTATTGTTTTCACTAAGATTACTGTAGGGGGAACATGAGATTGATTTTTCTGTTTGATCCCAGGTCGAGAAAACTCATATCCCCATACCCGGCCCGCCACTCTTTAGTTTTGTTCGAATAATCCCATACACCATTTGCCACAATATGCTGAAGGCAATGACTTTTTCCCAGATCCAGCCCTGTCCCATTACACACCCAACACCAATGACCTTTTCCCTCCACCACACTTATCCATTTAGATACATTTATTCCCACTGCTTCCCAAGTGTCATTATTGTTCCATGTTTTGTTAAACGGATGAAGTCCTCCAGTGAGGTCTGGGGAATTGAGTGGGATTGCCAGGACAGGAACACCAGCTTGAGAGTGAGCTGGGATGTGGCTGCAGACCCAGCAATTAGAAATATTAAGAGTCTGAGCTATCAACACTCGCTGCTGGATAAAAGAATTGTCACTATGGACTCCCCAGACCTTAAGACACCAGCAGCTGAGGAACAGGCGCCACCAGAGGCACATGTTGGAGGCAAGGCCCTTCCGGTTCTGACAACCTCAACTGAGGGAACCGCAGTCACGGTTTTACATCCACCAGGCAGCAGGCGCTAGGCTCACTACTGCTTCTTTTTGGGCCTTGCTTTAGGTCCTCATCTGCTTCTGGCAACCCTTACGAGAGCGTAGATGGTAAGGTATTGCAGGCTGTTCCTCTACGTCTTCTTCTGGAGTCAAAATTGACTCTGCGTGGTCCTGAGGTGATTGGTTTGCTGGGGGGTGCCTTCTTACACTGCGAAGCATGTATGCACGCTGTGATGCCAGACAGTTTAACAGCCATCTGGATAGTAAACAGTACCTGATGATTTTTTGATGTCCTTTAAGTCTCTTTACTTCTTCTTCCTTGACTCTGGCTATAACAATGGTCTTCACACCTTATCTTTTCCTGATGCATACATTCCTTATTCACACAGATTGAGAATACAAACAGTAGTATTTTATATGGAGCAAAAAAGGCATTGCAAATTAAACCTTGCTAAGTTTTACAATCAATAACCAAGACAATTTACATTGAGACCCAGGCCTTCAATGTTCCTCTAATCTACTTAACATAGACACAATAGAGAATCCTGTTTTTTACTTACTAAACCTTAAAACAAAGAAATGTATATTTAACTAGAGGCCTACTTTGTAATACATATAGGAAACCATAGTAGACATTATAACTTATTCTAAAACAAAAGGGTGACCATAATCAGTCATAAGGATTGTTCTGGTCTGTCATTCCTTTCTGCTATTCAAAAAGGGTGGCTGACAGGGATGAAATCAAATCATACATTAATTCTTATGGGACATTATAAAATCCTGCTCCTACATATCCCCCTTTTGACACTAAGATTATTAATCGCCAGTGTCACTTCTTATTTAGTCCACGTAATAGAAAATACTGGGAGGTGATTTGGGCCTGTGGCTCTAGCTTTGCATACATTTGTTTTATCCAACAGCACATTTTAAACGTTACAATTAAACACATACAATTTAAAATAAAAAACAATTAGGGTTAGTAACATTAGTACGCCAGTAGTTGTGGGAGACCATTCAGAAAATATATTATACCAATGGTAAGCTGTTATGTCTTTCTGCAGTGGCAATTCTTAACATGTTGCCATTTGCATGTATAATATGAATGGTTCGGTTTCCCACATTGCCCTTTTGTTTGTTTTAGGAACTGTTACCTTTTTACCTTTTGTAAACACATTACTTACATTATTACGTCATTTCACAATTTTGAAAGAAATGCTTAAGGAAAGGGACCAGGAAGGGTGGGGGCTAGTTGAGGAGCCCACCCTCCTTGCTGAATTGGTAATGGAACACTAAAGAATCAGTTTCTGAGGCAGACAACGAAGGGGAACAGAACAAGGGGCATTTTATCCTTTTTACAATGAGAGGGGAGTATGAAGGGAGTTGGGATCGATCCGGGGTTGTTTGGTTTTTTTTTTGTTTTTTGTTTTTGTCAGAGAACAGGGTGAAGGGGAGCGCTCAGTCTGATGGTGGGAGAGGAGGCTTTTAATAAAGCTTTTAATTTATTATTTGAATATTTGAGAAAGGCGAGTTTTGATTTTGTCCACCTACGATTTGCCTCTTCCCACCACTGCATGAAACAATTAACCTCTCCTTTAGCCAATTTAGTTTTAGGCTGGCCGAGTTTGTTTTTTTTAAGATGTCCACTCGGTCCTTGTTCCAAGGTTTTAACAGTGGCCACTGAGTTTTGGGATCTCCCTTAGTTAGCCTAGACCATTTTTTCGGACCCTTCCTAAAACTGAGCCAGCGTTCCTTTAGGGAACTGTCCCGACTTAGACGTCTGGTTACCAATACAGGAGGACTTTACACACACCAATCACACAAGAAGGAAATTCGGGTTCGTCAGAGCGATGCCCGGTGCAACGCACAAAAGGAGCCCACAGGCTACTGCCTCAGTCGCCCTTGCTTTCACACCAAGGGTTTTACCCAAGGTGCGGTGCGGCTGCGATTGTGCAGATTTCACTCACTCAGACCACGGGGACAGGAACCCCTTGGTCGGCCGATCCCCGGACGGAGATGGCACCCAGACTCAAACACTCCACAGGAGGACAGATAGACACAGAAACAGGACAGTCCTCAGTCCGGACAAAACACAGAAATAATTACCTGACCAGATTCCTGATGTCAGATCCCAGGATCCCTACCAGAACAGAGTGGGAACCAACAGGTTCAATGGCGTAGACCTCACTGTGGTCATGCACCCTTCCGTTCAGGAGGAGGACCGCTCGGGCCAAATGCCCAGGTGCCGGCTACCACGGTCGTCCTACAAAAACGGTCAGGAATCACACAGCCCCAGTGAAGACGGTTGACATCTCGGTGGAACCTCCAAATTGTCAAAGTTAGACTCGGGACTCATAGTTTGTCAGACCACTCTGTTTTATTAGCACAGCGCTCTGCTAATACATTCAGATAATGTGAGCCTCCATGCAAGATTCAAACAGTCTTATTTATACAGATAAAAGGGTGTGAACTAAACAAAGGGACAGAGAGAGCAAAATTGTAAAATATGCATGGAGCACAATGTGCACATCCTGCTTCCTTGTTAACTCTTATCGATCTAAGACTAATGCTTCACCAATTGCCCTTAAGTGGCAAGTTAAGCAGTTAATGTCTGCTTTCCTGCCCCCCTGGCTTGCAGCATTTCTCATTTCTACTTAAAGGTACATACAGCATTCTTTAATTCATTCTATTTCTTTAATATAATTCATTTCACTTTCACAGCTGCATCACATGTATGGCTCATAACCATCCTGTGGTCAACCAATATACCCAGGTCTTTTTCCTCCTCTGTAGTTTCCAACTGAGGTATTCCCTAGATTATAGCAAAAACTCTTATTAGTCCCTAAGTGCATGACTTTGCACTATTAAATTTCAACCCATTTCTCTTACACCAGTTTTCAATGTCATCCAAATCTTCTTGTATGACATTCCAGTCAATCTATCAAATGCTTTACTGCAATGCAGCTAGATTAGATCTACTGGAAAATCAGTTACCTTCTCAAAGAGTTCAGGTTGGTGTGGAACGAACTATCTTTCATAAAACCATGTAGTATTTTATCCCAATTAACATTTTATCTTTCCCTTTAATTATTCTCTCTCTCAAACTTTGTTCTAAGACAAGTAAGGTCAAACTAATAGGCCTATATTTTCCTGGGTCATTTATTTTCCTTTCTTAAAAATAGGTGGTGTGAATTCTCCAGACATAGGGTATGATCCTGAGTTTGTGGATTCATTAAAAATCCTTGCTATTTGGCTTGCAATTTCATGTCCCAGTTCTTTTAACATTGTTGGATGGAGAGTATCTGGACCCCCCGATTTGGTCCTATTAAGATGTTTGTGTTTGGCTTCCACCTTGGAAGTGGTAATTTATACTTCCATATCCTTGTTCCCATTACTCACCCTGCCACTGCCCCCAAGCTCTTCATTACTCTTATTAAAAACTGAGGCAAAGCATTCATTTAGATGTTGGTCCATGCCTGGATTATCTTGACTCTCCATCCCATCCTCAATGCTTAGCAGTCCCACTTCTTTCCTTATTTTCTTTTTATTTATATGGCTAAAGAACCTTTTATTATTGCTTTAATTTCTTTTAAGAACTGACGCTGTTTCTTTTAGTAGTTTTTCACTTTTCCCCTACACTTTGTGACCTCCAAGAGGTAGATCTATCCCTTCTTTTGTAGGCTTTCTGATTTCTCTTAATAACCTGTCTGAGATGATTTGGTCTGCAATCCTTCCCTACATTTCCCCCTCCTCCCCCCTTTCTTGGGCTGCAGGCTTCAGATACTTTAAGTCAAAGTTGCAGAAACTAATTCCAGGCCACCTCCATATTCAGATCCTTAAGTTCCTCAATTCAGTCTACTTTCCAATCTCATTCCCTTAATTTTTAAATGTTGCCCTTTAGAAATCAAGGACCCTAGTTGCAGACCTATTTATTTATCCTTCCATTTTGTTTAAACTCAGTTAATTCATGATCACTCAAACCAAGGCTGTCCTCTACAACTAGCTCTTCTATGAGGCCCTTGCTACTTACCAGTACACCTCTACCCCGATATTACGCAACCTGATATAACACGAATTCGAATATAACGCGGTAAAGCAGTGCTCCAGGGATGGGTGGGGGGGGGCTGCGCACTCTGGCAGATCAAAGCAAGTTCGATATAATGCGGTAAGATTTTTTTTGGCTCCCGTGGGCAGCGTTATATCGGGGTAGAGGTGTACTAAATCTGAAATGGCATCACATCTTGTTGGTTCATTAACTGTTTGGTTAAGAAATTTGTTGATTATCACAACCAGGAATATCTGGGCCCTAACTTTATTACTAGCATTTGTCCTCCAGTCTATATCTGGGAAACTGGTCTCCCATAATCACATAATTCCTGGTAATATGTATTTCATTTAAAAATGTTGAGGTCTCTGTTCATATCCAAAGGTCTCTGTTCATATCTAAATTGGATCCTGGGGGTCTGTAGCAGACCCCAAGCACTATCCTAGTGGAGACTTTCTTGCCTTTCTTCCCCCAAGTGATTTTGAACAGCTTCCATTTTATTGATTCTATCGCTTCTTAATTCTGTAGTCAGTCTATCTTGTCATTAATATACAGTGGTACCCCACCACCTTTACCTTTGTCTTTCCTGAACAGCACATACCCTTCCATACCTGTATTCCAGTGTTGACTACCGTTGCAATGTGTTTCCATTATCCCTGTAATATATGGTTTTACTTCTTTCACCAGTAGTTCGAGTTCCTCCATTTGTTACCCAGGTTTCTTGTATTGGTGCACAGACATTGTAGTTGTTTTGGCTTGGCTTCACCCAGATTCTTCACCTGATTAGGTAGTTATTTTACTGCCACTGTTGTCTACTTGACTATTATTGTCAGTGATATTGGCACTATCTTTTCCTCTTGTTGACAATTCTCCTTCCCTCTGTTTTTTTTCCATTGCTAGAGCTTCTTTTATTTACTTTTCACTGGTTTCAGAGTAACAGCCGTGTTAGTCTGTATCCACAAAAAGAACAGGAGTACTTGTGGCACCTTAGAGACTAACAAATTTATTAGAGCATAAGCTTTCGTGGACTACAGCCCACTATGCATCCGAAGAAGTGGGCTGTAGTCCACGAAAGCTTATGCTCTAATAAATTTGTTAGTCTCTAAGGTGCCACAAGTACTCCTGTTCTTCTTTTTACTTTTCACTCTAACTCAGTATTAGAATCAGGCATGGAGATTACATAAGCATCTCCACTGAATTGCTAGTTTAAAGCTCTTTTAGTCAGTTGTGCCACCTCCATCGTGGAAGTCTATTTCCTTCCCTACTCAGGTGGAGTCCATCCCACGAGAACAGTTATCTGTCCATGAATGCCTTCCAGTGGTCCAACATCCCAAAGCCCTCCTTTTATAGCACCGTTGCCTGAGCCATCTGTTGATCATTATAATCTTGTCTCACCTTCGCTGTCAGTTAGAATCCCACTGAAGATCACCTGAGCCTCTATTTCTTTAAGCATCTTTTCCCAGCCTGGTGTAATCTTCCTTGATGCATCCCTGTCGTGGGGTAAATACCCTCCATCGGGGTGTTGGGGAATTAAAGTAGAGGTTGGGTGGCCCAAATGGCCTAGTCTCCCAAGTCGCTACAGCAGCCATGGGTCCTAGGACAGCATGGCCCAGTTGTCGGAGACAATGCAGCTGCCCTTTGGTGCTGGACAGTGTGGCCTAAGTCAATGGGACTACCCTTTGCGGCAGGGCAGTGTGGCCCAGTGGCCAGAGTCAATGGTACTACCTTTGCTGCAGCAACTCCCAATTTAACTGCATGACTGAAAGCTTTGTCTTGATTAGGAACTCGGCCTTTGGCCATTGCCTGGTTTGAGCTAGAAGGTGAAAAAGATATTTGTCAAACCATCTTATTGTTCTTGGCGGACTTAAATTCCTGATGTAGTCTGGTTGCATGAAAAGACCACCCAGGAACGAATTTTTGACAATCTGATGTATAAATTTCTTAGCAGTGACAAGGACTTCATCCCAGAAAGCTTGTTAGAAGGCACTGATGTAGTTCCAACTATCTGGCTCTGAGTCATTATCCACAAGTTGAAAACAATTCTACCAATGTTTTGGGAGGCCGCTTGTAGTTGGAATTTACACTCTGTGATTCACTGAAGGTTGTTTTCTAGGTGGTGTTTTTTTTTTTTTTTAATTAGACACAAGGTTAGCAGAAGATGGACCTCAGGTTCTTCTCCTATGGAAAGTGGTTGGCTGCTTAGGATCATGTTGAAGTTACAGGTTGACTGTTGACACATGGTTCTCTAGCCTTACTGCATCCAGATTATCCTCAGGGTATTCCCAGTGGGAATGGTGTGAATTAAAATTGCCACAATAGACAGAAGGTCCTGAGGAGGTGGATAGGAGTGGATTTGACCAGTTGGCAGATGGAGATTTATAGATGTTAAGTCAGGTCCTTCACTCTTACAGCTGTCCATTCAGTAGCCTCACATTTGATTGTGAGATTGGAGTTGCTAGAATACCTTCCCTGATGTAGGATACCATCCTGCATATTGCCTGTGATGAAGGAGAGAGACAACAGCAAAACCATGAAGTGATAGTCAATAGTAGTGTTTCCTGAAGCAAGGTAACTTGAGCTTCATGTCCTGCAGCTCACTGAAGGAGGGTGTATCCCTTTTGGTCACAGAGATGTCCTGGATACTGAGATGCAACACCTTGAGCGCCAACTCCAATGCTAAATTTTGTTATGCTGACCCTGAAAGCTAGTCTCCCAAGTCGCTACAGCAGCCATGGGTCCTAGGGCAGCATGTGCAGCTGTCCTTTCGTGCTGGACAGTGTGGCCTAAGTCACACTGGATAACTCCAAGCTGTATTTTTCTATTTTTTTTTTTTTTTTACTATGAGAACTTGAGCTCTGATTTTGCATTTTTGTCTACATTTTGCCAGCTCTGACTACCAGTGCAGTAAGTGGACCAAGGATTTCCTTTGGACTTCCTTTGTACCTCCAAGGGTGGAGCCTGGTGCCTGTGGCGTGGAATCAGCTTAAGTCCAAGAATCTTCCTTGAGCAAACCATGGGACCCTGGGAAGTCCCTTCCTGGACCCACTCCAGCCCAACCATCCAATCCTACAATCAGCTTGCTCACCCTGAGAAACCACAAGGTCCTCCCTTTCTAGAGGACTCTGTCTGAAATTTCTCTATTTCTGAGGAAGAACAAGGGAGATATAAGAAAGCGGTCTCGCATATTCAGACCCCTCTAGCATATTCAGACCCCTCTAGTTGCCACACACAAAGCACTGAAGGAAGAAAGAGCTCTCCAATCCTTTTCATTTAATGAACAGTGTGGTTTTATTGTGGGGCTCCATCAGTCTCTCCTATTGAAGCTATTCAACTGTGGATAATTAATTAGGAATAGGGCCAGAGAGTGACTCTATAGCGTAGGGGGTAAAGGCACCCAGCTGGGAGCTGGGAAACCCAGGGTCCAGTCCCCCGATCTAGTGACTTTAATTATTTATCCTTAGTGGAGCAGCTTCCTCAGGAGAGATTGAGGGAGCCCCAGATCAGAATATCCTATAGCTCAGTAGTTAGAGCACACACTCTTGAAGTAGGAGACCCCTCTTCAAATCCCTTCTTTCCCTCAGGCAGAAGAGGGAATTGAACCCAGGTCTCCCACATCCCAGGTGAGTGCTGAAATCATTCAGTTAAACCCCACTGACATTGCTGTAGCAAGTGTGTTCACTATGGTGCTACACTGGTACAGCTGCAGCACTGTAGCTGTGCCACTAACATCTGTGGTGTAGACAAGCCCTATTTGTTTTCTAAGCTCCCAGCTGCTGTAGGTGGGTTGCAGAAAGCTGTGGGCATGAACATATCTTAATGGCTCAATCTGTGTTGCTGGGAAAATTCTAAATTTTGATACTGATGTTCACAGCATGTTAAAAATCAGCTAGAAGTAGTTCTGCAAGTGCCCACATCAGAGCTGAGTAACACTGGATTGCTAATTGTTTTTAGCTTAAAAATGTAAGTGCCTGGGGAAAAAAATCTTTTTTACTAGAAATCAAAGTATCTCAAACTTTCTTTTTATAGGCAGCAGAAACTAATACAAAAGAAATTCCTTGCTGACCACATATTTAGGAAGTTGCTGATTAGAATTTTTGATTTTTTCAAATTATAAAACCAGGAATTCATAATGGAAACAGATTAATGTGTGTACCTACCGACATTTATTACCTATTACTGCAATCTAACTGATCTGGGCTAATCACCTGTGCAATTATTCAAAAGGCTGAGGTATGTGACTTGAAAAAATTTATATATTTGTTTGCTCTCTGTTCTTTCCCCTCCATCACAAGCAATCTGAAATGAACTAAAGATGCTAGGCAGTTTTGGCAAGTGTCACCGGGGGAGGGGAACTGAAGTAATCTGGCAGTCAGTTTCTCTTCAGTGTAGCTAGATATTCAAATATCCTGCTGTGTTGCTTTAAAGTTCATTGGGTTGCTTTGACTATTTTTTTTCTTGATTAACAGTTCTCCCTGTCAACTGCCAACAATATCCTGTCTGCAAAGACTGACTCAAACTCCTGAAGGAGTTTATTTACTTAAGATCTGAGGGACCAGAGTTCTAAGCACCATACAATAAACATTAAAACAGGACATTAAAAATAAAATGAAGAAAACCTAGTTTAAACAGACATCCAGAACCAAAGGATCTGTCACAAGGGCAAATGAGTCTTTCAGTCAACACCCCACTAGCTGCAAAGGATCTGTTCCCTATTTTTGGAGTGTTTTAGGAAGGAAGGGGAGAGCTAATATCTAGAGCTCTATGCGGATACAAAATTTGTATCCGCATCCAATCCACAAACATGGTCTGTGGATATCCGCAGATTTGCAGGGCTCTACTAATACCTAAAATGAGAGAACAAAGAGGAGCAAGGATGGTGGTGCAGAGATAGGCAAAAAAAAAAAAAAAAATCAAAGGTAAGTTTGCCATAACACAGAACTTGCATCCTTCCATAAAAGCATCAATGTATGGACTCCTTTTGGGAAGAGTTCTACAGCAGAGGATCTTTGACTAAGTAAGTCTTGCCCCTGGATCAAGAATTAGATTTACCTTGGTTGACTGATCCAATACATGGGTGAAAGGCCTATCATTCAAGTACTTGAGGCCTGGATTATGAAGGACTTGGCTGCAGTACTGATATCAAGACATTGAGTTATAGCATTTTGGGTATTGGTATAAGTGTGGGTGAGAGGAGGGCACATACCTGTTATAAAGAGCAAGTTAGAAGCCTGTATCTATTTCTAAGGAAGCTCAGGTAAAAACATTACATTGATTTGGCATGAAGGTTTGAGGATGTCTTGTTCACTTCCTTACCTATTTGAAAGCTGTTAGCATAATATTTATGGTATATTGAAGCAATTGTACAACCTTGTCTCTTAAAAGCCTATAAGTGGCTGTAGAAAGCTCCATTTCAGATGTTCAGCATTGGAAACTTGGATACCAAAATTCCTTGGCCTAGATGGAAGACGAGACTGTGGAACATACATGTGTTGTCCAAGTTTGGAATAAGATATCTGAACAAGGGAACACTACCTTGTGACATACCTATTTCATATGAGACAAAGATCACATTTTACAAGCCTCTTAAGGGAAGACCTTGACTATAAGTGGAACTGGATCTTTGTTCCTAGACAGGCCCAGACACCCAAGCAGAGAGCAATACTCCTGGCCAGCTAAACATGCTTTCTTTACGTGGCTCTTTGAACAGTACAAACTTAACAGTATATAACACTGTCTGCTGTTTTGTACAGTTTCTTTTCTTGTGCAAGAAATATTGTAAAAGTAAATTCCTCATGTTGGCTGTACTGACAGAATTTTTTCAACAGAACTAAGCTAATTGCAAACTAACACAGACTTTTGGAATGCAAAACCATTATGAGAAGTCTAGAGAGACTCGAAGAGATCTGGAGTTGGAAGATGATAGAACCTGTTAAAACTGCTTGGTTAGAATTGTCTATATCTCTTTGCCTATTGACCGCTTCCTGTATAACCTAGGTAAACCAGTTAAATTTTAAACACCCGCTTACTAGGATGCAGGTTTTGAAAAATAACTTGCTTTGAGTTAGGAATCTTTTCTGCATTAGTGCAACCAACTCTTGCAGAGTCTCAGGTTTCATTTAATAATAAAAAAAAAAATTCTAGTCTCTATATATTCTGAGAACTTCACAAATGTGAATCAAATGAAAACTGAAGCAGCAATGCGTTCCTGATTATGCAGTTGGACACCTCCAGTGCTGTCACTGCTATAAGGGGAATGGCAACTACTTCTCTTAGGAATAGGGTGTCCTAGGGACACTGCTGTTCCAGCTCTAGATGGGGAACAGTAGGTGGTGCCATTTTTTTGAGCAGGGTCTGAATTACTTCATCAGAGGGTCTGCATGTCTAATGTCTGCTGACATTATTCCAGTGAGGGGAATTGTGTGTGAGGCAGGGGAAGTGGTGGCAGGGCACCAGATATTGTAGTGCTGCTATAGTGGGTGAACAGGGCCTTCTTGTCTTATCTCATGACTCCCTTTTCCAGAAGTAGGCTCAGATCTGATCCAGAAGGAACATAAGAATTGCCATACTAGATCAGAACAGTGCTCCTGCACTCCAGTATCCTGTCTGTGACAGTGGCTAGTCCAGAGGAAGGTGTATGGTAAACTTGCGGTAGGCAGTTGAGGAATAATTTGTCCACAAAGCAAGCCTAGTCCTAACCCTGATTATTTAGATGTTGTCTGAAACAGAAGGGTTTATGAACATTCAAAACTTTTGCATGTCTGGCTCTGTCAAGCAGTGGTTTAAATACAGGTTGGATATTGCATGCTTTAGGGTGGCTAGTAGGTATCCTTCCTCAAAACAGACTTTCAGAGTAGTGGTCCCACAATTGCTTTGCTCTTTCACCAGCTAAGAAGGGCATGTATCGGTCCTAAGAGGTAGCTTGAGTTTCCTGTATTGCCTCTAGTATTTCCTGTTGTAAATGGGCCAGTGTTTTTTGAGAACAAGTTCAATTACAAATTTTCTCTGCTGTGGACCTATTATCAACCTGTCCCGCTAGCTGACAAATTTAGCATAGCTTGCTTCTTCTCAAATATCCACTACATGAAATATCCACTTCTCAAATATCCAGTGTATCCAAAGATGATGAAAGGGATGGGATGGAATGCAAACCATATGAGCAAAGGCTGAAGGGAATGGGTATGTTTAGTTTGGAAAAGAGGAGATTAAGGGGGGGACATGATGGCAGACTTTCAAGTATTTGAAGACCGCTATAAAAAAAATGCAGAAAAATTGTCTCTTGCCACAGAGGGCAGGACAAGAGGCAATAGGTTCAAACTACATGATAGCAGATTTAAATTAAATCTCGGGAAAATTCCTAACTGTAAGAACAGTAGAACAATGGAACAAATTTAGGCAAGTCATGGAATCTCCTTCAAGGGAGGTTTTCAAAAAGAGGCTGGATAGCCTCTGTCTTGGATGGCTTAGAAACCACAAATGCTGCAACTTGGTAGGGGTTAGACTAGATGACCTTTGTGATCCCTTCTAACCCTGTAGTTTTATGATGCTACATGTTTCACCATCTGAGTCTCTATCCTTATAACATGGTGGGAAATAAAATGAAAATCCTTGATTGCACCAACGTATTTGGGCTTATGCAGAAAAGGCAAGTGGGCTCCCACTAGTTGAAACTTGCTTTTTGGCCTCATTTACTAAATGCTAAAACAATGATACTTCAGATGATTTTAAATAGTGTATACTGAGGATTCAAATTAATTCAGACTAACCACAGTTTAGGTTAGCATGGATGCAGGCCAAACAGGCTTTAGCAAGTCTTGGATCTGACTCTCATGACTGTTTAACATTTTAGCCCTAGTCCAGGTGGTGATGGGTGGAGATAAAGTTGTATTGCTATTTGCATAGTAACAATCCCTTTCACTGTTTGGACCAGAGTTAAAGAACAAGCAGTGAAAGAGTACTGGAAGTCTAAGACAAACACCAGTAGTTGGTTTCTGATCACTTCAGGAGTGATTAAGGAATGAATGAAGTGTATACTCCCTAGTTTGTATATTGCAGTGGTTTATAGAAGTGCAGATTTGAATGATCACATAGAAATGTTATGTAAATTACATATAAGGATCCATAGTATTAGTGTATCTAATTGAACACAACTGTTATGGTAAAGGTTTTATTTGTTATTACTGTCAATATTTACAAATGCAAGATAAAGGTCTAATCCTCCTTGCAGTGTTTATAGTCCCATTGAAATAAATGGGACTGCTCATTCAATTTAAGGGGATTGTGGGATACACTTCAAAGTGGGAATGCCTGGCTTTTGCAAGCAGCAATGTTGGTGACCTAATAGTAACTTAATATATAAATTCAGAAATGTAATGCGGTTCCTGGTTAACAACATTGCCCATGTAACATGGGTGGTGATGATGAAACAGCCTTTTTATGACTTTTTTTAACAAAAGCTGACTTGCAGATTAATAGAAGATGAGTAGCACAAATGGAGTCTATAGATCATACAGTCTACACATAAAATACAACTCTGGAATATCTTCAGGATTGTACCCTTTTATGGCACTTGGAAGGTTAAGTTTAATTCTTGGTGAAAATAGAATTCTCCTTTTGTCTAGGCAGTGCTACTTCCCACCCATTTGCGGGCAAATATAAAATATGCAAAGGGGCTTGGTGCTGGATGCTAAGGCTTTGTCTACACAAGACTTCACCATTAAGAGATTGGACTCTGTATTATCAACAAGTCATTGTTTCTTGTAATATTTTAATATGTCAAGCATAAATTTTAATTCCTGATGGTGCTCAGCAAGTAGTGCTGCTTAGTTGGTAACACAACCAAATACAGCTTCCCCCAATGATATTCCCTCCCCCCTCCTGTCAGTAAAGTGAATATCTTCCACATCAAACATTAAAACCAACCCATTGTTTCCTAGATCCTCATTCTGGAGACCTGAGTCCCTCACTTATTCCTATGACAACTGGAAATTTGCAGGGAATTGTGGGAAGGCTATTAAAGGACTGTTAGCTATTTTTGCCTGTGTCCTTACTGCAAAGGGAACAAGTCCCATCCCAGATTACAGCCCTGGCTTTCCTTAAGCTAAATCCCCCTAGGTAAACTAGTCTAGGCTTAAAGTGAACCTGGATGAGTTTTTTCCTATGTAAATAGTAGGAGAGGTTTGGCTAACACCCAGGTAAGAGCCTGCGTTAACTATGCAGTGAATACATAACCTAAATGATAGTTGAAGTGAAACCAAGACAGTTTTTTGTTTGTTTGTTGGTACTGTAGTAGGTAATGAACTTTTCAGAATGCAGAATATAAGGCATAAGAACTTTGTTACACAAAGTTAACAGTTCAAGCTGCTTCTTGGAATAGCTTATTCTGGAGCCCACAAGGGGAGAGGCAATTCTTAATTTAGTCCTATGTGGCACACAGGATCTTGTTCAAGAGGTAATTATAGCTGAACTTCTTAGTAATACTAACTGTAATGTAATTATTCTCTTACAAGGATGTTATTTTTAATACCAAAAAACCCTAGCACGATATCATTTAACTTTAAGAAGGGGAACTACAGAAAAATCAGGATGTTTGTTATATAAATTAAAAGGGTCACAAAAGCTAAATGTCTGAAAGCAGCATGGAACTATTTAAAAATACAGTACCCTGTTTCCCCGAAAATAAGACATCCTCCGAAAATAAGGCCTACTTACAGTTTTGCCTCTCGTTGTAATATAAGGCATCCCCCTGATAATAAGACCTCCCCGATAATAAGGCATCCACCGATAATAAGGCATTTTTCATTTCTGAAAAATAAGACATCCCCTGAAAATAAGACCTAGCGCATCTTTGGGAGCAAAAATTAATATAAGACACTGTCTTATTTTCGGGGAAACAGGGTAATAGAGCTTCACATTAAATGTGTATGCCAAATCAGAAAAGACAATAGCAGAAGCAAAAGAATGCCACCGTGGCTAAATAGCAAAGTGATGGAGGCAGTTAGAGGCAAAAAGGCATCCTTTAAAATTTGGAAGTCAAATCCTAATGAGGATAATAAGAAAGTGCATGAACTCTGACAAGACAAGTGTGTAAGTATAGTAAAGTAGGTCAAGAAAGAATTTGAGAAACAACTTTCTAAAGATTCAAAAACTAACAATTTTTAAAAGTACATCAGAAGCAGGAAGTCTGTCAAAGAGAGAGTGAGTCCACTAGATGACCAAGGCGTTAAATAAGCACTCAAGGAAGACAAGGCCATTGCAGAGAAAGCTAAATGAATTTTTTTCCATCAGTCTTCACTGCAGAGGATGTGGGGGAGGTAGCCACATCAGAGCTATCCTTTTTGGAGCTGTCTGAAGTACTGTCCAATGTTGATGTGTCAATAGAAGACGTTTTAGAGCAAACTGATAAATTAAGCAGTAATAAGTCACAAGGACCAGACAGTATTCACTTGAGTTGTGAAGGAACTCAAATATAAAATTTCACAACTACTAACTGAACTGACTATCACTGAAGCAAGGCCCTGTACCAGATGACTGGAAGTTAGCTAATGTAACTCTGATTTTTAGATGAACATGATTTGTTGGGGAAGAGTGAAATTTCCCTTTTGTAAAGGGAAGTCATGCCTCGCCAATCCATGATAATTCTTTCAGGGTGTCCATAAGCATGTGGATAAGGGGGATCCAGTGGACATAGTGTACTTGGATGTTCACAAGGACTAACAGGCAAATTGAAAGATTGTGAATTAAGTCTGATGTACATCTGGCATCTCATATCTCCAACTTCTTAGGTCTGGTGCACACTACAAAGTCAGGTTGACAGAAGGTTGACATCAACCTATTTGTGCATATCTACACTCATTTCTTTCTGGCAGATTGTGGCAGTAAAGCCACCTCCATGAACAGTATGGAGCCAGGTCAACATACTGAGGTTGATGCAGTACAAGTATAGAGACTGCGTCATCTGTGTCAACCTTATCAGCCCTCCAGCAGCTGTCCCACAACGACCCATTCCCTATGATAGTGACTGCTCTGATCCCAATTGTAAACTCCATTGCCTAGGGGTCAGACTAGAAACCACACCTCATCCCTTTTAAAACTCCCCACATAGTTTTGAAATGCCGTTTCCTAATTGTCCATCTTGGTAAGCACACGTAGCAGCTTGCCCTTGTTTGTAGCTGCCCAGCGTCCATGCCAGTTCCACATTGTAGATGCAGTCCTGCCTTGAGTGGAGAGGAGGACTGGATTTCTTGAGTCTGTGGGGAGAAGAGGCTGTGCAAGCACAGCTGTGGACCAGCCGTAGAAACCTGGACATCTGCAAACAGTTTGCATAGGGGATACAGACAAAGGGATATGATGAGGATCAGCAGCAGTGCTGAACGAAAGCGCAGGAATTTTGCCGGGGAGACTACAAGGTCAGGGACACCAACAATCGATCTGGTGATGCCCTGCTGAGGAGGAGGGAAAAGCAACAGGGGTCTCCAGCTATGCCATAAGCCAGGACCGGCCAACCTGAGCCTGAGAAGGAGCCAGAATTTACCAATGTACATTGCCAAAGAGCCACAGTAATACATCAGGAGCCCCCCATTAGCTCCCCCAGCACCTCCTGCTCACCTGATCAGCCCTCCCCATTCCTCCCTGCACCTCCTGTTCAGCTGTTCCCTGGCGTGCAGGAGGCTCTGGGGGGAGGGAGAGGAGCGAGGGCACGGCAGGCTCAGGGGAGGGGGCGGGAAGGGGTGGAGTGGGGGCAGGGCCTGTGGCAGAGCCAGGGGTTGAGCAGTGAGCACCCTCTGGTACATTGGAAAGTTGGCGCCTGTAGCTCCAGCCCCAGAGTCGGTGCCTATACATGTAGCTGCATATTAACTTCTGAAGAGCCACAGGTTGGCCACCCTGGGCTAGACCATGGTGGAGTCCACGTTAGGCAAGGACAGATAAACATGATGAAAGGGAAGGGAACTCCAGGTAAATATGTGCATGCATTTTTATTTAAATGTAAACATGGCATCTGGCTCATACCCAAGTTAACAAGACAAAGGAGTTGGCTTTTTATTGTTTCTCTCATATGAGAACAGTTAGAGGTACAACAAACAGAGGTAGAGTCGACATCTGCTTTTCATTGCTTTGTTGGGTTAGGTGAGGGGTGGAGCGGCAGACGGCATGCAGAGCTCTTTATGTACCTGTGGCTCTTATCCTCCTGAAAGATCTCAATGAAATTTTCATGAAGATACTCTGCAATCCTCTCAATGGAAAAGTTGCAATCTCTCAAGTAAAAACAACTAGGAGTCCTTGTGGTACCTTAAAGACTAACAAATTTGTTTGGGCATAAGCTTTCGTGGGCTAAAACCCACTTCATCAGATGCATGGAGTGGAAAATACAGAGGTAGGTATAACTGAGAGAGGTAGGTATAAATACACAGTACATGAAAAGATGGGAGTTGCCTTACCAAGTGTTGGGTCAGTGCTAATGGGCCAATTCAATTAAGGTGGAAGTGGGCTATTCTCAACAGTTGACAAGAAGTATGATTATCCTGGTTAAATCCATGTATCATCTTTGTATCTAAAGTTATGAATATTGGCTGTGATTTGTATCTCAAACATGTGTTTTGTTCCTGGATGACACCCCCAAGGTAGAATTTACATGAGGGCTAGACAGCTATGTGTTGATGGCCCATTAAGGACACTCCACTCTCACAATGGGCCATTAAAGAAACACATCCTGCCCAGATATCTCTCCCTGAGGATGCCTCAGACAGCAAGGAGCCAATAGCCACCCCTGTGATTCAGCAAAACAAGTAAGGGTATGTGATGTGGGCATGTATAGGGTGATCATAGGTCTTGTTTTGGCTGGGACAGTCCCTTTTTTAAGCCCTGTCCCAGCCGTTCTGACTTTTTTGGCAAAACTGGGCATTTGTTCCACTAGCTCTTGCATCAGTTGGCAGGAGCAAATGGGACAATGCTGTTTAGCCCAAAAAAGTGGGTCGCGCGACCCCTATTGGGGCATGGAGGAATGTGTGGGGAGGGAGGGCTCGATGCCAGCCCTGCAGAGCTGGGAAGGGATGATTGGCTCAGACGAGTGGCTTGGGCTGGCTCCACATGGGCCAGGGTGGGGTGGTGGTGGTGGGGAGTCAGTGGTGTGGGGTGAATTGCATGAGTTGGCCCCACACGGGCAGAGGGACAAACAGCCTAGGCCGCCATTGCATGCGGGGGCTTGGGCCAGCAGCTAATGCCAGCCTGTGGGGGGGTGGCATATGGCTCGGGACTGCCCCAGGTGGGGGGGCAGGGCTTCGGACAGCCTCGCGTGGGAGGGGACAGATGCGTGGCCTCAGGCTAGCCCCAGGCAGTGTCCTGTTTTTCCTTTTGGGAAATATGGTCATCCTAGGCATGTGACTGTGGACTCCATCTTGGGTCAGTAACTTTCCATACAGAGGGCCTATGGGCTTTGTTTGAGATATAAGTTTCAATGCTCATGGCAGAGGATATAAAAGACCCCTGAGATGCCTCTGTTTTGTCTCATTCCTGCCCCAGTTCTCTGGGCTGTGGATTTACAACTAAAAGGAGTATTTTGAACACTGGACCAAGGACCTTTCAATCTTCAGGAAGTTAAGAGAGACTTTTGCAAGCCAACAGTCTATTCCATTACTGCTACAAACCTTATAAGGACTTTGCAATCATTTGTTTGTATATGATCTATTAAAAGAAAATAAGAGTTATAAATGGTTATTAATAAACATTTAGTTAATTTACTAAGGATTGGCTGGCAGCATGATATTTGGGTGAGATCTGAGATACATATTGACCTGGGGGTATGTGTCTGAGCCTTTGTTATTAGTAAAACCTCACATATGGTGAAGTGGGTTTTTAGTAACCTCTCACTATATTAGATCTGTTTGTCTGGATGGGAGCCAAGGACTGGAATGCCTAAAGGGGACTGTGCTAGGCTTCTTGTTAACCAGTGTGGTGCCACAGAAGCTCTTTTGTTACTGGTTTTTGAGGATTGTCTGGCCTGTTTCTTGCAGTCTGCCTTGAGGTGGCATTCTCAGTTTGGTCCATTCCAGGCACTGGGTCACAGTACTTAAGACTGGTTCTAAAAGGATTTGACAAAGCTAATTCTGTAATCGAAGTCTTTGTTGGATGTGGTAACACTAATTCTGTGAAAACTGCAGAAAAACAGTGCCAGACAGGATATAAGATTGGATGCAAGAAAGACCAGGTGATTATTGGATGCCATGTGCCTCCATGGAAAATGTTTCTAAACATGGCATCCAACAAGCAGTCACTTTTAAAATTCCTCTGTGAATATATGATTCAAAGTGCACAAGAGTGTAGGTGCTATACCGGGGTAGGCAACCTATGGCACGAGTGCCGAAAGCGGCACGCGAGCTGATTTTCAGTGGCACTCATACTGTCCGGGTCTTGGCCACCGGTTCGGGGGGCTCTGCATTTTAATTTAATTTTAAATGAAGCTTCTTAAACATTTTAAAAACCTTATTTACTTTACATACAACAATAGTTTAGTTCTATATTATAGACTTATAGAAAGAGACTTTCTAAAAACATTAAAATGTATTACTGACAGGCGAAACCTTAAATTAGAGTGAATAAATGAAGACTCGGCACAGCACTTCTGAAAGGTTGCCGACCCCTGAGCTATACAAACACTCCTTGCTGGAGGCATTTCCAATGATGAAGTAGCCAAGTCCTTCAACAGTAGAAGTGTGTTGAAGCCCAAGACTTGTACAGTACTCATGGAGAAGTGGACACAAGAATGCTTTTGCGTACTGTATGTGCCAATATGGCTTTTGAGTTTTTTGGTGACACAGGACCCATAGTAATTAAGTGACCTGATACAGATGTTTTGGTCCATACAGTTTATTGCTTTCCAAAAGAGAACACATAGATTACATGTGGATTGAAACAGGCACCATTATCTGCATAACTGACAAGTATTGCTTTATATCTGTGCACGCAATTAGTATGCATTCACTCCTGACTTCTGCAACTTACTTTTTACTGTGTATGCATTAACAGGATGTGATTCTGTCATCCCTATTTGATATTGGGGGAGCAAAAATCTGTTTTAATGTTGTCAAAACAACAGGAGCATACCACTTCAGAGATCTTGTCAAGTTTGGAGAGAATGATGGACAAGTTTGCAATTTCTGCAGCAAGGAAGTTGATAGCAGTGCTGTATGACCAGAGAGAGAAAAGGAGAGTCACAGAAATCTGAATTACTTCTAAAATTCTATTCATCCAAAAATGACAAGTCGCTGCCCAGATTCTCACCATGTGATGACAGTTATGAAGAGCATGTCAAAAGAGCATCTTGGCAAACAAAGATTTGGATGCCTTCATACACAGGTATTTGATCCATCCATGTTGCAATGGTGATCCATATGGATGATGAACTATTCTTCAAGGGCTCAATGACATCTGAGCTTCTACAAGACTTTTTGTACCTGTAGCAGTAGGGGTCGCTGCACAATCTGTGGTCAGAACAATCTTCTCTGCACAAAACTGTACGTGCCAAGGCAATGAAGACTCTGGTAACCCCCACACTCTTGACAGAGATCATGATGAACAAGATGATGAGGGTTGACTAGAAATGTCACAAGTTCTATTACATTTCAATGATACCTGTACAAATGTATTATTAGATTTTTTGTTTTACCCTCTAGATTGTTGCTGTGATGCTTCGCGGTCACCAAGAAATCCAATTTGATGTCTTGAAGTAATACATAGTCATTAAACTAACATTAATGCAAATGTTTCGAAGTGGTCATTTTAGTGTCTTGACAGTGTCATTGATTGTTCCTCTTTCTATGGTAATAGCACCACTTGACAGCTCCACATCATACTTCATCTTAAAATAGACATAAGCTTTCAAATGATGTGTGCAGAAAGGGTTCATTGCTGACCAAATTGATGGTGTCTGCCACTTGCCTATATACTTATACCCATACCGATGGAATAGGGACTGAAATTTTCTTTCAACAGAACAGCCTTCCCCACCTCACCCCTGGGAGGCCATACTCATCACGGCTGGGCCATACTTGCTATGGAGTGGTGCTGTGCTGAGGTGCTCCAAAGCTGAAGTGTCAGCAAGCATTTCTTACTAAAAGTGGTTATGGAAATAAGAGGAAGGCAGTTTTGAAACTTATCTTTCCCTTTCCATTGTGACTGTGAATCCAATGGTTCATCTGTTTTTTAATCAACAGCTTCTGGTGTGGCAGCCTTGAGGGGTGCTATCTCTGCACCTGCAGAACACGTGACCCTGATGATGAGGAGGAAGAGGATTAGGGAGGACATGTTCAGCAAGATCCTACAAGCTAGTGCTGCATTGGAACCATGAACAAAGGGCTTGGAGGGCCAATGTGGCAGGCAGCATGGAGAAGAAAAAAGCAGACAGAGAAGCAGGAAAAGGAGCTTGAAATGCATCACGACCTAATGGGTCTTCTCAGGCAGCAAACCCAAATGCTGCAGACCTTGATTGACCTACAGGTCCAAAAATCCTAGATTCTCCAGCTTTTGCAGTCCTTGGAAAAATGCATGATTGCTGTTCCCTACATCCCCCAACATACCACATAAGAATGGCCATGCTGGGTCAGACCAAAGGTCAATCTAGATCAGTATCCTGTCTTCTGACAATGGCCAAAGCCAGGTGCCCCAGAGGGAATGAACCGAACAGGTAATCAAGTGATCCATCCCCCGTCGCCCATTCCCAGCTTCTGGCAAACAGGCTAGGGAAACCATCCCTCCCTATCCTGGCTAATAGCCACTGATGGACCTGTTCTTCATGAATTTATGTAGGGTTTTTTTGTTTAACCTTGTTATAGTCGTGGCATCACAGTCTGCATCTTTACCCCTATCGTTCAATGCCAGAAGACAGCAAGGAAAACCATTGCTTGGCATGCGCTGACCTGTGAGAGCCATGGTTGGTGTATGTGTAGCCACAGCAGACTACATTTGTGCACTGAAATGGACAAATGTTTACTCCCTTTCCAATTTTAAAGTTCCATTCTGTTAATTTGTTAAAATGTGTTACATTGCCTATAGTCTGTTTTGCACACTGTTTTTCTGCAGTTTTTCCCACTCAATAAAATCTATTTTTGGAGAACCAAGTATCTCTATTAATTATTGGTACACAGCACATTGGTGAATGCAAAGTGGTACTCACACAAACAGGACTTGTCAGTATACAGCAAGCACAACAAAGTTCATAGGTTCAAGAAAATACCCAGTCATATCTATAAATGTGTGGCAAGCACTGGACAAAGTTCAAAGAATGCCCATTCACATAAATGGGGGGGAGGGACAGCTCAGTGGTTTGAGCATTGGCCTGCTAAACCCAGGGTTGTGAGTTCAATCCTTGAGGGGGCCACTTGGGGATCTGGGGCAAAATCAGTACTTGGTCCTGCTAGTGAAGGTAGGGGGCTGGACTCAATGACCTTTCAAGGTCCCTTCCAGTTCTAGAAGATGGGATAACTCTGAGGAGCATAGAAGACTGGTCACTACAAAATGTTAAATCCTTAGTGAATCTGACAACCCAGAGAAAATATTCTTCATACTTAGATACCATTGCACCACTTTCGCTTAAAGAGATGGTCTGTTCAAGGTATGGCACAAATGGTAAATGGATTAGACTGCTAATGGCCTCTAAAGCTCAATTACAAGGAAGTTTACATAAGTAAATCAGTAATGGAAAATACCAAGCCATTAACAGATTTTAAAATAAAAAGCACTGAATTCTTAATGAATTTAGAAGTTTAACCAATCCATGTTCTCACATGGAAGACACAACTTGATATTACAAAGACTGAAAACCTAACTTTTTCTGTATGCAGCATCTTAAGAATTTGAACTAACTGTTCACTACTTCTTATTCGTGTCCTCAGACACTCCCATTCCTCAGTTATTTCTTTGCAATAGTAAAAGCTGTCCCCCCTTGGAGACTATATTCAGTTACCTCAGAACTGGCTGTACATAAGAATTACAGTCCAGAAGGCCATTTCTTAGTTCTTTGGCATGAATCGTCTTTTTCAGAAGTGAGGTGGAAACTGGTTAGATGCTAATACCGGTAGCATAGTGATAAGCCAAACCTTTCATTTCATGAACTGCCTTCAGGACACTAATTGATTCTGCACTCCATCAAAATGGTGTGGCATACCCTCAAAAGCTGACTTATCGTTTCAGCTTCATGCTATATAAAAATGTAATAACAGAACTGCTGCTAGAATCTAAACATTAAATTTTCAGTGTTGCGTGTTTTTTGCAGCAGTTGACAAAGCATCTTCAATACCATCAAACTAGTTGGTAAAGAGCCAAAGGAACCAACTTGAATGCTCGAGCCCTTAATCTTAAACAAAAAAGCTGCTTTTAGATGGCAACTTTCCATTTTGAGATATTGTAAACATAAAAAGTGAAGGTCACAAGTAGACCTTCTAACCAAGCGAAGTGAGGTAAGAATCACCAAAGGAGGGCTTTAATCTCTTGTCCCAAAAGGTGTTTGCTGAACTTGTGGCTGCTTCAGATTCTCGTATATTTACATTCCTTCGTCCTCGAATCTTCATATAGTTTATACTTATTAAATCAGTTTGAAATTTAGTGGCCCCTGAGCTGGCACCCTGTTCAGAGTCTCAGTCACTGCCATCCACAACAGAAAAAGCATTTTTACCACTTTCTGCTATGGACAGGATTGAGTGAGGTGTTCCTGGATTCTAATCCTGGCTCTGCCAGTGACTTGCTGTGTGGTTTTAGGCAACGCCCTTCACTCTCTGTAATCAATTTCTGCATCTGTAAAATTAAGATGCTTACTTCCTTTTTATACATATAAAAGCTGGTTTGAAGTGTAATGGCACCTGGCACCCTGTTCAGAGCCTGTCAGTCACTGCTTTTCCTGTTGTGGAGGGCATCGTTTCTAGTGTCTGTATTTCCCATGGTTTCCATGAGACTGGGACACTGTGCTACCAAGTGAACAAAGTACATGGGGGTTGGGGAACTCTTGCAGTCTACAATATGTCAGTTGAAGGGTCTGTTACTGGAAATTGTTTTATGCCTGAAGTACAGATCTCAATTATTGAAATAATTCATTTGTCTCATTTCATTTCAATAATTCATTCATTTCAGCTGAATGCTGCGGTGACTGGGCCATTGCTGGGCTTGTAAAGAGGAGTGTTTTGAGAAATCTTTTACCTTGCTGCACTTTCAGTTTTTAATCTTTCATTAGCCATTCCTGGGGCGTTCTATAAATGCAGTTTACAGAAGTTCTGACTAAAACCCATTAATTCTAATAGCGCTTGACAGAAATGATTAGACATATCTTGAAATAATAAAAAAAATCACATACAATAGATCAGTCTCACTTAATTTACAGCAAATTATAAATTAATGTCTAAACTGTAGGCATTTTGCATTCTTTCCTCTACTTCCTGCACTGTAAGGTATGAAAATATCAACTTCTATTAGAGAGATTTAGTGAATTGAGGCAACTTGTTTGCCAAAAATGTCCCTTTAATAAAATTTGACTGTATGAAGAAGTCTGTATTAAGTGTTCTTTTAGATCAGGCATAACAGAATCTTTTTGTTTCCTAGGTCTTCCCCACAGTATTGTTCCATTTTAATGTTGAATATGGCGTAGCCTAATTATTTGTTCATACTTTGTGTATACCGTAAATGACTTGTTTTCTTCTCTCACTCCCCTCTGGTTACTCCTTTTTTTGACCCGGAGCGCTATTAGGATCCATGTTGTCAAAGGCAAATATCTCTATTCCATAAAAATTTAGTATACACGTGGGGACCGGGAGGGATTATAAATACTACTGAAAGTTTTATAAGTATTCCAGGAACTTTATAATCATAGGCTTATAAAGAATGTATATTATAAGTGAGGCGATCCTCAGTCTTTTGCATTTCATCAGATTAAATAACCTAGTTTTAGTAGATGTGAGAATGGCTATGTAGATTTATCCTAAAATTCTGTTTGAAAAAACTCTAGCATTTGGCAAAATATATCTAACTGCCCAACTTTTTCCTACTCCTCTATCTAGAACAGGTTTGTCATGTACACTATGTAAAATATAGCGGTTTAAAGATAATCTGGGGCCTTAGAAAAATAAAGCCTTCTGTCTTCTGCACCAAGCAGTCAGATTCAAAATTTGGTGGTGAATAATTTTACAACAAATGTCTGTCTACAAATTAGAAACAATTTCTCAGATTTTCCTAGGAATGTTTCTAAATTTTGCTTTCTGGATCATTGGTGGGGGAGTTATGGTTGGGTGACATCAGGGGCATACACAAGATTTTATTCTAGGCTAACTACATAAATACCTTTTAAATATTTTTTAACATGAGGGAATATCTGCAGATATTAAACAGTAAATTATTTTACAATAAAATCCTGCACAATTTAAAAAAGATGTTCTATTGAAAAAGCAAATCAGGTTTATCTTTAAGCTTTCCCAGAAACTTTCATTTCTAAAGCTGGTTGGAAATTGAATATTCCATTTGAATGGCATTCTGATGGAAAATGCAATTTTTTACAAAAATTAAAATTTTCCATGGGAAAACTGCACTTTTGCCAAAGATTTGATTTCCCCCCTCCCTCCCATTGATCCAAAATGAAATATTTTGTTTCAATTTTCTCAGTTTGGCTTGAATTGGAATTTTTTTATTTTGTTAAACTGATATGAAACATTTTGTTTCAAAACAATGCCTCGTTAAACTCTATTTCCTGATTGTGGTGTGTTGCCCCATGGGAGCCAGAGCTCAGGCCACAGTTTGCTCGTATGGGCTGGAGGATTACATCTCCCATAATTCAATGCAGACTCTCCTCTGACCAAGCTGTTTGGTGCATCATGGGATATGTAGTCAAACCAGAAAACCTCACCCATAGAGGAGAATGGGGGACATCCTGAACCACAATGCTTATGAAGCAGTGTGTCACAATGGGGAAATGCAGTTCAATAAATCAAAAGGGAACACTTCTATTTTGGGATGTCAGTGTCTTGTTGCAATCAAATTTTGTCATTTCCAAATCTCAATATATTTAGAAAATTTTGATGTTTCAACTTCATCCTGATTTAGGATGAAACAGATGTTGAAATATTGGCATTTTCTGTGGGACAGAACTTCTGTATTTAGCTCAGCTGTAACTTTACAGTACACGCACAGAATAATACTGTGAGGATTTAAAGGTGACCTACAACTTTTTCTTTAAGGTCTTGAACCCACATCACCTAAATAAATGGATATTTCATCATTTTTCTATTTAGAAGTGGCATTTGATCCTCCATGAAATGTAAAATTATGTGCTGAGTGCTTTAAACAGGCTAAAGAGGAATTCACTTTTTTCTACAGAGAACCCAGACGACCACACAATAAATGAAGTCATGGTCTGCTCTCTTTCTTGGTTCTAGAACTCCCACAGTTATAGCTCCTGTTCTCCTTTGATGGACTAGCATATGCTGTGCTGTGACTTTAGGGGACCTAAAATAAATAGGTAAGATTAGAATCTGTTAGGGTGAGTAACGTTGCTATTTGATGCCTATACAGTTCACTCTTTAAAAAATAAATAAAATAAAATAAAATAAAACTGCATTTCTCCTTCTACTCTGGTTCCCTTTTTTCCTATAGTTAACATTCAGCTATAGCTACGGATGGGAGTAGGAAATGTCTGTAAAGGATGTACAAGAACACTTGCATAGTTTTTTTTTTTTAATTCATGATTTTTATGTTTTCCCTTCCTGTTTTCCATTTCCTTAATTCTTTCTTTCCCTCTCGTGTTTCCACTGACTTATTTATCCTTTTATTCTAATGTTTGTTTCCTTGTATTCGTTTTCCTGACCAGTCTACATTGACCAGTAGTGCTGTCCAGTGCTGTTTCTGTATAGTTCTTCCCAGGAAGGTACTAACAGTTTCATCTCCACTTCTCTGGCTGGTGTAGACCATGCTTAGCAGATGAGCTTTCTTTCAAAGCTATGTTCTACAAAGCTAAACTTGGTTTGTGTCAACAAGGAAACAAAGATAGCATGTTAGAGACAAGAATTGTTTTAAAAAAATCTTTCTGGTTATCAAGAGGTTTTCTTTTAGAATAGGTATTACCTTTTGTTTCTGGTTCTGTCCTTCTCCTTCCTCTGTTCTCTAGTACTGCCTGTTTCTTCACTTGTGTTGCTGATATGGTTATTGTCACTGCATGGATGGACCCTGCAAATTTACTCTCTGCTCTGGTGGACTGGTTGGACAATAGCAGATTGTACTGAAGCAACCTCACTTTCAGCCCAGGTAAAACAAAATTCTTGCTGCTGGGTAGAGGTTTTTGGAGGACCATCAAGGCCTCTGTTAGGAATTTCATTTTGAGGCAGTGTCAGACTGAGAATCTTCCATTTCCTTTTGACTACAGTTTTTCTATAGAAAGCCTCCTGTGTCTGAGGTGGCTGTGTAGTTGCAGGTTAGAAGCTTCATCTTTAATTAACTAACAATAATTAGCATTATTGACTCAGCAAGCACCGTTGCTGTTACATTCTGAACAATCTGTAGGTTGTGCATTTGATTGGTTGTGAATGTACTGAGTTATTTACATTGCCTATAAAGTTGGCACTGCTGGGCTTTTAAAATCCATATTGGTGCAGGCTCTGGCTACATTCAGAACCTCTTCTTGATGAGGATTTGCATAGGCTGTGGAGTGGGCATCCATTCAGGCGGTGGCCTGATGACTTTTAAGAAAGTATAGGTTGCCTTGATGCTTATTCAAATACCATCCTACTAGGAATGGTCCCTAGAGATGGGGGAGAGTGGGGGCCTCAGGGGTGTGTGGAGGTTGGGCAATTGGGATAAGAGGGATCACAGGGAGTGTGAGTGATGGTTGTAGGGGCTTATCGACCAGGGTGGGGGCGGGTTGCCTGAAAGGGGAAGAGGGTCGGGGGTGTGTGTCAAATCTGTTCGCATACTTTAAATGGCACTCCTGTAGTCATTGACATCTTCTCATATGCTACCCACCATCTAGAGATCTCTCCATGCATAAGGTTTGCAGGAGTCCCAGGATGTGGAATGCTCTTCTTATAAAAGGCACCTAAACACCATTTTCCAAAATGTCTTTCAGAATAACCACCCACCCTCAAATTTATCTTGCTCCTTTCCCCCTCCTCTTTCAGTAAGGGCACCTTTGGGCTCATCCACATGAACAATTAGTTCGCAGCACACTGTTTTTTTTAATTTTATTTCATTCTCTGTTTGATATGTTGCTGTTACGTTAGACTGGGGTTCTCAAACTGGGGGTTGAGACACCTCAGGGGGTCGCGAGGTTATTGCGTGGGGGGTTACGAGCTGTCAACCTCCACCCCAAACCCTGCTTTGCATCCAGCATTTATAATGATGCTAAATATATTTAAATATTTTTAATTTATAAGGGAGGTCATACTCAGAGGGATTACCAGTACAAAAGTTTGAGAACTACTGCATCAGACTATGGACTCCTCCTACAAGTGGAGAGGAAAACCTATTCCCTTATGTCTTATCATGGCCCTCTTGTTAATACTGTTGTGCTGCTGCAGATTGTAAATGGCCCTGATGAGTATGTAGTAACTTAAAAAAAAAAAAAAAAAAAAGTGTGCAATGCTAAAAGAATACCTATGTATTTAAAAAATAAAACTAGAAGCTTAGTGGGTGACTATAAATGCTGGAAGACTTTCAGTATCTATTTGTAGAAAGGTACATAATGTGAAGTGCAGTTCTGGTACTGAAATGTTAAACTACTAAGGATGTGTGCAGGAATGCTGCAAGTAGAATTTGAGAACAGTTCAGGCTGATAGTAACATTGCCAGTTAAGTACATCTCTACCCCACTATAACGCTGTCCTTGGGAGCCAAAAAATCTTACTGTGTTGTAGGTGAAACCGCATTACATCGAACTTGCTTTGATCTGCCGGAGTGCGCAGCCCCACCCCCTGGGAGCGCTGCTTTACTGTGTTATATCCGAATTCATGTTATATCGGGTCACGTTATATTGGGGTTGAGTTGTACAACTGTTATCCTTTTCAATTGCAGAAGAGGGGTGCTGCAAGTTTTTTTCACCCTGGCTCGTTGGTTTACTATTGGCTACTTATCTAATCTCTTAGAATGTATCTTGTGCTTTTCATATCTTTTGCTTCCTGGTTTGGCCTCACTTCACTGTTTTGTGTTCTTTCTGACCATAGATTATGTATTTCATTTCTTGCACTCTGTGGGTTCCCTTTTCTCTCACTCCTTGACCCCTTCTTCTCCTCCATTACGATTTTGTCTGCGGTCTTACTTTTTTTCCCTCTCCCTTTGACTTCCAAAATCTCTCTCAATTCCTTAATGTTCTGAGGTATCCTGTCAATCTGTCTATTCATGTCCTTCAGCCGCCTGCCTACCTCCTATTGTCATCTCTGCTTTCTCAGTCTTTGACTGCTTGACCTCAATGTGAAGGTTCTGATTGCTTTGTAGACTGAGGCACTGGCAGTCAGCCAAAGACAAAGTTGAGATCACTCATAAGCTATCTGTGGGTATGGCTACACTTGCAGAAGTACAGCGCTGTGAGTTAAACCTGCCTTCGTACAGCTGAGTAGGGAAAGCGCTGCAGTCTGTCCACATGGACAGCTGCCAGCGCACTGTCGTGGCCACATTTGCCGCACTTGCAGCGGCATTGGGAGCGGTGCATTATGGGCAGCTATCCCACAGAGCACCTCTTCCCATTCTGGCGCCAAGGGTTGTGGGAAGGGTGCGGGGCATCCTGGGTCCTGTCCCAACGCCCCGTGATGCATCGCTTCGCATCCCAGCAATCCCTGTGTTCCCGTCCACATTTGGCACCATCTTTTAACGGTTTCTGTGCAGCACGTTCTGTGTTCTGTTTCGGTCTGCGGGAAATGGAGCCCGAACTGCTGAGGAGTATGCCGACGAGTCTCGCCAGCACGTCACGTTTGGCAGTTGAGCTATTCCTTAAGATCCAAAGTGACAGCGAGGAGTCCGACAACGATATCGAGTTGCATAACGTGTACGACATGAAATTGCTTGTGGCATTCACAGACATGCTCAGCACTGTGGAACACCGCTTTTGGGCTCTGGAAACAAGCACTGAGTGGTGGGATCACATTGTCATGCAAGTCTGGGATGATGAGCAGTGACTGCAGAACTTTCGGATGAGAAAAGCCACTTTCATGGGACTGTGTGAGGTGCTCGCCCCCACCCTGCGGCGCAAGGACACGAGATTGAGAGCTGCCCTGCCAGTGGAGAAGTGGGTGACTATTGCAATCTGGAAGCTGGCAACTCCAGACAGCTACTGATCGGTCGCGAACCAGTTTGGAGTGGGAAAGTCGGCTGTTGGAATCGTGTTGATGCAAGTTTGCAGGGCCATTAATCGCATCCTGCTCAGAAGAACGATGACTCCGGGTAATGTGCAGGACATTGTGGATGGCTTTGCACAAATTGGTATCCCTAACTGTGGAGGGGCGATAGATGGGACGCATATTCCTATTCTGGCACCACCCCATCTAGCATCCGAGTACGTTAATCGGAAGGGGTATTTCTCTATGGTTCTCCAGGTGCTTGTGGATTACCGTGGGTGTTTCATTGACATTAATGCTGGCTGGCCCGGAAAGGTGCATGATGCACACACCTTTTGGAACACTGGCCTGTTCAGGAAGCTGCAGGCTGGGACTTTTTTCCCAGAGCAGAAGATCGCGGTAGGGGAAGTTGAAATGCCTATTGTGGTCCTTGGAGATCCCACTTACTGTGGCTCATGAAACCCTACACAGGGAGCCTTGACAGCAGCAAGGAACGGTTCAACTACAGGCTGAGCTGGTGCCGAATGACTATGGAGTGCGCCTTTGGGCGTTTAAAGGGCCGCTGGCGATCTCTGTATGGGAAGCTAGACTTGGCCGAACACAGCATCCCTGCGGTTATATCCGCGTGTTGTACCCTCCATAATATTTGTGAAGGGAAGAGTGAAAGATTCAGTCAGGCATGGACCAATGTTGAACACCTGGAGGCTGAATTTGCACAGCCAGAGAGCAGGGCTATTAGAGGGGCCCAGCATGGGCTGCAAGGATTAGGGATGCATTGAGGGAGCAATTTGAGGCTGAAAACCAGCAGTAATGTCTGGTGCCCTGCACGGGCATGAAGTGCAGCGATTTCAATGTTAGTAGAAATCTGTGTTTGCCAGGCTGATTTGCAGTGCCTGTTTCTTTCCCGGGCTAAGGTATCTTTTACTTTATGCAATAATAAAGAATGTTTTCAAAGCCAGAACATTTTTTTTATTGAAAAGAAACACAACTGTTTGGGAATCAGAAAGGGCAGGGGGTGGGGTGGGGAACGGTACAATCACAGATTTGCGTATGTCCTGTCTGGAATGCTGTGCAATGAGTGCTGCACTTCAGGATGGCTATACTGCATGGTGATGGGGATTGAGTGTAGAGGCTAAGGGTCATAGTTTTCAGAGCTGGGTGGTGAAGATACAGGTGTTGGAGGCAGCTGGTGGCAGTAAGAACCCGGATGATGGGGAAAGCATGTTGGAGGGGACATGGGGGCACAAGGAAAGAGTTTTGGGACACAGGCTGCAGGGGTGGGGGTGGGCGCAGTAGTGCTCCGCCTGCATGGTTACGAGCACCTAGATAAAGTCCGCTTGGCGCTCCATGATGCTTATCAGCCTATCAGTGCTTTGCTGCCGTTGCTCCGTGCTTCGCCGCCGGTGCGCTGTGTTTTCCTGGTGGATCCTGCTTTCGCTCTCCCTCCACTCCTGCGCTTTTTGATTCTCTTTAAGAGATTGATGCATCACTTCTTGCAGCATGTCTTCTTTGTTTTTTCACAGTCTCTTCCTGAGTTTTTGCAGTCTCTCAGCTGGTGATAACACGGACGGCTGAGATCTCAAGGTTGCATCTGTAAAGGCAAAATGCAACACTTAACAGAGACAGCATTGTTTATACCAGACAGAGTAATGATTCCCCCACACTTAAGGAGGGCACACAGTCTACACAATAGCATAATTTTACCGTCCCAAAGAGCGCATATAACCCACAGGAGCCCCAAAATGGTGAGTAAGGGGGACTGATTGTTTCATGGCTGTACTGTTCTCTGGGTTACTGTGCCTTGGAGAGAGCCAACAGCTGCAGGCGGCACCTACACTGAACACTGTCCCAACATTTTCCACAGGAGTTCGTCCTGGAAGATATTTCGCTGGTGAGGGTGACCTGGGAAGCAAGGGAGGGTCTTCTAATGCAATGTGGCTTCCGCCCTGGCCCATATGCAGCTTGCCTGTGTGCAGCAATGGTCCTCGCGGCACAGTGGCGCGGGCACGTTAGCCTGACTGGGACAAGGACCACGGTGGCTCTCCCAAGAAACCTGTGCAAGCACATTGCCCACGTTCTGGATGAGACTTTCGAAGAGATTAACGAGGCTGATTACCACGATGTGATAGATACATCAATGTGCTATTCTGCATCTAGGCATGCATGCAGCCCTAACCCTCCTCTTCCAAAGAGCCCGCACCGAAAAAACTCCTTCCCGAAAAAAAAGCTGCTTACCGGGAACCTGCTCTTTTGTTTGTCCTCCACCAAGTACCAGCCGCTGCAACTGGCTACCTTCCTCCTGTCTCGAGAAGAGCTCCTGGCTGCATGCCTCCAGGGATTCCGGGGTGTCTCCCCCCCGCCCCAGCACCCTCATTCCCACTTTACTCCTCCTCTTCCTTCCCTCGCTTTGAAGTGTCCATGGTGATGCTCGGAGTGGAGGTGGAGTCACCCCCAAGTACTGCGTCCAGCTTTTTGTAGAATCGGCAGGTCGTGGGGGGAGCGTCCGTTTGCCTCGCGGGCTTTGCGGTAGGCACTCCGCAGCTCCTTCACTTTAATCCTGCACTGCAGTGCGTCTCGGTCATGGCCCCTTTCCATCATGGCCCTCGATATCTGCCCAAAGGTATCGTAATTCCTATGGCTGGGAGTGCAGCTGGGACTGGACAGCTTCCTCCCCCCAAACACTGATGAGGTCCAGCAACTTGCTATTGCTCCATACTGGGGCTCGCTTGGCGCGTGAAGACATGGTCACCTGGAAAGATTCGCTGATATCACTCCACACCTGACTGAGCAAACAGGAAGGGGATTTTTAAAATTCCCGGGGAATATAAAAGGTGGGTCTGACGGTGGTCACCTGAGGCCAGGGCAGTAGAGTTCGAACTGATGACCAGAGTGGCTAGAATAGGCATTGTGGGATACTGCCAAATACTTCTGGAGGCCAATCAGAGCGCATTGGGCGGCCACACTAAATACTTTATTGCTCAGAATTGTGGGGAACACTTCTCTGGGGCTTTGTCGAGGCTGCCACTTTTTGTTCTTGTAATGGTGAATATGGATTCATTCAAGAGTCCACCTCTCTGTGTGGTTTGTCACTTTTTCTTTCCCTCCCTATCCTGAAAGATTCTGCTGGTTCAATCCCAATCCCACTGCATTCATCACTTACAGATATAGGTCCCTTCCTAGACCCTGCTCCAAGTTCTTTATTCTCTGCTATAACTTTTCTCCCTGCTCCCTCTTTTTTTAATGCTTCCTCTCCTACAGACACACCAAGAACAAATTAGAAACTGCTGCGTGAAGCTCAGAGAAATTTCCTTTCCCCTAAAATCCTGAAGGCCTGGGTTTCTATGTGGAGGAGCAAACTTGCCAATTCAAACAGGCAATTTATTCAAGGGCCTTGTCTACAGGCCATTTAAAGATCTTTCTCTGCTAAAGTTTCAGATTAATATAAATAAGATAGTATAAAATAATACAACTTCATATGTATTATATTCATATATATTATTAGTAGTATAAAATGGAACTGTTTTGACTTCAGAGTCTCATCGGAGCTTGTAATGTTTTGGCTCTTGACTTGCTGCTCCTAGCATCTGCTGTGATATAGATCCAATTGGCTTTTAATGATTCTCGCTCTCCCCCTTTCCCCCAAACTGAGACAAGAGTGTTTCATGCCTCAATTTAAACTGAAATAGTTAAATGAAATATTTAAAAAAAAAAAAATTAAATAGACTCTGACAGCCAGGTCAACATGAGAAACTTAAAATATTGGCTTCTGCAGCTAACTCAGTTGTCACCTTAATTTTCCTGTTTGTTCATAATCTGGAAAAGAAAAACAAGCTTTCCTGCTTTTTCAGGTCCCAAACGATTTCTCAATTTGGAATGAATTAGTCCAGAGGAAGAAAATATTCTTTCTATACTGGCAGAAGCAGCTACTGCTGTTAAAAGTGAAATGATCACTTCAACAGTCTCTGAATCCAAGTGCTTAAGTGACTTCCACCAATTCACTGGTGTGACTTTCTTTAAAACATCATCAGCACACACATTTCTTGAATGGTTCACCCTTAGCTCTGAAGATTTATAGCTGGTGTTATGGAGGGATGATTGCTGGATGTCCATGTCATAGCCAATTCCTCTTCTTCAGCAGTTAAGATTTGACCCTGGTACTGAGTATTGAAAATATTTGCAAGAAAATGAGCTGGAGATAGTGCTTCTCCCATTCGTTTTTTTAATGCTTGTAATTTAACTCTGTCATTGCAACTCTTTTTAAGATTTCACTCAGTTCCTTCCAAATTTCAACAGTGTCAGCAATAAAACAGCTATTTCCCTACCTTTTGTTCAAGGCTACAGAAATAGGCTTCAGGGTACTCAGCATTTGTTCAACATTTCTCTTAAGCCCAATGTTGAGAACTTTGGCTGTGACAGTGCCTGTCATCTGATTAAGCCTGTTGTTTATATAGTGCTCAAAACAGTCCACTACTGAATTCCTTCGCACGTCTTGTGGGAGAGTTAGTTTGGTTCCTCCCGCTTTTTTCAGAGCAGCTGCTGCAAAGTGGTTGTTAGGTAAGTATTTTGCAATTACAACAACGTTAGCCTTTATTTCTGGAACACTGAAGTCTTTGGCTAGAAGGTGCATCAAATGAGCACTACAAGCAGAAATAATTTCTTCTCAACTTGGATACATTTGCAGCATAGTCTGTGACCAAGCTGCGTACTAGACATTTGAATTTTTTTTCAGTTTGTTATACCTTTTAATGCTACTTCTTGTAAGTATTCTGCTGTGTTTGCATTTCCTGATGTATCAGTTGTTGTTCTTCGAGAGATGTCCCTGTGGGTGCTCCACTCTAGGTGTTGGTGCGTCCCTGCGCCTTCACTCGGAGATTTTTTGTAGCAGTACTCGTACTGGCCACGCATGCGCAGAGGCTGCCCCCCCCGCAGTGAGTCTAGAATAATAGTGCGCATGCGTGGCCAATCTCCTCAGTTCCTTCTCTACCGTCCCCGGCCTGAGACGGAGCTCAGCAGACTCGTTAGGAAATCCCTCACTTTGTTACAATTACCTGTTCTAGTAGTTAGTTTGTTGTCAGTTCTTGTTAGTGTAGCTCATTAGTTCTTTTATCTGTTAAAAAAAAAAAAAAAAATTCTCTCAGCCGCAGCCGCTTCTATCATGCCTGGCTCCACAGGCTTTAAGCGCTGCGCTACATGTAAGGACGCTATTCCGCTCGCTGATGGCCACTCTCGTATAAAATGCCTGGGGGAAACACACATTCCCCAAAAATATGCCCACTGTACCAAACTCAGTTCCAGGGCACAAAAGGACAGGGAGCTTAAACTGAAACTGCTCCTCCTGCAGAAGTCTATCGGGTCAGTTTCAGACCCAGGCGCCGACTCCAGCTCTACTGTCCGCCACAGCCCCCCTGCTTCAAAAAAATTGAAGAAAGCTACAAAAAAGGGGCAGCCCTCTCCAACAAAGAAGTTGGTGAGGCACAAAAGTGCCTCAGGCAGGTCAACAGTTTCCCTGCCTGTGTTTCCTCGCCTCAGCACTTTTGAAGAGCCGGGCTCCTCAGGCACCGCACGAAAGCCGCCTCAGGCTGCGGCAGTGGCGCGAAGCTCCGGTGCCGAGGCTTCAGGCTTTCAGTTGCCTGCCTCGTTTATGGCACCGTTCGGCACCGAGACGGACACAGTGCCGACATTTCCAGCCTTGCCTGACCCTCTGCGGGCTGATGTTGACCCCCCCGGCACCTACCATGGCACCGGCAACCGCGGCACAGGCTGACAGGGAAATCAAAGGAAAAACCCCTGTTCAGAGAAATGTTCCCTCAGGGCAACCTCCTCCTCTACAGTTTTCACCTCACGCAGGAGCCTCACCTTTTCAATTTACTCAGACAGCAGATCTATTGGTCTCACCTATTCTGCAGTCTCCCCTGATAAATGCCTGTTTTTCTCCAATGCTGGACTCAGGATCAGAACAACTTTCCTCCAGTGAGGAGGAAACTGATCCACAGGCAGTTTTTTCTCCTTATCAAGACTCCCAGACCCAGATCAACAGGGGTTACAAAAAAACTACCTCAGCCTGTTCTCAGTATCCTGCCCCATGGGGAGTGAACCCTTGGATGGCACCACCTATGCCCTACCCACCACCATGGCAAGGTTGGGCACCATGGGCATCGTACCCCCGAGAACACATGCGCTACGGCACTTCGACCAGGCACAACACCGGTTTAGCACCGCCTCGTGACGGACCTGCCAGTGACATAAGATACCAGGCAGCATCGTGTCACTCCCAGGAGCAACTGAGTCCTGCTCCTATTCCAGCAGAGTCCGACGTAACGCCTGAGGAAGCCTTACTTCCCCTTCCTCCAACCCCGTCGGATGACTATGCTAAATTCCAAGACCTCTTTAAAAGAGCTGCAGGTGACTTGAAAATTAACTTAGAGGAAGTCACTGAACAACGGCATGAACTAACAGACATTTTGCAGCCCTCTTCTTCCTCTAGAGTGGCATTACCAATCAACATAGCCCTTTTAGAACCTGCTAAATCCATCTGGCAGAAGCCAGCCACTAGCCTACCTACCTGTAAACAAGCGGACAGGAAGTACTTCATTCCTTCAAAGGGCTCTGAATTCCTTTTTACCCATCTGGCGCCAAACTCATTGGTAGTGGATGCAGCAAACCAGAGGGCCAAACAACAGTACGCCCGCTCCACCCCAGCCAACAAGGACAGTAAACGCCTGGACCTCTTCGGCCGTAAAGTATATGCATCCTCGACGCTACAATTTCGCATAACTAATTATACCGCAGTCCTTGCAAAATATGACCACAAAAACTATAATAAATTCATGGATTTTATTGATCACATCCCAGAACAGAAGAAACAACAATTCACAGCTCTGGTTTCCGAGGGACAAACCATATCACGCACCGCTCTCCAAGCGGCCCTCGATGTAGCTAACACTGCAGCAAGGTCAACCGCCACAGCAGTGGTCATGTGATGGGGTTCATGGCTCTCTTCCTCCTTCTTCCCTCGAGAGGTCCAGAGCACCATTGAAGATCTTCCCTTCGGGGGAAAAACTTTTTGCCTCCACCACAAACGACATGCTGCATTCGATGAAGGACGCAAGAGCAACCCTCCGGTCCCTAGGCCTCCAGCCACTTGTGACCAGAAGATGACAATATAGATATCAACCTTATCACCGACCACGCTACCCCACATTTTCACAACACTCCTATAGACCACAGGAACAACAACAGCAACAACGCCAAAGACCAAGATTCCAGCGTCGTCGTCCTAACTCTACAGGGGCGCTGCAACCCCCTCCAACTAATAGGCAGATTTGAAGCATTGGTCGAGGGTTTAGAAAACAGCGTTCCCACTTCAGCCGGCACACCTGTCTTTGGACACCGCCTACGACCATTCTCTCATCAATGGCAGAAAATTACATCTGACAAATGGGTCATAGAGGTAGTTACAATTGGATATGCCATCCCCTTCGTCTCCCTCCCCGTCCCTCTTCAGGGGCCCATCTCACGAGCGACTACTCTTCCAAGAAGTGCAGCATCTCCTTCAACTGGGAGCAGTAGAAACTGTGCCAGAACAACAGAGGGAAGGGTTTTTACTCCCATTATTTCTTAACAGAGAAGAAAAATGGGGGATGGCGACCAATCCTCGACCTCAGGCGGCTCAACAAATTTGTCAAAAAGCAAAAGTTCAAGATGGTCACTCTCACCACTATAATCCCAGCGCTGGAGCAGGGCGACTGGTTTTCAGCCCTCGACCTACAGGATGCCTATTTTCATGTGACTATACACCCGTCCCACAGACAATTCCTATGCTTTACTCTCTGCTCCACACATTTCCAATACAGGGTTCTCCCTTTCGGACTGTCCACGGCCCCCTGTGTTTTCTCCAAGATCCTAGCCGTAGTTACAACCTACCTCAGAAAACAAGGGGTCGTAATATTTCCTTACCTAGACGATTGCCTCCTCAAAGCTTCAACGTTCGTCGAAGCTCTCCGATCCATATGGCTTACCATCGATTGTTTCCTATCTTTAGGCCTGCAAGTAAACAAAAACAAATCCACATTATACCCCACCCAACATCTGGAGTTCATAGGGGGCATACCTCAACTCCCGGACGGGGTTGGCATCTCTCCCACCAGCCCACCTCAATTCTATAAGTCAACTAGCCACAAGGATACGCAACAGTCCCCAGGTGACTGTCCGGGACTGCCTACAAATACTAGGTCACATGACCTCGTGCACCTCCATCGTTCAAAATGCATGTTTATATATGATGTGCTTCCAAACGTAGTTGGCCACGGTGTACAGACCGAATGTGCACCCTCTAAACAAGACTCACTCCATACATGCCCGAGTCAAAGATTCTCTACAGTGGTGGACAATTCACTCCAACCTCTGCTCTGGAGTCCCCTTTCTTCAGCAGGCTCCATCCATCATACTGACGACCGATGCATCTCTGACAGGATGGGGTGCACACATGTCTCACCACACAGCCCAGGGACTTTGGTCTTCAACCGAGACCTCTCTCCATATAAATGTCCTAGAACTTCCAGCCATTCGCAATGCGTGCCGTCAGTTCCTACCACTGATCAAGAACCAACACGTACGCATAATGACAGACAATATTGCATGCATGTTCTACGTGAACAGGCAGGGGGAAGCTCGATCCCAGTCTCTGTGCACAGAGGCTATGAAACTCTGGAACTGGTGCATTGCGAACAACATCCGGGTATCAGTGGCCTATCTTCCCGGAGTGATGAATACCACAGCGGACGAATTAAGCAGACGTTTCCCGTGGGATCACGAATGGGAATTAAACGAGCACACCATTCACAACGTATTCCGCATTTGGGGCTACCCAGCAATAGACCTCTTTGCAACTGCAAAAAACAAGAAATGTCCCAATTTTTGCTCCAGAGCAGGGCTAGGCAAACATTCCCTGGGAGATGCATTCATGATCCCATGGCACCAAAACTTACTGTATGCGTTTCCCCCAATACCGGTTCTGAACAGGGTCCTGATAAAAATATGAACAGATGGAGCCAAGGTGATCCTAATTGCCCTATCATGGCCCAGACAGCCCTGGTTCCTGTTTCTCACCAAAATGTCGATTCGACCACCAATCCCCTTGCCTCTCATTCCTAACCTCCTATCACAAAAAACACGGCCGTTTTCTCCACCCCAACTTATCCATGCTCCACCTCAAAGCATGGTTCCTACATGGTTCTCCCAGAACGAACTAGATTGTTCTGAACAAGTTCAAAGAGTGCTCCTACATAGGTGGTGCGAGTAGATTGTGTTCTGCTATCTATGTAAGTGGAAACGATTCACACACTGGTGTTCAACTAAACAACTTAGTCCCACGTCAGCATCTCTTCCACTCATACTTGACTACCTATTGGACCTTAAGAAATCCGGCCTTTCTTCCAGTTCCATCAGGGTCCATTTAGCTACTATTACAACTTTTCATGACAAAATTGATGATACTTCTGTATTTGCTCATCCTATCACCAAGCGCTTCCTCAAGGGACTCCAAACCCTATACCCAGACATAAAACAACCCACAACCCCGTGGGACCTTCATCTAGTTCTCTCTTGCCTAACCCAACAACCATTTGAACCCCTAGCCACGTGTTCCCTTTTACACCTTTCAATGAAAACAGCATTTTAGTGGCGATTACCTCTGCCAGGCGGGCAGGAGAAATAGCAACTCTTATGGCAGACCCACCATATACGATATTTTTCAAAGACAAGGTTACCCTCAGGTTACACCCCAATTTTCTTCCTAAGGTACACTCCTCATTCCACATTAATGAGCCGATTCACTTACCAACCTTTCTCCCGAAGCCATATGCGAACTCGTTCGAAGCCTCAATGCATACACTAGATGTACGCAGGGCCTTGTCTTTCTATTTGGATAGAACCAAACCTTTTAGAAATTCTTCCAGACTTTTTGTTTCCATCACGGAGCGTTCCAGAGGTACACCTATTTCTACCCAGAGACTTTCGAACTGGATTTCTCAGTGCATCCGGTTGTGCTATCAGATGAAGAAAGTTACACCTCCAGACGGCATCAGAACACACTCCACTAGATCTATGGCTGCCTCTGTAGCATTCTTACACAAAGTTCCCCTGGCTGATATCTGTAAAGCAGCTACCTGGTCCTCTGAGCACACATTTGTTAAACACTATGCCCTTACTCAAGGCCCTCTATCTGGTGTATGTTTGGGCAGGGCTGTACTATCAACGGCGTTCCTATCAGATCCGAAGTCCCTACCTCCTTAAGATACATGGCTTTTAAGTCACCTAGAGTGGAGCACCCACAGGGACATCTCTCTCTCGAAGAAGAGGTTACTCACCCTGTGCAGTAACTGACGTTCTTCGAGATGAGTGTCCCTCTGGGTGCTCCACTACCCACCCTCCTCCCCTCTATTTTGGATTTGGGGTAGCCTCCATTGTAGAGAAGGAACTGAGGAGATTGGCCACACATGCGCACTATTATCCTAGACTCACTGCGGGGGGGGTGGGGGCAGCCTCTGCGCATGCGTGGCCAGTACGAGTACTGCTACGAAAAATCTTCGAGTGAAGGTGCAGGGACGCACCAACACCTAGAGTGGAGCACCCACAGGGACACTCCTCTCCAAGAACATCAGTTACTGCACAGGGTGAGTAACCTCCTCTTCCTGTAAGGAAGATTCCCTCCTTCTGTTGTCACACAAGTACATACAACAGGATCATTGTGGACATTGCTCCACCCATCAAGACTCAGGTTAATAATTTCACCCTCTAGACCTTTTGCACACTGCTCAATTTCTCTTTCATACACTTTATCCAGCAATTTGCCTGCGACATCTGCTCTGTTGGGTGGACTATATCCTGGTCTTAATGACTGAACCATGTTAATGAAGTGTGGATTCTCAATCATACGGAAAGGAGAGTTTGTTGCATAAACAAACGGGGCATTTTTTTTCATCAATGACCTCTTTTTGTAATCTGCTGGTTCTTATCACAAACTTATCTATGGTTGTTTCTGGATGATGGAGTTTTTTTTTCTTTTTGCTACTGGTGACGTACTGTGGCTATGTGACATACATGATGTGACTGAAACACTATTATTGGCAGATAACTCTGAAACTATAGAAAATGATGGTGATCTTGAAGGTGGATAGTCTTCAGAATCCTGTATGTTGAGGATGGATTCTCTTAAACAAAATAAGTCAATGCAGTTATTTAATTATCATACTGCGAATTTAGTGTTACTCATTGCATTTACTGACACTCAGTACACCTCTACCCCGATAGAACATGAATTCGGATATAATGCGGTAAAGCAGCACTCCAGGGGGGCAGGGCTGCGCACTCCGGCGGATCAAAGCAAGTTCGATATAATGCAGTTTCACCTATTACGCGGTAAGACTTTTTGGCTCCCGAGGACAGCATTATATCGGGGTAGAGGTGTACTATTTTAAAGGTGAAATTGTAAAAGGAAGATATGCCTATTTCAGCTATTTATTTTTTATCATAACTGCATCTAAAATGATAGTACCATAGAGCAGGGGTCTCAAACTCAAATGACCAGGAGGGCCACATAGTGACTAGTTCATTGGCCCGAGGGCCGCATCACTGACACCCCCCCCTCGCTGCCCCTGGCCCTGCCCCCATTCCAACCCCTTCCCCGAAGTCACCACCCCAACTCCGTCCCCTCCCTGCCCCCAGAGGGTGCAGGAGGGGTGTGGTGGGGGCTCAGGGTAGGAGTGCAGGTGGTGTGCAGGGTGCAACAGAGGGCTCAGCACAGGGAGTTGGGGTGTGGGGTTCAGGAGAGGTGAGGGGTGCGGCAGGGGGTTGGGGTGCAGAGTGCGGCAGGGTGTAGCAGGGGGCTCAGGGCAGGGAGTTGGGGTGAGGGGTGCGGCAGGGGGTTGGGGTGCAGAGTGCGGCAGGGTGTAGCAGGGGGCTCAGGGCAGGGAGTTGAGGGGTGGGGTGCAGGAGGGCTTCGGGCTCTGGCCCAGAGCTGCTTACCTAAAGCGGCTCCAGGGCGCAGCAGCGCACACCAGGGCCAGGGTAGGCTGCCTGCTCTGGCTCCGGCTTCGGCTCCGGCCCCGCTCCGCGAAGCAGCTGGAACCATGTCCCTGCGGCCCCTCGGGGAAGGGAGACGCAGGGCTCCGCGCGCTGCTTGCCACTCTTCCAGATATCTCCCCCGAAGCTCCCATTGGCTGCGGTTCCCCGTTCCCGGCCAGTGGGAGCTGCGGGGGGAGGGAGGGAAAGCAGTGCCTGGAAACCAGGGCAATGCATGGAGCCCTCTGCTCTCTCCCCCTCCCCCACAGCTGCAGGGACGTGATGCCAGCCACTTCAGGGAGTGGCGCGGGGCTCAATGGGGCAATCCCGCAGGTGTAGTTTGCCCACCCCTGGCCTGGAGGTAGGTGCACGGGCTACTTGGCGGGCCGCAATAAATAGCCCCGCGGGCCACATGTTTGAGACCCCTGCCATAGAGTAACAACTATATTTTTTGCTCAAACATGAGAATTCAAGAATAGTCCAGAAAGACAAGCAGTCCTTAAGAAAGAAGTATGAAATAAAGTTTACCAGCCTGAAGATCCTGCATGTTCAGACATGTTCCTTTCATCATCTTCAATGCAGCTTCCTCCTGAGAAGGAACACTTCTCATGATGTTTCTCATTCAGGCAACCAGGCCTTGCATTTCTTTGTTGCACTGTTTGCATTTTGCACACATCCTGTCTTACCCACAGGTAGCAGAACTTAGGGTTACCATACGTCCTCTTTTTCCCGGACATGTCTGGCTTTTCGGCAGTCAAACCCCCGTCCGGGGGGAATTGCCAAAAAGCCGAACATGTCCGGGAAAATGGCGGCTCTGCTCCTCCCCGACTCTTCAGCTCTGTTTAAGAGCCGGGCTGCCCGAGCGCTACCGGCTTCGGGCAGCCCCGTGCCTCCAGACCCTGCGCCGCTGGAGCCTGGGAGGGGAAGTGCCCGGCTGGGGGTGCAGGGTCTGGAGGCGCGGGGGCTGCCCGAAGCCGGTAGCGTTCGGGCAGCCCGGCTCTTAAACAGAGCTGAAGAGTCGGGGAGGAGCAGAGCCGCCGCGGCTGGAGGGGGCTGCAAACCCGGCAAACCCTGAAGCCGGTAGCACTGGGGCAGCCCTTTCCCCCTGGCTGGGAGTGGGAGGGAGGAGGGGGTGGAGTTAGGGTGGGGAAGGGGCGGAGTTGGGGCGGGGCCAGGGGTGGGGAAATGGGCGGGGCCAGGGCCCGTGGAGGGTCCTCTTTTTTTATTTATGAGATATGGTAACCCTACAGAACTTCATTAAAATATTCCCAAACTGGGTCTCTTTTACGGCCTGCTGCCATAATAGGTTTTCCATTCTAGTGAGAGAATGGTATGGGAGATCTCAAATCAATGAAGGCTACACTCAGAAAGACCTCAAGACATCTGGAATATGCTGCTGAAACAGTTTCATTTTTGTTTCTACTGTCTGTCCCTCCCGTCTCACGTTTATCTCCAGACTTCTTCTCCTTGTCCAGATCTATTCCACCCCCAACAATCTGCTATTCATTGAACTTTTTAAAACTGCACTTCTAGAGAGAGGTAAGGGATTGACTCTGTGTACACAGATTTTCAGAGGGACAGTAGGGTTGAGGTCGGTTATTTCTCACCTCTATACATTATTTAAAAACATTGTTGCTGTTAACAAGTGTGTTATCTCTGGAGACACAAATTCACAGTTTGAGAATCATGCAAAACGAATCATCTTTGATAGTATCTTTCTAAGTGTAGCCTTCTAGACTGAGCATTGAGTCCCATTGGGTAGATAGAAAGATTAACCTAAATAATCTATACAGAACCCCCTGGAACCCCATAAGCTTGGGTCTGTAATTCATGAACTATTGGAACTCATTTACGATACTTTTCTTGGAACTCATTTACAAAACTTTTCTTAAATATTACATGAATATATTATCTCAGGGGTTGGCAACCTTTCAGAAGTGGTGTGCTGAGTCTTCACTTATTCACTTTAACTTAAGGTTTCGCGTGCCGGTAATACATTTTAACGTGTTTTAGAAGGTCTCTCTATAAGTCTATATTCTATAACTAAACTATTGTTGTATGTAAAGTAAACAAGGTTTTCGAAATGTTTAAGAAGCTTAATTTAATATTAAATTAAAATGCTGATCTTACGCCACTGGCCCACTTAGCCCGCTGCTGGCCTGGGGTTCCGTTCGGCAGCAGGCTTAGCAGGGCCTGCGGGACCCTGGCTGGCAAGGGGCCGGCAGCCAGGACCCCAGACTGGGGGTGGAGGTAGGAATGTAGGGGTGTGTGTGCAGGAGCTCCTGTTTGGTGCTCAGGGTGGGGATGTGGGGGGGTGCAAGAGTCCGGGCATGGGGTGTGGGGGGGCTGGGTATGTGTGGGGGGTGCAGTAGTCAGAACAGGGGCTGGAGGTGTGTGAGGGGGTGCAGGGGTCAGGGCAGAGGGCTGGGTGTGTGTGAGGTGTGCAAGGGTCAGGGCAGAGGGCTGGGTGTGTGGATGGGGTGCTGAGGTGTGTGTGTGTGGAGGGGTCAGGGCAGGGACCCCAGACCGCGGGTGCAGGTGGGAATGTGGTGGTGGTGCCGAGCTCCCGTTTGGTGCTCAGGGTGGGGGTGGGGGTGGGGATGTGGGGAGGTGTAAGTGTCAGGGCGTGGGGGGGCTGGATATGTGTGGGGGGTGCGGGAGTCAGAACAGGGGTTGGAGGTGTGTGTGTGGGGGGGTGCAGGGGTCAGGGCAGAGGGCTGTGTGTGTGTGGGGGTGCAGGGGTCAGGGCTGGGGTGCTTGGCTCGTGGGGGTGCTCACGGCAGGGGGCTAGTGGGGATAGGCCCCCTCCCTACGCCCCGGGCCCCCTCCCTGGAGCAGCGAGCACGCTGCGGCTTGGCTCTCCCCCTCCCAAGGGAGATCAGATGATCGGCAGCAGGGACGGGGTGGAGGGGCAGGAAAGCACCATGCTGGGGGAAGAAGTGGGGGAGGGGGAAGCTTGGCTGCTGGCAGGACCAAACTTCTGCCTCCTGCCCCCACAGGAGAGAGCGGTGGGCAGGGGGGCTGAGTGGGGCCAGGACCCTGGCAGGCAGTAGCGTGCCATCAAAAATTGGCTTGTGTGCCGTCTTTGGCACTCGTTCCGCAGGTTGCCGACCCCTGTATTATCTCATACTATAGAATTAGAATTTATAATATCTATTCTATGATGAGATACATCATGGAATCTCAATAGCTCAAAGATAGTTTTAATTAAGATAGGTTTTTTTTTCTCAAAAAGCATTTTATCAAAAAATCATTGATTTTTATCCACCCTGCAATTTTTATCACGAAAGGAATACATAAGAACATAACGGCTGTACTGGGTCAGACCAACAGTCCATCTAGCCCAGTATCCTGTCTACCAACAGTGGCCAATGCCAGGTGCCCCAGAGGGAGTGAACCTAATAGGTAACGATCAAGTGATCTCTCTCCTGCCATCCATCTCCACCCTCTGACAAACAGAGGCTAGGGACACCATTCCTTACTCATCGTGGCTAATAGCCATTAATGGACTTAACCTCCATGAATTTATCCAGTTCTCTTTTAAACACTGTTATAGTCCTAAGTATCAGAGGAGTAGCCGTGTTAGTCTGAATCTGTAAAAAGCAGCAGAGGGTCCTGTGGCACCTTTAAGACTAACAGAAGTATTGGGAGCATAAGCTTTCGTGGGTAAGAACCTCACTTCTTCAGATGCAAGTAATGGAAATTTCCAGAGGCAGGTATAAATCAGTATGGAGATAACGAGGTTAGTTCAATCTGGGAGGGTGAGGTGCTCTGCTAGCAGTTGAGGTGTGAACACCAAGGGAGGAGAAACTGCTTCTGTAGTTGGATAGCCATTCACAGTCTTTGTTTAATCCTGATCTGATGGTGTCAAATTTGCAAATGAACTGGAGCTCAGCAGTTTCTCTTTGGAGTCTTGTCCTGAAGTTTTTTTGCTGTAAGATGGCTACCTTAACATCTGCTATTGTGTGGCCAGGGAGGTAGAAGTGTTCTCCTACAGGTTTTTGTATATTGCCATTCCTGATATCTGACTTGTGTCCATTTATCCTCTTGCGTAGTGACTGTCCAGTTTGGCCAATGTACATAGCAGAGGGGCATTGCTGGCACATGATGGCATATATAACATTGGTGGACGTGCAGGTGAATGAGCCGGTGATGTTACTTTCAAGAATACTTTCAAGATAACACTGAACAGCGCACTGATACACAAATACCCTCCCACCAACAACACAGGAAGAAGAACTCCACATGGACTCCTCCTGAGGGTCGAAATGACAATCTGGACCTATGAATAGAATGCTTCCACCGATGTGCACAGGCAGAAATTGTGGAAAAACATCATTGCTTCAGGACCAGACTCAAAGAGAAACTGCTGAGCTCCAGTTCATTTGCAAATTTGACAGCATCAGATCAGGATTAAACAAAGACTGTGAATGGCTATCCAACTACAGGAGCAATTTCTCCTCCCTTGGTGTTCACACCTCAACTGCTAGCAGAGCACCTCACCCTCCCTGATTGAACTAACCTCGTTATCTCCATACTGATTTATACCTGCCTCTGGAAATTTCCATTACTTGCATCTGAAGAAGTGAGGTTCTTACCCACGAAAGCTTATGCTCCCAATACTTCTGTTAGTCTTAAAGGTGCCACAGGACCCTCTGTTGCTTGATATAGTCCTAGCCTTCACAACCTCCTCAGGCAAGGAGTTCCACAAGTTGACTCTGCGCTGTATGAAGAGCTTCCTTTTATTTGTTTTAAACCTGCTGCCCATTAATTTCATTTGGTGGCCCCTAGTTCTTGTATTATGGGAATAAGTAAATAACTTTTCCTTATCTACTTTCTCCACATCACTCATGATTTTATATACCTCTATTGTATCCCCTCTTAGTCTCCTCTTTTCCAAGCTGGAAAGTCCTAGCCTCTTTAATCTCTCCTCATATGGAACCCGTTCCAAACCCCTAATCATTTTAGTTGCCCTTCTCTGAACCTAGTGCTAGACTCAGTATATCTTTTTTGAGATGAGGAGACCACATCTGTACGCAGTATTCAAGATGTGGGCGTACCATCGATTTATATAAAGGCAATAATATATTCTCCGTCTTATTCTCTATCCCCTTTTTAGTGATTCCTAACATCCTGTTTGCTTTTTTGACCGCTTCTGTGCACTGTGTGGACGTCTTCAGAGAACTGTCCACGATGACTCCAAGATCTTTTTCCTGATAAGTTGTAGCTAAATTAGCTCCCATCATATTGTATGTATAGTTGGGGTTATTTTTTCCAATGTGCATTACTTTACATTTATCCACATTACATTTCATTTGCCATTTTGTTGCCTAATCACTTAGTTTTGTGAGATCTTTTTGAAGTTCTTCAGTCTGCTTTGGTCTTAACTATCTTGAGTAGTTTAGTATCATCTGAAATCTTTGCCACCTCACTTTTTACCCTATTCTCCAGATCATTTATGAATAAGTTGAATAGGATTGGTCCTAGGACTGACCCTTGGGGAACACCACTAGTTACCCCTCTCCATTCTGAGAATTTACCATTTATTCCTACCCTTGGTTCCCTGTCTTTTAATCAGTTCTCAATCCATGAAAAGGACCTTCCCTTTTATCCCATGACAACTTAATTTACGTAAGGGCCTTTGAGGGACCTTGTCAAAGGCTTTCTGGAAATCTAAGTACACTATGTCCACTGGATCCCCCTTGTCCACATGTTTGTTTGACCCCCTTCAAAGAACTTAATAGATTAGTAAGACATGATTTCCCTTTACAGAAACCATATTGACTTTTGCCCAAGAATTTGTTCTTCTATGTGTCTGACAATTTTATTCTTTACTATTGTTTCAACTAATTTGTCCGGTACTGACGTTAGACTTACTGGTCTGTAATTGCCGGGATCACCTCTAGAGCCTTTTTCAAATATTGGCGTTACTTTAGCTATCTTACAGTTATTGGGTACAGAAGCCGATTTAAAGGACAGGTTACAAACCATAGTTAATAGTTCCACAACTTCATATTTGAGTTCTTTCAGAACTCTTGGGTGAATGCCTTCTGGTCCCGGGGACTTGTTAATGTTTATCAATTAATTCCAAAACCTCTCTAGTGACACTTCAATCTGTGACAGTTCCTCAGATTTGTCACCTACAAAAGCCAGCTCAGGTTTGGGAATCTCCCTAACATCCTCAGCTGTGAAGACTGAAGCAAAGAATCCATTTAGTTTCTCTGCAATGACTTAATCGTCTTTAAGTGCTCCTTTTGTATCTTGATCATCCAGGGGCCCCACTGGTTGTTTAGCAGGCTTCCTGCTTCTGATGTACTTAAAAAATGTTTTATTACCTTTTGAGTTTTTGGCTTCCCGTTCTTCAAACTCCTCTTTGGCTTTTCTTATTACATTTTTACACTTAATTTGGCAGCGTTTACGCTCCTTTCTGTTTACCTCATTAGGTTTTGACTTCATCTTTTTAAAAGATGCCTTTATCTCTCACTGCTTCTTCTACATGGTTGTTAAGCCACATTGGCTCTTTTTCAGTTCTTTTCTGTGTTTCTTAATTTGGGGTATACATTTAAGTTGGGCCTCTATTACGGTGTCTTTAAAAAGCGTCCATGCAGCTTGCAGGGATTTCACTTTAGTCACTGTACCTTTTAATTTCTGTTTAACTAACCCCCCCCTTTTTGCGTAGTTCCCCCTTTTTGAAATTAAATGCCACAATGTTGGGCTGTTGAGATGTTCTTCCCAACATAGGGATGTTAAATGTTGTTCTGTTATGGTCACTATTTCCAAGCTGTCGTGTTACAGTTACCTCTTGGACCAGCTCCTGCGCTCCACTCAGGACTAAATCTAGAGTTGCCTCTCCCCTTGTGGGTTCCTGTACCAGCTGCTCCAAGAAGCAGTCATTTAAAGTATCGAGAAATGTGTCTCTGCATTTCGTCCTGAGGTAACATGTTCCCAGTCAATATGGGGATAATTGAAATCCCCCACTATTATTGAGTTCTTAATTTTGATAGCCTCTCTAATTTCCCTTAGCATTTCATCATCACAATCACTGTCCTGGTCAGGTGGTCGATAATAGATCCCTAAGGTTATATTCTTATTAGAGCATGAAATTTCTATCCATAGAGATTCTATGGAACACGTGGATTCACTTAAGATTTTTACTTCATTTGATTCTGCGTTTTCTTTCACATATAGTGCCACTCCCCCCCGCACGATCTGTTCTGTCCTTTCGATATATTTTGTACCCCGGAATGATTGTCCTCCATTGATTGTCCTCAGTCCAACCAGGTTTCCATGATGCCTATTATATCAAATCTTGCTTAAACCATGTTACAAATATTTTAACTCCTGTTATAATAGACATCAAATCTTTCTATCCCTTGCTTAATTTCAAGTATTAAAGCCTTTATTTAAAAAAAAGAAAAAGAAAAACTTACTTTACATCGCTGAAATTTTGTTTATGACAAACTGACCAGAGATTATTTTTCCTGCAGATTACCAGTCTGTTTTTTTTTCCTTTTTATTTTGTCCACCCAATCCCACCCACAACAAACTACATTTTTACCTGTTCCTGCTATTATGGCAGCAGGTCCTGTGGGATCCCAGTCCTGCTGCAGGGCTCTGCTCTGAAGTAATAAATCAAAACCTGTAAACAGTAGTATTTCAAGGTGTTGAATAAAGAATACTACAAGGGAAAATTGAAGTTGGAGTTCTATGGTAGTGTAAATACAGGGACAATTGCATGCCTGATTGTCACTGGAAGAGGTTGATGGCATCCAAAATACCTTCGTATACTAAGCTGGCACAATGTGTTTTGACAAATTAGAAAACATCCTCTTTACAGTTATCATTAAGAAAATCAAAGGAAGAATGTCTGGATTTTTCTTCACCTTTGTGATGTATAGATAGCATCCAAGAACACCACTCAAAAATTTTCTGGTTGATGTTTGTTACAAATACACCTCTACCCCAATATAATGCTGTCCTTGGGAGCCAAAAAATCTTACCGCGTTATAGGTGAAACGGCGTTATATCGAACTTGCTTTGATCTACTGGAGTGCGCAGCCCCGCCCCCTTGGAAAGCTGCTTTAGCACATTATATCCGAATTCGTGTTGCGTTATATTGGGGGTAGAGGTGTAACTAGGTTCTAACTTCCCTCTTCTTCCAGGAAGGCCTGGTGATATCACTGGAGCTATAGCTCGGCCTTGAACCTTTTTTTCTTCAAGGAGGGAGTTTAGTTGAGGACAGCATGGCTTCAGCCTCTGGGTGACCTGGTTAGTTATGTCGCAAAACATAAGCAAGGACCTTCAGCTAAAAGAGGGCAGTGGCATGAGCAGAACAGTACAGTTGATCTTTTGTCCTTAGCACACCTTTGAAATTTAATACATGCTATCTAGAACACTAGTTACAATGGAACACCATTTTGTCTGTTTTCATGTATTTCTAAGATAACACAGTAAGCACCTAGAATTGTAATTAACTTGTATGACTTACTCAATTAACCATTTATTTGCTGGTTTAGAATATAAAAAACACACAACTTCATGTGACGTGTAGGATGGGGTGAAAGTAACTTAAGGGACTTACCGGTATGCAGGGCTGGGATTCTGAGCAAGAGGGGATGCACTCAACCAGAAGGGGCAGGGCCTCAGGCAGAAGGGGCATGGCCTTTAAATCCCTGGGCCCTTTAAATTGCTGCTGCTACTCTGGGGCACCGTTGATGATTTAAAGGGCAGCAGCTGGGAAATCCGGGCCCTTTAAATCACTGCCAGAGCCCCATGGTAGCGGTAGCTGCAGCGGCGGCTGGGAGCCCTGGGGTTCTGGCAGTGATTTAGGACTAGGGGCTCCGGCTACTGCTGGAAGCCCAGGGCCCTTTTAAATTGCCAGCCTGGGGAAGCTGCCCCCTGCCGGTATGGTTGGCTGTGTACCAGCTCTTGCGGTACGCTGCACCAGACCATACAGGTGTACTTTCACCTCTGGTCTAGGATCATAAGGGAAAAACTGGTGAATTGCACTTGCTTACTCAGTCTGCTGTGACATAATTCATTGCTGTTGGTTGTTCAAGACACACAGATTGTTGTAGTTTGTTTCCACTAGCAACAGCCATCAGACATTTAGCTGAACAAGACTTAATTCTTTTAAATTGACCTACAAGAAATGTATGAAGGCGAATGTGGGGGTGGAATATAGTGGTATGTCAGCATGGTTTCCATTAATATGCGAAGAAGTCTGTGGCAAACCTTGTTCTGAGCCTCATGATCAAATCAGCCAAGGACTTTTTTGTCAACATTAGACCTCCTCCTCTGTTCTTCCTTTTTTCCACTTCCCCAAGAAATTATCTTGAGTTGGGGGTCGGGGAGATCAAGGCTTACTGTGCGGATTGAATTTACTTGGACTTGTATCTAAGTGAATTCTCAAATATTATTAAACTGCAGGATCAGACCCTGGTGAAATGTGTCTTGAATGCAGTTCTTTCTTTATTAGTATCCTGGTGTCACTTTTGCCAGTGCAGCCATTGGGATGTGTCCTTAGTTGTCAGTTGGGCAGGTGCCCACCTATGCAGACCCAGGACTTTCATGTTCAGTTCTCTTTTGTTCTTCTGCGGGCAGGTGCTCTTAATTGTTTTCTGCCTCTCACAGAAACAGCAGCTGGCACCCCAGTTTCCCCCTCCATCAGTCTTGGGTTATTCTGTGGAGCAGAGATTTCAAACTTTTTGCTGAGACCCCCTTCAGAGATTCATGTCCCATATATTCCCTCCTCTTATGAAGAAACAGGGCAGGGCCAGGGTGCCTGATTCCCCTTGGGGTGGGGTACTGACCATGTGGTAGTTGATGCCTTCTGCCCCCTGCAGGGGTTGAACAGTCTCAGCTGCTGGGATCTGGCTCTCTGCCTATTGTGCTGCCCCTGCCCCCATGTAGGGGCAGCAAACAGGGCTGTGCTGAGGGGCCAGGTTCAGCAGGGTACTGGCAGGATGCAACCCCAGAGTACTGGCCCCTTTCCTGCATGCGGCCCTGTCTGCTTCCCCTGCATAGGCTGCAGAGGGGGCTCTGGTCCTATGGCCACACTGAAGGGCAGGGTCAAGAGGGGGCTGTGTGCAGCAGGGATGTCGGTACTCGGTGTGTAGCCTTCAGTTCCACTCTCACAAAGTTCTCATCCCCTTCTCAGCAGAGGAGGGTATGTGCCAGTTAGTGGTTGCTGCAGCTGGGGCAGAGCGGGGGCAAGACAGGCAAGGAGTCTGGTCCTGGCAGCCAAGACCACCCACACAACTCCGTCCATTTCCCTTCTCTGACAGAGCTCCTCTTGACCTTGGCTCTTCAGTGCAGCTCTGTCAGGTCCTCATGCATCAGATAACTTCATCTTGCTCCTTCCACTTGTCCCAAGGGGTCATGCCCTACACTTTGAGAACTCTGCTCTAGAGTAAGGAGAAAAGGATGGAAAAAGAAAAGGGAGAAAATATCAAGAAGGATATTGGTAAATTGGAGCGGGTTCAGAGAAGAGCCGCAAGAATGCTTAAAGGACTGGAAAATATGCCTGATAGTAATAAACAGATTAAGCTCTTTGAGTCTTGCTTAACAAAGAGAAGGTGACCTGATCACAGTTTGGGTACGTATATGGGAAACAGAAATTTAACAATGAACTCTTCAGAATAGCAGACAAAGGTCTAAGAAGTTCCAGTGGTTGGAAGTGGAGGATAGACCTATCCAGACTGGAAATAAGGTGCACATTTTTCACAGTGATGATGAAGTCCTTTTCCCTTTTCATTTTCTTTAAGGGAGACCAGTAAAGGAGAAAAGCTTCTAGATATGTTCTTTCCAGTTTGCATACTCCTTGGCTGGTTTCCCATGCCACATCAAGCTCTGATCTCCATCATATACCTTCTAGACCAAGAAAAAGATCTGTGGACATGCACTATAGACTTACCACCTAGTTTTCTATCCCAACTGTCTTTTAAGCAGGCCTAGTCAGTAGAACTTGGATCAGATCCAGGTGGAATGGGCTTTAAGTAATTATTTGTAGTAGACCTAGGGATGCTGGTTCTGGGGAAACAGATTTGGCCTGGGGTCACTCTTTTGCTTTATCTCAAACCTGTGCCCATTATTTCAGTCTGGCTCCCATTCCTGGCTGACAAGTTGCTAGTCAGACCTAGGGCTTGTATTTAATAGCCTGGTGTTGAGGTGTAATTGTCTAACCTGTCTCGTGATGTGGCTGCACCACTTCAGATTCCTAGGATGCCTTATGGTGTGGTACCTAGGTGAAATGATTAATGTCTGATCTTTCTGCTTTGGAAATTCATCTGGGAAACAGCCAGTGGGAGGAACAAGAGGAGGAGGACTGGCTGCAAAAATCCTGCTGACACCTGCCTAAAAGCTGAGAAGACTCTGCCCTAGTTTTGCCAGGTCATGGGAAATAGCTAATGGGTTTGTTAGATCTTTCACTTTTTAGAAAGCGTGTAAGTTTCTAATTTAGAAACATTCACTGTCCTGTTGAATCTTTTACCTTTCTGCTGTGCTCCAAGTCTTACACTTTAACTGAAAAAGCAGTGGAAAAGTTAAATTTTAAACATACCTTCAGTCATCTGAAACTACTACAAAACCCCAAAAGTAGCATACAAGGAGTTTCAGGTGAGTCACACCTGAACTTGCTGTGTGTAGCAATACTGTCGGTTAATGGATCTGTGGTAAAGTTTTACCTTGTTGAAGCATAGACTCATTCTAAAATGTTAACTTCACACTTGAATTTATGAACTGCTTTTCTACAAAAAACAAATTCAGAAAAAAGTGTGTTAAAACCTATACCACATACCATATGGGCTTGAGTCCATGCTTGATGGCTGTCACAACAGGGATCAGCTATAAGCTGCTTTCATACACCAACTTTAGCCTTAGAAGCTTATCTATATGTTTTACACTACAAATAATTGATTTTTGTAAATATCTAAAATATGCTCTAACATATTAAGTGTTTTGTCACAGATTACACATAATGAACTGGGGATTCAGTAGTCCAAGGGAAGAGGAATCGTGTGTGTGTGTGTGTGTGTGTGAGAGAGAGAGAGAACTCTTACATTTTATGGAAATGTATAAGCAGGGCTGGAGGAAGAAAAGATCCAGGCACAGTGAGTGTTACCTGTTTAACTCGTATGAAGTCTTAAGAATACAGGACAATGCCTAAAATCACCCTTACATTCAGCTCTTATTCAGTTGGTCAGTGATCAACAGCTGCTACCATCTGTAGTTTAAGCATGGATAAGGTCCATGAATTTACTTGTTGTCAAGACCTGTTTGGTGGATTTAGCTGGCTCTGTTAGTTTGTCTGGTAGAGATTCTGTTCATAAGACCCATTGCTGGGGTTCTAGTACCTTGCTCTGAAGCATGAGACCTCAGACTAGGTGGACCATTGGTTATGTTTGGTATGCTAGCTCCTGTATTTATGCCTTGTTGCACCTGCATGTGTTCACTCTGTATGTAATCAGCTAAAGTTCTGACAGTGGCTAGCCAATTTACTTCCTGGCCTGCTGCTGAAGCAAAGGAAAGGACGCTTAGAAAACCCTAGACAATGACTATCTACTTGCCACTTTTTCCTGTGATGCTGTCTGAGGCAGGTAATTTATCAAAAAGTATAGTTTACAACATTATGGCTGAGAAGGCACTAGCACCGTGGTTACAAGTCTAATGATAAAACTTGAGTTCCTTTGAATAAAAATGGGGCTAAATCAATTCTTCTAGGATATGGCCAAGAATAAGAGCGCTTACCAGCAATGGGATCCCTATCCTATAATAAATTCAGGAAACTTCCTTCACACTTTCAGGGGATACCTTATCTCCAAGTGCAGAGTTGCACAAGGAATATCCATTCAGCTGGTTCTTTTGAGACTTTCTACAGAAAAGTAAAGTTGAACTCTTGGACAAATTGTTTTCTGCTGAGTATGTGAAGTTCTAAAACATCTTTTAAAAAAAAAAATCCTTTGTCAAGGTGAGTAGAACTGGTAGACAGGAAGGCCGGTATCTCATCACAGAATATACCACTTCCAGTTAAAGCGAGTTCCAGATTTGTCTGACTCATGGGCAGAAAAGCTGAGCATCTTGTGAAGAAATATGTAGGGAATTGCTATTCATTTATCATGCACTGCAAAGTAGGTGTCATTTTTATCAGCAGATGTCATTGTCTTTGGCTGTAGAGTTCTGCAAACAGCTGTTCTGTCTTGCAACTCTCACCTTTAATTTGTCTTCTATAATAATTAATTCCCAATAATAATTTTAGACTTTGTGTAGGAGAATAGGACAACTTTTGTTCCTTATTTGTATATTCAGCATTGCCAGCTCCCAAGTGTTCAAAAACCAAGTCTGGCTCCAAAAATCAGGACACTTTACATTTCGTTCTATTTATTTGCCCTCTGGTTTTGAAGCATTGAATTCACATTTTCAAGCTTTTCTTGGCAACTGTGACTAGAAACCTTGTTTAATAAAAGCTGACATTCATGAGTGTATAAGCTGGGGTTTAAGCACCAAATATGATCAGACTTGTGATAAAATTGCAAGAGTTAATACACCTCTAGCCCGATATAACATGAATTCAGATATAACGTGGTAAAGCAGCGCTCCCGTGGGGCGGGGCTGCGCACTCAGGCAAATCAAAGCAAGTTCGATATGACGCGGTTTCACCTATAACGCGATAAGATGTTTTGGCTCCCGAGCACAGCGTTGTATTGGGGTAGAGGTGTACTAATTCATAGATTCTTTTTTAAGGTCAGAAAGGACCAGTCAATCATCCAGTGTAGTGGTGGGCAACCTGCAGCCCATCAGGGTAATATGATTGCTGGCTGTGAGACATTTTGCTGACGTTGACTGTCTGCAAGCACAGCCCCCCACAGCTCCCAGTGGCCACAGTTTGCCTTCCCAGCCAATGGGAGGTGTGGGAAGCAGCGGGCCACAGGAATGTGCTGGCCACAGCTCCCATTGACCAGGAACAGAGAATCGTGGCCACTCTGAGCTGCGGGGGGGCCATGCCTGCAGACAGTCAATGTCAGCAAAAGTCTCACGGCCATCAATAATATTACCTTGATGGGCCACAGGTTGCCCACCACTGATCTAATGTAACCTCCATTAGAAGTTCTTCCTTTGAGACCCAATAACTTTTGTTTGACTAAAGCATATCTTCCAGAAAGCATCCACTCTTGGACTTGAAGACTCCAAGAGATGGAGAATCCACCACTTCTGTTGGCAGTTTGTGCCAATGGTTAATCACTCTCACTATTAAATTCAAATTATAAAGAAATTGTTGTCTGGCTATTTTACAGACATTGGTTCTTGTTCTTCCTTTCTCCACTATGCTAAAGCCCTTTAGTACCTGGAATTTTCTTGCTATGAAGATACTGTAATCAAGTCACCTCTCAATCTTTTTGATACACTTAAAGAGCTCAATATATTTAGTTTCTGTCACTGCAAGGCATCTTTCCAAGCCTGAGTCATTTGTCTCTTGGGTACCCTCTTCTGCTCTTTTACCATCCTTTTCAAATGCAGTTCCGGTATCCACAGAATTCCAGTACTGGTCTCATCAGTCCCATGTATATGGATAAAATCACCCTTCTACTCCTTCCCTGTTTATATATCCAAGGATCTCATTAGCCCTTTTTACCATAGTGTAATCCTGGGTTTTTTACCACTCTGACCTCTAAATCCTTTCAAGTTACTGCTTTTCAGGATACAGTCTCCCATTATGCTAGTATGGCCTGCGTTCTTTGTTTCTAGATGTATGACCTTACCAAGCACTCTCAGATCACTCTGTATGACTACCCTGTCCTCATGGCTTAATAATTTAATATTAGTACATTTATGTATGTACACCAGTCCTAAGTACCTTTTCCCACATGCCCTCTTAAAAGGCGAGCTAGCAGGGTAACATCTCCCCGAAGTCCTCTCTAGGGAAGTTTTAACCCATTTTCTCAAGTAATCTTTCTACATGAAGTGCCTCTGTTTAATTCTCATACAGTTATGTCCCCTAATCCCCCTCTGAATCTACTTTCATGCTGCCTCAGTCGTCCTTTGTATACTGTCAACTATCTCTCAATTAAAATCTCTGCTTAAAGTCCACTTCTTTGATACACCACCATAGAGAAACTTATAAGTTTAAACTGTTATTACTATAAACATCTATTGCTTTGCATATATTTACACCTTCTGCTTACAGTGGGGAAAACTGCACTCTACAGCATTACTTCTCACCATGATATTTTTTTAACTCTGATAGAAGTTAACTCATAAACTCCTTGGACTATCTGTTTGCCTGTAAAGCTCTTTGTATAACTTTATAAACCCTGTTCATACAAGCTTGTCATGTTTCTAGTTCTTATGCTTCATGCCTCTCCTTTTCTTTCTACTAGTTATTATTGTTTGCACTGTCATAATGTGCATTTTAAATAGGCGTGTCTCAAGTTTATAGCACAAACTGACTGTGGACTGTGAGAAGCCCATAGCTGTGGGGAAATTACCCAGATAACTAGGAAAAAATTAATCTTGTCCCCCTAAAATATCGTGCACTTTCCTAAGTGGAAATGTCATGTGAGAAATCACTTCAGCTTGTTCTCCTGTATCTACATACAGAAATGTGGTTTCTTTTGTTTCTCAGATGGAGCTATTCAGCTCTAAGTTAATTCATATTGTCTATTTAGATCAATGGTCTCAAGCCCTTAGTTTGGAAATTAACAATCCAGGTGGACAAGCACAACTGGAAGCCTGACCCTAAATTACTGGAATTCGATGCAAAAGATGGTTTTTCATGTAATCATGCACAAAAAATTGGGGAGATAGGGATTTCTGATTCATGACAGACAGCAAAGATCAGAAACAGTTTCTTACAGCAGCACAGTGCAAGAAAGGTTTGGTCCTGGAATTTGAGGAAGCAGGGGTACTTTAATGTTCTGTAACTCAAGCAGAGAGATTCCTCTTTAGGGAGGCAATATATAGCTTTATTGGTAACATAGTAGGGAGGGAGGAGCTTATCAGCTAGAACTGCCTTTCCGACTGGTGGCATAAATCATTTTAGCAGGACTTTGACACTGATAGCAAGTGTGGAAGACTGCTCTTATTAAGGAAACAGTGCATGCTGGGAAATACCTCTTAAAGATGTGGCAGTATTTTAGACTCTAAAAGCTGCCATATGGCTCTTCCTACTTTAGAGTAACCTGTTTTGTTCAGTTTGAATTTGTAGGGTAGGACTCAAGGAGTTGCGGGGCATCTGCCCAGGGTGGAAATTGAAACTCTTCTCTTTCTTAAGAGCTAAACTTATAGCTTATACTGGTTATCCAAGAAAAATAAGCTATAACAGCAAAACCACCCTTATGCTGGTATAATGCATCTACACTGCCGCTTTTGCTGATATAATGTTGCACCTCCCTCCAACTGAGAATACTACATGGCAAAAGTATCTAATGTAGATCCATCTATAGTAATTTCTCTGTTTGTAGGGGGGGAGTGTACTGAAACAAGACCTCGTATAGTCAACTTCACTTTTCTGCAATCAAATAGGAAAATCTTTGCTTTAAGCAGAATTGATTCTCAAACTTATATAGATTCAAACGTGTGCTCGCATCAGTTTGTTTAAAGAGCGTGCTGATCTGAGTCTGCTAGTCAGACATTCAGGTTTTCTCATATGTGGCCACCAGCAGATTTTTTTTTTTTTGTAGCAGCCTCCAAAACATGGGCGGAGGTTGGGATGGGGGAGCAGCAGCCCCTCCCTGCAGTGCCCAGCTGTTGCCCCTGAATAGCTGTTACCAAAGACAGCAAGATGCACCTCCTTGGTGTTTGTGCTGGCACTGCAGGGATCAGTGCCCTGCACTGCGCGGCCTCCTCGGAAGCTCTGGGCAGCACCTCTGGAGATGCATGGGGCCAGTGTGTACAGCGCTGGAGGTGGCTCTTCTCAGTGGAGGTGGTTGCGGCATTTGGTCGCTGGGGCACTTCCCTGTACAGTTCTCCCTCTCGCGCCCAGGCAGGGTACGGGGAGCGTGGGGGTTCCGTAGGTGGCCAGTGAGTTCCTAACCTACCTTCCACAGGGTGGGCTGCCAGGGGAGGCATGGACAGAGACTGTTTGTCAGAGAGGCCATCAAAAATTTGTTGGGAGAAGTTTAATGAATGTTTTGATGTTTAATTAAACTTCCTCCACAGTCCATTTAATTCTCAATAGAAAAGCCATTAACCCTCTCCTCAGCCCCCCCCCCCCCCAAAGCTTTTTTCCCCATCAGTCTTGACTCCGATTTGCTTAAATCAAACTCTTTGTATGTTGGTATCTGTTCCATTGTGGTCAAAAGTTTAGTTTCTTTGGCTTCACGTATCAGATTTGTAGCAAAATAGGACTTCATAAGATCTTGGTACAAATTATTTGAAGAATGTTAACAATAAAAACTGCAGCCTGTTAGTCAACAAAGCTTAAATGAATGGAGGAAATAGGCAACTATTTCCTATTATGTAAAAGGTTCTCTTGGTAAAGTTCAAGATAATGCCATTTATAACTTCTAAACTTTATCTGCTTCCCTAGACTGTAGAACTCTAGGATTTAATCCAATGAGAGAAAAACATTAAGGAGCTTCTATATCTGGAAGAATTAATTGTGAATCAAACAGCCTGCTTCAACATTTAAAACACTGAAATTCTTTCTTCTGGTTTTATAGTCTATATATTGTAATTATCTCCTGATCCTGTCATGTTTAGCCATAAAGATGAGTTTTAAGAGAGCTTGTTTTATGCCCTGAATATCAAGTAAGCATAGGTATGTAACTTACGTAAAAGAAATGTCGTAAGTTTGCTGTGTCACCTCTAAACCAATTACTCCATATGAGCAGCTATTATGACCTTTACCTGGTATGTTTACTCTTTAACACTTTATTTATAGCATGTACAAACTTCACCCTTTGATTACCTTTTTGAAGATCAAGATCTTTGTATTTATGGTAGCTTCCTAGTATTGTTTCCATCTTTCTGCATGAAAAGTTGCTTTAAAGGAAACAGAGGGATCATTACACAGCTAAATGTACTCTGCACTATAAATACAACTGAACCAGGGTTTTCCTCTGAGACAGCTTCAATTTGTAGTGTAGATGGGACAAGTGCCTTTCCTAACTTGGGCCTTGGCTACACTCGCGGAAGCGCAAGCTGCAAGTACTCCACCTCTCCGAGGGGAATAGCTTGCAGCGGTGCGAGCGAGCATGCAGCGCTGCAGGCGCTGATTACACTGGCGCTTTACAGCGCTGCGCTCAGTGGGAGTGTTTTTTCACACCCCTCAGTGCAGCAAGTGCAGCGCTGTGAATTGCCAGTGTAGCCAAGGCATTAGTCAAGCCCTAAGACAGGTGTAGTCAATTACTTTTTGTCAAGGTCCAAATTTCTTGGTCAAGGTCCAGACTCCAGAGAAATATTTTTCACATCGCAGTAACAATGATGATAATAAGACAGGTCTACACTGCAAAATTAAGTTTATCTAAGTTAAGTTGCTGTTCAGCTAGTGCAGTAATTACAGTAACTCCTCACTTAGTCATTCCGATTAACGTTGTTTCGTTGCTGATCAATTAGAGAACATGTTCATTTAAAGTTGCACAATGCTCCCTTTATAACGTTTGTCAGCCACCTGCTTTGTCCACTGTTTGCAGAAAGAGCAGCCCATTGGAGCTAGCTGGTGGGGACTTGGAACCTGGAAGAACCAGCAGCCCCCCATCAGCTCCCCGCTCCCATAAGTTCCCTGTGAGGCAGCCACCCAGCAGGCTATCAGTTGCCAGCAGTTCAGCTGTCCCTCCCCCCACTGCCATGTGCTGCTCCTGCCCTGTGCCTTGGAGCTGCTCCCTGGAGCCTCTGCTTGATGTGCTGGGGGGGAAGAGGGTGTCAAATATCAGGGTATTCCCCTTCCCCCTGCTCCTCCCCTCTGCTTACACCATCCTCATAGAGCAGGGGAGAGGAAGGAGGGACACAACAAGGCTCAGGACCAGGACGGAGGGAACTTGCTGGCAGCAGCTGCTGTCTCAACTTGCTGATCTACTTAAAAAGGCAATGTACTTAGAGTGGTGTCAGAGTACTTAAAGGGGCAATGCAAATCTCTTACACACAGGGTGTGTCTGTCTGCCAGGCTGTCACTCCTCCCTCCATTTCTGCTGCCTTGTAGAGTGTGAGGCTATATTAACAACAATGTGTTAACCCTTGAAATATCCCACCCTCTGGCTCCACCACCTCAACCAAGCTTCCCAATCATTGCTGTGTATAGTATTAAATTGTTTGTTTTAAAACTTATAGTGTGTGTGTGTGTGTGTGTGTGTGTGTAAAATATATATATATATATAAAAATCTTTTTTTCTGGTGAAAAAAATTTCCCTGGAACCTAACCCCCTATTTACATTAATTCTTATGGGAAAATTGGATTCGCTTAACATCGTTTTGCTTAAAGGTGCATTTTTCAGGAACATAACTACAACATTAAGCGAGGAGTTACTGTACTGTGGAGAGCACAGACCACTGGCTGCATGGAGATGGGAGATCACTCTGCAGCCTCCCCTCTCCCCCCCCTCCTGGACATGGATTTGATGGTGAGGCTGCACCCGACTCTGACGCAGTGCAATGGCCAGGCCTGCCTCAGAAACACTGAGGCCCTGCCCCTCTGCACCAGGCACGCCAGGTATAGGAAAGCATGCTCAGCATTGCAGGATCCTAGTATGGAGGCATCCAGGTGTGGGGCGAGGGGGTTCCTGGTAGGGCAATCTGGGTGCGGGCGGCTCAGTGGGGGTTCCAGGTGCGGGTAGGATATGGATGCACAGGGGCTCATTGTGGAGTTCTGGATGCAGGGGCAATGGGACTCTGTAGGGGGTCTAGGTGAAGGTGGTTGTCTGGATGTTGGGTTTTTTATGGGGGATCCAGATGCAGCTGGTTGCGGCTTGGTGGGGGGTGGAATGTGGCTCGGGGGGGGGTGAGGCTCAGAATGGGGGTCTGGATATGGGGGATCCAGATGCGCAGAGGTTGGGCGGACGGGGGAGCAGAAAGCAGATGGGGGCAGAGCTTCCTGCAGATGGGGGAGGTTTCTGGGAGCGAGTCTGACTTGGCATCTGAAATGATGCGCCTGCACTGCTGGGCAGGGGTGAGAGACTGCTCTTGTGGCTTCCCTTTACTTCCCCCTCAGAAAGTTATTTTTCTTTGGGTAGGCAAAGAAATCTGCGGGGGATGTGAATTCTGTGGCCTTGGAGTGGTGCAGAATTCCCCCAAGAGTAATGTTTGTTTGAGGCTGGGGAATTATTGTGAACTTGAAGCAATGCTCTTTATTTTCCAGCGCTCTGTATTGGTCCCATGTCTACTATATCTTTCTTATGCTTTTGGGCATCTGTCAAATAAACGTCTAACTGCAAATACTCATGGCCTTGTTCAATACCGTTTTGATAATGTTGGCAGGGCCCCCACAAGTCAGGTACCGAAGAAACTGGGTACAGAGACTGAGCCCATGGTGCATTCATCCAGGGGGAATGAAAACTTCCTGTATTAAGGACAAAATCTTGGGGTGTGGTAAATAATGAAGAGGATGGGTCACTGACTCGCAGTGATCTAGATTGTTTGATAAGCTTGGTGCAAGCAAACAATACGTATTTTAATACTGCTAAATATAAATGTATACAGGTAGGAACAAATAATATAGGCCACTCTATCCACAGTGACCCCCAAATCTTTCAGAGTCGCTGATTCCCAGGATAATCAGCTGAACATGAGCACCCAATGTGATGCTGTGGCCCAAAGAGCTAATGCGATCCCAGGGTACATAAACAAGGGAATCTAGAGTAGGAGTTAGACCAGTGGTTTTCAACCTTTTTTTCATTTGTGGACCCCTAAACATTTCAAAGGGAGGTGCGGACCTCTTTGGAAATCTTAGACATAGTTTGTGGACCATGGGTTAAAAACCACTGAGAGATTATTTTACCTCTGTATTTGGCATTGGTGCCACCGTTGTTTGAATACTGTGTGCGGTTCTGGTGCCCACAATTCAAGAAGAATGTTGATAAATTTGAGAGGGTTTGGAGAAGAGCCATGAGAATGATTAAAGGATTAGAAAACATGCCTTCTAGTGATGGAGCATTTTGAGTCTATCTATATAGTTTAACAAAGAGAAGCTCAAGGAGTGACTTGGTTACAGTCTGTAAGTACCTACATGGGGAACAAATTTTTGATCATTAGTTTTTTTAATCTAGTAGAGAAAGGTATAACACTATCCAATGGCTAGAAGTTAAAAGCTAGACAAATTCAGACTGGAAATAGTGTACATTTTTGATAGTGAAGGTAGTAATCATTAATACAATTTACCAAGTGTCGTGGTGGATTATCTGTCACTGACCATTTAAATCAAGATTGGATGTTTTTCTAAAAAATTTGTGCTAGGAATTATTTTGAGGAAGTTCTCTGTCCTGTGTTATACAGGAGGTACTATGGCCTGTGTTGTGCAGAGTACAATGGTTTCTTTTGGTCTTGGAATCTATGAAACCTATTATGAAATCCTGGCCCAATCCATTGAAGTCAATGGAAGCTTTGCCATTGAGTTAAGGGGTGGGGGACAAGATTTCACCTCAGGTTTAAGAGGAGTACTCCAATCTAGATGCCAATCTGCTTTCTTTGAATGCCAAGCTGCCCTGTAATGTTGTTGCTACCATGATCTACAGTTGTAGATTGCTTTCTTTCTAACTTTTTTAAATTAAAAAAAAGTATATAGAAAAAGACAACTATATACATAAGTGTCTCAAAATGTATTTGCTACTTAATCTTAGCTATACTTGAAACTTTAAATTATATATAATATGAATGCTTAAAATATAAATCAATGATTTGTATTACACTTTATAAACAGTTTGTTTACAAAAATCCAACTAGTTAAAGAAAAATTAAAATAAACAATGGAAGCAAAATTCAGAGGATGGGGAGGGAACAACTAGGTAGAGAGGAGGTGGAGGTGAGGCTCATGAATTTAATAGGATTATTCCGATACTTCCAGGAAAGCACTCCATAACTCTGAGAATTTTTCATGGGTATTTGTTATGGCACACAATTCTCTCCATGGTAACCAGGCTTATGATGTCTGTGTGCCAGTCTTCGATTGTTGGTCACTTTTTGGATTTCCATTTTTGTAGTGCTGATCTTTTAGCAATTATTAGTGCTCCATTCAGCCAAAGTTTTTCAAATTTGGTCAGCTTCCAGTTAACAGCCACTAGGTTTAAAATTACATGTTTTGCTTGTAACAGTTTTATTTGGTAGGGAAAAAATTAATTCTGCTATTTAAGTTCTGCCCAAAACATGTGGGTATAGGATCATTCCCAGAGCATATGTGTTAAATTAGAATCAGAGCACCAACATTTGTCTGATTTAGCTGTGCCTGTTTTGAACAGTCAGAGAGATGTCCAATGCATCCTTCATATGATTTTCTGTTGAATTAATCTTAAATAGAGGGCCAAGGAACAGTTCAAAGCACTGGCTAAAATTTGTTTCCATTGATTATCAGAGAATGATTGGCCTAGTTCCTCCTCCCTGTTCTTTTTAGGCAATCCATGTTTAATTCAAATTTGCTGGCCAAGTGTGCATTTAGTATTGCCATAGATCTGGCAATCTGGGTAATATTTGGAGAAATGAAAGCAGTTCAAGTGGGTCAGGGTAGTGAAGGTATCAGGACCAGACAGATGGGAAATGGCATGTTTAAGTTGGATGTATTTAGATTGAACCTTTCTTTTAATATTGTAAAAGGGAGGAAGGTATCATTTTTAATGAATTGATGGTCAAAATCCCTGTCTTAATCCAGTCTGCCCAAATGATGGTGTTGCCTTCTATACAGAGTTTCATGTTACCCCAGCTAGAGGTCTTGGTATGTAGAAGAGGGTGATTTTTTAAAATTAAGTAGATATTGTGTGCCAAGTATTTTTGGCTTCCACAATATTGGTAATTCTTCATTAGGGAAATGGTGGTAATCTGAGTGCAGAGTATTGGAAAGGGGTAAAGGAGCAACAAATTCTGCTTCTAGATGGAGTCAGTCTGGGGCTCTACAGCACAAGGGAATGAGCTGCTATGTTGCTTGGCTAAGAATTATTGCCTGATAAAGTTTAAAGTTGGGAAATCTAAAACCACCTGTTCTGACATGGAGCTATAATCTTTTAAAGGAAAATTTGGACTTGTTACCAGCACCCCACAAGAAGCACGGGAACATCTTGATTTTGGTAAAATAAAAGAAGAATATGAATAGGGAGGGAATTCAGAATAAAAAGGATCCTGGGAAGGACATTGATTTTATTTATTTTTCCCAAAAGGGGGAGGGGGACATAGTGCCTGCTATCTTTTTAAATCCTTTGCTAACTGCATGATTAATAGTCAAGGTTAACCTAGCCCAATATTTTTCGATTCCTTAGGGAAGAAAATGCCAAGATATCTGAGGTTAGTCTTTTGCCATCCTAATGTCCCTATAGGAAAGCTGCTGCCAGCTAAATCCAATGAGATCTTCATTGCTTCCAATTTATCAATTTATCTTATAGCCAGATAATTCGCCAAATTTATATATTGTTTGTAAGATATTTGGAATAGATTGAACTGGATTTTTAACAAATAGGAGGATGTCGTCCTACACACAGAAGGATTTTTTTTTTCTCCTGAGTCCCTGATTTGATCCCTTGAATACTTTGGTGTTCATTAATTAGTATTGCAAGTGATTCTAATGCTGTATTGAACAGGAGCGGGGGGAGAGAGGGAATCTTTCTAGTTCCCCAAAACAAATCAAGTGGGGGGGATGTTGTGCTATTTCTTAGGGATTTGTATTTAACAGCTTTATTCATTGGAAAAAAAGGATTTCTCCAACCCAAATTTATCCAGAGTAAGAAACAACTGTTGCCAACTCTGTCAAAGGCCTTCTCTACATCGAGTGAAGTGATTGCATGGGAATTTCTAGAATGGAATCCCATAATGTTAATCAACTGATGCGTGTATCTGAACCGTGTCTTTTTAATAAATCCCACCTGATTGGGGGAAACCATATTGCTGATTACTTTTTCAAGCTTTAGTCAATATTTTTGAAAGTATTTTTGTATCAGTTGTGCTTAGAGATGGTTCTATAGCTATTACACTTTTCTGCATCTTTACCCAGTTTTAGTAATACTGTAATTAGGGTTTCCATCTTAGGAGGAGGTAATGTACTTGTCTTTAAGGCATCTTCATGAATGTGTAACCATTTAGGAACCAGAATTTCTTTGAGACTTTCCTAGAATCCTTTCAGGAGGCCATCAGGGCCTTTTCCGGACTCGTTTCCTCTATGGCCTGATTATTTCCTCTTATTCCAAGGGAGAGATCAGCTGGCCTGCTGCTCTTCTGAGGTTGAGTTTTAACAAAATTATTCCATTCTACTGAGTCAGGTGGTGAATCATGATTAAGAGCCTTGTAGAATTTCAAAAATTGATCACTGATCTTTTTTACATTAGTAATAACCTGCCTTTGTACCGATTTAGAACATTGTTCACTAACTTAGAGTGTGGGGGAAAAAAAACCCAAAAACCTGAGCAACGCAACTTGCATCGACTTAAAACTGTGTCCACACCGCACTATATTGGCAGGAGATACTCTTCCACCGACATAGCTTCTGTCTCTCATTGAGGTGGAGTAATTATGTTGACAGGAGAGTGCACTCCCGCTCGGATAGCGCATCTTCACCACATGCATTACAGTGGCACAGCTGCGCCAATGTAGCGCGGTAGTGTAAACTAGCCCTAACAATGGCCGTACTGTGTCAAACCAATGATCCATCTAGCCCAGTATCCAGTCTTCCAACAGTGGCCAGTGCCAGGTGCTTTAGAGAGAATAAACAGAACAGGGCAGTTATTGAGTAATCCATCCCCTGTCGTCCAGTCCCTGCCTCTGGCAGCCAGAGGCTTAAGGGACCCAGAGCATGGGACTTGCGTCCCTGACCATCCTGGCTAATAGCCATTGATCCATGAGAGGACCTTCCCTCCTATCCCATTACTGTTTATTGTGCTTAAAAGCCTTTGGTGAGGGAGCTTGTCAAAGGCTTTCTGAAAGTCCAAGTACCCTATGTCCACTGGATCACCCTTGTCCACATGCTTGTTTGACATTCTTGAAGAATTCTAATAGATTGGTTAGACATAATTTCCCTTTACAAAAGTACAGTTGACTCTCTCCCAACATATTGTGTTCATCTGTGTCTGATAATTCTGTTCTTTACTATAGTTTCAACCAGTTTGCTTGGTACTGAAATTAGGCTTGTTGGCCTGTAATTGCCAGGATTGCCTCGAGTTTTTTTTAAAAAAAAAAATTGGCGTCACATTAGTTGTCCTCCAGTCATTTGATACAGAAGCTGATTTAAGTTAGTAACTATCACAGTTAGATGTTCTGTAATTTTCTATTTGCATTCTACTCAAATTTCAGTGATACTATTTGGGACCTTTGACCTCTCACTTTTAATTTGTATGCAAGACTTTTCCCTGCCCTTTACCCTAATTCCCAGTATGTTCGAGTCTAAAAAGAGCAAATTCGGCTTGTACTGAAATCCATCTGTTTACTTCACATGGAAGATTAACTTTTTAAGATTTCTGTGAGAGGGGTAGTTTGCACATTCTAAATTAATAGCTTTAAGTTGTTCAGTTAATTCCAGCAACTGAGCCTGGTTAGTCTTTCTATTAGCAGACTAGGAAATGATCCTCCCTCTAATAAAAGCTTTTAATGTATCCCATAGGGTGGATTGGGATCTCTGTATCGCTAGTTTCAAGCTGAAAAACTGAACTTCTGTGACATAGTTTTGAAAATATTTCTTTTAAAATAGAGGAGTTCAGTGTCCATCTCTGACATGTTCAACCTGTTTCTGGAGGGGAAAATTGTTGCATCACTGGTGCATGATCAGAGATTGTGATAGACTTGATGTCATTATTAAGCACTAAATCCACCAGATGCAGAGAAATGAAGAAGAAATCTATTTGTGACTATATGGAAGGGGGGGGGTTTAAAATCCTTCACTGTAGGGTTCTGGAACCGCCATACATATGTTAACCATATTTCTTCAATATCATCTTTTATAACATGCTTAGTATGTGATTGTGTATGTTGGGGCCAGCCTGTGTTGTCTAAAAAGGGCCCAATACCTCATTAAAATCTCCTGCTAGGATTGATTCTAGTGGGATATTAATTTGGAAAAAACTTGGATCATCTTTATGGGATCTCTCTATATATTAATCAGGGTATATACAGAGTTAGATCTTAGCCTTCGCCAAAAAAAATCTACCTTCCTCATCTTTATTTACATATTTTCTTTTGTGAAACAATATTGCTACACCTCTGAGTGCAGAGAAGGAATTGTTGAAAACCCTTTTCCCCATCTACTCTGCCTAAGATTCTGTGCCTCCAAGTCATTAAGGTGGGTTTCCTGTAGGAGGAGATCTGCTTTCAATATTTTTAGATGGGTGATAATTCTTTTTTTTCTTCATATTGAGTGATTCACCTCTTTGATGTTCTAGGAAATATAATTTATAATATTATCCATGAGGAGTGTTTAGGTCAAATATCTCTTCATCCAGACACCTGAATAGTGTCATTGCTTGGGCCATTGTTAGTTCCAGTCCTAGAAATGGTATATCTGTTTTCCCTTTCACTGGATCAAGGATGTGAGGGGGAAGGGAAAGAGGAGTTGTTAAGGCAGAGCAGAGAAGGTAAGATAGAAAAAGAAATTGTGGTGCAGGATCACTTAAAAATACGTAACTCTTATTCAAATGGAAATTGGACCTAAGGAGGCTGACAAGGGGATGGCCTTGTCAGTCCCTCCCTCATCCCCCAGAACACCAATTTGGGATATAACTGGATTCCCTTAGACTATTTCTTCTTTTTAAAGACAAATATCAAGGGAGGGCATGGTTTCAGCTCTGTTCACAACGATGACAAAAGGGGGAAGAAGGCTAGCATCTAAATTTAAGAACAAGTCAATAGTGGATATATAAGAAAGTTATACAAATTATTTAAATAACCTCATTCTAACAAAACTGGACTGTTTGCTGGTAAGGGTTCATTGGCAGAATAGTTCTGCCTAAACTTTGCCCCTGAGCCTTGTCCACACTGCATTATAGTGTAAACGCCATTGACCAAGTATTGCATCAGCAATCTTCTTTAGCGTATGCACAATGTGCCTCAGGTGGCATGTGACCAGGATTCATCACCGAATTTGGTCTGCTGGTTGGATCATTAGCTTCCCCAGCCTGGGCTGGGTACTGACGAGGAGTGCAGTGTGAACTCTGATCCATGCCACGTCGGCAATGTAAATCAGCATAACGTTTATAGCAATTCATTTATCAAAATTAAAAACGTAAGGAAATTAACTGAACTAATATTGAAAAAACTGAGTCTCCTACTAACACGTTCTCGGTAATTTGGTGGATTATAACCAATGGGTTTTAAGAATAAAATGGGATTTTAGGAGATGAGATTTCTTTACCATTGAATAATTGACTCGGACATCTAGGCCAGAAGGGATCATCTTGGTCATCTAGTCTGACCTGCACATCACAGGCCATAGAACCTCACCTATCCACTCCTGTAATAGATCCATAACTTCTGGCTGAGTTACTGAAGTCCTCAAATCGTGATTTAAACACTTCAAGTTACAAAGATGCCACAATTTATTCTAGTTCAAACCAGCAAGTAACCCATGCCCCATGCTGCAGAGAGAGGCAAAAAAACCAAACCAACCCAGAGTCTCTGCCAATCTGATCTGGGGGAAGATTCCTTCCCAACCCCAAATATGGCAGTCAAAGTCTGAGCATGTCACTGAGACCACCAACAAGAGAACTTGAAAAGAATTCACTGTAATTACTCGGAGCCCTATTTTCTGCTAGCAGTCACAGATGGGCCACGTGCTATTGTATGCAGTCTCAGCATATCATCCCCTTCATAAATTTATCAAGCTCAGTCTTTAAATCAATTAGGATTTTAATTCCTCCACTGCTCTTCTTGGGAGGCTGTTCCAGAAGTTCACTTCTCTGGTGGTTAGAAACCTTCATCTAATTTCAAGCCTAAACTTGTTGGCTAGTTTATATCCATCTTTTCTTGTGCCAATGTTGGCCCTTAATTTAAATAACTCTCTCCCTCGCTGGTATTTATCCCTCTGATGTATTTATAAAGAGCAATCATTTCTTCCCTCAACTTTCTTTTGGTTAGGCTAAACAAGCCAAGCTTTTTAAGTCTCCTCTTATAAGGCAGGTTCTCCATTCCTCTGATCATCCTAGTAGCCCTTCTCTGTACCAGTTCTAGTTTGAATTAATCTTTCTTAAATATGGGAGACTAGAATTGCACACGGTATTCCAGATGAGGTCTCACTAGTGCATTGTATAACGGTAACTACACTTCCCTATCTCTACTGGAAATACCACACCAGATGAATCCTTGAATCCTATGATTGTATTAGTCTTTTTCGTGACTGTCATCCACCTATATACCCAGGTCTTTCTCATTTGTTGCTTCCAACTGATCTCTCTCCAGCTTGTAGCAAAAACTCTTGTTAGTCCCTAAGTGCATGGCTTTGCACTATTAAATTTAATCCCATTTCTATTACTTCAGTTTTCAAGGTCATCCAGATCTTCTTGTATGATACTCGGTCCTCCTCTGTATTGGCCATACCTCCCAACTTTGTGTCATCTCCAAACTTTATTAGCACACGCCCACTTTTTGCACCAAACTCATTATTGAAAATATTAAATAAGATTGGTCCCAAGACTGATCACTGAGGAACTCCATTAGGGACCTGGCAACTCACCTGTCCGTATGACCCATTTTAGTCTCCCCTTTAACCAGTTTATCTTTCAGTTCTCATATTAATCCCCATCTTCTCCAATTTAGTTGTTAATTTCCCATGTGGAACTGTATCAATTGCTTTATTGAAATCCAGGTAGACTAGTTCTTCTGCATTTCCTTTGACTAAAAAATCAGTTGTCTTCCCAAAGAAGGAGATCAGGTTGGTCTGGCATGATCTATCTTTCGTAAAACCATGTTGTATTTTATATCAATTAACGTTTACCTTTAATTACTCTCTCTTTCAAACTTTTTGTTCTAAGACCTTGCGTACAATTGAGGTCAAACTAATGGGCTGTAGCTTCTTTGATCACTTTTTTCCCTTGGTTAAAAATAGGACTATATTAGCAATTCTCCAGTCACAGGGTATGACCCCCGAGTTTACGTATTCATTAAAAATCCTTGCTTTTGGGCTTGCAATTTCATGTCCCAGTTTCTTTAATATTCTTGGATGGAAATTATAGGCCCCCGATTTGGTCCCAGTAAGCTGTTTGAGTTTCACTTCCACCTTTGATTGGGTAATTGGTACTTCCATATCCTTGTTTTCCTTAGCCACCCTGCTCACTCTCCCCAAGTTTTTCAATATACTTATTAAAAACTGAGGCAAAGTATTTGTTCAGGTGTTGGGCCATACCTAGATTATCTTTAATCTCCACCCCATCCTCAGTGCTTAGCGGTCCCTCTTCTTCTTTAGCTGTATAAATTAAAAGAAAACAAGAAAAGAACCTTTTAGTATTGGCTTTAATTTCTTGTGCTAGGTCCACCTCTATTTGACTTTTGGCAGTTCACTTTCTTCCCTACGCTTTCTGACCTCCAAGAGACCGCTTTCATTGCTGATCCCTCCCATCTTCCATTTCTGTTAGGCTTTCTGCTTTCTCTTAAAAACCTGTCTGAGATGCTTCTTCGTCCAATTTGGTCTGCAAACCTTCCCTATGATCTCTTCCCCCTCACCCCGCCCTTTTCATAGTGTAACATTCCAACCTGCTAATAGCAGCAGCCAGAGCTGCTGCTGCTACCTGAGTCTAGATGGAGAGCCAGGAGAGTTGACATTTACTCAGAGATGAGACCTTTCTCTCCACCCGTTCACTCCACAGCTAGCTCATTCTGCTGGTGAAACCAGGGAAGTTGAAGGAAATAAAACTCAGGGAAAAAATTGTGTATTTGCCCTGTAAGGTTTGTTGCTAGACTGAGAACAGAATTCCAATGGTGCATTGACTGATCTAGTAAAGTTCTTTTAATGCATCTTTGAAAGTAGCAGGAATGGAAATGAAGTAGTCCAAACCAGTCCTTCGGCTATACCAGTGGTTCTCAAACTTTTTTTTGCGGACCACTTGAAAATTGCTGAGGGTCTCAGCAGGCCACTTAATGATCTTTCCAAATGTTGTTTGTTCTTTGCTAACTATTGTAAAGCACTTTGGATAAAAGCGCTGTATAAAAATACCTTAATAATTAACATTTTTGGTTCTACAAATAAAAGCGAACAACTCATACCTTAATATCCGTAGTTGTACCTTTCTAATGCTATGGATGTGCCCTCTCTCCCGAGCCATGGCAGCCCCTGAGTTGGGGCTGGGAGGGGGGTGGGGTGGGGTGGGGGAAGGTCTCTCTCTCTCTCTCTCTCCTCTGCTGTGGCAGCCACAGAGCTGAGGCTGGGAAGGAAAGCTGTCTGTCCCCAGCAGCCACAGCCCTGGAGCTGGGGAAAGTCTCCTCTTTCTCTGGCAGCCGTAGCCCAGCACATCCCGAATTCCCTCCACCCGCTCTTCTCACCCCACTGCCCCCCCACCTAGCCCCTATTTCCACCAACACTACCACCTCACCTTACATGTGCATCTTCTCCAGGGTCCAGGCACCTATTTAGTGGCGCCAATTAGGTGGGTGGCCCTTCATTTTCTTGTGTGCGGCCGCCCAGGCACGCACCTTAGAAGGAACTATCCGCGGACCACCTGAATGGAGCTCCCAGGCCACTGGTGGTCCACGTACCACAGTTTGAGAACCTCTAGGCTGAACTATATATCCCAGGATGCACTGTCTCCCCATCCAAAAAGGAGATCATGGTGCATCATGAGAGATTTTGTTTGAATGCCTCATGGTCCATTTATCCCCCTCTCCCGCACCCCCGCATGAGGCATTGTGGTAGCATTTCCAAATAAAAATATTTCAGTTTTTGGCAAAAACTATTTTGATTCTTGTTGTGTGTTTTATTTTTGCCAAAATAATAATAATAATAAAAATTTCTGTGGGGAGTTGGGGAATGGTGTTTTCAACCAGCTCTATTTTTGACACCACTGAGAGGAATGTCTTGGAAGGTCTTTCTAGACAGAGCTTAGATGAAGTTGGATGTAAAAATCTGGATTTTTTTTTTGTCTGTAAATGATTCTGCACCTCCATTACCCCAGGCTGACCACACTGGTATTCGCTATTATAACAACTGCTTGGCTTCTGTCTTGACTTGTCATACCCATTAAGAGTTGGAAGAATCCATTAGCTTCCTTTTAGTTCTTCTCTCTAACATTCCTCAGTTATGTGTAAGCATTATCTGGAGGACATAAAGAAAACAGTGGAGGAAGCCCAGAATCCCGGGGCAACAGCTCTAGTGCAGTTTTGTGGTGCTTTTGCTGATTACTCTGAGATGTGTGTCAAATTTCAAGGTGACTATACTTCTGTTCCCTCTCTGATCCACTAAAGGCATCCACTTTAAGGCTTCCGGCTCCCAACTGTCACCTCTCTTGGGCTGAGATTTGCGTTTGACTCCTCCCTGACCGGGTATTTTAAGGCCGCACAGCTCCTTGCCTTATACTGTGGTATCCCCAGCAAACCAGGTGCCTAAAAAGCCAGTGCCTGTGCTTTGCTGTCTCTCCAAGGGATATAAGCAGCGAATTGCTCACAGTTAAATTATCACACAGCTCTTTCGAACAAGCACTTTTATTCAGAAGGTTAAAGCATTACAGAAAAAGCATTAAACAATAAAAGAACCTGCATGCATGTTGAAAAGCTTACTGGAGGTCACCACCAATTCCAACCTAGGGTTCTGGTAGGTTTTAGTCCTTCAAAACCCACAACTGGGTTTTTCTTATGGCTGCAAGATTTGGAGGGCTTACACCATTTCCAAGGATTTTTATGCAGTAATGGATTTTGATGGGAACCACTCTCAAGACCAGAAGCCCATAAAAAGTTGTTCATATTCAGAAAATTCCTGTCATTTCCTTTTCACTTAAACATCTTTGGAGACTATTGGGACAAGGTAGGTGCTTGTGCTGACCTAAAGCAATGCACTCATCTCTTTTTTCTAAATGCTTGAGATGCTATGAAATATAGGGAGTCTCCTGTTTATAGATCCATACTTCATCTTGAAGTTTCCTACTGAAATGTCAGGATTACTCATGAGCTGGTCAGACCATTTTGGCTAGTTCAGTCACAGCCTTATTCTCTGACCATTAATTAACATTTTGGCTCCAGGCTCTGGGTTTCTGATTACGTGTATGTTGCATCTATGGATGTGGTCACGGAGACCTCCTTTCTAAATCTGTCATGGATAGAGGAGGGGGGTCTCTGGTTAAAGTGATGGTCCCAGAAGTTTCAGACTAATCAGATGCTCATAACTTTCCTTTTAAAAATGAGTCAAGCATTTGGGGAAGTTTTGGATCAAGATCTTTAGGGCTTTCAGGTTAAGAACGCCTTTCCAGGATAAGGTAAGTTTTCATCAGTTCCTTACTGGCATTGCTCAGGTCTTCACAGATACCCCGCAAGTCTTGGTACAAGATGAGATTCTGGAGATTGCAAAAAGTAACCGGCTGAAGCTGACTGACTGAGTCCATCAGACTGTCTAGTGAGTTTTTAAATACTAGGGGAGCAAGCCTCTTCCCTGGGCAGAAAGAGTTGGGAGGGGAGATAATTATTTCACTTTTTTCTGTCAGTGGATCACAGAGGACTGTTGGATATCCTCTGTTCTTCTCAGGACAATTGTTACCTTCCAGGTTCCCACAGATTTTACTCAAAAAATTGAGAAGCAGTGGACAGTGTTTTTTGGACATCAGGCTCTCTTGGAAGTGCCAGCGCAGGTGTGCATTGCAAGGGTTTACTCTATGCTGTTTATCATGCTGTAGACATATGTCTGTCACTACAGCAGTAAATCTTTGCTGACTGTACAGAGTGCATAGTACTGCTTGGTTGCCTTTCATACTTTTTGTCTAGTCCAGGATAGGTGTGGCAGTAGAGTCTGACATTGCCATTAGGATGGAGGTGCTGCCATTTGCAACTTAGTCCTCCATCCTTATTGATGGAAGCAGGGGAATGGTTTTAGTTTTTCAGAGTCTTATGTTTTTGGGAATAATATATAGAGTATTGGAGGTGTTAGTTTCATTGTTAGCTGAGTTTTAAGAGCTTTATTTTTAACCTGTGTCCCTTTATTAGATGATTGTTTCTATGTTGTGATTGGGTTTTGCCTGAAAGTTTCTCATGCTGTTGCTGAAGTGAAGAATGTTACCTTAATGTGTTTAGTGAATTGCACTGAGTCATGATAAGTCAAGCATCCTCTAGATGCTGACTTGCTTAAACTTGAGTAATTTTTTCACTAGTTACCTTTTGAGTGGGTGGTGAGTGGAAAAAAGAAAAGAGAGAGAATCACTTCTAAAGGATTTGCAGCACTGCAGGAAATGAAACTAAAACCCTAGTATTCTGACTATTGTTCGTATCTCTATGTGACTGCCCTCACTAAAATCTAGTCTCTTCCCTTCCCTTTCCCATTCCTACTTTTAAAATTGAACAGTGCTTTTCCTTTTAGCTAGCCCAAGGAATCATTCTTGAGGCAAGATTTACAATAAGGGTGAGGTACTAAGTTTTCCAGAAAGTGACATGACAATAGACTTGTTGTAACTGGAATACAAATTTTGTGATCCAATTAATTGCCGATTTGTTCAATTATATTGTACTGGCTTTCATAATGGGTATATCATTGATTTAACACAACCGTTTTAATCGCAAGCTTGAAGAATTTTCTCAGTTGAGCTTCATAGGTGCCACCCAACTACTGGGAAAGGAGACTTCTGTTAGAGGAATGATCTAATTTGAATCCTTTTAATCTTTCCCTTGAGCTAGCGGCAGTGTAGCCTATATCAAATCATTAGTCTCTTCTGACACAAGTGCTTTAACCTGGAATCACCCCACTCTTCCAGAAGCTAAGATGTTCTAAATACATTTCAACTGTATTGTATTATCACAGCCAGCAAAATTTTATATTCTAAGATGCAGTCTTTTGGCAGCAACTAGCCAAATACTTTTATTACTAAAGGCATCTACTTTTGGACATAAGGTTTTGCTGCAAAATACTCTTGTAATTTCTACTTATTGAGTACGTATCTTCAGGTAACAAGGCTAAGAATGCTTTATAGCATGAGGTTAGGATTGATAAATGGCTATTTTTGTCAACTATCAATCTCTCTGAATTGTGGTGTTCCCTCAGATCTCTGTCATCTTTCTTCGAGCCTTCTAAATTATTTTAAGCCATCTTGATGTCTTCCCCATCATTCTGATCATGGCTCCCCTTTGTTCGGCACATCATGTTCAAGCTTATTGTCCTCTCCTTAAGGTTCTTTCCTGTTTAACTCCTTTGTACCTGACCAAGTTTCCTCACCATTTTTGCTCCACCAACCATGCCAGCCTCTGCCATGCAATTTGTCCACTTCCACACTACCCTTCACACACAGCTGCCTCCTCCAATTTGTCCAAAAAGTCACTGTCCTTCCTTCAGATCCCTTGTTAAGATCCACCTGTACTGTGTTGCGTGCAGTAAACTGGCAACTGATAATAGGTAGGTTGAGGGACAGTGAAGGCTTTCTGATATTTAATTAAATAAATTGTCTCCATGCCCAGGTCTACAAACAAGCCAGCGTATGTAACCATGTATCGTCCGTCGTCCTCGTCCTCCTCCTCCAGCTCTCCATTCCACAACTATAGCTTTAAAATCCAATTTAAGAAACTACTGTAAACTCTTTTAGGGTAGGGGCCATGTCATCTTGTGTATTACACAGTACCTAGCTCAGTCCTGATTTGGGCATTTATTCAATACAAATAATGTTTTTGAGAATTGTTAGTGTGTTACATTTTAAGACCAGAATGTATCAGAGCTGCTCTATTACATATTAGTCCAGATGCTTTCCTTCAAGCTAACAGATGGAGATAAACTTTACATTGTTCTATCTTGTATATAACCGGAGATTGCTCACCATTCTCAGTGATTTCTCGAACAAGTTGAAACCTTTACTGTGAGTGTTATTTAAGGAAGGTGCCTACTTGTTGCCTGTTTGTTTCCCTAGATTAAAATGTTAACCTACCACCTATCAAGGAATAGATCCTCTCCTGTGTATGACTGAGGGACTTGGCAGATTTCTGCCATTGATCATGAGCTCAGTCTTTGAGGCACCAGTGTGCCTCCTGAAAAATGATGATTAAAAATAGCAGACATCTTATCCAAGGAAGGAAAGGTATCTAATGCTGAATAGGTTGGAGGAATATGTGTGGTTCTGGGGCATTTCAGGCTGACACACCTTTCAGGTGCCATAATCGTGACTGGTCTACTTGCGTCCAAACTTGGAGGGCACTGAGAATTGGGTCTCTGCCACAGTATGTTTCTAATGATTACCAGGAATGATGGGTTCTACGTAAAAAGCAACAGAGGGTCCTGTGGCACCTTTAAGACTAACAGAAGTATTGGGAGCATAAGCTTTCGTGGGTAAGAACCTCACTTCTTCAGATGCAAGTAATGGAAATCTCCAGAGGCAGGTATAAATCAGTATGGAGATAACGAGGTTAGTTCAATCAGGGAGGGTGAGGTGCTCTGCTAGCAGTAGAGGTGTGAACACCAAGGGAGGAGAAACTGCTTCTGTAGTTGGATAGCCATTCACAGTCTTTGTTTAATCCTGATCTGATGGGGTCAAATTTGCAAATGAACTGGAGCTCAGCAGTTTCTCTTTGGAGTCTGGTCCTGAAGTTTTTTTGCTGTAAGATGGCTACCTTTACATCTGCTATTGTATGGCCAGGGAGGTTGAAGTGTTCTTCTATAGGTTTTTGTATATTGCCATTCCTGATATCTGACTTGTGTCCATTTATCCTCTTGCGTAGTGACTGTCCAGTTTGGCCAATGTACATAGCAGAGGGGCATTGCTGGCACATGATGGCATATATAACATTGGTGGACGTGCAGGTGAATGAGCCGGTGATGTTGTAGCTGATCTGGTTAGGTCCTGTGATGATGTTGCTGGCGTAGATATGTGGGCAGAGTTGGCATCGAGGTTTGTTGCATGGGTTGGTTTCTGAGTTAGAGCTGTTATGGTGCGGTGCGTGGTTGCTGGTGAGAATATGCTTAAGGTTGGCGGGTTGTCTGTGGGCGAGGGCTGGCCTGCCTCCCAAGGTCTGTGAAAGGGAGGGATCATTGTCCAGGATGGGTTGTAGATCACTGATGATGCGTTGGAGAGGTTTAAGCTGAGGACTGTAAGTGATGGCCAGTGGAGTTCTGTTGGTTTCTTTTTCGGGCCTGTCTTGTAGCAGGAGGCTTCTGGGTTCTACGTAATCATCTCATGACACTTGACAGAGCTGTCAGCAGAGCTTTGGCACAGGAAAAGAGTCTTGAAGGAAGTTTCATGGAGCTTCTTACCGATTGACACAGCAGCACCCAAGAAATTGAACACCTGTTTGATGGTGGAAAGCTTTGCTTTCCTTTGTTCTGATCAAGAAGTGAGCAACAAAATCTGAAGATCCTATGTTGTATTTACTGTACTAATCCAAGGAAGACCACAGACAAGTAATGATAATTCAGAGGGTCCCTCTTCTTGGGGGTGGGATGGGAGGGGACGGGATGATGTATGTATTGAAAGTGTCAGCAGTGGAACTCTTCCCAAACAGCAAGAGATGAGCCCATACAGTCCTTGTTCTTGTCAGGTTTTTATATTAGAATAAAATGCTCAAGTTAAGACTTTGAGAACTGCACAAAGTTGGAGGCTGCAAAACAAACTTAGGTTCTTCTTCGAGTGCTTGCTCATATTGATTCCAATTAGGTGTGTGCGCGCCACGTGCACGATCGTCGGAGAATTTTCTACCCTAGCAACACCCGGTGGGTCGGCTGTGGAGCCCCTTGGAGTGGCGCCTTCATGGCGCTGGATATATACCCCAGCCGACCCAGCACCCCCTCAATTCCTTCTTACCGCCCCTGACAGTCGTTGGAACTGTGGAGCGCGGCATAGCTGTTCTCCACTCTCCCTAGCTTATCCTGTTATTTCTGTAGATAGTTGTAGTTATATTTGTTGTGTAGTGTTAAATAGTTATTCATCTTACTTTTTGATAGTTGTAAATAGTTAGCGGGGGTTAAGGGGGTTGTTCTCCCCCTTTCCCCCCGGCGCATAGCCGGGCTCATGCCCAAGGCTCCTGGCTTTAAGTCGTGCGCATCCTGCGCTAAGCCTATGCCCACGAGTGATCCGCACGACTCGTGTCTGAAGTGTCTAGGAGAGTCCCATCAGACAGATCTGTAAGGCCTTCGGACCGAGAACCAAAAAGGAGCGGGACTTTAGGCTTAGGCAGCTCCTCATGGAGGCGGCACTTAGCCCGGATCCTCCATCGGCGCATCCAGCCCCGGCACCAAGCGCCTCGGTGCGCAGCGCCCCTGCGGCACCGACCGGTACTGCACCACGGGCAGAGTCGGACAAGGCCTCACGGCACCGGCCTCCTTCGGCACCGCACCCGCCACAGGGGCCTCGGCGCCGATCCTTGTCTCTGGGACACAAGAAATCCCGCAAAGTGCAGGAGACGGCTGTCCTGAAGATGCCGGCTCCTCCGGTGCCGGGGGTAGAGCCGCGTCCACCTTTGGACCACCAGAAGCAAGTGCCTGCTACACTGTCGACTCCGGCTCTGTGGCCGTTGAGTCCGGTGCGGACTGGATCACCACCTCGGTTGGTGGTAGAGCCTTGTCTTCCGTCCACTCCAGAGACCTTCGCGACGGCGAGAGACCTTATTGCTCTCATGGAGCCGGCACCGCCCCAACCACCGGCACCGTCGGCTCCTCGCGCAGCCCAAATCGAAGGACGCTAAGCGCTTCGATTTGTTTGGGCGTAAGGTGTATTCAGCGGGAGGGCTGCAACTCAGAGCGGCTAACCAGCAGGCGCTCTTGAGCCGCTATAACTTAAACTTCCCCATAGAGTTCCAGGAATTAAAGGAGTTGGTTCCCCAAGACTCAAGGGAAGAGTTTGGGGCCTTAGTGGAGGAGGGTAAGAAGGTGGCACGGACCTCCTTACAGGCCTCCTTGGACATAGCGGACTCGGCTGCGAGGACGCTGGCCTCAGGTATCGCCATGCGGTGAGTCTCCTGGCTCCAGGTCTCGGGCTTGCCGCCGGAACTGCAGCAGACCCTGCAGGATTTACCCTTTGAGGGCCACGGGCTGTTCTCAGAGAAGACGGACTCTCGGCTGTAGAGCCTCAAAGACTCCAGAACCATCATGCGCTCCCTGGGGATGCATGTCCCAGGCCCCCAGCGCAGACCCTTTAGGCCCCAGCCTCAAAGGTTCTACCCTCCCCCGCTTCGTCCAAGACAGGACTTTGCCAGAAGGCGGGGACGAGGTGGTAGGCGAAGGTCGACCGGCCCTCAACCCGGTCAGAACCAGGGGCCGCCTAGGCCACCTTCAGGCCCTAGGCAGAACTTTTGAAGGTGCGGTCGAGGACGGCGCCCCAGCCACTACCCAGGATCCAGCTCCCTCCTTTCGGGATCGCCTCTCCCGTTTCCACCGTGCTTGGTCCCTTATAACCTCAGACCGTTGGGTCCTTCGCACGGTGGAGAAGGGATACTCTCTCCAGTTTTCTTCGTTCCCTCCCTCCCCCTCCCCCTCCCTCTCCCCCTCCCCATCCCTCTTCAGGGACCCTTCTCACGAGCATCTCCTTACACAGGAGGTTTTTGGGCTCCTCTCTATGGGGGCCATAGAGGAGGTTCCGCCAGAGTTAAGGGGCAGGGGGTTTTATTCCCGCTACTTCCTGATCCCCAAGTCAAAAGGGGGTCTGCGACCCATCTTAGACTTACGCGGACTCATAGTACAGTTGAAGTTCCGCATGGTATCATTGGGGACCATTATCCCTTCCCTGGATCCTGGAGACTGGTTCGCCGCCCTCGACATGAAGGACGCATATTTTCATATAGCGATCTATCCGCCTCACAGGTGCTTCCTGTGATTTGTGGTAAACAAGGTGCACTACTAATTTGCAGTACTTCCCTTCGGCTTGTCCCCGGCCTCCAGAGTGTTCACAAAATGTATGGCTGTCGTGGCAGCATACCTTCGTCGACAAGGGATACAGGTGTTTCCGTACTTAGATGACTGGCTGGTACGCGGCCGCACCAGAGGGCAAGTTCAAGCTCACGTCCACATAATAGTACACACATTCCACGAGTTGGGCATTCTACTCAACAAAGAGAAGTCCACTCTAGAGCCAACCCAGAGGATAGAATTTATTGGGGCAGTCCTAGACTCCAGACGTGTCCGAGCTATTCTACCAGACAATTGCTTTCATACCATCACAACCGTCATTCGAGGGCTCAGGGCCTTTCCGATTACCACAATGAGGACGTGCCTTGCCCTGTTGGGTCACATGGCCTCTTGCACTTACGTAACCAGGCATGCTAGACTTCGGCTCCGCCCACTTCAGGCCTGGGTATCATTGGTGTACCGTCCTTATCGGGACAAACTAAACATGGTGGTCACGGTTCCGAGCTCGGTCTTGACCTCCCTCACCTGGTGGCTGGATCACAAGGCGGTTTGCGCAGGAGTGCCGTTTCACGCCCCACAACCCTCCCTGCACATGGTCACAGACGCTTCCTCTCTAGGATGGGGTACCCACCTCGGGGAGCACCATACCCAGGGCCTGTGGACCGCACCCCAACTAGCCCTGCACATCAATGTTCGAGAGCTGATGGTGGTGCGCCTGGCATGCCAGGCATTTCTCAATCTCCTACAGGGCCGTTGTGTGTTAGTTCTCACAGACAACACCACGGCCATGTTTTACATCAACAAACAAGGAGGAGCCCGCTCGTCGCTTCTATGCCAAGAGGCCATTCGCCTGTGGGACTTCTGCATCGCCCACTCGATACATCTCACGGCATCGTTTCTCCCTGGAGTCCAGAATACGCTAGCAGACCATCTCAGCAGGTCCTTCCAGACACACGAGTGGTCAATTCGCCCAGACATCATCTATTCTGTCTTCCAGAGGTGGGGATTTCCCCAGGTCGACCTGTTTGCATCTCGAGCCAACAGGAAGTGCCACGCGTTCTGCTCCCTACAAGGGGCGAGCTCTGGGATCTCTGTCGGACGCGTTCCTTTTAACCTGGAAAGACCACCTGTTCTACGCTTTCCCTCCATTTCCTCTGGTCCACAGGGTACTGCTCAAGCTGCGCAGAGACCAGGCATGGGTAATTCTAGTCACTCCAGCTTGGCCGAGGCAGCACTGGTACACCACACTGTTGGAGCTTTCGGTTCAAACACCGATCACGCTTCCTTTGTGTCCAGATCTCATCTCTCAGGACCACGGCCGACTATGTCACCCCGACCTGCAATCGCTCCACCTCACGGTGTGGATGCTCCATGGCTGAATCGGGCAGAGCGGCAATGCTCGCAGTCCGTCCAGCAGATTCTGGTGGGAAGTAGGAATCCCTCTACATGGACTACTTACTTAGTCGAGTGGAAACGGTTCTCCTGTTGGTGCGAGCAGTGAGCCACGTCCCCCTTGCAGGCGCCTATTCCTCTCATACTTGAATATCTCCTATCCCTAAAACAGCAGGGCTTGGCTATATCTTCAATCAGGGTTCACTTCGCCACTATTTCGGCCTTCCACCCAGGAGAACTCGCTTCCTCGGTCTTCTCTAACCCGATGGTCGTTAGATTCCTCAAGGGCTTAGACCGGATATACCCACAGCAACGCCAGCCCGTTCTGACGTGGGATCTCAACCTGGTTCTCTCCAAGCTCACAGGGCCTCCGTTCGAGCCATTGGCCACCTGTTCACTCCTGTACCTATCCTGGAAGACAGCCTTCCTTGTAGCCATCACCTCAGCAAGGTGTGTTTCTGAACTCAGGGCGCTTACGTCCGAGCCCCCATACACTGTTTTCCATAAGGACAAGGTGCAGCTTCGCCCCCACCCTGCCTTTCTTCCCAAGGTAGTCTCACCGTTTCACGTGAACCAGGATATATTTCTCCCGGTCTTCCATCCTAAGCCACACGCTACTCGCCAAGACTAGGGTTTGCATTCTTTGGACGTACGCAGGGCCCTGGCTTTCGATATTGACCGTACAAAGCCGTTTAGGAAGACGACACAACTCTTCGTTGCAGTGGCCGACCGGATGAAAGGCTTACCGGTCTCCTCACAATGCCTGTCATCTTGGATCACGTCCTGTATTCGTGCTTGCTACGACCTGGCCGGCGCCCCGACGCCGCGCCTCCCCGCTCACTCCACGAGGGCCCAGGCCTCCTCGACTGCCTTCCTGGCTCAAGTCCCGATCCACGACATTTGTAGAGCTGCAGTTTGGTCATCAGTCCACACATTCGCAGCTCACTATGCGCTGGTGCAGCAATCCAGAGACGATGCTGCATTCGGGTCAGCGGTTTTGCACACAGCAATGTCTCACTCTGATCCCACCACCTAGGTAAGGCTTGGGAGTCACCTAATTGGAATCGATATGAGCAAGCACTCGGAGAAGAAAAGACGGTTACTCACTGTTGTAACTGTTGTTCTTCGAGATGTGTTGCTCATATCCATTCCAAACCCGCCCCCCTTCCCCACTGTCGGAGTAGCCGGCAAGAAGGAACTGAGGGGGCGCTGGGTCGGCTGGGGTATATATCCAGCGCCATGAAGGCGCCACTCCAGGGGGCTCCACAGCCGACTCACCGCGTGTTTCTAGGGTAGAAAATTCTCCGACGATCGTGCATGCGGCGCGCGCACACCTAATTGGAATGGATATGAGCAACACATCTCGAAGAACAGTTACAACGTTCAGTAACCGTCTTTTTTCATGCCAAAGGCAACTTCAGCTTTCATAAGGAAGACTGACTCCATTATCTGATCTCAATTTAGGCAATGTAATTTGTGCACTGATGCCATATTCCTGCAATTACTTACAGGTTGAGTACATCTGAGCTTTCCAACTTCTGTCCACATTTTATGTTTCCAGGAGCCTGGTTTAATCACTCAAGATGTACTCAAATTCTATGGTGCTAAGGTCCTAAATAGAAGATGGGGTAAAATTTTCCAAAGCACATAAGTCAGATGCTTTGGAAAATTACTCGAGTATCCATTTTAATTAAACCTCACCTTCTGTTCTGAAACTGTAAGAATAAAGTTTGGGAATTGATGCAACTTCATCTTCTAGAAATGATACTAGTGGGTGTCGACATTAATCATTCTATTGTCAGGAAGCCTTTGTCAGATTATTTAGCAGTGATTTCTATTGATTTAAGTAATTTAGTTAAACTTTGCTATTCATTAGATTCTAAAACCACCTTTCAGTGTAACATTTATGGATACTAGAATTCTTAATACATGGTGACTAAGTTGGATGAACAGATTTTTCTGTGAGCATAGAAAAGGTTTATTTTTGTACATGTTGGAAATTACTGAATTTTTTTAAAGATGTGTGAAGTAGTGAAGCTTGTGTGTAGAAAAGCATGCATGTCTTTAAATTTACCATTGCCTAAAGTCACTCCTCTTCCTCGCTGTCCTCCGAGTTTGTAGTAGTGAGCCTCCTCCTAGTCAAGAGACACAAGGATTTGCTTTAGTCCATAGGGCCTGCTGTTGAGCAGCATGGTATGCATCCTTTCATCCACTGGGTGAGCACTCTGCCTCCATGCTTACATGCTGTAGCTATGCTGCTGTAGTTATAGACATTACAACGACAGAAGGGTTTTTCTGTGCCTGTAGTAAATCCACCCCCTCAGAGGTGATAGCTAGGTTGTATGGAAGAATTCTTCTGTTGACCTAGCTGCATCTACAGTGGGGTTTAGATCAGCCTAACGGTGTCTCTCAGGGTGTGACATTTTTTCAGAACCCTGAGGGATTTAGCTAGGTTGACCTAAATTTTAGGTGTAGACCAGGTTTAAGGTGTGGGTGTGTAATCTGGGTCGTTCTCATGGCAGTACAAAGCACTTCCCTATAGGTTAACAGGTTAGTCTAGGACAGGGGTTCTCAAACTGGTGGTTGTGACCCCTCAGGGGGTCGCGAGGTTATTATGTGGGGGGGTCGCGAGCTGTCAGCTTCCACCCCCACGCTTTGCCTGCAACAGTTATAGTAGTGTTAAATATAATAGTGTTAAATATAATTTATTTTTAATTTTATAAGGGGGGGGTCACATTCAGAGGTTTGCTGTGTGAAAGGGGTCACCAATGCAAAAGCTTGTGAACCACTGGTCTAGGATTCAATTTAGTAATCTTTGGGTCTCTAAACCAGCGGTTCGCAAACTTCATTGCACTGCGACCCCCTTCTGACTACAAAAATTATTACACAACCCCAGAAGTGGGGACCAAAACTTGAGCTTTGGTGCCCCGGGTTGGGGGGCCCCAAGCCCCACCACCCGAGGCGGTGGGGCTCGAGCTTCAGCTTTGTCCCCAGGCAGTGAGGATCGAGCTTCAGTTTCGGCCCTGGGCCCCAGCAAGTCTAACCCCAGCCTTAGTGAGCCTATTAAAATGGGGTCCCAACCCACAGTCTGAGAACCCTTGCTCTAAAATATTCCTTCTTTTTAACTTAGAAAACCTGATTTTCCCCCATGCACATATTGACAATATTCTTTTAAATGAATTCCCATCTCTTTTTAGCCAGCTTTGGCATTGGTCACTTGTTAAATTGCTCCTCTCTCTCTAGATAGACATTAAGGCACAGGTAGAATTGTAAATGACTATTAATATTAGTATTTAAAGATATATATACAAGATACAAAAGCCTTCTAATCTTTCCTATTAACGGGAATAATGAATAATATAATATTAATGGTGAGATGAGACAATAGAAGGCTTTTGTATCTTGTATATCTCTAAATACTTAAAGGCGAGGATTTTTCATCGTATAATTTCCACAAGCTGCTTTAACTCTGCCCAGTATTCCCACCTACCTGATGGGAAGCCTTCTATATCAATACTACTAGAACTTTAAAGACATTCTTTAGTAGACACTAAGGGCTGGTCTACACTGGGGGGGATCGACCTAAGATACGCAACTTCAGCTACGAGAATAGCGTAGCTGAAGTCGACATATCTTAGTTCAACTTACCTCGCGTCCTCACGGCACGGGATCGACTGCTGCCACTCCGTCGACTCTGCTTCCACCTCTCGCCACGGTGGAGTTCCGGAGTCGACGGCAGAGCGATCGGGGATCGATTTATCACGTCTGCACTAAAAAAGCTCAACCCTTAGTTTGAGGTGCTAGAATTCCTACAAGGCTGCTGTCCCTGGATCCTACTCTGTGGCTTCATCTTTCACATTAGCTTTGTTAGTAGAGTAGGTATCTGATTTTATTTGTGAAACACTGTACCACCTCTTCTGGCTGCTAGACAAGATTTACATCTTTTTTCTCTCCTTCCCCTACACCAAGGGTGGCCAACCTGAGGCTCCAGAGACACACGCGACTCTTCAAGGAGCCTCATATTAGCTTCTGTATAGGCACCGACTCCAGGGCTGGAGCTACAGGCGCCAACTTTCCAATGTTCTGGGCAGTGCTCACTGCTCAACCCCTGGTTTTGCCACAGGCCCTGGCCCCACTTCACCCCTTCCCACCCTCTCCCTGTAGTGGGTGGGAGGCCCTGGGAACAGGGTGTTGGGAGCTGATGGTGGAGGATTGCTGACATATGTACATTGGTAAATTCTGGCTCCTTCTCAGGCTCAGGTTGGCCACCCCTCCCCTATACCCTCTCCTGCTTCCCCAAAATGCTTTCAAGAGCATCCTCACTTCTGGGCAGGGCACATCTACTCATCTGTGCCACCATTTATATTCTCCTGGCTGCTGTTGCCAAGGGGGTGTCCTCAGATTCTATTATTTTCCCAGCCTTTACTTTTGGAGTCTTCCTTACCTAATAATAGGTTCAGTATGTGCCTCTGCTCAAATCATTCCCCATTCAGCAGAGGAGGTTTGTGGTCTGCATACTTGGGAAGTCAGCAGTACAGCTGGTCACGTCTGGAAGGTGTGTTCCTCCACCATAAGATGTAGAAAACTAATTTCCAAAAAATGCCATCTTAGATTTCTGCAGAAACTGATGGCTTAGTTTGAGGGAGAGGACCTTAGTTAGGAAAAGCATTTCACTTGTCAGTGCTGAGCAGATGAGTAGGTTTTTACTCCACCATAATCTTGCAAATAGTGGGAGTAGTGTGACTTTAATAATTTAATAAATTACTTGCAGCATTTGGCTTAGTGACAGGTGATAAAGCATACACAGCTATCTCTGCATACTTTTTTGAGAGCAGTGGGTTTAAACAGATTCCAAATGCAGAATCTTCCTTTTGAAGGAATTAATCAAAACATATGTAGTGCTGAGAAAACTTGTTCATGGTTTGCTGTGTTTGATATGCTTGGGCATCCACTGGGTTGCATACTAAGAGGGCACATTATTTAGGTAGATCAGAAATTATTAAATGGCAGAAATCCAAAGCATGCTCTAAAAATGTTTTTGGTGTTTCAATTAATTTTTTTGTTAGAGCCATTTAGGGTCATACTAAAAATGGTGTGAAACTCTCAAGACAGTGGCAAAAAAAGTCTGCAGACAGTTTCTACAAACCTATGCCTCTTCTATAAGGAAGCAAACAATCTACTTCTTCTGTGCCTTAAAGATAGCAAAGTCATGCCTCCCACAGGACCATACGTTGCTTTGTAAAGTCTGGCTATCTCCTCTCAGAACACAGCATTTCTCACTGAAGGAATTTTTATTTCATGAAAGAGATGCCTGCATCCAGGATGATAGTCCTGCATCCACAAATAACAAGCCGACAAAAGCAGGGCCAGAAACCTATTTCTTTCAGGAATTTAAGCCACTCTTGCTAGTAATCATCATGGATGTATGTATTTGATGGCAGTCAGTCCCACCACCTATGACTGACATCTACCCCTATGAGTAAGACTAGAGAAAAACTGGGACCTCTACTGACACTCATCACGACCCATACTGGACTACTGAATGTTTTAGTCAGTACAACAGAAATCAAACTACTTTGCAGTATGTAATCTTCCTTATGAAGCAAGCTAGGCAAGAATCTTGCTAGTCTCAGGGCTTTTATCAGTATCCTGAATCCTTCAGTCAGGCTTCAGAGTGGGAGCATGGTATAAGGACAACACTTGTTGCTCTGATGGATGATCATCTTCTGTCCATAAGAAAGGTTTATCTGTACTGTACTTTCCTATTGAACCTTTCTGTGGCACTTGATCACCAAATACTCTTCCCAAGTTGCTGGAATACACTGAAATGGCTCAGGTCCTTCCTTTCAGACTACCCAGAAGAACATAATGGGTGGCAACTCCAAAGCTCTCAGCTTGATCTTCTCCCTTATTATTAAACATGTTTGTCAAGCCTTTGGAGTGCAAGTACCAACAGTGTGCTGCTGATTCCCAGTTCTGAATCTCCTTTATGAAAAACAATAACACTGTGTCCCAGCTTTCTCAATGCCTACCTGGATGAGAGCAGACAGCCTGAGCAGCCCTCTGGCCACTCCTGGCACACTAGGGGTGCCATTTTAGATTTTGGTGAGGGGGTGCAACTTTAACCTGAAAACTCTAAGTTTTTTTGCAGATAATAATTTAGAAATTAGCTGACAGGAGCACTGTATCTATTTCCTATATAAAGAAAGAAAAAATATTGAAAAAATATATTAAATCCATATTTTAAGTTTGTTCTAAATTTACATATCAGGTCATAATACAGCAAGGTATTCCCAAGCCTTGCGGTATCCATTCTGGAGCCTTAACACAGATATCAGAAACACAAGTTTGATACTTTGTACATATCTTTAGTAGAGATAAATACAAATAAAATAAGCTTAAATCTGCTTACTTTCTCTAACAGACACACTCTGTTTTTGTCATTATCTAACTTTATTTTAGTTGTTTTTCACTCCACTAAAAATGGCTTTGCTTAATTTTAACAGATGCAATTAAGGGTTTTTTCTCTTTTATAAAGAACTGGAATTTATTTTTTGGATTATTTTGGCAGCATTTGTTTACTGATCACAATCATGTACGTGACGCACTAACATTTGACTCCATCATTATTATTAGTATCAGACTTGGAACCACATTTATTTTTGTATGAATTTTAAGTTATTTTACAGATATAGCTAAAAATACCATTTGAAAATAAGTGATCTTCATCTGCACAATGTCTAAAGTTGTGTATTTAACTAATTTCTGTGTGTGTGAGAGAGTGAATGTGGATGTATGTTGGGGGGAGTGTGTGTGCACCTAAGTGTGTCAGTGCACTGTCTCTTTAGGAAGAGCATTCAGCAGCCTGAACAGTAATGCCAGCAGCACCCACTCCAGACCCAGAGACACCAGCACATACACTCTCCCCCTGACCCGCACCCCAGCACAGCATAGACTGGGTGCAAGGGCGGGGGGTGGGGGACACCTGGACATCAGTGCCCCCTCCTCCCCTCCCATAAGCTCTGCACAGCAGACGGGAGCCAGGCTCTAGCTCCTGAGCAGCTTGGCCAGAGTGGTTCCTTGGCAGAGAGTGGGGGACAGGAACAGCAGCATCTGTAGACAACAGTGGAGCAGGGCAGAGGGGCACCCCTCCTTTGGAGAAGTTACCAGGCTGGTCCCAGCTCCTCCCTTCTCCCCCACCCGCAGCGCGACCTGTCTGTCCTCTCCAGCCGTTGCCTGGGCTTCCTCTAAACCCCGCTGGCAGTTGGCAGGTCAGGTGCGTGGGAGGTATCAGCACAACGACCCCTGAATAAGGCACCCTGGATGGCGGCCCAGCTTGCCAACCCCTAAGGCCAGCCATGCTTGCAAATGCCTATCAGAACATATGGTGTACCTCATCCAGTGCACTAAATGCTCCAATAGCAACTATGTGGGTGAAACCAGACAGTCACTACACTATTTTCACATAGGAAAATAAGACAAAAACACCATATCACTTGTGGGTAAATACTTCACAAAGCAATCAGTCCATATCTGACCTGTATCTTCATCCTCACAGGAAACCTGCACAACACTTTCAAAAGATGAGCCTGGGAGCTTAGATTTGTAACCCGTTCACAACCGCTTCCCCTCTGACTGCAGAGTGGTGTTAATAGGCCACTTCCAGAGATAAAAGTAAGCCGCTACACGGTGGTACAGCGTACTGGGGCGGCCCGGCTTCCCCAGGTAGCAATTTAAAGGGCCTGGGGCTCCCAGCAGCAGCTGGAGCACCAGGCCCTTTAAATGGCCACCAGAGCCCCACTGCTGGAGCCCTGGGGTAGCAGCAGCGGGGCTCCGGGAGTTATTTAAAGGGCCGGGGCTCCCGCTGCCTCTACTGCCCTGGGCCCTTTAAATAGCCGCCGCTACCCCAGGGCTCTGTGGGCTATTTAAAGGGCCAGGACGGTAAAAGCAGGGAGGTCCTGGGCCCTTTAAATAGCCCCCAGAGCCCTGGAGTAGTGGCAGGGCTCCGGGGGCTATTTAAAGGGCCGGGGCTCCCGCTGCCTCTACGGCCCTGGCCCTTTAAATAGCCCCTGGAGCCCTGGGGTAGCGGCTGCGGGCTCTGGCAGCGGTTTAAAGGGACCGGGGCGGTAGCAGCGGCCGAGCCCTTGGCCCTTTAAACTGCTGCCGGAGCCCCCAGCTGCTGCTGCTACCCTGGCGGGGGAGGGAGGAGGCACTTACTGGTACAGGGCGGTCGGGGCTGGCTCTGACCCCATCCCTTTCCGCCCAAGACCCCGCCCCTTCCGGGGGCCAGAGCTGGCCCCAATCCAGCCCCGTACCGGTAAGTCCCTGAATTTCTACTTTCACCCCTGGCCACTTCACTTTGAATGGTCACTTGAAATGTGTTAACTACTTTGCTAAACAATCTGTTCCACTTTGTATTTAGCTGTGACACTCTGAATGTTTCCCACACATAAAAGAGCTCTGTGTAGCTTGAAAGCTTGTCTCTCTCACCAACAGAAGTTGGTCCAATAAAAAATATTGGATACTTCACCCACCTCGTCTCTAAGGAAACACTGACTTTTTTTCTATGGAACCAAATTTGTATCCCAAGATTTCCAGACACTCCCAGTCTAAAGACGGAGCTTAAACGTGAACAACATTTCTGCATGCAAAAGTACTGTCTTGTTATACCTTCAGTACCTATCTTGTTGTAGTGTCCTGCTTTTCTTTCCAGAAGAATCTTGCTAACCTGCATGTTGCTAATAATGCTTCAGGTCTCTCCTGTTCTTTCCTTGCAGCACATAGTTCTTCTTTGAGTAAAAAGAACAGGAATACTTGTGACACCTAGTGTCCCTTCCAGCCCTACGTTTCTATGATTAAATTTGACCCAATTGCCCTGTATTGATCCCAATGGCTTTAATTAGGCTAAAGGATTTTAGTCAGGCGACTGAAGAAGAAGTTACTCATCTTGTGAGTAACTGTGGTTTGAGATGTGTCCCCCTATGGGTGCTCCATTGTAGGTGTATCCATATCCCTGCACCTCAGGTCAAATTTAATCATAGAAACATAGGGCTGGAAGGGACCTTGAAGGCATCAAGTCCAGGCCTCTGTGCTGTGGTAGGACCAAGTAAACCTAGACCCATTCCCAAACATCCAAGGTGTTTCTCCAACTTGTTTTTAAATGCTTCTAATGATGGGGACTCCACAACCTCCCTTCGAAGCCTATTCCAGAGCTTAACTACCCTTAGAGTTAGAAAGTTTTTCCTAATATTTAACCTAAATAGCCCTTGCTGCAGATTAAGCCCATTACTTCTCATCCTGTCTCCAGTGGATATGGAGAACAATTGATCAGTCATTTTTATAACCGCCCTCAACATATTGGAAGACTGTTATCAGGTCCTCCATAGTCATTTTTTCTCAAGATTAAACATGACTAGTTTTTTAAACCTTTCCTCATAGGCCAGGTTTTCTAAACCTTTTATCATTTTTTGTTCTCCTGTGTACTCTTTCCATTTTGCTTACATCCTTCCTAAATTGTGGTGCACAGTCCCCCAGCTGGGGCCTGATGTAGAGCAGAGTGGGATCAGTTGCCTCCTGTGTCTTGCATACAATACTGTGTCATACTGTTTGTTTGTGACCTGTGATATACACGAGATCAGACTAGATCTGGGCTCTCAGACTGTGGGTTGGGACCCCATTTTAATGGAGTCACCAGGGCTGGTGTTAGACTTGCTGGGGCCCAGGCCAAAAGTCCAAGTCCCACTGCCCAGCATTGAAGCCTGAAGGCTTCAGCCGTGGGCAGCGGGGCTCAAATTACAGGCCCCCTGCCTGGAGCTAAAGCCTGCCTGGGGTGGTGGAGCTCAAGCTATGGCTTTGGCCCTCCACCCAGGGTGACAGGGCTTGGGCAGGCTCAGGTTTTGGTTACCCCTCCTGGGGTCATATAGTAATTTTTGCGCTCAGAAGCGGTTGCAGTGCAGTGAAGCTTGAGAACTGCTGGACTAGATGTTCTAATGATCCTTTCTGGCCTTAAATTCTAAAACTATGTCAACTTTTATTATTCATGCATAAAATGGGTCTCCCCACACATAGCAGCAAATATGTAAATGTGCTATTCTGTAGACTATTTTTTTCAGAATAACCAATCTTCTTTTAAGATTGTTGATATTGGAAATAGTAATTACTTACTGTACACCTACTGTTATCATAGAATCTCAGCGTTGGAAGGGACCTCAGGAGGTCATCTAGTCAACTCGCTGCTCAAAGCAGGGCTAATCCCCAGACAGATTTTTGCCCCAGATCCCTAAATAGCCCCCTTAAGGATTGAACTCTCAACCCTGGGTTTAGCAGGCCAATGCTCAAACCACTGAGCTATCCCTCCCCCCTCTAACCGGCTCTTAAAAATCTCAAATGATGGAGATTCCACAGCCTAGGTAATTTATTCCAGTGCTTAACCACTCTGACAGTTGAGAAGAAGTTTTCCTAATGGCCAACCTAAACCTCCCTTACTGCAAATTAAGCCCATTGTTTCTTGTCCTATCCTCAGCAGTTAAGAAGAATAATTTTTCTCCTTCCTCCTTGTAAAAGACTCTTATGTACTTGCAAACTGTTATGCCTCCCCTCCCACCCACCCCCAGTTTTCTCTTCTCCAGACTAAACAAACCAATTTTTTTCAATCTTCCCTCATAGGTCATGTTTTCTAGACCTTTAATCATTTGTGTTGCTCTTCTCTGGACTTTCTCCAATTTGTCCACATCTTTCCTGAATTGTGGCATCCAGAACTGGACACAATACTCCAGTTGAGGCCTAATCAGCACTGAGTAGAGCAGAAGAATTAATTCTTGTGTCTTGTTTATGACACATCCGAGAAGGATGTTTGGTGGTTTTTTTTTTTTTGTTGCACAACAGTGTTACACTGTTGACTCATATTTAGCTTGTGGTCCACTATGGCTCCCAGATCCCTTTCCCATTTTGTATGTGTGCAACTGATTGTTCCTTCCTAAGAGGAGTACTTTGCATTTGTTCTTATTGAATTTCATCCTATTTACTTCAGACCATTTCTCCAGTTTGTCCAGATCATTTTGAATTTTAATCCTATCCTCCAAAGCACTTGCAACCTCTCCCAGCTTGGTATTGTCCACAAACTTTATAAGTGTACTCTCTATGCCATTATCTAAATCACTGATAAAGATATTGAACAGAACTAGACCCATAACTGATCCCTGCGGGACCCCACTAGAAACCAGTGAAGGTGACAGGCTGTTAGTTTGTATGAAATCTAAATAGTCCATCTTTGGAAATTGTCCAGGTTTGGTTAGCAGTAAGTATTATGAAACATTAATTGATTTTATTCTTGCAATCTCATATTTCTTTTTCTTTTTAGATTCTAAAGATCTGCCTTACTGAGTTCTCCAGGAGGTAACCAACCGCTGTGGAACTATATTAGGAGTCTGGAGATGGTGCCAAAAGAACTTCATGTTTCTATGACTTGTATTGTAACCTGACTCAGTGATACTTTTGGATATATATTTCTATTCTAAGGAGAAGAGTGTGTACTCCCAATTCTGCCAGTTTACTGGGCAGAGATTTTGTGTTGTAAGATCATGGACCATTCAAACAGGGAGAAGGATGAAAGGCAGCGGACAACAAAAGGAATGCCAGGGAGGAGTGGGCATGGTTCTCGACCGAGTTCTGCTACGTCCTCTGGTGTTCTTATGGTGGGACCCAATTTCAGAGTGGGCAAGAAGATAGGGTGTGGGAACTTCGGAGAACTCAGACTAGGTAAGAATATAGCTGTCTTAGTGGCTTGCATTACAGGAGCTTATATCTCATAATTGGTGTTTAAAATCTTAAGATAAATATCCATTACTTTCTAAGTGCTTTTAAATTTAAATAATTTATTCTGGTGTTAAAGCAACATGATTCCACAAAAGCTGATGCAGGTTGAGTGATAGAAAGGGGTGATTGTCACATGCCACAATTTCCTTGCAACTACAAAGTGCTTTTTCTGTGAATATTCAGGTATGTAATGGACTACCTTTGTTCAAGTTTTGGAGTGCTTGCACGTGCACAAATCCACAGCAAGTGACAGCTGTATATGCCCAAAGATGTGAATTCTGAATGCTCCCAGACAAACCTTGTTTAATGCATATGAAGGTTAATTTCTTGTAACCTTTTAAAATCCATTTTGCCTGTTCTAAAAAGTTTTTTACTGACCCTTTGAGCAACACAAACAACTTACTGTTAACTTGCTTACTCTTGTTACAAGTAAAATTCATCGAAGGCAAAGGACGTGTTCAATAAAAGATGTTAAGAAGGAAAGTTTTTTGATAATATCTTTGCATCTCTCTCCAAATGGCTTCTCTGTTACTTGGATCTCCAAAGCACAATTTACTGAAGATTATTCTTGCATCTGTCAGAAGGAAAATATCCTTTGCTTTTTGTTCTATTCACCCCTTATGCATTTGCTTCTGTTAAAGGGGTTACATCTCTATTTTGTTTTGCTTCCCTGTATCAGCTGTATGTTAGGTTGCAATATTTTCCGAACAGTTGCATAATTGTTGTTCCTACTTACTTACTAACTCTGTGAAAGGAGCACTCACAGCCTGCTTTGTTTTCTTTTGGATCAACTAGCTTGTTCTGTTCACAGGATTGAGAATAATTTGAAGGCAGTTGGAGAGTGCTGACTTCTGGAGGTCACTTAAAACTTGTTTTAAAGCAACGTTGTTCTAGCCTTGTCGGTACCAGGATATTAGGGTATTATAATAATTTCTCTCACCAATAGAACTTGGGCAAATATAATATTACCTCACCCACCTTGTCTCTTTGTTTTAAAGCAAAACATTTACTTATGTGGTTGAGATGTTGTTGATGAGATGTTCCCAGCCTCTTTGGAGTCATACCTTAGAGCATGTGTGGTGACAGTTCTTTCAGCCAAGGCGGCCTGGATGTAGTTCCTCCTGGAACTAGTTGTTCTCTTGTGTGGACTAGAAGGGGTGGTTAATCAGTGCTGTATGTCTCAAGAAGCTGAATAAGTGTCCTCCATGGCATTTTCCCAACTCTTCTAGGTTTGGGATTGGAGGACTAAGCTACAGCTTGATACCAGAAGCCCCATGTATTATGCTTATAGATGATACTGTCTGATCACCAATAGATTACAAAGATTCATAGACTCCTTGGAATAATGAAACTCCAGTCTAGTAGTGCATATTGGTGCTGTCCTGCAGAACTGCCATTCAAGTGCAGTGGGAACTACTCTCTGAGATGTTGAAGACACTTATGATGTGCCCTCTGACAAGTGGTACATGTGGCTATATTAAAGGCTTACCTATTTCCAGATGGGAACCTCAAAGTGATATGCTAATTTCTTAGGTGGCTAGCATCAGTCACTTCTCCCAAAGAAATTAGTTTTCATTCTTGCTTCTTTAGCTTTTCTCAGTGACTTGTGGCTTTGGATAAATAATAAATTTTCATTTATTTTTAATGCTGATGCCTTTTGAATCTCCAGGCTTAAAATTTGGACATTTTTTCCCTTCAGTGGCCTGGCGGAATGGTGTAATTTTACTTGAGATTAAGAAATGAACTATCTCACAAGAAGTGGATTGTATGAATGTAGTAGTTTGCATTTATAACTCCTTGTTAAATGGCATGAATCTAAGCATGTTAGTACTGAAATGTAAACTAGTCTGTGATGCATGGAATTTCTGGAGTCAGTGGAATAAAATTAAAATAGCAAAATAATAAAAATAAAAAGCTAGGATCAGAATTAAACTTGGGTTCCGATTTGGGGGGAAATGATTAACCAGCGCTTTGGTATTAGGAGGATGATTCTTAAGAGGTGTTTGTAAGAGCTATGTAAACTTGATCTCATGCATAGATATTTTTTTAAACTAGAAAAAAAAAATTACTAGCCTTGACATGAATGGAACCTGTAGATAAATACTGTAGGCATCTAGTTAGTTCAGACATGACTAATCCCAGGGCTTTTCATATCTGTCAGATGACAAATCCTTTGCCAGAGTGAAGAGAACTTGTGAAGCTAAATTTAGAAAATCATGTTACTATTTATGAGCACCTTAAAACATGCTAGGCTAACAATCCCTGTTCCTCAGTGTTTACAATATAAATGGGACATGATTCAATAAATGAGGGGCATGGATAGGCAAAAAGTGGGCAATGGGAAGAGGAAAAAGCAGAGAGAGAGAGAGAAACGAGACGATCTAGTGGCTATGCAGTAAGCAGTATGCAAAACTTGATGGTTCCAGTAACATGTCCGTGCCTTCTCCCCTTTACCTCTTCTCCAAAGCATGTAAGAGCAACAGAGTTGTCAAGGACAATATGAACAGCTTACTTCAAGGAAACAGATGTCTGATGCCATTGGTGATGAAATAATACCTTTGACTTGATGTTGCCCTGGCTGATTTAATTTATGTTGACAGGGCTGCAGATGGAAAAAGTCCAAAAACTCAGCTGTTCACTTGCCTCCATAGGACCCTCACAGGTTCTCTCTGGACCAACACACACAGCTGGTCACACCCTGGACCTGATGTTTTGTTTAGTTATCAATATTGAGGGCATCACAACCCAGTCACTGCTTTGGCCATCATCTCATTTAAGGCAGAGCTCTACAATCTCCCAGGCAACAAGAAAAGCCCATGATCCTGATTCTACTACCAAGACTAATGGACATCATCAAATTACAAAGCCTGCTAAAGGACAGTAGCACTGAAAGTATAGGACAGGGACTCAAGGATCTGGTGAACCATCATTGCATTCTACCCTTTGACACTGACTCCCCTAAACAGCCCCTCCCTCCCCATTGTGCACACGCATCTCGTTGGTTTTCTGACCACCCTGTACCAGATGGTAAGAGGGGTTGAAACTTGAGTGACAATGATGTAAACCTAAGGTTGATAGGATGAAATAAAGAATTCGTCCAAGCCTTTACTGAGATGTATTACAGGCCAAGAGAACCTTTCTGTCAGCCTTCATTGAAGCTGCCAGATCCCACCTGAAGGAATTATCCAGAGTGGTAAACTACTTCAACAGTTCTCTGTGCCTACCGCTCACAACAGAGTCTAACACCAAGTGCTGTGAAGAGCCATCTTACTCTCATGAAAAGAACATGGTCCTTTGGGAAGGCTTTTCAAATAGCATGGAGCTGCTCCCCCACACGGGCCAGCAAACAGCCTGCCTGCATTACAGGAGTCAAGTACATTTACTCATCACCTGGTACCGGACACCCTAAAGGAGTGTTGACCAGGAAATTAAATGTGGCCCATGCTCTTCCTGGCTTTTAAAAGTAATGAGGAACTGGTGCCACTCCTGACTGAAATAGTCATACCTCAGTCACAGAAGCAATCTTTCCTTACTACTTCAAATGTGCAATGGTGTGAGTAAGGCTGAAGAAACCCAGCCTGGATACATTGATTTTTAGCTAACTATTGATGAGTCTCTGATCTTGATCAAAGGGAGAAGTCTTGAAGACTAGATAAATATCTTTTGACTCTAGGATTCTAATATGGAAGCTTAATCTCATACGAAGTCCATAAGCCCTGGCTAGAGAACAAGGTGAACATCTCAATCATTCTGGAAGTATACTGTAGATGGTAAGGGAGGTGAGAGGAATTCCCTAATGAGGACTTTCTTCTTCTGAATGACCTCAAATACATTGCTCAGCCGTAAGTAGAATGAATAAGAAATGGTTCCTTTATAATCTGTTTTATGGAGGCACAGGCACTGCCTGGATATAGTTATTACCCAATTACACTGTTAAGAAACCTGTGAACCAAAGTCTAGAAATGGAAATGAATGCTCTGAAATGTCAGATGAGATCAGGATATCAGGGTTTCTATCTGTATTTCTTTTTCAAGCAGCATTTAAAAAAGAATGTCCTGGACAGTTGTCTTTTGGACTGGTATACAGCATAGATGGATTTTATTCCATGAAAAGAGTTGTATAATGTTAGTGTCATTTTATAGACAGCAATTTTTATATATTGTGGTCGACGAATTCCACTGCTTACCGGTAATTCTAAGGAATTGGTATTCTTGGACTCAGATTGTAAATTGGGATTTTCAAGTGCTTTCCCAGTGATCATTGTTGCTACCTGATTGCTCAGGTTTAGGTAAATTTAAAACAGTATGAAACATTTTGGATATCTGCAGGCAAAATAAATTTACCGTTATCCCTGAATGGAAGATGAAAGTGTGAAGTCTTCCCGTCATTGCTTTAATCCTGGTATCCGTTCTATTGCATTGGAGATGTGGCACCAGAGGGCCCAGTTTAGCTAGAACAGAGACCTTTGGTGCCAACCAATGGGATTCTAGAAGTGGCTACCAAAATTTGTTGTTGCTCCTTGGAAACTCAGGGATGTCATTGTGCAGCTGATTGCACATAGGACAAGTCTGCAGATAATTGATCCAGCATCAGTAGGTAGTGGTGTGGATTCCAGGAAAGCTTGTGGTCTGTCTTCAGAAACAAAGCACTGACCCCAGTGTTTTGAAACCTAGATGTCTCGAGGCAATAGTAACCTTGGATGCTTCCTGAGTTGGGGCATCGGCACTAGATTTAGGCATGTTAGTCATTTCTAGGGCTAGTAAGAAATGTGGCACTGAATGTTTCATAGATTCCAAGACCAGAAGGATCCACTGTGATCATCTAGTCTGACCTCCTGTATAACACAGGCGATAGGACTTCCCTAAAATAATCCCTAGAGCTTATTTTTTTAGAAAAACATGCAATCTTGATTTAAAAAGTTCAGTGATGGAGATTCCTCCCAACCATTAAAAAGTTGTTCCAGTGCTTAATTACTGACCATTAAAAATGTATGCCTTATTTCCAGTTTGAAATTGTCTGGCTTTAACTTCCAACCATTGGATCATGTTACACCTTTGTCTGCTTGATTGAAGAGACCATTATTAAATATTTGTTCCCTATGGAGGTACTTACACTGTGATCATCACCCCTTAACCTTCTATTTGCTAAGCTACATTGATCGAGATGTTTTCCAATTCTTTAATCATTCTTGTGACTCTTCTCTGAACCCCTCTCCATTTAGCAACAGCCTTCTAGATTATCCACCACTGTCTTCAAATCTTTTTTCAGAGTGACTTCTTCTCAGGATACGGTCCTCCATTCTGTAAATATGGCCTACATTTTTTGTTCCTAGATGTACACGTTTACATTGGCATATTAAAACTTGTTTGCTTGAGCCCAGCTTGCCAAGAGATCCAGATTGCTCCATATCAGTGACTTGTCCTCTTCATTATTTGCCACTCCCCCAATATTTGTGTCACCTGCAATCTTTCAGTGATTGTTTTCTTCCAGGTCACTAATAAAAATAGCATAGGGCCAAGAACCAATCTCTGTAGGATCCCACTGGAAACACATCTGCTCAATGATAAGTCTCTGTTTACAAATTACATTTTGAGACCTATCCGTTAACCCACTTTTAATCCATTTAATGTGTGTCATGTTCATTCTATGTCATTCTAGGTTGTTAATCAAAATGTAATGTGGTACCAAGTCAAATGCCTTACAGAAGTCTAAGCATATTACATCAGCACTGTTACCTTTATTAATCAAGCTTGTAATATTAAAAAAAAATCAAGTTAGTTTGGCAGGGTCTGTTTTTCAAAAACTCTGCTGATCAGCATTAATTACTTTCCTTTAATTCTTTATTAATCAAATCCTGTGTCAACTGCTTTATTATCTTGCCTGGGATCAATGTCAGACTGACAGGTCTAGAATTACCTGGATCATCGGATTTAGCCTTTTAAATACTGACACATTAGCTTTCTTCCTGTCTTCTGGAATTTTGTCAGTGTTCCAAGACTTACTGAAAATCAACATTAATGGCCCAGTGAGCACCTCAGCCAGCTCTCTTAAAACTCTTGGATGCAAGATTTTAAAATCTGACTTTAACATTTAACTAATCTACAGCAAGAAACCAGTATAATAGGTATTTCTTCAAGTAGTGTCCCTATGGGTGCTCTCCTCTAGGTGTGCATATCCCCATCCCTTGCTCCTTTGATTGGTGATTTCAAATAGTAGTGTCTGTTCAGTCCAGGCTTCCGTCCTACTCAGTCTCATGCACTATATCATAGTAATAGCACTGGGTGGGCAAACCACCATCAGTTCCTTCCAGGGTGGATTTGATTTAAATCAATTTGATTTAAATCACTAGTCAGGAAGACTCGATTTAATCATGGATTTCTACATAAAAGTGCATTCTTGTTGGTGGTTATAACCTTAATGCATATTCTTCACAACTCAGAGATGTAGGTTTCATTTTTAGAAGGTACACACTATACATTTTTAAAGTGATTAATTTTGAAAACTTTTCAGATTAGTTTTACGGTTATATCCGAAAATGAATGATTGGCTATTTTATTTACCAGAGATAATCAAAGCAGTTCACCTCCCAATGACTTCATAAATCTCTCTCTCCAATTCAACAGGTGAATCATTAATATTTGGAGGATTTTCTTGCCATGCTGTATTAGGAGGAGAACATCACCAGATAGACATTTAAATTGTTTTGTTTAACTAAAACAACAATGATATGTACTCTGGATTTTTTTAATTCAACAGCAATCATATAATAATTTAACAAAACAAGCATAACAATTTTTGAATTTATTTAAACATTGTTTTTAAAAATCAGGCTTGTTTTCGTTAAAATTGTTTAACTAAAATAGTTAAATGAAATATTAAAAAAACAAATAAATTAAATTTACTGTGTCAACCAGGTCAACATGAGAAACTTAAAATATTGGTTTCTGCAGCTAACTCAGTCATCTTCACCTTCATTTTCCTGTTTGTTCATAATCTGGAAAAGAAAAACAAACTTTCCTGCTTTTTCAGGTCCCAAATGATTTCTCAATTTGGAATGAATTAGTCCAAAGGAAGAAAATATTCTTTCTACACCGGCAGAAGCAGCTACTGCTGTTAAAAGTGAAATTATCACTTCAACAGTCTCTGAATCCAAGTGCTTAAGGGTGTGTCTACACTACGGGATTAATCCAAATTTACAGAATTCGATTTTTGGCAAGCAATTGTATAAAGTCGAGTGTATGCGGCCACACTAAGCACATTAATTCGGTGGTGTGCGTCTATGTACCGAGGCTAGTGTCGACTTCCAGAGCGTTGCACCCTGGGTAGCTATCCCATAGTTCCCGCAGTCTCCTCCACCCATTGGAATTCTGGGTTGAGATGCCAATGCCTGATGGGGCCAAGCACATTGTTGTGGGTGGTTCTGGGTACATCCTCCCCCTCCCTCCAGGAAAGCAACGGCAGACAACTGTTTCGCGCCTGTTTTCCTGGGTGAACAGTGCAGACACCATACCACGGCGAGCATGGAGCCCGCTCAGCTCAAGACAGTAGTCATGAACATTGTAAACACCTCGTGCGTTATCGTGCAGTTTATGCTGAAACAGAACCTGCAAAACCAGGCGAGGAGGAGTCCGCTATGGCAGCTCGGCAACAAGAGTGATGAGGACATGGACACAGAATTCTATCACTACCAGTATCTCAAAGCAATCAGCTGTGCACAGACCCTGCTCAACTACGCCACTGTGATGGGTTGGATCACAGAAACCCCCTTGGGAGCTGCCACCCGATGTGCAAAGACTACCCCTGCTTCTGTTTTCCCTGCCAGCTCAGGACTCCAGCACCCTGTCTTGCTGAGCCAGACACTCCCGTCTGGCTCCAGACACTAGTGTGAATTCTTTTATTTTATCCCATAGGTGAATTTGCAAAAGACACAAGGTTAACAGCAAATCTACGGTGGACAGGCTTTGTTCACTCAATTTGACTTGTTTAGCATCTATTGCATTTTCCCAGTTCTCTGTGAGGGGATGCCACTAGGACCCAGAGTGTAGAAAATTGTGTCTGCTGCTGGTGCATATGTATTCTCTCTGCTCTGGACGCACAGATATGGTGGAGTGCTGTGCTGGAGGAAGGAGGGCACAAGAGACATAACAGGCAGGCAGGAGAAAAGGTGAGAGGTAATAACAGAAAGCAGCAGGAGCGAGAGGAGGAGGAGCCTATTATGTACCTCTCTAGTACCCGCAGGAGCCTGGACTGATTAACATCAGCTTCTCGGGGAGCTTCCTGTTTCCTGCTGCTTCCCTGAACCCACTTGAGGAGAACAGGCAGTCAACTGAAGTAGTAGGAGTCAGTTAGGCCATTAAGACGCCGATATCTTCCCTCACTCAGGCTCTGCTACCAGCCTGCTTATTTGTCCCTTTCAATTGAGTGTTGAGAGCCACTGCAGCTGGCACAGAACAGCAAACACCCCTCTGGGGCAGCATTCAGAAAAAGAAAGAAAGCAAAGGAAGCTTTTCTATCTAAGCAGGAAGGAGCTCATCCTGAGATACATAGTTCACGGTGAACCTTCCGGCCCCAGTGAGGATGTGAGTGGTGAGGAGATGCCTGATCTTCCAGTTAGTCAGAATGCAGGTGACCTTGCAGCTACTGCAGCATCCATATCTCCATCTCAAATGGAGGTAACCATGCACATTCCTGAAGAAAATGTAGATCAGAGAAGAGTGTGGTGGAGGCACAAGAAACAGCTGCTGGTGAGTTTAGTTCCTTAAGTCTAGATGATCCAGGACTGTGGACCCACTTGAGCAGTAGCCTGAGGGACTTCCTTGTACTGCATGTGCTACAGCAAGTGAAAAACTTCATGTTCCCAAAGACAATGAAAATAGAAGTTTCCATCCAACACATTACTGGTGTGAAATCCCCAATGGTGACAAAGTGGAGAGGCCATGGCTTATGTACTCAAACCAGAATGCTACTTACTGTTTTTTTGTTGCAAACTCTTCCAGTCTAATGTTCCAGCCACATTGGGTTCTACAGGAACAAAGGACTGGAAAAATCTGGCTAGAAATCTGGCATGCCATGAGAAGGCAGGAAATCACCGAAGACCATTCCATAGGTGGAAACAGCTAGAGATGAGACTAATGTTAAAGGCCACCATAGATGATCAGCATCAAGAGAAGATTGCATCAGAGTCTTTTTACTGGCAAAACGTTCTGAAAAGGCTCATTGCCTTGTGAGAATGCTTGCTACCCAAAATCTAGCACTGCGTGGCACTTCAGATCAGCTGTATGTGCCAAACAATGGAAACTTCCTTTAAATTGTGGAGCTGATGGCTGAGTTTGATGCTGTACTCGAGGAGAATCTAAGAAGAGTCACCACCCAAGAAATGTGCACACACCACTACCTTGGAAAAACAATTCAAAATGAGATCATACAGTTACTGGCAACAAAAGTAAGAAAAAAGATTGTGACAGATCTGAAGTCAGCAAGATATTACCCTGTTATTCTGGACTGCACACCTGACATCAGCCATATGGAACAAATGACTTTAATGGTGCGTTTTGTAACAACAACAGAACCTAGTGAAAATGTCCCTGCAATGGCGGCTGTCAGAGGGCTACAATAATGGTGCCAACATGAGAGGAAAGAACAGAGGAGTGTAGACACAGATCCGAGAGTTAAACCCTCGAGCTTTTTTTGTCCCATGCAGTTCTCCTTCATTGAACTTGGTGGTCAGTGATGCAGCATCAGCTTCTAGTGAGGCTGCTGATTTTTTTAATGTAATTCAAAGCATCTATGTATTTTTCTCTACACCATCTCATCGATGGCAAATTTTGAAGCAACATCTGGGAACATCCTCTCTAACACTGAAACCACTAAGGGCAGGTATTCATTACGGGGGGGGGGGGGGGGGGGGTCGATCTAAGATACGCAAATTCAGCTACACAAATAGCGTAGCTGAATTCGACGTATCACAGCCGACTTACCCCGCTGTAGGGATGGCGGCAAAATCGACCTCTGTGGCTTCCCATTGACGGTGCTTATTCCCACCTCCGCTGGTGGAGTAAGAGTGTCGATCCCCGAGAGGTCGATTTCTACCTGCCGATTCAGGCGGGTAATGTAGACCTAGCCTGAGTGGCACATGATGGGAAAGTTAAGTGGAGATGATAAAGCCGATCAAGCACCAAATTGGGAAGATAGATGATGCCATAGTTGCCATTATAAAAATATTACTAGGAGTATAAAAATATTGCTCAAGCATGCAGGAGTGAAATCAGGAAGGCCAAATCACACTTGGAGTTGCAGCTAGCAAGAGTTGTTAAGAACAACAAGAAGCGTTTCTTCAGGTATGTTAGCAACAAGAAGAAAGTCAAGGAAAGTCAAGGAAATTACTGAATGAGGGAGGCAACCTAGTGACAGAGGATGTGGAAAAAGCTAATGTCCTCAATGCTTTTTTTTCCCCCTCTGTCTTCACGAACAAGGTCAACTCCCGGACTACTGCACTGGGCAGCACAGCATAGGGAGGAGGTGACCAGCCCTCTGTGCAGAAAGAAGTGGTTCAGGACTATTTAGAAAAGGTGGACGAGCCCAAGTCCATTGGGCCGAATGCACTGCATCTAAGGGTGCTAAAGAAGTTGGCTGATGTGATTGCAGAGCCATTGGCCATTATCTTTGAAAACTCATGGTGATTAGGGGAGGTCCCAGATGACTGGAAAAAGGCTAATTTCGTGCCCATCTTTTAAAAAAGGTAAGGAGGAGGACCCGGAGAACTACAGAGCAGTCAGCCTCACCTCAGTACCTGGAAAAATCATGGAGCAGGTCCTCAAGGAATCAATTCTGAAGCACTTAGAGGAGAGGAAAGTGATCAGGAACAGTCAGCATGGGTTCACCAAGGGCAAGTCATGTCTGACTAACCTAATTGCCTTCTATGATGAGATAATTGGCTCTGGGGATGAGGGGAAAGCAGTGGATGTGTTATTCCTGGACTTCATCAAAGCTTTTGATGCGGTCTCCCACAGTATTCTTGCCGGCATGTTAAAGAAGTATGGGCTGGATGAATGGACTATAAGGTGGATAGAAAGCTGGCTAGATTGTCAGGCTCAATGGGTATTGATCAATGGCTCCCTGTCTAGTTGTCAGCCAGTATCAAGCTGAGTGTCCCAAGGGTTGGTCCTGGGGCCAGTTTTGTTCAATATCTTCATTAATTATCTGGAGGACGGCGTGGACTGCACCCTCAGCAAGTTTGCACATGACACCAACTGGGAGGAGTTGTAGATACGCTAGAGGATAGGGATAGGATACAGAGGGGCCTAGACAAATTAGAGGATTGGGCCAAAAGAAATCTGAGGTTCAACAAGGACAGGTGCAGAGTCCTGCACTTAGGATGGAAGAATCCCATGCACCGCTACAGACTAGGGACCGAGTGGCTAGGCAGCAGTTCTGCAGAAAAGGACCTAGGGGTTACAGTGGACGAGAAGGTAGATATGAGTCAACTGTGTGCCCTTGTTGCCAAGAAGGCTAACGGCATTTTGGGCTGTATAAGTAGGGGCATTGCCAGCATATCGAGGGACGTGATCATTCCCCTCTATTCAACATTGGTGAGGCCTCATCTGGAGTACTGTGTCCAGTTTTGGGCCCCACACTGCAAGAAGGATGTGGAAAAATTGGAAAGAAGTTGGCAGAGGAACTTCACAGTGAAGCTATTTTCCGACCCATTCAAGAATACAAGAGTCACCGAAGAAGACGACATTTTGATTGAGGCACAGGATAATCCCATAAGGGACCCCAAACAACAATTCAAAGCTGAATTCATTAACCAGGTGCTCGACTGTGCAATACAGTCAGTTGAAGAACGTTTCATGCAGCTCAAGGAATACAGCAGTATATTTGGGATGTTGTATGATATTCCAAAACTCCTCACTATACCTGAAGAAGACCTACACCAGCAATGCAGGGCACTAGAGACAGTGTTGACACATGATGACATGTGCAATATTGATGCGAGTGATTTAGGTGATGAACTGAAAGCCCTTTCAAGATACATTTTAGCGGGATCAAGTCCAAAGGCTGTTCTGGAATATATGTGCACAAATAAGATGACCACCTTCTTTCCAAATGATTTTGTTGCTCTGGGCATACTTCTAATACTTCCTGTTTCAGTTGCCAGTGGAGAACGCAGCTTCTCCAAGCTGAAGTTAATCAAAACACATCTACATTCCACAATGACACAGGAGAGGCTGGTCAGCCTTGCAACTATCTCAATAGAGCATGAGCTGGCCCAGACTGTGGACCTTCAGGAAGCAGTTCAAATCTTTGCAAGCAAGAAGGCACGGAAAGCACCACTTTGATTATTCAAATGATAAAAATGCCAGTGTTTACTATGCAGACAAGAAAAGTTACATTTGCTGTTCAGGCGTTTGAAAGTTGTATTACTTAAAATTTTTGAACAAGGCATTTTAAGTTGTTAGTTCTCCTTTATTGGGATAGGTAGCAGAGCAGTACCATGAGAGGAGTAGAACAGGAAGAAGGCAGAATTGAGACCTTTCAAAGTTTTGGCCCAAGCGAGGGAGCATGGGGGCGTCATTTGAGCTCCCCGCCTCAGGTGTGAAAATGTTGGCCGGCCCTGCAAACCAGGCAATTTTTATCAATTACCTCCTTCTGCAATCTGCTGGTTCTTATCGCAAACTTATCTATAGTTGTTTCTGGATGATGGAGCTTTTTTTTCTTTTTGCTACAGGTGATATACTGTGGCTATGTGACATACATGATATGATTGAAACACTATCATTGGCAGATAACTCTGAAACTATAGAAAATGATGGTGATCTTGTAGGTGGATAGTCTTCAGAATCCTGTATGTTGAGGATGGATTCTCCTAAACAAAATAAATCAATGCAGTTAGTTAATTATTATTACCATACTGCTCATTTGGTATTACTCATTGCATTCACTGACACTCAGTACTACTTTAAAGGTGAAATTGTAAAAGGGAGATCTGCCTATTTCAGCTATTTATTTTTAATCACAACTGCATCTAAAATGATAGTACCATAGAGTAACAACTATATTTTTTGCTCAAACATGAGAATTCAAGAATAGTCCAGAAGGAAGACAGGCAGTCCTTAAGAAAGAAGTGTGAAATAAAAAAGTTTACCAGCCTGAAGATCCTGCATGTTCAGACATGTTCCTTTCATCATCTTCAACGCAGCTTCCACCTGAGAAGGAATACTTCTCATGATGTTGTTTCATTTGGGCAACCAGGCCTTGCATTTCTTTGTTGCACTGTTTGAATTTTGCACACATCCTGTCTTACCCACAGGTAGAGGAACTTCATTAAAATTTTCCCAAATTGTGTCTCTTTTACGGCCTGCTGCCATTATAGGTTTTCCATTCTAGTGAGAGAATGGTGTGGGAGATCTCAAATCAATGAAGTCTACACTCAGAGACCTCAAGACTTCTGGAATATGCTGCTGAAACAGTTACATTTTTGTTTCTACTCCCTGTCCCTCTTTTTTCACATTTATCTCCAGACTTCTTCTCCTTGTCCAGCTCTATTCCACCCCCAACAATCTTCTATTCATTGAACTGTTTGAAACTTTGCACTTTTAGAGGGAGGTAAGGGATTGACTCTGTGTACACAAATTTTCAGAGGGACAGTAGGGTTGAGGTCTGTTATTTCTCACCTCTATACATTTATTTATTGAAAAACATTTTTGCTGTTAACAAACATGCTATCTCTGGAGAGACAATTCCACTGTTTGAGAACTGCAAAACTAAGCATCTCTGATGGTATCTTCTAGACTGAGCATTGAGTCCCATTGGGGTAGATAGAAAGATTAACCTAAATAATCTACACCGAAGCCCCTGGAACCCCATAAAATTGGGTCCGTAATCCATGAACTATTGGAACTCATTTACAAAACTTTTCTTAAACATTATGTGAATATATTATCTCATACTATAGATTTAGAATTTATAATCCTTATTCCATGATGAGATGACATAGCTCAAAGATGTATCTTAATTAAAACTACCTTTAGATAGGTATTTTCTTCAAAAAGCATTTTATCAAAAAAATCAGATTTAAATAAATCCAATTTTTTGGTTTTGTTTTTTTTAAAAAGCATTGATTTTTATCCACCCTGGTTCCTTCTCAACTGCCTCAGCCTGAGATGGAGCCTTAGAAGCTGTCTGTGCTGAGCTTCCCTCAACAGTGACCCCATAGTCTTTGTAGTAGTTTAGTTTAGTCTAGTTGTAATTAGCTTTAGGTAGGAGAAGTAGTCTTAAAAAAATTAAAATAAAAAAAACTTTTCAAACTTTTTTTCTCCTAGTTTTTAAGGACCATTAAAATTCCCCTCCTCCCCCCCCCCCCCCCCCCCCGCCTCCTTGGAGCTTTACATCACTGGACGTTCATGCCTAGTTCTCCTAGTTTTTTTTTTTAAAACGCTGCCTATCATGCCAGAAGGTAATTCCAGTGAGTGACAGATAGTCCCGGTGTAACACTGGTCTACAATTTTTGAGAAGTCGTCTGCTTCAGAGATAAAATGTGCTATTTATTATATTTTGATGTGCTGAATTCAAATATGACAATTAAAACAACTGATTGGCTACTGTTTCTAAGATATTTAAGTTTTTACATTTTATGTCTGTCTATTGTGTAGATAGTGGAGTTTTAATCATAAATTGTAAACCTAGGTCTCTTCATGTGTTTATGGTTGCTTTACATGATAATATTTCACCTGTCCTGTTTATGTAACACTTTAAAAATCAGCAAAAGGGTTATATAAATAAAATTTATTATGAAACAAAAGGCAAAAAACTATTATGTACATAGTTTAGTCCTATTCAGTGTCTACTCGGCGCTTCTTGGCTTGTCTCTTGTATTCCTTAAATGGAGCATCTCTTGTCACTGTCCAGCAATAGTCCGCAAGCATTGATGGGCTCCATTTGCCCTGATAGCATTTCTCCATTGTTGCAATGTCCTGGTGAAATCGCTCGCCGTGCTCGTTGCTCACTGCGTGAGAGTGCAAAATACTTTGTGTATCCAGTCTGCAGACCAAGCAAGAGAGCAACAACCTTCAAATCTCCACAAAGCTGGCACTGATGTTGGTCATAGTTTATGCACCTCAAAAGTTGTTTCATGTTGTCATAGGTTTCCTTCATATGGACTGCATAACCAACTGGAATTGATGGCAAAACATTGCCATCATGCAGTAAAACAGCTTTAAGACTCGTCTTCGATGAATCAATGAACAGTCTCCATTCATCTGGATCGTGAACGATATTGAGGGCTGCCATCACACCATCGATGTTGTTGCAGGCTACAAGATCACCTTCCATGAAGAAGAATGGGACAAGATCCTTTTGACGGTCACGGAACATGGAAATCCTACCATCACCTGCCAGGAGATTCCGCTGCTGTAGTCTGAAGCCCAACAGCTCTGCCTTACTCTTGGGTAGTTCCAAATCCCTGACAAGGTTATTCAGCTCACCTTGTGTTAGGAGGAGGAGGATGGGAGAAAATGTGGGTCCTGTGACATTGATGGTTCAGGACCAGAAGTTTCATCCTCTTCCTCTTCCTCGTCTGACTCAAGTGAGAATGATTCTGGTGCATCAGGAACCGGCAGTCCTTCTCCGTGGGGTACTGGGCGTATAGCTGATGGAATGTTTGGATAATGCACAGTCCACTTTTTCTTCTTTGACAGACCTTTCCCAACTGGAGGCACCATGCAGAAGTAACAATTGCTGGTATGATCTGTTGGCTCTCTCCAAATCATTGGCACTGCAAAAGGCATAGATTTCCTTTTCCTGTTCAACCACTAGCGAAGATTTGTTGCACAAGTGTTGCAGCATATGTGTGGGGCCCACCTCTTGTCCTGATCTCCAATTTTGCAGCCAAAATAAAGGCGATAGGCTTTCTTAACCATAGTGGTTATACTGCGCTTTTGTGATGCAAAAGTCACTTCACCACAAACATAGCAGAAGTTATCTGCACTGTTCACACAAATACGAGGCATCTCTGCTCACTTTGGCTAAACAGAAATATGTGTCCCTTTGCAAAATCAAACACTGACAAATAAGAGAGCATGACACTGTATGATTTCTAGAGCTGATATAGGGCAATTTGTTCAGCAGAGTGATGTAAGCTTTGTTATGATTGCATCATCCATGACTTCTACGAATAACATGATGCAATTCATATCATGTATGACGCAATACCAGCTTCAGATTGTATCATTCATTGTTTTGCCTAAAAAGCAAGTACTGTCCCAACCCAGTCATAGATTTATTCATCGACCCCGTCAAAGATGTATTTTAGTCATTTCTGGTTTAAATTGAGATCCCTTCCCTTTATAACTCACTTATCCTCCACCATTCCCAAGTCAAGGGTCGTATATACTGACCCAATAGCATATCTTGAAAACTAGAGCCAATCAACAATTTTAAGCATCATTTTCGTTCTCAGTGACCCAGAATTAGTAAAGTTTGACTACATTTATTTCAGAAGCATTTTGGCTGTAGAGCAGTGTAATCAGTTGCTTCTGGAAATCTCACGTACCCCGAAAGTGTAACTCCTGTCTGGCAATAAAATCGAATGCCAGAAAAAACAGGGAGATCAAAGTACATCTTGTCAGAATGGAGAGCGCTCTTCGCCTGGCTTCTGTTCCAGTCCTAGAGACATTTCCCCCCTTGCCCTCATACTAACGAGTCTCCGAGTAAATCAGGTACTTCTACTGCCTCAGCAGTGCACTCCCTGGGAGCAGCTAAGAAGAAAAGTCAAGATTCCTTTCATAATGTCTCTGAAGAACAGACCTCTAGCCCTCTGGATAGGGAACCTACATTGAAGAAGCTGCAGTTTCCAATGACACTAGCCATTTCAGCACCCATTGGTCTCCAACCTGATACTCACAAGGCTTTTGGTTCCTCAGGTACTGAAAGAATTGTTAAGCCTCAGGACTCCAAAATGTTGGACTCCGCTAGACTATCGGTACTGACCGGGGAGCGAAGTGATAAAAAGAGGTCTACCTCTTCTCAGTCGGTACTGAGAGACTGGTCAGGCACTCCTTGGACTCCCCTTGGAACATGAAAGGCACTTGGTACTGTCAACTCCCTCAGCAATAATTATTTCTGCTCAGGCCAGTGCCACAGTGCCAACAACTGTTTCAGTACTAAAGGAATTTTGATGTCCTTGACCTCCCTGTGTCCAAGATTCCTGACTCACGATTGTTTAGTACCAATCTGTTCTCAGTACCAAGGACACGTCTGGTACCAATGGACTTACCTCCTGTTTCTTTCAGTCGTCTGCTACTCCTAGAGTAATGTGGAAGAGGAGGATTCTAACGATCTTACCTCAGTTTCTCAAATATCTGTTAAAGGTTCACCACATCTCTAGAGGGATACTTTTCCACAGGTCTTTGAAGAAGCCGATTATATTTGTGAGAAATATTTACAGACAAGACTTTGTTGGTTTGAACACCCATGGGTCATATGCACCGTCAGCCATACTGGAATCCCTGGGTGGCTTACAATCAGCATTTTTCAAGGGCCTCAAGTACCACATGACAGAGATAGAGACTATCTATCATCTTTCCTTTCGAGGAGACCTGAACCTTTGAGGAATAGGAAGCGAGAGCTGAATAGGAGGTCTCCCCACATAGCCAACATCTCTTCTTCATCCCCAGATGAAGCTGTTGTTCTACCTCCACCATCCCTGGCCGACTACTTCAGGCAGTTTCAGGATCTTATTAAGAGGACCGCAGACTCCTTACAGATCCTGCTTGAGAAGGTTAGAGATTCTCATCAAAAGCTGCTTGACATCCTGCATACAGCATATCTGCATAGATTGCCTTTCCTGTTATCAAAGCCCTCCTGGACTCAGCAAAGGTAATCTGGCATACGCCAGACACAATTCTACCCACCTGCAAGAGAGTGGATAAGAAATACTATATTTCCTCGAAGGACTTGGAATTTTCCCAATCCTCTGGTATTTGAGATGATTGGTGCTGCCCTTCCACATTCATCACACACAATCTTTATCATAGGGTATAGATTTAAAGTGCCTCAACCTGTTCTGGTACAAAGTCATACTTGTCATCCACTCTACTTTTCAGAATCGCCAGCTACCAGATGTTAATGGTGAAATAAATCCACCCAAATTATGCCAGACTGAACTCCTTTATTGAGCATCTCCCATCAGAGCATAGAGAACAATTTCAGGAGATCATTGCAGAAGGCTGGCTTCTTGCCAGAACATCTCTGTAAGCCTCCCTTGAACTGCTGACAGTGCTGTTTGTTCTTTCTCTGTGGCAGTAGTTATGAGAAGAACCTTCTGGCTCCAGCTCTCAGGATTTCCAAGGGAGGTCTAGAATACTGTTGAGGACTTTCCTTTTGGTGGCTCCAAACTGGAAAGCATCGACGCGTCTTTGCACACGTTAAGGGATTCCAGAACCACTCTGTGTTCTCTGGGAATTTATATACCTACTCATAAAAGAAAATTAAGTACATCCCAGACAACTCAGAGATCTTGCCCTGCTCAATTCTCTGGCTCCCAGAGACTGTGTGAATCCCTACACCAAAGAGAGTTTCTTCCTCTGGAACTTATCTATCTCTGTCTCCTCTTCAGCCTCTAAGCACCAGTTTTGATGGATTATCCTGCCTTCCTCCCCTTGGTGACCACCTATACAACTGCTGATGAGCTTGGAGGTTTACCATTACAGACAAGTAGTTTTGACGATCATCTCCACACGATACTCCATCCACTACACTTCCCTCCTGCCTTCCATCCCTCCCGTCCCCGTTTCTTTTCAGGAAACCCTCTCATGAGCACCTTCTAAAACAAGAAATAGCACCCAAGAGTAGGAGAGAGTCTATAGAACGTGTTCTCATGCAACTCAGAGGGAAGGGGTTTTATTCCAGGTACTTCCCAGTTCCAAAAAACAAACTAACAAAAACGGTGGTTGGAGACCCATCCCAGATTTAAGCCTACTCAACACCTTTGTGAAGGCACAGAAATTCAAAATGGTAGCACTTCCCTCACTTGACCAAGGGGATTGACTCTTAGCCCCCAACCTTGAGGATGCATATCTCCATGTAACTATCCATCTCTCCCACAGAATGTTTTAAGTTTCACTGTAGGTCAGGACCACTTTAGATATAGGGTGCTCCCTTTCAGCCTTTCACGTGCCTTAAGAGTCTTTTTGAAATTTGTCAGTAGTAGAGGTGCACCTCTACAGCAAAGGCATGTTGGTAGTCCCTTACCTCGACGATTGGCTTCTGAAAGGTCACTCTCATGCAGAAGCTTTTCTGGCTAATAGTAAGGCCATAGACCACTTCCTCGAACTGGGTCTACAACTGAACATTCAAAATTCACTTTGACTCCTGTACAAAAGTCGGAATTCATAGACTTTCACTGTTATCAAATCAAGGTACGCTACCTCCCAATGTACAAGTTTGTGGCCCCATCCAATATAGTCAACATAATCCAGTTCAGCTCTCAAACATCAGTCAAGAGCTTTCTACAGCTCCTGGGACATATGGCAGCTGGTACTTTTGTCATGGAAGGTTGCGAATGCGTTGCCTTCAGAGGTGGCTCAGGACAGTTAATTCACCAAGCAGACAGTCTAAACAAACTACTTTCCATACCCACATTCATGAAGGAATTTCTCTAGTGGTGGCAACACCCTCACAATGTCTGTGCAGGAATTCCTTTTGCTCACCTTTCCCCAGCAATATTTATAATGACAGATTCATCCCTGTTAGGTTGGGGAGCACATGTAGACACACTCAAGGCCAAAAGCAGGTGGACACCTCTTGAGGCCATTCTGCACATCAGCTTGCTGGAACTCAGGGCAGTGAGATATTCCTGTGTCCAATTTCTATCATTGATTGAGGCAAACACATAAAGATCATGACAGACCTGTCATGCACATTCTATATCTGGGTGGCCAACCTATGGCTCTGGAGCCACATGCGGCTCTTCAGAAGTTAATATGCGGCTCCTTGTATAGGCACTGACTCCAGGGCTGGAGCTACAGGCACCAACTTTCCAATGTGCTGGGGGGTGCTCACTGCTCTGCCACAGGCCCTGCCCCCACTCCACCCCTTCCCACCCTCTCCTCTGAGCCTGCCATGCCCTCGCTCCTTCCCCTCCCCGCCCCCCAGAGCATCCTGCATGCCACAAAACAGCTGATCAGTAGTTGCAGGGAGGGAGCAGGAAGAACTGATTGGCGGGGCTGCTAGTGGGCGGGAGGCACTGGGAGCACGGGGGTGGGAGCTGATGGGGGGGCTGCTGATGTATTACTGTGGCTCTTTGGCGATGTACATTGGTAAATTCTGGCTCCTTCTCAGGCTCAGGTTGGCCATCCCTTTTCTATATCAACCGACAGGTTGTACTTCACTGCTATTTCAGCAATGGGGCACCCCTCAGGTAGACGAGTTCATTGTAGCCAGGAACAAAAAAAGTACACAGTTCTGCTCCAGAGGCAGGCTGGTTCACCAGTCCTGATGGGGATACTTTCTTCTTCACTAGTTATCGGGTCTTCTGTATTTGTTCCCACCATCTCCTCTAATATCCAAAGTTCTGTTCTAGATAAAGAAAGACAAGGCCAAGGTTATTCTAATAGTCCCAATATGGTCCAGACAGACACGGTTCCCTTACATCATTCAGTTGGCTACTTGCTCACCGATCACTCTCCAGACTGCCCCTTATCTTCTCTCCCAAGAAAATGGACAGATCCTTCACCTGAATCTGAGTTCTTCACCTCAAAGCATGGCTGGCCGTTGGTTCGCAGGATTAGAACCAACCTGTTCAGAGACAGTAAAGAGAATACTATTTCACAGCATAAAACAGTCTACACGTTACACTTACTTACAAATGGACAAGTTTCAGCTACTGCTGTAACCTTAAACACATTCCACCAACATCCTCCTTGCTGTCAGATGTACTGGACTACATCCAAGAGTTGAAAAGCTCGGGACTGTTTTTTGAGCTCCATTAGAGTCCATCTGGCAGCCATCATGGCTTTCCACTCCCCAATAGAGTGTGTTTCCATATTCGCTCACCCAATGGCAGTGAGGTTCCTCAAGGAAATTGGAAGTTTCTTTCCACAAGTCAAGTGGTCTATCCCAACTTGAGACCTCAGTTTGGTTCTTAAATGCCTTACAAGACTACTGTTTGAGCCAATGGCTACCTACTCACTCCTCCATTTATCAATGAAGAGAGCATTCCTGGTAGTTGTCATGTCTGCTTGATGAGTTGGGAAAGTAGAGGCCCTCGTGGCATCCCCCACCCCGCCTTCACAATATTTTTCAAAGACAAAGTCAGGTTATAACAGCACTCCAAAAATATCCATATTAAACCGCCCTTATATCTTCCTGTCTTTACCCTAAACCTCAACTGGTAAGGAAGAGATGCTGCTTTACACACTATGTCAGGAGGGCTCTGACCTTTTACCTTGGCAGGACTAAATCTTTTAGAAAGTCTTCCAAGTTGTTTCTCTGTGCATCTGTGTTCTAGTACACATTGATTTTTATTCAAGAAGGAGATGTTTTGTCATGTTAATTAATTAATCCATGCACTCAACAAATATTACTTCCTGGACAAATATGTGTAATGTATTGTAAACTGGATATTGAATTGGAGAGTACACGTATAAAATTTGTGGATGACTCCAAGTTGGGAGAGATTACAAGCTTTTTGTTGGACAGAATTAGAATTCAGAATGACCTTGACAAATTGGAGAATTGATCGGCAATCAATAAGATGAAATTCAATAAAGTGCAAAGTACTCCACTTAGAAAGGGAAATCAAATGCACACCTTTAAAATGGGAATAACTGACTCCGTGGCAGTGCTGCTGAAAAGGATCTAGGGGTTATAGTGAATCACTAATTGAATATAAGCCAACAATGTGCTACAGTTGTGAAAAATGCTAATATCATTCTGGGGGTGTATTAACAGGAATGCAATATGTAAAACCCACAGGAGGTGGGTTGCATTGCTCTACTCTGCATTGGTGAGGCCTCAGCTGAAGTACTCTGTCCAGTTCTGGGAGCCACGCTTTAGGAAAGATGTGGACAAATTGGAGAGTCCAGAGGAGAGCAGCAAAAATGATAAAAGATTTAAAAAACATGACCTCTGAAGAAAGGTTTATAAACCTACAACAACAAAAAACAGAGCATGTATATTCTTGAGAAAAGAAGACGGGGGGTGGGGAAGGGGAGCTCATTAACTCTTCAAATATGTTAAGGGCTATTATAAAGATGATGATCAATTGTTCTCCATGGCTGCTGGCACTAGGACAAAAAGTAATGGGCTTAAACTGTGGCAGGGGAGATCCAGATTAAATATAGTTTTTAACTATAATGATAGTTATTCTCTGGAATAGGCTTGAGAATCCCCATTAGTGGAGGTTTTCAAGAAGAAGTTGAACAAACACCGGTCAGGGATGGTCTAGGTTTACTTGGCCCTACATCAGCACAGGGGGCTGGACTTAATGACTTCTCAAGGCCCCTTCCAGCACTACGTTTATGATTCTAAATTGAGCCCAAGGATTAAACAAACTTTTTTTTGTTCTAGAACATGTTTGTGGAATGTCTTAACTAGCATTTATCAATGTGTTGATTTAGCTCATTTAATTGGCAATTAAACAGTTAAAACAGGACCAGAAACTCTAAACTAGGTATGTCTTTAGATTCTTGGGTCCTAGTCTCAGTTTGCGTAACCTCTCATTCTGATATGATACCCACAGAATCAGCTTGCTGATTTAAATCTATTTAAATAATTGACTTGAATTGTGCTTAGTATTTGTTTTCTAGTTATCCTTCTAAAGAGAGGTTGATTTTCAGTGATTGGTAACTATTAAAACATATTGATTTTCAATTTAAGGCTTGTGCGCACTCGGCACAGTGCAGACTACGGGGCTGTGAATTGCAGAGCATGCCAAAAAGTTGCACTCAAACTACCCTGTGTGGACACTGCTGGCACTAACTAAAAGGTGCCAAGTTCATGTTAACATAATTCTCTATGTTAACACGGAGTCGGTGCCTTTTAGTTTGTATCAGCAGCATCCACATGGGACAGTTAAAGTGCAACTCTTTGCTATTCGTATCACCATAATCTGCACTGTGGTGCAGAATAAATGTAGCCAAAATAGAGCCTTTACACTAAATTTTGTGCTGCTCTTTGCTAATTAGGAGAACACTGTCTGTACAAATGTGTTTAGGCAATTACTGTATATACTCATTCATAAGCTGAATATTTTTGGTTAAAAAATGAAGCATCAAAGAGCGCGGGTGGGCTTATCAACGTATCTACACCAAAATTTGATGATTTTAAGCTCTATGCAATTATTGAATTGAATATATAATACAGTGTCGTTTTATTTACCTGGAGCATCCGCAGGCATGGAGTCCCTCAGCTCCCAGTGGCCGCAGTTCACGGTTCCCAGCCCATGGGAGCTTCAGGAAGTGGTGGCCAGCATGTCCCGTGGCCTATGCCATTTCCCGCAGCTCCCATTGGCTGGGAACAGCTAACCATGGCCACTGGGAGCTGAGGGGCTCCATGCCTGTGGACACTCCAGGTAAACAAAACAGTTTATCCTGATGGGCTGGGAGCCAAAGTTTGCTGACCCATTTATTGAGGTCAATACTGCAGCCTTTTAAAGTTGCAAATGCTTTGTTTAGTGGACTAGATTGGCTTGAAATGAATGCTAAAAGAGCAGTGCTGCAGATCTGCATAGGTTTCAGAGTAGCAGCCATGTTAGTCTGTATCCGCAAAAAGAGCAGGAGTACTTGTGGCACCTTGGTCTCTAAGGTGCCACAAGTACTCCTGTTGTTTTTGCAGATCTGCATGACATTTGACCCATGCATTTCACAAAATGCTACACCTTAAAGTCAATCAGAAAAATACAATGAACGATAGTACTATAGCACTAGTGTCAGTCCACTACTGTGTAATTTGATCTCTTCATGCGTTTCTACCAATGGACCTTGTAAGTCTCGAGCCAATATGAAAATATAACGCACAGAATCGATGGAATCTCTAATAAAATTTAAATAGCCTGTTATCGCCACAGACATGCCAATCTACAGGGCTGCTTTGAAATAAACAAAGAACAATAATAATTTGACAGTGATAAAGCAGGTGACGTTCCTATATAAAGTCCTACAAAATCTGTAACATGATGATGATTATTATTTTCATACTAGTATTTAAAATGAATGGTGAAATCAAAAGAAAACGGTCTGCTTATCACACAGCATTCAATTATTGTTGAATATGCAGAAGCAAACAATAATTGCGCACTACTTGTGAATTCTGTATCAATGAGAAGCAAGTAAGAGAATGGTGAAAAAATAAAACACAAAAAGATACGTCAAGAAGCAAGAAAAAATGTCCAACGAGGTGCACTTCATTTCCTGAGCTGGAGAAAGATCTCAATAATCGGGTTGTTGAATGTTGACAAAATGGGTACATTGTCACTAGAACTGGAATTCGTCTGTATGCTCTGCAAATGTCAAAGGACGACAAATACAAGTCAGTAACGCCGTCAGTGTTTGTTGCATCGGTGGGTTGGTGTACTCGCTTCAGGAACCATCATGGTCTCTGTCTTCGTCAGCGAACAAAGATAGCGCAAAAGCTGCCGAGCGATCTGGAAGAAAAAAATTGAATCTTTCCAAAGGTTTATTATAAAATATCGAAAGGAATATGCATTTGAGCAGTCACAAATAGGAAATATGGACAAAACACCGATGACATTTGATCTCCCGAGCAACAGAACGGAAACCAGTGATGGTGAAAAAGTTTTAATTAAAACCACTGGCCATGAAAATATCCATTTTTACGGTGGTTTTATCGTGTTTGGCAAATGGATCAAAGCTCCCTCCTGCCTAGAAACATGAAATTTCCTGCTGGTGTCATCGTACGTGCACACAAAAAGGGATGGATGGATCAAAGTGGAACTGTTGAATGGCTGGAAAAAGTGTGGAATAAGATACCAGGAGCACTTTTCAAGAAACCTGCTATGCTCGTTTCGGACTTATTCAGGGCGCACAAGACTGATGAGGTGGAAAAACGTGACCAAAAAAATGAAAACTACTTTGGCTGTAATACCTGGAGGCTTAACTTCAGTTCTACAACCTCTTGATGTCTGCCTGAACAAACCCTTTAAAGACAGGCTACGCAAAATGTGGTCTGAATGGATGTGCTCAGGCATCGCGAACTTGACAAAAGGTGGGACTCTTATGAAGCCTGAAATCAATCTGGTCGCCCAGTGGGTCAAGGAGCGTGGGTGTCCATTCCCTCGGAAAATAAAAATCATTTCAGAAATGCTGTATCAGCAATGCACTCAAAGGGTCAGAAGATGATGCCATATTTGATGATGACACAACAGAGGCTAATGATGAGAAGGAATCTGAGTCTGAAGATGACCCTGCTGAAATCTACAATGACAATGCAGGTGCAGCTGTGACTGAAGCAGAGTTTAATGAACTGTTTGGTGAATCAGAGAGTGATTCGGACTGAGAAGGATTTTAAGACTTTTTAAATAAGTACCTTAGAACAATATTAGACTTTAAAATCAGTAAATGGATATTTAAAACATTGACTGTAATTTTGAAGATGAATACATATTTGTTCAGTTATTATAACAACAAGTTTTTTGTTAGATTACATTAAAATAATTCTAGCAAAACTTTTGAGTGTTTCTTGTGAGGCCGACTTTTAAAATGTAGCAGGGGTTGGAAAACTTTGGCTCCAGGCCCATAAGGGTAAGCTGCTGGTGGGTTGGGACGTTTTGTTTACTTGGAGCGTCTGCAGGCACGGAGTCCCCCAGCTCCCAGTGGCCGCGGTTTGCCGTTCCCAGCCAATGGGCGCAGCGGGAAGTGGCGCCACTTCCCTCAACTCCCATTGGCTGGGAAGGCAAACTGCGGCCACTGGGAGCTGGGGGGCTCCGTGCCTGCCAACGCTCCAGGTAAACAAAATGTCCAGTCCCGCTAGCAGCTTACCCTGACTGGCCAGGAGCCAAAGTTTCCCAACCCCTGAAATGTAGGATCGGCTTATGAAAGGATCATACAGTTTTTGCTATTTTTACCTATCCATCTTGGGGGCTCGGCTTATAAACGAATGGGCTAATGAACGAGTATATATGGTAGTTAGCTTAACTGACATTTATTCTGATTCCTAATTGTTATGTTTTATTATTTTAAAAAACTGACTGACGCATTTCTTAATTATTAGATTAATTTTTTACTTGTAATTTGTGTCAAGCTCTGTTTGGATGGAAATTCCAATTCAATTAAATGCACAAAAACAGTCTTTTAAAATATTTGTATTTAATAAAAAAAAACTAACTTTTTTTTCTTATGTATCCAGCACGCTTTGAAAGGTTATCAAAATGTATTAAACAATGGAAGTATTATCTGTAGTTACTGAATTGAACTTGTTTTGGGTTACCATGTCCTTCAAGATTTTAGAATTAGTATATCTCATCCTCTCACACCTACTTGATTCTAGACAAGCTTTTCTGCCTTTTCAACTCCCATTGGTTTCTTAACTTTGAATGAAGTAGTTATTGAACTAAACTAGTTGAATAAACTGAAATCAAGAAAATATTGTTTTTGCACTTGCAGAAGAGGCTACTACTTTCAAAAGCTGGTTTAGCACTTCAACAAACTCTGGTTTGATATGCTTAGCCAGTGACTTCTACCAATTCAGTGGTTTGACTATTTAAAATGGCAGCAGATGTGTACTGGTTAATATTTGTAATAGATGATCGTACGTTTAGGCCTTAACATAGGTGGTCATAATCTTCTATTTTAATTTATATTCGTTTATTTTCTAAAAAGCCATTAATTTAAATAAATCCGTTTTAAGTAAAAAACAGATTTAATTTTTTTAAATCAATTTTTGTCTGCCATGAATTAGTGCAAGCTGTTTCTAGTCTAGCTTAGTGAGCTATTATACTTATTGTGGATTATTAATAATTATACCTATGTTGGGTCTGTTCATTGAATTGTCTAAATTGGTTTTTGCACTTAGTCTAGGAATATTGTCTGTCATACATGTGATACTGAAAGTCTTTCTCTTTTTCACAGGCAAAAATCTCTATACCAATGAATATGTAGCGATCAAACTGGTAAGTAGAATCTTAATTTAATGGTTGTATTATGTAAAAATATCTTGACAGTTGCAAATGTCATGCACAGAAGGCAACTTTTTCACCCTACACTTATTTTATACTGAACTCTTGCCAGGGCCGGCTCCAGCATTTCTGCCGCCCCAAGCGCAAAAAAAAAAAAAAAAAAAAAAGGCGATCGGGGGGGGAGCTGCGATCGGCGGCGGCAGTTCGGCAGCAGGTCCTTCGCTCCTAGAGGGAGTGAGGGACCTGCCGCCCCCGAATTACCGCAGGTGCCGCCCCTCTCCCTTGGCCGCCCCAAGCACCTGCTTGTTAAGCTGGTGCCTGGAGCTGGCCCTGACTCTGGCTGAACAGAGGTGAGAGCATCCTAGGCTAGGGTAATATGAGAACAAGACTTTTCAATTAGAATAGATGCTTAGAGAATTTTAAAATCATAGCTGTGGCACCTTTCTTAAACTGGAATGATGGCATAGGGGAATATCATGTAGATCCCAGTGAATAGTGCTAACTATTTGGGTTATCACTTATACGTTCAAATGTTGCCACTTTAGAATTATGTTTGTCTGTGTCCATGATTTCATTGCCACAGCAGTATTTTTATTTTTTTAAGTTTGCAAGCCTGTTGTGGCAGGTACTGTGCCTTCCTTTGTACTGCACTTAGTACACTGAGCACTGCCAGAAACACATAATCAACCAGCCATTTTTCTGATTCCATAAAAACCCAAGTTTTTAACATTTAAACTATTCTAATTCTTTAGTTCTCTGTCTTTATAGTTGATTCCTAAACAATATCTGAGTAAGCCAGAGTTTATCCATGTCACGTAAGAAGCTTTCCATTTTGTGTGCAGTGCCCAAGTTACTGATAAGTTGTCAGGCTGCAGCAAAACAGGTTAAAAGGAGAGATCACGCTGTGCAGTGCTCCATATTCTTTGTGAGCAGTGATGGAGGAAGCAGAGGAAAATCTCAGCTGAAAAGAGGTCTCTTTTGGGGATGGTGCAACTCCAAAACTATGGTGTCATACCTTAAACTCATCAAATGACAATGACATGAGTTTGCTAGGGTAGATATAGCCTTGCCTGCCACATCTTCCAAGAGCTCGGTTTCCTTCCAGCTTAATCTGAGGCGTGCCCAAAAATGAGGAACACAGTGCTCCCTGAATTACTTATACCTTCATCCAGACCACCTTATTTATGCATAATCAGGTGGGCAGCTATAGAGGATTTATTACAATGAAAAACTTGAAAAATGTCTGGATTCTGTCCTTTTAGTGGCATGCAATTGACTTTTGGGAATCTGGGTAAAGAGTGCCTGAGTGTTTTCACATGCCCAGTATTATGTGCCTCAAGGGAGATGGTGCTCAGTTCATGTACAATGCCTGTAATACGGAGAACACATGATGTGGGTTCTTGCGTCTCTTCCTTCCCCCAACAGCTGCAGTGAATTGTGATTGCAAAATTTTGTTAAAGAAGCATAGCAAATGGCTGGAATACAGCTTTCCTTTTGATCAGTTGCCCCTCTATAATACAAATAGACAAATTGTGGTCTGACAGTGGTTAAAACATGGGAGTAGGAGTCAGGGAAATTGTCTAACTTGGTTAAAGTCTAGCAGGTCTGCCAGAGCCAAGTCGCCTATCCTCTGTGTCTTGTAAAATAAGAATCATAGAATATCAGGGTTAGAAGAGTTTGAGTAGCAGCCGTGTTAGTCTGTATCCGCAAAAAGAAGAACAGGAGTACTTGTGGCACCTTAGAGACTAACAAATTTATTAGAGCATAAGCTTTCGTGGGCTACAGCCCACTTCTTCGGATGCAGAAGAGGTCATCTAGTCCAACCCCCTGCTCAAAGCAGGACCAATCCCCAACTAAATCCCCAAAAGGCCCCCTCAAGGATTGAACTCACAACCCTGAGTTTAGCAGGGCAATGCTCAAACCACTGAGCTATCCCTCCCCCCAAACATGTACTACACCAAACTGAGGTGTTTCACAACACTTAATCAGGAAAGAGGTGACAGAGACACTTAACTGAACCTCAACCATTTAGGACCTGTTTCAGGTATTCTTTAATTACAGAAATTTAAACAAAGCTTGAATATATAAATTTCAACTTCCATCTGTGTTACCTGAATTGGGTTTGTTTTTTTTAAGTGTATTTAGAATTCTTAGTCTTGCATTTTATATCAGACAGTCCCTTCATGGGCTTTAGTAGTAGTGTGCAGCTGGTAGATGTTGCCTACTTTTAAGTGTGGTCAGTGTGTCCGTCTCCTTAGGAAGCTCCAAACTGTTGCTTGGAGGAGATTGACCAACTACATGGTTCCAAACCCTCTGTTCTCAAGGCCAGGAAGAGAGAAGCAGAGAGATTTCACTCTCAATTCAGGTAACAGCTAAAACTATCTCTTGATTCCTGAGAGGTCTTCAAGCTACTGAAGGAGCTTCAGAGGTGTATGCCCTTCTCCCACAGGAAGCATCAAGCAATTTAGTTCAGACATTAGAACAAAGGGCAGAATATGAACTGCATGCCCAGCTTCTCTTATTTTGCACTGAAGGAGAGCTATGCTACTTCTGTGTACAGGCAGCAGCTGAGAGGAATTCCGCTGACAAGACAGTCCTTCCTTTTTTATGGAGGGAAGAAAGGCAGTTCCTACCCATGAGAACCTAGTGTTTGCAGGGCATGTTGGTTAGGCATACAGTGCATTTGCTTCTTGGGCTGTCCGATCTCCACTGTTGTTGTTTCTGGTTTTGAGAGTATAGTCTGTGCCTCTGTAAATCTTGGACTTTCTCCTTGGGAGTAAGTCCAAACTATCTGGTCTTTTTATGAAGATCAGGTCAGCAGTAAAGAGAAATGTCCTTTTGCAGTACTTAGTTGGCTGTCCATCGTAAGGGAGGCAAGGACACTCACTACTTTCTTGTAGAGCTGTGTAAATCCTCACTGTTTCTACCTCCACCTGCATCTCTTATGATACTGAGCTAGTTTGGAACCCATAGCTTCCTTTCATTTTTCATTTTGGGGTAAAAACATCAGCCAGACCATTTTGGAGGAATACTTCTAGTTGCTCCCAGCCAATTTGAGGGCTCTCGACGTAGGTGTGGTCGTCTTTGTACAGTGAGTTCTTTCACTGTTTTGCAAAAGACTTCTTGCAAGACTTCTCCTGTAGTGGATGTTTATCTTTTTATGCTGTGCAGTTGAAGGCATCCTACCCTATACCAAGGAAGTGTGTATAAACTGAGAATTGGGAGTAGATTCTCTAGTCAGATTAATCATGGCATCCAAATACTGAGCAGAAAATTACTCAGAACCTTTTGACAAAACCACGGCAAAGCTTCTGAAGAAAAAATGCTTCTTGCAAGCAGCCAAAGAATTTCAGTTCTTCTGTTGATTGAAGTGGCCAGATTTCTTGTATTCGTGAAGTAGCTTTGAGTGCATAAATGTTTAGTCACTAACTTGTTCAGATAGCTGTACAACTGAAATAGTGGCACACACGATACCTGCACAAAATAGGGAGAAATGGGGCCAAGAGTGGACAGCAATGCTTAGTGAAGATACGGTTAAGAGAATGCTTAAGGTGATGACTGGGGAGCTGGTCTAGAGCTGAATGTCTAATTAATTAATTAATTAATTAGGAAGCATGTTACAGTTGGATCAAGGTGGATTATGAACTGTGAAGGTGAAAAGCCAGGAAAATAGTACTGAGATGGGAAGGGAAGGAAGAGCCCATAATCAAAATCAGGACGTCAAGAATCTTCAAAACACTTTACAAACATTAACATTTCTTTCCATTTTCACAGATGTGGAATCAGAAAAGTTCAGAGCCTACTTTCTGAAAGTTTTGAAGTGTGCAAATGTGTATCTAACTTGCACATACAGCTAATACACTCCATTCACTGCACATAGAAATTAAGTGCACCTGAAGCTTTTAAAAAGCTGGTGTGGGTGGTGTGCCCAATCTACCTAGGGAGTCTGTCAATACCAGGATTAGGTCTGGTGGGCTCCTCAGATCATACTGTACAATAAAGATCCAATTTGTAAACTTATTCAGTTGAAGAATGTACATGAAATAGGCTCCTACAGCTTTAGCAAAAACAGAAATCCAGCTGTTTTCTGCTTTTTCTATACTAAACAGGTTTTATGAAGATTGTTTAGCAATGGTATAAATGATTCCCTTTATGGAAAGAAGCCAGTAATATACAAAGGACTCTTAGGCCTGGTCTACACTAGGCGTTTATGTCGAAGTTAGCGCCGTTACATCGAATTAACCCTGCACCCGTCCACACCGCGAAGGTATTTAGTTCGATATAGAGGTCTCTTTAATTCGACTTCTGTACTCCTCCCCGACGAGGGGAGTAGCGCTAAATTCGACATGGCCATGTCGAATTAGGGTAGGTGTGGATGGAAATCGACGCTAATAGCTCCGGGAGCTATCCCACAGTGCACCACTCTGTTGACGCTCTGGACAGCAGTACGAGCTCGGATGCTCTGAACAGCCACACAGGAAAAGCCCCGGGAAAATTTGAATTTGAATTCCTTTTCCTGTCTGGCCAGTTTGAATCTCATTTCCTGTCTGGACATTGTGGCGAGCTCAGCAGCACTGGCAATGATGCAGAGCTCTCCAGCAGTGATGGCCGTGCAATCTCAGAATAGAAAGAGGGCCCCAGCATGGACTGATCGGGAAGTCTTGGATCTCATCGCTGTGAGGGGTGATGAGTCCGTGCTTTCCGAGCTGCGCTCCAAGAAACGGAATGCAAAGATCTACGAGAAGATCTCTAAAGACATGTCAGAGAGAGGATACAGCCGGGATGCAACGCAGTGCCGCGTGAAAATCAAGGAGCTGAGACAAGGCTACCAGAAGACCAAAGAGGCAAACGGACGCTCCGGATCCCATCCCCAGACATCCCGTTTCTACGAGGCACTGCATTCCATCCTAGGTGCGGCCGCCACCACTACCCCACCAGTGACCGTGGACTCTGAGGATGGGATATTGTCCACGGCCGGATCCTCGGACATGTTAGCGGACGGGGAAGATGAGGAAGGAGAAGAGGTGGACGAGGCAGTCGACAGCACTCACAACGCTGGTTTCCCCGACAGCCAGGATCTCTTCATCACCCTTACAGAGATCCCCTACCAACCGTCCCCAGCCGTTACCCCGGACACAGAATCTGGGGAAGGATCAGCCAGTAAGTGTTGTAAACATCTAAACATTTATTTTTAACAGAACAGGAATATTAACAATTAAAAAAATGGGTTTCTCATGATTAGTTTGCCCTAGGCGCTTAACGGTTCAGTCATGGGCAGTGCAAGTTTGCTAGATTTTTTTTCAAATGTCCAGTTTTGCATGATTGTCCTGCCCAAGCCGCTCTACTGTTTAGTCACTGCTACAGCAGCTACAGTAAAATGCGGTCTATATGTCCGGGGATGGAGCAGAAATCCTCCTGTGACATCTCAAGGAAGCTCTCCTGGAGGTAATTGGAAATCCGTTGCATTAGGTTCCTGGGGAGAGCGGCCTTATTGGGTCCTCCGTAGTACGACACGTTGCCGCGCCACGAGACAAGCAAGTACTCGGGAATCATTGCTCTGCACAGCAGGGCGGCATACGGCCCTGGTCTTTGGAGGCTTTCCCGGAGCATTCTCTCTTTCTCGCTGTCAGAGATCCTCATGAGGGTGATGTCGCTCATGGTGACCTGCTTTGAATGAGGTAGGGGAATGTTAGTGTTGGGACTGCTTTACCGTTCCTTTACAGAACTGTAACCGCTGGTTTGCAGCCACGCGGTGGAGGCGGGAGAGGGGCAGCCGAAAGGGATCGTTCCCGGGGACAGCCGCGAGGGTGTGGGACAGGAGCAGAGTTCCTGCTTGCCGGATTGCTGGCAGCAGGGACCGACATTGATTTCAATGTGAAATGAGGCCATTGCTAATATTAAAGTTTTAAGCTGCCACGAGTCTACGGCTTACCATGTCTGCCTGCAACAGAAATTCCGTTGTCCTGACACGGTTCTCAAATGTGCTGTGCAAGACCCCAGGCACTGAATGCGAAGGCCGAGAATTCGACCTTGTGCTGAGTGCGCATGTGATAGGTGCTGTGCATGGTCTTGTTCACAGAGAAAGACTATGTTCTTTGTTCACAACTACATTTATCTTTCTGAGGAATTCACTCCCTTTTTCCCATTCCCACAGCCCCATCTGCGACTGTCTCACAACCTAGCCTGGCATCACACTCCCAGAGGCTAGCGAGGATTAGGCATAGGAAGAAGAGGACACGGGAGGACATGTTCTCAGAGCTTATGGCCTGCTCCCGAGCCCAGGCAGCACAGCAGACCCAGTGGCAGGAGAACTTGTCCCAAATGCAGCAAGCAAACATGGATCGGGAGGAGAGGTGGCGGCAGGAAGACCAGCAGGTGACTCAAACCCTGCTTGGACTACTGAGGGAGCAAACGGACACGCTCCGGCGCCTTGTGGATGTTCTGCAGGAGGACAGAGCCCCACTGCAGTCCATCTCTAACCGCCCTCCCCCGCCACCAAGTCCCATACCCCCCTCACCCAAAGTGCACAGAAGGAGAGGCGGCAGAGTCCACGCCAACTCTCACTCCACCCCTGCAGAGAGCTCTAGTAGCAGAAGGCTCTCATTCCCCAAAATTTGACAAGTTCTTTCCTTCCCGCCTGACACAAGCCCCCGTCCAAGTTTCACCTCCCAGTTCCATGTGTAGTTGATAATAAAAAATATGTTTCTGTTAACTAATGTTTCCATCATGTTCTTTTGGAGGAGGGGGGGAAAGGGGGATGGTAATTGGACAGGACAGTCACCTTTGGCAGGGTACATAGGCGGGGGCAGGTACAGCAGCAGGGCACATACACAGTGCAGTGACTAGTTGCCCTGGTCAGTCTGGGAGGTGGTTTTCATGTTCTGTAGTGGGGGGTGGGTTGCTCTGTGACTTTGTGGCGGGGGAGGGCAGTTACAGATCTTAAGCGGCGGTCCTTAGGCAGGATCACAGAGCCACACAGCAGGAGATCTGTAACCGTCCTCCCCCTGCCACAAAGTCACATAGCCCCCCCATACACACAGTCCCGATCAGGAGGGGTGACAGGCTCCGTTGAAAGAACCAGCCCACCACAGCGGAGCCTGTCAATCCTTGAGTTTAGAAGCTTTCTTTGCGTCACTACACTATACCCGCTCCGCACCACAATCCGCGTCCCAGTTTTAAAAAATTCCCGCGAAAACAGTAGTAAAGAAAACGGTGTTCATTAACAAAGTAGAACTGATTTTATTTCGAAACGTGTGTTGGAAGGGGGGGAGAAGGGGGTATGTAACTGGAGAGGATAGTCAACATTAACTGGGTAAAGAAACGGGGGCAGGTTCGGCTTCTCTGTACACAAACTTTACAGTCACAGGTTACCCTGCTCACTCAGGAACCTAGCTTTCAAAGCCTCCCGGATGCACAGCGCGTCCCGCTGGTCTCTTCTAATCGCCCGGCTGTCTGGCTGTGCGTAATCAGAAGCCAGGCTATTTTCCTCAACCTCCCACCCCGCCATAAAGGCCTCCCCCTTGCTCTCACAGAGATTGTGGAGCACACAGCAAGCTGCTATAACAATGGGGATATTGGTTTCGCTGAGATCACAGCGAGTCAGCAAGCTTCTCCATCTCCCCTTGAGACGGCCAAAAGCACACTCCACCACCATTCTGCACTTGCTCAGCCGGTAGTTGAAGAGTTCTTTTTCACTGTCCAGGGCGCCAGTATAGGGCTTCATGAGCCAGGGCATTAGCGGGTAGGCTGGGTCCCCGAGGATGACTATAGGCATCTCCACATCCCCAACAGTTATTTTGTGGTCCGGGAAGTAAATACCTTGCTGCAGCCGTCTAAACAGACCAGAGTTCCTGAAAACACGAGCGTCATGAACCTTGCCCGGCCATCCGACGTAGATGTTTGTAAAACGTCCCCTGTGGTCCACCAGTGCTTGCAGCACCATGGAAAAGTAGCCCTTTCTGTTAATGTACTGGCTGGCCTGGTGGTCCGGTGCCAGGATAGGGATGTGAGTTCCATCTATGGCCCCACCGCAGTTTGGGAATCCCATCGCTGCGAAGCCATCTATGATCGCCTCCACGTTTCCCAGGGTCACTACCTTTGGCAGCAGTACATCAACGATTGCCTTGGCTACTTGCATCACAACAACCCCCACAGTAGATTTGCCCACCCCAAACTGGTTCGCGACTGACCGGTAGCTGTCTGGCGTTGCAAGCTTCCAGAGGGCTATGGCCACTCGCTTCTGGACAGTCAGGGCTACTCGCATCCGGGTGTCATTGCGCTTCAGGGCAGGGGACAGCAACTCACAAAGTTCCAGGAAAGTTCCCTTCCGCATGCGAAAGTTTCGCAGCCACTGGGATTCATCCCAGACCTGCAGCACTATGCGGTCCCACCACTCAGTGCTTGTTTCCCGTGCCCAGAATCGCCGTTCCACGGCATCAACATGACCCATTGCGACCGTGATGTCCTCGGCGCTGGGTCCCCTGCTTTCTGAGAGGTCTGTGCTACTCTCGGACTTCAGGCCATCACCGCGGTGACGTAGCCTCCTCGCCTGACTTATCTGCATCTGCCTCAGGGAAAGGTGTATGATAAGCTGCGAGGCGTTGAGAGCGGCCACAACTGCAGTGATGGTCGCAGTGTGCTCCATGCTCGCAGTGCTGTGGCGTCCGCGCTGTCACTGACTAGAAAAGTGCGCGAACTGATTTCCCGCCGGCGCTTTCAGGGAGGGAGGGCGGGAGTGATGGACGGATGACGACAGTTACCCAAAAGCACCCTGGACACATTTTTTTTACCCAGAAGGCATTTGCGGCTCCACCCAGAATTCCAATGGGCAGCGGGGACTCCGGGAACTGTGGGATAGCTGCCCACAGTGCACAGCTTCCAATGTCGACGCTTTCCCCGTTAGTGTGGACTCACAAAGTCGAATTACTGTCCTTAGTGTGGACACACACGTTCGACTTTGCAATATCGATTCCAAAAATTTGATTTAAGTAAAATCGAACTACTCTCGTAGTGTAGACAAGGCCTCAGACTAATAATTATTACAAGTAGTTCTGTCTTACTCACTAGCAGAGGCTTTCTTTTTAAAATTTTCTTTGGCAATGACTCAGCTGAGCTAAAGTCCTAAGAGACTTTTCCGTCCTTGAAAATAACTTGAAGGTTGACAGGGAAATAAAATAGCTGTGTGATCAGCATATTCTTCTGAAGAAGTTTGCTGTAGGGAAACAGCAAACAGTAGTCTTTTCTTTTTGCCTGCATCATTGGGATCAAGTCAAAGGAGAGAATTCTGTGCAAAATCTCCTACTGCTCTGACTGTTCTTAGGATCCTCTCTGGAATCCAAGAGTCAGTGCTGCAGTTCTGCCTGTATTTTTTTTATCCCTCCAAAGCCCACTGTAAGGGAATCTTAGCATTCCACTTAAATTTAAATGGGACGCAAGTTTAGGAATCCTGGTATTATCTCTGATAAATTAAAGCCAGCATTCCCTGATCTAATCTATGGAGAGTTACCTTTGTGGGTGTTGGATTGACAAAACTAAGAATCTCTCTAGATATTGTCATGCATCTTCTGAGTTTTTTCTTCTTGCATCTTTCTCTACCAGTTGAAACCATCCTGCCCCATTCCTCTCTGCATAAACACTCTTTGGGTATGTCTACACTACGAAATTAGGTCAAATTTATAGAAGTCGATTTTTTAGAAATCGATTTTATACAGTCGATTGTGTGTGTCCCCACTTAAGACCATTAAGTCGGTGGAGTGTGTCCACAGTACCAAGGCTAGCGTCGACTTTTGGAGCATTGCACTGTGGGTAGCTATCCCACAGTTCCTGCAGTCTCCGCCACCCAATGTAATTCTGGGTTGAGCTCCCAATGCCTGATGGGGCAAAAACATTGTCACGGGTGGTTCTGGGAAAATGTCGTCAGCCCGCCCTCTTCCCCCCCCCCCGGTGAAAGCAAAGGCAATAAATCGTTTCTCGCCTTTTTTCCTGGGTTACCCATGCAGACGACATACTACGTCAAGCATGGAGCCCGCTCAGCTCACTGTCACCTTACGTCTCCTGGGTGCTGCCAGACGTGGTACTGCATTGCTACACAGCGGCAGCTCATTGCCTTTTGGCAGCAGATGGTGCATGACGACTGGTAGTCGTAGTCTCCTGGGTGCTCTTTTAGCCCACCTCGGTGAGGTCGGTCGGGGGCGCCTGGGCAGACGTGTGCTCCTGGCCAGCCTCGGTGAGGTCATAAATGGGAGACGACAATGGCCAGCAGTTGTACTGCACCGTCTTCCGGCGAGCAGCCAGGAGACGACGATGGCTAGCACTCGTACTGCACTGTCTGTTGCCAGCCTAAGATGTATGAGAGATGGAGTGGATCAAAATAATAGAGACCAGATTTATTTGTATTAATTTGCTCCCCCGCTCCCTCCCTCCATGAATAGTGGGGGAAGGGATAGCTTAGTGGTTTGAGCATTGGCCTGCTAAACCCAGGGTTTTGAATTCAATCCTTGAAGGGGCCATTCTGTGTGACAACCCTGTAAGCCATGTCATCAGTCGCCCCGCCCTCCGTCAGAGCAACAACAGACGATCGTTTCGCGCCTTTTTTTCAGCGCAGACGCCATAGCACAGCAAGCATGGAGCCCGCTCAGATCACTGCTGCAATTATGAGCACTGTAAACACCACACGCATTATCCTGCAGTATATGCAGAACCAGAACCTGCAAAAGCAAAACCAGGCGAGGAGGCGACAGCAGCGCAGTGACGAGTGATGAGGGCATGGACACAGACTTCTCTCAAAGTATGGGCCCTGGCAATGTGGACATCATGGTGTTAATGGAGCAGGTTTATGCCGTGGAACGCCGATTCTGGGCCCAGGAAACAAGCACAGACTGGTGGGACCACATAGTGTTGCATGTCTGGGACGATTCCCAGTGGCTGCGAAACTTTTGCGTGTGTAAGAGCACTTTCATGGAACTTTGACTTGCTTTCCCCTGCCCTGAAGTGCAAGAATACCAAGATGAGAGCAGCCCTCACAGTTGAGAAGTGAGTGGCAATAGCCCTGTGGAAGCTTGCAACACCAGACAGCTACCAGTCAGTCGGGACTCAATTTGGAGTGGGCAAATCTACTGTGGGGGCTGCTGTGATCCAAGTAGCCAATGCAATCAAAGAGCTGTTGATATCAAGGGTAGTGACTCTGGGAAATGTGCAGGTCATAGTGGATGGCTTTGCTGCAATGGGATTCCCTAACTGTGGTGGGGCAATAGGGATATGGGTTCCGTCTATCTTGGCACCGGAGCACCAAGCCAGCAAGTACATAAACCGCAAGGGGTACTTTTCTGGTGGATCACAAGGGACGTTTCACCGACATCAACGTGGGATGGCCGGGAAAGTACATGATGCTTGCATCTTCAGGAACTCTGGTCTGTTTGAACAGCTGCAACAAGGGACATTCTTCCCAGACCAGAAAATAACCATTGGGGATGTTGAAATGCCTATAGGACCCAACCTACCCCTTAATGCCATGGCTCGTGAAGCTGTACAGAGGCAGCCTGGACAGTAGTCAGGAGTTGTTCAACTATAGGCTGAGCAAGTGCAAAATGGTGGTAGAATGTGCATTTGGACATTTAAAAGCGCACTGGCGCAGTTTACTGACTTGGATAAACCTCAGCGAAACCAATATTCCCATTGTTATTACTGCTACTCTGAAAACTGCTTACTGTGCACTCCACAATATCTGTTGGAGTAAGGGGGAGATGTTTATGGCGGCGTGGGAGGTTGAAGCAAATCGCCTGGCCACTGATTACGCGCAGCCAGACACCAGGGCAGTTAGCAAAGTACAGGAGGGCACGGTGCGCATCAGAGAAGCTTTGAAAACCAGTTTCATGGCTGGCCAGGCTAAGGTGTGAAAGTTCTGTTTGTTTCTCCTTGATGAACTCCTTCCTCCCTTGATTCATTCTACTTCCCTGTAAGCTAACCACCCTCCCCTCCCCCTTTCGATCACCGCTTGCAGAGGCAGTAATGTCATTGTTGCTTCACACTCATGCATTCTTTATTAATTCATTACACAAATAGGGGGATAACTGCCAAGATAGCCCAGGAGGGGTGGGGGAGGAGGGAAGGACAAGGCCATACTGCACTTTAAAACTTATTGAATACCAGCTTTCTGTTGCTTAGGCAGTCCTCTGGGATGGAGTGGTTGGGTGCCCAAAGGCCCCCTCACCGTGTTCTTGACGGTCTGGGTGAGGAGGCTATAGAACTTGGGGAGAAGGGCGGTTGGTTACACAGGGGTTGTAGCGGCGGTCTGTGCTCAAGCTGCCTTTCCTGAACCTCAATCATACGCCGGAGCGTATCAGTTTGTTCCTCCAGTAGCCTCAGCATTGCCTCTTGCCTTCTGTCACAAAGCTAACGCCACCTATCGTCTTCAGCCCACCACCTATCCTCGTGTTCCTATTGTGCTTTCCTGAACTCTGACATTGTCTGCCTCCACGCATTCTGCTGGGCTCTTTCAGTGTGGGAGGACTGCATGAACTCAGAGAAAATTTCATCGCGAATGCGTTTTTTGTCTTCTAATCTTCGCTAGCCTCTGGGAAGAAGAAGAGAGTGTGAGCGTTGAAACATTTGCAGTTGGTGGAGGGGGAAAAAAGGGGAGAGTGGTAGTTAAAAAGACACATTTTAGAGAACAATGGGTAGATTCTTTCACAGTAAACCTTGCTGTTAACGTTACATAGCACATGTGCTTTTGGTACAAGGTTGCATTTTGCCTCTTATTGAGGGTATGCTGGTTTGGTGTGAGAGATCTTTCACGCAGGGCCAGGCAACAGAATTTGGCTTGCAGGCAGCCATGGTAAGATAGTCTTTTGGCTTCTTTAACCTTCATAACATGTGGGAATGGTTTCAAACAGCAGCGCCCTCATTTCCCATACCAAGCAGCCATTGGGTTGGCCATTTAAAATGGGTTGGCCATTTAAAAGGAGGAGGGGCTGCAGTTTTCGGGTTAACGTGCAGCACAAACCCAACTAACCCCCCTTTCCCCCCAATTCTCTGGGATGATCACTTCACCCTTCCCCATACCGTGTGGCTAACAGTGGGGAACATTTCTGTTCAGCCACAGGCAAACAGCTCAGCAGGAACGGGCACCTCTGAATGTCCCCTTAATAAAATCACCCTATTTCAACCAGGTGACCAGGAATGATATCACTCTCCTGAGGATAACACAGATAAAGAACAGATGTTGTTTGAATGACAACAAACACTGGGACCATACGCTGCCATGCTTTGTTATGCAATGATTCCCAGACTACGTGCTATGGGCGTGGCGTGGTAAAGTGTCCTACCATGGAGGACGGAATAAGGCTGTCCTCCCCAGAAACCTTTTGCAAAGGCTTTGGGAGTACATTCAGGAGAGCTTTGTGGAGATGTCCCTGGAGGATTTCCACTCCATCCCCAGACACGTTAGCAGACGTTCCCAGTAGCTGTACTGGCCGCGAATGCCAGGGCAAATTAATCATTAAACACACTTGCTTTTAAACCATGTATAATATTTACAAAGGTACACTCAGCAGAGATACGTTCTCCGCCTGGCAGATCTGGGAGGCAGCCTTGGGTGGGTTCGGGGGGTACTGACTCCAGGTCCAGGGTGAGAAACAGTTCCTGGCTGTTGAGGAAAATGGTTTCTCCGCTTCCTTGCTGTGAGCTATCTTCAACCCCCTCATCATCTTCCTTGTACCCAAAACCCATCCCTGTTGCGTGCTACTCCATGGACGGAGTCAAAGCACAGGGGTGGGGTAGTGGCGGCTGCACCACCTAGAATGGCATGCAGCTCATCATAGAAGCGGCATGTCTGGGGCTCTGACCCGGAGCAGCCTTTTGCCTCTCTGTTTTTTTGGTAGGCTTGCCTGAGCGCCTTAAGTTTCACGCGGCACTGCTGCGGGTCCCTATTATAGCCTCTGTCCTTCATGCCCTTTGAGATTTTTTCAAATGTTTGGGCATTTCGTCTTTTTGAATGGAGTTCTGATAGCACGGATTTGTCTCCCCATACAGCGATCAGATTCCGTACCTCCTGTTCGGTCGATGCGAGGGCTCTTTTGCAATTCTGGGACTCCATCATGGTCACCTCTGCTGATCAGATCTGCACTCACCTGCAGATCGCCATGCTAGCCAAACAGGAAATGAGAGTCAAAAGTTCGCGGGCCTTTTCCTGTCTACCTGGCCAGTGCGTCTGAGTTGAGAGCGCTGTCCATAACGGTCACAATGGAGCACTCTGGGATAGCTCCCAGAGGCCAATCCCATCGAATTGCATCCACACTACACCAAATTGGACCTGGCAAGGTCGATTTCAGCGTTAAAACCCTCTTCGGGGGAGGAGTACAGAAATCGATTTTAACAGCCCTTTAAGTCGAGAATAACGGCTTAGTCGTGTGGACGGGTGCAGGGTTAAATCGATCTAACGCTGCTAAATTTGACATAAACTTGTAGTGTGGACCAGGGCTGAGTCACAGAATTTACTTCCACCACTTACAGGAGGTAATCTGGTTAGTGGGTCTACTGGATGGGTAGATTTCTCCTCCAGTTCTGTGTCACAACCGGATTCCAACTTGAAAATGAGGGGCTTATGTAGCAAAGCTGTAGCCTATTTCTGTTCCATGCATGAGCTGAATAGCCTTGATGATGCTCTTCCAGCTGTCTCTTTCTAGACATTTAATCATGGATTAATCTCTGGATATTTGAGCAATAGAGATTTCAGCCCAAGGCAGGTCTTTTCTGCTAGGGAACAAAGAGGCTCGATTGGGTTTTGAACAGCATGTAGGCAGTTCAAGTTCCAATCACGATCTTTCTACTAATTGAAGGGGAGGCCTTAAACTGTAGTTCTTACTCAATGGAAGTCTATGGACATTGGGGCCTAGAAAACTTGCAGGACAGGACATGGTTTGAAAATGAGACTAGAGACTGAATTATCTGTTCAGGTCTGTCCTTCCAGTCAGAGCTCAGCATATAGCATCAGTGTGGGGGAAACTTGTACAACTATTGCCTGCACTGAGTACCTTCTGTGGATGCCTAGAAGTCTTAACTCAATGGGGCTGCAGTTTAGCATCTTTTAATCAACATTAAAGTCACTTATAGATAGCAACTGGTTTCTTTACAGGCAAACTTCTGCTAAGGTCTAGGTTGATTTAACTTACCCATACTTTTAAAACTGAATTTCAGAAGCAGACTAGGTAGCTCTTTGTCTGATTGGATTCCTTGTCAAGTTATGAACCAGTTCAAAAAGTTGTGTAGGAAATGCTAGCTTTTTTTCCATATGTAAGAAATATATGCCACCTCTTTCCATCTCCCCCATTCCCGCTGGGATTCTTCGTGTTCTGTATTAACCTTCTTTCTTGAAGGCCCTTGACCCATTAACAATCCTATCATGGCCATAGATCCCTCTCCACTTTCATTATTACTGCAGTGTCAACACTGGGTATGAGCAATAGATTAATGCACTAATAGCTGAACCATATTCAGTCATTGGTTTTCAGATGCAGGGTGGATTTGATTTAAATCAAATTGATTTAAATCATGATTTAAATCCCTAGTCAGGAAGACTTGATTTAATCATGGATTTCTACATAAAAGTGCATTCTTGTTGGTTGTTATAACCTTAATACGTATTCTTCACAACTCAGAGAGAGATGTAGGTTTCATTTTTAGAAGGTACACACTATACATTTATAAAGTGATTTATTTTAAAAAGCTTTTCAGATTAGTTTTACAGCTATATCAGAAAATGAATGATTGTTTGGTTATTTCATTTACCAAAGGTAATTGAAACAGATATTTATGAAGTCATTGGGAGGTGAACTATCTCCAGTTCAACAGGTTAATCATTAATATTTGGAAGATTTTCTTGCCGTGCTGTATAGGAGGAGAACATCTGATAGACATTTAAATTGTTTTATTTAACTAAAACAACATTATTATGTATTCTGGATTTTTTTCTTCAACAGCAAACATATATAATATTTTAACAAAACAAGCATATGAATTTTGAATTTAGTTAAACATTCAAGTTTTTTAAAATCAGGTTTGCTTTTGTTAAAATTGTTTTTAACTAAAATAGTTAAATGAAATATTTAAAAAAATAAAACCAAAAATAAATCGACTGTGTCAGCCAGGTCATGAGAAACTTAAAATATTGGCTTCTACAGCTAACTCAGTCGTCTACACCTTCATTTTCCTGTTTGTTCATAATCTGGAAAAGAAAAACAAGCTTTCCTGCTTTTTCAGGTCCCAAACGATTTCTTAATTTGGAATGAATTAGTCCAGAGGAAGAAAATATTCTTTCTATACTGGCAGAAGCAGCTACTGCTGTTAAAAGTGAAATGATCACTTCAACAGTCTCTGAATCCAAGTGCTTAAGTGACTTCCACCAGTTCACTGGTGTGACTTTCTTTAAAACATCATCAGCAAACATATTTCTTGAATGGTTCACTCTTAGCTCTGAAGTTTATTATAGTTGGCATTATGGAGACATGATTGCTGGATCTCCATGTCTTAGCCAACTCCTCTTCTTCAGCAGTTAAGGTTTGATCCTGGTACTGAGTATTGAGCATATTTGCAAGAAAATGAGCTTGTCCCGTGGGGTGTTTTTTTTTTTTTTTTTTTTTTTTTTTTTTTTTTTTGAATGCTTGTAATTTAACTCCGTCATTGCATATTTCTCTTTTTAAGATCTCACTCAGTTCCTTCCAAATTTCAACAGCATCAGCAATAAAACAGCTATTTCCCTGAATTTTGTTCAAGACTACAGAAATAGGCTTCAGGGTACTCAGTATGTGTTCAACATTTCTCTTAAGCCCAATGTTGAGAACTTTGGCTGTGACAGTGCCATCTATTTTTTCACGATTTTGTTCACAAACTATCATCAGATTAGGCCAGTTCTTGATATATTGCTCAAAACAGTCCACTACTGAATTCCATCACATGTCTTGTGGGAGAGTTAACTTGGTTCCTGCCACTGCTTTCAGAACACAGAAGTCTTTGGCTAGAAGGTGCATCAAATGAGCACTGCAAGCATATTTATTAGCTTGGGACTCTCTTTGAAATAACTTCTCATCTTGGATACATTTGCAGCATGGTCTGTGACCGAGCTGCGTACTAGACATTTGAATTTTTTTTTTCACAGTTTGTTATAGCTTTTACTGCTACTTGTAAATATTCTGCTGTGTGTGCATTTCCTGATGTATCAATTGTTTCTGTAAGGAAGATTCCCTTCTTCTGTTGTCACACAAGCACATGCAACAGGATCATTGTGGATATTGCTCCACCCATCAAGACTCAGGATAACAATTTTCCCCTCTAGACCTTCTGCACACTGCTCAGTTTCTCTTTCATACACTTTATCCAGCAATTTCCTGCGAGATCTGCTCTGTTGGGACTGTATCCTGCCTGGTCTTAATGACTGAACCATGTTAATGAAGTGTGGGTTCTCAATCATATGGAAAGGAGAATTTGTTGCATAAACAAACAGGGCAATTTTTTCATCAATGACCTCTTTTTGTAATCTGCTGGTTCTTATCACAAATTTATCTAAGGTTATTCCTGGATGATTGAGATTTTTTTTCTTTTTGCTACAGGTGATATATTGTGGCTATGTGACATAAATGATGTGACTGAAACATTATCATTGGCAGATAACTCTGAAACTATAGAAAATGATGGTGATCTTGAAGGTGGATAGTCTTCAGAATCCTGTATGTTGAGGATGGATTCTCCTAAACAAAATAAGTCAATGCAGTTATTTAATTATTATTACCATACTGCTCATTTAGTATTACTCATTGCATTCACTGACACTCAGTACTACTTTAAAGGTGAAATTGTAAAAGGGAGATCTGCCTATTTCAGCTATTTATTTTTTTATCACAACTGCATCTAAAATGATAGTACCACAGAGTAACAATTATATTGTTTGCTCAAACATGAGAATTCAAGAATAGTCGAGAAGGAAGACAGGCAGTCCTTAAAAAAGAAGTATGAAATAAAAGTTTACCAGCCTGAAGAACCTGCGTGTTCAGACATGTTCCTTTCATCATCTTCAACGCAGCTTCCTCCGGAGAAGGAACATGTCTCATGATGTTTCATTCGGGCAACCAGGCCTTTCATTTCTTTGTTGCACTGTTTGCATTTTGCACGCATGTCTGTCTTACCCACAGGTAGAGGAACTTCATTAAAATATTCCCAAACTGGGTCTCTTTTACGGCCTGCTGCCATTATAGGTTTTCCCTTCTAGTGAGAGAATGGTATGGGAACTAAGCATTTCTGAATGTATCTTCTAGACTGAGCACTGAGTCCCATTGGGTAGATAGAAAGATTAACCTAAATAATCTATACAGAAGCCCCTGGAACCCCATCAGATTATGTCTGTAATCCATGAACTAAGAAAAGTTTTGTAAATGAGTTTCAATATAGATATCTTTGATTTTTATCCACCCTGTTGAGATGGGTGATGAATAAGTCTCTCATGCCTCCTCACTTAACAAAAGATATCTAGCTTGGTAGTTACATAGGTGTTAATCTTTCTTGGTGGTGGGGTTTTTTATGCTCTGCAAGTAAAGCTAGCTTTGTTTTGTGTAACACATGGATGGAATAGCTGAGAAAACGTTGGCTGTGAAGAAGTTATTAATTTGAGGTACAGTTTGTACTGGAGCATATAAGATGCTTAATTTTATATTTTTGTAAACCAACAAGATAACTAAATTTTAAATATCAAAGATGGTTGAATATTTAATTTATTCACGTTGGGATATTTAAATGATTCAAAGTGGAAGGATCCACTATGAGGCGTTTTTACGTGATACATGCAGCTTACAGTACTTGCTCAGAACAAGGTAATATGTTTATACAATTAAGATACTGATTAAAAGAGCAAAATAAATGTGGTTTTGAACAAGCTTCAAAAATTTGTTAATGATCACCAAAAAGGCCCTGTGGACTTTCAGTGATCCACTGGTTGCGGCTGGTAAACCTCTGGTGTCATTTCTTCCAGAGAATATGATTACGGGGCCATGGTTGTTTTTTAATTAATTAAAGCTTTGTTGAGCGATGCTTATTTAAAATTGCTGCTCACAACCAGGAACCTCTTTAAATAGGAAGTCCCCCTCCCCCCTCGGCACTTCAGATATTTAAAAAGGCGAAATGTCTATAATTAGAGAAGTTCTTCATAGTAAATGATATAATGTTCTTATAGCAGTTTCTGGGTTTTTTTATCCATTCATTTAGATGACAACTAATAGCCGGTTCTTGTGTTGGACTATTACATGCTGTTGTTTAACTGTCTGGGTGGCAATGGGTCGGCGTAAAATTTAAAAATTTCCATAGAACCAATTTTATTTAAATTTGACCCTTGTTTCCTCACTCTCTGGTTGCAGGAACCAATAAAATCCCGTGCCCCACAGCTTCATTTAGAGTACAGGTTTTATAAACAGCTCGGCAGTGCAGGTAAGTGAGTTTTTCCTCTCATCTCATACAGAATGCTTATGCCTGGTTTTAAAGCAAATGTTACTGTAATAATAAACTGATGTTTGTGGCACATGACTGTCATTTGAAAACTTTATATGGGGCAAATGAATCAGGACTACCAATAGCAATCTTTTAGAAGAGATTTTACTGGAATAGTAATTTAGCATGATAAATAAATCCTATGACGTTAAAACCTTGTAAAGTGACCCACACCCTCCTCTTGTGTAATCTGGGCTATCTAACCACTGATAATCTCTATGCTTGGTGAATTTGATAACTGCGGATGAGGGTCATAAATACATATGCAGTTATTGTGTTCATAATACATGGGGACCTTCAACTGATCTAAAAACAATCTAGAACCAATTTACTTTGTACATACATATGTACAAAGAACTGTAGTATGTCAAGGCACGCTCCAGGACTTTCAGTGCTCTGTAACATTTCCCACATGGGATATTACTTCATGGCAAGCTGATGTGCTGTAGGTTCACACCCTGGTTTGTTATGCAGTAGCTTGCTGTGTAGACAAGCCCTAACTTGAGGCCTCTATGCTGTGCTGAGAAGTAGGGTAGGAAGACATCTGTTCACAAGAATACACCACTTCTAAATAGATTGTGATGTACAAGAAATATTCAGGACTAATTTTGATGCTAGTTCATTGACTTAGGGTTTTATATTAAATTTTAAACAATTAATCACTGCTTGGATTACTTCATTGATTGAAATGGAAACTGCCTTTAGCTTCTAGCAAATGACTCATCTGACCTGTGGTGCCCCCTGCTGGACAAGTCTGGCTCTTCTGAGGCCTGTCTCAAATTTCCCCTTAACTCAGGCTTTCTTAAAAAGTCCACACAATACAGATATTCAAAACGTTTCCCTTTCTAGGGTCCAACTTATTAAGTCCTGCACAAAATCTTTCTAAAGAAAACTTTTATAAAGTCTTCATCCCAGTTTCAGCTGCGCCCAGCCCCTCTTCCCTTAAAGTCTTTCTCTAAAAGTTCATTTTTCACCCCAGTCCAATCTGGGCACAGCCCATCCTTTTTAATGGTCTGTCTTCCCTTCAGAGTTCAAACACTCTTCGGTTCCAGTTCCAAGCTGGGCATAGCCCTTTCTGCCTGAGGTCTTCTGCCCTCCCAGCACCTGTTCCCTATTGGTCGGCCTTCTCCACAGCCCTTCTGTGCTGCTATCTTCTACCTGCTATCTTAGGGCCCTACAGGAGCCTTCTTACTCCCTGAAGTGTTGGCAGACATCTGCCACCAACCCACCACTGGCTGTCTCCCCCGTATAAGGCTCACGTGAGCCTTCCCTTAAACCCAGCTGGGCAGCAGGTAATCAGACCTAATGCACTGGACCCTGCTCCCTTTCGTGCAAGAGCCAGTCACTCTGTGACATCTTTCAATAGGCAGGAGTGTTTGCTTTTGTAAGTTTAAAAAAACAGATTTCTAGATGAAAGGCTCATCAAGGTAAGTGACATGTGTCCAAGAAGTGGGCACACACTTCATAAATTGATCCCTGAACGCACTCCCTGTCGACTCCGGAATGCCACCAGAGCGAGAGGCGGAAGCGGAGTCGGCGGGGGAGCCGCAGCCGTCGATCCCGCACCATGAGGACCCGAGGTAAATCGAACTAAGAAACGTCGACTTCAGCTACGAGAATAGTGTAGCTCAACTCGACGTATCTTAGATTGATTCCCCCCACCCCTCCAGTGTAGACCAGCCCTAAGGCTTGGTCTACACTTAGTTTTGCTGGCATAGCGATGCAGTTAAAAGGTGGAAAAAAATGATATCCCAAACTGATTTAGCTATGCCAGCAAAAGCCCTTGTGTAGACAGTTATACCAGCAAAAAATTGCTTTTGTTGGTATAGTTTATCTAATTCATGGAATTGGTATTAGAACTCTGTTACAGGTGTAAGTTGTCTTCCCACTAAAAGGATTTGCTGGTATAGGTATAGCCTAGATAAGGCCTAAATTTGTTTTCCTTTTTTATATGTAGCATTTGTGGTTGGGGCCAGCTGTGGAATTGGAATTCAGGTTTATGTGTTAGGAACAGGGCAAATATTGAAGTTGCATGTCCAATCAGCTTTTTAATAAGCACTTCTAATACTTGAGAGCATCTAGAAGTTAAAAAGACCATTAAATAGGAAAGAACACATTAAAAGGAGGAACAGCTTTTAAAAAAGGTATTTCTCTGCTTCCAAATTACTGGAAATGTGGGCTGTTGTGAGAAATCCAATAGAGAGGCAGGGTGAAGGCTTTCTAGATCTTTGTTTTGTTGATAAACCAGACTTATCACCTCAGCCCTATTACTGAGGAATTGTGAAAACACACTTATTTCCCTTGGGGATTCTCTATCCCTATTCTACAGAATTAAACTTCCAGCATACAAATCTGATGGCAAAGAATTACCTTTTTAGATTTTTTTTTTTTTATACAAGCATATTCTGGAGTTTGTTGACGACATAAACTGGACAAGCACAGTATATGTTAGTTTAAAATGTGCAGGCAAAGCAGCCACACTCTTTAATTTCTGCCAGAAGATGAAAAGTTTGTATTGCTGTAATAATTTTGACAGAGGTTCACCAATCGGATCAGACGCTACTGAAAGCAGTAATGGGAGGCAGAAATTACTCTTCTCCTAACAGTGTTGTAGTGCAAAAGAATGACTATTTCAAAATTCCTACCTCAGTGCAGCTAAATATTTTATCTCTAGGCTGCCTAAATAAAATGCCCAAGAAGGTCAGAGCACCAGCAGCTGGAAGAAGGTGTGCATGAAAGAATAGAGATGCTGTTGCATCAAAGTGGCAGCTCTGTCAACTTCTTTGCATCCCTTTTCATTGAGGGGATTGAGGCAGGGGTTATTCATTGTAACTTTTGGCTGCTGCTGTAGCCTCAAGAAAACTAATTTATGATGCAGCAGACACAAACCAAAATTAAAGTTTTTACATACTTTTCCTGAAGAGGGCTTCAAAATGCAGCTGTTTAAAATGACTGTTGTGGCTGGGTTGGTCTTTTTAATGTTTTTTACTATTGCTGTACATGAAGTAGTTCAAATTCCTATATTCGTAGAAATTAGAAGTAGAAGAGACCCATTAAAACATCTGGGCCGTCTTTCTGCTGATGCAGGTTTGTTCTCTACAGAAGATAATTTTGTCCAGTCTAGTTTTAAATGTCTCAAGTAATGAGGCTTCCAACTCTTCCTTTGGGATACTATTTCATAGTCCAATTTATCTGTGCACAAGCGCCAGCTTCCTCCTTGCTTCAGGGGTGCTCAACCCCAGCTCTGGCCCAGGCCCTGCCCCACCTCTTCCCGCCCAATTCCACCCTTCTCCCCAGCGTCTCCTGCATACCACAAACAGCTGATTGTATTGGCCCGGAGGTGCTGGGAGGGAGGGAGGAGGAATTGATCAGCGGGTCTGCTGGTGGGTGGGAGGCGCTGGGGAAGCAGGGGAGGGAGTTGGCTGCCGGTGGGTACTAAGCACCCACTTTTTTTTTTTTCCCATGGGTGCTCCAGCCCTGGAGCACCCACGGAGTCGGTGCCTATTTCTGTTAGGATTTCTTTCCCAGTATTATCCTAAATTTCATTGATTTCTTATAATCCACACCCCTGAGCGATGTAAGTTACATCGACATAAGTACCTGTGTGGCCAATGCTATGTTGGGGAGAGAGCTTCTCCCACTGAAATAGATACTGCCTCTCGCGGAGATGAAGTTATTATGCTGATGGGAGAGCTCTATCCTGTTGGCATCTTCACCAGATTCGCTATAGCAGCTCCACCACTGTAGCACTTCTAGTGTAGACTAGTCTTCAGATGACCCCACATTTGGGTTACGTCCCTACCCTGTACTCCCATGAGGCATAGCAAATTTCAAAACAATTGGTGTAAATCTACAGATTTTAGGGCACTTAGCAGAGTTGTCTTTTGAACAAAAGGGGCTTCCCCTCCTCAGCTAGAGCAGAGCTGGTATTTCAGTGTATTATACTGAATACCCCCAAGTGATATTGCTTTCCAAGAGTTTTGCAGCTCAGCACCAGAGGCATTGTTGCAAGTGTGAGTGCACAGAAGCAATTCTTGAAAAACAGTTACCAGTAAGTAACTAGCCCTTTCCCTGGAGCACTTCCTTTGGTCATTCAAGGTTCCTTCCCCACTCTGAACTTGAGTACAGATATGGGGACCTGCATGTGAATCTCTAAACTGAATTACCAGCTTAGATCTGCTTTTACTGCAACCACCCAAATAGTTTGAGTCATTTGGGAAACTCTGTCTTCCCCCACAAAACCTTTCCCTCCCTGGGTAGCCTTGAGAGACTCCTCTACCAATTCCCTGGTGTACACCGATCCAAACCCCTTGGAGCTTAAAACAAGGAGGAATTAAGCATTTCCCCCCCCCCTTTCCCCCTGCCAATTCCTAGTGAGTCCAGATCCAATCCCCTTGGATCTTAAAACAAGGAAAAATCAATCAGGTTCTTAAAAAGAAGGCTTTTAATTAAAGAAAGAAAGGTAAAAATCATCTTTGTAAAATCAGGATGGAAAATAACTTTACAGGGTAATCAGATTCAAAGAGCCCAGAGGAACCCCCTCTAGCCTTAGGTTCAAAGTTACAGCAAATAGAGGTAACCCTCTAGCAAAAAGGAACATTTACAAGTTGAGAAAACAAAGATAAACCTAACACGCCTTGCCTGGCTGTTACTTACAAGTCTGAAATGTGAGAGACTTGTTCAGAAAGATTTGGAGAGCATGGATTGATGTCTGGTCCCTCTTAGTTCTACTGTTTCCCCTGTCAGGGTTGCCCTCATACAGTAATGTTTTCTCCAGTATGCCTTTCTGGGACTGCCCCTTTAAATTTGCCAAACCAGTGTGGCCCAAGTGGTCGTTGTGCAGTTGGCTTCTGCTTGCTGCAGCTCTCTGCTTGCAAGCTGGTAAGTATCTTTCTTCCGTCAGCTTTTTTGTCTGTGTTGAGAAACCTCTAGTGGCCTACAACTTTTTTGTTTTTCTTTCTGCCATTTTACCTCAGTGTAGATAGTCATATGAAAGTCCTTGCTTCTAGTCAGTATTCAACTGGCTAGTTCACATAGCCTCCTAGAAAAGGAGCTACTTTTCCTGCCCTTTATGTAAAGGTAGAGAGTGTGAGGTGTGGCTGCCAGAGGCAGTTGGACTAATTTGTATTTAATAACCTCTGTGCAAACTAACCATATTTACTTTTCCTTCAACGTTGATCTTTTAAGGAGTGGCCTATCAGAAAACTGCCTCAACATGACTACATCTGAAAGAGGAAAAAAGCCTTTTAAATTGTCTCTCCCTGTAGCTCAGTAAAGTGAGCCCGAATGAACACTTGTGAGCATGTATCTTGTGTAAAGGATGCTGAGGCTGTTCCCAGCCATGTACAGTATTGAGGTGAAACAATCTTACTTGCTAGAGGGTAATCACCTGGGAGCTAGTGTTCAGTACTGTGCATCCATCCAGTCTCCTTTTGAAGGTGATGGGAGCACCTGGACACTTCCGCCGTGAACTTAGACCAGTTCCAGTCAGGTACAGGACCAAATGGTTAGTCTGAGGCTTTGTTCTATGCCCTGAGGGCTCCATTTAAGGTCATTGCATTCCATGAACCCCTCTTCTTAGAGTGGCAGCTTCTCTACTCTACCAGCAATGGGTTGGCCACTCCTGGCCCTTTCCCTGACCACTGGACTTCCTTCTTGCTGTGAGGCTTTGGTCACGTAATTGGCTAGCCCGTCTCTTTCTGTACTGGCAGGGTAATTGTGACACTTCTCAGAGCCACCCAGGATTGAGAAGTACCTTGCTACTATCCGCCATTAGCATGAGGAAGCCTTGTTTCTGCCTGCCGTGGGTCAGCTCCTTGTCTCCCCGGGCAACACAAGCATTCTTCCCTAGGCCTTGCACATCCTGCTTTCTCTCCAGGTTGGCAGTAGGTATACTCCAGCATCTGACTGTATCCAGCCCCTCTTCTACTGGACACGCACAGTATTCACAGACTTGCTGCTCCCAAAGGAGCAGTATACCCCAATTTACCAGTTACAGTCAGATCACCCCTCCACACAACACTTAGGTAAGTTTATAGTGAAAACAAATGAAAGTTTATTTAACTAACCACAAATATTTAAGTAATAGCAACTAGAAATATTGGAAGCAAATGCTTACATATGAAATAAAATATCATGTATTCTAGACCATAAACTTTATTAAGATATTCTTATGTCTAATGAAGTATTGCTCGTCAGTGTTTTTCAGCCAGGCAGGCTGTGACCCTTTTTTCATGAGACAAGCCGTACTGTCTGCTTGTTTCCTAAGGGTATGTCTACACTACGGGATTAATCCGAATTTATATAATTTGAATTTTGGAAACAGATTGTATAAAGACGAATGTATGCGGCCACACTAAGCACATTAATTCGGCGGTGTGCGTCCATGTACCGGGGCTAGCGGGTTGCACTGTGGGTAGTTATCCCATAGCTATCCCATAGTTCCCGCAGTCTCCCCCGCCCATTGGAATTCTGGGTTGAGATCCCAGTGCCTGATGGGGCAAAAAACGTTGTCGCAGGTTGTTCTGGATACAGCCTCACCCCTCCCTCCATGAAAGCAACAGCAGACAACCATTTCGTGCCTTTTTTCCTGGGTGAATACTGCAGACTCCTTACCACGGCAAACATGGAGCCCACTCAGCTCAAGACAGCAGTCATGAACATTGTAAACACCTCGCGCGTTCTCGTGCAGTTTATGCTGGGCCAGGACCAGAAAAACGAAGAGAGGAGGCGGCGGCGACGGCAGCGCAGCGACAAGAGTGATATGGACATGGACACAGAATTCTCTCAAACCGCGGGCCCCGGTGCTTTGGAGATCATGTTGTTAATGGAGCAGGTTCTATCCGTGGAACGCCAATTCTGGGCCCGGGAAACAAGCACAGACTGGTGGGACCGCATAATGTTGCAGGTGTGGGACGATTCCCAGTGGCTGTGAAACTTTCGCATGCATAAGGGCACTTTCATGGAACTTTGTGACTTGCTTTCCCCTGCCCTGAAGTGCAAGCATACCAAGATGAGAGCAGCCCTCACAGTTGAGAAGCGAGTGGCGATAGCCCTGTGGAAGCATGCAACGCCAGACAGCTACCGGTCAGTCGGGAATCAATGTGAAGTGGGCACATCTACTGTGGGGGCTGCTGTGATCCAAGTAGCCAATGCAATCAAAGAGCTGTTGATATCAAGGGTAGTGACTCTGGGAAATGTGCAGGTCATAGTGGATGTCTTTGCTGCAATGGGATTCCCTAACTGTGGTGGGGCAATAGGGATATGGGTTCCGTCTATCTTGGCATCGGAGCACCAGGGTACCCAGTACATAAACCGCAAGGGGTACTTTTCAATGGTGCTGCAAGCACTTGTGGATCACAGGGGACGTTTCACCAACATCAACGTGGGCTGGCCAGGAAGTGTTCATGACGCTCGCGTCTTCAGGAACACTAATCTGTTTAAACGGCTGCAACAAGGGACTTACTTCCCGGACCAGAAAATAACCGCTGGGGATGTTGAAATGCCAATAGTTATTCTTGGGGACCCAGTCTACCCCTTAATGCCATGGCTGTGCATGAAGCCATACACAGGCAGCCTGGACAGGAGTCAGGAGCTGTTCAACTACAGGCTGAGCAAGTGCAGAATGGTGGTAGAATGTGCATTTGGCCATTTAAAAGGTTGCTGGCTATCATTACTGACTCGCTCAGACCTCAGCCAAACCATTCTCCCCATTTCAGAGTAGCAGCAGTGTTAGTCTGTATCCGCAAAAAGAACAGGAGTACTTATGGCACCTTAGAGACTAACAAATTTATTAGAGCATAAGCTTTCGTGGACTACAGCCCACTACTTCGGATGCATATAGAATGGAACATATATATATATACACATACATACATACACACATACAGAGAGCATGAACAGGTGGGAGTTGTCTTACCAACTCTGAGAGGCCAATTAAGTAAGAGGAAAAAAAAAAACTTTTGAAGTGATAATCAAGCTAGCCCAGTACAGACAGGTTGATAAGAAGTGTGAGAATACTTACAAGGGGAGATGGATTCAATGTTTGTAATGGCTCAGCCATTCCCAGTCCTTATTCAATCCTTTGTTGATTGTGTCTAGTTTGCATATCAATTCCAGCTCAGCAGTCTCTCGTTGGAGTCTGTTTTTGAAGTTTTTCTGTTGTAATATAGCCACCCGCAGGTCTGTCACTGAATGACCAGACAGGTTAAAGTGTTCTCCCACTGGTTTTTGAGTATTATGATTCCTGATGTCAGATTTGTGTCCATTAATTCTTTTGTGTAGAGACTGTCCGGTTTGGCCAATGTACATGGCAGAGGGGCATTGCTGGCACATGGCATAGATCACATTGGTAGATGTGCAGGTGAACGAGCCCCTGATGGTATGGCTGATGTGATTAGGTCCTATGATGATGTCACTTGAATAGATATGTGGACAGAGTTGGCATCGGGGTTTGTTACAAGGATAGGTTCCTGGGTTAGTGGTTTTGTTCAGTGATGTGTGGTTGCTGGTGAGTATTTGCTTTAGGTTGGGGGGTTATTTGTGCTTGCTGTGTGCTCCACAATCTCTGTGAAAGTAAGGGGGAGACCTTTATGGCGGGGTGGGAGGCTGATTACGCGCAGCCAGACACCAGGGGGATTAGAAGATCACACCAGGAAGCGCGGCGCATCAGAGAAGCTTTCAAACCAGTTTCATGACTGGCCAGGCTACAGTGTGAAATTTCTGTTTTTCTCCTTCATGAAAACTCGCCCCCTTTATTGACTCATTCTCTGTAAGGAACCCTCCCTCCTCCTTCCCCCAGCTTGCTTTCAAAGGAAATAGTCACTATTGTTTAAAAATCATTTATTCTTTATTAATTGATTATGAAAAGAGGGAGAGAACCCAGGTGAGGTTTGGGAGGAGGATCGGCGGGAAGGAAAAGGCCACTAAAAAAAGGTTAAAAAAAAATGACAGCCTTTTGCTTGGGCTGTCCACTGGGGTGGAATGGGAGGGTGTACGGCGCCTCCCCCCCACCACATTCTTACACGTCTGGGCGAGGAGGCTATGGAGCATGGTGAGGGGGTAAGGGGGTTATACAGGGGCTGTAGCGGCACTCTGTTATCCTGCTGCCATTCCTGAAGCTCCACCAGACGCCGGAGCATGTCTGTTTGCTCACGCAGCAGCCCCAGCGTTGCATCCTGCCTCCTCTGATCTTCCTGCTGCCACCTCTCATCTCGAGCATCCCTCCTGTCCTCACGTTGGTCCCTCCTGTCCTCACGTTCACTGGCTTTTTTCCTATACTTTGAAACCGTGTCCTTCCACTCATTCAGATGAGCTCTTCCACTGCGGGTGGATTCCATGATTTCCGCGAACATCTCTTCTCACATCTTCTTTTTCCAACGCCTTATCTGAGATAGCCTTCAGGACGGAGGAGGGAGGCTTGAAAAATTTGCAGCTGCTGGAGGGAGGGAAAAAAGGAGAGAATTTTTTAAAAAGATACATTTTTCAGAACAATGCTTATACTCTTTCATGGTGACCAACACTATTCACATTACATAGCACATGTGATTTCTGTGCAAGGTCGCATTTTGCCTCTTAATATTGAGTGCCTGTGGCTTTGCTGCTAGAGGTGACAGACGCAGGTCCGGGCAACAGAATTCGGCTTGCACGCGGCCATGGTAAGCCATTGTCTTTCGGCTTCTGCACCCTCCATTCCCACATACCACGCAAAGCCCATTGAGTGCTGCGGTTTTCCTGTTAACCTTCAGCAGGAGAAAACAAACTAACCCCTCGCCCCACCGCGTGGCTGGTAGCCGGGAAGATCCCTGCTAGCCAAACGGGAAAAGCTCAGGGCCAATTCCCTCCCCCCCCCCCCACGCTTGGCTATCTGCAGGGAAGGAATTCTTTTCAGCCACAGGCAAACAGCCCAGTAGGAACGGCCACCTCTGTCCCCTTAATTAAATTCCTGTATTTCAACCAGGTTACCATGAGCAATATCACTCTCTTGAGAATTACACAGCGAGATAAAGAACGGATGTTGCTTGAATGCCAGCAAACACGGGACCATACGCTGCCAGGCTTTGTCATGCAATGATACCAGATTGCTGCAAGCATGGCATGGTCAAGTGTCCTACCATGGAGGACAGAATAAAGCTGCACTGCCCAGAAACCTTGTGGCAAGGCTTTTGGAGTACCTCCAGCAGAGCTTCATGGAGATGTCCCTGGAGGATTTCCGCTCCATCCTCAGACACGTTAACAGACTTTTCCAGTAGCTGTACTGGCCGCGAATGCATACCAAGTCCTCAGGGCAAAGTAATCATTAAAAAACGCTTGCTTTTAAGACAAGTTTTATATTTTAAAAGGTAAACTCACCTGAGGTCCCTTCCATGGGGTCATGGTCTTGGATGCTGGCTTGGGAGGGTTGGGAGGGTACTTTAGTCAGGCTGAAAAAAAGATCCTGGCTGTTGGGGAGAACGGAGTGCTGTGTGCTCTCCGCAAGCTCGTCGTCCTCCTCTTCCCCATCCGCAGAATTCTCAGATGTAGCTGATGAGATTACCCCCACCTTGGAATCCACGGTCAGAGGTTGGGTAGTGGTGGCGTCCCCTCCCCCCCGCCACAGAACTGCATGCAGCTCGGCGTAGAAGCAGCGTGTCTGCGGCTCTGACCTGGAGTGACCGTTTGCCTCCTTTGTTTTTTGATAGGCTTGTCTGAGCTCCTTTACTTTCACGCGGCACTGATCTGAGTCCCTGTTGTGGCCTCTCTCCATCATGCCCTTGGAGATTTTTTCAAAAGTTTTGGCATTTCATCTTTTAGAACGAAGTTCTGCTAGCACTGAATCCTCTCCCCATATAGCGATCAGATCCAGTATCTTCCGTACGGTCCATGCTGGTGCTCTTTTTCAATTATCGGCCTGCATGGTTATCTGTGCTGATGAGCTATCTGTGGTCACCTGTGCTCTCCACGCTGGGCAAACAGGAAATAAAATTCAAATGTTCGTGGGGCTTTTCCTGTCTGCCTGGCCAGTGCATCCGAATTCAGATTGCTGTCCAGAGCGGTCACAATGGTGCACTGTGGGATAGTTCCCGGAGGCCAATACCATTGAATTGTGGCCACACTAACCCTAATTCGAAATGACAATATCGATTTTGGCGCTACTCCGCTCGTCGGGGTGGAGTACAGAAATCAATTTTAAGAGCCCTTTATTTCGAAATAAATGGCTTCCTTGTGTGGACGGGTGCAGGGTTAATTCAATTTAACGCTGCTAAATCTGAATTAGTCATAGTGTAGACCAGGCCTAAGTGAAGTCTTTCAAGGTGTGTCTTTGGTATCCTTAGATGGATCAGGATAGTCCTTTGTTCTTTTCATAAACAAGATACCCGCTGTTGATTATTTTCTTCCTGTGGCCTCCCTCTCCTTGATTTTTGCAGTCTTTTAATCAGCATCTGGCTCTGTGTGAGACACACAATGACCAGACAGAGTGATAAGTGTCTGATACTTCCTGCTTGAAAGGAACCTGTTGAAGAACCTGTTATCTTTTGGTTTCCTGTCTTAACGTCAAAGCGGTGAGAATGTAATTTCCAGTATAGATACATATCTCCTTTAACAATATCTGTACTTGCATTTTGAAATAATTGCAACGCCCATTGGGCTACTGTTTCTTGATAGAGAACTTACGTGGCATTCTTTGGTGAACTTAAGTGTGCATATATGTGACCCAGGGGATCTTTGTAAAACCTTGTGCACCCCTGTGCCAGTTGGCACCAAGAGGTTCCAGGGTGACAGTATTAGTGTAGAAGTCTACACCAGATAGGGAGTTCCAGTCAGCCCCCAGTTGGGCCCCAGCATGTCTCTTGTGGCTGATGAAAGTGGTCCAAATCCAGCTTTGGTTTCCCTATGCACTGTGAAGGATTCGTGTCCCAGTCACTTGTACATAACCTTTTTCTTGAAGCCTCTAAAGTTAATGTTTGGGCAACAGAGTCATAAGCGCACTCTATTAGTTGTCCTGCCAGCTGCCTCTCCAAGGCTAAATTGGGATCCATCGGTTCAATGCACTTGAAGGTCAGTTTGAAGCTGGTTATTGATGGATTATTGTGTGTGACACTTAATCTCTATCACCCCGTCATCACAGCTGCTGAAAAATCTTCACTGCTGTGTCATTTTGGTCTGCTGGCCAAGTCCTCCCTTCAGTCAGGGCAACTCACTCCAGCTGGCCCAATAGAATCCTAACTTTCTGGTACTCAGGTAAGCAGTGTCACAGTTCAGAGCAACTGCACCTGTATTTCCCCCTCCACGGTCTAGCAAGGGCGCACCCACTCTAGGCTCCATGCTCCTCAGCAGTTACTCTCTTGGGTGGAGACATGCATCTCCTGTCCGAGATATTTCAAGGCTATACTGTGCTATCCTCCGGTGAGGCAGACTGCCTAAGTGGCCAGCATCTGCGTTTTGCTTTGTCTTCAGAGACTAATAACAGTGTAGTTGCCAACAGTTATAAGTTACCACACAGTTTTTCTAAGCAATCACCTTTATTCTTATAGTAAATGTGTGATAGAGAAAACATATTAAAAACAAAAACCAGAGATCACTCACTAGCTCTAACAAGAGTTCTGGTTGGTGACTAGTCCTTCAAACACACAAAAGGGTTTTCCTGTGGTCACCAGTTCATGACTTTTGCCCAGAACTAGCTCCCAAGTCTGATGAGTCTTCAGGGGCCAAAAACTTTCTGACCCTTCCCTAAGGATTGGAGCTCCCTTGGACCACAGGTTCTGTCCATTTGTTGGATCAGAAAGAAGGCCCCGAGTCAGTTTTTACTGGAGCTAGTTAACCAGAAACCCTTTCTTTGTCCATTGGTCCCTGGAGAATTCAGTTTGAACTAGGATATGTGAGCCTCTCGCCAGGTGGTGGTAGCTTTCTGAAGTTGTAATAGCCTGAGTGAATTTGCCTCACCACCCTCCATTGTTCTTAGTTTCTGGAGGGCTGTGATCCCTCTAACTCAAGGAAATACGTACAATCCCTCAATAGTATGTAACATTTTCAATTTTAATACAACAAGCTCCTAAAATACTTGAGTTAACCCTTATTGAATTAAGCTTAATTCAATCAGGTTTGTCCAGGATGTTTGTCACAAGCAGTATAGTTGGAATGTAGCTTCCAGTCCCTCTGAAAGCTGCGTTGCTTGTCCAGCCATCCTACATAAATTGGGGCAGCCAGTGTGTCCCATGTGATATGTTGAGGTCATTGCAGTGGGGTCAGCTACCTGTTGGAGATTCGTCTCAGATGTTCTCCTGGGTATTCCTGTTAACACTCCCAAATCCTGTTTGAGGAGCCCCCACAAGTGGCATCACAAACTCCCGTACCGGCCTTTGGGTGGGAAACCTTCTTACAGCTTTAGGGAGACGAGTTCACCCAGAAATCACTCAACATCTTTATCAGCAGCAATAAGCTTTATCAGTAAACAGCGCTAGTGTCCCCCCGCATCAGTTTCTAAATCACTGAAAAACAATCAGGTTCTTAAAAGAAGTCTATTTTAAAAAAAAGGTAAAAGAATCACCTTTGTAAAATCAGGATGGAAGATAACTTTACAGGGTAACAAACAGATTCCAAACACAGAGGATTTCCCCTCTAGGCAAAACTTTAAAATTACAAAAACAGGGATAAAACTCCCTCTTAGCACAGGGAAAATTCACAAGCTAAAACAAAAGATAATCTAATGCATTTCTTTGCTATTACTTACTATTTCTGCAATACTAGATGCTTAGTCCAGATATGGCTTAGGGAGATGTATTTACCCTGCCCTGGTTCCTTTGCTGACTCCGAGAGAATAAAAAAAAAAAACACAAACAAGAACCTTCCCCCACAGATTTGAAAGTATCTTCTCCCCTTGTTGGTCCTTTTGGTCAGGTGCCAACCAGGTTATCTGAGCTTCTTAACCCTTTACAGCAAGCCTGCACAACTCGTAAAGCGGTGAGGGCCATATTACTCCAAAGAAAACAACTGAGGGCCAAAACCCCCGAGCGCCGCCAACCCCCCCCAGCGCCACCCAGCCCCCCCGAAACACAACACCAACACACACACACACACACACACACACACAGCGCTGCCCGCCCCACGGAAATAACCCCCACAGCGCGGGCCCCTAATATAGTATAATTAAGTTAAAAGAAAAATGTCTTTTTGCTAGAAGTAGAATAAGATCTTCCCCCCACTTTGTAATCAATTGCCCTGCTGAATGAATGAGGTGTGAATGAGGAAGGCGTGGAAGGCAGGCACCTCCAGACAGCTGCAACCCTTGGAGAGGGCAGGGCCGGCTCTAGGATTTTTGCCGCCCCAAGCAAAAATATTTTTGGCCACCTCCCCTTTCTTTTTCATGCCCCTCTACCCCCGGCCCCACCCCAACTCCACCCCTTCCGAACCCCTTCCCCAAATCCCCAGCCCTGCCTCCTCCCCCGGCGTGCCACATTTCTCCCCCCCATTGCTTCCTGTGGGCCCCCCGTGACCTCCCGCCCTAGCTCACCTCTGCTCCGCCTGATCCCCCGGGTGTGCTCCCGCTCCACTTCTTCCCCCCCCCCCAGGAGTGGGAGGGCAGAGAAGCGGAGCAGTGGCACGTTCAGGGGAGCAGGCAGAGCAGAGGTGAGATAGGGTGGGGGGTGCAGGAAGTAATGGCGGGGTAGAGGAACCACTCCCCGCTCCAGCTCACCTCTGCTCCACCACCATCGCCTCCCCCGAGCGCCCGCCACACAGCTTCTCCTCCCTCCCAGCCTTGCTGCGCGAAATACCGTTTTCTCACATGGCAAGCTTGGGAGGGAGGGGGGAGAAGCGGAGCGGCGGCGCATTCAGGGGAGCAGGCGGAGCAGAGGTGAGCAAGGGTGGGGGAGCGCAGGAAGTAACGGGGGGGTAGAGGAACCACTCCCCGTTCCAGCTCACCTCCGCCGCCTCCCCCGAGCACCCTGCTGCTTGGCTTCTCCTCCCTCCCAGCCTTGCTGCGCAAAACAGCTGTTTCGCTTGTGGCAAGCCTGGGAGGGAGGCGGGAGAAGCGGAGCAGCAGCGGCACGCTCAGGGGAGTAGGCGGAGGCGGAGCGGAGGCAAGCTGGGGCAGCGAGGGCACTTTTTCCCCATGCCCTGGAGTCGACACCTATGATGGCCAGAATGCCACCCCTAGAAATGTACCACCCCAAGCACCTGCTTGTTTTGCTGGTGCCTGGAGCCAGCCCTGGGAGAGGGTATGGGAGCCAGACCAGATCAGTAGAACAGGTCAGCCACCGATTCGCCGCTCGCCTCCTCAGTCCCCCTCCCCTGGCTCGCCTACTCACTCCCCGCCACTGCCTGCTCGCTCGCCTCCTCAGCCCCCCACCCCACCTGCCCCCCCACCAGTGCCTACCCGCTCGCCTCCTCAGCCTCCTACCCCCCCCCGGATCGCCTACTTACCCCCCGCCACTGCCCGCCCACTCGCCTCCTCAGCCCCCCCGCCACCGGCTCACCTGCCCCCCCCGCCACTGCCCGCCCACTCGTCTCCTCAGCCTTCCACCCGCCCGGCTCACCTACTCATTCCCTGCCACTGCCCGCCCGCTCGCCTACTCAGCCCCCCTCCCTCACCCGCCGCTTGCCTACTCACGCCCCCGCGGGCCGCACAGTGAGCCCATCTACTCAACCCCCACAGGCCACACAGTGAGCCCACATGGGCCACAGGCAGCCCCCGGGCCGCATTTTGTACAGGCCTGCTTTACAGGGTAAAGAGGGATTTTATGCTACCCTTGCCTGTATGTTTATGATAGCTTCTTGTTTACAATGTCACCTGAAAGTGAGAACAGGCATTCACATGGCATTGTTGAAGCTGGTGCTGCAAGATATTTACATGCCAGATGCGTTAAAGATTCATATCTTTATGATGTTAAGACTGAGTGGATTTGTAGGCTCTTAAGTTTTACATTGTTTTGTTTTTGAGTGCAGTTATGTAACAAAAAAAAATCTACATTTGTAAGTTGCACTTTCGCGATAGAGATTGCACTACAGTACTTGTATTTCAATTCACCTCATACTATTTATTTTGTTTATCATGTTTACAGTGCAAATATTTGGAATAAAAATGATATATAGTGAGCACTGTACACTTTGTATTCTGTGTTGTAATTGAAATCAATATATTTGAAAATATAGAAAAACATCCAAAATATTTAATACATTTCAATTGGTATTCTATTGTTTAGCAGATTCATTTTTTTTAATCGTGATTAATTTTTTGAGTTAATCAAGTGCGTTAACTGCGATTAATCAACAGCCCTAATATAAAGACTTTCCAAAATGATTAGATGTTCACAATAAAATTCCTGCCAAACTGAGTTTAGTTTTCAGGAGACAACAGTACTTAGGAAACAGTTCTACATTGCTACTGGGTTCCACAGAGAATGGAACGGGAACAGAGCTCCATGTGAAGGATAAGAAAAGTTGTACTTGCAGATTCTCTCAATATAGAACAGGAGTACTTGTGGCACCTTAGAGACTAACAAATTTATTAGAGCATAAGCTTTTGTGGACTATAGCCCACTTCTTCGGATGCATCCGAAGAAGTGGGCTGTAGTCCACGAAAGCTTATGCTCTAATAAATTTTAGTCTCTAAGGTGCAGCAAGTACTCCTGTTCTTTTTGCGGATACAGTCTAACACGGCTGCTACTCTGAAACCTCTCAATATAGAGCATCTGAACAGCACTGAGTAGGGAAGATATGAGAGAGAGGAATAAATTGATTGTCCTTCATCTGTCCCAGCAGAATGAGCTGCAGAGAAGGATGTTTCAGAGTACATTAAAATATGCAAATATATCTATGCTGAATGTCAGGTCCATTAAGATATTTCCATTTGGGTACATAATTCCTTCTGCTCAGCTACTAAAAAAAGGAAATATTAAACTGTCAGTGGGAACCCCCACTCCCTAGAAATCGTAGGATTGTAGGACTGGAGGAACCTTGAGAGATCATCTAGTCCAGTCCCCTGTACTCAAGGGAGGACTAAGTATTATCCAGACCATCCCTGACAGATGTTTGTTTAACCTCCTCTTAAAAACTTCCCATGATGGAGATTCCACAACCTCTCTAGGCAATGAGAAAGGACTGATATTTATACCAAAAGCTTTATTTGCCACTCTTACCTCCTTGCAGATTAAGTAGTAGCTTGAACTCTGTAACAACCTGAAGTTGCTTATCTGTAGGGTCACATTGAAAAGTTTGTACAACAAATTGGACTAAATTCTGACTTTGGGGCATGTGTGCCTGAAAAGCTATAGCTAGAAGACCTGTGGAATGAAAGTACTGTATCCTGACTCTGGGTTACCCAAACCTAAGTTGGCCCCCAACATAGGAATCAGGGGACACAGCCCCTCCATTTGTGTGATTTTTATTAATCACTCCTCCTCATTCACCCCCATTGAGTACTTGTGTTCTTGCTCAGAAGCCCATGGCCAGCCAGGATGTTGGAACAGATGATAAATACTTTTGCACTTCTAGCACCTTTCATCTGAAGATCTCAAAGGGTATTTCAACAGTGGGCATGATACCACTCAACAGCTTGAGGGAACTAAGGGAGAAGCAATGGCTTGCTGAGGGTTATATAGCCAGTAACAGTGGCAGAGTGTGGAATAGTAACTAGGTTTTCTGACTTAACCACCAGACCACACTGCCTCATGTGCAATATTAACATTTTGAGACCAAATGGGAAGAGAACATTTCCCCTAAGGAAGAAACAAAAGGACTAAAAAGCAGCTGTTGCAATATTTTGGATGTTTGGTGTTTTCTTGCTTCTGGCTAAGAGACTAGTGGTGAAGAGTTAAAGGTTTTCTGAAGTTCTCAATCTGTGGATGCTGCGTGTTCACTACATTTACCATGATAGGGTTAGAATACTGACAGCAAACGTACCATATTCCTATTGTTGCTACTCTTCTAAAGAGGTGATATGGTGGTGGCTGCCATTTCGGAACATTTTTTCACAGCCTTGTCTAAGAAACTATATTTTAGCCTTGTGCTTAGACTCTCAAACAACAAAAGTATGTGTTAGCAAATGTTGACTTTCTATTGGTGGCCAATAGTTGTACAGGAGAGCAAACTCTGCTTCATTGGAACAATCTCAATATTTTCTTACAGCAAAATAGCTAATGGAACCGTTAGACGTTCAAGAATACCCTGGGTTTCTTCCCAGTCTCTAATTCTTAAACCCTTATTCAACATTTTGACCTTAACTTATGTAACTTGAACAGTAAGATGTATTGCCAGCCATTTAAAGGCTTCAGTTTGATGCACTGAGATAGTGTTTAAACATAGACCTAGTGCCAGACTGTTTCTGCTTGATGAATGTGCAGTGAAAACAAGTTTATTTCCGTTCAATAGAGACCTATTTTTATACTAATCTGCTTGACATCTGACTTACTCAAAGAAATTGGGCCTTGGCAAAGACTTGGTTCCCAGGAGTTTAGTGTCAACATACTTGCATTGTTTAGTAAAATAGCTTAATTTAGCTTAAACCTGGAGTTTTACTGTGCTGCCACTCATTCTGTGAGCCATATTTTGCCTGGACAGATAAAATATCATGACTACCAAGTGCTATTACTTCCTACCTCCACCCTGCCAAGTTTGAAATTGTTCCTGCAGACACCTGGGGAGAATGTTGAGACCATCCCTGTTTGCCTGGATTTCTCAATCTGTCAGAACCTCATCTGTCTTTAGTGCAGCAACATCCCATGAGGCCTTCATGGCTGAGTGCTAATCACAGTGTTCCTGACCAGCCATATAGCATATGTCCGCAGCAGCCAGGGACCAGAGGAAAGGGTTGGGCCTACTTGCTTCGCTTCCCTAAGATCAAATCTGTTATCCTGGGATACCAAATCCACTGGGTAGTCACACCACCCTGCAGCTGCATCCAGTGTCTCCCCAGCCTCAGCAGCCTTTTGACATCAGCAAAATTGAGTCAAGATTATTCTGCCTTCATTTCGTTTTATGGAAGTTGACACATCCTGTTGTCCTTCTGCTCAGTGTGACCCTTCTGCCTCTCTTCCACATCTTCTGGCCACAATGGATCCTAGCCTTTTCCTTCTTCGCTTCCCCATACTTCTCCCCCTTCTACTCTTCCATCTCTTTCCTTTCCCCGCTTTGTTGATCTCTCAAACTCTACCTCTTATCAACCTACACGAGCCCACAATAATTATACTTTGTTCATAAACAAAAAACCGTATATTGAGTGAAGGATAGTCTCTATATTTTATATAGATATCTAATGATTCCACTGTTTTAAAGTTATTTTCAGTCTGCATACCAGTTTTTTCTGTAATGAAATATTTGAAGTCTGTCCATTACTTTTGGGACCCTTTCTGATTTTCTTTGTGTGATGATACTGAATGAGGAAAAAAATCTCAACTTGCTGTTTAAAAAGCAGAATCTTTGTCAGAAATTATACCCAAGAGAACTATATAGGATAATGTAGAGAACAGTCATCCTGTTCATGCAAGTCATTTAGTAGGTCTGTGTATTTTCCCATATATATGTAGATGTATGCTAGTCTATAGTGTATACTAAATAAGCATCTTCAGAATGCATATAATTTTTGTAAATTTTATTTTCATTCAGCGAGTGCCTTATTTACAATATTCTGTTCACCTTGTGCACCAAACTCTTAATTCTGCCCACCGTTGACTTTTTTGGATTTACTCTGGCACAAATTGGCTCGTAAGTACAACTATCTAAATGCAGAGTGAGGAACTGGTCTGCAGGACCCTTCCCTCATTCTCTGAACACCATTCAATAGTGCACCGAATGTAGCAAATGTTCTGCAGTATTCAAAAATTTGATCATGTAATTAGACATAATTTAGATTTTAATACCAGAAAGGACCATTATCATCTATCAGAGGGGTAGCCGTGTTAGTCTGAATCTGTAAAAAGCAACAGAGGGTCCTGTGGCACCTTTGAGACTAACAGAAGTATAGGGAGCATAAGCTTTCGTGGGTAAGAACCTCACTTCTTCAGATGCAAGTAATGGAAAGTTCCAGAGGCAGGTATAAATCAGTGTGGAGATAACGAGGTTAGTTCAATCAGGGAGGGTGAGGTGCTCTGCTAGCAGTTGAGGTGTGAACACCAAGGGAGGAGAAACTGCTTCTGTAATTGGATAGCCATTCACAGTCTTTGTTTAATCCTGATCTGATGGTGTCAAATTTGCAAATGAACTGGAGCTCAGTAGTTTCTCTTTGGAGTCTGGTCCTGAAGTTTTTTTGCTGTAAGATGGCTACCTTTACATCTGCTATTGTGTGGCCAGAGAGGTTGAAGTGTTCTCCTACAGGTTTTTGTATATTGCCATTCCTGATATCTGACTTGTGTCCATTTATCCTCTTGCGTAGTGACTGTCCAGTTTGGCCATTGTACATAGCAGAGGGCCATTGCTGGCATATGATGGCATATATAACATTAGTGGACGTGCAGGTGAATGAGCCGGTGATATTGTAGCTGATCTGGTTAGGTCCTGTGATGGTGTTGCTGGCGTAGATATGTGGGCAGAGTTGGCATCGAGGTTTGTTGCATGGGTTGGTTCCTGAGTTAGAGTTGTTATGGTGCGGTGCGTGGTTGCTGGTGAGAATATGCTTAAGGTTGGCAGGTGGTCTGTGGGCGAGGACTGGCCTGCCTCCCAAGGTCTGTGAAAGTGAGGGATCATTGTCCAGGATGGGTTGTAGATCACTGATGATGCGTTGGAGAGGTTTAAGCTGAGGACTGTAGGTGATGGCCAGTGAAGTTCTGTTGGTTTCTCTTTTGGGCCTGTCTTGTAGCAGGAGGCTTCTGGGTACACATCTGGCTCTGTTGATTTGTTTCTTTATTTCCTTGTGTGGGTATCGTAGTTTTGAGAATGCTTGGTGAAGATCTTGTAGGTGTTGGTCTCTGTCTGAGGGGTTGGAGCAGATGTGATTGTACCTCAGTGCTTGGCTGTAGACGATGGATCGTGTGGTGTGACTGGGGTGGAAGCTGGAGGCATGAAGGTAGGCGTAGCGGTCGGTGGGTTTTTGGTACAGGGTGGTGGTAATGTGGCCATCGCTTATTTGTACGGTGGTGTCTAGGAAGTGGACCTCCCGTGTAGATTGGTCCAGGCTGAGGTTGATGGTGGGGTGGAAGCTGTTGAAATCATGACGGAATTCTTCCAGGGTCTCCTTCCCATGGGTCCAGATGATGATGTCATCAATATAGCGTAGGTAGAGAAGAGGCATGAGTGGACGACAGAACTTCACTGGCCATCACCTACAGTCCTCAGCTTAAACCTCTCCAACACATCATCAGTGATCTACAACCCATCCTGGACAATGATCCCTCACTTTCACAGACCTTGGGAGGCAGGCCAGTCCTCGCCCACAGACCACCTGCCAACCTTAAGCATATTCTCACCAGCAACCACGCACTGCACCATAACAACTCTAACTCAGGAACCAACCCATGCAACAAACCTCAATGCCAACTCTGCCCACATATCTACGCCAGCAACACCATCACAGGACCTAACCAGATCAGCTACAATATCACCAGCTCATTCACCTGCACGTCCACTAATGTTATATATGCCAGCAATGGCCCTCTATGTACATTGGCCAAACTGGACAGTCACTACGCAAGAGGACAAATGGACACAAGTCAGATATCAGGAATGGCAATATACAAAAACCTGTAGGAGAACACTTCAACCTCCCTGGCCACACAATAGCAGATGTAAAGGTAGCCATCTTACAGCAAAAAAACTTCAGGACCAGACTCCAAAGAGAAACTGCTGAGCTCCAGTTCATTTGCAAATTTGACACCATCAGATCAGGATTAAACAAAGACTGTGAATGGCTATCCAACTACAGAAGCAGTTTCTCCTCCCTTGGTGTTCACACCTCAACTGCTAGCAGAGCACCTCACCCTCCCTGACTGAACTAACCTCGTTATCTCCACACTGATTTATACCTGCCTCTGGAGATTTCCATTACTTGCATCTGAAGAAGTGAGGTTCTTACCCACGAAAGTTTATGCTCCCAGTACTTCTGTTAGTCTCAAAGGTGCCACAGGACCCTCTGTTGCTTTTTACATTATCATCTAATCTGACTTCCTGCATAACACAGGCCATAAAACTTCACCTAATAATTTCAGCATCAACTCCATAACTTCTGGCTGAGCTAGAGCATATTATTTTTTGTAGAAAGGCACCAGTCTTAATTTGAAGACTTTCAAGTGATAGAAAATCCCGCACATCACTACGTAATTTGTTCCAGTAGCTAATTACCCTCACTAAATTGTTTTCACCTTTTTCTAGTCTGAATTTGTCCAGTTTCTAGCCATTGGATCTTGTTATGACTTTATCTGCTAGATTAAAGACTCCTCAACTAGCAGAAATCTGTCCCATGTGTAGGTATTTGAAGACTGTGATCAAGTTACTTAATACTAATAGCCTTCTATTGTAGGGACTAAATAGATTGAGCTTCTTTAGTCTCTCCCTAAGGAATCTCTCATTGGAATTTCATGGGTTTTCATTTAAAAGAAAAAATTCAAATCATGTAATCTTTTTCTGTTTGTTAGCACGAGAATAATCTGCCCTGCACAAGATGTAAAGTTGGTAAGGCAAGGGTTCCTGCAGAGTACTGTCTCCATATCAATATGAGGAAGGGATCATCAAACTTCTTAGTATGTTCCAAAATTCCACATTCAAAACAGCACCTTTCCTTTAAAATGTTGTTCAACAATTTACTGAACATGCTTGTAGTAATCCAACTAGAAGTCAGGCAATTCAAAACTGACTTCCACTTAGATTTTGAAAAGCACCACTGCTCCAAAAGGACATCTCCCGGTCAAATTTAAATGTTGCCACCCCCAACATCTAGGCATTCGAGCTGAAAAAATATTTTAAGTTGCTAGAATTATTTTTATAATTCTCCAAACTTTTCTGCTTAAACTTGGAAAAAAACTTACCCTCAGACCAGGCCTGGGATGCTTCAGCAAAAAGTGAAAAGTGTGTAGTTAAAGCAACTGAATAAGGGCCTTTAGAATGGAAATATATAGACAAGCAGGGGGAAAAAAGGTGTTGCATTATAAATCAAGAATATGTACTTTTTTTTCTGAGGTCCAGAAAGAGGTGGAAGGCAGACCAGTTGACAGTCTCGGGGTGAATATAAAAATGTGGAAAAACAAAAAACAGGGGTGATGTAGTGGTGCAGGTGGCCCACTCCAACAGGGGGTGGGGCAGAAGCAGCCGGGGAGGCTGTGGAAACCCGCAGCTAGTTAGGGCGAGGCTTCTTAAGAGCCAGACAGGAGGCAGCTGCTCTGGCAGCCCAGATATAAGGAGCTACCCAGCAGAGCAGAGGGGAGTCTCTCCCTGACAAGCAAGGGAGGAGGACTGGCTCCCAGGGAGAGCACCTGAGATAGAGCAGTGCTGGGCATGCTCAGGGGAGCAGAGCGTGAGCTCTGGCCTGTTACCTGCTAGGCTGCAGGCCCCTGCCAGAAAGGGCCAAGAAGGTGCAAGGGCCCAGGGGAAGTGACCCAGGGATGACAGACAGACAAGGGGAGAGAAGGAGGGCAGAGAGGCTGCCGCTAGAGGGTCCCTGGGTTGGGATCCAGAGTAGTGGGCAGGCCTGGGTCCCCCCCTTTCTCCTTGCACTGTATCTGGCTGTGGAGGAGCATGGCCAATACAGACTGCAGCTTGCTCCTGAAGTGAGGGGCTAGACTTTGGGTTATGGTTGGGCCCTGCAGTGAGTGCAAGCCAAAGGACTGCCGTGACCCCCAGAAGGGGGGTTGAAAGAAGTAGTGGGCACTGCCGAAGGGCAGTGTCCTAAAGAGGACACCGCCAATCAGAAGAGCAACGCAGGTCCGAAACAGTGGAGTAGAGCAGATAATAGGCAAGACACCACCCACAGAGGGCGCTCCGGAGCTGGACTGAGCTAATTGCTGGAGCAACCAGTAGGAGGCGCCAGCGGTGGTGAGTCATCTATAGATCACCTCAGCAGGAGGAGGTGGATGAGGCACTGCCAAAATAAATAACACAAATATCAAAAATACAAGACCTGCTAATAATGAGGGACTTCAACTATGCAGACATCTATTGGAAAATAATACGGTGAAAGGCAAAATGTCCAGTAAATTCTTGGAAAGTATTAGGGACAAATTTTTGTTTCAGAAGGCGGAGGAAGTAACCAAGGGATCAGCCATTTTAGACTTGTTTCTGACTAACGGAGGGATTGGTGCAAATCTGAAGGTTGAAGGCAGTCTGGGTGAAAGTGATCATTAAACAATAGATTTTATATTCTAAGGAAAGGAAGCAGTGAGGGCAGCAGAATGACAGTTGACTTTGTCAGCTTCTTTTATTTTTTTTTTAATTAGTAGATTCAGTTCCGTGGGAAGAAAATCTAATCCCAATGCAAAGGAAAAATAGGAAGAATAGTAAGAAGCCAATATGGCTTCACAAGGAGCTCTTTAATGATCTGAAAATCAAAAAGGAACCCTACAAAAGGTGGAATCATGGGCAAATTGCTAAGGATGACTGACTACAAAAGAACAGCACAATCATGTAAGGACAATATCAGAAAGGCAAGGCTAAGGCACAAAGTTAATTATACTTAGCAAGGTCCATAAACGGTAATAAGAGATTCTGTGAATACATTAGGAGCAAAAGAAAGATGAGGGGAAGTGTAGGTCCCCTACACGAGAGCTGATGATAGACAACATCAAGAAATCTGAGGTGTTTAATGCCTATTTTGCACCAGTCTTCACTAAAAGGGTAAATTTTGACCAGATACTTAAGCAATTAATAACAAGGAGGAGGAAACACAAGCTAAAATAGGGGAAAAAATAGGTTAAAGAATATTTAGGTAAGTTAGATGTATTCAAGTTGGCAGGACCTGATGAAATTCATCCCATGGTACTAAGGAACTACCCGAAAAAATATCGGAACTGTTAGCAATTATCTTTCAGAACATATGGAAGATGGGTGAGGTCCCGGAAGACTGGAGAAGGGCAAAGATAGTACCTATCTTTAAAAAGAAGACCTGGACCAATAATAGATCTGTCAGCCGAACTTTGATATCTAGAAAGGTAGTGGAACAAAACAATCAGTTTGTAAGCACCTGGAGGATAAGGAATAGCCACCATGGATTTGTCAAGAATAAATCATGCCAAACCAAACTAATTTCCTCTTTTGATGGGGTTATTGACCTCGCGGATGGGGAAGAGCAGTTAAATGTGGTATATCTTGATTTTAGAAAAGCTTTAGACACAGTCCCACATGACAGTCTTATAAGCAAATGAGGGAAATGTGGTCTAGATTAAATTACTCTTAGGTGGGTGCAAAACACCATACTCAGAGTACTTATCAATGGTTAGCTGTCAAAATGGGAGGACGTATCTAGTGAGATTCTGTAGGGATCTATCCTGGAGTATGCTTATAACGTTTGCAGATGACATCAAGTGGTGAGGGGTTGCTAGCACTTTGGATGACAGGATTAGAATTCAAAATGACCTTGACAAATTGGAGAATTGGTCTGAATTCAACAAGTTGAAATTCAATAAAGACAAGTGCAAAGTACTAAGGAATTAAAAATCAAATGGATTGCTACAAATTGGGAAATAACTAGCCGAGTGGTAGTTCTGCTGAAAACTATCTGGGTGATATAGTGGATCACAAATAAATGTGATCATCAGCCACGCCATCAGGGGCTTGTTCACCTGCACATCTACCAATGTGATGTATGCCATCATGTGCCAGCAATGCCCCTCTGCCATATACATTGGCCAAACCAGACAGTCTCTACGCAAAAGAATAAATGGACACAAATCTGACATCAGGAATCATAACATTCAAAAACCAGTGGGAGAACACTTCAACCTCTCTAACCACTCAGTGACAGACTTGAAGGTGGCAATTTTGCAACAAAAAAACTTCAAAAACAGACTCCAAAGAGAGGCTGCTGAACTTGAATTAATATGCAAATTAGATACAATTAACTTGGGTTTGAACAGAGACTGGGAATGGTTGGGTCATTACACTAATTGAATCTATTTCCCCATGTTAAAATATCCTCACACCTTCTATGGATCATCTCGATTATCACTTCAAAGGTTTTTTTCTCTCTCCGGCTGATGATAGCTCATCTTAATTGATTGGCCTCTTACAGTTGGTATGGCTACTCCCACCTTTTCATGTTCTCTGTATGTATAAATATCTTCTTTCTGTGTGTTCCATTCTATGCATCGGATGAAGTGGGCTGTAGCCCACGAAAGCTTATGCTCAAATAAATTTGTTAGTCTCTAAGGTGCCACAAGTACTCCTGTTCTTTTTGCAAATAAATGTGAGTCAACAGTGTGATGCAGTTGTAAAAAAAGGTTTATATAATTCGGGAGGGTATTAACATAAGTGTCGTATATAAGACTTTGGAAGTAATTGTCCCACTCTACTCAGCGCTAGTGAGGCCTCAGACCAGTCCATTGTCCAGTTCTGGGTGCTATACATTAAGAAATATATGGACAAATGGGAGAGTCCAGAGGAGAGCCACAAAAATGGTAAGTTCATGGGTGGAGCCCCCAGCTCCACCCATTGCACCCACGCCCTCTCCATGGCTGGAGCTCCAAGACCCCTTGCGACCCCCCCCCGCCCCCGGGACAGAGCCACAAGTTCCCACCCAGAGGAGCCCCGGGCTCCCCGCTGCCCGGAAGAGCCCTGGCTGGGCTGGCCAAAGCCCCAAGTGGAGGAGCCCAGCAGGGCTGGCCAACCCCCCCCAGAGGAGCCTGGGGCTGGTCGCAGCTGTGCTGTCCTCTTCTCTCCCCCCCCCCCCCCCCCGGCGGGCCGGATCCAACCCACCCACCGCCCAGGGGAAAAGCATCTGTAGAAGATACTTTTGATATGCCCCATGCAGGTTCCAGGGAGGCTGAGGAGGTGGTATGTACCTCCTCAGCCACCCTGGAACCTGCATGGGGCATAATAAAAGCAAAAACTTCACTGTCAAACCCTGCAACTTGAGGGTTCGGCAGCTGCGACAGCGCCGTGGGAGGCAGAGCCTCCCCTGGCCTATTATGCCTGCTGTCCGTGGGTAGGTAATAGAAAACCTGACCTATGAAGAAAAGTTAAAAAAAGGGGAAAAAAAAAATAAAAAAGTGGCATGTTTAGTCTTGTGAAAAGACTGAAGGGGAACCTGATAAGTCTTCAGATGTGTTAAGGGCTGTTATAAAGAGGACAGTGATCAGTTCTTGTCCTTCCTTCAGTGGACACGGAGAACAAGTCATGGGATTCATCTGCAGCAAGGGAGATTTAGGGCACGTCTTCACTGGCAAAGTTACAGCCCTGGCAGTTACAGCACCGCTCAGAGAGCACAGAAGGAAAACCGCTGTTGTGTGTTCACACTGACAGCTGCCTGCGCAATAGCATGTTCACACTTGCGGCACTTGCAGCGCTATTTGGAGCAGTGCACTCTGGGCAGCTATCTCATAGTGGCAAAAGGGAGAGGTGCTCTAAGACTTATGGGAATGCGGAGGGGTTCGCGGGGCATCCTGGGTCCAGTCCCAATGCCCCGTGATGCATTGTTTCACATCCCAGCAGTCCCTGTGCTTCCGTCCACATTTGGCACCATCTTTCAGTGGTTTGTGTACTGCGCACCTCTTTCGGACTGCAGGAATGGATCCCGAACTGCTGACCAGTATGCTGCTCGCTCTGACTAACACATCACGAGTGGCAGTGGAGTTATTCCTTAAACTGCAAGGCAAGAGGAATGCGACCTTGATCTCCCCATGTGAAGTAGCTACAACACGAGATTGCTTCTGGCATTCACAGAGGCACTGACCACAGTGGAACACCGCTTTTGGGCTTGGGAAACAAGCACTGAGTGGTAGGATCACATCGTCATACACATCTGGGATGACGAGCAGTGGCTGCAGAACTTTCGGATGAGGAAAGCCACATTCATGGGACTGTGTGATAAGCTTGCGCAAGGACACGAGAATGGGAGCTGCCCTGCCGTTGGAAAAGTGCGAGGCAATTGAACTGTGGAAGCTGGCTACTCCAGATTGCTACCGATTGGTCGCTAACCAGTTTGGATTGGGAAAGTCGACAGTTGGACTCGTGTTGATGGAAGTGTGCAGGGCCATTAATCGCATCATGCTCCGAAAGACCATGACTCTGGGCAACGAGCGTGACATGGTGGATGGCTTTGCACAAATGGGCTTCCCTAACTGCGGAGAGGTGATAGATGGCACGCATATTCCAATTCTGATACGAGACCACCTAGCCACAGAGTACATTAATTGCAAGGGGTATTTTGCAATGGTTCTCCAGGTGCTTGTCGATCACTGTGGGCATTTCACAGACATTAACGCAGGCTGGTCCGGAAGGATGCATGATGCACGCATCTTTCGGAACACTGACCTGTTGAAGAAGCTGCAAGCAGGGATGTTCTTCCCAGACCAGAAGATCACCCTAGGGGAAGTCGAAATGCCCATTGTGATCCTGGGAGACCCCGCCTACCCCTTAATGCCGTGGCTTATGAAGCCATACACCAGGCAACTTGACAGCAGCAAGGAGCGGTTCAGCAACAGGCTGAGCAAGTGCAGATGACTGAGTGTGCATTTGGCCATTTAAAAGCCCACTGGCAATGCCTGTATGGGAAGCTGGACCTGGCCAAAGACAATATTCCTATGCTTATAACCGCGTGTTGTATGCTCCATAATATTTGTGAAGGGAAGGGAGAAAGCTTCACTCAGGGCTGGACCACAGAGGCTCAGTGCCTGGAGGCTGAGTTTGAACAACCAGAAACCAGGGCTATTAGAGGGGCACCGCACAGATCAGGGATGACTTGAGGCAGCAATTTGAAGCTGAAAGCCACTAATATTTGTTGCTATGCTCGGGATTGCAGTGCTTGTAATGCTAGGAGGTGATTGGTACACATGATGCAAGAAGGGGGCTTAACATAATTGTATGTTGCTTTGCAGTGCTCTTTTTGCTTTCACTTAATAGAATAAAAATTGCTTTCAAACCAACACAATTCTTTTATTAAAAGACAACAATCTGAGGAGAGAGTCAAACGGAAAAATTCATGAGCAGGGAGGGGGAAGTGGGATGGGGGAAGGGAAGGTCTCCAGAGAAGGAGGGGTCCCGAGACAGCTACAGATTTGTGTATGTCCAGGGATCATACACAACCTTCTCCTTTGGAGTACAATGCAGCAGGTGCTGTACTTCAGCAGGGCCAAACTGCAGAGGAATGGGTGTTGAGTGCAGTGGGTAGTGGGAGTCCACAGTGCTGGACTGTGACGAGGGATGAGTGGAATGCTGCGGGTAGAGTGGAGCCAGGAGGCTGATGATAGAGTGTTGGCGGTGTCTGGGGGGCGCACGGGAAACAGTTTTGCAACAGCGGCTGCAGGGGAGGGTGGGCGTGGAGCTGCTTGGTTTGAAGAGCTAGTATCACCTGGAGCGTGTCCACTTGGCACTCCATAACGTTAAAGAGCTGCTCCATGGCTTCTTTCTGGTGTGCCTCATTCTCCTTTCAGTCGCTCTTCTAGCTGTCCTGCCACTCCTTCAATTCTTGTTTCTCAGTGGCGGAGTGCATAATAACCTCACGCAGGAAGTTCTCCTTAGTTCTTTGTGTCCGCTTTCTAATTCTGCTCAGCCATTCTTCCACCAATGACAAAGCAGGAGGCTGGGCTCCCAAGGTCATCTCTGTGAAGCTTAAATGCAACATTTTACAGAAGCAGTATTTTTTGAAACACAGACAACACTGATTCAGTGCTTTAAAACACAGCCAGTACTCACACACCTGTCACAAACGGGCTGACCCCAGGCAAGCACACGTGAGCCACAAGACCCCCAAAATGGTGAGTAGCTGCAGGGGCAGTGTAAATCACTCTTCCCAGGCCCTGCTGTACACTGTGCACGTGGCTCTTGGGGAGAACCAGCACTGTAGGTGGGGGCCTGATAATCATTCCTGTCCCCACACTTTCCACAGGATGTGATCATTATGGAAGATATTTCGCTGCTGAGGGTGAGCAGGGAATCAAGGGAGGGTCTTCTCCAAGCCTGTGGCTTCCGCCCTGGCACCTGTGTGCAGCAATTGTCGTCCCCCCACCCCACCCCGTGACGGCACAGTGGCGCAGGAAAGTTACCGTTAATGGGGCAAGAAACAAAGCAGCCCTGCCAAAGAACCTGCTGCAGCAGATTGCCCAGTATCTCCATGAGAGCTTCCTGGAGATCTCTGAGGGAGATTCCCGTGAAGTGAGGGAGTCTATCAACAGCTTGTTCCGCTGCTCAGAATAGGCATGCAGTGGGAGACCAGCCTGCTTTCTACAACGCTCCTGCCCCCAACAAATTGCTTCAGCAATTCCCAAAATCAGATCCACTTACCGGGGCCTCCTCTCCTGTTTGCGCTTCGCCAAGATCAGATGGCTGTGACTGGCTAGGCTCCTCCAGGGTAGAAAAGAGCTCCTGACTGCATGCCTCTTGGGCCTTTGAGCCATCCTCTGCTTCTGGGTCCCTCTCCCAATCTTTGTCCAAGATTTCCTCCTCCTGGCTCGGTTCACTCTCGACTGGCACGTGAGCCAACGAAGTATCCACAGGGGCCTTCGCAGTGGAAGTGGGGTTGCCACTGATTATAGCGTCCAGCTCTTTGGAGAACAGGCAGCTTGTGGGCGCAGCACTGAAGTGGTGGCTTGCCTCCCCCGCCTTGTGGTCGGCATTCCACAGCTCCTTCACTTTTACCCTACATTGCAATGTGTCCCAGTCATAGCCCCTTTCTATCATACATCATGAAATCTGTCCGTAGGTATCCTAATGCCTACGGCTGGAGTGCAGCTGGGACTGGACAACTTCCTCTCCCCAAATGCCGATCAAGTCCAGTAGCTCGGCATTCCTCCAAGCAGAAGATCGCCTGATGCGTGGAGCAGGCATGGCCACCTGGAAAGATGCGCTGAGACAACTGCACACATCACCAAGCAAACAGGAAGGGGACTTTCAAATTTGCAAAGGACTGTACAGGGTGGGGCTGACGGTTGGTCACCTGAGGGCAGGACAGTAGAGTTCAAACTGATGACCAGAGAGGTGAGAACAGGCATTGTGGGACACCTCCAGGAGGCCAATCACAGCTCTATAATCCCCACTGTGTCTACACTGGCACCGCGGTGCTGTAGCTCCGGCGCAGAAAGCTCTATGCCTCTTGTTGGGGTGGTGTTTTCAGAGCTCTACAACTGCACAGTTTCTGCACACTAAGTGGCTTGGCAGTGTGTACACCTCGGGAGTTAGTGTAGAAAGCTGCTTTACTGCGCAGAAACTTGCCGGTGTAGACGGGGCCTAAGGGTAGATATTAGAGAAATCTTTCTGAATATAAGGATAGTTAGGTTTCCAAGGGAGGCTGTAGAATCCCTGTTGTTGAAGATTTTGAAGAACAGTTTGGGCAAACATCTTTCAGAGATGGTCTAGATCCTGCTCTAGCACCGGGGACGGAACTAGATGACCCTTCGAGGTCCCTTCCAGCCTTACATTGCTATGATTCTATGACAATATTTTCAATAGCTGATGCTCTAGTTCTTTGGAAGTGCAATACATAATTTGGCTTCCCCGATTAAAGCAGTTTCTTCAGTCTTCTTGACTTATATTTTTTAGGGGAGAGTGACATTAAGGAACTTCAAGGCTTTTCCTATTTGCTCGTGTTGTAAATGTTAAATTGGGGTGGATTGAGCAAATCTAAGCTTGAGGAGAGTTTGAAACTTGGCCCAAGTGTATTTGAATTATAAGAACGAAACACAATGAGGCATTGTTTACATTCAGTTGAAAACCAGCTTTGTTTTAATACCCTGAAGCTGGTCTGCTGTTAGTCTCTAAGGACTAATGTTTTATCTACTTAAAAACATATAGCTTTTAATGTGACAGTTCCATTGTTCAAAAGGACTTACTTGAGCATACACAGTTCAGCATTTTCTTAACATCAAAAGCTTTAACAAAACCCAATTTAACCAAAGGAAGTTAATCTCAAATTGCTGCACAACAATTTAAAGCCAAGGCCATTAGGATTTGAATGCTTGGTGTGATGAGGGCAGTTTCTTTTCATTCTGATTTGATGGTGTCATGATTTCATATTTTAAGTGGTTCTTGTGGATGTCATACATTTCTGTGATTAGTTGGGTTCTGATTTGGGAGCTGTTGCAGTAAACTGTGGCTTTTCTTCCACATTATGCAATTGGCTTAAAAAAAAAATTAATGGAGATATCCTATCTCCTAGAACTGGAAGGGACCTTGAAAGGTCATTGAGTCCAGCCCTCTGCCTTCACTAGCAGGACCAAGTACTGATTTTGCCCCAGATCCCTAAGTGGCCCCTTCAAGGATTGAACTCCCAACCTTGGGTTTAGCAGGCCAATGCTCAAACCACTGAGCTATCGCCCCCCGTAAAGCTGATCTCAGCCAAGTAAGTTCAGTCTTCCATGAAGCTGAAAAGTCCCCCCCCGCCACGTTTCCTCCTTAAATCATGGCAGTTACAGTAACTCCTCACTTAAAGTCGTCCCGGTTAACGTTGTTTTGTTGTTAGGTTGCTGATCAATTAGGGAACATGCTCGTTTTAAAGTTGTGCAATGCTCCCTTCTAACATTGTTTGGCAGCCGCCTGTTTTGTCCACTGCTTGCAGGAAGAGCAGCCCATTGAAGCTAGCTGGTGGGGGCTTGGAATCAGGGTGGACCGGCAGCCCCCCTATCAGCTTCCCACTCCCCTAAGTTCCCTGTGCTGCAGCTGCCCAGCAGGCTAGCAATTGCTGGCATTCAGCGGTCCCTCCCCCAACTGCCATGTGCTGCTCTCCCCTCTGCCTTGGAGCTGCTCCCAGAGACTCCTGCTCACTGTAGGGGGGAAGTGGAGGGCTAATGTCAGGGTGTCCCCCTCACCCCTGTTCCTGCACCCCACTTACCCCATTTCCATAGAGCACAGGGGACACACAACAGGGTTCAGGACGGAGAGAGCTTCCAGACAGCAGCTGTGGTCTCAGCAAGATGATCTAATTAACAAGGCAGTGTATTTAAGACTGGGTCAACTACTTAAAGGGGAAATGTGCATCTCTCTCTCTGTCTCTGTCTCACACACACACACACACACACACACACACACACACACACACACACAGTGTGTGTCTCTATCTGCTATGCTCTCTCCCCTCCCTCCATGCCTGCTGCCTTGTAGAGTGAGGCTACAAACAATGAGTTAACCCTTGAGGGCTCAGCCAAATGCTAGTTCATCATTTAGTAATAAGGCATTCCCTGGAAAATATCCCACCCTCTGACTCCTCTACCTCAACCAAGCTTCACAATCATCATCACTGTGTACCAGTATTAAATTGTTTAAAACTTACGCTGTGTGGGTGTGTGTCTATATAGATAGATATATAATGTTGTCTTTTGTCTGGTGAAAAAAATTTCCCTGGAACCTAACCCTCTCATTCACATTAAATCTTATGGGGAAATTGGATTCGCTTAGCATAGTTTCGCTTAAAGTCGCATTTTTCGGGAACATAACTATAACGTTAAGTGAGAAGTTACTGTACATTAATTCTGTGTTAAGGACTAGATTTTAAATTTGGAGGTAAGGTGATCTTACTTCAGCAGGTTTTGTTGTTAAATGATTGGATCACAATATCCAGTAAAATTGTCATGTGACATACTATTTGCCAAATTGTGTTGTGTAGTAACCGTATAGCTAAGGATGAAAGAACCATTTCATTCAAAAGTCACACTTTCTGTAACCTTCTCTATACTAGTTTGAGGTGAAATTTCACATACTTGCTTGTAGCCCAAATTTGAATTGTTCTTGAATGTTTTAAGAAAACCTGGAACATTTAAATGGGTTAAGTGTATTTTGTTTTAATATTCATAACCAATACACGGAGAAATATTTCTCTGGAAAAATTCATAAGTGTGTGCTGCAATTGATAGAGCTTTTTGATAGTGTAAAAGGGCCATGACTCCATGGCTTGTTCTAGAGCAGTGGTTGCCAACCTGTAGATCGCAATCGGCTGGTCGATCCTGGAGCCTCTGCCAGTCGATCGTCATCTCCGGCCTCTAAAAGTCCAGTGGCACAGCAGGGCTAAGGCAGTTCCTGGAAGCGACCAGCATGCCCCCAAGGCCCCTGGGGGGAGCCAGGGGTCTCCGTACGCTGCTCCTGCCTGCAAGCACCACCCCTGCAGCTCCCATTGGCCCAGAACGGGGAACTGCAGCCAATGGGAGCTGCGGGGGCGGTGCTTGCAGGCAGTGACAGCGTGCGGAGCCACATGCTGCTCCCCCCAGGGGCCGCAGGGGTGTGTTGGCCGCTTCTGGGAGCAGCGTGGGGCCGAGAAGGCAGGGAGCTTGCCTTAGTCCTGCTGCGCTGCTGACTGGGAGCTGCCTGAGATAAATGCCGCCCAGCGGGAGCTCACACCCAGCCTGAGCCCCTTACTGGAGCCAGAACCCCGAAGCCCCTCCTGTACCCTGAACCCCTGCCCCAGCCCAGAGCCCGCACTCCCTCCTGCACTCCAACACTCTGCCCAAGCCTGGAGCCCCCTCCTACACCCAAACTCCCTCCAAGAGCTTGCACCCCTCACTCCCTCCTGCACTCCAACCCCCTACCCCAGGCTCAGCCTGGAACTCCCTCCCACACGCTAAACCCCTCGGCTCGGCCCAGCCCAGAGCCCACACCCAACCCCAACCTCCTGCCCCAGCCTGGTGAAAGTGAGTGAGGGTGGGGGAGAGTGAGCAACGGAGGGAGGGGGGAGATGGAGTGATCAGGGTGGGGCTTTGGGGAAGGGGCAGGGCCTTGGGGAATGGGTGGGGTTGATCTTGTGTGTAAGAAGGTTGGAGACCATTATTCTAGAGGCACATGTTTCATACTTTTAGGAGTACAATATAATTGTATGTGCAATTGCATTGCATTCATGACACCATTTAGTTCTGGTTGAGTTGCTGTGTTCATTATAAGCACTATTAGGCAGGAGCTTATACCTTAGCTGTTTAAAATTTGCTTCAGGACTCAAGGAAGTTCAGCAAAAGAATCATCCAGAAGAGATTTTGACTTTTAGAAAAATCCAGCTGCCCTAATGAGGCAGTCACCTCTGCATCAAATCTAAATTATTGACTCTTGTATTGCAATGGAATGGTCTTTCCATTCTGAGTGCAGGGAAGCTATATAATTAGTGAGGAAGAAGTCATTCCCAGTTACTCAAATAATTATGCTCCAGTTAGCTGTTGGTGTTTTGGAATGATCACTGAACTGTTAATCACAATATAGCTATGTGTGAGCATGAAAATCCTGCTGTATGTGGTAGGCTACTGTAATCCTACTTCTCTACTCAGTTTTCACACTTTTTGCCAGCAACAGGGACACCACCTCAGCTTTTCACTTCCTCTAGCTAAAGCAAGAAAGTTTTACAAGAGGGAAAGCCCAAAAACAAAGCAAGTAAGTCTGTTGAAATTCTAGGTTGTAATGGAATTTATATACAAAATTAAATTCTTTGATTTGATTCCTTCCTTCCTTCCAATCATGTATTTGTCCCTAGCTCTGAAGGAAAGGATGAATAATTAACTCAGTAATCAACTTACGCTAAAACTCCTTGGTGATACGATTATCTGACAAACAGTAGGTACCCTCAAATTGTATTGATATTTTGGGCTTCCCTCTAAGCAGTTGCTTTATATGCAAGCTGTCATCTGCCAGAAATGAGAAAACGACAGATTAAATACATTTTAACATAAAAACCCCAACTGCATTTTATGGAGTGCCCATTGAAATCATTGGCCCTATATAGTTCCGTATCTGGATCTATTCAGTCCTTGTCTTATGTGCTGAAATGTGCAAAAAAGGTATGTTCTTGGGATCATTCTCTCCTCTCACTGAATTGAAATATCATCTCAGACTTGCTTGGGTCTGTAGGCCACTGATCACGCAGCTATGATTTTGGAAACTGCGTTGAATCCGTTCCAGCCTTGGTGGATTTCAAACAGGTGACATAGGAATGATTCTCTCCATAACTCATTCAGTCCTTTGAGCTACCTAATTTTCCTGTATGTTGACATTCTTAAACAATGCTCACTTTTGACTATATGAAGTGCCCCAGCCTAGTGTGTGATCATCTAGGGTTATAATGTACTTCAGAGAAATAGCATAAGCAAAACTAATAAAGAAAGCCCAGCATAAATGGTATCTGCCATATCAGCTCGAGGGGCTGTCAAGAACATTTAGCTTTAGTTAGGTCCTCTAACAGATTAGCTTTTCACTGCTTTCTTAATACATTTTGAAAGACAATCACTTGCAGCATTTTTCTCATCTTTGGATTGTTATTTACTATGTGTAAAGAACATTTAATGTGTTTGGCTAGAATCATAATTCATTTTTATGAATAAAAATGTAAACATTTCCCAGTAATTTCTCATAATGAAAACAAACTGTGTTTTCACTTGCAAAATGTGAACTGAGTTATTTAGCAGAGCCCAGTTATAATGGCAGAAGATTAGCATGTACAAATCGTCAAAGAAAATAAGAAATACCACTGCTACTGATTATTTTCAAAATTACTAGGTGATTAGGTTCTTCTCTCCGCTTGATCGGAAATCTAGATCATTTGGGTTTTTGCTAGTGGCAAGAATAAAAGTTCTCTTCCTTCTATCCCCTTCCCCACCTGTTTTCTATTCCTTTTCCTCTACATCTTCAACATGTAATCCCAAATTGCTCCCCACACTGTTCAATATATTGGATTCAGGTTTCAGAGTAGCAGCCGTGTTAGTCTGTATCCGCAAAAAGAAGAACAGGAGTACTTGTGGCACCTTAGAGACTAACAAATTTATTAGAGCATAAGTTTTCGTGGACTACAACCCACTTCTTCGGATGCATCCGAAGAAGTGGGTTGTAGTCCACGAAAACTTATGCTCCGAAGAAGTGGGTTGTAGTCCACGAAAACTTATGCTCTAATAAATTTGTTAGTCTCTAAGGTGCCACAAGTACTCCTGTTCTTCTTTTTATATTGGATTCAGTATACCAGTTACTTCCTGCTAAGATACAGGAGACATTCTAGTTGTCTCAAATAGATCCAAATTCTTCTAAATTAACTTTTCTTTATGTAGTTTGGGCTGCAGTGAAGTATCAAATAAACAGAAGTGTGAGAGCAATTTTTGTAAAGTGCAAGAGGCAATAAAATTAAAACTTGGGAAAGCTGCAGGTGAAGATCATGTCCTGGGGGAAACCGTGAAAGCTTGCTGTGAGCCTATTGATAAAATTGCTGAACTTTTCAACAAAGTATGGGACCAGGAAAAGCCGCCTGACAATGGGAAAGGCATTATAATCAAAATACCAAAGAAAAGTGACCTAAGCAATAGCAGCATCTCCTTTTAGCGATAGGTAGTCTTCTGCAGTATCATCATAAGCAGAATAAAGCAAGTGGTTGAGACAAAGGTTAGGGAAGAGCAGAAGATCATTTGTCAACCATATTTTTATCCTAAGAATAATCATAGAAGAGAGCACTGAATAGCAAGAACTACTCATCATAAACTTCATAATTCAAACAAACATTTGATAACCTCCGTTGTGATTCATTCTAGAACATCCTGAAGTGTTATTGGTATGCCAGCAAAACTAATCAAGGGTTTATAGCAAGGTGCAACATGCACAGTAAAGAAAATGCAGGCTTGAGCGAATGGTTAAACATATTAGAATATTTACATCTTGCAGATGATGTTGCTCTTCTAAGTGACAGCTCAGCCGACATGAAAGTAAAGACTTAACCTTTTTTTGCGATGCAGAACAGTTAACAGTTATGAAAAAACAATTCTAATGAGAACCCCAGCAACTACCAACTCAAGCATTTCTTAAGAAGGCAAAGGAATACAAGAAGTGAGTCAATTCACATATCTTGGCAGTAACATGCAAGCCAGTGGGGATGTCCAGAAGGAAATATCACAAATTGGCAAGGCTGCAGCTGTGTAAACAAGATTTGGTCATTGAAAATCTACAACTTAAAGACCAAATAATGAACCTTCAATTGAAATGTTACTTCTATCTTGATATATGGATGTGAAAGCTGGAATCCACCAACCAGTCTAAATGCCTATTAAAGCTGGTGCCTTAGACAAATACTAGGTATTAAATGGAATGAATTGATAACAAATGTTGAGATTTGTCAGTTTTACAGAAAGCTGCAAGCAGGGACTTTCTTTCCAGCCCAGAGGATTACCATTGGGGATGTGGAAATGCCAGTAGTGCTCCTGGGCCACCCAGCCTACCCCTTGCTCCCATGGCTCATGAAGCCATACACCGGCTACCTTGACAGCAGCAAGGAGCACTGCAACAACTGGCTCAGAAGGTGCAGAATGATAGTTAAATGTGCCTTTGGTTGCTTAAAGGGTCACTGATGCTGTCTCCTCAGGAGATTAGACCTCATTCAGGTCAATATCCCCATGAATATAGCTGTCTGCTGTGCGCTTCATAATATATGTGAAGCAAAGGGGGAGAAGTTTCCTCAGGGATGGAACATGGAGGTGGATCGTCTGTCTGCTGATTTTGAGCAGCCAGATATCAGTGCTATAAGAGGGGCTTAAAGGGCAGCTGTTTGGATCAGGAAGGCTTTGAAGGAGCATTTTAACAATGAGCCACAGTAATGTGTGTTGATGTAATGTAACAGCGTGGCATTGTTTTTTGGCACCATGTTGGTGAAGACTTGTCAGAGAAGGAACTATCACTTTTGAGGAAAATTGCCTTGTCCTGGTCACAAAAAAAAAAAACACCCTGAAGGATCGCTGCTGCCACCAAACCTTGTAATGACAGTGTTTGCTACTGTAACAATGCAAAGGCACCTATTGCTATTGTCTGTTAGCATCAGTCACCATATTTTGGAGAATAGTAGATTCAGTTTCCATAAGTAGATTTTTATTCCACATCCATGCAAACATTACCCATGTAATGCTGAGGTAAACTTCATGCATACAGGGAAAAGTACCTTTAAAGGGGAAGAAACAGAGAATTCACAAGCACATACACCCAGCTGTGAAGCCTCACTGGTGTGTGTGCAGCTGTTAATGTGTTTCATCTCCGGCGGGGTGGAGTGCCTTGGGTACTGCTGTGGCCCGCCTTGGGTACTGCTGTGGCCCTGGAAGATATATGGAAAGTGGAGGAGGGGGAGCAAAGGGAGGTCCTGGAATGCAGTTCTCTGTGGGCTGTAGTGGGAGACTAGGATGGATGTGTTCATCCTGGTCAATCAGAGACTGCAGCATGTTTGTTTGCTCCCTGAGCAGTGTTACCTCCTGCTGCCCACTTTTCCTGTCCTCACTATCTCTCTCTATTTTCTCATTGATTGCTACCCTCCAAGCTCTCTGCTCATAATCTGAAGTACCAGAGGCTTGCAGGACCTCCTGGAACATGTCTTCTTCAGTCCTCTTCTTTCTCCTCCTTATCTGGCCAAGCCACTCCACCGGTGTGCATGAAGAGACCCTCAAGGCCACATCTGCAGCTTGTAAAGAAACAGTATCAGTGCACTTACACCCCTTGATCCAAAGAAGTTACAAGCGCAACTTTCTTGCTTTCCCTTGGTAGTCTTAGAGCACGGTGGCAGCCCCAGCCATGGTGACCATGGCCTGGGAGGGAAGGGACAAGATGGGATAACAAGTGGGAGTAGCATTGGATTATCAGTACAAGCGCAGAATGCTATTGTACTGAATACTGGAACCATTTTCCACCAGCGATGGTGATTGTAGCTGATATTTCACTTCTGAGGGTAACCATGGCTGCAGTGGAACAGCTCTTGCATGCATCTGGCTGCTGACCAGGTCCATATGCTGTTAGCCTGCACTGCAGTGATGCCTGCTGAAGTAATTGCTGAGTGGCATGACAAAGTATCCTATCGCGGGGGATGAAACCAGGCAGCCCTCCTAAGAAACTTTCAGCAGAGGATTGCAGATTACCTCCAGAAAACTTTCCTGGAGATCTCTATGGAGAATTCATGGAACATCCTGGTGTGCATAATCAAACTGTTCCACAGGGCTCCCTCTGCCTAGCTGTACAGGGGAATGAGAAGCAGATAGTAAATGTACCTGTATTGGTTATTTCACTAACTCTTCTAGCTTGATTAAAAAAATAGTACCTGAGCCGATGTGTCCCTGCAGCATTGAAGCAAACTGAGTGAGTACTTTCCAGGGGTTCCCTCCCCTGCATTAGGCTCAGAACAGCTGGACTGCTGGGAGTGGCTAGACTGCTCAAGAATCAAAAAGAGGTCTGGCTCACCATGCCACTGGATCTCTCTGTCACCTGCCCCCAATCCTCCTCCATCTCCACTTCCTTGTCCAGCACATCGTCCTTGGGGTTCACTCCAGTGACTCCAACCCTCTCCACCCAAAGTATTCACAGAAGTCTTAACAGTGGTGGTGCGATTGCCACCGAGGATGACATGCAGCTCCTTATAGAAACAGCATGTCTATGGCTATTTGCCTCCCTGGCCTTCTGGTATGCCTGCCACAGCTTCTTGATTTTTACGTGGCACTGTTACATGTCCCAATCATAGTCCTTCTCTTCCATGCCCCAAGCAATTTGGCCATAGATGTCGAAGTTCCTGTGGCTGGAAAACAGCTGTAACTGCATAGCCTCCTCTGCCCACAGACCTGACAGAGCCACCATCTCCGGTGTACTCCAGGCTGTGTGGAGCCGGGCAGTTTCTATGTTAACTCTCTGTGTCAAGCAAACAGGAAGAGCAATTTGAAAACTTCCCGGGGCTTTAAAAGGGATGATGTGTATACCTGTGTATCTGGCTGCAGAGTTCAAAATGGTGAGCAGAGCAGTCATGGTGGGCATTGTGAGACACCTCCTGGAGGCCATTTAGGTCGACATAAGCACATAGCGTCTACACTGACACCATGTCGCTCTATGTTGCATTAAGTTAGAGCAGTGGTTCCCAAACTTTAACAGCCCGTGAACCCCTTTTTCTAAATTGTGAAATCTCGTGAACCTCCTTCTAGAAATGAATATTTTCAGGGTTTTAAATTTAAATTTCCTCAGTGTGATGGATGCGCTTGCTTTGCTCTGCATAGCTCTTTGAAGTCCGGAATCTTTGGAGAAAGATAGTCTCAGGTCTGGTTCGGCATCAAGTCTGTTTCTGTATTTCGTTTTCAGATGTGCATACGAGGAAAACGCTTTCTCACATAAGTATGTTGTTGAAAATGGTAACAAAACTGCAGCAGCTTTTTCTGCCAGAAGGGGGTACTCTTAAACTCAGCCAAAAGTTGATCAATGACAGATTTCTGAAACTCCTTCTCAGTTCGTAATCACAGGAGATCTCAATCAATTTCTCTTTTTCCTCAGTGTTCAATATCTGTGTTGAGAAAGTGGTATCATCAGAAGGGTTGCGAATCCAGTCATTATCACCTGATATAGCTGGAAAGTAATCCCTGAATGTTGTGCAAAGTCCTTTTAGCTGTGCAGTTAGTGCACTGATCCAACTGAAGTTTGTGTTCTGCCAGGAAGTCATGAAGATTACTGAAACACTCAGTTTGATTGTTTTCCAAACAACTTTCCCAGAACTGCAACTTCTTTATCATGGATTCAACTCGGTCTTGCACATTGAAAACTGTTATATTGAGACCTTGAAGAGAGAAATTTAGGTCATTAATTCTTGAGAAAATATCTGCTAAATAAGCTAGGCTCTGGAGCCAGACATTATTTTCCATACAGCTGGCAAGGTGGAAAGGGTGGCTGTTGAAAAAAACTAGGATTTCCGTTCTAAGCTCAAACAAGCGCACCAGGATTTTGCCCCGTGAGAGCTATCTAACTTCAGTATGGGTCAACAGACAATTGTGTATACTACCCATTTCTTCACAAAGTACGTGAAATATTCTGGAATTTGTTGGCCGTGATTTTATGAAATTCACCATTTTCACTGCATTGTCCAGCACTTCCTTCAGTCCCTCAGGCATGTGTTTTGTTGCGAGGGCTTGTCTAGGGATGCTGCAATGAGTCCAAGAGACTTTTGATGCAACTTTTTTTTGTTCGAGCTACAAATCCCGTATACTTCCCCGTCATTGATGTGGCCCCATCAGTGCAAATGCCTAGGCAACGAGACCAATCTATTTCCTTTTCTTGAAAATATGCATTAGTCAGATTGAAGATATCTTCTCCAGTTGTACGTTCTTCCAGTGGTCGGCAAAACAACAAGTCTTCTTCAACCAGAGCTTCATTCACATAACGTACAAACAGTAGCAAAATAGCTAGATTAGCTACATCAGTTGATTCATCCAACTGTATAGCATAATATGGACTATTTTTCACTCTCTGTACAATTGTGGTCTCTACGTTATTTGACATGTCATTAATTCTTCGTGACAATGTATTATTGGACAAAGGTACCATGTCAATCCTTTTTGCAGCCTTTTCTCCGAGCATGCAATGAACTACGTCTTTTATACATGGACCAATCAAGCTCTCTGCTATGGTATGGACTTCTGATGCTTTTGCTACTCGGTAGCTCATGCGGTATGATGCTTCAAGTGCATTTTCATTATCAGTACTTGCTTTGGATATAAAACTGGTAATGTCACTTTTCCTCTCAGCTAATTTTCGCTTGAAAAAATCAACAGGCTTGTCGAGTTGTGCAGGATGCCTAGTTTCTAAATGGCGCCGAAGTAGAGAAGGTTTGAAGCTGCTGTTTCCTAGAACATCACCACAAATCACAAACAGTGGTTTTGGACATTCTTGATTACCAATGCATGTAAAGCCATATTTTATATAATCATCATCATTTTCTTTGCTTTGTTAAGTGACTTTCCGGGACCATCATGATCATTAGACGTAGGTTTTCCACAGTGTGGACTTGAGGAAACACTAGCTGATTCTTGCGTCTTTACACTTTCCTTTTTCAGCCACTTATCCATTGAACCTGTGTACAAAAGTTCTAATAAAAACAACACAGAGAGACTGCTAACAACCAACAAACTAGAAAATGAGAAGATTCACTCAAGTCTCACTGAAGCAAAACAGCACTCCAGAGAGAATGACAATTACAAAGGCACCTTAACACTGCTACACTGGCTACAACGTGCTTCCGGCTGGTTTGGCTCCCAAACAGCTTTTCTTCCGCCACGAGGTTTCTCCCTAGGAGGGTGTCCTGCAAGGGACAAATTAGCTTGGACCACCCCCCACGTACAGCATTGCTCCTGCTAACTCTGCCCTCCATGCCAACTTCCCCTGTCTGACAAAGACAGGAGTCTGAGCTGCCACCTGCAGGTCTGGGGGTCTCAGCTGCCACCCTGCCCACCACAGGGCTCAGGCTACTGGCCCCGCGCCGGGCCTGGGCTGCTGGATCCACACTCCCTGGGGCTCCTGCTGTTGGACCCCATTGACTGCCCCGGTCAACTGAGCTCCACTGAGCTTGTGCTGCAGGTCCCGCTGACTGCTGGGGCTCGGGCTGCTGGCCCCAACTGCTTGGCCCCGCTCTCCCTGGGGTTCTGGCTGCCGGCTCCCCCACTGATGGGGGGCAGGGCTCAGGCTGCCGGCCCCAACTGCCCGGCCCCGCTGTCAAGGGGCTCGGGGCTGCCAGCCCTGCCGGAGCGCTGAGATTTGAGCTGCTGGCTGCCCCGCTGACAGGGGTCAGGGCTCGAGCTGCCAGCCCCAACTGCCCGGCCCTGCTTTCCCTGGGGCTCGGGCTGCCGGCTCCCCCGCTGACGGGCAGGGCTTGGGCTGCCGGCCCCAATTGCCCGGCCCCGCTCTCCCTGAGGCTCGGGCTGCCAGCTCCCGCGCTGATGGGGGCAGGGCTCGAGCTGCCAGCCCCAACTGCCTGGCCCCACTTTCCCTGGGGCTTGGGCTGCCGGCTCCCCCGCTGACGGGCAGGGCTTGGGCTGCCGGCCCCAACTGCCCGGCCTGCCGGCCCCAACTGCCCAGCCCCGCTCTCCCTGAGGCTCGGGCTGTTGGCTCCCCCGCTGATGGGGGGCAGGGCTCAGGCTGCCAGCCCCAACTGCCCGGCCCCACTCTCCCTGGGGTTCAAGGCTGCCAGCCCTGCCGGAGCGCTGGGGTTCGCGCTGCCAGCTCCCGCTCTGATGGGGGCAGGGCTTGGGCTGCCAGCCCCAACTGCACGGCCCTGCTCTCGCTGGGGCTCTGGTTGTCGGCCCTGCAACCAGGTCCCACCTGCTGCCTCCAGTGCTGGGGTCCTCTGGCCGCCGTTAATTAATTTTTTCTTGCGAACCCCAGTTTGGGAACCACTGAGTTAGAGTGACCAGATGTCCCAATTTTATAGGGACAGTCCCGATTTTGGGTTTGTTTTTTTTTTCTTATGTAGGCGCCTATTACCCCTCACCCCCTATCGTGATTTTTTACACTTGCTATCTGGTCACCCTACACTAAGTGCTACACCTCTCGCTGAGGTGGTAGTTTTAGGTAGGTGTAGCAGGCGAGTTAAAGCAGTGGGAGGAGCATTGTAGTATGCACATCTCCATAGTTAGGTTGATTTAAGCTGCCTTGTGTCGACATAACTCTGTCGTATAGACTAGGGCTCAAAGTTGCAACTAAATACAAGGTCAAACATAGTTCAGCATAAGTGGTTAGTGGATTACAGACTATTGTAATAAACCATAAATCCCCCTTTGTCCTGTAACTGGAGGGGTGTTAACGGGCCACTTCACTTTGAATGGTTCCTTAGAATGTGTGCTAACCACTTATGCTAAACTGTGTTTGACCTTGTATTTAGCTGTGATTCTCTGAGTACCTTTCCCAGACTTGAGGAAGAGCTCTTTGTAGTTCAAAAACTTGTCTCCTTCACCAGCAGGCAGGGCCGGCTTTAGGCCGATTCAACTAATTCGCCCACGCCTAAGAGGGCCCCGCAGCTGTCCACCCCGCCCCACAGCTGACTTCCCCATCTTCCCCTCCCCTGAACGTTCCGCCCCCCTGCTCCTCCCCCTCCCCTGCTTCCCGCAAATCAGGTGTTCGCGGGAAGTCTGAAAAGAAGCAGGGGCAGGCGGGCAGCAGCAGGTAAGCTGGGCCGGGGGGGGGGGGCAAAGAGGGCTCCGGGGAGGTGCGGCACGGCTCAGTCCGGCCCCGGCCGAGCACCTCCAGCGACTCTGGCTCCAGCCCGGCTCGGGCCCCTCGGGCCCCGGGGCTGAGTGCACCGGCCCGGCCTGAGCGGCTCTGTCTCCGGCCCAACTCAGGCCCCGGAGCGCTGGCCCGGCCCCGGCCAAGTGGCTCTGCCTCCTGTTCGGCTCGGGCCCCGGGGCACTGGCCCCAGTTCCGGCCGAGTGCACCAGCCCGGCGCTGCGGCGCCAGCCCGGCCCTGGCGCCGGCTAAGCAGCCCTGACTCCGGCCCCGGGGCGCCGGCCCCGGTTCCGGCCGAGCACGCTGGCCCGGCTCTGCCCCGGCGCCAGACGACCAACTCCGACCCGGGCACCGTCCCCGGTTCCGCCAGAGCATCACCAGCCCAGCCCCGCGGCTCCGGCCCCAGCTGAGCATCCCCGGCCCGAGCGGCTCCGGCGGCTCTGGCTCGGGCCCCAGGGCGCCGTCCCCAGTCGAGCAACTCCGGCCCAGCCCTGGCCGAGCAGTGCCGTCCGAGCACCCCCGGGCCCGGACCCAAACCCTGCAACCCCGGCCGGAGCGCGGACCGATTCCTGGGGGTGGAATCGGGCCCCGCTCTTGCTAAGGTCGGCTCTGCCAGCAGGAGTTTGTCCAAAGAAGATATGTATCAGAGGGGTAGCCGTGTTAGTCTGGATCTGTAAAAAGCAACAGAGAATCCTGTGGCACCTTTAAGACTAACAGATGTATTGGAGCATAAGCTTTCGTGGGTAAATGCCCACTTCGTCGGATGCAGCATAAGCATATGCTTGGAGCATAAGCATTCACCCACGAAAGCTTATTCTCCAATACATCTGTTAGTCTTAAAGGTGCCACAGGACTTTCTGTTCCAAAGAAGATATTACCTTACCTGCTTTGTATCTCTATCCTGGGACCAACACGGCTACAACAACAGTACCAAAGTATGTTAATTGCTGCTAGAAGCACACTGCCTTCGCTCTGCAGGACTCAAAGCCAGAGTACAAGAGCCATTCTCACCTGCTGAAGGCGGCTCCATGCTGTACGCAAGTGAAGTATGCTACTGTAGCTAATCAGACTGTGTAGTAACACTATAGCATTAGCATTTGTTACAAAGGAGATGATTAAATATCTCATCAAAGGAGAAGGAAGATGTTGTAACGAGGGTTGGCAACAACAAGAGAGCTCAGTTCAGAAAGCTAGTGGAGCACTGAGATGGAGAGAAGAGAGCATGAATCAGAAGAGATCATTATGGCAGTGTAAAAAGGGCTGCTGAGACCCCATCTGGAATATGATGAGCAATTTCAAGCACCATTTACGGAAAGGATATGCAAGAATGGGGACAATAAGATAATAAGAATGATTGTGTCTCAGAAGAGAGGCTAGAGAAATTAGAGTGAGGGGTACACTCACATGGATACCACAGTAGTCTGAGGATACGAGGCTCATAAACCAGAAGGGCAAAGAGAAAGGTACTTCAGGTTAATTATATATTAAAATATTCTTGGCCAATGTTTGTTTAAATATAATTTAATACTTCCAATTTACATTTCCCATTTATACTGTTTCACATGGACAAGTCAGTTGAACTTTCTGCTTATGAGGTACTAGCATAATGCTGCAGTTCTGAGATGTAAACAAGTCCCTGCAGTCTTTTTTTTTTTTTTTTTTTTTTTTTTTTTTAACTTTTGTCACTTAATTTATTAGGTGTTTTTCAAAACACCTACCAAATAGGAATTTTAAGTCTAAACTACCTGAAATCACTAAAAAGATGAGTCACTAACAGGAGTTCAGGAGAAATCATTTGTACACAATTTAATTTAATGCTTGGCATGGACTCCAAAAGACAGGAATAGAATCTGACTATGTGAACATAACCAGAAGAGTTGGACACACTTTTGTCTTTTCTCTCTAGAAAAGTCAATATGGACTATTACTGCCTGTTATTTTAATATTGGAAGGAAAAAAAACTGAGAAGGCTACATAATCCAATTAGTATAGCTTTGAACAGGGCCAGCTCTAACTTTTTTGCTGCCCCAAGCAGCAAAAAAAAGCGCCGCCCCGCCGGAACCCTCCCCTCCCCCCCCCCCAAGCGCTGCGCTGCCGGAACCCCACCCCCACCCCCCCGAGCGCCGTGCCCCGCACCGCCACCCCTGCCAAGCACCGCGCCGCCGGAGCCCGCCCCCCCCCCCCGAACTGCCCCCCCACTGAGCGCCGCACCGCCGGAGCCCGCCCCCCCACCCCCGAGCGCCGCACTGCCCGAACGCCGCTGGAGCAGCCCCGCCCCCCCCTCCACAGAACGCCGCGCTACCCCCCGCCACCCCAAGATTGGCCGCCCCTTACCAGGTGCCGCCCCAAGCATGTGCTTGGTTGCCTGGTGCCTGGAGCCGGCCCTGTCTTTGAAATTTCGTGAGCATAGTGTCATTTACTGTATGCAGAAGAGAGAAGTTGTATGTAGAAGTGGGAATTTTATCTGCTGATTCCCTTTTTTTCTATGCAACATTTTTGCTATTATGGTAGTGGCTTTAATTTTTGGGAACTTCTCACTGAATTTTCGAGGTGGATGATGGATATAATATTTATATTGTGCTAATCCCAGAAGCTTGTTGTGCAGAGGCCTGTACCTAAGTTGTCCAAGATAACAAAAGATATCTCAGCCTGTTATGTTGTTTGTCAGCAAAAGTTGGAGTCAAATTGACAGATACAAACTGGATTGTTTAAATAAAAAGAACAGTGTTAAGGGGTCTTCTAGTGTCCTGCTAGTTGATAGGGTGGCATGGCAACGAGCTGAAAAGTTCTGGATATGAGAGAAGGATGTTTATGGTAGAAATCAGATGTTTTGATTGGTTAATTCAATTGGAATGAGGTTGCCATCCCTTCTTAGACATTGTTTACCCTATCTGATGGTCACTAAATGGGGAGAAAGGGACACATAGACTGGAAGAAGTAAACTTTCCTTTACCATCGTGGCGGCTGCTACTCCTACCCTCTCCTGATACCATTGGGCCTTTGTCATTTTGATTCTGAAAGGCATCCTGGCTGGAGCTGAAAGAGGAAACCAGACGACAGTGCTACCTTCATTAACTTCATCCAGCAAGGGGGGCAAGTAGGGGTATACTTCCCCCCGCCCCCAATCTGTGTGTCCCTGCAGCCCGGGGAGGGAGGAAGCAGCAAAGCAACTGGCTGCTGGCTAAGCTCCTCCTCCCTACAGCTGCAACTTGCTGAGTAGGAGACTACTGCTGGAATCCCACCTGTTGCCTCAGCCTTCACCACCTGACTTACCTAAGCAGGGGGTCCACAAAGCAGGCAGCAGCACTGGGGCTCCAGCAGCAGGGAAGGAAAAGCAGCAGCTGTAAGGACAGAAGGAGGAGGTGCTCAACTGGCAGCCAGCCGCCCTGCTGCTTCCTCCTTCCCTGGGCTGCAGGGACACAGAGTGCTGCTACCACGGGGAGCTGCTGCATCCTTGCTGCTGGGCATCCCCTCCAGAGGCTTCCGGAGAAATGGGGGGAGGAGGGAAGGGAAACAAACTTTTAATTTGTGCTTGTTTAATGTCCTCCTCTTTCAAGGCTGTATCCCCACTTTGAACTTTAGGGTACAAATATGGGGGGCCTGCATGAAAACTTCTAAGCTTAACTACCAGCTTAGGTCTGGTCCGCTGCCACCATCCCAAAGCTAATTCCCTTCCCTGGGTAGCCTTGAAAGACCTTCACCAATTTCCTGGTGAATACAGATCCAAACCCCTTGGATCTTAAAACAAGGAGAAATTAACCATCCCCCCTTCTTTCTCCCACCAACTCCTGGTGAATACAGATCCAACCCCCTTGGATCTAAAACAAGGAAAAATCAATCAGGTTCTTAAAAAGAAGGCTTTTAATTAAAGAAAAAGGTAAAAATCATCTCTGTAAAATCAGGATGGAAAATAACTTTACAGGTAATCAAACTTAAAGAGCTCAGAGGACTCCCCTCTAGTCTTAGGTTCAAAGTACAGCAAACAAAGATAAACACTCTAGTAAAAGGTACATTTACAAGTTGAGAAAACAAAGGAAAACTAACACGCCTTGCCTGGCTATTTACTTACAAGTTTGAAATAGGAGAGACTTGTTTAGAAAGATGTGGAGAACCTGGATTGATGTCTGGTCCCTCTCAGTCCCAAGAGTGAACGAACTCCCAAACAAAGCACAAACAAAAGCCTCCCCCCCCCCCCCCCCAAGATTTGAAAGTATCTTGTCCCCTTATTGGTCCTTTAGGTCAGATGCCAGCCAGGTTACCTGAGCTTCTTAACCCTTTACAGGGAAAAGGATTTTGGAGTCTCTGGCCAGGAGGGATTTTATAGTACTGTACACAGGACAGCTGTTACCCTTCCCTTTATAGTTATGACACCCTCCAGAAGCAGTCAAATTAAAATTCCTGCACATGCCTCTGGCTTCATCTAAAATCTGAAGGAACTTTGGGACATGAGACTTGGATTCGTGATATAGTCCTTCCCTTATGTGTCATTTTCCTTCCTTGCCTTATTTCTCCTCTCTCTCCCCTTTGTTTTCTGTCTAATAAGAGTTTGGCTTATCTGGCCAGAACTACAGTACTCCACCTTCGCAACATTTCTGTGAGCCTGTTGCTGGTAAGGCAAACTAAAAGCAACAAGGAATATTATTAAAATAAAAGCCTTACTCTACGTTTTAGATGTTTAAAGTATTTAGTTTGTGTTTTTAATATACAGCTGACGATTTTTTGCTAGTGGTTATCTTCTAGACCTGCTGCTCACAAACCGGGAAGAATTAGTAGGGGAAGCAAAAGTGGATGGGAACCTGGGAGGCAGTGACCATGAGATGGTCGAGTTCAGGATCCTGACACAAGGAAGAAAGGAGAGCAGCAGAATATGGATCCTGGACTTCAGAAAAGCAGACTTTGACTCCCTCAGGAAACTGATGGGCAGGATCCCCTGGGAGAATAACACCAGGGGGAAAGGAGTCCAGGAGAGCTGGCTGTATTTTAAAGAATCCTTATTGAGGTTGCAGGAAAAAAAATATCCCAATGTGTAGAAAGAACAGTAAATGTGGCAGGCGACCAGCTTAGCTTAACAATGAAATCCTTGCTGACCTTAAATGCAAAAAAGAAGCTTACAAGAAGTGGAAGCTTGGACAAATGACCAGGGAAGAGTATAAAAATATTGCTCAGGCATGCAGGAGTGAAATCAGGAATGCCAAATCACACTTGGACTTGCAGCTAGCAAGAGATGTTAAGAGTAACAAGAAGGGTTTCTTCAGGTATGTTAGCAATGAGAAGAAAGTCAAGGAAAGTGTGGGCCCCTTACTGAATGAGGGAGGCAACCTAGTAACAGAGGATGTGGAACAAGCTAATGTACTCAATGATTTTTTTTTGCCTCTGTCTTCACGAACAAGGTCAGCTCCCAGACTGCTGCACTGGGCAGCATAGTATGGGGAGAAGGTGACCAGCCCTCTGTGGAGAAAGAAGTGGTTTGGGACTATTTAGAAAAACTGGACGAGCACAAGTCCATGGGGCCGGATGCACTGCATCCGAGGGTGCTAAAGGAGTTGGCGGATGAGATTGCAGAGCCATTGGCCATTATCTTTGAAAACTCATGGCGATCGGGGGAGGTCCCGGATGACTGGAAAAAGACTAATGTAGTGCCCATCTTTAAAAAAGGGAAGAAGGAGGATCCGGGGAACTACAGGCCAGTCAGCCTCACCTCAGTCCCTGGAAAAATCATGGAGCAGGTCCTCAAGGAATCAATTCTGAAGCACTTAGAGGAGAGGAAAGTGATGAGGAACAATCAGCATGGATTCACCAAGGGCAAGTCATACCTGACTAACCTAATTGCCTTCTATGAGGAGATAACTGGGTCTGTGGATGAAGGGAAAGCAGTGGATGTGTTATTCCTGGACTTTAGCAAAGCTTTTGATACGGTCTCCCACAGTATTCTTGCCAGCAAGTTAAAGAAGTATGGGCTGGATGAATGGAGTATAAGGTGGATAGAAAGCTGATTAGATCGTCGGGCTCAATGGGTAGTGATCAATGGCTCCATGTCTAGTTGTCAGCCAGTATCAAGCTGAGTGTCCCAAGGTTTGGTCCTGGGGCCAGTTTTGTTCAATATCTTCATTAATGATCTGGAGGACGGCGTGGATTGCACCCTCAGCAAGTTTGCACATGACACCAAACTGGGAGGGGTTGTAGATACGCTAGAGGATAGGGATAGGATACAGAGGGGCCTAGACAAATTAGAGGATTGGGCCAAAAGAAATCTGAGGTTCAACAAGGACAGGTGCAGAGTCCTGCACTTAGGATGGAAGAATCCCATGCACTGCTACAGACTAGGGATCAAGTGGCTAGGCTGCAGTTCTGCAGAAAAGGACCTAGGGGTTACAGTGGCGAGAAGGTAGATATGAGTCAACTGTGTGCCCTTGTTGCCAAGAAGGCTAACGGCATTTTGGGCTGTATAAGTAGGGGCATTGCCAGCATATTGAGGGACGTGATCATTCCCCTCTATTCAACATTGGTGAGGCCTCATCTGGAGTACTGTGTCCAGTTTTGGGCCCCACACTACAAGAAGGATGTGGAAAAATGGGAAAGAGTCCAGCGGAGGGCAACAAAAATGATTAGGGGGCTGGAGCACATGACTTATGAGGAGAGGCTGAGGGAACTGGGATTGTTTAGTCTGCAGAAGAGAAGAATGAGGGGGGATTTGATAGCTGCTTTCAACTATCTAAAAGGGGGTTCCAAAGAGGATGGATCTGGACTGTTGTCAGTGGTACCTGATGACAGAACAAGGAGTAATGGACTCAAGTTTCAGTTGGGGAGGTTTAGGTTGGATATTAGGAAAAACTTTTTCACTGGGAGGGTCGTGAAGCACTGGAATGGTTACCTAGAGAGGTGGTAGAATCTCCTTCCTTAGAGGTTTTTAAGGTCAGGCTTGACAAAGCCCTGGCTGGGATGATTTAGTTGGGAATTGGTCCTGCTTTGAGCTGGGGGTTGGACTAGATGACCTCCTGAGATGACCTTCCAACCCTGATATTCTATGATTCTATGATTAAAAGGGGATTCTGTAGTGTTAACTTGAATGTGAAAGTTAGTATTAAAAGAAAATGTAGCTGTACCAAAGCTATACAGGTTTGAGAGTGGTAGCCGTGTTAGTCTGTATCAGCAAAAAGAACAAGGAGTATTTGTGACACCTTAGAGACGAACATTTATTTGGGCATAAGCTTTCGTGGGCTAAAACCCACTTCAGCAGATTCATGCAGTGGAAAATACAGTAGGAGGATATAGATATACACACACACACACACACACACACACACACACACACACACACACACACACAACATGAAAAAGTGGGTGTTGCCATACCAACCCTAACGAGACCTAATTAAGGTGGGCTGTTATCAACAGGAGAAAAAAATTTTGTAGTGATAATCAGGATGGTCCATTTCAAACAGTTGACAAGAAGGTGTGAGTAACAGTAGGGGAAAAATTAGCATGGAGAAATAGTTTTTACTTTGTGTAATGACCCATTCACTCCCAGTCTTTATAGAAGAACGAGGAGTAGTTGTGGCACCTTAGAGACTAACAAATAGCATAGGCTATACAATTTCTTAAACCCCAGTTTTTACCATTTGAATTTGGTGAAAAGTGAACTACAATGGATACGTGCAGTTGCTCTGTAAAGAACTGTGTGCTCTAAAAAGGAAGAAACATTTTAGTAATGCATAGTTTGGCAGGAGGGTTAGGAGGTAGTCATGGCATAAGGAGCCTCTTAACTGGAATGCCAGGGGAGAACAAGGGCAGTGGAAGCATGTGACCGTGAGAAGCAGGCCAAGGAAAAGGAGGGCCAGTGAAGGAGAAATAGAGCTCAGGAACAGGTTTGGGTGTTTGGAAAACGAGGAAGGGGTGCAGCAGGTGGTAATTGAAGGTGGGAGGGTGAGGAAGAAGAGAAGAGCAGCTAGTCCCATAGAAAGAGGGGAGGAGTTGATGGAGACAGCACCAAATCTGGGCCCCGGGAGGATACGGGATGGCATAAGGGGGATTATAAGGGAAAATAGGAATGGACAGGGGTTGCAACTAGAGGGAACGGGATAGATTAGTAGATCACACTGTCACCAGGCAAAGGCAGGTTTACGTGATTGGGGACTCCTTACTGAGGAGGTTAACAGGCCTGTGACCAGGGCGGACCCAGAGAACAGAAGGGTGTGCTGTCTACCGGGCTCTAAGATACGGGATGTGGACCTGCGGTTGAAAAGGATCCTAAAATGAGCAGGTAAGAACCCTTTGATCGTCCTTCACATAGGAACGAATGACACGGCTAGGTTCTCGCTGGAGAGAATCAAGGGAGATTATGCCAGGCTGGGGAAAACGCTTAAGGAAATCGAGGCTCAGATAATCTTCAGTGGGATTCTGCCTGTTCCTAGAGAAGGGCAGCAAAGGGGTGACAGGATTGTGATGATAAATAGTTGGCTAAGGGAGTGGTGCTATAAAGAGGGCTTTGGGATGTATGGCCATTGGGAGGCTTTCGGGGACAGAAAACTGTTCTCACGGGACGGACTTCACCTAAGTAGGGAAGGAAATAGACTTCTGGGAGGGAGACTGGCACATCTCATCAAAAGAGCTTTAAACTAGGAATTTGGGGGAGACGGTTGGGAGATGTCCAGTTAATCTCCACACCAGATTATAATATTGAGAGGGAGGACGATGAGATAAGAACGGATATAGCCGGGGGGGAAGAGATTGGACATAAGGAGGAGGGGGAGGATGGATACTAGACTAATAGGTCAGGTCATACTGGCGGTACGGTGTCCATACCAAATTGGACAACGAATGTGAGAGAGGCCAAATGGCATAAATTAAGATGTTTATACACCAATGCGAGAAGCCTAGGTAACAAAATGGAGGAATTGGAGCTCCTGGTCCGAGAAATGAAACCAGATATCATAGGAATAACCGAAATGTGGTGGAACGGTAGTCATGACTGGAGTACAGGTATGGAAGGATATGTGCTGTTTAGGAAGGACCGGAACAAAGGCAAAGGTGGGGGAGTAGCATTGTATGTCAATAATGAGGTAAACTGTAAAGAAATAATAAGTGATGGAATGGATAAGACGGGGTCTGTCTGGGCAATACTCACACTGGGTAAAAGAACTACTAGAGCCTCCCCTGGGATAGTGCTTGGGGTGTGCTATAGACCGCCGGGATCTAGCCTGGATATGGACAGAGAACTCTTTAATGTTTTTAGGGAAGTAAATACTAATAGGAACTGTGTAATCATGGGAGACTTTAACTTCCCGGATATAGATTGGGGAACAAATGCTACTAACAATAATAGGGCTCAGATTTTCCTAGACGTGATAGCCGATGAATTCCTTCATCAAGTAGTTGCTGAACCGACGAGGGGAGATGCCATTTTAGATTTGGTTTTGGTGAGTAGTGAGGACATCGTTGAGGAAATGGTTGTAGGGGGCAACCTTGACTCGAGTGATCATGAGCTAATTCGGTTTAAACTAAATGGAATGATTAACAGAATTAAATCGGAGACTAAGGTTTATGATTTCAAAAGGGCTAACTTTAATAAATTAAGGCGACTAGTTAGTGAAGTGGATTGGACTAACATATTTATGGATCTAAAGGTGGAAGGCGCCTGGGATTATTTCAAGTTGAAGTTGCAGGAGCTGTCGGAGGCCTGTATCCGAGAAAGGAAAAATGGTTCGTGAGCAGGAGATTTAGACCGAGCTGGATGAGCGAGCGTCTCAGAGGGGCGCTTAAGAAAAAACAGAAAGCGTACAAGGAGTGGAAGATGGGAGGGATCAGCAAAGAAACCTACCTTATTGAGGTCAGAGCATGTAGAGATGGAGTGAGAAAGGCCAAAAGCTGTGTAGAGTTGGACCTTGCGAGGGGAATTAAAACCAATAGTAAGAGGTTTTATAGCCATATAAATAGGAAGAAAACAAAGAAAGAAGAAGTGGGACCACTTAAGACTGTAGATGGAGTGGAGATTAAGGATAATCTAGGCATGGCACAATGTCTACATGAATATTTTGCATCGGTCTTTAATGAGGCTAATGTAGGGCTTAGGAATAGTGGCAGCGTGTCAGAGGGGAATAAAGGAAGGGGGGTTGACATTACCGTATCCAAGGTAGAAGCCAAACTCGAACAGCTTAATGGGACTAAATCGGGCGGACCGGATGATCTTCATCCGAGAATATTAAAGGAACTGGTGCGAGAAATTGCAAGCCCATTAGCGATAATTTTTAATGAATCGGTAAACTCGGGGGTGGTACCATTTGACTGGAGAATAGCTAATGTGGTTCCTATTTTCAAGAAGGGGAAAAAAAGTGACCCGGGTAACTACAGGCCTGTTAGTTTAACATCTGTAATATGCAAGGTCTTGGAAAAAATTTTGAAGGAGAAAGTAGTTAAGGACCTTGAGGTCAATGGCAATTGGGACAAATTACAACACGGTTTTACGGAAGGTAGATCGTGCCAAACCAACCTGATCTCCTTCTTTGAGAAAGTAACAGATTTTTTAGATAAAGGAAATGCGGTGGATCTAATATACCTAGATTTCAGCAAAGTGTTTGTTTGATACGGTACCGCATGAGGAATTATTGGTTAAATTGGAAAAGATGGGGATCGATATGAAAATCCAGAGGTGGATAAAGAACTGGTTAAAGGGGAGACTGCAGCGGGTCGTACTGAAAGGTGAGCTGTCAGGTTGGAGGGAGGTTACCAGTGGAGTTCCTCAAGGTTCAGTTTTGGGTCCGATTTTATTTAATCTATTTATTACTGATCTCGGAACTGAATGTAGGAGTGTGCTGATAAAGTTTGCGGATGACACAAAGTTGGGAGGTATTGCCAATTCGGAGAAGGATCGGGATATCCTGCAGGGAGATTTGGATGACCTTGTAAACTGGAGTAATAGTAATAGGATGAAATTTAATAGTGAGAAGTGTAAGGTTATGCATTTAGGGATGACTAACAAGAATTTTAGTTATAAGCTGGGGACGCATCAGTTGGAAGTAACGGAAGAGGAGAAAGACCTCAGAGTCCTGGTTGATCGCAGGATGACTATGAGTCGGCAATGTGACGTGGCCGTGAAAAAATGTAATGCGGTCTTGGGATGCATTAGGCAAGGTGTTTCTAGTAGGGATAAGGAGGTGCTGGTTCCGTTATACAAGGCACTGGTGAGACCTCGTTTGGAGTACTGTGTGCAATTCTGGTCTCCCATGTTTAAAAGGGATGAATTCAAACTGGAACAGGTACAGAGAAGGGCCACTAGGATGATCCAAGGAATGGAAAACCTGTCGTATGAAAGGAGACTCGAGGAGCTCGGTTTGTTTACCTTAACCAAAAGAAGGCTGAGGGGGGATATGATTGCTCTCTTTAAATATATCAGAGGGATAAATACCAGAGAGGGAGAGGAATTATTTCAGCTCAGTACTAATATGGACACGAGAACAAATGGATATAAACTGGCCGTCGGGAAGTTTAGGCTTGAAATTAGACGAAGGTTTCTAACCATCAGAGGGGTGAAGTTCTGGAACAGCCTTCCAAGGGAAACAGTGGGGGCGAAAGACCTCTCTGGTTTTAAGATTAAGCTTGATACTTTTATGGAGGAGATGGTTTGATGGGATAACGTGATTTTAGTCAATAGGTCAATAATGTGCCATCGCTGGTAATTAGTAACAATGATCAACGATGGGATATTAAAAGTTTCTTCAGAGAACTTTTTCCGGAGGGTCTGGCTGGAGAATCTTGCCCGCATGCTCGGGGTTCAGCTGATCGCCATATTTGGGGTCGGGAAGGAATTTTCCTCCAGGGTAGATTGGCAGAGGCCCTGGAGGATTTTCACCTTCCTCCGCAGCATGGGGCAGGGGTCGCTTGCTGGGCAGGGGTCGCTTGCTGGAGGATTCTCTGCTACTTGAAGTCTTTAAATCATGATTTGGGGACTTCAACAGCTGAGTCAAGGTAGAGAATTATTCCAGGAGTGGGTGGGTCAGCTTTTGTGGCCTGCATCATGTGGGAGGTCAGACTAGATGATCATAATGGTCCCTTCTGACCTTAAAGTCTATGAACTGTTGGGATGGTGACACATAGTTGATGTTACTCTGTGACTTCAGTGAATGGCAGAGTTCTTTTGCTTCATTTGATCCAGCTGTTGCCAGAAACTGTTTCCGCTATGTACAATATGAAATATATTGGAGAGAACTGGTGACACACACTTCCTTTAAGTGCTTGCCTAAAGCTTTCCTTATGATGTCTTCAGTTTTGAAACAGTCTGAGAGTTAACTGTGATAAAGGGTTTTTCAGTCATAATTTGAGATATAAAAAATAAATTTCATAGCCTGTTAAGTCAAGTTTAAAGGAAGCAGCACTTAGGAAAGTTGTTTATAATGTATTCCTTTTAAGAAAACTTGAACTTTCATAAAGCTTTTGCTGTCCTGTTTTTATAGTCAGTATTTCATAGGTTCATGGATTGTAAGGTCAGAAAGGAACATGCTGACCATCTAAATAGGACCACCTGCATAACACAGGCAGTAGATTTCACCCATTGTTGGGCTAAATGCAGAAATTCAACTTGTGGTTGAATTGGAGCTTATATTTTAGAAAGACCATGTAGAGGGTAAAATCCTGGCCAGTCCATGTCCACACTGCAATTAGACACCTGTAGCTGGACCATACCAAATGACTTGGACTCATGGGCTTGAGCTAAGGGGCTATTTAACTGCGGTGTAGATGCTTGGGTGGGAGCCTGGGTTTTAGGACCTTGAGAAGTAGTAGGGTCCCAGAGCTCCATGTCTGCACATCAGTTAAACAGCCCCTTAGTCTGAGCCTCAGGAACCCCAGTCAGCTAGCATGGGCCGGCCTCAGTGTCTGACTTCTGTGGGTGTGTTTACACTGCAATGAATGACACTCTTATCGACTTCAGTGGAGGCAGAATTACACCCTGATTTAAAGACTGTAATTAAGACATCCTTCTCCATATAGTGTAATCCAGGGGTAGGCAACCTATGGCACGTGTGCCGAAGGCGGCACACAAGCTGATTGTCAGTGGCACTCACACTGCCTGGGTCCTGGCCACCAGTCCAGGGGGCTCTGCATTTTAATTTAATTTAATTTTAAATGAAGCTTCTTAAACATTTTTAAAACCTTATTTACTTTACATACAACAATAGTTTAGTTATATATTATAGACTTATAGAAAGAGACCTTCTAAAAAATGTTAAAATGTATTACTGGCACCGAAAACCTTAAATTAGAGTGAATAAATGAAGACTTGGCACATCACTTCTGAAAGGTTGCGACCCCTGGTGTAATCTGTTCCCATGGCTTAATATGCTCACTTAAAAAAAAGAAAAAACACAAAAAAAACTATTTATCATTTGGAGTTTGTCATCTTGAACTATGACCCAATGTAGGGCTACTTTACATAATTGCTATTTGTCATCTTATGTTTGTGTAGATCCCATAATTTTGAGTTCTTTTCCTTGAAAAATAAACTTTTTGCTCTAAATGAGAACTTCAGGTTGCAAAGTCAAAAATCTTGTTCACTGCTTTTGGTTTGACATCTCACAATAGGTTTTATTTTGTTTGTATAATACTTATGCTGCTTTTTAGTGCCTGTAGCATATTCCATATGAGTTAAGATAGATAGCTTTTTGCAAGATTTCCACTGACTAATCTGGTACGATATATCCTTTCATCAAATGCCAGCCCTTTATTTAGGGTCAGATATGTTCTTATCCTTTATGTTTAAAAAGCTAAGAATGGCCATACTGGGTCAGACCAAAGGTCCATCTAGCCCAGTACCCTGCCTTCTTGACTGTGGCCAATGCCAGGTGCTTCAGAAGGAATGAACAGAACAGGTAATCATCAAGTGATCCATCCCCTGTCTCCCATTCCCAGCTTCTGGCAAACAGAGGCTAGGGACACCATTCCTACCCATCCTGGCTAATAGCGATTGATGGACCTATCCTCCAGGAACTTATCTAATTCTTTTTGGAACCCTGTTAGTCTTGGCCTTCACAACATCCCCTGGCAAAGAGTTCCACAGGTTGACTGTGTGATATGAAGAAATACTTCCCTGTTTGATTTAAACCTGCTGCCTTTTAATTTCATTTGGTGACCCCCCCCCCCCCAGTTCTTGTGTTATGAGAAGGAGTAAATAACACTTCCTTATCTACTTTCTTCACATCAGTCATGATTTTATAGACCTCTATTGTATCCCCCTTAGTCATAGAACAGGGGTCAGCAACCTTTCAGAAGTGGTGTGCTGAGTCTTCATTTATTCACTCTAATTTAAGGTTTCGCATGCCAGTAACGAGTTTCAGAGTAACAGCCGTGTTAGTCTGTATCCGCAAAAAGAAGAACAGGAGTACTTGTGGCACCTTAGAGACTAACAAATTTGTTAGTCTCTAAGGTGCCACAAGTACTCCTGTTCTTCTTTTTGCATGCCAGTAATACATTTTAACGTTTTTAGAAGGTCTCTTTCTACAAGTCTATAATATAGAACTAAACTACTGTTGTATATAAAGCAAATAAGATTTTAAAAATGTTTAAGAAGCTTCATTTAAAATTAAATTAAAATCCAGAGCACCCCGGACCGATGGCCAGGACCTGGGCAGTGTGAGTGCCATTGAAAATCAGCTCGCGAGCCACCTTCGGCACGCATGCCATAGGTTGCCTACCCCTGTCATAGAATCATAGACTATCAGGGTTGGAAGGGACCTCAGGCGGTCATCTAGTCCAACCCCCTGCTCAAAGCAGGACCAGTCCCCAGTCAGATTTTTGCCCCAGTTCCCTAAATGGCCCCCTCAAGGATTGAACTCACAACTCTGGGTTTAGCAGGCCAATGCTTTTCCAAGCTGAAAGTCCCAGTCTTATGAATCGGTCTATATATGAAAACTGTTCCATACCCCTATTCTTTTTTGTTGCCCTTTTCTTTACCTTTTCCAATTCCAATCTTTTTTGAGATGGGATGACTAGGTCTGCACGCAGCATAAAAAATGGTGGTTGCTGAGCACCCACCAGCAGCCCCCCTTTCAACGTCTCCCTCTCCCCCCAGTGCCTCCTGCCCGCTGGCACGCCCCACCGATCAACACTTCCTCCTCCCTCCCCACACCTCCTGCCCGCCCGTCTGCTGCAATCAGCTGTTTCGTGGCATGCAAGAGTCTGGGGCGGGAAGGGGGAGAAGTAAGGACGCAGCATGCTCAGGGGAGGGAGCGGAACGAGGTGGGAAGAGGCGGAGCATGGTTGGAGCCAGGGGAGGTGGGAAGATGTGGGGCGGGGAAGGGGTGGAATGGGGGTGGGGCCCAGGTCAGAGCTGGAAGTCGAGCACCCCCGGCACAATGGAAAGTCAGCGCCTGTGGCACGCAGTATTCAAGAAGTGGGCGTACAATGGATTTATATAGAGGCAATATGGTATTTTTCTGTCTTATTATCTATCTGTCTTTATCTACCTATCTATATAACTATTTAAGGATTTTTTTTAATCGCATCCTCCACTGTCGTAACTGAGTGCTTAGCTTGGAAGGCTGCATTAGAGAAGTTCTGGATTCAACTAGAAGACTAATGCTGCAATTATTCCTGTTGAAATGGAAGATGGTATTGCTCCCTTGCTTGGTGGTGGTAGTTTTTTGGACTACGTGGGTCAGTTTCCCACACAGTGGGAGCAGAAATTGATGACTCAGAACCAAGGTATCTTCTAGTGTGAATTGTTTTTTACAAAATGTACACATTGATTCCTTGAACAGAGATCGGAGACTGCATGCAGGCATCTCCAGTATTGCCAACCACAAATGTTCAAAAATCATGAGTCAGGCTCACTAAAATCAGGAGATTATGAAAAATAGTAGATTTGGTTTTTGTTTTTATTTGCCTTCTGCTTTTTGAGCCTTCAGGGTGCAGTGGGGTCACATTTTGAGGCTATTTCCACAGCCACGAGGGCTAGAAATTTACTTTTTTTTTTTTTTTTTTTTTTTTTTTAACGAAGGCTGAAATCATCACGTATCCACATGACTCCAGGAGCTGAGGCTTGAAGGAAAACCATAATTATCATGAGACTCATGACAAAATCATGAGAGTTGGCAACACTGTAACCCACACTTGCAGAAATCTTGATTAAAGCACCACTGCCCTTTTACCAAGAGATGTATCTTGGGCATCTGTCTCTCTTGGGCTTTTCTGGAATCTCAGTTTAAACATACTTACGTTGTTTATAATAGGATTTAAGGCATAGGCGCCAGCTTCCTCCAGGCCCAAGGGGGTGCTCAACCCCTCGCTCCACCTCAGGTCCCACCCCCAACCCCACCTCTTCTCCGAAGTCCCGACCCCTGCCCCACCCCGCCTCTTCCCTACCTCCACCCGCCCAGTTCTAACCCCTTTCCTGAGCATGCCCACTCCTCCCCCTTCCTTCCCGAGCCTCCTGCATGCCATGTAACAGCTGATTGTGGCAGGTGGGATGCGCAGGGAGGGAGGGGGAGGAGTTGATCGGTGGGGCGGCAACTGGGTGGGAGGCATTGGGTGGGGGGAGCGGGGAGCTGGCTGTCCGTGGGTGCTAAGCACCAATTACTTTTTTTCATTGTGGGTACTCCAGGGCTGGAGCACCCAGAGTTGTTGCCCATGATCTAAGGCAGTGGTCTCCAACCTTTTTATGCCCAAGATCACTTTTTGAATTTAAGGGCAAGCCAGGCTCTACCCTGCCCGTTCCCTGAGGCCCAACCCCTTCCCCAAAGCCCCGCCCCACTCACTACATCTCCCCTTCTCTCCATCGCTTGCTCTCCCCCATCCTCACTCACTTTCACCGGGCAGGGGGTTGGGGTTCAGGAGGGGAGTGCAAGCTCTGGGCTGGGGCTGAGGGGTTTTCCGTGCGGGAGGGGCGCTCCGGGCTTGGCCTGGGGCAGGGGGTTGGAGTGCAGGAGGGGGCTCAGGGCTGGGGCAGGGGCCTGGGGTGGAGGAGGGGGTATGGGGTGCTGGCTCCAGGAGGGGGGTTGGGATGCAGGCTCCTGCCAGGCGGCACTTACCTCAGGCGGTTCCCGATTGGTGGCGCAGTGGGGCTAAGGCAGGCTCCCTGCCTGCCTCTGCCCCAGCCCCACGCCACTCCCGGAGCGCCCCTGAAGTCCCTGGGGGGAGGCACGTGGCTCTGTGGGCTGCCCCTCTTTGCAGTTCCCTCTTCCCAGCCAATGGGAGCTGCGGGGGTGGGGTGGTGCTTGCAGGCAGGAGCAGTGTGCGGAGACCCCTCCTTCCTTCCTCCCCCGGGCTTGCGGGGGCATGCCGGCCGCTTCCGGGAGTGGTGTGGGGTTGGGGCTGGCAGGGCACCTGCCTTAGCAGCAGCCCTGCTGCACTGCCGGAGATTGCAATCGATTGGGAGAATCTCCAGGATTGACCAGTCGATCGCGATCGACCAGTTGGTGACCACTGATTTAAGGTATGGTGTTAGCACATACTAGTTACCATGTGTATTAAAAAGTCTAGTCTTAACAAGGCACATTGTGCTTAACACATGTTAAACTAGTCAAGTTGTATTAGCTAATATGCTAAAATCACACCTTTAAATCTTCATGTAGGTGACACTACATGTCCCTCCCTCAGAATCTGAGCTTTTCACCTGGGAAACCCTTAACTAAAAGCTAGCCAAGTAGGACCACATGGCCTGAAAAGATGAGTCTGGGTATTGATTTTGTGCAGCTGTTTTGCAATACAAAGGAACCTCAGGAAAGATTTGACTGCCCAGGCAAAGGGTACTTTAGCTCACATAGTCCCTTTACTTACTGTCTGTGCGGTGTTTCATCTTGAGTGTTTAAACAGCAACTTAGCATAACATTACCATTTATTACCACAACAAAAGAATCTCTGAACTTGGAGACATGTACTGTGTGAATAAAGTGTTGGAAGCAGGTAGCATTTACATCATAGAATTTGTCTGGCAGAGTAATTGAATGCCACATATAAAATCCTGAATGATACGGAGATGCTCTTGTATCTGTCACTAAATCATGAGTTCCATATAGATTTCTCCATTGAGAACCACTCTTTACTTACATTGGTTCAGCTTGTAGGGAAGAACTAAATCATAAGGCCAGAAGGATCAACTAATCAGACCACTTGCGTAGCACAGGCCAGTGAACCTTACCTAGCAATTTCTGCGTTAAACCTATAACTTCTGTTTGAGCTATAGTACATATTTTTTGAAATATATCCAGTCTCTATTTTAAAAACTTTAAGGGATGGAGTATCTACTATGTCCCTAGGTAAATTATTCCAGTGTACACAGAGGTCATGTTACCTCTTTACTTGATATTCCCCAGTTTATACATCCAAGAATCCACATTAAATCCCTTAACTACAGCATCACACTAGGAGCTCATGTTCAACTGGTAATCTGTCATGACCTCTGAATCCTTTTTCATTGTCATTGCTTTTCAGGATATGGTTCCCCATTTTGTAAGTGTGACGTACACTTTTTCATCCTAGTTGATTTTGCATTTGGCTGTGTTCAAATGAGTCCACCTACCCAAGTGATTCAGCTCAGTCTGTACAACTGACCCGTCCTCAACACTTACTGCTCCCAATCTGCTATATTGAGAAGTTCTACCATATCCCATAAAGGAATTTGTTCAATAAGAAAGAAGCATGTGCAGCATCATGCTTATGATAAGCTCCAAGTGGAGGTAATTCTGAAAGCAGCAATACCTAATAAATAATGATATATCAGTTTTTTGTGATTTTAACCACCAGGGCCGGCTCCCTGGTTTTGGCCGCCCCAAGCAGCCAAAAAAAAAAAAAGTCGCAATCTGCGGCAGCAATTCAGCAGAAGGTCCTTCGCTCCATACGGGAGTGAGGGACCGTCCGCTGAATTGCCACCAAATAGCTGGACCTGCCGCCCCTCTCCGGAGTGGCCGCCTCTCTCCAGAGTGGCCGCCCCAAGCACCTGCTTGCCAAGCTGGTGCCTGGAGCCGGCCCTGTTAACCACATCCTGGGAAGAGAGAAGTGATAATGGTCAATTCTGAGTACCTGAGGTGATGATCTTTCAACTGCAATTTTTGTCCTTTTTGAAGACATCTTATTTCTTAAAGGATTCAACTTTTTGGCTATTTTGAAAGAGATGGGTGAATTCTTGTGCATTTTTTTCTTCCTCTGAGTATTTTGTGTTCATACAATTTTGAATTAAATTTTTGCTGGTTTAATTTATCTGATTAAATGAAATGCATGTTTACACTCCAGCGACTAGCCCCTGTCCCTGTTCTGCCAGATTCTCAGCACAAGGCAATGTTTTACCTTCTCATCCAGAGCTGGCAGTCAAAGAATGAAACTATCATATTTGGCTTCCAAATCAGAGTCTTCTAGCCAGGTTGTAAAAGCCCTCTCTGTCAGTCCATGCCACTGACCATCCAGAATAATGTTTGCCCCCTCAAATTACTGTTACCTGCTTTAGATAATGAACATTTTTGAAAATAAATATTTCAATCTGAGGTACATGACTGGCTCCTAGAAACTTAGCTACATCTGTCCCTGAAAACACACAAACCAGATCAAGTGTACGGTAGCTTCACTGAGTAGCATGAACGCAGATGCAGTGCAAGGAGCCTCACTTATGCCAGTTTTATTCCTGTTGTTTGGATGGTTCTGGAATAAGTCCCAGTTACTGGTTATAGTATAGACATACACTTGCTGGGTCTCTTCAGGATGTCTTCATACAGTTCTTTATTTTCTGAGCTATTTATGTTCAGTTATTTTGGGACATCTTTGAATGACCTGTTAATTCCCTCTGACAACGTGGGTGAGATAATATCATTTATTGGACCAACTTCTGTTTTTGAGAGAGACCAGTTTTCTAGCCACACATAGCTCTTCCTTGGGTTCCTTTGACCGGTTCTGTGTCTCAGCATTGGAACCAGATTTGCATACTATCAGTATACAATACATGCTGCTCTCCCACTGGGCTAGACTCTGCTTTTAATGCACTGTATAAAAAGAAAGGCTTAATGATCAACATTTGTATATCAGCTTATGTTTTCTGCCTCAACTAAATCATATCCCTTGTACAATATAATACTTCAAGAGAATCAATACAACTAAGTAGTGTTGTCAGACAAAGTTGTATTTAGGTGAACAGTTGGCCTCTTTTTTGGTCTAAGGAAAGCTGGTTGAGGAGCAATATTAAATAGATTCTAAATCTTCATTTCCCCAAATTCTCACTGGAGTTAGAAGTGAAGGGAAAAATTCCAGGGATGAGAGCACTTTGGAGGGGGGATTTTTTTTTTTTTTAAGTAGCAAATGGGATGCACTCCAAAGTCAGAGTACAATTGTCATATCTCCCTTTGCACATTACTTCATGAAGAGTGAATTTGAATAATTATTAATGTAAATCATGGTACTTCGCGCTGCTTTAGTGGTGGTGCTCTTATCTTGATAAACAAGAACTCAGTTTCCTGTCCAGGGCACAGGGATTGGAAATGCGATAGAAAACCAGGTTAATGTCAACATGAGGAATGCCTCAAGATGCTCAATGGCAATCTCTCCAACCAGCCTCTGCAGCCTCTGATGGCAGATTGTATAGTTATTAACTTTAATAATAGGAGTGCTTGAGGGTGGGGAGAAATGGAGACTAACCATGGAAGCCTACATTCATGCACTGACAAGTATTTCTCTTTTGAAAAATTCTTAGACAAGAATGATTTCAGTTGTGCATCTTTGCAGCCTGTTTGCATGTCTAAAATGCAAACACTTTGAAACTGAGGCAATAAATCTGGTGGGATTACTAGTTTGCTTGGCAGGACAGCTGCTAAACGAGCAGAGAATAGAAAGATATTAAGAGAATCCATATGCTGCATAATCCAAATGTCAAGCAATGGTGACTGCCAAGTTACCTATAGCATAAGTAAATTAGGTTTGGTAAAGTGAGTAAAGGATTGCAGGAACCCTTAAAAACAGTGGGAACCCTTCAAAACTTGGCATTTACCAATATTACCATTTAGATGTTTCGGATAATAACCCCTTTTGGTAAGTACAGGACAGACCACAGATGGCAGTTTTTAAAAAAAAAAAAAAAATCAAAGCAAACCATAGGGCAAATGGCCATTTTTTAAAGGCATTCATGATGAATACCAGCACATCCAGTGTATCACTTTGCTAACAACTGGAAGTGTTTGCAGGTTGTGAAGCATGTGTTTGGCCCTGAGTCTTGCCTCTCAACTGTTTAGAGAGAATTAGACCAAAGAAACTTTCCATTGATCTTTTTTGGAAACATCTGACAATAATAATAAATAGCATTACACCACACAAAGTCCTCCAAAGATAACTAAGATCAGACTAACTTTAGAAATATAAGTGCTCTTCCATCTAACATGTTGAACTGAGTATGTGTGAGTCTGACATCACAAACTTGAGGCTTTTTGGTCTTCCCACCAATTTGAATCCTGGATCGGGTCTCCCGTGGAAGAGGTTTGCTGGTATAGCTGGACTGCCAAACCTTCCTAATGCAGACATAGGTTATACTGGCAAAAAAGTGCTTTTGCAGGTATAGTTTATACTAGTTTGGTAAGTGAAATAAGCTATACTAGCAAAAGCACTTGTATACCAGTACAGCTGTTCCTACACTAGGGCTTTTGCTGGTATAGAAATGTCACCAAAAATCACTCCCTTAACCAGCATTGGCTGCCAAAAGCCAGGCAGGGGAAACCACCAGGTGTGAGAGGTGTGTTAAGCTAATGTGAAGTTAACACCTTTTGAGACTCTCACCCAAAAAAGTAAAATTAGACAAAACACCCACGCAGATGTCTAGAGACCTTTACCTGGACCAATAGCCTTAAAGGGTGGAAACGGGGTTTTCCCATAGACTTAACAAGTACACCACAAGAGACTGATGTGCGTACATACCTGTCATCAGTACGCACATACATGCTAGCCTATGGGGTAAGGGTACCCTAACATTTCTGTGGGTGAGGAATGCAATTTGGGCATAAGAGGAAGGAGGTCCGGCATTTGCCCTATAAAAGAGGTAATCCACCTCAATAGAGGCGCGCGCGCTCTCTCTCTCTCTCCGTTCTCCATTTTCTCCGTTCTTACTGTACTCCATCTCCATTTCTCACTATCTCCATTCTCACTTTACTCTATTCTCATTTACTTCCTCCACTCTATCTATCTACGATGACTGCTACTATTTGTACGCTATACTTGTCCTTCTTAAACTTTAAGTTTCAAGGGAACTAGGCTAAGCTTGGTTTCCCTAAGTTTTATTCTTAGTTTGATTATTAGGTTTTGATTTAAGTTTAAGTTAGTCAAGTAAACCCTAGTCAGCTTTGATAGCTCTTTCCATTTTCTAAGCACTGCATCCCTCACTCAAGAATTGAGAAACCTGAACCACAAGTCTGTTCCTGTGTCTCTTACCACCAGGTTATCAAGGAAGGGTGTGAGTATATTAACCAAAGCTTTGTTACATGTAATACTATATTATCATATGTATCTTTTGAATAGCAGCAATGCAATTGTAACTTTGTAACTCTGGGTATTTTACCATTTACTTACTATTATTGATTTTAATAAAAAGTCTTTAAAACTATATCTGTCTCAGTGTGAGCTTCCTGTCATACCCCCGAGGGTCCTTTATAAATTCTGTGGAGTCTGATTCAGGACAAGAACTTTTATCTTCTGATCAAACAAACTAAACCCATACTAATTAATATTAATAATAATTATTAATATTATTAAATTAAATTAATACATTAAATTCCCATATTATCCCAATTAATATTATCAGTACACCCTAAATCAGGCTACAGGTGTCTGTTGGTGAAGTCCCTCAGGAAGCAGGCAAGACAGCTGCAGAACAAGGTGGCTCATCTGCATAGCATCCAGGAACATGAGGACTTTGAGAGGATGCACATGGAGACATCTGGGATGGAGGATGCTATCCAACTACAGATGACTACAGCAGCACAAGTGGAGGAAGGAAAACTGGCTGCACTGCAAGGAGGAGACTAGCTGTTGGCCACCTCAGGCAATAGACAGTGCTTCCTCCACCACCCCTCCCAAGTCCCTGTCCATCTAGTTGAAGAACCAGTATACTGCACTGTCAACATGTGGTGAAGAGCAGAACTCAATAACTAAGGAGGAGAAACCATTTGTTCCTAGGCTGGGAGGTTTGCAGCTACTGCATCTGAGAGAAGAAGACAGCATGCTTGTAGTTGGGGACATCCTTCTGAGGGGAATGGAGGCATCCATCTGCCAACCTGACATGATGTCCCAGGAAATGAACTGTCACCCTAAAGGTCATGTCCAAGACATTATGGAAAGGTTGCTGAGGCTCATCCGCCCCCTGATAACTACCCCATGCTGCTCATCCATATAGGCACTCATGGTGCTGCCATGTCTGACCCTGAACAGATCAGAGCTCTGGGAGTCAGGGTGAAAGGGTCAGGGGAGCAGATTGTGTTGGAGCAGTTTGTAGGGGAGCAGTGGAGGATAAGGACCCAAGCAGGGACACATGCATCGTGGAGATGAATTCATGGCTGTGCATATGGTGTCAATGGGAGGGCTTTGGCTTCCTTGACCGTGGAATGCTGTTCCAGGAAGATGATCTGTTGGAAAGAGTTGGGGGTTCACCTGACCAAAAAGGGGAAGAGCATCTTTGTGCACCAACTCACCAACCTAGTTGAGGAGGGCTTTGAACTGGGTTCAGTAGGGACAGGTAACAAACGCCCAACAGTAAGTATAAAAAAGGTGAACTTAACAGAGGGTTAAATATTGGTGGGGGAGCATGGAAAATTACACTAGGGTCATAGGAGTGACAAGGAAAATCAGTGGGGGAATCCATAGGCGTCGGTTTCCTCCGGGCCTGGGAATGCTCAACCCCCCCGCTCCACTCCAGGACCTGCTCCCACCCCACCCCTTTTCCCAAGTTCCCACCACTGCCCTGCATCTTCCCGCCCCTCCTCTTACTGGCCTGCACTAAAGAGTTTGCAGCCTAAAACAATAGGATAAAGGATGGGGGGGAGAGAGAGAGAAGAGTGGTGAAGTAACTTGCCCAAGATCACGCAAAAAGTCAGGGAATAGCTGGGAACAGAACAAAGGTCTGAATCCTAGTCCAGTAGCCTATCCACTAGACCAGAGGTTCCCAAATGGTGGTACGTGTACCAGTGGTGGTATGTGAGTTTGATGTTCCATCCATTCACTTACCAGCAAGTTAAGAAGGTGGTTCATCATGAGCTAATAAAGTTGCTTTACTAAACTGTGTACTAAGGAATTATTTGTTTTGTGTGGTCATTAAATAAGTCATCATTTGGAATAGGAACAGGGTGCACTTTTCACTACACAAATCGTACAGAACAAGAGGAGCTATCCCTTTAGAAAAAAGAAGAACAGGAGTACTTGTGGCACCTTAGAGACTAACAAATTTATTAGAGCATAAGCTTTCGTGGACTACAGCCCACTTCATCGGGGCTGTAGTCCACGAAAGCTTATGCTCTAATAAATTTGTTAGTCTCTAAGGTGCCACAAGTACTCCTGTTCTTCTTTTTGCGGATACAGACTAACACGGCTGTTACTCTGAAACCTATCCCTTTAGAGTGGACCCACTACCTTGTTGCCTATGTTAGTCGTCCTTATACAAAATTATATGTTGGTCATTGAGTGGGGGCAGGGTTGTCTTTTATTTCCATACTGCAAGTATTCAAGCTGTGTGGGGAAGAAGGGAGGAGCTGGTGTGCCCTCCTCCTTCCCAGTGTTGCCATCTTTCTACTTGGCAATCAACCTGACCATGCTTCTGCCAACTGTTCTCTGCACCTCTTACCATTGCACTCATGGTTTTCAGAAAAATATTATAAATGAGTGAGTGTACGAGTTCTCTTGTGGTGTGTAAAGTATCATAAGGGCAAAATGAAATGAATTTTGGCCTTGTAAAAATATATTCACATACTTCTGTCTCTTTTAAAAACCCTTTGGTTTCACCAACTGCCCTTTTCATGCTTGCAACCGGGAGGCAAGCTCTATCCCTTCTCGTGAAGGAAATAAGGCAGCATGGGGAATTGAAAAATGGTTTCTGTGTGGGGAAATCCACTTGGTTTTAGTGAAACAAAACCCTGCAGTCAAAGATTCAGTAGCTAGGCCTAAGCATGTTCATTGTTTATACCACATAGTTGTTTCATTAACATGCCAACACTTCAGGTGACATGTATTGCATCCATCCCCCTCAAGGGACCCCTGTTGGCAGAACAAGATAGAAGCAGAGGGTGACTGCTTTAGAGTGGATCCATGATCCTTTTCCCTCCCATTCCCCAAAGCATCAAGAGAGAGACAACCTCAACAATAGAGATACAGGGTCATGCTGTGGTTGCCTAACTGTTGCCGTCACTGATGTTCAGGACCGTTTTATTTGCAAGTGGAGATGGATTTTGTAAAGAGCTGCACACAGAGAAGGAGCTTTGGGGAGTTGTGGATGGTGGAATTTGGAGGATACACACTGAGCCCCCATGTTTAGCACAGGGGGTTGTTAAAGCTACCTTACTTTCTCTTTTTCTAATCCTTTTGGGCTTAACAAGTTCCTCTTGTATCCCTATCTTTGACCTCTTCTTCATCTGGGAACCCACATTTTTCCTAGTTCTGCCTTTCCCCCCCCCCCCCGACTCCACCCTTCTCTGGCCTGTGTTATACAGGAGGTCAGACTAGATGGTTCCTTCTGCCTTTGGAATCTGTGGAATCTATTAATCTGTCTTTCGCCTTTTTTGTTGCCATGAGTCTACCAATTCCCCCCCCCCCCCTTCCAATATCCTTTGCCATTCTTTAAGCTCTTCCTCCTGTTGCTTCAGTTTCCTCCTAGTGCTCATCTTCAGTCACTTGGTTTCTTTTTGTTGCCCATGCTGGTGGATGGGTTTCCCAATATCCAGTTCTCAGAGCCTCCAATCTGCCTCCTCTTTGTCCCTCCAGCATCGTTGGTGACCTGCTTCTATGTTGTTGGAACCCAGTATGAGATCAGGGGCACCTGTTGGGAAGTTAGAAAGAATGAGTGCCAATATGATCTGACAATAAAGCGTACCAGCTAATTCTAGCTGTGTACATTGAGATGACCCAATCCTTACTAATGAGGTGTTACTAGTCTCTGAAATGGGATATTTAAAACCCTGCTGGAGCTGACTTGGCCCAGTACTACTCATGCTCTGCTCTTTGAATTGGTTCTGTAGCGAAGAAAGCGAACATTCTTGACTTCTCTTTTCTAAAAGAGACGGTACATTCTTTTTATTGTCTTACCTCAATTGTTTGGATCTAATCCAAAGATCCATTAAGTGTTTCAGTCCACAAAGGTCATCCTCTCAACACGGTAAGTGTTTGTGTAGCTGAACATAGAACATAAAAATTCTGGTGGCTAGACATGCAGTTTCTGCAAGTACTTTAAGTACATCATCATTTGTTCTGGTGACTGGCAGACTACAGTATAAATCCCCAAAATTAATGAATTAACATAAGTGAACAAACACGATTTTAAAAAATAGAGAATAATCTTTGACAAACAGTACCCTGTGTGAACAAAGCTTTAGTTATACTGGACAAGCTTTAGATATACTTCATAGTAGGCTAGTAACAGTTCAGTAGGATTGTTTTAGTAATAAGAAACCTCTGTACAACATTCATTGCATTTTTAAGAACTGGGAAGTGCTATTGTTTATGTTGTGAATCATGCATTGTGTGGATTAGCTGGATTTTCCAAAGGTACAGTAGAGGCAAAAGTTACTGTAGTTGTGAGTTTGCTCTAATTTTACATGTCCTCCTTCACACCACCTTTCCTTGTGTGGAAGAGAATAGTTTGTGATCAAGTAACTAAAAATGGTATAATATACAAGTATGCAGAATTAAGGTGTATGGGCTACCTTAATTCTGGCACTTCCTAAATTTTGAGTAAATGATTCTTGCAACTTAACTTCCAATATAGTCTTTTTGCCTGGAACAGAATATGTTATATATACATATTTAATCCTTTAAACATCATGTAATATACTGTTCTGGGATTCTTTGGCTTCACTGATGTCTGAGAACAAATTGTTTAAACAAACATCTAATTCTTGTCTATGTGCGTAATTAATGTTATCTGAGCAGCCGGTAATCTATCTTTTGTATGTTAAAAATGGACAAGTCAATTTGGCATTGGGCTCAACTCTTTGAGGTTGTTTCAAAATAAGTATCCCCACTCCCCGTTACCGTTTGAAACTGTTTATGAAGCAAAGGCTGAAAGCATATTCTACAATAAAATACAATGCTTCCGCTGCATTGTCTCAGACAGATGCAAGGAGGCTGAGTTCCTGTACTAGAAGAAACCTTGGAGTGCTAGCTGTTGGCCAAAATCACATAGCATTGAATCAACTCTATATACTGATCAATTAGAATTCTTTCACAGGGCAGCAAATTCAAGAAGTGCAACTCTGCTTTGACAATGAGGAGTCCTTGTGGCACCTTGGAGACTAACAAATTTATTTGGGCATAAGCTTTCGTGGGCTAGAACCCACTTAATCAGATGCATGGAGTGGAAAATACCATAGAAGGGTGTGTGTTTGTGTGTGTATATATGTATATGTGTGTATATATGTATATGTGTGTATATATGTATATGTGTGTATATATGTATATATACATGAAAAGATGGGAGTTGCCTTACCAAGTGGGGGATCAGTCTAACGAGACAATTCATTTAACAGTAGAATTCCAAGGGAGGAAAAATCCCTTTTGTAGTGGTAATGAGGGTGGCCCATTTCAAACGGTTGACAAGAAGGTGTGAGTAACAGTAGGGGGAAATTAGTATGGTAAAATTAGGCTTTGTAATGACGGCTGCCACTCTGAAACTCTACTTTGGTTTGTTCAGTGAGTGTTCAAAACAAACCAGTGCAACAGGAATCTGCAAGATCAGCCTTGTGTTGACTGAGCCATTGTTTCCCCCTTTCTGGTGCCCTTTGGAAAAGGATTTGCATTTATCATCCAATGTTGTCATCAGAGATGAATATACATTTTGTTTTATTGGCATGTTAAAAATGTATTCCTGTGCCTTTTTGTGAAGGAGTGTTGGCGGAGAGAATTGACTACAGTTAGCATCCACTTACCAAGGATTTTGTGTATGATTTAGCAAAATAATTTTACAGATAAGCTTAACTGATTTGATAAATTTCTTATTTCACTGAGTGAAATAAGATATAAAGATTAAAAATCTTTGCATTTTTAAAGGAGAGATTACTTATATAGTGCTTGTGTGTGTTTAATTATAACTGTTTCATTAAAATGTATGTATATTAACATAAAACAGATTATGTAAAGCTATGCTGAAAACAACATACATTGGTTTACAAAGGAGCCCTTTCTTGACCATATTTTTTTTTTTTAAAGTAAAAAGGTTTTACCTCTTTCCAGCTGCTTGAACTAGTCACAACATAGACTTGTTTGGGGTTTGTGGCCCGCAAATGTTTAGTTGTAAAGCAGGGAACTTCTTACAAATATCTTCTATGACCCAAACTTTTGCAGTGCTAGAATTAGATATTTCATATGCTTATAGTATTTGTTGCCCTAAAATCCATATGCTTTACAAAGGCTTACTTTGAGAAGAACATATACTGGTGTGCACTTCTTTCCATCCATATCAATAAATACATGTGGAAACTTTTTTCTGCTTGCTGGGCAAGATCTGTAATGGGGACTATGAGTTAAGCAATAAAAATAAAGCTTGGGGACAACAAAGGGTCTGACTTGATACGAGTAATACTAGTGCAGTCCTGCTCACTTGTTTAATTTTTCCCCCTGTTCTTACAGCTGAAGGCCTCCCCCAGGTGTATTACTTTGGGCCATGTGGAAAGTACAATGCCATGGTACTTGAACTACTTGGTCCTAGCTTGGAAGATTTGTTTGACCTCTGTGATAGAACGTTCACTTTGAAGACGGTATTAATGATAGCCATCCAGCTGGTGAGTAGTGACATTGCTGGCAGGGCCTCTGCCACCTTTTTTGAACTATTGCAATTTGTGTTATAACCAACAATATCTTAACTATTGATGGGTAAAATTAATAGCCATTGGCCTTTCAGCCTTTGCTGTAATACTCTCTTGAAGGATTTATTATTCAGACATAACAGTCTGAATGGGGTACAGACTCTCTAGATATGGGAGAAAACTACTACTTCCTCCAAATTTGAATAAAATTCTTATTTAGGAGGGAGGGATGGTTAGTTCTCTGCTCTCCGCACTCTACTAAGCTCTGATTAGTCTTTAATCACTTTCTGGATCATTAATATGAACGGATATTGCCACTCCTTAAGTACAATTGGTCAGAGGGTCATTGAATACCTAGTCCTCAGCTGAGCAGATTGTGTCGTTGCTGTCCCGAGCATCAAGAGTAAATCAGAATGGGGAATTCTGTAAGGTTCCAGGATGTATTTGAAGGAAATATTCCTCTAGCAAGAAAAAGTCAAGCTGTAACTATCCTATTAAACCACTTAATGACTTGTTAGCTGTGGAGTAGGTTCATATTAACACTGAATTACTCCATGCATTTAACTGTAACTATGGTGTCTTGAAACATTATAGCATGACATGAAACAAATGCAGGGAAACATACACTGTATTAAAATAACACTAGTCCTCACTAAGTGATGTAAATGGTGGAGTTCAGAATCCAAGCAGTTGGTAACTCACAACCACAACACCTCCCTGGTGATCAGTGTGTGTGTACTTCAATACTTGGGCATGACAAAGTGAGACCGGTTCAGTGACAGGTTTTAATTTTGATTTCCTTGTTTATATTATGCTTTACAGTGAATCTGAATTAAAACACTATTTTAATTCTTATCCTGACCCAGCCATTGACTTGCTGTATGGGAACATCGCTTTGCTGTTTGTGACTGTTTTCCTTCCCACCCCGTGTCTTGTCTATTTAGATTGTAAGCTCTTCAGGGTAGGGGGAACTGTTTCCTTCTATGTGTTTGTACAATGCCTCAGACAATGGGGCCCAGATCTCAGTTGGGCCCTCTTGATGCTACTGTAATAACAATACGTAAAAATAATAATGTAGCTGTTCTCTGTATTGTGTCTGAGAAGTGCACTGTCAGTTCAGATGTTTAAATTAACTACCCGAGGGAGTGGAGGAATGAAAGATCACTTGGGCCCAGTGCACTACCATAGTAACTATAATCATGGTTGAACTTATCAGATCCATTCTTGTTTGTATAGCACAAATAGGTTACAGCTGTGAAAGAGAACCTAGCAGCTTTAGCCTAGCAGTTTGGCCATAGTACCATCTACATTACAAATGATAGCACCATTTTCTTTAGGAGAGTCTGGTCCCTTTTTTCCTGAGCTATGTTTCCTTTTCCAATTTCACCCGCTGTTCTCAGCAGTTTGATCTGCAGGGTTGGCCTGAGAGTCCAAGATCAGCCCAGATGGTTCCTGTAATGGCCCTCCTTACCCTGCACTCTCATCTAGGATCAGCAGGACTAATCACTGTGACCGACACATCTCAGGCTCTTCGGTGCATGTGCAGCAAGTTACAAACTGGCAGAAAGCTGCCGCATCTTGTTTTTCATGCCAAGTGGTCAACTTCCTATGACATATTTAAAAATAAATCTGTTCTGTGAATAAATATGAAGAGCTAAGTACATGGCTAAGAAACAGCTAGGGGGTAGAATGGGGGGGCTTAGATTTATAGATTTGTGAAGGGAGTAAACAACCAAAAGGGAGAGGAATCCGTTATTCAAGGAATGTAATTAGGAGTAATGGTAGAAATTACAAAGTAAGTGTTAAGCTCTATATCAGGAAAATCTTCCTGGCAATGAGACCTATTAAATTGTGGTATAGTATCTCTAGGGAAGAGATGAAACCCTCTTGTTTAGAACATTTAAAATTAGACTACAGGATAGGATATAATCCTACCTTGGCAGGAAGATGAACTAGGTGGGTCTTAATGTCTTTGCCATCTCCAATTTACACTCAAATACAATTAGATGGAATCTTAATGGCTTTTTTTCTTACTATAATACACCTGTATTTCACATACACCTCTACCTCAATATAACGCTGTCCTTGGGAGCCAAAAAATCTTACTGCGTTATAGCGAACTTGCTTTGATCCGCCGGAGTGCGCAGCTTCGCCCCTACCCCCCGGAGCACTGCTTTACCGCGTTATATCAGATTTCGTGTTATATCGGGTCACGTTATATCAGGGTAGAGGTGTACCTTAAAGGTAGTGTAATAAATGTGTGTGTCGAAGCAGTTTTCTCTCTTTCTTCTGTATTGAGAATTTTATGGGTATATTAATCCTGAATAACTCATTCATCTTTGATGCTTTATATTGTCTCCTTAATAATATCAAGCTGACATAACTTTCTCCTGGCCACAGCTGCAACAGAATCCCAAGATAATTTATTTCAAGGAAACAACATTCCTGAAGTGAGACAAAGTTTTAAAGTTTAAAATGGCTTCTTAAGAATTGCCAGTCCCAAAATTCACAAACCATGAGTCAGACCCCAACAGATTACGATTATTTAAAATGATCAGATCATGCTTTTTGTCTGTATTCTGATTTTTGAACTCCCCTGCCCACCCCCAAGGTATGTGACTACAGCATTGTCAAACTATCAAATTAATCATGAGTAATGTGATTTTAGTCTTTGTTGTAAACATTCTTGCTAGAGAAGCCAACCAAGATCAGGTCCCCATTGTGTTGAGTACTGGACAAAGAGGAGACAGTCCCTGCCTTAGAGATTACAATCTAATGCAAATCATAGTGGTGAGATTGTGATACAGAAACGTGACGTGTATCCACTGAACCCATTTCATATAGGGGTCACCAAACATCCAACACATAGGAATGGCTTTTAATGCCTGTTGAGCTGATCTGGATTCAAATAGAGGAGCTACAAATCAGACTCTGTACTTCATTAGCAATGCCCTGAGGCATATCATCCCCCATAAACACTAATTATACACCTTTGAGAATGGGGATTACTTTCTAGAAGGTAAAGCTTACTAAATCAAACCGTGATCTTTTGGCGCTTACACAGGCACGGTCTTCCATTCTCTGGACACAAGAGCAAAATCTCCCACATGTTGCTGTCACTCTCACTAGAGTAAAGTGCCCCATCCGGTTCTTAAAGGGACAGCTCCTATTAACCAAAATACAAATGCTAAACATACAATAAAACAGATTTAACACAACTTCCAAATTCACTTCTAAATACAATGCTTTGTGATCTAAAATGATTCCAACAATTACTCCTGGATGCTAGCACTAATGCTTACACATACATACTTTTTTTTTTTTTTTTTTTTTTTTTTTTTGCGTCCAGAAGTCATCAGCACATGGAATTCAGAACCTTCATATCTTCACAGGTCTCTTCTGCTTCAGCTATAAATACATGGTATAGCTATACTGGATTAGATCCAAGGTCCATATAGTCCAGTATCCTGGAACATATAGAAGTAACAGGTGTGGGGAAACATGCTGTTTTCTCTGTATGGACCAGCCCATACAGGGGGAGACAACACACACTTGGCTGGAGGGTTACACAACTATTAGTGAGGTGGTAGTGGAATGCTGGACATCCTATAAAGGACAACTAGTGTGTTAATTAAAAACCCTGTGATTTGGAAAATCTGCATTGGCTTATGTGGACTAGATAATTTTGCTGCAATAACTGTCTCCTGGCATGGTGTAGAAGTGGAGAGTGGATGATAGCTGAACATGGAGCCTTTCCGTTTATAGAACTAAAGAATTGGAAATAGAAAAAGCAGTAGAATTTCTTTTATATCTTCCCTCCCTCGCACTTCATGGGCTCTGGATGTAAAGGAGATAGATCAGTGTTTTACAATGCTCCTAGAATGCATTAATTCAGTGACTATATAATCTAAAATATGTTTGATCTTTCCAAACTCCCACTTTGTCCCCACCTACTCATCTTGCTGTGAAAGTACTTTTTAAAAAATAAATTCAACAAGGTAGTGCTGGTTTTAATTTGAGCATTTTTTTTTTAATTTTTTTTTAAGTTGACCATCCTGTTAGCCAAATGGGCTCGTTTCCCCCTGGAGCTACCCAATTACCCCAAGGAGGCACGGGAGTCTAGAAGACGGCTTTCAGTTTTTATTGACCAGTCAGCTGAGTGGGTGCTCTCCTCGGCTAATGCCAGAGAGAGAGCCCCTTACAAGCGCAGAGCAAACCTTTTTATACCTAGTAACAAGACCATCCCAATAAATGACCTATCCTGGTAGTAAAGACAAAATCAAGCAAAGTACTCATACTGCATTTTAAATCTTACTTTGTATGGAGGGTTAGCTAGCCCTCCAGCCCCTTTTAAAGGGACACTTTTCCAGGTTGAATTTATTACAAACATACCTTTTGATCTTCAAACCTACCAGTGTGTGAGACAAACAATTGAGATGTGTGACAAATGACTGAAATGTGGAACATCTGTTGTTATGTGTCATGCCATAATTATTTTATAATGGTTGTTAACTATAAAACCTGATTTAAAAGATTTTTTTCTGTGTGTGTATTAAATTACTTTTTGAAAGAAAACTGAAAAAAGTTTCAGCATGTAGAAATTGATTCTTTGCATGGCGTCTGCATATTGCCATTTATGAGATCAAGGTACTCATGCTGGGAGCTCCTAGAATCGTCTGGAAAACAGTGTCTTTTGGGTCCACTTGCCTATCCTTCCCCCTTTTATCCTGGATGGCTCGGAGAATATAAAACAAGGAGTGGCACAACCACCCTTCAGTTCCTTCTAACTTCTGAAGGTCCAGTGAGTTTAGATTGCACACGCTGTCCTCAGTGCTTTCCTCATTAGTTGTTCTTATTTGTATTTCTTCTCTTTTGGGGCAAATTTTGTTTATAGCTTATTAATTTTTTTAGTCACATTTTTCTTCTAAAAGTAGAGGAGGAGATGCCCGACTGGCACAGGCTTTATCTGCACTTAGGAGTGGGAGGGCTGCCTCAAGCCCCCCTTACTGATGGAGGAGGCTCTCTGTGCCTGGTCAACTAAGTCTGGCAGTCTGTAAATAGAGATTGGTGTAGGGATCTGGTCACAGTCAAGGTCCCCTTGTCTGTTCAAGGTGACCGAGGAGACTTAATTATGTGCCTAAACCATCTCTCTGGACATTGGATCTGGATCTTCAGAACTCAGATCCTTCAGCCAAGTGTTGACCTGAGGCTGCAGAACCTGGATATAGATCCTGCAGCAGAGCATGGATGCCGGGGTCACAAGATCCAGATACCATAGCTAAGTTGGATCCATAGTTGACACATTTTGGATCTGGATCCAGAGGCAGAAACCAAGCTTGCAGCTGGATCTAGCAGTCAAACATGGATCCAGTGTTAGCATTTGGATCCAAATTTGACAGCCATACAGGAAAAACTACTAACCACAGTTGCTAAGAAGGGATCACATTGGCTGGGATCTAGCCAGCATGACGATCAACTGTCACTAGTCTAGTGGTTCTATACTGGATCTACTCAGGTCAATAAAGTCCAGTACTGCAGTTCCAACACCATGATCTTTGCGAATTGCTTTCCTTATTGATTCTGTGTACATCATAGTGGTATGAGCAAGCAGATCCATTCTGGAGATCTTCACAACACTGGAAGGGGAAATTTCACACATTACAGGCTTTTATAACATTTTGAAGGACAGATTAAATTCAGAGGTAATTGGAAAAGCAGATGTAATCCATATGCATTCACCAAAGGTAGATCATGCCAGACTAACATGATATTCTTCTTTAAGAAGATAAGTGATATTTTTTTAGGCAAGGGAAATGCAACAGATCTAATATAGCAGGACTTCAGTTAAGCATTTGACACTCTAAAATTAGAGAAGATGGGGATTAGTCAAGAATTGTAAGGTGGGTAAGGATTTGGTTAAAGGGGAAAAAGCAACCAGTTGCTCTGAAAGGTGAGCACTGGGACTGAAGGGAGGTTACTAGTGAAGTGCCTCAAGGATCAGTCTAGGGACAGATCTTATTTAATATTTCTATTACTAATCTTGGCACCAAAAGTAGGAGTATGTTAATGAAACTTATTCATGTTACAAAGTAGGGAGACATTGTCAATACAGAGAAACATGAGCCACTCAGTAACAGTGACCATAATGTAATAAAATTTAACATCCTTTTTGGGGGGGAGATACCAAAGAAGCCCACCATAGTAGCATTTAACTATAGAAAGGGGAACTACACAAAAATGAGGAAGCTAGTTAAACGTAAATTAAAAGGTACAGTCACAAAAGTGGCATGCTTGGAAGCTGCATGGAAACTTTTTTAAAACACCATAATAGACGCTCAAATCAAATGTATACCCCAAATTAAAAAACATAGTAAGAGGACCAAAAAAGTGACCCCATGGCTAAACAACAAGGTAAAAGGAGCAGTTAGAGGCAAAAAGGTGTTCTGTAAAAATTGGAAGTCAGATCCTACTGAGGAAAGTAGAAAGGAGCATAAGCGCTGGCAAATCAAGTATAAAACTATAATTCTTCATCATCATATTCCTATTACATTTAGGGCAGTGATGAAGCTCCTCCACTCCTGTCTGTTTCTGGCAAGTCTTTCAATGGTTCCCCAGCTGTGCCCAAGGTTTTTCAGGTCGGCTTCCACAGCTCTTTGCCATGTTGTTTTTGGACGGCCTCATTTTCGCTTGCCTTCAGGTGTTCTCTTATTGCTACTCTGGTGATTGAATCAGTTTCCATCCGAAGCACATGACTGATCCATCTCCAACACCTCCTGGCAATGATGGTGCTCAGATCCTCTTGGCTGCACTGTGTCAATAGATCTTGGTTTGAGATTGTTCTGGGCCAAAAGATACGGAGGATTATTCTGAGGCAGGTTGTATGGAATGAAGACAGTTTGGACATGTCATACTTTCTCATTCCCCAGCATTCTGCACTATAAAGTAGTGTTGAAAGTACGCAGCTCTGATAAATCTTGAGTTTGGTTTTGGTGTTGTATTTTGATGATTTCCAGATGGTCTGTTTAAGCTCCTGAAGGTGTTTCTGGCTTTATTGATTTTGTTCCCTATGTCCTGGCTTGTTCCACCGTCCTGGCTGATAGTGCTGCCCAAGTATGTGAATGTTCCTACATTGGTGAGATCATAATCCTCTATCCGTACTGGTGACGGTGAGGCAATATTAAAGGTCATGATATCTGTCTTATTGCGGTTGATTTTCAGGCCAGTTTGCTGGCTGAATGCATTGAGTCGAGTTGTTTTTTCTTGTATATGGTGTGTTGGGTATGTGATAGGAGAGTGACATCATCTGCGAAGTCCAGGTCTTCAAGGGATGAGAAGAGTGTCCATTTAATGCCTCTTGGCATGTCTTCTGTTGTATGCCACTGTCAACGCTGGATCCCCACTTTGAACTTTAGGGTACAAATGTAGGGGACTGCATGAAAACTTCTAAGCTTAACTACCAGCTTAGCTCTGGTCCGCTGCCACCATCCCAAGGCTAATTTCCTTCCCTGGGTAGCCTTGAGAGACCTTCACCAATTCCCTGGTGAATACAGATCCAAACCCCTTGGATCTTAAAACAAGGAGAAATTAACCATTCCCCTCCTTCCTCTCACCAGCTCCTGGTGAATCAAGATCCAAACCCCTTGGATCTTAAAACAAGGAGAAATTAACCATTCCCCTCCTTCCTCTCACCAACTCCTGGTGAATCAAGATCCAAACCCCTTGGATCTTAAAACAAGGAAAAATCAATCAGGTTCTTAAAAAGAAGGCTTTTAATTAAAGAAAAAAGTAAAAATCATCTCTGTAAAATCAGTATGGAAATTAACCTTACAGGGTAATCAAACTTAAAGAGCTCAGAGGACTCCCCTCTAGTCTTAGGTTCAAAGTACAGCAAACAAAGATAAACACTTTAGTAAAAGGTACATTTACAAGTTGAGAAAACAAAGGAAAACTAACACGCCTTGCCTGGCTATTTACTTACAAGTTTGAAATAGGAGAGACTTGTTTAGAAAGATGTGGAGAACCTGGATTGATGTCTGGTCCCTCTCAGTCCCGAGAACGAACACACTCCCAAACAAAGAACACAAACAAAAGCCTTCCCCCCCCCCCCCCCCAAGATTTGAAAGTATCTTGTCCCCTTATTGGTCCTTTAGGTCAGATGCCAGCCAGGTTACCTGAGCTTCTTAACCCTTTACAGGGAAAAGGATTTTGGAGTCTCTGGCCAGGAGGGATTTTATAGTACTGTACACAGGACAGCTGTTACCCTTCCCTTTATAGTTATGACACGCCCCCCAAATCACAGATAGTGTTGGACGTTCGGTTCCACACTGGCTGTGATTTCTTCCTGGAGTTCTAGGAGAAAACAGAGTTAATAAGACACATGTACCTTTAGACATACTACTGATTATATAAAAACTAACAATATGTTTCATTCCAAGAACAATTGTTAACCAGTTAACTCTGGGAAACTTTCCCGGGAGAGTGCATCAGCCACTTTGTTAGAAGCTCCCGAAATGTGTTGTATTTCAAAATCAAAATCTTGGAGAGCTAAACTCCACCGAAGAAGTTTTTTGTTATTTCCCTTGGCGGTATGAAGCCACTGTAGCGCAGCATGGTCTGTTTGTAGTTGGAAACGCCATCCCCAAACATATGGGCGTAGCTTTTCCAGCGCGTACACAGTGGCATAGCATTCCTTTTCGCTGATTGACCAATGGCTTTCCCTCTCAGACAGTTTCTTACTGAGAAACACGACAGGATGGAATTCTTGATCCGGTCCTTCCTGCATTAAAACTGCTCCCACGCCTCGCTCGGACGCATCTGTGGTTACTAGGAACGGTTTGTCAAAGTCTGGGGCCCTTAGCACAGGGTCAGACATGAGTGTTGCCTTAAGTTGGTTAAAGGCCTTTTGACACTCATCAGTCCACTGAACTGCATTTGGCTGTTTCTTTCTGGTTAGGTCTGTCAGCGGGGCGGTGATTTGGCTGTAGTGGGGTACAAATCGCCTATAATATCCAGCCAAGCCTAAGAAGGATTGGACCTGTTTCTTAGACTTTGGAACCGGCCACTTTTGGATAGCATCCACTTTGGCCTGTAGGGGATTTATAGTTCCTTGACCCATCTGGTGCCCCAGGTAAGTCACTCTGTTTTGGCCTATTTGACACTTTTTAGCCTTAACAGTTAGTCCTGCCTGCTGGATGCGCTCGAAAACTTTTTCCAGGTGCTCCAGGTGCTCTGCCCATGAATCAGAAAAAATGGCCACATCATCGAGGTAGGCAACTGCAGATTCTCCCAATCCCGCTAGGAGACCATCTACAAGTCTTTGGAAGGTGGTGGGTGCATTTCGCAACCCGAAAGGGAGTACATTGAATTCATACACCCCTGCCTGGGTGACGAAGGCTGACCTTTCCTTAGCGGGTTCATCTAGTGGTACTTGCCAGTACCCCTTGGTTAAGTCTAAAGTAGAGATGAATTGGGCATGTCCCAATTTCTCCAATAGCTCATCTGTGCATGGCATTGGATAGTTGTCAGGACGAGTTACAGCATTTAGCTTACGGTAGTCCACGCAAAAGTGTATTTCCCCATCTGGTTTGGGAACTAGAACCACTGGAGATGCCCATGCACTCTTAGAGGGGCGGATTATACCCATCTGTAGCATGTCCTGGATCTCCCTTTGTATAGCAGTTTTGGCATGAGGTGACTCCCGGTAGGGTGGGGTTCTAATAGGGTGAGCATTACCTGTGTCAATGGAGTGGTATGCCCGTTCGGTCCATCCTGGAGTGGCTGAGAAAATTGGTGCAAAGCTTGTGCACAGCTCCTTGATCTGCTGTCGCTGCAGACGTCCAAGGGTCGTGGAGAGGTTCACCTCTTCCACGCCACCATCCTTTTTTCCTTCGTAGTAGACACCTTCAGGCCACTCCGCGTCATCTGTTTCCTGGGCTGTAAACTGGCAAACGTTTAATTCTCTGGAATAAAAGGGCTTAAGAGAATTAACATGGTATACCTTAGGCTTTATGTTGGAGGTGGGGGAGGCTATGAGATAGTTAACAGCTCCTAGGCGCTCCTGGACCGTGAATGGTCCTTCCCACGATGCTTCCATTTTATGGGCCTGGAGCGCCTTTAAGACCATGACTTGGTCTCCTACTTTGAAGGACCGTTCTCTGGAATGTTTATCATACCAGGCCTTTTGCTCTTCCTGAGCATTCTTTAGGTTTTCTTTAGCAAGGGCTAAAGAGTGTCGGAGGGTGCTTTGTAGGTTGCTTACAAAGTCTAGAATGTTAGTTCCTGGAGAAGGCGTAAACCCCTCCCATTGCTGCTTCACCAACTGTAATGGCCCCTTAACCTCGCGGCCATACACAAGTTCAAATGGTGAAAACCCTAAACTGGGATGTGGAACAGCCCTGTAGGCAAAAAGCAACTGCTGCAACACTAGGTCCCAATCATTGGAGTGTTCATTTACAAATTTACGTATCATGGCCCCCAAAGTTCCATTAAACCTCTCCACCAGGCCATTGGTTTCATGGCGGTAAGGGGTGGCAACCAAGTGATTCACCCCCTGAGCTTCCCACAGGTTTTCCATGGTCCCTGCCAGGAAATTAGTTCCCGAATCTGTAAGGATGTCGGAGGGCCAACCTACCCTGGCAAAAATGTCTGTTAATGCCTGTCACACACTTTTAGCCCTGGTGTTGCTTAAGGGTACTGCTTCCGGCCATCGGGTAGCAAAATCCATGAAAGTCAGTACGTACTGCTTTCCTCTGGGTGTCTTCTTTGGGAAAGGACCCAGAATATCCACAGCTACGCGCTGAAATGGGACCTCAATTATGGGTAGTGGCTGGAGAGGGGCTTTAACCTGGTCTTGGGGCTTTCCCACTCGTTGGCACACCTCACAAGACCGGACATATTTAGCAACGTCCTTGCCCATTCCCTCCCAGTGGAAGGACTTCCCCAACCGGTCCTTGGTTCTGTTCACCCCAGAATGGCCACTGGGGTGATCATGGGCTAAGCCCAAGAGCTTTACCCGATACTTAGTGGGAACTACCAACTGTCTTTGAGGATGCCAGTCTTCCTGGTGCCCACCAGAAAGAGTCTCCTTGTATAAAAGTCCTTGTTCTACAACAAACCGGGATCGGTTAGAAGAGCTGAGAGGCGGTGGGGTGCTCCGCGCCGCCGCCCAAGCTTTCTGAAGGCTGTCATCTGCTTCCTGCTCGGCCTGGAACTGTTCCCTTGATGCTGGAGACATCAGTTCCTCCTTGGACTGTGAACTGGGGCTTGGTCCCTCTGGAAGCAATGCAGGTGCTGGGGCTGTTTCCATTGACTGTGATCCACTGTCCGCTGGTGCACTATGTGGTATCTCAGGCTCTGGCTGAGCCTCTTGGGTAGGGTTATCTGCTGTTTCTGCCAGGTCAGGCTCGCTGGTGCCCTCTGGCATTGGAGTTGTAGACGGGTTTGCAAGCGCTGGACTCAGGGCTCGCAATGGTTCTGGTGCTGGTTGCGTTGCCAGTTCCGGTTCTGGGACTGGCTTTGGCTGGGTCTCTGGGATTTGATCCACTGCGACTGTTGCAGTCGTTGGCAGGGGATCCGGTTCCACCACCGTTGTTTGGGTCTCTGGTAACACAGACGGGGCCCTGGTGGACGGCTCAGGAACAGGGATGGGGGTGAAAGCTTGCTTAGCCTGGCTGCGGGTGACTATTCGCACCCTCTTGGCTAGCTTACCATGGTTGGCCAAATCTTCCCCCAGCAGCATGGGAATGGGATAATTGTCATAGACTGCAAAAGTCCACATTCCTGACCAGCCCTTGTACTGGACATGCAACGTGGCTGTAGGCAAGGTTACAGACTGTGACATGAAGGGTTGAATTGTCACTGTAGCCTCCGGGTTGATGAGTTTGGGGTCCACTAGGGATTGGTGGATAGTTGACACTTGAGCCCCAGTGTCCCTCCAAGCGGTAACCTTCTTTCCGCCCACTCTCAAGGTTTCCCTTCGCTCCGAGGGTATGAGAGAGGCATCTGGGTTTGGGGATCTTTGGTGTGATTGGGGTGTAATGAACTGTAATCGGTTGGGGTTCTTGGGGCAGTGAGCCTTTATATGTCCCAGTTCATTACATTTAAAACATCGCCCTGCTAAGGTGATGCCCCTTCTGATATTCGCTCCAACTGCTACTAGTTTTTTTTCTTTTGTGCCACCTCCACCCATTTGACTCCAATCTCCCCCGCCTCAGTTACAGTTTTGGGCTTCCTATCTAGGATGTACCTTTCTATTTCCTCAGGAACACCCTCTAAAAACTGCTCCATTTTTACTAGGGAAAGCAGATCTTCCAGAGATTTAACATTTGCTCCTGATACCCAGGCATCACAATTTTTGTCAATGTGGTAGGCATGACGGGTAAATGACACATCGGGTTTCCACTTTAGGGCTCTGAACCGCCGACGGGCATGCTCGGGTGTTAGCCCCATTCTGAGTCTGGCCTTGTTTTTAAAAAGTTCATAACTGTTCATGTGTTCCTTAGGCATTTCAGCCGCCACCTCTGCTAAGGGTCCACTGAGCTGCGGCCTCAGCTCTACCATGTACTGGTCTGCAGCGATGCTGTATCCAAGGCAGACCCTTTCAAAATTTTCTAAGAAGGCCTCAGTATCATCGCCTGCCTTGTAGGTGGGGAATTTTCTGGGATGGGAAGTGGTACCTGGAGAGGGGTTGTTGGGATGGGCTGTTGTATCCGGCTTAGCCTTTGCTACTTCCAGTTCATGCTTCCTTTCTTTTTCTCCATCCTCCATCAAACAAAAGCCTTTCTTCCCCCCCCCCCCCCCCCCCCCCAAGATTTGAAAGTATCTTGTCCCCTTATTGGTCCTTTAGGTCAGATGCCAGCCAGGTTACCTGAGCTTCTTAACCCTTTACAGGGAAAAGGATTTTGGAGTCTCTGGCCAGGAGGGATTTTATAGTACTGTACACAGGACAGCTATTACCCTTCCCTTTATAGTTATGACAGCCACGTTACCCAGTCGATGGCAATGTTGAAGAGGATTGCAGACATTATACACCCCTGACGGACCCCTGTTTTGACTTCAAAACTGAGCTCACTGTGATCAGCACTGCATGTAAAGTTGAAATAGAAGCTTTTGATGATGTTGATTATATGGAATTTCTTTCCATAGGCCTGCAGAATGCACCATAGGCTGGTCCTGTGAATGCTCTCAATTAGGCAGGCTTCCCCCCCTCCCTTCCCCCTCTCCCCCCACCCCCAAAAAAATGGAAAGTAACTAGCAAAAGACTCTCAAACTAACAGCAAAAATTTAAGTATATCAGATTCAGGAAGTATAATTAGGTTAAAAAAAATGTTTTTATGCAGGATAGGTCCATCAGTGACTATTAGCCAACATGATCAGGGATGCAACTCCATGCTTTGGGTGTTCCTAAGCCTCTGACTGCCAGACGCTGGGACTGAATGACTGGGGATGGATCAGTCAATAATTGCCCTGTTCTGTTAATTCCCTCTGAAGCACCTGGCATTGGCCACTGTTGGAGGACAGGATATTGGGCTATATGGACCATTGGTCTGATCCAGTATGGCCATTCTTATGGTTTTATGTTCCTAAGTATTAATGCCATTTTACTAGGCACTGGTAAGACCTCCTCTGGCATACTGTGTACAATTCTGGTAATCCATGTTCAAAAAAGATGAATTTCAAGTGGAAGAGGTGCAGAGAAGAGGTACTGGGATGATCAGGGGAATGGGGTGTCTAGGAGACTTAAAGAGCTTGACTTGTTTAGTCTTGCAAAACAAAGGCTGAGAGGATAAGATTACTCTCCAAAAATATATTGGGGGTAAACACCAGGGAGGATGAAGTGCTATTTAAGTTCTTTACAACTGACCATGAACGAATTTAGGCTGAGGTATGCACGGTGGCTTGCAGGATGCTGGTGTGGTCTGTGCCAAGTATGGCATATAGTTTGTAAAAGCGGCAGGTCTGCAGCTTGGCACCAGACAGGTTGTTGGCTTCCCTGGCCTTGTGATGTGCCTGGTGCAGTTCCTTCGCTTTCATGCAGCAGCGTGGCTGATCCCTGGCCTACCCTTTGCCTATATCCCCTGTGTGATCTGTTCATGGATGTCCATGTTTCTTCGGCTGGTCCGTAGCTGTGCTTGCACAGCCTCTTCTCCCCACAGGCCTGGGAGATCCAATACGTCCTGTCTACACCAAGCAGTGTCTAGTGTGTGGAGCTGGCCTGGTCAGTTGTGGAGTTGCAGACCACAAGGAAGAGCTGCTAGGTGTGCTTGCCAAGCTGGGCAATCAGGAATATGTTCATGGGGCTTTAAAAGGTGATGGCTCACACATCTACACTCAAACTGTGTTGACCTCAATAGACTGACCATGCCTCCACGCCACTCAGGGAGGTAGTTTTACTGCATTTCTCTATCAGGGCACTTACGTTGGCTGGAGACACATGCTGAAACAGGTCAACACAAGGCAACTTAGGTTAACCTACATTTGTAGTGTAGACCATGCTGAGAGCGGTTGCACTGCAAAACGCTCAAGCTGCATAGAGTGATTGGATTAGCTGCACAGAGTACCTGCATCCCCACTGCATCCTAGCTCAAGCATCAGCAGCACTCAGGATCAAACCCACACTCCTCTAATGAACTAGCTCGCTTGAGTTTTAAACACCGTTACTCGAGCTTGAGACTTGTATGTGGATGGAAGTCAGAGTTTTATGCCTCAAGCTAACTCTGCAGTGAAGACAAGCCCTAAGGAAAAACAGTTGCTTATGGCAGCATTGGAAATGTTGGGCCATCTATGGAATGTGGAAGTGTAAAGGATGTTAAGCCTTTTTCAGGAGTAGTGCCAGCACAAGAGTAGGGTTGGGCAGTAATAACCCTTTAATTCATTGATTGTCTGAAAGTTTTTTTGCTATTTCTAAGTATTGACAGCCGACATGACTAAGTTATTATTATTCTTAGTGTTGTTACATAGGAGACATTTTTTCCCCTTAAGAACTTGGCATGGTCTGAGGCAGCATATGGGATGAGGGAGGAGATTGGTGAGAGCAGGAGCAGTAAAGAGAGGCAAAAGAGAGACAATTCTCAATAATCTGGATTTAGAAGTGTTTTTAAAAATCAATACAAAAATGTCTGGCTATTTGTTTGATTCCTGCATGGAATCATTCCAAGAGTCATGCTCTGTTGATTATGTGCATTTAAAAAAATCCCCTCTGATTTTTACATATTTCATTCCTTCATATAAAATAGATGGAGTATAATGTTGTGTTTAGAGCAGGGGTCTGGGAGTCGAGAATTCTGGGCACTGTTCTCAGCTCTGTATATGACTCTCTGACCTAGGGCAAATCATGTAATCTCTGCCTCGGTTTCCCTATTTCTAAAATTCCATTTCTTATGATGTACTATGAGTTTTAATGTTTGCAAAACACTTTGAGATCACTGGATGTGAATGGCTCTGTTAATACAAAGTATTAATGGGCCATTAGCAAAGTGTGATTAGTGTACTGGATATGAATAACGTTTGTCTCATACTTTTGCAGATATCTCGAATGGAATATGTGCATTCAAAGAACCTCATTTACCGAGATGTCAAGCCAGAGAATTTCCTTATTGGCCGGCAAGGCAATAAGAAAGAACACATCATTCACATTATCGACTTTGGATTGGCCAAGGAGTACATTGATCCTGAAACCAAAAAACACATACCTTACAGGGAACACAAGAGCCTAACTGGAACAGCAAGATATATGTCCATCAATACACATCTTGGCAAAGGTCTGTTCACTTCATGCTCACTTACTATGCTTCTTACTCTTTTTAGTAAGAGCATTACATTCTCCTTTAGAACTCCAACTATAGATTGGCCTATGGTGTTCCAGTATCAGTCAAGCCATTTCTAAACTATTAAATAGTATATGCATTTATCATGACGGTGTCTTCCTTTAAAACTAGGCAAGGAAAAATGCAGGAGAATATACAGAAGGGAACAGTTCTGCACTAGTGGAAGGAGAGGTTTGAGTAATAATTTTATATAAACATTTAGAGCAGCAGTTCTCTTCTGCTGCACAGTTCTGTGTATTTGTTCAGTTTTGCCCAGATCCTTCCATTTTCAGTGGTTGCTGAATCAGTCTGTTACTTTGTGTACTGTTAGTAGAAGGGAACAACTGAGTTTGCTTAATTTTCCTAGGTTTCAGAGTAGCAGCCGTGTTAGTCTGTATCCACAAAAAGAACAGGAGTACTTGTGGCATCTTAGGGTATGTCTACACTACGAGAGTAGTTCGATTGTACTTAAATCGAATATGTGGAATCGATATTACAAAGTCGAACGTGTATATCCACACTAAGGACAGTAATTCAACTTTGTGAGTCCACACTAATGGGGCAAGCATCGACATTGGAAGCGGTGCACTGTGAGCAGCTATCCCACAGTTCCCGCAGTCCCCGCTGCCCATTAGAAATTCTGGGTCGAGCCCTCAATGCCTGCTGGGGAAAAAAATGTGTCAAGGGTGGGTTTGGGTAACTGTCGTCATTCAACCGTCACTCCCGCCCTCCCTCCCTGAAAGCGCCGGCGGGCAATCACTTCGCACACTTTTCTGGTGAGTGACAGTGTGGACGCCCCTGCACTGTGAGCATGGAGCCCGCTGCGACCATCGCTGCAGTTATGGCCATTGTCAACACCTCACACCTTATCATCCACCTTTTCCAGAAGCAGATGCTGAGAAATCGGGCGAGGAGGCTACGGCAGCGCGGTGAGGACATGAAGTCTGAGAGTGGCACAGACCTCTCACAAAGCACGGGACCCCGCGCCTTGAACATCATGGTGGCAATGGGTCATGTTGATGCTGTGGAATGGCGATTCTGGGCCCGGGAAACAAGCACGGACTAGTGGGACCGCATAGTGCTGCAGGTCTGGGATGAATCACAGTGGCTGCGAAACTTTCGTATGCGGAAGGGAACTTTCCTGGAACTTTGTGAGTTGCTGTCCCCTGCCCTGAAGTGCAAGGACACCCGGATGCGAGCAGTCCTGACTGTCCAGAAGCGAGTGGCCATAGCCCTCTGGAAGCTTGCAATGCCAGACAGCTACCGGTCAGTCGCAAATCACTTTGGCGTCGGCAAATCTACCGTGGGGGTTGCTGTGATGCAAGTAGCCAACGCAATCGTTGAGTTACTGCTGTCAAAGGTAGTGACCCTTGGACACATCCAGGTCATCATAGATGGCTTCGCCGCGATGGGATTCCCAAACTGCAGTGGGGCTATCAATGGAACTCACATTCCTATCCTGGGACCGGACCACCAGGCCAGCCAGTACATTAACCGAAAGGGCTACTTTTCAATAGTGCTGCAAGCACTGGTGGACCATAGGGGACGTTTTACAAACATCAACATAGGATGGCCGGGCAAGGTTCACGACGCTCGTGTTTTCAGGAACTCTGGTCTGTTTAGACGGCTGCAGGAAGGTATTTACTTCCCGGACCAGAAAATAACTCTTGGGGATGTGGAGATAGTGATCCTCGGGGACCCAGCCTACCCGCTAATGCCCTGGCTCATGAAACCCTATACAGGCGCCCTGGACACTGAAAAAGAACTCTTCAACTACCGTCTGAGCAAGTGCAGAATGGTGGTGGAGTGCGCTTTTGGATGTCTCAAGGGGAGATGGAGAAGCTTACTGACTCGCTCTGATCTCAGCGAAACCAATATCCCCATTGTTATTGCAGCTTGCTGTGTGCTCCACAGTCTCTGTGAGAGCAAAGGGGAGACCTTTATGGCGGGGTGGGAGGTTGAGGCGAATAGCCTGGCTGCTGATTACGCCCAGCCAGACAGCCGTGCGATTAGAAGATCCCAGCGGGACGCGCTGTGCATCTGGGAGGCTTTGAAAGCTAGGTTCCTCAGTGAGCAGGGTAACCTGTGACTATTAAGTTTGTTTAAAGAGAAGCTGAACCTGCCCCTGTTTCTTTACCCACTTACTGTTGATTATCCTCTCCAGCTACATACCCGATTCACCCTGTCCCCCCCCTTCCAACACACATTTAAAAATAAAATAAATGGAACTTTGTTAATGAACACCGTTTTCTTTATTACAGATTTCGCGGTAAAGTGTTGAAACTGGGACGCAGACTGTGGTGGGGAGCGGGCGTAGTGATGGAAAGAACGCTTCTAAACTCGAGGAATGACAGGCTCCTGCTCCTAGAGAGGTCCGCAGTGGTGGACTGGTTGTTTCAACGGAGCCTGTCACCCCTCCTTTTCGGGACTCTGTGTGTGGGGGCTATGTGACTTTGTGGCGGGGGAGGACGGTTACAGATCCCCTGCAGCGTGGCTCTGTGATCCAGGATAAGGACCGCTGCATAAGATCTCTATCCGCCCTCCCCCTCCACAAAGTCACATGCCTCCTCCCCCTCCCCCCCCCCCCCCCCCCAGAACATGAAAACCACCTCCCAGACTGACCAGGGTGCCTCGTGACTGCAATGTGTGTGTGACCTTCTGCTGAACCTGCCCCCGTGTCTGTACCCTGGTAAAGGTGACTGTCCTCTCCAATTACCAACCCCCTTCCCCCCCTTCAAACACACTCTCCCCTAAAAGAACACGATGGAAACAGGGATGCGGCGATAGGGCAGTTGGAACAGGAGGTCTTAGAGCTGGAGAGGCGTCTGGCTGCCAGACCCGGTGATCCATCCCTCTGCGGAGCGTGCCAGGAGAAGCGGGAAGAGCTGCGGACCCTCGAGGACCATCGGGCCCGAGGTGCCTTTGTTCGATCCCGCATCCGCCTCCTTTGGGAGATGGATCGCGGTTCCCGCTTCTTCTACGCCCTGGAGAAAAAGAGGGGAGCTAAGAAGCACATCACCTGCCTTCTAGCAGAGGACGGCACCCCCCTCACAGATCCGGCGGAAATGTGCGGGAGGGCCAGGGCCTTCTACGCAGGCCTTTTCTCCCCAGATCCGACCGATCCTAATGCTTGCAGAATGCTCTGGGATGAACTCCTGACGGTCAGCGCGGGCAACCGAGACCGGCTGGAGCTGCCTCTCACTCTGGCCAAGTTCTCGGAAGCCCTCCGCCGCATGCCCACCAATAAATATTAGCAACTACACAGTTAGGGGATGAAACTGGGATGGGGGCTTGGGTGAGGCGGGAAGGAAAGGACTTATCAAATTTTTGGGAATGAGAGCCTTCTGGTACTTGAGCAGTCTGCAGGGGTGGAGTGACAGTTTTCACGGCCCCTGCCACCCCTCCTTCTTGGGACTTTGGGTGAGGTGGGTATGGGAGTTTGTGGCAGGGGAGGGCGGTTAGAGATAGACTGCAGCAGGGCTCTGTCCTCCTGCCTCTGGTCCTGCAGAACATCCACAAGGCACCGGAGCGTGTCCGTTTGCTCCTTCATTAGTCCAAGCAGCGTTTGAGTCACCTGCTGGTCTTCCTGCCGCCACCTCTCCTCCCGTTGGCTGTGTGCTCGCTCGTATTGCGACATGTTCTCCCTCCACTAGGTCTGCTGGGCCGCATCGGCTCGGGAGCAGCCCATAAGTTCTGAGAACATGTTGTCCCCTGTCCTTTTCTTTCTCCGCCTAATCTGCGCCAGCTTCTGCGAGGGGGATGCCAGGGTGGGATGGGAAAAAGGGAGTGAATTCCTCACAAAGATAATTTTTTGTGAACAATGAACATAGTCTTTCTCTGTGAACAAGACCATGCACAGCACCTATCACATGCGCACTCAGGACAAGGTCGAATTTTCAGCCTTCACATTCAGTGCCTGGGGTCTTGCAGTAGAGATCAGACAAGCGGGGCAGGACAGCGAAATTCAGGTAGCAGGCTGACATGGTAAGCCGTAGACTTTTGGCTGCTTAAAACTTAAATTAGAGCAGTGTCCTCCTTTCACGTTCAAAGCAATGCTCCTATCGTTGGGCAGTTCCTGCTGCTGACAATCCGGCAAGCATGAACTCTGCCCCTGTCTCACCCCCTCACGGCTGTCCCCGGGAAAGATCCCTGTATGCTGCCCCTCTCCCGCCTCCACCGCGTGGCGGTAAACCGCTGGTGACAGTTCTGTAAAGGAACAGGCAAGCAGTCCCAATAGTAACATTCCCCTAATTCTAAACAGGTCACCATGAGCGACATCACTCTGCTGAGAATTTCTGAGACCGAGAAAGAACGCATGCTGCGTGAAAGCCAGCAAAAACCAGGGCCATATGCCGCCATGCTCTGCAAGGCAATGATCCCAGAGTACTTGATGATAGCCTGGTGAGGAAAAAGAACAGGAGTACTTGTGGCACCTTAGAGACTAACAAATTTATTAGAGCATAAGCTTTCGTGGACTACAGCCCACTTCTTTGGATGCAGTGGTCCACGAAAGCTTATGCTCTAATACATTTGTTAGTCTCTAAGGTGCCACAAGTACTCCTGTTCTTTTTGCGGATACAGACTAACACAGCTGCTACTCTGAAACCTGTCATTATGGTGAGGAAAAGTTTCTTACCACGGAGGACACAATAAGGCCGCTCTCCCCAGGAACCTCATGCAAAGGCTTTCCAATTACCTCCAGGAGAGCTTCGTGGAGATGTCCCATGAGGATTTCAGCTCTATCCCCGGACATATAGACCTTCTTTTCCAGTAGTTGCACTGCCAAGGACTAAAACGTTAAGCGCCTAGGGCAAACTAATCATGATAAACCCATTGTTAATATTCCTGTTCTGTTCAAAATAAATGTTTACATGTTTAAAACACTTACCGACTGATCCTTCCCCTGATTCAGGGTCTGGGTTAACGCCTGGGGATGGTTGGTAGGGGATCTCTGTGAGGGTAATGAAGAGATCCTGGCTGTCTGGGAAATCAGCGCTGCCTCGTCCTCCTCCTCACCTTCCTCATCTTCCCCGTCCGCTAACATCTTTGAGGAAGCGGCCGTCGACAATATCCCATCCTCAGAGTCCACGGTCAGTGGTGGGGTAGTGGTGGCGGCCGCACCTAGAATGGAATGCAGTGCCTCGTAGAAACGGCATGTCTGGGGCTGGGATCCGGAGCGTCCGTTTGACTCTTTGGTCTTCTGGTATGCTTGTCTCAGCTCCTTGATTTTCACGCGGCACTGCGTTGCATCTCGGCTGTATCCTCTCTCTGTCATGGCTTTTGAGATCTTCTCGTAGATCTTTGCATTCCGTCTTTTCGATCGCAGCTCCGAAAGCACAGACTCATCGCCCCACACAGCAATCAGATCCAAGACTTCCCGATCAGTCCATGCTGGGGCCCTCTTTCTATTCTGAGATTGCATGGTCACCTCTGCTGGAGAACTCTGCATCGTTGCCAGTGCTGCTGAGCTCGCCACGATGTCCGAACAGGAAATGAGATTCAAACTGCCCAGACAGGAAAAGGAATTCAAATTTTCCCAGGGCTTTTCCTGTGTGGCTGGTCAGAGCATCCGAGCTCGGACTGCTGTCCAGAGCGTCAACAGAGTGGTGCGCTCTGGGATAGCTCCTGGAGCTATTAGCATCGATTTCCATCCACACCTACCCTAATTCGACATGGCCATGTCGAATTTAGCACTACTCCCCTCGGGGGAGGAGTACAGAAATCGAATTTAAGAGACCTCTATGTCGAACTAAATAGCTTTGTTGTGTGGACAGGTGCAGGGTTAATTCGATTTAACGCTGCTAAATTCGACATAACCTCCTAGTGTAGACCAGGCCTTAGAGACTAACAAATGTATTTGAGCATAAGCTTTCATGAGCTACAGCCCACTTCATCAGATGCATCTTCTTACTATATGTTCCATTCTATGCATCTGATGGAGTGGGCTGTAGCTCACGAAAGCTTATGCTCAAATAAATATGTTCGTCTCTAAGGTGCCACAAGTACTCCTGTTAATTTTCCTAAATACTTTACATTTCCTTGACCTCATTTTACAGTGTCTCGTTTTCCCCGGCCCCTGCTTCAACCTTCCATAATAAAGGAGGGTTGTCCCTTCAGCCACAGAAACAAGTAAGAATCTTGCTCTAAACACTTGCCAGTCTCAGAGAAAGTTGGAGCAGCTGGCAGCTTGTTGGGACTGTTAGATTATCTAGCCCATCGCATGCCTCCTCCAAATAGCAGCTAAAGTAGGAGAACGTCTCGCTCTGGTTTCCACTACTTTTAACAAAGCATCACTTGGCTTTGCCTGATTTTAATATCAGAAACTTACTTTGCCCTAGTGACTAAAATGTTGCTGTTCTAAACTTGAAAATAATTGCTTTTGAAGTTCCAAATCAACTCCATTTTACTAAATATTTATGTTCCCTTAAACATCTAGGATAATGGAACAGTTTGCGAGTGGCCTCTGTAGGTCCCCATTTATGAGATCAAGGCAAATACACTCCTTCTGGAAGCTTCTGGAGAGTGGTGTCTGTTTGGGCCAATCCCTCCTCACTCTCTTATTTTATAGCCTCAGAAATGTACACAAGGAGGTAGGCGGGACAGGGAGTGTGAATAGTCCCAATGGATGCTGCTCTTTAGAAGAGTTAGAAAGCTGATGATACAGATTTCTTGATCCTACAATTGGGAATGTGCAGAGGCTGTTCTCAAACTCCACTAACGGGTGAATAACCTTGATTTTTATTGTTGATGAACACTGACTTGTAAGTATGCAGGATGTGAAAGGAAATGTTTTTAAAAGTTTGGGTGATTAACTATTGCCTTCAAAACTATTTTTGCACCAAGTCACTCAAGTCCCAAAAGGAGAATAGTACTTGTTTTTATGTTTAAATTATTAATTATATAATGGATTTATTTTAATTGCAGCTTTTCTAGCTTACTTTAAAGGCCTTGCTTCTGAAAAGTATAGTTGTTTCTAAGATGTTTTTAATTTTGGGAAGGTGGTGTTGGGTTCTTATTGTCTTACGTGGAGAGTTGTGCCACCTAGTGTAGACAACATGTTAAAACATCGTACAGTGTGTATATCATCATAACTACTTAAGAGGGGCCTCTTGTTACAGGAAGATGTAACAATTGAGACTCTTGTAATAGGTTGGAGGCATTGCAGGAAGCCACGGTATGAGTGGTGTCATGCTAGTGAATTTGACGCAGATGAAGTTTCCTCCTGTGTAAAGGTGGGGAGAGTGTATGATCAAAGTCCTCTCTAGATCATCATTGCTAATTTCTTGGTAATGATTTAATGCTGAGCATTGTTATTCTAATCAAACTGACTATGGCATTTTTCCAGTCCTTTTCCAGGGTCAAAGATCCTGACTCTTTTGCTGATAACTGTATCCATACTGTAATTATTTTCCCCATTGAATTAAGAGTTGTATCCTTCCTATTTACAGCTATATCAGTGACATGCAGTAGTTGCCTTTTTAGCCTCTCCTCTTCACGTACTATTTTGAGAGCTATATTTGCTATGTAGTTTCCACGACAAGTCATGCTGTGCAAAGAACTGCTTGCTCCTCTTCATGCAAATTACACAGCACAGGGACAGCTCTTTAAGCATATTATGTTTCTACATGTGGGTTGAATGACTGGATTTGCTCCACATTCCTGGCTCTGAATGTGTGAGCTGCCTGCAGGTGGAAGTAATGGCAAGCTGGTCTGTAACCTAACTTCACGTCAGTTTTTTAATTCCTGGGGAAAGCAGATTGATCCATAAACTGCATCTCAGAGTTCAGAAGTTTTTCTAAAACATCATAAACTAGAAATCAAACAGATTGAAGCTGGGGTCTCCTATCTTTAGTTAGTTTTTAAAAATACTTACATTGTGTTTATCCTCATTCACTGGCCTGAAGCTTTACTCTGCTGGACAGCAGCCTGCTCACAAAGAAGGGCTTTGAAATCAAGCATTTTGGCTCATGTTGAACTATACAAGGAAAAAGCCCCATTTGTATCTGAACTAATAAATGAAATGCTTAGGATTGGTGTCCTCTATTGCATCGGTTCTCAAACTTTTTCATAATGTAGGCCTGCATCTTAATGGATTAACTTATGGACACCTCCCCTCCCACCTGTGATCATATGGACCACCTTCTCTTCCATTCACAATCATATAACATCTTTGTGGCAACTACAGCAAACACTTGTAAGGAAAAGAAACAGGGAAATATTTATTTTTAATTGCTGTGATGTAATGAGCTATAAAAACAGTTGGAAAAGAGCCAGCAACATGTGACCTATCCAGTCTCTACAGGATGGTCATCAAATGCTTCAGACCACCATCACTCTTGAGACCACAGCTTGGGGACTGCTTTACTCTTGTACTATTGCTACTTTAATCCTCCATTTTGATCTGAGTGACACAAGAATTTTAACATTCTCTATTGTACAGTATGTCCAGCCTTTGTGTAGACCAATTACCACTAGCTGATTTTTTTTTTTTTTTTTAATTTGGCATTTATTTGCTTTGGCCAGTTTTAGGTATTCTTATACAAGAGAATGATCTGAGCTATAATAATTTTTGAGCATATGGAAAGAAAAGTAAATAAAGTTTTCATGTAATACATTATTTCAGAAATAAATCTGTTTGCTGAACCAGTTAGTTTTACTTCAGTAGCTGAAGCAATAACATGTGGTCTCTTGTACCTTTCAGAGCAAAGTCGGCGAGATGACTTGGAAGCCCTTGGCCACATGTTCATGTATTTTCTTCGAGGCAGTCTGCCCTGGCAAGGGCTCAAGGTATATGTTCAAATGTATCACTTAGTGAATTTTAGACAGCAAAATCTACTTTCTTGGTCTCACATTTTTCATTCTTCTTCTCTGCCGGAAGGTGAATCTTTTAGGAAAATTTGAGCAAAATCTCTTCATTTTCTTTCAGAGTAACAGCCGTGTTAGTCTGTATCCGCAAAAAGAAGAACAGGAGTACTTGTGGCACCTTAGAGACTAACAAATTTATTAGAGCATAAGCTTTCGTGGACTACAGCCCACTTCTTCGGATGCATCCGAAGAAGTGGGCTGTAGTCCACGAAAGCTTATGCTCTAATAAATTTGTTAGTCTCTAAGGTGCCACAAGTACTCCTGTTCTTCATTTTCTTTGAGATCCAGGAAGTGGATGGGAAGACTCTTCTGGCTGTGTGTGTTTAAAATAAAAAAATAAAACTAACCACACATGGGCATAGTGACCAAAGATTGAAGCTTTGCAAAAATGTACCGTATATACTCGTTCATAAGCCGAATTTTTTTAGTAAAAAAGGGAAGCACCAGAGACGGGGGTCAGCTTATGAATGGGTATAGAGAGGGAGAGGTGGGACACAGCCCCTTCCCCAAACAGAGGGAGCAAGGAGAAGGCAGCACAGCCAGCAGAGACAGAAGGGAAGAGGTGGGGCCAGAGTCTCTCCACTTCTGGCCACGCTGCTCTCCCCACAGCCTCCAAAGCAGCTGCAGCTCTGGGGCTGGCAGGCTGCAGCCCTGCCGCTCAGCCCCACCTCCCAGAGCATGCTGAGGCCGTGCCGCCCAGCCCCGCCCGCCGGAACATGCTGCGGCCGCGCCACCCAGTCTGCCCTGCCGGAGCAGCTTCAGCCAGGCCAGAGACATCCTCCCCTGGCCCTCGCCAGATAAGGTGGGAAGGGATGGGATGGGGAGAGTGTGGGGGTCCCAGGCTAGGGGTGGGGTTATGTGGGGGGTGGTCACAGGGGTTACTCCCCTGACTCCCAGCTTCTCCCCCCCCAAAAAAATTTCCCCACCAGTTGCTGTCCCAGCCAATCAGGGTAAGCAGCTGGCGCGCCAGGACACTTTTTGTTTACTTAGGTTTACCTCCGTGCCTGCGGACGCTTGAGGTAAACAAACCATCTCGGCCCACCAGCGGCTTATCCTGATGGCCCGGGAGCCAAAGTTTGCTGACCCCTGAATTATAGGGTCGGCTTATGAACGGGTTATAACAATTTTCCATTTTTACTTATCCATCTTGGGGGGGGTCGGCTTATAAACGAACCGGCTTATGATAGAGTATATATGGTAATTATCTCATTATGAACTAGTGTCTTTGCTGTGTGTGTGTGTGTGTGTGTGTGTGTGTGTGTGTGTGTGTGTGTCTGTCTGTAAAACCTTTGGAGTATGATTTGACAGCTATGACTGTTTGAAAGCTGCACATGGAACATGGGCACTAAAATTTAAGCCTACACTTACATGGTTAAGGGACACATCCTGCACTACTTTCTCAGACAAACTCCCATTGACTTCAGTTGAAGTTCTTCCTCGATGCAGAGTTTGGTCCTAAGTATGCAATAGTTGCTTCAAGGAACTTAGGGCTTGTCTTCATGCGCTACAGCAGTACCGGCTCAGCTGCGCTACTGTAATGCTTTAGTGAAAACCTACTACACCAATAGGAGAGCTTTTGCCCTCGACATAATTAATCCACCTCTGCGAGAGGCAATAGCTATATTGACAGGAGAAGCTTTCCCATCAACATAGCGTTGGCTATATGGGGGGTTAGTTCGGTATAGCTACATTGCTCAGGGATAGATTTTTCATACCCCTGAGCAACATAGTTATACTGATACAGGTTTGTAATGTAGACCTGCCTCAGACTATACTGTTAAAATGATCAGCACTAGTAAGCTACACCAGTGCACTAGTTCCTAAGCAAGGAGCTTATTAATATTCTTGACGCAGCCTTTAAGTGCTGCAAACTTATTTTTCTTTTATAAACAAAAAAGGCTACTACAACTGAAAGACTAGAGGGGGAAATGTTTCTGCAGGGTGCCCTCTGCATATTTCTGTTTATTCCTGTTCTTGAGAAGTGCCTCTTCAGAGTGACACATTTATGAAGGAAAAAAGGAAGGTGGGCAGAGTGTGAATGTGCATAGGACACCCTCAAAGAACCACAATTACTGTCAAGTGACCTCTCTTCCTCTGTTTTCAGTTTGTTTACTTGGTTAATTTAACAGCATTTTGTATACAGTCACTTTCTTCAATTGTTTGAGAGGCCTTCAGACAGCATCAGAAGACAGAGACACTTTAAAAAGTAGGAAAACATGACCAGATATTGACAGGGGGACTCAAAGGCAAGTGTGGTATCTGAATCTATTTTTAAAGCTTTTTTAAAAAAGAGATTAGATTTCAAATTTACGGACTACTTTTAAAACACAGTTCTGCTCTGAAAAGTCAGTGCATAAAACATCTTACTCAGACCCTTGTATATTCAGCCAACTCTTCGGATTTAAATAATAAAAAGAAATATACTATTTTTTATCTTGTTAGCACTGCAGAGCCAATATCACTTTGGGAGAGTGAGTTGGATTCTGTACTGAACAGCACAATTGTTAACTAAATTCCAATTACAGGGGCAAAAATCTATTCTCATTTACATCTTTGAAATCTGCTGCAGACAGGGTTACATATGGTAAATGAGGGCCATATTGTAGAAGCTTTTGAGTGGAGATGTGTGAGCCAGAAAGAATTCTTCTTTGAGTGCTTGTTCACATTGATTCCAATCAGGTGTGTGTGTGTGCGCATGTTCACGTTGGCCAGAAGATTTTTCCCTTAGCAGCATCTGTCGGGTCAGCCTGGGCGCCCCCTGGAGTGGCACCCTCATGGCGCCTAATATATAGCCCTGCCGACCCGCCACCCCTTCAGTTCCTTCTTACCACCAGGGATGGTGGCTGGAATTTCCCTTGGCTCTTGCTCAGCAAGTTTCTTCTCTATTCCGTTGTATATAGTTAATTCTTAGTGTTGTTCGAGTTAATAGTTTAATATAGTATAGTGTTTGTTGGTGGTTCCTCCCACACACTCTGGCCCTGGCGCCATGGTATGCCGCGGTCCCCGGGCTCAAGCGCATGCTGAAAAGTGACCTACACTCATCGTGTCTACGGTGCCTGGGGGAGACCCATCAGAAAGATTGTAAGATCTGCTGTGAGTTCCATCTGAGAACACTTAAAGAAAGGGAACAGCGGCTCAAGGTGATCCTCATGGAGGCAGCCCTACGCACCCACTCCGACCTGGGCTCGAGAGACCCGACTCCAACAGCAGCGTCCTCAACGCAGAGCGCCCTGTCGGCGAGTTCAGCACCGAGGAAGGACTCCTCCAGGGACGCTCGGCACTGTCACAGCTACTCCTGGGGCCCATCTGACAGTAAGCACCGCTCTCACTCTCCGGTGCCTCAAAAGAAGAAAAACCCGGAGGACTGTTCTCCAGCTAAGCCACTTTTGTGCCGCCTTCCGCTGTGCATCTGCCCTCGGCGCCTATGGTCCCAATGCCTTTGCATCATGCTCGGCTCCGACTTCGGCACCGGCCTTCATGGCATCGACGCACCTGTCTCCCACGCCTGCACCATTGTCGACGTCTACCTCGATGCAGGCACCTACGGCCCCGGTACCGATGTTGGCACCGGGCCCCCCCGACTCTGGCAGCTCCTGTGAGCGTGCCAATGTAGCTCCCTCTGGTGAGACTGATGCCGACGCCAACACCTGTTACAGCACCACTTCCTCCAAAGCTGCCCCAGGAGTCACGTGACCCTCTCCGGTGCAAATGGTAGGGAGCTTCCACTACCGGCACATGCTTCCTCCTCCTTGTCACTGGACGACGCGTTGGCAGGGGCGGCCATAGCTCCTGCATTAGAGGACAACAGTCCCACAGCAGTTGCTCTGCAGGGCTGCCCAGGGTCTGAGCATCAAGGTTGAGGAGGCGGTAGAGGAGGCAGATCCCATGATGGACATTCTAGCACCTCGGGACCTTCACGGGTAGCCTTGCCCCTCATAAAGACAGTTGTGGACACCACTAAGACCCTGTGGCAGACACCGGCATCCTTACCACGCACTGCCAAACGCAATGAGCAGCGGTATTTCTTGCCCTCCAGAGGCTTTGAGCATCTGTACTCCCACCCGCCTCCGGACTCGCTGGTGGTCAATGCGGCTGACCAGTGGGAGAGACCGGGTTTCCAAGGTCCTTCACTCACAATGGGTACTCTTATAACACCTGTGCAGCAATGGAGAAGTTCACGGAGTTCGTTCCTTCAGATTCTCAGTCGGAGTTCACCGCCTTGGTGGAAGAAGGGAAACTAGTCTCCAGGGCCTCCTTGCAGGCAGCTTTAGACACTGCAGATGCTGCCACTAGAGTAGTGGCGTCAGGGGTGGCTATGCGCCAAGGAACCTGGCTGCAAGTCTCAGGGTTACCCTATGAGGTCCAGCAAACCATTCAGGACCTCCCGTTTGAGGGTGAGACTTTGTTTTCAGAGAAGTCAAACGGCTCCACAGCCTAAAAGACTCCCGAGCCACCCTCAGATCCTTGGGCTTGCATACCCCCGCCACACAGCAGAGACACTTCCTCCTGCAACCTCCTCAAAGGTTCCAGCAGCAGAACCGCCAGGACAGTTCTCAGAGGAGGAACCGGAGCGGCAGGAGGAGGCAACACCCTTGTGCTAATCAAGGCTCTGGCTAGCCCAAACCACTCTCTGGCCCTAAGCCGGCCTTTTGAAGGTGTGATTGAGGACAGTGTTCCAGACCAGAGAATGGATCTACCCCGCCTTACCTTTTCCTCACGACTATCCCTTTTCTACCATGCATGGTCCCATATCACGTCGGAGCGCTGGGTGCTCCGCATGGTAGAGAGGGGATACTCCATCCAGTTCTGTGCCCTCCTGCCCTCCCAACCCCCTTCCCCGTCCCTCTTCAGGGATCCTTCTCACAAGCAACTTCTCATTCAGGAGGTGCAGTCGCTCCTAGCACTAGGGGCGGTGGAGAAGGTTCCACTGGAACATGGGGGCAAGGGCTTCTATTTCTGCTATTTCCTAATACCGAAGGCCAAAAGCAGCCTCAGGCCTATCCTGGACCTGCACGACCTCAACAAGTTCATGAGAAAACTCAGGTTCCACATGGTGTCCCTGCCCTCCATCATCCCTTCACTGGATCCAGCAGACTGGTATGCCGCCCTTGACTTGAAGGATGCGTATTTTCACATAACAATCGCTCACAACCACAGAAAGTTCCTCAGGTTTGTGGTCTATGGTTCCCATTACCAATTTACTGTCCTCCCATTCCGCCTGTCAGCAGCACTTTGAGTATTCACCAAGTGCATGGCAGTTGTCACTGCCTTTCTGTGGAAACATCCGGTACAGATGTTTCCGTACCTCAATGACTGGCTAATCAAAGGCCGCACCAGGGCTCAGGTGGAAGCTTAGGTGGCATTTATCAGAGCTACCTTCGAGAATCTGGGCCTACTACTGGACAAAGCCAAATCGACCCTGTCCCCAGTCCAGAGGATAGAGTTCATAGGGGCGGTACTGGACTCAACTCAAGCCAGAACATTCCTCTAGGAGGTGAGATTTCAGGCTTTCAACATCATGATCCAGGGACTCAGACAGTTCCCCACCACCACCGTGAGAAATTGCCTGAAGTTTCTCGGGCACATGGCAGCCTGTACGTATGTGGTACGACATGCCAGACTCAGGCTTCAGCCGCTTCGGTTGTGGCTTGCGTCACTGTACAGACCTGCCAGGGACAGCTTGGACAGGATCATGACGCTGCCTAGCCCTATCCTCGACTTGTTCTGGCGGTGGACGGACGTTCAGCAGGTGTGCTTGGGAGTTCCCTTCGCTGCCCCCCAGCCATCCCTAGTGCTGGTGACGGACGCGTCAGATTTGGGATGGGGCGCTCATCTGGGGGACTGCAGGACTCAGGGCCTCTGGTCACAGACAGATCTTTGTCATCATATCAATGTCAGGGAGCTCAAAGTGGTGTGCTTAGCGTGTCAGTCATTCCGCCCTTATCTAGCAGGTTGATGTATATCGGTTGTGACAATACGACTGCAATGTTCTATATCAACAAACGGGGGTGCACACTCCTCTCCCCTGTGCTTGGAAGCCCTCAGGCTATGGGACTTTTGTGTAGAACACTGAGGCGATCTAAAGGCGTTGTACCTTCCTGGGATCCAGAACGATCTGGCGGACCACCTCAGCAGGTCGTTCCACAGCCACGAGTGGTCCCTTCGCCTGGATGTTGCATATTCAGTCTTCCAGAGGTGGGGCTGTCCCCTGATCAACCTCTTCATGACACAACAGGAAGTGTCAGCAGTCCTGCTCCTTCTGGAATCAGAGTCCGGGTTTCACCGCAGACGCGTTCCTCCTTCATTGCAGGGGAACTCTTCTATACGCCTTCTGCCCATACCGCTCGTCCACAAGGTCCCGCTCAAGATCCACAGAGACCAGGCTCAGGTCATTCTCATAGCACCAGCCTGACCCTGACAGCATTGGTACACGTCTCTCCTAGACATGTCCGTGGGAGCCCTGATTACCTTGCCGCTCTTCCTGGACCTTCTCACTCAGAATCACGGGTGTCTCCAACACCCAAACCTGCAGTCACTCCATCTCACAGCATGGAGGCTCCATGGCTGAATCCGTTTGAGCTTTCCTGTTCAGAACAAGTCAGACAGGTCTTTCTCGGTAGTAGGAAACCCTCTACTAGGGCCATGTACCTGGCCAAGTGGAAGAGATTTTCAGTCTGGTCAGCACAGCGCGACTTGCCCCCCGTGCTAGCCTCAGTGCCCCACATTTTGGATTATCTTCTCCACTTGAAGCAGGAGGGTCTCTCCTTGTCTTCCATAAGAGTGTGCCTGGCTGCCATCTTGGCTTGCCATCCAGGGGTACAGGGCCCTTCCGTTTTTGCTAACCCTCTGGTCAGCCGCTTCCTGAAGGACCTTGACAGGTTGTACCCACACGTCTGCCAACCGGTTCCTGCTTGGGACCTCAACTTGGTCCTCTCTAGGTTCATGCGGCATCCCTTTGAGCCTTTAGCAACATGATCCCTGCTCTACCTTTCTTACAAGGTCGCGTTCCTGGTGGCGATAACTTCAGCCCGGAGGGTGTCTGAGCTCAGGGCTTTAACGTCGGAGCTGCCTTACACCGTATTTTTAAGGACAAGGTTCAGCTCGGACCCCAACCGGCCTTCCTCCTGAAGGTTGTGTCACAGTTCCACCTCAACCAGGACATTTTCCTCCCAGTTTTCTACCCTAAACCTCATTCGAGTAGCAGGGAGCAGAGGCTCCACAATCTAGACATCTGCAGAGCGCTGGCCTGTTACGAGAGGATGAAACCGTTCAGGAAGTTTGGTACAGCTCTTTGTCGCAGTAGCAGACAGGATGAAGGGACAGCAGATTTCGACCCAGCGCATTTCATCATGGATTGTGGCCTACATTAATGAGTGCTACAATCTAGCAGGGATTCCAGCGCCCCCGATAATGGTGCACTCTACAAGGGCGCAAGCTTCATCAACAGCGTTCCTGGCTCAAGTCTCCACCCAGGAAATCTGCAGGGCAGCAACATGGTCATCCATACACACTTTGGCCGTGCACTATGCGATTACTAGGCAGGCTACAGATGATGTGGCCTTTGGTAGAGCAGTACTCCAATCAGTGGACAGCTCCAACCCCACCTCCTAGATTTGGCTTGGGAGTCACCTGATTGGAATCGACATGAACAAGCACTCGGGAAAAAAAACGGTTACTCACCTTTCGTAACTGTTCTTCAAGATGTGGTGTTCATGTCCATTCCAATACTCACCCTCGTACCCCTCTGTCAGAGTAGCCGGCAAGAAGGAACTGAAGGGGTGGTGGGACGGCAGGACTATATATTAGGCACCCTGAGGGTGCGACTCCAGGGGTCGCCCAGGCTGACCACACAGATGCTGCTAAGGGAAAAATCTTCCGGCCAACATGCACGTGCGCACGCACACACCTGATTGGAATGGACACGAACAACACATCTCGAAGAACAACAGTTACGAAAGGTAAGTAACCCTTTTTTCTTTGCACTTAGGTTCTAGTTTGAATTTGCGGTGCTAGCAATTAGGAAATTCTCTTGTAAACTGAGAATTTGATGACTATTTGTGTAGTAAATCCACTGAGACACAAAAATGGAACACACAATGGAATTTCTACAGCTCATGTCTAGTAGCACAGGAGTTCTCCACCTTTTTCTTTCTGAACCCCCCCACCCCAAACATGCTAAACTCCACAGCCCACCTGTGCCACAACAACTGTTTTTCTGCATATAAAAGCCAGGGCCAACGTTAGGGGTAGCAAGCAGGGCAGTTGCCTGAGGTTTCGTGCCACAGGGGGCCCTGCAAAGCTAAGTTGCTCAGGCTTTGACTTCAGCCTCTGTGGGGTGGCAGGGTTCTGGGGAAGCTGGGGCTTCAGCCCCCATGGGGCCATGTAGTTCCAGGGCAGCTGAGACTTCAGCCCCCCAGGGGATGGCGGGACTCAAATTGAGAACTGCTACAAAAGCAAAGTTAACTCAGCTGCATCTTACTTGTATACTATTCTGTGTTCTTCTTTTCCTTAAATATGTAACAAAAAGTAATAATGTTATGTTGGAAGGGGTTAATGGCTGCCATCAATCACGGATCTGACTAAAGTCAATAGGTATAATAAGAACACTTCAATCAGTCTAAAAGAAGCAGCAACTAAATGCCTCTTCGTGTAGTGATAGCTGAATCAAATGAAGCTACCACCCAAGGCACTAGTCAGCATGTCAGGACAAGAGCAGAAGCCAAGCCCTGTTGCCTATGGGGTGTCCCTGGAGACTGTTTGCAAGTGCAGGGGCTTTGGGATTGATTTGTTGCAACAGTGTGTGTCAGACACAGAAAACTAGTAAACACTGCGAGAAACCGTCATGAGCATGGCCCTGAGAGGGAACAGGAACAGAGCTCCTGGGGTAACAGAACTAGTTGGAAATGCAGGCTTGGGGATTATGGACAAGGAAACTGTTTGTTCCTACTTCGTTCAGGAAAACAGGACTTTGGTTACATTCTTCGTAAACATGATTTCCCCAGAGAAATATCTGATTCGTATAATTAATTTCTCTTCCTAACGGAAACAACCTGGCAAGACTCTGAATATTGGCTAACTGCCAATATTGGACCAAGAGATCACACTATCTTAAGTGACACATTTGAGTAAGAATACCAATAAGTACTTATGAGGCTATCAGAAAATGAAGTTTTTAATTGCCAGACTTTCTGTGGTCTTAATCATGAATCATTAATATTTTGTTAGAATTTTTACATTTAATTCTTAAATTAAAAGGGAAAAATGTAGTGCTCTTTTAGGATGTAATTTAAAGAGCTTCAAGCTTTTTCTTGTCTGAGAAATATCAGGAATATCACTTCTCAACTTCCCTACTTCTGCTGGGGACTCAATGGAAGACGGGATAGAGGTTTGTGGGAAAGACTACTGAGCTGAAACTTGAGCTACTGCTTTCCCAGCCATTTGGAGATGCTTAGTTAAACTCTTTGGGTTAAAATTTGTTAAAACCTGTAACACAAACTCAGGCACTCAGCTAAGGTATTTTTCATAGTCATAGAAGTACTGGGAGCATAAGCTTTCGTGGGTAAGAACCTCACTTCTTCAGATGCAAGTCTTGCATCTGAAGAAGTGAGGTTCTTACCCACGAAAGCTTATGCTCCCAGTACTTCTGTTAGTCTCAAAGGTGCCACAGGACCCTCTGTTGCTTTTTACAGATTCAGACTAACACGGCTACCCCTCTGATACTTCATAGTCATAGATTCTAAGGCCAGAAGGGGGTCCACTATAATCAGCTAGTGTGACTTCCTGTGTAACAGGCCATAGAACTCCCTAAAATAATTCCTAGAGCAAATCTTTTAAAAAAAAATCTAGTCTTGATTTAAACGTTGTCAGCGATGGAAAATCCACAATGACACTTGATAAGTTGTTCCAATGGCTTATTACTTTCACTGTTAAAAAAGATTATGCCTTATTTCATTCTGAATTTGTCTAGCTTCAGCTTCCAGCTATTGGCTCATGATATACCCATCTCTTCTAGATTGAATAGCCTATTATTAAATATTTGTTCCCCATAGAGGTACTTACAGACTGTAATCAAATCACCCCATAACCTTCTCTTAGTTAAGATAAATAGATTGAGCTCCATGAGTCTATCACTTTAAGGCATGTTTTGTAATCCTGTAATTCTCTCCTCTGCACTGTCTCCCATTTATCAATAGACTTCTTGAACTGTAGACAGCAGAAATGGACACAATATTTCAGCGGGTCCTTTAAAACTCTTGGATGCAACTTAACTGGCCCCACTGATTTAAAAATGTCTAATTTTAGTAGTTGCTGTTTAACATCATCCTGAGATGCTAGTATAATGGAAAGAGTTGTTTGCTATGACTACATTATCCTTTTTTTTAATACAGAACTATTTATTGAACACTTCTGCCTTGTCTGCATTATTGATAATTCTACCATTTCTATGTAGTAATGGACAAATACCATTGTTAGGATTCTTTTTGTTCCTAATATACTTTTAAAATTCTCATTGCCCTTAACTCTGCTGGCCATACCTTTCTTCTATTGTCCCTTTGCTTCCCTTATCAATTTTCTGCCATTCCTACCTTCTGATTTATATTAGTGACTATCACTTTCCACTTTCTTGTATTTGTTATATATAGTGTTTTTTTAATTGATGGGATCAGTATGAGAACCTGATTAGGATAAAATAGAAACCCTGATTACATTTGATAAAAATGTTATATACTTCTGATTAAATGTTCTCTCTCTTCTAATGGAGGGCTGGAAAGTCTGTAGCTCAGGTTTCAGTCTGTTTTGATCTCCCTTTCCCACTCTGGTTTTCCAGTGGGACCTCCATGAAGAGAAGTAAAGCCCTATTTGTGAATGTGTTATTAAAACACAAACACACAACTTTTAGATACTCTATAAATCATAAAGAAGCAATAAAAATATCAAGAATATTTTTCTTTGCACTTCTCCTATACTTGTCATTTAAAGTGTTGCTTTGGCATTTGGTTCCTTGCCCCTCAATTTTGTGGCAATTACTTGTACAATGTTCTGTTAATGAATTCTGATAAGGTATATTTGTTTCCACATATTAGTCTCTCTTCCTCCTTCCCTTTTATGATGTATCTAACTTTTGTCATTGGACTCTGTGTTCATTAAATCACTATGTATAATGATACTTTTTTTCCCCCTCACACAAAATGTTTAAAACCAGACAGACTTTAAAGTAGGTTAGTTTGCTTAGGCTCCCAATTACATGGTTTGTTGTATGTTCAGCTTACTTACGAAATGCAAATGTTTTAACAGTCACACTTAGTATTTGAGTCTCCAAGTGCAGATCGATATGGGAATAATCATTTAGACACAGGGTAAATTGCTCAGGCACCTTCCGACCCTGCAGATGCCCTTCCCTTAGAGTGGGAATGCATGTTGGGCTGTAGCAGTTGAACTGAAAAGAATTGGCAGTTACACGCCAATTTTAATTTTATGTATGATCATAGATGCCTGCCACTTTGGGTGAGGGATCTAAATGTTTTGGAAAATGTTGATCACTCTACTGTATGGTTGAAGAATGGGCACTTCTTGAAAGATCTATGATCTGATCCATTATTTGAACATTTCAGTGGTTTAAGATCAATGATGAGTGGATGGACTTATTAGGCTGAGGAAGCAATTATTTCCACAGTCATCACCTTGACATCTGCTTCCAGACGTTGTATCCTCCTTGAAGCACTTTGTTTTGGGTTACAAATTCTTAAAACATCACATAGCTTCACCCCAGCCTAATCAATTACAGGCTGTAACACTGTGGCCACTTACTGCCTCCCAAGCACTCCATCATGGCCAGAGTTGCCACTGTAGCCATAGGCAGCGAGTTCCATATCCACGTGGTGCTCGGGCACCAGCAATATACAGAGCCCAGGGGCCCAGCTCCACCAGTATTTGGGGCCGGGAGGACACCTGGCCCCCCTGCGGTCGTCTTCCCCCCCCCCCCCCGTGCACCTTTCCAGGGCTCGGGAGCAGGGCTGCTACTCTGAAAACTGACACACTGTCTCTTCCGTGCAGCTACATATTGCCTCCCTGCAGCAACTGCTGCCGCAAGGTCCTAGTGCCCCCCATCTCCACTGCCAGGGCAGACTGACTCTGGGCCTGCCCTTCCACCTCAGACAGGCAGGACCCTCCAGCAACACAGGGCCTTCCCTCACCTCCCCCCCCCCCGCCCAAAGTCACCGCTCCTGCCCCATGCTGGGCAAGGAGGTAGCCCCATCCCTCACCCCCCAGTGAAGCTACAATCAGGGGCAACAGCAGGGGAGGAGGCGCACGCAGCACCCCCTGGCACCCACCACGGGGGAGGCGAGGGAGATTCCTGGACCTGAGAGAGGCCCTAGGAGCACATGCAGTGACCGTGTGCTGCTGGGAGGGCAGGAAAGGGGGGCTGCTCCCCCAGAGCTTGCTGCTGCCCGCAGAGAAAAGGCTGGTGGGAGTCCTCCTCTCTGGCCCCTGTCCCGGAGCAGCCTGCCTGCACAACAAACTCATCCCCAGCCCTTCCCCACCACAGAGCCCACACCCCCAGTCAGAGCTTTCACCCCCCCACCGCACCCTCTGCCCGAGCCCTGAGCCCCTCCAGCACCCCAAACACCTCATCCCCAGTCCCAGCCAGATCCCTCATCCCCCCCACACCCTGACCCTCTGCCCGAGCCCTGAGCCCCTCCCATACCCCAAACCCCTCATCTGCAGGCTCACCCCTGCACCTGCTCCCTCTGCATCCCATCCCATCCCCAAACTCCCTCCCAAAGCCTGCACCCCAATCCCCTGCCCCAGCCTAGGGCCTGCACCCCAGACCTCCTCCCCCACCCAAACTCCCTCCCAGAGCCTTGGGCAGGTGGGGGGTGGAGTTTGGGCAGGGGCGGGTTCTGGGCACCCCCAAAATTTCTACAAACCTGCCACCCCTGTCTGTAGCCATCCTGCCTCTGTTTCCCCTTCGTTTGCACCCCTCCCCGCATGAACTTGCTGTCTCCAGTGACCTTTTAAGCTCAAGCCTTTAATTCACTCATCACCAGTTCTCCTCAGGTTAGAAACAGAGTCTGTCAAAAGCAGATCTCAAAAGTCCCCAAAAAACACAGTTTTTTTCAGCTTGTCTTCCCTTCTTTAACTCTCACTCACTGTTTTTATCTGGCCAGGGCTCTGCAGGAGCCACACTTGCTCCTCTTAGCTGCTCCTTCCACCAGTCCCAGCTCCACAGTCTTTTGTTTCCTGAGCTTCCCTTGCTTTCTGTCAGGCTTCCTTTCCTGCCTCTGGTAGTCTGAGCTACTCTCTCAGCCACATCCTCCCTGGAATCACCTGCTTTCTCTCAGGTGGGGCTCATCTTGTAATCATGACTGGCTTAGTCCCAGGGTCTCCAGCCCACAGGCAAACCACCCTGTTACATACACCAAACACTTCTCTTGGAGGAGACTTGCTATGGCCTTGTGTACACATGAGTTATTTCAGAATATCATAGGGTATGGTTTTAAAGGGTATGTCTACGCTACAGCATTAATCCGAATGTACAGAATTCGATTTTTGGCAACAGATTGTGAAGTTGAATGTATACAGCCACACTAAGCACATTAATTCGGCGGTGTGCATCCATGTACCGGGGCTAGTGTCGATTTCCGGAGCGTTGGACTGTGGGTAGCTATCCCATAGTTCCCGCAGTCTCCTCTGCCCATTGGAATTCTGGGTTGAGATCCCAATGCCTGATGGGGTCAAAAACATTGTCGCGGGTGGTTCTGGGTACATCTTCCCCCTCCCTCCGGGAAAGCAATGGCAGACAACCATTTCGCACCTTTTTCCTGGGTGAACAGTGCAGATTCCATACCGCGGCAAGCATGGAGCCCGCTCAGCTCAAGACAGCAGTCATGAACATTGTAAATACCACGCGTGTTATCGTGCAGTTTATGCTGAACCAGAACCTGCAAAACCAAGAGACGAGGAGTAGGCTACGGCAGCACTGCGACGAGAGTGATGAGGACATGGAATTCTATCAAACCACGGGCCCCGGCGCTTTGGAGATCATGCTGTTAATGGGGCAGGTTCATGCTGTGGAACGCCGATTCTGGGCCTGGGAAACAAGCACAGACTGGTGGGACCGCATAGTGTTGCAGGTGTGGGACGATTCCCAGTGGCTGCGAAACTTTCGCATGCATAAGGGCACTTTCATGGAACGTTGTGACTTGCTTTCCCCTGCCCTGAAGTACAAGAATACCAAGATGAGAGCAGCCCTCACAATTGAGAAGCGAGTGGCGATAGCCCTCTGGAAGCTTGCAACGCCAGACAGCTACAGGTCAGTCGGGAATCAATTTGTAGTAGGCAAATCTACTGTGGGGGTTGCTGTGATGCAAGTAGCTGAAGCAATCACTGAGCTGCTGCTACCAAAGGTAGTGACTCTGGGAAACGTGCAGGTCATAGTGGATGGCTTTGCTGCAATGGGATTCCCTAACTGGTGGGGCGATAGATGGAACCCATATCCCTATCTTAGCACCAGGGTACCCAATACATAAACCGCAAGGGGTACTTTTCAATGGTGCTGCAAGCACTTGTGGACCACAAGGGACGTTTCACCAACATCAACGTGGGCTGGCCGGGAAGGGTTCATGACGCTCGCGTCTTCAGGCACACTACTCTGTTTAAACGGCTGCAGCAAGGGACTTACTTCCCGGACCAGAAAATAACTGTTGGGGATGTTGAAATGCCTATAATTATCCTTGGGGACCCAGCCTACCCCTTAATGCCATGGCTGTGCATGAAGCCATATACAGGCAGCCTGGACAGGAGTCAGGAGCTGTTCAGCTACAGGCTGAGCAAGTGCAGAATGGTGGTAGAATGTGCATTTGGACATTTAAAAGATCGCTGGCGCACTTTACTGACTCGCTCAGACCTCAACCAAACCAATATTCCCATTGTTATTGCTGCTTGCTGTGTGCTCCACAATCTCTGTGAGAGTAAGGGGGAGACCTTTATTGTGGGGTGGGAGGCTGAGGCAAATCGCCTGGCTTCTGATTACGTGCAGCCATACACCAGGGCGATTAGAAGAGCACACCAGGAAGCGCTGCGCATCAGAGAAGCTTTGAAAACCAGTTTCATGACTGGCCAGGCTACCGTTTGTTTTTTCTTGATGAAAACCCACCCCCTTGATTGACTCGTTCTCTGTAAGCAACCCACCCTCCCTCTTCGATCCCAGCTTGCTTTCAAAGGAAATAAAGTCACTATCGTTTAAAAATCATGCATTCTTTATTAATTGATTATAAAAAGAGGGAGAGAACTGACACAGTAGCCCGGGTGGGGCTTGGGAGGAGGATAGGAGGGAAGGAAAAGGCCACTAAAAAAGTTCAATATAATGAAAGCCTTTTGGTTGGGCTGTCCACTGGGGTGGAGTGGGAGGGTGCACGGAGCCTCTCCTCCCCCCCCCCCCCCGCGTTCTTACATGTCTGGGTGAGGAGGCTATGGAACATGGTGAGGGGGGAGGGAGGTTATACAGCGGCTGCAGCGGCACTCTCTGCTCCTGCTGCCGTTCCTGAAGCTCCACCAGACGCATGTCCGTTTGATCACGCAGCAGTCCCAGCGTTGCAGCCTGCCACCTCTCATCTTGAGCATCCCTCATGGCCTCACGTTAACTGGCATCTTTCCTATACTTTGATACCGGGTCCTTCCACTAATTCAGATGAGCTCTTTCATTGTGGGTGGATTCCATGATTTCTGAGAACGTTTCGTCTCGCGTCCTTTTTTTTCGACGCCTTATCTGAGATAGCGTTCGGGACGCAGGAGGGAGGCTTGAAAAATTTGCAGCTGTCGGAGGGAGGGGAAAAAGGAGAGAAGTATTTAAAAAGATGCATTTTACAGAACAATGCTTATACTCTTTCATGGTGAACAACACTATTCACATTACATAGCACATGTGATTTCGGTACAAGGTCGCATTTTGCCTCTTAATATTGAGTGCCTGCAGCTTTGGTGTTAGAGATCACAGACGCAGGTCCGGGCAACAGAATTCGGCTTGCATGCGGCCATGGTAAGCCATTGTCTTTCGGCTTCTGCAGCTTTCCTACAAGCAGTGCCCTCCTTTCCCACATACCAAGCAAAGCCCGCTGAGTGCTGCAGTTTTCCTGTTAACGTGCAGCAGCAGCAACCAAACTAACCCCCCCCCCCGCATCCAATTCTCTGGGATGATCGCTTTATTCCCCCCCCCCCCCCGAGTGGCTGGTATCAGGGCCAATTCCCCCCCCTCCCACCCCGCGCTTGGCTAACTGCAGGGAAGGATTTCTTTTCAGCCACAGGCAAACAGCCCAGTAGGAATGGCCACCACCTCTGTCCCCTTAATTAAATTCCCCTATTTCAGCCAGGTTACCATGAACAATATCACTCTCCTGAGGATAACACAGTGAGATAAAGAACGGATGTTGCTTGAATGCCAACAAACACTGGGACCATACGCTGCCAGGCTTTGTCATGTGATGATACCAGATTACTTCCTGCAAGCATGGCATGGTCAAGTGTCCTACCATAGAGGACGGAATAAGGCTGCACTGCCAAGAAACTTTGTGGATAGGCTTTTGGAGTACTTCCAGGAGAGCTTCATGGAGATTGTCCCTGGAGGATTTCCGCTCCATCCCCAGACACGTTAACAGACTTTTCCAGTAGCTGTACTGCCCAAGTCCTCAGGGCAAAGTAATCATTAAAAAACGCTTGCTTTTAAATCATGTTTTATATTTACAAAGGTACACTCATCGGAGGTCCCTTCCATGGCCTCATTGTCTGGGGGTTGGGAGGGTGCTTCAGTCAGGCTGAGAAAAAGATCCTGGCTGTTGTGGAGAACGGAGTGCTGTGTGCTCTCCGCAAGCTCGTCATCATCCTCATTTTCCCCCTCCGCAGAATCCTCAGGCATGGCTGAGATTACCCCCACTCGGAATCCACGGTCAGAGGTGGGGTAGTGGTGGCGGCCGCCCCTAGAATTGCATGCAGCTCAGCGTAGAAGCGGCATATCTGCGGCTCTGACCCAGAGCGACCATTTGCCTCTTTTGTTTTTTTGGTAGGCTTGTCTGAGCTCCTTCACTTTCACGCGACACTGTAGTGAGTCCCTATTGTGGCCTCTCTCCATCATGCCCTTGGAGATCTTTTCAAATGTTTTGGCATTTCATCTTTTGGAACGTAGTTCTGCTGACACGGAATCCTTTCCCCATATAGCAATCCGATCCAGTACCTCCCGTACAGTCCATGCTGGTGCTCTTTTTCGATTCTCGGACTGCATGGTTACCTGTGCTGATGAGCTCTGCATGGTCACCTGTGCTCTGCACGCTGGGCAAACAGGAAATGTAATTCAAAAGTTCGCAGGGCTTTTCCTGTCTATCTGGCCAGTGCATCCAAGTTCAGATTGCTGTCCAGAGCGGTCACAATGGTGCACTGTGGGATAGCTCCTGGAGGCCAATACCGTCGAATTGCGGCCACACTAACCCTAATTTGAAATGGCAATACCGATTTCAGCACTACTCCCCTCATCGGAGAGGAGTACAGATATCGATATTAAGAGCCCTTTATATTGAAGTAAAGGGCTTCATTGTGTGGACGGGTGCAGGGTTAATTGGGTTTAACGCTGCTACATTCGAGATAAACTCCTAGTGTAGACCAGGCCAGAGTGGAAGAGCTATTCCAGAAAACCTGTGTGTGGATGCTCTTATTTCTAAATGAGTGCCTTTTTCCTGAATTAGCTTAATGCACTACCAAAGTTTGTAGATAGGCTCTGAGAGAATGTAAAGACTTCCTCAAATTAAAGAGTTGATCTCTCCAAGGAAGTGGGGAGGAGTGTGTCTCTACCCTGTGTGGTCTGCCTCATACATTCCCTTGCCTGCAGGCCACACACATTCTTTGACTTGATCTAAAATGCCGGACAGATTATTGTATTTTCACACTTCCAGATTTCTCCCACCATAGAGCTTTGTTCTCCCCCTTCCAAACTAAAACCTTGAGGAGAATCCTTTCTAGTGCTTACACTGATACTTCTAACATGTTTCATTCATAAAAGGAGTATTTTAAATAATTCTTGAGAAACTGGAAACTGGACTCTCTGGAACGAGATACTGAAATGCAGACTGAGCAGCTTTGTTCTTGGGGTAGTGATTGAAGTGGAGTTCGCTGCTTCAGGATGGACACGCTCAGAAAATCATAACTGAGTGTGTTACTTCATATTCTTTCCTGGTAACCAGCTATATAGTTAATGTAGTCTAGACAGTAGACAAGTGTGTAGTAAGGGACAGTTAATCACATAAAAAATCAAATGTAGCCAGGTTTTGGCAGAAATGAAAATCTGATGCTAACCAATGTGCCAAAGTCAGGCTGGGGAACTGCAAGAGAGCAGTGGAAGGCAGATACATTAGCCCTAGAATGATAAAGACCCTTTTTCAGGGGTGCCATTTGGGGAGGACAGGCGGGCTCCTCTCCCTCCCCCACCCCCGGGTTTCATACCAGAGATCTGCTCACAGTGCATGCCCTGTCCCCAGAGGAAGCTCTTAACTGCAACACAGCTTCTGCTCTTGGGGTAGGGAGTTTGTTTATAACCAGAGGCAGGGTGATTAAGATAACAAAAGGCTTGTCATTAAATTAAGGATTGTTAGATGATCCCAAAAGCATTGCCAGGCACTCCATTTAAAAGATAGGAAACAAAGTTTTCAGACTAGAGAGAGGTAAATGGGGATAAACATTGAGGTGGCAAAATTTGCAGATGATATAAAAGTATTCAAGATAGTTAAGTCCACAGCTGACTGCAAAGAGTTACAAAGGGATCTCACAAACCTGGGTGACTGGGTAACAAAATGGCAGATGAAATTCAATGTTGATAAATACAAAGTAATGAACATGGCAAAATATAATCCCAACTATACAATCAAAATGATGGTGTCTAAATTCGCTAAAACAACGAGGAGTCCTTGGGGCACCTTAGAGACTAACAAATTTATTTGTTAGTCTCTAAGGTGCCACAAGGACTCTTCATTGTTTTTGCTGATTCAGACTAACACAGCTACCACTCTGAAACCTCTAAATTAGCTGTTACCTGTCAAGAAAGAGATTTTGAAGTCATTGTGGATAGTTCTCTGAAAACATCAATGTGCAGTGTCAAACAAAAAAGTTAACAGTATTGGGAATCATTAGGAAAGGGATAGATAATAAGACAGAAAATATCATATTGCCTCTATATAAATCAGATTTGGACACCCATCTCAAAAAAGATATATTGGAATTGAAAAAGGTACAGAAAAGGGCAACAAGAATTATTAGGGGTATGGAACAGCTTCTGTCTGAGGAGAGATTAAAGAGACTAGAACTTTTCAGCTTGGAAAAGAGATGACTAAGGGGGGATATGATAGAGGTCTAGAAAATCCTGAATGGTCTGGAAAAATTGAATAAAGAAATATTATTTACTACTTCGCATAACACAAGAACTAAGGGTCACACAATGAAATTAATAGGGAGCAGATTTAAAACAAACAAAAGAAAGTATTTCTTCACAGCATTTCTGTGGAACTCTTTGCCAGGGGATGTTGTGAAGGCCAAAATTATAACAGGGTTCCAATAAGAACTAGATATGTTCATGGAGGATAGGTCCACCAATGGCTCTTACCCAGGCTGGGCAGGGATGCAACACCATGTTCTGCATGTCCCTACCCTCTGTTTGCCAGAAGCTGGGAGTGCGCAACAGGATGAATCACTTGATGATGACCTGTTCTGTTCATTCCCTCTGAAGCACCTGGCATTGGCCATTGTTGAAAGACAGGATACTGGGCTAGATGGATGTATCTGCCCCCTGCTGTAACCCACTAGACCCCACTCCTCTCCCAGAGCTGAGATAGAACCCAGGAGTTCTGACGGGGTGTCTCTCTCTGCAGAGTTAATAACAAAGTAAGAATATACATTACAATTTTAAATCTAACCAGTGTCTCTTAAATGATTTGCCACAAGATGTCAGAACACGTTAGTATTAGAGCTGAGTGGGTCTAATATTTATTTTTTTCTTTTATATAGGAATTAGATACAGTGTTCCTGTCCGCTAATTGCTAAGTTATTTGCCAAAAAAACTAGAGTTTTCAGGTCCCTAAGTAGTCCCTGGAATCTCAGTTAAAGTTGCCCTTCCCCCCACCAAAATCTGAAATGTTGCCCCTGCCCTTTTTCCTATAAGCTGATAAGGGGTTAACTCAGGTCAAATAGGAACACCTAAGTAACCAAAGCTGAATGCCTGTTTAGGGGAAGGATTTGCGCCCCGGGGCCAACAAGAGGAAAACACCTCCCCAATGAGGTGGTGGGGAAAGGGATTCCCCCTTTGTTTTGTGTTTATAAATTGGTTTCTTTTTGTTTGGTGGAGGAGCATTCCTTGGGCCTGCTTTGAGGCCTACCTTGAACATACTGATAAGAAAATATGGAGAGGGAAGGCAAACACTGTCCAGAGTGGGGCTGATTTACCCCATACCTCACTAGCGCCAGAGGGGGAAGTGCTAAGTCCATTGAGACAGAGGAGGTGCCTTGCCACACCAGGCTAACTGAGTAGTTGTTACTTGCTGAGCAGCTAGACGTTCTGTTACATGCACTAAGGTGAGAGCCCAAAATGCCTTGTCTAATAGTTGATTTTTAATATATTAAAAACTCATTCTCATGAAGGCGTGATGTTCAGCTAATATCTATAAGCTTAAACATGTTCTCCCTTTCAGATCTTAGCGATACCTTCAGAAACTCTCTAAGTAGTCTTTGCTCATAGCAAGTGAATTGTACAATAGCTGCTTTATATTTGTGTCTCATAAAGTGCAGTTTGGACAAAAAGTTCTTCTATCCTGATATGTGCAAGATTCTGTATAAAATACCTTTTGTTTTCACCCTCATAGCAAGGTCAGTTACCCTGCTGTTGGATTCTGTCTTTATACTTACGCTTCCTCTTTGTACCCTACAGGCTGACACCTTAAAAGAGAGATATCAGAAGATTGGGGACACAAAGAGAAACACTCCAGTTGAAGTTCTCTGTGAGAACTTTCCAGGTAAGGCCCAGTTGGAATTGTTATACCAGTTGTACTGTCTGTGTAAGGTGTCGATTAGGAACTGGACATAACCCATCCTATTGTATCATAGAAGATTAGAGTTGAAAGAGCCCTCAGGAGGTCATCTAGTACAACCTCTGCTCAAAGCAGGACCAACATATTTGTTCTGTCAGAAAATATTTGAATGCTGTTTGTTACATTGCTACTGTCGATGGCAAACACCTGGAGCTGCTACTGTGAATCAGTAGTGTGCTCTGTTCGCTCACTCTTCTCCAATCCTTCAGTCCTTACTTGCAGTTAATTTGCCAACACAGTTCTTTGTACTGAGGTGGTTGGAGAATGTTCAAGTGCCCGCTTTTGCTCTTTCTTCTGTGAAGAGGAATGCAGACAGCAGCCCCCACTTGGCCATCTTCCAAAAAAGGCTGACTTGCATCTGAAGAAGTGAGGTCCTTACCCACGAAAGCTTATGCTCCCAGTACTTCTGTTAGTCTCAAAGGTGCCACAGGACCCTCTGTTGCTTTTTCCAAAAAAGAGTGTCTCATATTTGTCAATTGCCTCTCTCAAGTGACTGCCTCAGGTATATGGAGTTTATTCTCTGCAGAGCTCTGATATTTTTGAAGCAGTGAAAGAACTGGGTGGTCAATTTAGCACACCTTGGGTGTCAACCTTGAGCAAGTTCCCTCAGGTGGATACTCACCAGGCCACCGGCACCGGCTTCCTCCAGGCCCTGGGGGTACTCAACTCCCCACCACCACCCTCCCACCCCTGCTGCACCCCAAGCCCCACCCCACTCCTTCCCCAAGTCTCCACCCCTGCCCTACCTCTTCCCGCCCCCACTCCATCCCCGCCCTGCCACTTCCCACCCAGCTCCCCCCCAAGAGGAATAGCAGGCACAATAGGTAATTATTGTTGTTTTAAGTAGCACTAACTTCCCAGCAGGATTTTGGTCAGAAATCCACTGGGTTCCAAGGTGAGATATGCCTTTGCAATTGGCTGCTCCCTTGTTCTGCCCTCTTCCATCCTCCACAAAGTGGAGCTGCTGCTTCTGGTTGCTGGTTTGGAGCCTTTGCTGTCCTCCAGGCTTCAGATCAGAGCATAGCATATATGGCCTGATGGCAGCAACAAGAGAGGGAATTCCCTCTCCCATCCCACCCCCGTCCTTTCACCTCAGTGAGTGTGAACTACAAAGCCAATTTGCACCATTTCAAAGTTAATATTGCTAAGCAGGGGCAGTTCAGTTTTTCTGTCTGTAAAGTGTAGGGTTTCCATATTTCAGCAAGCAAAAAAGAGGACGGGAGGAGCCCTGCCCTAGCCCCGCCCCCGTCCTGCCCTAGCCCCGCCCCTATCCCTCCTACTTCCCCCCCCTCAGGACCCCCAACCCTCCCCCCGCTCCTTGTCCCCTGACTGCCCCCTCCTGGGACCCCTGCCCCTAACTGCCCCCCAGGACTCCACCCCCTACCTAAGCCTCCCTGCCTCTTGTCCCCTGACTGCCCCCTCCTGAGACCCTCCCCCCATCCTAACTGGCCCCCTAGGACTCTACCCCCTACCTGTCCCCTGACTGCCCCAACCCTTATCCTCACCCCCACCCCCCCACAGACCCCTGGGACTCCCACGCCCCATCCAACCATTCTCCACCCCCTGACAGCCCCCCCAGAACTCCCGACCCATCTAAATCCCTCTGCTCCCTGTCCCCTGACTGCTCCAATCCCTCTCCCCACCCCTGCCACCTGACAGCCCCCCCCCCAGAACTCCCAAACATCCCCCCCCACACTCCTTGTCCCCTGACTGCCCCCTCCTGGGACCCCTGCTCCTCACTGCCCTCCAGAACCCCACCCCCTACCTAAGCCTCCCTGTTCCTTGTCCCCTGACTGCCCCCTCCTGGGACCCATGCTCCTCACTGCCCTCCAGAACCCCACCCCCTACCTAAGCCTCCCTGTTCCTTGTCCCCTAACTGCCCCCTCCTAAGACCCCCCCCAAATGCCCCCCATGACCCTACCCCCTACTTGTACCCTGACTGCCCAAAACCTTATCCACACCCCCACCCCTAGAAAGCCCCCCCCCGAACTCCCGACCCCCCCCCCGTCTCTTGACTGCTCCCTCCAGAACCTCCCTGCCCCTTCTCCGACCCCCTGGCTCCCTTGCTGTTGGCCTTCGCCTAATGTCTCTGTGAGCTTGCTCAGGAACGACCTGAGCCGTTCGTCCCGGCACGCTGGGCAGCAGTTGGGGAGGAGCTCCAGACTGCCGGAGGCGATCTGCGAATGCAGGGAGGGAGGGAATGATCTCTGCTGCAGGGGAGAGGAGGAGGGGCTCTCTCTGGCTGTCAGAGCCCCAGTGGCACCATCCGGCCAGCTGCCCTGTTAGCTGCGCGTGCTCTGCATGGGGGTGGGGGGGAAGTCCAGACATTTACAAATCCCCCCCGGACACTATTTTTAGCTCAAAAAACCGGACATATCCGTGGGAATCCGGACGAATGGTAACCCTAGTAAAGTGACTAAATGCAAAAACCATGTTGATGCAACATTAGCAGTAGTATTATGGTGGCATCTAGAGGACCAAGCCTCATTGAGCTCTTCACTGTGCAGACATAACAGACAGTCCCTGCCCTGAGAAGTGCACAGTTTAACAGTGTGAATTTGAACAGGGCAGTGAATTCAAAAGTTATGGATCCCACAGTAACTAACTCCTCAGCACATATAAAGTGCTAAAAAGCTTTAGGTCAACAGTTAACTGGACTAGTAATCAGAATATCATATGTGTAAGGTAGCAAGTTAATGTTACTCATTATGACTGTTGTATGAACAACTTATCCATAATATAACAATTGAATTTTCTGCATACAATATACATTGGATGGATTTTGTGGAGAATATGCTGACATTTGGATTCCTGATGCCTTTGCTTTAGTGCTTCCCAACTCTTCCATCATCATACCATTCATGGTGCATTAACATAGCTGTGTAGTTCTGGGCAGGGACAGTCTTTTTGTTATGTATTTGTACAACACCTAACACAGAGGAGCCCCAGTCACAGACTGGGCCCCAATGTGCTACTGCAGTTCAGCTAATATAAATCTCTTCCCCGCCCCCCCTCCAAGTAACTGCACGCACATACTGTACATAGCCTTATAGTGCAAACATCTCTACAAGAGCAATATGGTGACTGTCCTGGGATGGTCTCATGCCTTACCTGGCTACTTGAAGTCACTGTATGCCACCACAACAAATATTGTGTGTATGCTGTTGAGACTTAAAATTGCATTTATCACAAAACCATACATTTTTATTAATAATTGTTGCATTAATTAATGTGCAAAATAGAACTTACATACTCAAATTAAAAATCTACAATCCAGGGGAGGGCAGCAGGTGTCTGGAGCAGGCGGAAAACTTCACCTTTAAATAGTGTTTTAAAATTGTAGTGCGTGTAAAGTATTATTTATTAAAGCTTTTTTTAAAAAAGAAAAGCAGGTAAGCACTGGACAAGGTAGTCAAGGCAGTTGTTTCATCACATGATGCTGTGAAAAGGATCAAATGATTCTAAAATTAAAAAAACTCCGCTCATTCAAACATTAAAAGAATCAAAATAAACAGAAAATATTGCTAGGTTTTGGAGAGAGACTTTCCTGGAGATGCTAGTGTGGGAATGAACAGCAATCAAACATGGTGGCAGATGAGCTGGCTCAGGATGGCAGTGTGTACTGCCTGGCAAGAGACCTATGTTTGATTCACAGGGTCAGATCCTTAATTTGAGCTGTCATAGCTCAAACTGAAGTCAGTGGAGCTGTGACCATTTACACCAGGGGTTCTCAAACTTGGGGTCAGGACCTCTCAGGGGATCATGAGGTTATTAGCTGGGGGGTCGCGAGCTGTCAGCTTCCACCCCAAACCCCGCTTTGCCTCCAGTATTTATAATGGTGTTAAATATATAAAAAAGTGTTTTTAATTCATAAGGGGGAGTCACCAGTGAAAGGGGTCACAGTACAAAAGTTTGAGAATCACTGATTTACACCATCTGAAGATCTGCTCCCCCTCCCCCCATCTCTTTCTTTGCCTGGCCTACAGAGGAAGGGGGATAAGACTGGTCTGTCATTCAACAGCTACCATATGTCTCCAGCCAATGAAGCGGTGCTGGCAAATGACTCTAGGGAGCCCTATAAGTCAGAAGCATGCTGACTGTGATGTGGCACGTAAAGTTGGGGGAAGTGACGCACTGTTCAAGCTTCAGGATTTGGGCATGAGGAGGAAGATTTCCAGGAAAATGTGGTTTTCTTGCTTCCATAGCCTTTGATACTGTCAAACTAGCACTGCTTTTATGTATTGTGCTTTTATGTATGTATTCCAGCAGGGGATGCTTTTGTGCATATTTTTTAATATATATATATATATACTTTACCCACTTCTATTCAAACTCCCCCTAGTATCAGCTCTGCTTTTAAAGATGCACCTCCTCTGACAAGATCACTTTCATCACTGCTAAAGACTGGAAGGCCAAGTTTGCCCAATAGCCTCCACCTGGCTTCTCAGGGTATCACAAAGACTAGATCCCACCAGTTGTATTCCTCTCATGCTGTAGAGACTTGTAATCTGTACAGAGATATGGCGTGAGCAGCAGGTGACTTTACTGTGTGTGCTGCTGTAGGTTTTTTAGTCTGGGCCGAGATATTGATGCTCCTTTTTTCTCTTTTGTCCTTGCCTTTTTCCAACAGAGGAGATGGCCACATATCTTCGTTATGTCAGGCGATTAGACTTCTTTGAGAGACCAGACTATGATTACTTACGAACTATCTTTACAGAACTATTTGAAAAAAAAGGCTACACCTTTGATTATGCCTACGACTGGGTTGGCAGGCCACTGGTAAGTTTTGTTTGCAAAACAAGCACCCTCCTTCCAGAAATAAGTCTAGTCCCTCATGGTTGCTTTTCCAGCTGTGTGGGCATATAAGAATTTCCTTTAATAGCCTCGAAAACTAATTGCAGCCTCTAGTGCAGTTGGGGAATGGAAAACTGAGGGCTGGGATGGCTTTCCTTCAGAAATTGTAATGGATCACTCTCCCTGTCAATCAGGAGAATGTGTTTATCTTTCTCCTGATGGAAATTAGCACAGGGGATCTTCTGCATCCCTGTTGGAACCTTAAACACCCTTCCCTATTTGCCTCTGGTTTTACTCCTCCCCATCTCACTTTCTGGTTCAAAGCCCATCACACTGCTGTGCAATGCCTGCATAGATCACAAGATTCTCCCTCTCCCTCACTGAGCATACTATAATGAGGCAATCCAATCTGAGTGTCCCATATCGCAGTTTCAGATCATACCACTAGAACAGCTGGCAAATTTTAAAACACATTCATGTGCATATTAACATTAGCTACAGAGTATTTTGCTGCAGCGACACATCTTCACATTTCGTACACAAGATCACAAAAATCATTACTGGATTGTTTGGCAAATTTGTTTTTAAATTAAGTATTACCCTTCTCAGTCAGACTTGGATGCTTCTATGGTTCCATCCCTCAGGACCTTTCTGTTTCAGAACATAGTTACGTTTAGGGTGGACTCATAATGAGCCACATCTGCCCTAAGGAGTCGGCAATAATTACCCTGTGGCTTTCTGTAGTGTTCCAACACTTAACAGGCTGGAGACTGCTGCCCCTGTTACAGAATGATTAGAAGACATGGCTTTTAGACGCAGAATCTCCTGCATGTGGACACTTTCGTCAAGTTTGGTTTTGTCATGAGAAATAACCTCTCCCATTACAATGGTCTGAGGATTCTAAAAAAGGGCAAATCCCAATGCCAGCGCGTTTTCAGATTGGTCTTCTAATCGTGATGAGGGCCATAGGGGAAAGGGTAAATCTAGAATGTGAGCATTCTGCAGTCTGCTAACTCCTTAACTTCCACCCTCTCCTTTTCTGAGCGTGCTGTCATTGTTCCCTTGTTCATCAGCTTGTAGCAGATTAGTGCCCTGGTCTGTCATCACCAAACAGAACATGCTTTTAAATTTTGGGACCATCTGTATGCGGAAAAGCTTTGCCAAGAGGCCCACTGATGCCTCTTGGAGAACTCTCATAAAACATATCTATGTAGAATCCATTCTGCTGGTTGCTTATGCAAAGGACAATTTGTGTCCAAGGTGCATAGCCAGTCACTTACTATGCTTTTGGGCCACTCTGCTTTTGTGGTTTTTACATCAATACTCAGTCATTATATACAACATTTCCTATGTTTGCTTATTTTGCACAGTAATATTATCTTTTAAAAGGAAGTCATTCTCCTTGTAAATCTCATTTCTCTTCACTGATGTTTAATTTCAGAGGCAATGGGCAAAAAGCCCATTTTAAGGCAAGTTTCCTATCACTCCTTTAACAGTTCACCATTGGTTGCTATGGAGATCATGAAGTTACAAGCTGGGATTATGATTTAGTTGGGAACTAAGCAGATGAAGTCTTAATTAACACATCCTGTTCCTAAAAGTAGGAAGACATGAGATGAGGAGGAAAACAGTATGCATAAAACTATCCTTATTTGCAATTGTAATTAACTCAATTTAACCTACACTAAAGTGTTTTCAGATACCATGAAGTTGGGTACCTTTATAAATGTATATAATAACAGTATTGTGTTTCAGTTTACCATGAGATGTTAGTGGCTGTAAATGTCCAGCAAGCCTTTGAATCCCATAGAGATTTTACAGCGTCTGCTGTGATTCTCTTTGGCTGTTCAGACTATTTTAGACCTATATTTTCCTCGTTCTTCCACACTGAATATGAGCTAACCTAGTAGTAGAGCCTATGCATGCATGTAGATTGGGAGTGGAGCCTAACCGAGGCGTTGGTTTCAATGTATAATGGGTGCTTTATTTTGCAGCCTACTCCAGTGGGGTCCATTCCTGTAGATTCTGGGGCATCTGCAATAACAAGAGACAGCCATGCACATAGGGATCGACCGTCACAGCAACATGCTCTTCGAAATCCGGTGCGTTACTTTACCACTGTCTTTGCTTTCGCGTATTCTCATAATGCCTCCCCCAGCCCCTGTTTGTGTGGAGGGAAAGAGGAGTAAAAACCTCTGGTGAAGTTTAATATGCATAAAATGCATAAAGTGAAGGCTTAAAACGCTCCAGTTCGCCAAAGTAGGTCAGTGTTTAATTCCACCCTCCATCCACCTATGGGATGTCCGGAGACCATTGATGATGACACTTACCTCACTTCCAGCAAGTAAATTTCCTCTTAATTTAGGAAGGTTATAGTTTGAACTGAATTTTATTTTCTGTGAGAAAAATTGCTGACGTGCTGTTTATTGCAATAGAATTGAGGAGGTGCATGACCTACGTGTATGGATTTAAAGGTCTACAGTTTCAAGTGGATCATTTTTCTTCTAGTTTGTATTTAAAAACATTTTTTTTACTCTAGAAGGTTGCTGGGCTCTATTCCCAAATTTAAGGATAAAAAGTCAGTCTATGACGTTCTCCATTTTTTTTCCTTGATGTCTTTTTCATATTTCATTGCTGTTGAGAGTTTGGATTTTCCATGTTAATGCAGAACATATCAGAAGTTCAGCAGACCACTGGAACTGCTAGTTCCTTGTTAGAGCTGTTGGTACTCCATACCTCCCACAGTGAGTGGTTCTCGGCTCGCTGGGCCTTTCTCTCCACCTGCATGCTTCTTTTGTTAAAGTCCCTACTCCATAGACTATGTCCTCACCTATTCCATGTTAACTGTTTTGTTGGTGGTGTGGATTTAACCATGCTTATTGCAGTAACCTGTCTAGACTCAGCTTTTCTTGTTCATGCAGTTATCCTCTGAGTGGAAGAACAACAAATTCAGACCAGAAATACTTCTAAATCTGTAGGTTAACCATAAAACAGGAATGTATTTCCCTCCTGAGAAGTGTTGCTTTTTGGCAGCTGGATTTTTAAAATAGTTGCATGTGAAGGTTTATTTTTATGCATGCTTATTAGTGCAAATTGCTGTGTAACAGGGGTTCCATAGTAACCTGCTTTAAAATGTGTTAGTTAATAAATACACTGTAGTCCCTTCATGCTGGGTTAATCTGAGTGGCAGCTTCTGACTGCCTGCTCCTGCCAACAGACTTTGACACTCTGTGCATACACAAAGTATCTCCTGTTTTACTTTTTGCTGCCTGGAAGACATTCCTGGCTTAGCTTTCAGGCATATTTCGTGCACATATTTGTAGTCCATAACACGTCTTTCATGTCCTAATAATGATACTCAAAGATAACTTATTCCTTGTTCTTTTTGTTTCCCCCCTAAATAAACCCTGCTAGTATATGGCACAGCAGTGTCCCTAATTCCTGCATAATGCTGAGAATGAACAGCTCATCTCTCGAGATGTTGAGGTGTCATCCAAGTATTTGACTGGAAAATAGTTAAGCGGTAACTTCTTGCTTTGGAATTCATTTTGTACAAACATAACAGTTCCTCCTCCAAGAGATGATCCTCTTAAATGCTGATCAAACCACTTCTTTGCAAAAAGTCACTTAAAGAAACTTCTAGGGGCAATGGAATTGAGGCATGTGCGTTTGGGTAGAGTGAACCCTCCTGAACTCCAAGGGTGATTGTTTTATTTTACTCTCCTGCATGCAAGTGAGTCTTTTACCAACCATTGGCACCAAAACCAGGCAGCGTGTCGTAGGTCCTATTCTCTCTGCAGTTGTTCCATTTAGACAGCTACAGTCAATGTGCTTATTCTCTAGCAAAGCTGGGCTGCTCTGTGAATTGGTAGGTGGCAAGAGGATGGTCAGAGTTTTTAGGAACTCTTCCTCCAATTCCATGTGCATCATCTCTGCCATGTAACATGACCTCACTGAGCTCAGGTAGTGAGGCTTAAGGACACTCCTAAACTGGTTCAAGGTGCATTGTGCTGCATAGCCATAACCCAGTGGTCTGGTCCTAATGGCCTCTTCTAAAGAGTTTCTTTTGAAAGTAAGAAGATTCTAAGCTCTGAGGCAGAGGTGTATTTCCTTAATGTTAACATTGTAAGCTACTATTTCAGCTACCTGTTTAGATCCACACAACTCTATTATAAGGAGCAGCTCTCTGGCATGTCTATTTTCTATCCACTTCTTGAATCTAGAGGCCTATGTGATTCTAACAGTACTATTTCTAAATTTGTCTTTGATTTGTAGCAGTGAAATACATTTCAAGGAAAGTGCATCTGTAGTAGTTTCATGTGTATCGGGATGGTACTCCTGAAGCAAGTGAGAGTCAAGCCTGACCCGAGAAATTGGGGGAAGGGATTTAATCAAAGGGAGGTCCTGAAGAGACCGTCCTAGTAGAAATAAGACTTTGCTTTGTATGATCTGAGGGAGGTGCAGTGTGTGTCACTCAGTGCTTTGCCATGGTATTCTAAAGCAGTGGTTCTCAACCAGGGGTCCAGGGCCCCCTGTGGAGGCTGCGAGCAGGTTTTGGGGGGTCCTCCAAGTGGAGCCAGCGTTAGACTTTCTGGGGCCCATGGCAGAAAGCCGAAGTCCCACCCCGCATGGGGCTGAAGCCCAGGGCCCTGAGCCCTGCCACCTGGGGCTGAAGCCAAAGCCTGAGCAACTTAACTTCGTGGGGGCCCTGTATTATGGGGCCCCAGGCAATTGCCCTGCTTGCTAACCCCTAACGCTGGTCTTGGCTTTTATATGCAGAAAACCAGTTGTGACATAGGTGGGCCATGGAGTTTTATATCATGTTGGGGGGGGGGGGAGAGAGGGGGCTCTGAAAGAAAAAGGTTGAGAACCCCTGTTCTAAAGGATTTAGAAACGAGGAGTCCTTGTGGCACCTTAGAGACTAACAAATTTATTTTGGCATAAGCTTTCCTGGGCTAAAACCCCCTTCATCAGATGCATGGAGTGAAATATACAGTAAGCAGAATATATATTACAGCACATGAAAAGATGGGAGTAGCCTTACCAAGTGGGGGGTCATTGCTAACAATTCAATTAAGGTGGAAGTGGCCTATTCTCAACAGTTGACAAGAAGGGGTGAATATCAAGGGAGGGAAAATTACTTTTGTAGTGCTAATGAGGCCAATACAATCAAGATGGACATCGCCCATTTCCAACAGTTAACAAGAAGGTGTGAGTATCAGCAGAGGGAAAATTACTTTTTGTAGTGACCCATCCATTCCCAGTCTTTATTCAGACCTAATTTGATGGTGTCCCGTTTGCAAATTAATTCCAGTTCTGCAGTTTGTCATTGGAGTCTGTTTTTGAAGTTTTTTTTGTTGAAGAATTGCCACTTTTAAGTCTGTTGTTGAGTGTCCAGGGAGATTGAAGTGTTCTCCTACTGGCTTTTGAATGTTACAATTCTTGATGTCTGACTTGTGTCCACTTATTCTTTTGCGTAGAGACTTTCCATTTTGGCCAATGTACATGGCAGAGGGGCTTTGCTGGCACATGATGGCATAAGATTCACTTCCTCTGTTGTCCTCCTAAATCAGGAAACTAATAGGAGCATATATCTCCTACTGCTACGAGAGAGAAGGCTGAACCTCTGACTAGGAAGTTGCCGTTGTTAGCGACTATTGCTAGGTGGAAGTTAAAACAAGCCAGCACAGACCTAATTGTGCTGAATGTTTTTAAAAGGCAGGTGCTGTAGCTTTGAAAAGAGAAGCCTGATTAACTCTCCATTCTGCTTCTTTTGCAGACTCTGCTATTTAGTTCTCAGCAAGGTTCAGGATTTGCTAGTTGAAGGGCCGACAAGTTTGCTCAAAGATAACCTAGCTCCTTTTTTCCTGTGTGTAACCGCCTAATATTCAGACTCTCACCCAGTTTGAACAAGGACATTCAGCCTGTGTGGCTGTGCTCTTCCTCCAGCCAGGATAGGGCTCGCCTTCCACATCTTTAGGAGAGTAATGTTCCGAGGGAGCATGGTAGGATAGGGAGGCAGGGAACTGGATTGCAATCTTTGATTAGCTATTTCAATCTCATTGCTCATATCTTCTACTTACTTGAAGTAACTCCTACAGTCCTTCATTCTCCCACCAAAGTAAAGCTTGCTAATTTGATACATTTGCATTTTTAGTTTCTTTTGTTCAATATACCTGCTCTCAAACTGGGTGAAAAGTTAATCAAAATCTTAAAATGCTCTTCTTCTGTTTCCAGCTTTCTTTAATGTTTGGTTTAAATTTGACACATTTGCTTAGATTTAGATGGTGTCCATTGCTACAGCTTTGGAGCGGTTAATGTAATCACAAATAGTGACATATCTATTATGAACTTCAGAGTTATTCAAGGAGACAGCTCTGCTCATGCGTATTGGGTCTGACTAACAGCACAGCTCTGTCATGTCCTACAGCTCCCCCTGCTACTTCAGTCTTGGGGTATGTCTACACTACGGGTTTAATCCAAATTTACAGAATTCGAATTTTGGAAACAGATTGTATAAAGTCGAATGTATGCGGCCACACTAAACACATTAATTCGGCGGTGTGCGTCCATGTACCGGGGCTAGCGTCGATTTCCGGAGCGTTGCACTGTGGGTAGCTATCCCATAGCTATCCCATAGTTCCCGCAGTCTCCTCCGCCCATTGGAATTCTGGGTTGAGATCCCAATGCCTGATGGGGCCAAAAACATTGTCGCGGGTGGTTCTGGGTACATCCTCCCCCTCTCTCCAGGGAAGCAACGGCAGACAACCGTTTCACGCCTTTTTCCTGGGTGAACAGTGCAGACGCCATACCACGGCAAGCATGAAGCCCACACAGATCAAGACAGCAGTCATGAACATTGTAAATACCTCACGGGTTATCGTACAGTTTATGCTAAACCAGAACCTGCAAAACCAGGCGGTAAGGAGTAGGCTATGGCAGCGCGGCAGTGAGAGTGATGAGGACATGGACATGGAATTCTATCAGACCGCGGGCCCTGGCGCTTTGGAGATCATGCTGTTAATGGGGCAGGTTATAGCCGTGGAACGCCGATTCTAGGCCCGGGAAACAAGCACAGACTGGTGGGACCGCATAGTGTTGCAGGTGTGGGACGATTCCCAGTGGCTGCGAAACTTTCGCATGCGTAAGGGCACTGTCATGGAAATTTGTGACTTGCTTTCCCCTGCCCTGAAGCGCCAGAATACCAAGATGAGAGCAGCCCTCACAGTTGAGAAGCGAGTGGCGATAGCCCTGTGGAAGCTTGCAACGCCAGACAGCTACTGGTCAGTTGGGAATCAATTTGGAGTGGGCAAATCTACTGTGGGGGCTGCTGTGATGCAAGTAGCCAAAGCAATCGCCGAGCTGCTGCTATGAAAGGTAGTGACTCTGGGAAATGTGCAGGTCATAGTGGATGGCTTTGCTGCAATGGGATTCCCTAACTGTGGTGGGGCGATAGATGGAACCCATATCCCTATCTTGGCACCAGAGCACCAGGGTACCCAGTACATAAACCGCAAGGGGTACTTTTCAATGCTGCTGCAAGCACTTGTGGATCACAATGGACGTTTCACCAACATCAGCGTGGGCTGGCCAGGAAGGGTTCATGATGCTCGCGTCTTCAGGAACACTACTCTGTTTAAAGGGCTGCAGCAAGGGACTTACTTTCCGGACCAGAAAATAACCGTTGGGGATGTTGAAATGCCAATAGTTATTCTTGGGGACCCACCCTACCCCTTAATGTCATGGCTCATGAAGCCATTCACAGGCGGCCTGCACAGGAGTCAGGACCTGTTCAACTACAGGCTGAGCAAGTGCAGAATGGTGGTAGAATGTGCATTTGGATGTTTAAAAGGTCGCTGGCGCTCGTTACTGACTCAATCAGACCTCAGCCAAACCAATATCCCCATTGTTATTGCTGCTTGCTGTGTGCTCCAGAATCTCTGTGAAAGTAAATGGGAGACCTTTAGGCGGGGTAGGAGGCTGAGGCAAATCGCCTAGCTGCTGATTACGCGCAGCCAGACACCAGGGGGATTAGAAGATCACACCAGGAAGCGCTGCGCATCAGAGAAGCTTTGAAAACCAGTTTCGTGACTAGCCAAGCTATGGTGTAAAAGTTCTGTTTGTTGAAAACCCGCCCCCTTGATTTACTCATTCCCTGTAAGCAAACCACCCTCCCCCCTTAAATCACAGCTTGCTTTTAAAGGAAATAAAGTTACTATCATTTAAAAATCATGTATTCTTTATTAATTATAAACATAGGGAGAGAAGTGACAAGGTAGCCCAGGTGGGGTTTGGGAGGAGGATAGGAGGGAAGTAAAAGGCCACTGAAAAAAATTCAATATAATGACAGCCTTTTGGTTGGGCTGTCCACTGGGGTGGACTGGGAAGGTGCACAGAGCCTCCCCCCCACGTTCTTACACGTCTGCGTGAGGAGGCTATGGAACATGGTGAGGGGGAGGGAGGTTATACAGCGGCTGCAGCGGCACTCTGTGATCCTGCTGCCGTTCCTGAAGCTCCACCAGACGCCGGAGCATGTCTGTTTGATCACGCAGCAGCCCCAGCATTGCAGCCTGCCACCTCTCATCTCGAGCGTCCCTCATAGCCTCACGTTCACTGGCATCTTTCCTGTACTTAGATATCGTGTCCTTCCACTCATTCAAATGAGCTCTTTTATTGCAGGTGCATTCCATTATTTCCGAGAACATCTCGTCTCGCGTCCTCTTTCTCCGCCGCCTTATCTGAGATAGCCTTCGGGACCGAGGAGGGAGGCTTGAAAAATTTGCAGCTGCTGGAGGGAGGGTTGAAAAAAAGGAGAGAAGTTTTTAAAAAGATACATTTTACAGAACAATACTTATACTCTTTCACAGTGAACAACACTATTCACATTACATAGCACATGTGATTTCAGTACGAGGTCGCATTTTGCATCTTAATATTGAGTGCCTGCAGCTTTGGTGTTAGAGATCACAGACGCAGGTCCGGGCAACAGAATTCGGCTTGCATGCGGCCATGGTAAGCCATTGTCTTTCGGCTTCTGCGCCCTCCGTTCCCACATACCAAGCAAAGCCCGTTGAGTGCTGTGGTTTTCCTGTTAACCTTCAGCAGCAGAAAACAAACTAACGCCCCCCCCCCCCCCCCCAATCTGATTCTCTGGGATGATCGCTGTACCCCTCCCCCCCCACCGCGTGGCTGGTATCAGGGAAGATCCCTGCTAGCCAAATGTGAAAAGCTCAGCGCCAATTCCCCCGCGCGCGCACACACACACACACTTGGCTAACTGCAGGGAAGGATTTCTTTTCAGCCACAGGCAAACAGCCCAGTAGGAACGGCCACCTCTGACCCCTTAATTAAATTCCCGTATTTCAACCAGGTTACCATGAGCGATATCACTCTCCTGAGGATTACACAGCAAGATAAGGAACGGATGTTGCTTGAATGCCAGCAAACACCGGGACCATATGCTGCCAGGCTTTGTCATGCAATGATACCAGATTATTTGCTACTAGCATGGCATGGTCAAGTGTCCTACCATGGAGGACGGAATAAGGCTGCACTGCCCAGAAACCTTCTGCAAAGGCTTTTGGAGTACCTCCAGGAGAGCATCATGGAGATGTTCCTGGAGGATTTCCGCTCCATCACCAGACACGTTAACAGACTTTTCCAGTAGCTGTACTGGCCGCGAATGCATCCCAAATCCTCAGGGCAAAGTAATCATTAAAAAACGCTTGCTTTTAAACCATGTTGTATATTTTAAAAGGTAAACTCACCTGAGGTCTCTTCCATGGGGTCATGGTCTGGGATACCACCTTGGGAGGCTTGGGAGGGTACTTCAGACAGGCTGAGAAAAAGATCCTGGCTGTTGGGGAGAACGGAGTGCTGTGTGCTCTCCGCAAGCTCGTCGTCCTCCTCCTCCTCCTCTTCCCCATCCACAGAATTCTCAGGTGTAGCTGATGAGATTACCCCCACCTCGGAATCCACGGTCAGAGGTGTGGTAGTGGTGGTGGCCCCCCCTAGAATTGCATGCAGCTCAGCGTAGAAGCGGCATGTCTGCGGCTCTGACCCGGAGCAACCGTTTGCCTCTTTTGTTTTCTGATAGGCTTGTCTGAGCTCCTTGACTTTCATGTGGCACTGCTCTGATTCCCTATTGTGGCCTCTCTCCATCATGCCCTTGGAGATTTTTTCAAAAGTTTTGGCATTTTGTCTTTTCGAACAAAGTTCTGCTAGCACTGAATCCTCTCCCCATATAGCGATCAGATCCAGTACCTCCCATACGGTCCATGCTGGTGCTCTTTTTTGATTTTCGGCCTGCATGGTTACCTGTGCTGATGAGCTCTCTGTGGTCACCTATGCTCTCCTGTACTGGGCAAACAGGAAATAAAATTCAAATGTTCGCGGGGCTTTTCCTGTCTACCTGGCCAGTGCATCTGAGTTCAGATTGCTATCCAGAGCGGTCACAATGGTGCACTGTGGGATAGCTCCCGGAGGTCAATACCATCAAATTGCGGCCACGCTAACCATAATTTGAAATGACGACAATATCGATTTCGGCGCTACTCCGCTCGTCGGGGAGGAGTACAGAAATCGATTTTAAGAGCCCTTTATTTCTAAATAAATGGCTTCGTTGTGTGGACAGATGCACGGTTAATTTGATTTAATGGTGCTAAATTCGAATTAAACTCATAGTGTAGACCAGGCCCTGGAGTAGATAAATTGACCACTTACATTGTTGGCCACATTGATTGACTACTTTAGCAATCAGCCACATCAAGGTGCACATTTCTAGGGTATTAATGGATGTGTTGAGTCACAAATGTGGAATGAACTCACGGGAACAAAGGACCGTCACAGACCTCGCCAGCTTTCACTCCAAGCACAAGGTGCAGACTGGCCTTCTGATATAAATGCAGAGCAGCATGTACATTAAAAACATTTCACTAAACACACAGTTCTTCACCTGGTAAGAGGTTGAGGGAGATAGCAAACGTGAGATGTTAGTCATGCCATTTAATGAACTGTTGGATGGCACTCAGTTACTGTGGTGGTGAGGTTGCTATAAGAACCTGGATAGAATAGAATAGGCATGTAGATGAAGGTAAAGCGCCTGAGAAATGCAGCAGTATAGCAATGCACACCCTGGCCTGACTCATTTCCACTAGCTATTTTTTAAAATCTAGAGACCATTTCAACCATTAATATTTTAATTTTTAAAATCAACTTTTCTGTGAGTTCCAATGTCTGTCTTGAGGTAGACATGTTGATGAATGTTCCAGATGGACTCTATGGACCTTTCTTTTCATTATCTGAAAATCACCTCTTTTCCTTGGTGGAAGAGGTAGTGATGAGGTGTGGCGTCAGGAGCCCCTGGACTATAGAAAACCCTGGTTGATGCCTCACTAAGTGGGAAGTGCCCTTGTAAAAAACTGACCTTGTGATGTGTGGACTGCTGGATAGCTCTTCAATTCTGACTCTTAAAGGAGTCTTCTTGTCACAAAGGGCAGCAGAGCCAGGAAAATGAATGTCTCACAGTGCAAGGACTCCACAGCAGATTGCTGCCTCTGGTTCCTGAAGGGGAGAGGATGCTAATTAAAGCAAGAATATGGCTTTTAAATGATATGTCCTTTTAACACAGGGTCTGTGAGTATGGGCAGATGAAGCTGAACCACAGGGACTTCCAGTTTCATGTACATACTGTGAGAGTTTCAGCCTTGCACCATAGAGATCTAGTGACATCACCACTTGTCAAGCTGTTAACTGCTGCTTTCTCTCAGCGATGGCAACCTCTATGGTCTGCCTGTCCGCTTCTCGCCCAAATAGCACTGTGCCTTTTCCCATGCTGCTCTGTTTCAGAAACATTCCCTGTCAAAATTTCTAAAGGCGCCAGCCCTGTAATCCTTTCAAACCTTCCTCTGTCATGATGCCTAGAAGGGCATGAGTCTGGCCTTGATTAGATAAGGAATGAATTGAAACGTCTATTTTGTTAAACTCTGATCGTTTTGTTACTTCATCCTCCCTTGCCCTGGCTGTGCAAACAAGTAACAGTGTAATCCTTGATTGGGGTCTCTAGGTGCTACCATAATGCCAGTAATGTCCAAAAAGGCCTTGCTGGCCAATCTATGTCCAGAGTGGTACTCTGATGCACCTCAGTACTGAATTGCAACCCCCTCGCAGCAGTTTGTGTTGTGCTCCTACACAACTTGTGATGCTGCACCCTGGCCTCAACTATTGGTTTAGATCAGGGAGAAATATGGTAGCAAAACAGTGGTGTTAAATATCCCAAACCTGAGGCAGAGTAGAAATTAACAAAAGAAAAAACTGGAAGGATGCAATCCAAACAATGTACAAACAAACCCAGGAGAGGTGCAGCAAAGCAGGAATCAGATAGGACCACTATGAACAGAGATCCATTCTTCAGCCTGGGTTTCTTACCTGGAAATCTTATCACTTCATGCACCAATCCTAGGCTCATCAGGAGGGATGAGAGCCCTGCCTTTCCCCTCCACCATAAATGAATGAGATGCAAACCACATCACCTGATATGCATGTGCAGGTGACTAACTCACTTCCCTCAACTACCTCCATCCAGCCCAACAAAAAACACTGGCTCCAAAGCCAGTAAGTAGCAGGAGGTACGGTACTCTCTCTAAATCATCCCATCTCCTGGAGGTTTACATATGGCCTTATACAAACTTACCACAAGATTCCCTTCCCAGCCCAGAAGGGATGAGAAGCCTCTGCCCATTCATCACTAAGGACCCTGATCCAAGACTCTTGTGTGGGGCATAAGATACTGGCTGAAGGCACAGATCTTCAGACCATTTCCTATATTGTTGGAGAGTACTTTGTTCTACTTCCATTGTTTGATGGGGGGGGGGGAGTTTCTCTTGTACCCCTGTTGGTAAAGTTGTCTCAAAATGTAATTCCCTGTTATACTTCTGTGCCAGGGTTTATGTCTTATTGAGGATGCATATGGCCAGGGTAATGCTGTGAGCTACTGCTGTTAATTTCCTTCTGTTCTGGGAGAGATTTGTGCCTTGTGGGTATTCTCCATGATGAAATGGTGACACCGGACAAGCTGTGCAAAGTCCACTTGATCACCAGACTTCTCCACTGTGATGTAATCAGTTTCTTCTGGAAACATTTTCCATTGTTCCTTCCCATCCTCTAAAAGAACTAACTATACCTGCAAAAAGAAGAACAGGAGTACTTGTGGCACCTTAGAGACTAACAAATTTATTAGAGCATAAGCTTTCGTGGACTACAGCCCACTTCTTCGGATGCATAGAAGTGGGCTGTAGTCCACGAAAGCTTATGCTCTAATAAATTTGTTAGTCTCTAAGGTGCCACAAGTACTCCTGTTCTTCTTTTTGCGGATACAGACTAACACGGCTGCTACTCTGAAACCTGTAACTATACCTGGAAAGTCAACCTAAACTACAAATCCCATGTCAAAATCTGACCTTTGGAATAGGTTCCTCATTGGTTCGCAGGCACATCTCCTTGTGAATATTACAGCCATTGTTTTCTGTCCATTTTCTTTCTCCTTCCCTTTTCCCTCTCTTGTTTTCTGGGGATTTTTTGCTGTTTTGTCACTCCTCCTCCCCCATTCTCTTTTGCTCTTATTTTGTGGCACCCTCTCCCTGTTTCGTTCTTGGCAGAAGGCTACATGCTGTTTGGATTTGAGATGTTCACTAGTGGCTGTAAGAGGCCAGGTCACAGACGGTATGTTGCAGTTGAGCTGAGTGCCATAGAACAGCTTGGGCCAATAGACTTCCTGCCTGAGTCTGTAGTCCTGTACACGAGCTGCTCCTGTGTGTTGTTTCAAAAGGACAAATTATACAAAACAAAGACCAGAGAATGGAGTGGAACCAGAAACGAGTTCAGATTCATCTTCACTGTACTTTACTAGGTACTTTCCTAAGTGAAATCTGTTCTTAAGATGTCTGTATCAGCCTCAAAGTGATCGGTGCTCAGAATATTTATCCTTCCCAAAAGCATTTTGTACCATGGAAAATTATTTCTGCAGCAGAACATGTTTTGACAAAGCATAATTAAAGAGTAATTCATTTTAGCCCACTATTAGTCAAATCATAGATTAGTGTGAAGATCTTTGCTTAACTTTGGGTTAATTGACTGACTTAACATGCAGTTATACTCTCAAGTATCAGTGATTTATCCTGTGTTCCCAGAAGCAACTAAACATTATTTCTCTCCATTTAAAACAAAAATGAATTGTTGTGGCAAGTTCTGCCCTCAGATACAGGTACCCAACTCAGAAGGAGTTGATGGGAGTCATATGGCTATTTCAGAATCTAGAACATTTAATATATGTGCTAACCTGTAATCTTTGTAAGTAGTGTAGAACTAAGCTGAGCTCTCTGATTATGGTTATACATCAGGCCTTTCCTCCTAGAAAAGTAAAAACTTGCAGGTAGGCTGGCCAGGGCACCTGGGAGCACAAGACCCTATGCAGCTAAATGATTATAGGCACACTGAGCAGATCACGCTCAATCTGTCCTAAAGACGGCAGCTTGTGGCCTTGGAGTATGAAAGCTTCAGAAAGCCACCTACCCTGTTAAGCTAGATGTGTCATTTTGTGCCAGGGACTATCAGAGCTTCCAATAGCCATTGTTTGACTTCTTCGCCTTCCGTTACTAGACACCAAGAGGGCTAAAACTCCAAGCTTGACTGGAGTATGGAATTTAATGTAGGCTCTAGCTGATCGCAACAGCATCAGATCTTAACCCCTGCTGCAGCAGCCATTAAAGCTCAAGTTACTGCTCTGTGTGCTGCCTTTAGGTCTATTCATTTTTCATCTTCAATGGGTATTAATGCACACACTTATGTCTAAGTATCTCATAGACTCATAGACTTTAAGGTCAGAAGGGACCATTATGATCATCTGGTCTGACCCCCTGCATGCTGCAGGCCACAAAACCGTCCCTACCCTTCCCTTGACTCTGCTGATGAAGTCCCCAAATCCTGTGTTTTAGTGACTTCAAATGGCAGAGAACCCTCCTGCTAGCGATCCCTGCCCCATGCTGCGGAGGAAGGCGAAAAACCTCCAGGGCCTCAGCCAATCTACCCTGGAGGAAAATTCCTTCCCGACCCCAAATATGGCGATCAGCAAGACCCCGAGCATGTAGGCAAGAGTCACCAGCCTGACCCTTGTTAGCCATTATACTATTTACCTTCCATTACTCTGTATTCCTCAGCTAATATGTTTTACCATTAGACCATTCCCTCCATAAACTTATCTAACTTAATCTTAAAACCAGACAGGTCCCTCGCCCCCACCGTTTCCCTCGGAAGGCTGTTCCAATATTTCACCCCTCTGACGGTCAGAAACCTTCGTCTAATTTCAAGCCTAAACTTCCCCACGGCCAGTTTATATCCATTCATTCTCGTGTCCACATTAGTACTAAGCTGGAATAATTCCTCTCCCTCCCTTGTATTTATCCCTCTGATATATTTAAAGAGAGCAATCATATCCCCCCTCAGCCTTCGTTTTGTCAGACTAAACAACCCGAGCTCCTCTAGTCTCTTTTCATACGACAGGTTTTCCAGTCCTCTGATCATCCTAGTGGCCCTTCTCTGCACCCGTTCCAATTTGAGTTCATCTTTTTTAAACATGGGAGACCAGAACTGCACACAGTACTCCAAATGAGGTCTCACCAGCGCCTTATACAACGGAAACAGCACCTCCTTATCCCTACTAGATATCCCTCACCTAATGCATCCCAAGACCGCATTGGCTTTTTTCACCGCCACGTCACATTGTCGACTCATAGTCATCCTCCGGTCTACAAGAACCCCTAGGTCCTTCTCCTCCTCCGTTACTTCTAACCAATGCGTCCCCAGCTTGTAGCTAAAATTATTGTTAGTCATCCCTAAATGCATCACCTTACACTTTTCACTATTAAATTTCATCCTATTTCTGTTACTCCAATTCACAAGCTCAGTCAAGTCTCCCTGCAGAATATCCCTATCCTCCTCCGAATTGGCAATGTCTCCCACCTTCGTATCATCCGCAAACTTTATCAGTCCACTCCTGCAATCTACATAGTGATTCTGTGGCTGTCCAGTGTAACATTGGAGCACCTTACAATCGTTAATGGATTTTATCCTTAAAACATCTAGCAGCCAAAGGCATAATGTGATTCAACGGCTAGACACTGAAGCTAAACCAATTCAGGGTAAAAATAAGTATGCTACTGGCCACACCACTCCCAACTGCAGACATGTTTCTGTTAGCAGTAAGTAGCTGCCAAGCTTGCCTCTTCTAGAGACATCTGCACCCCGGTCAGCATGATGCTTGGTAGTAATTCCATTTTAAGCTCTCTGCAGCAGGAAGTGTCTTTCCGTGATTTGCACAGTGCCTAGGACAATGAAGCCTCTATCCCTAACTGGCATGTCTGCAATATAAATAAAAACTAGGGTGGGGGAACAACCACAAGAGGAGACGGAGAAGATCGTCACGAGCAGCATGAAGCAAAATACACATCAGAGAGAGAGAAAAGGAATAAGCAAGAAACAAGATGATGAGGGAAGGGAGTGGAGAACAGACAGAAAAGGATGTCAGGCTCATGTTGGGGTGGGGGAGGGTGGACAGGGGATGGACTATACAGAAAAACAGGAGAAAGGGGTGATGACAGCATGTGCCGGGGCGGGGGAAGGTTCCCAGTTGTTTGTGTCCTAGGGAGACTCCAGTTAAAACAGTTAGGAATCACTGCTATAAAGTGTACTGAGATAAAAGGCGTTCCATTCATATAAGCTAATGTGACCTCCTTCAGACCCCTGAGAGTTGGAGGGGGAAGGGAGGCATTGCTTCCCCAGACTGTTCTGTGCCAGTAACTTCATAAAGAGGAAAATCTGACCGTAGATCTGCGCTTCACAGAAAACCTGCGGCACCACGTCAATTGAGTCAGGCTTGCGGGACGCAGGCTGTGGGACTAAAAATAGCAGTGTAGATGTTCAAGCTTGTGCTAGCTCCTGAGCTCTGAGACCCTGCCCTCTCGCCCAGCAGGTGTCAGACCCCGGCTCTGAGACTCAGTGCCATAGGTCTCTTACTGCAGTGTAGATGTACCCTTAGGTGCTCCACAATGTTTTTAAATGTGAACACTCCTGGCCACTTGATCCCTTTGAAAAGTACTTTGAGTCCTAGGGGAAGACTCCTGAGGTGCATGTCTTTATCGGCTCCATATTGCCACTTCTCCAGGAAACTACAAATAGTTCATTCGAGTTTGGGGGGGAAACCCCACAAGACTAGTAATACATGCAAGTTTTAACTTACCAAGGGCATTGCCCAGGGAAGTAGTGTCTCACCAGACTCTCTTCTGCCAATAAATCTGTAATGAGAGTGTTAACTTTTTCTAGACACTAGAGTACACTGTCCTCTTCAGTCAATTCTTCTGGCACGAGCCTTCTCCTTTCACCCCATACTGGAGAGCATAACCCCCTAGGGCTTGAGCCTGGGGAAGCAAGTTTCTTACAGCTATATTGTCCAAAACCAAACCGTACAGTAATATCAATCTGTTTACCTCACAACAGAATCCAAGACAGTGTTTCAAACCAGACCTCTGGGTTCTGTGAATTGTGAATCACAGCATATTCAATGGGTGGCTTTCAAAAAGGTCCTGCTCCTCCAGCTTCAGGCAACAGTAGTCTCAGCTGTAAACCACATTCTTTTGTTTCCAGACTCTTTTTTTCAGGAGCACAGTGAGTTCATTTGTCCTCTTTGAACTAGTGCTGGTTCTCTTGCATTTTCAACTGCACCTTTCTCGTTCACCTTCACTTTTCACTAATAAAGGTGTGCTTAATTGTCCATATGCTGTGGTAATCTGAAAACTCAAGCCTTAGATATCTGTTGACCTCGGTCTTAGCTCTCTGCTCAGGACTTCGTCTCAGCATTCCTCGCCTACATCAGTATTAGTCACATTTCATATCAGAACAAGAAAGTATTCTACCATCTTTGTGTCTGAGATTTCACATATGGCCAACACCCTCACTGCTTCAGATATGTGCAGTCAGTCCACTACTACCGCCACAGAACCAACGTAAGTTCAGAAAGTCCAGAGCCTCTTGTTTTTTTCTCATTAAAGAGAGAGAGGATGGAAACCATATAACTTGTGCAAATCAAATACAAATTAGGCTCAAAGCTATAAATTCTGAACAGCCCTATGGGGTATGTGACACTCATGAAAGGAATACCAAGTGTCCTGCCCTAGTAGCACTGATCTGTGTGTGTGTTTTGTGGTGATAGTAATGCAGCTAATGGAGTTCCATTGGCTGACTATTGTCATGTAGTCTACTGCTGTGGGCTTGTCTAAATCAGTGGTTCTCAACCAGGGGTACACATACACCTGGGAGTACACATAGGTCTTCCAGGGGGTACATCAACTCATCTAGATATTTGCCTAGTTTTACAACAGGCTACGTAACAAGCACTAGCAAAGTCAGTTCAAACTAAAATTTCATACAGACAATGACTTGTTTATACTATACACTGAAATGTAAGTACACCATTTATGTTCCAGTTACTTTTTCATTTTACCATATAATTATAAAATAAATCAAGCAATATTTCAGTAACAGTGTGCTGTGGCACTTTTGTATTTTGATTTCTGATTTTGTAAGCAAGTAGTTTTTAAGTGAGGTGTAACTTGGGGTAACGCAAGACAAATCAGACTCCTGAAAGGGGTGCAGTAGTCTGGAAAGGTTGAGAGCCACTGGTCTAAATGAACACTTAGTTCATGGCAAGCTGGGATGTAAATGAAAGCCATGCTTGCATACGGCATGCTAAGTGTCTATGTGGCTCCAGCTGCTGTGAACTGGAAACTCCTTAGTGCACTTTGATCTACACCACTTTGAAAGAGAGTAGATTAAAGTGCACTAGGGACTTCTAGTGCCCAGCAGTAGTGTCCACATAGGTACTTAGTATGCTGTACAGTAGTGCAGTGTAAATTTACAGCCAGCTTGCCACAAATTATGTTCCTGTAGATAAGCCCTGAGAGCATGGAGAAGAGTTTGAATTAGTCTCTCCAGTTTAGAGAATGTTCCACCTCTATTGTTCAGGTAGCTGAATTAAGCTTCCTAGTAAAGTATTTCTAAGCGGATGCCAAGCACAACAGTCTCTCACCATTAATTTGAGCTAGTTTTACTTTGTGAGAGGTACTGATTGCACTTGGGGCAGAAAGAGCATGTGACCCGGTAGAGAGTCTACTCTTTGTGCTATATTACAATCTTTAGATATAGCTTGTATCTCTCTTCCCAAAAGTTATACTTTGTGGACTCCACTGTCCAGTTATATTAACTTCTGCAAAGGTATATGAAACGCACTAAGAAAGTGAACATACAGAAAAACTGACCTGATTGTTTAGATGGAATGTGTACCAATAGTGTTCCATTCTTCTCTCTAACCAGTCCTTCTCTTTCCCCTTACTGATGCTTTTTTACTTTTGTTTAACACACTGGTTTGATAGTTCCCATGGTTAGATGCATTGGCCACATATTGCATAGAGAAGACCTTTGTTTTTATGGTAACGTGATTTTACCATTATGTAGCAAGCCATTGTTTCTTCTGTTTCAGTGGCTAATACTTGACGTTTCAGGAGTAGCTAAGGGTTTGTCTACACTGGCACTTTGTCGGCAAAACTTTTGTCGTTTGGGGGTGTTAAAAAAAAAAAAAAAAAAAAAACCACACGCACCCCTGAACGACAAAAATTTTACAGATGAAAAGTGCCAGTGTGAACAGCACTTTGTCTGCAAGAGCACTCTCCTGCCCCTCGTGGGGGGGGGAGTTTTCTGTCGGCAGGAGAGCTCTCACCTGCCGACAAACAGTAGCTACACTGTGTGCCTTTTAGCAGCATGGCTGTAGCAGCACAGCCGTGTCACTAAAAACCTCATAGTGTAGCCATAGCCTACAAAACTTTCCAGCTAAGTAATGGTAGCTGAAAGCAATGGCTTTGACCTCTTTGACTAGTTTAGTACTCTTGTCTCCCTTTGGAAGAAGAGAACATTATAACAACTTCTGATTTACTGGGGCTTGTTTTCAGGCGAAACTCACATTTGCATTACTGGGTGTGTTTTGAAACCAGCTCCTGGTATAATAAACATGCTTCTCATCAGACATCTTGCAGTTTGGGCTCCTGGACTCAAAAGCCCTATGTCCAGTGGAGGCTGGATTTGTGTGTCTGACCCCACTGCAGATAAGCTCTAGCATCTGTGTCCTGACAGGCCTAGTTAAAAATATATTACAGTTCCATTCACTAGTTTGTAAATTCCTTTGTCAAAATATCTAAACAGAACCCATACTGAAGTAGCTCAGGTGTGTTCTGAAAATTCATTTCACCATTTGCTCGGTTGAATGAATCCTCTCCAGCATTTACTGCTCTCAAACGTGCAATGTGTTTGGTAAAATGAACTTTTAACCAACCTAAATGTTCTTTAAATGCCTTGCTTTTTTCAGTGAACTAACCCCACTAACTATTATATTCTCATTGCTTTACCTTGGCTCACCTTTATCTTTCCTTCCATCTCTTGCTGTCATGCTTCTGAATGCCTGAGCAGACGGCGTCATCAGACCGCCGAGGAGAGTGGGAGATCCAGCCAAGCCGGCAGACAAATACCTCGTACCTGACATCTCACTTGGCTGCAGACCGTCATGGGGGATCAGTACAGGTATTACCTCTTCCTGACCTGCACAGCTTTGCTATCAGAATCTGCTTAAAATTCCTGAAGCCTCATTGAATCTCAGCTACAATATTCCTGTGATCAGGAGAACTGTGTGCATTCAGAAGCAATTGTGCTTTTTGGGTTCTCTTCACAAAGCAGACAAGCCCTGCCCTGCAGTAGTTTAATGCTTAAACTATAGTCTCATGACACCCAAGAGGACCAGTGACTGGTCAACTGAGCTTCTGTTACAGTCCCTGCATATCTTTCTACCAGGAATTATTCAAAATAAGATATATGGAGTGATCTACCAAAACTTGATTGTCAGGTAAACTGTTAACCACAGTTTAGTATATGAAAAAATACTATTCCTGTTTACACTTGTAACTAGCGGAGAGAATACGGAATGGGATTGTGTACTGACTATACAATCCTCCAAAATGATGTAATTAAGCTATAAGACAATTCGATGTGTTACTGACAATTGACATAAACCTAAGTGGGTTGTTGCATACAAGCACAAAAGTGCTAGGAAAAAGTTACTGCTCTTCTAGTTCAGTTTTTATATGTAGACTGTGTGTGAGCAGATGGTTGAATGCATCTTATGAGATATATCCAGGGAGGGCATCACTGGGTTGAGTGTAGTGATGCACTGTAGAATGGCTAGTGGGAGGAAGAGGTAGTTACTTTTCCCCTCAGATTGATGAGAGTGGCACATTAAAATGCTGTCACTAATGGCATTGATGCTACATTGAGGTTCTGTTGACATTGTATTTCTCCAGCTCCCCAATGTATTACCTCATAATTGTTTGTTTGTATTTGAGAAGCAGCCTAAGGTCTCAGTCAGGGTTGGGGCCCAGTTGTGCTAAGTGTAAGCTCTGTGGGGCAGGAGCTGTGGCTGTTTCAGAGATAGGATGTAACAAGCGACGTAATAGTGGTAATGAAGGTAGAATGAGTAACAGCAGTAAACGCTATAAAGGTTAACATTATGCACAATTCCTTAGTTCCAAATCAGCTGAAAAGAGTTTTCTTTTTCATAAATCAGCTGTCTCTTACTGCCTTCCAGCCTAGCTAAGAGTAACTTTATTACACTAGTAACAGGGAGGAACTGATGTGTAGAAGTGAATGTGAGATTTTTTTCCATAGTGTGTGCCAGAACTGGAGGGAGTAAGAGAGGTCTGAGCCTTTGAGGAACTGAGCCCTGTTACTTTTTGAAAATTCTTCAGAAGCATTATACACATCGCACATTGAACTAGTTGGTTTTTAATTCACTCTGATATGGGGGGGGTGTTTTACAAAAGTGCTATTTGAATATTCGGTCATAAAGGATTGATCTGCTGGTCTGTGGATCTGCATACTGTTTTTCTCCCTTCTTCCTTCTAGGTAGGTACTATGTGCACCACAGAGTAAACACTTAGCAAAAGCCAAATACATTTCTTCTACACACATGGTTATGATTATGCCATACGGAATCCTTTGCATCCTCCTTCAGGAGGTACTTTAAAGGTGTTGCTTCTCACCAGCCAAAATGGCACATAAGGTCTCTCACTGGCTGAAGAATGATTGAGCTCTCATTTCATAGAGCTCTCAGAACTCTGTAGAATCCCAATTGAAAGTGCAAACTACAGACACTACTGAGAGAGTAACATCACCAGTTAATTAATCATTGTTTATGGGAATCTCCTCCTGGGTGGGATGGTACTATTCTCCATGTGCAGGTCCTAGCCAGACTGGCCATGAGGTGACTCTTACACTATATGGCATGCTTACAAGCCCCCTTTATAGGTGCGCACTAAGAGATCTAGAAACTTTAAAGCCTCCCAAGAACTTCTGTGTGGAAAGACTGCTTGCAATACCAGTTCTTGCTGAGGTATAAATCTTTGCTGCTGATAGTTGGCTAGATTCAAGGGACTCTTGTTTTTTTATAGTCCAGCATGTTAGTGGGTCTTTTCACATAGAGAATTCTCTGGGCACCTGGGACACTGAAAACTGGGATGAGGAATTTGTGTCTGCAGGATATCTGTGGCTCTGTTCTACATTGACTCAGCGTTTGTCTAAACAAGGAAAATTTATAGACGCATATTATACCACTACAGCTATACCGGTGGTATACCCTGGGTGGACACTCTTATTTCAGAATAAAAGTGCCATTTTCCAGTTTAGTTTATCTGTGAAAGTGATATAAGCTAAACTGAAAAAAGGCACTTTTATTCTGAAATAAGTGTGTCCACAGGAGGCATTATACCGGTATAGCTATATGGGTATAATTGTACCAATATAGTTATGCCGGTAAGGGTATGTCTACACTACGAAATTAGGTCGAATTTATAGAAGCCGGTTTTATAGATATCGGTTTTATACAGCTGATTGTGTGTGTCCCCACATAAAATGCTCTAAGTGCTCTAGTTGGCGGACCGCGTCCACAGTACCGAGGCTAGCGTCGACTTCCGGAGCGTTGCACTATAGCGTAGCTATCCCACAGTTCCCGCAGTCTCCGCCGCCCATTGGAATTCTGGGTTGAGATCCCAATGCCTGAATGATGCAAAACAGTGTCGCGGGGGGTTCTGGGTACATGTCGTCAGGCCCCTCCCCCTCCGTCAGAGCAACGGCAGACAATAGATTCGCGCCTTTTTACCTGGGTTACCTGTGCAGACAACATACCACGGCAAGCATGGAGCCCGCTCAGATCAGCTCACCGTCACCGTATGTCATCTGGGTGCCGGCAGACGTGGTACTGCATTGCTACGCAGCAGCAGCTAACTGCCTTTTGGCGGTAGACGGTGCAGCTTGACTGGTAGCCGTGGGACTGGCAGCCATAGGGCTGCATTGCACCAGCCCCTTGCCTTTTGGTAGAAGATGGTATATTACGATTGGTATCCATCATCGTCATACTGCAGTGGCTGTCAATCATGGGCACCTGGGCAGACATGCAACTGTCTCGATGATGATGGCTATCAGTCGTAGTATGCTATTTTCTGCTAATCGCCCCGTATTTTCTGCTAAGCACCCAGAAGAGGCCGAGGGCGATCTGGGTGCTGGCAGACGTGGGGCTGGCAGACATGGGGCTGCATTGCTACACAGCAGCAGCCCCTTGCCTTTTGGTAGAAGATGGTATATTACGACTGGTATCCATCGTCATCGTACTGCAGTGGCTATCAGTCATGCTGCACCGTCGGCTGCCAGCTTAAGATGTAAAAAATAGATTTGTTATGTATTCATTAGCTTCCCCATCCCTCCGTGAAATCAACGGCCTGTTAAACCCAGGGTTTTGAGTTTAATCTTGGGGGGGGGGGCATTCTGTGTGACAGTTGTTTGTGTTTCTCCCTGATGCACAGCCACCTTTCTTGATTTTAATTCCCTGTACCTGTATGCCATGTCGTCACTCGGCCCTCCCTCCCTCCCTCCTTCCTTCCCCTGGTCCATCAGATACTAGTTTCGCACCTTTTTTCAGTCCAGGCGCCATAGCTAGCACTGGGATCATGGAGCCCGCTCAGATCACCGCGGCAATTATGAGCACTATGAACACCAAGTGCATTGTCCAGGAAGATATGCAGAGCCAGGAGATGCCAAAGCGAAACCTGGACCAGCCGAGGAGGCGATTGCAGCGCGGCGACGAGAGTGATGAGGAAATTGACATGGACATAGACCTCTCACAAGGCACAGGCCCCAGCAATGTGGAAATCATGGGTGTTACTGGGGCAGGTTCATGGGGTGGAACGCCGATTCTGGGCACGGGAAACAATCACAGACTGGTGGGACCGCATCAAGCTGCAGGCGTGGGATGATTCCCAGTGGCTGCGAAACTTTCGCATGCGTAAGGGCACTTTAATGGAACTTTGTGACTTGCTTTCCCCTGCCCTGAATAAATAAATAAATAAATAAATGGAGATATCCCATCTCCTAGAACTGGAAGGGACCTTGAAAGGTCATCGAGTCCAGCCCCCTGCCTTCACTAGCAGGACCAAGTACTGATTTTGCCCCAGATCCCCAAGTGGCCCCCTCAAGGATTGAACTCACAACCCTGGGTTTAGCAGGCCAATGCTCAAACCACTGAGCTATCCCTCTGAAGCGCCAGAATACCAGGATGAGAGCAGCCCTCACAGTTGAGAAGCAAGTGGCGATAGCCCTGTGGAAGCTTGCAACGCCAGACAGCTACTGGTCAGTCGGGAATCAATTTGGAGTGGGCAAATCTACTGTGGGGGCTGCTGTGATCCAAGTTGCCAGGGCAATCAAAGACCTGGTGATATCAAGGGTAGTGACTCTGGGAAACATGCAGGCCATAGTGGATGGCTTTGCTGCAATGGGATTCCAAAACTGTGGTGGGGCCATAAACGGAACCCATATCCCTATCTTGGCACCGGAGCGCCAAGCCACCGAGTACATAAACCGCAAGGGGTACTTTCAATGCTGCTGCAAGCCCTGGTGGATCACAAGGGACGTTTCACCAACATCAACGTGGGATGGCCGGGAAAGGTACATGATCCTCGTGTCTTCAGGCACTCTGCTCTGTTTCGAAAGCTGGAGGAAGGGACTTTCTTCCCGGACCAGAAAGTAACCGTTGGGGATGTTGAAATGCCTATCATGATCCTTGGGGACCCAGCCTACCCCTTAATGCCATGGGTCATGAAGCCATACACAGGCAGCCTGGACAGGAGTCAGGACCTGTTCAACTACAGGCTCAGCAAGTACAGAATGGTGGTGGAATGTGCATTTGGACGTTTAAAAGCGCGCTGGCGCAGCTTACTGACTCACTCAGACCTCAGCGAAAAGAATATCCCCATTGTTATTGCTGCTTGCTGTGCGCTCCACAATATCTGTGAGAGTAAGGGGGAGACATTTATGGCGGGGTGGGAGGTTGAGGCAAATCGCCTGGCCGCTGATTACACGCAGCCAGATACCAGGGCGGTTAGAGGAGCATAGCAGGGCGCGGTGCGCATCAGAGAAGCTTTGAAAACAAGTTTTGTGACTGGCCAGGCTACGGTGTGAAACTTCTGTTTGTTTCTCCTTGATGAACCCTCCGCGCCCCCCCCACACACACACACACGGTTCACTCTACTTCCCTGTAAACCAACCACCCCACCCTCCCCTCCCCACTTCGAGCACCGCTTGCAGAGGCAATAAAGTCATTGTTACTTCACATTCATGCATTCTTTATTAATTCATCACACAACTAGGGGGATAATTGCCAAGGTAGCCCGGGATGGGTGGGGGAGGAGGGAAGGAAAAGGACACACTGCATTTTAAAACTTTAACTCTTATTGAAGGCCAGCCTTCTGATGTTCTGGCAATCATCTGGGGTGGAGTGACTGGGTGGCCTGAGGCCCCCACCCCCCCCACCGTGTTCTTGGGCGTCTGGGTGAGGAGGCTATGGAACTTGGGGAGGAGGGCTGTTGGTTACACAGGGGCTGTAGCGGCGGTCTCTGCTCTTGCTGCCTTTCCTGCAGCTCAACCATACGCTGGAACATATCAGTTTGATGCTCCAGCAGCCGGAGCATCGACTCTTGCCTTCTGTCTGCAAGCTGACGCCACCTATCATCTTCAGCCCGCAACTTGCTCTGTTCATCCCACGATTCAGCCCGCCACCTCTCCTCACGTTCATATTTTGCTTTTCTGATGTCTGACATTGACTGCCTCCACGCATTCTGCTGTGCTCTATCAGCGTGGGAGGACATCTGGAGCTCCGTGAACATATCGTCCCGCATCCTCCGTTGTCTCTTTCTAATGTTCACTAGCCTCTGTGAAGGAGAAACATTTGCAGCTGGTGGAGGAGAAGGGAGAGGTGGTTAAAAAAGACACATTTTAGAGAACAGTGGGTACACTCTTTCGTTACAGGGTCGCATTTTTCCTCTTATAGTGAGGGCCTGCCGGTTTCGTGTGAGAGATCACTCACGCAATGCCAGGCAACAGATTCGGCTTGCAGGCAGCCACGGTAAGCCACAGTCTTTTGGCTTTTTTATGTGGTGACGACGCAGGAAAGGAAACAGAACGCCAGGTCTGTGGTAGCCGAAAAGCCCCTCTATCTCCAGGAACTTTTCCTGGGGCTTTTATTCTTTACACTTCCCTGCTTACAACGCTTCTCATTGGTACAAATCTTGCGCATAGAAAAGCCAGGCAGTATACATGCACATAAGATAACGAACCCATCTCTTGAGCGCGTGAACACCAGCTGCGAGGGTACAATCAAATCAGCCAAATAAGTTTCCCAAACACAAACGCTGGATTGAAGGTCACTCCTGCCTCGTAGCCATGGGAGCAGTTTGCCGCGCCTGTGGGCTGGCGATTCGGGAGCTATGCGTCCCTACATCCCCCCCTGTTTTATTTTATAGATGCGGTGTTTAAACAAAACACTTTCGCAGGGTAGCATACACAATGTCACTAGATTAGGTATACACTAAGCAAAACAGCAAAGCAAAACGCCAATCCCATAAGGCTTGACCAATTGCCAAACACCCCCCACGGGGTTTGTAAGTAAAACAATTAACTACTTTGGCACAAGTATTATTGGCATAATTTGCTACAAAGGGGGTATAAAGCTATACCTAATCAATACTCTATTATTGCAAATTGAGTGGTTTGCAAACAGGAACAAGGCAGGTACTTAACAGACCTTGCATTTATACTTTTCATTACAGAAATAATAAGGGACAGCTGCATTTTGTTATACATAGGCCATCTTGATATCTTAATTCCTTACTTGTTTTGACTCTTGCCAACATACAATATTTTCTAGACCTTATCTACACAAGGTCACAATAACTTCTCACACAGTACTTTCTCACCCGCCTCTCACAATCCTCGCTTCTACAAATCTCGCGTTATCAGGGTTACAGTTAGCCTGACTCTTACTAACAAACTGTCATGCATAGCAGTTCTTTTCTGACAGTTCTTTCTCTGCTTCCACGACCCCCCCCCCCTTTTTTGTTTTACTTCTAGTACAACAAACATTCTTAAATCTCTATTTGCATTAAGCCCTGGACTTCAAATTCTACATCAGATGCTTCAATCTTAGGGGTTCTGATTGGATGTAATGACAATGCATGATTAGCATAAACATGAAAGGTATTACTATTATTACGTCTTTTACAACAATAATAACATAATCCTAAGCTAACTAATAGCAACACAAGCAATAACATTCCCATAACAATAATATAATGGGGCTGTTGTACAATCTTAATCATAAAGCACAATACATCCTACTTAGTACATAAAATGGATACTCTATAAGCTGTCTGGAAAGCATACTTTTCAACTTAATATATATTATAAAGCATGTGAATTTGCCCTTGTACTTCAGAGATTTTCGGAATCTCTGGTAACAGTGAAAACAAATTCTGAAATCAGATACTAAACTAGTCCAATTAAAGGGTATCTGGAACCTAAGGGCTACTTGAAAAACTCTATCTGCAGGCCAGTAAATAATATGATTGCCTGCAGTGGTAATGAGATTAAAATGTATGTCTTGCAATGTGGAGGCTTTAACATACACACAGCTATCATTAGCTTAAAAGAGTAAGTGTCCTGTCAGGGTAGTTCCTTGTCCACTACCCTTCCAGCAAACGTAGTCATAGACAGTGACTACTTCTCCTGGCTTCAGTTTACATATACACTGAAGCTGTGGGGGTTCTAACGGCCAAAATGTCCATTGACTCCCTAACCCCATCCAAATGTCAGATGTAATCTCCGGAGCACTTACTAAAATCAATTGGGCATACCAGGTAGTCTAATTTCCCAGATGTCTTGGTGAATTACCCAATCCCACATGCATCCTCCCTATGGACCCGGCAGGATTCGGTATGTGAGAGCCCACACCCCCTCAACCGGTCCATATGCTTGGAAGGAGCACTGAGAACGTCTGCACTTCCACCCAGAAAGTCTCCAAGTATGTCTTCATGCCACAGATCAGATGGTACTCCTGATGTGTCTGTAAGGGCAGTGGGCCAAGCCTGATGCTCTAGATCATTCCGAATGGCCATTAGCTAGTCATTCAGGAAATCCTGAATTTCTGAACATGCTAGATCCCACTGCAATGCCTTCCCAGCCTCAGTGATATTCAATACCATCTCTGTCAGCAACTTCTGGGTCATTGTCTGTATTTGGATGTGTTACAGGGGTAATAGTGTAATAGAGGAGATGGCAGGGGCAATGGCAACAAGGTGCCTTTGGTACTTATCATTTAAAATCCAATTAGGGAGGGCAATACATGCTGAAGGACTTATCCAAAACACAGGGCACAGCCTGTAAAATAAACCTTAAAATCTAATCAATACCACGTTCCCAAGCATGGGTCCCACAAGTTTCTTTCTGCTAGGGTATAATTCTTTGTTTCTTCACCAGGGCCAGTTCTTAATGTCTTTTGTAGTCAGGAATTCCTGGACTTTATGGTTTCAATTAAGCAAGTGTTCCTTCTTCTCTTTTCCTGAAACAGTGTGGTTTAGCATCATGTAGGGGAGAGGTTACTAGCACATCACCCTGTAATGGTTTTGCTTCTTTTAGAAAAATTCAAAGCAACAGTAGGTCTGTCAGTGGACAAGGGAGAGGTTACTAGCACTTCACCTTGTTCTCTTTCCCTGCTGTCCAGGAGGCACAGCAGAGCTAGCAGGAGAAATAGGCTGATTAGCAGCTGGAGAATCCTCTCCAGGTGGAGGGGTCTTTTTGCAGTGAGAAGCATGGGTCCAGGTGGGCAGTCCTTGGCACTTCACAGCAGTGTTGGTGGTTAACAGGACTTGGAAAGGGCCTTTCCAGTGTGGAGCCAAAGCAGTCTTTCGTTGATGGACTTTACATAGACTCCGTTTCCTTGTTTCAATAAACGGCAGGGCTGCTAGGGTCTTTGGGTAGCACTTCTTTTATCTGTGAGAAAAAAACCTAATACATTTAATTAGTGCCTGGCAGTGTTTTACAAATCTCAGTTGCTTGGGCACATTCAGGCCCCCCCTTTTCGTGGCTGTCAGCCAGGTCTTATCTTTGGACTGAGCTTGCTAGCTATTTTTTCCTCAGTTAACTCATTCCGTGCTTTTTCCTCTTCTCCCTTTCTCGGCTTCTTTTAACCTACAAAGGAAACTTTCACTCTTCACTTATACACTTTTTTCCAACAATGAACGCATACACATTGCCATTATACAGTACATTAGTCTTATTATTCAATGTATGCCATGTACACCCTTCCAGTAAAATAACTTTATTACAGAGCTTTGGAGCAACAAACCGGGACAAGCACACCCACTTTTGAGGAGTTCACTCGGTACAACCTCAGGTGTCTAATCGCTTTCCTCCCTCCCCAGCCCTCTGGCTAGAAATCTGAGGTAGCTAGAAGGATCCCATGGGCAATATGGGGAGTGGGTTAACCTTCCATGTCCTTGTTTCCAAAGACTGTTGGTATGCAAATTTTAACAACAATTTTGCAATTAAAAATCTGGCCAATGAAGTTTCTTTTTCTTACTTAAGCAAATATATCAGACTTTAGTATATCACATTTTCCTGATTTATCCAAACACTTTGTATTTCAAAATGAATAAAACAAGTATCTGCTTTTTGATTTAACCCTTCTATTTAAATTTGAGCTAGACTGTCCTATGAAAATATTAAATCCAACAATTCTGGCCACAAGACAAACATCACAAGACAGGACAAAGAACACAAAAATAATTCCTATTGTACCAGTAAATGCATGGTACATCGAATGCTATTCAGCTGGCATCCGTTTTCTCTGATGATCTGAAAGACAAAAGAACCGAGGTCTACCCCTTCTGGGCAGTCAGTCATTACTTAAAATATTTCCTTTATATACACATACTCTTGTTGATTTTAGGCAAAACAGAGAAATCACCACATATTTCCTTGTATTTGTTTCATATGCAGCCCAGGTTTCAGTGGCTACTACCTTATTAGTTAGAAAATTGCATTAATACAGATGCTTTCTGGCTTGCTTCCAGATCCAAAGCTATCCACGGCTTAAAGATTCTTACTTAAAAAGGGACACAATTAACTTTCCCGGACTTTTGATTGCCTTTTACTTCTTTACAGTGATCTGAACAAGACAACACAACCTATATTGGTAGGTTTGCATTTCTTACACCTCTACTACAATATATACTGCACATGTTTTCCACAGTTCAATTTCCACAACACTAGCCACATCAATTTCTACACAAGGTGTAACTATTTCTTTTTAAACACCGGGTAAAGGCCATTTACTTAACATATAATTCAAAGAGCTATCCTTAGAGGGTTTTACCAGAGAGTGTCTCCTTATCCTATTAGGACTCACCTTATCAGAGCACGAACCCCAGGGGCTGCGGTGAAGCAGAGAAAAGGGGTGAAACACCCCGTTGGCGCCGTTCCCAGTTCGCCGCAGCCGTCCGGAGTCCAATGTCCGAGCCAGGAGAGTCCCGGCGGAGTCACCAGAAACTGTTACCGAAATATCGGGTCCACCTGGCTGAGAGCCAATAACAGCCAGACAGGGATAAGGAGGAGTTGCTTTATTCTGCAGAATAAAGGAGAGCTTTGCACCTTGGTACAAAAACTCTGTCTCATACACATTTTACCGTTCCAGTTATCATCCTGGGGATTTGAAATCCCCATGTCTATAATTACTTACTCCTTTCCTTCCTCTATGCCCTCAAAGTTTCCAACCTGTTTTCCAGTCAAGAAGCCATACCGACCTGCAGTCCGGATACCAGGGGCACTGGCGGTCTATTTCCCTTAGGGGGTCCTCAATATGAGCGACCGGGACAACGATGCATGATCGCTGCCGTGTAATCTTGAACTCTCTTGTGTGCTCCTTCTGGGCACTGGAAAGTTCGACCCCCATACTCACGAATAAGGGGCGGCAAACAGCCGCGGGCGCGCTCGGCGTATCCAGCCGGTGAGTACGGGGTCGTCACGTCGGGGTCACCAGCTGTGGTGACGACGCAGGAAAGGAAACAGAACGCCAGGTCTGTGGTAGCCGAAAAGCCCCTCTACCTCCAGGAACTTTTCCTGGGGCTTTTATTCTTTACACTTCCCTGCTTACAACGCTTCTCATTGGTACAAATCTTGCGCATAGAAAAGCCAGGCAGTATACATGCACATAAGATAACAAACCCATCTCTTGAGCGCGTGAACACCAGCTGCGAGGGTACAATCAAATCAGCCAAATAAGTTTCCCAAACACAAACGCTGGATTGAAGGTCACTCCTGCCTCGTAGCCATGGGAGCAGTTTGCCGCGCCTGTGGGCTGGCGATTCGGGAGCTATGCGTCCCTACATTTTTAACCTTCTTAACATGTGGGAATGGTTTCAAACTGCAGCGCCCTCATTTCCCATATCAAGCATGAATTGGGTTGGCCATTTAAAATGGGTTTGCAATGTAAAAGGAGGGGCTGCGGTTTCCGGGTTAACATGCAGCACAAACCCAACTAACCCCCCTTCCCCTCCACACCCAATTCTCTGGGATGATCACTTCACCCCTCCCCCCCACTGCGTGGCTAACAGCGGGGAACATTTCTGTTCAGCAGAGCAGGAACGGGCACCTCTGAATGTCCCCTTAATAAAATCGCCCCATTTCAACCAGGTGACCGTGAATGATATCACTCTCCTGAGGATAACAAAGAGCGATAAGGAATGGATGTTGTCTGCATGCCAGCAAACACCGGGACATACGCTACAATGCTTTGTTATGCAATGATTCCAGACTACGTGCTACTGGCCTGGCGTGGTAAAGTGTCCTACCATGGCGGACGGGATAAGGCAGCCCTCCCCAGAAACCTTTTGCAAAGGCTTTGGGAGTACATGAAGGAGAGCTTTCTGGAGATGTCCCTGGAGGATTTCCACTCCATCCCCATACACGTTAACAGACTTTTCCAGTAGCTGTACTGGCCGCGATTGCCAGGGCAAATTAATCATTAATCATTAAACACGCTTGCTTTTAAACCATATGTAATATTTACAAAGGTACACTCACCAGAGGTCCCCTGTGTGCCCTCAGGGTCTTGGGTGAGTTCGGGGGTTACTGGTTCCAGGTCCAGGGTGATAAACATATCCTGGCTGTTGGGGAAACCGGTTTCTCCGCTTCCTTGCTGCTGTGAGCTATCTACATTACCTCCATCCTCATCTTCCTCATACCCCGAACCCTCTTCCCTGTGTGTTTCTCCAGTGAGGGAGTCATAGAACATGGTTGGGGTAGTGGTGGCTGCACCCCCTAGAATGGCATGCAGCTCCGCGTAGAAGCGGCAAGTTTGCGGCTCTGCCCCGGACCTTCCGTTTGCTTCTCTGGCTTTGTGGTAGGCTTGCCGTAGCTCCTTAATTTTCACGCGGCACTGCTGTGCATCCCTGTTATGGCCTCTGTCCTTCATGGCCTTGGAGACCTTTTCTAATATTTTGCCATTTCTTTTACTGCTACGGAGTTCAGCTAGCACTGATTCATCTCCCCATATGGCGAGCAGATCCCGTACCTCCTGTTCGGTCCATGCTGGAGCTCTTTTGCGATCCTGGGACCCCATCACGGTTACCTGTGCTGATGAGCTCTGCATGGTCACCTGTGCTCTCCACGCTGGGCAAACAGGAAATTAAATTCAAACGTTCGCGGGGCTTTTCCTGTCTACCTGGTCAGTGCATCTGAGTTGAGTGTGCTGTCCAGAGTGGTCACAATGAAGCACTGTGGGATAGCTCACAGAGGCCAATAACGTCTAATTCCATCCACACTACCCCAATTCCGACCCGCTAAGGCCAATTTTATCACGAATCCCCTCGTCGGAGGTGGAGTAAGAAACTGGTTTAAAGGGACCTTTAAGTCGAAAGAGAGGGCTTCGTCGTGTGAACGTGTCCAGGCTTAATTCGATTTAATGCTGCTAAAGTTGACCTAAACTCGTAGTGTAGACCAGGCCATAGGCTTCCCTTTATGCCGACATAGTAACACCACCTCTCTAAGCGGTGTTGAGCCATAGTTGACTTATTGAGGTTGATGTAGCTTGAATGTAGATGCTGCATTATCTGTGTCGACCCTAAGAGTCCTCTAGCAGCTGTTTCACAATGTCCGGCACTGACTGCTCTGGGCACAATTGTGAACTTCACTACCCAGGAGTCACGGAGATCAGGAAGCCCCCCCACACACACACCCTTTAAAGCCCTGCAGATTTTTAAAATGCCTTTTCCTGATTGTCCAGCTTGGCAAGCACATCTAGCAGCTCTCCACTGTTGTGTTCAACTGCCCAGCTGACCATGCTGGCTACGTGCTCCAGACAGGCTCTGGCTTGAAGTAGAGAGGAGATATTGGATCTCCTGGGTCTGTGGGGAGAAGAGGCTGTGCAAGCACAGCTATGGACCAGCTGTAGAAACATGGCCGTCTCTGAGCAGATTGCACGAGGAATGCAGGAGAAGGAATATAACAGGGATCAGCAGCAGTGCCATGTGAAAGCAAAGGAGCAGTGGCAGGCATACCAGAAGGTCAGGGAGACCTTTGATCCAGAGCGAAGCCACAGACCTGCCACATTTATGAAGAACATAACGCCATACTTGACAGAAACCCCACCGCCACCCCACACGCCACCATGGATACTTCTGAGGAGCCCGAGTCACAGGCCCCTGACGTGAACAGCGAGGACAAGAAGGAGGATGGGGGACATGCGGCTGAGGGGTCTAGTTATGCTGTGACCCAAGACCTGTTTCTGACTCCACTGCAGTCAGGCCAGTCCTGGCAGTCAATCAGGGGCGAGCCCAATGAAGGGAAAGAAAAAGTGTGTAAATTTATTTCCCATTACTCTGCTGGAACCCCCAACTTAGCAGGACACAGCTATCAACTTTTCATTAATTTACTGGTACTAGAAGAGGCAACAAAACAATTAAGCCAGGTACCGTTATCTGCTTTTCATTCCTTTGTACAGTTAGGCAGGGGACCATGCAGTGCAGTTTATGTATTTAGGGATGCCCCTTGAATCCTCCTAAGAGATTTCAATGAAACTTTCATGGAGGTCCTCTGCAATCCTCTCCAGCAGTTTTCTAGGGATGGCAGCCTTATTTCTTCCTCCACGGTAGGACGGTTTCCTGCACCAGTCAACGATAACTTCAGCAGACACCATTGCAATACACAGGCTAGCAGTACACAGGCTGGGGCGGCTTCAGGATGCCAGCAGCAGCTGTGTTCTCTGTGCCTTTGTTACCCTCAGGAGTGTGATATCAGCTAAAATCACCACCACCTGTGGAAAAGGTGCCAGTATTCAGTGCCAGTGTCCTGTTACTCATCATTTCATGCAACCAAGCAATTCCTTCCTCATTTCCCTTACCCCTGGCAGGCCATAGTCACCATGGTAGGATCTGTGCGTGGTGCTGTGCACAAGCACTCCGAAGCAGAGGTGTCAATAAGCATGTCTTGTTTAAAACTTCAGGCATGCACAGGAAGGGAGTTCTGTATCTTAACCTTCGCTTTTTGTTGTGACTTTAGAACTGTTGGAAATGGGTGACATCCACCTTGATTGCATTGGCCTCATTAGCACTACAAAAGTAATTTTCCCTCCCTTGATATTCACCCCTTATTGTCAACTGTTGAGAATAGACCACTTCCACCTTAATTGAATTAGCCTCATTAGCACTGACCCCCACTTGGTAAGGAAATTCCCATCTTTTCATGTGCTGCAATATTTATACTGCTTTCTGTGTTTTTTCACTCCACGCATCTGATGAAGTGGGTTTTAGCCCATGAAAGCTTATGCCCAAATACATTTGTTAGTCTCTAAGGTGCCACAAGGACTCCTCGTTGTTTTTGGAACCTCTGTGTTTTATCTGTAGCTGCTGCCATTGCAGCCTTCAGGGGATCCCCTCCACACTCTCAGAATGCCTGAGTCAGATAAGGAGGAGAAAGAGGAGGACTTAGATGACATATTCAGCAAGATCCTGCAAGTCGGTGCTGCACTAGGCTGTAAGCAGAGGACCTGGAGGATGAATATTGCAGACAGCCTGGAGAAGGAAAGAGCTGACAGGAGAAAGGCCTGGGAGTCAGAGGAAGTTGCACCAGTTTATAGTGGGGCTTCTGCTGCAAACACAGATAATCCAGGCGCCTGTGAATCTACAGTTTCAACAGTCCCAGGCTTGCCTCCCTTTGCAGTCCATGGAGAACACCAGTATAGTATCTCCCTATACCCCCCCAAATATTTTACATGGCGTCAGGGACCACATTCCTACCCCTGCTATGGCACATCAGGGGACAGTAAAGATAACGAAGCTTCACATACACTGACCTGTGAGAGCCACAGATGATGTGTGTGTAACCAAAATAGACATAAATGTTCCTTTCCTTTTGTTAAATTCTGTTACATTAAAATCTTACTAAATTTATTAATTTGCTTTTAACATGCACAGAAGTTTTTAAGTGCGTTTGTTACTCAATAAAACTCTATTGTTTGGAAAATAATTCATCTTTATTAGTTCCCAACATATGTTGCAGAATGACTGGTGGTATCAAAGACGTCCACTTACTTTTACACTGGGACACAACTCACAGGGTCAGTGACAAAACACAGCATAATAATCATAAATGTACAGCAAGCATCACAGCAGTAATCAGTGCTTTGTCAGTGTTCTGTTCATAGGTGTGCACCAAGCACCACACAATTCCTAAGAGGCCCCAAACTTCAGGCCTAGGTAGTGCACAGTCCACCACAACTGTGGCTTTCCGTTAAAGTGCTCTTTCAAAGCCTTCCTGAGCCATGTAGCTGCACACTGAGCTGTTATGATAGCCCTTGCATTGGACTATTCAAACTCAGCAGACAGCTGCTCCACCTCTACCCCAACGGCAACTTTTCCCCTTTGCCTCACAGATATTGTGCAGGACACAACAGGTAGCTATAGCCATTGGGATATTTTTCTCACAGAGATCCAGTCTTTTGAGTAAGCCATGCCATCCTCCTTTCAGTCTACCAAAAGTGCATTCAACTATCATTCGGCACCTGCTGAGCCAATAGTTGAATCTTTCCATGGTGCTGTCCAAGTGGCCAGTGTACAGATTCATGAGCCGGGGGGATAGTTCAGTGGTTTGAGCATTGGCCTGCTAAACCTAGGGTTGTGAGTTCAATCCTTGAGGGGGCCATTTAGGGATCTGGTGCAAAATAATCTCTCCGGGACAGTACTTGGTCCTGCTATGAAGGCAGTGGTCTGAACACGATGACCTTTCAAGCTCCCTTCCAGTACTACATTTCTATGATAACAGGAGATGATTAATGGGCTTGCACATTTGCATGAAAATGGCCCCACAGTGGCTTTTCCAACTCCACTGTGGCAGGTTTTCACAGTGCCATCATCACTCGCTTCTCCACTGTCAGTCCAGCTCTCATTTCGGTGTCTCTGTGCTGGAGGGGTGGGGCAGGTTTGGCACATAGATCCTTGCACATCCGAGAGTTCTGCAGCCATCATCCCACGCCTACGTTACATGTGATTCCACCAGCCAGTGCCCAGTTCTTGGGCCCAGAAGTGGTATTCCACTGTTGGCAGCTGCTCCTTGAGCACAACCAACAATCTTGAATTGGTTCTCACTATGTCCTACAGCAATCTGACCTCCAGGAAATCATCATGTTTCCCGTGGCTCTTCTTGCGCCTGTAAATACTGAAGGATCAGAATGTCCTGTGTTTGCAACACACTCATGGCAAAAGTACAGAGTTGTGCACGCTGCATGCTTCTCTCACAGGTGGCAGTCAGTGATGAGTCACGCATGGGTTCATGTGATTTTCAAAATAGGTGCAAAAATTACGGGATAGAGGTGACATTTTGGGGTGGAGAAAGTTGCATGATGAGAACTTGACCCCCTTGCTCCCAGTCACTGCTGCGGAACTCATTTCTGGCCCACCATGCATTGCCAAAACTTCCAAAAAAAAAAGACAGTGCACTGGAAGGTGGCGAGTTGCCCAGTGGGATGCTGCATCGCATGGTACACCGCACTGTGCTTTGACACAAGCACTCCTGGTGAATATGTGCGGTGACAACGCAAGTGCCAAGTATGCACCTGCACAAGCAAGATGCTAACTTGCTAACTTTATGTCAATGTCGCTTGCATCAGCAAAAGTTTGTCGTGTAGACATGCCCCTAGAAATTACAACTAGGGGATGGCTTCAATTAACATTAAAAATTTCATTAAGATGATGTTAAAAAAAAAAAGTGAACAGAGTTTGAGCATAGAAGTTTCTGGTTATTAGGGAATAACGTACAGATTATCAAGGGTGCAAAGTTTGGTTTAAGATCAGGTAGCATAAGGAATACATAATCTGCAATATCCGATTGGGGGTAAAGGGTTAACCTTAGCAAAATCTTTCGGGGCACAGTGGGGGCTGAGGCCCTACATAAATCAGCTCATTCCAGAGTAGCAGCGGAAGAGGCAACACTAATGAAGGTGTAAACAGCACCAGGGTCAACAGCTGAGGAGAAGCAACACTTGGGAAAGGTACTGAATTTGGAAGTGTTTGGGCACAGGCTGGGTGGGGCCAGCCACCCTATAAACATTTCCCAGAGAGAAAAAGGACACTTGGGGCACACACAACATGGAGAACTTACAGGGAAATGGGTATCTATATGGATAAAATAAATACCAAGCCACCTTTAAGAACTGCTACAATTTTGGCTTCCTTCTCCCCCGCTCCAATATTTCTGGTGCTCAGGTCATCCTAGCCCAACAGGGAGTACCTGGTAACACCATGAGTCCTGACATCTGACAGCAGCGTAGGCCATACTGCTTCCCCGACTTAGTTATCACCATTACAATTTCGGTCTCTAACTCTTCCTAAATGTGGGATAATAGCAAGTGATATGCATGGTACTTTGTCTTTGCCTTCTAACAGGGTAATAGGAGTGGGAGCAACCATACATCATTCACCACGTGGCCAGGATGTGCAGTCACTTCAAGAATCTGCAGTTGTAAAGGTTTTCAGTAGTACTCAAGAGTCCCTGGTGCTTTCCAGATGAGTGTGGAAGGCCAACCAGAGTAGCTACAGTCTGGTCTTCAGTGAACCTGTTCCATAGTCATTGTCGTCATAGTTGCAGTTGCTGTAGTATGGTGACTGGGTTTCTCAGAACCTCCTCCTTGTTCTCCTGGCTACAGTATCTCGGACTCTTAGGAGCTGGAGAACTGGGTGCTTTAAAACCACCAATGGTGAGAATTGTTGAGCGGCCTATGATGTGAATTATATTGAGGGAAATGGAAATTAGAGTTCAAGTGCACACCTTGCCACAAGAAAATTATTTTAAGCAAAATAATTCACTTCTCTGAGGAAAATGAGGTAGAGTATGTTCCCAAATCAGTTCCTCTGCCATCAGTGGCAGTGACTAGGGCGGAGGAGTTACTGACACTCAGGCTACTAGTGGACCATATTCAGGTGGTGCCTCTATCAGTTTGGTATCCAAGTGCTAAGGAATCCATTTTGTCTCCACAAGATATCTTGTTACCTAGTGTCAAAACCCTTAGACCTATTTTGCGTTGAGCTCTTCAGCTGATTCCCAGCTGCTGGGAGTCAAAAGCTTGGGACTCAGAAGTTGGTGACTTTCGAAAAATCTGATGTAAAAGAGTTGGAGGAAAATATTCAGCAGAAATGTACCATATAACCAGATGTTACAAGGGTGGAAGTAGGAGTCATGGGATGAAACGAAGAAAAATTAGTTTGAATACAAGAGACAGATTGTGGCACAGCCTCCCAAAGGAAGTGGTGGAAGTCCCATCATTTGATCCATTAAAACAAGCACGGTCAAGAACGTATTGTAGAGAACAGGCCTACTTCGGCACTCAATCACTGTTGTGGGAAGTCTCATTGAATTCTACAGACTTCTAGGAGAGTGTACCGTGGCCAGGAGGAAGGCGTCAACAGTAGAAAGTGCCTTGTATTCATGCTGTAGGTTTTACATGTTCTTCCTACAGCATCCATTGTCAGGACAGACCTATCACTCAATTGTGAGCTGCTGATTAACCCTGCCAAGAGACTTCATTCCTAGCTGCTTTTGTTTTGTGTTTCAGGTGGTCAGTTCGACCAACGGAGAACTAAATGTTGACGACCCAACAGGGGCACACTCCAATGCACCAATCACAGCACAGGCCGAGGTGGAAGTGGTGGAGGAAGCTAAGTATGTTTGCTTTACAAATAGGCTCTTCACTGATGTGGTTTTAAATCCTCTGTATTTGAAAGGAGTGAGATTTTTACCTGTTTAAATATTTGATGCTTGTATCCATAACTTTTCCTTGAATATCGCTGCTTTTTGCATGGTACCTCAGTGTTGCTGCTGCCTCTTTTTTCTGTGATGCCTGGAGAATGTAACTTTTGGCCAGAGCATGCGTTGCAAACGAGATGATGGTAAACAATAATTGGAAAATCAGATGTGTGACTCCTGGTGCATCTTCTCTGATCTGGAGGTGTCTCCTATGCTCCTGCTGTGTGCACAGCCCTGGGTCAGTGAAGGAATTGTCAATCTAGCAACATTATATTCCTACCTGTGAGAGCTAGGGGCCATGTAGGCAGAGTGGTCTGAAAATAGCCCTTGCAGGGCTTTTGCTATGAATCTTCCCTGATCCAGTCCAGTAGGTGCTGAAAGAGGCTGAAACTGTAAATAGCCCTTCTGCCGGTGAGGCTACTAAATCTCCCTTTGAGCTGCCAGCGTGGGGTAGCAAGATGTTCCATCCATAGCTTGTCAGGAAATGGGGCAGGGGGTGGGAATTGCTGTCTTGGCCATTGTGCTTCTCTTGCATGTGTGCTGCCCTCCGGCACCACTGGGTGGCACTTTGCATGATCTTTATTAATCAGGAGCTAGGACTGGAGCCTGCTGTCCACATGAGCAGCAGCCCAGCTCCTGCCCCCTCCTCTGAACCAGGAAGGGCTTTGAACCCCGCTGAGTCACTGGCAGGGGGTTGAAGGCTCAGTCATGGCATGACAAAACTGACTTCCCCCATAGAGGGCTGAATGGCTCGAAGGCTGCCTTTGAACTGGCTCATGTGCCGGGAATTGCTCCGTGATCTGGGCTAGAGGTGGGGGGGGGGGGGGAAGAACATGCAGGGTCATATGTCCCCTAGATTTGCTGCTTGGCATGTACTGAGCATGCTCAGTAACACTGCCCTCACTTTGCCTCTCACTACTGGCAGGCACAGGTCATCTCTGATCTGGGCCACAATGTGGCTCAGTGGAATTCTTATTGCTTGGCAGGCATTGTGTTTCTTGGCCTTTTTTGTTTTTGTTTTTGTTTTTTTGTTTTTGTTTTTGGGGGTGGGGGGGGGTCTTTTGCTGGAAATGGATTGAAGGAGGATAAGAAACTGCCAGTCCTGGGTCAGAAAGGGTTGAGGTGCAAAGTATCTGTCAAGCTGGATTCAACGCTGAGCACCAGTCTCACCCCTGCTATCCCTGAGAGTGAGTGGCTCTTTGTCATCATCCATTCCTGTGCCCCTTGGAAATCACTTCCACAGTGCCCATCTCACCCATGTGGGTAGTGAGCTACAATAATCATCTTGCAGTGAGGAGCCCTAGTAACATCTTTGTGTTCCCTTCCCAGCCAGGGGATGCAAGAGCTGAAGGGCTCTATGCATCCTGTAAGCTGGGCGGCTACAAAAGGGCAGCTTGCGGTGTTGGCCACTGCCCAGTATGGACAGTGCAGCCAATAGGGACTACAGGTCCTAGCTGTCTTGATCGGAATGACTATGCTGCATTGCTTGCTGGGACGTGTAGTCCGTGGGCTGCACCTCTAGTAGAGCACAGTGGCTGCAGTCCAGTTATGCAAATTCCATAGATGTGGCCTTCAGCCTCCTGATGATTTGCCAACACAGCCCTCAGCTGTGCACAGTTTGGGCCCCACTCCAACTTATGGCCAGCTGTAAGAAAGGATCAGCAAGAGTCCCTTTGGGGCAGGGACTGTCTTTTTGTTCTGTGTCTGTACAGCACCTAGCACAGTGGGGGCCTGGGCCATCACTGGGGCTCCTCGGTGCCACCACAGTACAAATAATCAATATATCCTATTAGCCTGTCTTGGCACCAGCAGTTATTTGCTTTATTGTGAGGAGGGGCAATGGTTAGGAGTCAGTTTCCCCTTTCCAGTCCCTAGGTTTGTGTTTTGAGTCTCTTTTTGGTGATCATGTGGCATTCCAGTGGGGACTGTCTTGTACTGGCTGATCTAGTCATGATTACCCTGTGTAGACTACTGGGTTCCTGTTAATAAGCAAGATGTCCCCTCGTCTTTCCCTGCAAGTTGTCTCTGTCACACAAGTCCATACTTGTCTTCCCTTCAGTTATCTGAGTACGTCAGGAGGCTGGAGGTCTTGTGGACACAGGCAACCAGAAATGTGCTCCCAGTTGGCCTGGTGCTACTGCTCTGTAGTAAGGTGGGCCACTCAGAGGGAGGGCCCAGGGCTAGCTGGATTGCCTGGCTCCCTGCCAGTTTTTGAGGTAGTGTGCTGGGAAAAGTGGAGCAGTGTCTCACCTCCCTGCATCTGTGGGCAGACAGGGAGAGCCAGGGCAAATGCTGCAGATTCCGCTTATGCTGGTGGTGTAAGTGAATGAAGGGGCTCCCCCTCCCCAGCAGCTGTGGTCAACATGTCCTCTCATCCATGCCATTAGCCACCTGCACACAGCCCTTGTCTGACTGTGGTTTGGATCCCCTTCCTGGTGGGCCAGCCACAGACTTCCCTGATGGCATACTCCTTGTTGACACTCTGATGTCATGGTATGTTTGTCCCAGGCCACAGGATAGTGAAAACACATCCTACTTCTCAGCAGTGACTTGTCAGGGTATCTCTTGCAATGAGCAGTGGGGCCTCAGGTGAAATAGGGAATAGAGAGGGTGGGTGGGCAAGGCATATGTGTCTGCCAATCTGCACTGCATGTTTGCATGGCTCGCAGTGACATGCTTTCATCCCACCTCTGTGAACTAATTGCTCTTTCTTCCTTTCTGTGTTTTTCTCTCTACACACTCTCTGTAGCTGCCTGAAAATGCTCAACTTGTGGTGAGTCCCTCTCTCCAGTCCCCGGGCAAGGGGGAGCGGACCAGACTAGACTGGGATTGGCAAAATCAAACCAACCAAAACTGTCTAATAGCTGCACAAGTTAGAAATCCAACCCAGTGCAGTTATTGCAAATACAAGGGTGGGGAACACATGCAGGATGGGCGTGTGTGTGTGAGAGGAGGCCGCAGTAGGCCAACCAATTGAACTAATATTTGGACTGATCCATTGAAAGCTAAAAAGAATTCTCATCCTTTATCTGTTCAGCTTAATGTATTCACCAAACATGCAAGTGTATGAGCAGATAATGTCTAAAGGAGTTGGGCAGAGTCCGGACCAGGCTGAAAAATCTCTCATGGGAAATCCTCACAACAGATGGTTCTTCATGGAAAGCTGTGTACACCATGCCAGTCTCCTGGGAGCTGTGTGCTTGTGCCTCCTTCCATGGAAGACTTGCTTATATGAAAGTGAGCAGGGCAGGGTTCCCATCATCAGATCGGTGGTCGAGAGCCATGGTCCTCAACCTCTTCCATATTGGGACCTCCTGCCTCCTAGCTGGGACCTTCCTCTCATTTGGCAATCTGGGAAGGGCAGGGTAATCATGGCCCACAGGCTGAGAACCCCTAATCTTGCTCCAGGTTGGTGGGGAGTAGGTGGTTGCCTTCAAGAAAGTTTCTGCAGCTCAAGGACTGGGGAGAAAAACCAGGGTTTTCATCTAAAAGGGCACACAGGCTGGAGTAGCTGCTTTCTGAGCCTGCTGTTGGTGTTATGCTCTTCCCCTTTATCACCATTATTCTTGAGTTCCAGTGGGGATCCTAAATAGTAACACTCAGCACTTTTAGAGTATGGAGTGCTTTCCAAGCACTAGCTAAACTTTAATCCTCAGGACACCCCTTTGAGGGGGACATGACCCCCTGGTTTTACAGATAGGGAAATTGAGGTGCAGAAGTGAAGTGAGTTGTCTTAGATAATACAGAAGATCAGTGGCAGAGCCAAGGATAAAATACAGGAGTTCCAGACTCTCAGTCCACTCGTACATCTTGCCTCACAGTGGGTTTTGAGGGAGTCCATGTTCAGCTACAGAGACAGAAGTAGAATGTAGGGAGTTTAAACCTCACGGCCCCATGTGTGGTGAAGAATGTCCCTGCATGGTGGCAGACTGGTCCTTCTCTGCCCTCCTCTCCACTGGCACTGCCTCCAGTATCTCTGGCATCTCTTTGGCTTCTCTGTGTGTCGTACTCTGGGGCTGTTCTTAGACATTGTCTGCACGCACAAAGGTCACATTCTGTATAATTGTCAGCCTGTCTTACTCTTTTTTATTTTGTCGTTTCTGCCTCTGCCTGTGTTAACAACTCTCAGGACTTCCTTTCCTGAACCCTTCCAAACTGAGCAACGGGGCCCTCTGTCTGAGCAACGGAGGCCAAAAGAGAGCAAAGGAATTGCCAGGAAAAGAGATGGCTAAAAAGAGCAGCTAGAAATCAGTCAGGCCCTTGAAATCTGGGGCAGTGAGTGAATCTTGGCCCTGGGTTCTCCTTCCCTGATCAGATACATGTTTGGTAATCCTTCAAACGTACTCCTGTCCTGTTTCTCCCCATGACAGTTCCCTTCTCCTTTTACTGGTCCCTGAGTCCTGAAGGAAGGTGGTTACTGTGGGAGGAAAACAGAGTGCTACTGGGTAGTTAAAATGAGTGAGGGCATATGGGTGGCTTAGGACATTGGTGGAAATTCTCTACCCTGTGTTATGCAGGAGATCAAATGAGATGTCCCTTCTGGCCTTCCAACTTATAAACCTCTAGGTCTCTCATTCAAAACCAGCTTAGGGTGGTAGTGACCAAAGTCATTACCATCTAATGGCTATCCAGGGCCTATATGAAATCATCCATTTGCTAGTGACAGGATATTCATGTCACATGTTCAACACCCCCACCTCCATAACTAACCCTCCCATAGGAAATCTCTGGAGGGAAGCTAAGGATAAGCCATGGAGACTGAACTGCCCATCACCCTTAGAGGTGATTGCTGCTGGCTAGGGCTGAGACACACAGGTGGGCATGGTGTATGTACACTTGCCGCCTTGTTGCCATCTCTGTATCTGCTCATGGCTATATAGAGGGTATCGCTCTCCCGGGCTGTCAGTCTAGCACCTCTCACTAGCAGTAAATGTGCTTACTAAGGAGATTAAGTAGTTATCCCTCATTTTCAATCACCTGTAATTGGGCTGAAACAGGAGAGGGCATGCACTCCTCAGGGGCAGTAGTGTATATTTCAGCTCTCAGCTAAATACCCATATTAAAAGCTTGTTTAGAGCCGCCACTGACCCAATAGAAAATGAGTCTGCCTGCAGATGCTGCTGCGTTCTGTGGCATAGCTTCTCAATGTCTTTGCTCCTATGTACTTGTTAGAGGTACATGCATGAAAACAGGATTTTTGCATACCTCTCCACACCTGTTCCTTCTCCTCCTCCTCCCTCCTCAAAGGCCATAACCCTAATATCACAACTGGTCACTGAGGAAATGGTTGTGATGTCATGGGGAAGAGGATAAGCAGCACAGGAGCAGATGAACTTGCAAAGTACAAAGATCTTTCCATGCAGATGTTCCTGACACTAGAACCTGAATACAGAGTTGTCTTTAAATGCCATGTAATTCCTGAAGAACCAGCTGGAGCTGACATCACCAGCTGGGTGACTCATTTTAGTATATCCCACAAACAAAACCTCCATCTTTCAAGGATCAGCTTTGAAGAGTGTTTATTTCACACCACCTCGATCTCCATTATGCTATCTTTTTGCCTCCCTGTTCACTGTGCACTGATAGCCTTCCTTGCCCCAGATCAGGGAAGAAGTAGGGGTTGTATGTTTGTAGATTAAACTATTGGTCTTTAAACTGAAACTCTGATTACTTACCATCAGTCAAGGGTTCAGTAAAGGAAGCTGGCCCCCAATCAGACCTTTTCAGAACTAGTCCTTTTCAGCTTACCTTGAGCAGTTTAGAAACACAGCACATCATGTGATTGGAAATATTTAGTCAGGCCTGACTCAAACCATTCCAGCACCTTTTAGGGCACAGTCGATTAGTAGTTTTGGGCAGAGGGAAACAGCCTGTTAGTGTATCTCACCTGTTTCCTTCATTCCCAGCAACTGGAGATCCCTGTTCTGCTGCAAGACTTCATCTGCCTCCCCTATTGGCTATTGTTGTACCTTATTTCCTTGTTCCCAATTCAGCTCCTTGGGGCAGGGACCTTGGCTTCATACAGCATCTGGCACAGTCAGTTCCTGATCCTGAGCATGGCCTTTGGAAAACATAAATAATAATGATCAGTTGAACCTCCTCTTCCATAAGAGCAAATCCCAGTATGTGAAAGTACCTGGCTACCTGCCTTTATGGTGATCCATTGGCCCTTGTCTGAGCACAGTACTGCTGCCCCTTCTATTGTGGGCTAGGCTGGTCTGCTGTTGGCCTTGTGGACTTTCCTCCTATTGGAGGAGGTATTGGTAGGTCTGTTTTGTCCTTAGTGCTGGACATGTTGAGATCTCATTGCATGTACTCTGAATGAAGGGAAGAAGCCCACCCTGTGCAGTTCATGGAAGGCGGGGGGCCGGGGGGGCTGCTGGAGGATCTAGTCCACTCTGCTGACTTGCTGTGTTCTTTGTGCTCCAGGTGCTGCTGCTTCTTTAAGAGGAAAAGGAAGAAGACTGCCCAGCGTCACAAATGACCGGTGCCTCCTGGAGACTTGTGGGAACGCCACCTGCAGCTCCTGCCATGTCTTACTGAAAGGAGCTTCTCTCTAGCGAGAAGAGGCGGCATAGGAGGAAGAGAAACAAGTGACATTTTAAACCAAAAAGAGAGAAGAAAATTGTTCCAAACAAACCGCTCTGGGGTGGATCTGCTCCATGGTCTACTCATTCACTCCAAGCCTGAAGCTCTTTTTGGGATCAGGACTGCAGCTGGCTCAGGCCTTGGTTGCCCGGTGGGCAGGTGGGCTGGCTGGCTGACCCTCCTTCCCATTGTTTACGGCAGAAGGCATCATTCACACAAACCTGAGAACTATGCTTTGTTTCCTGCTCACTTTACTCCCCCTCACACTCTCTCTGCCCGCCCACCCATCCATCCTCCTCCCTCCCCAATGGAAATACCCCTGGTAGGCTTTTTTGGCTAAGGGGAGGGTGATAGGTGGTTGTCTGGGCAGGAAAGACATGTAGGAGAAGGGCCTGGTAGGTATGAGGCAATTTCTCCCCGAAGTCCCTTTCAGCGTCCGCCTGTACTGCCAGCCTGGCCAGGTACAGCAGTGGGACACAGGCTCCCTCCTAGGTTCCTTGGGAACAGTTATACTGTAGTGTGAGACTTGCAATCTACTGTTGCAGTCCCTTGGGTTCTCTGGATTCCTTGTTCACTCCTTTCTCCAACTGGTAACAGAGCAGTGCGGATTGTTTTAAAGAAACTGACATTGTTGCACTTTTTATTATTTTTTAGCATTACAGATGCATATTGTGTCTGTAGATTTTCGCATGGACACAGACAGACATTCAGATTGGAATGTGGAGGGGTGCAAAGAATGTCCTCAACAGAGGGTTTGCTTGCAACATCCAGAAAACCCTAAAGCTAGTCTGGGGTTCCTATCACCCATTGTTGGTCATGCGCTGAGAGAAACCTACTTGAATTTTGAATCACCCTTTGTAGCTGCCAGTGAATGTCCCTACCATGGTTTCCTACTTGGTGCCTGACATAACCAGCCTGGAGTTGGAAGGCACTAGCTTTCTGTTGGAGCAGGGAGAGGCATCGGCCTTGCCGAGCTGGAGGAGTTTTCTCTGGGTAGACAAGCAGATATGGATTACATAACTGGAAACCTGATGTTTCCCAAACTGTAGATATTTTGTATGGCAGGGTGGCCTTCTAACCTTCTCAGATGGTTTCTGGGAGGTTGATTATGGAGTAAGCACCTTTCTTTCAATTTACTGAATGCTCTACAATGGAAATGTTAGAGAGTGCAAAGCTACCCCAGCAAGGAGTGGACACTTAACTGCCTTACAGTGACTGCATCTGCAGGTGGCCAGATAGGCTACTCAAATAAGACCTTGTGTAGGCTTCAGGTGCACTGTGCAAGCTGCCTAGGCCTGAGTACAGGCACAGAGCTCTGTCTGTGGGGCCTGGAGCACATACCATGGAGTTCTTCCTGTAGTGGGAGCTAAGGTCTTTTTAACACACCATTCTTGAGCCAAACCATTATTTAGCAAAGGGCTTAGGGCACTTTGCACATGAACTCTCATATCCCAGTGTAGGGATTGCTGAGCTCTGAGGAGGCAGCTGCGGTTACTCCTGGGGGAAATTGTGTGGGGTGGGTGTGGCAAAGGTTTACAAGAGCTAAAGAAGCTTTTTTGTGGAGGCTAGGAATTGGTTCCTCGTGCTTTGCCAGTTTGCATATTACATCAGCATGGGATTAGACCCCTCATTTCAGGGGCTGTAGTTGTCATGTAGCTAGGGCTCTCCCACCCCAGGGCTTGAATTCCCTACAGAGACAGAGCACGGAGGCTTTAATATACCATCTCTTCCAGCTGCCTCTGAGTGCGTGTAGTGGCATGCACTGAAAGGGAAGTGATGGGAGTGCTGGGAAGGAGTGTTTATGTTTCAAGGGTGGGCAGAGACTCCCTCCCCCTTCAGGCAGAGCAGCAGGAAGGCAGGCGAGCCCTCTGCTGCAGTTCAGTGGTTAGGATTTGTAGAGTGAAACTCAGCCCCTTTTTCCATAGTGAGGATTCTGCTCTCTCGGAGAATCCCTTTGGGGTGTTTCTCAGTTGCTAGCCATTTTCTGCTGGGATCTTAATGCCTTATTCAAATGGAAAGAAAGCGGATATAGCCAAGGGTTTTGCTGCTCTTTCCTCTCTCCGCCACTGGGGTGAAGTTAAGCTGCAGGCTGGCTTGCTTTTCATTCACTAACCCACCAAGAGATTTGTAAACCCACCTTTTTAATTCTGCAAGAAGTTTTCCGTTAAGTGTAACAAGTGGGGTGCACAAAGAAAGGACTTTCCATTCCCCATGAGTGTGGCTGTTTGGACTCCCTAACCCCTTTTCTTTCTCCCAAGGAGAAGAGGGCAAGGGACGTTTAATCGCTTAGTTTTGCCGCTCTGCCTCTTCCTGAACTCTTCCACTGCTGTTGACTTTCTAAGAAGTCAAGCTGTTTGAAATGAGCATTTCCTCATACCCTCACTATAGGAAACCATGGTTCGGCATCTTGGGGGGAGGGAGGTGCAGGAATTTGTGGGGAGAAAGCAGTTGTATGCTCCCAGCTCTCCAGATTGTACTGGGCCTTGAGGCACATGCATTGCTGCCCTCCTAAACCCCATTAAGTGCCTGTCACCAAAACTCAGAGGAGAAACTCAGTTCCTTCTGCATTTCCTGACATTGTTCAGTCATTCCTAACTCTTTCCAATCAGGGAGTAGCTTGTAGTTTGCAAAGTATGTGTGGGGACGGGAGTGTGTCTGCATTTTTTTTTTCTTAAATATTATTTTTAAGTAAGTGAATGTATTTGATTGATAGAAATTTTTCCTTGTTTTTAAGTGGGTCAATTTGAAAGCCATTTCATGTTGATCCCACTACTGCTTTGCTCTGGGGAGTTAGTGTTCTTTTAATCCTATGATAATGTATATGTAGGGGAGGGAATATCTCTCCCCAAGGCATGCTGGTAATGCTCACTTATACCAAGCCCTCTTGCACTATAGTCATACATTGGACTCTTCAGAAGGGCAAAGGATGTAAAAAGCGGGTAAACAGTAAATCCTATTCTAAGGAAAGTATTCGACCCAGGAAGTTCAAGAAGTGACTGGTGATAAAAACCAGATCAAGCGGGCCCATTTTACAGTAGGGATTAGAGCATTAAACCCACCTACATTAATTCCCTGCCTCTCCTCCCCACTGGAAGCTAATGTATTAGTTGGTATATACCTGCATTCTTCCAAGAAAATTAGAGGAGAGAATCTCAGATCACAACTGGCCAGTGGAGCTGCTGAGCGGGAGCATCATCTGGCTGTCCTATGTTTCCTTCGCATGGCCTAATACTGCAGCTGGATTTCCAGACGTGTCTCCCCTGCAGCAGGGACCCACCAATGTTCCATTGCAGTCTCCTGAGGTCTCAAGTGAGGTTTTCAATAAAATATTGCACTGCTGTATTGAATTCCATGTATAGATGTAATTATTACCTCTTCCTGAGAAAACTTACTTATGGATCTTTTCTTTGCTTCAATCTGGGCTCTCTTGGTAACCCTTCCATCCTGTATTAAAGAAGCTCTGAAACCCTCTTTGAGGGAACCATGTACAGTGTGGGAGCTTTTGAAATGCTTTTTCTTTCTTTAAAGCCATGAACAATCCAGCCTTATATAGCTTGGTTAAGGAATGCTGGAACCAACCCTCTTCTCTGCACACTTCCCCTGTCCCACTTCCCTGATAAAAGAAAGCAGGCACCATCACTGGTGACTTCGGGGTCTATTGTTTGGACACAAATGGATGTGAACTAATCAGAAATGTGCTAACCACATGCAGCATAATCAGTAGTCCTTTTGTATATCAACTACAGTGGTGGCAAAACATCAAATGTGTCTTCCCCAAATGGCAAGGGCATGACCTACTCCTGCCTCCTGGCCAGTACACTACAGAAAGGCTGTGCCACTACATCAACTGAAAATTCAGCAGCAGCTCTCGCTTTAGCTGAACTCTGGAGTTATGCTCAGTCCACATCAGAATCTAAGCAGAACATAACATCAGCATGTTGTGTGCAACATTGTGAAACCCCAGCTCACGAGGGAGGGTGGGAATGACTTGCACTCATGTTGAGCAGTGTCTTCCTCATTGTTTGTCCATAATTTAGCTGCTCTGTTGTGTGTAAAGTGGGGGACAGGTGCTTGTGAACCAGATATCTAGTAAGCAATGCTTGGGTAGTTGAAGTGAATCAACTAATCTGCTGAACTGCCATGATCAAGAGGTTTCCAGCATGCAAATAGCAATTGCTTATTTATTCTCAGTACAGTTGGGGAAAAAAATGCATTAAAGCAGCTGCTCCTTATTAGCCAAAAGAAGCATCTTTTAAAAGTAGCTTTCAGTATAGTTAGACAGAAAAAGCACATGTAGCATTCTGTCCGTGATGATTCTCAGTGTTAGTAACTGCTTAATGCCAGGGCCTGTTGAGCTGGAAACCTCACTCCTACTTGATCACAGCTTTCAAAGTAATCACTTTTTTAGCATGAACTGTATCTGCTAGTTTCCAGAACCACGGCTCCCAGGAACACTCATGCTCTTTGAGAAGGAAAAGAAACTTCAAAATGTCCTTCTCCTGGCCCTTTAAAACATCTATATGAGGCCATCTCCTCTTTTGTGGTTTGATTGTTTCCAGTAACCAATTAGCAAGCAGTAACTTCATAGTATTCCATTTTGACTCAGGATTCTGACATGAGTAACATGCCTGGGTCCCTGAGCTTGTTGCATGGCATCTGTAAATAGAGAGCAAGCTGGAGACTGAGCTGAGCTGAGCCCTCCCTTGGTAGTGTTTGTTATTTCAGATTGTGTTTTGGAGGGAGTGCTGTTTAAACACCCAGGGGGAGCTGAATGTCCAAGAACAGTGTCCATACAGCCATAGTTGCCATCCTGTGCTCCCCTGCAAACCAGCATGTGTGCGTGTGAGAGTGCGCTAAGGCACTATAAATGGGAAAACTTTGCTTTTCTACAATACTACTGAGGTTTCAAGGAAAGTCTTTCTGACCTGCTTGCAGGCCTTGAATGCGGGTGACAGCTGCCAGCTCCATCTCTTTGTCAAGAAGGGTTGGTTTGTAAGTGAAGTTTGTTACCAACTTCTAGGTGAGCATTCCCCTCTGCAGGGTGCTTGCAATTTGCACAGTGTTTGGCGGTACCGTGCCCTAGGACTCTTACTGTACTTGAGTGACTGTGGTTTTAAAGTGTTGGGTGTTTTCAGTTACATTTCCAGGTAACTGACTGCAGCAGAATTGGTTTCTCAGGCTTAATAGTTGTACAATAATAGGTGATAGATACTCATTCAGATCTATTTGAATAGAGAACATGAAAAATGTATTCCCCACATCCAAAAGGAACCCCACTCCAGTATTTGTGTAAAGATGTGTGTAAAGCTGGGCTTCAGAATCTGAAATAATAGTGAACACTTCTCTGTGTGTTTCTAGTTTGATTGACCAAACTTCATATTTTAAAGAAACTTCAGACTCTCTGACCAAGATTTTTTTCTTTTCTCACTCCTCTTCCCACCTTCCTGGGGCAGTTCCAACATGCTCTTTAGTACACCACAAGTATTTCCAGGGCAAGAGATCAGAGCCTTGGGGCCTCACTGAATTAATACCAATTGAAGCAAGGGCCAGGTTCTGATGCCCCAGAGTAGGGAGAAACCACCAGAATGGGGACAGTTCTCTGTGTTGTCTTTGCCCTGCCCAAATCCCAGGTGCAAGCCAAGCCAGGAGGAATACAGGCAGGAAAAGGCTTTAAAAGACATGTCTAATCCTTTTGGGAGCGTCTCAGGAAAATGATCTTCACAGTAGATGCTCGTTCCCCATCTGTATAGCTCTAGCTGCACAGTGCAAGCAACTCGGAGAACCTTGATTTTTCTAAGTGTTCTTGGAAGAAAACGAGTGACAAGTTCTCTCTTCCCAATTAGAACAGCAAGCTGGTACTGATAGTCTTATTTGTAATTATCAGACAGAGAGAAGAATATCCTCTGGGAACATGTAGATTATACCAAATACATTATAAACCACAAATCCCCAAATAAAAAATACTGTCAAGTGATTAATTCCCACTGGAAACTTTACAAGCTATAATTTATTTTGTCTATTTCTTTAATTTAGCCCTTTGTACTTTTGAGGAGATGTTAATTGCAACTTTTTTTACTGTAAAATACATGAAAATCAGCTGTGGAAATCATTTTTTAAATATTGTGTGGATGTCTGATTCTTGTTTAAAATGCCTTGAGTTTTTTTATCTTTTGTTTTAAATATGTAATGCAATGTTTTATTCATATTTCAGGCACTGGTCTCAAAGCTCAGCTGTGAACATGGAACTTGTAGTATTTTTTAACATGAATGTCAATTTAAAATGTGTTTGAAATGGTTCAACCAGGATAAGGGCTTATATCATGGGGAAGACCCCTCCAGGGGGAGCTCCTTTCCATCAAGAAAATGGGTCCTGCTTACTGTTGGTTTCTCTTTCTGATTTGCCCATTACTGGGGCATCATGAGAAACACAACAAATGTGATCTTTAATTACTCCCCTTCCCCTTTTGGGGGGCAGGGGCTCTCGTTTGCACCCTTTTTGTATGTAAAATAAAATGTCTTACCTTTACTCTCTGTTCCCACTCTTTAGTCTTTTATAAAGTTTGATTTATGCATTCAGGAGCCAACCTGCCCATTTGAAATGTCAGGCAAATGGAAGCAGCTGCTCCTGTAGTGCATAGCTTGTATGCACTGTTGAGCAGTAGCAACAAGGGAGTATGCTTACCCCGAACGGACAAATACCGTTGGACCAAATACCTACCAGTCTCACTCCTCTCCAGAGGAGGTGTTCATCTGAAAAATGTAAATGTAATACACAGCTTTGCAAAATAGCATGAAAACTCTTTAGTCCAGGCAAAAAAAATCTAGTAGCTAGGCAGACCACCCTACTACCATTAGCAGCCCATCCTAGTGTTCAAAGCTATCTGAATAGCAAACTCTCCTTTTCCCTGATCACTTTTGCCTCCTTCATGAGAGTTACGTAGGGCCCCTAAAGACCATCACACTCTCACAGGACACTTGGGATAGGTGGACTGATGACAGGATCTGAGCATGCTGCTCAGCTGCCCTAGTGGTTCAACTGTTGTTGGTGCCTCAAGACGGGGGCAGATCTTGGGCATCCTGCTGCTGAGGTAGTTTAGAGGTCATTCCATTGTAAAGGCACAAGTTATTCTGAGCCCCTTCTAACTGGGCCATAGGGACCTCTGTATACAAGTGCTTTCCTGCTTTTATATTAACATTTTTGGATTCTATGTTGTCAGGGGAAACTAAACATGTTGCTTTGGGGTTTCTCCTCTAGATACATGTAAGGCTACTTCCAGTGATGTCATCCTGCATTCCAGTTGTACTTACAGCTGAAGGCCCCCAAACAAAGGAAAAGCTGAAGGCCCAGGCATGCTTACTGCTTGCAGTACTGGTGTTTCTCTATAGGTGATAGAGATCCTGGAGCCATTGCCTAAACAGTATGTGATACTTGATTCCAAAAATGCTTAGGTCTTTTCTGCTAACATATCACACCTTAAATCCTACTTTAGATGAGGCCTTTATGAATATGGGGAAGTATCTGCTGAGCTGGGATTCCACCCACCTATGCAGTGTTCCCCCTGGAGCGTGGTAGTGCACCCAGGTAGGGGAAAAGCTGGGTTTAGAGTGCTGGGCTCCAGGACTGATTCTCTGCTCTAAGTATCAGAAGGGTAGCTGTGTTAGTCTGTATCCACAAAAACAATGAGGAGTCAATCTCCCTGGACATCCAATAACAGATTTAAAAGTAGCCATCCTTCAAAAAAAACTTCAAAAACAGACTTCGGAGAGAAATTGCAGAGCTACAATTCATTTGCAAATTTAACACCATTAATTTGGGCTTGAATGGGGACTGGGAAGTGGTTAGCTCACTACATAAGCAATTTTCCCTCTTAGTATTGACACCTCATCAGTTAGTGGGAGTGGATCACATCCACCCTGCTTGAATTGGCCTTGTCAACACTGGTACTTCACTTGTAAGGTAACTCCCTTCTCTTCAGGTGTCAGTATATTTATGCCTGCATCTGTAATTTTCACTTCATGTGTTTGAAGAAGTGGGGTTTTTTACCCATGAAAACTTATGCCCAAATAAATCGGTTAGTCTTTAAGGTGCCACCGGGCTCCTCAGTGTCTCTGCTCTAACTAGCTGTAGCTGGGTCCTGAATGCATCCCTACCACAAGTGAGTGAATACATGCTGCTAAGCTGTAGTTCCCGCAATGGGTTACTGTCCCCTGCTTCCCCTTGTGTGCTGGAGTAACTCAGCCCTGGACATTCAAGGCCAGAGCCAATGCTAGGCATAAGCAAACAAACTAATTAACAGGGTTCAAAAAAGAACTAGGTAATTCCATGGAGAATAGGCCAGGATGGGCAGGTTTGGTGGCCCTAGCCTGTTTGCCAGAAGCTGGGAAGTGCCAATGGGGGACAGATCATTTGATGATTACTTGTTCTGTTCATTCGCTCTGAGGGCCCTGGCATTGGCCACTGTCGGAAGACAGGATACTGGGCTAGATGAACCTTTGGTCTTACCCAGTAGAGCCATTCTTATGTTTAGGGCCCTGAGCACCTCAGAAGGGCCCATATTTGCTTTTTATTGTAAGAACTTGGCTGTTTTAGTGGGGGGTGGGGAGGGAATATTCCTGCTAAGAGCCCCCAAGGGGCTAGTACCAAGCTGCATCACTCATCTGTCTCCTTGCAGAGAGCCGATGAGTCCCGGCAGCTGGCTGAGAGCCCCCTGCTCACCTAGGTCAGGATCTGGTTTGTAGGGTGACCATATTTCCCAAAGGGAAAACAGGACACCATGTGAGGCTAGCCCAAGTCGTCCTCTCTACCCCAGGCTGCTTGCCTGGGTCCTGCCTTCCCCGAGCCCTGCCTCCTCCCCTGCGAGGGTCTCGCACTGTCACTTCCTCCCTCCCCCGTTCCTCCACTCCCTCCCGTTGACAAAAGCGGGCATTTGCCCTGACCGGTCCCTGGCCCAGCTGGCAAGAACAAATGGGACAAATACCCCACTTCTGCCGAGGGAAGTCAGGCAGTGCCGGCCGGGCCTGGGATTAGAAAAGGGACCGTTCTGGTCACAAGCAGGACACTGTCATTGGTCACCTGCCGGGTTTTGCTGCGGCCAGAGGGGGCCCGCAGCTCTAACCCGGGAGATGTAGTCCCCGGGCGGAGCGCGCCGTGCACCCTGGGAGCTATCCTTCGTGGATGACACTTGGCCCAATCGGCGCGCGCTGCTGCGCCCCGTCCTTCCGTGCCCGCTTCCCGTTGGCTAAGATGTGGCCCAATGAGAAACTGGAAACGTGGCAGGGTCTGGGGCCGGTTCCTGACCCCCCTCTGTCCGGGATGGAACACGCTATCCTGGCTCGCTGGGGGGCGGTGGGAGTGTCGCCTCCCCTTCGGGATCGATTGGTTCCTTCCGTCCTGCGCCTGTAGGTGGGGGAGCGATTCGGGCCGTACCACTGCTAGGGCGGGGAAGCGGAGGCGTATCCGCCTCGGGCCGGGCGGTGCAGGGTTGGGGGTGGGCGCGCGGGTGGGCGGGGCTGGCGGTGCGGCGCTCGCGGGTCCCGGATGCTGGTGGCGCGGCGGGCGCTGTGGCCGGGCTGCGAGCGCAGAAGGATGAAGTTGCTGGTGGCCGCGGCGCTGTTGAGCGGGTCGCTGCTGGTGCTGCTGCTGCCGGCCGCCTCGCGGGCCGAGGAGCGCAAGAAGGGGCCCAAAGTCACCGCCAAGGTGGGCCGCCCCCTCCCGCCCGGCTCTCCTCATTCCCCCCGACCCCCCTTACCCTGCCTGGATCGCCCCCGCCGGGCCTCCCCTACCCCGCCCGGACCTCCTCATCCGCCCCCCTTAGCCTACCCGGATCCCTCCCCCCCGCCGGCCTCCCCCACCTCGCCCCCCTTAGCCTACCCAGATCCCCCCCCCGCCGGCCTCCCCCACCTCGCCCCCCTTAGCCTGCCCAGATCCCCCCCCGCCGGCCTCCCCCACCTCGCCCCCCTTAGCCTGCCCAGATCCCCCCCCGCCGGCCTCCCCTACCCCGCCCGGACCTCCTCATCCGCCCCCCTTAGCCTGCCCGGATCCCCCCCCCGCCGGCCTCCCCCACCTCGCCCCCCTTAGCCTACCCGGATCCTCCCTCCGCCGGCCTCCCCCACCTCGCCCCCCTTAGCCTGCCCAGATCCCCCCCCGCCGGCCTCCCCTACCCCGCCCGGACCTCCTCATCCGCCCCCCTTAGCCTGCCCGGATCCCTCCACGCCCTGCTGGGCCTCCCCCACCTCGCCCCCCTTAGCCTACCCGGATCCTCCCTCCGCCGGCCTCCCCCACCTCGCCCCCCTTAGCCTACCCGGATCCCCCCCCCGCCGGCCTCCCCCACCTCTCCCCCCTTAGCCTACCCGGATCCCCCCCCGCCGGCCTCCCCCACCTCGCCCCCCTTACCCTGCCTGGATTCCTCCCCCCCCCCGCCGGCTCTCCCCTTCCCAGCCCGGACCTCCTCATCCCCTCCAACCCCCTTACGCTGCCCGTATCCCTCCCCCCCGCCGGACTTTCCCTACCTCGTCCCCCTTACCCTGCCTAGATCGCCCCCCCCCCCCCCAATCGGGCCTCCCCTACCCCACCCGGACCACCTCCTCATCCCTCCCGGCCCCTTACCCTGCCCGTATCTCCCCCCCTTCCCCGCTGGGCCTCCCCCACTTCGCCCCCCTTACCCTGCCCGGATCGTCCCACCCCCCACCCCGGTCTCCCCCCCCCCCCTTACCCTGTCCGATCGTCGTTGTCCTCACCCCCCTTGGCCTCCCTCACCCCCGGGCCCCCTACCCCACCCTGATCTTCCCCCAGCAGGGCACCAGGCCCGTCCTATCCCGCCCAGAACTTCCTCCTCGCCGGGATCTCCGACCCCCTCCCCCGGGACCCTACCCCTCCTGGCCCCGAGCTCCGCACCCCAGCTGAGGCAGGCTGGACACGGCTCCCCTAGAGCAGGACGCGATGCCCGCTGCCTGACCCAGCAGCCCCGGAGCTGTGGCCGCGCTGCCGGCCGCCGGGGGTTCGTGGGTCCCAAGGCCGGGTCTGGCCTTGCGGGGGTGGGTCGAAGCAGGGAAGGGGCGCGGGCCACTGGCTCCCTGGAGAAGGCTCAGACAGGTGCCCCATAGCTGAGGATCGCGTGGTCACGGCTCCTCTGGGCAGCCAGCAGGGGCAGCGGGCGCCAAGGGTGGGGGAGCTGAAGATGGCGGTGCTGCTGGCCTTTGTCGGTGTCTCGGTTAATCCCGGCCCCTCGTCAGTCCGGAGCCCTGGCCAGCCCTGTCCCAACCCGGGCGGAGTGACACGCACCAGGCACAGATAGCATCAGTGGGGAGGTCTGTCGGAGGGCAGGGGTTGAAATGACAGGGTTCCTTTAAACCACTGGAGTCTGGGATCTAGCGCACTCACCCATGGACGGGTGTGGGGCTGCAGGGAAGGGGCAGGCCAGCCTGTGAGCTGAGGCCAAAGCTGTTCTAGGAGTGGGAACCCCAAAAGCGAAGGCTCTGATGGCGAAAATTCTGGTGGCAGTTCTCTCTGAGCCCATTCAGCCTGCTGCCATCTCGTTGACTCAATGCCAGGTGGGGGAAGGTACCTGATAGCCAAGATTCCCTAGGCAGGAACCCCTGCCAAGCTTGGCTTAGGAGCCAGCTGGTGCATGAGTCTCAGTAATAGAAAGGTGTGTATCTCCGAATATAGCCCTAGAGTAAAAGAGAGAGGCCCTGCCCTAAAGGGCAGATAGCGTGGTCTGATGGGGTTACTTGTGCTCCACATGGATTGGGTTGCTATGGAAAGGGCTAATATCCTGCTTTTTTTAAAGAGGTCTGTACGGTGTAGCCAAATGAACACTAAAGAGCTCTGAGCTTTGTAACCCCTCCCGATATTGAGCTTTATTCTCTGCCCCTCATGCTGGATCCCAGGTACAAGAGCTGCTGTAACCCAGCCAGTCAGATAGGCTCCGTGCCTGGGCCTGGCATGGTGGGGAGGTGTCATCCGACTGGCTCCATTTGGTATTCCAAGTGCCACACCATGGCAGGAGAAACAGGAATCCCTGGCTAACGCTGCCTCCCTTGTACCACAGGTGTATTTTGATCTGCGGATCGGGGACGAAGATGTTGGCCGGATCGTATTTGGCCTTTTTGGGAAGACCGTCCCAAAGACTGTGGAGAACTTCGTTGCCTTGGCCACAGGAGAGGTGAATGGACCCCTGGGCAATGCCCCTCACTCCAGTTTTCTAGCTCACACGGAGTTGCAGTGTGCATGAGTTGGTGTTGGCCCTGGTGTGTGTACTCACACCCACCGCCTCCAGAAGCAGGGAGAAAGTCAGGTGCTGGGCTGGGGAGCAGTAGGGAGCTCGTTCCAGCAGCACAGGAGGTGTGTTTGTTGGTAGCATCCATATTAATTACAGGCTGGATATGGTCACTGGTTGAGCAGACCTTCCATTTCTCCTTGATGGGGTGTGCCAACTGCCTAGACGCTGGATCAGAGGGTAGTTATCCTTTGCAGGCTGATCTTGAGAATTACACTTAAGTTTATCCTAAATACACGTGAGGGGGGTGTTGCCTCAAGCCACAAAGACCTGTAAAAGGTCTAGCAGCAGTGCTCAGCATCCTGGCACTTCAACCCTACTTTTGATACCCACCCTCTTCTAGTTCTGCCTAGGGGGAGGAGGAGTGAGTGGGAGAGCATGGTCTAGCCTGGGGGAGTCACCAAGATACTTCCCAGTCTCGTGCTGCTGCGCTGCCTGTGAACCAAACCCCAAGGGAATGGCAGTGCGGCATGTCCCCTTTTTTTATGTAACTGGCTATCAAAAGGCTGAAGCCTGAGGCCCAAGACTGAGATTTCTGAGTGCAATGCAGAAGGCTGTTTGCTACACCCCTTCTTCTGTGGGTAAGGTGGAGGGGTTGGTGCACAGCTGCCCACTGCGGAGAGATCAGATCCCTCACTGGCTCCCAGCACTTGGAGCCCTGATTCTTGTTCACCCCCTGCTGCTGAGGGCCAGGAAGTGTTCTCCAGCAAAGCCCTTGGCGCCGATCACTCACTGTGGTGAGCACTGCGTTGGGGACTTTCAGTGGGAGTTGGATGTCTAACTCCTTTTGACCCATCTAAAAATCACAGCCCCTATCAGTACCAAACTCTTCTCAGCTCTGCCTTGCACTGGGACTGGAGACAAGTCCCACTACCCTGTGGGCTTGCTGGGGGCTAAAGCTCTTGGGACCCTGAGTTGGGATGCGTTGGAGAAGATGTGAAATTGCCCCAGGTTCCCATCCCTCCCCCTTCACCCAACCAGCTCCTGTCCTTGCCCAATTGCCTACCTTAGCACTGAATTTGCTACTCTCCTGGTAATCACTGCTCAGCCTGCTCCCATTGAGCTGTTCCTGGACTCCCCCGCAACCCTGGCTGCAGGTTACTGCATGCCTGATCAGTCACGTTTGAAAGGGTTTCTTCCCAACTATGAGGGCCAGAGACATAAATGAACAATCTAGACTGCAGCCAGATCTGGCTTCCCCCACCAGCTCAACCTGCCCTGTCTGGGGGGAGTGCCTCTTTGGGGAGATGGGCAGGCAATGAAGCAGTGATGGGGGGGGGGGAAACGGAGCAATCCCTTAGCTATTGCCCAGGCACTTGCTCCTCCCCTGGCCTCATGTTCACTCTTCTCTGTTCCAGAAAGGGTTTGGGTTCAAGGGCAGCAAGTTCCACCGTGTGATCAAGGACTTCATGATCCAGGGAGGAGATTTCACCCGCGGAGATGGCACCGGAGGTAACGCTGGGCTTGTGCCACCCTGCCACTATCCTGTGCTCCAGGCCATGAGCCTTGCTCATAGACTCCCTCAGGCTGTGAATCTGCTGCACTTGCCCAGTGCTCTGCAGAGCCCCTTTGGAGTTAGAGGCATAGGTGCCGACTCCATGGGTGCTCGGGGGCTGGAGCACCCACGGGAAAAATTAGTGGGTGCTCTGCACCCACCGGCAGCCAAGCTGCCCCCTCCTCGCCTCCTTCCCCTCCCTCCCCCCCGATTGCACGGCGTCCCTGCTCCTCTCCCTCCCTCCCAGCGCTTCCCACCCCACCGCCTAACAGTCTTTTTTTTGGGGGGGGGGGGGGAGGAGGGACATGGCGCGCTCAGGGGAGAAGGCGGAGAAGAGGCAGGGTAGGGGCGGTGACTTGGGGGAAGGGAGTGGAATGGAAGCAGGGCTGGGATGGGAAACAGCAGTGTGGGGTAGTTTGGGGAAGGGATGGAATGGGGGTGGGGCAGTACCCACCAGGCAGAGAGGAAGTCAACGCCTATGGAGGGGTTCTCCTGAGTCCTGCTGTTCCCCAGTACTCCGGCTCTTGCTCAGACACCGCCCTACCAGGCATCACCCTTGGTAGGGGACTCCTGGCTGTTCTGTGAAGAAGGGTGTCCCAGTGAGCAGCCAGGCCTGAGCTGAAGCGTCTCCCATAAGCTGGTGTAACCAGAACTCCAGCTTAGAAGGGGTACTTGCAGAACAAAGTAATTATTGACGGATCCATCCCCAGTCATCCAGTCTCAGCATCTGGCAGTCTGAGGCTTAGGGAAACCCAAGCATGGAGTTGTATTCTTGATCTTGGCTAATAGCCATTGATGGACTTATCCTGCATAAACTTACCTAGTTCTTTTTGAACCCAGTTATACTTTTGGCCTTTCACAACATCCCCTAGCATCGAGTTCCACAGGGTGACTCTGTGTTATGTTAAGAAATACCTTCCTTTTGTTTTAAACCTGCTGCCTATTCATTTCATCTGTGTGACCCCTGGTTCTTGTGTTATGTGAAGGGGTAAATAACACTTCCTTATTCACTTTCTCCACACCAATCATGATTTTATTGACCTCTATAATATCCCCCCTTTGTCATCTCTTTTCCAAACTGAACAGTCCCAGTCTTTCTCTCTCCTCATATGGAAGCTGTTCCATCCCCCTGATAGTTTTTGTTGCCCTTCTCTGCACTTCTGTTGCTAATATATCTTTTCTGAGACGGGGTGACCAGAACTACATGCCGTATTCAAGGTGTGGGTTTACCATCGATTTATATAGTGGCAGTGTGATATTTACAACCTTATTATCTATCCCTTTCCTAATGGTTCCTAACATTTTTTTTTTTTAAGTACTGTCACTGCACATTGAGCAGATGTTTTCAGAGAAGTGTCCACAGTGACTCCAAGATCTTTCTTGCGTGGTAACAGCTAATTTAGACACCGTCATTTTGTATGTCTAGCCAGGATTATGTTTTCCAATATGCGTTACGTTGCATTTATCAACACTGAAGTTCATCTGCCGTTTTGTTACCCAGTTATGTGAGATCCCTTTGTAACTCTTTGCAGTCAGTTGAGTAATTTTGTATTGTCTGCAAATTTTGCCACCTCACTGTTTTACCCCTTTTTCCAGATCGTTTATGAATATGTTGAACAGCACTGGTCCCAGTACAGATCTCTGTGGGACCCTGCTGTTTACCTCTCTCGGTTGTGAAACCTGACCATGTATTCCTATCCTTTGTTTCCTGTCTTTTAGCCAGTTACTGATCCATGAGAGGACCTTCCCTCTTATCCCATGACAGCTTACTTTGCTTAGAAGCCTTTGGTGAGGAACCTTGTCAAGGACTTTTTGAAAGTCTGAGTACACGATGTCCACTGGATCACCCTTGTCCACATGTGTTTGACTGCCTCAAAGAATTCTAATAGATTGGTGAGGCACGATTTTCCTTTTCAAAAACCATGTTGACTTTTCCCCAACAAATTGTGTTCATCTATGTGTCTGATAATTCTGTTCTTTACTGTAGTTTCAGCCAATTTGCCTGGTACTGAAGTTAGGCTTACCGGCTTCGCCTATGGAGCCTTTTTTAAAAATTGGTGTCACATTATTTATCCTCCAGTCATCTGGTACAGAAGCTGATTTAAGCGATACATTACATACCACAGTTAGTAGTTCTGCAGTTTTATATTTTGAGTTCCTTCAGAACTGCTTAATTTATCAGTTTGTTCCAAAGCCACCACCTCTGACACCTCATTCTGGGACAGTCCCTCAGATTTGTCACCTGGAAAGAGTGGCTCAGGTTTGGGAATCTCCCTCACATCCTCTGCAGGAAAGGCCAATGCAAAGAATTAATTTAGCTTCTCTAAAACGGTCTTGTCTTCCACACGTGCTTCTTTAGCATTTCGATCATTCAGTGGCCCCACTGATTGTTTGCCAGGCTACCAGCTTCTGATGTACTTAAATTTTTTTTTGCTGTTTTTGTCTTTTGCTAGTTGCTCTTCAAGTTATTTTTGGCCTGCCTAATTATACTTGTCTTGCCAGAGTTTATGCTCCTTCCTGTTTTCCTGAGTCAGATTTGACTTCCGATTTTTAAAGGATGCCTTTTTGTCTCAACCACCTCTTTTACTCTGCTCATAGTGGTGTTTTTTGGTCCTCTTACTATTTTGGGGTTTTTTAGTTGGGGCATACATTTAATTTGAGCCTTTATTATGATTTTAAAAGTTCCATGCAGCTTGTTGGCATTTCACTCTTGTGACTGTTCCTTTTAATTTCTGTTTAACTAGCTGCCTCGTATTTATGTATTTTCCCTTTTTGAAGTTAAATGCTACTTTGGTGGGCTTCTTTCATATTTTCCCCCCTGCAAGGATGTTAAATTTAATTACATTATGGTTGCTATTACCAAGCGGTCCATCTATATTCACCTCTTGGACCAGATCCTGTGTGCCACTTAGGACTAAATCAAGAATTGCCTCTCCCCTTGTGGGCTTCCAGGACTAGCTGCTCCAAGAAACATTTATTAATGGTGTCTAGAAATTTTATCTCTGCATCCTGTCCTGAGGGGACGTGTACCTAGTTAATATGGGGATAGTTGAAATCTCCCGTTATTATTGAGTTTTCTTTTGTTGTAGCTTTTCTAATCTCCCTGAGCTTTTCGCATTCTCCATCACCATCCTGGTCAGGTGGTAGATAGTATATCCCTCTGCTATATTGTTGTTCTTCAAGCATGGAATTTCTATCCACAGAGATTCTATGGTGCTATTTCATTCATTTAAGATTACTATATTGGACTGTTTTCTTTTACATATAGCGCCATTCCCCCACCACAACCTACTTGGTCATTCCTATATATTTTGTGCCCTGGTATTACTGTGTCCCATTGATTATCCTCATTCCACCAACTTTCTGTGATGCCTGTAACTATCAATAGCCTCATTTAATACTAGGCACTCAAGTTCACCCATCTTAGTATTAGACTTCTAGCATTTGTATACAAGCACTTATAAAAACAGTCAATATTTAGTTGTCTGCCTTCATGTGATGTAACTGAATGGGATGCCTTTTCCTTTGACTTTCTCTTCAGCTCCTACCTGTATTCTCTCAACTTCTATCCTCTCCTTTTTATTAGGCTATAGAGAATCCCCGTTAATAGATCCTCCCCTAAGAGAAATCTTTGCCCAAACCATGTGCTCCTCTATGCCCGTTGGCTTTCCCCCAGTCCTTAACTTAAAAAACTCATCTACAACCCTTTTAATTTTACTGGCCAACAGTCTGGTTCCATTTTGGACTAGGTGGAGCCTATCCTTCCTTTCCCAAAAGGTTCCCCAGTTCCTAATAAAGCTTAAAACCCTCATCCCTCCATCATTGTCTCATTCATGCATTGACACACTGCAATTATACCTGGCTAAATGGCCCTGCATATGGAACTGGAAGCATTTCAGAGGATGCCTACCATGGAGGTACCTACCAGCCTAAATTTGGCCTCCAGAACCTCTGTCCTACCTTCTCTGTGTCACTGGTATCTACATGTACCACGACCACTGGCTCCTCCCCAGCGCTGCATATTAATCTAGCTAGATGTCTTGAGAGATCTACAACCTTTGCACCCAGCAGGGACTTCACCATGCGGTTCTCCCGGTTATCACAAATCCAACTGTTTGTGTTTCTAATGATCGAATCCCCCATTACTATTACTGTCTCATCCTAATAACTGGTTCCCCTCCCCTGGAGGGGCATCCTCAGTGCGAGAGAACACCATGACATTATTTGGAAGGAGGGTCCCAACCATGGGATCGTTTCCCTCTGCTCCACTTTGATGTTCTTCTTCCCCAGGACTTTCATTCTCCTCAGCAGCACAGACTGGGTGATGGGGCTGCTCTCCTGGGTCCCAGAAAGTGTCCTCTGTGTACCTCTGTCTCCCTTAGCTCCTCCAGTTCAGCCACTCTGGGCTCAAGTGCCCTTATTCTGTCTCTAAGGGCCGGGAGCTGCTTGCACTAAATGCACATGTGCCACCTACCCACAAGGTAGGTAATCATTCAGTGCAATAAACTGGGTAGCCCCCACTCTGCTGATGGACTTCTGCCTGCATTGTTTTTACTCTTGCAGCTTTTTTTTGGAGGAGTGGGAGGTTTGATTGGCAGAACATGAGGGGATCTGGTTCTCACACTCTTCTGAAGTCTCTTGCAAAACTCTGCTGTTCGCTAGCTCCTCTGGTTGCTTAGGAGCTGGCTTTTTAACCCCCTGTTCTCCTTTATGGTCCCTTGACAAAGGGGCAGGACTACTCATGGGATTAGGAATGAAAGGCTGGCAGGTGAGAACCTTGTTAAGAAGCTCCCAGCCTGGCCTAGCAGGTGGCTAGGCTCAGCACTCAGCACCCCTCCCCCCCCCGACAAACCGACCACACACAGCAAGTGAACAGACAAGAAGCTCCACCAAGGGTCGCTTAGTCACTCCTGCTCTAGCAGCTGCCCCTTGGTGCAACGTATCTTAGCTCCCTACCCTGACTCTTGCACCAGCAGCCAGGCGGGCATGTGGAAAAGGATGGGCACTATATGCCTTTAACAGTTCAGTCTCCCTGGGAGAGCCCTGGCCAACAATCCTTACACAGGAACTAGGAGGGCTTCTGCCTGGGACCCTTCCCTCTTGTTCATTCCTAAAGCTGAGCCACTGCTGTTCAAGCAGAGACTAGCTCCTTACTGCGGATCTGTGTTGTGACTTGCAGAAGGTGGGTGTCCCCTGGCTCCTGCCCTGGGAGCTGTCTATGGAATGGGACCTATCCTCCTGTCTGCCACAGCACTGCTCTCAGCCACAGCTCAGTGCACCCCTCGCCTGCCAGCATGGGGCTCCCTGACCATAGCTGTGGCACTTCCCCTCCTTCCCAGAGGGTGTGTTGGTTCCTGTAGATGGAGGGAGGATTTCCCAGCAGCCTCACCGAGGGTACTGAGCCCTGCATGATGGGGGTAGATGTGGGGTCTCTTCTCCCTGATGGAGGTTCCTGCCTCTCTGGATGTGCTAATATGCTCCTTTGGTGCCAGCGGTGGGAGCTGACCTGCATAGAACCCATGACTGTAAGCTGCTCCTCTTCTTTCGTTGCCAGGCAAGAGTATCTATGGTGACCGTTTCCCTGATGAGAACTTCAAGCTGAAGCACTATGGACCTGGCTGGGTTAGCATGGCCAATGCTGGCAAGGACACCAACGGCTCCCAGTTCTTCATCACCACAGTCAAGACTCCCTGGCTGGATGGCAAACATGTTGTGTTTGGCAAAATCCTGGAAGGGATGGTAAGGAGGAAGCCCCATCCCTGTGGAGGGGAGATACCTGCGGGGATGTGGGGTGGGGGAAGCACCCTCCCTGGCATGGCTGACCCATAGCTGGCTTTGTGTGCCCCAGAGGGAATGGGGCCTGGGCTGCATGTTAGACTTCGCTAGAGGGCCAGACAGAGCCCATAGCTGCTGTGTCCCTGGAAACAAAGGCTGAAGGGGGTGAGTCTAGTATTGTCCTGGCTCCTGGGAGAGGAGGCTCCTTGTATACGTTTTCTGGAGCAGGCCTGAGGGTGAGACAAGGGAACAGCTGGGAGTTACACTTAGAGCTTACCAGCTGGAAAAGGGGAAAGGGTGGAAACACCCCTCTCAGCTTTGGCTGTCAGGGGACCCTGTGCATAGGCACATCCCATCCTCACTGTGGGTGTCCCCTAGGATGTGGTGAGGAAGGTGGAGAACACCAAGACGGACAGTCGGGACAAGCCCCTGAAGGATGTCACCATTGCTGACTGTGGCACCATCGAGGTGGAGAAACCATTTGCCATTGCCAAAGAGTAAACCATCCTGCCCCAGCACCAGGGCAGGGCCATGCAGCCAGAGCTGGCCTGTGAAGGGCTGGGGGCTGTGATGCTCCACAGGGTCCCTCGGCTCTAGCTACCTTCTGGGTGAGCAGCAGCTGTACCCTGCCACCAACCTCCTGCCCGGCCTCTCCTCCCATTCTCTGTGACCTAACACATTGTCTGGCCAGCAGACGGGGTGTGGATCCATCACTTTTGTAAGAAGCACATGCACCAATAAATGTGATCAGTGTGTTTTTTATAGCACTGCCTGGAGTGGGCTTCCTCTAGGGCCTGAATGTCCCCCAGCTTCTGAGAAGGCACAGCTCACAGCCCCTGCATAAATAGATTATTCCTGAGCAGGGCAGCAACCAGCCTTTTGCTTCTTTTATGTCCCACTACTGTGGCTAAGGCATTTGAACAGGGAGCTTGGGGGCACCTGACCTGCTTTGGACCTCAGGGAAGGCAGGGGTGGTGTCTGCACCTCCCTCTCTATTGCAGGGTGGTTCCCCTGGCAGGGGTTGCACTTCCTGCTACTGCTAGCACAGCCCCTAGGACCCACTCATTCTCCCCTAGTGAATACATCATCCCCTGCCACTTGGTTACAGTGTGGTACAGGCAACGCACCCAGTGGTGGGGCTCTGCCCAGTACCTTATCCATGAGAACATCCTGTAGTTGCAATTAAGTTTTTGTCTTCTTTCGCCCCTTGGCTGAGAGGCCAAACAGGGCATGTTACACACACAGTTTATGGGCCCTAGGTTCTAGTCCCAGATAAACACAGTGCAGCCGCTATCTTCAAACCAGACCTGAGTGATTTATTGCCTATATACATCTGCACAGTTCCCTTTAGCCTGCAGGAGGCCAATCCTGGGGCTCTGCATGGGTCGGGGACACCATCTCACCCCCCTCCCCAGGCTCTATCTAGCCTGGCAGGGGCAGGAGCCTGGCCACCCCAGCCATAGTGCAGGTGGCAGCACTTCCACTTGCTATGGCCAGAGACAGCACTGCTGGAGCAGTTAGGGTCTGGCCTGACAGCTACCCCATTCGTTACAAGTGCTCACTGAGAACAGTCCCTCAGGAGCTTCCAGCACAATCTCCATGTGTGTTAGGCACCAGCCCCCAGGCTCAGCAGCATCTCCCCCTTTTGTCCACCCCATGTGTGGGAAGGCAGGAACAAGTCCCAGGGGAAAGGAAGGCACAGCCACTGAGATACGTCAGCAATTCCTAGATAGGACAACCGAGCGGTGCTCCCACTCCAGTAGTGGGGCTGGTGAAGCCTGAGCAATGGCTCTGTGGTGGAGATCCTCATGAGCCCTGCTGGCTAAGCACTTGGGACTCTGCCAAGCACTTTGGGACTGCCTTCCCCCAGCAGGAGCTTGCTGGTCTGTAGAAGCCTCGCAACACACCACTCAGAACTATGTCTGGCAGCAGCTCTGCAAAACAGGAGAGGAAAGGGGTTAAAAGCACAGCTGTTTCTTGGCAGCAGCAGGAAGACTGGAACTAGACCAAACTCTGGGAGCAGAGCCCTGCAGGGGATTTTTTAATCTTATTCCTGGGGGGTTCCAGCGTGCAGGAGTTAAAGGGGGACCAGATACCAGATTCAGCTCCCCACCCTCTCTTACATTAAGATTTAGAATCAGGTGGTAGCCCAGGAACTGCCAACAGTTCCTGTTTCCAGCCTTGCTGACAAGACAGGGCTGCTGCAGGGCATCAGATCCCCTCGGCATGGGGAGATGGGCTAATGGAACTGCAGCTAACCTATTCCAGCCATCACCCATGCTCCCCACTGGCCCAGCTTGTCTAAAGGGTTCCAAGAAGCCCTTTACAAGCTGAGCCAGGTTCTAGGCTGCATGTTACCCCCCTGACAGACATTGGCCCCATCCCTATATGAAAAAGCATTTCACACACACGTAGAGCATGTCTAACAGCAGCCTACAGCACTGCATGGCAGGAACTAGAGTACTGTATGCTTCTGAAACAATGGGAGGGGGAATTAGGACAGCAGAATAGACCCCACTGCAAAATTTGGCAAAAAACTTCCCCAGGCCATTGTTCTGGACAGTGCAGCTGTGGGCAGTTTTTACATCTTCTCACCAGGGCCTTTGCCCTCTTCCAAGCTTTCTAGGGAAGGATGGAGCAGGGGGTGGTTAGAAAAACTTTTTTCTCCTGAAGACCATTCCTGCCCGGCACGCTTGCATGGGCGAGATGCCAGGCTGCAGCGGCTGGACTGCACAAGAGGGAAAAGAGGTCAGGCCCCATTGAGACCTTTGTTCCTCTTGGTTTTGTGAAATGTGCCTTTTGGGGAAGCAGGTGGGTCCTGCTCTGCTCCCAGTAACACTCAAATGGCCCCTGTGTGGGGAGCAATTGTAGGGTTTAAACCTCATGTACTTGCCAAATTTGCTGCAAATGTGAGTAGAGACGAGGGGCGGCACCTCACAGTACACCCCTCCTTAGTAAAGGGAACCAGCTTGCAGGATGCCAGCATCCCTTTGGGAGCAGCAAACACCCAGAAGAGGCTGTTGGGGGCAGCCTGCCCAGGAGCAGGGGAATCCGTGCCCTCAGCCCAGCACACAACATTTCCATTGCATCACCTGCCCCAGGACCCGGTGCCCCTGCCTTACCTGTAGAGGAGGGAAGCACATATGGGTCTCTGTGGAAGATCATAACCGGCCGGTGGGAGAGCAGGAAGCCGTGGCTGTAATGAGAGAGGCCAATGAGGACCTGGCTGTTCTGGGGCAGTGACATGAGTGGCTAGTGAGAGCAGCCTGACAGGCTCCCCCCACACCGTCTCTCCAGTGCCTGGGTCCTGGCAAGGCAGGTGCTGGCCCAGCTGGATGGGGGTGGGCATGGGACACAGGTTCACTAGTGCCCAGTGGGGCTCTCGCATGCCTGCACTGTAGCTCCTGGGCAGGTTCCCTTTTGCTCTATAAGGGAGCTCCTTAGTGCAGCCCATCTTCCCCCATTGGGGGGTAGCAGATCAGCTCTCCCAGCCAGCAGGGGATTTCCTTACCCGCAGGGATCTAGACAAAGCGGTTGGAAGGTGGGGCTGTTTCTTCCAACTGAACCAGTGGAGGGTGGGGGGGACAATAACTGTGCAAGCCATTTGATGAGGGAGCTGAGCCCCCACTGCTGGGAGAATTGTTCTAGAAGCAGCCAGCCACCAGGAGGTGCCCTTGCCCTGCAGGTGGCCCAGCTAGCAAGCCCATGAGCTAGGACCCCCATCCAGAGCTTGAGCAGGTCAGCCAGCAACTGGGAGCCCTGCCATGAGCCCCCTACAGCTGGAGTAAGGGCCCAACAGTCGCACTGGGTGGAGCACAGGGCCTGGGAGGAGGCAGAAGGGCGACTTCCCTCCTCAGACTGTAAGAAAACAGAGTCAAGGGAGTGAAGGGCCCAGGCCCTTGGGGGCTGGAGGGGGGACAGGTGCTGCCCTCCCCTCTGTTAGACAGAGGGACATACAACCTTGGAGACATCAGGGACCAGGTGCATCTCATCTGTGGCTGAGTTTGCACACAGGCAATTTAAATCTGTTCTGGGTAGGGGAGCACAAGTTCAACAGCTGCTAAGAGCTGCAGCTGATGCCCTGTGCTGGTGCACTAAGGGCAGGGTTGCTAGGGCAGCCCCCTGCTGGAGAAGCATGGAACTGCTCTGCTGCACAGGTGAGAGGCCACAGCCTAAGGGGCTGAGCAAACAAAGGAAGAAATCCCCATTGTAACACATTGTCACTCCTAGTCAGGCAGCCTTAGCCTGCCTGCCAGGGAGCATGAGCAATTAGCCCCATTTCACAGATGGGGAAATGGCATTCGAGAGAGGGGATGGGACCTTTCCAGGGTCATCTAGCAAGTTACTGGCACAGCTGGGATTAGAACCTAGTGGCTACAGCCACTAGGCAATGCTGCCTAACATGAACACTAACCCCTCCAGCCCCTCCCATGCCCAGGGAGGGCACCAAGGAATCACTTGAGCTTGGAGACTTTGGCTTCCACCAGTGGGCGCCCCAGGCCTCAGGATACTCACTCCAGGCTGCTGGCCTTGGCATCCTGCTGAAAGTGCCTGAGCTTCAGGAAGTCCAGCAGATCCTTAGGCAGCTCCTTGTTGTAGTACAGGACGCCCTGCAGCAAACAGAGTGGGCAGGTTAGAGCTCGCCAGAGCCCCTCGCCCCATGGTGGGGGGACACCCAAGCAGAGAGCACTTGGGCCTTTCTAAGGGAGCAAGCCCAAGTCCACTCCAGGGGGCTCAAACCCAGCCCAGGAGTCACCAGTGATGGAGTCCCAGGCGTGGGCTGTGGGGAAACATCCTACCTGAATGTAAACCTCCAGGCCCTGCCGCCGCTGCTCCTGCACCTTTGACATCCAGTTGGGGACTCGCTTGGGGGGGAAATCTGGGACCTTGCACATCTTCTTTATCTAGGGCAGAACATGGTGTTACCATCAGACAGAGTCACAGCCCACCTGCTGCTTGTAGCTACAGGACACCAGGGTCCTGTGGGTCCCTGGGCTAGAGGTTCTGCTCTGGGGATCCATGTACCACACCATGGCAGGAGGACCCCTCCCCTCTGACACAGCAGCATTGAGCCCCCTCAGGAGCTGCAAAGGTCTCTTCTCCTCCCAGCACCAGCAGGGGTGGCAGCATGCCCCCACCTCTTCAATATTACACCCCAGTTGCTGGTTCATCTGCTTGGGTGGGCCCCAGCATTCCTCCCCTCCTGCCAGGATCCTCTATCAGGGTGGTGCTGGTGAGGCCTCCAGGGGTTTTTGCATGAACACCCCTGTGAGATAACACAGGTCCCCTTCTCACAGTGACAGGCCCAGGCTCAGGCAGGTGTCGCCATGTCAATTACACTCTGTCATATTTTCAAGCCCTTTTTTAAAAAAACAAAAACAGAAGTTGAGTAAACAACGCCTCAGCTCAGGCTGATGCTGCCCAGGCCTTAATCTGGTGCTGGCTGAAGGGCTGTGGGCCCCAGGCACTGCAGCTCGGGGAAGAGAACTACATAGAGGTCCATGTTATCCCATCTCCCTGTTCCAGTCACGCAGGGACGCGACTTCCCTTGTAATTGGCACGTGCCCAATCCGCGAGCATACCCCGGAGGAGCAGAACATAGACAGGGAGACAGACTAACATCTGGCAACACACGTGTGGAGGAAATGCTGCCAGACAGCATGTTTGCAGGGATGAATTCCTCAAAGGCAGCAGCTGGGCCCTGTGGCAGTGGAAAGAGCAGTCCCTGGGGTTTGCTGTGCAGCACAGCAGGCAGCAACGGTAACATGCAGTTTACCCCCGCTCCCCATTCCAGCTGCTTGCCCGGCCGGCCCTCACCCTTTTATGCAGGGCATGGAACTCGCTGTAGCGCTTCTCAATGGTATGTTTCCGGCCATTGCACAGCACCTCCACCGTAAACACCTGCAACAGCACAGGAGAGACGTGAAACAGGCCTGACAGGCCCCAGTCTTAGTGCAGAAATACGTAATAAGAGCACCCCATTCCCAGTACCCTCAGCCCCCTCTCCCCAGCTGCCCAGACTGGAGAAGGGACATTGCTTCCCTGTAGCCCTCGGGTGGGGCAGCTGCTTACAGGGCTGTGAAACTGCAGTGTTTGCTTAGCAGTGAAAGCAGTCGTGTTCCCTCTCCCAGAATGCACTGCAGCTGTGTAAGCACAATCCAGTGTCAGGCTGAAGCAAACAGAGTCACAAAAGGCTCTTTTAGAGCAGGTTCTGGCTCCAGCTGGGAGGGGAGCAGTGCGGCTAGAGAAATTCCTCTCTTGCAGGGCACAGCCCTGCCATCCTTAGCATCTGCAAACTGGCTGAAAGGCCTCATGCAACCAACAGGCCAACACAGCTCAGCTCCCTGAGCTCAGAAATCCATTGCATCTCCCATCCTGCCGCACCCTGCGCAGCAGAGATAGAGGAGACGCTGCCACCATCACATGTAGGGCGGAGCAAGCTCTGCCTGAGCAGTGCACAGCTACATCAGAGTCATGCTAGGGTAGCACATGAAGAATTGCAGCCAGCTGGCACTGCAAGGAGGCTGGGCGTGGGCAGGACATAGCTAGGAATTGGGCCGGACGACCCACCTGTCAAAGAGTGCCAGCGATCATTAATGATCAGCTGTCAGCCCTGCCTCACATTGGAATATGGCCCCTCCAGCAGCACAGCACCCCATAGCCCCACACAGGGCACCAAAGTGAGCATTGATACCATGGCAGCGCGGAGGTCTCCCATCCAAGGGCTGACCATGTTTAACCCTGCTTAGCACATGAAATCTGACAACGGCTGCACAATTGCACATTGTGCGTGCACACGTCCGTCTGACACACTGTGGTGGGTAGAGCCGAGCTAATGCAGCAAGGCTGTTCTCGTGAGCCCAGCAGTGTTTGCCTGCACCATGCTCACACCCCTCATGCGTTCGTTTCGCTCCTCCTAGTGTTGGACACATGAGCACAGCAGGCAGCAGGTCGCACAAGCTTCCCTCGCGCAAGGGGTTGGAATTGGCTCTCTGGCTGAACAGTTGCTCAACACAGCAGGACAGGACCCCGAAACCCCTCACCAGCACCTGGCACAGAGGACAATTAAATGAGCCAGGCAGAATCTGGCCATGGCCTCCCCAGCCATGACAGTACAGAATTACTCAGTGTCCCATAGTGACACAAGTCAAATTCCAGCCAGCGCCCAGGCTAGATGGCTCACAGCAGCCTCATCTCCTGCGAGTGACTTTGAAACCAGGCCTGGGCAGCCAGAAAGGAGGGCGTTCAACATCTCCTAGAATTCTCAGCTCTCTCCCCCTCCCCACACACAGGCCAAGCCCCAGGGGCTCCTCAGTCCTTCCTCATCCAATCAGGGAACCAAAACAATCTCACAACCAACTAACTGGGACCAGCTCACAGACCCCCTCTACCACCAGCCTCCTGGTGGTGCCCAGATGAGAAGACGGGCTTAGTGCATGCCAGCGGCATGGTGACCTGCTCGTGCCCATGCTGGCAGCAAGACAGGGGAAGTCCCTCAGGTTAACACCCAGGGCTGGGCTGCTGGCCAAGCACACCTGCAGCGAGGCAGACCCTGTTGCCAGTCATATCAAGGCTGAGTCTCTCCAGCAGAAGCGGGACATGAATGGAGCCTGACCCAGCGTAACAGGGCTTGGGCAGGCAGGGAAGGACACTGTAGCTAAGACAGCCAGCATGCTCCATGGATTTATAAGCAGGGGAACAGGGGGAGTGGTGTTGCCTCTGCACACAGCACTAGTGAGACCATTCCTGGATCCCGCATCCATCTGCTCTCTGCCTGATGTTGATGGGTCACAGGGGACTGCAAAGCAGAGCAGGCCCGGACAGTGCAGGCAGTAGTGAAGTTTGATCCACTTGCCTTCCCCAGCTGCAGGAAGTGAAGGGGGGAATGTTTAACAGCTGTGCAGACAGACAGCCACTGGGTGGGGTCAGAGCTGGGGAGGGGCTGTTGAATCAGCAGGCTGGGAAAATGTTGAGTATGTTGGCTGGCACCACATGGGGCTTCTTCAGCAGCCTGCTCTCCTGGGGAAGGCAGGGAGCCCATAGGCCAGCACAAACCCCTCGGGCTTAGGGCTGCAGGAGGGAGGAAGGAACAGAGAGAAAGTGAACTCAAGTCCCCAGCCGGGGCCAGGCTGCTGCCAATCAGCCAGGGAGTTTTACCGGCTCCCACCTGGCCAGTGTGGTTGGAGCAGGGAGGGGATGATGGCGAGCTGCTGACTGATGCCATAAAAGAGCTTGGCGGGGGGGCCCTTCTCTGGGCCTTGGCTTCACCCTGCTCCATTGCCCTCCCATGCAGAGGGATGAGCTGTGGAGGAGTTATTGGAAGGGTTTAACCCTTTCTCTGCCTTACAGAGGGCTGGCATGTTTATAACCAGACAGAGACTTGTGCTTATGCCACACACCAGCGTCAAGCCCTGTAGCTTTTACATGCTGCTGAGCTGGGGGGGGGGTCAACCCACAAGCCCCAACTCCTGAGCCTACAGCCAACTGCAGTGCTGGGGGTTAGTGTCCCAGCAGCAGACCCCAGACTCAGACCCTGGGAGAGCAGCAAACACACACAACTCTCACTCCGCTGGGCTGGAGGGACCTCAGCCCGGAAGGAGCTGGGACAGCACGGTCCTGACGACTGCCGAGAGAGCCAGCAACGGGGGCGGGACAGGCCCTGGCTCACGGAGTCCCCAAGGGGGAGAGTGATCTCTAGGGCCTCCGAGAGGGAGAAAAAGCCATTGGTCACTCGCCTACTATTAACTGGCTGAGACTCTCCCTGTGGATGGGTCCGGGCAGCTGTCGGGTGGGAACCGCTAACTACTGACCTGGCTCGTCCTGCTCCAGCCCCCTGTTCTCTCCAATGGGGCTTGTCTCCCGGGGGTGCCACTATTGCACCCGCATTGCCGCCCCCCTCCGCCACCAGGGCACAACCTGAAGCGGGTTATAAAGAATTTCCTGCGCCAGGAGAAGTTGCCACAAGCCCCCCCGGCGGCAGGAGCCAGGTGAGCCCCAGGGCAGCCGCGGCGAGTGGGCTGGTCGCGCCACAGGGCGGAGCAAGCCCCGGCCTCGGATTTCTGTTACTCACTAATGGGGCCGGGACACTAAAAGGGAGAAGCTCTGGAGTCTCCGTGCCCCACCTCGGGCTCCTTGGCTGCTGGCCCCAGTGCACCAGCCCCACAGCGGGGCACCCCTCGGATCCCCCTTCCTCCGCGGCCAGAGGCTCGTCCCGGCACCGGGCAGTGAGGTCCCGGCGCGACGTGACCTGGCTGCGGACCGGGGCTGCGCCGGGCCCCGGGACTCCGCAACTGCGGGGGGAGCCCACGGGCCGCAGCGACTCGCCCCTGGGCCGCAGCGCCACCTCCGTCACCCCGGGCCCGCTCCCCTCAGCCAGGTGCGGTCCCCGCCCGGGCGGACTGAGCCGCCCCCCAGCCGCGGGGCCGCACGTGGGCGCCGGGCTCAGCCCGGGTGCTCCAGGGCGACGCGCCACGGGGACCGGGAGCAGCGGCTGGGAAGCGGGGGAAGGAACCAGCGGCAGCCCGGGGACCCCCCAGGACCGGACCGGACACCTCACCGTGTGCGTCTTCTCCGGGCTCGGCTCGGCCTCGGCCCCCGGCCCCACCGCGGGGATAGACACCGCGATCATCGCGCCGCAGGCCGGGCTGGGGAGCCCGCTCCATTCATCGCCGCCCCGCTCCGGGCCCCGCCCCCGGCGCCCGCCCGTAGCACGCGTCTATCCCCGCTCGGGACTGGCCCCCGGAGTGGCGGCCCTCCCGCTCCCGGCCGCCCCCAGCGCCCAGCCCCCGAGACAGCCTGGGGCATGGCACCCAGGGGCCGCCCTGCGCGGCGGTTAGCCTGGCACCGGGCCACCACACCGCCCAGCTGGAGCCGGGCACCTCTGCTGTGTCACCGGCTGTAATCCGGCCAGCAGCGGTAACCCTGGCAGGGACTCAGGGAAGACCTAGGGGCGCAGACACCAGCGAGGGCTGACAGCCTGAGTCCGACCCTGGGTCTGCGTCTTCGCTGCTAGTGTTCCCTGGGCTAGCCCAGCTGTGCCTCCCTGGACCTCAATTGCACTGTACCCAGTGCCTGCCTACCAGATAACTTTGTCATTCATTCACTCTGATTGAAGGTTTCGCGTGCCAGTCATACATTTTAACGTAGGTTGCCTTCCCCCTGATATAAAGTCTCCCCCAGGGAAGGGGGGAGGCAGTGGCTATTCACTGCAACCTTCTGCATCTGCATGGAATCACAACCTGGGGCAGGGAGAATCCTCTCCCTTTACAGGTGCAGTGCACAGAGAGCCCAGGGACAGCCCCCCCTCCCAGGTACGCATGTAAACACCCACCCACACCCACCATCAGTGCTGGTGGTGGAACACTTGGAATCCTATATCAAGAGCTCAGGCCAAAGGAGCATGTTACTGCTCCTCCCCCCAGGAATAACTGCAGGGCCTACAAACAGAATGGATTTCCCCAGTGTTCTGCGTCCATGTAAGGGGTTCCCATTCCATTCTGTGTGAGTGTCCGAGCCTGGCCGCACAGCTCAGGTCTCTTCCCCGCAGGAAAGGGAAGTGACACCTCAGCCGGCTGCTGTTTTACTCAGACCTGCAGGGAAAAGACGAAGCAGAATCCCCCCATTCCGCTTTCACTTCTTATTTCTGCTAAAGGCCCCCACTGCAGTGAAATGAGCAGAACAGCAGAGTCCCCACAGGCAAGAGGAAGGATCCCTGCACACATGGCCCCAGGGAGAGGCGCTGGGGCTAGGAGGGAGCTAGGGGCACTTGAGATATCTTGGGGAGCTAATATGCTGGCTAGACAACCACAGCACAGGCATGAGTTGGCCAAGCTCCCCCTGCCTCTAGACTTGCTGATGCCCTTCAGTTCCCGCAGCCCTCAGCTACTCCAGCCCAGGACACCTCCCCCACACAGCTCTGCCAGTGCCCCTCAAACCCAGCCTGCAACCCCTGCTATTCTAGTGCTGGGTTCTCCTTAAATCCCCCCAGGCCGAAGGAGCCGGTGTGCCTGCGCTGGCTCTCCATGGTGGCTCTATTTAGCTAATCCCTGATTGCTCCAGGGTTTACCTCCATTG